>NC_141567.1:15935000-18421974 GCF_036417535.1 Chlamydotis macqueenii | reverse complement strand
GTGACGAGACACCAGCCCGTCATCACTGGCCAGTGCTTCTTTGCTTCAAAAGCAAGCGAACTGTGTCACTGCTTTAAAAATACGAGAGAAATTACCCCTTTGTTTATTTCTATATTTTCATAATGACAATTCTTTTCTCCCATCATGACAGACCTCACTGTGCAAACACAGGCAAATTTTCACTTGACTGCATTACCAGTACTCTGTGTTCCAGCAAGTATTTGTAGGATCAAACATAATCTATCCATAATTCATAAAGCACACAATTTTTTCTCCTTCTTTAGGTAAGATGATACCCACTATATATTTTTACACATACTTAGCTTCTTCTAATGTACTTTAACTGTTGGAAATATAAAGAAAAGCTACAATCATGCAAGTGTCAGGTCAGCCATCCACATTTCTAAATTATAAACAATTTGCCTTATTTGCTGTAAAGGCTACAGTATATTTTTCCTGAAATTGCCACCAAACTGAGAAACAAACCCAAAGTATATCAGATAGTCCTTAGCTCCCATTAAATGGCAAAGACTGAGCAATCCAGATGATGAAATCACTGCATTAACAAAAAACCGAGGCATTACAAAGAAATAATGCATTCCTGAACAGCACCATCATTTCAATCTGGAATTCCACCTCCTAATTTCTTACTGCTTTTCTCATACTGCTCCAATACTGAATGGGAAAGAGTAGATCATGAGATCTGGAAATTTTGAACAAGCAGCAAATTGAGGAAAACAAGCCGTGTGAGTTAGAGGGCTTTATTCCTCGTGCTCTGTGTGTAATGTTTTCTCGATAGATTAAACCACATTTGTTTTCAACAGGGGCTGGATCAGTCGAGGAGCGGGGGGGAGGTTGGGTTGTGTTCTTTCTTTCAATTTAACATCTTGAATTCATTCTTATTTCTCTTTCTACCTAATTTAGCTGAAAGATGTTTTTAAAGGCCTTGAAGAATGATCATGTTGGGTAGAAGAAAATTAATTCCAGCTGCAAAAGCCTTATCCCTTGGTGAATCACACAGCCACAAAAGGCCAGTTTGTCCTGCAATATCCCTTAAGATTTTTATTAATTCCTTATTTATTACATAAACACCTACAACGTCATAGCATTTTTATGGTCAATCACTTGGCTGCTTTAGGGCAAGCATCATAACAATAGAGAGGTAGAAGATAAAAAAATTCTTTTTTTCTAATAATTACAGAAATGACCTTGACTTCCTTAACTGGTCCCTTCTGTCAATCCCCACAAGTGAAACATGAAGAGAGCTCCCATCCATGCAGGTTCTTTCCTACAGAGTACAGGAAAAAAAATAATACAAAAACTATGAGACACCACAGACTACGATACCAAGAAACACATGAGAAAGGAAACCTCTGTTCCTTACGCTTGTGCATCAGCGTTGCAGACGATTTGTATCTTCACAACTGCAGAAGACACCCAAGACTGCTGCTAGAGTACTGTTTGACAGGCTAGTTACTTGTTACACAGGTGGTATGTACTATTTCCCACTATAAACCTAACCATAAATCTCATGTTTCTCAACAAAGGCTCTCCTACTCAAAAGGAATCCTCAAAATAAAGTGTGTATTACATATTTTCCTGGAGACTTCCACATAAAAATTACCAAATAGTAATTAAAAACAAACAAAGAAAAAACCGTGAAAGTATCCCCCCCAAAAAAAAAATCAAAGCTGCAGTTTTAACTTCTGTAACATAAACAGTCAAGCTATAAAGGTAGATTCATTGAAAGCAATAAAAACTTTGGTTACGGCTTTACAAAGGTAGATTTTTACATGTGATTGCACGCAAAACTGCTGATTACACTGCCTTTCCTTAACCAAGCATAGTTAAAATTATCATCATATTAGTTTTCCAGTCAAACAACTTGCTTATTCTTTAGCAAAGTATGTTAATGATTCCTTACTTCGACAGAGATTTATATTTATCAAAACAGAACACTGAAGAGCTTTATACAGTCAGGTTCTACAATCGCAGCATTTATTATCATTGCTCAAATCTCCACTGCTAAAGAAGTGTATAAGAAGGAGCTTTTCCAACAGTCAGTAGGAAGCTCTGCTGCTTTACTTTAGTAACTTTATAGACTATACTCTAACATTAAGGATCTTGCTAAAAAGGAACACAGTTCACATGAAAACTTACACTGAAGGCACAAGAACAATCCTTGTGGGAAATATATGCCTTAAGAGCAATCAGAAAGAATGGACACTCAGCAAGATTTATTTCTTCTTTATGGAGAGGAAACGGTTTCCTCGGGTTCTCTTCCTAGCCATGGCAATTAAGCTAAGATACATAAAACAATCCTAACGTTTACCTCTCATCCCACGAGAGTCCGAGTCCTTGCAAGCCGCTGTGCTAAGCGGCCCCTGCCACCACCAGGAAACAACTCTTCCTCCTCCTCTTCCTTCCTCGCAACTCAGGCTAGATGAAGACTTCTGCCGCACATCAGCTTTTCAACATAAACACTCTCAAAGCGAAAAATAACCACTCCCTCTCAGCTTCCAAAGCCACAACCCGCCAGATTTCCTTGGAAATCTTTTTTCTTACCCAGACCTTTCCGCAGAACCCACCCAACCAAGCCGGCTGGCCCATCCCGCTCCGAGGGGACGGCGCTTGCCAAGTATCTTCTTCCCCTTCAGCAAAGCACTTTAAAATCAAAATGACAAAGAGAGAAAAAATAAACTAACGCTAGGGACAGCCTGATCTTGCGTGTATACTCAGCGTTCCACAAATATCGCTTTTCCTCTTTTGAAAAACCACACCATACGCGGCGGAGACCAGCCCCGCTCCGGGGGCTCCGCGGGCAGCGGGAGGGCTCCGAGCCCCCGGGGGAGGGAAGGGGAGGGGAGGGGCCGGGCCCTGCAGCCCCCGCCGCCCGCCCCGGCGCTGAGGGGCCGGGTGCCGCCCGCCCACGGGCCTACCTTGAGCACGGCGACGGCGCCGCCGGGGCCGTGCACCTCGAAGGCGGCGGCCTCGTCCCCCGCGGCGGCGGCGGCCTCGGGCTGGTGGTAGCTGAAACAGGCGGAGGCGATGTCGAGGTGCCCGAGGGGCAGCGCCTCCTGCGGCCCCTTGAAGTAGTAGAGGTAGCAGCGGCGGGGATCGAAGACGAACCAGCGGCTGCGGAAGCCCCGCAGGGGACCCTTGCCCGACAGCTTCTGCAGGTACCCGCAGAGCTTGGGGGGGCCGGGGCCAGGGCTGGCCTGCTCCCCCGCCGGGCCGCCCCCGCCGCCGGCCCCCGCCGGGCCCTCCTCCGCCTCCGAGCCCGCCGCCGGCATCGCCTCGCCTGGCCTCGCCCCGCCGCGGACGCAGCCCGGCCCGCCGCGCAGGGAGCCGCCTCGGCCCGCGCCGCGCCGCCTCACGGGACTTGTAGTGCGGCCCGGCCCGCCCCGCGTTCCCGCCCGCGGGCAAAGCCAAAGGCCCGGGGCCGCCCCGCCCCGGCTGGCGAGCAGGGGCCCGCTCCCCGCCGGGACCCCGGGCACAGAGCCCTGAGCGGGGCTTCGGCCTCCGGGCGGTCCTGTTCCGGGAAAGGGGCAGGGCACGGCCGCTGCTGACGTGGAGAGCCGCCTCCGCCGCCGCGTCCCTCACTTTAGGGCTGCCGGGCGCCGATACTTTGGGACCACGTTTAAAAAGCGTTTGCCAAATCGTGGCCGAGATTAAAACCCTTCTCTTGCTGGGAACCGTGTGACTCGTGTGGCCTCCCGTTGCCAGCCGTTTCTCTGCCCCAGCACGGGCCACTCTTACTTACCAAACCCTTGCTGCTCTCGCTGCTATCGGACTCCCAAATCACACTATTTATGGGGAAAGATTAAGGAACATGCAGTAAAAAGCTGCAGGGTTTAGACTTGAGAATGGCTACAGGCCAAACTATTTACATTTTTATGTTTTGCTGAAATGTCTCGCACATTTTAGACTCTAGGGATCTTTTAATAACAGAGAGCTCCTGTCACAGAAAACCTCGCTGTGAAGAGATCAGGCTGCCACAGGGACGTACACATCCTTTCACGTCTGCGTTTGGAACACAGTACCTGCCCATTTCCATCCAACGTGCCGAACGCTCTGGGTACAAATACAGTAAACAGTCTGATGCAGCATAATCATCCAAAAAGGGGAGGAGACAATTCCATGTTTCATGACACTCAGCTTTTCATTCTCAGCCTTAAATACAGCACAACAGGTTTGCTGTCAAAATAATTGTGGCAATGGTTGGAGCTGATGTTTGCAATGGTGGTTTTATTAGGATTATGCTATTTATGAACTAGGTTCATCTGACTGAATTCTGACAGTTTGGAAGTTCAAATTATGCAGAAGTCCTAATTTCCCCACAGCTTCTTAATCTGCCCTCATTTTTAAATGCCTTGATTAATTTCTCAATAAAAAGTAACTGTCTCATCTGCCAGAAACCGTTTTCATTCTCTGCTAAGGGATGTAAAGGATATAAAGCACTCAAATATTCAGCGTGGCTGTCCATGGGTTCCACTTTGATGTTGACATAAGGGATTGCAGAATTCTTCGAGTCCTCCCCTCCGGATGTCGCCTACTGATAAGAAATGTGTCGAGTGAGGAAACAGCCAGTGCTCTGTTAGCAGAGAAACTTGAGTAATTTGTTATAGAAACTGAGGTGTGGAAGTTATCTTCCCAGTCAACTCACGTGACATGAAGTGTGATCCACTGAAAGATTAAATATTGCACACTAAGGCGAGACTCTTTTATTTCCTTTTTTTTTTCAGACTAGAATGACTGATTCTGTGCTGTTAAAAGTTGAGGCTGATAGTAAATGTGGAAGGTAAGAAGGGTTGATCCTGCTTAAACAACAGTCAATAATGTTACTTCCATATACACTGCTCAGTATCTTCCTCCCCAAAGACAAAGTACTCTTGGTCTTCTGGTAGCGTCATGCTCTTTCTTGGCAAGTGTCACTTGCCAGAACATGAGTTACACAGGGAACACACTGATTCTCTTTAGAAGCTGCCAGTTCCTTATCTCAGTCATTTAGACAAGTTTAAGTGCCCGGCACTTATCCCTGATCTGTTAGATTATCTCATCAATTTAGTGAAGCGTGGCCTTGTTCTTTGTGTGCTGAGCACCCATGACTCTACTGGCTATCAATAATTGCATCTTGCAGCAAATCACAGAATCAATTCCTAAATCCTCAAAACTTTTGCTGTCAGTATTTCTCCTTTTTAATTTCTGTTCAGCTTCCTTACAACACTCAAAGCAGGAGAATCCCCTAATTTTACAGTTGAATCATGTAAACAGAAAGTTCCCCTTTTTGGGAAATAAGTTCCTTATTTCATGTATGATCTCTTTTTTTTCACAAACAGATCCAGATGTGAACTGGTAAATAACATATTTCTACGTTGCTGTGGCGAATATAAATGAAAACAATGTTCTTCCATTTACCTCCTTCTTCCTTTCACATTTTCATGTCCAGAATGCACAGATGGTACTGGTGACGTTCTGCTGTTAAGAAATGTCTAGAAAAAAAATACAAATAGCATTTCACAAGATGAGATTTCCCTCCTGCCCAGAGGCGAGGACCGAAGAAGCTTTTGGTGTGCATGTAACTCCTAACCATAGTACAATAGTCAAGTAAGTTTTACACATAGCAAAACACTGGTTATACTCCCAAAAGAACCACAAAGCTTGTCAAACATGAAAATATTTGAAATTTCCTTTTTTTTTTCTGGTGCGTTTTTCTCTCCTAAAAATTAACGAATATTTTAGTAATAGCACTTTTTTTTTTTTTTTTTGTTCAGCACTTTTGGCTGAACAAGGCCATCTAGTTACGCTTAAAAATAAACAATACCTACACTTAAAAATAAAACTGTATTTACTCTGAAAAATGAGAGACTGGTCTGACTGAATACAATTGTAATGTTTTTATCTTGTAATGAATAGAAACATTCAAAGTTCTTGAATAACTTCACATTTTATTCTAAAAAACCAAAAGTAAATATCCAAGAAAAAGAGAGCATCTGTCATTAGATGTGGATTCAGAGAGAGCACAGTTGGTGTATTCGGCAGGCTCATGCTGTCATGTTTACAGAAGTGCAGGAAACACCAGTAAATTATGAGCAGCACATCAGTACCATGCTTTTGGTTGAAGTGAGACTACAGCTCCAAAATTAGAATGTCTGAGATTCTACACTGCTTCCTTTCACAAAACAGAAAGCAAAAATGACTTTGTGTCTTGTCTGGTATCTTCTGAGATGCAGGGATTCAGTCAGAGATGAAACCCAGAACTTTTCAGAGCTCACGCTAAACATCCAATGTTGTTTTCCAGAACAATGGAACTACAGACAAACCCTTAAACCCTCTTCCATACAGTGTCGATCCAAATCTACATGCTGAGATATAGGCTAAATGGTTACTTTTATTCCATTTTAGTAAATATTTTGCGGATTCTTGCATAATGTTATCCATGACTGTCACTCTGCTATAGCCTAATTAAGTGTAGTACGTGCATGCAGTATTGCACCACATTATTTCAAAGAGTGAATGGGTTTGGCCTACTATTATTTAAATTCTTTGGAGACCAGGAATCAAAAACTTTCCTAAGCTTTTTTTTTTTTTTTTTGCCAAGGGAGACAGACAAGCAAAACATTTCTCCAAATTACTGTTTCTGATGCAGTCTGACATGTCACTCTGCATTCCCCTGCCTCTCAGTCAGCACAATGTCCATAAGGAACATCATATTATTGCATTGCCAGAATAAATTCTTTCCTTATACACAAACAAGTTAGCCAAAAAATTGCATGTTCTATGGTATTTTTCATACACTTTTCGTTCTCCAGCATTATTTCTAAGCACGAGATGGTGCTCCGTTCCCATTTCACATTCGCCATTTGTGTTTCTCTCTCAAAATGGAAAAAAAGATACAAACCGTGAATAACCAGAGAAGCTTATTTATAGTTTCTGATTCAGTAGGAAAGACCTAGTTTAACTTCAGTTAACTGTCTCATATAAAACCAGTTGAATATACGCCAACATTACATGCATTGTTTTTACTTTTTGTTGCACTGCATCTTATCAACAACTCTTCACCATGAAAAACCAACCATTACACAACTCAGTGAATGGCAGCATTGATTTCTAGTTCCACATCTGTGATTTGACTTGTAAAGATATCCAGGCAAGTTGGTGGCCATGTCGAGGAGAGAGAGTCAAGTTAGAACCCTTAGGAATAGAAAAGCAGGAGCTACTTAACTGTAGCAATGAACTAGGCAATCCTTTGGCACATAATCGGTGGCTTGTCAGCACTCGTGTAGGTCCAGACTGGCTAGAGAACTGCTACAGAGCTTGACAGGAATGCTGAAGAGGATAAGCAGAAGAATTTAGAGTACTGTTGTAGAGATGACAAGATTAATGGGCAAGAGAGATAAACACAGATAACAACACAATTAATAAACCACAATTATTTCAGCTCCTTATAGTGGAACTTACTTCCATGTTTATACTTGAGTCCCAAAGAACCTACGAATATGTTCATATAATGGGAACTTACAGAAGTGTCCAGTTAAAAGAAAGATCAGAGGAGATCACAGAACAGACTTCAACAAAAATCTTCACGTAATCATTTTTTTGGATAATTGTTTTATATTATGTGGAAGCATTACATGTAACAAGAATCAGGAAAAATCCAGTGGGATAAAACAAATCACAAAAATTTTTATCCACTATCTCACAGAGTGAGAAATAATTTAGTGAATGGCTGCTTAAGCTTGCCTTTATTCCCTGTATAGCAGCTTAAGTGACGCTGGGCTAAAGAGTTTAAAGATGAACCCAGAATATTAATTTGAGGGATGCTCAAAATCACTTTTGATAGATTTTCTTAGCACAGGAAAGAATGAGACATTAAAGAGTCATCCTGCAAAGTAAGAGTCAAGAGAGAAAGCAAAAGAGGTTAGTACAATTAATTTTCAAGTCCAAAATTCATAAATGTTCCTGTGGTTAGAAATCTACAATTGCACTATGAGAAAGGGGATTTCTTTGGGATTAGATGGCCAAATCAGGGAGCTGGGCTAGTAAACAGGAGGACAAACTACCCTTGAGCTGCAGGGATTCCTTGCCTTGCTTCATGTAAATTTTAACATTCTGCCTGGTGCTACTACGTAACAGAATTGCGAAGCGCGTAAGGGAAGTCCTCAGGCTGCATACCTGGGTCATCAGATCAGTAAAGTTTGTGGTACACAAGACAAGTGGCCTCAGATAAAACTAAAAAGAGGAAAAGAGGTGACAGCAAAAAGTATATGACTGCTGTACAAATACATGGATGTTTGTGCTGGCATTTATCTACAGCATTCAGTGGAGACAGTTTTAATCTAGTGCTTTTACCATTACTTGCTCTTATTTCGCTCAGAAGGACAATTTTAAGGTGCAGAGACGTACTACAGGTCTACTGGGTTCTGTATTTGTCTGCCTGTCTCATCTTGCTAAATAAAGCTCTTCTGAAAATCTGCAAATACATGGTACAATTTACATAACAGTTTTATAGTCCATCAGTGTTTTACGACATCACATCTCATTAACGTTAGAGATTTTAACTTTTTCCTGGTCAGAGTTTACAAGCCCATTTTCCCAGGTGCAGTGGCCAATAAGAACATTTGCATGACCTGCCTGCACCAGCAGAGATGGCATAGAACTGTCCTAACTCATGGTAAGACTGTCAGGAGCTGTGACCTCAAAGCTGTTAACTATTCTCTAACCCAAGCTGTGCCCAACAGTTGCTCTTGCTTTCTGCACATTTCAGAGGCCCGGCCAGCTTCCTCGCCTGTCAGTCACACTGTGGCCCTTTCCCTGGCTTCCTAACTCATTTCTTAGTCACCGTATCCCAGCTGACACCTTTCCATGGAATTAACTGCAGCCGTGAAACGGCATTTCTTCAGTAGCTCCTGCACTTCCTTCATCCCCTGTATAGAAGGTGTGGATCACTTCCCTCCCTCTATTTAAATTCTAACAGAAACCTCGCCAAAGACAGAGCAGTTCATAGCCAAGGCTTAATGCTGATGTGAGATAACGGCAGTCACGGGTATGTTGAGAAACTGTTTGTTCCAGGGGACTTCCTGAGAAATTGCAGCTAGCTACAGGCCCTGACAAGCCCTTCGTCTGTGTGCCCCAGTGGGTGATTCAATATTAGCTTGTAGCCACAGCTTACACACAAACCCAAGTGCCAACAATACCCACTGTTGTAATTCTTATCCAGGTGTGCTTTTCTTGTTTCTTACCATTTTATCTTCACTTTGAATGTCCATCTCACAGAAAGCTCAGATTCATCTCCCCTGGGGTCTTTAGATACTTAACTGAGGCTTAAAGGTGCAGTTGCAAGTTCAGTATAATCCACACACGGAATGCATGTCGCAAGTGAAAGGTCTATTTGCTCCAGCTTCCATCTAGCATCAATATCAAACCACCAGATATTGACGGACAGCAAGTAATTTCAGTGTTTAAACTTCAGTGGGATGAATTTCAGCCTTAATGCTTTGGATGGGAACTTTACTTTTGATGTGGACTATGAAGTGCTTAACATACTTGTAAGTATTAGTTAAAAGTTATAGCAAATAGTCACACGAGCTCTTTGCAAGTAAGCTTTCTTCAAATCCTTTTAATTCCTAACTTTATCACAGGTCCATTCATCCCTTTTCAAGAAATAAATCAAATATTCTAGTAAAGTATCTGTCAAAGCTGAATGGGATTGAAAGAAACTAAATACAGTAAATTGAAAGACACTTACATGTGTTTTAAATACGAATCTATAACTGATATAATCTTATCGGAAAATAGACAGATTTAGCCAGACTATTTGGTCTAGAAAGCAGGCTACATTCATCACAAGAAAATGATTTTGCAGGAAATCTCTCTTGCTATTTGTTTCTGCTCAAGACAAACATTACCAGAGTGGCTTTTCCTGTGGTTTTCTGTTTTGGAACTTCTGTCTTTGGCTTTGGATAAAGACAGGAAGCACATGGAAAACTAAGGAAAGACAGATTGAAGAGCAAGTCACAATGTTCAAATCTGGAGCCAAACTAACCCCAAATCCTGTTTAACAGGATTCAGGTATCAAATATTAGCATAATCTAAGAAAATGTGAGTGGAAAATGATCCCATCATATCCAGACAGCTGCTCTCCTGTACCCAATTTTGCTGGCAATATATGCCAAATTTGCAATTACATTAAACCACTGGCTTACCTGGCGGTAATAATCACTTGTTCTGATCCTATTACATTGGTGTTGATGGAAGTTTTGCATAAGTCCAGAAAAAGAGATCTGAATCCTAGAAAAAGAGACAAAGTACAGATGATTCGAGAAGCAGGAAATGTTTGCTACTCCTTAAAGGCTAAGCTATGTTTTCATGGCATGTGTTCAGAGTTGCTCCAAAACCACTGCAGTTTATTGAAGTCAAATGTTTTCCATTCTCCCCACCTCAAATCCTAACTGCCTCTTGCAGCATCACCTTTTATTAATAGCAACACAGTAGATGTAAAACTGTAACTGCTTGTGCTTCACGGAAAATACTGTAAAGCGTATATGTGGTTAGTCTGAGGACTGCCAGCTTACGCTAATAATAATGCATTCTTACTGCCCTTTGAGGTGCTTCTCAACTCTTCACAAAGGTTATGGAATATAAACCTTACTCAAAGCAATTAATGCCTATAGCAATCATCTGTATTTGGAATCTTCTGAAGGCTTCACTCAGTTAATCTTAAGTATTTACCAGATAGCGACCCAGTCACAAGACTGCTGTGTACCGACAAGTCAGTTATTTCCTGAATGTGAGGTCTACATGCAGAAGCAGCTCTCCTAGATGTTCTTTCACGAGTTTTCATTTAGAATTAATTTCTCCCGAGAAGTAACAGAATTTGGGGAAGTACGTGACAACATCAGATTCATTAAAACAAAGAACTTAAGACTCAAGACTCTCTTTCTTGAAATTTTTATCTTCAGAAGCTCTAATCGAAAAGGAGTATCTCATGTAATGTATTCCGCAAACAGAGCAGAAAGATGAGAGTGCTAACAGAAGGGTGTTGGGAGAAGGCTGATGGAAGAACTGAGAGTAAGTAAGGAGTCATGAGGACAACTAAGATGGCTTATTTACCACCACTGCACTGTTGATTCAGGCTCTTCAGTCCCAAACGAGAGACAATTCCTGAAGAAATAAGTGATAACTTTACCTGAGGAAAGAGTAAAGGGGCAGAATATGGGGCAGTAATTGTGGCGAGCTCTAGCACCAACTGTGTTCAGACTCTGAGACAAGAAATACCACTTAAGAATACAATTAAGGGATACACTGAATAATACAGCATGACACAGAACCAGAGCCAGCACTGGCCTTGTTGATAAGTGTTTTGGCAGGGTAACTGCGTACCTAAATACAGTGTTGTGCTGATATGACTGTACTACCTCTGGGACCGAAGATACCCTCGGCACCCAAAACTACACTCTGCTGTCTGAGTGTTCAAGCTCCCCTGGGGTTGCATCGCCCCACGCAGATGATTCTGTGACAATGGGAATTGGATCCAATTAACGCAAACATGAATCTCAAGTTCCAACACTTACAACAAGAAACTCATGTCTTGTTTGCCAAACATATTGGTGTCTCCTCTGTAAGAAGAGCGTTTAAGTCACATGAGTGAAACTAGCACAGGAAAAAGCACTTACTGGAAAAGAAGAGCATACTCAGACATTTATTAACATCATAGATTTTTTTCTCAGTTTAACAACACTTAAGAGGTAAAAACAATAGATGATATCCTTTACCCTGGTCAAGGTTCTTTTAGAGAAAAAGCTTTAAACTGTAAAAATACCATAAGTGATCTGCAAAGAAAATAATTTTTTAATCTCCCGTATTTCTTTATGACATAAATCTACAGCAATCTGCTTTTGTTTACTTCTTCATTCTCTTCACTCTTATGTTACATAAAACACAGTTTGTGGTTTTCTTCTGCAATATTGCTAGAAGATTCTTTGAATAAAGTAATTTTAGTTGAAATTGCAAGGAGAAGAGAACTTTTCTCTGATATATTTGTCAGGAATCTTGAATTACAAAAAGACAATGGAGGATAAGGAGCAGCTAGGTGCTTTGCATGTATAGATCAATGTCTACATAAAGTTAATACGTATCGACAGACAGGGAATCCCAGTGATCTGCATGAAAATTCCCTGCCCTTGCAATCGTTCAGGTTTCAGTCTCAAGGGATGTCACAATTCAACTACCAGTAAATTCTCTGAGCTCCTAAACAGTTTTCTAGTGAAACAGAAGTTCAAGATCCCATACCTTTCAGACACACAAAATAGTAAGGGAAAGGGGAAATTCACTTCTGACAGTCAATAGCAAACTTTATTGACAAAAATTCTGTAGTGGCACTAACTTCATCCTATCTAGTTCAGGTAAGATTTGCCTCTGTCTCAATGTTTAATTCTGTGTATGTCAAGAAAACTTTAAAAAACCATTTATGTGCAGCAGAGTTGGGTTGGGTTTTTTTTTGTTTGTTTTTGTTTTTCTAAAAGTGCTAGATTGTGGATATGGGTTTGTATTTGAAATCAACAAGATTTAGTTCATACTGGACTTAGCCACAGAAGATGTAACTATAAGAACATACATCTACTAGGCTTCACCTTTAAAAACCTGGGCCTATGGAAAGGGTTGTGGGTGTTTTTCATTATTAATTTCAGTGGCAGCAAAAAGCAGACCACAGATCAGCAAGTAATCATCCGAGGCTGAACTATGTCTTCTTGTAAATAGCCACATTGCCCCAGTGCCTTAGTGGAAGGTAGAACAGAATGAGCCAGTGTCAGGAAATATATAAACATTTCATAAGAAACAAACCAAACAAGATTCATACAATTCAGTTTAAGCTCCTGGGTTTGTGGTTTCAGAATGCAGAATATATGAGAAAAAAATCAGTTTGATTTTGACTGTCACAAAGAACAAAGAAATCTGTACGTCACCATCTCAGCGTTAGCCTTGCTCTAGTGTTAATATGCAATTCCAGAGCTTAACATCGGAGAATCTGAGACATAGAAGCTTTAAATACATAGGCAAACTGCCAAGGCTGGGTCTTTCTAAGCATGTAACTGCTAGGATTAGGTTTTTGCTCTAGAAATACTCTGCAGAACATGAGCTAGAACTTTGATTTGCGACACAATGCAGAGATCTAGCAGAAGACATGGTACACAGTATGCATGGATTAAATGAATCAGTTTTCTATCTCCTCTTACGTGAAACTCTCAGCTACAGCTCAAGCAGACTTAGAGATGACTCTCGTCTAGTGATAGGTAGCTTTGCTTGATTCTCATCCTCCTCAGCTTCATTAGCAGCAGGAGTGAACTGCATCAATCTTTTGCTAGATGCACTGGCAATTACAGTCCTGCTTCGTGACCTACTCTTACCGTGGCTCAGCTGCTCTACAAAATAGGCATAAAATGCTCCTCACTCAGAACAGGTTTTTTTTTTCCACACACGGCTTAACGGTTTAAAATGAAAAAACCAAGATGTGTAACAACAGAAAGTTAAACATTTTGCGAGCATTTGTACAGCAAGTTCCTCCAGACCTCCTGGGAGGCTCATGTATACATCTTTGTAACCCGCCTCGTTTCCAGCACCACCAGATCAAGCACAGGCCAGGTCTGGGTCCAGGGGTCCACACAGACTGCAAGCTGCTGCTATTCTTCAACCTCCTCACCTCCTCCAACAGGTAGAATGGACATTTAAGAATTCAGTGGCCACTTTCTGAATATTTTCGCCGGGCTTTTTTTTTTTTTTTTTTTTTTTAACTCCAATAAATCATTCAGTGACAAAAGCTCTCATAAAACTAGCTCCAAAAGAGGAACCTGAATCATTTATATTTTTTGTGAAATGGTTGCCACCACTGAATCTGAGAAATCTGTAATAAATGAAACTTAATAGTCCAGATAACTATTAAGTAGGTATTCTTTATTACAGCGCCAGGCAGACGGGAGATCGCTCCTCCAAATGTGTGCGACGAGTTAAGCGACAGGTAAAATATTTATGCATCACAGACACACATTCATAGAATTCCCGAGGACTTGGTTACATATTCATTAGTTTTCCGAGGAATTCTATGTCCACCCACATGAGGCAGGTTATTCCCTGGTCTCTGCTGCCATCTCGTGTCTGTTCTCAGGAGTCGCGGTCTCTCTGGTGGTCGTTTACTTCGTCCGGTGGTCGTTCCCTCCTCTCCATCACTGTGTCCGCTGCGTGAACGCAGACCTTTGGCCTGATTTGTTCTTGCTGCCAAGGCGGTTTCCCGCTGACTGGTCTTTGTTGGTTCCCGATGTCCTTGGTTATTCCGCTCTATCAGTCTTGTCTTGGCTCATCACTCTGCTTCTAAACTCCTAAAGCCTCCTTATCTTGGTTTCAGCTGGCGTGCCTGTCCTCCCTCAGGAGGTATGCATCCGACTTATCTCAGCACCTGCTGGGGCATCCTGAAAGTACCTCGTTGTGTTAAATTTATGACTCTGCTGTTCTTCCTCTCAAGGTTAATAGTTCATACTTTCACCCAAGAATTACATTGTTATGCAGGGTTCCTGCTAGGCTACATAGAAATTACTGCTCTATTATAAAGCTACTTGATTTTTATTACTTAATAATTCTATTATTCTGATTAGTCCTTTATTCTTCTAAATCTCCTCTTCACCACATATTTGTCATTCCTACGTATTTTAAACCATTTGCAAATGAAAGAAAAAATCATTTGTACTCTTATGAAAAGTACAAAATTACTCTAGCTAAATGGAAATATTTCTATTAATCTAAAAAAGGGTATATAAGGACATAAGGAAGACATTTTTTACAATGAGGGTGGTGGAACACTGGCCCAGGTTGCCCAGAGAGGTGGTGGATGCCCCATCCCTGGAAACATTCAAGGCCAGGTTGGACAGGGCTCTGAGCAACCTGATCTGGTTGGAGATGTCCCTGCTCCTTGCAGGGGGGTTGGACTGGATGGGCTTTGAAGGTCCCTTCCAACTCTAATGATCGTGTGATTCTATAAATAAGAGATTTGTTTTAAAGCAGCATTCATCAAACAACTCTCCCATTACCTTCCCATGAGAATGGAAGGCTGCAGGACTATAATGTTCAGTTTTTCTAAAACCACAAGAACTTTAACTACAGCACAGAGACACACATACTTAAACTCCCTTCTCTACTGACCTTCTGAAGGTATTCAATATTTTATGAAGAGTGGGATCACAACGGCTTTATGTGGTGAAGTGCAAAAGGTGCTTTACACTTCCTGCAGCATTTTACGGAGAAATTCCACACCTTTTTTCATGCGTCAGTGTCATACCTGTGAATTCAGATGATGCATACGTCATTTACTTCTTCCGCTCACCATGAATTCACACAGCTTTTCATCTATAGGTCAATGATAGATCTTACACAGTCGCTTGCCTACCTGAACGTGTTGGGAACAGTCGGCTCAGTGGCAGGTTCTTGAGGGGCGGTTTTCTTGTACACACAGTGCATTTTCACCCACGTTCATGAGGTGAAATTCAAAGGAAGCATTCCAGGTGGTACTAATGTAACAGAAGTGAATCAACTGAATTACAGTATAGGCTAAGAGAAACAGAGTAAGGTGTATAAAACTAACAAACATGTTTTGTTTCAGAATCTCTTTTTTGTAAGAGTATTTAAATGCTATGGTGTTGTTAATTGCAAACATGGAAGGGTGAAAAAGTCCAGACAGACAAGATTTTCTTTATGTCTCTCAGATACAGGGATTCATGATGGCTGTGTTACTGGGGCACAATCTAACTTCTGCAGTGGTTGAAACAGATTGATTGCAGGCCTGATGTGTAACTCTCCTATAGGGAAAATGCAAAAGTACTGTAGGATGAATAAGATAGAAAGAAGCTGTAGTCTCTTTACATGAAAGCTGTATCAACAATGGCATAGTCAGCAGAGACAGGAAGATGCAGCTATTTGGTTTTCACGTCTGTCAATATGCAGAAGTGGTGAAAAGTCTGCGGTAGACAGCAGTTCACAGAGACTACAGAACAGAAAATAGTGGTCAGTGGCCTATAATAGAAAGTTAGAAAAGGCAGAATGAGAAGGCATAACGTAATTTCTTAACAGCAAGTGCTGTCTTACTTGAAATCTTGCGGTACAGGCAGATTGCCTGTAGAATTGTGCTGAAACTATTAGCTTGGAGTTTTGTCCAAATGAGATTAGCAGAATTTGTTCCTCTTTCTTAAATATTACCTAAAATTCATTCTACATGTTCTGAATCATATAGAAAATAGTGTGTTTTGGGGCTTCTGACTTCTTAAAACTAAGAGGACTAAGAAAGAGCCCTCCTACGGAAATCACAGTTGGAGCTGTAGAGTGCCAAACCACTTACCATCATGACAGTATTTCTAGATTATTAACTTCGTGAAAAGCTAATCATCATAGTTTATATTTTCTATATCACACTTTCCCCACCCATATTCTCTAACATGAATGAACCACCTATCCTGAATTGTTTTGATAATCTCAAGTGGCCCCTGATCAATTAAACCACAACCCCCAGAGACGTAGTGTGCATGTAAACTCAGAGAGGATGTAGTAATTCTTGCAAGATTATAAAGTTGTTAACACTTCCACACTACAAGACTTATGGATGATACGACAGATCTAATGAAAAACCTCAGATAATGGAATATATGAATTTGTATTCCTCTAAAAGTCTGACTGACTTTGTGTTGTTCTTCATATTCTTAGGATGTAAACTCCTCTGAGGCAGGAATTGGGATTTTGTTCTGTCTTCATACAGGACCTAACAAAATGAAATTCTGATGGGTGGCTTGGAATATCATCAGCATTTATGTAGTAACTTGTATATTTAGGTACTTACTCATATTAATTAAAGTAACAGGTACAGGTAAAGTAGTATTTATATGCAGTGTGCAATACTGCAAGTTGATTATCATCAAGGTATCAAATATTGTATTTTTCACTATAAGCAAAACAGTTTCATTCTTATCGTTCTTAAAGTGTGCATGGATAAACTCAACTATCTGCTTTTAATAACCTTGTGAGAACCAAAGAAGAATCAAGCTCTTTAAACTTAAGTTTTACTTGAATATTTATTTGAAATCTTCATTTGAATGTTTGGGTATCAATTGTTCATAATTTTTATCAGCTTAGTAACAAATGTGTCATTTATATAAGAAAAAAATTAATTATTTTTACAATTTGTTTATGTATTCTCTTTCTTGTATAGATCCACAGATTGTTTTCAGCTCAAGACACAAATAGTAATATCCAGGATATGGTATGACTGTTCTTATGGCATGGATCATGTTCCTTCTCTTTTTTTTAACATATATGCCAATCATAATTAGTTTTTGAAAATGTTATTTAGGTTTTATTTATTGTATCAGAATTCATAACCCCCAAATCCTCCCAACTGGTATTACTGGAAAAAGTGTTTTCTGAGAAGATATAATTGGCTTTGAATCAAAGTAGCAGGAATTTTTGCAGTGTTTTGGTTTTTTTAATATACTCAGCCTTCCAAAGAGTTTTTACAGCTGCATGGCATAAAGCCCTGGAGGGAAAAGGGGCCCAAGAAAGCTGATTAGTTTTCAAAGAGCACCTCCTCCAGGCTCAGGAGTGATGCATCCCAACAAAGAGGATGTTGGGCCAAAACTCCAGAAGGCCTGCATGGACAAACAAGTTGCTCCTGGACCAACTGAAAAACAAAAAGGAAGCCTACAGAGAGTGGAATCAAGGACAGGTAGCTTGGGAGGAATACAGAGAAATCGTCTGAGCAGCCAGGGATCAGGTTAGAAAAGCCAAAGCCCTGATAAAATTAAATCTGGCCAGGGACATCAAGGGCAACAAAAAAAAAGCTTCTATAGGTACATCAGGGATAAAAGGAAGACCAGAGAGAATGTGAGCCCTCTCCAGAAGGAAATGGGAGACCTGGTTACCTGGGACATGGAGAAGGCTGAGGTATTCAATGACTTTTTTTGCCTATGTCTTCACCAGCGAGGGCTCTAGCCACGTTGCCCAAGTCGCAGAAGGCAAAAGCAAGGACTGGGAGAAAGAAGAACTGCCCACGGTAGGAGAAGAGCAGGTTTGGGACCATCTAAGGAACCTGAAGGTGCACAAGTCCATGGGACCTCATGAGATGCATCCACCGGTCCTGAGGGAAATCGCAGATGAAGTTGCCAAGCTATTGTGCATCATATTTGAGAAGTCATGGCAGTCTGGTGAGGTTCCCAGTGACTGAAGAAGGAGAAACTTAAACCCCATTTTTAAAAAGGGAAACAAGGAGGATCCGGGGAACTACAGGCCAATCAGTCTCACTCCTGTGCCTGGCAATGTCATGGAGCAAATCCTCCTGGAAACCATGCTAAGGCACATGGAAAATAAGGAAGTGATTGGTGACAGCCAACATGGCTTCACTAAGGGCAAAGCATGCCTGATCAATTTGGTGGCCTTCTATGACAAGGTTACAGCATTGGTGGATAAGGAAGAAGAAACTGATGCCATCTACCTGGACTTGTGCAAAGCATTTGATGCTGTCCCACACTACATACTTTTCTCTAAACTGGAGAGACACGGATTTGATGGATGGACCACTTGGTGGATAAGGAATTGGCTGGATCGTCCCACTCAAAGAGTTGTGGTCAATGGCTCGATGTCCAAGTGGAAACCAGTGACAAGTGGCATTCCTCTGGGGCTGGTATTCCATGATTCAATATACTACAGCATATATTCTGTGACTTTTCACTGAGATTTAAAACTTCTCTGTTTAACAAGACATTCATTCTTGCTCTGAGTTTATTGTCAGGGACCATGTCAGGAAAAGTTTTATCAAGATCACTTGCAGAACTATTTGTGTAAAACAAAGAGTAACCTCTACCTGCTCAATCTTAGAAACCAGAACAGGTGATCGCAGGAAGATCTTTCCCAGTTAGAGATCTCTCCAAATGGCAGAATGTCAGCGCAAGCACTGGTACTCAGCAACTCCCTGTAGCCACTACCAGACATGACCTGTAAAAAAAGGTGTAGGCAGGTGTTAGTAAGTCTCACTGGACTTCAGTAGTAAGATACAGATACTGGAACTACAGGTTGGAGTAATGGTGTGAGGTTGTCAATTTTTGCCAGAAGACCAGCTGACCTAACTTCACAAAGGTATAATGTATTATAAAAACAGCTCGAAGTGTCATGTCATGCATTCCTACCTTACTTCCAATTACTTTACATGGAAATCCTAATGCACAAGATACAAGTTATTCTCAACTTGCAAAATAAATCCAGAGCCATAAAGATTTATCCTCAACATTTTATGCTGTAGTATTTCCTGTGGTTTGTGTTTTGTTGGTAGGATTTCAATTCAAAACAGCAAGTGATGATCACATTCACTTCTACTGGTCTTTTAGCTGTACTCACAACACACATGAATGCATCTGTTCGATGGCAAATGTGAAATTTTGCACATTAAACAGACTGAGAATTTAGCTTATAAATTTAGTTTATAAGAAATGTAAACAGTCCTATTAAGTCTATTTACCAGACCTATTCACCATCTACCAGGTTCAGTAGATTCACTGGTCTTCTGAGAAAACTACACCAAAATTTAACCTTTACTTGGATGTTGTTTCCTAATTCACAGTAGGAGAGCAAATAGAGCATGGAAATACAGAGAAAAAAGTGGGAGGCAAACACCTGCTGGAAATAAATGTTCACAGGGAAGTGCAAACAATAAACAAGTCTATGGATGCATCCACTGGACATGACTAATTTTAGAGTAAGTAACTGGTAAGGAGGAGCAGTACACTCCTGATGCTTCTCAGCCTCCAGCCTTTCAAGAAGAGAGCCACAAATGAAAAATGTGTACCTGGATTGCAGAGATCAATGGAGAGATGAAACAATTCGCTTCTCCTGAGTGCAGTGACGGAACTTGGCTCAGCTGATTCTTCCTTTCTGTACATGAGAACCAGGCATTGCAGAAAGGTCATTTAAATGCAAGGTCCCTAGTGCACAATGGTAATGTAAAACCGCTAACACAGACCCTCTGTGGTTCCGACTTTCCTTGGTATAAAAGAGGACAGAAACTCTTAGAAGAGAAAGCAGAAGTGAGAAATTCACTGAGAGTTTTCAGTAGTATCTTACTCCAAGGTACAATTTGTTATTTCTCTGTTCAGACATCCTCAAAGCATTATTAAAGATATCTGCAGTTAACAGGTGAATAGACAAATTCAAGTAAAAGAAGAAAATAAATGAAATCAAGAAAAGACCAATTTGGAGGACAAACTCAAGCTCTCTTTAATTACACTAATATTACAGCAGAGAAAATGCTGGTACTTAAAGTGGAGTTACTTTTTTAAGCAAGAAGACTCTCTCATAGTGTCTATACTCTCTCCTGTGCTTTTTGGAAGACTGAATACATACTATACATCTTGTTCCTTGTTCAATAATGGACAAAATACAACTGTTCACAATAAAGACCTCTGCAACCTCATACCCATTAAAAAAAAAAAGTTAGTAAGATAGCAGTTTGGGCTCATTTTCCATAAGAATTTATCCAAAATTTTGATCAAAATATATTTTCTTGGGAACTTTGGAAAAACTCTATTAAAAAAAAAATCTAATAGTGCTCTGCACTTTTGCGGTTCAACTGGATCGAAGACAGGAATATAATGAAGAGGCATTTCTACTCTCTGGATCCCAAAGTAGTGGGAGTATTCCAGAAGGGCTTCTAGCTATTTCCATTCTGTTCAGTTCACTTTCACTGACCATGAGCATCCAGAGAAGGATCAGGCCAAAATTCCATTCTCAGTGGTTATTAACATTTGACTACAACTTTTTCTGTTTTAAAACAAATTATTTTTATCAGCTCATTATGCTTATAGACGAAAGATGCAAAACAGTTAAATCATAAATCCCTGCCATACATCACAGACGATTATGAATCAAAGCTGACAACAAAACCCCAAACGTCTACTGTGAGCCTATAAAAATCATTAAACTAAACAAAAAAAAGGGATCTAAATTATTTCATTAATTCAAGAAAAAAAAAAAAGAAGAAACATGCAGCCAGCAACACTACCACAGGGTCAGAACTAGTAGAAATATTAAAAGAATGATCCTTGATAGAAAGCAAATCCCATTCACAAAACAGGAATCACCTATGAATCTTGACTAAAAATTACTGCCACAATTGTCTTTCCCTGCTGTCTCTATAATGGATTTCTAACCTAAAAAATAATTTAGAAATTGGCTGCCTCAGCAGTCATAGAGGTGACTGAAGGTCCTGCTTGGGAGCAGAATAAATCAGTAGATGACCACGAAGCATCCTTTACTCTTCTGCATACACTTCTTCATTTTCCCCTTTTCTAGTGGGACATAAAAAGGAGATTAATTACAATCAAAGGCCATGAAAAATCACATTTCTTTGTAAATTATTAGATTCAATAGCAGTAGATTAGCTGTCAATTAAAAAATGCCACCTGCTTTCTATCTTAAGGCAAATAGGATAGGGAAAGGCAGGAGGTTTTGTAGGTTTAAAAAATCAGGTCACTGATTCAAGCTTCCTGCGTTTCATCACAGGATTCATAACTCCTTCAGTTTCATTTTACTAAGTCAACATTCTTTTTAGGCTCTTCTCACATAATAGGCTTAATTTTCTGTGCTCACCCTACCTTTTCTCCGCACTGGTATTCTCAAGGTTAATACAACAGAAGAACTGCAGAAATACTAAGTGTTCTACCAGTTCTCTGCTGAAAATAAGCAAAAATTAAGAAATAATGAGAATATACCATAAATAGGTCACTAATTGATATGCTTCTTTAACAAACCTATACTTTTCAATACACTGAATGCAGTGGACTTTATTTCTACAGCTGTGTAGAATAAGCCCCAAACTTCTTGGCAAATCTGAGACCTGAAGCCAAACCTACTGTACGGCATTAGTCCTCCCACTAGCATATAATACCTGAGAGAGATTCCTGAGAGAACCTTCAAATGACACACTGACATTTTCAAGGGCATATAACAAATCTCAAGTTTCTTCCCAGGAGAAGTTTGGTCAAAATACAAAGATACCGTTTAAAATATTTACTCTGGCTTTACCAGAATTGGATTTATCAAATGACTCATAATGTCAAGGGCAGTGGTATTTAGCGGTAAGCCTGCAGCCTCTTCGTGTACAAAATGTCCTCGTTTCAAGCAAGCAAATGAGAGGGAATGGTAGCTGAGTTCACTGTACAGTTTTACAGGAAATAACAACACAGTGCAAACTCAGATGCCTGTGTTCTTTATGAGACCTCAGATTTTCTTAGTTTAGATCGGTACAGCATGAACATTCAATCAAAACAGGTAAGGCACAGATGAAACGGCTAAGGAAGATTTTTTTTTTTTCCATTTTTCAGTAGTCTCAGATTAACTATTCATGTTTTAATAAACTTACCAAAATCAAAGAAACACACTAGAGACAATGGTGCTGTTTAGCACAAGTAGTATGGTACGGGATCCTCAGATCAAAAAGCTACATGATCTGGTGTCTGCCTCAAACAGCAATTTAACCTGCCATGATTTAGCTACTTGCACACTTAAACAGGAAGGTGAGGATGTATAAAAATCTATACCTTTACTGAAAAATCAATCCACTTTATTTTTGATGAAGGAAGTGGATGAAGGTTGTTCACCAAAGATGCACAAACATACCCACTCGTATCTCAAAGTGCCCCTTCGCCTGCTGTTCACTCGCCTCAGACAGACACACTACTGGCATCAGTTCACTGCATGATGGAAACGGTTCCTCTCTCTGTGCTCCGCGTGCCTGTTTATTGGCTGAGGATACGAGCACAGGTCAGAAGGAGGAACTGTGACCTGCAGTCCAGAGGTTTTGAGAAAGATGATGATTCAGAAATTCACTTCACAACCTTCTAAAATAATATACTTGAACTCATAGTTATACAAAGAATTGTAATAAAATGAGGGGTAATGGTTTTAAAATACAGGGAGGAAGATTCAGATTAGATATTAAGAAAAAAAAGTTTACAATGAGGGTAGTGGAGCACTGGTAGATGTTGCCCAGAGAGGTGGTGGATGCCCCATCCCTGGAAACATTCCAGGCCAGGTTGGACGGGGCTCTGAGGAACCTGATCTGGTTGGAGATGTCCCTGCTCCTTGCAGGGGGGTTGGACTGGGCGACCTTGAAAGGTCTCTTCCAACCCAAACCATTCTATGACTTAAAATTGCTGAGTACCATTTAGAGCCCAGCTGAACCTGAAAATTACTGTCCCCAAGGGTGGAATCTGAGCCACAGAAGACCCAGCTTTGACATTACCCAGATATGGCCTGACTTGTGAACTTTAACAGATTTTCAGCGCCATTAAAATTTCACCAACTTGGAGAATGTTTGCTGACTATACCGTTTGTTACATAGGCTTACCTTAGTTCTCCTGGCCACTATTAGCAAACATTCCCCTTAACTTCTCCACCATATGAAGCTACAATATTTACTTTGATTTTACATATTGTCTTATAAGGAATGAGACAATAAAAAAATATTTTTAGTAAGTCTGTTTTCCATCTCTGACAGCGCCTGCTTATTAGTATTTCTGCAGAAACAGAATAATTTATTATCTGCAGTCTTTGATTTGTTGCTTATGCATTCCACGTTTGAACAAAGCAAAATATTATTTAAGGTCCTGATGTGAAGCCTGCCTACTGAAGTGCGTAGGATTCTTCTTGTTGTTGAGATCAGGCCCTCGAGGATATCTGGCTACTACAGAATTATCACAGTGAGAAAAAACTTCTTTAAGGAAATCAGGCTGGACTTACTGCATTAATAATGCAGTATTTAATGTTGTGAAAGACCTCAAAATACACAAACTTCTCTGGACGCCAATTATTTCCTCTGCTTTTTCAGCTACAGGAGATAACTGGAAATGGAAAAATATTGAGAATGAGTCATGTGGGATTAAGTCATTCCATCAAGAACATTTGCCAGCAAATTCTGCAGAAGGCCAAGGTTTAAAGAAGTGTAGCAAGAGTTGCTTGTGAAACTGTAAATTCTAGCGCTACTGTCATTATTAGGATGTGAGAAATTACAATAGGGAATTTATCAGAAGAACAATAGTTACTAAAATCACCATGAAAGAGATGAAGAGAAGAGGAGGCTCAGGGGAGACCTCATTGCACTCTATAGCTTCCTGAAGGCAGGTTGTGATGAACAGGGGTTTGGCCTCTTCTTCCAGGCAACAAGCAGGACCCGAGGAAATGGCCACAAGTTGTACCAGAGGAGGTTTAGATTGGACTTGAGGAAAAACTTTTTCTCTCAAAGAGTGGTAAGGCACTGGAACGGCCTGCCCAGGGAGGTGGTGGAGTCTCCGTCCCTGGCAGTGTTCAAGAGGCGGCTTGATGAGAAGCTACAGGATATGGTTTAGTAGCTGTGGCAGCAATGGCAGTGGGAAGACGGTTGGACTAGATGATCTTATAGGTCCCATCCAACCATGTGATTCTATGATTCTATGAAAACTTTTAAATGTATGAAAAGCCTCACCGAATTTCCTGGAATTTCATTTATTCCTGTGCATACACACACTAATTAACCTGTTTGTTTAGGCAGAGCAAATGCAGTCTTTCAGTTTCAAATTACCCTGAGAGGGAATTAGCTCTAAAATGTTTTTTGTAAGTGGACTCCTACATTTGCAGAAAAAAAAAAAGTTGCGTGACCATCTTCTGAAACCAAAAAGACCATTTTGGTTAAAATCCCAATATTCTTTTTTTTACTCTCAGGGTCTACTAGGCCATAATGACAAAGTTGAAGAGATTCCTAAATAAAAGATCATTTCCTTTTAACAGGGAAGAAGAACAACTCTGGTGGATATACATTTATTTCTAAGTGCAGTTGAAGTAACTCTGAATATCAGATCGCTAAAAAAAAGATTGTTAATGATCAGCAAGAGTTCACTATCAGTACTGCCGCCGGGGTGCTGTGAGGAGTAGCCCGTAACCACTGGGGATAAAAGGCCAGTTAGAAAGCTGGATCTGACTTCCACAGCAGGAACTGGAGAGATAAATACTTACTTGGACCTCCAAGAATCACCTCCATCAAGTAAACAGAGACACCTTGTACCTGCTTTCTCACAGAGCTTTACATGAGGCACCAAACCAAAGTCTTCAATTATCACCCTTTCAACAATCAGCTACTGTTCAATATAGAATCATAGAATCATAGACAATTAGGGTTGGAAGGGACCTTTGAAGGTCATCTAGTTCATACAGAGAATATAATAATATAGCTTGCTAGCATACAGAACAGATAGCAAGCTTTATCTGTGTTGATTTGCCAAGCTGTGATTAAGCCCACAGCAATTAGTTGCCTTGCTCCTGGCAAGCCACATCCATGGATTTCACTTGAGAAAAGTTACAGTAAAAAAAGGAGGAGGCTGGACTGGTGCCCATAACCCTCTTTAGCAGAGTTAAAACACTTTGGCCTACATTTTCAGGCAATACAGCCTCACTCTATATGTGCACAGAACTGGAGCAGAATGTACAAATCAGGGTTTGTACTGCAGAGCTTGTAAGCATGCACTCAACAGCATGCAAGCCAGATTAATCATGCATGTGCAAAATAGATGTAACAAGAGTCATGGATTTATGTACAAAATATCTGGATCTGAGCAAATCTTAACTGAGAAAGAACAGAGGGAACAAGTAATCTACCTTGCAACAGCAAAGCACGCAAGGCTGATGTGCTTGGCTTGTCAATGATCTTGCAAATTAGAGACAGTAAAAAGAAAAGGGCAGTAAGGAATTGTCGTAGTTCAGCCCCAACGGGGACCAGACTACGCAGTCTCTCTCTCACTCCCCCCACTCTCCGAGAGAATAGGAGGAGATTTGACAAACAAAAGAAAACCAGGAAAAAAAAAACCAAACACGCGGGTTGAGATTGAACAAAAAGTAAATTTAACAGTAATGACAGAAGAAAACAAGAGAGTGATGGAACACAAATACAGTACAATAGCTCACAACAGATCTCCACATCCAGTCTCTTCCAACTAGGAGAGCCTCCCTTCAGC
This sequence comes from Chlamydotis macqueenii, assembly GCF_036417535.1. Lineage (NCBI taxonomy): Eukaryota > Metazoa > Chordata > Aves > Otidiformes > Otididae > Chlamydotis > Chlamydotis macqueenii. The sequence goes on along the minus strand of NC_141567.1, from coordinate 18,395,914 downwards.
ACCCTCCTCACTTATATACTGAGCATGATGTCAGATGGGATGGAATAGCCCTTTGGCTAATTTGGGTAAATTAACCCCAGCTGTTAGCTAATTAGTTAACTATCCCAGCCATAGGGGCTACCAGCTTCAGTTCTCCACCCAGCTCAGGTAAATATTAACTCTATCCTGGCCAGAACCAGGACAGGAATTCAATTTGGAGTTCAGATTGTAGAAGGTCTTTACAGACAAGAATGCCAGAACTTCCAGTTAAATAAAGGCACTTTCAGCTGTAGTGCTGATGCTCTTTTAATTCAACCAAACAGTCTCTTCCTTTTGCCCACCAAAGACAATCTGATAGCCACTCAGTGTCATTAACATCTCTGCAAGACACTCATAACTGCAAAATTATATAGAGAAAAAAGCAGAACACCTGTTCTCCGTGTCCTTCACTTCTGTCTCAGACACACATCTTTTCTAAGGACACAAACAATTATAATTTTATTATCTTTAATGTCTTCCTCATCAAATTTCATTCCACTGTCTGCCCCAGCTGAGGTGTACTGGGCAGTAGCATTATAAGCTCTTTGTAAACGTGCTGTTATTTCAGCCCAAATTGATTTATTATGGATCCTGAGCTGACAAGTGTATTATTTCCCATTCCACAAATGTATTGTTATGAAAAACTCTGTCTCTAGCTTACTTTCTATTCTGTTATTTCAGAATACAGTCTGAACCTATTCAGGTCTTTACAATATGAGTTTTTATAGCTTCTGCAACAAAATCGCTATTTGTTTAATTCTTAATGTACATTTCAATTTTCAGGGATTTTAATTAAAAAACGTTTTTATTTAGATGCTGTTTTCATAAAAACAACAAACACTGAAACAGATTCCATCTCTGAAAGTAGAGAGATCATGTCATATGGTGCCTTACCTTAGCTTCACCTTAATTCAAAAAAACACTTCTACTCAGAAAAGTCCATTTGCCACATGCTGAACATCAGACATATGCCTAAGTCCCATTGAAAATGAAATAAATGGGTCATCTGAGACAGAGATGTTTCACAGCAATCAAATATAAAACTTGTTAACAGAAAACATTATGGGAGAGAAGCTTCAATGCACCAGACAATGCACATCTAAAATAACAGAAGCTGAAGGAATCCATTGTGTTTTCTCATACCAACAGAAAGATAGAAATACCGCAGACCACCTATAAAGACTTCAACTTAGTGTTCCTCACGGTTCTCAAGTAAACAAGCTAGCATAACTTGCACAGCATAAGACAGAAAATACAGAAAGCTTTCTATAAATCAATGGTTTGCTACTGCCTGCAATATGTGTGGCCACCATATGTCCAGAGAACATATGACAGATGATATGAAATAATGGTTTTTTTACAAACAAAATCCATGAGCTGGTCCTGTTTCATAACAGAAAAAAAATGGAAAGAATATCCAATGATCCTAAAAGACAGCAAAGCTGCACAGACAGAATGAAAAATTAACCCATTATTCTGACCAATATCAGATATTAGAGATCAACACCAAACAAAAGGAAATGAATAACTGTATGGAAAATTACAATATCTGCATTTGAGACAGAGTTGAAAATACTGTAAAGGAGTATTGTCATTACACTGGGTCATAATCCAACTAGTGTGTGTATCAAGAAAAAAATTCTCACATACACAAATTATTCTATAAAACCATTAAGTGTTCATGTACCTGTTTCAAAAATATTAGTTTTGCCCCTTGTAAGATTTAACTTCATAAATTAAAAAAATGAATAAAATATGAAACTTTCTGTGTATTTCTCTACAGTTTTAAAATTACAGTAATTAGCTACAGTTTTCATCTTTTTTCTTTGTGGCATCATCTAGTTTATGTAGTATCCTGTATTTGAGGGAAATGTAAATAGTTAAATGAAGTCATGACCTACATGATGTTATGGTGCCACCTTGTGATGCTGCCTCAGAAGTGCCTCTAACATGTACAAGGAGGCAAAAAACAGCCCTGCGGTGGTGGGGCGAAGAAAGGAGACTGTTTCTACGCGATTGCGAGAAATTCCAAGAGATTCCAACACTGAGTCTGTTGACTCAGGAGCATGTGGTTATCGACTAAGAAAAGAACATTCCGCATTCTAAGATTACATTAAAAGGGCATGAGAGAGCACAAAGAACTGCAGCAAAAAAAAGCCAACTGCTTTCCTCAACACAGATCCAATTACAGACGTGTAAGTTCATTCCACTGAAGTCAGCAGTTACTGAAGATTAGTATGGAAATAATGAAGACCAGATTTTGGCCTGGAGGCTGTTACTATAAATCTCAGCTTATGATATTCCCTTAAAACAATGATAAACTGAAGTCTGTTGATAAATAACTTGGTTATTACTTGCTTTTTGACACTGTTTTATTCACTTCCACTAGCTCCTTTTTGTCCCTAAGATGCTTTGAGTGTATATAAACTAGTGGTAACACACAGATTTAGCTATTTCAATAGAGGCTTTAGGTAATAGTTTTCCTTTTCCTTTGTCCATTTTTGAAGGCAAATCTAGAAATGTCCATTCATATTTAATACCTTTTTTTTTTTTTGCAATACGAAATATATGTCCTCTTGCTTTTAAGGCCAAATCCAAAATTGTTTTAAATCTAAATATCTTTTACTGTTTCAGCTTCTTTCAAAATTGCCTGACAGTTCCTTTTGAATAAGTAAGGCAGGTTGAAGAAACACTTGCTAGTGAATTTGTAAGATTCTGCTAATAATGCTATTGCAAAAATACAGCGGGTTTTTTTTACCTCATAATTATTTAAATTTGCAATACACTCCTATTCACTCAACACTCTTGCTATAACAGAAGTTTCAGTGTTAAGACATCCAGGTACAGACAACTAAGAAACTGCAAATACAAAGCTTCTTTAGCTTTGCCATCAGGTGGTATATTGTGCTCCAGAAGCATTTAGGGTACATATCTCTCTCAGACTCCAGGAACATACTATGTTGCTTGGGTTTTTGTTACAGGAGATGAACATAAGTCAAAGAAATAAAGGGAGTTAGGATAACTGCACACATTTTTATCTGCAGTATTCTGCAAGAATTCGCCTGTAGCTGTGGACAGGAGTACTCTTTAGCAGGGTGCTCCTGATTTCTTCGTTATCAGCTCCCATGGATGACTCCAGAGTTAAACATCTGACTGGGTAAATGTAGGCCCCCTCCAGAAGGGAACTGGTGTCCTGGTTACCCAGGACACGGAGAAGGCTGAGGTTCTCAATGACTTTTTTCCCTCAGTCTTCACCGACAAGAGTTCCTGTCCCACCGCCCAAGCTGTAGAAGGTGCAAGCAGGGACTGTGAGAATGAAGAACTGCCCATTGTACTCGAAGAGCAGGTTCGGGATCATCTGAGGAACCTAAAGGTGCACAAGTCCATGGGTCCTGATGAGATCCATCCGCGGGCCCTGAGGGAACTGGCGGATGAAGTTGCCAAGCCACTGGCTATCGTATTTGAGAAGTCGTGGCGGTCTGGTGAGGTCCCCGATGACTGGAAGAGAGGGAACATAACCCCAATTTTTAAAAAGGGGAACAAGGAAGACCCGGGTAACTACAGGCCGGTCAGCCTCACCTCTGTGCCTGGCAAGGTCATGGAGCAGATTCTCCTGGAAACCATGCTAAGGCACATGGAGAGCAAGGAGGTGGTTGGTGACAGCCAACATGGCTTCACCAAGGGCAGATCGTGCCTGACCAATTTGGTGGCCTTCTATGATGGGGTGACGGCATCGGTGGACAAGGGACGAGCAACTGACATCATCTACCTGGACTTGTGCAAAGCTTTTGACACTGTCTGGCACGACATCCTTCTCTCTAAACTAGAGAGACATGGGTTTGATGGACGGACCACTCGGTGGATAAGGAGTTGGCTGGATGGCCGCACTCAGAGAGTGGTGGTCAACGGCTCGATGTCCAGGTGGAGACCGGTCACGAGTGGCGTCCCTCAGGGGTCTGTGCTGGGCCCGGCCCTGTTCAACATCTTTGTCGGCGATATGGACAGTGGGATAGAGCGCACCCTCAGCAAGTTCGCTGACGACACCAAGTTGTGTGGTGCTGTCAACACGCTGGAAGGGAGGGATGCCATCCAGAGGGACCTGGACAGGCTGGAGAGGTGGGCCCCTGCCAACCTCATGAAGTTCAACCAGGCCAAGTGCAACGTCCTGCACCTGGGTCATGGCAATCCCAGGCACAAATACAGGCTGGGCGGGGAATGGATTGAGAGCAGCCCTGAGGAGAAGGACTTGGGAGTGCTGGTGGATGAGAAGCTTAACATGAGCAGGCAATGCGCCCTTGCGGCCCAGAAGGCCAACCGCATCCTCGGCTGCATCAAGAGGAGCGTGGCCAGCAGGTCGAGGGAGGTGATTCTCCCCCTCTACTCTGCCCTGGTGAGACCCCATCTGGAGTACTGTGTCCAGTTCTGGAGCCCCCAACACAAGAAGGACATGGACCAGTTGGAGAAGGTCCAGAGGAGGGCCACGAAGATGACAAAAGGGCTGGAGCACCTCTCTTATGAGGACAGGCTGAGAGAGTTGGGGCTGTTCAGCCTGGAGAAGAGGAGGCTCCGGGGAGACCTGATAGCGGTCTTCCAGTACCTCAAGGGGGCCTACAAGAAAGATGGGGAGAGGCTGTTTAGTAGGGCCTGTTGCGATAGGACGAGAGGTAATGGTTTTAAAATAGAGGGGGGTAGATTTAGATTAGAAATTAGGAAAAAAAATTTTTACGATGCGAGTTATAGAACACTGGAACAGGTTGCCCAGAAAGGTGGTGGAGGCCCCATCTCTGGAAACGTTCAAGGCCAGGCTGGATGAGGCTCTGAGCAACCTGACCTAATCAGGGATGTCCCTGCTCCTTGCAGGGGGGTTGGACTAGATGACCTTTGAAGGTCCCTTCCAACTCTAACCATTCTATGATTCTATGACTGCAAGCCCAAGTGTCTCTTCAACTGCTTTGTGACATTTAGATCAGGGAAACATCAGACTGAGCACATTCCAAGGCAACTGAGGTCTTCCTTTAAGTGGGGAGGATGATCTAATCGTGAAATGAGATACAGTGTCAGGAAAGAAAAAATTCTAGCTATTAGAAATTTTAAAACATAGAAAAAGAACAGTGATGCCAAAGGGCACTTACTTATGTCATCAGCACCAGATCCTTTTTGTCTGAATCTTGCCAGCTGGTATTTTACAATACTTACTAATCACGACAGAAAAACATGTCCCACGAGTATTTCTAGATTAAGCGTGTGTCTTGAGAGAAACAGAAAACTATCAGGCTGACATTTCAATGAATAGGAAGCAAATTTAACATAATCTCTCTTAATGCCAATGTCTTGCAAATTGCTTGAATCAACCAATACATCTAACTTAATCTACTCAAAATGAAAAAGACTGAGCCTTGAATATCTTCTTACTCAATCAGAACAGAGGATCAGGATTGATTTATGTTAATTTTTACTTGGGTAAATAAATCAAAGGGAATTCAGGCTCTGACTCCTTTATCTAAACAGAAACCAGTAGAAGAAAGCATTAAAATGCTATAAACATCACCAAGTAAGATCACTCTAAAAATATTTTAAAAATAAATGTTATTACTAACCTGCAAGTTTCATTTTCGCTATGCTCTCTTAGGCAAGTCTGTCCTGTATACTTTGAGTATCCAGAATTTCCATCAGCACTTTTAATGTACAACCATACTGCTAAATACTTATTTTTTATGCGTACTGTGCAAATTTGAACAGCAAGCTACACTGCAAGCTCACCATGCATGAGAGGTTCTGAGATAGATAAGCATCATCCCTACAGAAACGGTAAAAAGATTAATTTCTGTACTTTTTCAATAAGAATAACACATTTCACCTTTTGAAAGATTTAACTTTACAGTAATTGGAATAATGACCAGAAAGGAAATTAGTATGTATTTGGCCCAAAAATTCTCAAGGCACACCAAAATGAGTCAAAAGTTTTAATTGTGGTGACTTTGATACAGAAGCCATGTAAGTGACAGAGCCCTTCTATTGACTGTTAGAACAGTAATACACATATGATTGTCTTCAGGCCCCAGTACCTAAACAATACTGGAATTTAAAAAAAAAAAAATCTAGCTGATTTCCAGCTGGAGAGTGAAGAGAAATACAGAGCTGCATTCATGCATTTTATGGGAAAGATTGCATAGCTGGTTCAGAAAGAAAATGTCTTTTCATGTCCTTAGTAGTACTTCTGTGCTTCTTTAACTTCTTAATGAGTTACAGATGATCATATTCTTCCATTCAACATTATCACCTCATAGAATGAGTAAAATGCAAGACTCCCTTCGAGAAAAAGGACATGGTTTTAACATTTATCTTGGGAAGAAATTAATCATGTATGCAGTTATCATATACAAAAGGCAAGTATTTCAAGTTTCATAAGGACATGACAATCCAGAAAATACTGGTTGAAGGTAAGCACCAAACCCAGCAACTGCCATTTCATTGACTGAAAGGCAAACCTGGGATGTGGTTGTCTTCAACACTGGGAGCTTGATCTTGACTGCAGTTCTTTCATCTAAGATAATTTCCATGCAAGATCCCCAGCTGTACAACACAGTGATAGAGGCATCTCATTATTTAAGGCCCATGCTTCCTTTCAAATACTCTTGGAAAAGTCACCAAAGCTAATCTTTCTGTCAATCTTTTTTTTTTTTTTTTTGCACTTTTAAGAGCAGTATTAAATATTCATAAATATAAAAACTATGTGGAAATACCTTTAACAATATTCTGATTCTGCCTGTTTAAAAAAGGAAAAGAAAAAAAAAAAGAAAAACCACAGCCCAACAACCAACCATCTTTGCCAGAGTGCTTGGCCAGCAGTGAAGATAAAAATGTGACTGTTCCAAATATCCTGTAGATCACATGACGCTTCTGTCTCTTTGTGGACAAGAATTATTTCAGTACTTTCTGCTGAGTTCTAAGAAGTCATAATTAGAGGACAAAAGCCCCCAAAGTGCCTGAGATTCAGGAAGGCTGGACTGGCAAGTCATTTCTGGTAACAGTGGCTCACAGAAACATCTTCAGATTCTTATGTGGAAAGTACTGCAAAGGAAAGAAAAAGATGAAGAGATATAAGCACTTTTTTCATTATGGTCAACACTTTCCTTACAGTACAAAAAGGAAGGTGCTGTGTAATGAATCTGAATCTCTTCTCTGACACTCTGAAGAAGATTTAAACATTCTGGGAGAAGTTTCCATCTTCTGAAGATGTTAGTTCAGGGGGCCAAGCTCAGCACTGGATCAAATCAAGTATAAAGTTGACTTATTTATTGGATATACAGCAGAGCTAAATGTTTCCCAACTGCACTTTTGCTATGGCACAGCATTTGGGTTACTACACAAGTCAAATTAGGTAGATAAATTTGTTGTTTCTCTTGCTAGGACCAGGAGATCTTGATTGCTATCTTCTTTCTATTTGCACTACAATACAAGCAAGCAACAAGCCTTACTACTGCCATCAGTTTTCAGAAAAACTCACAAGCATCTTATCAGGACAGTAAAGGACAATTTAAAGAGGGCATGCTGAAAGCTCACTTTCCCTAAGTACTAATCTCTGTTCAATGTCACAATAGTATAAACCATATGTTTCTTTCCTTCTTGACTGAAATCAGAAGGGATTATTATGTATTTTTGTACATCAATATTGTAATTTTGATGCCTACAGAAAAATAAAACTTCAAAGGTTTGGAGTATTTGAGAGGCTGAAGAGTTCTGGGTGGACAGTTTCTGGATTTTGTTTTACAAAAAGAATGCTCTAACTTAATCACAGCTATTTGATTTGAATCAGGAATTCACTGAAGGAAGCTCTGTAGTATGTATTTGGAGGAGGTAATATTTTATGTTCACAGTGCTCCCTAGGAACGTCGTATCGAGGAATTTATTCAGTCTGGGTGACACTGAAAGATATGATGTACAGCAGTCTGGCATACCAGCCTACGTATTGTGAAGGAAAGCACAGAGTGATGCAAAGAGTTTACTGGCACAAAGGTTTTAGGAAAAAAAAAATTATAAACATCTTGTTTATAACTTGAGCCTCATATTAATCCAAACTCTTGAAAATTTCAGTCTCACATAGGCAATATATAGGAATTGAAAAATCCACAGCATTGTATGCAAAAACATTTTAGGCATGACTCCTTAAAAAAATCCATCCAAATCCACTTTAGTGGAAATCTATTTATTGGATTTTTTTATTTTTCTCTCAGTATCATTTCAGCCTTTGAAGATCCAGCTTTTTACTAAGAAGCAGCTGAAATATTCTGTGAAAAATTATTCCCTTCCACTGTTTTCTTGCTACGCATCTCTTGCCAATTTGTGACTAGCTCTAATTTCAGTCCTTAAGAACTAGATCATCTACATGTTGCGACAGGTCTTATGAGATGCACATTTCTTACAAGAGAGCTTATGTTATTTCAGCTTTAGGTAGGACTGCAGTCAGGACATTTACTGTTATATGGGTAAAGGCACACAAAGGTTTCAGAAATACTGCATTTCCAATGACATCTTTTTGTTTAATCTGTTGTTTCTCTGTCTAGTCCTGGCAGCTCCCAGGTGTTACTAATGCCATACTCTTCCCAAACTCCATTTCAAATTTTTATACTATGTTTCACCCTCAGGCATTCAAATAAGCTTAAACTTCCAGGATGATTTATAAAACAATTTCCTGTAGAAAACGTAACCAGTCTTGTAGAACAGAACACTTAGCTAGTGCCAGTTCAAACTGCTAGTACTTCCACTGAACTACAAGCAGATTCTTAATGACAGCAATTTTCAGTGAAATAAACCTACTGAGATAAAATTTTCTGAGCTAGCAACTGTCATTATCATTTACAGCTTACTCAAGCTTCTGGGATAACAGCCAAAAATGCATGTATGTTCTTCTTCTCTGGCCAACAATTACCAGTGTTTTCTTCTAGTCTTAAAAAAATTCCTCAACCGCAGCAGTGCAAATCAAGCAATAGACTTTACTGCATCTTCATTCGCTTGACAGCAGTACAGAGCTTGCAAAGGCTGACTGTAGGAGATTAAACCTACACAGGATCATTAAGTAAAGGTTTAAGAAATGAGTGATGAGATAAGGAAAATTAGTCAATGTACAGTGGATGAACTTTAGCTCATACCAGGTCAAAGCCTGAAGCGTGGTTCCAAAATTAATGCCTGCTGTACATATTAAGTATGCATAATAGTATGATAGCTTAAAAAACCCCAACATATTGAGTTGTGTGAAAAAAAGTGCTTCAAAACCAGAATGTACACTGTTATAGGAATCCGGCTTTTGAAGGTTTTCCACAAACACGGCAAAGAAGGTAATCCTCCTCAGTACTTTTATATCCCATTTTAAGGTTGATGAGATTTTACAGTTGAATAGTTCATATTGTAAAAGTCCTCAATGTTTGTTACAAGTCAGGTAAGCACTGGTCTCATGTGACATGCATGATCCACAGCTTACCAGACATCACCTGCTCAGGCAGTGGTAGAGCCAGGGATAAAACCTAACTGCCTTGCATTCTAAGCTTCCTACTCTTATCATGTGAAAAAGTGGCTTTTGGTGGGCAGAAAAGGCAAAGAACAGAATAAGAAGTCCTTACTACAAAGAAAAATCATCTGGGGTCTGGTAAGTTAGTAAACATTTTCGAAAGGATCACATACTACTTGCCAGTATGTTATTCTAGGATCAGATATTCAGAAATGTTGATTGCCCACAGCTTCACAGCAAAGTCTCTGAAAACTACAGTTACTCAACATCTCCAATTGCTCACTGGCAATCGTTTTCCAAAGTGGCTATTGCTTTGGTTTCTAGGTGTTCAATTTTAACAGCTGCTGAGCAGTTGAAAGTATAAATCAATAGGCACTTAGCCTTCCTTGAATTTAAAGTCTGGAATGCATTCAATTGGGCACAAAAAGTGGAGACATGCAAAACCACATGAAATTATGACTGTCTCTGGAGATTGATGGGTTGGTATTTCTTCCACACATTTGCCGAAGATTTCAGAAGGGACAATTTTATTTAGATGAAAAAATGTTTTCATATCTTTTTACCACTGGCATATAGGATTGTTGAAAATAATTACAACAGTCATTGCAATGGCTACAGCGGTGAATATTCCTCTCTGCTACTTTCTCAGGAAATGGCTGGACTGCACAGCATCCTGAGCTTGGAATTCTCAGTCAGCAGTCTGTGAGCCTCTACAACACAGCAGCAAAGTCAGCCATGGCACAGGAAACTTCTGAAACTACAGCTTCTGCTGAGTCTTCAGATCTGCTTCAATTCTTCACATTTGATCTCTCTTCTCTACCAGATTTGTATGTACAGTACAGCCTTTTGACTGATTAAAGGAAACTCTACTTGACCCCAGCAGGTTCTATATGGATAACAGTACAAAGAAAACATTTTCTTAGCTGGAAATATATATAAACAAAGTATTAGAATACCTACTCAGCTGAGTCTCACCATAATAATGATATGTATCTTGTTCTCAAAGAGTTTCTGTTGATACACTTGATTAGTCAAGCAATGCCTGACATGTTTCCCATGTATAAAAGACATTTGCATTAACTTTGTAGCATGTCCTCTGGAGATACTGATGCTTCTCAGGGTTCACAGGAATCATGTCCTCATGCTTTATTGTAGAATCATTTTGTTATAATGTCTTCCCTCAGAAATTTAATTTATGAAAGAAATAAACTGTTCTGGGTTCTGCAGGACACTTAAAAGTTCTTTAACACCATTAGCATTAAGAGTATCAGTCCAAATTCTGATCTATCTTAATTCTACCCTGATGTTTAGCCTTATTTCCTATGAAAATACAGTTTATTTAATTAGTCTGACTGTGAGCTTTGTTAATCCTCCCCAGTAACTTCTGAATCCTTTGGCAGAATTCAGCAATACGTGACTGAAAGATGATTAAGTTTCTGCCAATTTCCTGCAAATAGGTATTCGTGTAAAGAGTTTCTAAGTGTTCCACTTCTCAAAAAGATGCAAAATAATTCTGTACCTTTCCAGACATCAGAAAATCTACATAGATGAACCAGTCTTCGCACCTTAACTGCAGCAAAAATGGAAATTAAACTCCTGATGTATTAGCCAATTAACCAGGAGACAGCCTACTGTGCCAGTGGATTTAAGAGTCAAATATGAACTCCTCCCAGTCTGGGAGTATCTTATTCTGCTGGCTGGTTTACTGTAATTTCTTAAAGAAGGCCTATCCTTGTATTACTTAAGTAACAGCCTTAACTATAAGTTTATGTAGAATGTTTTATTCATGTGTAAAAATAAAAACTCATTGTCCTTTTCAAAAGTCACTGTCCTTTTCAAAAGGTGTCTTTAAATATAAAGTGCACAAGAAAAAGATAGTGGGGAAAGCTTAAGAAAAAGGTGTTAAGATAGCTGGGTTTTATCTACAGATTATTAGGAAGAAACTCAGGAACAAAAAATAAAAAAATCAATTATAAAAAAACCCCTCTCTGATTAATAGTGGATCTTCTGCTAACAGCATGAACTGGACCACTGTAATGTCCTCTAGCTCTCACCTCAGCACAAAAGATCAGTGTGTTTCCATGTGTATTTGTAACATGTATACAGTATTTACACACATTCCTATTTACACAGCAAGGATCCTTGCTATAGGCTTAAGAACAATATGAATTTGAGCCTATAATAGATTAAAATGTTTTCCTGAAGAAATCAAACAAACAGGGGAAAAAAAGGACATAATTAGAAGTTACTGAGCTCTTAGTCTTCAAGCTAGGAGAGAACTGGAGTATACTCTAGAAAAACAAACTGAGTTATAGGTAAGAAGTCATCCTCTCTGGTAAAGCACTTATGCCTGCAATAACTTGTATTACACAGTGATATCCTTAAAAAACACCTGAAAATATGCAAGAAACTATATTTTTCTTGAAACTACACCTGAGAAAGTCCGGTGCTTTGGAAATCATGTTTTCAAAATCTGCAAATCCCAGTTTCCCATCACCATCCATATCAGCTTCTTCTATCACTTTCTCACAAACTAGAGTGATTTCTTCTGCTGTTAGCTCTTCTCGGGTCAGCTTATTGAGGGTTTTTTCCAAGTCTGATTTACAAATGAAGTTATCTGTGTTAAAATCTAAACAATAAAAGAACCAAAGAAAAGATCACCAACAACTCTTATGCTCATTTACTTCAAACAAAAAAAAGGCATACAACACCATCCCCATACAGTACCGTAGATCTTAAAGGCATAGATTGCTTTAAGCTCTCTGGGAGCCATTTCACTGAGCACAGAGAACATATCTACAAAATCATTGAAGCTGAGGCTCCCCTCTCCGTCTTCTGAGAAAGATTCCACAATCCTTTCCTTGAAGGGATTCTCCTGTGAAAAACAGATATATATATATATATAATCTCTCTTAGTATTTAGAAGATCAAAAAACCTGCAGATTCCCTGTTAATAATTATGAGTATTTAATTCCATGGTTGGCTCTTGAAGACAACTTTTTTCCTTCCAAAAAGCATTTGCATGCTTTAGGAAAAGTGTCAGCAGAACATGCTGCTGCATAGTACCACTTCTCACACAGATTTTCTCAGCTCCACTGTTATTCATTCTCTCTGAACTCATGTTCATCTTGTTTCTCCTGTGTGGAACACAGGCTTTATAAATGTTAGGGTAAAGGTACTAGGAGTGTGAAGATAATTTCCATGTAACAGGTTCCTGACAGGGCGTCAGACTGACACGGTGAGGAAGGTTACAGCTCCTACATTAAAAAGCTAGCACATACGAACAGGGGGACACACTTTCCTCATACCTGTGGAGACCTAAAAAATATAAACAGCATGTACAACGCAGAGTTATGTGCAAAGATTAATGTTTTTTATTTATGTAGTACCCTTCACCTTAAAGGAACATAAAGTACCTTACAGGAATGGGGCTACTTACCACTAATACGCAGCTGCCTCTGAAGTGAAATTCAGCAACTGTTAAATGATGTGCAGCAGCTTACAACAAGAGCTGAGGATAAAGATGCTCAGCTGAAATCACAGGGGCAACTTGGAAGCATAGTGAAATTTGTCACCCACATAGAGATAAGAGTTAAGATACATTGTGTTATAGCCTCAAATAATGAAAAAGTTTTAAGGATTCTTGTTAAAAGACAAGCATAACATACAAAAGCTTAATTTCTCTAAGAGGAATGTGAGGTGTGACTGTGCACCTATGGTAGCAAAGCACTCAGGATACATCAGCTATCCAATGAGACATCTTTGGGTCTTGCCGTTTGCGCTCTAGGACTACTTCCATGGTAGAAATTAGCTGGAGTCTGACAAAAAGCAAATATCCATCTAATGACAGAGCATATAAGTGTGTGTGTCAATCTGCTGAGGATGGGTGAGATCTGGGAAAGAGACACTGGAAGCGTAATTTCCTGAAACAATCAAGATTCAAAATTTAAAAAGTAACCTTGACCAAAGATCTCAGCACTACTAAATGCCGAGATGTCTCCAGTCTTTCTGGCGGAGACAACGGCTAGGAATAAGGCTGTTTTAATGGACAGGTGAAGTAGGGACCACAAAGCCACTGGCTCAAATGAAAGCCCATTAAGATAGTCAATACTAAATTCAAATTCTCCTGCAGGGTTCGATTACTGCAGTAATTCCACAATAGGGAGCATGCCTACAGATTTCAAAGGGTAGCAGGTTAATGAGCTCACTGCGCTCTGAGCTGAATGTGTAAGGCTGAGCTCACTGTTCAGACGAAGGCAAAACCAGTTCAAACAAAAATTAAAAAGAAATAAAATAGAGAAGAGGGATTCCTGAAAATAGAAAGAAAATAGGCTCAACAAAAACAGCAAGGTCACATCTTTCAAGTCTCAGAATGAAAAACCACCCCCCAGAATTAGCCAGATGGCTGAAAGTCATTGTAAAAGGATATGTAATGATCACTCACATGTGCACGACGTTTAAAGGAGGTATAGCAGATGTGCATCTGGGGGTACTGCTAAAGCTAAAGTTTCTGACTTGAGTGCTTGTAAATATACCTGTTTATGGGATGAATATACATACAGACACTCAGCGGAAAACAATTGATTCTGTTGTTTCAAATAGTCAATTCATAAGTAAGCCAATCTAAGATTCAGTTGAACTGAAACATATGAAAAAGGCCCACCTTCTTCCTTAAAAGCATATAAAATAATTTGTGTGTCTGTTAAATGTTTAATATTAGAAAAGGTTCAATATCAGAGTCGGTTTGAAAACATGTTAGAAAAAATTATCTTTTTTATTTCTAAAATTTATATTGCTTTCTTTGGAACAAACCTCATCAGAACTAAGTGTCATGATCAACTGACATCTTAAGAGGCAGCATTGGGTAACAAACAGGGTGTGCACAGATGCAAATATCCCTATCAGCAGTGAATATCAAACCCAGGACTTTCTGCATGAGAAATGCTAGGCACAATCTCTCTGACTAAGTACATTGCAGTTGCATAAGATGAATTACCTATTTGGCATGTCAGAGATCTTGAAAATACAGATCAATTAACAATGAATTAATTGGACCTACGCATACTTCTTAATAACTCTTTGCCAAATGGATCTCAAAAAACGAAATTAAAAATAAAATCTTTCCTCATATTGATTTCTTTCCTTTAACTTTCTCATATTATGTCTCTTCAGGCAGTATATCTGTGCTTTACACAATGGAAAGTATTAGCTTACCTTCACAGATACTTTTCACATCCTTTCTGTAATTTCATTACCTCTGCTCTAAAGAGCACAGATTAGGGTTCCATCATATTTAAAGGAAAAGCCATGGGGGAAGGGAGTAAAGGGGAAGATGATACTGTTCCTTCCTAGATTGTTTTCCCTTAAGCACTAATTGTTTAAAAAAGAATCCTTTTAAAACTAGAAACTTACATGTCTTTTGTTGAAAAGCTTTTTCTGTCCTCTCACAATAAAAATGAGAGGGGAGACAGAAACAATAAAGAATTGTTACAGCTAAAACTGCTGTTTTGCAGATTGATGCTGCTGTACTGTCTTGAGATAATCCTAAATGTGCCATCCTTCTTTTTAATGATCACTTTTTCTCCTCAGATAATTGTGTTTCTATAAATTTTTTAATGTTATGTGGCATCTATTCCAACATACAGACCTAGAACACCATACAATAAAACACAATCATTCATTTTCTAGGAAAATATTACAGGGTCTATTCCTGAGATTGCAGCTAAATCTTAGCAAGTCACAGGCTCCAGGAAAGCACTGTGTTATCCTCTTGTCCTATCTGTTTTGCAGCTTGACGAATTAATTTAAAGCACTGTATCCTCTGTTCTCAAGCTGACTGCATTTTGGAAATAGGAGGTTGCAAGCAGAGATGCAAGATAGGTTGAGATAACTAAGCTAGAGAGGCAGTCATTACAAAAGACTTCTCAGTTTTATATCCAGAGAAACATGATGATCATTTTCTCTTTTATATTTGGACATAAGTCCCCATGACATTAGGGAAGATATTTAAATGCACAAAGTAGTCTGCTTTGCAGACTATTGAAAGCCAGAATCCCTTTGGATGCTTTAATCAGGACTTGATCAGAACTGCCGAGAAGCAAATGCTTCTCAAATTTCACTAGTTATTCCTAAAAACGTACAAAATGAACTCTTATCAGACAAACATTAATATAAAAATGGCTAAATTGTTTATTACCAGACCTCCACAGGAGAGGCTGGTGCTTTGGAAAGAAAGCATAATAAATGCAACAGCAAACTGTTCCTGCAGCAGATAAAAGCACATTTCTTTGGGTTGGTTTTTTTTTTCCCCTTTTCTTCTTTCTCAAAATAATTTTTATTTTTTCATGTCATCAAACTTCTCTGCAGTGCCTACAGGGTAATCATTAAGAAAATTCTCCACAAACCAAGGCTAAGATACAACCAAACTCATATGTTTACATCTTAAAATAATGATCATGTCATTCTGTCAGAAAGCAGAAATGTCAGACAGTTCAGCAATGAGCTTACTTCTCTACTGAAGGCTGCACTATGGTCACCACAGCCAAACAACCGAAGATTCGGTTGCATATGGAATTGCTTAAATATTACAAAACATAATACTTTATCATGTTAATATATGACATTTTAACAAAAACTGATTCACTAACTAGCAGGAGACTGTAGATAATACTGGTAAAGACTATCAAGCAGGTACAGATTTGGAGTTCAATGGAGAGAAAGTGGACCTCACTTACTGAACTTACAGGGCACACAGTTGATTGCTACACACAGTTAAAAAGGGGCGTCAAAGAAGCAAGAAGAGTGGTCTGAAAGGAGGAAAATATCCCATCATAACTAAAACCAGCTAACAGGATGCAGAGACAAGGAACTTGGGATGAGCTGCAGGCGAAGATTGGTCCGAGCAGAGGCGGGGGCTGGGGAACAGCTGCTCTCTCAGCAGCCTAGTATGTAGAAAACTGAGGACCTATTGAAATTACTTCTAAAATTCCATCCTCTTAAAATTGTAGGAAGTGTTTTCATTTTATTTTGAAGCAACTCACATGCATTCACGTTTAAACTTACCAAAAATAGGGTGCTAACATTGGTTCTGAAAGGTGTGATCGATTGGCTGTTCCCTGTGTGTCCGTTCCCTCTCCTGACTGATTCCTGTGCCTGCTGGTCTCTCTGTTTCAGTGGCGTGTGGATTTATGAACTACCTCACTCGCCACTGCAGCTAATGACAAGGCCTGCGAGGATCAATGAAGGTACTGCGTGAGCCAAAAAAGGAAAGCAATGGACTGTAAAGTGAATGAAGCAAAAATGGTTCCCCTCCAGGAAGTCCTTTTATGACCAACTCCTGCCAGAAGGCTTGCTCTGCACTGCAATAACCAGAGAAAGGCCACACACCAGTTTGAAGATTCTGACAATTAGGGACGCATGTGGCACAAAGGAGATGGCCATCCACCCACTTCTACAGATCATACGTGATCTCTGTCATCAAGTTACATTCCCACATCTAGCTCTGTGGAAACGACAGGCATAATGTGAATTAAATCAGTTTTGGTTTGAAATAAACTCTTTCGCTTTTTATGTGCTCTCATACTGAACAGCCCATTCAG
Organism: Chlamydotis macqueenii; assembly: GCF_036417535.1. NCBI lineage: Eukaryota > Metazoa > Chordata > Aves > Otidiformes > Otididae > Chlamydotis > Chlamydotis macqueenii. The sequence continues at coordinate 18,378,793 of NC_141567.1, read as the reverse complement.
CATGCGACATTCAACCCATTATTGCTACAACTTTGCAATATTAATTGCTGCAATCTCACAGGTGCCCATATGCCCTAAAGTTAATTTATTAGACTGCTGTCTGTGTAACCAGGATTGTCAAAATTAGAGAACAGAGACTGCAATGAAACAGATGGAGTAAACTAGCCCTGTTCACTTCAGTGTAATGGTAGACCTAATCAACCTAAAGTATCTGCCTCTTCTTTATTTATTTATTTCTTGTCCTGACTTTCAACTTTTAAGAATCATGAGTTAGTGAATAATTCATTACCAATTAAAGTGAGTGACCATCAGCATTCTTTTTCCTTTGAAACACAAAAATCTTGGCTCAAAACATTAATGCCTGAGGTAAAGATCTTTCTTTATAGTAGCAGAATCTAATTTAGAAAAGTGTATTATTGATTCTATCCATTTGTCAGAATCTGCAGTGGTATTGAGCTCAACGTTGCCAGTAACTAGAAATGTAATGTGTATATGAAAAAAGCCAGGTGCATTGAAATTATCACTAATTTTATTAAAATTCAATAGACATTTAGTTCATTTATTTCTATTTTAAGATTTAACTGTTGGCTTTGTCTTCACCTTGATGAAAATTTACTGAAGAAAGAAAACACCATAACGATTTATTTAGCAGTGTGGTCAAGTTGCAAAGGTCAAAGATATTTTTTTCTTACTGTATGAGCTGGAATTACTACCTAGATGAACTCTGCGTTGTTCCTTAAGTGTTCAGTCCTGTATCACTGAAGCCAAAAAAATTCTGTATGATTCTAATTTCTCGCTTTCTTTTCTGAACTTAGCCTTGATTTTTCACAAAGCAACCATCAGCCATCTGGCAACTAAACTCTTCCAAGTCACATAACTGAGCTACAAAATTTCATATTGTGCTGTCAAGATCCTAGAGATAATAACATAAAACTTAAGGAATACTGATTGTCCATACCAGACATGCCAGTACAAGCACCTAAGATGCTGTAGTCATGAATGAGTTGCAGACATGTTAGAGAGACATAAAACTACTTGCAGTAATGGATGAACTAATAAAAAATTCTTAAAGGATGATACATTTTATCATAAAGATAAGAATTCAATATTTATGTATAAGCAAGATTAGCAGATGGCTGAAAACAGAATACCTCAAGATATTTAGACTTTTTGAAGCTACTTCATCCTGCCAGCTACTAAAAAACCTGATTAGTTTATTTAATATTCACATAGGTAAGATGAATATTAATTTCTGTTGTATTGTACTCCATACAATATTAATTTGCATTTTTGTATACAGCTGTCCATCCAACATGACAGCACTTCACTAAGTCAGGCAAATATTCCCATTTCAAGATGAAGAATCTTCTTTTGTACTAGCTGCTAAGCTTCAAATGACTGGTTCCAGGTAACTGCTAAGAGCAAGTCCTTTAATTAAATAATCTCAACTAAATCTCACTGGGGCATTAAGAATAAAGCCAACAGACCTAGGTATTGCTTCTAAGAGGGAAAAAAAAAGTATAATATGGGAACTGTCATAATTATCAGTCATCATAGAATCATAGAATGGTTTGGGTTGGAAAGGACCTTAAAGATCATCTAGTTCCAGTCTCCCTACCATGGCCAGGGACCCCTTCCACCAAACCAGGTCGCTCAAAGCCCCGTCCAGCCTGGCCTTGAGCACTTCCAGGGATGAGGAATCCACAGCTTCTCTGGGCAGCCTGTTCAGTGCCTCACCATACTCACAGTAAAGAATTTCTTCCTTACATCTGATCTAAATCTGCCCTCTTCCAGTTTAAAGCCATTACCCCTCGTCCAGTCACTACATGCCCTTGTCAAAAGTCCCTCTCCAGCTTTCTTACAAGCCCCCTTGAGGTACTGGAAGTCCGCTATCAGGTCTCCCCAGAGCCTCCTCTTCTCCAGGCTGAACAGCCCCAACCTCTCTCAGCCTGTCCTCACAGGAGAGGTGCTCCAGCCCTCTGATCATCTTCCTGGCCTCCTCTGGACCCTCTCCAACAGGTCTATGTCCTTCTGATGCTGGGGGAGAAGAGCAAGCATTCCAATTCCCAACTTTTAGCACCACTGAGTAATTTAACATCGTACTTCAGAATATAGCCTAAGCACCTAATTAGGTCTGCTTGTGCTATAACTTCTCATGGACTATTGATTTCGATGCCTAATTATGTCTTCAATCTAATTTTAGATTATCAAGTTTGAAATCTTTGTTGCTATCTCCAAATTGCTCTCAATTTGAGATAACTAAAATACACAGCATTTTTGCAAGTATTGTTAATTTTGCCTGTTGCCTAATTTCCTTATTTGTATAATAAGAAAAAAAACGATACAAACATTTATGTTATACAAAACTTATGTGAAATATTTGTAAGATATCTGAATGGTTAACATATAATATTCTATGCAATGGAATGAACTGAAAAGAACTTTTCAGCAAGATCTTTATACCCCCTATTTTAAAGTTCCACAAATACTTCTAGTTGTGCTTTTTTTCATCATTAAGTATACAGGCACAAAATTTAGGCTCCTTCATAGACATTTAAATTCATATAAACACATAATATTGTTGAAAAAAAATGTTTTCTAGAATGCTGCTGAAAGTAAAAGTTTATATTTAAAAAACCCCTTGAATTATACTACTTTCTTATCTGGTCCTGCATCACATTGTGTAATGTAATGGGCAAAGATGATAAGAATTTTTTTTAAACCATAGTACCTGCATGCTTTATTAAACATCATTAATTTGATTTGAGGTGAGCTAGGAAGGTCAACTTTGCAAGCTGCAGAGGAGGGAATTGTTGGATATCTGGAGAATCAGGGACACTTAGTGAACAATCCAGACCGAATGGAATTGTTACGTTTGCGAGCAGCAGGCTTCAAGGACATCGCGGAGGCTGCCTGTGAGAAAGTGATGAAGCAACCTTGAAAAGAGGAGGAACAGCTGGTATACGTGACTGAAAGCAGAACGTGAAGCAGGATGCAGCTGGAGAGGACCGTGCGTGTGAACAAAGAGACTTAACAAATCATATTTTAGCTAAGAGTGCGTGCATGATATAGTTAGCCAGTTAGTAAAGAGCTTGCGCATGATAGGGAAATAGAAGGGCTATATTAACCGGGATGTATCAACAATAGATTGGCATTTGCTTGATCACATTGATCGCGTGCAGTGTCCGTGACTTCTGCGTCAGCAGGGAATTACACTTATACCTGTGGCAAAGACCCATACTTGGAGCACGGACACAGCTGATATGGAGCTAACCTGGCGCTGGATTCTGATTAGGCTTGGGTTAGGCAACTTCGCGAGCTAAAAGGCTGAACAGCTTTCAACCAGATGATGAAAGAACTAGTTTGTAAGTTCTAGGAACAACTCATAGCATATCTCAGGTTTCAATTGTGTACTTAAACAGAATTTACTACTTAAACAATAGTGAGGTATATACTAATTTTATTCCTACACTACACAACATTCTTAAGGAACACCATTAGCAGAACAGCCCTACCAAAATCCTTAACTATTAATATGTTTAATAACTCAATGTAGATGTGCTGTGTTGATGACAGGGGCATTTATGGCTTTTATGACAGAACTAATGATGTCTAAAGTTTTCCTTGCATTTTCTTATTTATAAAATTTTAACATTCATAATTTCTTTATTTTTTAATATGTGATTTTGGAAGTAAAGTTACATCTTCTTCATCTACTTCATTACATGTTCAACTAAGCATTAGAAAGAGTACACTAGGATTTTGCTGAAGAATCCCATGCTTAGTGTGAAAAAGAATCCTAAATCATTTCTCAGTTTCTTCAGAAACAGAAATTTCTAAGCTGTACATAGGTATCTGGTAAATTACAGTCATAACTGAAGGATGAAAAGTTTTCAAAGGTCTTCTATTGGATTAATTGCTCGTATGCATTTAATGTCTAATGTTTCCATTTATGTGAAATGCTGGTCAAACACTTTTCAACAAACATTCTTTAGAGTGAAACGTGCTTCTTGTTCAATAAATGATATTGTCCCAGAATCAAACATGCAAGAAGTGTGGTACTAAAAGAACAAGGAGTTCCGTGAACTTCAACTTGAAATCCAATTATTTCACTTTATGTTGACTTAACCTCCTCCCCAACTGAATTTCTAAAGCACTGCTTATGCTTGTACTTTGTTTTCCAAACATTCAATATCTTACAACATGAAGGAATAATTTCTAAATCATTAAAGTGAAATGGATGGCCATCATTTACATGTTTTCTACGGCACTGGTTTTAAAAGATTAATAATATTCATGCAACTATCACAGTAAACATATAGTTGTTTCTACATGATAGTAATTTAAAGATGTCAACTAATTTGCATAAATTAAAAAAAAATAGACCATGAGACCAGAGGCAACATAATTCAATGAACTGTTTAAAAAATAAATGCTAAAAATCTGTATTTGTCCTGTTAAAACCATATTCAATTGTTGAACTGATAAAATAATATGAACAAATACTGTCTCATTTTTTTAATGCTGATGGCTTTATGCCTACTGCTTCTCTCATTTGTAGTTACATGGACTGTCTCTCATTTCCTATCATGTAATGACTCCATGAAAAATGAAAACTCCTGTGCTCTTGCAGCTGAGAAAAAAAGGTAGGGAAAATCTTTGCTTTGTTCTGCACACCCAGCAAAATTCCTATCCACACACCGAGATATGAACTTCTGATTTCCAACCAGCTCTTCACATAAAAATCTCACTGGCTTCTAAGGGATCGATATAAAGTGGAAAATTGCTCAACTGAATTTTGTTTTCTACTCATTTCCTTTAACATCTACCTTAAGTATCTCTGCAAGAAAGACATCCACCTAAATATTTTCCAGTTTCTGGGGCTGGTTTTGCCCTTGAACAGTAACAGGAAGGAGAAGACCTCAGCATGCCACATCGCTTCAGGATATCAAACTCATTTGGCAAAACCTCTGGCAGATGAGCTACATAACTTAAGACGATACAGTTTGTAAGCAGTCAGAAGTGATACCTTTAGCTCAGGCATGTTAATTATAAGCTGCATAGGTAGTTTAACATCTGGATCCTTCGTATAGTCCATGGGCACAACGTTTGGTGCCATTTCGTGGTATCGGCCATGCAACCTGTAAACAAGCAGAAAAAAAAAAGCCAATAACCAATTTTAAACTACCAATTCCATTCATACAGTAATCAGACACAAATTTGTCTTGCAGCTCTAATTATTATTATTAGTGCACAAGTCTGAGCCCACCAAATTCCCATCTTTTTGAAAAGAAGAGGGCTTTGATGCATAACTGCTACTAACACTCATGCGTAACTTGAGGTGTTTCACGCAGCCTGTATATAATATTTAAGCACCATAAAGGTACATGCACAGAGGAAGTAGCCTGGACCAATGTACAAACACTGTGAATATAACCCAGGGATCACATCTCAGTGCAGATCATTCGTTGATCTGCACTATGCAAGAAAAAGTTGTTCTTCAACAGCTTAAAGAATTTGAAAGCCAAACAATATGCAACTATGACGTCACAGACAACACTATCCTTGGGAGACCTTACTTCTGAATTTAAAAAGCCCTTTTCCTACCTGTACCTCACTCACATAGCAGATTTAGTTTTACAATTCTAGCACCGGCTGACACCAACACACATGAATTTCCACTTAATTCCATTTCACATGGTTTTGTTTCATTTTTGTCTCAGCTTACCAGTACCCATACTAAACCAGTATATTTTAAAGGCAATAAACAAGTGTTTTTCCTGAGAGATGCAAGCCAAACTTTCATAAACCTAGTTTCACTCTCTAAAGCTTGCTTATTGTGCTAACAGTATTATGTTATAGTTTTGGTAAGGGAGCTGGGAAAGGAAGAGTCAAAGGCCATGAAACACATCAGTATTTCTAAAGGTTCAGGAGTTTAACACCAGTAAATTATAAAATCTGTCTCAGTCGTACGCACAATTTGGTCAAAGATTGCACAAATGTCTCTACGATGTTACTTCCACCTGTTAATTGAATTCATTTAACAAGTGTTAATCTCACCCTTTAATTGCTGTCTCCAAATATTCCTGTGAGTGAGTTCAAAAGCATAGCCCAAAAACCAAGAGAAAACAGCCATGTGTAAAGAAAACATCAAATGAAGCAGGATGCAAATTGTAAAACTACCTTAGCACATTTACTCTCACTGGGATGCTCACTCAAACTAGGATTACAAACATTTCAAGTAAATTTCAATTCAGACTCACCAACGGATCTCAAATTTTGAGCTCTCAAACAAACTACAGACATACATTGCCTGGTAAGTAAAATATTACCTGTCTAGAAGCAATTCATGTATTAGAGAGATTAATTCTACTGATTTTCTGATTTTATGGATTCTAGAGATATCTCATTCTAGCAGACAAGTATCTAGAATCCAAGACTCTATCAAATAACAGCACACAAAGTCTGGAAAGCAAACACATGTATCCTAGTGCTCAAAGATCAGCCAGAGATTAAAATATTTAGCATGAACGTATGACCTGTCAGTCCTCTCTGAAATATCACATGTGTAAAAAGAACAGGAAGGAAGATTAGGTAGTTGTTATTCACAGAAAACTTAGAAAATGTCATGTACTATAACACGTAATTTTTATCATATGCAAAAATTTTGTTTTTCACCTAATTCATAAATTGCTTAGGGCAGAAAGTGGTCATTTTGCCATGACTTATGTACTAACACAAAGCATTCTTGTCTCTCATTAGGCCACATGTACTACTTATCTATATTTAAAAGACGTATTTATTACTTTGTGACTTATTTTCATTTTAACAACAAAAAAAAAAAATTCTGCCTGCTCACTAGGTACACTAACAATTACAAACAGAGATTATAATGTTTTCAACAACAGAACATAAGTAAACCAGTAACAGAGAAAGTAATCCTTCACCAATCCCTTCACGTTTCCAGCTTTAGCTTCAGCAACCCCTCAGGCAGCCCCACAAGCAACTGAGCTATTTCAGATTAATGTGGGTAATGAATTTCAAGAACTAGGAGAAAATAATTCACAGGCATCTCTTTTCTCAGCACCTCTTTAGTCATGATAATGATGTGTCACAAAAAACATAGAAATGGAACACAGAAACATGTTTTGTCTGGATCTTGGGAAACAAAGGTCTTTACACTGTGCAGCAATATGTTGTGCCATACAGGAAATTAAACACCACTGATCTAAGCATACTGCAGCTGCTTACCACAGCTCACCCTGGCATTTCATAAATACTGTGTAATTCAAGATACAATAGCCATTTCCCACTCCAGCAACTGATTTCTCTGTTGGAAACAGCAGCCACAAAGATGCCCCTAAATACAATGGGAAAAAAACAGCTTAAAAGCACTTAAAGGAAAAGCAAACCTTTCAAATTAAACATCCATATAAGGATTTTTTTTTTTTTAAAGCTAGTATACCGAAATGGGGTTCTAGTCTTAATGAAAATAAAGCATTCATCACTGGAATGGCTTGATTGTTGCAGGCAACATTTCAAAACACACTAGCCGCCAGTGCCTGCTTATTTTAAACTGCCAAGATTTTCTTCTCTGCTTTCTCTAGTATTAGACTTTTCTGTCTTTGCTCTGTCTTCTCCAACAGGACTATGAATACAGGCATTGAGTTGAGCATCTTAAAGGAGTTCTCCATAATATCTTTCAGAAGACACAGAAGGGATTGGAACAGTGATCAGAGTTTCACAGTTTACTAAGCTTGTTATATTAATCTAAAATGCAAAGTATGTAATTTCTCTGAACAAACCTCTTGTTTGTAAAAAAAAAGCTCGGTCAATTTCTACTGGGAACAAAGATATGACAGAAGTCTAAAAATGTTGTGGGAAAATATCTGTTATGGAAACACAATCATATAACAAGAATAAACAAACATCGGTTGATGGTAAGAAATGAAACAGCCACAACAGTGTGAATTTAAAGTTACTTTAGTACTGGGAATAACACAGTGCTAAGGAGAGACTGAAAATAAGATGACAAACAAAAAGTGTCTAGTATGGGTACATAAAAAAGCACTTCATTGTCATCACTGTGACTCACAGTGGTCTGGCACTCAATACTATTTTCGTAGAAATACTACAGCTTCTCATGATGCTCACCAAATTCAGTAAGGAATTTCAAAACAATAACTACAGCTCAAGCAATATTATTCTAACACAAGAAATACCTTTGCAAAGCACATGTCAGGTTGCAATGCTGTGTCCCAGATGCCATTTGCTGTGAAGTAGTAATCTTAATTCAACGATGGAGACTTAGAGGGAGAGAGAGCACAGAGAGGGGCACAGCCTCAGCTCCTACTAGCTGCTGACTGACATTCCTTTTCTCAGGACAAAGGTTTAGTCTCTTTATGACATGCAATATCAGTGCAAAGTAAATCCATAATTTCTTGCTGACAGAATCTTGTCCACAGAAATGAACACAACCTGTTTATACTGAAATAAATCCAAATTCTCCAGTAGCTGAAAGAAGAATCTGATTTTTCAACTGGAAGTTATCATGTTGTTAACTGCAAGGCACTTAACAGAGCAGTTAGGTTTTGTATTAGATCTTAGAACTGCCTTTCTTGCCCTACCAATTTGTGTCTTCTAGTGTAAGGCCAAGAAGGGCACTCCTACCTTACCGTGGACTAGGCACCTACATTACCTGTAAAGAATACAGTGTGTCCACCTGAAGGCACCCTGGTAAGTACAATAACCCAAGACTGATGCATTCTCTATTATTGTGCTTTTCCTACTATTTCAGACATTGAAGTAGTATCTCTAAGAAAATACTCAAAGCATCCCTCTTAAGGGATTAGGTTTTAGCTAAAAATACTGGCAAACGACACAGAATAAAAACATATTCCTTTAGTTTGCTGTCACAGATTATAACAAAACTAATTCCTCTCTCCTTTCTGCAAGAAGTTACAGCCAGAAGCATTGAGTCCAACAACACATCCGCTGATAGAACTCAATTTTTAGAATTAGAAAGGGAAATGCATACCCAGGGACAGGAGGTGGAGAAAAACAACCAAAGTAAGAAAACAACTGCCCCTGCCAAACATCTCTACTGTAGCATACATATGTCCCTACCTATACATGTTAATACGTGCAGTTTCTACACCTGTGTTTTACTCAGAAACATCCACAATGCAGACAATATTTATTTTTACAGAAGACAATATGTTCCCAGTCCATCCATTTAAAGTCAAGTCTTTTATCTTTGAAGATGAGCAGGAAAGAGTTGCCAGGCACAAGTAACCGGACAGTCTTCCAGCACACTGCCTTGGGCTGTAGCAGGATTCTGCTACAATTAGCTGGAAGGCAGATGATGGACACAGAAATGTAATTAGCAGCAGATTCGAGGGCAGCTCTGATATCCTGTTCTCCTCTCACTAACTCTTCCATTAATTCACCAAATTGCTCAAGGACTTGTAGGTGTAAGAGCTTTCTACCTGAGTGGATTTCACACTAAAGCATCCAAATGAGTCTGTAGGAAGTGGCTGTGATCCAACTCCTGCAAACTAAATTACAGCAATAAAATAGTCTTTCACATGCTTTTATCTGCAAGGATCCTGAAACTCTATTTGTGATAGCCTTATTACATGGCATGATTAACTAATATCACAATGAAAAAGGCCATAAGATTTCTCTAGCTTAGGTTCCAAACTCAACATACAGTACGCTGCACAAGCTCCATTATCCTTTGTAATAAAAAGCCAAATAAACAAAAAAACCAACCAAACCACCACCACCAAAAAACCAGTAAGACCTTTTCCCACTGAAAGTTCTTTATGCAGGAAAGTTCTTCAGGGACATTATGCACTGTTTTATGACAAACTAACGACTGGATTGCCAGCCTCTCAAATGAACACATTTTGTAGAAAACAGGTAGAAAAGTAACAGCTGCCTCAGCCTCTTACAGGATTCTGACAAAGCCACAAATCACAGTGAAACACAGTCCCTTGTACATGAGTTTCAGTAATGCTTTTATTTACTTGAGCAGCCTACATTACACTGGGTATTTACTTTTTTGCAAGGAAACTGGATGCATTTCCAATCAATTATTCTGTAACACAATGTAAACTTGCACCGAGTACTATGACCAATACTGTGACTCAGACTCAGCCTTCATCTCCCAGATGCTGCACCAACTGGCCCTGTACAGATTACGGACTGTTCTGACACACATCTCAATAACATTAATTACTAACCGTAAGTAGAAAAGAAACAAACCTTTGAGGTAAAGGCTCTAATGCTTCTCCTGTTCTTATAGAAGCAGAAGGCACCTCAGGTTACTTGAACAAATTGGGAGCATTTGTGAATTAGAGAAGGAAAGGCTTTTTGTCCTTTAACTCAGCATGCCCCTCAACAAGAAGCATATCTGAAAATAACCTAAAGCTGCTTTGGCTACCTGCCCCAATCACAAAAACATTTACGTCAGGGGAGCAACATAAGGTTTTTCAGTGCTGTCTGAATATACACAGATTTGGAAAAGCTGCCATTACCATATACAGACCATTATGTATATTCAGAAGCCCAGGATCTGCAAACAGCCTCACTTGTCTTTGCAGTAGCAACTACAGATCCTGTCATGGTATTTGCTTAAAGAAATTCTTCTGGATGCAAGCAGAAGCATTTTCCCATTCCTGGATGTGCTCTCTTTATTGCCAGGATGCCTCATTTACTCTGCATGAAGGAAGAGGAAAAGCTAGCAGTGTTTACTAGCGTCTTCCCTCCCACAGATGAGAGTGGGAGGGAATGTAGTGACAAATTTAATTTACTGATGATGCCCTGTCCCCAGAAATTTTGGTATATGTTTAAGCTTAATGTACTATATCCAAAGATTAAGGCTCTGATTGTGTATCAGTTTAATCCAGTCTAAATCCAAACTGCTGATCTGCCCTTCCAGAAATTTCAAGCCCACCCACTCGCTCACCTCCCTTGCATAAGCACTAACAGTTAAGAAACTGCAGTGAGGATCAGGGAACTGATGTGTTTGGAAAAAAGTTATTTCCAAGCTTATACCCTGCAGTGATTGTTTTAATTTGCTATTACACTTTGAGAGGAAGTCAGATTGTACCCGACGTCACCAGTGGGTGTATTAAAACAGAGTAGCTCTTCCTTGGTTTGATATACATAGATCAACACCTCTAAATGTAGTGACAACGTATTACAGCTGGCTGGGCTGCCTTTGTAATAAGAACTCCGCACTAAACGGGTACAGAAAACAAAACATAAAAGTTTGCAATGATTCCTTGATTAGAAATGAGTAAAGGCTTTAAAGCGATAATTCTGAAAAAAAATAGTAGAGGCTTTAAAGTGATAATCTATAATAATAAATTTATTCTAAAATATCCAGTCATACTTAAGAAGGCTTTGCCTTTCAATATGTAACTTCTGTTCACAGAACTACATGATGCATAGTAAGTACAGACAAAAGCAGGTTACAGTATCTTTCCTTCCTTGAAGCATCACTGAAAATCCTGCTCACAGGCCTCTTTTCAAAGAAATACAGAATGCTTGAGGTTGCAAGGGACCTCCAGAGACAGTCTGGACCAACCTCCTGGCAAACAGAGGCATCTAGAGCAGGCTGCCCAGGACCATGTCCAGATGGCTTTTAAATATCTCCAAGGATGGAGACTCCACACTCTCCCTGGTTAGCCTGTTCCAGTGCTCCCTCACCCTCACAGGGGAAAAAAAGAAAAAAAAAAAAAAAAAAAAGTAGTGCTTCCTTATGTTCAGACAGAACCTCCCGTGTTTCAGTTTGTACTCACTGCCCTGGGCACTGGGCTCTGTCTTGTTTGCACCTTCCAGATCCCAGCTCTCAGCCTTTCCTCATATGAGAGATCCTCCAGTCCCTTAACCATCTTAGTGGCCTTTTGCCAGACTCTCTTCAGTAGCTCCATACCTCTCCTGTACTGGGGAGCCCAGAACTGGACACTGTACACCACTACTCCAGATTCCATACAGATCAACACTGAGAAAGATTTTGTCCTCACCTGAGCCTACTAAAACAGATACAACCTGACTAAAACATAATAAAGGAAAGTTTTACTGTATTGGAGGTGCAGGAATTGTCCAGAAGTCTTTATTTTTTTTTCATTCATAGAGGATACAGAAACACTATTAACAAGAAGAATAGAAACATAAATAACAAGATCAATAGCAGCTTCAGGACATACATTCTTCCTGTATGTAGTTTCTTGCATAAAATTCAGGGAGATTCGCAAGGGTATAGAGTTCCCCCAAACTTTATTTTCTTGGTAGGCACTTTTTTCCCCCACAAAGCTGACAATACGGGAATATCCCCTTTCTGCATACAAACCCCAAACTTTTTGAAAGATGGGATGTGTCGGAAAATCAGGAGCTGTGTTCTAACCCCTCCCTCCATCTGCATAGCAACTTGCTCCACAGCAAGATGCATCTCACAGTTCGCTGCATTTGCTCCCTTATAAGGAAGGCTTTTCAGACACTTGGAGGAAACCACTGCTTATCTCCCCAACTTAACTCTCAGGCAGGTTTCAGATTTAAAATCCAGCATAGAGCTGCACTGGCTAGAAGGGCTCCTCTGCACCTCACCTTTCACCCATCAAAAACATGCCAAGAAACAGACTGACAAAAGAATGCAACAGAATTCCTAATTTTCTTCTACAAAAAAGGTTTAAAGGTTTGTTGACGGTCCAGATGGTGCCCAGCTTGGTCATCCAGTGCCATATTCCCCCAGTAGCTGCCTAGCTAGGTTAAGTCAGTCTCAAGTTATACAACTTTAATTTACAGATTTTGTGCTTTTCGGCTAGGACAGACATCCAAGAACACCTGTGTTTGAATGCTTGGGCATTTGCCAAATTGTACTAGTCTACAGGGAGAAACAGAAACAGATGGGCTGGCTAGCAGATAAGCGTTATTACTGGAGTAAAAGCTTGTCTGCTAGAAAATCAATCTACAAAACTGAGTAAGAGAAATACTGCCTTGTAAGAGACAACTCAACCATTTGTTCTCATTTACAATCACAAGAGAGACATGTTACATAAACAGATTCATTGCTACGAATAAAATTTTTTCCAACCTTTCTTCATATGTAATTTTTTTCTTCTTATTCTTGTTTCTCTCTACTGGACCTTTTCCAGTACAACAAATCCTTTTTGAAACTGCACAGTCTATTCCTACTGAGGTCCCAACAATGCTGACTGAAGTGGAATTGCCCCATTTTATATACAACGCTAAGCTTAATGCATCCTAGATCTACATTTCCCTTTTTTGCAAGAGCATCAGGGAGTTTTGTGGGTTTTGTTTGCTAAAGTTATGCTGACTTTGCTTAGATCAACTAACCCCTGCCTCATAGTTCGCTACATTGCATTCTGCACTTGCAAATTTTTCTCAGTTCTTAGTACCTGACTGTGTGAACTTCCTCTTGCTCCTTATATTGATCACTGTTGAAAAAGCTAATCTTGATCTTCATAGTGTCTGTAACCCTCTTCACCTCAATGTTTCTCACCATTCTTACAAATTTTCTAAGTATGTTCAACAGCACCTTAGCCAAGAGGTTAGCGCACTTATATAGGTAGGAAAAGACTAACACATAAAGGAATATACAAAAGTCTTTACCAAAACAAAGATGTGTTGCACTGGTTTATTTTGTCTTATCCACAAGAACAGCCACTCGGAGAAAGAGATTTGCTTTTAACAAACCCACAGTGGCTGCCTCTAAGTATTTATTATGTTCTAGGCACTTATGAACTGATTGTCTACCAGTGTGTTCTGGCATCTTTCCACACACCAAAGTTATGTCCTGAAGTTATATACACCGGTCTAATTTTCACTTTCTCCTTAAGAAAAGTGGGGTGTATTTTCAAAGCACCTACCTATGAAATCAGTAACATCACACACACCTACCAATGAAATCAGTAACAACTCTAGAAGTTTTTCAGCTGTCCTATAAGTATTTTAGATAACATTTTGAGTCAGCGATAACATAAATATGTCTGCATTACCTAACACTCTTTAACATGTTGCCCTAGGCCCATGAGCTGTGTTAAGCACGTCTCAAAATTAACCATCTTTAATAAAAAATTAAGAGTGTATTTAGGCTTTCTGGTAACAAAAAGCTATCTAACACCAATAACGATGTATGGTTTCTATTTTTCTCTTTCACCAGGCATGCTTATCTCTGCTGCAGTCTAACTTACTTTATTTTTTTCCTAGATCCATTTTCATTATTCTGTGTTCATTTCTTCTTCACTTTAAATTCTATTTCCTAATAATTTGCAAATTATCCACACTCAGATTATCAATCAAGAGACTATGTCCTCAATCCCTTTGACTGCAGCCTGCATTTATGTTGACTTAAATTGCTGCTGGTACCAAAGTCTTACACACTAAGTTAGACTAAGCCAATCTGGTACCTTAGTGGTACTGAAATGCTAAGTCTTGCTCTCCTCTCCTTTCCTCATTTTCAGCTGCATTTGCTCGCTCCGGCTCTTGTGCCAGCTTTAGCACTCATCTGATCCCTTGGAGAGCTGATTCAGCTCATTAAACCAGCAGACAATACATTTGTTGTTGTTCGGGCTTTTTGATGAGCTACTTTTCCTGCAGGGACAGATAAAAACACTTAGCTCATTTCACTTAATTGCAGTCTCATGCTGGTTTACATCAGTTGAAATCAATTTAAATTGGAGCTGCCATATTCATCCCTTCATCCTCACCTACACAATTGTGTCCCTTCCCTTGTGTCCTCACTAACACCCATGCAAATGGACAGTGAGCCAGCCAAGGTGGCTGACTTCAGCCAAAAAACTATTCACTTCTTTTTTTGGGTAAGGATACTCCTTGCTGGATTGTCTCACTGAATTTCACAGCTGCACAAGAAATTCAGTTCAGCCTAAACAGAAATGGACCCGCACTTGCTTCATATCACATCTGAGAGGATTCTGCAGTGCATAAAGAAATGCACAACAGTACTTGCGTCCCTCCTAACTGAGGTGGGGACATACTACATCATTTCCACTCAGTAAAACCTCATCTCAGACATGCAGAAATACCTCTTGATTCTACTCTGTTCCGTCAACAGCCATCTGTATTCAACAGTTTATATACAGTAAATAAATACTATTGATTGTATTACTGTCTGCCATATCTTAAACTGATTATGTAAAGAGGTTCCAAATAAGCAGAAACATCACACTGGAGGATAAGGCAGGAGAGGAAACACAATGATTCTAAGTGACTACTCCTTCTCCTATGATTTTAGGCCTTTACAGAACTACTCCCATGATTTTATTCTTCTAAGCATTTTACAATCAAACATTAATATTCAGCTTTGTAAAGTATACTTTTCAAACAGAGCATTTATTTTTCACCTTCCATTAATCTAATCTCTTACCCCAAGAATATATATTTTTCACAATCATATTCTACGGTTGCACTGCTTCTCATAAGTATTTTTGGGTTTGTTCTTTTTGATACACATCGGGTGCAAAGTCATGCAGGCAATGGCTCTCTTATCTCCCATACACCGCCCATAAGCAGTAAAGGTTTCTTTAGCCTACCATAAATAATGTAATTGAGTCTAAGTGCATGCTTTGTTCTCTTCTCAGGAAATAGATTGTTCACTCAGAACTTCAGTTCCAAAATACAAAATGTATTGCTAGGCTCCCACAGCACTCAAGCTGAGGTCCATTAAATTACAACAATTTGGGGTGTTATCATTGGCACCACTCATGCCCTCTTATGTTCCTGAAGAGAGAAAAGCAAACCAAGACAAACTTCTTTATTTACATTTCTATGCTTTTTAGAGAAACAGCACTTACTAAAAACCTGTTTTAACTTACATACTATTTGCCACATTCAATACTTCACCGTTCTTTAGTTTTTCTATTTAAATTACTAAGGCTACCAGGTGACAATAACACCTCTCAGAGATACCATAAGCCTCAAAAACATATTCATAACACCTTTTTCACTACCATAAAATGTAAAAGTTACAACTAAGATCCCTTTTATTATGCTGCATGTAAAAGTAGTTCAAATTATCCTTACCAGGCAGAGCAATCTAAACAGACAACACAAAGGAAATACTATCCTCACACTTAAAAGGCACAAAAATATTAAATGTAGGTAGCACAGAAAAATTATAGTGGCAATTTGACAAAGGTGCTCAGTTGCTCACATAGACAGAGTAAGAAAGTAACCAGGAGTTTCCAGTTCCCCAGTCCCTATTCCACCCATAGTCCCCACGTCTAGATAGAAAAGTCCCCAAGTCCTAGATAGAAAAGCATCCACTTGTTCTTGAATAGCAGGAGAATCTTTTCCACAATTAAATGCTTCTTCCTTTATCATCAAGTTCTATGAACTACAGTGACCTCCTCTACTCTATGTCCCACTTGCCATGCAAGGGCAAAAAAGATTACAAATCATCTGTCTGCAAATGTAGTTTCAAATTACTCAGTTTTGAAAGAGATACATGTAGTGTTCTGTACAGCACTGTGGAATTTGCCGTACTGTGCAACCTGCCTAAATCAAAGAGGAAATAAACATCCATTTCTACTCAGATATTCCTTTATGCTGCCAACAGTCCTGCAGGACAATGGAGTGCTCTTACTGAAATAAATTGTGATCTGTTTTTACCATTACCAAAGGCTCTGCGTGCAATACAATCTCAGGTTTTGAATATGGCATACACCAAAAATCAACCCCAGAATATTGTTATATAAAAAATATATGCAAATCTAGATAATTCATTTTTGTGATTTTTAGAATGTTCTGAAACACCATCTTCAGTGCCCTGATATCAAACTCGAAATTTTTATCTCCACCACATGTGTCAAGAAAAACTGAAGAATGCATGTGAAAGTTTTATGACAATTCTGTACCAAAATATCTCTTAATTTCAGCCAGTTTTTATCTGTTTGTCAAAGCTGCACATTGCAAAGTCATTCTCTGCAAGTATTTTTTAATCCACTGTAACCTAGAAAAAGAGAACAGAACTTGCTGATTCTTCATTTAATAGTCAGATTTTGCAATACTGTAAATTCCTCTTTGCCTACCATACAATGACATTTTCTAATTTCATTACTTGAGAACATATTTTCTTGAAATCCATAGTGTATTTTTCAAAGTATATTTTCTGTATTTTCTCAGTTGCCCATGGTGGTTCAAATTTACAGTGTGGAAACATTGTTTTCCAGACTGAAAAAGTTTGCCTATTCAGATTCAGCAGTTTCCTAATTACAACTTCTGTGGAGATGTTTGGTTCCTTATGTCCTTTAGAGTTCATCAGTATCTGAGACCATTCTCCCCTCATCGATGTTACAGTCTTGCTATAAAATTGGTCACATTTTATGTCATATTGTTTAAATTGGGGCTGTACTGCACATATTTTAGGCTTCCTATTTGCCAACAAATTTTTCTCTAGATGTATTTTAGGTGTACAAGTATCAAAACCAGTCACTTCTCTTTTTGCAGTGGAAATCAATGATTCTTTCAGGCTAATTCAAATATTTCCTTGGAGATTATCCTAAACAAGAAAAATAAATTACTCCTAAGAGCAAGATGACATAGCATCACAGTTTACAAATCACTGCCCCTGGAAGGGTTCAAATTCTCCTATTAGACTGGGTATTCAAAGTGACAAAGAGAACCTTAACTTACATAAATCCTTAATTCATAATTATTTCCCTCATAGGATAACAGTATAAATACAAGTAAGTCACTGTTTTTAACAGTTTATAACAATTTTGAGTTTAAAGGAGATTTCAGAAATATAAAGCATTTTTTTTCAGTTTATCTAATCCAAACAAATTTATTTCAGAAGCTGTGTATCAAGGTAGGCCTGTGAAACAGAATAACAGTATTTGTTGATTTTTAAAAGATGTAGAAGATGGGTAAAGGTCTGTTTTATACACAAAATTACACTAAAAATCATTAGGGTTTGTTTTTTTTCTGGCTATATAATGTATGTACCCAACTACTGGAACTAATGACGGTACAGGAATATAACCAAATCACTTCTGACGTCTAAACTACAAAGTCGCTGTTATTTTGGACTCACAGCCACTTTTCTGGACGAATTGTGATGACAAATTCTGCTATTGCCAAAATCGTTGTTCTCAAGCAGAACTAACAACATTGCAGCCCTGACAGAACATACAACCACCATTCATTTTTATTTAAGCTGCATGACTTTTTGTAGGGTACCACAAACACAGAATGACACCTCTTTATAGCTAACGATTACGTGTCATTCCTGGAGGTTCACAGCTGAGGAATGCTTTGCTAAAGAAGTTACATCCATGTTACAGTAATTCACTTTGTGAAGCCTTGACCCGCTTTCAGGACACTGGTATCTCTGCGGGAGCCAGCCTTCATTAAGCTTAGTTTATCTTTGGGCCAGCTATCACCCACTCATTGCACACATATTCTGACTCATTCAGTCACACCATCACATATCATGAAAATGTACTCCAACAATGTGGCCAAGTTTTAAACCATAACAATTACATAAGAGGGAGCTGGACCAAATTAAATCCTGGCTTAGGTGGTGGTATTGCAATGTTCTTACTGCACAGTGGTCTCAGAAATGTGTGCACTGCTGAGGAGTGAGTGCATCACCTCTCTGTGAGTAATGAGAACAAGGTATGCAAGAAATTAACTGAAATACCACCTCTATTTTTCCAGCAAAAAATAAAGCACCTCACTCAAAGCTATCCCATTAGTTTTTGCCTTGATGGAGTCACTGAACATCTTACTGAATCTTACTGAGGTTTACAGCAACAGAGTAAAGGCAAAGAACATTTCTCTCAGAGACCACGTCTATTTTTTATCTCAAAGCAGTTCCCAATGTTTATGAAAACAAAGGCTTCTGATGCCCGAGGAGCTATTCGATTTGAGAATCCTGAAGCATTAGGAGCTCCTAAGTCTATATACATACCACAGATTTATTCTCACTTCCTAATGGAGCAAAAATCCTCAGGGAAAAAACAAAAACAAAACAAAAAAAAACAGGTGTATTGACCTATGTCATACTTTTACAAATCCTTAATCTGAATGGTTAGACGATCAGGAATCCATGGCAGGATCCAGGGCAAGAAGTCAGCATATACATAGGCAGAAATTACTTCAGTTCAGCTCAATCCATCACTACTGAAAAAAGCCAAGTCACTTCTATTGCAAACAGTGATCCCAGTCTTTGTGACTTTCTGTAGGGAAAGTTTGTAAAGAAACAAAGATTCTTGGTGTTCTGCAGTTTAAGTTCCACCAGTTTTCCCCACACTGAAGTTCACATCAAAATCTGTACTGACTGAAGGATGCACCTGCATTGGTATAACTGAGCAGAAAAGTAGCACATTCCTTTCATAAAAAGTCACTGGCTCTCAACTGTTCAACAGCTTATCCCTAGAAAAGTCTATTACATTGAAATTAAGCCTATCACCATCTGTTTCCTTACCCACATTTATATATTATAAGTGTATCTTGAGTCGTATCCCACACTCACTCATTCACGCAAAATAACTGGCTTTATTTCGTTTCCTCACAAGTCAGAAAAAATATTTAGTCCCTTCCATACGAATACTGAAGGAAAAATTTAATACAATTTACTTACCTAAGGATTTCTTTCCGAGTGAAGAACGTGCAATCCTGTTAAAAAACAAAATGTGTTATTGTACCATAGAAATATTGAAAACAACTGCAAAGAATTATTTTTCAACCTTTTGGAAGGAAACTCAGATCTGCCAGAAAAAACATTAAATATCCCATTTGTGTACCATTGGCTTTTGACTCAGAAAGCCACATATGCTATAAAATAACTGAAATACCCTAAGGATGGGGCTATCAGTTAAAAAAATACTGTTAATGTGAAACTTCAGGAGAAAAAAACCCAGCTTGCTGAAATACCTCTCCACTGTGGAATGACCACTAGAAACAAAATTAAATTAAAAAGTAAGCTATAGGCCAAAAACATTCAATAAATGGTTCTAGAAAGCTAGATAAAACAAATAGATGAGAAAAACAATTTTTGATCTTGGAGTATTCCTCTATTAGAGACAACTGATTTAATAATAAAAGTCATGTACTCAGTTATTAGTTATTAACTCTTTTTGCTAACAACTGCTTTGCACTGTGGTTGCTTTGGCAAAGGCTGCACACTCCCATATGTTAGGAACATGGATAAAAGGACAGCCTCTGCTCCAAACAGCAGGCAAACCATTGCAGCTTTCCTTGTGCCATCACAGAATTCAAAACAACCTACTAGAATGCAAAGTAGAACACTGAGGAAGAGCTTACAAGCATTCACTTGAATTCTGGCTCTGTGGTGGGACCGCATTTACAGTGGTTTAATTCACTTTTTATGAACATCTGCATTTTGCTAGAAGAATTCACACACTTCACAAAAAAACCATAATACAAGCAGTGAAATCATTTGCATTTCAAGTGTTTCTAGATTAGTCACCAAAAAAGTTACATTTTCAGGTGCTGTGAGGAACCATAATAATCAGTCCCATCCCATTAACAGAAATATCCCCTAATCCCCACTATTTTCCCTAATACATGCAAAAACTAGGAACACTGGTGACAATGAAATAATACACTGTTCAGGTCATAAATTCAGAGAATATGCATCTTCTTGCCTTAGAGCTACTGGCTGATGAGGGTGTATATGTGGGGAATAACCATCAAACCACAAAGTTCTTCCTGATTATCCACCTCTCTCACAGGCCCTTGTGATGTGGCAAAGCATTTGCCTAAGAATTCAGCTCTTAGTAGTTTTCCTCCTTTAACGTAAGCATATTCAAAATAGATCATATTTTGAAATCAGCTAGTGACAAGATAACAACATCAGAGATGGTAAGTCATACTGAAGAGTACATACAACCAGTATGACTCCCGTAGTCCTGCTCTTCAGTCGGCTAGAGAAAAACCATTTCTTTCCTAAGCTGAGAATCCTTCTGGCTAAATGCCTGCTTCTTCCAAGGAGGGGAAAAGCAAATTATCACAGCTAGCTGAAGCAGTCAAACAGCTTGTCTCAAGTATCCAGGTACGCTATCAGTCCTGCATGGTATCAATTATTGAGTTTGCTTGCTTTCCTTCATATAAAGTGGCAGGAGAAGCAGCTCTTCCCTCAGTGTATTGTGTAGCAGAATAGTGTTACAAGGCACAATAGGAAGCACCTTGTGAGCTGCTGACACTGATGTCACATTGTCTGGAACTGCACAAAGTGAAATAGGAGCCAGCTGGTTAAGTCTTCATTAATTCCAGCACATTCAACACTTACGGTCAAATTGTCACTTAAGGATGCTTCATTTATCAACGAAAGGCAGGTGCAATCTCACAAATAACTGTAATGCTCTCAGCAGCAATCATCCCGTAATTATATAGGCTTGAGAAAACAGCAGGCACTGTTACTTAACTAGAAAGCCGACAGGGAATTGATATGCAAATACAGACAAAGATTAAAAAGATAAGTTAGCCTTTACCTTTCAGAAACAATGCAAAAATGCCACTGGAAGAAACATTAAGAGGTCAGATAATAAACCTTCTTCGCTGAAGGTCCATTTTTTTTTTTTTTAATCTGAGCCACCTTACTCCTTTGACAACAAACACTACTGCCTTTTTTTTTCTTAATCAAACTAAATTTTTACTAATATAATCTAAAACGCACTGATATTTAAAACCTTTATAACAAAAGTTATAAAAGTTCCAAGTGTTGGCCAGACCACTGTTACTGACTGCAGTATTCCAATTCTGCCTGCCAATGACATGGAATTTTGTGTCAGGAACAAGGAGTGTAAAAAAAAAAAATTACATTGTTTTCACAGACTTGCAGAGATCTTACAGCTAAGTAGGGTCAGAGCACCGCAAATTAATTGTGACCTGGCCTATACGTTTGATCCACAGCAATATCATAAACACCACTTCAGAAATGCTTTACCATCAATAAGCCTGTCTGGTCTCAAACGGCAAAGGTAAAAGCCATGGCACCAAGCTCCCTCTGAAGGGGAGGTCCAGCCACCTCTCTTGCTTCTCCCAGCTCCTTATTTCTGGCTCTTCCTTTATGCAGACTTCACACCGATGAGTAGCATAACTGCATCAGAGAACTCTGAAGGAAGAAACTAATGCGTTTGGAAAGTAACCTAGCAAAAATGGATTCACTTCCAGCTTGGATCACTTCCTTTTAGTGACTTAGAATATAGCATCAGGAGTGCTGGTACAAGAGATGAAGCTGAAACAAGAATTTACTGATGGTAGGAAAGAGGTGCGTGATTGACCTTTTCTTTTTTTTTTTTTTTTGAAAGCACAGCCCTCAGCTGGATTAAAGTCATGATGGAACAAGGGTCTAAATAACATAATTACATTTTATAGTTGCTGGAACTCCAGCAATTTAATTCCAATTTAATTAAAGACTTTTGGCCAAAGAAACACGGAGGTGAATCATCCAATTTTCTTCTGGCTACTTCATTCACACAGCAAATACACAGTGATGGACAACAAATAGTCAACTAACATGTTAAATTAACTCCCACATAAGGAAAGGTGAAGTCCTGGAAAGCATTTGTCATGTATGCTTATGATGACATTGATCTTCCTTCAAGCCAGAGATATCATGAAACACATTTACTATTATGTGGTATTTGAGTTATTATTATTAACTTTAAAAGCAACCTATCTATTCTATCTGGACACTGAAGCCACTGGGAGTCCTGCTAGAAAAGTACAAACTAAATACTAAACAAATAAATGTCACCAGAGTTTTCATAATTCTTACCACATGAAGATTTCTGGCAAGAATTTATCCTGAGAATTACTGCTTTTATTTCAAATGCTATACAATGGCCTGAAAGTCTTTTGCTAACAGGAGTTCCCTTGTGGATTTTAGGTTATTCAGAAGAGAGTCTTTGCCTTGAGAGGTCACCTACTCCAGCCCCTGAGAAAATATGTGCACCTTTTCTAAGATCAACTGTCTCACTCAGTCTGTCCTTGTGCCCTTAATAAAAAAATTAATCAGAAATCTGACAACTGATTGCTGATGTTTTTTTGGAGGTAAGATACCTTATAAAGATCTGCACTTATCCACTCAACTTATGTCTAGCAAAGTGAACAAAATAAAACAAACAGAAAATTTCCCATTTATTTCAATGAGATAATTATCTCATACAACGGGACTCAGTTCTCAAATTTGGCATTTAGGTGGCTTAGCTGATTGTTAAAATATTTTGCATTAGGTTCTATGGGTGGCTTTGATCTTGGCTGGTAGTGCAACTTTCTGCAACTTGCTCAACATTGCTTGTAAAGTAGGGTTAATGGCCTCTGCTCTTAAAATTTACTTTATAAAAGAAGCAGAATGTACAGGTTGTCAGACGTTTTTATTCTTTGATTTCCTATGTCAGGTGAATGTAGGTTTGAGACAAAACAGGAACAGACTGAAATATGGTGGTCCACTACCTTTTCCAGCAGTCTGTAAGACTTCAGCGCAAACTCCTAGATTGGTTCTGCTCTATGTTTAGTTCTACGGTGACTTGAACAAAAGATAGGAAGAGAGATAACTGTGCTGAGAATGCTGATACTTCACCTCATGTAAATGTACACACACAACGTAACATGAGGTATGGCTCCAGAATCAGACCACGTATAATTTGTTCTGTCGGATGTATTGCCAATACCAGAGTACAGCACACAGCTCATGAATGGCAGCAGAGCCCACTGAATGAAAGATTGCCAAAGATGGTCACTTACCACTTTGAGAAGCAAGTATCAGTGCGCATAAAGCACTGTTTTCAAATAACACTAATTCAACATAGATAAGCAAAACACTTCTCCACAGAAAAAACAATAGAATAAAAGAATAGTAGTGCTCAAGTATGCAAAGCTACTGTGAAATAATTTCTTAAGCCCATTAAATGCATATTTCTCCTCTAAGCCAATACATATATAATTCTGCCTTTTATAAGTACAGTTTTATAAAAGCAGCTTTATTCTGATCCTGCAACAGCTCTATTGGAAAGTTTTATAAATAAGGAAATAATATAAAACAGTCTTAGCAACACAAAATCACTCCAAATTAGAAAAACAGTCTCAAACAAAAGTCAGCAAGCCACAGATAAAGTAAACCAATGACTAAGTGGAATTTGGACAATATCCTCAAAGCAAGGCAAATTAGATCCATATAGGTATCTTACTGAGCAGCTTTTAATACACGAGAAGTACTGAATGCTGCAACATTTTCAATGTTAGTATTTCAAACAAATGATTTCAGAGGTTTAATTTTTAAAATCATAAATGACGTTTTGTACTGTGCCAAAAGTATACAATGTGTGTAAGAACATTTAATCAAAATATCATCTTATGAAGTAATCAAAAAGGTGCTGGATAGAAGCAAATGAACTTTCCTATCGGATCTATTATTAACTCTGTTCTGCTAACATTTTGCAAATGCAATACTTTTATTCCAGTTGCCATACAACTAAGATTGGTATGGTGTTGTGCAAGACTGAGTCAGCAAGGTATTTATTTATTTTCACCACTGTAAATATATAAAGAGTTACAGGAAGTCAATGAGACTAGCACCAGTCTTTAAGTTGCATAGCTGTGGAAGTACTTTAGCAAATCCAGATTTAAACGCTAAAAAAAATTCTGTCAGAGTCAGTATCTGCATTAATAATACTACTGGTACGTGGACTTCTATCTTTAAAAATGCTAGTTGCATCAGAATATAAATGGAGATTTTAACATCCAGCGTATCTTTATTTGTAATCATACATATTTTAGAATTACAGCCAGAACAACTAAAACACCCACCGAGTTTCAAGAGGAAAAATCTGCAGCTGGAAGAACCAGTTTATATATTTATACTGCAACATGGGAGTAAAAACAGTTAGACATTAGCGAGGACTAAGGAAAAAAACAAACTGTCAACAAATGTAGTTTTGCTCAATCTATGGTGGCACAAAACCAGAATCTGACTAAAGGACACTTTCAGACAAACCTTGTTCCTTTATCATGCTACTTTAAATTTCCACATTAACGGCAGTATTCTATCTAACTGAAAAGTACTTTCTACAGAAGATGCTGGAGGACCTGTGATGAATACCCTTTCTGCATTCTTGCAAAGGGTTCATTCTCAAAGATCTCATTAAGTCAAGCATAGCTTTTTAAATCAAAAGATAGCTTGATGACCTAGTTTCACTTTATAAATGGCTGGTTCATCTGGTTTTGCATAATTCTAATGAAATATAGTTGAATCTCATTTTGTCTAGAATTTTAACAAAAAGAAAAAAGTTAGTTCTGTAATAAATAAATTATTGTGTAAAAGAAGAAAGACATTATTTCATAATACTGTTACTGCAATATTGCCTAGAAGACAGCCACGATAAACACCAGCTTGTTTTGAGGCTGCATTAAATAATGTAGAGTAAATAACCCTACCAATGAACAAATACACAAAGAAATAGCTTGCAATAAAAACAGTAGTATTTGATATAAAAATTTTTGTGCCCTATATTCCCGAGGTTCTGTCTACTAAGAAAAAAAATTGGACCCAAATTCCTATCAAATTCAGACCACTTATTCAAGCAACCCCAGAAAAAGCAAAGAGATTGATTGAACAGTGGAGTAGTTTGTCCATACTCCAAGTACAGCTTCTTGTGCATTGCACTGAGGCCAATATATTCCTCTGATGTCACTTTATTGTATACTTTTATTTTCTATCGCTCCAAGCATCTTCATATAGCATCAAAAAAACCCTAAAATTCAAGTTTTCTTTTCTCATTATGAGACTTGACCTCCAAAACCAGTAGAAAACTTTTAAAAGCTTAATTTTAAAATGTTCTTTGATTGCAAGGAAATACATATTTCTTGCTGATTAATACTTAAGTATTTGCTAACCAGACCTTGGTGAGATTCTGCATTTGATGTAAAACAAGCAAACAAACAAAAACCCCCACAATTGCCCCCCTCAAAATAGTCAAGTACTCTAAGGGCACAAGAAGCAGAAATCCCCAGTAGAACTCATTTTCTTACAAGGATAATGTTTTAAATGAAGTGAATCTCAATGAGGAAACCAAAGCCTAACTTCCAAAACATTTCACTAAGCTTATGAAAATTTAAAGAGCTGCCAACTAGAACGCTATCTTAATAATAGGTGATATGACAAGGTGTTAGGAGATTTGCAGCTTTCCATTTGCAGCTGTACCCATTCCGAACAAAAAACCAGCTACGAGGGGTTTAATATTATCAAGTCCAATTATGCATCTCTGTTAAAAATAGTTTCAACTGGTCACCAATCACCACTCTTAAGGAAGAGTATTTAAAACACTTATCCATTAAAAATATAGAGATCATCTTGTGGGTGAGTAGATTTACAATTATTGTATTTAAATGTAAAGGTTCTGCTAAAAAATTATGCTTCAATATGACAGTTTATATGCAAAAAAAGTTTCTATATGGGCATTTCAGAAAGTTTTAGATAAATCAAATAATGTTATTTAATTTCATTAATATCATATTAACGATCTAAGATTTATGTATGCTAGCTCTTCAAGAAGGTGATTTTTCTGCAGCTTAATCTTTACTCCTGAAAACTAAAGACACTTACATATGGTTTTACCATACTTTAAGCACATTAACTTCTCCCTGCTCCATTTTTCCTGTACCTATCAGAAGTGTCTCCTATAGATCAAGCACTTAAAACATAATGCATTAAAAAAAACCAACTATTTCACTACTGAAGTAGCTTTCAAGTGCTATAAGCTCAGAGCAATTTGTGTTAAAGACAAAAATGGTGTAAGTTACAACCAAATATACAAGAGACAGAAATATATTCAAATAAAGAAATTTTAAGTCTAACCATGAGGTGAGATTTTGAACAGTCTTCTAACAGGAATTGTGAGGAATTAAAAAAAAAATCAATTTTACAAAAAGGATTGAGTTTTTTTTTTGCTTCTGCCCTACAGACACTATGGACTCTGTAATCCTAGGGATTATTGTAAGGAGTACAGTACCAACTCATAGACATACAAATTCACAAGAAGTTGCCTAGTTCTCTTTTGGGGGGGAGGCTGGGGGGAGGGAATTAATCAATGATCCATTTTAAAGCAATTTATATGTAGCTGCCTGGCTGGCTGCACACTGAGGGACAGATGTGCACAACAGACTGCTGCAAAGTGGACCCTGGTATTTAGCGTTTTACTTTGGTCCAGTGTTCACAGGACCTGGCATCCCAACTGCTGTTTCAAGAAATGAAAAACCTGAATTTTAAAAATTATGGAACCACTACCCCATTCTCCCCTTCTCTGTCTGACAGAGTTCCACAAATGAGAAAAAAGCAAGTAAGATGGCAAACTCAAGTCAAACAGCTCTGTTTGTATTACAGCAACTGCATACTCCCTCAAAATGCACTGGAGAAGCAAGAGCTTTCTGTGTGGATGGCTACAGCAGTTAGCCCAGGATTTTTATGTTTAAAAATCCAGGATGTATACAATAAGCAATAGACCAGAGGCAGATCACCATCAAAATAAAGACTTTATCTGATTGTTCACAGCATGAGGCTAGTACTCCTTCCTAACAAATTATGGAGTTTAGTTATTGTCCTGAAACTTGTTATTTTATTTTACTTACCATACGTGACAAGTGCTATTACTAGTCAAAAATTATCTAGCACTATACTAGCGAACGGCAAGTCCACCTGAAACACAGAAATCCCACAGGCTGACTCAATCCACTGGGCCTAACTACTGCCAGGCTTGGATATCAATTACCCAGCATTACGGAAGGCAGGGGCTGCAAAAGCCATTAGGGAAAGGCAATTTCTAGATGAAGAGTAGTGAATTAGGGATGACATTTCAGCTCCTGCACTTGCCAGTGTATGTCAAGAAGATAACATTAATTACATTTGGATTTCGTTTTGTTTCACTGCAGTTGGGCTCTGTTCTGTGTTCACTTTTATTGTTAGTAGGAAGACAGACACTGGCGTTTTACAGATCTTTGATTTCCCTCTTGCCTATCCAGCAGGGATGTGAAAAAGCCTTTTTGGCTCTTAGACTAATATATTGCAGTGACGGCTGGTGAGGGTGAGATGTGTGACAGAGTGGAAATTAAAGAAGCTCCATTTTCACATTTCCTACAATGACAAGAAAAAGGCTAGGAATTTAATAAGAATATTTAATTTATGCCTTACTTTCAGCATGGGATAATATGCATTTTAAAGCATTTTAGCATATATCCCTAGGCTGACTCTGCAGCTAAATATCTACACCTGTGAAAAGTTCATGTTAGCAGTAACTCCAAAGAAAATTAGTATTTAAAATTATAGTTTCCACTTTGAGGGCTTGAGTCAAAGATCCTGAAGGTTAAAAGAAAGTTATTTACTTTTGTGTGCACTGGAGCTGTCCCTTGGTCAGGAGATAAACTAAATGCTGATTTCCTGCGCTGTTAATTCTGTGTATGTTTATCGCTTCATATAAGAGAACGGAGCAATGCAGCCAGCTCTGCCTGCATCTCATAATAAGCAGTCAGCTGCCTCCTTCAGCATACTTCTATTCAATATATTGCCTCACCGTATTTTCAGAAACTTGTTTGAGGTGCCCACTGTGCAGACAGATTCCTGCAATCCACTTCAGTAAGATTTGAGATTTAGAGTGTGCTGAAACATGACCGAAAAGTGGGCATAATTTTTTTTTAACCTATTAAAAATTCAGTTGATGTAGTGTGAAGTAAAGAGGTACCAATAAGCTATGCCTGGACATAAAATGCGTACTACTGTTAAGGTAAGAAACTGCCATCCAGGAGTGGATGCAAGCATAAGGATATCTATTCTGGAATCACATTAAGCACATTTCTATGACTTACCCTTAGAAGAAGTGAAATTAGACAAGACCTTTTTTCTCTCTTCTTCTTCTCCCCTCTATTGAGAGCAAAAGCATCAGGGAGAGAAAAAGAGGCTACTGCTACACTTTCTTCTTTATAAAACACTCAAGAGAAAGACTCTACTAAGAACTCCCATTGTGTCAAGGTAGTCACAGTCTTTATCCTGCTTCCCACTCCAGACACCGAGGATTTGATTCCTTTTCTTCTATACAGTGGAGGGAATTACACTGAGTATATTCAACAACTCAGCCTTAGAATACTATTACCACTACTGGGAAGGGACAGTAGAATATAAGCACGCAGGCTACAAATGAAGTTTTCATTTATATTTGGAAAAAAAAAACCCAACACATTTCAAAACAGAAAACCCCCATAGACATATTAGGATTACTCCTTTTCTTCCCCTAAAGCAAACTAAGATATCTTACCTGGTATGCATCTAGCTGTTCATCAGTAAATATCGTTTGCTTATTACCCATCTTAAATGAAGAATTCTTCCTCTATGCAAATGCATCCCATTGGAAATAGCAGGATTCCTCTGTATTGTAGGCATTTAGAGCACGTATACTCTGTGAATGTGCTGAAAAAATCCCAAAGCCTGCATTGAACTGGTTTTGCCTGCAGCTGTACAGTGAGGAAGGACGCAGTGTTGGAAAATCTTTGCAAAGGCTAGACTTGAGTGTGCCGGGAAGGAAAGTGTTAAAATCACAGGCAGGTGTCGCCCAGAAACAGCGATGCCATTCTCCCCCTTTTCAGATGCTTTTCCAAGAGGTGTACAAAGCTTTCACAACATAAAAACCGAGCCGCCAGTACCAGAAGAAACCAGCTCTCCACTGCCTCGGTGACCCACTCCCGTCTTCACTCCGCACTTCAGGGTGCTCCCGCTCAGCACCCTCATGTTTCAGAGCAGCTCTGCGTCACCCGATGGCGCTGGGTAGCGCAGTCGTGTTACACACACACACACACACCCCCTCCTCCCAGGGCAAAACTAGAAAAACGGATTAGCAGAGCGAACCTTTCTAATAAAAAAGATAAAAGTCCACCACCCCAGCCCCGCGACATCAGCGGGTGCGGCGGGGGCTCCCAGCTGAACGCCTGTGCCTGCCCCGGGGCGACCACCAGCCCTGGCGACCCAGGATGCGAGTTCACTGCCAGAGGTGCCAGCCTCCCAGGTACACCAGTGAATGCAAGGGTCCCTTCTCACATCAAATAAATACATAAAACAATCAGGACAACTACAGTAGCTTAAACAGACGTTCTTCTGCCTCCTTCGGCTCAAGCAAGCACAGCTGGAAAGAAAAAAAAAAAAAAAAAAAAGTCACGACAGCCTAAAGCCAAGGTGCAAAGTACCACTAGAGGGCTCACCGTGTATTTTGAAGCGCTACAACTCTATGAAAATTTTTAAAGTAACAGAAATAAAAGAGCATGTAAGAGATGAGAACAGGGAGGGAAGACCTGTTATGGGCAAGTTTCTTTGGACTGCTCACTGCCTACTTGTGCACACAGGAATGGGAAAGGGTTTATAAATATTTAATAAAATTCCTACCTTCTCTACCTACAGCTCTGCACATGGTCATTCTTTCCTCAGCAAAGTAGCGTGTTCAATAAAAGCACCTGGAGAATTATCTTCTGTTTTTCTCTACAGCTTCTAATGATCCTGACCTGCTAACAGCATTCAATTTACCTTGGCATATAACAACAAAGAACAAACATTAACAATAATACTGAAAGTAAATGTATTGTATACATAGTAAAAAAATCCTATGAAGTGTGTTGGATATGTAGTAAAATCATTCTACAAACTGCTGATCCACAGACTGTTCTAAGAGATGACTTACTGAGATTGTAACATTCAGAAATGCAGATTTGAATATCTGCAAACCAGCGCTGCTAAGAGCTACAAACCCACAAGGTGTTGCCATATACACAAAGGAAACTGCTTGGGGCGAGAATGTCTTCAACAGGGCTTATTAGAGATAAGGAAACACCAGAATTTTAACAGTGAAATAAATGGATTCTACCAATAGAATATATGGCAGCAGAGTTTCAAAACAAGAAGGAAGAAGCTACAGTAGTAGGGACAAACCAAACTGTAAATGACCTACCATCTGATCAAGAGTGCAACAAGCATCTAATCAAATATCAGACAGCTGAACTGACTGCTACGTGACCAAACTTACCTCTGTTTTTCTAGCCACCAGTGCTGTAGTTTTTTTCTTTTCCCTGAAGTACAGTGGCATTGGATTCTCAGTATGTTCCAAAAGACTCTCAACAAGTCAGAATGTAATGCAAAAAAAAAAAAAAAACCAAACCTGCAAAATACAGTATTTCTATTTGTTAAAAGTGCTCTTTTAACACACTTTTTTTGAATAAAAGAACAACAATCCATAAGTGACCCCCTGAGAATAAGAACTTTCAGTTCTGAAAGTTCTTAGACATCTTCAACTCTGAATAAGCTTCATCACTGGCTTTAGTACTTATGCACAAAATTAAGCACGTTTCATTTCTATGATCTGCTGCTACTGAAATGCAAGAGCTAGCAGCTGTTCCCAGTCAGAGCAGACCAATGCGTAGTCAAGTGATTTGCATGAAATAGCACTTCTTTCACAGCCACCTAATTCAAGCTGCCTGTCTATGCAAATCAGAATAAATATAAATGGACAAATTATGTTTAATACTTAATTATGCAGAAGTGAATTGACACCAGAGGTGGATTGGACTCCGTATCTTTTAATCTTATGATTCTCTATACTTAAGGAGTATTCTTACAGCGAAAAGGCTGATACCTCATTTCTTTATTTTTCACTTGCTTTTATATTCCCGGCTGCTTGGTCCCACTGTATCCTAGATGACCCACATATCTGCTAGTCTCTATCTTTAGAATCAAAATCAGATGCTGAAGGGCTAAATGGAAAGCACCACCTAGATGAAACTTACTTGTGGTTGCGAAGTAGGCCAGCAGCAGAGTTTCTGAGGTTCATAGACATACCCCTGTTTATGGCTTTGGGCCTGGCTTTCCACTGTGCCACCTCCACTTCTCTCTTGCATATTAGAAATACTTTGGTTTCATTCCAATGTAGAGAAATTATGCAGGAAAACTGGTATAGCTAAAAGAGATGATTGCTTTAAAACAGAAGTTCTTGCTTTAAAAGAAAGACTCAGCTTACCAAGGGAACAGCACCCACTGAGTATACAGACAGAAGAGAAACTATTTCCTCAATTCTTCTTTCCATAGCCTGAAAAGTACTTTCGATTATTAAACAAAATTACAGTGCACAGACTTTTAAAAAGAGGATCCAAACAGTGATTGTTGAGGATTCTACTGTAGTACCTAGTCCTTCTCAAGCATGCTGTAGTGGCACCTGTATTTCACTGCATAATTATCTTGCTATACTAACTGGGTAAAAATTAAAGACAGTATAATGCTCAAGCTCTTTTTCACTCCTACCTGTTTGTATGTACCGAAGATCAGATAACTTTCACTTCTTCTATCTGTTTGTATTTATCAAAGATTAGTTTTATTTGCCAGTTGGGTGTTAAGCAATACTGACTCCCAGCATAAGTTACTGCAACAAATCAATACTTTTCTACGTACACAGCAAGATCTGACCTTAATGTTATCAGTAACTCCCTTTCATAACACTTTACTGCATTTCAATTTCTCTAAACTGTTTGCCAAAGTAAGCAATTTTAAGTCATTTAGCAACATATACATATACCTTGCAATCAGATGCAAATAAAGTTTATGATGTAGTATGAGTATATATACAATAATCTTGTCATTATACCAGAGAACATGGTTAAGCAGCCATTATCCATCTGCTTTAAAAGTTTAATTCATGGAGCAGAAAATATACTATCAGCCATGTAGGCCAGATTTAATATTTTATAGCAAGATGGCTGTCAGATGCAATAGCTTAGCACCCACCCAAGGCTGCAATCTGACCCCAGCTGCAGGGACGTGTTTCCACAGCCAGAGCTCAGGGAGTGGGACAAATCATGCTAGCACTCCTGATCACCTTCATCGCCAAGTCTCCTGCTTTGAACTCTTGCTAGCCATGGCTGCTACACCAGCTGACTTTGCTCTGACCTATTAGTAGAGGTGCAGGTTTAATAACATCCAACAGACAGGTCATACTACCTTAAATTGCCTCTGTAAATTATGCAGCGAGAATTTGACTGTGGTTTAAGTATGAAGGCTCTTATTCCTCAAAGGAAGATCCAGGTACTATAAACAGAGATCACTTTACCTGTTAATGAGAGGATCAACACAAGAATTTTAACAATAAAATTGTATTTCTACTGCCTTCACTGCTCAAGTTTGCTACAACTTATTTGAGTTTTCATACATAGACATAATCAAAAGTTATCCTTTTAACTGGGGAAAAAAGACCTGCAAGATTTCGTTGCCATTACATCAAATATTCCAGCAATTTCTCTCCCACACAGATGTTTCCTTGCAGATTAGTTCTTCATAAAGATGCACTCTGTTAGCAAAAAGAACAGTTTTTATCTAGAAGGGCTGCCTGTATGTTTATTCCATTGCTACTTTCTATGAGTTAAGTTGGGGCCCCCTTGTACTCCAAGTGTTACCTGTTTGCTCACAGGTAAATGAGCAATAGTAATGTTAACCTACAATATGGCCTGTGGGGATAAAATAATTAAAATGCCTGTGAGTCCCTTAAATGAAAAATGCTACAGAGCTACAAAACATTATCACTGTAATATTCTTCACCAGCTGTCACAACTTGCCTCTTATTTAATAGTTATTGCAAACTGTAAATAAAAAATGAGCTGCAAATAGTTATAAGACAGAAATCTTAAAATAAATGAAAATTATTCTGCAATAGATAGAAAAGTAGCTGATAGGATGCTTAGACCCCACTAAATTTGCCTGGAAGTGCTAGCCTGTAAGAGAAGGCTTCATGGGACTGACCCTGTCTTATGAATGAATAAACAGAACTTGAGAAAGATGCAAAACTCATGGCCCTCAAACTGATGAAAGACGTTTACTATCTCATCACATCACTATCTGAGCACATGTTATGATGAGCAAGAACATTCTGTAGAAAGCTTTTAATGCTAAAGAAAACAAACAGAAAGGAAAACCTTGTGCCAAATTCGTTGGTTTTATGATCTTATCTCTCTAGCTTAATAAAATACACTATCTTGTAAGATGGAGGTTTCTGATGGCATTTCATTAAGCCTAATTTATCCATAATAAATCAAGTAAAAAAAAAAAAGAAGTAATTTTTAAGATGCTTACACAACACAATGCTTTGCCTCAGGAATGAAATAATAATTAAAAATTAATGGTTTCCTAAGCAGACCACATTTAATGTCATGAATTTCCTCATAGGAGTCTCAATACAGTGAACAGTAGAGTAAAGAAACTACTGACATCTCTATATAGGCATCTTTTTCCTAGGCAAAATAACTACTGATGGTTTGATTACTGTGCTGTTCAGCCCTTCTCAGAACAGATCCAAACCAACCACTGTTAATGGCTTGTTATTTTAGTATTACTATAGAAACACCTATAAGACACAGATCAGAAAGCTGTTGCACTAGCTGTTGAAAATATACGTAATAAAGAATTTCTCCCCTCCCCTCAATTTACAATAAAAGTATAAGCCCAGAAAGTACACGCAGATACAGTCGGAATACACAAGAAAACAATGTGGATACACTGATCAGCATAGTATAGCACATAATCAACATTTATGGAGTCCTTTGGTAAGCATCATGGCAAAAGAAACAACAAATATAAAGAAAGGAGTAGAACAGATGCATACATCTCATGGGAAGCAGTAGAGTAAAAACATAACAAATTCAGCTTGTATGTCCTAGAAACATCATAGATCAATCTGAGATGGGAGCTAGCCTCAATTTACAAAAGGGGAGGAAAAAAACCAAAACAGTAAATAGAAGATGGCACAACAAAAGAGCCAAAATGTGCAAAGTTTTGAACAAAAAAAAAATATTTTACAAAAGCATTTGAAACAGGTATCTGCAGAACCAATCTGGATTTTAAAGACTAAACTGGAAAAACAGCAGTAGTTACCAGAAGAAAATCAGTATCAAGAGAACTCTGCACACTTGCCATTACAGACAACATCTGAGCGACTATTCTCAATTCAAAGCATTATCAAAAATAAAATAAAACATACACACACAGTAGGCTGTTTCAACAGGGGAAAAATTGTGAGTATGTCTGGTGCCCTGTTGGGGGGGGGGAGCGGCAACCTCCAGAAAATAGGGGCTATTAATGCTGTGCAATTCTGAGAATTTCTACTTACACTTTTGAGACCAAAGCAGACTGAAAACACAGTTTTAGCCCTGAGTTTTCACGCACAGACAGGACACATACAGTAAAGTAAATGGGAAGGCTGCAAGTATTCCGGTAACTCCATTACCAAAAACTGGCACCAAATTGTACTGAGACAGAACCCAAATCCTCATATTGCCCAAAGCGTGTAAGAAACCAAAGACAGGTTTGGTTTTCTTTTAAATTGCCTTTTGAGTTTAAACTTTCAGAATATATTAGACTCATGTTTTATATCACTGTTTGCAACCACTGAGTTTAGAAACTCAGTCTTGATTTTAAGTCAAAGCTGAGAATCTTATTTATTCCTACAATGAATTGTTTGAATTAACAAGGGCACAGGGCACTGAACACAATCACAAGCAATGGCAACGCTGTTATATAGACAGCAGAGCCTACCGCACCATAAGAGAGTCTCTGCATCACTACACAGATCATACAGAAGGTGCAAGTATTACCCCCAGTCCACGTGTAGGAGAATCTTTTAAGAGACCGATGAAGCAGTTATTCCCAGAGGCCTGCGCCCAAACTGCCTCAGTTCTAGCTTGGTGCTTTACTCTCGAGAACACTCCAAGTACCTTACCACCCTTAAGTGCAGGGAAGCAGCAGTATTTCTTAGCCGCTTTAGGTGGGACGCCAAGGTAGCTGTCTCGGTTCCCGTTTATCCCAACGGCCGGGCGCCGCCTCCCTCGCCGAACGTGGCTGGGGAAGGGACGCGCCACAGCCGGGGGCCTCCCACAGCACCCCCGCGGCGACTCCAACAACTGACACCCGGCATCGCCGACATTTCAAGGAAGTAAAACTAAGGCAAGTACAAATTTTAAATTGTCCCTATTTCATCAGTTTGGAGTTTTGACCATTTAAAGTGCATGTTGTTTTTTCTCTGCTGCAACAAATACCTGACACTCTTCTTTTTCAATGACTTTTTTTTTTTCCTGCCAATGACGCAATTCTGGAAGCCGAGATTTTACAAAAGTACCAAA
The DNA here is from genome assembly GCF_036417535.1 of Chlamydotis macqueenii. Taxonomy (NCBI): domain Eukaryota; kingdom Metazoa; phylum Chordata; class Aves; order Otidiformes; family Otididae; genus Chlamydotis; species Chlamydotis macqueenii. The sequence goes on along the minus strand of NC_141567.1, from coordinate 18,342,595 downwards.
TGCTTCAAAAACCGCAGGCCGCTTGGAAAACTGCGTCTGCTTGTCGCTACGCAGCTGCCCCACCGGCACCTCCCCAAGCAGCGCACCCGGGGCTCGCTGCGCCTCTCCGCCGGCAGCCGAGCCCGCCCCTGCACCTCGCGCACCGCAGAGATGAGGCGCGAGGGAGAAAAGGCGGGAATATTTCCCGCCACCGCGACGAGCACGGCGGCCCAGCGCCGACTACCGCAGCGACCCCGGCTCCCGCCGCCCCCTGAGCGCTGCCGCAGCCTCCCCGGGGGCGGGGCCTTGCGGCGGGGAGGGCGGGGCGTGCTGCCCTCCGCGCGCCGGTTCCGGTCTAGAGGCGAGCGCGGGGGTTCTCGGTCCTCAGCCAGCCGCCGTGCTTGCGAGCATCATGGCTGCAGCCGCCTGGATGCCTACGGTAAGCGAGGGGGGACAAGCTGCTGCCGCACGCGTGTGACCTTGGTCGCCGCGGCGGCGGCTGGGTGGCAGCTGAAGAGGCCCCGCCGCGGGGGTCCGCCCGCAAGGTCGCGGTGCCACCGGGCCCTGGCAGCGCTCCTGCGTGGGCGGAGGGCCGCAGGGCCGGCGGCCGAATGGCGGCTCCACGGCAGCGGGCTCTCTTTCCCCGCCTCCCTGGGCCGGGCCGGGTCCCAGCGGCGGCGACGGGAAGGGTCGGTGGCGGGCGGGCGGGCGGGGGGAGGTCGCGCCGTAGAGGTCACCGCATGGGCCGCAGGCAGGCGCGGAGGGGAGCAGCCCGGGGGCCGCGGCTGCGGGCCCGCCCCGGGGTGTGCCCGCTCGGGGCTCCCCCCGCGCCGTGCCTGGAGCGGTAACGGCTGAAAAGGTCGTTCCTGGAACGAGCACGCCAGAGCTGGAGCCTTCCTGGGGGAAAAAAAAAAAGCAGTTACCGGGTTTTGTCCCGTTGCTTTCTGGCCCGCTGCCAGGCCTTGGGGATTTACTGGCGCTGAACTGCGCTGAGACGCAGCCGTTATTGCCGGGGCTGCCACGGAGACGCTGCCGCTTTTTGCCTGGAGTAAATGACATTTCTTTTGCGCCTTTAAACAACAGCTTGCTGGAGTCACTGAGGAAGCCTCACTTCACGTAGCTGCTAAAATACAGGAAAAACTGTCAGGAGCTAATCACAGCACGTGACTTCTACAGTCAGAATGGACCGGGTTTGTTCAGCCTGATTCCCTGCTAGTGTTACAGATGTTGGGCTTCAGCACGATGTGCCAGGCCCGTGATTTCTGGCAAGACAGACTGTTCTCTTTCCAGGGCCGTTCTGGCATGTCAGTCCTCACTCTTTATCTGGGAGCTGTACCGTGAGGCCACTTGGCTTGTGTAGTCAGCTTCAGCTTTTCATATAATTGCTCCAGCTGCTGCCTTAAATATATGGCTTGCTACGGTAAACATTGCTTGCCATGACCTTGTAGATCTCATGTGGGGTTACACGTAAAAATAAACTACAGCTTAAATTATTTCTCCCACAGCATTCATTACAGCACTCACGAAAAGTATATTGTTTCAAGTTGTTTCTATTAGCGCCAACATACTTTGTCCCTTTTGCCAAACAGCTACGTTTAAGCTACATACAGCTACAAATTGTCAAATACGTTCCTATACAGCCTGATAGCTGCAGACAGACTGCGTACATTAGTATGGTAGAATTGAGGCGGTGTAAGTCTGTTCTGTGACAGAGGCATGAAAAATCCTAGAGAGGAGGATAAGATCGGAAGGCTGTGATTTTTCTGCAATTAAATTATTGATACTGATACGACTGGGGATTTTGTCCATGGTGCTCAGCTAGGCAAGAGCTCAAGCTGAGATATCATCCCAGTTCTGAAGCTTAATGCCAGTTTGGAATATTCAGATGTAACTGTAATTCTTTGACTAGGCTGTGTAGACTCGTTGCTATGGCGAGTTTTGCCTTTAATGTGCATTTCAATTATGCTTTTTAAAAACTGTTAGGCACGCAGAAGGCAGCAGTACAAAACCTATGGATGCAAAAGGTGGAAGAACAAAATTTACCGCAGTTTGAATGGAAGAAGTGCCACTAATGCAAAGGAGTTTTGGAAACATTACCTAAAATGTGTAAAGATAACTGTCTACCCAACTGTTAGTGAAAGATTTTGGTTTTTCACTTGCTTTCCATCGATCTTAATCCATACCATATCATCTATTTAGTCAGAGTTACTGCAACCTTATTTCAAACGTGTAGGATGTAAGGACTCAGGGTGTTGTGCATTAACTTCCCCTCACCCTCAGGCAAGACAGCAGTGTGGCGCACTGCAAAGCGCTGCTGTCCGGGGTTTACCTTGTGCTAAGAATATCTACATGAGGTGTTAGTGCACAGAATGTTAGAGAGCAACTTGGCAAAGCGTTAGTTACTCTTGTTTCATTTGGGTTTTTATACTAGCTCAAGATAGGAAATTTAAAGCTATATGATTCTAAAATGCAGATTTGCTACAATATTGTTAACTTTTAAAAATCCCATTTGTGTAGTAAAATGGTGTATTTTTGTTTCATATTCTTGCAGGTTTCTCGATTGCTAGGTGCTTTCAAAAACCAAAAACAGGTGACCAGAAGTTTTGGTAATGCTGTGAGTATAATAGTACCATTTTTTTCTTTTAAGAAGTTTCTCAAGAAAGGGGTTCAGAAATTTATAAGATTGCTGTTCTTATTTTTACTGTCTCAGATAATAAGGCCTAAATAAGTGAAGATATACGCTCTTAATGCCGTGCTGGATTTATATTGATTAGTTACTGTCTTTGGCAATTGCATATTACAGTGTAAGTGATAATACACTTAAATACCCAATAATTTCTGCCTGTTGTAAAAGATACAAGTGGCCTGAAAACTTTACACAAAGTACTGACATAAGCCAATCTTCTGAAACCCATCTGGAAATGGGCAAATATTGGGCAAAGTAGAAAGATTGTTGAGAAGCTTCCAATTTTCTTTATTTTGCAGACTTTCCTCTAAGCACTAGATTTACTTTACTGCTGCTTTTAGAATACCTTGTAGCTAAAATTCTGCATTTTCAAGGCCCTCTTTAAAATATTTTAGACACTGATTGTGTGTTTCCTTGTAGATGTTTGACCTTCTTTATGTGTATGTGTTTGAAGTGCCCACGGGCCTTTTTTTTCATTGAAGGGAGCCTTGAAAACTGCTCAGGCAGAAGCAGGGCTCAGCACCACTGCATGCACCCTTAAGCAGGACTTCACGTCAAAGAGGAACTGTGGCTTTTCGTTATAAGCTTTGTAGAACAGCTAGAAAAGAAGCTAAAAGGTCTCTTGTATCTTATACAGTATAAAAAGATTTAGAAAGTGAGGCACCTCCTTATCTGTTTATACCACATTACTGTTTCAGATTAAACATTCTCTGGCTCAGGTGGAGTCCTGCTGTGCTGTGAAGCGACCACGCAAGACAGCACAAAACTATCTTGAGGCATTCCATCAGTTATGTGCTTGCTCAACGGGAGTGTTCTTTTATCTGAAGCTCTGCTTCTTTTGTTGTGCATAGTGAATTTCTTTGGCTCAAATTAATTTAAAAAAACAGTCAATATATATTGAAATTCTGAATCTTTTTTTTTGTGGACAAGGATGGAAATGTATCTTGTGACTTGATTCTAACTGATTTTGCAAATAATGTTATATCTGAACTGCCTTCTTTCTAGGTAATAAGGAGTCCTTACTCAACTGTTAAAAACCTTTAAGTAAAACAAAAAGAGCTGGAACATGTACCATTAGAATAGTGATCATAACTTATTTTTTATCAAAGTTGAATACTTTCTTCCCCTGTTATTCAGTGAGCCTGGGCTGTGCAATTTATTTCATCTGAGAACATTATGGGAAGAAAATAACTTGATATTGTTAAAAATGGGTCCAAGATTTTTAGGAGGTCACTTGAGAAGTTTAGGTATGCATGAGATATTTTATTTTTAAGGTGAATGTAGGTTTTCATAAATGTAATATTTTCTGGCATGTGTCAGTATTATGCAGCACGTTGAATATTGGAGACACACGAGCCATAACTAGGTAATATTACCTCCTCTCGAAATTTCAAGAAAGCAGGCTGAGATCATTCGTATCAAGGAGTGCTGGGCAGGAACTTGCCTTTCAGGTTCAACCTCTCTATTTTGAAATAGAAATAGACAGTAGGCAGATTTTTAAACCATTCTCAAAACATTTGTGCACTCCCTTTGAAAGCAAGCTAGTCATTCTCGCTTCTGTCCAATACTGCTGTTACTTTGTTTTCTTTCCTTACTTGGTTCCTACAACACATGAAAATGTTTTCTATGTTGAAAACAAGCATTCATTTGTTGTACTACTGATATTTCTTTACCTAGGTACAAACAGTAACTTTAATCCCAGGAGATGGCATAGGACCTGAGATTTCTGCTGCTGTCATGAAGATCTTTGATGCTGCCAAAGTAAGTCGTGTTCGTTTTGCTGAAGCGTTGTAAGCTTAACTACAACAAGAAATATTAACTAGGCGTATTAAAAATGTTTTCTCTTTAACTTCCAAAAGATCAAGTTGTGTTTAAGCTATTCAAACTTCTTGACAATAGAGTCTTGAAGATTCAGCTAATAAAAGATAGGATGGCAATTTCACGGCAGGGCTTTAAACTCTTAGCTGGCAGAGGAGTAGAGAGTCGTGCGCAAATGCTGTCTTGAATTTTTGGAAATATGAACTCAATGTATCATGTGAATCACCTTGTTGATGTAGTCTTGAGCGACTGATAGAGGACATTCTTTCATTCCTTGTGACTGCCAGTGCAGATGAAGGTCTGTGTGAAAGGACTGGCTTATTCTTAGAAATCAAACTGCAATTGCTCAGCTGCACTGCCAGACACATTCACTTAAGTGAAATGAAAACTACGTCTATCCAAGAACTGTTTTACTACCTGTCTGAGGAACTTCACCCAGATTTGTCCGGTTTCCTTAAAAGAAAATACAGCTCTTCAGGAAAGATGCTTGCTAAATTGTTCCACATAAGTGACAGCACCAAGGCATATTCCATTTCTATTACAACTGTCTGACTTAGATTTGGAAAAAGTGATGTTCTTTTTAATTATATATGAAAACCTTATAATAGTTTTGGTTGTTTCTGGGAAGTCAAGCAGGAGGCGTGGAGGAGTAAAACCTAAGTTTATGTATGAGTGCATGTTTGCAGTACTTAATCAGATTTGTTTTAAACTGAATTCTCTAGTGTGTTGTGCTTAGATAGGTTCTGTTGGCTTATGAAAGCCCTTGTATCTTTTCCTTTATGGTCCTTCCTGATGAAACAAATGGGTGGCGGCCTGTCTCCATTTAGAAGATTCCTGTGGTGAATGCAAATTCAGAAAGCATTGCGTAACATTTGTTGATTTTCAGTTAGATAACAGATATCTATCTAAGTTCTCAAGGAATTCAGTTGTCAAATGTCTCTTGTATACAAGGAACTCAACAACTTTAAGAGCTTGAAAGAAGTAGCATGTATATTGCAGTTCTAATGAACTCTGTGTATGACGCCTAGGGAGGCATCTTGCGGTATTGAAGTTTATGATGATATGTTGCTCATACTATTTCATTTTCACTTAATTAAATTTTTTAAAAAAGTTTATTTTTGAGTTCAAACATCTCATGCTTACTCTAACCAGAGAAAAATTGTTTAGGAAGGCGTGGACAAAATTTCTTACGCACCTTTTTGTGAAAGGGAAGTTAAAACTTGAAGGAAAAGTTATGATATTTCAGTTAACATAGAGTAAATGTATTTAGGCTCCGATTCAGTGGGAGGAGAGGAATGTTACAGCTATCCAAGGACCAGGAGGGAAGTGGATGATACCTCCAGATGCCAAAGAATCCATGGATAAAAACAAAATGGGATTAAAAGGTACTTTAGGGGTTAATACGAAGATATTAAATGCTGTTGTTTTATTGTGAGTGATTTAAAGCCAAAGTCCTTCATCTGTAGCACAATAAAATGGCTAATTATAGAGTGCAGCCTGTCAGGTAGTCTTCTGTAATCTTAAAACAGTCCTTCATTTCAAAGCCGTAACTTGCATAGATCTTCTGGGAAGTATGTTGAAGATGGGTATTGCTACATACTGACCTTTGGACTTTACGCAGAATGCATTTCTAATGCAGTTGAAATACAATAGTATGTGACAACGATACTCCTAATGAATAGTATATTTTATTTGTTAGTATATTTGTTTTCAGTGAAAAAACTTTTTAATAAAAACTCCTATTCCATGCAAGGGTCGCAATTGGGCCTGTAAACAGCAGATTAACATCACTGTGTAGTATTCTTGATAGCACAGAGAATTCCCATGGCATTTCAGGAATTTGGACATCCTCTGTAAGAGTACCACTTTACTTAGAGTTGCAACTCTAAAATTAATGAAGGGGTTTATCTTCTCATTCATTATTGTTTGGTTTTTTTGGTTTTTTTTTGTTTGTTTGTTTGTTGTTTTTTTTCTTCAGGGCCTTTAAAGACCCCAATTGCTGCAGGGCACCCATCAATGAATCTGCTTCTTCGTAAAACCTTTGACCTTTATGCAAACGTACGTCCCTGTGTCTCCATTGAAGGGTACAAAACTCCCTATACAGATGTGAACATTGTCACAATTCGAGAGAACACAGAAGGCGAATACAGTGGAATTGAGCATGTGGTATGTTGCTGGAAGTGTTGTGTTTCTGGTGGGTTTTCTCTGTGTCATAAATGATAACTTTGCTCATCTCAGTGGCCTAGTATTAGCAGAGGCTGGGTGGTGTTTTTTAAATTTGCTATCAAAAAAAAAAGTTATTTTATTGTGAAGTGCGTTGTCGAGACTGCCTCACTCAGAATTCTCCTACTTTGTTCCAAACATTCATACTAATGACTTGAAAATGAGCTTACACTTTTACTATCAATGCAACTACTGTCTTTCAGATTGTTGAAGGTGTTGTGCAAAGTATCAAGCTGATCACAGAAGCAGCTAGCAAGCGTATTGCAGAATTTGCTTTTGAGTATGCCAGAAATAATCAGAGAAGCCACGTTACTGCTGTGCACAAGGCAAATATTATGTATGTTGACACTTCCTTTTGAGAAGAACAACAAATAGTAATATGCATTTAATTATAAATAACTTTTAAAATCTTCCTTAAATGTATAACTTCTGTTGATGCTAGTGGGAGTAAGTAAAATGGGCAGTAAGTAAAGTAAATGCCTCCTAAGTAAAGTGGGCAACACTGACCTGGTATTGATAGGGCTGTAATAATTACATCCTAATGTTTTATTACTAAGTTTATAGTAATCCTGTGACTTTCCTTGCAAAACTCTTATTTTAAAAATAGTCTTAAACTGGGAAAATTAATTTAAAAACTGAGGATGAAAATGGCTAGCGTCTCTTAGAGTTTCCAAGCCCCTTTGTACTGAACTGAGTCATAACATGTGTGATGTTACGTGACACCACTCAGTAATGCTCATTCTACATTTCCACCTACAAACTCAGTAGGCCTTTATTAAATGAATGAGTCATTCTGAGAATTAATGTATGCCTGTTAAACTACTGATATAAAAATGTTTTCGGAGGAAATTTAAAAGGTCTAACTTCCCTAACTGTAATATATTTAAACTTTTGTTTATATTTAACATAAGGGATAATTAGTCACAAATGAAGTCTCTGCACTCTAATGTTTTCATTTAATCCTCTGTTCCATGCAATTTTCTTTATCTTTGGTATTGCTTACTTACAGTAACTGCTATATTCTTTTGCTTATTTAATTGCAGGAGAATGTCTGATGGGCTTTTCTTGAGAAAATGCAGGGAGGCAGCAGAAAACTGTAAAGATATTAAATTTAATGAAATGTATCTGGATACTGTGTGTCTGAATGTGAGTATTTATATGTTTTAATTGTGGTAATTTTTTAGTTTACATTCTTAACCTTAATCAAAATATACTTCTTTCTAGATGGTTCAGGATCCATCACAGTTTGATGTGCTTGTTATGCCAAACTTGTATGGTGACATCCTCAGGTATGGAGATTTTAATTTAAACTAACCCAACGTGTAAAATACTGTTACTTTCCAGACAGTTATTCAGGTTATATGCTAGCCAGATGAGTGATGATTTTATGCATCCAGAGTTTAAAACTTTATCAATCACACTCTAAATGTGATAAAAGGATGGTATAACTACACTTCAATTATTAATTGTTGGGAGGGGTTATGTGATGAGAATGTGCTTCTTAAAAAAAAAAAAGTTTCTGCTTGGGGAGGCTATGAATATTGTTTAGATGAGGCAGAAGATAAATTTCTCACAATGTGTGAAGAATCTAATGGCTTAAATTGTAATAAAGAATGCTTAGTTAGATACTGGGGAAAAACTTTAATATTGAGCACTAAAATAGACTGTGCAAGATGACTGTGGCACCGTGATGTTTAGAGCAAGCTCGCCATACAGTTAAATGACTATGGAGTCATGAAAGAATGAAATTTTTGAGTTCTGAGAGCGTGAACTCTTCATATCCTACCAGCTCTTGTGTTATGTATCCTATTTTTTCCTTATCTTCAAACTAAATTTCATATTTGAATAACACTAACACTAGAGGTACTTGATGTTTTGAAGGCGAAATCCATCAGTACACATTTTCTATTCCGTAAAATGTTTAGGTAGAGTTTAAATTTAATTACATACTGTGTGTAAAATTAAGTATCTTAATCTGAACTTTTAAGTGTATAACATAACATTGCTTCTCCTTGGCACCTCTAAGAGAGATTGAGAAAATAGCTTGAATTAGAATTTGTTTAAAAGTTCAATGACAATTTACATCTTAGAATCCACCTCCTGGTTTTGTACAGATAATAAATTCAAAGGTAACTTACGTATAAGAAATGTTTGTTGAGCTTCTCTTAAAATTGCACTCTGATAAGGCTGTGTGTCTCCTGTAAGAAACATCAGACTCCAACTAATGCTTCTTGCTTTAAGAATGAGTAGAGTCCATAGGGCCCTCACAGCAGCTGTTACGCTGTTAACTAAAAGAGATCAAATCAGGGGAGTCCTATCATCAGTACTATTTCAGCTCAGTTTACCTAGTTCAGTATCACCAATTTTAAAGTTCTCATAGAAATTCTGTAAAGAATTTAATAGTTCTAAAAATTTTCAATAAATTTGAGTTTGTTCTTGAAGAACGGCACTTGTCACTGGGGAAAGTCTCACCCACCGTGTTTTCTTAAAGCGTGAGCGTAACACCAAACTCGGCCTGTATAGGTACAGAAGGAAATGTCTTACCTTGAAGCGTTACATACCTAAAGTGACCAATGTAGACTGTATCAGTTTTTTCCCCAGATTCTATACAACCATAAGCCAATTGGTTTATTTTAGCTTAAACTTAAAATATTCTTCTGCAAGGTCATACAAACTTTTCTGCTTGTTAGTCTTTCATTAGCTAAGCTGTAGGCAATAAAACAGCATGCTAAAATAACAGAGTTTTAAGAACTTTGTCTGTCAGTATGTTCAGCTTTGAAGGTACGGTATGATGTCTGTAGGCACAGTTGGTTTGTCCTTCTCCATGGTAATTTTGGAGGAAACCAAATGCAAATTGCTTAGCCTGATGATCTGCTAACATCAGACTTGTGGCTTATGGGCTGTTCAGTTAAAAATAAGGGGAAAGCTAGCCTGGTGTTAACTGGAATGAGTTCCTTAAACTACATGCAGTAAACTTTAAAACTATTAGTAATTTATCTACCTGAGCAAAATTCTTCCACGTTTTTTAGAAGAACTTTACATATGACAAGTAGTTCTGTGGCCTCTTCAGAGGAAGTAAGACTTCTGCATAGTTACAGGGAACTGTACATTACAATTTTTGCTGGTTTTTGAGACTTCTACAGGTATTCTGTGCTTTGAGTACCTTTTGTTGTGCCTGTGTCTTCATCAGCTTTATTCTAGTATTTGGAATTTCCTTTTAATTTTCCTTTATTAAATTGTCTCTTGCTCAGAGTTCTACAAATTTTCAAATGTTCCAAAGGAGTACAAGCAGCTAGCAGCACCTATTCTTTCGCAATATTATTCTCAGACTGTGTGGGTATATAAAATAAGCTATTGTTGCAATAAAATGAGAAACAAAAATATATTAATACCTTGCAGAGAGGCAACTCTATATGGAGAAAAACTTTGGGTTGGTTTGTTTTTTTTTTTCAGTGACTTGTGTGCTGGACTGATTGGGGGTCTTGGAGTAACACCAAGTGGAAATATTGGTGCTAACGGAGTTGCAATTTTTGAATCGGTAAGTTGTCTTGTGCAAGGTATAGTAGTAATAACTACTTTGTCTCAACTTGAGAATCTAAAACTTTTCTATGACATACAATGTGGCTGTCACTTAACTAAGTTCTCTGTAAAACTATTTTTTTTACTGTGAAGATGCTGACACTTCACCCAGAGAGAGTAGTTAAATATGTATTACACCTAGTTTTTTGCATGTGCTTTTACTGATGCTTTGTTCCCCCCGCCCCAAGATGAATACCCTCTGTGAAAGAGAACTTCAGGGGCACAGTTGGGAGACACTAGGCGATCTAGTTCCCCCTTTCTAATGCCTTTGAACTTAATTGTTCTGGTCTTTCCTGTCTCCTTTCCACTAACTGTACCACAGTGAAGTAAGTCCTACTTGAACATGCTTGTCCACAAGAACTATGTTTCAGGGTGCTTGCATGCACTTGAATTGCCTAGAACACTTTAATGGGCATGTTGCCATTGTAACAGATAGGTTCACTTCTATTTCTAGGTTCATGGAACGGCACCAGACATTGCAGGCAAAGACTTGGCAAATCCAACCGCCCTTCTTCTGAGTGCTGTAATGATGTTGCGTCACATGGGACTACACAAACATGCCACAAAAATTGAGACAGCTTGCTTTGATACAATTAAAGATGGAAAGGTAATATGAGGGCGTGCATAAATGTAGCGAATTCAAATCATACTCTATCGCAGCAAAAATTGACTTGAAACATTAACACTACAACAGTGGATGACCTGCTGTGCTATCCTGATGAGTGAGCAGCGCCGCTGTCCTTCCCCGATAGCGGCTATATTATCTTTGGTGGTATTAAATCTGCCCAGCTCAGTAATAAGGACAGGCTGTAGTGTTCCTTGTGTCTCAGTAATGCTCATTCTACACTTCCACAGCTTTGTTAACTCTAAAAGCTAGAACTGGATGTCTGTTGTTCATGAAGGGGATTAGAGGTTTAAGTAACTATAGGTATTTCACTTGTGAAGTTCATAATACATAAAAAGCATATATATTTAAATCTGAAGGACATCCATTTGCCTTTCACAGGCTTAATTATCCACTTTGTAATTTCAGTCCTGACTGTAATACTTCTGCTCCTATTTTTTCCGGTCAATTTTCCTTTTTTCTCCTAACTGCTTTCAATCCTTTTTGGACTACAAAAGAACAGTTTTTACTCAGTATTTACATTTTCCCTTAAGATTGCACGTGCTTTCCCTTTGGCACTATGTGTCCCCAGATTCAAGACTCAAAAGGGAACTTCCGGGGGGGGTTGTCTTATGCTCTGAAACCTGACTTGAATTTGCACCCTTAACATTAATTGGTTCACTTATCTACTTGGATGTCCACCTTCTCAAAACATAGCTGGAAAGATCCTGAAAATTTTGCAGTTAAAGAGGATTAGCAGTTACCAATGCTGGTTCAGTTATCTTGGGCAGGAGCATAAGAAGCTGCTTTGTAAGTAAAAGCAACAAGAGTGCTTAAACAAAAAGCTGTCATCATTTCATAAGTGGTCTGTTTGCAGCTATCTTACTGTGTGTAGGAGCCAGTTTAAAAAAAAAATCTAAACTTACAAGTGAATAAAGAGGTGCTCCTGTAAAGTTCCCATTTACTGCTCTGGAAATGAAATCCTCCATCTGCAGGTCAGTAATTCTATGGAAGATAACATAGTGCAAGTTTTGTGACATGGCTAATTGTTTACTAGTTACTTACAATGTTATGATTATATGCTTACAATAGAGAAAATATCTTTAAATTCAAAAAAAGCATAATGCAGTTAAAATGGCAAGATCCTAAAATAGTAACCTTTACAGCCTCTCATGCTTGCTATTTCTCCTTCCCTCCCTTCCCCTCAACCATTTCATTAAGATCTGTGCGTGTCATGTAATGGGAAAACTAATGATTTTAAATTATCTCCTAGACTGCTTTAATCTAGCTAGGTTGGGTAAGCAATGTTGTTCAATTTTTATTTGATTTTACTCTCTTTGTGCTGCTAGACAGGACTTGATTTAAAATTTTTTAACTCTGCATTTTTCCATCTCTTTACTAAACTAAGCAAAGTTAAAGAACTGTTAACATGCAGCATTAAGAGCTATGTGTGCTTTTTCTCTATACTTTTCCTTTTTTTTTTTTTTTTAAATAAAAAAAACCAACCCAAAATCTTACTGAATTACTTTCTGCATAGTCCTTACCGATGAAGGCTATATGGGATGTGGAAAAACTCAAACGATGTATTCCTTCTCACTCCTATTTAGTATCCATAGACAACATATAAGAAGAACATATAGAACTCTTTAGAGACAAGACTAACCCCATAAACTGTTTTAGTAATATTTTTTCTTTCTTTCAGGTCTTGACAAAAGATTTGGGAGGTAGCGCCAAGTGTTCGGAATTCACAGAGGAGATCTGCCGCAGAGTACAGGACACAGACTAAACTTTTCTTGTACTACTCGTATTAACTCGGAAAGGACACATCACACAAAGTACATTATATGTAACCTGATATCCATATGCATATAGTTTGCTTGTCTCTTAAGAGAGCAAACTTTTTAGTTAAGACCTCTCCATTAATAAATTCAGTCCAAATGGCTACAAATTATGCTTGTGCCTGCTTTGAGTGGACTTTTGTAAGTGCTTTGTCTTATTTATTTTTTTTTTCTATCTGGTGAACATTTTTATGTAAGTGAATTCTTTTATTGCTACTGTAACTGTCTACTGTTTTCCATTTCAACTACAGGTTTTTACTTTCCACAAAGAAAAATTATGCAATTAACCAGTAACAGAATTAGTGAAATGTAAAAAGCACCTTAATAGTTAAAATCTACTTTATTGATCTTACTGGAATTTTAAAAACAGGTTTTCAGCCTAATAATAGCACAAGATGACCTTCATAAACACAAACGGGTATAAAATAATTTAAAATAGCAATTTCATGTTAAAAGCAATGAAAATAGCACTTCAGATACTCTGGTGATTCATGAAATATAACCTTGCCCTCCAAGGGCATGAATAAAGTAATACAAAAATCTAGAGATTTAGTCTATTTGTATATTTTTAAAAAGCCCATGACCATTAACCAGCAAGGAGTAAGAATTAATGTTGAAGTAAAATTATTTTTCAAATCTATATCCCAAAATAATTCTTACACGTTGTCCTCTCTAAAACACACTTTACAACAGATTTCTAATGAGAGTAAATTATACAAAATTACTACTGCCATATCTTGTGAGAGGAAAGTATTAACTTAGCAAATTTATACTAAATATTTCATTACTTCTGCTAGAATGCTTTTTGTATTGTACTTTTATGCATAGTCTGTTTAGTGTGTCTTACTGTATTGTCTAGTAACTTCATTCTAGAAACTCTGAATGTAAGGGGCTAGTCCTAAATGGATTAAGACAGAGCAAGATTTTGGCTCTAGTGCCTACGTTCCAGAAATACATTTCATCCCTATTCAAGGGGATCCGAGACTTAGATTTTCCCTGCCCACTAAGCTTAGTGGGTGCAAAAGCAATGCTTTTCCCTCCCTTCTTCATCACATACAGATTGTCATGCAAGTCATTCTGATCTGTATGGCTTCAGGTATGCTTCCATTAGGACACCTCACAAGAAAATGTATATTTTAAAATTTACAACTATAGCACAGGGTTATCCCTACTGCCAGAACCAGGCTTCTTAGAGCTTAATTCTAATAATAGATACTACTCCACTTAGTTACTTTCTATTAAGACTGTTTAGGCTGGTTGTTTCAGAAGTAAAATCAATTTGGAGTAACACCTTCTAGTGTCACTCTATAAGTAAGCTTTTATTTTTTTTTTTATACAGTCTAACACCATGTTGGAGAAGGGACAGTGAGCTTTATTCTTCATCCACTCTGCTTTTGGTCAATAGGGTAACATTTCTTTCTGTGTTTGTTTTACAAGCTGTTGCTTCCTTGTTTCCTTTAGATGAATACTGTTAAAGAACTCCTGAATTACCATTACGCACAAAATGGGGAAAAATAAACTTTTCAAAGACCTATTGCTTGTTTTGTTTTTATAATCCTAGGCTGCTATTTAGTCTTATGTGTTGAGCTGATTATTGGTACTTGCAACAAACCTTAAGTCTACAAGATGTGTAAGACTGGTAAGGGAACTTTCACGGAAACAATATCCTGTTCTGTATGGTTTTGCTGACAAAGAACAGTGGCTGTAGCCTGCCTGCTTGTGTTAGCTATTACAGCTCTGCCAAAGATCACTCACTAACAGCAAACGCTTTAGACAACTTTCTGTCAAGTATATCCTTCACATAATATGATTTTTTTTTTTATATGGGGAAGAAGAAATACAGCTCACACTTGTCAGAATTAGTACAGTGTAAGTATTGAAACATGCAGTTACACACTGACAGACGCTTCTTCTGAACTCTTTTGCTTAAAAAAAAAAAAAGTTCTGTAAGCAATTTTTAAGAAGTTTCTGTTTGAAATAGTACTTTAATGTGAGGGCTTCTGTATTTGCTACTTTATGTCTTTCAATCTTAGGAAGCTATTCCCCCAACTTCTTTGTTTATTTGTTTTTAGGAGAAAAAGTAATACTTATTTCAAAATGGATTTAACAAATTATGAGTTGCTGTTTTCACAAAAGCTTGAATTCTAGCCACTGTAAAAATGGAAGAGGAGTGAGTGTCTTTGTTATGAAATGTTGTGAGGGGAAAAAAAACGGCCCTTTTGATGATTTTTTTTTTTTTTAATTAAATTTATTACTGAAGTGGTATAACAGTTTCACTAAGCAGTACTGCTAAGTACTGATGTATCAAAATATATCATGAGGAAGATCACTGGAGGAATTAGTGAATTATACCTGCTTTATACAACACGATAATGTTTTTAATCTTAATCGTAAAGTAAAAACAGTATTTGAAAATGGAGACACTGTGCAGATGCTTCTGTAAAAAGAGGACAAATGATCAGGTGAGTATCGGGAGTAACTAAACTGACACAGAAGTTTTCTAATAGCTCAGTTCAAGAGACCACAGAACCAAAACAAGCACAAATCTTTGTTAATGCTTTTGATTAGGAAATACTTTCTTTAGCTCACAGATCTTTCTTAATGCTTGGACGAAAGACTTCTTATTCTTCATAGAAGGAGTCCACTTCATTTCTGAATTTCTCAAGCACGGCAAGCCTTTTTAACTTCATTGTCGGACCTTAAAAGAGGGAGTTAGTCAAAATAGCACAAATGGGAACAAAAATTCCTACTCAGTTTGAGTTTTGCTTTCTAAGTTTTTCTATTGAAGTCTGTCTGGAAGATCTCCCACTCCAAGTGTAGATAACTGCTAAAAATGAGAATCAAGTGTGGTATGTAAGATTGCCTCCGCATAAGCATGAGGACTTCAAAGGGAGCTGTGGGTAAGAGTGATCACTGACTACTACTTCTTTCATTAATTAGAAGGATGATGTTTTGGAAAGCTTTTAAACAATTCCCAGTTTATTCAAAACTTACAACTGTAGCACAGGATTATTCCTACTGCCAGAACCAGGCTTCTTAGAGCTTAATTCTATTAATAGGGACTACTCCACTTAGTTACCTGCTATTAAGACTGCTTAGGCTGGTTGTTTCAAAAGAGCCTGGTAATGTGCTTGAGGCTCTGTTGTCAGGCTTTCACTGTCTTGCTTCTCTGTTTTTTTAACAAGAAATCATCAGTATTCTTACTGGAAGTTACTAATACTGTAATGCACAAGGAATTAACCAGAATTGATTGTTTAATTGCCCAGAGCAATCCGAAATTAACTATAGAGCTGTACTTGTAAATGAGCACAGATTGATACATATTAACACAGCAAAACCTTGAATTTTTGTATTCCTTAACACATGCTGAATAACATCTTTTTGCTTTAGTGGCTGTACCCAGAATTTGGCATACAAAACTGTATTTGAATACTCTTAGATCAGCAGCATCTGTACTGTGTGTATATAAATCATAAATCTTACCTAGTTCTCCCCCAGAAATGGAAAAATCTCTTGGCAGGATTATCCATTTTTGAATACAATGAACCCTATTAGTAGCGTTCATGTTGACTCTGTTGATTCCCTCCTGAATGGCTTGGTAGATCGCCTGGTCTCTTGTAGCTACGATCTCTGATACTTTAGTGGCTTTGCTACCAGCCTTCTGGCAGAAGTCTCTAGCTTGCTCAGTGAGAATGTCAGTGGGATCAGATGTATCTGGGTCCAGCACGCTCTAAAATAGCAAATGAAGTTTCTTATCAAATGCTCACTCTTACAAGGCATTAAATGTTTCTCTGATCTGCTCTTCCCCGACTAGTAAGAATCAAGAAGGCTCAGCATCAACATCCAAACATTCTGTAAGCCTTAAAAAGCAGAAACACCTACAGATGATAGTGCTTTTCTTTCCACTTGGCTATCAAATGCCAATATTTTTGGCATGAACAGACTTAAAACGTGTCAATGAATCAGGCACTGAAGTCCATCTATAGACCTTGAATTTCTACCATCCTTTCCAAATTACTCCATTGTTACAGGGGAACATTTAGCTCATCATTAAAGTGAATTACTGTGCTGTAATGTAAACAGCTTTAGATAGAAGTGTTCTCTGAAGTTAGATTTCTTAAATTGGTATTCTATTGCACCTGTAGACAGCAAGTATCACTCATTAAAAACTTGAGAAAAACTAGAGGGTCGGTTACTGTATACAGAACATAAAGAAGTGCAAATGCTTTAGAAAAAAAGTGGTTACTCAACTGACATCTATACCACAGCAAAGCTATTAACTATTTTGTTCTACAGTTATCCTTGTGTTATATTAAAAGAACAATTTGTAGAGAAATGTTTCTGTTGGAAAGTTTCTGTTAGAAACTGGTTTTGCCTGTAACAGAAACATTTGTTGGCTTTGCTCGTCTCTAAGAATAAAAGCTATTCTTGTGCTCCATTACAGACACTTCTCACTCTTTCAACGTCTCTTAGTTTAAAAAATTGCATTTAAATTAAAAAAATAGGTCTTGTTATATGTATAGGAGAAACTGCAGTAAACATATAGATGTTTAGCAGATCATCTAACCATAAAAATTTTATACTATCAGGTCTCTATTGCTATTTTTTTTTCCACTAACGTCCTCTCTTCTTGTTTTGTGAGGCGCAGGTGTATAATTTCACTGAAATCAATATTAAAACTGGTGTACCTTTAGGGTCAGCAACATTGACAAAAACTTCTTTTTATCTCCAATCACCATAGCATTACTAACAATTGGGAGTTCTTTTTTAACAGCATCTTCAATTGGAATTGGAGGCACATTTTCACCTCCAGCTGTAATAATCAAATCTAGGCAAAAAAGAAAAGCTATTAGTTGAGTTCAAAGAAATTCTGAAGATCAGGTTAATGTCTGGATTGACTCACTTTTCTTATTCTGACATAAAGAATAAGAGAGATTTTTTTCAAAGGTAGTTTTCAAAGAGAATAAACCCTCTTGATTAATTCTCTTCAAAATAAAAATGCTCATATTTTCAGATATGTGCTCAGGTTCTCAGTTCTCTCTCCGTGTTAGTTATTCTCAAGGTGCTGTTGCATAATCTGGAATTTTTCTGTGAGCCATAGCCTCTTCCAAATTAACACAGGATCCACTCTGTATTTTAGTGTCACTATCTCACCAAAAGGCAAGTTCATTGTCAATATCATGATTAAAACTAATTCCTAAAGCCACCAAGAGGGGTCAGACAAAACCAAGCTACTACCACAGGAAGGCTCCATAAAAGCAACATGGAAAGAAAGGAGAGAGGAGTGGGAGAAGGAAGTCAAGATCTGAGAGAGGAAGTTTGCAGTGGAAGTAGTGATTCCTGCCCTACTTATGAGGGGAATATAACAGCAGCCGGGAATCTTAATATTTTTAAGGTTTGTAAACAGTGGTAGTGATACCTTATTCTATTGATAGAGGAATGTGAATTTTTATTTGAAGGCATTCGTTCTGAAGTATAATATATAATATTATACATTATATATATAATATATATAATATATAATTGAAATTATTACAAATTTGAGTATTATCTAAGTAAATTCCAACTCTTAGCTTTCATTACACTGGTAACTTCTCACTGTCCTCAAACAACTGTCTTTGCAGCATCTCAGAACATGCTTCAACAAATAATGCAGACAATGGTACACCAGTCCTTTGTGTCATAATGCAGCTGATGGTAGGTATTAAGGATTGGGTTGTTACCTGATTCCCTGTTAGCCATAAACTTGAAGAATTTAGATGCAATCAAGGTAATATAGCACCCTTCCAGCATTCACAGGTTTGGGCCCTATCATCTCTACTGCTCCATGAGAAATACAATGAGAAATAACTTCCAGCCTATACTCAACCTTCTGGTATGGCAAAGGCATTAAACTACAGAAGTTATTTCTCTCCTTAGTCAACACAGCACACATTTGAGGATGCATAAGAAGTGTTTATAGAACGACAGACTTCTGTGAAACTACAGATCCATACCAAAGTTAGTTGTGTATCCAAAACTAAGAGGTCTCTTTTTTCCCTTTCCCCTCCTGCTCCTTTTGCCTTAGTCCTGCCTTTGTCTTAGATTCCCCACCAATCTCTCTGGCAGTTAGTTTTTCATTGTCTGAGATGTCAGCTTCTCCCCAGCTGATCCAGACAACTGTAATAAATGTAACAACTTTTTCCATACCTCTACAAATACTCCCCCCGGCACGGACCTCTCTAGCTACATCTTTGTGCTTTGCAGCTAGTAAGCTCCTAAAACTCCTAAGACACACAGAACCAAAGGGAGAAGTCCTGCTTCAGCACTAGGAAAAAAGCTTCTTTACTACCTTCTATTAGGTTTTACCTTTTTTGGACTTGGATTTAAAACTTTAACGAAACTGGACAGACTAATTGTTATTAGTTCAGCAATCAAGGAAGATGTGAAACAGAAATGTTATGACAGAATGAGATGAGGAGTTTCTAACTGCTATGCTAAAGGAAAATGAATTAGACAAGAAAGCAAGTTAAAATCAAGATAGCTGCATTTGGTGCAGGCTGTTAATAGCATCTGCTGAAGTCCTGATTCCTAACAGGGCACTATGTCATCCTGTGACAAATTCACTCATCCGCGTTATCTCTCTAGTGATTCATCATATATTCTAAGATGACAGTTACTCAGTTTTTAAATAACGTTCAGATACATCTCGACTGTGAGCAAACCCCTTGTGAAAAAAGCTTCCAAGTAAGCCAGTGACCAGTGTTACTCATGCAAGACTTCCCGCTATGTGCTGCAGTAACACCTGGGTTTCCTGCTGCAGCTTTAACCTTCCCTTCCGCCCTCAGGCCTCAATTATTCTCTGCAAGCGCATCACCTAAGGTGTCAGAGGAACCCAGCTCTGACTTACAGCAACAACGGTTATATAACAGAGGGTTGTCTCTTGTTACTGTCTGAACATTCTAATGTGCAATTAAGACAATTTAGCAAGATTCAAAGGGAGACTGGGCAGTTTAATAGATCATTAGAATTGAAGATGACACCTTAAACCTGCATTATTGGTATTTTATAGAACTAATTGGAATTAATACTGAATAAAGGTCTGGGAGATAAAAAGCCTCATGGAGGGAACTGAACCATCTCCACCTATTACAGACTAGAGGGAAACCTTCCCTGAACAGTGCACACCATGGTTTCCTCATAAGAAAGTTTATTTTACCTTCCTATTAGGTCAATGCTGCTGCCATTAGAGGAAAACCACTTGATTAGATGGGCCATATCTGACACGTGACTGAGCAGTGCTAAGCAGTTACCATAAGCATGGAGCAAGATTTTGCTTATTACCTTTAATCCTTCCAGTGACATAGAGAAAGCCATCCTTATCTAGTTTTCCTAAATCTCCAGAATGTAGCCACCCATCCTCATCAAATGCTTCTTTTGTTTTGTCTTCCATATTTAAATAACCCATGAAAACAGTCCTTCCCCAGAAACAGATTTCTCCATTGCCTTCTCTGTCTTGATCCATCAATTTCACTCTGCAGCCAGGCGCTGGTTTACCGCAGCTATCAGAGAAGAGCAGAAAAAAACCACAAGAACAGAAATATTAAACATAATACTGATAAGATGTCTGACATGCCAAATCCCTGAACCTATCAAAATATCAGTGACTGTAAATAACACCCTGCTGCAACTGTTCAAAAGCTATGGAATACTAATTCACTAGGGCAGATATATTAGAATATTTAAGCACTTTTTGGCTATCTTGCCCTGTGCTTCCTTGTTTTTTCCTCTCTGTATCTTCAAGCTTAAAAACACTTTTACATTTGAGGTCTTGCATTTGAAAGTTAACCTACCCTGGGGCAGGGCTAGGCTATACATTCAGATTTAGTAACTGTGCTCTGCACATAATGCTGTAGATCACTGCCAGCACTCTTGGCATGACTTGCTATGGAGGCAACGTGTTCAGCTTCTGACCTAGAAGTTATTTCACCTCCCAGAGTCACCAATTTGCATTGAGAGAAAATAAAATAAGCAAAGAGATCTTTGCTGAACTTAGTAAGTACTCTTCTCATAGATACAATGAAACATACCATATTAAAAAAAAAAAAAAAAGTAAGATTACCTGTGCTGCCTGTAAATATAAGGCCCAGACAGGCAATGTGGGCCTGTGGTCTCACTCATTCCATAAGCCTCATACAGCGTGATGTTCAGACCCAAGAAGAAATACAGTGTTTCTGTATTGAGAGGAGCAGCACCGGAAAAGTGCTTCTGACAGGAAGAAAAACCCAGTGCATTGCGTATTTTTGCAAGCACTAAGTAGTCTGCTAACCTTGTCCAGAACTGCTTTAAATCACTGCTGAGTACAAAACACACAAGAGGAGGAGACAGTAAGCCAGAAGTTTTCCACACAAAATCAGACATAAATTTCATTTAGAGATATATTTGCCATTTGGTTTTGGGTGTTGACAGAAGTTACATCAGTAAGATCTTACATATTTGTTGGTTTTTAATTTACTCAGTGTCTTTCATTGCTAGTGAACTCCAATTCTTGAGGTGTCTGAATACTGCAAATATATAAAGAATCTATAAAAACACATTGTATAAAACAAAGCTCTTGTGTTCCTGATCCTTTATCTGTTAAATGTGTCTCTGAGAACCCATATCACTAAAGTCTGAAAGTTGCAGGACTTGACTGAGAAGCTGAACGATCAGACAAGAAAAGCAGTATCATTGCATGGTCTTATACCATTTTCTGTAAGCAGTTTCACACTTAATTGTGCCACACTTTAAAGAACTTTGGAACAGGAAAGAGTTGTGAACTAAATTAATATTTGAATTTATACAACACTCTTTATCTGGGCAATCTTATAGACAAAATCAAAGTTATTAAAATTAGAGATAATGTACCTGGAGCTCAGAAAATCTGCAGGGAGTGTCCCCAGGTTTCTGTGTGGAGATGAGATGTTCTCACTCACATGGTGCATACCCCAAGCTGTCATGAGCCAGTCTGTTTGGGCTGTCTCCCAAAATTTTCCCCCTCTCATACACCTCCTCCAAATCCATGCCCTTTCCTCACAGCACTAACTAGGCACTTGCACAGTCACACAGTGCACTGCATCAGAAACTCTCCCAGCTGAAATCAAACCAGCTCAATTCACAGAAGAGTTGGGGGAAGTGTTACTGGAAGTATGTTCTCAGGGAGGGTGGAGGGACACTTAACAGTCACCTATGTTTAAGATCAGCCTACTGTAATTGACAACTACACCCTCCCTCTTGCATTGTATTTGCTGTGTTGCCAGGCCAAATTCTACCCACGTACACTTACAGCCTCACTGATGCTTCACAGTTTATTACAAGCAGATAGCTACTTTCAGGTTGACGGAAATCTCAGTCGTTACAATACATACCTGCTTGAGCAATTTAGGTTTCTCTCTAAACTCAGTGACATAGCCCATGACAGCATTTTCTTCTTCATAAATCCTGACTGAGCAGAAGCATCCTTTAATTTCTCCATTATTTTCTCCCATACTCGGGGAACTCCCATGTGAGATGTTGGCTGCACTTCTTTTAGTGTGTTGATCAAGCTGCCCTGTTAAATTCATTAAATCATTTCAAAACATTGCAAAAGATCCTCTTGCATTGCAAAGAGACCTCTTTGTCATCTGTGGATATCAACACATAGAACACTGCTAAACATGTAGGATATTGAAGGAGGACTGCTGAACCTACTTCAGTTGGACATAGGCACTAACATGCGCCAGCTCTGATGCATCAGGTGAGGTATGTATACAAGAAGGAAAACACACAGATGGCTTAGATCCTTGTGCCTCCCTTTCCTTCAAAAATGGCTTATATTTCTTTTGCTTTAGATGCACGCTCTTCTGCCTTAATAAAAGCTATGGATCTGGATTATATATTTTAATTGGAGTCTACAGCACTAGATGACAAGTCTAATGGATTTTTTTTTTTGTAATTCTTACAATAATGGACTCTCTATCTTCATCCTCTGCATGTCTTCAAAGATCGTATTCTCTCCTTGGGATGTTTTCTAAGAGGAAGAAGTGCAAGCTTAATGAGATGCAATACAGGACAGATACCTTCAGAGCATCTGGCTCAGCAAAGTAAACTTGCTCTCCCCATTTGATTCCAGTCCACAGGTCATATATCTGCGCAGCTATGTGGCTGAGGGGGAGATAACTGACTATAGACTCCTGTTGGACCTCCGCAGGTTGCATATCTCCCACTCTGCTGCAATACGCTGATGTCCAAGTTATCTGTTTAAATAAATAATAAAATACATTAAGTATGGTGGGTTTTTTTGGTTTTTTTTTTGTTTTTTTTCTTTTTTTCCTTCTAACACAAAGTAAGGATCCTCATACTATGCTACTGTAACTATGAAGAATCTGCGCTCACAGAAATTACTGAAGACATCGCAATCTTTGACAACACACGAGACTGTCAATTCCTTGGGGAAACTCAGTCAAAAGCACGATGAACTTTGCAGCAACGTAGACTTGCAGATAACATAAGTAAACACAGTGTTTCTGCTGCCTGGGCTGTGAACACTACCAGCTCCCCATGCCCTAGTGACACACTGAGAGGGAAGCCATGGGCTGGATGGACAAGGAATTAATTGTTCTGCCCCTTCTTTTGCAACTCTCCTACTGTGCATACTTTCTATCAAGCTGGCACTTTTCACCAGTCCTATGCCTGTATGTTTACCTGAAAAAGAACAAAAAAATGCTCCGTGATTAGTAAGCTCAAAGGATAGTTTAGTATCAGCAACAAGCTCATTGTCTTTTACTGATCATCGGCTGGCTAAGCACTAATGAGGAAGCCAGAAGCTGTATTCTGCTCCTCTGGAAGCCTCCGGGATATTCCCCACAGTGGTTCACAAGTAACACTCCTCCCCACTCCTCTCCCATGATCGTTCATCCCATAAATATTTTTTGAAGACGTGCTGCTTGACTTCTTAGTGAAACCGTACGATGTTTCTCCTCCTCCTTCCTAATTCCCACTTTCTCTCAGAAGATGCAGTTCAAGGATGTTAAATATGCACATCTTCAGTATCAGAATACAGCATATGGAAGACCCACAAATATATGTGATGGCGGGGGGGGGGGGAGATACGTGTGCACAGTAAAAAAACCCCACAAAACAAAAAGAAGCAGCTCTTTCTCAGAGGAGTCTGTAATTTAAAATGTGTAGGGCAGGACACAGAAATGACATTATTTACGATGACAGGGAGGAGATACAAATCACGTGCAATACCTGTTATCACAATATGTTCCTGCCAGCTCCTTCTCTTTGTAATAAACTAGAGGGTAAGAGTGCATATTTGGTCTAAGGAAATACAGATTCTCAAGAAAGGTTTTTAACAAGCAGCATGCCGTCAGGCCATGCTCCAAGTTTAGATGGCAGCACTGGACAAGTGGCTATGGGAGACCTACACAGTAGGCAGAATGGGATGTCTTTGAGATGTGGCTATATTGACTGCTCATCCTCCTTATCCTCCAAAGCCTCGCAGAACGCAGGCACACTCACAGCAGATCTATGTGGGTGCCTACACAACTGACTCAGCATTGGTTTTACACATGGACAGTGGCAAATGTCTTTTGACTAAAGAAGGCAGCAGCACAGTTATAGGCAAGGCATGTTTTCCACTGTTCATCAACATAAAAATAGCCTGTTTGTGATCAGCAGCCAGGAATAGTTTGGCAGCTATCATGGAAATGACACCAGACTCCTTTGAGATGGAAGAGCATAGGATTTGCAACGTAGATCAGTCCCTTTGTCTATCAAGTGCACCGTGATCTGCTTCCAGATACTACTGTACCAATCCCCTACATTTTGGTGAATTTGCTCCTCACAGTGTGCCTGTCTGCAGTAGTTTCTGCTTTATTTTAAGAGGCGAGGCCACAACTTAGACCAGCCCTTTCATAGATCGTCTATGTATTCAGAAAGGCTCCCTACGACTTTCCACTCCTGCTCAGACACCTTAAAAAAATTAAATATATAAAAAAACTAAAACAACCAGAGTCCAGATCTTTGCGAGCAGGGGTCTGAGGAAAGTCCTTTTTGCAAACGCCTTTGCTTTTCTCTATGACTGGAAAATTTTCTGTTCACAACAATGCAGCTAGGGCTATTGTAAGTACCAAGACTTAGGACCTACTAATACAACTAGAGTTGTATTATCCTCCAGTGACAGATGTAAGAACCCAAGTCTAGGAATATAATAATGCCAAAGTGACAAAGAAAAACCACACATCCATGCCCAATTTTAATAAAATTTGCAAAAACAGTCTATCACACTCTTTTGATAATGGCTGGCTGACATATATGATTTGTTTGTTTTAAGACAACCTGTGACATCACCTGAGAGACTTTATGTCAATCTGTGAATTGTATTAATATTTGCATTATATCTCACAAGAAACCTAGTGAATAAAAATCTGATATTCAAAACAAACTGTTCAACCTTATGAAGTGCCAATTTGAATGGAGTTTCATTCTTTACCAGGCTTATACTGTACTAGAAACAGCTGACTGCATTTTGAATATTGCTTTGTAGTACACTATCCACGCTACAAAAGCAAAAGGATTTCAAGGCTCTAGGTTGTACCAGTCATTGCAAAACACAGGAATAAATACCCTCATACTTTGCTATTTTTATGCCAAAGGAAGAGCCTAAAGTACATACATTGTCATGACTCAGCATGGCTCCTTTTGGTTTCCCTGTTGTTCCGGATGTGTATATTAGTACACAGCATTGATTCGGCTTTTGGGAGTCAATAATATCATCCAAAGTAGTATCAGATATGTCATCTCCCAGCTGCAGAAACTCTTCCATCTAGAACATGTAACAGAAAATACCAGATATCAAACGGCTTCTTACAACTGGGAAAGATGCAGTAGCTTATCAGGCTCAAAAAATGGCAGAAAACCTCAGCGCCTTGCCCTGAGTATGTTTCCAAGGCAAGTGTTCCCAGGTCTTGCCTATGTAACAAATGCAGTAAGACTAGCGTAGAACTTCATGTGGGAATCTAAAATCATGCTGCCATGAATCTTTTCAGTGTCTAAATGCATGGTAATACTATGGTAATAGTAATACTAGAATATAGAATGGTAATACTATTCTTCCTCCAAGACGGATACTAGAGACAAGTCATAGAGGCTAAAATTCTGTTACTCTCACACTGTTAGAATGATTTTGAGTCTTACTTAAAGGAATCTAGATGTACAGTTTTTAAGCAAGAGTACACTTTTGACATTGCATCTAGAATTCCTTGTCCCCTATAAACACAAAGATAAAGCAATTGGATGAAAACTTCTGTGCAAAGGCATAATCATCTAGATATGTGAATGTCTGCCCAAATTATCTGCTGTTTTATAGGAAACAGAGCATATGATGAATGCTGGTCACAACTTCCATTCAAATTTGGCTCAATCTAGAATGAGCTAAA
Organism: Chlamydotis macqueenii; assembly: GCF_036417535.1. Lineage (NCBI taxonomy): Eukaryota > Metazoa > Chordata > Aves > Otidiformes > Otididae > Chlamydotis > Chlamydotis macqueenii. Next base: position 18,316,426 of record NC_141567.1, on the reverse strand, counting down.
CCTTTTATGGCGCTGGACTTCTGTGCAGCACAAATTGGCCTGGAAGAATATTGAACCTGATCCTCTACATTATATTGGTTGCTCCCAGATGCTTCCATTGCATGCACCTGATACGCTTCTAAGAGTACCACTGAGTTCAAGGCTAACTGAAAACCAGGGTATAAATTTTTATGAAAGACAATAACCAAACTGTCAGTTTCAGATACTGTGCTACAGAACTGGACTATTCAAATTCAAGATGCAGCATCTCCGTTCTTCAGTGATTTCTTGGAGCTATATCTAGGATAACATACCAGTAAAGCGGACGATGTGAAGGACAACAGAGGTAAAAAAGGAGAGTCTGTGCTTAAGGAGTTCATTGTTTCCTTCAGACCTCTGTCACTGCCAGTGTGTTACTAAGGTTACAATAGTTAGCCTCTGTGGCACTTATACTTCCTTTTCTTGGGTGGCAAGGCTGAAATCAGGATTCTTCTAATTACCAGTCATCAGTTTTATACTTTCTTCCAACAAATCACATGTCTGAAAAGAGAAGCCATATAATGCATGGCTCTGTAGCAAGTAAAGAATCTGTCACATCTTATCTCTTCCCACAGAACGTGGCTCCATCAGTTTCACCAGCTCCTGGAAAGTCTGGAGGTGGCAAGGATGTAATTGTTTCTGTGTGACTTATCAGTTGCTCCTGTTTTCCTGACCTTGCTGTCTTCTCATATTAGAATGCATTCATCACTGTGAATGCGTTGCCTAGGCTTTGTTTACAGAACAGGACCTGCCACAGACAGTGTTCCCATTCCACAGAGTGCAAAAGGTACACACAGTCACACACTACTGATTTTGCATTTGCCTTCTGGAAACACGCGCTGATCAGAGAACTAGGGCTCTGCCCTTAGTGCAGCAATTGCTCATTACATGTTAGCTGTCAACTTGCAACACAAATCCCTTTTATCGAATGCCACGTGGTTTGGGTGGTTTGTTTTACATCAAACCTAATAAACAATCATTTCTGTCTTTGGTGATTTGATCTTCTATTTTTCCTTTAGACAACATAAACTCTGGCAATTGTCAGACACTCTCACAGCTGCCCTTCTGCATTGAGAATATGTCCCACATGATACCTGAACAGGGGTGTTTTCAAATACATCAATTCTCAGGCATTTACGTTTCAGCAACTAAATGTTGTTCCAGAATTAATTGCTAGCACTTGTTGTTTTTACTAAGAAATATAAACAGTAAGATTATCTTTGTATTCATTTTCTTATTGTACTGAGATGCACGGCACACTCTGTATCTGTACGTACAGTCCTGTCACAGTAACTGTTTATTATTAACAATTACATGCTATTCAAGATAGCAAAAGATTACATGATTTAAACAAGTACAGAAAATACTTTTCTTGTGTACCTAGTAACCTCTCAGATAATCAAAATTTAAAAGATTTTAAAATATTTCTACACTATTCGCTCTTCATTAGTATATTTTTCCCCCCAGTTGAAGTTTTTCAGCCTAGAATCTGATAATCTGTAGTCTACTTAAAACGTGGATTTTTATATTCTTATTACTTGACTATTTTCAATTATATTTTCAAAATATATTGGAATAACATGTTTAGAAAAATCTGTTCTGCTTAAAGATATCATATTTCTTAAATTAAAGGCTGGACTTCTACCACTCAGATTTCTGATCCTGGCTTTGTTCCTTTTTCTGCTTTATTTTTACCATATGATACAAAAATTCTATGTATACTAAGAAAATGTGCTCCTCTTTGTGCAGTCTGTAGTTATATCTCTTCACTTGTCGCCTATCATCAGAAATATTCAGTACAAACAAAACATAGCTACCATCTGTAAAAGTACAAGCATTTTCATGTTCTTGGATCCAGTGTAACTAACCACAATTCAGTTTTCACTAGCACCACTGGATAACTTATTTGTAACAGTTTCCCACCTGAAGCCTAAAGGTGTTCTGTTAATCCAGACAAGCAAAAAGCCAGGAAGACACAAGACAGAGCTAAGCAAGGTAGCTCTGATTTTAAATGTCAAGTATCAAACATGAAGTTACAGGTAAATAAAATAGAAAAAGCTGATGAAGCTTTTGAATATGTTTGCTGGAACACAGCAATGCGTTCTAAATGGTAGACATTCCACAGATTAAACATGGCAGAAATTCATTAAATAAATAATACCCCATGAATTATAACTCTGTTCTAGCATTCACATACCGCATACAAATTTGGATGTCTCTCTGGAATGGAGTCCTTATACAGCACAACAGCTTTCAAGTGTGGCAAGCGATTCCAGATCTGTTGGATTTTTAAAAACAAATTTATTATTTATTATTCATATCTTGTGTGGGTTTTTTTCCACTGAAATACTGCCAAAACTGTCATGGCTTGACAGTCACAAGAAACTTCGTGTTTCCCTCTTCCCTTAAATATTGTCCCCTAATCTCACAACCAACTAGCTCAACAAGGGGAGGGGAAGAGAGGGGGTGAAGGAGATGCTACACAGTCTGCTCTAGAAAATCTGTTTTCAGTCAAAAGATTCGGAAAAAAAAAAAAAAACAAAAAAAACCCCACTAGAAATGGCTCCTCAGCATCCTTTCCTCATAATGCACTAAAGGGCACCCGTGGTTACCAACGGAGATAGAGGAAGTCCCTCAGCAAAAACTGTTGTTAAAATGCTAAAAAAGGTTCTACCTTCTTAAAGAAAATACAGAAAAGGAAGTCATACGTACAATTTAAGGATAAAAAACAACATAAAGTTGCAGGCCTACAGGCAGAGAGCAATGGCTGCTGCTTTCAGTAGCTTTTTCTCTGCTTCGCACAGCCTGCACAGAGCACTGTGGACCCAGTGCCTCACAAATGCCTTTGAATTAATCACATTTTGAACTGATTTGATCAGTCTGTGCTAAGACAAAAGCAGTGGCTTGGTGGCAGCCATTATTAGAAGGATAACAACTGAAGTGTTATGTTATTATTTCAGCCTTGGGTTCTTCCAGAAAAAAAGTTTCAAGAAACCCTCAGCTAGATAAAGCAGTGCTGGCCAGAGTTGTCTTTTGTTTTTTTTTTTCTAGATAGAAATGTGTATGAATCAAATCCCTCCAGTCGTTCAATTCCTATTCTTTTCTCCACATTCATGAAGCATAGCCTGGTAATGGTCAATGACACTGTGGGGCGGCTTGTCTGATTGTTTGTTTTTCCACGATATTTATAAAAATCTCTCTTCCTCCAACTCACATAAAACAAAACTACAAAATACAAACCAATTCATGTATAACTCATATGAAATGCTTTTGGAAAAATCCGTGGCTATTTTATCTCCGGTACATACATGTTTTTGGCAGAAGCCTCCACCACGGAAGGCCCCTTTGCTTCAGCAAACAGTGCAATTTGGCGCAAGTTTGATGACTCATCTCCAGCCAAGGGTCTCCCTCAGTATCTTACTGACAGACAAGCCCTTCCCAGGGAGCTGCCCAGTGCTCCTGTGCTCCTCCTCCAAGTCATGCAACAGAGATCTTTCTGTCAAGTTGGTCTTTCAACCTGGAACCCTTGCAGAAACCCTCTTAAAGCTGACAAAGAGTTTTGTCAAAATTGTGGCCGTTCACTTTAAAAGGCTCCTCCTTTCTCACTAAAGTCTCATGTCAACCATCATGCTATCAAAGTGCAGTAAACCCAACAGCCTTAATGGTTAGTATTACAAGCAGCAAAAGATGACATTTTGGAAAGAGGAGATTCTGAACACTAACATCCTTAATATTTAAATGGAAAGCCTTTACAAACTTGCATCATCCTCATCTCTTCCATTCAAGCAGCCTGTGCTTTTCCAAACAGAATCATGTGGTGACATTACAAACGTGATCAGAATGTGGGTTTTTTACCCAGGTAAGTCTGCAGTGAACCAGCCAGTGACGTCTCTGCTGGAGAGCATCAGAACTGCTTAGACATGAGCCACAGACACTACACAGAACAGAGCTGCAAGTCACCCAACAGCTCAAACACCCGATACCAGATTTCCCATGAAAGGTTCTGTGATACAGACAGTGAACACAGTATATATACAGCATCAAGAAATGGGAAAATGATGGATTTTCAGTAGCCATTCAGCCATCTTGTACCTGCATTATCTTGTCCAGTTGTTTCCGATTTTCCACGACCATGATATTGGTTTTGCTGTCATAAGCAATGTAGTGGCAGGCCTCTGGAGAATTGGTTGTATATATTCCTGTGACAATTCCTCTGTATAAAAAATGTACATGTATTTATATACATACACATATACATGCACTTAGTATCAAAAAAATCGAATAATAACGATCAGATGAAAGCTGAATGAGTATGAAGATGTGGAAGCAAACAGCAGCATAGCTGTCATGCTTGTTTCAAGTATTCAGATACACATTAATCTCTCTGATATATGCATATTGCCAAAACTAATCTCTGAACTGTATTCAGTAGAAGATGCCGTAGGCTAGGATTCAGCATTTAACCCACTTGAGGCTACACGAGAGTTAGTTCAGGAAGTGGTAAAAACACATGTCCTCTTTCTGTTCAAGCCACACACAGATACTAATTTGAATTTCACTGGCACAGAAACAGCTTAAGAGGTAAAATCCAAATTGCATAAACAGGCATCAGAACAGAAGCAATCAGACTAGTTAGTATTTATCTGCCACTTCATCTACTTGAATATATCTTGCTGTAGACAAATACAATTAATATAAAACTAGGAGTCTCATCTGTTTCCCACATCTTCCAGGGATAAGATATGGTACAACAGCTTCTGTGTGAGTGTCATAGTTAAGCCCATAGCAAACAGGATCCATTTATGAGTGTCTGGACTATTTCAGATATACTGAAAGCTATGAGACTCCAGCAGGTTGCTGAACATGCTCATCAGCTGCAGCACAACTTCCAAGATAAGACACCAAATACTGATTTGCTACGTTTCCAGACCTAGCAAAACAGAAAACCAACCAACCAAAAAAAAAAATCTCACCCAGCAAAAACAGCTCCAACAGCCGAGATGAACCATTCTGGAGAATTAAATCCAAGGATTGCTACACTGTGGAATCGTTCAAGACCAAGCTTAAAAATAATAAGCATAAGGTTATTCAATACAGGCACACTGGAGAGAAACATATAGCACAGAACATACGTACAAATACAAACGATGGAAAGTTTTGATTTATTTATTTCAGTATTGACAAGATATCTCTTTGTTGATACCCACAGCAAAACCAGTATTTATCAGCAATTAACATAATCTAAAGTTTCCACTACCTTCTCCTGCCTGGTTGAGCTCTGCTGTCCAGAAAGGCCTGAAAAACAGAACTTTTCAACATTAACAGAAGTATAATGACTACTAATCTTATCCTATGTCTAGAATGTTTTAAAAATTGTCTTTATCTTGCCAGATTCATGGCAGTGCTGCTGTATTTCACCTATTTTTCCTTTTTTTTTTTTTTCCAATCTTAAGGCTTTATGCTGAGCTTTGTACCCATACCCAAGTGAGACAGTGTAACACAGCAGCTCTTCCCTTGCAGTCGAGTTCCCTTAACAGCAATGTTATCTCTTTGACCAAAACCTACTTTCATCATTATTATTTCAATAAAGATTATGACTGCTGATCTTCAGTTAATGGGAAAAACCTCTTATACTATGGTTTTGGGATTGTTTTTTGTTTGTTTGTTTTAGGAGACAGAAAGGGAGAAAGAGGAATTGGTTTTGTTTCCTGTACCCACCTTCAAGAAGCTCTTGGCTGCTTTCCTGGAAAGGCAATAATACTCTGAAAAAGTTATCTTCTCCCACTTTCCATTCTTTTTGCTGGCCAAAGCATTTAGGGATCCATATTTTTCTAGGCTCTCCTTGAACATCTGGTGAACTGTTATGGGAGTCTGCGGACACGCGTTATCTATTCTCAGTCTGACTCTGCCATCAGCAAAGGAAGTCCACAGAGACTCTGGAAAGCAAAGCATTATCATCAAGGTACTCTATCATTGAGAAATACCATGTGATTGTGTCCCAAAGGACAAGAGGATTGAATAAAGACTGCAGGACTAAGCACTGCTCTGGACTTCCCACCTTTGGAGAGAAGGGCTTTCCAATTTTATAACTATAATAAAGTCTATGTAGAAAGAGAAATCTTTATTTCTTACACTTTGTTCTGGATCTTGAATAAAAGTGCCACCAATCCCATAAGAATCTGTTTGCCCATGCTCAGCCCGGCACAACCCACTATCCCTTGAGCTAATGGAGTAGCTGGTGAATCAGAAGGCTACAGAGATCTGAAAGATCTGAAACCTCTGTCCCTGTTCAGCATCCAAGCTCCTTTTGCTTGTTATAGATGGTTTCTCTCTCCTTCACTCCCTAGCTATTCTCCTTCATCCTGCCCCCGTTTTCCCACTATTTCCCCACTTTTTTTTTTTTATTTCCTTGGTCGTCTGCACTACAATACATATTCTAGTATGTATATCCACTCCACTCACTCCTGTCTTGCTGTTTCCACATCATCTTTCACCTTCTTCTGCTCTTCCCTTCCTCACCCTGTATTTCTAACATCCACTTTTTTCCCCTCTATTTTTTTCTCCCCTTCCTTGACAAGACACAGACACAGAGTACCAAGTAATGTCAGTTTGCTCTCACCACTGGTGCCAAGGACTGGGGCAGTGCCTGGCACTCACAAGAAATGACTGTCTCAAAGATTCCACTTGGCTCTTGCAAACCCAGCAAGAAGCAGGCTGAGTATAAATAGACTCCTTAGAGAATCTAGGGGTTAGAAAGCTGGCAATATTTTGGCGAATTCTCACAAGGAAGACAAAAAAACCACTCACAACTTCTGTACCAAACGGTCAGTTCCCATACTTCCAAACAAAATAGTACAAGAACATTTTAAGAACAACTTTTTTTTCCCCTTAGCTTTACTTTCATAAATGAAGTAATATTTTTAGCATAAATATAATATATATATATATATATATTCTACTGAGAGTTTGTGGAAAATTTCAGAACAAAGAGCTTAGGCTTGTCAGAATTAAGAGCAACAGAAAATACGAGTTTTTGAAGTTTCTGATACAAGTTAATAAGCACAATTGCCTTTAACTACACTTATGAAAGCAAAAACTGTATAGAATATTCAGACTGTATCTATACTGGTTCCTGGTACCTCAGTGGCTGAAAAAAAAAGCAGTTCTGGAGAATTCAGAAGTACAACATCCTTCACATCCCTCTCAAATGCTGTTCCTCTGGTTGCTTCACAGAGGGCATAGAAACTGCCTCTCTGAGTATTTCTGGCAGTATATGAACACATTTATGATAGCTGGATCCACATGAGCGCTTTAAAACACCCTTGCAGCCTCCCTCAAATCAGGCTTGCAATCTGCACAGATAACCAGAGGCACAGCAAGCTATTGTAAGCTCACAAACATACATTAAAAAAAAAACCAAACAAATGAAACAGCAAAAAGTCTCATTACTTCACTGTGTAGAAAAGCTCATGCATAATCAGCTGATAAAGTACAAGTACTAAACTGAAAAATACCAAAATCAGTCTGGTTTGCTGCCAGTATTCCGTGAAACTATTTCTGAAGATTTCACTGCCCCATGCTATATCCTAGCATATGCAGAGCATTGGGGGTGGAGGGGGGGAAATCACCTTTCTGCACCCTCCCAGGTAAGGACATAAAAACCCTGATGCAGAAAGTGAACTAAGCAGTCATAGCTGTGATGTCTGTCAATCCAGGATTAATGTTCCTGACTCCCAGTTGCATTTGTTCTCTTGACCATCCCGACAAACAGAAAATAATAATGTCAGCAATAAATACAAATAAAGCTGCCTAATCTCCATGTGCCTTCATTTTCTCATGTGTAAATTGCATATAATGATATTCAAAACATAGGTGTGGAGCTCTGCTTAGGTCAGTGGAGTAATAAATATATGTAATATGTTTAAGTATAATAAACACAGACAGTTCAGAAGACAATTAGCTAATTCTAGGTATTAGACAGAGTTTATCAAAGTGTAAACAGTGGCACTCGACAAATATTTTGAGTAGTGAAGGCAAAGCAGGTGTTTCTGCACTTAACCTCAATCCTGGTATGAAAAGGATGAGAGGTTAAGACCTGTCAGAGCCAGAAGCAAGTGTTAATCCAAATGCTTCTTTTCTGCAGTGACACACCAAAGCCCAGACGAAAAACTCTGTTGACGTTCCAGCTTCTAAACCAACAAAGATGGCAGGGATTTGCAGGTGTGGTTGGGCACAGGTGGGTGACTGCTTTGTTAAAAACAACATCACAAAATACAGAGCTAAAATAAAACATTCTAGTCTATGTATTATAAAAATGCTCTTGAATAAAAGAGTATTGCTCTTCAAGGGAACTGAAAATATTACCAACATTCCTACAATGACATTACCAAAGTTGAATAATTACCACCTTTTCACTGCAGGCATAGACAGTAGAATAGTTTACAGAGAGAATAGTGAAAATCAACAAAATCATTGCAATATCTATATACAGAAACAAAAAAAATTACTTTGAAAATGGGTCTCCTATTGCTTTTCCTTATGCAATTTTTTTCTGGTGCCAAAAAGGAATCTTTGATTCATACCAAAGAGAGTAATTTGTTTCAGAGAGACTCAGTGAATCACCTTAATAATATACAATATGTATCACAAAGGAATATAAAGTTGAACACCCATGTATTTGCAGATAGAACTTAAATCTAAAAAATGTTTTTCAATCTAGATAATAAGCCAAAAAAGTCTAAAGATCTAACTAGTCTGTCCCACAAAATTTGCAAGAACAACAGAACACAAGTAATATATTCTGCTCTCGATTTGCAGAGGCTCATTCTTCTCAGATAGAGCCTGGGAAGAAATGCCTTGGTAAACACTGAATAAAGTGGTTATAAACTTTGGGAAAGGCAGAATAAGGTGCTCTGTCTGCATCTGGAAGTTATATTTCAATGCACAGGCTGGAGATGAGCTCGGTACTACCTGAAACCACACTAGAAATTAGAATAAAGATCCTTCAAACACACTATAAGGACTGGTACATTACATATCCATAGGTTTACAAAGAGCATAAGAAAACATGAAGTAAAAATACCTGTACTTTTCAGAAAGTACACAGCTCAAAGTACTTAATGCCACTGGAAGTTCCCTTTATGCAAGCAAAGAGCAGTATTTGTCTCTTTCCTCTTTTTTCCAGGAACTCCTGCTACCTGCATTATACTTGGTACCCAAAATGCCTTTTCATTCACTCATATGTAACCTTGCCTCATGTCCTTCATATGAGTTCACTGAAGGTCAGAGATGATGAGAAAACATTTGCTTCTAAAGGAAACTATTTTGTCAGATAAAACAAAACAAAAAAAAAAAGCAGAGATTTTTTTTCAGATAATTAGTCTTGACTTTCACTCTTTGAGCTTCAAGTGTTTTTTTCCCCCATGTCATTCTCCTCAAAGGCTGAATTCCACAATTAGACTATTTTTTCCGTGATTCAATGTCTTTGCTGCTGAAGGCAAAGACGCTCAGAGTATTCTCATACACACAGTGTATAACAGGATACCTGTACTGCAGTTTGTCTTAGGAATTGCTCTAAGTACATCTGATCTAAATACCTTGGATTTTAGGTATGCAGTTCTCCCAGTAAAGTGTAAATTTTCAACAAGAAACTTTACAGAAGAAAGAAAAATATTTAAAAACTTTGTTTAAAACTTTGTTTACCGTTTAAAAAACAAAGTTTTCAACTGTCTTTTACAATACAATCCTAGATTTGTGAACCATTTACAAGTGAATACTGACTTATAAAAGTACATTTGTTATTCAAATATTTTGTAACAAATTTAAAATAACATATAACAGAAACACATTACAATTTTTGTATTTTTATCACCCAATTGTTATTCCTTTACACCATGTATGACTGAACAGTTGTTAGACAGTACAGGCTGCCTCTCCCAGCCTAGATACCAAAAATTATTTCAAACAGATGAACAAATAGCAAGTTCATATATTTTTCACAAGAATAATCAGTTTGGCTGAAACTGCTGGACCTCTTGGATGTACAAAGGAGACTGTGTACTAGTTAAAAAAAAGAAATACATCAATCCTACAGTTTAAAGCTAGTTTAAAGCTAATATATGAATGAAACCACATGCAAGTATTCTGGTAACTGCCAGAATAGGTTTGTGAACGTAAATGAATTCTGATGTTTATGGAAGAACAACTCAGAGTTATATCAAATGCAAAAGAACCAAGGTCACCTTTCAGACAGGTAAACAGACAGGCTGGTCATGGAATGGCCCTGCTGCATGACCTGTAACTCCAGGTGACAGTCCATAGATGTGCCCCGAGAAGCAGAAACTAAAATGACAATTTAACTTCTGCTTGAAACTGATTCAGTCTTAACTCACAAAACAGTATCTTGATTATACGCCAGTTCCTGCAAAACATCACTCAGCCCTAATGACGAAAGCAGGTATTCAGCTTTTTGCTGGACGAGTTTCTGACAGTCATCATCCCAGATTCCACAGCTGTGATGCCATCACATTCTGCTGAAAACACAAATACATCATTCCTCCTCTCACTCATTATTTTTAAATTTCCTTAAAAATGCCTGTGGCCCTGAAAGCTTAACTTCTTTTTAGTGAAAGCTGGAGCTGAGTACACAAAGGCTGGAGTCTGAGAGCTTGGCATCTATGTCAAAATTCCCCTTGTGCCAACAAACAAATTAAACAGAAGTACAGAACTTCTGAATTTCAAGTGAACCTGAATATATCAGCCAAAATACATACATAGTGATTCTTAAAAAAAAAAAAACAAAACAACAAAAAACCAAATACAGAAAGCAGCTTCCTGTTGCTTGCCTTGCCACAGCTGGAGAAGGAGGAGGGTTTTCTGCTACATTAGCAATTTTCCACAATAAACATGTAACTTCAAACTGTCAAACAGAAAGGACTGAATAAATATGTGAAAACTTTTTAAATTAGCCAAAACACACACAAATATTTCAGTTCATGGAAACTTATACCTTTTCCATTGAAGGAAAAGGGAATATTTATGAATTGCAATAAAATATACTCCTCTTCACATCAGTAAACTACTACCACCATGGATCAGAAAAATAAGATATCATCCAAAGAACACCTCTGCAAACTGATGCAGAGGGAGTGGCACATCAAGACAAGTACAAAATAAGCTCCATAACAATACTGACGCTTCTAAAACTGATTACAATGCACCGAAATGGAAGCCTGTGGAGGGTGTAATCAGGAGGAAACATCACTACAGAAGCATTGCCCAGGCATGCAGGAATGGGGAGACAACTTTCAGTTGGAACTGAAACTGGTGAGTGATGTGAAGAGCCACAAGAAGAACTTCTACAGGAACACCGGCAGTCAAAAGGAGAACCAAGAATATCATGGGCACCCTCCTGACACAGCATATGAAAACGGCTGATGTATTCTGTGCCTTCTTCACCTCGGTCTTCACTGGCACGATTCCTGAGTTTCTGTGCCTAGTGACAGCTGAGAAGTTTTATCTGCAACAGCAGAAGTAGATCAAAGTAGGGACCACTTACGTAAACTGGACACATCCAGAAATGTTGATGGGCCCAGATGGGATGCTTCAGAGACACCAGGCCAAAGTCATGGCAAGGCTGCTCTCCGTGACTTTGAAAAAAGCATGGCAATCTGGTGAGGTCCCCAATGACAGGAAAAAGGTAAACGTCACACCTGTCTTCAAAAAGGGGAAGAAAGAAAATTCAAATAATAAAAGGCCAATCAGACTCACCTCAGTTCGTGGGAAAGCATAGGTCAAACTCTCTTAGAAATCATTTTGAGCTCCACAATGGTGACTGAGACCAGCCAGAATGGACAGACTTGATTTGGCCCTGGTAAAGCCAACCCAACTGCCTTCCATGATGAGACGACTGGGTCTGAGATGGGGAGAGCAGTGGCATGTTGTTTACTTTACTTTTAACAAAATCTTCAGCAAGGTCTCTCCTAGCATCCTTGGAAGGTTTGGACTGGATGGAGTTGGAGTAACAGGTGGATAAAAAAACTGGCAGGATAATTAATCTTCTAGAACAGTGGTCAGCATTTCTAAGTCTAGCTAGCAGTCAATTACAAGTGACATTCTTCAGGGGTTAGTCCTGCAAATGATACTGTCTAATGACCGCATTATTCTCTTGGACAACAGAATGCACCCTTACCGGCTTCAAAGTTGACACCAAACTTGGGGAATTGGCCAGCATGCCAAAAGGCAGGGCTGCCATTGAGATTGACCTCAGCAAACTGGAAGAATGGGCTGACATAAACCTCAAAGCTGGACAAGTGTGAACGGTAAGCCTTGCACTTGGTGTAGGATAACACCCTGCAGCAGCACTGACTGGATGCCGGCTGCGTCAGCAGAAAAACCCCTGTGGTTTCTGGTGGACAGGTTGGATGCGAGTCAGTAGTACGTCCCAGTGGAGAGAAAAGCTAAACACATCCCAGGCTGCATTAGCAAGATTATAGCCAGCAGATCAAGGAAATTAAGGAAAGTGATTATTTCCCCCTCCTCAGTACTTATGAGGGTGCACCTGAAGTGGTGTACAGCTTTGGAAACCCCAGTACAAGGGAGAGATCCTGACAAACTGAAGCAAGCCCAAAAAAGGCCCCCCTAGTCAGAGGCCTGGAGCGTACAACATATGAGAAGCCCTTAAAGGAGCCAAGTTTCTTAAATCTGGAGAAGGCAAGACAAAGAATGAACCTAACTGCAGCCTGCCACAGTCTGAAGGGGGGTGCTATAAAGAAGACAGATTCTTCTCAGAGGCACACAGCAGAACAAGAAGCAACAGACATAAGCTGCAGCAAGGAAAATTATTGCTAGCTAAAGAAAAATAATTTTGCAATGCAGATGAGTCAGTCTAACAAGAGGGACTAAGAAGCTGTGGAATCTCCATCCTTGGAGGTTTTCAAAACTCAGCTGATCAAAGCCATGAGCCCTCCTATGAGCAGAAAGATGGACTAGTTGTCCTCCAGTGGTCTCTTCCAACATAAATTACCTTGCAATTCCATCATTATAAAACCAGCATGAATGAGTTCTCTTTTGACTTTACACTGGTTTTAAGCCAATATCATGCCTGCTGCCAACAATAAGGTTACTCTGGATTTACATATGCATTAGAAAAACCACAACCTGGCCTGGTTCCACAGGAATGAGCTTCTATACATTGGTGGAAAAGAATGGGTAAAACTTCCAGAACAATGTGGGGTCCTCATTAGGCAAATTTACTCCTGAGGTTGCACAATATGTTGATTATAAAATGGGAAGGACAGATCTGCGTAACTAGAAAACATCAGAATATCCTTCTTTTCTCTTAATATACAAAACAGACCCACGGCAACTAGACACTGAGCTTCCTTCTCCCAAAAGGTTTTTGGGAGAAGTTTTTGAGATTCAGTCCTCACTTCACCACTCAGCATCTGCACAGCTGTGTGATGTTTCCAAGTCAAACACTGCTTCTCCTTTAAATGGGTAACAAGTAATGCCCCAGATTCACAAAGTCAAATAAAAGAGGAGTTCTAACTTAAATTGTAAGCTCCTGATTCATCAACTTAGAAACATACCTAAACTCAAATAAACGAACCACTTAATTAAAATGGATAAGGTGTGACTTGTGTCTGCAGGAAAATTATGATGGAACAGCGGAATGGCTTCTACCCTCAGTTGTTCACCTCACCTTTCTTCCAGAGGCTGTGGTCACCTCTGCAGGAGTGGCTGGATGGCATGTGCATCCCTTCCTGAGCACTGCGGTTTACAGCCCAGTATATTACTCTAAACTGCAGCCAGCAGCAACCTCTGGGAGAGAAGCAGGGCAGATAGCTGACAGCAGTAACCAGTGTCCCAGATAAATTCTTCGAAAAATAGGTCAGAGCCTTCACCAGCACACAAGCAAGTACTCTGCAAAATCATAGGCTCAGTAAGGATCTACGCATACAATGTGTGTCTCAAATGGTTCAATAACATACCCTGAATTTGAAAATAGAAGTTAGTTATCACCTTTATCCATCCAGATTTATTTCCTGCTTACTGAAAAACAAAAAGCAAACCGCGAGCAGTTCAATTACTGGAAAGAAACCTATTGCATACCTTTTTAAAAGTAAATATATATGCATACAGGTATATATTTATACATATGTATAAAGTCTGCATGTGAGATTCTTATATCGACCTGTTATTTCTTCAAAATCCACTTGCATTCATTGCTTCAGTTGTCCCATTGAACAAATATTCGCTGTTTAAATGAGCAAATTTTGATACCAGTAGCAGCCTCACCAAGGTAACAGTGAGCTCCCTCAAAGCTGCAAACCTTCCAAGAACCTCAGAAAGTTCTGCTAGTAAACCTTTAAGCTACATGGTAGCATAACTAGGTTAATTTACCACTGCAATTAGTTTAAAATTACAGTAGTATGCATATGCTACAACGCAACACAGAACTGAACAGTATAGATATTCCTTTACAGCCTCCAGTATGCCAAATCCTCAATAGCTGACAGCTGGTAAGCAGACTGTGATGCCAAAGATAACACAAGGATTGGCTGATTTTCCACAGGATCCAGCTATTTTTCACTTTTATCTAGTAATCATCTGAAATATAGACAAAAACTGGGAGGAACTACTGAATTCATGCAAGTTTACAGAAAGCTTCTGAAAATTATTCAGTTGCCCTGATTCATTTCAGTTTAATTTTATTTTCTGCTGCCTTTCCTTATCCCACCCCTGAAAAACTGTCAGTCATAACCTGCTAGAATAGACATGAAAATTATATTTAAAAAAATTCTAAAAAGAGCTCAAATTTCCAAGGATTATCTTTTACTTGCTTACCAGTTGGCTCTATGCCTTCACCTTGGGTCCCTTCCAAATGAGGCAGCGAATCTCTGCAGACAGTCTGTGCGTCTGTAAAAGTTCTAAAAGAAAATATATCTATTAAAAAGTTATCCAGGAGTGCTAGTAGGATCCACTACAATCAACATACAATATATCCAAGGGAAAACAAAAATGCAGCTGCAAGCGCTTAGAAATAAAAACGGGAGAAAATAGAAAGCTCAGAGGTACAAAGAACATTTTCCCTCTTTGTTCCAAACTCCACTACAATCAAGTTAACGGGGAAATGCCTTCACTCTAAGGATGACACTCTTATTTCACACAGTGGACCTTTGGTTTCAACATCACGGAATACACCAGAAAGAGACACTAATTTTTAATCTCCACAGAGAGACCATGAACTGCGCAAGTATAAAAAAAAGAGTTATCAATCTTAACCTTGACCATACTGCCACCGCACTAATATCACAATACTTTGTAAATTGATACTGTTGATGCCTGTTGAAGCTCTGAGGTTAGGGGTTTTGTTGCTGCTGTTTGGGTTTTTTTAAGGCTAGGAAAATAAAGAGATTTAGTTCCTAATAATATTAACAAAGTTTCTCAAAAAACATAACGAAAGCAACAAATTATCATTATCACATGAATGAAACTGACCTTTCTTGGCTTAAACTAGTCTGAATAAGTTTAAAGCACTGATAATACAAACTCAAAACCAGAAAGCCTGTAAGGTAACAGACTGCAAAGGATTATATGAGCAAAACATCTAAACAATAGCTAAATATTTATAAATTACTGACTGCATAAAGTGATGTACTGCAGATTATTCATAAATAGCAGCATGCAGATTTTCAAATTTAGCTGACTTCATTTAACAGAACAAGGGGTAGGAATCAGTAGCCTCCAGCGGCCAAGGACAACTTTGGGTTACCCTCCTTCCCTCTCAACAGGTACAACAGAAGACTCCCAAGTGAAGCTCAGGAAGTCTTTCCCCTCCACAGTGTCATAAATTAACTCAAAACATAGAACAAGAAAGTCCAAACAGTGCCCTTCTCAGCTTTCAAATAAATAAGAAACAACTTCAAAAGCAGGGGTTTTTACACAGCACTGTCAGGTAGCAAACAGTAGGACCAAACACTATGACAATCATTATTTCCTATCTCATATTAACAACTACATTTTGCAGAATACCTATATGCAGGACACTCCTAGAATTTCTTATTGTTATTCACAATGAAATCATACTCTAAGAAGGCCTTAACCAAGCTGGATCCCTTTCACAAGAATTTAGCAGATTTTGTAGCTCTCCACCCATCAGAAGTGACAACTGCAGTTCATTTCCTCCGTCACTACTACCATGCTGCAGATCCCCACGTCTCAGAGCAGAGGTACAGGTACCAAAAGCAGCTGAAGGAAAATGTGGAGTCATCACTAATCTTGCCTGCAAGGATATTTCCTTTCTTGTTAATGGTGTAATGGGACAAAACATGAAAGGGCTTGTCTGATAAGCAGAGTCAGGCTCTGAAAATAGTCACTGGCTTTGTGAAGGTGGATGTAGATAAGAAACTGAGTAATTTAAATATAGAGGGGGATTATACTGTGTTTTGAAAGGTAAGTCTGTGTTTGATATATGGGAAAATAGTGACTTAATGAAGTGGGATTGCAAGGACAAGAATGCTGGACCAGGAATACATAAAAACAAAACATCTGAAAGAATCTAAATACATGTGTTTGTCTGCCACCTCAAAACACTTAGTAGTTCTCCAAACGTTTCCTATTTTAAAGAAAAACTACACTTGATGTTCAGAAATCTAGTGCAATCTTTTCCTTTAATCATCTTTTGAATATTAAAACTTTTAAAATTTTTATTATTTTACAAAATAAATGAAACAAAGTCTTAGTCAAAAGGTAACCAACTGAATGTTACTCTAGCCAAAAACGAATAGCAAAAATGCCCTCAGAAGAAACCAGATCTGATTAGTAATATATCAGAAGAGTCTCCTGCGAGGCTACTTGCTACTTTTAATAATCAACATTAATGACTTTTCCCAGATGAAAATCTCTTCAGTTTGCTTTATTCTCATCTGACTGTTATAGGATACAGGTTCAGTTTATATTATGTTCCCTTAAGAGAAAAGTAACCAACGAACAAGTCTGAACTTCTGGACTTGCTCTGTTAATACTTCAATATGCAAATATCATAAGAGGAGCTCTATGCATCTAGTATCTTAAAATCAGTAACACTGCATGCAAAGTAGTTGTTACCTGCCTCTAAGGATTAAGCAGACAATTTGAGAGTTGGGGCTTTTTTGCCCTGAAAGTACAATTAAGAAATTTTCTCTTCCATCAATAATTTATGTGTATGTTCAGAACCATCTATTCTGACTGAAAGAACATGTTTTTAACGTTGTTGCTTTTAGCTATTGTTAGGCGTTACTCATTTAAAAATTAAGTAAAGATCCAAGAATGGTTATGTTATCTGCAATTGTTAAGTAAGACTGAATCGAGCAGAATTCAGTGTGACTGCTTGATCAAGAACTTACTGAACATACTGCAGCAAGGAGAAAATGCACTGCAGAATTACGGTTTAGTGATGAGATGCTCCAGCAAAACCAAACTGCTTTGGAAATCTGGACTTGGTTATTAAGGCTGAGGTTCTGCATAAATTATTTAGTGTTATTAGTGCAAGGACAGCATTTTCCAAAATCCAACCACCAGTTTAAAAGCGGATTTTCTACATGCGATTTTTGTGTTAAAAAAAGAAGTTTATGATGCCAAAGGTAATGCGCAAAAACCTCTGCAAAGCACACACAGAGGATTTAACAGTAGAGGTCACTTTACCAAGCCAATTAAAACAAATTGAGTTCATGTTACACAATGTTGACTAGCTAGAACTAAACAAAGCATACTTCTGTATAACTCCATTAGCAGGAGTGTTTTTTGAATGACAATATTTCCTGATGTAATTTGGGATTTAATTTCAAGGTACCATTCTATCAAACATGACCTCATCTGCTGCCTAAACTCAATGCACACACACATCTCCTTCACTCAGGCTGACTGGCTGATCCAGAGGTTTGGGGCAAATCCTAACATAGCACCACTCGCTTCCAGCTACCACCACTACTCTGTGCCAGTTAGAGGTCATACCACACTGAAGCTGTTCCCACTCATCAAGCCAACCTAAAAAGCAAGGATGTGAACATTGTCTCTATCGGATTAACAATGGGAAAGTTTCCTTTCCTTCTTTGTTTCCAAAATTTTAACAGCTCTAATAAGATTTACCTTTGCAAACCAGTGGAAGTGATGCATGTGTGATTTATATAATAATGGTAAAATAATGACGGTTGTAACTGACAGTTCTTACCACTGGTGATGCTTCACCAGAAGCAAAGCATCCAATCTGAACTTGCTGGCATAACAATTACTTTTTTACCTACATGTATTTGATAGAAAACAATGGATACAGTACCGTTGTTTATCTTACCTACAGAAACGAAATGTAATAGCTCAAATCTCTCCACTTTGCTCATTATGAAATGCGAGTCCTCTTCTGCTGAAGTTACACATTAGAAAAACTGGTTTTTTTTCTGTTACCATAATGATATTGAGTGTCTGATTAACGGCACTACTTACTGTGATACTAAGTTCCATAATATTTCAGTTTCAAGGGACTTTGGAATTGGCCTTGTCCTTCCATAGACTCTGTATTTTCTTCTCTGGTAATTGGAATTTTGCTTATATCTCATATTCTAGGTCAAATACAGTCAGATATTTGCTGACCTCTAAAGTCTCCCCTGATAGTAAAATCTTGTGAAAATACTAAGGAAAAAAAAACTGAGAAGAATCTATAAAATCAGTCTTTAATATGAAAATGAACCAAATATTTCTGTGGAGAAAATGTAATACAGTAATTCTCACTTTAATAAGCCTCATAGAATACACTGATTGTCCTGTATAATTAGGCTAGAATCTTTTCTCTCAAATTTAAAAACTATGAACTTTATGTTGTAGGGTTCAATATATTTTGGCCTTAATTCTGCAGAGTGATTTCTAAGATCACAAAATGCACCAACAGAATACGAACACTGTTATGCAGCAGTAATAGTATCATGAGATTTAAGGGGAAGCTATTCATTAAACAGATTACGTATAGTGGCAAATAAAAAGACACCTCATTATTTTTGTACTCCTACTCCTTATCACTACTCTTCAACTCCTGTAGCTTTGTCAAGGTTAAATTTTTACCAGTTGGCTCTCTATAGGGCTTATTAGAATTTTCAAAAATAAAACAGCTTTCTATAAACTTGCAAATTAAACAGTTTATCAAATAACTACATATGTATATTGTTAATACATTATTCAGTACAAGGTATTCCTTTAGACTTAGGATATTTACTCATAACCCTTTATGTACTCAAAAGTACTTAAAGACTGGAAATCACATTCAAAACTGCTCACAAAAGACTTTAACATTTTTTTGCAATTAAAACAGTCAGTACTTCAGACTATGCATTCATCCAGCGTCCATTATCTCAGCTTCCAGACCTCTGCTGTCTGGATTCATGACGAAGCTACCGTTCTCTTCCTCCCTTTCCTGGTATTTCTAACGCAAGCAGAGGCTTCTCCAATTACACAGCTCCTACACTCTCACCTTGTTCCTGGATAATGTCCTACCATATGTGTGGGCTCACCAGACAGTGAAAATATTTTCATTAATTACTTTTATTCTGGTTTAATGTATGGGAAATGTTCACTGTTGAAAGCACTGTATTCATGTATTATCAGACAAGCTGAGATTAATACGATGCCTAACTTTAGAAGAACAATATGTTCAAGGTGCAAAGCTATGGCTATGGTCAACCATGTTACTGCAGTTCCTATCTGCTTAACTTAAAAAGCTTTAGAATAAAACTATCGCATGATTTTTGTTATTTCGTTCCTTCAGAATAAATCATCCTGCAGATTGCCTACAACAAAGAACATAACCAATAACGAGGGAATGCTCAGTTACAGCATCACACTCTGTCACTTACATGGTGTTGTGGTTTTGTTAGTGAGGGGGGGCCTAAGGTGGTAGCTTCTGTAGGAAACTGCTGGAAGTCGCTCCCCTTTGTTCAGTGGACTCGGCCGGGCCTAGGGCGGACCCACTGCTGGCCAAGCCCGAGCCAATTGGTAGCAGAATGTTCCCTGATAACACCTCTGCAATAACGTATTTAAGAAGGGGAAAACAGGAAAAAAAAAAGGGAGAAGAGAAAATGTGAAGAAGCTAAGCGGGGACAGAGGCGCAGAGGGGGAGGCGCAGGCCTCATGGGCCTTGCAGGCCTCACCCTCTGGCCTCTCACCAGGCGGCTGACTGGGCCCGACTGGGCCCAGCCCGGCTGCAAGAGGTGGAAAGGAGATGAGATGGATCATGTGAAGAGATTCTGAGAGGTGTCTGCCAGCCTGTTGTGAAGAACCTTTCTTGTGAGAGGAACGGCTGCAGACGCCAAGGTCAGTTCAGAAGGAGGGGGAGGAGTAACGCGGCTCCTGGCCAAGATTCCCCTGCAGCCTGTGGTGACGACCATGGTGGAGCAGGTTGTCCCCCTGCAGCCCATGGAGGTCCATGGAGGAGCAGAGATCCACCTGCAGCCCGTGAAGGACCCCACATCGGGGGAGGTGGATGCCTGAAGGAGGCTGTGGCCCGTGGAGGGCCCACTGGGACAGCCGTTCTGGAGAGACTGCACCCGTGGAAGAGATGACCCATGCCGGAGCAGTTCCACGAAGGACTGTGGCCCGTGGGAGGGACCCCACGATGGAGGAGCGGAGGAATGCGAGTTCTTCCCCCAACCATGAAGCAGCGGCGTAAAACAACGTGTGATGAACTGACTGCAACCCCCATTCCCTCTTCCCCCCTGTGCCGCTCAGGAGGGGAAGGTGGTAGAGATAATGTTAAGCTTGGGAAGAGGGAGGGGTGGGGGGAGGTTATCTTGTTCTCTGTCTCATTCTCCTGCTGTTTGTAGCAATAAATGAATAGTTTTCCCCAAGTCGAGTCTGTTTTGCCCGTAACGGTAACTTTAAGGATTTCTCCCTGTCCTTATCTCAAACCTCAAGCCGTTCTTCCATATATCATCCCCCCCTGTTCTCTCGGAGGGTGGGGGGAGTGAGAGAGAGACTGCGTAGTCTGGTCCCAATCAGGGCTGAACTATGACACATGCTTTTTCCAAAAAGCAATCCCTTCAGCTTCTCCAGGGAATGCTCTCACAGCACTGCTTCCAGACTCAATGGCTCTCAGGAAGGCTCGCTTGTGTTTTGTCCACACTGTCACATCCCCAGAGCAGAGCAGCTCCTTCATCTGCTTTGCTCTTCCTCTGAGCGTGTCATTTACAAGCTTACCCACTGGGCTACTTTCAAGAGGCAGTAAGCATGTTACTACATATTTCTTACAACACAGTCTCCACCTTATAATTAAACTCCTTTCTCTGCACGCCTTGCCCAAATAAATGTTTTGTAATATGCAGGTGTTTATCTTGGGGAGCAAGGTGTGCAAATCCTCATTTATACACATTTTTTTTTCTCAAATACTTTTGTTTGGCTTTCCTAACTATATTTTTGAATGTCATCTCTAAACTCCTACAGCTTGGTTGTTTGATTATTTAAGCAAACCATAACACAGTAGATGGAAAAAAAAAAAAAACAAAACCTTCTTCCAATCAGTTTGCATCTTTTGCTACTTCATTCTTTGTGATAAATGTCCTAAATATTTATCTGTGTTCTAACAGTGGGAATTTCTTTTTTCCAAAGCTTTTGTTACATGTTCTCCAGGACAACCCAGCTATATACATTCCACCAGCCTTAATCTACATTAAAACTGCTTTTGGCAATATATTTTTGGTCTACATCTGCACATTCCAAAGAACTTTTCATTGGGTGTCAGGCATTTTCAAGAGCTCACTGGGACATTTGAATTCAAGATGGAATCATTAAGTAATCATCTTACAATTCTTCTGGCAGCAAAAAGCAATGGCTTAAATTACCTATGGGTACCTCTGAAAACTTTAATGATTCTGGCACTTTGCCTAGAAACTTCAGAAACTAAGTATCTTCATCTGGATCCCATTCACAAGTAATCCTTCCTCAATTCCTCACGCATCCTGCAAGAGTTGAACCCAATATTTTAAAATAGAGCTCTGGGGAGAGGCTGTAGGAGGGAGAGCAAGGCAATAAATTTAGAATCACCGATCTGTCCTAGAGTTCTAGACAAAAGACAATAAAGTCACTCTGACTTAAACCAACATAGTGCCAAAGCTCTGATAGCTCAGCAGCTAAATGGAAACCTGTGACCAGCACATAAACAGCCGAGTAGCAAATACTGCACCTCCAGGCTATGACGAGCTGTGAATTGTTACCTAAAACATTTTGAAGAGGTCTTCTTGTTTTCTAGAGCATAAGGAAAAAAAAACACAGTAATGACATACAACATTAGTTCCTTAAATGCTGATTTTGTATTACATGTAAAATTCTTCCTATATTAAGAAGCAAATCAAAGAGTCACAACAGGTCCTTGTGAATGTTTACAGGGACACTGCTGTCTATTATGACTGGTCATCTTATTTACTAATTACTCCTCTATTCAAATTAGGGCAATATCATAATACATTCCTTACACACTCTATTTAAAATTTCCCTTTGTCCTCAAAGAACAGGTCAGATATAGGTTTTAATTGGTTTTCATGCCCTCATGAGACTTAAAAAGGGGCCACAAATCAGCCCAGATATGTTTCTACTTTCGCAAAAAGGGTCAGCTGATTCCACAAGCAGTTTGCTTTTCCTAGTGCACAGGAAACCATTCTTTCTCAAATTACTCCTATAATGCCTTCCCACACAAAGGTATATTTAAAAGCAACACAAATGCTTAATAGAGAACAAAGTACTAAAGATAAAGTTAACAGCTGAGACCTATTTGGCCATATAACACAGCTGGCACACACCTTCTAGTAAAATCTCTCTCTTTAATTGCAAAAAATAAAACTGAAGTATTTTTTTTCTTTTGCTAGGACTAAATATCCTCAAAAATCAAGCCATTTATTTTGGTGAGCAGACCGGTTTTACAGATAGTTGAGAACTATGTGGGTGAATGGGAAGGAAGGAACAATGTATCCAGCCTTTTTTTATTCCCCCCTCAAAAAGGCTCTATTCAGCAGTCAGGACTGTACTACAACCCTTCACTGACCTTAGTGCAGATTTTCTGGCTCTATTCTCCCCTGCACAGCAAAAACCCAGACCTGAAGCTGAAATCTTCCAGTAGCTGCCTCTGTATGGCTATTTGCAGGGAGTGCAGCAAAGTTAGGTCACACAGAACTCATTATTTCATCTCTTCCTCATTTTTTTTGGTCATGCTGATTCAATTTCAGCCTTATAAAAGGTCTTTTTTTTCCCCCTCTTTCCATTTTGCTATAATTTTATTTTCTTTGTCTAGCCCTTTTGACCTGGAATCCTACTAACAGCAGACAAAAAAAAAAGGTATAGAAAATTTGCTACTTAACTTCAAATCACACCAGGTAAACACCACTATTTAACAGGACAACATGCACTGACTTTTCAAAAAACTAACAAAGTGGTATTTATGCCAAGGACTTTGAATGCATCAAAAGTATTTGGAGTTCTAGTCTCTAGGCTAGCTTAAATCTCCTGTTTACAGAGAGTGCAAATCACAATATATTTTAAAATTCTCTTTTGGATTTTTTTTTTTTTTTTAATAAAGAAAACGTGGAAACTTTTTTTTTTTTGCTTAAGCATGTCACAAATAGAAGCATGCATGGACTAAACCAGAGGCATTATTACTAATTTAGCAAAATCCTAACTTTCATGAGTCAGGGCGTACATATACCTACACTGATCACAAGAGAAATACTGTTTTATGATCTTTGGACAGATTATAGAAAAAAAAAATGACAATTCTAGTATTAACTGCATTAGGACTCCAGAAGCAACAACACCACATTCAAAAGCTTTCAAAGATTTCTTAAACTTTTTTCTTTCCCAAAAACATTAAGTCTGCAGTTTGCCCCTAATGATGCTTATCCAGGATTACAAAGCGCAGAACAGAAGAAACCATTATGATAAAAATGATCCCAAGCAAAAATTTACCTGAAAGGGTCAAGCAAATCTTCCAAGTGACATAACACACAAGTTGTTACCTAAACAGATTTGAAATTAGATTTAACTTAACAGAAAAGTAAGTATCTACCCAACAGAACAGTTCAGCCTTGGGGAATGGATAATCAGTACTCAATGCTGACAAACTCAGAATAATCAGAAGATGAAATATTTCCTGCAAGATGTCTTGTTCTATTCTTAAAATAGGTGTTTCCACAAATTCTATAGATGAGGAGCTTTCTCTAACAGAAGATATCATTCCAGTGACAGAGTAACAGGAATAAGAAAGTATTTTTCCCTTTTGTGCTGCCTAGGACAGAAAGAAGATAGCAGCCAGCAGGGTTACCTTACATGTAAAAAGGTAAACAGACTCTAAAACAAACTCTTCTAATACAAAGTTTCCCAGTCCGTGCTTTAAGATATGGGTTATCTGGTTAAGTTCTGTTGCCTCTGATGGGAAGACAATGCTCAATTACAACGGCAAATTATCACCTAAGGATTACTCTCCCAAATTCAGAAGGGAAGAGAGACCTACTTCCATAGCTGCAGGTATGGAAAGGGTATTTTTGAAAGTCCATTCAAAGCAGATCATATGCATTGTAATATGTGCAGAGTAACTGGTACTGAACTTCTAGAGTCTTCAGTGCCACACTCACCATCAGACACACACAAAAGGATGGTACAGGAGTACTGACTTTTTTTTTCTTGATTGTCTTAAATTTGCTATTTTCTGGTACTTGAGAATGCCTATAATGTCACCACATGGCTGAAAAGCCATTAATAATTTCATTTACTGAAGCGTAAGAGTCTAGTAGTTTACCACCATTTTCGCTAGCATTCCATGCTTTTGCTAAGCTGTGAGCAGCTGAGCCACAGGAGCCAAACGTACCTCTTGGCGGAACCGCTATACACAAACTTCTGCTGAGCCCGCTTCTGGGGCTGAGAGTCTCTGTGCTACAAAATGAACACTACACAACTAGATATAGGCAAATAGAATACAAGCAACATAGTCCATCATGAATTATGCTATCAAGCGTAATGCCAAACTACAAGTTAGTATAGGAGAATAAATCAATTTAGAATCTTCACTTTCTCTGGTTCTAGCCTCAAAACATACACCTTAATCTGCATTAGATAGCAGAGACACTTTTAGGCAGATAAGGTTCTTGTGGATCTGTGCAGCGGTAGAAGACAAACTTAAGTTGTGAAAAACTGGTAAATCAGGTTGTTCAAATAAATATTCAAAATACTTTACCCATTTTCACAGCTTTCTGAAATATTCATTGCATTTTCATCTTGTAATTTTTTCATAAGGGTCTCTCCACTGTTAGGCATGCTGCAAACCCTCTAACGCTGGTCACAAACACGCTAAAGAACTGTGCGGGTCAGGCATAAATAAGCTACTTGGACAACTGAAGAAACCAACAGGAACTGGTTATTTGTTAAAAAAAAAACAACACGTAATACAAGAGGAGGAGACTACAGCTACAAAAGCCATTTCTTTCTGATTTTAACATGCTTGAAATGTCGCAGTGCCTGTGAGCTGCTTACTGTTAAACTTTCCTTTTAATTCAGTTTTCTTTAATTATCCATGAGAAGAATGTTAACAAGCCTACAATGCTTTAAGATGCAAATCTTTTCTTTTACCAAGATTTCCAATGAGTTTGTTCACAGAAGTTGAAGCAATCCTAATTTTATTAACTCTAGTTTGAAAAAAGAACATTCATTGAAGTTATTTTCTTAAAGAAAACACAGATTAATTAAATTAGGAAATGCCTTCAAGTCAGTTATACCTATGAAACCCAGTACTGCAACAGCCAAGGACCACCTCCAGCATCACAACTACACCAGCACTTCATCGACTTCACAAACCAGGCCTATCCTATACTGTAGGTGTCTGTACACACAACTAAACAAATTACTTCCCAGGATGTAAGGAAGCCTGGTTCAGCTACTTAAGTTACTTCTATACTAGTCAACAGAAAGATGCAGGGAATGGCTCAAGTCACCCACCGTGAGCACCTTCCCTGGGATGGTATTGGTCTGTGTGAACTGGCATTTCCCTACAGCAGGGGAAAACTCAGGCCAGGGGCTGTTACTGGGAGACAATGTTCATGAATACCCTGTCTGGAGGAAGACAGGGATGCAAACTGTGCCACATCATTTGCCTTCAGAGCCAGAGAACATGATCTAGAATGTTTTATTTAGTGGTATAAAGACAGCCACAGTGATTAGGAAAATGTAAGTCTAGTAAATATCTAGCTTTATAGAAAGATATGAATTTTATTCCAGAGTATCTTGCGCCATATCCAAACACCTAATTGTAGCTAATGCAATTTGAAATGAAAGGAAAAGAAAGAAAGAAATCTTCACAGTGGGATTCTACGGGGTCTATTCTCACACCAGAAACTTGCTTTGAAAATATCTGAACATAGAACAGGGGCATATTTCAATGGTAAAAGTGTGTCAGCTTACACAGCTAAAATTCATTTCTGTCAGGATTTATTTAGTTCCTTCACTTAGGTATAACACTCAAATTCTCACTTTGTTCCAATGATTCTTTTTCAGAAAGCAGCTAGGTATTTTTCATGGGCTTGCAACTAGCTTTCCAGAAATATCATAAAGAAAAAACGGTATTAAACTCGGTTGCAAGAAATCTTGTTGTTTTTTTCTTCTTCTGGTTGTCTACAATGTTTCACATGCTATGTTATATGAGGAATCCAATTAGACAATCACTGATTACCTTGCTTAGGTTGCATCTTGGGTGTTGAGTAGCTAGGTAACAGGCTGGTCTCATGGAAGGAAAATGGCTGTTAATTCTCTAAAACTTGTACTTTCAGTGAATAAACAGAAAACCTATATACCAAATATACATCTCTTCTATACATACTGTGTTTAGAAAGGATTGTTTTGTTTTTCGTATCTTCCTTAAACTAACTGACAGTTAGAAAATTATTTTGACGCAATCAAGGATTCTCCGATGCTAAATCACTCCCCCAGCAACAAAAGTGGCTGCAGGGCAGGCAGGCTGTGAAGCAAGGGGAATTCATCCAGGGGACTGGCGGAGAAGCGTTGCTTTTGAATTGTGCATTGTTGGACTGTAATAGAAAACTCACATGATTGTGCTAAACTGTAAGTATCCTGCAATGGTCAGCTACAAACAGTCCCGTCATTGTAACAACAGACTTACAAACGTCATGCTGTAAGAAACAGTTCTACACGGAATTTGCCTTTGTATTTCTGGTACAGCATTTCCAGGTACTCTTCAAGTTTCAAGTATTAAATCCTAACAAACGAGGCTAGCAACTTATGTAGAGTTCAGTAAGGAATGATTTTCACCTTCAAACGATTTTTACATGCTGTGATTTACGTGATGCTACGGTCCTCTTCTTTTATGCCTATCGCTACCTCCATGCAACTTGTACAAGACTCAGACTTAATTTTTGCAGTGGGATGGGCTGCTTCTTCCAGCTACAGGTTCAGATTTCTGGGCGTTGGCAGGCTTACAAAGCTATGAAGGAAATTAGAGGCAAAGAAAGCTGACGTACTCTTCACATCCTTTGCTCTACAATTATGATTGGTATCTTTCAGGAATTAGTGAGCGATACTTGGAGTTGAAGACACTGTCACTACAAACTTGCACTGTCACAAGATCCCAAACAGAAATATTACAGAGGCCAAAACAAAGCAATGTTGTTATTAAGGTCAGTAACCAAGAGAACCGCAATGCACAGACCAGCCTCAGCGTGGGTGGAGCGTATGGCACCCATTCACGTTTGGGACAGGATATTTCAGGTTTAATTCACAGTGCCGCTATGGCAACATGAAACTGCCCATAGCTGTGTACTCCCTCATTTCTTTACTTGTAAGGCAAGAGTGTTTATTTTGCCATAAAACTTGTATTTATTTAAAATGAATGGAGGAGTATCCTAATTCTGGATGCTCCTCGGTGTTCATCCCAGTTAGTTTAAGCAGGCTGTTGATTCACGAAACAAAACAACTATGTGTGATTGGCATTTTTAAAAAAACCCCATGTAACTTGTAACAAACATCTTAGTGTAAAACAGTGTGTTTTGGTACAAGCATGATGTTAAACTGATACTCCTATTTTTATTCTGGACTTTTAGCACTGAGTCTAAAAACAATAAAAACCCACCCCACAATAACAACCAGCAAAACATCTAATACCTTTACAGTTTCTATTTCAAAGGCTTTGTTGCATTTATTTACCAAAATGGCACTACTTCTACTCTTTTTTTTCACTATTTCAAATCAGTCCTCTTAAAATCTGGCAGTTTTTCAGCTTGCTACTAACTACAGCCCTCCATCTGCTGTGTTCCTGAATGGCTGTTAACTGCATTTACTGCAATTATATACAGTTTCCACATAACACACGCATACTTGTGTTTTCTTCCTGTTTCTCATAGAACTAAAGATTGAATTTTTGCCTCTAAAATGTTTTAGCTAAAATAAGAACATAATCAACTCCATAGTTACTCTTAAACAAGAGTAAGTTTCAGGGTTTAAGAAAAATTCTAAATCCAAGCATGTCTTCAAACATTACTGTGGCTATGCTTCCATTAAGTCTTTGTAAACAAATAAGTCTCAAAAACATGCCTTAAAGATAAACAAATTTAGGCTAGCTTGGGCCAAGGAGAAGATGCTGAGGGCAGATTCCATAATGAAAAGCCCCAGGCAAGTAATAACTTTTTAAACTCTCACATACCTTTTTTATAGGAATTCATTTCTAATGAAGGAGTTCAGATTGGAAAAAGGACAACTTTTACCCCTAGCTGTGTCTCCCCATACTTGCAGAAATGAAGAGAATTTATCCATACTGAAATCAGCGTTTCTAGGCAACAGACAGGACTACAAGACACAAGACCACCTCATGTACATTGTCAGGTGAAGCACAGTTTATACCACGAAACACTTGACTATCCACAAGCATAACCAGCTGCACGTACTGACATGAAATTTCCAGTTCGCTGTAAAAATGTTTTCTCTCATTGACTGTGCCACAGCAACAGGAATTTCATTTTGCTTTGCTGAACAATGCATTCTGCTTTCTAGGGAATTGTTCCACAACAATATAGAGAAAAACACAAATTAGTTTGTGTAAAGCTTCTGGAATCTGAGTACCAATAACAAAAGCATCTTAAATTTGCCTGTAACTACCAGTCTGTACTAATTAAGGATAAAAATTGTAAGGAAAAAAAAAAGTAGCTGCAAATGCACACGTAGAGAAAGAGGCAGCTGTTTCTGAGCAACTGGAAAGGCAGAACATTCTGTCAAGTCAAAACAACAGCTGGTCTGAGGACAGGCACATCTAGAAACAATTTTGCTGCTTCTTTCTGAGGAAAAGACTGTTTCAGACTCAAAGTGAGTAGCTTACATTTCCACGTTTACCTATAGCTGTTGATTTATCCAGTCATATTTACAGGCCCAAACCACTTAGAGATGCCCAGCCTTTAACTAATAAAAAATGTACTATGAAAACAGGTCTTTCTTATTCTTTCTGTATAACTTAAAATGAATTACTACAGATCGTTGCACATTTTAAACCTCCCTCAGAAAAATCCTCTAAAGATGCTAGTCACTCACAATACACTGCCCTCAAATAGCTCAGAACAAAGGCCATCATTTAAATTTTCTTGCAGATACAGATCTTTTACTTTCCATCACAGGCAAAAATATTTTCCTAAGAGCTTGCTTCTGTACAAAACATCCTGTTCAGATATTAATTAGGGGGAAAAAGTTCCAGTACCATTAAAGGTCCATTACACAAAACTGTTATACTTCAAACAGCCTTTTAAAAGTATATTTTAAATAAGAGTAAAAATCATAGGTTAAAAATATTATTTAAAGGATGTTTTCCTAACAGTTGTGTAGAAATTGTGATACCTGTTCAGGTTTAGATGAGAAAAGAATCCAGGCCAAGACTAAGGCAAGTCTGTCACAATTTTGATTTCACTTTCTGGAGGAACTACTGAAGCTCTTCATGTAACTTTAATGTGACTGAAAACAGACACAAGTTTCAAGCCCTGAAATTCCTGATTTTTTTCAGGTGTTTGTAACTACAGTTATTCTTGGAACTTCTTTACAAAAATCAAAGGTGCTGCAAGAAACTGCAGCTGCAATTCAGCAGATTGTACTCTTACCTATGTCTCTAGGATGCTGCTTCTAACAACAGCTTTGCAGTTTAGGAGGTGTTATTAATGAGAGATGGCAATATGGCCAGATAGAAGAAGGAAATGCAAACAAGGAGATTCTAGGAGTATTTCATACAGCAGAGATAAACGCACATAAAGGTGCTGTGTTCTGCCAAGGCCAGGTGGGAGGCAACATTTTGACCCTTGTTTTGTGCTACCAGTGGGAACACCTATTTCAGAACCGAAGGCAGAGTCCTCTGGTGGTTAAGTGAAACGGGCAGTAGAAGCTAATTATTCCCCAGCCCAGTCCTGCCTACTTGCAGAGAATGGAAATTCTCTGCTTGCTTTCCTGTTTACACCTACATGCAGATTTGATACTGCGCAAGTAAAGAGTGACAAGGTGATTCATAGTATTACATGCAACAGGAGGGAAAGGAAGGGAAAGGACAGTAAAAGATCAGCTGTTCATCTCAGAAACGGGTAAGCAACTGCTGGTTAGGGACAACCACAGACTTAAGGAGGTGAGGTGTATAGCAAAAGAAACAGAACTGAGCATGTATGCGCTCAGTCACCAGGTTGGTTGAGTAAAGGAACCACCACTGTAATCGCTGAGAAACATGTCTGCACGTCTAAAGGCTGTATTACATTTATGACTAATGATGACAAATTAGAGGAGTAAAACCAGCTGCTGAGGATTCCAACTCTGTTCCATAAATACAGTATTGACAAATAGGACATGTTTTGCTTCAGACAGCTAGAGAAGTAC
The DNA here is from genome assembly GCF_036417535.1 of Chlamydotis macqueenii. Classification (NCBI taxonomy): domain Eukaryota; kingdom Metazoa; phylum Chordata; class Aves; order Otidiformes; family Otididae; genus Chlamydotis; species Chlamydotis macqueenii. The sequence goes on along the minus strand of NC_141567.1, from coordinate 18,285,508 downwards.
TCTGTTCCCCTCAGCTAGCAGGATGACTGCAGCTCTCAGACTAAAGCAATGCAGGAGACACAGACGATGATACGAAAAATACCAATGGACTGGTATCTCTCCTATTTTTCTAATCCAAATCACCAGCCCTTACTACTTTTCCCATTCATTCTTTGAATAAGTATGGAGTTTGGTTATACCAACGGGAACCCAAACCAAAGAAAACTAGAACTTAATATTAAAGTAATATAACCTGATAGCTCCCTCTAATAAAATCAAAGTGAAGCAGGAGGCTCAATCCTCTTAAGCAAAGATCTACAGCAGCAAAGTTTTTGGCTGTTACTACTAGTAACAACTGTTACTAGTAAGAAACCACCCACGAGTCTAAGTCCGTATTATATTTACCAATGTCTACACACACCTACATGAGGGTTTCTATTCTACTCACAAAAATTATATACTATCTCTTTACAACATACTATAAACTGATCTTTGAGTTTCAATTCTCAGTGAAATTCATTAGGTGCTTTGAAAGCCTCTTATCTGCTGAAGCATTCAGCTACTGCAAAGCTATTAAGATATTTATCATTTCTTCTTAAACAGGAATATCATCTTCAGGACTACAGGATTATAGCCAATTTATCTTTAAGGTCAAGATCATTACTAGAATAAACTGTTTTTTCCCTTAAAAAAGCTATATGCAGTTCTCAGCCTACAAGTTTACAGAGTAACTTACTATATTTATTTTAGAAAAAAAATTTCTGTATTTACTTGTCAATATAATTTCACAATTGCAAAACACATATTTACATAGTCAGTGTAACTAATTACACTTAGAGAAAATAATAGCTACACTGATTTCTTCCATGTGGTTTTGAACTGTTCCTTTCATTGATATTTTGTTTTTTTTTTTCCCCTGCTCCCTCTCCTTTACTAAGTCTACACACTTAATATAAGCAGGAGTACACAAGGAACAGATTGCATTAATTCAATCTTCTAATAGTATTTACCTGAAATAAAGTAAAAAGCTAATTATAATGTCAATAGAGCTTTAAACCATAAGCATTTTTCATTCAAAACCCACATTGCCCTTTTTTTTTTTTCTCATCTTTTCTTTTTCTCCATTTTCCACTGTTAGACAATGCAATAGGCTTCTGTTCTTCACGGTCATCTTAACTTTTTACCTGTACTGCGGTTGTCAGAACACTGCAGCCTTTGGGTTATCGTAACTGCTGGAAATGTTCTTGTTTCACAAAACTGCTTCTAGGAATAAAGAATTCCTTCCTGGAATAAAAACTGCCTGTATGTCTACTTGAGTCTGAACAAAACGTGTTCTTACTTCATAGTTTTTTTCTGTATTTTTCACTGGTGACTTTCAGCACTAATTTGACTTCATCCTGTGAAAATATGCTTTTACTCATCTCCCACACCAGTACCAGCTATCTCCTTTCACCTGAGCAGTAAATAATTAATTGGAGACCTTCGGTTGCCTGGAGAAAGATGAAAACTAACCCAGCTTTCTAGCCCACTCCTGGCAGGCCTGGCTTGGGGAGGGGGCAAGTAACAAAGAAACACAGAGCAGGTGCAGACCACTACCTCAATTAATTAAAACCACCCAAAATACTGAGGAACAATGCAGCAGAAACCCAATCTACCAAGTAACCTGAACACCAGGGTGCTCGCCAGACCCTCCTGAGGCCCGATGTGAATTAATAAATTTTACAGGAGATGAAGGGAGGGAAAAATGCCACCCATTAAGAAGAGTGCCGTAAAAATCACACTTTAGTGACCCTCCCCTCCAGGCCCGCCCCGGCTCCCAGGCCCCACCGCTCCTTCGCAGCGCGGGATCCCGCCCCGGCCCGGCCCAGCCCCGCCCGCCCCGCAGGCGCTGGGGACGGGAAAAGGCTCCTCCCCCCTACGCGGACCGGAGGTGACGCCACGCGCCGCTATTCTAGACCGTTCCAGGGCCGTGACGTAGGGCGGCGTCATTCCAGAAGATTCGGCCGGTGCCCGTATAAAGCCCGCGGAAGAGGCGGGGCAAAGGCGATCGGCGAGCGGGCTGCGGGAGCCGGGCGGCTGCGGTGGTGAGCGCGGCCCGGCGGGCCTCTGGCGGGTGGGGGTGGGGCGCGTCCCGGGCGGCGGGGCGGTAACGCGGGGTAACGCGGCCCGTCCTCCCGCAGGGCACCATGGTGAAGGAGACGGAGTACTACGATATCCTGCAAGTGAAGCCCAATGCTTCTTCCGAGGAGATCAAGCGCGCCTACCGCAAGCTGGCACTGAAGTACCACCCCGACAAGAACCCCAGCGAGGGCGAGCGGGTAGGCGGGGGTCGGGGCCCCGGGGCGGCGCGGAGCCGGGGCCGGGTCTCAAGATGGGCGGCTGCGGCGGGGGAAGCCGGCGTGGGGCAGCGCGGGTCGGGCGCGTACCGGTCGTTGTTCGTGTTACAAAGGCAGAAAGCGCGCCCTTAATTTTATTCTGAAATTCTGCTTTGCCTAAAGGACGGCCATAACGCCCTTCCCGCAGCGTAGTGCGGTTAAATGGAGGCCCCCGTTCCTCAAAGTCTGTAAAAGAAGCAAGCGGCAGGCCCCACGGCCCGGCCGTGGCAGGAGGGGATGCCTTGCTTCCCCTTTTCGGATGCAGTTCCTACCGGTCTCCCCGGAGTTGCCACCGGGAGCTCATTCTTAGTAGAGATGCTGGTTAAAAGAGGCAAAGCTGAAAGGACATCTTAGTGTCCTCATGGCCGTTGTGCCGTGTCAGGGGTCGGAAAGGCCAGTGGTGGATCCAGCTGCCAGCAGTACTGTGCGTGCTGGGGTTGCTCGGGACGGATCTGTGCTCCTGAGTTTTCTTCAGAGAAAATGCTAATGCAGATGTATAAGGTAAATATCCAGAGGAAGTCGTTGGGCTGCACGTGGGTGAACTGTTTACAACGAAACCATTTTATATGCCATTAGTAGAGACCCGCTCAACTCCATATGCTGCCTACGAGGATAATTGAGCACCACAATTTGAGAACTACGGAGAATTTGAATCATAGGATTACTTATCTAAAAGCTGGGCAGGTGATACACAAATATGGAGCTTCTATTCCTTTATTAAAGTGTCTTGTACACTAATTTGCAAAACTCAAGCTAGCTAAATAGTCAAAGGTAACCTTTTCTGCTTTTATTTTTGGCCTGCTTTTTCACTTGCACTATTGTACCTGGTCATAAGTAAATCATGTTCAAAATGGAAGTAGTCATTTCAGTAGTCGCAAACTGTGTTTAACAATTGACTTAGTCCTCTTAGTAATAGGAAATTCTTGGTAGGCATTTAAAAAAAAAAATCCCTTAACTTTTTAATAAAGTGAATGGATGACTAAGCAACACTAGTGTCCAGTCACTTAAATTTCTGTTCGGTTCTAGCTGGATGTAGCAGCTTAGCAGCCATGAAGGATCGGTGTAGCTCTAGAATGATAGCACTGCTGTGGCCACTGAGCGTCTGGGGATCTCTAAGACTTTGGGGATAGTATCCTATCCCTTTCTAAATGGACTTGGTGGAAGTATATAATGGTTGCAGCTAACAGAGTCATCAAAGTGTAGTTTGCATATGCTTATGAGTTAGATGTGACTCTGAATTAAGCCCACTTTTAACATGGGAGGAGGGGGGAGAGGGAGGAGAAGGGTGGTTTTGCTGGACAGAAGTGTACTATTACAGTTTATTACACATTTGTTCAGGGACTTTCCTTTTGGAAAAAGACAAATGCTGCAAGAGAGTGCTATGGTGGCTCAATCTGAAGATGGAGTTGTATATGAGAGGGTTACTTTTCCTCTTGGTCATAGTTGTTCAGAGCTTCTTTTTTCTTTTTAGTTTAAACTCATATCCCAGGCATATGAAGTTCTGTCGGACCCAAAGAAAAGGGACCTCTATGACCAGGGTGGGGAGCAGGCTATTAAAGAAGGAGGCCTGAGTGGCGGCAGCTTCTCTTCACCCATGGACATCTTTGACATGTTCTTTGGTGGTGGAGGCCGAATGAATAGAGAGAGAAGAGGTACACAGTTCTAAACAAGTTCTAGAAACTCTAACCATGCACTTAAGCATAAAACATCTGTGCTATGGTACTGCTGTTCTGCTAAGTGCGCATAGTGTGGACATTACTCTTTGCAACTGTAGATCAAGTAAACTATGATTTTTTTTTAGTTACTCTAGCAGTAAGATTCTAATAAAGTAGATAACATGACGTAGCCATAGCAATCTTTTTGATGAGTTCTGTTTGTTTTTTTGTTAAAGTGGGTGTGGGTAATCTGTAGGGGAGGGGGAAACATTGGTAGCTTACAGGAGTTGAACTAGACCTGGTTTAAGTTACCTTTTTTTCTAGATCTGTGCCTCACTTGGTCATATGTTTTGGGCAACATGCTTCAAAGGACACCATCAACTTAAACTTCAGTAATGTTAAATCTCATTAAAATATTTGGGAGAAATCATGTGAAACAGTACAGAGTGCTGCCAAAAGCACAATATGATTTTTGTCTTTTTCCATGCCTCATGTCTGTTTGAAGGAGCAAGTAGTAACTTGCTGTAAAATACTTGAATTTATTTAGGCTACGAAGTGGCGTGGAAATTTATAGGTAGGCATAATAGCAACTTCTGAATTGACAAAATCTGAAGCTGGTAGTGTCCTTGCATCTTGCTGTTTCAGTTAAGCTTATAAAATAAGGGGTAGGAGGAGGGGTAGTGTGGCTTTGCTTAATTACAGCTCAACTTCATATTCTGACCTAAGTGGGTGCAGCTCAGTGGAGGCTGATGGAACTGCACATGCTTTTAAGGGGGTTGAGCTGTGTTCAGAGTTTGAAATGATTTTTAAGTTTCTTCAGTGAGACTGTGCATGTATGAACAAGTGTAGAAGCCTTTAAATAAACATTTGTCCTTACAACAGCTGAAGCAGAATTAATCTTTCTCCTTTGTTTTTTTTTTTTCAAGGCAAAAATGTTGTGCACCAGTTAGGCGTATCTCTTGAGGACTTATATAATGGTATTACAAGGAAACTGGCACTGCAAAAGAACGTTATTTGTGGAAAGTGTGAAGGTAAAAAAAAAAAAACAAGCAGTGGTTTCAAACCTCTCTTACTCTAAGCTTTTTTTAATTGTTATTTTAAAAAAAAAAAACATTGGAGAGGGGCTGGAAATAAAGTTGCTTCTCCCTTGCCCCCCTCAAAAGTCTGCCAGAGTATTTAGTTCTTATGTATGGTTATCCAGAATAAAGCTCTCTTAAACTTAATGATATAAAGTTATTGTTCTAGTGGCTGACTTAAACTCACTGTGGATTATAGTTCAAGGTACCTAAATTGAAAGTATCTTAATCCAGAACTTGATTAAATGGCTGTTTCATTGAACTTTTTTAAATTGTTGTGGATAGAAGTCTGGCTTGTATTACGCAACTCATTTTACAGCTGTTACGTATACATAATGACTAGTCATCTTTGAGGTAAATCTTAATGAGGTCTTGGACCTTAGTCCTCCATTAAATATTTAGCAAGCAGATTCTTTCCGAAGTATTAATGGAATGTCTAGGTCTTGAAGCTGGTATGCTGGTAGTTCATTGAAAACCTAGATGTATTGGGAGGTGATGCAGAGGCTAAAATAAGCTGTACATAGAAAAGTTGACTTTTCCTTTTGCTTATAGAAACTACTAACTTGTGGGGCATGTTTTGTGATGGAAACTAAATTCCAGTTACACTGGGAATATATTACTGAACTACTCGATGTTGCCCTAAAGGTGCTCTTGAAGTCAATGAGTTCCAGCCTGACGACTGTAGAGTAACTTTTTTTTTTTTGAGACTGAGATCAGATTTAACTTTTTTATCAAAGGTTATGGCGGAAAGAGAGGGGCAATAGAAAAGTGCCCTGTGTGTAAAGGAAGAGGAATGCAAGTTCTGGTTCAGCAGATAGGACCTGGCATGGTACAACAAATCCAGACTGTGTGTCCAGAATGCAAAGGCCAAGGTGAAAGAATAAACCCGAAGGACAGGTGTGACAACTGCAATGGCTCTAAGGTTGTAAGAGAGAAAAAGATCATAGAAGTTCATGTCGATAAAGGTAAGAACTGTGTATTTGTTCTGTGTCCCTAACTGTTGTTTATACTTCTGCAGAGAATAAATGGATTTTGTTTCTCCAGGTATGAAAGATGGTCAGAAGATAGTATTTCATGGAGAAGGTGACCAGGAGCCTGATCTGGAGCCTGGTGATGTTATAATTGTGCTTGATCAAAAGGATCACAGTGTCTTTCAGAGGCGAGGGCATGACTTAATCACAAAAATGAGAATTCAACTCTCAGAGGCTCTGTGTGGTTTCAGAAAGACCATTGAAACTCTGGATAACAGAGTTCTTGTCATATCATCTAGGCCAGGTAAGTCTTAAGAGTTCTGATGCTATAAAAACAGCTCCCCTGTTTCATTGTGCCTGAACTGGGTTGGGGGTTTGGTTTGGTTGGTTAGGTTTTCTTAACCAGTCAATGCAACAGATGCAAACTACAGTTGCAGTCATATAATTTAGTTGGTTCTTTGCAGAATTACAGCTAAAGCTGTCAAATGCTTTGTAATAAACTTCAGCCTCAGTCAGTGGATGGCTGGGAAAATGCTAGAGGCCAGAAACTTTAACTCTACTAGATGATCTGTTAATTCAGCCTGAAGGCTGTGCTAAGAGAAGCTGATTCTCTTGCAGCAGAGGAAATGGCCTAAATGGCCTTACTTCTGTATAGCTTGGTTTTACTACTTTTCAGTCTGCAGCGTTTTCTGAGTTGCTTAGTAGTCTCCCTCAGATGCTGTGGGAACTCTGCTTGTGTATAACCCTGCTTTTCATGGTTATGACGTGTCTGTCACATAAGCTTACTTACAGCTTTTACCTCTGTGTAGGTGAAGTGATAAAGCATGGTGACCTAAAGTGTATCTGCAATGAAGGGATGCCTATCTACAAATCTCCAATGGAGAAAGGCAGCTTAATTATACAGTTTTTGGTAAGTTGACTGCTTGCTTTTCTGTAGCAGATACCTGTGTTGGCATCAGGAGTAACTATTCATTAAAATAAAATAAATGAAATTGTAGGTCCAGTTCCCAGAGCACTACTGGCTCCCAAGGGAGAAGCTGTGTTTGCTGGAGGCTCTGCTTCCTCCACGAGAAGATGTTATGATTACAGATGAGATGGATCAGGTAGACCTTGAAGACTTTGATCCAAGTGAGCAAACCTACCGTAACAGTGGGGGAGAAGCATATGAAGAAGATGAGGAGGGTCCAAGAACAGGAGTACAATGTCAGACATCTTAAAGCAAGGTGGAGCGGATGTCATCTAAAATGTAAATTTTCACAATGAAAACTGCATGGCTGTAATAGCCACTGCTTGTGGTTTTTGTGTTCAGCAAATTGAGTTGCTGCGCTGTCAGTATCACCTTTTTGTAACTAATTTATATTGTGTTCTTGTAGTCTTTATATATAAAGGCAAATGTCACACAGCTGAGAACCAACTGAGTTGGTATACATTTTTCCTTTGCTGTGAAGGTTCTCAATTTATTCCACTTATGCTATTTATATAAGACTGGCAATACTGATAGAGGGTAAGTTGAATGTCTTATGTAAATACTTTCATACTGGAAAATTAATTTCATAGAATAAAACATAGCAGAAATAACTTCTAATAAATAGAACTCTTCACATTTTAATCATGCTTTTCTTGTACTTTCTAAGCCCCTCTAGAACTCTCTTGATTTCTCAAAGCTCAGACTCCTGTCACCTAGTTCTCCATCTTTGACTTTGTGTTAGCTGCAACACTACTACCTATCTCTTTTATTTCAAAAGCATTTTGTGCATGTCCCACTTCTTGCGTAATAACCCTGTTCCCTGTGTTCTGTTGTTCTGTTAGAGGACATTCCTTCAGCTGCTTAGTTCTCTATAAGTGTAACTTAGGGTAATAAGGTACTCTTCTAATGCATGTCAAGTGTGCCCTGCGTATGTCAGGCAAATACTTCCCAATAAAACTTGGATTTTTTCAGAAGCTCAAGCTCTCTATTTCAGCTTTCCCTAGAAAGGGTGTTAACTTCTTCTTAGGTGTTATGAACTTCAGCTTTCACTAAGATGAATAAACTAACCCCCCCTATGTCTGCATGGTGCTGGTCTGCACCATGACAAGATTCGATAGGAGAAAGATAAAAGGAGAAAAGCTTCCCTGTGCTTGCTTTTTCTAGTGCAGTTTGTATTAAGTCAGCATTGGAAAGAACTAACACCATTCAGTGAAATTAAACCATGATGAGTGAGCTGTATGTCACAATACAATTGCTGCAACAGGTGTTCAACTTAAGTGACCCTACTGCACTCACTGGGACAGCACCAAGAGGAGCACAGGCTGTCATTTCCCGTGCATACAACACAGCCTCTGTCACTTTTCCTTTTCCTAAAATAAGCTGCTGTTAGACTCAGTCAATGCTTCCAGCTCCAGTCTATTTATGTGCAAAGGCTGGGGAGATTAAGTGAGCAGTTACTTCACCCATGACTACATATTTCTAAAAATATTTTTTCCAAGGATTAGACACTAGTTAGTTGCATCTGTAGCTTTTATTTTTAAAAAAAGTAAAGCTTTCTCTCATGCTAAACAAAATCAAAATTACATATAAACATACCTGATTTTGCAATCAGCATTACTAAAATGCTTTTATCGTATTTAAAAAATCACATATAAGGACAGTAGTATTCCTGAAAACCCAGATGAGTTCACCAAAGGGTCTGCATCAGGACACTTAAACTGGACAGTCATAAATATGAATCTCTTGGTCATCTCCCACAGATACAATTTTGGACCCACTTCCATTGTATTTGACTCCCCAAACCTGCAATTAGAACATACACAAGGTTAGCAGTGGGAGGCTAAGAAAACATGCCTTCCGAGCAGTTGTATTTATTGACTACAAGCAGAAAAGGTGATCTTAAATAATCCTGCCTCCTTAGAGCTGGTCCAATTATGGCTGCTGCTTTGACAGCAGATGAGGTTGATGAACTAAAGGAAGACACCGCCCTCTAGTAGCCTGACAAGTCCTTACAGTCTGTTTCTGCTGACAATGGATTACAAGGCTGAAAAGCACTTGCCCCAGTTTGCATAAATCAAGCCTATCATTTTCACTCTTGCCCATCCTGCCTGCCTTTCTGAAAAGAGTAGTTTACAGTGCTTTCAAGAAAGCAAGAGAGGAAGTATTCTGCATGCAGACTGACACACTGTGACAGACTGGGCTTATTCTGGGAGCCATTTACTTACTAGTGTCAAACTTAGAAAAATTCAGACCAGTCCTCTGGTTTGAACTTAGGACAGTTACACAAACTTTTAAGTGACGCCCATCTCCATCATCAGGATGATATCAGGAAAACTGAACACTACATTAACTTGCAAATTGACTATACTGACAACACCACGTATAGAGGAATCTTGTACACTATTGTGCACTAATACCTAAACCCCAGCTTTCCAAAGAGGTGATAGAACTCTGCCTTCCACAAACACAACGAGATTATAGACAACAGCTAAAATGCCACTGGAAATCCAATTCTGCTTGGTGTTTCAATACTAAAACTCCTGTAGCTGTAGATAACTGAAAAGAAGGTTACCAGCAAAAAAGTACTATGGAAGAAAGAGTCCAAACAAAATCTGAAAGAATGTCCTTTGTTAAGTCTTCCTTTATGATCTATTAAAAACCAGCATTGTTCTATTTAACACTTTACATTTGGAAAGAGTAACTTGGTAGAGACCTAATTTTTTCTTCCTTCAAGGGCAGCTATGATGCAGCAAAAGTAATTCAAAATAGAGTTTCAAGGCTGTTTTCAAGCATCTTTTTAGGTAATTCCATCCTTTTAAGTTAGTATTTTCCTCACTTACACAGCCACACACCGTTTAAGTGACAGAAATAAGTAAGACTATAGACAGAGATAAAAAATAGTCTAGGAAGAATCCATTTGGCCACTCGGCATTGCCCGTATTTGGACCTGAAAAAATGAATTACTTGGAAGAGATCAACCTGTGCAGTTAGTACATTAGTTCAATATTAAGTGGCAAATAATTACAAACACTTTTTACTACAGCAAGCTGAAGTCCCACCCTGAAGCTACAGCTCCAACTTGAAGCACAAAGGTGCACAACCACACAATTCTGTGAACAGTGACCCAGGTAAAGCAGTAGCAGACAAACCTGATCTTGGTGGTCAAAGAAAGTGTGAACACAGCTTCTCGTCCCAGCATCCCACACTTTTACACTTTTATCAGATGAACTGAAAGAAAAATAGTATTGGTCAATGTTTAAATTAATAGATTAACCATCATTTAGTGTGAAGTTTAAAAGATCTCATACAGTAGATATAAGAAACAGGCTTTCACGTACTAAATAGGGGGATAAAGTAACAACGGAGTACGTCTTCTGCACGATTCCAGTAACCTTTAAAATAAATGTACTGTTTCAATATCTGCAACATGAAAATGAAGACTCCTGTTTTATCCAGAAAATTCTTTAAAATTCATTGGATAAAGAAACTCCTATTACATATACTGGATCTCCAATTGCCTGAGCTGTTTTAAGAGTTAACACTGAAGTTCATCTAAATTAATGTACTACTACACTAGGTTGTACTTTTTAATTCAACAGCAATTTTTCAGCTAGTTGGAATTAATTTGCCCTTCTCTTAGGTTTAGATGCTCTTTACTGGTAGGGAACTACACTGCAGTGGGATGACTTACACTATAAACCACTATTCACTACAACTAGTATCACATCACAGGTCGGCTCTTGGATCTGTATTAGTGAAAATGTATGTTATTCCATTATAGATTCCATTGCAATTTGTACACATTTACGTTCTATGATCCATCTCTTTTTAAAGATAAAATTACTTTTTTTTTTTCAGTAAGCATAAACAAGTTCAATACCTGGAAACAAAATGGGTATCATCAGGACAAAATGCTACATTTAATACCCAGGATCCATGACCACTTAATGTGCCAGCCAAGTTTGCATGTTGCCTGTGGAAAAAAAACAAATTTTAGAAAATGCAGAATTTTAATATTTGGTTTGTGAATTCCAGGGAAAAGGCAACAGGAATATACTCTAGCTAGTACAGTCAGGAATGGTTCAATGCAAAGTGATGGAAGGCGACTTTTGGACATTTGTTCATCCAAGCTGGACTGGTGTTGTGTTACAACAGATTCTGTTCTTTCATTTCAAATGGTTAACGTAAAAAGAAGTCACTGAGAAGATACACTGGTGGACAGAACAGTTTCACCACAAAGAAGGCAAAGTAATGCAGGTTTAGGGGAGTGAAGATCACTGAAGCAGCCTTTTCCTCCCCAGGGTCTTCCAAGTTTTTGCACAATGCAAGAGAAATGGGTCATGAATATAATTCCTTTGGTACGGACCAGATGTTTAAGATGGGTAAACACAAATACACAGGACAGGTATACAAAACAAATCCTGTTGCCTACAGGACCAAATATGAGGAAAGTTATTTGTTTTCAAGTTAAGGCTGTCATCCACTTTTTAAAAACTAAGGGTGTAGTATTTTATTATTTACTAATATTTATTACACAAAGTTGTCACCAAAAGCGGCAGGGAATTATAAAGAACAGAGGGTTTGATACTTTTTTAAAATAATATCAGCCTCTTTGAATAGTTATTTTCCTGTTAGCATGTCTTGCAAAACTACAACTTACACATCGTAAATTTTGATGTAGCCGTCATCTGAAGCAGTTACAAGTAACTGAGAATCTGGAGAAAATGTCAGTGAACGAATAGGCATCGCGTGACCTGAAATTCAAAGTTATACATGGCTTAGAATGCAGCTATTCCTCTTACTAATGACAGTGCCTAAGAGTTCCACCAGAACAGCTTTCCCTGATAAAAGAAAGCGACTCCTGAAGAGTCTTTATGCCTCTACAGGCTTCTTTGTGCAACATAAAATGGAAACTGACAGTAATTCTGAACTTTGAATGTTAAGGCATGTCCACTGCAAAACAAAAGTATCTTATTTTTTCAGCTATGGATCTTTATTAGAAATTAAGTCCTATCTTCTAATAGGATTTCATATTGGCTTAAGTGGTTGGTTTTTAAAATTAACTGTACAACTGGACAGAAACTGCATTAACATTAAAAGCTCATTTATCTGTTATAAAAATGCACATCTACAACATAAAATGTTCATTTGTTTTCTAAAACAGGAATAAATTGCTATTAAAACTAGTATCACAGCAAAAAGAAAAGTCATACACCTAGCAGCACAGATTTAGCTTCATTCCCTTGCACTGCACTGCAATAAAAGAAGAAATTGCAATTTAATAGTTAAGCGTAACTGACTTTATATTTTGAGACAGGCATTTATGATGCAAGCCTGAGTTTAGTTTGCCTCTAGTATTTTAAGTGGTTTAAGTTACAGCACGCTAAATAACTAAATACTGTCTAACGGACAGAAACATCAACTCATTTATGCCTTGGCTGTTGTATCTTATTCTGACTTCGTTATATCCTTTAATTTTGTTGAGGAACGAAGCCAGAACTTCGGTATCACAAATACACAAACCATTACCTTCTAGCGTATGTAGAAGTTTTCCAGTTGCAATATCGAAAATATTGATAATGCCATCTATCGCTCCACTGGCTAAGTATTTTCCGTCTGGACTCTGTAATAAAAGACAAAAAGTATCCATTTAACTACTGTATGCATGTGTGCTATGTACTTCCCTGACATTCTCTTGGCAACTTGTGACAAATACAATCTGTGCAATAATACCTGGGCTCCAAAAATCCTGAAGACTTCATCTGACTCACTGACAATATGTGTATAAGCAAGATCGAAGTATATTTTCCATATATGAGAGGGGAGTGTCACACAGTTTATATTTGGAACTATCAAAGTATGGCTGTTATTTAGTATTGTGCAGAGATAAACTGACAGATGGAACCAGAAATACCTGATTTACAACGTATTCTAGCAATAGCAATTTCACATAAGAAATGATCAATGGTGCTTCTTACATATGCGATGCTAAGGATGAACTTTCCTCTGGTGTCCAGAGAATATTCTTTCTTTCCGGTTTCAACACCAAAAATATTTACTTTTCCCACATGACTTCCTGTTGCAAGGAACTGGGAATCTGGTGAAAAAGCCAGGGACCAAGCATCAACTGTATTAAAAAGAAAAAATCAGTTAGCTGAATACTATTTCTGGTTCTTATTCAAAAATGTCAGTCCTGTATGCATCTGTTTAGACACATTTAACCCCCTAACTACTCTTAATACTCTAAACTCTACTCCATACTCTTAAGAGTTCACAAGCTCATGAAAGTTCACTTCCTTCTGTGTAATTAAGCAAGCATAGCTTCAGCCATTTATCTCCATTTAGTGAAAGATTACATTTTCTAAGAAGACCTTGAGCTTATTAGACTCTCCTGTAACAATAAATTTAGAATTTAAGACTGCATGAGTTAAGTTTAAATTCTTACTTTTCTCCTGGTACCAAAAGATATTAAACCAGTAAAAGAAAGCAACGCTAATAATATCTAGCAGAGCACAGAAGATACAGGAGAAACACAGATATACGACTGTAACATAGATCAACATTCCTTGCAATGGAATTTCAAAAACCATACCTGCAGTAGAACGTATTTCTCTGGCACAATGTATTTTAAAGGTTTTTTTCTATAAGCTTAATATTCATTACCTAATTCAGTGCAGTGTTTATAAAGAAAGCTCAGACTTTCTTTGTAAACACTTGAATTTTTTTTAAATGTCCTTTTATCAATACTTCTCTAAGATCAAGCTGATTTCCATTCTGCTTTACGCATCTAGCAAAAATCATACCTAAATGTATCCGAGAAAGCTTAAGTAGTGTGAAAAAATAAACGTAAAATTGTCTGATATTACTTTGAGTTCACAAAATCACTAAGATTTTGCAAGCAAAGAAAGATTAAAAAAACCAACAAAACCCTAGTCATCTCATGTACCCTAGTTATACACTGACAGTATTTACTATCTAGAGTAAGGACACTTCATACGCAGAGACAGCTTAGCACTGATATCTTACCAGGACCAGCATCTATGGACTTGATCTGTTTGCCAGTTTCTAGATCCCAAAGGCGAATATGGGCATCCAGGGAGCTGGATGCTGCAATGGAGCCTGTGTGGCTGATATCCACAGACACCACACCCAGCTGGTGACCCTCCAAAGTCCATTGTAGATCCAATTTTTCATCATTCCTTTTGTTCAAGGGAAAGAAAAGCCTAGTTATGAATAGCTGAGGGTACTTAATTGATCTTGAACCTCAGACAAAACAAACAGGACAACCCCACAGTTCTCCATTTTGTTCAACAAAAGGAGAGTTCAACTTCACCCGTGAAACGTGAATATAGCTAATGCAAATTGCTCTCTGTACTTAAGAATCGACAAATCAATCATTTACCATATTTCTGCAAAGCATGTACTCATCTTAAGTTTGTAAGCAGTCCCACTGAAATGTCCAGTGCACATCAGCACGTGAGTTCTTACAGAGCAGACTGTTAATCTGTCAGCAAAGCATGAAATGCAGTGGCCAAAATTTTAAAATCACCACAGCAGAGCTACTCATGTCACTGCAGTGAAGCGCGTACTTAAGACTGCTTTGGCTAAGAGACAGAATCATTGCTTTGCAAAAGCACGCTTCAGTGTCACTTGTATGAGGATCATTAGGATTTTTTTTTTTAACAAAAAAGGAAGATGTTATATCCTCTTCTGTTCTATTCCCATTATTCCTTTTACAGTACACATGCTCCCAATGCATTGTCTCAAAAAGCCACATTTCTAATTCTTTAGAAATACATCAAGTTGTACCTTTCTCTGACAGATGACATGTAAAATCTGACAAGCATTTTCAAAATGGTTCGCGTTTTTCAAAAACTAAAGCACATCAGAATGCTACCACTCCCAAGAGAAAGCACACACCAGTGAAGATAAGCCTGCTCAGCAGAACAGTTCTGTGTGACAGGCTACCCCTTCCCTGATGTAACTTTTAACATCTCTGCAGATTACGGAAACTGGAGTCTGCTGTATCTCCATGCTGACTACTCCCAAGGCTTAAAACTGGTTAGTACGGAGCACTTGACTCACCACTTCCAGACCTTCACTAGATCATCCAAAGAACCAGAGATCACTGTTTCAGAACCATCTTTTTTATTTTTTCCCCAGGCAACTGACCAAATGGCATCATCATGAGCTAGAAGAGAATATAAGCATATAAATTAAAAATTAAGTGGTTTCTTTTAACGGAAGACAACTGCCAGTTTTGGTAATGCTAGCATTGCTGGCTGTAATGCTGGCAATAGACCCCTTGCTGCTCAGGTCTACCAGTGCTCCGAGAGCCTTGTCACCATTTTCTCTGTTTCAAAACACAGGATGTATTTTGTTCACCAAGGTCACTGCTGAAAAAGCAGCATAGCTATTTTTGGGTAATCCAGATCTGTACTTAATGTAAACATAGTCCAGGTCATCTCACAAGTATATCCGCCGTTATCAGTTTTACATCATCCAAGAAGACTGGTATTATTTAATACATGTTAGTGTTTTCTCACCTTGCTCTTGCTTGAAGAGAATACCGTACTAGAAAGAAAACATAATTAATATTACATATGAGCAGCCTAAAAAAGTATCAAACTAGCGATTAGTTTAATTAACGCTGGTTTTACTTACCTGTGTGGTCATGTCTTTCTGGAAGCAATCTTAACAGGAATGCTCTGGAAAGAGAAAACCCGTTAGGCTCAGGGATAGCACTGTGCCCCAGAAACACCGCTCCCGCGGGAGACAACCCGCCAGGCACCGGAGTGAGGCCCGGGGACACCCCGCCTTTCTGTCACCCTCCGCTCGCACGGCGACAAGCGGCCGCCGCGCAAGGGCCCAGCACCCCCGCCGCGGCCTCCCCTCGGCCCGCAGCCGCCTTCGGCCTCCCTCGCGGTGCAGCACCGAGCCGAGCCGAGCCGAGCCGGGCCGAGCCGAGCCGAGCCGAGCCGAGCCGAGCCGAGCCGAGCCGAGCCGAGCCGAGCCGAGCCGAGCCGGGCCGAGCCGGGCCGAGCCGAGCCGAGCCGAGCCGAGCCGAGCCGAGCCGGGCCGAGCCGAGCCGAGCCGAGCCGAGCCGAGCCGGGCCGAGCCGAGCCGAGCCGAGCCGAGCCGAGCCGAGCCGAGCCGAGCCGAGCCGGACACAACGTTCCCTGCCCACCCCCACCGCCGCCCCGTCGCCGCCACGGCCGCCGTCGCACTCTGATGACGTCCCCTACCACTGACTGCGCGCCAAGAGCGCCCCTCCCCACCCCCTTCCCTCCGCCACAGCGACGGAGAGGACTCCCGCCTCGCGCTCGCTAGCGCCCCCGTGTGGCCGGGAGGCTCCCCCCGCCCCACCGGCGCTGCCGGCCCGCCGGCGGGAAGCGGAGCGGGGCCCGCCTCGGGTGTGCGGCAGGGGCCGGGGCGGCGGGCTGGCTCCCCCCTCAGAGACCCGGCACAAACAAAATTTACTGCGTGCCCTGGGCTGTTGGGTCGCTGTATGAGCAGCTGGCTCCCAGGATCCCGGAGCTGCAGCAGCAGTTGAGCAGCGCTGCCCATTTCTCTCCCCACGGCACAGGCGGCTGCTTTAATTTCCCCGCTAATTGCCTGTTTCAGAAGAAGAGGTATGACTTTTTTTGGAAGCTAAGTTGTTTGTTTCTTTTTTTTTTTTTCCAAGTTACTGCCTCTGCTTGAGTTAGAAGTGGAAAAACTGTCAGAATTAAAGTTCAGGAGAATAAATCAGATTCCTCGAGGCTTAAAATTAAAAACAAAGGATCAGTGGCCTTTTACAGCTTTTAATCAGTCTTTTTGTGTACACAAAGCTCCTCGAGATCAATAGCGCTTGTCTGAGTAAGCAAAGTAACACCCGAAACGGGCAGTCTGAGTGTGGCCTCACAGCTCTGCAGTCAAGAATGAAAATCTCTGTAAAACTCTTACACGTAATTACAGAATCCTTAGTTCTCTGATTATTTAGGTTGAGCTTTGAGAGGATTTTAAGGCATACTGCTTTAATGTATTGAATTTCAGAAATGCTCATTTTCTTATGAGTAATGATGCAATGGTAAGCATTTTCCAAAAGTAAGAGAAATTATTCTATTTCTATTTCTTACCAGGATTCTCCTAAGACTTCTTCGATTTAAATTTGTACTTAAAATGTAATACTTTCACCTTATGTTCACAAATGATCAGAGCTTGGTTTTGCAATTCTGTTTCGAGTACTGCGGTGCCGTAATACAATATTTGACAGACGAAGTGTTTCTAACCCCTCCAGAGTTTTCACGTCATGCAAAGTTCTTCTGCACACCAGTACTTACTTTGTGCACGGAACACCTTAGTCCTTCACGGGAAAAGACTGTTATTCCTCTTCTGCGAGTGCAGAGTGAGATTGTGGGTTATTTCCTACAGCACTTATGACACAAATCTGTATTTGTTAAAGTGAAAGCTGATTAGATGCTGCTTTGGTGCATCAAGAGGATAATCTGAAGCAAAGTGTGCCACATGTTTGATTTATAGATAAACTGCCTCCTTGGAATGGTAACTGAGAGCGTGTTTGTGTACGTTTCTCCTTGTTCTGGAGCACTGGCACGCTTTGTATCTGAATGGATATCTCAGCCCTAATCAGAATAATACTTTATGAGTGCATATGTGTTTAAATGCTAGTTTTTAAAACAATGTTACAAGGAAAACACTTGATGTATTTAAAAACATTATGATCCCCCTTATATTGTGCTAACACATAGAAGTGAATTAGGTCAAGACTTTGAGATGCCATATAAACATCGCAAAAGGCACTTCCCAGCCCGAAGCTCAGTCGCAGAGAACAAATTGAGAGCAAAACACTTAGTTTCAAAAATAATAGGTTGAGTGTCATTGTGGCCAGCTCTTGCAATCACAATTCGCATCAGCATTCACAGTTCAACACCTGCCCAGCCTTAAACAGACGATGAATGCCAAGTAAGCCTTGATTTATTAAGGTCTTGAAGATGTCTGGAGCTCCATGAAACAGTAAGGCTTGATAATTAACTCGGTGCTTCAGCTCTGCAGGTACATGAACACTACAGCTTTCAAATGTTATCAGAAATGTCAACTCCTCTCCCCCTTCCACACCAAATAATTATTTTTCTAGGGGGTTTGAGGAAAATTATAAAGGTATTTGAAGTTATGTGTGGTGTGTGCCGAAGTGCGCACACATAAATACACATAAATATGTATTCTTGTGGTTATCAAGACGAAATGACCTTGTAAGTTTAGGAAAGGGACTGTGTAACATAACTGTACCTGCAGAGGGCTGGATTAAATTATAGCCCCCCCCCCTTTCAGGGCAGATCCATCAATTTTGGGTTTGATTTTCCATCTCAGAGTTCAGTGTAGGATCAGTCACAGAAATCCGCAGGCACTGCAGAAACAAAGGGTGACTTCTCACAGAGCCTGGAGTCTGCGTGCAGATTTTTACCATCTGCCCATTGTGGGGCAGCAGCACCAAGATAATCTCCACCTCTTTCCAGTAGCAAGGGGTTGGCATTCACAATAACATGTTAGTGTTTTCTCACCTTGCTCTTGCTTGAAGAGAATACCGTACTAGAAAGAAAACATAATTAATATTACATATGAGCAGCCTAAAAAAGTATCAAACTAGCGATTAGTTTAATTAACGCTGGTTTTACTTACCTGTGTGGTCATGTCTTTCTGGAAGCAATCTTAACAGGAATGCTCTGGAAAGAGAAAACCCGTTAGGCTCAGGGATAGCACTGTGCCCCAGAAACACCGCTCCCGCGGGAGACAACCCGCCAGGCACCGGAGTGAGGCCCGGGGACACCCCGCCTTTCTGTCACCCTCCGCTCGCACGGCGACAAGCGGCCGCCGCGCAAGGGCCCAGCACCCCCGCCGCGGCCTCCCCTCGGCCCGCAGCCGCCTTCGGCCTCCCTCGCGGTGCAGCACCGAGCCGAGCCGAGCCGAGCCGAGCCGAGCCGGGCCGAGCCGAGCCGAGCCGAGCCGAGCCGGGCCGAGCCGGGCCGAGCCGAGCCGAGCCGAGCCGGGCCGAGCCGGGCCGAGCCGAGCCGAGCCGAGCCGGGCCGGGCCGAGCCGAGCCGAGCCGAGCCGAGCCGAGCCGGGCCGAGCCGAGCCGAGCCGGGCCGAGCCGAGCCGAGCCGAGCCGGGCCGAGCCGAGCCGAGCCGAGCCGAGCCGAGCCGAGCCGAGCCGAGCCGGACACAACGTTCCCTGCCCACCCCCACCGCCGCCCCGTCGCCGCCACGGCCGCCGTCGCACTCTGATGACGTCCCCTACCACTGACTGCGCGCCAAGAGCGCCCCTCCCCACCCCCTTCCCTCCGCCACAGCGACGGAGAGGACTCCCGCCTCGCGCTCGCTAGCGCCCCCGTGTGGCCGGGAGGCTCCCCCCGCCCCACCGGCGCTGCCGGCCCGCCGGCGGGAAGCGGAGCGGGGCCCGCCTCGGGTGTGCGGCAGGGGCCGGGGCGGCGGGCTGGCTCCCCCCTCAGAGACCCGGCACAAACAAAATTTACTGCGTGCCCTGGGCTGTTGGGTCGCTGTATGAGCAGCTGGCTCCCAGGATCCCGGAGCTGCAGCAGCAGTTGAGCAGCGCTGCCCATTTCTCTCCCCACGGCACAGGCGGCTGCTTTAATTTCCCCGCTAATTGCCTGTTTCAGAAGAAGAGGTATGACTTTTTTTGGAAGCTAAGTTGTTTGTTTCTTTTTTTTTTTTTCCAAGTTACTGCCTCTGCTTGAGTTAGAAGTGGAAAAACTGTCAGAATTAAAGTTCAGGAGAATAAATCAGATTCCTCGAGGCTTAAAATTAAAAACAAAGGATCAGTGGCCTTTTACAGCTTTTAATCAGTCTTTTTGTGTACACAAAGCTCCTCGAGATCAATAGCGCTTGTCTGAGTAAGCAAAGTAACACCCGAAACGGGCAGTCTGAGTGTGGCCTCACAGCTCTGCAGTCAAGAATGAAAATCTCTGTAAAACTCTTACACGTAATTACAGAATCCTTAGTTCTCTGATTATTTAGGTTGAGCTTTGAGAGGATTTTAAGGCATACTGCTTTAATGTATTGAATTTCAGAAATGCTCATTTTCTTATGAGTAATGATGCAATGGTAAGCATTTTCCAAAAGTAAGAGAAATTATTCTATTTCTATTTCTTACCAGGATTCTCCTAAGACTTCTTCGATTTAAATTTGTACTTAAAATGTAATACTTTCACCTTATGTTCACAAATGATCAGAGCTTGGTTTTGCAATTCTGTTTCGAGTACTGCGGTGCCGTAATACAATATTTGACAGACGAAGTGTTTCTAACCCCTCCAGAGTTTTCACGTCATGCAAAGTTCTTCTGCACACCAGTACTTACTTTGTGCACGGAACACCTTAGTCCTTCACGGGAAAAGACTGTTATTCCTCTTCTGCGAGTGCAGAGTGAGATTGTGGGTTATTTCCTACAGCACTTATGACACAAATCTGTATTTGTTAAAGTGAAAGCTGATTAGATGCTGCTTTGGTGCATCAAGAGGATAATCTGAAGCAAAGTGTGCCACATGTTTGATTTATAGATAAACTGCCTCCTTGGAATGGTAACTGAGAGCGTGTTTGTGTACGTTTCTCCTTGTTCTGGAGCACTGGCACGCTTTGTATCTGAATGGATATCTCAGCCCTAATCAGAATAATACTTTATGAGTGCATATGTGTTTAAATGCTAGTTTTTAAAACAATGTTACAAGGAAAACACTTGATGTATTTAAAAACATTATGATCCCCCTTATATTGTGCTAACACATAGAAGTGAATTAGGTCAAGACTTTGAGATGCCATATAAACATCGCAAAAGGCACTTCCCAGCCCGAAGCTCAGTCGCAGAGAACAAATTGAGAGCAAAACACTTAGTTTCAAAAATAATAGGTTGAGTGCCATTGTGGCCAGCTCTTGCAATCACAATTCGCATCAGCATTCACAGTTCAACACCTGCCCAGCCTTAAACAGAAGATGAATGCCAAGTAAGCCTTGATTTATTAAGGTCTTGAAGATGTCTGGAGCTCCATGAAACAGTAAGGCTTGATAATTAACTCGGTGCTTCAGCTCTGCAGGTACATGAACACTACAGCTTTCAAATGTTATCAGAAATGTCAACTCCTCTCCCCCTTCCACACCAAATAATTATTTTTCTAGGGGGTTTGAGGAAAATTATAAAGGTATTTGAAGTTATGTGTGGTGTGTGCCGAAGTGCGCACACATAAATACACATAAATATGTATTCTTGTGGTTATCAAGACGAAATGACCTTGTAAGTTTAGGAAAGGGACTGTGTAACATAACTGTACCTGCAGAGGGCTGGATTAAATTATAGCCCCCCCCCCCCCCTTTCAGGGCAGATCCATCAATTTTGGGTTTGATTTTCCATCTTAGAGTTCAGTGTAGGATCAGTCACAGAAATCCGCAGGCACTGCAGAAACAAAGGGAGACTTCTCACAGAGCCTGGAGTCTGCGTGCAGATTTTTACCATCTGCCCATTGTGGGGCAGCAGCACCAAGATAATCTCCACCTCTTTCCAGTAGCAAGGGGTTGGCATTCACAATAACATGTTAGTGTTTTCTCACCTTGCTCTTGCTTGAAGAGAATACCGTACTAGAAAGAAAACATAATTAATATTACGTATGAGCAGCCTAAAAAAGTATCAAACTAGCGATTAGTTTAATTAACGCTGGTTTTACTTACCTGTGTGGTCATGTCTTTCTGGAAGCAATCTTAACAGGAATGCTCTGGAAAGAGAAAACCCGTTAGGCTCAGGGATAGCACTGTGCCCCAGAAACACCGCTCCCGCGGGAGACAACCCGCCAGGCACCGGAGTGAGGCCCGGGGACACCCCGCCTTTCTGTCACCCTCCGCTCGCACGGCGACAAGCGGCCGCCGCGCAAGGGCCCAGCACCCCCGCCGCGGCCTCCCCTCGGCCCGCAGCCGCCTTCGGCCTCCCTCGCGGTGCAGCACCGAGCCGAGCCGAGCCGAGCCGAGCCGGGCCGAGCCGAGCCGAGCCGAGCCGAGCCGAGCCGGGCCGAGCCGAGCCGAGCCGAGCCGAGCCGAGCCGAGCCGAGCCGGGCCGAGCCGAGCCGGGCCGGGCCGAGCCGAGCCGAGCCGAGCCGAGCCGAGCCGGGCCGAGCCGGGCCGAGCCGAGCCGAGCCGAGCCGAGCCGGGCCGAGCCGAGCCGAGCCGAGCCGAGCCGAGCCGAGCCGGACACAACGTTCCCTGCCCACCCCCACCGCCGCCCCGTCGCCGCCACGGCCGCCGTCGCACTCTGATGACGTCCCCTACCACTGACTGCGCGCCAAGAGCGCCCCTCCCCACCCCCTTCCCTCCGCCACAGCGACGGAGAGGACTCCCGCCTCGCGCTCGCTAGCGCCCCCGTGTGGCCGGGAGGCTCCCCCCGCCCCACCGGCGCTGCCGGCCCGCCGGCGGGAAGCGGAGCGGGGCCCGCCTCGGGTGTGCGGCAGGGGCCGGGGCGGCGGGCTGGCTCCCCCCTCAGAGACCCGGCACAAACAAAATTTACTGCGTGCCCTGGGCTGTTGGGTCGCTGTATGAGCAGCTGGCTCCCAGGATCCCGGAGCTGCAGCAGCAGTTGAGCAGCGCTGCCCATTTCTCTCCCCACGGCACAGGCGGCTGCTTTAATTTCCCCGCTAATTGCCTGTTTCAGAAGAAGAGGTATGACTTTTTTTGGAAGCTAAGTTGTTTGTTTCTTTTTTTTTTTTTCCAAGTTACTGCCTCTGCTTGAGTTAGAAGTGGAAAAACTGTCAGAATTAAAGTTCAGGAGAATAAATCAGATTCCTCGAGGCTTAAAATTAAAAACAAAGGATCAGTGGCCTTTTACAGCTTTTAATCAGTCTTTTTGTGTACACAAAGCTCCTCGAGATCAATAGAGCTTGTCTGAGTAAGCAAAGTAACACCCGAAACGGGCAGTCTGAGTGTGGCCTCACAGCTCTGCAGTCAAGAATGAAAATCTCTGTAAAACTCTTACACATAATTACAGAATCCTTAGTTCTCTGATTATTTAGGTTGAGCTTTGAGAGGATTTTAAGGCATACTGCTTTAATGTATTGAATTTCAGAAATGCTCATTTTCTTATGAGTAATGATGCAATGGTAAGCATTTTCCAAAAGTAAGAGAAATTATTCTATTTCTATTTCTTACCAGGATTCTCCTAAGACTTCTTCGATTTAAATTTGTACTTAAAATGTAATACTTTCACCTTATGTTCACAAATGATCAGAGCTTGGTTTTGCAATTCTGTTTCGAGTACTGCGGTGCCGTAATACAATATTTGACAGACGAAGTGTTTCTAACCCCTCCAGAGTTTTCACGTCATGCAAAGTTCTTCTGCACACCAGTACTTACTTTGTGCACGGAACACCTTAGTCCTTCACGGGAAAAGACTGTTATTCCTCTTCTGCGAGTGCAGAGTGAGATTGTGGGTTATTTCCTACAGCACTTATGACACAAATCTGTATTTGTTAAAGTGAAAGCTGATTAGATGCTGCTTTGGTGCATCAAGAGGATAATCTGAAGCAAAGTGTGCCACATGTTTGATTTATAGATAAACTGCCTCCTTGGAATGGTAACTGAGAGCGTGTTTGTGTACGTTTCTCCTTGTTCTGGAGCACTGGCACGCTTTGTATCTGAATGGATATCTCAGCCCTAATCAGAATAATACTTTATGAGTGCATATGTGTTTAAATGCTAGTTTTTAAAACAATGTTACAAGGAAAACACTTGATGTATTTAAAAACATTATGATCCCCCTTATATTGTGCTAACACATAGAAGTGAATTAGGTCAAGACTTTGAGATGCCATATAAACATCGCAAAAGGCACTTCCCAGCCCGAAGCTCAGTCGCAGAGAACAAATTGAGAGCAAAACACTTAGTTTCAAAAATAATAGGTTGAGTGCCATTGTGGCCAGCTCTTGCAATCACAATTCGCATCAGCATTCACAGTTCAACACCTGCCCAGCCTTAAACAGAAGATGAATGCCAAGTAAGCCTTGATTTATTAAGGTCTTGAAGATGTCTGGAGCTCCATGAAACAGTAAGGCTTGATAATTAACTCGGTGCTTCAGCTCTGCAGGTACATGAACACTACAGCTTTCAAATGTTATCAGAAATGTCAACTCCTCTCCCCCTTCCACACCAAATAATTATTTTTCTAGGGGGTTTGAGGAAAATTATAAAGGTATTTGAAGTTATGTGTGGTGTGTGCCGAAGTGCGCACACATAAATACACATAAATATGTATTCTTGTGGTTATCAAGACGAAATGACCTTGTAAGTTTAGGAAAGGGACTGTGTAACATAACTGTACCTGCAGAGGGCTGGATTAAATTATAGCCCCCCCCCCTTTCAGGGCAGATCCATCAATTTTGGGTTTGATTTTCCATCTCAGAGTTCAGTGTAGGATCAGTCACAGAAATCCGCAGGCACTGCAGAAACAAAGGGTGACTTCTCACAGAGCCTGGAGTCTGCGTGCAGATTTTTACCATCTGCCCATTGTGGGGCAGCAGCACCAAGATAATCTCCACCTCTTTCCAGTAGCAAGGGGTTGGCATTCACAATAACATGTTAGTGTTTTCTCACCTTGCTCTTGCTTGAAGAGAATACCGTACTAGAAAGAAAACATAATTAATATTACATATGAGCAGCCTAAAAAAGTATCAAACTAGCGATTAGTTTAATTAACGCTGGTTTTACTTACCTGTGTGGTCATGTCTTTCTGGAAGCAATCTTAACAGGAATGCTCTGGAAAGAGAAAACCCGTTAGGCTCAGGGATAGCACTGTGCCCCAGAAACACCGCTCCCGCGGGAGACAACCCGCCAGGCACCGGAGTGAGGCCCGGGGACACCCCGCCTTTCTGTCACCCTCCGCTCGCACGGCGACAAGCGGCCGCCGCGCAAGGGCCCAGCACCCCCGCCGCGGCCTCCCCTCGGCCCGCAGCCGCCTTCGGCCTCCCTCGCGGTGCAGCACCGAGCCGAGCCGAGCCGAGCCGGGCCGAGCCGAGCCGAGCCGAGCCGAGCCGAGCCGAGCCGAGCCGGGCCGAGCCGAGCCGAGCCGAGCCGAGCCGAGCCGAGCCGGGCCGGGCCGAGCCGAGCCGAGCCGAGCCGAGCCGAGCCGAGCCGAGCCGAGCCGGGCCGAGCCGAGCCGGGCCGGGCCGAGCCGAGCCGAGCCGAGCCGAGCCGGACACAACGTTCCCTGCCCACCCCCACCGCCGCCCCGTCGCCGCCACGGCCGCCGTCGCACTCTGATGACGTCCCCTACCACTGACTGCGCGCCAAGAGCGCCCCTCCCCACCCCCTTCCCTCCGCCACAGCGACGGAGAGGACTCCCGCCTCGCGCTCGCTAGCGCCCCCGTGTGGCCGGGAGGCTCCCCCCGCCCCACCGGCGCTGCCGGCCCGCCGGCGGGAAGCGGAGCGGGGCCCGCCTCGGGTGTGCGGCAGGGGCCGGGGCGGCGGGCTGGCTCCCCCCTCAGAGACCCGGCACAAACAAAATTTACTGCGTGCCCTGGGCTGTTGGGTCGCTGTATGAGCAGCTGGCTCCCAGGATCCCGGAGCTGCAGCAGCAGTTGAGCAGCGCTG
The DNA here is from genome assembly GCF_036417535.1 of Chlamydotis macqueenii. Classification (NCBI taxonomy): domain Eukaryota; kingdom Metazoa; phylum Chordata; class Aves; order Otidiformes; family Otididae; genus Chlamydotis; species Chlamydotis macqueenii. The sequence goes on along the minus strand of NC_141567.1, from coordinate 18,259,858 downwards.
CCCATTTCTCTCCCCACGGCACAGGCGGCTGCTTTAATTTCCCCGCTAATTGCCTGTTTCAGAAGAAGAGGTATGACTTTTTTTGGAAGCTAAGTTGTTTGTTTCTTTTTTTTTTTTTCCAAGTTACTGCCTCTGCTTGAGTTAGAAGTGGAAAAACTGTCAGAATTAAAGTTCAGGAGAATAAATCAGATTCCTCGAGGCTTAAAATTAAAAACAAAGGATCAGTGGCCTTTTACAGCTTTTAATCAGTCTTTTTGTGTACACAAAGCTCCTCGAGATCAATAGAGCTTGTCTGAGTAAGCAAAGTAACACCCGAAACGGGCAGTCTGAGTGTGGCCTCACAGCTCTGCAGTCAAGAATGAAAATCTCTGTAAAACTCTTACACGTAATTACAGAATCCTTAGTTCTCTGATTATTTAGGTTGAGCTTTGAGAGGATTTTAAGGCATACTGCTTTAATGTATTGAATTTCAGAAATGCTCATTTTCTTATGAGTAATGATGCAATGGTAAGCATTTTCCAAAAGTAAGAGAAATTATTCTACTTCTATTTCTTACCAGGATTCTCCTAAGACTTCTTCGATTTAAATTTGTACTTAAAATGTAATACTTTCACCTTATGTTCACAAATGATCAGAGCTTGGTTTTGCAATTCTGTTTCGAGTACTGCGGTGCCGTAATACAATATTTGACAGACGAAGTGTTTCTAACCCCTCCAGAGTTTTCACGTCATGCAAAGTTCTTCTGCACACCAGTACTTACTTTGTGCACGGAACACCTTAGTCCTTCACGGGAAAAGACTGTTATTCCTCTTCTGCGAGTGCAGAGTGAGATTGTGGGTTATTTCCTACAGCACTTATGACACAAATCTGTATTTGTTAAAGTGAAAGCTGATTAGATGCTGCTTTGGTGCATCAAGAGGATAATCTGAAGCAAAGTGTGCCACATGTTTGATTTATAGATAAACTGCCTCCTTGGAATGGTAACTGAGAGCGTGTTTGTGTACGTTTCTCCTTGTTCTGGAGCACTGGCACGCTTTGTATCTGAATGGATATCTCAGCCCTAATCAGAATAATACTTTATGAGTGCATATGTGTTTAAATGCTAGTTTTTAAAACAATGTTACAAGGAAAACACTTGATGTATTTAAAAACATTATGATCCCCCTTATATTGTGCTAACACATAGAAGTGAATTAGGTCAAGACTTTGAGATGCCATATAAACATCGCAAAAGGCACTTCCCAGCCCGAAGCTCAGTCGCAGAGAACAAATTGAGAGCAAAACACTTAGTTTCAAAAATAATAGGTTGAGTGTCATTGTGGCCAGCTCTTGCAATCACAATTCGCATCAGCATTCACAGTTCAACACCTGCCCAGCCTTAAACAGAAGATGAATGCCAAGTAAGCCTTGATTTATTAAGGTCTTGAAGATGTCTGCAGCTCCATGAAACAGTAAGGCTTGATAATTAACTCGGTGCTTCAGCTCTGCAGGTACATGAACACTACAGCTTTCAAATGTTATCAGAAATGTCAACTCCTCTCCCCCTTCCACACCAAATAATTATTTTTCTAGGGGGTTTGAGGAAAATTATAAAGGTATTTGAAGTTATGTGTGGTGTGTGCCGAAGTGCGCACACATAAATACACATAAATATGTATTCTTGTGGTTATCAAGACGAAATGACCTTGTAAGTTTAGGAAAGGGACTGTGTAACATAACTGTACCTGCAGAGGGCTGGATTAAATTATAGCCCCCCCCCCTTTCAGGGCAGATCCATCAATTTTGGGTTTGATTTTCCATCTTAGAGTTCAGTGTAGGATCAGTCACAGAAATCCGCAGGCACTGCAGAAACAAAGGGTGACTTCTCACAGAGCCTGGAGTCTGCGTGCAGATTTTTACCATCTGCCCATTGTGGGGCAGCAGCACCAAGATAATCTCCACCTCTTTCCAGTAGCAAGGGGTTGGCATTCACAATAACATGTTAGTGTTTTCTCACCTTGCTCTTGCTTGAAGAGAATACCGTACTAGAAAGAAAACATAATTAATATTACATATGAGCAGCCTAAAAAAGTATCAAACTAGCGATTAGTTTAATTAACGCTGGTTTTACTTACCTGTGTGGTCATGTCTTTCTGGAAGCAATCTTAACAGGAATGCTCTGGAAAGAGAAAACCCGTTAGGCTCAGGGATAGCACTGTGCCCCAGAAACACCGCTCCCGCGGGAGACAACCCGCCAGGCACCGGAGTGAGGCCCGGGGACACCCCGCCTTTCTGTCACCCTCCGCTCGCACGGCGACAAGCGGCCGCCGCGCAAGGGCCCAGCACCCCCGCCGCGGCCTCCCCTCGGCCCGCAGCCGCCTTCGGCCTCCCTCGCGGTGCAGCACCGAGCCGAGCCGAGCCGAGCCGAGCCGAGCCGGGCCGAGCCGAGCCGAGCCGAGCCGAGCCGAGCCGAGCCGAGCCGAGCCGAGCCGGGCCGAGCCGAGCCGAGCCGAGCCGGGCCGAGCCGAGCCGAGCCGAGCCGAGCCGAGCCGAGCCGAGCCGGGCCGAGCCGAGCCGGGCCGAGCCGAGCCGGGCCGAGCCGAGCCGAGCCGAGCCGAGCCGAGCCGAGCCGGACACAACGTTCCCTGCCCACCCCCACCGCCGCCCCGTCGCCGCCACGGCCGCCGTCGCACTCTGATGACGTCCCCTACCACTGACTGCGCGCCAAGAGCGCCCCTCCCCACCCCCTTCCCTCCGCCACAGCGACGGAGAGGACTCCCGCCTCGCGCTCGCTAGCGCCCCCGTGTGGCCGGGAGGCTCCCCCCGCCCCACCGGCGCTGCCGGCCCGCCGGCGGGAAGCGGAGCGGGGCCCGCCTCGGGTGTGCGGCAGGGGCCGGGGCGGCGGGCTGGCTCCCCCCTCAGAGACCCGGCACAAACAAAATTTACTGCGTGCCCTGGGCTGTTGGGTCGCTGTATGAGCAGCTGGCTCCCAGGATCCCGGAGCTGCAGCAGCAGTTGAGCAGCGCTGCCCATTTCTCTCCCCACGGCACAGGCGGCTGCTTTAATTTCCCCGCTAATTGCCTGTTTCAGAAGAAGAGGTATGACTTTTTTTGGAAGCTAAGTTGTTTGTTTCTTTTTTTTTTTTTCCAAGTTACTGCCTCTGCTTGAGTTAGAAGTGGAAAAACTGTCAGAATTAAAGTTCAGGAGAATAAATCAGATTCCTCGAGGCTTAAAATTAAAAACAAAGGATCAGTGGCCTTTTACAGCTTTTAATCAGTCTTTTTGTGTACACAAAGCTCCTCGAGATCAATAGAGCTTGTCTGAGTAAGCAAAGTAACACCCGAAACGGGCAGTCTGAGTGTGGCCTCACAGCTCTGCAGTCAAGAATGAAAATCTCTGTAAAACTCTTACACATAATTACAGAATCCTTAGTTCTCTGATTATTTAGGTTGAGCTTTGAGAGGATTTTAAGGCATACTGCTTTAATGTATTGAATTTCAGAAATGCTCATTTTCTTATGAGTAATGATGCAATGGTAAGCATTTTCCAAAAGTAAGAGAAATTATTCTATTTCTATTTCTTACCAGGATTCTCCTAAGACTTCTTCGATTTAAATTTGTACTTAAAATGTAATACTTTCACCTTATGTTCACAAATGATCAGAGCTTGGTTTTGCAATTCTGTTTCGAGTACTGCGGTGCCGTAATACAATATTTGACAGACGAAGTGTTTCTAACCCCTCCAGAGTTTTCACGTCATGCAAAGTTCTTCTGCACACCAGTACTTACTTTGTGCACGGAACACCTTAGTCCTTCACGGGAAAAGACTGTTATTCCTCTTCTGCGAGTGCAGAGTGAGATTGTGGGTTATTTCCTACAGCACTTATGACACAAATCTGTATTTGTTAAAGTGAAAGCTGATTAGATGCTGCTTTGGTGCATCAAGAGGATAATCTGAAGCAAAGTGTGCCACATGTTTGATTTATAGATAAACTGCCTCCTTGGAATGGTAACTGAGAGCGTGTTTGTGTACGTTTCTCCTTGTTCTGGAGCACTGGCACGCTTTGTATCTGAATGGATATCTCAGCCCTAATCAGAATAATACTTTATGAGTGCATATGTGTTTAAATGCTAGTTTTTAAAACAATGTTACAAGGAAAACACTTGATGTATTTAAAAACATTATGATCCCCCTTATATTGTGCTAACACATAGAAGTGAATTAGGTCAAGACTTTGAGATGCCATATAAACATCGCAAAAGGCACTTCCCAGCCCGAAGCTCAGTCGCAGAGAACAAATTGAGAGCAAAACACTTAGTTTCAAAAATAATAGGTTGAGTGTCATTGTGGCCAGCTCTTGCAATCACAATTCGCATCAGCATTCACAGTTCAACACCTGCCCAGCCTTAAACAGAAGATGAATGCCAAGTAAGCCTTGATTTATTAAGGTCTTGAAGATGTCTGCAGCTCCATGAAACAGTAAGGCTTGATAATTAACTCGGTGCTTCAGCTCTGCAGGTACATGAACACTACAGCTTTCAAATGTTATCAGAAATGTCAACTCCTCTCCCCCTTCCACACCAAATAATTATTTTTCTAGGGGGTTTGAGGAAAATTATAAAGGTATTTGAAGTTATGTGTGGTGTGTGCCGAAGTGCGCACACATAAATACACATAAATATGTATTCTTGTGGTTATCAAGACGAAATGACCTTGTAAGTTTAGGAAAGGGACTGTGTAACATAACTGTACCTGCAGAGGGCTGGATTAAATTATAGCCCCCCCCCCTTTCAGGGCAGATCCATCAATTTTGGGTTTGATTTTCCATCTTAGAGTTCAGTGTAGGATCAGTCACAGAAATCCGCAGGCACTGCAGAAACAAAGGGTGACTTCTCACAGAGCCTGGAGTCTGCGTGCAGATTTTTACCATCTGCCCATTGTGGGGCAGCAGCACCAAGATAATCTCCACCTCTTTCCAGTAGCAAGGGGTTGGCATTCACAATAAACCATTAATCATTCCTCATCCTTCTGTGTTGGGGACTCTGAACAGTTGTGGCAGGAGCAAGGAATCCTCTGCTTATGTTGCCTGGTGTGCCTCTAGGAAACCGTTAAGGGACTGTGTTCCTGGGAGTGAATTGGAATGGCATTTGCACTGTTTGCTCATTCATTTCAGGTATCTGTCCCCTCCATCAACTTCCAGGAAGACGGCTGCACACGGTAGATACACCTTTTTCTTGAAAGACAGTATATGAGCATGTGTAACGCCGCCACCAGCATTATAGTGCATTAGCATCAGAGTAGCTGAGACAAAAGCAAGAGCCACAGAAAATCAGATCCTAATACAGTCTACAGTTCCACTTTTGAAATTAGTCTAGTTGCTTGCATGCAGATTCGATAAACTTTCAGCTTTTGTTTGTTTTCCTCTGCTCACTTATTTCTTTGTTATCTCTTTCTCATTTGCAGTCCCCTTTCTTCCCTTTTCTTGCTTCTTCACTGATAGGTTTGTCTTTGATGGTCCCAAGCAGCTAAACGGGGATGTGGACTCAAGTATAAACTTCCTTGAAGTTCACAGAGGTTCAAATCAAGGCTCTGCTTTAAGCCAATCACTTGTCCTATTTTCCACAACATCCACAACACTGCATGTTCCAGGTGAGGACACCACACCCAGCCGTCAGATTTTACAGGATATAGAGCTGGAACTACACTCACATCTTTAGTCCAAGTGCTGGCCAAAACAGGGAAATGATATAATGGAAAAGCTCTTCTACAAGAATCTGAAACCAAGTCCAAATATTAATGACATTCTTGCCCTGTGAGTTAAGGAAGGATCATTATCCTATTTCACAGATGGGTGAAATCTGAAGCAAGGTGACGAATTTAGTCAGTGGTAGATCAAGGAATGGAACCCTTTTCTCAACCTCTTGGTATGTGCTCTAACTCAGTGTGTACCTACACATTGACATTGCTTTAAGCTTACACTTCAATATTGAACTGCTTGTCTAGAAGAAAGCAAGCCTTTCAATGTATTCAGTCAACAAGCAGCAAAAAGTTTTTGGGACAGACAAAAATGGAAAAGAAAATCAAAACTGCCAGAGCCTGAGCCTAACAGGAATTAAAATAATACCTAGCACTTAAAGAACCAAATCTTTCTCTGACCAGGACTGTGCAGTTCCACCCCAAGGTGTCCTTGTGGGGTACTGCTCAGAGGCAAGCTTGGCCTGGAGATCACTTTCCTTCAGAATGGATGAGGTTCCTTCAGAATGGATGAGGTTCCTTCAGAATGGATGAGGTTCCTTCAGAATGGATGAGGTGGGCAGTGAGACTGGAGTGCATGAACAGCTGCTTCAAGGAAGAAAAGAAGAAAATAAAACAGTTAATTAAACAAATAAATCCTAAAAGTCATACTCCCTCCTCCATGGAAGCAACCCCATCCCCACTGTCACCTGCAGAGAAGCCAGAATGCTTAGATGTAATTGCAGGCCTTTTAATCTCCTGCTTATGGCATTTGTAAGTCAAAGGGAACCTTTAAGAGCACAATTGTTTTGAAAGGAATAATAAAATATACAAAAAAAAAAGGCAAAAAGCATTGTTCTTCATGAAAGATTTTCTAACAGTTGGTCTGTGCTTGATGATAACTGAATCCAGACGTTATTCTCACTCTTATCTTCTCTTTCTCCTTATGGAAAGACTTTGGTTTTTCCTTCTTTTATTTGCTGTATTTAATCAGAATTATTATATTTTATTCTTGATTTTGTTCTCTCTCACAGCCTCTTTTTTCATGGGGCGAGAGGTGGGTCAAAGAGAGTTGAGCCTGAAATGTTGAATGACTATATAAAATGCAAGTACAATAAAAGAAACATCTGGTGCTCATTTGTTGTGATTGAAATAAGGCCCTTTAAAACATCATGCATGTGGTTGGGACTTTCTTTTAGAAAGTACAAAGTTTCAACCCATACATCAAATCTAGCAGTAAAACTTTTCTCTCCAGTGTGGTGAATCTCATGTGTTTTACCAAAATTAATGTCTGTCCCTTGCTATTGTGGCTTCAGATATATATGACAGCTAGTGAGGACCTAATCTATGACCTTATTTACCAAAATGGAAGTACTTGAGCTCTAGGAAAACATTTTTGGTTGTGAAGTTAATAATCAGCTCTTGCGAGCAACTAAGTAATGATCACATAATCTAAGCCAGTATTTTAGGCCTGATTGTGTACTTTTTCCTTTGGTATCTATATTTGGTGCTACAGAAGAAAATGCCGTAACACGTGCCTGTTGGTAGGCTTTTCTATGTCGAACATCACCCAAGTGATGTTCAGTTCTCAAGTGTTATTGAATGATCTGCATAAAGCAAGATCCTGTTCTCACAAAGCAAGAGTACGAAGGCATCAGAGATGTCTTCACTTTTTTTTTTTACGCAGAGTTCTAGTTCTTCTGCTTGCATCTGGGTCATGTGAAGTTATTATGGGTGGTGGCAAAGAAGGCAAGAGAAAGCATCTTCTTTTTCTGATCCATGCAAACAAAATGTTTGAATTGGTTGCTGAACTGGGAAACAGGAAGGAGGGCAGGCATTTTCTCCATCTGCTATGGGACATTCTCTGCCTGACCAAGCTGCTCACACTTCACCAGTGATGGAATGAAGGCATCGTGGTTCCAGTTTCTGGATATGTTATTTGCTCTACTGTAAAATGTTATTAATTTTATGCTTTTTAGGGAAGAATAATTATTCTCTTTATAAATATACAAGTCCACTTAGCTGTTAAAATTGGCTTTTGCTGGAGTGGTGAGCCAGAAACTGACCTGGCAATGTGGGACCTTTGTAACTTCAAGGGTCTTTTTGATATGAAAACTTTTACAGGGTCAAACGCAGAAGGTGCAGCTCTGCCTTTTGAGAATAATTAGTAAGAAAACTCAGGAAGAAAACACTTCGTTCATTGGCAGTAGATGCGAAGAAGGTTTGTAATAATTAGCTCAGATGCCCTCAGAAGCCTCTGGTTGTATTTAGTGTTTGTTCCTATGTATTTTTGTGTCACCATCTACAATATATTTACATAAATAGGCACTTAGATCTTGGATGCCTACTGTCCATTTGCACGGGTTGCTGGCAGGCGGACTGTATGGATACACTTGGCTCAACCAGCCAATTACTTTGCCACTTATCTTCATGTCACTGCCCCGCTTTGTTATTGCAGCCTTCAATGCCACTTCTGTCTCCATCAACACTGTCTCATTCATGCTGTTTGCTTTGATGACTTTGCTGGGCAACCTCGTTCGTGTTCTTGTCTCCTTGTGAGAGAGGCTTTTTCTTCTTCATTTTGCCTGTCTGGCTCACAAACCCTTGTGAATCGAGTTGACGGTGTTAATCTTACTCAGAGGAGCTACGCTGGAGGATAAATGCCAGTGCTCTGCATGCTCTGGCTGCCATGGAAGTCAGTGGGAGGAGGACTAAGCATGGCACATCATGAAACATCACATTCAGCTACCTCTGGATAAGGTGCTTGAAGCAAACCGTGTAAGTTTGTTAAATCATTGTGTCAGTTGCTGGCTGTGAAAGCCCATTTTACAGTGGTGATTCAAGATGCTATTTCTGCAGAGCAAGAGCACGTGGTCGTGTCTCATAGATTTTACTAGGTCCTGAGCACATGTTCAAGTGTCTACTGAATCAGTTCCATAAATACCTCGTATAATATACTGTACACTTTCCCCTGCTATTGTGAGTTCCCGTCACAAGTACTTCATTCACATTTGACATTGTGCCAGCGAGGGGTGTTTCATATAATGAAAAATACTCCTGACTTCTAATGAGACGATTGTTTGACTGTTTTGGGCCACCTATGTTTTGCGGTGTGTTACTGACAGGAGAGAAGAAGCATGGCAGGAGGAAATAATAGGTTTTGTATGTGAGGTTATCATCATCTAGGTCTCAAGCTTTAAAAAAACCTCCTGATTTCAATGAATTTCGGATCGATTGCTGTGACTGGAGGATTGCTGCCAACAGCACAAAACACTCTGTTGGAATTTGGACACTGTGATCCCACAGAAAGCTTCAGTTCTGTGAATTTTCCCTGACAAGAAAACCTGTCATTTGAGAATTGTAACATTTGAGTTCATTTATGAGGTGACACTGGAACCCTGAGCTCTTTATAAAAGATTATTGAATTTTGGTGGCTTGGAAATGCCATCTAAAATGCAAGTGTCCTTTCCAAATTGGACTTGCAAGTTCCCAAAACCATGGTGGGAAACTCCTGAGGAGAGGTTTTCTTGGAGAGATGGATGCTTTGAAAATACTAATAGAAAATACTAAAAGTGCAGTTTTCCCTGTGGTGTCTTGACCCTCAAGAGTAGACTTAGATGTAGACTTAGGGGTGAGGAGCCCCTAAATGTGCTCATCGTATGATGTTTGACAAGTGTTAGTGAAGTGGCTTTGGCACTGCACAGGAGTCAGCGCCTTCTGTGTGTATCTGAAAGAGAGCAGCTAGCGTATGCAGCTGTACCGAGCGGTGTTTGCATCCGTGACCCAGTTAGCTACAGCTCTTGATGCTGCCTAATGGAGGGAAGTCATGCACAACATTTCTGTAATGACACCTAGGCCAGAGCTGATCCCGCGTGAGAACAATTACCCGCTGACCCCCGAAGCCCTCAGGTCAGGAACGAAGAGGGTGATCTTTCAGGCCCTTGCAATGCACCATCAAATTTCCTGAGTTCAATCAGTAGGTCGCATTTACCAGTCTTCGTTCACATGTTGGTTACTGGCAGAGATTTAGCAGTTTATTGTTTGAAGTGCTACAGTCACCGTAAAAACAACGGGGATATTTCAAATTTGAGAGCCATCGCTGGGTATCCCTGTGCTATACAGTATAGCACGATAACAGTGTATGGGATTTGTATAAGTCCGTAACGGGCAGTTTAACAGGAAAAGCTGTATCGTAGAAATTTTACCACCAAGCAAGGTGGTAGTAAAAGTGCGCGAATGTTGGCCAGCACGGCATTCAGCAGTCTAGTGCAAGCAGACAAGCACAGGTCCAGTTCTTGCCCACGTGAACACAATCGTAGAAAGCAGAGAACTACAGTTTTGTCCAGTAGTTCCGTATTGAATAAGAGAAGGGACAGCAGTGGTCCTGTCTGGAATACCATTATAAATGGGAATTTTGTAAGAATGTTCCTGTCTGGAATACCGTTATAAATGGGAATTTTATAAGAATACTCAGAAAGTAGAGGGGTTTGTCTGGCTCTTTGCACCACTGACCTAAGTGCATACATGTGTGCTCAGGTCCTGATCCAGCAGAGGATTTCAGCATACAATATGTGTTTTAGCATTGAAATAAAAGTATTTTGAAGCATGCTACTTAAGTATTTTGCTAGTTCTGAGCCTTAATAACATGAGATGACGGTAATAAAAGCCTTCTCCCATCTCCTCGGTGAAGATCGTTGCCCAAATCCTGAAGAATCATTTTTAAGGAGATATTTTATGCTGATGTTTTGCCTAGGCCAGATTCTTCAGTCCCTTAATTGGGAATGCTTCTAGTAGAGTTTCCATGCATTTTGATAAAATGTGTGTGCGTTTTTGGGCCCCCTGTGAGAAGAATCAGTTTTCCATATAAAAGGTGCTCTATCAAACATCAGAAGAGAGAATGGGAAATTCAGCTTCATAGCTGGGTGGTCTAAATATTGGCACATGATCCTCTGCAGCAGTTTTAGATTTTGAAAAGCAGCTTTTCCAGCACGTGTTTAGAATTGAAATAATTTACAATGTGAAGAAAAAACAAATTACAGATTTCCAGTGTAAGTATGAAGGACCAGTCGTCTCCTGTTTCCATATACTGCTTCTCGTGCCAGGTTTCGGCTTCTGAGGAACTGAGTAATGCCCAGGGGAAGGCCTTTGCTGGGAGAGTAATGCACAAAAGCTAAAGGAGACTTAGTAATGTGAGCTGCTGTCTGACATACTTCGGAGCCTTAAGTCCTGGATAGCTAGAATCTAGCCATCCTCCTCCTGACCCTGTAAGTGGGTGAGTCGTAAACCTGGACGGCTGTTTATCCTCAGTGCAATGCCAGGCATGGCCGGTTGTGTTGCATGTGTATTCACTTCTTGTTCTGTGCAAATCCCAGCAAGAACAGCTTCTTTTCCAGAGATGGGAAGTTCCTGGCTTTATTACATGGGGTAATAGAAATATATTATAGCAACTGCTGATAAGGTGCTGATTTAAAGAGATGCAGACTGTAAATCACAGATTTCAGTGGACAGTTTTGCCTTAGAAAGACTGAATAAACGCAGAAAGGATTTTGATTGTCCTCAGTGATCTATATCTTCAATTTGAGAGCTAAATTTCCTCTAAAAGCAAGTGGACAAGATTTAATTGTTAACAGAGTGAGTTTGTCTGTGAGGATTTTACATTGTCTAGCTCCTTAAAGAAAATATCAGCCTGCTGACTAAGCATGATCCCCTTTCCTTTGCCATCTTTGCATTGGTGTCTGCACAAATTCTTTTTGTTGTTACTGGTCTGGGGCTTTTTTTTTGTATGAATTGGGTCACTTTCCCGTCTCCTTGCATTAGAGCATGGTAACAAAATCCAATGTGACAGTTGCCCAAATGTTCCAACGTTTGCAAGAGGGAGGTGTGAGGCAGCAAAGAAAGGCTCTGCCCTTGAAGGAATTAAATCTCTTGGAAAACACAATCTCAGGTCCTTCCAAGCGCCTCATTGACCGACTTCTCAGCAAACTGCTGAAAACCTAATTGGACTGTGTTTTGATTGGTAAAACAGATCTGGGAGGCAGTCTGTAAGCAAAAGATGAGCAGGGAAATCTGAGATACACGCTAAGTCGGTGTGGAAATGACCGCCTGCCCAGGCTGATCTGAACTTTCTCAGACTGCTACACTGTGCCAGAAGAAAGGAAACAGCCGCAGGCTACTGCTTCTTTCTTTACCTGCTTCTCTGTGCTGAAATCGAGCTAGTGCAAGTCACAGACCGCTTTGCAGAGGCAAGAGGAGACCAGCTGGGAAGTACAGGCAGATACTGGGCTCCCAGGAACCAGAAGTTCAACATGTTTGGTGAGGGAGTGGGGCTGGAGGGAAAGGCGCAGGGTGTGCTCTGTGCTACCCGTGATATTGCTGCAGCTTGCTCTCAATGAATTGCTGCTGCTGCATACACAGTGGCTGGGGATCATGGTTACCCCTCTTTCCAGAGTTCCCTTCATCCCCTCCTCCTCTTTTAGCTAGCTGTCTAAAAAAGAAGATGAGAAATCTTAGGTTTTGCTAGATGGTCCTGCCCTAACGCAATCCCATCAAGACAACAAACTTTTTTTGACATCATGCCAAACTCCTTGTGGTAACAGCTATAACTTTTCCTTTTTGGAGTGGCTATATTTGTTTTCACCTCTGATGAAACAAAAAATCCATGACCCATGTTCTGAAACATACACCATATACTGAATTCTGATCAGAGACATGTTTATCTCAGGGTTAAGATGTTCAGAATGTTATTATCGTTGCAGTGTATTCCACTGCAAATGCACACGCTCAGATAAATTAATGCTGTAGGCATAATACTTGTGGTTTAGGTCCATATTTTCTTGCTAAATTGTTATAATTAAAAGCACTGATATCAGAGGTCCAGGAATATAGAACTGGCATCCCTTTGCGTCCTGTATGAGGCCTGTGTGTGATAAAGGATTCGTGTGGAGCGTAAAGAAAGTTTGCACCACAAGACAATGAGCTCTAAACATATAGCTGAAATATGAGAGGGGGAAGAACAAACCTGAGGATTCAGAATGAATCCAAGGACTGCATTCTAGTAGCTGACTGCAGGTTTCTTCTGGAGATCCCCATCTCTGTGTAGAGGCGAATGTCCCCTTGATGTTTCTGACTCTCCACTATTTCAAAGGAAACACATTCTACGTGTAGCTGTAGTTGCAGGTAGAACTGACCTTGTAAAATTAGTGTAAAATTAGTAACTGCATATAATTACTAAAGCATATTTTTTTAAGTAAATCTCCTCTCTTTCTTGCTCACCTTACATTATCTCTGAGTAATGTCATTTCCTCCTGCAATTTCCATTGGAATCGCTGTACCTGTATCTCCTAGATCTACCTTTTCTCATTAAAGCCTCACAACCATCAGAAGTTCAACATAGCCTAAAAGAGTTTGTTATCTTCCCTATACCCTGTCTCCTCTCAGCCTTAAGTTCATGACTTTGTCTTTCTCAGAGTTGTGGTTTTGTTTAGTGAGGGGGGGCCTAAGCTAGCAGCTTCTGTAGGAAACTGCTAGAAGTCGCTTCCCTTTGTTCAGTGGACTCAGCCAGGCCTAGGGCGGACCTGCTGCTGGTCAAGGCCGAGCTGATTGGTAACAGAATGTTCCGTGATAATGCCTCTGCGATAATGTATTTAAGAAGGGGAAAACAGAAAAAAAAAAAAAAAAAAGAGAAGATGTGAAGAAGCTGAGCGGGGGCAGAGGCCCAGAGGGGGAGGCGCGAGCCTCGTGGGCCTTGCAGGCCTCGCCCTCTGGCCTCTCGCCGGGCGGCTGACTGGGCCCGACTCGGCCCAGCCTGGCTGCAAGAAGTGGAAAGGAGATGAGAAGTGAATAAGATGTAAAAAAAGATCCTGAGAGACATCTACCAGCCTGTTGTGAGGAATGGCTGCAGACGCCAAGGTCAGTTCAGAAGGAGGGGGAGGAGTAATGTGGCTCCTGGCCAAGATTCCCCTGCAGCCCATGGTGAAGACCATGGTGGAGCAGGTTGTCCCCCTGCAGCCCATGGAGGTCCATGGAGGAGCAGAGATCCACCTGCAGCCCATGAAGGACCCCACACCAGGGGAGGTGGATGCCTGAAGGAGGCTGTGGCCCGTGGAGGGCCCGCTGGGACAGCCATTCTGAAGGGACTGCACCCCATGGAAGAGATGACCCACGCCAGAGCAGTTTTACGAAGGACTGTGGCGTAGGGGTGGGACCCCACAATGGAGCAGGGGAAGAATGCAAGGAGTTCTTCCCCCGACCATGAAGCAGCAGCGTAAAACAACGTGTGATGAACTGACCACAACCCCCATTCCCTCTTCCCCCCTGTGCAGCTCAGGAGGGGAAGGTAGTAGAGATAATGTTAAGCTTGGGAAGAGGGAGGGGTGGAGGGAGGTTATCTGTCACATTCTTCTGCTAGTTTTAGTAATAAATGAATAGTTTTCCCCAAGTTGAGTCTGTTTTGCCTGTAACGGTAACTTTAAGGATTTCTCCCCGTCCTTATCTCAAACCTTGAGCCGTTTTTCCTTATATCATCTCCCCCTGTTCTCTCGGAGGGTTGGGGGAGTGAGAGAGAGACTGCGTAGTCCGGTCCTGATCGGGGCTGAACTACGACACTCAGTCACTGAGGAAAACATAGTAATTTGTTGTATTTCTCAGGTGTTTCTCAGACTTAGACTTTACATTTGAGTTGCCTCTTTTCTACGGTATTATGTGCCTGTCTCTAAAGCTTGTAGAGGCTTTCTCCGTAATACCTCTATGATAATGACAGCCACAGGGCTAGACTTCATCCTAGGGTTCCAGTCTCTGTTGCTATAATATTCTTTTCTCTGTCTTGATGACTTGGATTGCTCTATCCAGAACGATTTTGTTATAACCGTTCTGACTCGTGTCTTTATCATGCTAGGCGTAAGCTACTTGTCTTCACCCTCAGGCCCATTCACAGCTCTGAACTCTGGCCCTTCTGTCGTCTGTCACTCGGTATAATAGGTTCTGCAATAATCATGGTAAAAACAGTTGTGGGCTGGAGTCTGCTTCTCTTTTTCATAGGCAACAGTATATTACTCCTGGAGTAGCCTCTTCGGTTTCAATGGGCATGCTTGAGAGATTGCATATAACCCATTCTGAGAGAGGGTAGGAAAAATCTGTTCTGAATTATTATTATTATTATATAATAAATAATCTCCAGATGAAATCATTGGATTGATTTCAAAACCAGCATCCTTTGAAACAGTGAAATAACAAGAACAGATGTATCAGCATGTTAACATGCATAACAAATGAAGTAAATAGATGCCTGTGCATGAATGCCCTGAGTGTTGTAACATCCATCAGCTCATGTTTTGTAACAACTGGGGTAAGAAAACTTTGACTAATTAGCATAATTAAATAAACTCATACACAATAAGAACGATAATGCTACACCATTAGCTAGTTTAGAAAGCTTTCAAGGCAGATAT
The DNA here is from genome assembly GCF_036417535.1 of Chlamydotis macqueenii. Classification (NCBI taxonomy): domain Eukaryota; kingdom Metazoa; phylum Chordata; class Aves; order Otidiformes; family Otididae; genus Chlamydotis; species Chlamydotis macqueenii. The sequence goes on along the minus strand of NC_141567.1, from coordinate 18,244,700 downwards.
AGATAGATTTAAAGTTGCACTGCTGAACCAATAAGCTGATTTATTAATCTTTGATCTCCCTGTGCCCAGGGCTACCCTCTTTGCAGTTAATGGTAGTTGTTCTTGGTAATGATGAAACTGTTTAAAAATGAGCATAAATGGAGACTTAATTAAATATAATTAAATAAACTAGAAGTAGCTCTTGTGGCCACTGAGAATCATGCAGTCACTGACAGCTGATTGGATTTAACAGTTTCACTGAACAAAACACCTTCCTACAAGACCAAGATTTAGACTTTCCCAGAAGTGGAGTTGGAATTCATTGCCATGATGAAGAACAGTACATCTCTGCTTGGTTTGTTTATTTGTATAGTGGGTAAAGATCTGTTTCTGCATGTATTATGCTTTAGCAGAAAGTTAGCACAAACTACTTTGGATTAAAAACTTGGAGATTACTAAAGTTTATTTTTAAAATGGTGAGGGTGAAAAGCAATGGTTTATGTAGACTCTATGATGTAAAAATACATCTTAAACTCTGAAAGTGACACAAATGGACCTTACATTTCACAGAGTAAGGAAATTGAAAATAATATCAGAATTGTTTTTGTTCTCCAATTCTTTACATTTGCGGGAATTTGTAGGAAAATCACAGACAGATATGATTTGGTTTTTTAATTATATCAGTTTTATGTAAGCATAATATTCAGATAGGTAGTATTAAAACATTAGATTCCTACAGTACCATTCTTTTAAGCTGCAGGCTAAGGGAAGTGATTTTTCTTTATATTCTTCTGATAAAATTCCAAATATAAATTATTTCTTTTTGTCCCACAAGTGAAACAATTAGCCTGGGGGAGATGCCAGGAACTTAAAAACTGTTCCAATGTGTTGGCTTCTATGCCTGATGGCTTTGCAAAGTAAATGTTTTTAATACTCCCGTCGTCTTTCTACACAGGCACACAGTGCTGTCCTCATATTCTCATCTGCTACAACATTACATGGTGTCTGGAGATCACAAAGAGTCAATTGAGCAGAGCTACTCCAAAACAAGCAGTGATACCAGAATAAATGACCTCCTCTTTTCTATTGCTGTCAGTGCCCAAGGCCAGGAAATGAAAGGTTTTAATCAATTCCGAAACCAGCGTGTTGATGTGCTGCTGTTGGGCTGTGACAAGCAGCAGTACACAGTCTCCTAGATGTAATAGTCAGGACTGTCATGCTCTTAATTAGTGCTACAGGAGCTCTAGCTGGCCTTACATACTATTTACATTCCACTTTTGATACACTTTTAGCATTGGGAGACCATGGTGCAGATATTTTTTTCCAGCTCACTTGTGGGCTTATTGGGAAGAGCTTGATTCTGTGCCAAAAAAACCCCAAGTTACAGATCTTGCAGGGTACTGAAGGTTTTTAATTCTTGCTTCAGTTAGAGTCACACAGAGGTAGTCAGCTGTCTGTTTGTCTTTTTGGTGTGTCACTTCTCCTTTCTCCTCCTGTCTTGCTTTGCATTGCCATTGTGTGTCTCTCTCATATTTAGCATGGTGGCCCACCTACTCGCCTTGTTGGATGTCATTAATGTCACAGCATCCGCAGGAAGGAGCGACATTTGAGAGCTGGCTGCACAGACTGGTTCCCTCAGCAGTATCATGCAGTATGACTGGTCAAACACTTCACCTATTTTTTTGCCTAGCCTTTTCCAAAGTTGGGAACTCCATCTGAAATGTGTGCCAGCTGAACCAGCCATGTGGGGTCATTTCAGATGCATGAGATAATGGCTGAAGCCAGTAATACATTACACATATTTATGGGGTTTCTTCCTACCCAGAGTGACTAATGGTGTGGCAGACTATATATAGTCAGTGTCATACCACTCACCGCATGCGAGCGTGGCACGACCAAGCTTTTTGAACTGTCAGATAAAACAGAATTTGAAACCTTTAGCCAGCAGCAAACTGTGCTGTCACAGTCATTAGACTAAAAAACATGGGAAGTGCATTAGAGATTGTTGTGAAAGCGCATCCTGTCTAATCACAGCTACAGGCAGTGTCTTTCTGAAGCAAGAAATAAATCACCAGAATGAAGGTCTGATTTAACAGCAGAAAGTCAGGGGGAGCTTACATTCTGTTTACCTTAAAAGGGATAGTGAACCTTGGGTTTTGTGTCTGTAATTGTTCTAATGAATTAATGTAAATGCTTCATTATTAAATCTGTGATGCTTAGCCCATTTCCCAAAGGCAAGTGTTGTTTCTGGAACTGCTATATCTCGAAATCGGAAGCAGCAAGGTGCTGCTCTTTTGCAGAGAGGTTTGCTGGTGTCACTTGAGAAGACCAGCAAACCTCTCACACGAGGAACAGTGGACAAAGACAGTTGTAGCTGGTGTCACAATCTGTCCTTGTGCACCTTGCCAGGTGAGCACCACTCCCTTGTGACTGAACCAAAGTGCTGAATCCTATCCAGATCTTGGCTCCCTGCAGTGATCAATGCTCCTGCCTCTCTCAGTTTCTCGCTTTGTAGGTACAGCTCTCCTATCTGGCACCTGGAAGCAGAGGTATTTGGTATACCATAGGCTGATTGCCGAAGCACTGTGCCGTCCATGCCAGGAGTGCAGTACACCTATGCCACAGCCTACTGAAATCTGTAGTGTATCAAGTCCTTAACAGACAGTGAGTTCAGATTCCTGGGGCACAGGCAGCTCCTGAATACAGCTTAATTGCCTTGAGATTTACCAATCTTTCCCTCTTATCTTAGATCATAAGCAGCCCTCCCAGTAATCCTCCTTCAGATAGTGGAACATCTCTTTGTTCAGGAATGTAGCCTCCATTACTAAACTCTCTCTCTCTAAGTTAGTTAGTCCAAGGCTTTTCATTACTACTACTCTGGCAGTAGATCATGGAATTTCAGAAACAAAACAAAGCAAAAAAACATTAGAGTCCATTCAAAGTCAGTGGTATTATGGGCAGAACCCCTCCTGTTCCAGAAAGGAAGATTCATTCAGCTTAGTGGCTTTCTGCCATAGCTCATTAGGCAAAATCAAAATTAATCAATATACTACAATTTCCTCATTTTCAGCTGTGATAATCTGAAGTGAGGTCTCTGACATATGGGCTTCATTTCTCTTGAATCCTTCGTTTTAGTAGAGATTCAACAGCCTGGGTCCCAGATACGTGCATTGATTTGTTTGTGGCAAGAAAATATAATTCACAATTATTTATGAGTGAAAAAATGTAGATAGAATTACATCTAGAGCATCTGGCATAATGAGGACTTTAATCTTGGGAGGGCTTTTTTAATGCAATATTAAAAAACAGTGCACAGTTGAAAAAGATTACTGTTGTCTCTTCATAGGCCCTTTTATGACTTAGGTCTGGCTGTTTGCTATTGAACTATTGAATTCTTTTGGGTGTACGCTTCGCATTGCTTTTAAAATGAGCACGTAATGGCATTTCTGCTTTTATAAACTAGCTGCCCAGACACAAACACTCTAAATGATAGAACAAACAATGGCATTCTTTTTGTTTTCCTCTTATAAAGGGAGAATCTCTTGTATGGGTTGGAAAGCCGTCGCCATCTGACACTCTGGTGGCAGAAACGGAGTTCAGATGAGGAGAGTGCTCTTTATTCGGTGACCCACAGCAGTTCATGGTAAAAAGGAAGTGTTTAGCTTTTTGCTTTAAAATCTGTGGTTTGGGATTGCTGTTTAGATTTCTGAAGTGGAAAGATGTTGATGCTCTTTGCAAAATAAACCCATATTACATTAAAGTAAAAATTTAAATATCCCTGCAGCTTCACTGTGGCCCCTTTTCCTCACATCTCCGTTCTGAAAAGCAGAGAGATTACATCAGCACAACCAAGTTTAACGCTTAGCTATTCCCTTTTAATAGCGTGCCTAGATATAAACTTTCTATTGTTTGAATGTCAGCTTTTATGAAAATACCCTCCCGAAATTCAGCTGTAGTATTTCACCTAGCCTTACTTTGAGAGCTGATATCTTTAAATTACTTGACATAATATCCTGTCCTTCTCCCATGTTTTTCCTGTTAACATTATTGATGGAAGATGCTCCTAGGAAACTGCTCAAGGCTGACTGCATCTGGGATGCAGATGGATGAGCTACATGTGGGCACAGTGACATGGAGCATGCTCTGCACTAGGTGGTGCTGATGGGAGAACCTACAGCCTCCTTAGTGCTCCAGTAAATTTACTGCCATTATCTTTCAAATAAGAGGAGTTTAAAGATATCTTCAGACGTAGAGGGGGTATTTCTTAGATTCTTAGATTTTGAATGGGCTCTTTTGAGAAAGAGGCTCGTGAGAAAAAGTGAGATGAATTCCGTAGTAAGTGACTTGTACTAAAGGGTTGCATGAATGTAAAAATATGAGTCTACTGTTCCTAAGGAACTGAAGCCCCTAGTAGTGTGCTCCTGTATCTCGGCCAGAATTTCTGCTTTTCCAGGGTGTATTATAGGACGATCCCTCAACCTGCACAACCATTCCAAACATCAGACTTTTTATGTCTTACCTAAAGAAAAGGGAAAGAATTTTCAAAAACAAATACTTTGCTCATAAGCACTTTTGAAAATCGCATGGATCTGAAACTATAAATTCAGAAGACTAAATACAGCATCTTCTCTGAGAATTTTGTTCATACTTTCCAATTTTGATTGCTTTCAGCTATTCATCTAAGCATATAGTGACGCATGTAAGTAAAAATATTGTGATTCATAGAGGTGCCGAGTACTCTCCCCTTTTACTGACAGCAGTGGGAGTTCAAGTTATTATTAATTCTGAAGATTGAGGTTCTTTTCTTTAGGTACTTCATCATATGGTTTGCTACAAATTTCAGCATCCAAGTCTGAAAATGGCCATAATCACTTAGGTCCCTAGAGGTGATCCCTCAAATCTTAAATGACTAGGAAGTGGCTTGAGTTATCTTGATGCTTTCCAGATAGTGTTTAGACAAAGAATGTCTGCATTATTCCTTTTCAGTCTGAAATCTGCAGATCTAGTACTAGGGAGGAAGCCTGGAAAACAATGACCTCCTTGTCAGAGACTCTGGTTTCAGTTGGGAACGGTCATTTGGCCTGTCTAGTTAATAAGCCCCAGAAACCTTCTGAATTAGAAAGAGCAAAGGATGTTAGTTTAGAAGGTCAGAGGGTTAACAATGGAAGGAGCAGTTGGACTCGAGGTCATTTTCTGAGCAAGGTTTAGCAGGACAAAACAAAGATGGGAGAAGCATTGATAGGAGTTAGAACACCTACGGCTTACATATTTCTAGACTTCATCTTCTGATAGCATAAATTGTCATATCTTCACTGGAACTAGTAGAATTATAGTTGTTTATATTGGTAGAGACTAACTCCAAACCCTCAGACTTATTATTGCTTTGAAATAGGCTGATGAAAAACCTTTCAAAAACATTTGGAGTTTTAAATTGAATTAACGGATGAGATCCCTATTTCCTGGTTCTAATTTGTGTGGAATGCTAAATACTCTGTTTAGTTAGGAAAGGGAAAATGAATTTTCTTCATCTTCTTTTTGTCTGCCAGATGTAGTGGAAAGCTTTTGAATTTCGCATATACACAAAGGTCAGGGCACCAGAGTAAAAACTAGGATTGTGCAAATGGCGTGGCCTCTATAGCTTGAGGACATGGCCCTGCTGGGAGTTCAGTCCAGACCTAAATGAGAATGTAGTCCTTTGAATTCACTCATTCTTCTTCTGGACATTTGGAAAAAAATAACACGGTCCTCTCTCCCTGGAGACGGAGATCCTTTAAGGGTCTCCAATATCTAAGGTAATCCATGCATCAGCTTGGTCCATCTGCCTAAATACATCTTAATAGACCTGTGTTGTCTTCAGAGAAGAGCTGACACGGTTTGATTACTTTTATATTGACAGCTCCAGCTTTATTAATGCCTTTTGTTCAGGCAAATGAGAATTGCAGTGTTCCTGAAAGCTTCTGTGAAAATTACTGATTTCTAACGTCATGATAACACCTTCATGAAAAAGAAACATTTCTGCATTAGTGATTATGGGGACTGTTTCCAGTTTAATCACCAAACTTCAGCAATGTCACATCTTGAAGTATCAAACCAAGGCTGTGTAACATGCAGAGCACCGCTTTCACCTTTCCAGCATTGTTCAATTATTTGTTGTGGCCACATAGGGAAACTACCAGACATAGCTCAAAGGAAAGGCTGGGTTTCAGGAGCTGCTTTATCAACATCTCTACCCCTTGCCTCGCTCAAGTGCACATTTGGAGACATCTATTAAATGCATCATATATTTATTTAAGAGCCTCTGATAGAGGAACAGTAACTTTGTTTCTGACTGTTGGACATACCTATGAAAACTTATTTGGCTTGGAGATGGCTTGATTCTAATTCTTAGAGGTTTTTGTAGACCAGTGTGTCCCAGCCTCAGGAGCCCGGGAAGCTCCTGCCTCAGATCCTCTGCTCTCCTAGCCTGGTCCTTGCCTTAGGTTGCCTGTGAGCAAGTGCAAGTGACTTTACCACTTAAAGAACTGTTCGTTACCTTGTCTGAAGTGAAGATATTGGGCTGAAGGGAAGCATCCCCAAAATCAGTTGATCAATCTGAGTAGACTATTTCATTTAGCTGCCTTCAGTAAAGATAACCTGGGGAAAGAGAAAAGGAGGCTAGAATCTTATTTGCTAGTTTGTCAAAAATCTATTTGGATTCTCCAAGATCATCTTCATTCAGAGAGCTATCTTTGACTCACAGATCCACAAAAAAAACCCATTAAAACATGCGTAAGGCTCTTCACAGAGGATGACTTTCACCCCCAGGCCATTCTCAACTATCATGGATTCTGAAATTCTTTTTTTTTTTTCTTTTTCTTTCTGAAGTATATTATTTTGCCCAATAAAATGTAAAGCTCTATTTAATCATGTTAATAGGGTTTTTTTTCCTGTTCATACAAGGCTGTACTTTAAACTTGGCATATTGTTAATGTTGCTTCAAAACTGTTACTTTCTATCATGCTGCTTTATCTGAACTTTGGGGGCTTGGGGATCGATAACTCCCTTTCAGCTGCCAAGCCACATGCAGAATCTGACTTTTGGGAGCCAGGAACTGTTCAAGGCAGCTGGTGATCGCTGGACAATTTGGACAGAAGGTAATGTCACTTATGTTCCTCACACTCTCAGTCAATGCTCAAGTTCTGTGCATGTCTGTTAAAAGGTCCAGCTACTCAAAATCTGCAGTGGATGCTGGTTATTCAGTGTGAGCCTTCTGCACAACTATTTAGCAGTTTGTAAGTGGTTTTCCAAAGCAGTGATCTAAACTAATTGATATTACAGACAGAATATTAGTATGAGACTGAGTGATCTTGATTTTCCTCTCCACTGATATTTGTGGGTTTATTCTGGTGCCGGCCCAGGAAAACACACCCATGAGCACCTCTAAAACACAGTTCATCATTATTATGTTACTAGCATCGCTACTACGTGTTGCTGGATCAGGATCAAATTGCTCAGCAGTCTGCAGAATGAATGCCCAAGTGAAAAGACAATCAACCTCCCTTTGTTTTCAGAGGAAAAGCAGCAAATTTTACTTTGGTTAAGAAAACAATTTTCAATTTTATTGTATTCTTGTAGCAGTTCAGAAAAGAAGATAGAAAGAGCAGGTGGCCAGCCTAAAGCCTTAGTGTGGAAGAAAACACAGATCAATTTGTTCCCCTTGAAAGGGGATCTTTTAGGGAACAAATTAACATTATAACATTTATTTTTCTTAATGAACATAAAACTGGCAAACACTTTACTGTCCACCTCTATGAACGCAAGAATTTTCCTATTAGTTAGGTCTGAAAAACCAGAAGGATAAATTGGGACTGGAAATCCATCTAGCATTTTAGCTTGGGAATAGTGGGTATTCTTTCAACTTAATGAGAGTGCAGTAGAAGATACAAGGCAACACTGCAGAAATGCTGTTTATTCTGCCTACATTCATATTACATTTCACCTATTGTCATGCTAGAGGCCCATTCTAAATTAATTTGGCAGATAAATTTACGATGGCAATTTGCCTTCCAGTTGTATAATTTATTCATGTCTGAAATAATTTATTATATTCTCCCTTAAAGCAATCTTTTTTTTTTTTCCTAGGGTACCACCTTAGTAAATAAAATTTATTGTTTACGCTGAGCCTTGTGTGACTTCACAGTGGTCAGTCAGTAACCTCAAGGGGAAAGTTCTGGTCACATTACTGGTCACTTATTTGGATGGATGATGGAGTGCCCTGGTCCCATCTGTACATATGTTACTTTCTTTTGTCTTAGGGGCACAGTTGGAAAGATTAATTAAGTCCATCTGCAGGGAAGGACCAGCCTTAGGGGATTCAGGTAAATAAAATAAATGCCAAGGGGAAAAAATGCTGAGGGGGATGTTTTGAAAATCAAACTGTTTTCCATAACATTAATGGGGAAATTACATACAGAAGGAGACTGAAAGAAAAGTTAAACTCCCTTCTAGTCTGGGTTATTTCAGCATGACCTGATAAACATCTCCGATTGCTGCTGTGCTGGGATAAGGATCTGTGAAGAGGGTTAAAGTCCACGGGCAGTATTCTCAGCTGATATAAATCAGTGTGGCTTTCTGATCTCAGTGGAGATACCTACACCTTATAACAGTAGAGATCTGAGTCCTATCTGCCAGAGTGATATTATTTCTGTCCCTCATTTGAGTGATCCAAGACATGCAGTAAACTGATCCTAATTCACATTCTGTCTCCTCTTAATCTTTTTTATTCTAACAGCGGTATATTCTTTATGGCTCTTACATCCTACCTCTGTTTTCCTTTCCTTTGAGCTTCTTTCCGTATTTTCTTCCTTATCGTTTCCTTCCCTTTCCTCCAAAAAGTTCAGCATGCAAATGAATCTAATAGCACTGAGCTAACCGATATGATAGCAGCTTGTAGAATAGAAACTCAGCTCTTACTGCCTTTTATATCCTTATTATTATATGCATAATTAATTGGTGTAACTAGTACACAAGCCATGTGAAATTTGTGGCCATTTAAGTTACCTCTCACTCTGCTGCCTTATCAGTCTAAGTGGAGATTTGTATTCCACTATGCAACGGGCTTACAATTCACAGTATTTTCATGAAACATGAAATGGAAAAACAAAAAATACCACTTTTCTCACCGAGGTTTAGCTGTCTTAAGGGACTGAATATAAGAGCTGTTCTTTTAAACTTTTGTTGGAGTGAAGTTAGGTTCATAGGTGAAGTTAGGAGTTGAACTCCTGCTGACTTTTAAATTCATTAGTTAAGGCAGAGAAATCAATTTAAAAGGAAAGAGAAGAAGCATACAGAAAAGATACAAAGAAAAATGTAACTCGAAGGACACAGGGGGAATGGCTGTTGGTGATCAATTGAACTACTCTGTACACATGAAGATCTACTGGTGAGAGGGAAGACTCTGGAAATGCACGTGCCTGTCTCCAGCCTGTGCTAGCAGCACTGGCCCCACAGTCTCAGAAAGGGACAATGCCTTCTGTGGTTGAACTTTGAGGTCTAAATCTAAGCAGTTGCACAATCCGCAGTATGCACAAACTGCCTCTATGTATAAATAATGTGTGAATATCTACACATTGCCAGACAGAGCCAATTAGACACCCTAGAGTATATCTGGGTTTTTGTTTCAGAAACTGTACATGGATCAGTACCTCACCATCTTTAGATAAAATTATCATTTAAATAAAAATGTGATTTGATATCTGTGTATTTAGGATGAATGGCTCAATGTGCTGCCATTGCAGAACAGAGCTTTTGTCACCCGAAGGCACTCGTTCCTTCTGGCTTGCTGCACTTTCTACATGAAGGGTATTGTGAGGGGTCTCTCCTGGTCTTCATGAAGTAAGTCAATGGCCACAGTTCAACACCTAGAAAACAAGCCCTGCATCTCAGAAACACTCTCACAGCTAGACTGGAATAGTTCTTGTTCGTATCAGTGGCACAGCAAAGGAAAGAGTAGCTGTGGGACTTAAATGGTCCCTTAAAGGATAAAATGTCCCCCCATGAAATCTTCTGGGACAATTCATTTTCTCAGGTAGAGATAGGTGGTTCCTATCTGCTTTATGCTGCACGTACTTATTATCATAGGTAGCTGAGGACTTTCTCCTGCAAAGAGTGAGCCATATCAATTCCACTGGGCTCCACGTCTACATATTCCGCGGGATTCTGGAAGCAAGCCTGGATCATGGTAGTATGTTTCCACTGTGGCAACTGGGAAGTTGAAACTGGGTGACTGAGCAGGGTTTTTCTTCACTGTTTCATAGCAATACACAGGGTTTGTTGGGCCTCCAGACTTTTTTTTTTTTGTAAGACTTAGCCTACCTGCTATTGGGAAATGATTTGTGTGTCTGTTGGTTTTTTTTTTTCCCAAGTGGGTTTTTTTTTTCGGTTTGTTGGTTTTGAAGGTTTTTTTGAGGCGATTGGAAATCTTTAAACAAAGTATTTCAGATGGGGATTGATTCTTTTGTCATTTACTAAAAACTGAAAAATGCTTTGTGCTCTGTTTTGGGTTTTTTAGGAGGGGGAAACCCTGTTATTAAAAACAGATATTCCTCACTGAAATTTTAATTTCCTGGAAAAAAACCCCACATTTTCCATCAAAATATTTCTGTTAAAGAACTATGCCAAGTCTCCAGGGTGTCCTTCTGAAGAGACAGGAAAAAAAAAATCACTAGAAAAAGAGTGACTATCAACAGACAGATATTCGGTTCTGCTCTATGGTTCTTACTCAGGTAAAATTCCTCCTGGGATAAGAAATGAGAGCAAATTTCAGCATATAGGAACTGGAGAATCCTGCCTAACATATGGCTAAAGTAACTCCCAGACCTATAGATTTTCCAGGAGCGAACACATTTTATACATACCTCAAGTAACCGAGCTGTTCATTTTACAGAGTGAGTTTAACAATTGAAGAATGGTTGTGTATGTACCACGGAGCCGGCTCAGCAAAGGTTTTCCTATAATTAAAATCCATCTGGCTCTGTTCTGAGAGGGAAATCGCGGACCTCTGAATGTTTTGAGTATTTCCTTACGCCCCACAGCAGCAGAAAAACTCCATATGCCTCGAACTGTCAAATTCCGTTTTCCCTAATCATGTGGATAACCAGCTGCGATAAGGACCTCTAGTCTAGCATCTTTGACCTGAAACTGGGCAATCCAAAGCAAAGATGATGGAAGTGGTCATGGAAAGTCTGAGAGGCACAGAGAGGTTGGGGACAGGACGGTTGGCGTGCGGGGAGCTTTGGGAGAGGGTGCGATGTGTTACCGTGCCCCGGCCCTGGGGACCGGTCCAGCCTGCGCCCAGAGAGGCTGCCCTACTTCGGATTGCCCTCTGCCCTCCCTGCCTGCCCCTGGGGCCTTTCCCCAAGTCCTCCGTGTCCACCCCAGCTGCGGGACAAGTGACAATCGGGCTCTCCTGCCCGGGGAGCCCCAGGAGGCAGCTGGCGGGCAGCAGGGCAGTGATGGATGGAGGGCTGGAAGGAGGGACGGCGGGGAGGGGCACGGCTGCCTGGCGGCGCGGTGCTGGCCCCGGGGGAAGGGGTGGGGGGCCGGGGGGCGGGGGTGTGCCCCGCTCTCCCAGCCGCCGCCGCGGCCCGCCCCGCTCACAAGGTGCCGGAGCCGCAGAGAGAGCAGCAGCAGCAGCGCCGCGTCCCCGCCGCCCGCCACGCCATGCCCAACTTCGCCGGCACCTGGAAGATGAGGAGCAGCGAGAATTTCGACGAGCTCCTCAAGGCGTTGGGTGAGGAACGGGGGAGCCCGGCGCAGGGCAGCGGGCGGCCCGGGGCTGCGTCTTGCGGGAGGGGGCCGCGGGTGGGGGGCTGCAGCCGGAGCCGCGCTGCGGGGCCGGGCAGCGGGAGAGCTCCGAGCGCTCCCCCGGCGGCGGGGGCGGCGGGGCGGGGGGAAAGCCGGGAGCCCTTCCCGGGAGGGGCCCGGCCCGGGCAGAGCCTCACCTGCCGGCACCGCTGGTCCCGCCGCGGGGATCCCGCTCCGCCGCCGGGACCCCTGGTACGCGCGGTGCCTCTCGCCCCCGCCGCCCCGAGCTGAGCCGCGGGCACGGCCGGCGACTGCGAGCTCTGCTTCCTCCCCGCTTCGCCCAGGTGTCAACGCCATGCTCAGGAAGGTGGCGGTGGCTGCCGCCTCCAAACCCCACGTGGAGATCCGCCAGGACGGGGACCAGTTCTACATCAAAACTTCCACCACTGTCCGCACCACCGAGATCAACTTCAAAATCGGGGAGAGCTTCGAGGAGGAGACGGTGGACGGACGAAAGTGCAGGGTAGGAGAGCTGAGGCACGTGTGTGTGTGTGTGTGTGTGTGTTGCCAAGTTCTTTTTAGATGGGACAAACACATCTTTTGCCGCTGTCCCCAGACAGTGGCATTGCTGCCCTCCACCCTCTTCTTCCCAGAAACACTCTTTCTGGGTTCTTGGTGGTCACCACTCCTCTTGTCCCTTGTCTGACATTCCCTTGCATGGGAAAACTGAAATCTGAAGGCAACAGAGCATGGCAGGTCCCAAAGGCAGAGTTTGAGTATCTGCTTGCCGGCTCCTTGTCCAGCTCTTTTTGCTTCTGTCTCCCCTGGAGACCTCAGCTGCATTGAAAGCTCTCCCCCAGCCTCTGTCCCTGACAGGAACATAGGGAATGGTGGAGCAAGAGAGACCTCAAGAGTCAGGATTCAGTGCATGAACCTGACATAACATGTCCTAAACTCCATCAGCTGAGTTCACAAGCAGGACCGCAGACTGTTGGTAGTTTGGGGCTGAAACCCTCTTTAATTCCCTTGCAAGTGCATGTCTCCAGTTTGCTGATCAGAAAAGTCTTTAACAGTGTAAGACAGACTTTTGGCTAGTGTTATACCAGCCGTAATTACACCATCTCCTTGTGCAGAAGTGCAAGACAGGGTGTTCACTGGAGTGTTTTGGGCTTGATTCCGTGTGTGAGCCCCTGCTCCTCTACCTTTAGAACCACTTCTATGGCTGCGCGAGGGGCTTTAAGTCGGCAGCATCTGACGCCAGCTTCTCGCTGGTGTAGATACATGGGACCTGGGGTATTGGAGAACTGGGCTGTGATCACAACTGTCTTTCGAAAAAACTTATCAAAGGCATGGGTTAGTTGTCCTTTCCTCATGCGCTTTACTGTCACACTTAGAAGAGAAGTATATATAAAGCACTTGCAAAAGAAGTATGAACAAAGAGTATCAGAATGTAGTCCCAAATGAGAATACAATTTTAGAAGTATCCTGTGAGGGTGAAATAATCTACTTTCCAAAATATGATCTCTGCTAATTCTTGGGCCAGTTTCTGAGACCATTTGCACCGCTGAAAATTCAGAACTTACTATCTCTGGTGAAATTGCTGTGAATTTAAATTTATGAAAAAGGGAGGCAGATTCTGGGAGTGAGTGAACACTTAGAACATCCACTTGATCTCGAGGAAGAGTGATCGTATATTTAACAGTTTGTTCAGGAAATGTTGCTGGCTTTCTTAATTTATCTTGTTCGGCAAAAGTAGTATTTTAGCGTCTTCATGCATGATGCATATACAATACATGTGACCCGCTTTCTCGAGAAGGATTTATTGCTGCAGATGGAAAAACGATAATTACAGCTGTAAGCTATGAAAGTTGGAAAAATCTGAAAGAAATGTGTTTTGTGAAGTAGTAAATTTTTTCCATGTGTTGTGAAATTATTTATAGCCCACTCTCACGAATAAGTTGTACCGCTGTGTGTATATAACCAAGATGTGGCCACAGAGCAGAAACCGACAGATAATAAAATTAATACTGCAGAATGTAATTTGCTGTATCTGGCAAAATTGCTGACTGGTGATATATTTTGATACACTTTATGGGGTGGAGGGTTTTGTTCTGCCAGCTAACTTGATCCATTGTTCATACAAAGAGCGAGGCTATGTAGTTGTACCACAAGGCACAGCTTCTAATATTGCCGTTTGAGACGTTAGCTTAAAAAAACTATTGTTTGAAAAAATATTTATAAAGTAAACAGCTAATTTTAAATCAAAGTAAAGGCTTTTTTTTTTTTTTTCCCTTGGAAAGTCTGGGAAGTGTTAACTTGAATTTATGCATACATATGCACACACACATGTATGATCACAGACTGATGAATGTCTCCCAAGTGCTAGTTAGAAAGCGATTCCTTGCACATTCATTACAGGGCATCCTTCTGCACAGCTGTTCCAGTGCACTGAAGAATAATAGTTCAGTGCTAGAATGAAACTCAACAGTGTCAGGACTTGCCTGTTTGTGAAAGCTAAACAAAAGTCCTATGGGGTTTTAAAAATTATTTTTCAATGTTTTCATGGTGATTATTGAAATGCTTTGAAAAATGCCCCAGGATATTTCAATCTCCAGACTCACAAACTTAAAAAAGTAATGCTGCAAACACTAGAATTTTAACAAGGTGTCTTTAATTTAGGTGTGATTTATCCTAGTTTGTTAGCACATTAAGTGTTCAATACACAGTTAACTTGGCACGGTGCCATGCAGCATGAAAGGTTATAAGTGACAAATACTGCATTATTTATCACCACAACATGATACATACGATTCTTTATGCTTTTACACTAAGGGCACTCTGTAGTGATAAATAGCGTGTCAGATCAAACCACATGTGTACAAAGATGCTTGGGAATGTAGACACTACGTTATTACATGTTTATACATTATACTTTTCAACATCAAGCGTTTTATGAAAACTGACTGGCTTTTTAATTTGGAAGTAAATGTAGATTTACACTGAAAAGACACATTTACCATTACTTTGTTATTAATATATACCTATTTCCAAAATGTCCCCTCACACCTTCATTTTTGTTTCATCACTTTCAACTGATGTCCTTTTCCCTTTGGCTTTATCTATGTGTTGCTCCTTTACTGCAGCAATTATTCTCACTACTGCTCATTGTTGTGTCTCTGCCTCATGCTGTTGGGGAATATAATTAATGTTATTCCTAACGGTTTTCTTGCCTGCAGAGTCTGGCCACTTGGGAGAATGAAAACAAGATCTATTGCAAACAAACTCTTATTGAGGGAGATGGCCCCAAAACATACTGGACTCGAGAATTAGCTAATGATGAGCTGATTTTGGTAAGAACCTTGAACCTACCCAATACACGCACCATATTAACAGTTTTTTGTTACCATGTAGTGTGACTTGCTATTTTTCCCTACATCTGGAAAACTACCATTTTCATAATCCTCCACAGTACAATTCATATGTCATTTTTTTTTCTTTCTTTTTTTTTAAAGAACAAATTAAGATATATGCAGGTTCTCACTTGGATTTTATTGCTATAACTTTTGCCATACTTTTCTGGTAGAATAATCACAAGTAGGCCACTTCTGCTCTGTAAATTCACAACACCAGCAAAGAATTTCCTTGATTTATTGCAGATTTTCTCTGGTGAAAGTGAGATCAAGGCATTTGACCTCCTTTCTGGAGCACCTTCTTTTCTAGGCGTGTGCATAATATGTTGGTTCTTATCCACAGTCACATGGTGTATAGCAGGAAAGATGTGGCGTGTTGTTAGCATGCTCTACTAGTGAATTCTGGATAAATAGTTGATTAGACTGTTACGCCTCATCAGTTTGGGCATGGAAGACATGTTGCTGGAGTGACAGGTAAGAAAACATCAAAGCAGGGAGATTTGATTTCAGACTATCACACGAACTAAACCTCTGCACTTTAAAAAACAAACAGCCTCTCCAAAACTTCTCTAAAGTAGTTGGAGCTCTGTTTTTAAGATTGCATCTGAAAGAAAAACAGGACCTAAGCCTAACCAAATATAAACAAAAAGCTTTTAAGGTGTTCATATTATTCCAGACATCTTGGAACTGTTCACCCACCCCTTAGAGGAGGTGTATGCTGTTAGTGAAATCACACTCGGTTCTGCACAGCTGTGCAGGGACAGCATGTTCAAAATCTTCTGACACCCTAAAGCTCAGCAACGAGGTGTTTCTAGGAGTGATGGTGGTGAGTGTGAGGTCTCTAGTCCTTTGGAGAAGTTAAGATGGCCAAAATTAACCCTTCTGGGAGGCAGCAAAGGGTTTGCTGTTTGGAGGAAGACAGAAAAGGGTAAGGGAAGCTATATTTTCTTGTCTGTGGCCCCCAATTTTAGAACCTTGGGATATTCCCTCCAGATCATTATTTGGGCTTTAAAAGCTAAACTACCTGAAGAGATTGGCTGAGTTGTGTTCCTTAAAGAACAGGAATAGGAGCTCTTAGTAAGAAGACCTTGGGATCCCTTTTGATCTCTTGCCTCTCAACTGTGTTTGGGTTTTTCATCCCTCCAGTGAAGAAAGATTCAACTTACATGTTTCCGTCTTATGCTTGGAAATTTTCCTTAGATCTGGGTCTGCAAACCCCCACTTACATCTTACTTCTTCAAAATTAAGATCACAGTGAGAAGAGATCTTTTTCTTCTCCTTTCTTTCTTCTTCCATCCTCCTAGATTTGTTAGGATTCTTTAAGACCTGTAATTCATTCTCATTCAGTTTTGCTGCCCGTATAACTTCAAACATTTAGCAGCTCCCATCTTCACACTTCTCAAACCTCCCTACTTTCTTAAGAAATATTTTCTGTTCCTTTACTCTTTCTGATGTGCTTTGGTAAGCTTTCCCTATTTCCATTCTGGCAGAGCACCTGAAATAAGCAGAAGGAAACCACATTCTTGTGAACTTCTAGATGTTTGCAGCCGGGAGGCTGTCTTTTATGGGGCAGAGCCTGCGATGTAGCCATTTAGGAACTCTGTAAGGCTGATACGTATTCTCACAGTCTCGGCTCCTGCTTCTCTATCCAAATAAATCTTTTCAAGAATCTTGAGTCTCCTTCTTAGCTATTACATACATTTGCAGAAGGAATCAAGAAAACTCATACCCCATTTGGAAAAAGCTGTAAGAAGGAATCTAAACTGTGTTAGACTGAGGCATGAGTGGAAAAAAGGCTTGGGGCAACAGGCAGGGGGTAAGGAATGAGTTTTACTCTGCTAATACTGGCTGCGTAGATGTTGGAGCTTTGCCACATCATTTTGATCTAATATGCTGCATTGCTTAGGGGGTCCATTTGATTATGACATTTTCCTAGTGGAAGGATATATTTTTCTCTCCAACACAGCATGTTAAATAAAATGCATTTATTATCACATATAATAATAAAAAAAAAAATCAGTGTTGAATTGTCATGACTACCACAGAGCTAAAATTGAAACCATATTACTGTATAATTATCAATCTTTCTTGCATCCTGGCAGAAGAATTCCTTATGTTCTTCAAAGATATCCCCTTAGAGCAATAATGATGGTCTTCTGTGTCACATCATGTCCTCTGTTACACAGATGCTGAGAACAAACTATTTAGTTAGCGAAGGTTTTCTTTACCTTCAGATACCAGTTACGTTTGCTTTAGTTCTCCTTAGCTCCCTGCAGCCTGGACAACGCGATTACTCTTATTAGCAGCTCTTAAATATTTATCTCATACAATGGCACATATAGGTCTAATGTCCTGTTAGAAAAAGAGTCCTTTCGGCTGAGTAAGGGAAGAAGGACCAAGCTCTGCTTTATAAAAAAGGTATTGTGAATGTGTTAGAACATTGCAACTACTTTCAGCAGGGCTGTTTACTCTAATCTCATCTGATGCAGTCGCTGGGATTTCAGTGCTGCATTTTTGGCAGTACTGAAGAATGTAAATAAAAACAATTACATGGAATACGCAAGCAAGGGAGGGCTAAAAGGATAGATCCCCATTGAAGTCCACATTTGTTTGTCTTGAATGTATCTTTAGATTATATGGTATTGTACTTTAAAACTGTAATGCATACAGAGAGTCAGAATATCTGTATTTACAATGCCACATCCATGAACTATACTTGAATGAGTGCTTGAGCAATCAAGACCAAAATATAACTCAAAAATATGTATTTCCTTTATTTGTCTGAAAAATAAGATCTGGGATTAAGTCTATTCTAATATGCTTTTTCTTCCCTTTTCTTTTATACTCTGTAATGTTTTTGCTGCTGCTGTGTGTTTTTGTCGGGGACATTAATGAGCTATCAATCACATGTGTAAGTCAGAAGAACAAAAGGTCTGCTCTTTACAAAGTTAAAGGATGCTCCTTCCAAATGTTAGCTATTCAAATGAGAAACATTTATATTCAAATCTTACCTGCATCGCTGCTTTCATGGCTTCTCATGCCTCTATAGATTTTAGTTTAATCTGTAACACATAAACATTTTAAAGTGGATGGTTACTGAAGAGGGGCTTTAAGAACAGCCTCAGACCACATTTTACACAGTTCACGTATCACACAGGGGTTCTCAGAATCAATTATAGCAAGGGTCAAAGATCAGAACATTAGGGGGGGGTCAAGCATGGTTTCTATTCTACGCTCCCTCCCCAGAAAGATCATGCTGTAGTTGATTAAAACTGGCGAACTGTGGAGCCTTGATGAGCGAGTGAACATTTTTTAAATGATATTGCTGGCTTCTGAAATTAAATGTAGTAGGTGAGAAGGGTCAATGCAGATTTGGAAAGATACTTTGCAGCTGAATGCTGAGATTTGTGATGTGCTCAAGCCTTGTATCAAACAATGTTAAACTACCTAAGTGTTTAAGTGTTCTGTAGTTTTTGGAGAGTGCTCTTAAACAAAATCAGTTATCAAAAGGAGGGTCTAATTGTGCTGAGGTCAGTGGGGGGTTTTGCTGCTGACCTCATTAAAGCAGCCTTAATGAAAGTTCAGAAGCCTGTAGTAATGCATGGACCTAATGCTTTAATTTACTATTTGCCACAAACAGATTTACAAGGGGACTTAGGGATCTGCAGCCCCTGCTTACTACTACTACTACTGCCTGGTCTGGGTCACATCCCAAACATCTAAGCAGAGAAAGAAGCCAAAACCATTTGCATCTTGGATGCATCTGATCCTGTATATAGCTTCTTACAATATCAGTTGTACCTTAGATGTTTGCTGTGTACTGGCTTTCAAGACTCATACTGGGAGATACAGTTGTCTCACGTTCTTACTTCTGTCATTCATTTGCTGCGTGACTCTGAGGAAACTGTATGTAGCAGTTCTCAAACACAAATACCAACATTTAGGTACCTGGATAAATGGCCTGATTTTGCACGGTCCTGTCAATCCTGCAGAAAGTGAGGTTGTATGCGGGTTGATTTGCTATTAATATATGAGTTTGAAAGTGGGGGCTGCACCTTCTGTGACTACAGCCCCATAATGACGAACCTCTCTCATAAAACATTATGTGAGTCAGGCGGAGAAGGGAAATATCCAATATGCCTTTATTGTGAAGATCTGTATCTTTATTCCGGATAACATGGAAGTTTGCATGTGGACAAAGCCTTTTCTGAGGCTCATTTAAATAATATCTTCTTTTCTCCATTTGTATGATGTTGTATTCTGTCTTCCTTTTGCAAGTTGCCTCTGCAGCTTGGTCAGTCATGAGCAGATAACAGGAGAATTTTGCATACACTGGCAGAAGTGGTCTTTCCCAGGTGATTGTTTCAATGACAGTCTTCCTAATTATACTGCGCGCTCCACTTATCACAAAGGCTCCTCAGCAAATGTTTATAAAGAAGGCCTTCAAAAAGCAGATTTACTCATACAATAATATATTACTGCCCTGTAATTCTCTTTTAATCTCTGATGATGTCAGTGGTCATCAGATTTTGAGTGAACTGAGAGAGGTCAATATATTGGATTATCCCCCTGTGCAAGGCTTTGTTTGCAGCGTGCTTTTGAACTCTCAGCTACAGATTATGACAAGCTAAGTGAAGAAAACAATTCTGTAATTTGCAGTCATTGCACATTTAGAATCTTACTTTAGATTTAGATAGATGCCTTGCCTTGTAGCATTTTGTAAGATAAGTGGGACCTTTGTGAGCTGATGAGAAGGTGGTGTTTGAAAATCCTGCATCTTCTCTTCAGATTTGAAAGGCAGTTTGGTAGTGTTGCACTTTTTTTTTCAGTTGCTCTGGTGAAACTTCACCACCAAATAGCCAGGATTGCTTGCTCTCTTTCTCTTTATTAAGACATTCTACTCTGGGTCACGGAAATATTTAAAGTCTGCTTGTTCTGACAGGAACTATCACTTCTTTGCAATCTAGAATTAGAACCATAGACACTAAACTGCTTCATCCTACCCCTGAATACAAGGATTTAAGTGTGAAGGATAGAGGATTAACAGCCTTTTGATTTGGACCTTCCCCTGAGCTTGGGCCCAGCTGTACATTAGATGTTACTGTGAGTAACTGCAAGAAAAGGAATGCAGCAAGTTTGAACACATTCCTCTTTGCTTTGTTTAGCAACATGTAGTGGAATTTTATCAACAATGCTAGTAAGTTACAATAAGCTAGGGAAACACCTTTTAGGTAAGTCCACATTTAGACCACGTACATAACCATGACAATCAAAGCCATTTGTTTATGTGCTTCAGTATGGAATTAGGTCACTAATCATCTGAATGGGTAAAAGGTATAAAAATCTAAGTGCTAAAAAAAGGCAGCTTATTCCTGAAACAGGTCAGAGGCCACATAATCTAAGCTGGGTCTTCAAGGAAAGGATGCCTGGCTGCTTGAGAAGTGCCCAGTGGCTACGTAGTACTCCAGAGTAATTGTGATTGGCCTTTGCATTAATTTTATCTCTTTATGATCTAGATTTAAGTATATGATTGTAAATTATAGTGGTTTTCGAGACTGCTGTGTTTCAGAGAATGACAATCCTTGGGTATAGCTGCTGGCTAAGACTGGGTTTCCCATGTATGTCCATGTTGCCTGCACTTAGTTTTTATCCTGACAGAGCAATTTGAATGCAGGCCTTTGCCTGAGATTTTCAAGAGTCCAGAAGTCCAGCTGGAGCTGGACATTGGAAGTACAAAACGAACAGCCATCGCGCCCTGTCTGCGTACATGCGGTGGACTTGCTGCCTCTGCAATGCGTTTTGGATGCGCTCACAGTACTGAGTTTTCTCAGAAAGTTACTGTTTCTTTTTTCTTCCTCCACATTATTTTTGTCTTTATTTTCACACTCCCTCCTGTGAGTCTTGCAAGGAAGCTGCCAGTCCGACTACACTAATGTCTTAGGAGCAAGCTCTGCCCAGGAGTGCAGTCTCAGAACTGGACACCAGAATTTCGGACACTCAGACCTACATTGGCACCCTAGGACAGCCTTGCAGTATGGATCACATCTATTTCAATCTACTCTTCCCTGCAGTGTTCCCTCTCAATACAACTGCTGACCTGTTGTGAGAATAACTGCTGCTGCACAGGTTTAGGGGTAGGAGTTTGCCTCTTAATTTCCCCGAAAGAATAGACATAAATCAACTAGGGAGCTTACAAGACTTTTGGCAAACTGCTGCTGCAGCCTTTCTCATTAGAACTGGCTGATGTGGCACCCACTCACATCACAAGATGTGGCTGCGTAGCTGCGCAGCTCCAACTGTCAGACTGGGGCCGTGCCAGCTCTTGAAGAACACTACACAAAGGCTGTTTTGCTATTATTTATGGTTTGTGTTGAAATAGCAGCGGGGGACCCAAACTTCACTGTGCTTAGCCGTGTCTGAATGTACCGTAGAAAGACAATCGCTGTCACAGTGACCTTCCAGTCTCCACAGACAACCTCAAGCCCTGGATGGTCTTTACTCTGGCTTGCTTTCTCTGGCAAAACTCCTGCCAAAATAATTTCGCCTTTGTGTATAACTTTGGAAATGTTGAAGGAAGCCATAGTAAAGGTGTTTGCAGCTGGTGCTGTGGGCAGTGGAGAACTATCTGCATCCTTTAACATTCATTTTCCGACATTTTCATGTATAAGCTAAAAATGTATACAAATATTGATATGGTAAGCTCTTTATATGCATAAAACAAAGCCCACATCTCCCAAATGCTAACAGACTTTTCTCCCCACCAAAGTGAACAAAATATAAGCCAGAATCAGTTTTAAAGCCAAGTCCTTTCAAAGAGGTGTTGGCCAAAACAGGCGTAGAAAACGTTAAAACAAATAAAGTCCAGCTGAATTTTCATAACACACTGGGGTAGGTCTTGACAGTGTTTTTTGGTGAGACCTTGGCAGTTATTACAGCCAAACATCCCACCTCACAGCTTGCTAGTGGTGAGCTCCAAATTGTCAGTGTAGCTGAACCTGAAGTTTTTTGCAGTCAGTATTTCCTCACTCTCGCACCCATTATTTCCTTCACGTTTAATTGCTTGCTTAGATTTTAGCCTGCCAGCCCTGAAATTGCATACAAACGCTTTGGGGTTTAGCTGGCTTTCTCAGACAGCTGCCGCAAGCACTGTCCTGCCCAAATGTCCTGATAATCTGTACTACAGTATTGCTGTGGCAGAATTGCCTTTTAAGCGCAGAACTACAGAGCGATTTAAAAAACGCAGGCTTGCAGATGCATACCTGAAACTGTTTCAGTCAATCGTATAACATCATACAACACTGACTCTAAGCATCTGGAAAATCAAGGTACTCTGAGGTACTGAACCTGGTGTAAGAAATGGGGTGGTAACGGGACACAGTCTGTAGTAAGTCAGTGACTTTCAGATGTGTAGTGATCAAAAGCGTGTGAGATCTCATAGGGATACATTCTGCTGGTCCTCAGCACTGCTCCGCTGACTTCATTTGAACTGCCCTGGTTTATACCTGCAAATATCAAAGAATACCGTTCGAACGTGGCATCTGAATTCCACCCTCAGCATTTCCAGTTCAAAGTGCTGCAACTGTTTCTAAATATAACAACAGTACATTCCAAATTCTCTTTCTTTTCTCGTTTTATTTATAAACGCATGCCAAGAAACTATAGGAAAAGGGAATTTCTGCATCATTTATCATTCTGACAAAATTCATTGTGCCGTGGAAAAAAGGTCACTTACATTGCATTCCTCTTCCAAAATGACTCCTTTCTTTACTCTCATCTGTTAAAAGACATTGGAAAATGTATTTCTGCTGTAGAACTAGCTACTATAGTAAAAATAACGTTAAAAAATTGTGTTAAATGTTTGCTGGTTCCATCTCTTCTGATTGATTTCTATTTCTTTTCCAGACCTTTGGTGCTGATGATGTTGTGTGCACAAGAATTTATGTAAGAGAGTAAAAACATCAATTTGCTTGTCATCTGGGATGAAGTGGAGAACTGTGAAAATCCCCAGTACAATGAGTATCTGTGTGTGCTGTTACTAATGCGGTGTTGTATGTGACCGTGTGTGCTAAATCTGAACCCATATCCTTTGTTAAGTGTATTTTGGTTTCATTTTTCATCGCAGACACTATTCCTTCCCACTTTCATGCCATCATTTTTTTGTGTCTGCTTTGTATTTTGTAGTTGTCACTTGCTATGGTTTCATCAATTATTAAACTTATTGGGCATAACTCACAGCCGTTTCGGGGTGTTTTTAATGGAAAACCCAGCAGTGCTTTGGTTAGGACTGAGACACTTCTTACCCTCTGTTGAAGTCAGTGTGGCGTTTCACTGCTGTTGGCTAGGACTGTGCTGTCAGGAACACCTCCTAGGGCAACACAAAGTGCTGGAGAGCCAAGTGAATTGCAAGGCCGTTCACGGAGCTGCAGCCTGCTCTCTCATACTCAGGGCTCTGCTTCTTTCCTTCTTTGTGTCCTGTCTCCTTGGGAGAGTTGTTGAGGAACAGTTTCTGTATCCTGTGACTGCTGGGACTGTGATTCAGCAGAACCAGACGAGACAAGGAGAGATCTTTGCCCTCTTTCCTGCCGTGTCTCTGAAGAATGCCCAGACTTTCCTTGTTGAGACACTCATTATCCAAGTACAAAACCCGGCTGTATCTACAGGACAAATAACATTGTGATCATGACTAATGCTTATTGTCATCACACCTAAGAGAGCCAGCAGAACCTGACAGACTTTACTTGTTTGGGCCACAAAAAGATAAAGCTGAGGAAAGCTGCTTTTCTCCTACCTTCTCGCCTGTGACAGAGAACTTCTGATGGCTTCATTCCCCCTCACTGTTACAGCTCTCACTTTTGGTGACTCAATATTTCATTATATGAACAACTAAGTATTTCACAAACCAGGGCTGTAGTTCAAGAATGGAGGAAACACCAGATTGAATGTATTTATTCTGGCTCAGAATTCTGGCCACAGCACTATCAGGTATTAGATTCAAGATGAAGAGACATTCCTCTAATGAACTAGAAAATCTCCTGTTCTTCAGCCTTGGAAATATCTGGAGATCGAAAGTAGGAGCACTACTTATTTCAGTGCAATATCCAAGCATATCTGACCAACTTTCAGCTTTGCAAGAATAATGTGTCTGCTTCACGTCACCCAATCATAGAAGATTTTTAGGAGGTTCAGTGTTGGCAGAGCACATGCCCTGTGCACTGGGCTGTGCTCAATATTCGGAATGGGAAAATAAGTCCAAATCTTCATCATCTTGGGACATCCATGGGAAAGAAGTTACTGTGTCTCTTCATCACTCACATAGCTATGCAGAGGAATCCCCTTTGACAGGATTGTCAAACTGCTGTGGAGAAATCAGCCACCTGATCTACATATTGCAGTGTGAGCTACAGCAGCACAGCAGGAGAGAAACGTACGATGTTTTCTGTCTCCTCTGCTCTGACAAGTCACACTTTCTTTGTCTGCCATCAGCACTCGAGACAGTTGAAAAGGGAGATACTTTCCTTCCACACTCTAACCTTAAGCCAAATCCTGTTTCCAAGACCTTGGTTCAGTTGGTACCAATTAAATACACTCCCTGTTAGCTCACATTGAAGCATGGGCTGAAATTAGTTCATCGTGGTTTAGATGCAGCTGAAGCTCCCCCCCGGTAAGAATGAAGCCATGAGGGGGAATCACAGTGATCTATCTTTATTTTCTATCTTCTTTTAAGAGTCAAATTAAAATAGCTGGTTGGTTTTTTTCCCAAACAAATTCCATTTCAGGAGTATCTGGACCTGCTTGTGGAATCAGCTGTGCCAAAGGGACTCCACAAAAAGTGCTAGGCTGAGCTAGCTCAAAGCTTCTCAGTGGTGCAGACAAAACTGTGTCTTGCCACATCCAAGGCTGAGCAGTACACGGCACTCTGTTGCAGGACACGCTGGCGCATGCCGTATCCCGACAGCAGCAGGAGCCCACCAACGCTGTAGGGCGCTTGCCTCCACCTCCCAGAGGTGGGTGGTGGATGCGGGGGCTGGTACAAGCTGATGAGGCAAGCAGTAGAGCCAAAGCCAGTAGGTAGCAGGGCTGGTTTGCCATTCCAGAAAAAGTGCTGCTCTTAGCAATTACCTTTTCTGCCTGTGTCTAAAGCAGCCTTGAGGCACAGTTTGTGAGAGTTCAGCAAGGTACTGGTATGAATCTCACATTGTCTAGAGCAAGTGAGTGCATTTAATGGAAGCAGCGATTTCTGTGTTTAGTTTCTAGAAAGTCTGATGCTAAGCTGTTGTGCTCCTCAAGCAAATATCCTTCAGAAAGCTTTCCCATCAACTGGAAAATACCAAGTCAGGGTTCCATCCAGTTGGCAACCACTATCCAAGTAGTAAAGCATGAGCTGTGTAACTGGGTTGTAGAGGTTATGATTAAAAACAGGCTCTTGAGATATGAGCTACCCTGCAAAACTGGGAACTTTCTTCTTCCAGGATTGAAACTGTTCCCCTAAGCTTCATTTGCAGTCTGGCATGACAGAAGTTCCCTTCTTTAGTAATTTCAGTGTAGAAGCTTCACCACTTGACTGACTTTCATGGACTTACATTAGACTTACTGGTGCATGGGTAAATTCATATGAACAGAGACTAGAATTGGTCCAGGGTGTTAGTTTTATGGCTCATTGTTGAAAAAGAGCAAAGGCCAAATTGCATTTTGTGAGTCCTCCTGGATTTAAAAGCTCTTCAAATCTAGGCACACAAGGATTTGGAATGATTTTACTGGCCAAAAGCCTTGCAGTTGTCTCCTGCCTTTCTTTTATTTGCTGAGATTAAGCTCCTTTGGGAACAGGGAAGTTGAAGAATGCCAGCGTGGCCAACAGAGAGAGTTTTATCCACTTTTTGTGTAAAAAATAATGAATCCAGCCCTCCTCAGATGAGGTGATGGAAGCAGAGTAGAGTTACTGTAGCTGGCATCCACAGAAACTTAGTCTCCCAATGTCTGAGTGTTAAACACTTGCTTAGCAGAACAGAAACCTGAAAGCTTCAGGCGGCCGCTCTCTGCACATAGGAGGGAGGGACCTCTGTAGGCAAAGGTGCCAGGGCAATGGAGCACCTAAAGGTTACATAAATGCATGATAGCATGTGGATATCTGGAAAGGGCCCCAGGGATTTTATGGATATTGCCTTCCAGATTCAAATCAAAGAGACGCTCTCTGCATCACTAGGTCATTTCATCAGGCCTGTGATGGAACATGCAGTGGAGCCAGGGCCAGAGCCTGGACACAGCTATGTGTATCAGTGAGCAAGCAGAAACTGCCTTCCCCTCATGCTGCTGCATTCTAATTAACACTTCGTCACTTGACCTGGAAGCACTCAGTGGTTACAAGCACAGAATGGTGACAAACAGAGCTCACCTCTGCCTGGACGGCAGCTGGCTGACCCAGGCATGCGTAGGCACCCACTGCACGTCTGCTGTCTTGCAAGCCCAGGAAGCCACGCTTCTGAGGTCTGCCAGTGCTCAGCGGTTATGGCCAAATGATTTCAGGCTTCGTTGCTAAGAACTTTCTGACCATGTAAGGGAATGCATTAAGGAACTCTTCCCTATGAGTTTATTACATACTCCTATGTATGTTTCTCCACACAAGACCAGCAGAATACAGATAGCGAAGAAGGTGAGAAGTCTTCCTCCCTGAAATCTAAAGGCTTTGTCTTGCAGTTGCCTAAGCCGTCCTGCTGGTTGAATGGATACAGTACGAGTATTCAGTTGCCTAAATACAGGTGTCTACAGCTATTTTAGATGTCCTATGAATCCAACAGATCTGCACAAATCTTGCAGCTAACAAACACAGGCGCTGCATGAGATCTGTGCCTTTTTTTTGAGAGGCAGCAGCAGACCAGGGACAAAACCTGAGGGCATCGCAACATAGATGTCTGTGGTGAGGCAACCGACTCCCAGTCTGTGTGCTTGCAGGCTTGGGACCATGCCATGCACCGCGTTGACCACACTGATAACTAACTGCTACAAGACAAAGAAAGGGTTGTACAGATATCTGCAGCAACTTGGCACGTATGTAACATTTCACAAAAACTGAACTTCCCCACATGAGTGGAACACCAGGATACAGCAGCCATATTCTCTGCCCTACGGCAAGAAGAGTTCATTTTAGGATTTTCCTTTGATTTTCCATACTTTGTTCTTATGCTGCTTTCGTAAAACATTTATTGTTTTTCTTTTCTCCAGGAAAAATAAACATCCTAACCAGTAAACAGATCAGGCAGCAAAGTTGGATTCAAAATAATCCACTGTGGGAAACCCAAAATATGAAACAAAAAAATCTCAGCCAGAAATGTGATACTGCATTGGATTGTTCAGTTCACACGTATCTGTACCAGCTACTCTGTGTGGGAACAGAGCTGTCCCACTGCATGCTGTGTGCCCTGGAGAGCTAGTGCTGCTTTAGCTCAAATGATCACTTTTTTTTTTTGCACTCCAAGTGCTACGAGATCTATTTCTGCTGACAGGAAGCTCCAAATCCCACATGGCTGCAGAATCCAGACTCTTTGAATCCTGTTAAAATATATGCTGTCTGAATACTGCCAGGTCAGAAGTGGAACAACCTAAGGTGTTCTCTTTGATATTACAGATGGTTGGCTGGCTGGCTAAGGAAGTTGGTGGAAAAAATGGTGTTATTAATAATGAAGGAATAGGTGGGAATAGTGTCATAGTGCTTTCTGCTAATTTCTTAGTTTTCAACATTTCCCACATTGCTTTCCAGAACATAAGGCCAGTTTCGATCAGAAGCAAAAAAAAGAAAACCCCAGGATTATTGCAATTTTAGTTCACTCTTACTTCTCTGCTTTGCTAAATCAGAGTGAAGTTCTGAAACAGGGGATTTTGTCTTGTAGCTCTCATTCTGTTTCTGTCTGAGGGCCTGCCAGTGATGCTCTGCTGACATGATCTGTGGCAGGCGCTCAGGTTTTTTGCCATGTTCTCAAAACAAAGAGGAATCTGGCAGCTAATCAGTTTTACAAGCTTGAGTACGATTTGCTGTTAGAATTTTTTATATGGTCACACACGGCAATTAGAGAGGAAGGTGGTGAGGCTTGAAATGGTTTCTGCAGCAGGCAATACTACAGCGTTCTACTAGATACTGCTGTCTCCCACACAAACCAGCTGCTCACTGGGAGAGGCAATTCAGTTGCTCAAGCAGAAAAGAGGTGACAGTCTCGGTGACTGAACTACAGATTTCCTGAAAGCCCTGTGGATATGTATCTCGATGTTAATCTTCACAAGATGTCCATGTGGAGCTGGTGGACTGATTTCATCATAGGTCTGATGAGTTCACAGAACGTTTTCAAAGGGCTGAAGCTTTCATGTCTAGGTAGCTGCTGCTGCTGGGAGATAAAGGTGCAATTGGAAATCAGGCGGTCTTACAGAAAGTGCAGATAGGAATAGCTATGGTGGGTCAGTGCAAAGGTCCTCTCTCCTGCAGTATCCAATGTCCAAGACTCTTCTGTGAGACCCCTGTGAGCCTGCGTATCCCTTTAGGAGGCTGAAGACAGCTAGTCTGCCTCCAAACCATGCCTTGGAAATACCTCTGTGTGCTTGTGTCCCCTTCACTCCATTTCCTCACCTTAGTGTTCCACATACAAAAAAAAAAAAAAAGAAAGGCAGGACTTTTTGACCCCCATCAAAGAGACCAAGGGACCTGTCGCCTTTTTAAATGCATTGAGAATTTTTGGCATCTCAGGTTAGGCTGAAAGAGACGGGATCACTAAAATACACAGAAGTTCTGATGACCAAGGACTTAGGGATTCTACTCACTGTGCATAAAAGAAAAAGTTTGCTAACCTTTTGTGTTTAGCTTCTATTCTGTTCTGTGACACACACCCAGAAAATACACCCAGGAGATGAGAGTTTATCTTAGCATCTCTGGAGAAAGATCAGTGATTTAAAACAATCTTGATGGAAAGCAGCATTATCAATGTTCCTCAGAGAGACCTTTTGAGCACTGATCTATTGTCCATGTCAATGCTGAGATTCTGGTGCTATTAAGAGGTCGCTGAAGCTGTTTCTTTCCATTTCTCTTGCTGCAGCTGGGAGATTTTTAAAAGGTTCCATATGTGGAAGTTTATGTAAAATTGACACCATGCCATAATGATGCAAAATGAGTCTGGAACATCTAAATAATGATATTAATTTGCATATGATCCTCCATAGGGTGTGCCAGGACATCAGCAATGACAGCAGCGAGAAGTCTGTGTCTGAAGTAAGCACCTAATAACTCTTTTTGCAGGAGTTTTTAACACTGAGCTTAGGCAGTCTGTGTCAAGGCTGGAGACTGAGAACATATTGCAGTTATTAGAGAGCTTGAAGTCCAAGTTCCTTTTAAGACACGTCACCAGCAATGTGCTTTAATCAAAAGTATTTTAGTGAAGTAAATTGGAATCATCTGGAGCTGACTGGCATCATGTTCTCTCAAGTGTGATTTATTTCCTAATTCCTTTAATGAACTTGATATCAATAGATTGTGATGAACATGAAGAACAAACAGTAAGGATCTATAATGCTTTCCATTAGTGCAGGTTATACAGAAATGTTGCAGTTGTTGGCTTTGTTGTAGTAACAAAGAGAATCTTTAGAACAGGTCATAGAGCAGCTATGGGAACAGTCAGAACGGTGCAAAAGGACCATTTTCAGGGACCGTTTGCATGTCACTGATTTATCACCGACATTTCATCCTGCTGGAAACACATCTAAGAAGGACTTGGGGTAGGGGACATCTTGCAATGTTTCTCCTAACCCTATGGGCCAGGGTCCCAAGCAGAAGGAGGCACAAAAGGTGTAGTGTGTGTTTGTGTGTGATAGCCATCGTGTCGGCTACCTAGTTTTCACACAGCTCTAGCAGTCATCGCTAAAGATGAAC
Organism: Chlamydotis macqueenii; assembly: GCF_036417535.1. NCBI lineage: Eukaryota > Metazoa > Chordata > Aves > Otidiformes > Otididae > Chlamydotis > Chlamydotis macqueenii. The sequence goes on along the minus strand of NC_141567.1, from coordinate 18,214,625 downwards.
ACAGTACTGCCTTGCCTTGCTTTCAGTTTATTATAAAGGGAACAATTTTGTTCAGAAGTTACTCACTTCTACCTGACTGAAAGACAGACCGACAGCCTGACTGAAAGACCTCACTCCAATCTTGGGAAACCAGGCTAAAATACCACAAGAGATGTACAGCCGACACAGTTTCAGTGACAGAAGAGAATACTATACACTCCTGCAGGCAGGGTGAGCCGTGCCATGACATGTACCATTCCGTTATTTTCCCAAAGCTTTTTGATTCCACCACATGGATCGACACTGTGGCGCACCAGATTTTCCATATGAAACTCACGCAACAGTTCTTTCCCCTCTCACCACAGACAGTATTCTGTGTGTTACGGCCATGTCAGCGGGGAACACTCTGCGTTGTAGGTAACAGTCAAAAAAATCTCAAGTATAATACTTGGAACCAGACAAGGATCTCAGAATAAAGGCCTGAATCTGTTCCAAGGTAGGGAGGAGGAGAGAGAGGGAATTTATATATTTTTCTACCATTTTTTTTTTTCTTCTTGATTTTGGCTGAGAAACAGAATTTAAGGAAGAGTTTGAATACTCTGCCATAATTAAATGCCTGGGAAGAGCTTCTTTATATGCTTCTTAGCTTACATGCATTTGAACAAATTGCTGTATAGCTCCCTAAACTGTTTGAAATCTGCTCTCGTTAGGGCAAATTGTGGTTAGATCTACTTTTGGCCCTGCTATCTTGTGAAAAAGTAAGTTGCTCTCTACTAAGTTTAAATGATTGCATGTGCTAAATGTTTACATAAGTGCAGTGGCCTGTTAAATTAAGCTTGAATTTGTTCAGGATATGTTAATTTTATGAATACTTTTGAATAAGTAATTATCATTTTGCCTGAAGCCTATCATTTGGATGCTGCAATAATTAGAGTGCCCATTAGCCAGATTTTATAATCTAATAACACAAAGCAAAGACGGAAGGAAATTGCTGTGTGAGGAGAAAAAGTTTTTATCTTGAAGAAGAAGATATTGGGATAAGAATTTACAAGACATGTCTCTATAAGCAGGATGGGAGTTAAATAAGTTTTTGGAGCTGATTCAACAGTGACACGGTCACAGGGCTCCTCTCGCAGATAGCAGCCGTCACAGCTGGGTGACTGGAGGCAGAAGCAGGCGATGGCCCATGGGATGGCTGGGGGCAGCCGCTCTTTGTGTGGAGCAGAGCGTAAGAATCTGACAGCAGCTCACTAACATGCGTCTGGTAAAGAGAACAGCTCACAGAAGCTGGTCAGTCTCAAGGAAATGATGAGAACCTACAAACATCCTGGTGTTCACTGGCTGGGAATGGCGTGAGTCTCCCTCTCCGTTACGCAGTCCTGGGGGGTGTGTAATCGTTCTGTGATACTGCAACAAGGGCAGCATTTTTTAGCTCATTCCTATGAAATTGCATTATTGTCTTGAATGATTTTACTACCACAGTTACCCACATATATGTAAAGGTACTTTTAAAAATAACCTCTCCACTCTACAATTTGGGCTTGTGTTCCCAGTGGAGCCAACTCAGCCTCTGCACTGTCCCGAGTTGAGTATTGCTGCGCAGAAGATGGAAGGAACTAGCTGGCTTTGGAGGGTTATCCATGGAAATAAAATGTGAGAAGATGTATGCCTCACACAAATGTGAGACATCACGGAGCAAAAGGGTAGGGGATTCTATAGACAGAGCCAGTGCCAATCAGCAGGCCAAAACTACTTGCCTTTGGTCAAGGAAGCAGCTCTTGTTCCTCCTCTGCCCCTGCTTGGCCAGAGTCAGGATGTGCCTTTTTGGGTGAGCCTGGGAATAAGGCACAGGAAGGGAGGTAGTGACAGGAAGGTGGATGGTCAGAGATTGATCAGTCATGATTTACTAAAATGGAAGATGTTTGTGTGGGACACACTTATCCCTTGAAAACAGATGCAAGAGTGTCCTTATATTGAAGGATGTCTTAAAGAGCTCTGTCGCACCACCTAGTTAAGGCTTCAATCCTGCAATCGGGATGCTGAATGCTGCTCACTTGAAAGCAGCATGGTTACTCGCTCAGATGCTGCTTAGCACGTGTTGTCCACGCACACACATGCTTCTGCACTGGGAGATACTGGTGCAACGCTGTCGGGGGAAACTCTTGGTGTGGGCATAAGGAATTTCTTTTAAGGCTCATCTGTAGAGTGCAAGCTGTATTTCTGACTATAAAAATAGCAAGAGTGCCCCTTGTGTATGTGACTTCAAGGGCGCAATTTGTCTCATATTGGTATAACTGCTGTCTTCCCATGCTTAGTGTTGCAGGAGCAGCCAGAAGGCATTCAGCCTGCATGAAGCCTGCACCAGAGATGTTGTGTTCTACATAACACATGGTGAAGTCCTCTATTGTTTCTGTAAATCTTTGTAGTTTGAATGCATTATTCAGCTGTCTGATCATCTCTGTGCATGATTAACCGGGCACTTTTGACTATTGTTTTATAAAACTGTGGCTATGAAAATGAAATGGCCTTTTATTTTATTTGGGCACCAAAGTGATTGATGAAAAGACACGTCCATTTCCCTGCTGGGAAGCTTATGTGCGCTTTAAGCCCCAGAGCTGCCTGTGGGCTGTCTGTGCTTTTGCCATAGTTATTCACCATCTTTATTACTGGAGTGCACGGGAGGACCAAGCCCCTCTACTGCCACAGACTCTCCAGTGCTAGGTGCTGTACAAAGACAGTTTGAGGACCTCCCAGACTTCAATCTCTGTAAATTCCTGGGGCAGTAGTCCTGAGGACAGAAGGACACATCCTTTTTCCCACAGGGTTCAAATGGTCCACGTGCAGGTTGTCATCTCTTGTATTTCAGGGGTGACCTGGAGGGACAGGAGTAGGATTAAGCAGCACAGAAAATAAATTATTCACATAGCCTTGCTTCAGTGCCTCCCCCCCAGCTCTCTCCACAGCAAGGCCTTCCTCCAGAGCCACACCATTTTCAATTCCCTGGGTTCTTGGCTCAATCTGGGCCTGGGAAACACTGCCCCATCTGTTGCAGGGGGTGTGCGTGTCTCAGGACAACCCTCACGTGTGTGAAATGAAGCTGTGCTCAGCTTTAATCTGGAGTTACAGCTGAGTGCACCCAGCTTGGTTTGGGCAGCCATGGTAGCTGGCTTAGCCCACTTGGCTTCATCTGGTGAAGGGTAAATGACTGAAAGGATGAGAACAGGGCTTTTTAATTGCCGAGCCACCTGAATCAATAGGGAGCTCTGCATGTTACTACGTGTGGTCTCCATGGACCCCATATGAAAGATGAAGGCAGCTGTGACCTCGCTTCACCACCCTTGCCTCAATCAATAGCTACCAGCATTTAAAGTCCCAAAAGGTGTGATTAAGCCTCTGCTGCATGAAGTTAGCATTTCCTAGCATACAGCCCATTGTCCTGACTGAAAGGACCTAAAAGCCCTTATTCTGTGAGGGTTAATGACCAGATGTCCCTGGAAGGAAGCCCATCAGCCCTGGCCCTCAGTGCCAGGACTTACCGCGGCTGCTTTCATTCCCTTTTGCATCTGTCTCTTAGCTTCAGTGTGCAGCATGGAGCACTCCACTTGAGTGTATGTGTGCAGGTGTAATCCCATTGCTGTCCTGGGAAGGGACTGGAAAGACAGTTGTGTTATTCACTACTGCTGTATGGAGGATGCTCTTAGTCTACGAGAGGAAGCATCACAGGGATGCACACTCGAACCCTTCCATACCTGGGAGGATGACAGTGTATGTTTTGAGTCCTTATGTCCAGCACTTTCTCTGGAGCAGTCCCTCTTACCGGATAAGTGTTTGTGTAAATGTGATAGTGCCAGCAAGGCTTAAATCAGACTGTCCCCCTGTAATAGCAAGGCTTTAATAACGCATGAACAGGACGATTGCGTTATTTGTGTGAAAACAGTGAGGACGGGTTTATTATATGCCTCAGCAGATGCTTCAGCACCTTAGATAGGAAGGGAATGGGCAACATAGTTTGGAGAAATAAATGAACAAAGCAAAAGTTGCCTCCTATATGATGTATGCAAGCTGCACATTGAGCAGCGCTAATATTGATACATCATTCTCTAAGGGCCATTTCAGTGTCACCATTTTCATGCAGAAATCCAACAGTACATACATCATCTTAAAAGGGTTCTTTGAGCAGCTGGCTTTCTTACTTGCATTCTTCTTTCGCTCCGTCTTGTTATTGATCCCAGAGCTCAAGAGGCTGCGAGGACGTCTCACTCCAAGGAAAACGCTGATACCTGTATCTTGCTCTCTGCGTGATGTATTATTGACGGCATGTTACTCCACTCAGGCAGCACAATTGGATAGGGAATTTGGTTAGTGCAGGGTAACCAGGGTACGTGGTCATTCCTGGGGTGTCACTATCCGTCTTATGACATGTTTTTGCAGTTGTTAATTAAGGCTTTTATTTTCCTTTGTATGTTAAAATTTTGAAAAACTTTGAACGGTATTTATAGATCTCTAGGCCCTATAGCAGGCAGCAGCTTTGATTTGGAGAAAGAAAAACCCTGTGAGTCTTCTTTCCATAGGTTGTGCCTTGCACGTCAGTCTGTGTGTAAGGACAGGTCAGTAAGGATTTGCTGCTAGAGGACGGAGGCAGAAATAAACTTACACATGCACAGAGAATGGAGCGCAGATGAATCCTGTCATGATTCCGTTTGAGTGCAAGATTAGTTTCCTCTGAAATGCCATCAGAAAGCATTTGCTCACAATCTAGGTCACAGCAACAAAGGCTATGGGAGGGACTGACTGAAGGCAAGAGGAGTGAAGCTGAAAATTACCTATGTTCAACAGCTGTCCAAGACTAAGCCAAATGTTTGCAACGTTAAATATTCTGTGGGAACAGAGGGCTGTCCCCATGCAGACCCTGTAATGGGAAGAAACTGAATCGTACATTTATGTAAGTCCACACAATGACCTCGTAAGTGCCTTACCTGTGCTATTGCTAAAAATCTCTGCTTCTGTTCATGCTAAAAGTACGCTGAACACCCATTTTCACAGCTAGCTCATACTATGTTTTCTTCTTCTGCTTCACTTCCTTCCCCTGAATAAAATAATTGTTCTTTGAGCTCAGCACTGTGAACCAAACATTGATACAGATTAAGACGACCAGCAGATGATGGGAAACAGAAAATCCAGCTCGACTTATGCAGCATAAACAAATATTTTGAGGTGCATTGCTCAGGCAGTGATTAGTTTGCCAGCTGTAGGCAGAGCTACAGAGGAAATTAAAAAGATGGAGTATGCTGAAAACTGCAGAGGGAGAGAAACTACAGCAGGGTACGCTGATTCATAATGCAGCAGGGAAAGAGTGGGGTTTAGACTAGGATCTGCTGGATTTTAAGATGCTTGCCTCTTTGAGAGTCTGCCCATCTGTGAGACGCTTTCTATACTGTCACGCCAGCAGTGGAGCGGAAACTTTTTTTTTTTAATAGGCAGGAGGAGGGGGGAAAGCCCCGCATAAAAACCAAGCTCTCATAAGATGAAAATATTGCACGTACCTTTTCAAAATCCTTCAGGATGCAGCTGCAGATAATGAAGACAAATGATTCCTTCAAAATGCCAAAAAAGATAATAATAGAAACAAGCTATGCCTGGAGTTCACCTCAGATTCTGATGGCAACGAAGATAACAGCATAATGGAGCCAATTAATGCAGTAGAAGGCAGAAACAGACAACAGCTAGAAGGATGAAGAGTTATTTAAAATTTCAAAGTGATGTGTACAAAGCAGTCTGAGGCAGGAAATCATCGCTGAGATCATGAAAACATGATCAGTACATGCTGAATAACCGAATGTGTTTCAGCCTCGCTACCTTTACTTGCAGACAGTACGGGCAGCATCTCTAGTGCCCTCTCCAAAGCGAGGTATCTCAGCAAACAGCATTAAGTGGAAAATAGTCAGAATGTTTTCAGAAATAGAATTCTTTTTGTCAAGAAACATCAAAAAGCCGGGATCCAAACCGCTCCTGTCAGCGATGAAACACTAGCCAGGAAAATTCAGTAGGTTTAGAGTTGGATTTCTACTGAAAAAGCAGCCACTTAAAGAAAACATCTCAGTAATTTTGGCACTCAGTGGTATTACAAGAGACATGGGAAAGCTAGTTTCAAGTTCCTCTTCCTGTTTTAGATGATGCCGTGAGCTTCAGGCTGATGATATGGAAGATGCCTGCTTATGGTAAGAGCTTTTTGGCCGCCTGGAGATTCCTAATCCCTGGAAATGATGAAAAGATATGACAGAAAGAGATCTAAACTATATGCACTTGTAAAACACATTATCACTTCACACTTAATGCTATCTGATAATGCAGCAAGGCTGGAGTGTCCTTTTGTGTCACTTCCTCTGATTTTTAAGAAAATTTGAGGCATAAATTAAATGTAAAAGAATAGAAAAAACATATTTTAAGATGGAAGTTCTGGAGAGAGAACTGAGAAGATTCAAGGATGAGATGAAACAGATGGGGAAGCAGAAAGCCTGGTTCATTTCTGTCAAACTCATCACAGGATTCCTGGATGATAACGCAGGCCTGAGCCTGCCTGAGCCCTCATGAACTCCGAGCGACAGGACAGGCCTGCTCTATGTAGAACAAAATATGAAGTTGTCACCAAGGTCTGCTGAGAGCACGGCTGAGGGTGTAAGGGACATGCACACCACTGTGTGGTGTGCTGAAAGCACAGCTGGCAGCCTGTGTTAATAAGGTTTAATCCGTTATCCAAGGAGCCCATACATACATTATGGCAGTCTGTGACCTCCCAGAGGGAGACTGACTACTAACTTCACTAGGATGGCTTTGAAACGATCTTGTGGCCCTTCAAGGCCTCTCCTCTACCGATTTATCATCTCATATGCTTTTGAGAAACTCTCTCACACCTGCCCTTGAAACCTCAGCCTGCTCCTTCTTAAACACATGCTGGTAGCTCTCTTAGACTTTCACACAATTGTAAAAATGCCCAGAGCCACAACATTAACCCTCCTCAGAAAACCCGCCTGGGTCAGGGCGTCTCTGACACACAGGACAGCGGAGCAATAGCGGAAGGGTTGTGCGCCTGTTCCTGGTGGTCACTGGTACTCTGGGCTCCTCCAGCCCTCTGCCATCTCTCAGATGCTAAAGCTGTTGCGGCAGGAGCAGTCTCTGTTGCACATGCACAGTCCATATTTTGGTGGGGCCTCTGGAGGCAGCAGTATATTACCTCTAAATAGAAAAATACCGCTACTAAGAGAACAAAGACTTTCAACTGAGATTAACATTTTATTGCCTGGGCGGTAGGTATCAAAGGGCTTTATGGCTCCTCTGGAGGCACTTCAGTCCAGTTGGATTAAAATCAGCACAGCTGTTCCCCAACTGGTTTTACAAATGCTTCCAGCAAATGCCACTTCCTGCTGTTGCTGTCCTTCTTCTGGAAGCTCATCCTGCTCAGCTCAGCTCAGAGACTTGCTCTTCCACTTCCTCCTCCTTCCCTGTGTGTTTTCTTCAGGCCTAGCCGTCTCAATCCCTGCATCCCGGACAAGGTGAGCTCTATCTACTGCCTTGGGGCTGCTCCTCATCTGCCTTGGGGCTGCTCAGCAGAGGCAGCAGGACAGGTATGTCCTTGTACAGGCCACCTGGAGGTGAAACCTTCAGATGGTGAGGACTGCACAACCAGCAAGAAAAATTAATTGTTTCTGTGGCTGATGGGGTGCAGAAACCTTTGGTAGCAATGCAGGGATGAAGAGGGGCTGGAAGACTCAGGCCTCTAACTGCACTTGGAAGTCAGCGATAGAGGGTGTACATTTAAATAAAATAGTTGAGAGTGCCTGTGCTGAAGAAGCCAGGACAGCAGGACTGGAGCAGCCCCTCTTCTGCTAAAGAGCCGCAGATGGGTGATCCTGGTGGGAAGCTGAAGAGCAGAGTGACAGAAGTAGGGTTCAGAGCTTGTCTAAGCTCCTTTGATTGCTCTCCGATGTACTGCATTGAGTAAGGCTCTTGCTGTGCTCTAGCCTAGACTTCACTCCATCCCTAGGATGCAGATGCCATCTGCAGGAACCACTCGATCCAGCCTCCTGCAAGCTACACTGGCTGTGACGGGAAGATTTAATTCTAGTAGTCCAAGAGGTGTCAGAAAAGAGACTCTGCCTGCGTCTCTGCCTGCACCCTGAGAAGGACGCACAACCTTTTTTGTGGAGAGAGCTGCGATGGCAGGTGGCAACAAAACTGCCTCTCTCAGCTAGGGTCCAGGGGCGAGGGAGACTGGTTGGCTCAGGCACCTCTCCTATTTTAGGCTGCAGATTGAAGGTCTCTCCTTGTAGAGCCGGGGGCTTCCCACCTCCAGCAAAAGTGCATTTGGCACTATTTAGATAGAAAAACTGGAGTTGTCTGCTCCCACAGCCACCTTCTTCCCCAATATGCCTCTTGGGTTCTCCCAAATACACAGGTCTGCGGGACTCTTACCTAGTACTGGCTTCACGACCATTTCCTAAGACAGACGATATGGTGTTCTTCTCAGACTGTTACTGGTTTCTTAGAAGGATGGGTATGGTTTTGAATGGTCATTAGTTTCAAGAGCTGGATTTTGCCTTACTAAAAGCCTCATTCAGTGCAACATATTAAGAATTCCTGAGCACACCCCCAATATCTTTCTCTATCCTTTGGGTCACAGTGCAGGTAATGAAATATCAAGACTGAGCTGAAACCAGAACTTGCTGTGAGCCAGGTCCCAACTCACCAGAAAAAAAAAAACCACAGAAAGTGGCTTGTCCTGCTGTGGAGGTTTCCACGGATGACTGAAGATTGTCAGGTGTGGATAAGCTGTCATCATATTAGAAGCATTTAATAGCAATCAGGAGTTAAAAAGAGCTTTAATACCATCCATAATTCCCTTGCACACTAGGGAATTGCAGTGCCTGGTGCTGAAGGGTGTAATTTTATGATCATTCTTGACAACTGTTTCACTAAATCCCCCAAATTTCTTTCTTGTGGATGTATGGAATGTGTTCCCGGCTGCCATCCCTCTCTGAAAGGATGGAGCTCGGGGTTCCCTGCAGCTGGGATGTGCCCTATAGTGGTGCCCAGCACTCAGCCCTCCTCACTTTCTTCCCTCCAGATGTGAGAAACGCACAGAGTGGTACTTGCCAAATGAAGCATTTTCCTGCAGTGAGTGAGGAGAGGAGGTAATTTGGCTCTTCAGAGCATGGGTGAGCAGATGAAAGGTGAGCTCTACCTTCCTGGGAGGGAACACACTTGTTCCCAGAGGTTTAGGGGTGAAAGCTCTGCCAGCAGCATCTGGGCTTGCAAAAACCCTGAGACAAGAAAGCTGAACTGTGCCTCCCCCCTCAGTTTCCAGCAGTGTTTAGGAAAGAAGGCAACAGATGCCATCCGTTTAAAACAAGCATGTCAGTGACAACCACAGCCTGAACCAAAACAGATGTCATCTCTCTGGCTGTTAAGCCTGACATTTCACAGACTGCCATAAGCGCTGGACGGTGTAGCCTGAGGTTCCCCAGTCGCTTGTTGTATTTCCTGAAATGAAGACCTCATGCTCACAACTCAGAAACCAGTTAATCTGCTGCCATCAGCACAAAATAGTCCTTCTTCTTCCTGACATCTCTGGGAAAAGACTTTGCATACACTTAGACTTTGCTGAGTAAATAGAAAAGGCAATTTTTCAAGTTCCCTAGCAATACAGGAGGACCAACAGTACTGCAACTTGAAATTAGGTGCCTGTTTTCAAAATAGTAAAAGTTTGCTCTCCTATTCTTTTATTATGTGACCTATTTGGAAGCAAGTATGTTTACTCTACTGAATTTCCCCTTCGGTGCTAATAAACTCTTCACAGCAAGGTTGTTCTCCCAAATACAATTTGGGCAGGATCCCATATACCAGCACTTCTCTCACAGGTAAGAATAATCTTAAATATCTCTTTTCTTCATCTGGAGCAGTAAAATACACTGAGCCCTGAATTAAGTTTTGAAAAGCAGCTTTCATGATACTTGAGCCTCTCCTTACACCCAACCTGAACTTTGGAATGGTTCATGTGCTATCTCTAGGTATTTACAAGACAGCATTATCATCTGGTGTACTGAGTTGGCTGAATGCTTGGGAGGGACTTCTAGAAGGGTTTTAGAGCTGTGTACATCTGTCTAAAGGGCAACTCTAAGAGATTAAAACAAACTTTTTGACTTCCAGAGTACCAGCATTTTAGAGGAAGAATTATCACAGCAACCTGAATTGCTATCAGTGAATCAAGTAATAAATACCACCAGCCTGAGGTAACTGATATCCCAGGAGATGGGAAATCTAGGGAGTGTTATTTCTCCGTGGAGCCTTGGCACGGATAAGGAACTTGACTTTCAGTGTCTTTTGTGACACTGGCTCACGCACCACAGCCTCGCTGCCATACTGTTAGTGTTAGGAAGGAATGCTTTCTCCTCTGGCAGTTATTAAATCTACTTATTTTGATGTTAAGGGTTTTTTTTTTTAAGTGATTACATGCAATATACAATCAAAAGTAAAGCTGAAATTGATATTCTTGAAGATTTCATGGTGGCACTGAGGATATTGTATCATTTAAAAAAATACAAAAGCAGAGATTGCATCTCAAACCATGTGGTATCGAAACTAAATATTCAGTCATGCTCCTACTGAAATATCCAACCTGCCATGCTCTTAGTTTAGAGCTCACCTAATTCCTGTGGCTTTGCTGCTGTGGCACAAGTCAGAGGGGAATGCAACTATTTGATGTTTTTCTTATGAACTGTCCAACATCAATTCTACAAATCCTTTTTTCAGTCTGTTACTGAGACTATGCCAACGTCAAAATGTCTTTGTGATCTTCTTAATTAGCTGCCCCAGCTAGCTCCAACTTTGACACAGTCTATGCACAGATTACTGTGTGTCTTACTCACTTCTATAGACTCACTTGTGGATCTTTGACTCAATTGATTGGACTGACCTAAATTTCGCACGTAAATATTCTACAGAGGCTTCCCAAGTTTTCACTCTTTATCTCCTAAACTCACTCATATGGCAAAAAACCTCAGTTGCTGTGTTATTTCTTTCATCTATAGCTAGGTATGAAAATTAAGCTTTACTCTCCTCCTCTAAAGATCTCTCACTGCCTTAGGAGAACCGCTAAGATTTACTGCAGTAAAAAGATACATCAGCCATACGGAAGGCTGCGTGTAGCCAGGATTAGAAGCGATTTGATTCAAAGGCCTGTACTTCAAACTGCTGGACCAGCCTGCTTCTCCTGTAGAGGAACGTATGGTGTGGGTGCTGTCTGGCTGTTCCTGCGATTGCCTTTCATCCGTCTTTACAGAAAAAGGGAGGAAGACAGAAGAAAAGGCACAACTAGAAAAGTGTCTTGCATTACGTTGGGTTCTCTCTGTCTTGGTATCGTCTCTCTTTTGTATTATACTGCTGTGGAACACGGACCTGAGAGCATTATTTGGCTCAGCTTTTTGCACAACAAAACTGCTTTCTCTGTTTGAAGGCTGAAATATGGTGAACAACAATACCAAAATTCTCTCTGTGGAGTGACTGCCTTTCACAGAAGTAGGACAAAGTAATTTCTTCTATCCACATTCTCTCCTTCACTAAGACACTCACATTCAGCCTCCTTCTGTCAGCTGTAGTTACAAACCAGCAATACCCATCCCCGTTTTTCTTTTGGATAAGCTCTCCCTTGAATTTGACTTATTTCAAGGTGTTGAATGCCAGCTGGGAAATGGAGAAAACATTCTGGAAACTGCAAAAACATCTTTCTTCCTAGACTGTTGCACAACACCTTAATGGACTCCATGATTCTAAAACAATCACACACAAAAAATCAGTATGTGGAACAGTGGGGTAGCCCACATGCTAGTAAGCAAAAAGAAAGTAAATTTTTAGTATAAATTAATATAAAAAGCCAAACATAACATGGCCAAACGTTGTGTTAAAACCAAATATATATGGGATGTGCTTTCCAAAAATCTGTCTGCTAGGTAAGGAAGGCACAAAAACCTAAACATTTGGTGCTAAAGGATCCAGCATGTGAACAAGAAATACTCCATACTCCCTAAAATTCCTTCCCTGGATGTACCTGACGTGCCAAAGTCAGCCTTCAGCCAACAGCAGAAGATAACCAGAAGTCATTTTGTCACCGGCATCCTGGGGACTCAGATCTGGGAGACGAGAGGTTTCTTTCACAAAGGAGAACAAGCGGGTCACTGATGGTGCAGAAAGTCCCTGGAAATGCATCTCATCTGAATGCGTCAAGAGACGAAGCTGCCATTGTTTGTCTGCCAACACTTCGCCTGCTCGTCAGTGCACCTCCCAGCACCAACCCCAAAAACTCTTGCCAAACTCCTCCGGGAGCGAGCGCAGGGCCAGCAGGTGCGAGGCAGCGGCGTGCGCCGGGGAGCAGAGGGTAAAGCTGCCCTTCGCGCCACGACAGCACAAAGGGACCATCCCTCACTGCCTGTCTGAGCTTCGTAACGAAAAACGACCGCTCTGATCCAGCCAGGGTAAAAGCTGCCACACAAACTCTGTTCAGAGAAACAGCTTTTGGCATCCTGAGCACGCTTCACACGGCTGAATTGGGGGAGCTCCTCTAGACACATCTCACAGCTCCCATGGTCTTCCTTCCCACCGAGCTCGTTCCTTCCGCCTGCAACCTCTCAAAGACAAGCCAGACGTCATCGCCGCCTAGAACAGGTAAAAAGATGCCGGAATTATAGTTGTTCATGCGGTTTTTGAGTATTGCTTTTGCCATCAGTGCGTCAAGTCATTCTGTCCCAGTTCAGGACGGCAAAGGCATTTTAGGTCAAAACAGGTGCAGGCAAAGGGGAAAATGGGTCAATTAGAGGCCGGTTACAGAGAGTTTTTTGGTAATCCTGCCGGCCGCAGGGCTCCAACCCTAGGTATTGTCTGTGTCTTACAGCCTGGAGAAACTGTTATCGCTTGACTTGGTCACCGCTGTGACCTCACATACAGCCAGCGCTGCACAGATCCAGGCAAAACCAAAATTCCGTCACCCAGCTACGGAAAAAAATCATCATTGCAAAGCGAGAAAAGCAGAAAAAATAGGAAAAGAAAAAAAAAAAACACAACAAACTCCCAGGGAAATCTCGCTTTAGGGACAGAACCCACCGGCACGATGACGACATGATGACGACATGATGACGACATGATGACGACATCACGGCTTCCGACGCCATCCCCCGCACCGGAAGGGCCCCCGCCGCGAGCCGCAGCCACGTCACATCCCAGAGGGGGAGGAGGGAGCAGCTCCGCCCCCCCGCGGCCTTCGTCACTGGCCCCTCCCCAAGTATCGCGAGAGCAGGCAGCTCCCCTCCCTCGGCTACTTCCGCCCTCTCCGCAAATCTCGCGAGATCTCGTTTTCCCTGCCTGCTCTCCGCGGGTGTCACCAACGGCGGGAAGCCCGGGCGGGGCGGCCGCAAATCTCGCGAGACTGCGCCCAGCGCCCCCTATGGGGGCGCTGGGCGCAGTCTCGCGAGATTTGCGGCCGCCCCGCCCGGGCCCGCTCTCCCCCCCCCCCGGCCCCCAGCGTCCCTCCCCGCAGAGCTAATATGGTCGCCAGCGATGGACCCTGTCAGGCCAGGTCAGTGGGAAGCGGGCCCGCCTCTTGCCTCGGGGACACCCGCGCTACCCCAGCCCGGCGGGAACCTCCGCGGCCTGGGCTATCACCTCGGCCCCTCCGCGGCTATCCCGCCTCGGATCGCCCGCGGTCCCTTTGTGCGGGAGCCCCCCCGCCCCCCGCTTCCGACCCCCGCTTTGGGGAATGCCGGGCCCGTTGCCGGGGCAGGACGCGCTTTGTTCTCGGCGGCGCTGAGGCCGGTTTCGACCGGGGCGTCCGGTCGCGGCTGTAAGCCCGTCCCGCCGGGCCTCCCCGTTATTCCTGACCACCATTTTTTTTTTTTTTTTTTTTGTCCCCTTTTCGGTTCAAACGCTGCGGCGAGCGAGGGATGTCTTGCCTGCTCGTAGGGCCGAGGCCTAGACGGCCCTCGGCTTAATTTTAGAGGGGGGTGACGCAGTTTTTGTCAGCTGTTGGTGATGTAGGGTTTGCTTCGCGATGGAAGTGTGACTGCGGTGTGTTAGGATCAAAGCAAACAGCAAACAAAGGATAAGCGTTCTGCTGCGCATCCGGCGTTTGGTATTTGCGTTCACGGCAGCAGCTCAGGGGTGTCAGAACTAACAGCGTTTCCCCTATTGCTTGCAATCTAGATTTTATTTCCTTAAACTTCAACTACGTGAAGCTCTCAAGCCCTGAGGGAGTATATATATCATTGGCGCTGTCCCTTTAGTTTGCTAGCAACTGAATTAAAACATTCTTTTTGTGAACCATTGTTTCTCTTCCCAATAAGTTATTTAGTTTCTCCACCTTGTAGCTGTTATGAAGCTTATTTTTGTCTTTGTTTGCTTGTCATTAGCCTGGCGCTTAATGCTTTGTTTTCTACTATATAAAGACCTATATCTCTTATCTGAATTGGTCAGGTGCGTTTATCTGTTTGGTAGATGGTAAACTGAGACAATAAAGGTCAAACGTATTCAGGCGTGTGTCTATGCTGATTACTTGCATGACCTGTATATATCTCGTGTTACAGATACTTGCAAAATTCATCTTAGTCACACGTCTACATCACAGGGTCTCTCAATCTATTTAGAAACCTTTTCATATTATTATTTGCTTACAGTCTTGAGGAACATTATTTTTGGTAAAATCAGAAATAAAAAGCTGTTCTTATGAGTCCTCTATCAGTGCTCAAATCTTCCATCCTGTTATGGCTATAACTCTTTGTTGTTGTTGTTTTGGTTTTTTTTTTCCCCAGGAAGCCCTTACCAGCCGGTAATTGAAGGACTAGGAAACTATCCACAAAAGAAGTTCTACAATGTCTCAAAGCTTGGAGGCGCCAAGTATGGTAATGATACTTTCTAGCTGTTTGTAGTTAGGATGGTAGTGGCGGTAAACATGCACCACTTACTGCTGGAAAATGTTAGGAGGTACAGTGGTGAGTATGTGAATTCTTCATAGATGTATTTGAAAGCTTATAACTTGCCAATCTCTTATTGCTTTATGAAGCTGGTAGAGGGTAATGTTTCATGTAGCTTTTTTTTTTTTTTTTCAATAAGAGAGAAAATATAGGTGTTACTGGAGATTTCAGCAATACTCCAAATCAGAATAACTTCTCTTTTGGAAAAAGCAAAGCGACAGACAACTCCTGTGTAGTACTTCAAAATTAAATATAGTTTTAACTGTAATTTTGTACTGCTTCCTGGTGTTCTAGTTTCACTTTGCCAGCAACTTCAGGTAGCAGGTAGCTGTGTGTTTTCTAGAACATAGCTACTACTGAAATTGCTGAAGAGAGCTGAGGTTTTGTGGTGTTCTAAGAATTGCTTAGCTTGAGCCTGTCATTAGTATGTGATACAACACTAAGTGCTGTGTGGCAGAAAGACTTTTATTGGGTCTCTGTGTCTGAGTACCTTTTGAAAAATAAAAAGTGTGTGCACATGGGATGGAGGACGGGAATATGTGCAGATGGAGAGAGCTATAGATTAATCTCAGCTGGAGCAGGCTTTACTCTTGTAGGTAATCAAAACAAAGTTTTTATTATTCTCTCTCTGGGATTTCATGTTAAACTGCTAGAATACTTACCTGAGGTACATATTAAAGGTATTTGGGATTTTATTTTAGTTTTGCTTTTTTGTAACATCTGAATTACTCTCCTGTATTCACAGAATTCATGATGTGTTTCTTAACTAAAAAGTTACCAGTGGATGTTTCACTTTGAACCCATATTCGACAGCAGTAGTTACTTCCCTATTGTTTGAAAGGAAGAGAGACGGGAGTTAGTGCACAGTGGCTGCTGAAACTTCTGTGCAGCAGTTGTACACTCTTGCAAATTTCTACTACTTTTAATAATTAAATTGATCTTTCAGATAACCACATAAGAAGGAGGTAGCCTGCTTCTGTTTGTAGCTTTGCCCAGGAAGAAGCAGTAGTGTGGTAGTAACAAAACCAGTGAGTTTACTGCGGTTTTTTGAAAAGCCTTGTGACAGGAGTGGAAGTATAAACCAAGGATACTACTTCCTGTTAAGATGTGCCACGAAGCTTGGAGCAGCAGAGGATATTCCTGAAGATACTCGGAGAAGGAGTCTAAATAGACTAGACCAGGAGTGTCTTTGTCTTTCAGTAGAAATTTTTGTGCAGAAGTTGGAAGCCTCATATTAACAGCATATTAGCAAGAAATTGAATAAAATTTAGGCACAGTGTGGGACAGCACTGATAGCAAATCCAACTGCGTTTATTGCTAGAATATTAGTTGAGTTTTACCTGCTTGGGGCTTCTGACTATAATCTGACAATAAGTGCCTGTTTAAGTTAATCAGATTACTAATGTAAATGTTAATTGATTTGTCTGCTAATTTGCTAGGGAGAATCTGATTTTCTAGTGTTTAAAGTAGTATTCAGTTATGGGGAAAATGGTAGCTAGAAGAGCTCAGAATGACTTAGGTCAGAGAAGGCACCTGGACATCTAGTCCAGCCTCTTGCTTGGACTAGAGCTAACTTGGAGAGCTTTTCTCGATTGAGCTCGATAGATCTGTGAGGATGGAGATTCCACCGCCTCTCTTGATCTTGTGCTTAACCACCTGCGGCCCTGTGAAGACCTTCTTCCTTGTATCCAGCCACAGCGTCCCTTTCTGCACCTTCTGTTTGTCCTTTCACTGCGCACTTCTGAAGTCAGGCCTCGCCTTCTCTGCAGTTCCTATTAGGTTGAGGACAACTGCAGTTGGCTCACTTGGGTCTCTCCTCTCAGAGTGAGCAAACCGAGGTTTCTCAACTGGTCCTGTGTGTCAGGTGCAGCAGCTCCAGAACTGCCTTGGAGAGCCCTTTGCTGGATGTGATCACATTTGTTGAGATCTCCTGTATCTTGGGAGGCCCAAAACTACACACAATATTGCGGATGTGAGCTTGCTAGTGCCTAGTAGAGGGAAGTAGCCATTTCTCCATAGCTGATGGTGGCTAAGTAGCCCATTGGACAGTTAGATTGTTACTGTAAGGATGCATTGCATATTGTTTGTAATCCAAGAAAAAGCAAAGCAATTTTCTTCGGGTAACTTGGCTTTTCAATAGAGTGGTGGCATTAGAGCTGATTAGGCATGGTTTTTATGACTGTCTTATATTATTTTGAGTTAGTTGTCTGATTAGATAACAATGGATCATATCTGAGAATGACACACCATGAGAACAGAGTCAGCAAATCCTGTATTAATAATTTGTGGACAAACCTCTGGATTAGGTTGAGACCACCAGATCTAACCTTTTTTGTTGTTATTGTTAAAGCCTGAGCTTAATTGTTTCACCCTTTTCTCCCAAATAACTTGAAAAATATTTCCCACTGTTGTCATAAAGTCATTTGTCTGCTTGAATGGTGCTGAAAATACTGTCATTTGGGGAGAAATGTGAATGAATCTTCATTTTTTTTTTTTTGCTTGTGAATAATGACATCTGCTTCTTTTTTCTCCTCTCACTTTTTTCATTCTCATTTCCAGTTCCCTGAAGGTTTTTGTGCCAGAAAGCTGCTTCTCATCAATATCTTAATCCAGATCAGTTACAAACTACCTGAAGTTGTATTTAGTGAAATGTCATTCTTCTGTATATTTTATGAAAAGTGTTTAATTTTAGGGCACATGGCAGAAGAGTTCCTGGTCTTCATATCACTGTTTATTGGAAAAAAAAGGAAAAGAAAGAAAATATTCCGGCACTGGATGCTTTTGGCTTGATATCTCAAGTGACGAAGTGGTGACACAGTTTAAAAATATTTTTAAATATTCTAATTGTTGGTGCTTTTCACCCACTCTGATCAGTGATCCCAACTCTAGATTCCTTGCATCTCGCTCCCGCCAGCATAGCATACTTTATACATGTCACTATCGTAACACAATGCGGTCCAGCCATTGATATCTTACGTTCAAATCCCATGATTACTCGTCTCCCACAATGTATACGTTACACAGCTCACTGTTCTGTATTGTGTAATGAAGATCAAACCCAAAAGCAACTGGAAAAGCAGGCTCCTGTAGCTCTCATGCTTCCAATCCCTAGCAAAGTGGAATTCTTTAGAGATGTGATACTGTAATTTTAAAAAAAACTGCGTAAGCTGGAGGTGTTGCCCTAATTAAGTCAGTTACTTTGCTTTACCCTAGATATTCTGCCTTATTCCATACGAGTGTTGTTTGAATCCAGTATCCGTAACTGTGATGGCTTCTTAGTGAAAGAAACAGATGCTATGAACATCTTGGACTGGAAAACAAAACAGAATAATGTTGAAGTGCCCTTTTGTCCTGCCAGAGTTGTTCTTCAAGACTTTACGTAAGTGTGTGTGTATATGTGTACACCAAAACCACTGAACTAATCTGCGTAAACTCACTGAGTTGCATTTACCGTTCTTTGGCTTGAAAATAAATAGCACCCAGCCTTTTGATACTCTTTCTGAGTAGAAACCTGAGCACTGCTTCTGCTATCCAGTAGATTCCTCATGACAACTACATGTGATAGAAGGATAGGAGTTGTTCTGTAAGGTACCCTGGTTTTAGTGCAGATTGGTGAGGCTGAAGCTGTTGGCCTACAAGGAACACTTTACAGGATGGGAGCCAAACACAAATGGAGGCGGTGACGTTTTGGCTGTAGCCACATAGCTGACAGTTCATTGAAATATGTAGGATTCTTGCTTGAGATAACTGAAGAATAAATATTGCTTACTCCACAAGTATATGTAATTCAGTTGAATCCATGAATAGTACATATATTTTAAAAGAAGTCTCTGAGGATATTAACTTTCTTTGTGATTTGAGTATGGCGTAGCTAAGGGCAGTCCTTCAGCCGTTTGCAAATATTGGACTTAAGCTGTTTCGCTGACTCATTAACTATATATTTAGCAAGAAGTGGGATAATTAAAAAAAAAAAGGAATTGTGATATTAATAATAAACATGAGAGAACTTCTATTTAGCAAGCCAAGTCAGGAAGATTTATATAGTACTGTGTAATATAAAAATTGGTTCTCCTCTGTTTTGTACTTCAGGTACACTTATCTATGTAAGAGCAACAAAAATATTTTTATAAAATGCTATGAGCTTCAGAAATGCACAGCTCTGTAAGAAGCGCAATAATACCTGCTAAGGTGTTAAAATATATAGCGTGAGCACTGTTTGCATAGCAAGGTTCTGTCCTGAAGGTAATAAGTATCTAAAAATCAGTTTTGTAGTAAAGTACCATCACACTTCAGAAGGGTGACAGGACAAAAGAGAAATGTATTTCAGAGAGGTGTTCCTGCGTTCTTCTTTAGTATGTTACCTTCAAATATGCTGTTGCTTGTTGTGAATGAGTACCAACTCCATTAACTTCTTAAAATGTTTCAAGTTCTTTAAAATTTAGAGAAGATAATAGTAGGGGTTTATTATCTGAAATAAAACTTAGATCTAGAGTTACAGTTAGAATTAAAAAGAAGCTTGTATTTTTTTTTGTGAGTTAATATCCTGTGTTATTTTACTATTTTGTTTTTCCGTCTATTAGTGGTATTCCAGCAATGGTGGATTTTGCTGCCATGAGGGAAGCTGTGAGAAATGCTGGAGGAGATCCTGTGAAAGTCAATCCTGCCTGCCCAACTGATCTCACTGTTGACCATTCTCTGCAGATTGATTTCAGCAAATGGTAATGTACCTCATTTTTTTGATGAACTATAAATTTTTGTCTGATACTGAACTATGAATTCACTCTGATTTTGGTACTATTCCATCAAATCTTTTTTCATGTGTGGATCCCTGAAGGTAGACCTGATGGTATCTGAAAAAGGACTGGATAAAAATTGATAAAATAAGTGTTGAAGGAGAGGAGGAATGGTTGTGAGGGGTTATGGATGAAGCTGACTGACAACCCCAATTCTGAGCAAGAGATTGCTGAAAAAAATGGATCTGTCATGGTTTCCAGGAGATTATATGTCTGAAGAGAATGAGGCAGAGGGAGTCTGTAATTTTGCTTTGCCCTGTTTTTACTGTTAATGTCAACACTTATTTTTAAATGTGACTGCCTAGTCACATCTGGAGCTCACAGCTCCAGAGAAACAGCTCGCAATCCTACTGGATTTATTGAAAGACTGTCATTTCAGCCCATAGCTTAAGATGGTTGATTTGAGTTGGTTTTTTTTAATGGGCCTGGATTTTACAACAGATTAAAAAAGGCTGCATGTATTTGCAGAGAGAGAAATATACTTGTAGGAGTCTGGAAAAGTATTGAGAATGGAAGATTGACAGCCTGGTTTTCCTTTTCTGACAGGTAGTAATGTAATGAAAGCAGCCTGGGGCTGCTTTTTGCTAGAAACGCAATACTGCTGGATTTTATTCAGTGTTTGCTGAAGTAGAGACTAAGTAACAATGCAGCTCCTCTCCACCTTCTCCCCCACCCACCCATCCATCTTGGAGCCTTTCAAACGGATGCAGAATTGTTCAAATTGCTCAAGCTCTTTGAGAATTTTAAAAGTTCATGTGGAAAAAGCCTGTGGTTACATGGATATGGGTGTGTCAGTCATTTTTGTAGACCTTCCAAGTACATAAGGATTTCAGTTTGATTAGTATTAGAAGAGTGAAGAGCAAGAAGCTACAAATCATTTGTTGTGCTGCATATGCGTTGTGTCAGCTCTGTGGTCTGTCCATTCTTGTGTTTGGAGGGACAGCTGGTTCAATTGCAATTAGACTCGTCTAAAATTATCAGAAAGACCAAGTGTTGGCAAGAGGTCTCAGCATGCTGCTTTGTAATGATAAATCCGCCTTCTGTAGTCTCACTTTTGGAAAGCTTACAGGATCTCAGCAGCTGCTGGCCTGTGATAAGAAACCTTTTGCTAGAGGATGGTTTGTGCTGCTTTTATATAGCTTCCATCTCCTGCTGATCGTGGCCTAAATTGGGATTTAGACAAGGTATCCTCTGAGGCCATGCAATGTCTTGCATTTTTTTATGTTACCAAAGCAGAAGAAAGCAGTGTCATTAATTATGAATCCGTGATTTAGTTTATTGAGAGGTAAAAAAAGTACTTGATTTTTCACATACAAGCTTTCTTTGCTTTCGTGCGAAGACTGAATATTGTACAAATACAGAGTAGTGCTATATGGACAACCCATAACTTTTTTATCTTACTTCTGACTGACTTGAGTAGTGTATATAATTTATCTGAGCCCTTAAGAATTTGTGTAAGAAGCACCTAAATAAATAATACAGGTAGATTTCTTTGAGGAAGCTTTGTCTATAATCATTCCTCTGTGGATTTAACAGAACATGTTCAGCACCATCTTAAAAAAAGAAATATGTCCAGCAAGTCCACCACTTGGATGAGGCTCTACCCACGCTTTTGAAGTTTAAAACCCTGAGTTTAGCCTTTGCAACCTGATTTGTAAAGATTTCTGGTCTGTTGTGAGCAAATTGAAGGAGTTGTTTGTGGTGTAATCTATTCAGGCAATCCAGTTCTGTTCACTTACTTATTCCCAAGATTATCCAGTGGTAGTTTACTTTGCAACAGGGCTGTTGTAAAATAACTTTCAGATAATATTTTGTAATCTGTTGAAGAGACTGCAAAAAACAAAGAGGGGGGGGGAAAAAAAGCAAGAATACAACTGTCTAAGTTACTCTTCTGTTTAATGTTGCAGTGCAATACAGAATGCTCCAAATCCTGGAGGTGGTGATTCACAGAAGCCGATGGCAAAGCTTTCTCCGCTTAAAGCACAGCCTCGGAAGCTACCTTGCAGAGGTCAAACTGGCTGCAAGGGGCCGTGTAGCGCTGGAGATACAAGTCGCAACTCAGGACAATTTTCTGCGCAGATTGAGAACACACCTATCCTCTGTCCTTTTCATCTTCAGCCGGTGCCTGAGTATGAAAGCTTCCTTTTCTTTAATTATTTGCACATTTCTGCATCTAGAAGAAGATCTGATGTAGCAGATTTGAACTGGTCTACAATAATTTTTTTCTTTTTTACAAGAAGGGCTTTACTAAACACAGTGCAGATGTGTGACTCATGGCTGTGATTTTTAAATTGAATTTTGAGACTTCCCTCATTTATTTACAAGGACAACAAAGCATAGGAGTAATCTTCTGTATGTTACAAAGTAAACCTCCATGAATAAATCAATTAAGTATTGATTTATTTCTAAAATTTATTTCTAAATTTTAGGTTTCTGTGAGAACTTTTCAAAAGTCTCTGGCTCTTAAAGAACTAGCCTATACATCATCTCCCAGCTTCTATGGAATCTCCCAGTCCATCTGTCATTGAGTTGAAATTCAGTGTATGTCCTGCCTGTGTGTAATGCTCAGGGGAACATCATCTGTCTGCCTGTTCCAGATATTCAGTATTATTGACAGATCATTGTGACCGTTCCATCTCTGGCAATTCCATGTTATCATCCTCCTCTTCAGCTGCCACCTCTTTTGTCTGCTAGATTGTTCAGATCCCTATCTTCCTGTGGTGGACAGGTGTAGAATTCAAAAGCTGATCCAATCTGTATCCCACAGTGATGTAGTGCTGATTGTCTTGGTAATTTTATAGATATGCAAATATTCATGTTCAGTACTGATGTAGGAACACAGAATTAGCGGTGTTTTCAGCAATATTAATGTTTCTAGCAGCAAAACAGCAGTGGTATTCATTAAGCTGCAGTGTGAATGGTAACTGCCCCTCGGGGCTTTGCAAAGCAGTGTAGCTGCTAACCTTCTGACACTGCAGAGAGGAAAGGGAAGGGCCATGATGTAAAACACACCTCCGGAAAATTGAGAACGAACTTCCTTCCTTCCTTCTTCCTCTTAAATTTGGGATTACTCCTTTATAAAGAATATCAGTATCTTAATAAATAACACTTAAGAAAAGATGGCTCATTTTCTGAAGCTCTACTTGTGAGTACTTGCGAAGAAAAAACTGTGGCGTGGAGGATACTTAAAATTGCCCTTGTGTTCTACTCAGTTGCTAAAGGGCTTGTGCTGAACATGGAGAGTGTTTTTATTTAAGCTAGTAAACATCTTGGAGCTTTACCGTATTGAATTTTGAGGTGTGCAACAAGTAAGACTACTGATTAGGGAAAAAGCTTCTGTGTATTGTAGTACCTGCTTTGGAATAGGTCTCTTAAAATGAGTATTTTTGACATCAAATGCTTTAGGCAAACTATACCTAGAATAAATATGTCCTCAGGCACAGCACAGATTAAATCAGCTATTTTTCACTATTTACAAAAAGCTTGCTGCAAGGAAGGAATTATCTTTGTTCTAATAAACCACTTCAAGTTTTGCTGCAGGCTTAAATGAGTCTTTCATCAAACAAGCAAAAATAACAGCTTGTTCTTTTGTGGTTTGAAAAAAAATTATGACAGTGCTTGTAAATTTGATGTCCTCCTAGGCCTGAGACAGTATTGAAAAATCAAGAGATGGAATTTGGCAGAAATAGAGAGAGACTTCAGTTTTTTAAGGTATGTCTATGTGCCTGTGGGCTTTCTATTGTCTTGTGTTTTGGTTGTTTTAAGAGCTTGCTCAATTCCTCTACCAGTGTTCAGGTTTAGGTGATAAATGTAATAATTTGGAAACATCAAACTCTCAGATCTGAATTTAATATGGGAATAGAAAATTGGCTAATAACATGGTTTATGACTTTAAATCTAAAAAATTGTTAGGCAGCAAAGGTTCTTAATCAAGATGTTGCTTAAAGGGGAGCTAATTTTTCGTAATTCTAGTTTGAAAAAGTTTATACTGTTTGTTTTGGTGCTTCTCAGTGTGCAGGTAGCGGACAAACTAGATATTTATGAAGCATTAGTCTTTTTAATGAGCTCAGTGCCTTAGGTCACAATGAGTTTCTGGGTAAAAGTTTCACTTATCTATACTTCTATTACAAATCTTACTGAAGTTGGAAGTGTTGAACAGAGGCCGATATTGAGACATTGCTGCTCTCAAACTAAGCAGCAGTGCTAGTCAGCTTGTTTTTAATGGAAGCCTTGTGTGCTGCTTTGATCCCTAGCCAGGGATCTGCAACATTGGTATTGGATCCTCATCCGCCAATTTAACATGGTTTAGGAATCCAATGCCATGATCTGAAAATCTTTTCATACAGGTAGACTAGGTTTCTTTCTGAAAGTTGCAAATTAGCTTTTACATTATTAAAGAGGGAAACTGCCAAGCTGAGTCTTGTTACAAGTTTCCATGTCAGCTTTTTAAAATCTAATATCCTGAGGTTGCGTGTAGCAAGAAACTTTTCTAAATTGTATCTTCAGTCTCACCCAGGAGTGTAAAACCTGGTCTCAATTCTGTTACAAGTAGAAGTGCTTAGGTTCTGTTGTCTAAATACTAGTCTTAGCTGTGCTTGCGGTCAGTTGTGTGAACTGGAAGGTAAGAGATTTATGCAGCCCTGCTTTTGAAAGGTAGATGTGAATTATTGATTCAGCCTTCAACAGGAATTGAATGAATAGAATCCAGGGGATCACATAGCTCTGACAAATGAGCAAAAGCCACTTGCATAAACAGCAAGTACTGTTTTATGGCATATTATTTTTGTCATTTTAGTTATGTTCTAAGAGTTGAATATACCGTTGAAAAAATGCAACTTTTTTTTTTTTCTCATTTTGGAAAAATTGCAGTGGAGTTCAAAGGTTTTCAAGAATATTTCCATAATTCCACCTGAAACTGGAATGGCGCACCAAGTTAACTTGGAATATTTGTCAAGAGTTGTTTTTGAAGTTAAAGATTTCCTATATCCAGATAGCGTGGTTGGCACAGATTCTCATACAACCATGGTAAATGGCTTGGGTATCTTGGGCTGGGGTAAGTATGCTGAGAATAACTTGGTAGCACTTTGAAAGGCATACTAAAGCATTACTGAGAAATACTTTATTCCCACTGGATAGTTCTATCTCAAACATAACAAACTGTACCTTTAATTATTTTTCAGAATGGTTTTTTTGCAATCTCAGCTAACACTTAATTCCATTGAGAAACTGCTTGTTGTAATTTAAAGAGAAAATAGCCAAAAACCAATCAATATTCAAATATGTGTTGTTTGTACATGCAGTATAAAATTTGTTTGAAGAGGTTTTTTTTCTCTTGGAAAGTTAATTTTTGGGTAGAAAAGATGTTCTGGTTGACTATGAAGTCTTAACTTCAGCAGTAGTCTTGCTTGATTTTTTTTTTTTTTTTTCCACGTACAAATATTTAACAGAAGTTCTGTATTTCTTGCTCTAGCCTTTATGCTTAATAGGAAGGGTTTAATTAGATTTTAGGACCTCAGAATACTTAGTGTCAGTTACTTAAACTGATGAAAAGCAACCTAATACTCTCCTTCCAGGTGTTGGGGGGATTGAAACAGAAGCAGTGATGCTGGGAATGCCAGTTACTCTCACTTTGCCTGAGGTGGTTGGGTGTGAACTGACAGGCACAGCCAGCCCGCTTGCTACATCCATAGATATTGTTCTAAGCATTACCAAGGTAAGAGTTTGATGCCTTTTTAAACAAAGCAAAGTTTGTTGCGAGTTCTACCAGTGGTGGTTGAGAACTGAGTTAAGTGCTGGGAGTATTTTTAGTATACCTTTAATCATGGTAGTGCAGAAAGATACAAATAATCTGTAAACATTTTTGTTTAATATGCTCCAAAGTAGTGGGGTTTTTATTTTTTCTCTAGGCCCTCTTTCTCTAAAAAATAATTATTAAAAAAGCGTGTGTGCAGGGTTGGGGGTAGGGGACAGAAGCTGTGTTTTCCATTTTTCTTCCACTGACAGCATGTAGGCTTTTTCTCTAGCTCAAAAACTTTCTGGATCCTCTTTTTGCTGTAAAACACTCCTGCAAGACACAAGGCTTATCTATGGTTGTAAGCTGGTATAACTCAGGAACATATTTTCTGAAGACAGGATTTTGCCAGGGTGGCACAAACTATCGCTGTTGTAGTAGGTGAAGAGCTAGCATGAAACCATTGAAGAGTTGTGATTGCTTTGAAAATACATTTTTGTTTCTGGCATGATGCTTTAAGCAGCATGTATCTGTTTCCAACTAGGAAACCCGGAGAACTCAGTTGCAGGTGGAGGTGTGTTTTATTTTGTCACCTTCCCAAGCAGATTTTTAGAATCCAGTATGACAGAAGGGCTTAGGTGTTTGTGGGGTGGTTGGTTGGTTTCTGGGTTGGTTTTTTTTTTTTACATACATGAGCCTTAAGGCTAATTGTGAGTTCCTGCAACAAACATTGCTTGTATTGTACCTTTTCGCATAAAAAAATGTTTCTGTTGTGTGTTCTTTTAAACAGCATCTTAGGCAAGCTGATGTTGCTGGAAAATTCGTGGAGTTTTTTGGGAGTGGAGTTTCCCAGCTGTCTGTAGCAGACCGAACCACAATAGCAAATATGTGTCCTGAATACGGTGCTATTCTGAGCTTTTTCCCTGTTGATAATGTGACACTGAAGCACTTAAAGCATACAGGTAAAGGTGACATGTAGTGATTAATTGTAATAGTGTTTTAGATACGCGGCAACATGTTTTTTGCCTAAAACTCTGTAGTTCTTAAACAGTGCTTTACCGCAGAGTTCTGACTTGGATGTAATGTATAGAACTCTGCTGTACAGTAACAGACTGTGTGATGGGATATACTTGGCTACAACTCTTATTCTGTAGAATCTCACGCATAACAGAGATCCAAAAAAGCGCACTCGCATTAGTAAGCCTTTCTGACACTGAAATCTGTCACTTTCAAATATGAGTTAAACATTTTAAGTTTAATAGCAAATATGTTTTGTCTGGTCAGTGCAGAGCAAATGAAACATTTTCTAACAGTAGCCAGTAATACTGGCTATTATCAAGTAAGCACATTATTTGTATTAAACAAGTAAATCTTAATAGAGGAAAGCTTTATGAACTTCAGGGACAAATTTGTAAATTTAATTAATTACAACTGCTAGAGTTGGAACAGCTTATTTTGTTCCTTGATATAAGAAGAGAAGTGAAGCTAATTAAAAAAAAAAAAAAATTAATTTTTGTATCATTCTTAAATAGCTCTTTGAATTTGGAGTATGTAAGTGGTGTGCCTTGAAAAAAAGTACTTTAGAAGTTCAAGGGTAAATTTGATATGTATGTTTGAGACAGTCTTAATTTCTGAGAATTACGTGGTTTGTTTTTTGGTTTTGTTTTTTTTTTTTTTTTTTAATGTGACTCTTCTCATGTTTGAAATAACCAGGTTTTGACAAGGGCAAGCTTGAGGTCATGGAAGCATATCTTAAAGCTGTGAAGTTATTTAGAAATTATGAGAGTTCTTCCAGAGAACCTGAGTATTCCCAGGTATGCTTGAAATTACTTGTTTTTGTATCTTTGATTCTCATAATAAATAACTACTGCTCATTTAACAATTTTGTCTCCTCATTTAACAATTTTGTCTCCTGCTGTAATTTTCATTATTTTAATATTGGTCACTATTTTAATAATTGGTCAGGCATTGGAACAGGCTGCCTGGGGGAATGGTGAAGTCACCATCCCTGGAGGTGTTCAGAAAATGTGTAGACGTGGCGCTCCAGGACATGGTTTAGTAGGCATGGTGCTGTTAGGTTGATGGTTGGACTTCATGATCTTGGAGGTCTTTTCCAACCTTAAAGGTTCTATGGTTCTAGGAATAAAAGTTGCGTTCATTAACTCTCAATTTTGAGAAGCAGAGTATGTTTGCAAAATACAGAGGAGGTAGGGGAAAGAAGGGAAGTACAGTAATGTTCATGTTAACTAATAGATACTGAATTCCTGTCACTCCCGAGTGATCAGGTAGGTCTTAAGGATGGTAGAAAAGTTAGGGATAATGTTAAAACATTTGGATTAAGATGAATAGCCTTTTACAGTGGGCAGTCTTGAAAATGGAAGCCGAGAGTTCTAATGTCTCAGAACATTCAGAGTTTAAACAAAAGAGGTCCTGGATGTCTCAGGAGTATATTCTGTGTAATGTTGGGCTTGGATTGATAATGCATACTTTTTCTGTTTCTTTTTTTTAGGTAGTGCAAATTAGTCTAAGTTCTATAGTTCCATATGTCAGTGGCCCCAAGAGGTCCCAAGACAGAGTGGCTGTTAGTAGCATGAAAAGTGACTTCCAAGCCTGCTTAAATGAAAAGGTTTGTACAACTGATGTACTCTTCAAAAGGTACTTCCTATAATCTATGTGAATAAATGTTATGTTAATTACTCCTTGCATACCTACTGAGCACTCCTGTATAAACAGCTTGTCCAATGATAATTCTTTCTTGCTTGACAAGTGTCCTGAGGATAGTAGCTTGTAAATCATAGGTGTGTTTGTTAGGAATATGAACTTCCAAAAATCCTTAATTTCACAGTTTAGACCAACAGAGAGGAGAAATTTGAAGTAATAAATACCATAAGCTTGGGAAACATTTTTTTCTTTTTCAGAGTTTTTTAAACAGCTATACTTTACTTAATTTCCAAACCAGAATTACCATAAGAAAAGAAAACTCATCATATCTTAAAGGAGATGCAGAAAGACTTCCAAGACTTGTAGCTAATCAGTGTTCTGCATTCTTAATTTAGCAAGCATAACTTGACTTCAGAGATGAAATGTTTTTACTCTGAAGGTGGTATTTTTGGTTAGAAATATGAGTGGGTATCTAAGAAAGCAGCTAATACAGGAATGCATCTTCATTTTTAGTGTTTATCATTCAAGTTGAAGATGGGCAACAGTATTAGAAACATAGACACTTAGACACTGTAAAAATTCTTTCTGTTCGTTTTAGCATTTCTGGCTTGTAATGAGCTGGACAATACAGAATGATCAGTGGTGCTGGAGAGAGAAGTCATAATTGATCATGCATCACAGAGTGGTTGAGGTTGAAAGGAACCTCTGGAGGATGACTAAGAGCTGAAGAGTGTGAAATGTTAATTGGCCGAGTCTTTTAGTTATTCTCTTCCAATTAAAATCTTGGGTACGCCCCTAATTCAGAAACAAGTATTGTATGGAACTAGACATGTACTCATAAGGGATTGTTCTTTCATGTATAGCAGGAAATTAGTGCTTTGACTGGCATTTGTTCACCATTGTTGCAAAGTTAAAGCAATTATTAGGAAAGAAGAATGAGACCATTGTAGATACAGAGAGAGGCGTGAACTGGGGACTGCTTTTAAAATCTGTTTAAGGATTACTAATGGGACAACTGAGTATTACTTTAAAATGAGGATTCACTTAGTCTTGCTGTAATGTCATACTTTCTGTACTGTAGTAACTGCTAATGTGTATTTTTGTCATCTAGTCTGGTGTTAAAGGGTTTCAGATTGCAGTTGAGAAACAGAATGACATTGTACCCGTTCAGTATGAAGGAAATGAATACAAGCTATCTCATGGCTGCATTGTCATTGCTGCAGTAATCAGCTGTACAAACAACTGTAATCCATCTGTCATGCTTGCTGCAGGTATGTTGTGACTGGTGACAACTCACTTGATCTTAATAGTGCGCCCATGTTTGCACAGCCTTTACCTTCACTTTTCTAGGTTCTCTTTAATGACTTGACCAGTAAACTTTGAACAGTAAACTGTTGGCCTTAAGCTTGTATGTTCTGGAGGTTTTATAATGAAAGTTACTTTTCAATAATACAATCTCAAAATTTGTGTCATAAAGCAGTATTAATGATGATAATTACAGAATATTTACATTCAGTAGTATTTCAACAGGTAACCAGTTTTAGGGCTCTTTTCAGAGGGTTGCGCATCTTGACACAGTTGATGCAAAAGCTGGGCTTTAGCTTTGACTCAATCCTGGGTGATGGTAGCTCGAGCTGTAGTTAGCTGTGGAGTCTGGAAAGAAAATCCCTATTGCTGAACAATTGTTCAGTGCTTCAGCCACTAGTTAAGGAGTATGTGCCATAACTTCACAAGCTGCATGCAATTGTCCCAGAACAGTTAATCCTCTGGCAGGCCTTATTTCTTCTTTTGAGGTCCTCTGTGGCCAAGGCAAGCTTCTCTTTGAGGCTATGTGACTTGTATCAGAAGAATAAATAGATTTGCACTGTCAGCTAGAATATGGGAAAGAGATTTTTCTTATAGAAAATAAAATTGACATTTACGTTATAGGAATGGGAACAGAAACCTGAATAATATTGTAATGGGTTAAGAAACTCTATTCAGGCAAGCAGTTGCTTTAATATTTTAATAAACTGAAAGTCTGTTAATTCTCTGGGATTTTTTAAAAGTGTAAGTTAACTGAAGTAGTGTCATATAGATGTTTTTTAAGGAATATAGAAAACATAAGCTGTATCTTTTTTTTTTTTTTTTTTTTTTTTTTTTTTATAGGACTCCTGGCCAAAAAAGCTGTTGAAGCTGGCCTAGAGGTTAAACCCTACATCAGAACAAGTTTATCACCAGGCAGTGGAATGGTTACACATTACCTCAGTTCGAGTGGAGTATTGCCGTACCTCAGTAAGCTTGGGTAAGTTGTGGCTCCTGCTTTCTTTGTCATTTTAGGAAAATAGTATGCATGCGTTTTATACGGGTTGGTAAATGTGGTTGCTGCTCATTTTGGGTTGGCTAGTTCTTAACTTTCTAGGTTGTCATTTTAGCTACTTGCTGGTCGGGGCGATCCCAGGCACAAATCCAGGCTGGGCAGAGAATGGATTGAGAGCAGCCCTGAGGAGACTTAGGGGTGCTGGTGGACAAGCAGTTCAATGTGAGCAAACAGTGCGCTCTTGCAGCCCAGAAAACCAGCTGCATCCTGGGCTGCATCAAGAGGAGCGTGGCCAGCAGGTCGAGGGAGGGGATTCTGCCCCTCTGCTCTCCTGAGATCCCACCTGCAGTACTGCGTCCAGCTCTGGAGTTCCTGACATCAGAAGGATGTGGACCTGTTGGAGTGAGTCCAGAGAAGATGATCAGAGGGCTGGAGCACCTCTCCTGTGAGGACAGGCTGAGAGAGTTGGGGCTGTTCAGCCTGGAGAAGGCTCTGGAGAGACCTTAGGCAGCCTTCCAGTACCTCAAGGGGGCCTACAAGAAAACTGGAAGAGGGACTTTTGACAAGGGCATGTAATGATAGGACAAGGGGCAGTGGAGGGCAGATTTAGATCAGATATAAGGAA
The DNA here is from genome assembly GCF_036417535.1 of Chlamydotis macqueenii. NCBI lineage: Eukaryota > Metazoa > Chordata > Aves > Otidiformes > Otididae > Chlamydotis > Chlamydotis macqueenii. The sequence goes on along the minus strand of NC_141567.1, from coordinate 18,183,526 downwards.
GAAATTTTTCACTATGAGGGTGATGAGGCACTGGAACAGGCTGCCCAGAGAAGCTGTGGATGCCCCATCCCTGGGAGTGTTCAAGGCCAGGCTGGGCGGGGCTTTGAGCCCAGGGCAGGGAGGCTGGAACTAGATGACCTTTAAAGGTCCCTTCCAACCCAAACCGTTCTATGATTCTATGAACTAACAACATCTTGAGATGTTTTATTTGACTTATCTTGATCAATTACAAAGCCTTGTATCTTCCTGCTTGCATCAGTGAGATGTAGTGTCTGCTGTTCACTTCCTAAAAAGCCTAATTGTTAAAGGTATATAAAAAAAAAAATATTCTTAGTGTTTGTTAATAAAAGAAAAAGCTGTTTTGCTAAAAAATTACTTGTCATCATTTAATGTGTTATTTGATTGGTTTTTTTGCAATGTAGGTTTGAGGTTGTTGGTTATGGGTGTTCAACCTGTGTTGGAAACACTGCCCCCTTGCCAGAAGCCATCAGGAATGCAATAAAACAGGTAAAGCTCTGAGGCTTGTTGAATACAAAAATATAGCTCTCACCTAGTTAAGTGATCAAGAAATACAGTAATCCAAGCAAAGTGTACTTTATTGTTGGGTGGGACTCTGCATGATGTTTTTGCACACCTGCATGTCAGAGGGAGACCATGACAATTCATTACTATGTAAAAGCAACATAATAGTGTTTGTAGCATACAGATATAAATTACAAGATAAATACATGGGACGTAATCTTGTGGAGGATGCAATGTGTAGATTTGGAGTCATAAATGAAGAAGAGAGTTTTAAAGAGCTATGTGCTCGAGTGTTTTTTTGTTTGGGTTTGTTTTGTTTTGTTTTTTAACCAGCAGTGTCTAAAGAGCTGCAGCATTTTTCTCCCATGAAGCGAAGAAGAATACAAAAAATAAGAGGCAGGGAAGGAGTTCACTGAAGTGACTGGAGAACACATCAGAGGGTCAAGAGTTGAGGAGGAGGGAGTGTAGCAGGAGAGAACAAAAAGCCTTTAAATTCCAGTGTTAAAATAAATATTTGAAGTGGAATGCTAAAAGCACAAGCTGTTGAAGTACCACGAAGTCCTATAAAAACATATATGGGTCTGCCTTTCAGGGTGATATAATTGCCTGTGGAGTACTGTCTGGAACAAAGAACTTTGAAGGACGTCTGTGCGACTGTGTCCGTGCCAACTACCTTGCTTCTCCACCGCTAGTAGTTGCTTATGCTATTGCAGGCACCGTTAGAATAGACTTTGAAACTGAGCCTTTGGGTAAGTGTTTCCTTACATCTTACATTTCTGTATCTAATGCACATGTAGAGGAGGTTTCTTTACATGCATTTCAGCATACGAACCCAGTGTATTTGAAGAGAAAGCGCAGTTGTATTTGCTGTTGCTCATAGCTAAAGCAAAGTGTCCACTGAACTGATGAAATTCTTTGCATATCTGGTACCATCTCTGAAAACTTTAGTATATACATGTTTATCTTCTAATATAAATATAAAATTAGTATTTTATTCCTCAAAATTACTGTTTTGTATAAAATCTTACTCAGGCGTCGGCTTTAATGGCAAAACTATATACTTAAGAGATATTTGGCCCACCCGAAGAGAACTTCACACAGTGGAGGAAGAGTGTGTGATATCATCCATGTTTAAGGAACTGAAAGAGAAAATGGAGGTAAGAATGGTCTCTTGCTCTCCGTAAGTTAAAGCTACAATGACATGTGATCTTTATAATGTCTGCCAGTTGTTGTATGTCATTGGTTTGTGAGTTATTTCCATTACTGTAAAGGAAGACTTAACTGAGTCAGGTACATGTATTAAATAGTGATTCTTAAGTAATATGCAATAAGATAACTTGTAGTATATAATACAAATTAAAATCACCAGTAAAGTCTTTGGTTTCAGAATGTAAACAAATTATAAAACAATTTCCCTGTTCTTTTTTGTTAATTTTCTGTTTTATAGAAGGGAAACAAACGATGGAATTTACTGGAAGCACCCGAGTCAACTTTATTTCCCTGGGATTTAAAATCTACTTATATCAGATGTCCTTCCTTTTTTGATAAACTTGTAAGTACATTGTATCTGTCCAGCAGATTATATACATTACATTTAAATAAAGGAATAGGTATTCCAGTAAAGCTTTGCTGTTTGACTAACAAATTTGATTATCACTAATATTTCAAAGTCTTTTAAATACTGTTTGCCTCTCTGGAATGAGCGGAGCCTGTACGTCAGTGTGCCTTCATATATCGCAGATAGGTTTTTTGTCTCTAAGGATTTTGGAAGAAAAATGTGTTTCTTATTTTTGTTGTCTCCCCCCACCACCGCTTCCCTTTCAGGCCAAAGAACCCTTTTCTCCAGAACCGATTGAGAATGCCCATGTCTTGCTCTATTTGGGAGATTCTGTAACTACAGATCACATATCTCCTGCTGGAAGCATTGCAAGGAGCAGTGCTGCTGCTAAGTATCTGACCAGCAAAGGGTAAGGACTTTTCATATTAAACATATAAATGCCTATCTGCGTAAAGTGGAGATTACACGTGGATAAGCAAAACAGAAACTGTTACTGTTGTTTGTAAGTAATCACCTGTATCGCAATCCCAGCCGTCGCCTTTCTTGCAGTCTCTGTCTAAGGTTTCAGCAGACAGGGCAGACGTACAAAGAATTCATTCTTATAGCTGTTGTTACAGTAACATCTGCTGCCAAATGCATGCCACAGCAAAAATAATGTAGTAATTTACAAATCGGGTGACTTCTGTTAATGGGGGGTTAGTCACTGTTCCTGTCATTGGCCTCAAGAACAGTCAGATAGACAGATCAGAAGCTCTAGAAACATACATAGTTTAAAAAAAAAAAGAAGCCCTTATAAACGAGTGTGGTGCTCTAACTTACCTCTGCATGAGTGAGCATTCTGCAACGGTAGTGGGTGCCTTTCATCTCTGCTAAAATTCTGAAGACACAGAACACAATGTGGTGCTGAGCCATTCAGTGTCACGCCACTGTAATATTTTGGAAATTGTATTGTTGTGTTCCATTGCAAAGGTGTATTGTTATTACAGTATCAGTGAAGCATGACAAATTAATAGCCGGTGGTGCGGGCTCTTCTTCCGAGCTATTGCAGTCAATCTGAGTGAGTAGTATTATGAGGAAGAATGAATTAGTGGATCTTTTAATACCAGGACGGTTATTTGATTTAGGAATAAAGCTCTCATTTTGGTACAATGCTTATTAATAAATATGCTGGTAGAGGTAAGAGGATTAGTCAACAGGCTTGTTTCCTAGAGCAGTCTCCCCATAATTCTTCTGTAAGTACCATACTGCACATGGCACTTTATAATGAAGTCGTAGAAAATTAATTTAAAATTGCAGCTTTCGTCATTAATAATCTAGCAATGATTAACACATTTTGTTCATGATTTATAATAATTACATTTTTTGGATGACAAATTCTTTACATCTTGCACTGAAAACTTAGAGGTGCTGCAATAATTATTATCAAAATCATTATATAATTTTAAACCGGATAATCTTGAAAATAGCTGATTCCCTTTTAAATATTCTTGTTATTCTAGGCTCACACCTCGTGAATTCAACTCTTACGGAGCTCGAAGAGGTAATGACGCTGTGATGACAAGAGGTACCTTTGCAAACATCAAGCTTCTGAATAAGTTTATAGGAAAACCAGCTCCTAAAACAATTCACTTCCCATCAGGACAAACGGTAAAAATATATTTGTTTGCATAGCTACTCTGAAGTTGTGATGTGGATTTAGAACTCGCTCAAGCTATTTCACTTTGTTTATTCCACAGCTAGATGTGTTTGAAGCAGCAGAGTTGTACCAGAAAGAAAGCATTCCTGTAATTATTCTAGCAGGAAAGAAGTACGGACAGGGTAGCTCAAGAGACTGGGCTGCAAAAGGACCTTTTTTACTGGTACTGCTGGTTTGTTTGGTTTTGGGGTGTGTTTTCTCTGGAAATATCTAAAAACACATTGTTTAGTTTTGGGCGCGAATGTGTTTAGAAACTGTCCTCAATCTTGAATATAATACCACATTTTTGTTTTTAAAGACTTCTCAATAATTCCTTTGCTAGAATCTTCATAGAAGAGAATCACTAATCAAGATAAGTCTGGATTTCCTAAGTATGTAAGACCATCTTAGACTCCAGACTTTGAGATAAATTAGACAGTTATCTAGTGCTGACCTCTATTTGGACTCTGTGGGGTATTGGGTATCTAGCTATTGGAGCTGAATTTCCACTAACGTTCAGAATATATTCTGAGTCAGCCATTTGTTCACATGGAGTAGAGGAGGCAACTACATCCGGTCTGGGACTTTTTGCCTGCTAACTGCAGCACGGTCAGTGTCTGTTATAAAACTCCATTTCACGCTGCATGGGCCTGCTCTGGCTTATTTACCTTCACTGAGCTGTAAAGCTAAAATATGTTACTTACAGGACTCATACAGAGCACTCTCTTTACTCTTCAGTTTCAATTGCAAGATTTTGGACATACTATATCTGAAGCTTACTTTAGCGTTTCACTGTGACTACTGTACTGAAATACAGTGACTTGTGTTTTTGTAGGGTGTTAAAGCTGTCCTAGCTGAAAGCTATGAGAAGGTTCATAAAAGTCAGTTGATTGGAATTGGCATAGCTCCACTTCAGTTCCTTCCTGGGGAAAATCCAAGTACTTTGGGTCTCACTGGCAGAGAGCAATTTTCTATACTGTTCCCTCCAGAGCTGTCACCCGGAATGACTTTGGATATTAAGGTATCTTGGCAATATTTTTTTTTATTTCTCTGTTGAATGCACTGACTATCGAAAGCACAGAAAGAAAAGTTAATCCTGATGGTTGAAAGAAGGAAAAAACTGAACTCCATTCTCTTTGAAAGTAAGCTTATAGTCTTGCCTGAAGTTTGGCATGGCTATTGAAGTTTCCCAAAGTACATAAACACATGTTCTTTCTACGCAACTTTATATGCAGCCTGAAATTCTTGGTTTTCTCTTGGGCATTATTTCCCAATGTATTAGGGTAGAATTAAGTCTCATCTCTCATTCAGGCGCTTTTAAATACAAGGGTGTGACTATTTGAGAGGGGCTTCAGCTTTCCGTTCTGTGTGAAGGACCCGTATGCCCGTAATAACACTTTGTGCCATCTTAGGGAAATGGGCTTTTCTGTGCTTTCTGTGGGTATGTAGCACGTTCCCGGCTGGATCTAAACTGTGCAGTGAAATAAGCCTTCATTCCGTTCCCAGCAGTATCTCAGATCTGCAGTGGCAGATTAGCGGGTTGAATTTGCTGTGTTCAGCAAAACTTGGGGTTAGAATGTTAGCTGAGAATAGGCATGGGGAAGTGAAAGCAAAACTCTTAATTGGTCTCTCTCTTTGTTTTTGTTTTGAAGACAAGCACTGGAAAAGTATTCAGCGTGATTGCCTTGTTTGAAAACGATGTGGAGATAACTTTATACAGATATGGTGGAAGTCTAAACTTTGTGGCTCGAAGATTCTTATAGTAGCTACTGACTATATGGGTACCTTGCATAACTGGTAATTCTGAAAATGCCTTGTGTGAACCCAGGAATCTGTACTGTGGAACTGCAAACAGTCCTAGTGTGCTCAAAGTTACTTCGTCCATGGATGTAAAAGATTGTGAATCATTGTAACTGCAACAAGATCCTTCCTGATTTTAAATAATATTCTAATGGTGCTATTAAACATTGCTAAAATCAACGTGTGTATTGTGGCAGAGAGCTGTAAGTATGGAGAGGATGTTTTATCAGACCATTTTGTAAATAAACTATGCGAAATCTGAAACTGATTGTGCTGAAGATTATTATGTAAGAAGACTTTCTGCAGTTGTTTCCACTCAACTTTTGCACCTGTAAGTCTGTGTACTGCTGATTGTTGGTTTAAGGGTAGCAGAAGGCATGGAATGTTAAAGGCCAAACAGAATTTGGGGTTTTTTGCATCCAGAGCTTAAAACGGATACTCATGAATTTCTTGCTCTTTGGTTCACGGGCTGAACAAAAAGCAGTCCACGTGAGGCCCATGGTATCCTGTGTCACAGGTCATGACTTTCTTACCTTTATTATGGGATTATATTTCATCTGGATCCAGATTTAAAACTGCTCAGGCTATGAAATAGTGTGTGTTTAGAAGTATGGGAAACATCTCTGCATTTTAAAAGAAGTTATCACAGTTATTTTGTTGATGCAGGTTAAGTATAGCACCCTCACTTTTCGGCAAGCTGCAGAGTCCTTCGATCGCAGTTTGTCATAGCTACTCCAGGGGATGCAGTTTGTCCTTTCTGACATCTGATTTTACTGTACTGTCTGCGATATCATTAGACAAAGTACCTCCCCTTAGTATTTTAACCTTTAAAATCTTTGAAAATATTTATTAGGATTGTTTAAATTCTTCTGCTCTAAATATGACCTGTGTCTAATAAGCTGTATTTACTTGTCAAATGTTAAATAGCTGAGGTCGCCATACTGCCTGTTAATGCTTTCTGACATGCTGTTAGTTTACAGCTCTTCCAAACAAGCATCAGATTCCCCTGCTGAAGATCCCAGAATAGTGAACAAATCTGGCTCTTATGCCATTGCAACTTCTGTAAATGCAATTGTCAGCACACTGACAGCAAAACCCCTGTTCTGTATTTAATGCTAACAGAAGATGTGCAGTTTCTGAAAAGTGCTTGTTTTACCTCTTACCTAAGCATTGGTAGCTGCTGATCTGTGCAAGTGAGTCTTCAGCCTCCAGATGCTATTTCTGTGCTCCTGTAGCTTCATAACACTGCTTACGGTTTACATAGAGATTAATTTCTTTTGGGGGACAAAACTGCAATAACTTGCCTGTAAATTGTCAAGGTTTTGCTTTAAGATTTTTTTTTTTGCTCTTGATAAGCGTTGTCTTAAATATCAAAACTTTTAAGAGAACTACATTAGCTTTACTACCTTTGCTTCAATTTAACCAGACACTAAGCTAGTTGACTTGCAAACTAACTGATGCACCATTCAAATCTTGAAATACTATGTTTCTGACTTTCTTTAGAAAAAAAAAAACAAAACACCAACCAAACCCTGGCATATTTACATCATTACAATCTATTAATTTGGCATTTGAACTGACAAAAAATTAATTTGACTTCACTGGCATAAGTTTGATACACCTTTTGTATTTTATTGGACAAAGTTACGTAAAGTTTGAAATTCTGTATAAGCTGGTTTTATATTTCACTAGTTCTGTTGTGGTTTTCTTTTGGTCAAGATACAAACCGTTCTGGTTACTCCTACCACTGATGTAGATGATAAACCAATGCATTTTTGAATACTATATTCAACTGAATGCTGAATGAGTTTGTTTGTGGTACACTTCGGTTACTTTTATCCAGAGTTACTGAGCAGATCTTATTTCTTGTACAAGAGTGTCTAATACTATTTTTTTTTTCCCCAGCTCAAAGGTATATTCTTGAGTTCAAGAAAATGCATGTTCATTATTGGGGAGCAAATGCTAGTGCTGGCACATAATGATGCCTAGTGCAGATGATAAATAAAAACACAACCAGAAGCCTATTTGAAACTTGTGTAACTGCTAATGCTTGAACGGAACACAGCCTCCCCTCCTCTCTCGTGCAGTAACGCTCGTTGCTTCGGGAGGAGACAGTGATCCAAGCCATGTCAAGGTAAACCAGTGTTGTGAAGCTCAGTGCAATTTCAAGTTGTCACCAGTAAAGCTAGTGCTCTCTTTTAAGAGACACGATGGGCTTCATTACCATAGCAACTGCTCTAACTCTGCAGTGTTCATGTCTTAAAGTTAATGAATGACAGCTTTTGAGCTGTGCTTTGGGCCATAGCTGTGCAGCTTTAGGCTCCAGCTGTTGTTGCTGCAGTGGGTCCAGCCCTAAATCTGCCAAAGCCAACGGCATCTGTGTGTGTTGTGCAACTGACTCTTAGCATCTCTATGCCTCGAGGGGAGTGGGCGCTTCGAGGAACACCACCGCTAATGTACCCACATCCTGCTTCTCACCTGGTAGTGAGCTGCTGGCCAAGGTTGCCCTGGCCTGATGACCCATGGTAACGTGCCTGGCCCCTCTCCCATGTGCAGCAGTGAGCGCTGGAAAGTCCAGTTCAACAGCCCAGCGGAAAAGGAAAGATATTTAACTTTGGACACACTGCTAGGATCCTGTGAGCTTGAGATGGGCAAGAATGAGATCTGCTGTCTGGCAGTGGTGGGATACAGCACAGAGGATTGTGTTGCTGTATCACACAGCAAACAGCATTGTTCAATTAGAGCTCTTCCTGGTATCTGAAAGCACGGGAGGAAATGTACCTTTCTGAAGAAGTGACTGTGTGTTAGATGTATTTAACCTAGACTTCTCTGTCCAGTTTGATTTGGGGGAAGAATCTGTTCCATTTTTTCTAAATGTTTTCTCTCCTCCTTCCCCCTCTTCCTCCTTCCCCCTCCCAAACTACTTGGGATAGTGTTGATGTTTATACATTTTACACCTAAGTATAAGGACATGAAACTGTGTATATTAATCATATTTAAGCAACTGCAAATCAATGTCTGCTGTTTAAAGCCAACAGAACAGTGTAAGGTTTCAGTTCAGTATTGTATAGATATATCTTAAGTTTGATTGATGACAATTGTGCATAAAATGTTACTGATGCTGTAAATTATTTTTAATAAAGAAAGTTGTATCAGTTCTCGTACGTTACCATCTATTTCGAACAGATAGTGTGGCATACACTTCAAACGGTACTGCAGTATGTGTGGAAGGGTGGGGTGAAGAAGGGAAAGAGCAGAATTGTGCATGTTTCCTTTTCTCGTTAGGGCTGTCTCACATGTGGGTTTCCAAAGCACATTTAGTTGGCTAAGAGGTTTTCTGTGTTAGCTGAGCTCCAGATACTAGTCTGACTGTTACAGCTATGTCAAATGCTTTTTTAACAACCTTTTTTTTTTTTTTTTTTTTTTTCCTTCAGAAAAGCATCTACTTTGATTTAGAATCTAGATCAAAGCCTGCATTAAAGCAAGCTGCTGACCAAGGTTATGGTTGTGACATGTAGCGCATACAGATGTTACAAGATCTTCAAAAGTGATTCGGGGGTGTCTGACACTGACCCACCTCTGACGCCTCCCTTTCAGTCTTTCGGTAGAGGCATTAGACTGGCATTCCACACAGAGATGCCAAATTGTTCAACTCTTATCTTTCTTGCAGACAGTGATAAGAGAGGCTGAAGTACAACCTTAGTCCTGTGCCTTGCCTCCCAAACACAGCGTGCTTCCCACCGGAATGCTGGGCAGACAGGAGAAACACAAAAGTCTGCAGATCTTAAGTCTCCGCACTACTGTCTGGAAACTAAGGCAAGACTAACGAGGTACAGATCTGCAGAATGCACTGTAATTTTGTTTGCAGAAATGAATATATTCTGATTTTTCTGTAACCTGCTGTGTATGTTAAAGTCACAGCAGAGCAAGCATGCTTTCCTGCTGTATCAGTTTTGTTCCAGTGAGCTAAGCCTTCAGTCAGCCTCAGAAACGGGAAGAAGGAACCCTAAATATTTTCTGGAGCTTTTTTATTATTGAAAAAACTTGCTTACGTGACTTCTGGGGGGCTGAGAGAGGGGAGAGTGAAGTAGGTAAAGTGATTGACCAACTAATATTTTTGTTTAGCCACATCTGCTCTGAAACTGGGGGGGGGGGGAATCCAAGGAACTTATATTTGTTTCTCTGCACAGTTTCCCTTTTCTAAATTTCTGATTGGATTAAAATAGTGTTTTCAATGTAATATATTTAATATTACAAATAACAATGAAAAAGAGGATTCGTAATAACTAGTTTACTTAAAACCAATATTTTTTTTTAACCTTCAGTAAGCATTTTCTATATTTTTTTTTTCCTCAGGTTCTTAGTTCAGTTGTAATGGGACCTCAAATATTGCAAAAGATTCATTTTCTTTTTTCTTTCATTACGAATATCAGAATATATTTATATATTCATCTTGAAAGTTAGTATGTGTGTGGGACTGCGGTTTGTAATGACATCAATTAAATCTGAAACTCTCTAGGACGGGACACGTGCTCCCTGCCTGGTCTGGAACACTTTCAGGGACACCCTGAGAAAGGTGCCTCAGGTGCAGGATCCTCGCTCCAAACAGCTGGTAGAGTTTTCGTTCTTGTGTGCTGATAAAAGGATTTAAACAACAACAACAACAAAAAGTAAATCTCCCTTGCTCCTGATCGGAGGGGCAGGACGTGGCTGGTTATTTATTTATTTTTTTTTAAGGTGACAGGACGTTTTACATTTCCTTCCCCCCGCCCCGGGCCCACACCGGACGGGGCCTTGCTCAGCACGCCATCGGCTCGCCTCTCCCCGCGGCCGGGGTGCGGGCCGAGCCGGCTCCTGCGCGGGTGCGGGGGCCGCACGGCCTCCCCGCAGCTGCCGGGAGGGGTCTCGGCGCGGGGGGAGCCGGTCGCTCGGGGCCGGCGGCGGCCGGGGACAAAGGGCGGGGTCCCCGCAGCGGGCCCCTCCCCCGCAGCTGCCCGGGCGGGACAAGGGTCGGCGCGGCTGCCGCTGGGCCCGGGGGTCGGTGCGGGGGAGGCCGCGGCTCGGCGCTCCCGGCGGCCGGGCGGGGGACGGAGCCAGCGCCTGCAGGTTTGCTCTGCGCTTCCTAACGCGGGAACGCTGCGGGCCGTGCGCGGGCGGCAAGACGAGGTCTGCTTTAGGTCAAGATCTGCCAAAATATTTCTTGGCTTTTGCAGACAGTATTTACAGCTTCCTGCGTGGGGATCCAGCAACTCTGTTCCCTAGGAACTCATTCCTGATTAGCAACGTACCAGGCTAGGCTGCTGCTGGAAACGAGCTAATAAAGACACCCCTGGTTAATCAGCTTTTCATCTCTGCTTGTTCCGAACAGATTGAGGAAGCCTTTCCTGGAGGGGGCTACAGACTTAAACAGTTGACAAAAAGCTGTGCTGTAAAAAAAACAGGACTGGCTTAGTGGGTTTTCTTTGCTTGTTTAATAAAAACAAGGAACTCCTCTCCAGCCCCCTCCTGGAACATAGATAAGATCATCCAGCCTCTCTTTCTCTCCTAGAGACACGATGTCTTCTGGAAATGACCGTCAGCCCCAGATGTTCACCAAACCAGCACTTGGTGAAAAAGAAGCGGTAGAATTGGTTGACAGGGTGTTTGGATTAAAGGTGTGTTGGATCGGGCCGCTCCCCAGCTATGACGATCAGAATTTCCACGTGCGCATCTCAAGAAACAAAGGTGCGGCTGAAGGTGCTGATGAGTATGTCCTCAAAATCACCAATTCGGAAGACAGCCAGGAGCCAGACCTCATTGAAGCGCAGACCCAGGCCATGATGTTTCTCAACGCTGAAGGCTTTCCTTCGGCAACTCCTCATCTCACCAAAGACGGTAACATAATGTCTCTGGAGTCGGGAGGTGAGCAATTACGAGCACCTTTACTGCCCTTCTGTCCCCCTCAGGTTACTCTATGGTATGCCATGCAGGTACTGAAGTTAAACTAGGCTTATTGTTAAATATTAGGGGATACGTGTCAGGTGACCTGTACGTCCAGCCATGATAGTTCAAACTTAACATACCAGAAGCAAAGCAAGTTAAAGAGAGTAATAATTAACTGTGGAAATGCTTAAAAAATAACTTCAGAAGATGATCAAAGGGCTGGAGCACCTCTCCTGTGAGGACAGGCTGAGAGAGTTGGGGCTGTTCAGCCTGGAGAAGAGGAGGCTCTGGGGAGACCTTACAGCGGTTTCCCGTACCTCAAGGGGACCTATGAGAAAGATGGGGAGAGGCTGTTCAGTAGGGCCTGTTGTGACAGGACATGGGTAATGGTTTTAAAATAGAAGGAGGTAGACTTAGATTAGATGTTAGGGAAAAATTTTTTACACTGAGGGTTGTAGAACTGGCCCAGGTTGCCCAGAGAGGTGGTGGAAGCCCCATCCCTGGAAACGCTCAAGGCCAGGTTGGACGAGGCTCTGAGCAACCTGATCTGGTTGGAGATGTCCCTGCTCCTTGCAGGGGGTTGGACTGGATGGGCTTTGAAGGTCCCTTCCAACTCAAACCATTCTATGATTCAGTATAATGAATTTGAGAAAACATTGATCTGACCTGTCTGTGCTCAAGAAAAGGAATGAAAAGCCTCATTGACTAAATTATGTTACAAATTATTTGCCTACAGAATGGTCTAAATTACAATTCTAGCCCATCTGTGATGCCAGAACAAATTGCTTTAACGGCGCTTGGAAGAAAGATTGTGTTGACATTTTGCTTTTATTTTGACTGTAACTTCCATACAAAAGCTGGGATTCTTGAGACCTCCCGTTCTGCTGCAAAACTGTGTGAGTGGCACTGGAGGAAACCTGCCCTGTGCAGAGTCAGTTCCAAGCACGAGGACTAGGAGTCCAGCATAAATTGCAAGTGTGTTAAGGTTTGCACATCATCGTACAACATTCTGGTACGCATCTTTGAAGGAAATCTCTTTTAGCAGCTACATCTGATCTTCTGCACTGGGATAAGCCTTTTTTTGCCTCTTGCATTAACTAATACTCAGTAGCACATGCTGAAGCGACTGACTGCAACTCTCTTTGCCTGTTAGATCCTGGAGCTGGGAACAAAAAGTACATGGTCCGGCTGCTGACTTACCTGCCAGGTACACCTGTAGCAAAAATTGCTGCAAATACTCAGATTTTGTACGAGATTGGTAAGCTAGCTGCCAGCTTGGATAAAGCTCTCTCAGAGGTGAGTTTTCGTTGCTCCAGACTCACAAACTTCTTTCCCAACTAATTTTTCCTCTGTATTTCTTCTTGTGCTTGCTGTCTGTGTTCCTGACCTGCAGAATTCAGTCTGGTGAAGGCAGATGTCAGTTTAACTCGTTGTTCAGGTGCCAGCCTCCAAGCTGGCTGTTACTAAAGCATTTCCCCACATAACATAGCTGCTTGGTGCTTATGATGTGATATCGGCGATCGTCTTGCAATGCATTTTTCTATGGTGACAGGGAGACAAGGATTTCTTTTTACTTATGCAAAACTCACCCGTTCAGTGTTTCAAACCGGGCAAATAAGGAGAGTGAACCCTAAGATGCTCAAATTAGAAGCGTGTAAAGCTTGTTTTAAAGCTTTTTTTTTGTCTAGTGTACGTCAGACACAACTGGATGATCTATTATTTTGGGCTCATTTTGACTTGCTGTCTTTCTCCTGGTCATCAGAACGGTGACCATTAAACACTGGTAGCAGACGGTTCCTTCTCTACAATGCCAGCTGTGCCAATGAAGAGAGATTTGTGACACTTCTCACATTTGAACCGCTTCTAGTCAAATAATCTTAATGCAAACTAAGTTCTTTCTTTACTCTGTAATTCTACAGGATAATAAAGCTGATAAATCAGCCAGTAATTGAGTTAGGTACATGAAAGAACTCTTGCATTATTTATTGCTTTTCATTAACCTCTCCTTCTCATGTTCTGGCTACCAGCTTCAGACAATTATGAAATGTGAATTGCCAGCTTTACTAACCACATTCGTAAATTACAAGAGCATTTTTCAATTGGGAAAGGTGATTTACTGTTGCCTTCTAACACTCTGGTCATGCTCTTATAATGCGATTAAAACAATTTCTGTACACCAGCTAGTCTCAAAACAGGCCTGTGACTTGTCCTGTCAAGGAGGAAATAGTTGATGAGAAAACAAATTTTGATGGAAAAGTCTCTTTATGCCCTTAATCTATGGATTATCATCTACCAAGGTTTGTCATTTAAAAGAAAGAAAATTGCAGTCATTACCATCAAAGCTTCAAAATACTATTGACATTAAAAATATTACCTAAGGTATAGAGTTTTCTGGTGGCACATCAGGAAATACAGCCTGTCTTTTCTACCCACTTAATTTACTTTGTCAACTTGGTAGCAAAGCAATGTGCCGTGCTTTGTTTCGTGTACACAGCACTATTCCACCACTTTCTCTGTTGGTGTCTCCCTTTGCTTGGATGTGCCTCACATCCTCTGAAAGGAAAGAAGTTGAGTTTATGGCTGTAAAGTGACTGTCTGTGGCTTTACAGTAACAATGGCTCTTTATTACCCTTCACCACCCGGTAACCCATTTACACCTTGCTGGAATATCTGCTTTGTGCTGGAAGATGGCAGTGCTGGCTTACCAGACAGCATTCTTCCTGCCAGTGTGGTGCTTTTTGGTTTAGGCTTGATCTTATTCCTTTTTCATACACAGTTCCAGTTTTGACTAGCATTTAGCTATCTTTAAGAGCCTTAATTACAAGCATGGGTTTCTTTTTTTAAGAGGAAGCCAGCTACTCTTGTGGGAAGTGTTTTTTATTTGCCCGAGGCACTGGTAGAATCTGGCCCACAAGCCGCCTTAATAGGCAGTAGAGGATTCAAGGATGAACGTGGTATGCGGTGCAGGAGATGCTTTTAGCCCCTGAATGTCACTTTCCAAACCACCATTTTCATTTGCTAGTGAGAGAGAGGTTAGGGACCTTGTTGTTTAATATGTTTAAGGCTACCTGAATGTACAAAGGCAAATTTTTTAAGAGTAAAGCTCTGTCCAGTATCCCCATAAAGTACTTCTGTCTTCAGGACTTTGTGTGTACCCGCTTATCCTACGGCTTGTCCCCAGAAGCCACCACCTTTAAATGCACAGAGCGTCCCCGTTCCCAGCACGCTGGCAGCTTTTGTGTCCCTTCTGTTGTGACAGCTTTCCGTAGTGCCAGCTGCGCAATCCAGGCTCTGCCAGTGTGGGACACTGGCCTTGGCAAGGCCTCAAAGTGGCTACATAATGGCACGTTACAGAAAGTCAGTATTGATTTCAAATTAAGTGATGAAGGACTTAAGACAATCTTTGTACCTAAAGAATGGGGAGAAAAACCATTGGGTTTGTATGTAGGTATTAAGGTGCTTGCCTTAATTGTTCTTCAGGTTATTCTTTCACTTGTTGGTACAAAGCAATAGTCACAGTCACGGTGCTTTTCGGTGAGTCTTATTAGAAACGTGTTAAAGTTAATAGGGGCTTTGGATCAAGCCCTTTAATCACAGGATTTTTAGTTACGGCTGATTTGCTCTTGTGCTTTTTCCGAAGAAATTCCATCATCCATCGGTAAAAAGTCTGCATCGAGGTCAGTTCATTTGGAACCTGGCAAATGTTCCCCTTCTAGATCAGTACATTTACGCCTTGGGCCAGAACAAATACCGTGAAATTGTGGAACAAGTCGTTGAGCAGTTTAAAGAGAAAATAATACCCAAGCTAAGCAGTTTTCGAGCCTGTGAGTATTTTATTCTCATTGTAATTATGTTGGGCTGAGACGCTGAAATTTCTAACAGGAGTTCAGGGCTGTGGAGAAGGCAAAGAAAGAAAAATTTAAGTCTCCTTTATCCATATCCAGATGTGTGCAAATATTGTGCTGAATGAACACAGCACAGAATAAGCCAGGCGGAATGTGCTGTCTGGAGTCAGATTCGGTTCTTGAGCTTCCTGATGAGTTTGCTTCCAGTGAAGGGGATGATTTTCATGCTGTTACATCAACTGAATAAGAATGTGTGGAGTACGCGATGTCCTCTCTGAAAGGCCCAAATAACTCTTATCATATTTTTGGAATTCAGCTCTCATTGATATTGATGATAGTTTGACAATTTGATAATCAGAAAACTCTGCTACTCTGTGTTTGGAAAACATGCAGCATATCACAGGTTTTCCCAGCCCGGAGCATAATGCTCCCTGTGGCAATTGCTCTCTGGTCACCTCTTTGTGTAACGGAGGTTCCTAGGAAGCAGTAAGACCGTGAAAGGCAACGCTTGATGCTGAGAGAGACCAGTATGGTTTTGTAGTTAAGTGTTCGTTTGAGCCTGTATGCATCTTTTCAAAGCTGTTTCACTGAGAAATGGCGGGGGGGGGGGAAACCCTTAGATGCTGCTGTTTAATAATTACTAAATACTGTTTCTCCTTCTTTTGTATTTAGGTATCAACCACGGAGATCTTAATGACCACAACATTCTAGTATATTCCAGTTCTACCTCCCTGGAGAATCCTCAGTACAGAGTGTCCGGCATCCTGGATTTTAGTGACATGAGTTACGGATATTACGTATTTGAAGTCGCAATAGCCATCATGTACATGATGATTGAGAGCCCAGATCCCCTGGGTGTTGGAGGGCATGTTCTGGCGGGGTTTGAAAGCATCCTGCCACTGACTGAGGAGGAGAGAGGTGCCCTCTTTCTCCTGGTGAGCGGGAGGTTTTCCCAGTCCCTGGTCATAGCGGCCCACACAGCCCTGCGGTACCCGGAGAACGAGGAGTACCTCATGATCACGGCCAAAACCGGCTGGAAGCACCTGATGGCCATGTGTGAGCTGGGCCAAGCGGCTGTGGAGAAAAGATGGTTTGAGACGGCAGAGGCCTATGCGGACCGCGCACCTGCCCTGTAGCCCGATGGCGGCCGCGGTCCCGGCTGGGTGACGCCCGGCTCTCTGGCAATAAAGGCGGCGCTGCTGGCGCTGGAGCGCGGCCCCGCGGTCTGTATGGGCGGGCGCGATCGTGGGGAGGGCGCTCAGCCGTTACGGCCGCGCGGGGGAGCCGTTACGGCCGCGCGGGGGAGCCGTTACGGCCGCGCGGGGGAGCCGTTACGGCCGCGCGGGGAAGCCGTTACGGCCGCGCGGGGGAGCCGTTACGGCCGCGCGGGGGAGCCGTTACGGCCGCGCGGGGGAGCCGTTACGGCCGCGCGGGGGAGCCGTTGCGAGCGGCAGTTACGGGCGGGAGCGCGGGCAGGCGCACGGGCACGAGCGCCAGCCCTGCCCCGGGGGCGGGGGAGAGCGGTAGGCGGAAGGGGCGTCTGTCCCCGCCCTACTCCGGCACACGGCACCGCGCAGGCGCGGCGGCCATTTCCGACGCAGCGGGAGGGTTTGGGCGCGGGGGTAGCGCCTGGTTCTTCCCCAGCGGCCGGGACTCGCTGTCCCTCCCCGGCCGATCGGCTCCCTCCGGCCTGCCCAGAGTGAGTGCGGGCGGTAGCGGGCGGGCTGGGGGCAGCGGGCAGCGGGCGGCGGCGGGGCCCTGGCCTTCCGGCGCGGCGGGGATGACTCTGCAGTGCGGGGCAGGGGGGCGCTGGGCCGCTCGGCGCCGGTTAACGCGCGTTGTGCTGTCTTGCAGGCCCGCTTCCCTTCTGCCCGCAGCGCGTCCCCGGCACGATGGTGAGTGGCGGCTGCGGGCCGCGCCCGCCTTCTCCGGGGCTTGGCGGAGCCGCGGGTGGTGTGGAGCCGGGCGAGGCGACGGGCGGTCAGGCTGCGGAGGGGCCGGGGGCGTGGGCATAGCGGGGCCCGTGGGCCAGGCCCGCGTATGTGACGGTGGCGGCGTTACTCTCTTACCGTGGGTACCAAACGGAGGTCACCAAGCGATCCGTTCTTTTTCTGTGCGGCTCAGAGCGTCCCTAATTTTAGAAAGTTACCTTCTGACAAGAGAACGATGTTATTTAATGAGCTGTTGCTTTTTACAGTCTCGAAGATATGACTCCAGAACTACCATATTTTCTCCAGAAGGTATTTTTAACCCCACTCTTTAAAGTAAATTCTATTCTATGCAGCTTCTCAAAACTAAGCGACAAACTACTTGTACAAAGGTTGGTTATTTATAGTGTGTTTCCATCCATGCATGAGTTACAGAAATCATACAGATCTGCTAGAAGTAGCACCCATTCTGTAAGGATACCAGGGGTACAAAGAGGAGACATCCAAATTTGTTCTAATTTAATCAATAAGGAGAGCGTGCCCTGCTACTGAGTAGTAACTACCTGCCATGTTTTTGAAATAACTTGAGCAAATCTCCACCGTTTGTCTTTTGTTTGAGTATGGATGGATTTGTTACTGTTCCCCCTCTCCTCCCGCAAATGTGTAATATCCCACTGGCGCAATCACACCTCTCCTTGTTATTCTTACGCATGCTGAAACAAGTATGTACAAGCCATGCTTTCCTATTTCTTGGCTGGGATGGACTCAAAAAGTCTAGTAGCAAATATTTTATTAGATTATTGGAAATCTATTTTGCCTCATTGTACTACAGCAGAGTTCTGTAGATTATTTTTTTTCTTTGGTAAAATAAAGGAGGTTTTTTCTACATTTCTACAGGCAATGCCCTGTCTTACCTTATCAAATTTGTGGATTTTCCTTCTCTGACTCTTTCCTCCTTTTCAACCAATTAACTTACTATCAAGTGGTAACAGACTGAAGAGCTAAGACTAGGTTGTACAATGAGCATCTGTCAGATTCTAGCAAACTGAAGTCTCCTTGTGTACTTGGTCTCATTCAGTCTTTCCTTTTTGATGTTACTAATTGTTGTGGTTTTGTTTAGTGAGGGGGGCCTAAGGTGGTATGGCCGTAGGCCATCTGGTCTCGATCGGGGCTGAACTACGACACTAATTTAAATCCTTTTCTAGGTCGCTTGTACCAGGTTGAGTATGCAATGGAAGCAATTGGACATGCAGGTACTTGCTTGGGCATTCTAGCAAATGATGGTGTTTTGCTAGCAGCAGAGAGACGCAACATTCACAAGCTGCTTGACGAAGTGTTTTTCTCGGAGAAAATATACAAACTTAATGAGTAAGTTGAAGTGATGGTCAGGTGTCCAGTGATGTTATCAGTAACAAAACACTGCTGTTATCAGACATTTGTTTAGTTCCTTGTTTTAGACAGCTATGACTATTTTGTCATTGTTCACTTCAGTAGTTCTCCTAAAGTAAAAGCATCACTTAATTTTTAATCTCTAGGAGAATTTTCTAGGTGGGATAGCCTGTTTGTTGGTACTTCCCCATACAAGGTAATGTTATTACAGCACTTAAGAAAACTGGGAATTCTCACTTAAAAAATGCCATTTTGGAGGGAGTCAGAATGAAAAACCGCACCAGATTCACCATGCTATTTCAGCTCAGTGTCCTCTTCTAAGTCTTTGTTTTTATTTTGCGATTCAAAGAGAACATAATAGTTAGGTAAAACGTGCCTTAGGTTTCTTTGCCACAGTTGTAGCGGAGATGCTATCTCTCTCAATTATGACTTTCTTTTTAGCTCTCTGGAAGATAAGTTTGTGATGTCAGAGCGAAGAGTGTTACTGCCTGTAAAGGCAGTAGAACTTCATCCTGGCCAGAAGATGCACGTGAAGCGCAAATAGTTTTCATCCTGTCAGCTTCCCATTCTGTATTGATCTTGAAAGCAGCTTAGAAGTGTGGGAAGTACTGGGTTTTCAAGGGGGCTGTGTAACAGTGCACTGGAGTAGTCACCTAGGCCAGCCCTTCCATCCTCTGAATAACTCTTAAGTTCACTTGGAAAAAATAATCTGGATTATTTTTCTTGAATCCTTTCAGTGTAGTTAAAACTTTGTAGGAATATTGGATTGGGCAAAAGAGATCTTAAATTAAGAGCTAATGAAACAATCAAGGATGCAAAGCACTTATTTTTCATATGATCAAGATCACAAAGTTTCAGTTACACAGCTGCAACGTGTCAGCCAGCAACTTCCACTGAAGCCTGTCACACCTGTATGGCTCCTTCTCTATTCTGGTGTGCTGAGTCAGGTGGCCTCCTGATAGGCACTTGTACACAGCTCACTGCTCTTGTGAAGCAGTTATTACTAACTGGGGAGTTAGTAATTTTTGCCATGACCCCCTTCTCAGAACCATACATGTAACTAACATACTGATCCGCTTGCTTTTTGCTGTCCACCTCTGCTCTGAGGAAACAGTTGCTTAATATTTTTGATGTACTCTAAAGGCAGGAGCTGATGAACCTCTTTTACACGGCAGCTATGTAGTTTTGATCAGAAAAGCCCGGCAGCAGGTGTTCTGCTTGGACCGCTGTATGAAGATGCGACTATTTGTTGGAGATCGACAGGAATTCAGTTAATTTGTGTGCTTCTGTTGCAGGGATATGGCTTGCAGTGTGGCAGGAATCACTTCAGATGCCAACGTTCTAACAAATGAACTGAGACTGATTGCGCAGAGGTAGGTCTGCTGATAGTTTGCATGGTTTTACTTGCCCGCACTGTCAGATTCAGTTCTGTGTATGTATTAAAATGAACTCAGTAGAGCAGAAGTAGATTGTCTGAAACAAAACAGCTCAATCAAAGAGACACTAACTGAGGAACTAGTTAAATGCGGTACAGCATACTGTCAGCAAAACAAGTTTTGAAAACTGTTTTTTTCTCTTACATATTAGGTATTTGTTACAATATCAAGAGCCCATCCCTTGTGAGCAACTGGTAACAGCACTGTGTGATATCAAGCAGGCTTACACACAGTTTGGAGGTAATGGAGTGTGATGGACCGTTGTGCTTTGAAATGTCTAAAGAAAGAGTCTGTTACATAATTTGAAGCATCTGAGTTTCTGGACAGTCAGTTCTACCAAATTCTTCTGTAACAAGTTATTCCCAGAAAAACAATAGCCAAATTTAAGAGGGGAACGGGTGGTTACGGTTACCGTTTTGCTGCCAAGGGTGCTACCTTTTAGTGATCGAGAAACTGATGGCTGAGATTCCGGCCTATTGCACAGAATGTTTGAGTGCTCTTGGATTTAGTGGATGCTTTCCAAAGACCAGCAGAGAATTGTTTGATGTGTGAAGTTTTGATATTTTGGGCCCACTCAGCATAATGGCACAATGAATCACAAATAAGACTTATATGTAGGGGGTATCAATACTATAGCAATTGAAAAAATAGTATTTCTTGGATCAAGCAACATGGTAGAAAATGATGTTGTAATAGTGTTTCTTAGTACATGAGCTGATTATTCTGGTATTTTATATACACGTAGTGTGAAAGTGACCTTTTATGTACCTGGCTTTTGACACTGTTAAGTTTTACACTTTAAAAGATAAGTTTCGTACTTGAAATACTAATTTTTTATGTAAAGTCCTGAGATGATAAAATACAATTTGTGGAGAGAGAAATGAGCCGCTCTTAGGTTAAATTAAATAAATCTCTGCTGCCCCCTCACCCCGTGACTTAAAAAGAAATGCGAGCGTGCTTATCTCAAGCGACAGAAGTGCAGAACGGTCTGTTAAATCCTAGTTCACAGGAACAGATTTGAAAAAGGAAATAAAATAATTGTCACTCATGACCAATCTTGTTACTAAATTTAGATTGCTAATAGCCGCCTTTTCAACAGGAAAACGTCCTTTTGGTGTTTCGTTGCTGTATATTGGCTGGGATAAGCATTATGGATTTCAGCTGTATCAGAGTGATCCTAGTGGAAATTACGGAGGGTGGAAAGCTACATGCATTGGGAATAACAGCGCTGTAAGTTCTGGTTTTTTTCCTCTCAAAAAGTCAAGCGAAAAATAGTGTACATTGCACTGTACTAATTAAACTGAGTTGTTGATTGCTAGTGCAGAGCAGAAATCGGTAACTGTAGAAACACTGCTGGTAGTCCTGTATTGATATTAGCTGGCAAAAAGCAACTCTTTGGTTGATCACGCAAAGATACCATTTTAATTTCTGTGAAATTTACAGGCAGCTGTGTCAATGCTAAAGCAAGACTACAAAGAAGGAGAAATGACCTTAAAGACCGCGCTTGCACTGGCCATTAAGGTTCTAAACAAAACCATGGATGTTAGCAAACTCTCTGCAGAGAAAGGTAAGCAGTTCGCTAATAGTGGGATAACGCCCTTTGCTTGAAAAAAGAAAATGCAGTGAATGTATATACACTAGATGTGCTCTGTTGGATCTTTAGCTGTCATGTGAAGAGTGTTTTTAGAAGATGCAGCAGCTCTCAGCCTTAGCCTTTCTAGGAGGATACAGATGGCTTAGTCGAGGATGACCCACCTTGGTCAGCTCCGGGGGCTAGACCACAGTTCGGGGGTCATAGGCCACTCTGGTGCGGTAGCAGAAATGGCTGCGTGTCTGGTAGAATAATCACAGGAGAGCTATTAACGCGCTTGCGTACGCTGCTGCACCAGGGGACTGCTGCCGTCTGGCTTGCCAGTCAAGCTTCTGTGTAGAGGCAGGACAAGAGCCTTCTGCTTCGTTGTCAGTTGTAACCAGAAATCTTGCGCTTCTGATGATTGCGCTGCCTAAAGGACAAAATGTAACGCCGCTCTCTGTTCCATGTGTTTCAGTTGAAATTGCTACACTGACGAGAGAGAACGGAAAGACAGTAATAAGGGTTCTGAAGCAAAAGGAGGTGGAACAGTTGATAAAACAACATGAGGAGGAGGAAGCAAAAGCTGAACGTGAAAAGAAGGAAAAAGAACAAAAAGAGAAGGATAAATAGAATGTGAAATCGAGTGTTCTGTAGATAACATAGGACCTGCTTCAGTAAAAGATGATCTGGATTTCTGTTTTATAGGAGCCTACAGCTATGCCATGGAGGACCCAGAATTTCTTTTGATGAACCAGGTCCTTAATCATCATTCAGATAATTAGTTTACTGCTCCTTACATTGACCAATACTTGCTTTAATTCTTGAACGCGCTATTTCTTTCCTCTTCTATTTTTTATTATGAAATAAAATCTAAGAAGAATAGTGATGAGTGTCTTTATTTCCCCTGTAATGCCTGCATATGCACAATCTTGAGGGATTTAATCACTTTAAATCATGAAAACAAGGTATATGCTAGTTGGTAAAGAACAATATGGTGTTAGCACTGCTAGAATTCTGTGTGTGTGTGTGGGTTTTCCTTTTAAAGTAGTGAAAAGGGTTTCTAGGTTTGAAAAATCGTTTCTCAAATAACAATTAAAGTGTGCTGGCATGCCAAGTTTCAATTTTGGCCTATTTTGTTCTAGAACAGGCTACGTCACAGTGATGGTCTTGCAAGCAGTAGTGTTTTAAACGTGCCCTGTAGCAAATGTGTTCAGTTTATCATAGCCTTTAATGAGTGCATGCGTGTTCTAAGAAATTAATAATGTAACAGTAGCTATAGCCACACAAACTAGAACGACATCTTACAAAGGCCATGTGAAAATGTTAAGCCATCTCGTCAAAATACAAATAGGCAAATAAAACAGTGCTTGATTTTAGGTGATGTTGACTATTTTACATTTTATCCTGACAGGAAATTGAGATGTTTCATTTAGTGTTGCTGACACTTCCCCGGAGAACACAGTTCCCTTCTCTGACAGACAACAGCCTAGATAACTAACCAGTTAACCACTTGAGAAATCTAAGATTTATGCATAAACTAGAAATTACAATATTCTTTGTTCAGATTGTCCCTATACTGAATGCAAACCAACACAATCTTCAGATTAACAAACATCTCTTCTAGTTTAAAAAAAAACCTATCTGGAGTTAATAGAGGAGGTGGAAACAAGTTACTGAAAATTATTTTGCACCCTTTCAGTTATCAAAAGCAAACTGGAAAGCTCACTTGAGTGACTCGCTTAAATAAGAGACCTTACCCGCTGAATTTCAAACTGTTACCCTGGTGATCCAGCCCCTTTGTGCTGACCCTGGATTGTGTCTATCTTGCAGGTTTTTGAGTTTGTGAGGGTTTTTTGGGGCGAGGGGGTTGGTTTTTTTTGTGTTTTTGTTTTGGTTTTTTTTTTAACCCCAAAGGATAACTGGTGTTCACAGGATTTAATATGACCATTTAAAGAAACAGAGTGAATCCACACAGTGTTTTATTATTGTTAATCTATCGCAAACATTTTTGACTGATAAAAATGTACTTTGTCAACATGGCCAGAAATTACCCTTAGTTTCAACAGAACCCATTTCTGAGCTCGTTGCTGCAAGATTCACTGCTGAGGACAGGGAGAAATCTGACTGGAGGTGCCTGTGCTGCAGCTTGCGTAGATGTACTGCGCTCCCTCTGGCAGCCTTGGTAGGCAGCGGTGTGGCGGGGCACGGGTCCTGTGCAGGCTGCAGGACCTGTTTGTTGTTAATTTTCTAAGTCTCAGTGCAGGCCGATTGCTTCAGTCTTTTGTACTGAACTTAATACTTTGTTACTATTTGCATTTTATAGCTATTAATAGTTTTACTGAGTTTTATTTGCACCTTGTACAACCGTAGATCTTCCAAATATCAACATAGGAATGGTATTTCACGTAACCAATCCTGAATAGTCGCAGACAACATGCAATGGGTAAGATTTAATCTCCATTAGAAAGGGTTGTATAAATACCTCAAGCTCCATTCTTATGTCGACAATTCAGTGCTCAGTCTTCGTATTTTTTGATACCATGAATGCAATATATCAGCATATTTTGGGGATTTCTAGACCACTGATGATGGCTATACAAGTACTTGGAATATGCCCTAAAAGCAGCAATGCCAAAATGGAATTTTTCCTAACTTCTCAAAGATCACTTGAAACAAAACGTGATGGACTCCAGCAACGCTTTCTGTCCTCTAGGAAACCATTTAAGAGCATCTGAGTCAGTTCATCGATGCACATAAATCACGCAAGGCAATTTGTTTAGTGTACTAGTAGAAGTATTATTAGACAGGTTAGGATATAGATTTATTAAAATATTTTTCTTAAATGCTTCTGTTTCTAACAAAAAGGGGATAAATAATATATTTAGATCTTTGTTTAAAGAATTACCAGTAGCATTTCTTTGCCAAAACCTGCATCATTTGCTGGCAAAGGAGAATTTTTTAGATACTGTCATAATCAAAAGTTGGAATGATTTATGTAATTTTCTGATCTGTACTCCATTATGTACTGAAGCATTGTGATAAGTTGTGTAGCTGCACTGCATTTTAAAATATGTGTT
Organism: Chlamydotis macqueenii; assembly: GCF_036417535.1. Classification (NCBI taxonomy): domain Eukaryota; kingdom Metazoa; phylum Chordata; class Aves; order Otidiformes; family Otididae; genus Chlamydotis; species Chlamydotis macqueenii. Next base: position 18,158,801 of record NC_141567.1, on the reverse strand, counting down.
TATTTAAAGGTTTATATTTATTTATTTAAAGGTTTACCCAAAGTAAAAGCATTGTCAGATACTCTACGAGTATAACCTCTGAGCGATAACTACCAATTTAATTAAAAACCCACCATCTCTACCATGTGCCATTAACAGCTGAGTGTGAGCTGAGCCTCAGTACGGTCTTGGAACAGGAAAGTAACTCCAGCTGGCGCTCGTATCCAAGATGTGCAGCAATGTTCAGCTAAGCTACATTTAATTTCTGAATCTCTTCTGCATTTGGACCTAGGAGAGTAAGCAGATGCTGGAGATCTTCCTGGGACATCCTGACAGTAATGCAAGTTCCTTACCTGCTTCTCCTAAAACGAGAGCAGTGTTTGACTGCATAGGCCTATTGTGCTGATTCTGGCTTTGTGTGTTTAAAAAAAAAATTAAAATAATAAAAAAAAATCACCACCGTCTGTGCCTTCTCTGGGAGTGGTTTGGGGATAAGTCATAAGAACAGAAAAATAATTTTGGCGACACATTTGAGTTGTCTTTGCTCATCAAAATGATCTTCCTGTTCTTTGTATGTTTTTTTTGGTGTACGTAGTGGTTATGTAGATTTTACAGTGTATCACACAAGTATTTAAAATATTTAGCTAGTGCCGTGAATTAAATGTTATTTTAACACCAGAACTTCATGTGGTGCTGTGGAAGGTGACAGATTTTTCAAATTAGGTAGAAGTATTTACTTGAAACTTTGCATAATATGATGTTAGTAAACATAAAGACTGGATAGTTTATATCTCACTGAGTGCATGATGGAACTCGTCAGGGCAAGTATTCACAAACAGATTGTCCTAATAAATTGTAATGTGTTTTGTTCTTCTAAGTAGTTTAAGAGATAATGAAACTACTGCTTCTCCAGTAATACCTGTGCTGTCTCTTGCATCTGTCGGTGTTTAAGAAAGAGTTAGCTTGTTTTCCAGATGACTGTATTCTGTTCAAATAAAGTCTAATTAACTTAGAAGACTGCTGCTTATGTGACTTACTGTATTGTGCACTGGAAGACAAAGATTTCTTTAAGTATGCTTCCCTATTCGTCCAAGTATTTTTACTTGTCAGAGTTATAAAAGTACCCAAATTAAGATGATAAAAAGGACTTCTGGTGTTAAATTTGACAGCTGCTTCTGTTTTATTAGGGATTACCAAGATAATTATTCATTCTTTCTGTTCATAATCTTAAAAATAGGGACAGTACTTCTCCACTGTCTTGTGAGAACCAATATATTAATGATTACGAGGCGTTCAGATCAATACTTGTAGAGGCCACAGACCTGTATGTGACACATAGATAGTTCAGCTAAGTGTATACAAGACATCCAAGGCCAAGAAGTTAAAGCACCCAGGTACTTCATACACGAGAGGAATGACGCAGCTTCACACATGAGATTCTAGGACTGACTTAAATGTCTTTCATTTTCTTCAAAGAATATTTTCCATTACAGTTTTTCTGTAGTAAAAGTTGTCCTCATTGTCAAGTTTTAATTGCAGCTATTTCTACTACAATATGAAAAACCACTGAAGTAAGTTGATCTGAGAGTACCCTTCACTGGTTATATAGCCCTTGGCTTTAATCTGGAGAAAATTCAGCTTCACAAAAAAAAATTTAGAGTAATTCTGATTTTACAGTGCGAACTGAGCAGCTTGCTCTTTTTATCTGTGATTAATTTGGCATTTGGCTTTCCAGCTAAAGGACTCTTCAGTGCACAGTAAGAGCTGCCATCAGCCAATTTACTGGAGATTCTCAGACCACACTTTAGTGGGGACCTTCAGATGTCAACTCCTGCTGAGAAGGACCCTTGGAAAGGCAGCAGACATTACTCACGTAATTGTTTAGGCTTTCACTTTCACTGAATGATAAATATTAAACTTGACATGCTGCTCTTAGTGTTAACATTTTGCTCCAAGTTCGCAGGAACAGGAAAAAAAAATGGCTTCTTATTTATAACTACTATTTTCTAAACCAGTAATAATACAACATAATTAACATGTGCCAGATGATGCTACATAAAATATTTAGCAAAATGTTGGGCATGTAACCGAGACAGTTTAATCCGTTTGTATCTTACAGCGTCTGTTTTGGCTGGCTAGGACCCAGCTGCCAACAAATTCCTAGTTATGTAATAAAACCAGTTCGCCGGGTCCTGCACATTTGAGTGGCAACTACATTTAACTGTTAATTATTTATAGCTCTAAAATGTGTTTACTGCAATGCGCGTAGGCTGCGAACAGAAATACAGATTTTAGGTGATATCCTTAAGTTAGGTAGAGCAGGTGCAGCAGTGGTGGGCCATCAAAAACCTACAGATTTGCAATGTTAGTAGAAACATTGCACAGTAATTTTTGCAGCATTCATAAAACATCGGAACTCCGGTATATCACAAAAGAATAAAATAGGGGGGGTTTGTGCCCTGCTTTGGGATAAGATGTATTTTTATTTACTCTAAAATCTTGGGTTGACCGCTGCATACACACTGAGCATTTCAAAATAAGAGTCACACGCTGCATCCCTTAGCATAGACATATTTCAACTGTGGAGGACACGCAGGCTACAAATGGATTCCCAGTATATAAAATGACCATATTTACTGCAGAGCACTCAAATCAATACAACGTGTCACCAGAAGTGTGCTGGAAGAAACCACTGTGTAAGCAGCCTTTTCTTCAGATGGCTGGTACCCTCTGCATTATGTCTTGCACAGACATGCACAACCTAAATATGGCTGCAGGGTAAGAGAATACAGAAAAACCATGAGTTTCAAAATTACAAAAGAGATTGAGATGCTTACGTACTCTGTTCCGGTCGTCAGAAAGATCCACGATTTACACAAAGAGAAGCACTATTTTTCTACAAGATGAACACGATATAAAAGAATTTTGCTGGTTGACAACATGCTTAATGAAATCACTACTTTGGGTAATGCTCATTTCAGGAAGGTACAAAGTTGCTAAGATTATTTGGGTTGAAGAAGGTCCGTTTTTCTGAGGAATCTGGTATCTAGCGCTTTTCATGCAGCAGGTGATTAACACTGTGTAAAGCCATCTCACCCTTCTTACCAAATCTTTTCTCTCTGTAAAAATCTTAAATGTAAAAATAAATGCATTAATGCCAGCTGCTTCTATTTCCTGCAGCCATGTGTACACTGTACACTTCCATTAGGATGCTTTAGGACAAGTCACTGATTATATTTCACAGTTGGTGCGTTTAAAGTTGTCTTTTGTAACAGCTTTTTACCCGACATAGAAAAAAAAGGGTGGGGATTTTGGTATTCATTATAGATGTTATATATATCTATAATATACACAAAAATGGAAATATCCTAGGTCTTTTTAGCTTGCATCAATTTGTTTAATTTTGACTAGAAGTTCCAAAGCATTCTGATTTAGAAACTTAAAAAAACCCAACATACTGAGTGTTTCACATCGAATGACAGTTAAAAATGACTTTGTTCAATATTTTCTTTTTCACTAAAATTCCCTTAAACTTACACTCTCTCCAAAACACGGTTTAAAAGCGACAAACGCTGCCCCAGCCTGCTGCACCGCCGTTACCAACCGCTCCGGTCGTCGCGGGAGCGGCCCCGTGTCCGCGGGGCACCACCGGCTGCCCGAGGGGCCGCGGCCCCGGCCCCGTCCGCGCAGCAGCCGCGGGGCGGAGGGAGCCCTCTGCAGCCCCGGCGGGGCGAGGGGTCGGGCTCAGCGCCCCGGGGGAGGGCGGCGGCCCTGCCTGCCAGGCTCCGGCCTCCCTCGCAGGGAACTTCTCCCGACAGCCCGGGGTGGGGGGGGGGGGGTGACGGCCGTTACCCACCCGAAGCAGGGCCGCGCGGGCACGCAGCCAGCCGTTACCGGCAGGAGCGTCCGGACACACGGCGCGGGGCTACGAGTCGGTACCTCACGTGCCACCTCCGGGACCGGCCGCCGGGAAAAACGGCCCGGGACAACGACAGCGCCGCCGCCGCCACCCCCCCGCACCGCGCCAGCCGTTCCAACGGTTCCCGCGCCGCGCGCCCTTCGCGCTCCTCTCCCCCCGCCCCGCGCCCCCCGCCGGCCTCCTCGCGGGGCGTGGCCAGCGCCGCCCGTTAGGAGCGGCACCCCGGGGCTGCGCCCCGTCCTCGCCGCGGGGCTCCGAGGCAGCGGGGGCCGTGCCCCGGCCATGGCCGAGCCCGGAGCCCGACTGCGCTGCGGCCGCCCCCTGCTCCTGTTCCTGCTCCTCCTCGCCTGCCTCTTCGCGCCCTTTCTCGGCCTGCCCAGAGCCGGCCCCGCCGCCCGCGCCCCTTACGCGGGTAAGGCGGCTGGGGGCGGCCCCGTGGGGGCGAGGGCCCGGGGGGGAAGAGGGGCAGGCGGAGAAGCTGAGGGGGCGTCGGAGGGGAGGGCAGGGTCAGCTGGGAGCGAGGAGCCCTCTTGAACCCCGGCTTCCGTCTCAACCTGCCGTTGTGCGGAGCTCGCTCGCCGCCGGGGGTCGGGGGCGGTTGTGCGGGGTCCGCCGCTGCCTCCCCGGGCCGTTCCGGTTCCCCCGGGGTGGCGAGAGCGCGTTCCGTGGGGGAAAAGGGAGGCGGGTTTTTGCGGGTGGGGGGAAACGCTGCCGGCATTGGGGCGGCCACGCTCTCCACGCCAGCAACTTTTGCCAGAGGAGGCTGAACTAAGGCGGATCTGACGGGGAAGCGGGGGTCTGGCCGTGCCTGGGCAGCCCCGAGGTGGGGACTGCGGGAGTTCGGCCGGTTTGTACGAAAACCGAACCTGACTGCAAGGAACGCGGTCGGACGGGCCCACCGGAGCTGCCCTTTTGGCAGAAGGGGTGGGGCGGGGGGCAGGGGGGGAAGCTTTTACCAAACTACGGCTTTTCAGGTGCGTGTCAGTCCTGACGACCGTGCGTTTCGTTGTGCTTTTTAAATGAGTATATAACTCTTTGAAGATTTGAGGTGTCGTGGCTTTCCGTTTTTGCTCCCTCCCCTCGCTCAGACCAGGTGCAACTGCAGGTTTGTGGTGCGTGCTCCTTGCATTTGCAGCTGGCACAGAGGTAAATTTACAGAATATATTTTAATAATTGTAATATCGCACACGGATCTGGCTTCACATAAAAAATGTCCCTCTTCAGAAGATGCAACGAAATTCTTTTTAGTTTGGTTATGCATTATTTCTTCGCCTTCAAAAGAGTCAGTCTCATAATTCAATCAGGATGTAACTGTCAGAATTGAAGGATGTAAAGTGGCATGTGAACCTAAAGTGTTTATAAAATTACGCAAAGATTAAAGGAGCAAAATCAATGCTCCTTCAAACGATTATGTAGAAATAGTTACTTCAAAACGTTGCTTTTACATAACTTATGGTCCCATTACTAAAAGTTGTCTTGAAGTCGTAAATGCAGTATTTACAAGCAGAAAGGAAATGAATGAAAAATAAACTTGACTTCTTAAATATTAGCTCAAAATTGAAAAAAAAATTATCATAAGTATGATTTAAGGGAAGTAAGCTGTATTGACGTCTTAGTTTAATTCAGCATACGAAAACTCAATCTGTTCTTGCTGCATGTGACTTAAAAGACTTCTTGGTCTCAGTATGTGGAAAAGCAGTGTTTTTCATCATGGGAGAGACATTACTGTGCAAAATTATTATGTTATCCTGTATATGACTGTATGGAATTACTTGCAGTCTAAGCCAAATTTTGCCTTTTGACACAAGCCAACAGTTTTGACTTCATTGAGAACTGATCACAGATAATGAGGATAGAATGTGTTTTCACAATTTGTTTGCTCTGAAATAAAATTAACTTTGCTATTAAGAAGATGAAAACCATTATAGCTACCTATTATTAAAAAAGAGGGCAAATGGAAATAATAACCTAAATCAGTGTATCTTGCACACATTCAGTTAAAATTATTTCAGAGGTATTGCTTTGCATGTGGTACAGTAGCCATTTTAATGAGTAGAAGTGCATGATGGATGTGACTTTTTTTTTTTAATGATACTTTAAGAGTATTTGAACATTAATTTGGTGTTTCCTTTAGTTAGTAGTCTGGAGGTGAACTCACCCTTTATCCTGGATAACTCTGATTTGACCAGACAAAATATGTGCTGATTTAAAATACAATCAAATCATAAGTTTTGTTCCTTGCTCTGAATCTTAAACTGACAGGTGACACTTAAATGCACAAACTAAATTGAGATTAACCACCACCTATAGCACTGCTGTCTGCGCTGCAGACCTGTGACAGTGTTTCCTTGGGAGTTCATACACCCAAATGTTTTCTGCTCAGTTTAACAGGTTGGGTCCTTCTCCCTGCCCAATAGGAAGGTACAGACCTTCCTGCTTGTATGGGTTTATTGTGATTTTTCTCTTAAAAGACTTTATGCTTTCTTCAGAGATTCTTAAGAAGAAAAATGTGAGCATTTGTGGAGAAACCTCTGTGTTGATTTGTGGAAGGAACTGCAGAAGGAATTACTTGCAGTTTCCCACTTCTCAGAATGGTACATCTGTTTTTTATGTGATAGTATATGTTCTGAAATCTACTCTGTGTCTGTTTTTGAGCAGAGTATCTGATTTCTAAACAGATTTTCTGATTTCTGTGAGCTGTAGGATTGTATGTTCCAGTGTGTCCGAGACTGGAATAGAGCTGCATGAACAAAATGTTACTGTGGTAGAAGATAATGCCAGTGCGCAACTTCTGCAGCATCCAGGGCTGCACTGGCAACTCATGAGAAGCCCAAGGCCTGTGTCTTACTGGCATAAAGGTCTTATTTACTTAAATTGTGGATTTGTGATTACTTCCATGATGCATACCCTCTAAATCTATATGAATAAACAGTTCTACTTTTAAGATTCTACATGTTCTTCCTCCTGTTCCTTGTGCTATCTGCTCTCGCTGCTTGCATTCAGCATTCCAGAGTGCTGTCCTCAGACCTTACTGATAGGTCAGCAGTCAGTGAAAATGATGCAATGGTTAAAAGAGAGATGACAAAATCCTGGATCTGTTACAGAAAAAGTCCCACTGGTTTCAGACTGACCAGAATTCTTACCCTGAGGCAGCCTGACATAAGGCAGCCTTTTCACGTTCCCTAGCTGTTGGACAGGGAGAAGGATCACAGTTCAGCCTGCTGAAAGCTGAGTGGAGAACATTAGTGTCCATGAACTCAGGAGGAAATGCTGTGCCATGCCGCAGACCTGTAACGTTAGCACTGTAGGTGGCTGTTAATCAGGAGACTACTGCTGGCCATAGCTTGGCTGTGAGTTCAGGGAGCTCTTTGGCCTGTGGTGTCTATTTACCGTGGAATCTGTAGCCCAGGTATTCAGAAAGGAATGGTTTGTGCTCCAGTTAGCTCTTAATCTGAAGACTGACTGGCCGTCTGTAGTTGATTGTGTATCTGTTTCTTGATTAGTTACAAACTACATGGCAGTCTATTATGCTGTTATTAATCAAACTTATATATGCATTCATTAATATGGGCCATAATTGTCCCTTGATGCTAAGCTGTTAGGGGATAGTTTAATTCTACTTTCCAATTATCAAGCCGGAAACGTTAATCTTTTAAATTTGAGTTGAATGGAAGAAACATCTTCCCTGCTTTCTGTGTGCAGCTCTTGTACCAGTGTTCATATTGGTAAGTGTTAAGCAGTATTGTAGTTCAAAATCCTTGATTGGTTTGTGTCCACAGTATTTTATTTTGCTACTGATTGGCAGGAGATAGATGTGCAGGTAAGACAGAAGGCAGAAATCTTCCCAATAACTTGAAAGCCCTGGAGTAAATGAAAAATCATAAAAGTTCCTGCAGCAGCTAGCAGCTGCCAGGCAGGTATTAATGCACAGAGATAGAAGTGCAAAGCTGTCACTTTTGTACTATCAACCCTTGAAATTCCAAGACAACCTCTGAACAAAAGAAAGGAAAGCAAATTTGAAAAAAAAAAAAAAACAAAACACCAACAAGAAATGGTCAAGAATAGCCTTCTCCATGCTTGTAGTTGTTGTGATGGGCTTTGATTTTATTTTTTAAACAAGGGAGGAAAAAAATACTTGTAGGAATTACAGAATGTAATAGCTGTCTCTTCTGACTTCCGTTCAGTAAATTGCATAGAGTTAGTAATGCTGCTTTGACTTACATTCTAGTAAAGATGATTTTGATCTTTCTAAATGTTTACTGTGAACGAAACACTTGACGGTTATTGATTTGATTCGGGGCAATTGCTAAAGCACAGAGGGAAAAGTAGGCAAAAAAATAAGAGACTGTACAGAAAGTATGACTCATGGCCCTTTTAAAGCAATGGGAGAATCAGTACAGAAATAAAACATCCATTTTATACTTCATTTAATACATTATATATCTTATCTGCTTAATGAAGTAGTGGTGGGAGATTGTCTGAAATGTAAAGGAAGGCTTAGACAGAGATCTGTGTAGTTAATATTGAACATGATCTTGTTCTACTTTTTCCTGTCTCTGCAATGTAACTGTGACTTGCAGTTAAAATTGTCACCAGCTGCTGAAGTATTGTGATGTGACTAGATTTGTTTCAGGAAAACTTGTAAACTTAAAGGAGGGAAAGCACTGATGCATGCTATAGAATAAGTCAGCTTATAGGAAATATGGAAAACTTCTTTTTCTTTTCCCTCTCAAAATTATCACTGAACAATTTTTAGAGGGAGATTTAAATAGCTACCATTGTGCTTGTAGACTTCAAAGTGCTTCCTTTGTTATAAATTATGTAAAATGTATTACTCAAAAAAAAAATCACAATATAATCTTAATAAATATACTAGTGTATTGAAGGGAGGTGTACTGTATATATTCATTCACCTTCCTGGTTTGTAGGCAAACTGTTAGTTGTATTGTAGTTTGTAGCAGTTAGATTTGTGGTTAACAGTCTATATATTATGATAGCACATGGTTAAGGAATCTAATGTTAACTACGAAGTATGGATATTTTGCCGTGTTTGTTGTCCTTGGTAGTGTTCTTTTCCATTATAGTGATATATGACTATAAATCTGCATTAGTAATATGTATTACTTCTGAATCTACATCTTAACATTAGGCTTCCAAAAAGTCACCCTTTCCTTTCTCCCATGGACCTCTTTTGAAAATGCATCAAGGAGCGATCCAAAGAAAACCTAAAATCATTAACACTCAATTATATCAATTAAACAATGTAGTTCAAAGCATTTTCTAAACTATAAGGACCAGTGTTATGCCTGAAATCCTGATGGCATTCTTGGACACTTTATCTAAGGAAGTGCAGAGGAATATAGAGTTCAAAGAAAGTTTATTCTTTGGAGAAACATGAACTGTGATGCTCTCGTTTAAAATGAACAAACAAATTTATGAAAAGATATGAGGTATAGATGTAACATTAAATATTTCACCAGTAATTCTTGTAAAAAGAATGCTGTTGCAAAATCATATTAAGATGCTAAGAAACTTCCTCCCTTGGTTATATGGTAAGAAACAATGTAAAAAGACAGGTTTTTACAGAAGAATAACATTTTGGTAATTTATCTGAAGCTTTTAAAAAGTCTGCCTACTAACTAGCAGAATGTCAACCAAATGAATAGACGTATGTGTTTTGTCATGCTATTCATGTGTCTAAGATCTCTGTAATGCTTCCTCCTCTTTTCTAAATACCTCTTCCAAAGTTCTTCTATTATAGAAATTTGTTACATGTTGTTGTAGTTCAGCCCCGATCGGACCAGACTACGCAGTCTCTCTCTCACTCCCCCCACCTTCCGAGAGAACAGGGAGAGAAAATATAAGAAAAACGGCTCGAGGTTTGAGATAAGGACAGGGAGAAATCCTTAAAGTTACCGTCATGGGCAAAACAGACTCGACTTGGGGAAAACTATTCATTTATTACTAAAACTAGCAGGAGAATGAGACAGGGAACAAGATAACCTCTCCCCACCCCTCCCTCTTCCCAGGCTTAACATTATCTCTACTACCTTCCCCTCCTGAGCGGCACAGGGGGGAAGAGGGAATGGGGGTTGCAGTCAGTTCATCATACGTTGTTTCACGCTGCTGCTTCATGGTTGGGGGAAGAACTCCTCACATTCCTCCCCTGTTCCGTTGTGGGGTCCCACCCCTACGCCACAGTCCTTCGTGGAACTGCTCCAGCGTGGGTCATCTCTTCCATGGGGTGCAGTCCCTCCAGAACAGCTGTCCCAGCGGGCCCTCCTTGGGCCACAGCCTCCTTCAAGCATCCACCTCGCTCGATATGGGGTCCTTCATGGGCTCCAAGTGGATCTCTGCTCCTCCGTGGACCTCCATGGGCTGCAGGGGGACAACCTGCTCCACCATGGTCGTCACCACAGGCTGCAGGGGAATCTTGGCCAGGAGCTGCCTTACTCCTCCCCCTCCTTCTTCACTGACCTTGGCATCTGCAGCCGTTCCTCACAACAGGCTGGTAGATGTCTCTCAGGATCTTTTTTACATCTTATTCAATTCTCATCTCTTCTCCACTTCTTGCAGCCAGGCCGGACCGAGTCGGGCCCAGTCAGCCACCTGGCAAGAGGCCAGAGGGTGAGGCCTGCAAGGCCCATGAGGCCTGCGCCTCCCCGTCTGCGCCTCTACCCCGCTCAGCTTCTTCACATCTTCTCTCCTCTTTTTTTTTTTTCTGTTTTCCCCTTCTTAAATACATTATCGCAGAGGCGTTATCACGGGACATTCTGCTACCAATTGGCTCGGCCTGGGCCAGCAGCGGGTCCGCCCTAGGCCTGGCCAAGTCCACTGAGCAAAGGGAAGCGACTTCTAGCAGTTTCCTACAGAAGCTGCCACCTTAGGCCCCCCCTCACTAAACAAAACCACGACACATGTTTAGGGAAGAAATGGTAGGACTGAATTTTTAAACACAATTATGTCCAACGTTAGGTGTTTAATTAGAATTTCTACTTAGCATTTTGTCAAAAGTCTGCTCCAACTGATTCAGTGTTTAAAAAATGGAATCATGAGTCTGCTTTGTGCATAAATGTTTATGTCCTTTTTGCAGAATTCAAATTTCAGCCATCCAGTGTTTTCTCATGTGATTTAGGCTTTTTTTTTTTTTTTTTTTTTCTGAACATGGTATCACACTGAGAGGGAGTGAGCAGAGAAGAGTTTCAGGTGTAAATTATAAAGTAAATATTGTTGTTGGGATTTATCACTGATGATTTAGACTGCAGAAGTTACCTGACCTCAACAAAAATAAAGCCACACAAATCCAGGCATGCTTAGAATTGCCCTTCAAAGGCTGCAGATCTTCTAAGTTTGTTTTTTTTTTTTTTTAGTACAGTGAGCTCGTAGCAGGGGTGAGTGCTTCCATAATCTCTTACCATCTGATTTAGTATTTATTTCATTTTTACCAACTCTTAATATATTGTTACCATCTCCAGCCTCCTCGTGGGGTTCTCCTTTGTGTAAGCTGCCTTTTATAGAGAAGCATGCCCTAGCTTATTAATAAACAAAATAAACCAGAAATATGAAAAAGTGTCTATATTTCTGTAATAGGAAAAAAAAAAGAAAAAAATAGTTGAACTATATTGTTAGTAAATATCTTAAATCAGTGAGTAGATTGTAGGTCTGAGCATGAAATGTTTGAAAAAATTCTGTAAGTATATAAAAGTGGAAAAGGAATGTGTCCCCATGTAGCATAGCAGGGAAGATAACAGTGTTTTAAGAGAAGCTTAATCTGGAAACAGCACGTACCCTGAAGATGCTGTATTGCTGTGCAGGAGGTCATCTTACAGGAACACAGAAATGGTGAAAGTGCAACTTTGCCTCTGCATTGCTTCAAGGTCAATTAATGGAGAGAGAATACCCAGCTGCAGAGTCATTCTCAAATTGTACAAAAAATTCAGTTGAGAGTTGTAACTATAAAAGGGAAATGTAATTAATGATAATACAAAAATCAAGCATTTATGAAACATTAGGCTGAAATATGCACAAAACTGTTCATAATTTAGGAAGTAAGAATCTAGAAATAGAGAAATTAAGTTGTGTCTACAGGAAGCGTTCTTTTGGATGTCTGTAAAAAGCAGGACTTTGCAAATCTATGTATAGTAACAACTAAGAAAAATTCCTTCGCTAATGGGGATACACTGCACCTAAAGTATCAATAAAAATGAATGTTTTTTAACAGTGAACTGTCTTAAAATCCAAATGCTGCTTTGGCCTGCAGCCAGAACCGTTCAGCAGCGTGTTAGTGTATGGTAAGATGTGGAAGGAAGAGGAGTCCTGCTGCTCCCGCTTTGCTCATCCTGTTTCTTAAGTTACATTCTGCTTTTGCTGCTACTATAGAATTTCAAAGAAAATCCAGTTAGTATTTGTAATAATAGTTCTACTGGACTGCTCCAAACTTGCAGGGCAGAAGGTCGGGGCTTGTCTTGTGGCTGGGCTCTGCAGAGCTTTGGGCGCTTTGTCCAAAGGATCTGCGCGCGCAGCCTTCTGCAGCACAGCAGAGAGCCGCTGCTGTCACAACAGCACTTTGATGAATGGGCGGGAACTTAAAAACTTCTGTTTCCTGTCTTAGTTGTCTAGGCTGCAGTGGTTGCAGTCACCTAGAACTAGTCTAGGTTCATCTACATTAATGGTTTAAATGGTGTTAGCCGAATCTCTGTAAGAAATGCAAGCCTTCAAACTGTTGGTTGAATTCTCAGGTAGACTTTGCAAGCTGTGTTGACCTGAGATCTGATATCCTATGCAAGCTACCTGACATAACTGACAATTTAGTGATCTCGGGCAATTCTAAAATCATAGTCCTCTTGAATGTCTAATCATCTCTGATTCACCAAATGTTTATGGTCATGAACTTCAAGTAGGAATTGTTTATACCGCTTTTAATCGATACTTTTGTTTCCTTTACCTTCTTCTATGAGAAAGGTTAAATACCATAAGTGTTTTTTGTGCGTATATCATTCACTGCTTTATCTGCTTCTGTTATGCTCACTAAATTCACCTCCTCTCCAAACAAAACAATGTTAATCTTTTAAATCTCTCCTTGTATGGATGACTGTCTCTGGTTTTAATCTGTTTATGCCGTTCTCTGGTGCTTTTCTGTTTCTGATGTATCTTTTTTTAGATGGATGCTGTTAGTGAGCACATCATTTCTAGAGAGGTCATGCCATACGTTTCTGTAATGGTATAATATTTTAAATCTGCATTAAAAAGAGATGGTTGTGAACATCTTCGTGTTTACTCAGTCCCTTAAACTGACTGTGATTATTGTTAGGTCTTTTTTCAGCAGTTTAAATCTCATCATTGAGTAGTAAAAAACTTTGTCTAGAGCGTATGTTCATGTCTTCTGGTGGTTGCTCTGACTTCTGTCTGGGAACTGGAGACCCTTTTGAAGCCATTGCCTTCAAGGTGACGTGTGTAGCTTTGTGCCACTTCTTGAGGTGGTGGCCTTCTCCAGGACTTTGACACAGCCTTCGAAAGCTGTTCTTACAGGGGTTGCTTAGCTAGACATTGATCTTGCCTTTTTTCCTCCCCTCTCTCCATATCTTCCCCAAGTTTGTCCTCTTGTTCTTTAGGGTATATAATTTTTTTGCATGGGTTGTCATAATGGAGTAACTTTAAACCTTGCCTTGTTTGGGGTAGGAGGGTTTCTAATGATACACTTCAGTGAGATCACTTTGGTTAAAAAGAAAAAAGGGGTTTTAGTGGATTCCCAAAGATATAGGACACTGGTTGCTTGATGAGGTACTTCAGGACAACTTGGAAATCTCTTTTAAAGTCCTGCTGCACTCTACCTGCAGTTCCTGCATCTACAATGCTTTTTTTTTTTTTGCTCCCCCCCCCCCCCCGCCAAAGCTCTGACATATATTTCATTCTCTCAGGAGACAGAATAAGACATTTAGTTTCCACTTCTTTGTGAGCTATACAAGGATTTTTAGCTGTTCCAGGTCATCAGTCAGTCCCTAGGCACTGAAGTGACCCCTTGAGAACTATGAAGAAGAAGTAACTGAATCTAACCTATTACTTAACCAGAAAAGTGCCTTCCAGTCAATGTAACATTGGAATAGGTGGAGGTAGACTGGTAAATAGACTGGCACATGTGTTTAAGATGCGAAACAGTGTGGGGAAAAAGTGCTCTACACAAGTACTGCAAAGTTTATGCATCATAGATGTGACCAAACATTGGAAGAAACAATATATAAAGCATGAAGAGACTGGTGTTTCAAACTGGAGCGCAAGTTATGCGATAAAGACCTGTATAGTGTGGATGTAGGGTTTCAAACCACCTTGTTTTAGAATGATAGAACTTCAGTCCCTCATAGATACGCTTTCAGTTTTAGAGGATTTCCATAATTGCATGGTAAGTGCATTTTGCCTTTATTATGACTAAAATTATCTTAATGTTCCTGAGTCCTTGATTTTAAAAGTATGATAGTGGCATGGAGAAGCTAATAAAGCCATGTAATTCTATCTTCTTCTAAGACCTTGCCCATTCTTCCAGAGAAGAAGAGATAAGATGAGAACTTTAACTCTGCAGAAACATAGCTGTAGCTCTTTGTATGCTGGAATGCACTGTGTAGACTTCTCATTTAAATTAATGTTAATAAATTACTTTTCTTTCATATAGGTGTATCTGAACCTTCTTTTATTGCTAAAAATGAAGACCGTTTGTTTAAACATTTATTTGAAGACTATCAGAGATGGGTTCGTCCAGTGGAACGCTTGAATGACACAGTAAAAATAAAGTTTGGTCTTGCAATCTCTCAGCTAGTAGATGTGGTATGTATAGTAAATAAGTTTGTTTATTTTTTTTTCCCTAATTCTTAAAATTTTGGAACATAATGTCATATGAAATAACTGCATATTTCAGCTTAAACACAATAGATTAAACCTCTGAAATTATTATCGACATAATAAAAGATGCATTGTAGGTGAGGGCATGAAGAAGTGATCACAAAGAGTTTGAGAAGACCAATGGCTCTTGTGGCTTCAGAAAAAAAAAAAAAGAAAAGTGAATGAAATGCTTTAGCCTAGGGAATTGTGGTTTTATTTATTCAATGGGAAAACAACATATTTTTATACTTTATCAGTCTCATTTCTGTAAAATGCAGTAATGTGCAAATACTGTTCTTATTCCCCCTTAAGCAGCAAAAAAACCTCTAAGCCTTCAAATATGTCACTTCTATAGTAATGAAGATTATCTCTTGGCACTACCTGTGATGGAAAAGAGATCAACCAGATGTTGTTTTTTTCCCTGATACTTAGTCACTTCGGAATATTCTTTTCAAATTCAGTTCACTGTTTCACTGTTTATAGTTTGTATTCCACGTGTTAGCTCTTCCTTTATGTTTCCTAGAAAAACTGTAAGACTGCATAAAATAGTCAAATAAAAAAAACCAAAAAACTACAAGGGAGGAAAGAGACACAGGAGGGCAGAAATATGACTTTTAACAGTTAAATAATCAAAGGTCATATTTATATGTTTAAAAAGTTCTCATATAAACATACTTAGCAGTGACTGGAATGCTTTTAGAAGTGTGCTTTGTATTTTAAATTCCAGGCCTGTGTGAAATAAAGCTGTTAGTTACCATGAATGTTCTGTGCAGATTTTTTAAAATAAAATATGCTTTATTTTTATAGGATGAGAAAAATCAATTGATGACGACAAACGTCTGGTTGAAGCAGGTATGTGTAAAATATGAATTAAAAATTCTGACGCTTCATAACTGCAAGTCAAAAGTTGGAAGAAACTTTTCTAATTGGTGTATATTAAAAAAACTTAGTTGTTTAATGAATTTTTATTTTACATAGTATCTTTTAAAAATGTCCCGGAAATGCTTTAAAGATTAATGGTTATAAAACTTTTTTAAAAAGTAAATTTACCTAATTAAAAGAAATTTGGTATAGCATTGTATGGCCATTTACTATACCAAGGTGTGTATATCCAACCATAAAAGTTACTGCTTCAGTACCCAAGTTGTCTTTCAAAAGCTGTATTAAGAAAGGTATAAGTTTGTGTAATAGTTTTAAGATCTTTCTCTTGTTATTTGAGATTATCAGATCAACATCACTGAAGAATTTAAATTTCCAAGTTGTATATGCTTGCTATAAAGAGCTACGTTTTCCTCTTAAGGCTTTTTGTTTATGGGCAGGAAACAGCCTCAAGCTTTGTGATAATCAGAGTCCACTGCTAAACTTAGTGGTCACTATTAACTTGGGACGTGCTGCTCATAAATCATTCTTGATTTAACTTTGAAGAATATTTGCAGACCCTGATTATACTTACTAATTTACTGACCTATTTTTGTTTGGGCTTCTTCCTTTGTTGTTTTGGGTTTTTTATTCCTATTGCTTCCCATTTCCTTCTTCTCCAGTAACTGTAATTTCAGACAAAGCTTTTATTTTCCTGAAAACTTTGAGACCACTCAGTAAGTATAAGATGGCAGTATGTTGATGATAACACTTTGTGCCCTCTTAATAGTTTCTGCAGAATATAATAAGAACTGACCTGAATATGTATTTAAAATTCTATGTGATGGTGAATTCTTCAAAACGTGCATTTTTTCCTCTTGAGCATTTAGTTCAAGTATAAAGTTACCAAAGTATTACTGTGCTTTTAGTGGTGCTATTTTTAGTGTTGCTGGTAGAAATAGGAACGACTGTCTTGAGAGTTGCAGCATGATATTTTTTTTTTTTGTGATGAAAAAGTTTAAATTACTTCTGATGAGCTTCCAAAATAATTGATATTTATTCAGAACAAGATTTTTTTTTTTTTTTTTAAATACAGTTGTCTATATGCTGTAATAGCTCTTACTTATGTATACGTGCTCTGAAAAAGGATTTTAATACGTTTGGTTCTGTACAGAAATACTTTCAAGTGATTCTTAAAACAAATATTGGATGAGGTAAATCGATGTTGGCTCAGCACATTAATTGTTGTATGCAAATTTTAGAAGCCAGTTTGATTATTTTTTAAATTGCCTTTTAATCTGTTCTCGTCCAATCTTGCCCTGCTTAAATCAACTTCACAATAACAATGATTTTTACATGTCATATATCCACAGGAATGGATAGATGTAAAATTGAGGTGGAATCCTGAAGACTATGCTGGAATAACATCTATTCGTGTCCCGTCAGATTCTATTTGGATTCCAGATATCGTGTTGTATGACAAGTAAGACTTTAATCTTTTAATATGAAATACATTTACTTTCTAACCTTACCATCTAAGCTGCTTTTAGGAGGCTCGTTGGATAGATTAATGCATCTACATTTAGTAGAGCTAAGAATGTGTGGAAGAATTTGCCTCTGAATGCAAATAGATTTTTGTTGCCATGTTAAATGCTTACATGTTTTGCTTTGCTTCTGTATGGAATTTCTAGTCTATTTGAAAAGTTTATTTCCACTTCTTCCTGTAAACTGTTTTAAATTGGAAAACGATGTCTTGCACAGTGTTGAGTACAAACTAGTAGTGTAGAGTGATGGGAGGGAAGCAACTAATTCTTGTTATTTTAAGTCATATTCAGCATGGATTTAAAATCAACTGAAGGTGAGGGTTTTTTTTTTTTTTTTGGAGAATTAACAGATCTCAAAAGCAGTAGCTTTTAAATTAACTTTTCTGCTCAACTCGGGTGCATATACAATGTTTTTACATTTCCTAACTTGCTGAGTCAGGAAAAAAGATGTTTTAGTGATTGTGAGTTCAAGTTTGGAGGTGGCACAGAAGTATTATTTTACCCATTTCATTACTTTTTTCCTTCAATAGTTATGATTTGGCCAAATTGAAAAGTATTTATGCTGTGTTACCAATAGGAACACCAGTTTTGTCCTGCTGTTTAAAGGTCAAAGTTTTTACAGTCCCTTGCGTAAGTCATTGGGACCACAGAAAGTTGCACAGACCTTTTCATAACGTGAAAATATTCTTCATTCTTCCAAAACTGTTTACCTGTGTGAGATTCCGATTTAAAACCAAAAAAGTTGACTATGATCACCACACAAAATTTTGGCGATGAAGGAGGAGAAGGGATGAACAGCTGAAATAACAATAACAAAACGTATTTTTTTTATTTAAAAACACCCACACCGCCTCTGTTGTAATTGCATGCATATCTCATCTCTTTTCTTTCAGTGCAGATGGACGTTTTGAGGGAACATCTACAAAAACTGTGGTAAAATATGATGGCACCATTGCTTGGACTCCACCAGCAAACTACAAAAGCTCTTGTACTATTGATGTAACCTTCTTCCCCTTTGACCTCCAAAATTGCTCTATGAAATTTGGTTCCTGGACTTACGATGGCTCACAGGTTGATATAATTCTTGAAGATTATGATGTAGACAAAAGGGACTTTTTTGATAATGGAGAATGGGAAATAGTGACTGCAACAGGGAGCAAAGGAAATAGGACTGATGGATGCTGCTGGTATCCTTTTGTTACATATTCGTTTATAATTAGACGTTTGCCACTTTTTTACACATTATTTCTCATTATTCCTTGTATTGGGCTTTCATTTCTAACTGTCCTTGTCTTCTATCTTCCTTCAAATGAAGGTGAAAAAATTTCACTTTGTACTTCAGTACTGGTATCTTTGACTGTTTTTCTCCTTGTTATTGAAGAGATTATTCCATCATCTTCTAAAGTTATCCCACTTATAGGAGAGTACTTGGTGTTTACTATGATCTTTGTGACATTGTCCATTGTGATAACTGTCTTTGCTATCAATATTCATCATCGCTCTTCGTCTACGCACAATGCTATGGCACCTTGGGTTCGCAAGATATTTCTTCACCAGCTTCCCAAGCTGCTTTGCATGAGAAGTCATGTAGATAGATACTTTGCTCAGAAGGAGGAAACGGGAAATACGAATGGATCAGAATCATCTAGGAACACCTTGGAAGCAGCTCTAGATTCTATCCGATATATTACAAGGCACGTTATGAAGGAGAATGAAGTTCGCGAGGTGGGTGTGTTAGTCATATTTCACTGATTTTGTAAAACTGGAAATCGGAAAACCAAGTAATGGTTTACTGTGTGGTTGCATATTAAATATGTGCTATGGGATTTCCAGTTTTTTTACTTCACTGGAAACCGTATAATTCTGTCCACTGGGAAGAAGTAGAAGTATGGTACAGTACTGAGAATTCTTATAGGTACTGGGCTAATACAATGCAGCCCTTGGGTTCTTTAAAGTCTTTTGCTTTCTTCTAGAAGTAAGTTCATGTTGGTAATTACACATTTTCCAGAGATACTTTTCTGTTACAAGAGCATGTACTGTAACTGTTTCCTACAGTGCTGCTGGATGGTTTTTTCATGATGAGAGAAGTAGGTGTTTTTCATTTTAATGTTGTACCTGAAGGCTATCTGAAAAATGCATTTGCCTCACATTTTCAGAGTAAATACTGCTAAGCCTTATTTTACAGCTTTCAATTCCAAATAAAACCATTTTTAATGCCCTAACCTATATTAGTTTAAATACAAGCTATAGCTATATGTTGGTCACTTTGGGCTGAGATGGCCTAGATGACTCCTTGGCTGTTTTCTTCTAGCCTTATTATCATTTGTCTCTAAATTATATCAAAATATGTCAAAGGTTTTTTTTTTCAGTCTGTACATTTGCACTCTGAACTGTTCTTAATGGATATTTACACCATTTGGGTAAGAGCATTATGAATCTGTTTTCTTTCTGTGCTTTTTAAACTAACGCCAATGGAACATCAGAGACCTAAATGCTATTTTCAGGCTAGTGTAGAAATACAGGAGTTTGTTGTGATCTCTTGGTACTGCTGTTTCTGATGGCGAGGCCTGAGATTGTTTCCCCTTAAACAGAATTGACGACTGTCTTCAAAAGTTGCTTGTTGCTGAGAGCGTGTTCTCACATGCTAGCCTAGCAGTAAGCTCACTCCTCTAATGTACCTTCTCAAGACTTGACTCTGATGCTATCACAAGGGATCCAGCCTAGATTTTGAGTAAATGTATCTACTGTTAAACCAGCATCTAATACCTCTGCATTATATGAACAACACAAATAGAATCGTTTGCTATTAAGTACATAACTTCCTGTAAATTAAGGGTTGTTTTCCTTTCTTACTGAACTTACTCTATTTGACCGTGAATGACAAGAGAAGTGATAAGTATTTTGTTTTTCAGATGTGATGCTGTTGTGACTCTAAACCTCAGAAATTAAAGTACAGCTGACAGGGATTCACTTGTATTTTGTTATTTGGGCTCCAGAGAATGCAGGCTTTAATTGCAAAAAGTTGTTGTTAAAAACTACACAGCTAGGGCTGTTGTAGCCTTACTTCTTAACAAGCAGTAGGCTTGGGAAATGTGCATAGCTCCAGTTCAAATCCAAGACAGATGTTTGGGAGGGTTTTAATTTGCTCGCACAGTTATATCTGCTGTACTTGCAGATATAACTGTGTATATATATGTATAACTGTGTATAGATATGAATAATTCTGTAAAAAAGGAAAACAGTCTTGAAAGGACTGTGAGTATTCTCCCTAATGTATGATCTTGTGTAGCAGTAGCTTCACAGCTTTCAGATCTTGTATGTAACACAACAGCTGCTGTCTCCTGTTAATTTTTGTTTGTTTATTTGTGTTTTGGTGGGGTGTGTTTTAAGGTTTGTTTTGGTTTGGGTTTTCTGTTGTTGTTGTTGTGGTTTTGGTTTTTTTTGTTGTTTTGTTTTGTTTTTACAACTTTTGCTTCTAGCTCCTGCCCAGGGTTTGGTACTGTATTTTTACCTGTTCTGACACATTCTGAACAACTCCTTTGCTTTCTGTTTTTTAGGTTGTTGAAGATTGGAAATTCATTGCTCAGGTGCTTGATCGAATGTTCTTATGGACTTTTCTTCTGGTTTCAATAATTGGATCACTTGTGTTATTTATTCCTGTTATTCATAAGTGGGCAAGTATAATAGTACCTACACATATAGGCAGTACAAATGCATAAAATATTTTTGCATCTGTCTGCTGCTAATATGGCTCTGAAGAGTTTTGCAGTAGCTCTACTTCCATGCATGTTCTTTGTAGGCATGTTTCTGAGAGAGTAAAATAAAAATCCAAAACAAAACAAAAAAATGTTTATATTAAAGCATGGCATCCTTAGCACACATAGAAGTCAATTTGCTCATTGCCAGTCTACTAAGTTACTTCTAAATCAGGTCACAGTTAAGAGGACCTTCTCAAGCATCTGCATGTATGATATGTCTAAAAAGCACATGCTGACACCTTCTGCGAAACAGAAGGATTTAAGATTTATTTTTTAATGATGATCACTGTAGTCCAATTATTAAATTACTATCATAGAATCATAGGATAGTTTGGGTTGGAAAGTACCTTTAAGGGTCATCTTGTCCAACCCCCCTGCACCTTCCACCAGACCAGGTCACTCAAAGCCCCGTCCAGCCTGGCCTTGAACGCTTCCAGGGATAGGGCATCCACAGCTTTTCTGGGCAGCCTGTTCCAGTGCCTCACTGCCCTCCTCTTCCCCTATCCTCTTCCAGTTTAAAGCCACTACCCTTTGTCCTATCACTACATGCCCTTGCCAAAAGTCCCTCTCCAGCTTTCCTGTAGGTCCCCTGTAGGTACTGGAATGCTGCTATAAGGTCTCCCCAGAGCCAGAGCCTCCTCTTTTCCAGTCTGAACAGCCCCAACTCTCTCAGCCTGTCCTCATAGGAGAGCTGCTCCAGCCCTTTGATCATCTTAGTGAGTATTAAATATTTGCAGGTATTTACACAGTAGAGTTGCTTATTTCTATTTACTACAGTACGCAAAGGAGAATTTTTATCAGCTCTTTGAATGTGTTGTAAAAGTATAAAGTTTCTACAGAGTAAATTTAAAATAATAATAAACACCAGTTAAACTTCCCATATATTCAACATACACGTAAAAATAGCAATTTGGCTATGTTTTGCCTTTATGAATTTTCAGTGGAATTTGCTGCTAAATTTAAAACCTTTTTAATTCTGTCATACTAACATGAACATGTAATACAGTAAGCCTTAAAATGCCTACAGGATACATGTATATTGATATATCTGAATCAGCTGTGGAAAAGAAAGCAAAGACAGTTAAATGAGTTCCCACGTTGCACAAGTATTCTAATGGAATGGAACATTCTGATTTCTTTATTCTTGATGAAGAATTTGATACAGTATGTTAGTTGCAAACTTATTAATCATTTCCTGCCTTTGTGTGTTACTCAGAATTAAGTTTTTAGGCACATTGGGGAATGCCTTTCTGAAGAAAATGGGTTGAAAATTATACTGTGTAACCCAATGCAGAGGATTAAATTTTCACAGATTTGTTAAACTGAACTTAGAAAGCTACCTTGAATAGCTTCTCTCACTTGCAGAACCATATGTAACTCTTAGCAGTGAGGATTTACAGCTTTACATCCTTCTTTTTTTTCTGAGAGTTGAAAACTAACTTGCAACTTTAAATTATTTCATTAAAATATATTCTTTAAATACTTATTTGAAATTATTTAATTCCAATATCACCTTTTTTAAAAGCTTTATTTCTGGAAGAGACTTTAAAATAGATGGGGGTTTTCCTACACCAAAGTTCTGTCGGTATACTTCATAATATAGTTTAATCCTGCAGGCTAATACAGGAGTACCAACCTAGAGCAAGTCTTGGGAAGTTTTTATTTGTTTAAATTAATACATTAATAACAACATTTTTAGGTGAAAAGTTCAAAGTAAATTGTGATATGTTTAACAATGTAGGTATTTATCGTGGTTAAGAATTTGGAAAATTGATCCTTTTTTTCCCCCACCCTCTCTGTATCTCCTTTAGAATAGCACTGTTTGGCACTGTACTGATTACTCTTCTTCAGTTATACAGTTACATCTGACATTAGATATCCATATTTCCTTTATTCCCATCATAATTATTTTCAAGGTGAATTTGCAAAAATTATCTGATTTAATCCATTAATATAATAATTTTAACTTTCTCAGTGTTACTAAGATTAAACAATGCATCAGTGAATTTGTCTATGTGGAAGTTGCAGAAATATTTTTGATATCTGATTTCCTCCTCAAATACGAAATTTCTTTTTATAGTCCTCCTTGGGTTTGAATTACTGAAGTTTACTGTTACCTGAACACAAAGCAAAGTAAGTAAAGCTATAGATTAGCTATATATATTATTTTTTTTCACTCTCCACCTCATCTCTTTCCCCTTGTTAAATGATGTTTGTAGACTGCTCAATTATATCATAAGGTGACTGGCAGCGTATTGGCCAATGGAGTCACAGTCTTTATACTAGTGTAAACTCACAATTCTTGCAAATGCATGAAATTCTTTTAGTCACTTCTACAATATGATAATGATAAATACAGATAAGATGGCTGACACTGGAATCCTTGGGGTCTTCAGCTTATCATTAGGTGTATCTGAAACAAAATAATTTTAACAGACTCAGAAGCATGGACCTTTACTTATGTAACTTGTTCCTGAATGTGTTGAACTGTAGCTAATGCTACCTTATATAAGTTTTTGTCACTCAGTCAAAATAAATGACAAAAAAAACCAAACTACTGTTTTCAACAGCTTGCTTCTCTTTATTTTCATAAATGTTACATCACTTGATACACTGTATTTCCAGTTTGGTACAGAGAGAACAGTCTGTATTTGTACAAAATATTTTCTCATTACAGTATTTTGTTGCATTTTTTATTCATGCTCTTAAATTATCTGCAGTTACTGGTTAGAAAAAAAAGAAAAGTATGCCTAACAAGCAATTTTAGCATACTTTACAGGACTATTTTGTATCTACCTGCCTTCCCTTGTCATAAAACACTTTGCTATAGCAAGATGCTTCTGTACCCAAACTATCCTATCAAAGTATTTTGATCCTTTGCATAGCCTGCAAACTGCATCTTAGCGTATGTTTCACTTGTACACAGTTTTAAACATTAATAGGTTTGAAAGAGTTGTTTTTTCTTACAGTCTCCACATACATTCAAATATGAGGATGCACAGAGTTTACATTATGGCTGCTTTCTTACCATCGTCTATTATTTACCTCTTTGTTTTCCTTTTATAATACACCTGCCCATGGGCCTTTCCTCTCACTGTTTGAGTCAGTTTATACACCAAGTGGTAATGTCTGCATTCTAGCAATTTGGTATATATTCTTCCTAAATTATTTCATCCTCTTGAGGGCATTTATTGACCTCAGTATGAACGTATTCCCAGAAGATCCTGTTGTGGCCTGAAGAGACTTGGCACCAGACTTGTGGAAAGAAATCTAGTAGCCCAAAGTATTCAACCGGTCTTGACTTTCACAATATTCATGTAATTTTCAGTTTATCAACCCCTTCTTAAACCATTCCTAGAAAGTTTAATGTACTACCTACATCTTTTCCAGTTTTTGGAAAAAGTAGCTGTCAAGCATAGCTCGTATTACAGATTAGCTGTCACAAAGCTTCAAACATTATTTTTTTCACGTTGTCACACTTTAAACAAAGCTTTTGGTCAAGCAAAGTTGAGGCCAAGAGAGATCCTTGTTCTACTACACATCGAAGAGACATCAGGTGCTGGAGTGGGGGTGCAGAGTTGATTGGGAAGAGTTTTATTTGGTTTCACAACATACTATTGTAATCTTTACATTTCATCTCCAGCCATCAAAGGTTGTAAAAACAATCCTGCTGTTCCTAGAATACATACCAGGATGAAAACCCATAGAAAAATACGATCGATTACCATGGCAACGTATTTCCAGTCATCCTGAATCTGAAAAATAAATTGAATAGCAAGTAGGCATGTTTATTAGATTAATAACTTGCATTAGCAATTAGTATTATTTTATATAGGAAGCAGTTTTTTTTTCCATATGTAGATGTCTTTCATATGTGCAAGAGTTAGATATCTTTGTTTTAATTGACAAGTTAATTCATCTTGAAGCAGCTTTATTTGAATATGCTATTTGTGGCAAAGCCAGAAACTACTTCTTCAAATGCAAAGAGTAGTTCACCGAGACACTGGACTTCATGAGATACAACTTCTCTTCTGTATGCCACAAAATGAAAGTGAAAAGCTTTACATTCTTAGGTGATCAAGGTTTGCACAGAAAACTTTACTAAAACAGACTGCACCTACTGGTCTTTAGGCAGTATGTGGAAAGACAAGGGTTAATGGGTATATAATTATTTGCTATGTTTCTTATGTAGTACTGAAATTTGATTGTTCTCATGCATGATGTAAAATTAACCCAGTTACCTTCCATGTAAGAGAGGGAACCGAGTTTTCAAAAAGCAGATTTTTCTAAGTATTTTTTTTACAGTGGGCATTATAACAAGAGTGATACTGAAGTATTATATATGTTGTATATTAGTAAAAACATTAGGTGATCATTTTAGTTACTTTTGAGATTACAATTTAAATTTTTACTTTGGAAGGCTAATAAATGAATAATTAGTTTGTTGTTTTTGAAATTTTTGCACTTTTTAGCTTAGAACTTGTTTGTTAAGGTAGACTTAAAAAAGCCAAAACAACCCCATATTTTCTGTACCAACTAATTCTAATTAAAGTTCTGGTTTCAGCGTAAACAAAATAGCTTCATTCTAACTTTAAGTACAGGGGATTTAAATTCAGTTATGATTGTGGTGGTGTGGCTACTGCTTGTAGTATGTTTGAGGAACATGATAAAAAGAAAACTTTAATTTTTTTTTTTATTACATCAAGATGCAGTTTTATGAAAGATGATGGTCCCTGTCTTGCAGCAGTTGTCTCATTTAGCTACAGCACTTTACCCAGCAGCAGCAGAATGTGAAGGACATTCATTCTTAACGTTCTTTGTTATTGACGGTAAGCTGTGCGAGGGAGAATGTAACTTTCTAAACACCACAGAGTCAGCAGATTCCACTGTTAAGATTATAACTTGGAAAATCCTCACTCCAAACCTTTTAGGATGGGCACTAAAGCCTGTTTCCCTAGTGGTGGTTACCTTAACATGCTTCACTCAGTATGGGTGTTGTCAGTAAAGAGAATGTTGTGCAACAGAGCTGCTCCCCAAAATTATCCACTTTCAAAATTGCACATATTTTAATACAGCTTGGGTAATTTACTTGCATAACATAATGGTCTGTGTTGTCCTTTTTTTCTTTTCTTTTTTTTTTTGGAGGGGAGTGGGTTTTGAGATCTCTCTTTCTTACAAAACACACTAACGGCAAATGGTGTCTGCAGTTTGAGTAACAGTAAAATATGTTCTTACCTCTTTTGCTTCATTCTGCATTTTCATATTTTCTGCAATGTATTTAACACTTTCAATAGCTTCTCTCATTTCTGGTGACAGAACTGAAAATGAAAACAGAGGATCTACAGACTCAGAGCTTGAACTTCTTGTGAGATTGCCAGTGAAATCAGAGAACTTCATTCGCTGATACTGACAACAGCTGCATGCCATATCTTGACATACAAAGCCATCTTTGCAGCATTTGGTTTCGGAGCTGTTGATGCAATTTAAGTTTGAAATCTCAGAAGTGAAAAATGTTTTTGGCTTATGATTATTCTCTTCATCACTGGCAGGCCTTGTCATAAACATAATCCTGGGAAGTAAGTTCAAGAAAATGGTTCTCACCCACACAGGCATTGTGTGTGTCTTGGGCGTTCTGTAGTGCACATTAAGTACAAATACCGTAATGACAATAGATAGCGTTACAAATATCATGGTGAAAAGGAGGTATTCCCCAATAAGTGGAATTACCAGGGAAGTAGAAGGTATGGTTTCTGTGATAACAAGAAGGAACACTGTTAAAGATAGAAGGACTGATATACAGAGTGTCA
Source organism: Chlamydotis macqueenii (assembly GCF_036417535.1). Taxonomy (NCBI): domain Eukaryota; kingdom Metazoa; phylum Chordata; class Aves; order Otidiformes; family Otididae; genus Chlamydotis; species Chlamydotis macqueenii. The sequence goes on along the minus strand of NC_141567.1, from coordinate 18,132,067 downwards.
CCTTCTCACCACAGTCTGAAGGCAAATAGAAAACTAATACAGTCAGAAAAGAAATGAGCAGACATGGAATAATCATATTGATGGTGTAAAATAAAGGTAAACGCCTAATGTAAAGGGAATATGTGATGTCTGGATAGATCTCTTCACAGCAGTTGTATTTGATGTCATGTTTATACCCAGGAGCTTTAATAATCGCCCATTCGCCACTCTCCCAGTAATCTTTCAGGTTCATGGTAGAGCCAATTAAAACTAAGTCAATTTTGGCTTTATCGTAAGACCAGGAACCGAACTTCATGGTGCAGTTCTGATAGTCAAATGGGAAGTAGGTTACATCTATTTTACACGAGCTTTTAAATATAGCTGGAGGTATCCACGTCACATCACCCGTGTATTTTAATAAGGCCTTTGTCTTGTCATCAACCTGGAAATCCCCAACTGCACTGTAAACCAAATAAAAAAATAACAAAAATTAGAACGTAACTACTCCAAGTAGTTTCATACATTCAGATCATATACATTAACTCTTTCATCTGTTTTGGGAAACTCGGCAATTAGATGTTGATAGGGAACTGAACTGCAGGTACAGGACAGAATTAGCATCTGTCATAAATTTGCATAGTTAGATGGAAAAAACCAGCTGTATATCACTGTTGTTCCATAGACCAAAGTTTTGGATCTGTGTAGCTAAGTCCATTTCACTGAGAACGGCTTCCCTACATCAGAGGGGTCCGTTTAGCTACAGTTTGGCCCCTCACAGTCTCAGAAACTGACATCCAAAGTAAAGTTTACCTGTGACTTTTACTTGTCAACACTGTAATTGTAAAGGTGTCACACTGTGAGTTTGACTGCTAAACAGCTAGAATTTTCAGGTTTTTTTCAGTTTAAGATCTGACTTACAGACAAGAACTCTCTAGTCTAATGGAGTTTCTTGCCACCTTCCTTGTAGACAGTGATAAAAATAATAGTAAAAGTGGGGGCTTGTGAAGGGGAAAAGCCAAGTTTACATTGGCCTGCCCACTTGCAGCTCCCGGTTAGGAGCTGGCTCCTGCCTAGTGATGCTGATGTAGATGGCACGGAGGTGAGTACCGCAATAGGGACATGCGGGACAGGTGTGTTGAAAAGCAGGCTTTTTCAGTTAATTCAGTGAGCTTGCTGGTGCTTTTTTTTTTTTTAACTAGTAACATCAGCCCCGTTCTCCCTGAATTAAGAACATAAATATGCAAGAATCTTACTTGTTATATAAAACAATATCTGGTTTCCAGATCTGGCCAGATGGTACTCGGATGAATTCAGCACCTCCATAATCTGCTGGATTCCACCGAAGCTTGTAATCATTCCAGATCTAATTAGGAAAGAAATGAGTCTGTGTTAGGTTTGTGAAGAAATTGAAATTCAGTGGACTAGACTCAAACCAAGTGCTGTCATAGTACTTCTAGGGTTGTTTGATTTTGGATGCTACAATGATTAGATGTTTCTTTAACAAACACTATGTCTGAGGTGTATTCATTATTTATTCACTTCATTATCTAGGCCTATTGCTCTAGATATGACTTAGAGCAATAAGTGTGACTCCATGTCGCAGGAGTGTCTACTCAGTAGCTGAAACATAGTGAAAGAGGGAATAAGATACTCTCTTGACAGAGAGTGTAGAATGTTGATAATAACTTAGGTCTGAAAAAGCCAAGTCTCTGTGAGATGGTGAGCACAAATCCATAGGAGGCTCTGGTGCCAGGTGTGAGCATTGAGTGAAGGACTCCGGGCAGGTGGGTTGGAGCCGCAGGTGTCATTGCTCAGTTCAGTCAGACTTGTTCACTGGGGCTCGTTAAACCGCAGTTTAGCAAAACTGAATATTAAGCTGAAGGCAGGAATTAAGTTGGTTATTAAGCTGCTTGCAACAGTGAGTACTTGCATTTTTAACCCATAAAGGCCCTTTTACGTGAAGTCAACATATACTAACATATATTAAGCCTAGGAGGGTTAGGGCTGCAGCTGGTGACTCACAACCTGACTTTAACAGCTGCACGCCGAGCCAGGCCCGTGTTTAAATGCTGCAGCACCCAGAGCTGGCGCAGGCAGAAAGATGGAGGGCTTGGTGGTGATGTTTCTGGCCGGTCAGGTATGGAGCAGGGAGATACCCCTTTGCACGGGGCCGGGCTCAAGCCCTGCCCGGGCAGGGCGCGCGGAGGGCCGGGCCGAGCAGCGCTGCTCCTCCCCCCGCCCTCCGGCCTTGCACACTCCGAGCCGCGCAGGCGAGCGGCGCGGCGGGATCTGCCGCGCGGGGTCGGTGCTGGCGGCTGCGGCGGGAAGCGTTCCCCAGCGCTCCGCGGCGGGCCGCTAGGGGGCAGTAGCGCGCTGGGGAGGCCTCGCGGGAGCGTTCCCGCCGGGGAGCGGCGCCGAGGGGGCGCGGCCGATGCCGGAGCCCCGGGCGGCGGTGGCGGCCTTGCCTGTGCTCCTGATTGCTCCCCAGGCTGCGGCTGTGCCCGGAGGGAGGCCGGCCTGGCGCTGGCCTGGCCAGCCTGGTGCTCCCGGGAGCCCGCAGACGCCTGTCTGGGCGGGCGACCCTTCCCGCCTCCGGCCCGTGACGGCTGGGGTCCCCCCGCCCGGAGCGGAGAGCGCCGCCCGCTCTGGGGAGAAGGCGAGTGGGTGCCTGTCAGTGAGCTCTACTTACGTGCTTGAGCCACAAGTTGGTTTCCATGATCTGGTTGACTTCATCCTGGAAAACAGAGGTGTGTTGGGAGAGGAGATGGCCCTCCCCTTGCCCGTGGGCTCCCCGGTGGGGCTGGGTACTCACCACCTTCACCAGCTGGGACATGGACACCTCGAACTGGATGATGACAGGGTCTGAGACGTTCTTGACAGGACGGACGAACTGGTTGTAGCTCTCGAAGAGGGCTGCATAGAGCCGGTGCTCGGCCTCGGAGCTGTCGCAGCCTGCGGAAGGCACAGCGGGGTGAGCGGCCTCTGAGGCAGCAGCACCTCGTGTGGGGAGGCTTGGCTGGAGTAGGGGGCCATGCCACATTTGGAACCCGCCTTGCTGTGTGCTAACAGCTTGGCATCGGTGTGATGCATGGGGAAAGGCCAGGCCTCGCCTAAGTGGGTAGTAGTGTGTCGTGATTGGCATTTACTTAGGCAGGGAGAAGAAAAGCAATGAAAGGCAATGCTATGATAGAGTTTTTCTCACATACATCTCTACAAATGGGTTCAAAAAATAGTTTTAGGAAGTTACTGAAGAACTGGAGGTGGAAAAGCACCTTCTCCTCACAGGCCTAGTCCCTAGACCTGCTGAAGCTGCAGGAGTGTGGAGCAGAAGAAGGGAAAGGTTTATCCAACAGACCAGGCCGCTTGCTGGAGCATTTTGCAATCGGAGGATTTTTAGGAAAGGGGAACGCAGCTTTCTAGCCTGAGTCATGATTGTGTGACTGTAGTGATGATAACAGCCTGCTTGTTAAAATATTTTAAAAATGATTTAAAATTTATTAACCGTTATAGTGAAAGACTTTTCAGCACATTCAAAGAAATGTGCTAATTACCCATTTACTATTTGAAGTAACTTTTATTTATCATATATACCTATGTCCATTTTGCCACTGGTGACTGCTGCTTGTGGTGCCTTGTGACTGACAGAAAAGCTGCAAACTGAAATTCTTAAACAACAAGGTCTTTCAGCTGTTTCAGGATGAGGTGTGAGCGTCTGTGTTTTTACCTTTTTACTCTCTGAACTAGCTACACAATAACCACCCTGAAAGCTGGACTCTGTCTAAAGACAATGGCATTTTATTTTTAGGGGACTCTCTTAAACTCTCTTCTGGATGACACATCCTCATGCACTCCAACTGAAAAAAAAAAAAAGGCCTGTTCTGTCATTTATGGATGACAGACACAGTGGGAATTTGGCAAAGGCACAGAACTGAAGTCTGTTGCACATACTCTACAGTTCATTTGAAACACAGATATGAATCTACAGATATTTGCAAAGACATGGTTATTTTTTGCCAGACAGTTCTTTTTCAGTACAGAAAGAAATGGGAGGAAGAAGTATCTGCAAGTGACTGATCTTTGTGTTTCCCAAAGCAGGTGTGTTACTTCCCAGTCTGTGTAAGAGCTCCGCTCTCCCTAAGACAAGAAGGGTCCCCCTCATGCGAAACTGTTGTTTTTTTCTTTTTATGCCCCCTTTCCCCTTCTCCTGTTCACTTGGAAGGCAATTTTATTTCCAGATTAGTGAAATCATTCAAGCCAATTTGCTAACTAAAAAATGAACACATTTTTTCCACACTTTTAACTGCTAGCCTTGCCCTTATTTATTGATACTTCATATCTCTAAGATCAACATTTCCTGGAATAAACATTCCCAAGTCTTTTAGGTAAATAATTTTAAAGCTAGATCTTAATGACTCTGTTACAGTCAATGCCAAATTCCCAGCCTTTTTAGGTCTAATTAAATCTAGCATCCTCTGTATCTAAAGAAGTGCATTAATGTGTTGGTTTGTTTTTTTTTTTAATTATTTAAATGTTTTGGTGCTTTCCATATCTGCAGAGAGAAGGTGCACTGTTTGCAGCACATATTTAAAGCTGTTTAATATTGTCACTTTCTTGTGATCTTCTCTACACTATGTAAAACCACACCTTTACATGTAAAGGGCTTTCTCTTCTTCGTGTTAAAATGGCTTTGTGTGTCCTGTTTGGCATCTTGAATCAGGACTACTTAACTACATTTAAAAAACAACAACAAACTGTGTTACAAAAAGAGCTGTGCTAGGATTCTGTACATTTATAGTTTGGAGTGAGCTTCAGCACTTCTTACAATAATTTGCACCAAAGCCATCTCCTCTTCACCTTTTCAACCCCCCCTTCATCAACAAAGAATAAACAAATTAAGGATCACTCACCTTGAGAGAGAAAGCAAACAGCAGCAGTTAGAAGGAGAGCGTGCGTGCTCTCCATGGTGTTATGAATTACTGCCTGCCGAGAGAGGCTGTTGAAGATGAGCTTAGCTGCCAGGATTGTATGAGCATAGGAAGCGCAGAGAGCTCCGCTCCTCCGATGCGTGAAACGCCTGGAAGCAGCAGACAGCAGGACCCTGAACACAGTTCTGCGCAGTGAGCTCCCATTAGGTTTGCTGTGCTGCCCCCTTTCTAGCTACCCAGGCTGTCAGAGCGTTAGAAACAGCAAATAAATTGCAGGCAAAACATGTGTTATTGTAGGCAAAGAGCAGTCTCCTGGCAAGGATAACAGGCAAGAGTCCTTAAACGGGTGCATAAATGAACCCGCTAATCTGACAATGCTAAAGATTTTTCCAGTCAGCTGCTATACAGGATCCTTCTTTATCAGAAGCTCATGCCAAGCTACTAGGAGAAGTTTAATTAATAAAAATCTTATAATTGGATTGTGCTGAAATGGATATTGACATTAGGGATGCTTGATTTAACAGTGAACTGAGATCCTGGGACCTGAATTTCCAATTATGCTGTTAATGTTGAGGGTTTTTTCCTGCCTGCGTCTCGTCTTGCAAGCGCATGTGCTAGGTGCTTGACGATATAAAAAGGATGCGCTATTCCCAGGAGTAATTAAAGGCATGTACAACTGTTGCCAGGATCTAAGCCCACGGTAAAATACGTAGCAGCTGGGGTCCAGCAAGAGCCAGGGGTTTGAGTTGGAGACCAAGCTTGACCAAAGCTCTTGAGAATTGTCTCGGGGCCGTTTCTGGCTTTCATGGGTTAGAAGTGAAATTTGGGAAGGGGAATAAGAGCATACGATCCCAGCTTGATCCCACAAAACCTTATTGTTCGGGGAAAAGGAGATGGGGAGAATGGAGAATTGTGTTTGAAATTCAGTCATAAAATCATGATTTGCAAAGTGGCTCGTTTCCCCAGGTGCCCATCAGCTTCCTTGTTCACTTAGATGTCACTTTTTGTGCCCCCCCCCCCCCCCCCCCCCCGCCCTTGAACAACCAGATGATGCAAGGCTCATGCATGCGGTGGTTGTTGTACACATTTGGGCAGTCTATGTGGAGGGAGGAGGGGCATTGTTCCCCCTCATCATTTCCATTGTTTTTGGAAATGATGAGAGGGAAGCCCTGTGGGACAGGAGGCTGCACCCAGTAAGTGCTTCAGTCCCCGCTGTTAGGGAAGGATAAACGATGTCCCCGTTTGGCAGTGGGAGAAAGAGCACGAGGCTGGGTTCAGCTGCTCTTGGCACAGAGCTTGTTTATCCCATTTGCCCTATCTCTCAGAGCATCATCCACTCCATCCCCAGACACATGCTCTTATGATAATTTCTGTAATTCTATTACCTTGGAGGAAATAGGCTTTACTGCCCATTTGATTTTATTTCATTTGTTTCCAGAGAACACAGCTGCTTGCTCTTTTAGCTTAACCCTTTATGGATAATTTTTTTTTTTTTTTGCCTTTCCAGGGTGTTGAGACTAGATGTTTCTCCTTTTTGCCTTCTTGGTTGCCATGTATAAGCAGCATTATAACTGAGATTTTTGTTTGTTTCTTTTTAGTCCCAACTAGAAATGAGCTAAAGCTCCAAAGATCAGATCATAACCCATCTTCACCAAAAGTCAGTGCTTAAGCCTTAATAATTTGGAAACATCTGATCTGCAGAGGCAGCAAAGAGCTATTGCATCAAGAGACACAGGTATTTTAGCTTAATTTGCCTAGTTAGTGAAATTTTCAATGGTGTTTGTATGCACGGATATTTTATTTCTAACATTATGTGCTGGAGCTTCTGGTGCAACCAGCTGAGGTTTGTGGTAGGATTATTTTTATGGCTAGGGAGAGAGATGTGATGAGAACATGTCACCATGACTGCATTGCAGAACTACGTAGAAGAAGAATTTGTATGGGTAGGGGGAAGCTGATCTACCCATGAAGATCTGCAGTAACAAACTACGTAGCCTTTGCTTTTTAATGAATATGCCACTTTTAGAAGTGTTTTGTTTTGTTAAGATCACATTTTAATCAACTCAGGTGAGGAGGAAAATAATATTTTCCCACCTTTGTCTGTGATATTGATGCTCCCGCTATAAAAAGCCAACACTGCTGGTCTTTCTAGTTTGCTGTGGCTGCAGGGGTGCCGAAACAGTCCCAAATAAACTCACCTGGAGGCAGATGGTGCGTGTGTGTCATGGTGTTGGCACTTCTAGGTGTTCTGACAGAAGACAGGATTGGTCAGGGTTAAAGAGTTTTATAATGGGGATGGAGCCAACAGAGGTTGCTCCCTTGTATGGAAGCAACGACTGGTTGCACATTGCTATTGAATAACAGTTTTGAATGACCACTTTTCTTCTTTTTTTTTTTTTTTAATGAAAAGCAATACTGTAAAATCTCTGAAAAGTTGAAATATTGAGGTTTATTTTGTTTGATTAATTGGGACCTTATCATATTCATATTAGCCTGCAAGGTGACATTTTTAATGTTTTCTTTTCTCCAGAAATCTTGTTTTTGAAATTTTGCCAAAAAATGGAAGTGGAAAACTCTACAATTCTTTGACAAGTAAACTGGGAACTGTTTTATGTATTGCATAGGTGGAGCTGCTGAGGGTTAGTTAAAAATAGCATTTCCCATTTTGAAGCCACAGGTTTAGGAGGTCAGATTTTTCAAAATTTTAGGACTTTGGGTGAAATTTTCCATTCTGAAGTTTGCTATGGGCTGAATTGTTTCTGGAAACAATAAAAAAATACAGTGTTTTTTTCCACTAACATAACTAGGGAAGAGTATATTGCCTCACTCGTGATAAAAAAAGAAATAAGGTGGCCACAGTGTATGGAAAGCACCAGCGCTCACCATTTCCTGGATGAGCAGCTCGAGTTCTGCAGGGATCTCCCTGGGGCCAGGGATGTGCTTTTTGAAAGCTCTTTCTGGGTTTGTTAAGTCTGAGGCCTCTGTCTGCCCGTGCTCTGTGTTAGCAGCTAGCTGAGCTGCCAAATCATTTCTAAAACTTTAGTCTATGCTGAGGATAATTCAGTTGAAGGCTGCAGCTACGGAGCCAAGCATTATCAGTCATTCCTGCTCATAAAGATGAGGTCAACTATGAGGTGGCAGTACTGGAGGCCTCATTTCAGTTGCGTTCAGGTAGTGAGGGCGAGGAGAAGAAGAAGAAGGGACCAGGGAGAGCAGTAAGGGTTGGTAGGAGGGTGAGAGTCGGACAAAGCCTAAACTGCTGTTGGTGCTGGGTGAAAAGAGCAGAGAGGGGGGTCTCTGCTCTGCACAGGTCCACTGTCAGTGGGGTGGACTGCAGGCTCTGCGGCTTACTTGCTGCACCCTTGGTTGCTTGGCTGGGTGAGTCCTTCTCCCTTCTGCCTTGCAGGAGTGTGTAGTAGCTCACAAGAGCATGTAAGTCTGTGCTGCCTCCTTTGGGATCACTGTTCAAGATTATTGTGGAATTTAAAGGGGTTTCACCTTTACACTGTCTGCACAGTGCTGGCAGCTGCTCTGGCTTCCCTCTGGCTTCTCTGTCAGAAGAAAAAGCTGCTTAGCAGCTGGGGCAGTGTGGGCACGTGTGCTTGTGATGTTCAGTGCCACGGCAGCTCCCAGCATATAACCTAATGTAGAGGAGCATCTCCCTGCGTGGGTGAAGGCACCTCTCTGTTCCCGTCGGGCTGTCTGTGCCCCATCTCTTCTCACAGCTATTGTTTCAGTTGCCTGCAGAGAAATTGCTCTGCAATCTAGATTTGAGAAGACGACGACATTTGAGGTGAGGAAAGCACGCTTGACCTATTTAAACTTTATGCTGCTTTGCACCACGTGAAGTGAACACAGGAATCGGCAAAGGGCCCAGTGTTGCTCTGAACAATTGGAAAGGTGTTGGTGTAGCTGTTTTGGCATGTCTAAATCTGTGTAGTTATCCTGGGAATGGTGATCTAGGTAGAGATGTAGCTCAGTTTTTTTGAGGGCAAATAGAGCTGGAGGTGACTTCATCTGTGGCTTATTGAAAACCACAGGTTTAGGTGTCAGCTAAACCTCCCCTGGGACAGGTAAGCCTCAAATCCACTTCACAAGTAGTAGTGGATTCTAACAGTTTGTTCACCAGTCATTAGTTGTGCCTATCAATGGTAGTAAAATTGTTGTGTGTTCTGACAACATCCCAAGGAAAAGCTGAGATCGGTTTAGCTTGAAAAATGCCAGGAGCCTACTTCTCTTTTTGCAGGTTACGAGCTACCTGGAACAACGTGTGGTGAGATTGTCCTGTGATGGGCGTCTAGGGCCTTAATCTGTCCTTTGCCAAAGACTTTAAGACTGTACATGTGTTATGTGCTTTCATAGCTAATTTTTGAGGATTATATTTAAATCTGTCTTAAAATCTCCCCGACAAAACATGCAGGTCTGTTTGTTCTCAGGTGTCTTCTCCTCATTCTGGCTGCCTTTCACAGTTATCTTCTCTAGATGCTTTCCTGTGGTCTTAGCCTTAAATTCACAGAAGTTTATATGAACCCCAGTTACACGACCTGTTAAAGATGCAGGAACATTTCAGGACTGAATCTATATAAAGGAAAATTTTACATTTTATTAATATTTCATCACTGTACAGAGTATATAAATGTTTGTTTGTCATATATTAATTTGTCCTCTGTTGATCAATCAACTAGCAGAGATGGCAAGGTGAGAAACCTTAGTGGTTACCTCAGAAGTATACCTCTGTTACTCGATTCGATTTTAAATATCACACTCAAATAGCTTAACAGGGATTCCACCTGAAAGCTCTTTATAAATCAGACAGAAATAGTTTTGATGCATTTGAAGGAACTAAATGTCATAGTAATACCTTCTTTCTAATGGGAAAATTTCAGTATTCTAAGGAAAGAAAATGTCCTTCCTGAGGCAATATATGTGAAATACTTTTAAAACAATGATCCTTATGAACCAGGATGGCATATTTTACGGTAAATACCTTTCTCTGTAATGTTCAGACTTCAAATAATTGAAAAAAGGGCCAAGATATCACCAGAAGTACTGAACTAATTGGGAAAAATAATAGTTTTCTATTTGTTTTGTGTTTCTTTCCCTGTCACAATAAGTCACGTTCTACTTTCCATTTCCCTACTCTAAATCTGATGTAAGAGCAACTCGGATGGCATCTCTGTGGATTTAACAGAGGGGAAGTGAGAGCAGAATGAGACCCGGAATCTATGTAAGTATTGACAATTTTAAATGACAACTAAGGGTTCATGGCAGCAGTGTGGTTTTGAAAAAGTGGCTGCAGAAATAATCCAACAGTCCCCAGGACACAAACAAGGACGAATATCCAGAGAAACAGCCTGTCCACTACCATGGCAACGTACTTCCAATCTTCAATGACCTGGAAGAAAAAGCCAATTAAAGATATTAGCAATTTGTTATGTTCTTTTGCTCTCCCTCTTGCTAATGTTGAGTTTTTGTTTATGAAAATAAAAGGAAACATATCTCAAGGTTCAGGGAATAAACTGACATTAGGCTTGGGAAGGGATTTTTCTCCTACAACCGTTCTGGGCAATGGAGAAGAATACTGTAAATATTTCTTAGCTGTCTTTGATGCATCAGGTACTGAGCATGGCTGTCTGGTTGAAGCCAGTCTGGAAGGACCCACACTGTAATCCATTTAAGGATTTTTTTTTCTTTAATTTTAGTTTGCAGATGCTATTAATCTCAGTGGACAATAATAGATGGTGTTTACTGCTGTTAAACAAGGTTAGATTCAGAGTTCTTTTCTTATCGACAGTCATCTTAATCAAGAGTTTTAATGCATATTAATACCATTGCTTTTATTAAAATCCCTTTTTGCCTTGCATATGTTTTCTGTGAAGGTCATGGGACTAGCCTTAGATTCTGTTCTCAAACTGAAGTGACTATCAGGCTATTATTGTAAAGGGGGAATATATCAATCTTCATTTGCATCTCAGGAATGATTATTTTTTCCTCTCTCATTGATTCTAGTTACACACGGGACATGTTCACCTCAATGACTTTAGCATGCTTGTCAATTATGTCTTATAAAAAAAAAATTACATATTTTTTCCTTCTCTTTTAATTTCCACTGCTGCTAATGGGAATTGTGTACTTCTGAAATCAGACCATAGTAAATGTACATGAACAGTTGTTATCAGACTGTGATAATGAAGGAAGAAAGAAGAGATTAAAATTATGAATCTAGAAAACTGATATGTAGTATCAGAGAACCTTGTGTGAAAAGCATTCAATTAATTTTTGATGTATAAAATACCCTTGAGAATTTTTCTTAATATCAAGTGGAAGCTTTGTAGATCTTTTAGTATGCAGTACATTATTGCAAGAATTTCTGACCTATTAGACAACTGTTTTCTGCTCTGAGAAGTCTGCTCTGTTCAGTCGATTTCAATGTTTACAAGCTCATGTCTAATGTTAATAGCTGATCTTCTTTATTTATATTGACAGTAATTTCAGTTAATAGAAAACATGAACTACTCAGCGGCATGCTCCTCGAGGGACTTTTGCAAGATCAGAAACCAGACTTTATTTAATTTGCTTGGCTGAGGGAGGAAGAGCACAACAGGAATAGAGAACCTAGAGTCCGACTGGGATCTGGGTCAGAGAGAGGACACTGGTAGGTATGTGGATGATTTTTCTTTACCATGGGTGCTTGTCTAAACAAAACTCTGAACCATCTGAGTGTTTCTAAGCATTATTCACAGTGTATTTATATCAGCTTTAGTGTACTAACTAGTAGCACATGAGTAGGGCAAGTGAATAGGGCAGCACCAGCACTGCTTAAACGCGTCCTGGATAAAGTACTTCTCATAGCCAATAATGAGTCTGATAAAACTCCAATGAAAGAAGCATCAGCTCTGCTGGCATTAGGACTTCTATCCTACACATTATGTTTGCCATATATGGACAGATATGTTAGCCTGGAGGGGATGTTTGCAAAGGCATTTTACCAATTTTACTAAATCTTCCTTCTGTGCCCAGTTGGGTAAATAAATACTTGAAGTGCGGGTAGGTTGTTTCTGGTTAACATGGTCTGGCCATGGGTTGAGTCACATTCTTACTGATACAATGGGGAAAAATATTATTTTTCTGACCTGGAGCTGAATTTTTTTTTTTTTTTTTTTTTTTTTTTTTTACCCTACCAAACACTACTTGAATGTGCCAACACAGGATTTTCAAGGGTGTTTCATGACTTACTGGGCAATCAACATTCTCTCTTTGCAGAAATAGCCATGTTACTTTCCAGGAGAGTATCGGTGTTTACCAAATTGCTATTCATTAAGTTCTTTTAACAGCAAAAATTATTTCCTCTTTTAAGCTATAGCTAGCATCTCTCTAAAAATTTTAGAATAGATAAGGAGTTCAAATATGCTTTCTGAAGAACAGCATGTTACAGAGGAGGACAGGACATCAAGTTTAGAAAGACCGGGATGATTTCTCATTTTTACTTACACTCTGGTCATTGTCATCACTTTTCATGTGCTCTGCTATAAAACTGACTCCATCAATAGCTTCTTGGACTTCAGGAGAAAATTTCGTGCCTGTTCTTAACCTAAAGTCTTGATGACTGCTGACATTGTCAAGAGTCTCAGTGATTTTCATATCATATTTTTTGGCAGATGCTGTATTCAAAAAATAGGTAGAGTTCTTGTAGAAGTCGGCTGGGTCCATACAAGGATTCTCTACTTTTGTCTTTTTGCAATTGCACAGCTTTTGCCGTGGAGGATTGTTTTCTGGACGCTTCATGAACAGATAGGCTGGGAGTCTTTGAAGGAAAACCAGCTTTACCCACGGAGGCATAGTGTGAGTACTTGGAGATCTATGGTGGACATTGAGTACACAGACACTGGTAACTATTGAGAAGGTCACTAGTACCATTGTAAACATGAGATACTTCCCAATCAGTGGAACATCTAGAGATGTTGGAGGGACAATTTTGGAGATCAGCAGCAAGAACACGGTCAAGGCAAGCAACACAGATATGCATAAGGTCATTTTTTCACCACAGTCTGAAGGCAAGTAGAACACCAGGATAGCTAAGGATGTAATTAAAACACAGGGAATGATAAGATTGATGGTATAAAAAAGAGGTTTCCTTTTAATAATGAAGTCATATGTCACATCGACATACTTGGGGTCCAAAGGATTTACAGTCCTCCTTCCTGGAAGTGCTACAATGTCCCACTCTCCGCTTGGTGTAAAGTCATCCATGCTTGCCATGGAAGTTTTAAGCACCATATCAATTTCTGTATGATCATATGTCCAAGACCGGAACTTTAAGGTGCAGTTTTGTTGATCAAATGGGAAATGCTTAACTTCAATCTTGCAGGCACTCTTGTAAATGGCTGGTGGCAACCAGCGAATGCTTCCATTATTCTTTACAATTGCATTTGTGTATAGTGAAACTTCGTATGTGCCATCCGCGCTAATGAAACGAGAGGAAAGAAAAAGGAGAGAAGATAATAAAACATAAAGAGGAAAAACATAGTTCAAAACAGAAGAACTCTGACATTCTTGGTCTTGTGGGGCTCAGCTGATTCTAGAATCAAAATTAAGTAATATTTTTATTTTGAAATCTATGTTGTAGGCAGCTATAACTTGATAGGGAGATTAATTTATACATTTATCCCAATCAGTGAATTTATATTTGGTCCAATACTTACAAAAATTATTTTATAAAATTATTCTTAAATTATAAATATGCATCTCTGTTTCATCCAAAGAACTCACAAGTATTTTGTAAATGTTCGTTGAAGTAATTAAGGCTTACTACATCTCTGAAGGCTGAGTAAAGTAAGATCATCCAGCATGAAAATGGAGATAGCTTTGATGTGAAACACAGCCACTGCTAAGAGCACACAGCAACACTCCTAAATGACTTGGACAAGGAAATAAGGATGAGCAGTGTTAGTTAGAAATACAGGGAGAGTGCAGGCAGAGGAAATGTAATTATATGGTTTACAATTTATTGCGTCACTCCAGTTAACGTCTACTTATTACACAACCAGAACAGACAAGCCACAGTGTTCTTAGTGCCCAGAAATAATCTTGGCTTTGTATCTCCTCTAACTGCTGAACTTCCACCAGGAGAGTCTTCTATGTTATGATGGGCCCTTTAATCAGGGAGATCATTATCAATCAGTGGTTAATATCTTCTCCTGTCCAATGTTTCTGGGCAAACAACTTAGGGCTTTTTAACCTATGAAGTATCTTGATGTGGAAATGTGGTCAATTGCTGATAAATATTCTTGAAATTTAGTGTTTCTCAGCATATTTACTGCATCTACTCAAGTGCACTATGCAACATCTTTCAAACTCAGCCAACTGGGCTACCAAAGGAAAGCCTAACAGCAGGAAGGAGCAACTATTAGTGACTGTCTTTCTTAACAGATAAGGAAACTCAAAGATTTGTTCCTATGTTGATCAATCACTTACTGAAAACTGGATTAGCCACTTTGTTAGGCTGCAAAAAAGAGTCTGGACTAGATACGTACCACATGCTTTCCTTTTGATAAACAAAGAAATGCACATGACCTAAAGAGAGTATGTTATCTGCAAAAATAGAAGACCAAACTTACTGCAAGTGTAAATGAATGATGGTCAGCTGACTGTGGTTAAGTAACACCCTTTTATTTGAGTGGAGATTTGTTCCTTTAAAGGTAACAAGAAGTCTAATGAATTCCTTGTTTGTTGACAAGACATAATGGAAAACAGAGCTATTTCAGTGCAAAGTTTGATTTATTTTTTTTTTTTTTTCTAAGCAGGGAAGTGCTACGAGTACCCAAGGCTTGGCATATGTGTTGCTGTTCTCCAGATCAGTTATGTTTGGCTCTGGAAAGGCCTCATGCTGCGAACCCAGCTGCCTGGCTCTGAGCAGAGACCCTTGTAGCTAATTCATGTGGGCAGTGAAACAACCAGATGCAGAAGTGAGTGGCTACAACATACAAGGGTCATTATTTCTTTGGCAATGAAATAGCTATTTTTAGTACAGAAATTGTATTTTATTTCTCACATAGAGAAATATCTCCCTGAGTTAGATGTACCATTAAGCCAGCCCCTAACCTGGGCTGAGGTTAGGCAGGTTGTTCTGCTGGCTGCCCCTGCCTCAATTGTGGGTCAGAGACTGGGCTGCTGGTGCTATCTCAGTGCCTGCAGCCCTCTGCACTGTCTGCACACAGACAGAGCTGCGGGGCATGGGGATGCTATTTGTGTTTTCCTTAGCACCTTCTTGAACTGACTGCTGCCTATGGAACACTGCTTCAGCAGCAGAAAGTTACAGGAGGTTGTCCTTTATCTAAAATTTTAATTCGAAGCTTTGTACTAATGTAAAAATCCAATATATTGAGGCTAAAAGTTTGTTCCCATACATTTAAGAAGCCTTTTAAAACCGTTTCTTTCCATTCTTACAATCCATTAAATGGCATCATTTTGGGAAGTAAGGAAGAAAGAAGCAGAGAGCGGGGGCATAATTCACTGGAACAAGATTTGACCAGGCAGAGTACATCCTAATCCACTGGCTGAATTACTTTGTGACTAATACAATAGTTTTAAGTATTTCTCAAATCTGATTTCCAGTAGTAGGATTCCAGGGACTTAACTCAGTTATATATAAATTTCCAAAGTTTCCCATCTGTATATGTTCATAAACCATCATGTACTCATGACTTCATTGCTTTTCAAAGTATCGTGAAAGTGTATTATAAGTTTTGATTTTTTTTCCCCCAAAGGCTTGATATCATCCACTTCAAAGCTTTGCTAGAGACTTAAAAGCAAAACAAAAGTTAGCTGTTCGTTTGTAAGAAGAACTGAAGTACGGTTTAGCACCAAGCTTTTATTTTTCTCAGTACTGTAAAGCAATAGGGTCACATGTTGACCAATTTGCTATGTATTCTTGTAACTTATTTTTTTAATGCTTTATGAAAATAGAACATAATTTGGTTTTGTAAATTAATATTAACTGATGGAGTTCTGGTACATGTGAACTTTGTAACAGATTTATGTCCTAGAGTCTGTGGTGGAAGGGGGTGAGGGGAGAAGAAGCAGGAGACAAAAATGTGGCTGAGAACCTAAGATGTCCGATAGAATTCCAGATATCTTGTCTTCTTGCAAACATGACCAGTTTACAGCTGCACTTGTACTTAAAATTAATGCTTTCTGTGTAGTCTAGTTTGATACAGATATGTGTAACGGTTTGGAGCCTTGTCACAGATCCTCTGGTGTTGTAGCAGCTCACACTGCAGACATGCTCCAGGTCTGCTGGAATTTCTTTAACCAGAGCCCTGATTTTACTAAAACTATCTCTGAGGCCAGTATCCCAGTCAGATACGTGTGATACTAGCTAAAAGTTACAAAATTAAGTTTTAGAATTTTATCAGACCTACTTCATTGGTTCTGATGCTTGTTTCTTGATACACAGTTAAAATTTTGTTTACCATTTGCATAAACTACAAAAGTTTTACTTACTTATTGTAAAGCACAATGTCTGGCAACCAGATGTGTTTTGCAGGTATTCTCAGCTTATTTATTCCTTCATAGTCAGAGGGCTTCCAAGCCAAACGATAATCAATCCACTCCTAAGAGAAGAATTGTACAGTAGTGATGGAAGTGTCCAGACCAGCACTAACAAAACAATCACTGTGATGGAGTGAAAGCAGTCGCGTTTGTGGTTTGCAAGAGCATGCCTCTGTGGGTTTGGTTACCTGGTTCAGCCAGACATTTGTAGTCATGATCTGTTCCCGTTCATTCTGCAGGGAAAAAGAGGGAGAATAGTTGTCCTCTAAAATGTTTCATTTTATTGCAGTAATAAGATCTATTTAGTGGGCTTTTGAGGATATTTCCAACTGTGCAGCATGATTTAATCTAGTGTATTTCAACACAGGCATCTCTCTGCTGGTGAGAGGGCCAGTCCTGTGCACATGCTGATGATAAATAGTAACTCCACAAGCGCAGAGTTCCAAGTGGCTTTCAACAAGGACAGTTCTGACTGGAGTGAGCGTAGCTATTTGGGAACAATTGCCACCACCCTGCCAAGCTGATCCCGCCCTCCCACCATGGGTTTGATTTGAAACAGGAGGCACATTTGACCACCAGGAAGGCCTGGATTAACTTCCATGAGGTTTCTATCAGGTTTGCCATGTAAGCTCTCAGCTGGCACGCTCTGCTTCGTGGAACTGCTGTCTCTCTGGACAGCAGTCCAGAAGTCTCTCTGCAGCAGGTCTATGTGGCTGGGGCTCCACTAAAGGGACAAGGTAGGAGGTCAAAGAATCAGGAGGATTTCTGCAGGAAAACAAGTTAATTCTCCAATCCTGAAGGTATTTGAGATTGTTAGAGCCTAATTTTGCTTTCTGCTTGAAGAGTGAAGATACCAAGGGATAGTGACTGAGCTGTGCCATTCTTGATCCTTGCCCATTCAACTACTTCAAGTAGTTGATTGCTCTGGCCTCGCTTTTTGTGCTCAGAATCCGCAATCTGGGAGGACACTGTGCTAGTGGTGGCAGTGCGCTGTGTGAGGAGGCATGTCTGTGTCCAGGTGGAATTCTCCAGGAGAGAGGGAGCACTTGTCCCAGAGTCATCTGGTATACATGACAATATATCTTGTATAAATCAGGCTGCACATGTGGATGCAAGCTGTACTGTTTGTACAGTTTCCCACAGAATCACAGAATTATCAAGATTGGAAAAGACCTAAAAGATCATCCAGTCCAACCATCACCAATACTTCTCAGCTAAATCATATCCCTCAACACAACATCCAAATGTTTCTTGAACACCCCCATGGTCGGTGACTCCACCACCTTCCTGGGCAGTGCATTCCAGTGCCTGACTACCCTTTCCGAGAAGTAATATTTCCTAATGTCCAGCCTGAATCTCCCCTGGCACAGCTTGAAACCATTGCCTCTAGTTCTATCACTGTCTACACGAGAGAAAAGGCCGACCCCTAGCTCACTACAACCTCCCTTCAGGAAGTTATAGAGAGCTGTAAGGTCTCCCCTGAGCCTCCTCTTCTCCAGACTGAACAATCCCAGCTCCCTCAGCCGCTCCTCATAAGGCCTGTGCTCCAGACCCCTCACCAGCTTCGTAGCCCTCCTCTGAACGCGTTCCAGGGCCTCAATGTCTTTCTTGCAGTGAGGGGCCCAAAACTGAACACAGTACTCGAGGTGCGGCCTCACCAGTGCCGAGTACAGGGGGACAATTACCTCCCTGTTCCTGCTAGTAACGCTGTTTTTGATGCAAGCCAGGATGCCGTTGGCCTTCTTGGCCACCCGGGCACACTGTCGGCTCATGCTCAGCCGAGCATCAATCAGTACCCCCAGGTCCGTTTCCTCCACGCAGTCCTCCAGCCACTCCGCCCCAAGCCTATAGCGCTGCCTGGGGTTGTTGTGGCCAAAGTGCAGGACTCGGCATTTGGTCTTGTTGAACCTCATCCCATTGGCTTCAGCCCAGCTCCCCAGCCTGTCCAGATCCCTCTGTAGGGCCTCGCTACCCCCAGGCAGATCCACGCTCCCAGCCAATTTGGTGTCATCTGCGAACTTACTGAGGGTGCACTCAATGCCCTCATCCAGATCATCAATAAAGACATTGAAGAGGACAGGCCCCAGCACCGACCCCTGGGGAACACCACTTGTGACCGGTAGCCAGCTGGATTTAACTCCATTCACCACCACTCTGAGCCCGGCCCTGCAGCCAGCTCCTTACCCAGCCAAGAGTGTACCCATCCAAGCCATGGGCTGCCAGCTTCTGCAGGAGAATACCGTAGGAGGCAGTGTCAAAGGCTTTGCTGAAGTCTAGGTAGACCACATCAACAGCCTTTCCCTCATCCAGCAGATGGGTCACTTGATCATGAAAGGAGATCAGGTTGGTCAAACAGGACCTGCCCTTCATGAACCCATGCTGGCTAGGCCTGATCCCCCGGCCATCCCGCACATGCCGCATGATCTCCCTCAAGACTATCTGTTCCATAATCTTCCCTGTAACCGAGGTCAGGCTAACAGGCCTGTAGTTCCCCGGATCCTCCTTACAAACTTTCTTGTAAATGGGAGTCACGTTGGCAATCCTCCAGTCTTCCGGGACCTCACCAGTCAACAAGGAGCGCTGATAGATGATGGAAAGCAGCTCGGCTATCCCCTCCGCCAGTTCCCTCAGCACTCTTGGGTGGATCTCATCCAGCCCCATGGACTTGTGGCAGTCCAGTTGGAGTAGTAAGTCTCTGACCGTTTCTTCCAGAATCACAGGGGGGTTAGCGTGCTCCCCAGCCGAGACTACCAGGTCAGAGAGAGGAGTACCCTGAGGATAACTGGTCTGACCTTTAAAGACAGACGTAAAGAAGGCATTCAGAACCTCCGCCTTTTCCTTATCCTCAGCGGTCACATTCCCAGCCTCATCCAGCAAAGAGTGGATATTCTCCTTTGTCCTCCTCTTACTGTTAATGTATTTATAAAAGAGTTTCTTATTCCTTTTCACCCCAGTGGCCAGGTTAAATTCAAGCTGGGCTTTTGCCTTTCTGATTTCACCTCTACACATCCTAACGACTTCCTTGTATTCATTCTCAGTTGCCCGTCCCTCCTTCCACAGGCGGTAGATTCTCTTTTTCTCCCGGAGCCTCAAGAATAGCTCCCTATTCATCCACGCTGGTCTTCTTCCCCGCCGGCTCATTTTGCGGCTCAGGGGGACCGCCTGCTCCTGCGCCCTTAAGACTCCCTTCTTGAAGAGCAACCAGCTCTCTTGGACCCCTTTGTTCGCTAAGACTGAATGCCAGGGGACTCCCCCTCCTAGTCTCTTGAACAATTCAAAGTCCGCCCTCCGGAAGTCCAAGGTAGCAGTTTTACTATTCCCCCTCCAATCTCCACCATGAATTGAGAAATTTATCATTTCATGGCCACTCTGTCCAAGGCAGCCCCCAACCTCCACATCTCCCACCAGACCTTCCCTGTTTGCGAACAGCAGGTCTAGCGGGGCAGTTCCTCTCGTGGGCTCTCTGACCAACTGCATTAGGAAGGCATCCTCTATGCACTCCAAAAACCTCCTAGACTGCTTCTTCTGTGCTGTGCTGTACTCCCAGCATATGTCAGGGAAGTTGAAGTCCCCCATGAGGACAAGGGCTGACGACCGTGCAGCTCGTGCCAGCTGCTTGTAGAATACCTCATCTGTCTCTTCATCCTGGTTTGGCGGTCTATAACAGACGCCCACCAGGATGTCTGCCTTGTCAGCCCTTCCTCTGATCTTTACCCATAGGGATTCAATGTTATCATCCCCAGTCACAATCTCAGTAGCAGAAAAGGATTCCCTAACGTAGAGAGCCACACCACCACCCCTCCTTCCTTGCCTGTCCCTCCTGAAGAGTTTGTAGCCATCCATTGCAGCGCTCCAGTCATGGGAGCAATCCCACCACGTTTCTGTTATGGCAACTAGGTCATAGTTTGCCTGCCGCACTATGGCTTCCAACTCTTCTTGCTTGTTCCCCATGCTGCATGCATTAGTGTAGACGCACCTCAGCTGAGCCCCTCGCCTCTCTCCTAATCCCAATACCACTTCCCCAGGCCGATCTCTAGCAGGCCTGGCTTTATCCCCTTCCCCCTTCCTATCTAGTTGTGTTCCCTTGTGTTCCATCAGTGTCTCTCTCTTTTCCCCTTGCATTTTAGAATATAAAGTATGTAGTTTAAAGTTTGCAGCACTCCAGTCACTGTCCCACCCAAATTCTGGCAGAGAGGCAGTCATCTGTATCCTCTTTTTCCTCCAGGGAGAGAGCAGCAGAATTTAAAGCCTTGACTGATGAAATTATTCCCACTTACATGCTGGATCTTGTTCCCACTGCAGTTAATGCTAACCCTCTCTTGGCATGGAGGTGTGTATTTATACCTTGGAAGAACTGTTAAACACATGCTAACCTTGCGAGTGAAAATGTCTTTCAGACCCACTGAAGTAATCTTTATTGAATCTGAGGAGTTGCTTACATGAGGATTGCTTTAACCATGTTAAGCTATTCCAGCTGGAACTACCATGTCTTTTTCTTTACAACATTTCACTATTCTTTGCTGATATGCCTGATATGCCATGAGATTTTGAGCTGGCTTTGTAGCTTGTTTTCAGGCCATTCAACCACATTTCTTTGATGCAAGCAGCAGAAGATGGTTTAGCATTAGGTACACAGTTCAGGATAGATCCTGACCTGGTATAACTTACTGTAGCTGCACTGAAATCAGTGGAATGATTTTGATTTTTTGATCAATGGAACTTTATTGGATGAAGATCTGGCCGCTGTCGGTTATTGCTTAGGCATAGATTAATCTCCCTGTTGTAGCTGCCTTCTGAAGTATAAAACCAGTAAATTACATGTATGGGCCTTGCCTACTAAGTATTATTATGTAAACTAGAAAATAACAGCGACGTAGTAAAACCAATATGACTTTTACCTAGAGTGCTGTGCAGGTAGTAATGAATTAAAAGGCATAGCCTAATTTGAACTTACCACGCTGATGAGCTGTGCCAGGGAAACCTGCAGTTCTATAGATACCAACTGGGATGAGTTGACAGCTGGTCGAATTAACTTATTGTACCTGTCAGGACTCAGTAGGTGGTTCATTAGTTTTTCTTCAGCATCTGCTGCAGTGCTTCCTGTAAAACATCACGTAGCAGGATTATAGAAAGGCCACCAAGTGACATGAAGTAGGGATCGCAGAATTTCTGTGCATCAGATCATCTTCATGAAATAGTGAGAGCTTTTGATTTTCTAAAGACTGTAGGCTTCTGTGAACAGAAGGATATGGTGCTTCCACCAGTATCTGTTCTGCTGAAGTTGACTGTCTTTCACAGAGCACAGATCAAAGCAGATAAATCAGAACCCGTGGGGGTTTTTTTCACAGTAAAATGTGAAGCTCAAATTGATAGATACTTCATTCAGAAATAGAAACTGGGAGCAAACCACCCTGTTAATAACAGAGGAAGAACGTTTCAGGGATCCAAATGCAGGGAGTCTGGCTGTGGCTTCTTTAGTGTCGTAGGAGACAGAGTTGCAGGCAAATTGAAAGACTCTGATGTACAAATTGGAAGACTCTGATCGGTGTAGGGAAAAAGAGGGGATGAGCTGCAGGAGTCATAAGGGTTTTTTATGACTGAGAGCTCTTTTGGTAGCTAGTGATGTTTCTGTTTCAGAATGATTTTGTTTGAAAACCTGAGGCAGTAGGTAAGCATTATTCTATCTGGAAACAGAACCTGATTTATGGAGTGGCACAACTACTCTAAATCTTAAATAGCCAAAGCTGAAGTTCAGTGACTGCAAAATACAGTATCTGCAGGATGCTATCAAACAAGCCTGAACATTCTCCATGGAGCAGAACAACTTACGGCACAACCCCAGAAGTGACTGCATCTGTTCTCTTGTTCTTGCATGTGCTTTTTTAAAGCCATTCTAGTGGACTTTTCAAACCACTATTGACCAGAACTGCAAGAACTTATTGTTTCTGATCTGGTAAGAAAGTGGAGAGGCATAAAAGGAAATACAATTGAACAGGTTTTTCACATCTAAGAACAGCTTTTGCTCCAGGTCTGGGGAAACGCTGAGATAAACACCAGGCTTGTTTGAATTCTTTGAAGACCAGCATGTG
This sequence comes from Chlamydotis macqueenii, assembly GCF_036417535.1. Classification (NCBI taxonomy): domain Eukaryota; kingdom Metazoa; phylum Chordata; class Aves; order Otidiformes; family Otididae; genus Chlamydotis; species Chlamydotis macqueenii. The sequence goes on along the minus strand of NC_141567.1, from coordinate 18,109,524 downwards.
CTATGGCATTGGTAGCACAAATTTTGTCACATATACTTAACCATAACACTGTTCTTCAGAATAGGCTTCTCAAGTACTTCCCCAAGCTATTTGAGAAAACAAATTTGGATGAATACGTCTCTGTTTATCGGGTTGGTTTGTTTTTTGATTCACACTTGCTTTGTACTTCCCTGCAAGTCATTATAAAAGCCCTAGTACCATGTGATATTTTAATATTACATTTATTCTCAGTGTAAGCCTGCCTAATCAAAGGCTTATCAAGCTAGAGCTATGCTGATCTTTGCTAAGCTCTAGATTCTGGTTTTTTTTCTTGTGTTTTGCAATCAAGATAGAGCTAAATTTGATACTATGAAGAAAATGGAGCCGCACTCCAGGAATGAATCGTTCTGTGTTTATAAGGATAAGTGAGAAGCCTTGTGTAGCTAAAGAGAGAATCTTGGTTAAAGTTATTTTATTGTGCTGTTTTGGTTTTGATTTTTTTTTTTTAACAAACATTCCCATTGTTGCATATGTAAGTGTCATAAGCAGATGGCTATAATTCAAATACAAATAAATTGTCATTTGGTTTGTTTCCTACAGTGGTCACTGAATACTGCTAGCAAAGACAGTGAATTCTTGTTTGAATAGTTAAATATGTTTTAACTATGTTGCCATCTTTTCCTGTAAATATTCTAGCATACGGAGTATTTGCTAAACAGTGAGTAAGAAGTAGAAACGGCAGAATATTTGCAGAAAGCTAATTCTGAATTTGTAATAATCTTGTTCTCTGAAACCTGATTTTAGCAATCATAGTCGTCTGGTCTGAAAATCAAAACATACCGTGGGGTCTGCATGTCTGATGAGAACAGCTCAGATTTTGAAGTACTGACTCTGCCAATAAACTTTATGCAGATGAATGACAAGCCATGACTTTATTATGAAAAATGATTTGTTAAATAATGAATCCCTCTAAGGAATTACTATCTGTTTTTAGGGAAGGGGTTCCTGTAATAAAGAATTCTTTATAAAATTGCCATCCTATCCCAACCTTTAAATAACTTAATCATCAGAAATGAAGATCGAAGGGGCTCCTCTCTCATCTCGCTCGGATGCCTGTATCAAACACCACTAGATGTCAGCAGTTCACTGTCTTAAAGGTTGCTAAAGCCACTCTCTCTGTAAATAACGTGTGAAAATGAGTGATTCTTGTATAATTTTTATAATCTATTTTCTGTTACCAATCTATATATTAACCAGATAGCACTTAATGAGAACCGAACTGCCAGGCATTCGAGTTCATATTTATATGCATTTCATGGTGTCAGTAGCCATGCATTTGAATCTCCTCTTTTTCCTGTCAGTATTGAAAGAAATGGAAGTGTACACTTTCCTTTGCAAACTGTTTCTTTCCAAAGAGCAGTACTCATCAGAAATGTTGCAGAGGATAGACTAATGCTTTTAGACAGATGATTTTAACAGGAAGGATGAAGCAGTTCTAATTTGAGGGTGGAGTATTTTTGTGTACTGAAAGCAGTAATAGAGAAAACACATTGGGGTGGAATCTGAGCTAGGGAAATTGTTTTAGCTTCACTGAACACACTACACATCTGCTCCATGGCAAGGAGTGTGAATTACCACATAACTTGCTGTACATATTCTGCAGTAAGTTTGTTTTCTCTGTGGGAGTATGATATTAAAAAAAAAAAAAGCATCAGGATGATGCTTCCAGTTTTACAGCAGAAGAAACAAAAACACAGACTTCATTCACTCCCCTGTGCAAACTTTGCCTTTTATGTGGTCTAATTGAAATATATAAAATTAAATAGCTAGTTATCCTGTGTTATGTTGTTTATTTTCAGTGTAATGACCAGTATGTTGGAGTGATTTCCACGGAACAGCATAAGGAGCAATGTTGACAAATACAGGCAAGTGCACTGTTATCGCTGTCTAAATTGCAAAATTTAACATAAGGTGTGTTTCCACCATTTCCCTGACTTCACTTATTTTAATAAATGTTGAAATAGTGTTTGTTTAGAAATAATATATTGTAGCATATGTTGTAATTTTTGTTCTTTCCTCTCTTACAAATAACTTATGTGGTCAATGGTGACATACCAAATTCCCATCTGTAATTAATAAAAAGCAAGCGAGAAGCAGCAATAAGACAATCCTGTTATCTTCTCTAAAATTGCTTCATTATGTTGATAGTTCTCAGTGTACTCTTGAGTAAAAAGATTTATATAACCTTAGAACAAAACACACTAATTTGGAATGCTTATTGTTCCAATGGAAGTATTGGTGAATTTACTGTATTTAAAAGGCTATTTTAATTTCTACCCTGCAATTAATGCAAATAAAAAGGAAATACTAATGAGTTTAAAAGTGTGTAATCTAAGAATCTAAAGTAGGCCTTCAGTCTTCATTTGTTACAAAGCAGATGTTTTCTAAAGTTCTCTTTCAGTGACTGAAGAAACAACACAATTGTGGGATGAATAGGTAATTATGGGAAAGATGTGATTTTTGTCTCCGTTCAATTGCAGTCACTTTGACGCTGAACACTGGAGTTTCTCCGTGGGAAGAAGCTCCCATGCTAAATGCACTGTTTCACGCTGCAGTTGGGCTGTGCGTGTTGGCTAAAACATGTGCAAGAAATCCTCACGCACTAAAGAAAATGTTCTCAATGTATTTTTGTTTGTTTATATGTTTGTTTTAGCCTATATTAACATATTTCAACTTACTTTAAACTATTTACATACTAATCAAACAATTAGGAAGTATGAACTTGAGCCAATAATTATAGAGGGATGAGATCTGTCTTATTTATGGTTCACATCATGGTTCATTTTTTATTTTTTCCGCTCTCATCACAATGCCTACTTTACCATCACACAGATGATCCTGGGAGCGTCTAAAGGGATATTATTTAGTGATTAGCATTGTCATCCCCTACTGTTCTGTCATTTTATGTCCAACTTACTGTCTGTCTGTATCCATCGTAGTGGATTTGCTGATACTGAACAAGCCAGAAACAACACTGAAATAATCAATTTCATGCATCCTCCTAAAGTCTGCAACGTGCTGAGGTGATAGTTACAAAATTGTCTGAGAGCTTATATCACAATCCTACCTCCTAGCCCTGAAAGCTATCGCTGTTCTGCAAACTGTATCTGAAATAAAAGATCACTTACCGTTAAAATAAAAGGATCCCACTACAAAGAGAAAGAGAGTGTACGTATTCCTCATGGCAATAACAGGAAGAGGTGGATTACTGTTCTTCAGTTAAGACAGCTTGCAAAAGGCTCTGTTGTCAGGGATGCACGAGGAAGAGACGTAAAAGCAAACCTGAACCTTGGAGGTATTAAATGCCTGGAAAGAGACAGACAGTAGGACCTGGCAGAAGCATTCTGCAAAGTGGAGTTTTCCTGAGCATAGTGGTCCCTCCCCCTTTGCAGCTGTTTAAAGAGCTTTGTGAAGAGGAAAAGCACATAAGAAGAGGGAACATAATGTGATAATGTTGAGTAAGAGGAAATTAAAGAGCAAGCCAAGGAACATCATCTGCAAAATACAACTGCTTAATTCTTGCTACTAGGTAATATTTAGAAGGCTTTCTGGTTAATAAGTGCAATGGGTGAGAATAGCTCTGTGGGAAGACCAGGATATAACTTTGTGCCATAAGTCCTGTTAGTGAAAGACACGTCAATAAATTATAGCCCTAGCAGAGGGTAATTTTCTGTGTCAAGAGAAAAAGTTGATTGCGTACTGCCAACCCTTTTCCACTCCAAGGCCCACACATGATCTCTCTAATCTAGAACTCCAAAAGGGTTTTTGGGAGCAGCAGGAGAGAACAGAGAATTTGTTGTCATTAGCATTTGACAGAATTTTTACAAGGAAGCTAAAGCAGCCTGTTGAGAAATAGCAGTAGCTATAAAGACACTCCAGAGGAGCATAAGAAAAATCCTATGGAATTAATCTTTTACAGGTGCAGGGTTCAGCAGCGTATGGAGTATCATGTGTTTTGGGACTTGCCATGGGAAAAATGGTGTAGAAAGAAGGGGAAAGAAGATCTTACATGCCCTTTGCAAAAGCTGTAGGACAGGCTGAAGTCCCTGGATAGAAAATAAAGGTGCTAATCTTCTAAATACTATTTTATCTCCATATTGAGGTTCCTCTCTGCTTCAGCTGGCCACATCTCATCTCATCTCATCTTCCAACAGTCTAACACCATTGACTGGGATGGAGGCATTCCTGATTTACCAGCATAACATACCAGACTTGTGCATGTGGCACAGTTTCTACCTGACTGGGGTTATCTGGAGAAGGTCACCAGGCAAGCTGTCAGTATAGTGTTGAACAACTCATTGCCTTCTCACTAAACATTTTAGCCACTTTCTTTTTTCACTAAATAGGCCAGTACGTTATAAACTCATTGTCTTTAAAGGAGCTGCCATCAGAGGTAGCCCAATACGTAAAGAGACTGTACTAAAATGTTTGGTAATTGTACTATCTACATTCTATGTAACTCCTCTAGACAGTCTGTTATTTTTGGCTCATTTCTGTAAGGTAGGAAGATGAGTTCAGTGAGGCAAATGGAAAAGCACTTGCTGCATGGACTTCTACTTAGATAAATCAAGCTATTATAAGTTAGCTTTGATGAACTGGCTTGTGCTGTGGCCTTCCCTTACTCTGAAACTCAAAGTATGTCAACTATACCATGTCCTCCACTGAGGATTCCCAGTAGTTCTTAAAAAATCTCACAGCCATCTCCATGAGGAGGGTGGCTTGTACGTTCTCACGTTTCTTCACCTGCCATCTCAATCAATTTCCTTTAATATACTTTTAATATAACACCCTTAGTTATAATCTCTCAGGTTTTATAGTGTTTTTAACTTAAAAAAATATATAAGTCTTATCCCTTATAAATACTAAACTTTTATGTGATCACTTTGTTTCGAGGTGGATTTATTGCATCTTAATTTCATGCATCTCAGATGACAAAAAGTTTTGTGGACTATGTAGGAATTGATGATTTCTGTATACTAAAAAAAATTTACAGCACACTATTGCCTTATTGTTAGCCATAACAACATAAACGTGCTGGTTTTGTTGCTTATTTTGATGATTAGGTCTAGCCTGATATCCGAGATCCCCTGTGCTAGCTCCTGCCTGTTATTTTAAGTCTCTTTTTGTGCTTTCATCACTTCCTTTTCCCTCTTATTCACTATTTGTTAGCTGGAATGATTTAAATTGGGGTTGTTTCTCAGCCTGGAGATGAGAAGGCTCCAGGGACACCTTACTGTGGCTTTTCGGTACTTAAAGGGGACTTGTAAGAAAGCTAGGGACAGACTTTTTAGCAGGGCCTGTTGCAATAGGACAAGGGGCAATGGTTTTAAACTAAAAGAGGATAGCTTTAGATTAGCTATTAGAAAGAAATTTTTACAAAGAGGGTGGTGGAGCACTGGCCCAGGTTGCCCAGAGAGGTGGTGGAAGCCTCATCCCTGGAAGCATTCAAGGTCAGGTTGGACGGGGCTCTGAGCAACCTGATCTGGTTGGAGATGTTTCTGCTTCTTGCAGGGGGGGTTGGACAAGATGATCTTTAAAGGTCCTTTCCAACCCAAACTATTCTATGATTCTAAATGGGAGTTAGAATTCTTACCTCAAAATAGTGGGGGAACTGAGAGGGAGGAGAATGGTTTCAGTGAGACAAAGAGGAGAACAGTCATTGTGGGGACATCTACTTGGATGAAAGAAGCCAGTGCAGTCCTAGTGAGTACATGTGAATAGCTGGATGAAAACGTAACACTATTTCTCTGCTTTCCTCCAGCATTTAATTAACAGCATGTAGAAACAGAACCTTCCCACAGAAAATTACTCTTTTGTAATAGTCACAAACCCTAGGAGGTGTGTCCCAAGCAAAGCGTTTATGCTGAGCTCTCCACGTGCTTTTCACTACAGTGTGCTTGGCTTGAACCTTGTCAGAGGCTTGTGTGGTCAGAGACCTTGCTACATGCTTGAGCCTGCTGGGCAATGTTGTCATTCATAATGTATGGGGAATTGCTCTCAAGGAGCTGAGCTGTGCCTTCAGTTACTAAGTGTATGTTTGAGCAAAGTACCAGTCTGCTGAGGAAGAAAGACTGCATCTGTTTATCTGTTTTTACTTTCTGATATCTGACCTATTTCTCCTCAAAGGCAAATCTTCCATCTGCCAATCCAGCCTCTGTGCTTTTGCAGTGGTTTCAGGAGTAACAGATGTATGGACCCTGAAGTCACTGCTCTTGTACTATCTATGCTGCTTGAGAGTTGAGTAGCAGCTCAAGGTAGAACAAAGCAGAGTGGGATTGTTTCACCAAAGCAGTGGGCCATCGAAGAGCCAAGGGGTCACAGATTATTCACTGATTGCACTCTTTTGACTACCGAAGCTTTGGTGGACAGGGAAGATTACTGCAGGTGGTTTTCTTTTCTCTGCTTGTATTCCTTCCTTTGCCGTTCACTTGTGTTCATTCACCCTGTGACAGATCATTGAAGGCCTTCCTTGATCACTTGTGCTGGGCAATCATTTTCGCCACGGTTATGCTGCGGGATTCCGTTTTTTTTTCATTAAGCTGAGATCCTGAAAAGTCTTTTTAGTAGACATTAGCATATGTGATATTCTGGATTTGCATGTTAATGCACTATGCAAGCATGGGAATAGGATGGCAGAGAGGCATCCACTGAACTGGCTGGGGGTTTGTTCCTGGTACTGTAATGCTTTGCATGCCTTAGGGTATTAGAGCTCTTAGATGCATGAGGGAGGCAGGATATCCAAGTGTCCAGGAAAACTGGCAGTCGCCTTTTGTGGAGATATCATGGTGATTTCAAGCTGCCACTTGCATTAGGAAAGAACCAGTCAGAAATGCTGGAGCTTTCAACATGGAAGCAACCTAGGGTGCAGCTGGCCTCCTTAATTAGACAGGTACAGGTATAGGGAGATGGCTGCAAGAAGAAATGCTTCCAGGTGGAAAGCCACAATTAGTTTCCAGCAGTTGTGACACTGAAATTAAGTCCAGGGCTGAAATTACAGCCAAACTGAATCAATAACGGACTTTAGATCAGCTTGTTAAATACTGGCCTTACAGAACACATAAGACTGACTCGCTGTTGCACTGGCAGAACAGCTGTCACTTTCTACAGAATATGTCAACTAATGGCAAATTTTGTTTTTCTAGCACCTTATATCTGAGTGAACATTAATGGTATCTGCCAAGGTCCTGGCTCACCTCATCAGCAGCAAGGCATACTTTGCTCTCCGATCGGTTGAAAAATGGAACGTCTTACAAGTAACTTCTGCAAATATCCAACATGGCCCCCTGCAGGTAAAATGAGAGTTTTCCCTACTCATAAGCTCATCAGAACAGCCGTGCTGGAGCTAACATTCCGCATTCCTGGGATTCTTTTTCCTCACAAATGCACTTACAGTCCCATTAGGGATGTATGATACCTCAGCCGTTCTGGTGCTAATGTTTTTGGGTTAAGTTGTACTGCTGCAGCTTTATTTAACAGTACTGTAGGGTGTCCCCATTTAAAGTCTGCAAGGCAAAACGAAACTGTGGCACTGTAGTTCCAATAACTGTCAGCTGGATGAGCCTAGCTAGGTCCTCACACAAAACAACTGTTGGTAGAAATCTGGGGGAAGGGCAAGGATATCTGGAATATTTGGTCTGTTGTAATCAGAAGCTTTGGAATTTAGCAAGCTTTTTTTTTTTGGATTAGTAAATGCTTTATATTGGAGAACTAGTTTTCATCCGGAGGCTTACGCTGCAGCAATGGACCACGTCTATGTTGGTAATTATGTCATAAAGTCCATTTTCTACAGCACCTCTGTAATTACGTTTGCCTTGCCAAATGGGTTCTAACCAATATATACAGGTATTTGTAATAAGTTGTCTTCAGCCAAGGTATAATGCCATCACGCCTTTGCAAATGACAGTGGGAAGCAGAGCTGTGGATGCTACCAGATTATCAGGTAAATAACACTCCTTTAAGATTTTGAACGATGATACTCTGTGTTGGTGCCTGATATGTCATCACATTAGAATCTGCTCCAAACCCACAAAATGTTCCAGAGAATTGCCGCTAATAGCACTGTGACAATGTTAATAAACGATGCATACAAATGACTCAGTAGCAATGGACGCGATTCCAGTTTTCAGTGTCAAAATATGAATGATTATGGATCAATGAAAAGGCACCTCTGTGCTCTGGAATGTGTCTGATGTCAGACAAAGTCACCCCTGGAAAAACAATACTTTCCTTTTCTGGTTAATTTTTGAAAGTTGTCACCATATGCTTTGTGAGCTGGCAGGTGGGTTATGTCTGTAGAGTATTTAAGGCAGTAATATGAAAGCTTCTAACAGTCACTGATTATCATCAACATCTTCAAGCTTCCAAGTGCACAAGTGTAACAAGTCCAGAGACTTCTCCAAAGCACTGCAGAACAGCAGCTGGGGGTGGACATGCTATTTTGGAGCTTATACTTTTATTTTTATCAGTCTCTTTTGCTTCCTCTTACATGCTTGGAGATTCATTGCAGGGCAACCTGTTGACTGCCCATTATATGACTGTCAGACAGTCATATATTCTTTGAAAACTTTGTAAATGAAGCCATAGCCATTCTTGCAATGCCTGCATTTTGTATGAAATTAATAAAAAGGGGCTAAATATGTGCAAGTTTAAGAACACATCTTTGCCAATACCAGTGTGTTCCTATATGTAGTGTAAGCATTTTTGTGTGCTCTTACTTTTTGAAGTAAAAGCTATAAATGTAAATTCCAGGAGTAGGAAGCTCTATTTCTTACATTTTTCTACCTTGCTACATTATTCTGACTAAGAAACTGTGCCTCCTTGCCTGCCGAATCACTGGAATTGTTGCCCAGTTTCCTGTTTTGGTGTAATGGCAGAGGTGTTACATACCTTGGTGAAGGTCCAGTTATAAGTTTTCAGTATTTACAGTATGTTTTCTAGATTCAGTAGAATTGCCCCTTTTAATCCTAATCACTTTATTCTGCTTTATCAAACTGAACCTAAAAGTCAGTTAGTAAGGATTTATTTCCAGCTTTTTCAGTACTTTTGCCTTTCTACTGAAACATCTGGAATGTCCTATAGCGAAATCCTACAGCAAACAACTGTTTACTATGGGTGCGAAAAAATAAAAAGCACGTAACATTCCTGTGAAATAAAACATAACTATCCCAAGAGTAACGACAGCAAAGAGTAAGCAGCCTGTGCTAAGGCAAATACAGATTCAAATATGCAGATTGAAATTTTAATACCTTTTACTATTACTGTGTTTTCTGCAGTAATTTGTAAGCTATTTAGAAAAGCTCTACCATCTACTAAAAGTAGATGCTATGAATAAATCACACGTGATATTTCCAAGCTGTTTGTGGGATTTAATGTTGCAGGCCAGACCTGGAAATCTTGCTCAGACTGTAGTGCGATGTGAGGATTATCTATGAGGTTGGCAAATTTTTGTATTGGACAGAGTTGTATTAGAAGGATCACTGTATTTTTGGCAGTAAAATTATTTTTCTTCTCAAGATGCCTCTGTATACTGCAGGATGCTAATAACAACAGATAAGTTCCTGATGCATATATGGTCATCTGGAAAACCCAGAAATGCTATGGTGCAAAGCACATGTCACTGCAAAACTGTAAAGAGTTTTGCTTGATTTCTAACCATCATCGTTCTTCACTGAGGCAGACCTGCACACTACTATCTCTCCCTTACTTTCACTGTGTTGGGCCCGCGCCAGAATAGTAACGGCTGCTTTGTACACTGAGGCTTTTAGAATGGGGCATTGGCATGTGTGGGTTATTCTTCTGTTACTGAGATGACTTGTGTGCCAGAAAAAAAATGAAACCCACAACTGTTTGTGGCAGAATCCAAAGGTTTCTCTCTTGCACCCATGATGGAGGGAATCAGAACGTCTGCACATCCCTTCAAATGGAGGAGTAGGAGAAGAGTGCATGACAATTGTATTGTTTGGAATTGACCTTTTTATTTGGAACTGCTGCATTTGAAAATGAGCAAATTTGAAAAGTGCAGACAGAAAGAGGGCTTTAGGGTACAAGACTGAGAGCCAAAAGACATCGGCTTTGTTCCCAGCTCTACCATGAATCTCTAGGGCTGCGTTTAGATAAGTACCATCCCTGCTTAGGGCTCCAGTTTCTCCAGGTGTAAAGTGAAGATAAGGATTTGCGAAGAATTAACTGATGTTTGTAAAGGGCTTGGATGGCATGGATTGAAAAAGAGTCATGAAAACACAAGGAAGCCCTGTATTGCTGTGGCTTTCACATTTAGGCTTCTACTACAAAGCGGCTTTTGCTAGTTCTTTAACAAGCAAACGGAATGGATGCTGGGTTTGTCTGGCATGAAGCTAACCTGGCAATACTACTTCATTAGGGCTAATAATAATTAACATCCTTTTAACCTTATAATCCTTTTTTTTTCCATTTTTTTTTTTCTTCTCCTTAAAGACAAAGATCCAGATCTGGCTAGAGTCATGAATACATTTTGAGCAATAACCTGCATCATCACTACCTCAAAGTAAGAATCATTAAAATCACATTAAGGGTAGGCAGAAGCCCATTAAGGAGTTGGGGACTGGCTGTACTTGAACTTCTTGTTTCCAGGCTTCTCCAGTTTTAAAGTACCCAGACTCTCAGTGCAGCACAGGAGGTTGTTAGTGAGACTCCTTTTTATTTTAATGGCTTTGAAGGGACGTGATGGAAAATGAAATCCCGTTTCAGGTTTAACAAAGCTTTGCTGGAGGTTGACTTTGTTATGGCTGCTGTCAGGGGGAGCTGGATCCCTCTTTGGAGTCAGCCCTCGCGTAACACCCTGCTGTGCAGAGTTCTTTGGATTCCTGTAGCCTTCTGGTGGTTGGTTGCACAAAGTAGTGAGAACAAACGTGAAGTCTACATAGACTTACATAAGAGAGCAGAAATGGCTGCTGTTTCTGCTTCCTGGCAGATGCTGAAACTGTGAAACTGCAGACAGTGGGTTGGTTCTAAGAAGAATCAAATGGGCAACCCCAGAACACTTGTCTGCAGAAGCAGGGAAATTCAAAGTAGAAGCACTTTGATCCTATTTTTGGAGGAAGAGAGCTGAATGCTTACTGTGATTTTAGTGTCAGAGGCCCTGACAAAGCTGGCTCTTGCTTGGAAAGTATTTAACCTATAATATGGATGTATTTGATATCTCTCAAGTCTTTTAAAATTAAACATGTTAAATGTAAAGAAGTGTGGCCAGGACAGATGTACAGGGCATGTGGTTCTGTAAATGTGGGAATGCGATAAGCATAAAATCTTCAGTATGAGTGACATCCATCAAGGCCACTTAAAAGGTGTTTGGGTAGAAGTCAGATCTGTTCCTGCTGCCTTGCAGACCACAATGGAACTGAAAGCACTGGAAGAGAAGGTCTCACAGGTGGAGACGCAGGCACAGTCTTAATTTTTGCCTGGAGAGAGACTCCAAACTTAACAGTTTTAATTTGGGGCTTTTATACCCACTTAGCTTGGGAAGTAGCAGGCACCGGGAGACTTGGAGCCCCAGGGTCTGATACCAGAGCAGACAGCTGGGAGATGGGAGGCCTGTCTTGGGCGGGGAAAGGTAGTGGTGCCAGGGCTGGAGTGGAAGTCTAAGCAGTATCTTTTTCTAGTCATTCCCACATCAAGGTACAGGATACGAGTGAGTGACAGTGGGGAGCGCTGCCAGTCACCGTGGTGTCGAGCACAGAACCGGCAACAAGAAAAACAGACTTAGAAAGGCTTTCCTACCAATGCTATCGTCACAAGATGATCCATAGCGAATCTAGGCTTCCTACTCCTGCTCTGCATATGGGTTTGAGAGGGCATCACACTCTCCATATAAATAGCTGGGCAGCATTTCACAAAGAAAGCCCTCCAGAATTTTTTTGGTCACCTGTCTCTTGACAGGTTGTGTGCGAAAGCAGGCTTTGTGCCTGTTCTTAACCGTTCTGTAAGACTCGGGTGTCATGGTTTGGCTTTGCTAATAAAAATGGTGACATGTAAACAGAGAAACAGCAGATGGCAACCAAGAGCTTGACTGCTAGTGCACACAGTGCAATGAAAAAAGATAATAAAGGAAAATAATGCAGGATAATGAAGTAATTCCCTGTTCTTTGATTTGCAAATTAATTATTTGTATATCAAGTAACAAAAAAAATTATAGCGCCATATGCCTGACAACCTGGGTTTTTCTTATTATATCACTTGATCTAGTAAAAGATACTGCTACATCCTGCAAACCTTGCCTCACTTAGAACTTGTGAGCCTTTCGCAAACATGTAACCATGATCATTTTCTCTGTCCTTCCTGCAACTTTGGTCTACTAGGAAAAAACTAAAAGAATAGGAAACCATTTACAAAAACCACTCTAAATGACATTATATATTAATTTATTTTTCCAAGCTGAAAATAGAGCTTCCTGTTTGCTAGGCAATAGCCTATTATCTCAGTATTACACATCAATATATATTTAAAAGAAGGATATGAGCATCTAAATACAGGCACTTCCATTGTGGTTTTTTGTTTTGTTTTGTTTTTTTTTGTAATTTAGGGTAAAAATCCAAACTTAATTTTCATTTTTAAGTATGTGAAGCTTTTGAGGCTCCATCAGTGTGCCAAATTAAGGTGTTTTTTTTCTTATACATTACCCAGCATACCACAGCAAAATTTGTTATTTCCAAATCAAAGGAAGCAGTTCCTTCTGTCTCTTCAGATTTGTTTTTTTGTAAGCTACTTTAATGCCTCCAGTTCTATCATCTGCACTGTATGTAAAGCAGTAATTTGTGCTGACATCATCTAACTGCCCTGAAGAAAAAATATGTTGCATATCACCAAGGAAAGGGAGAAATTTATCTATAATTTAGGACAATAATGGGGTTTAATTCACAGAGTCTCACAGCATCTCTCATACTGGCAGAGTCTGCTATCATTAGCGATGTCTTGGGATTCTGTTGTGTGGATATAATCAGTTATGACTGAAAGGAAATCGTTATGAGGGCCTCAGTTTTGTAACCACTTCTGGCATTTGTAATCCTTTGTAGCAGTCGTGCTTATGACAACTCAGGAGTCGTTTGTTTTTGCAAGCAAGAAAACCCACACAAATTATTGACATTTTAGGGGGGGTCGTTGTAGTGAGGTGCTGATGCTGAACAACAGGCAAGGTCGTCCTCTCCAGCAGTAAGCCACTGTGACAGCCCGGATTGGTCCAATGGACTTTTGGTGGTTATTTGTTGTTCCTTAACCTGCCAGGCCTGTGCTGGTGGTCCTGCCTTCAGCACAACACCATACCACTGCAGACTGCTGCAGCAGCCATGGGACACCACTCACTCTCCATTTTCAGGCCCGTGTAGTGTCCCTAAGCTGCACACAGAGCTCCCTGGGGGAGCTCTATCCAGCAGCATCTGTGATCTTATCTTTACCTTCCTTGTGCACTTTGTTGTATCTGTGTTTTTTTCCCAGTGGGTTGTTAGCATGGTGTACTGCTGAGAGCTCTGTCCTACAGCTGTGCTCTCCTCCTCTGTCAGTACTCTAGAGTACCAGGAAGGCAGATTTTTCAGCTAGTTGTGCAGTATCCCTCCACTCTAGGATATTTTTCAGGTTGTATATTTTGAGATTTGGGGTAGGACTTGTTTTGGGTTTTGTTGTTTGGTTCTTTTTTTTTAATATTTTGTGTCCGTTCCTTGTGTTTAGTACATTTTGCATGCACGTCTGGTGCTGTGCTATACACAATAACAGCACTAGTGGCTTTTAAAGGTGCCGTGGAATGATGGATGTTACGCTTAGGCTGGATTACAAAACAGCCATATGTGTTTGGGAACAGGCCACCTCTTCCTTGCTGCCAGTGCCTTCTGCAGGCTAAGTAAGTAGTAACATGCTTTGATTAGGCTTTTTAGGTCTGAAAAGCAGAGCCATTTAAGGCCAGGATGGCTGTTTCAGGGATGTTGCTTCGAGGCTCCTGCCTACACCTTTCATCATCCAGTTTAGAGCTAATGGTACCCACCAGCCTCAGCTGCGTAAGTTAAAACAGCACAAGGCTTTTCCTTCTACCGGAGATACAATCATAGAACAGTTTGGGCTGGAAGGGACCTTCACAGCCCATCCAGTCCAACCCCCCTGCAAGGAGCAGGGACATCTCCAACCAGATCAGGTTGCTCAGAGCCCCATCCAACCTGGCCTTGCATGTTTCCAGGGGTGATTACTCCCTGTTTAATACTAACACAGCACATTTCAGTCACAGATACCAACGTACATTGCTAGACACTTGAAGTGCCACTAGTCCTTTTCTATAGATAGGAAAGAAAGTAAAATGAGAGAATGAAATTTAGGCCAATTGTGTAGGAAATCAGTGATAAGATGAGGACTGGAATATAGTTCTCAGTTCTCAAAAATTCAGTCACATGTGTCCTGGTTCCTTAGATTTATATCAAATCCAGTCCTTCCCAATGTTTGTGAAATGAGCTTCTTTGACTTGATCCTCAGTCCTAGCAGAGGGCTGTGTCTAGTTTTGGAATAGTCTTCCAGGAAATAGATGACAGGTTTAGTAGCCACTGCATGCTGTTTGCTGTAAGGTTCAGTATGTTAACATACAGCAGGTGGAATAATCTATGTTTGTGGTTCCTGTCTGTGTTAATGTAGGCACAGGAAGATTCACTTCATAAGAATTTAACAATTATGTACTTGTGTGACATCCATAGATATGTAGGCTTTAAAACCAGAACACATCATCTAGTGTCCTCTCTACTACAGATCACAGGATTCTTACCTCTCACACATAGCTTAAGGTTAATCTAGAACATAATTTTTGAACTTCCACAGTTTTTAACTTCTTAAGACTTCAGATGGTGAAGAATAACCGTATCTTGAGTAGCAGGGTTCTGATGGTTAATTAGATTGTTAAAACTTTGTACCTTATTTCTAAGTTTCAGCCACTGTGTATCTTTATGTCCTTGTCAAAGTTCCACTTGCATTCTGAAATCTCCCCTACTAGATAAGTTTTAGACTCTTAGCTTTCTCATGAATAAGCAAAATAGATTAAGTTTCTTGGTGTCTCATTAATAAAGCAGATTCTTTTCTGAGACCATAAATCACTCTTGAAGCTCTTTGTGTAGTTTGTCAAGGTGCTCGCAGCTCTTGTGTCCATGATGTTGGGCGGTGGTCTCACTACATGTTTGATGGATTACTTCCTTCTAAATTTTATTTGATCTTTGCTTGTTTATTAAAGCATCACCTTCGTTCTTTCAGTTACTGGCTTATAGTACAGCCTTTGTGTCCTGTGGCGTTGTCTTCAGTTAGCATAGATCTAGTACAGCTCATCATGTTATATGGCATAAAAGGCAATATATTGCCTTTGGTTTAAGAAACTATGTTTCTGTTTGAAGAGATGGTGTATCTGATTCAGTAGATAATACATTTGATTCAGCAAGTAATAGATCTGACTCACTGAGTCATTTATTTGCTTGGTAACTAGTACATATAAGGTAATTAATGAAGTATCTGGCTTAGTATATGATCTGTCTTTTTTTGTCCTGAATAATTAACTTGTGTATGTGTGTGAGATTCACCTCTAGCTGTCCATAAAATCTCTGTCAAATTGGTTTTGTGACATGTCTTTCCCAGTGGGTGGTTAAAAACAATTATTTCCCTGTTGTCACATAAAATACAGCAGCAGTCCCTCTGAATGTGAACATGAGCTAAATATAAACATACAATGCATTTGCTTGTCGGTAAAGATGGTATATTTTTAGAATTCAACTGGAACCTTACAATTTCTTATATGTAATTGAGAGTCTCAAGAGACTACTGCATCTTGGATAGCCAAAAGTCTATTTTGAGTTCTACCCAGTGTAATCTACACTTCCATCTGCTCCTTATTTGTGGCAGTCTGAAGAATGCCAGCATGCAAGAGGACAAAAGCAACCCCATTTTGACACGGCTAGAACTGCGTCGGTGATTTTCTTGGTAGAAAAGGCAGTAGGAGTAATTGATTTAGCACGATTGGCACAAAAACAGAGAGATCAGGCCAGATCAACGCTGGACTGATTTCTTGAGGATTTTTCTTGCTGAATTTTTAAAAAAAGATTTTGTTTTGTCATAATTCCAAAGAAAATGCTTTGATTTTGTGTAAGTTGTAAACATCATAGTCACTGAACTGGAGATATTCTGGAGTGGAATGCTTCCAAGCTCTGATTGCCACTGCTTTGCTTTCCCAGTGCTTTTAAAATATTCATATTCTTCTTTTTCTAATTCCTCTACTTTAAATGGCCACTTTCTGATACTGGGAGCAGGATACCTGCCTGATTTGACGCATGTGCAGTCATTTGAAATTCAGAGCTACGTTGGGTATTTCTGCCTGCCCCTACCTTGTGTCATACTGATGTGCCCTGACTTGTTAAAATTGGCTTGACTTTTTTTCTGCCTAAATACCATTTTATTGAGGTTTCAGTTACTTCTAAGTGCAATTAATTTTTGTAATAACTGTCAGTGAGAGGTTATTTTTCACCTGAAGACAGCTGCTGAATGTGCGCATCTGAGAGAAAGGTGAGTCCTTTGTCATTAGCACTGTGAGGTTTGTCCAAAGGACCACACGCATCCTCCCAGCTCTCCCAGTGACCTGAGTTCCTTTAATCCTTGCGCTTTTAGAAGGTGATGTGCTCGGGCTGCTGTCATTGAAACACAGAGCTAAAGCAGGCTTAGAATATGAGATGAAAGGGGTTGGAAATCAAGGTGTTGGAAAACAGTTTTTCCAGGGATTAGTTACACTGGCTGAGAAAGGGGGAGAAACTTCCCAGAGAGCTTATAATACTTGATTTCTTTATAAAAGATAGATGCGTCAGGACAAAGAATTTAAAATGGCTCCAACATAAATGTTTTAAAAAGAAAATGGAGAAACAGACAGTTTAATCTGAATTTTTTCTCAGTCATTTTACATACAGAAATTCTAAGCATTCCCTAAAGAATACTTTTAAGTCAGTAAAGACATACATATTGTAGAAAATTATAGTGCTGTGCTATTGATTTAACTCTAGCTATGTTCTTCTCCTTTTTATGGTGTTGGAGAAGAGAGAAAACAAGTCTTCCTTAATTAGTGATCAGGTGCAGTGAGTTTCAGCACATTGACTGATGGATATGATGTGCAAGCAGTGGCTTTTGCAGCTCCTGTTTACACGGAGGGAAGAGAGAGAGGCTGCCCTGCGCAGCTGCATCCCATGGTGGGAAATGCTCATTCCACAGGCCCGTGGCTGTAGAGGGATAAAGCTCTCACAGCCTGTGCTCTAAGGCTCTGCTTGGCACTGTAATGTTAAAGAGGGGTGTAAGGCAGGTGAAAGAGTGTGCTGGTAGGTTGGGTATTTGCTTTTTTCTCAGTTAAAAAGGAAGTATGTTTTTGACTGAATCAGATATCTTTTGCAAAACTTCCCATTTTGCTGAAGAGGTCATGCTCCATCACAAAAGTGGCTGCTGTTTATTAACCAGTGTAAATGGCTTGTCTGTGCATGAGTAGTACCCGGTCCTTTCCGAATACGTGTCTATCCCAGTGACATCCTGAGGCGGATTTCCTTCTGCTTGTGTAAAGGTAGGTGAAAAATGGTAGGAAAATAATATGTAGAGTTTTAAAATAGAGGGAGACTTCCTATTTGTATTTAATCCTTTAAAGTATTTAAATGTAATTCTTTCTGTAGTAAATTCAATTATTTTGTAGACTGCACGACTAAGGAAAGCAGGGTACAAGTGAAATGATTACTACAAAGAATCAGGAGCAAAGTGGCATAGGACTTCTATTCTGGTTACTTTGCACTTGTCTTTCCTACTTTAACTGAATAATTTGTATTTTGGAGAGAGGAAGCCTAAATGTGATGTTTGTTAAAGATTCATCGTCACCTGTCAGATTAAGATGTGAGAATGGCAAATAAAGAGGCCAAAGGCCTTTCATAGTCCCTCTAGCGATGTCAAATTACCTTGATATAGTGTATTCTTCTAAGATTCACACACTTCTCTTTCAGATTAATCTCTTGGGTTTTGCTTAATTTTTGCAAGAAAAAGCTCTTTTTTGATATATGAAATTTATAATCCATTTGTAATCAAACTGTCTTGTGTTTGCCTGAGACTAATGGTTCTTTCTGGCTTAGTGCTACCAACTCTAGGATCAGGGAGGCTGTAGAAAGTCAGTGACTTGCACAGGAGAGCAGAAATGTGTAGCTTAAAAAGATACAAATATATATGTTGGGAATGAAATTGGATCTTCAAGACAACAGAACTTCGCCCCTGCTCTCAAAGCAGAACTGTGGGCATTTGTCAGCTGGAGCCAAGAAGGACAGAGAGGGAGAAGCTGTTCATTAGTGCACAGAGGCTTTAAGGAGATGGCTTTGGAAAACTCATGTTGTATGGAATAGCCCTCTGCTTACAGAGGAATTATTCCAGACTTTCTGTGACCAAGTCTCTTGGTAAAACAGGCAATTTCAGAGAAGGGTGATCACAAGAGATCGTCACATTGAGGTTTATATTGGCTTCACTGCTCTTTTGTAAACTATCTTTAGGACATTTCTTTCTTATTACCTTATTATGTGCACTTGAAAAATACTTCAATTAAAGCAATTTAGTATTTTATTAATATCCAGGCGATTCATATCCAGGCAATTTTTGGGCAGCTACAATAAGAAGAAATGGAATCTCAAAGGTATTAGAATTTCTGGCTACCAGCTCGGTATTTATTGCAAGCATTATTGGTTTAAATAATAAAAAACAAATTACATGCTTTATTTTTACTTCTGTCACCAGCTAGAAAACAATTTGGGTCCATCATCAAGTTGCTGAAGGGGAAATTTTCTGATGAATGCAGCACAGCAATAGTTGATTACTTTTGTAAGGCAGAAGTCAAATAGCCCAGCTCCTGAGATGTGGCTTCAGGGCCAACTGTGTGTTCTGCTAGAAAGCTCACAGGGGCCAGAGTATTGAACTGGTTTCTGGTTCCTGCCTTGCAACTGACTCCTTGTGTTATGTGCTTCTAGGGGAGTCACGTCATGTGCTGCTCCTGTTTGGCTTATGATTGTGCACTTTAGTTTGAAGATTAAAAATAATCTTGCAGCAATTCAATAAAATCAAATTAGTCTACCATTATAAAGGATGATTACCTGGCTGGGTTTTATTTCTCATAATGTAGTTAATAAATCCTCTGAATAACAGGAAGATGGGAACAGCCAAAAGGTGAGATGGTTTTTGTTAATTTTTCATATATATCCAGGAGTTTTGTCTTTGCAGCAGGAAAATAAGCCATTCCTCATAACTGAATTCAACAGTGAATAGAGTTGGTTCACCTGGTTCCTTGATCTTTCATTATGATCATTTGTAGTAAGCCTGAGCCTTGCTGAAATCACTGGAGCTTGTTAGCAAGCAACCAGCAGTCAGAGAGGAAAGCCAAGGAAACAAATCTGGGCTTTCCCCAAGACCTAGGTTGCTGCATGATGTTTCCTTATGATTCTCCTCATTACTTTTCTTTTTGCAGTGAAGGTTCAGCAGGTGGTTTGTCTCAGCTGAATTTTGAGTTTGTGTAGGTCAGATCCATTCCTCATTCTTCTCCATACTTTCTCTGTTTGCTTGGACAAGTCACTTAGCTTCTCTCTTACTTCCTCACTGGGAAGTTGAGAGGATAAATGTGGTATAAATCTGGGAGACTCTTAAATGCTGTGTTAATAGGGATCGTATACGTGCACTTATGAAAACATACATCAGTAAATATCTCTAGCTGTTCCAGTGGTTGTGTCACACCTTCCAAATTATATAAGATGGTTTTGCTGACACTTGCAGAAAATGGGATAATAATGCAGTGATACAATGCCCCACAGTTATTTCATCAGCTGCTACGGTGCGGTGGTTGTTTACACTTCAGCATAGTTAGCTTTTCTATCCCAAACAAAAAGCCTGGGTCAGGGGACTGAGTTGATTTCACCAGTGTTTAGGAGTGAGCTGGGGGCTATGGTTACTTCCTCCATTTCTTAGTGAAAAGTCAAAGCTGTTCAACCAATTGTGGTTCCAAATCGAAACCCAAAGTGTAAGGAGGTTGTAGAAGTTGTTTTTTTGCTCTCTGTATTTTCCCTCTGCTCCTTTCACCTCCCTGTTTTCTTTCCCCTTCCCAGTCTGATGCCTGCATAGATCCTAAATTCAGTCCCCATAGATAACACAGCAAGGGCATTGCTGCATTGTATTGCTAAATTACTCCTATTGTTTGTTCTTTGTCAATGTCTTGTGTGACAAATGGAAAAAGGAAAACATTTAGAAAATAAGAATGTAAATCTGCCAGAGCTGCCAAATAATTCATGAGCAAGGTATGCCCATGAAAATGAAAAGTTTGCATTTTTATTATGGATTCCACATCAAGTATGTGGTGCCCCTTTTTCAAGACAAATTAATGTGAGCTATACCTACGCGACCTGATTCATGTGCCAGTCTGAGCTTCACTCATTCAGGATGTTCAGTTGCTTTAGAAGTACTTCTAAAAATTGCTTTAGTGGTGTTTGCTTCAGGCTAGACTTGTGCAAAGGACACTTTCTTTAGCCCAACAGGAGCTATTTACAGCAGCTGGAATATCAAACCAATGAAGGAAAGATAAAGATGTTTTGTATTTGAGGAGAATAGAAATTCCAACACCCAAACCCACTGGGTTTATTTGAAATTGAGCAGAAGGCTTTGCAACCCTGTTTGAATCTGTTCTGTCAGGGTGTGATTGTTTTCTGGCTTTTTAACAGAAAATTAGCAAATGTAGGCAGAGGAATAGAATAAAAAATCTGAATACTGGTATTTTCAATGATGATATTTTTGGATGCCTGCTCTGGTAAAGGCCAATTATTTTGCTTTATGAGGTTGAGTCAAACTGACAGAAAAGAGGGAGAATGAATTCTAGTAAGGTGAGAATACCCAGTGAGTTACAGTATGCAGACCAGGCAAAGTGCACCTGTGGATAGAAGCTCCTGAGTCTGAATCTTTATGCAGTCAGCATCTTATGAGGTTGATTAGCACCTTACTTAATAATCACCTAGCCTCTACAGAAATTCAAAGTGAGCTTCATTTCTTCTCTCCACCAGACATTTATCAGTTTATTACCAGCGTAGCCTCATAAAGGAGTTGCAATGATTGCAATATTGACCACTTTCCTAGAGACGCAGAAGTGAAGTGACATGACTTCCCCAAAAGTTGCACAGCAAGTCAGTGACAGAGGTAGCTGTGTGCCACCCGTGGCTCCAGTTAAAATCTTGTCATCCTACTGGTCTTTCTCACCTCACAAAGGGAGCATACAAGCAAGTTCTTTGTTTTGTACTTGATTGGATTTTTTCCTGCTGTGATCAGGAAAGAGAAGATTTTGCACTGGGCTGTTGGTGTTCATTTATAGCTTCCTGCTGGTCTACAGGAAAAAAAAAAAAAAAAACAGACTGGAAATTGAGAGGAAAATGCTTTCTGTCACTGCTCATAATGTTGCAGGAGAAGTTGATAACTTCTCTCCTTGTGACTTCCAAAGCAGCAGTACAGCTCATGTTCAACATTGTGACCTCTGAATAATATCTAGATGCAAACATTTTGGCAAATGTTTATTGATTTCACACCTAGGAAAGGAGGAAGTTTTGGACTCCACTCCATTCTCCTGTACTTGAAAGACTTGTGTAGCTGGGTACAGCAGAGGCTGTGTTCCTGCTGAGATCTCCTTCAAAGTCTATAGCAGCAGCAGCATTTAGTGTTCTAAGTCTCAGGCTGTCCCCTTTGGATGTAACCTTGCACAAGAAATCTGGGCAAGACCATAATTTGGTTTATCTAGGTCACTATAAATGATGTTTTGAAGCCTACCTTGCTGTTTTGTTATCGCGTACTGTCTTTATTTTGGGGTCTGATAGAGGTGTATAATAAGATAAATACTTTGGCATGTTTAACAGCCATAATTGCTATGCTTCCTCCCATGTTCTAACAGGACAAAGTCAGGGAAGCCTTTCTGGGCTTCTACATGCCCCAAGCACCGCTTATGCTAGCCCCCACTCCGTTTCTCCTGCCAACTGGCACAGCCTTTTCAAGTCATCACTATGGTATGCTTTGGGCAGAATTATCCCTGATATAATCTCAGTGAGGTCAATGAAAAGACGAGTCTGATTTTCTGGAAATGCATTTTCTGTCCATCCTGCCTGTATGCATTTCTTCCTCTTGCCTTTGTCTATGACCTCACTCAAAACCAGTATGGTTAAATTGGGAGTGTTCTGGGACACTGGATTGGTGCAGCAGATGCCATGGAAGGTGCATAGTGCTAGATGGATTGTTTTCCTTAACCAGTGTGTGTGTTAAGTACTAGGCTAAATCCTTTGGATTAGAAAAATGAAAGGAAGAGAGAGTATTTTCTTTCCCTGCCTTTGATTTTTTTTTTTTTTTTTTTTTTTGTACTTATTATTTTGTTCTGAACTGGAATCAGCATGCTTGGCACATTTGATCTTTTCAATCTATTCCAGTTATAAAGATTTGAAGTACCGTCCAAAAAAAGTGCTGATTCCTTCACGATAGCACGCAGCAGTCAGCACAGCACTTTGTCACAGCTCTGCTTGCTGGCATGCTATTTATATCTGTTCTTATCTTTCCCCAGTCCTGGCTGGAGAAGCGCAGCAGGCTGGGGTCTGCACATAGACCTCCAGTGAGCCCTGGTGCTCTCCTTCACCTCACGTGTCCTGTAATAGCAACAATACCTTTAACGCAAGTGCTCGGACATTCCTAAAACCAGGCACCTGGAACACTCAGGCCTTACTCCTTTGTGTTAATGATGGTCTAAATACATTTTCTGGTCCAAATCTATTTTAAGTTGTACTATATGCAGACTCTTGCATATTTGAATCTTACATCAGTGTCAGAATAATCACAGAAGTCTAACAGATTGTACTTACACTAGCGTAAGTGTGGGGTAAGGGAGTGAGGCCCAGAAAATTCAAGCCACTCTTCCCTTCAGACCTGTTGTTTCAAGTATGCGAAGTCTTTGAAAATGCAGCGGCTGGAGTGTATGTGCTATCCCTTTTGAGGCTTTCTGTGGGGAATGGAACAGTCTTGAATTAGGTAAGAGATGAGGCAAGTGGATGCACAGCAAGAGAGCTGTGAAGCTGGAGGAGGTGGAAATTGGGGCTGAAGGCAGAGAAGTTAGAAATCTGCCTGGGAGGGCTGTGCAGAGGTGCCATTGCAAAATAGCTGTGAGAAGAAGGCACCGTGAGTGCAGAATCAGAGAACAGACTATACAGACTGTGAAAGAGAAAGATGGGGCCAGGGAGGCAGCTGTGAGACACCAGCTGGGCCTGAGAATTGAGGAAGATGGGGCTGGGCTCAAATGAGGGGAAGAAGGATCTCTACAAGCAAATGTGGTAGTTCAGATCTGGGGATAAAACGACTGAAAACAGTGCTGTGACTGTGCAGAGTGGGATTGTCCCGCAGATGTGTCTTAGAAGCTGGATGTGTGGAAGTAGACTTCATTTTACCTCTACGAGTGACCAAACTCTTTTGAGAAAAATGAACAAGAGAGAAGGCAGGATCAGCAGCGTGTGACCTGAGACTGTGAAGCTGAGAGAGATGGGGCCTGGGAGGCAGACGCTCTGTGACACTGGGAAGAGGGTGTTGCGAACAGAGCAGAGACAAAGCCATAGGGAGTTTGAAAGGGAGGGATTGGAGTCTGGAGTAGAGGCTAATCGACCTGTATAGACAAAACAGCATTTGATCCTCTAAGTGACTGCACTCGATGAGTGCATTCCCTGTGGTTTTTCAGAACAAGTAGAACCTTTGTAGAAAAGCCTTGAGATCATTTCAGTTCCCATGTTTCTTCCAGTTTTCCATTCTTCTTTCCCTGATTTGCAATTCCAACTGGACAAGCTGTCAACATGAGTGTATAAGCTGACTGACAAAATACTTGCTGGACTGACTTAAGTGGGAATTTTGCCTTTCCCCTTAGGAAAAGTCCTGGTCTTTTGCAAGAAGAAGTAAGGACACATCAGAGCCCCAAATGGGCACTGTTTCCAGGCCAGGCCCACCATTGCAAAAAGGAGTTTACTGTTAAAATGTAGGGTCTGTTACTGACTCTGACAGGGAGGAAGGAGTATCATGGCAAAGTTTGTCCTGTTAGCTTTTTGACATGTCAATAAAATACCAGGAGAACTGCAACGATTGCTATACACCTCTTTTTTTTAAAAAACAAAACAAAACAAAAAAAACAACAAAAACCAACCAACCAAACAAAAACAAACAAAGAATTACTGTTGGTGATAAATGATACAGGCTTGTGAATTTACTTTGTTAGGATGCTTAGCTCTCCTCTCCTTTTCTCCTGCCTTCGTAGACTGTTCTGGCGTGATTGGATTTGTTAACAGAGACTTCAGCTAAGATCTGATGTGTACACATCATCCTGCACTAGCTGCAGGATCAGGAATGAGTTTGTCCTCTCAACCTCAGTTCAGCTGAGGCTGAAAGCATTGTAAAAGCAACGTGTTTGCCCTCAGAGAGGATGGAAGGTCCAGTTTGTAGCATGCTTCATTGCTTGCTCTCAGCTGAGACACAGCATTTGTGGACTGTGACTCTCCTTTCACAGCCGCAGGGTGAGCATAGAAACAAGAGCACCTACATGAAGGAGCAGAGAAACATAAAAGGATAGGGGAAAAGCTGTTCTGTCCAAAGACACGGACCAAAATGTCCAGAGAAGGTAACCTGTCTCTAGTCTTTACCCCTCATACTCAAATACACACACGTGCACGTGGACAGACTGGAAGCCTTGATGCACAAGTGAAAGGAACAAAAATCAATATGCTGCTGACATTAGGAAGGTAATGGGGGGTTGTACCTTTGGTGCTGGAGTCAGCTCTCTAGTGTGTAGTGAGGAGAGCTGTTTCTAATGCTTTGGAGCAGTAAAAAGTTATTAATATTTAAATATATGTCTTTTCCATTCTACTTTTCCTGAAAGGCATGCTATTATAGATCATGCTAACCCAGAGGCTGTTAAGAAAATGGACGCAGTGAGTATTATGTTAGTTTTTTTAAAAATTAAATTAGTTTTTTACTCTTTCCTATCCCAGCATCGCTAGTAGAGCTGTCATGCTGTCCTTGTAAAAATTCTGAGAAGGTAGAACTGACATAAAGAAAAATCATTTATATCGGATAATGCTGTCTCTCAGTTTTTTGCCTGTTTGCCAGAGTTCCCCACTGTCTGGATTGGAGAGTTTATTTCTGTAGAGCAAAAGCAGAATCAAAGCCGAGGGGTTTTGAAAGTGTATTCTCGTGTTTTTGGGCTCCTGGTTTGCTCTGATAATGGAATTGTTTAAGAAGTCACTGCTGCTTTCAGGACGCTTAGGACTGACAGGACATAGAATGAAAAGTCAATGAGTAACTGAAATAGTGAAACTTACACACTCTACCTATGTATTTAGGTGGTGGGACACTGTCCCCCTTTAAGACAGTGGAAAGTGTTGCAAAAATGGAAGGTATCTGATCCCTCCTGCAGTGGTGTGTGCCCTAGGCTGTAGATAAATCCATGCAGCCTATTTAGAACCATCAATATAAAACAGTTACCAAAAAGTGCTCTCATGGATGAAGTACTTTTTCCTTATGGTGATACGTAACCGGTGCTCTTTCGTAATGGAGAGGACTCTGTGTAATATAGATCTTGCTACCCTTCGTAAATTCAGAAACTGATGAAGAAACTCAGGTGACTTGCCCCAAATTCTCTCTGATATGTGTAAGTTCCAGTGGTTAATTCATATATGAAGGACCAATAACCGGACCTTAGGAGTCAGCACCTTAGTTTTGTTTGATATGCTATGGTCTTCTTGTATGTGGGAACTGGGATCAGTTGTAGTGTCTCCAAGGGCAGTGGTTGAAGGGAGTGTATTTAAAACCTGATCTAAAGACCACAGAAGTCACCATAAAGATTTTACTTGTCTTCAGTTGTTTCCTGTTGTGCAGGGAGAGTGATTTCTCAGTAGCACGAACAGACCTAAGTGTTTCATTCCAGTATAATTGTGGGGGGACCTGGGTGCCTGTATTGACTTTCTGTATCTGAAATCCTTTTCAACCCCATGTTTCCTCCTGGTGCTAGGCAGTGACGGCCAGGGGCACTACCTCGGGCTCTGTTTGTCCATATATAAACACCCTCTGTTCTCAGGAGGGTGACGTGACTGCTTTGCTGCCTTCTCATGCCAGCTCAGTCCTGCCACATCCATGCGGTCACACTGTGACTGCGTTGCGAGGGTGCAGCAGCTGCGAGGGACTGCTTTACCAAACACTGCTCACTCTGCTGCTGTACCTGTGCAGGGAAACTAATTTGCTTCATCCTAAATTGAATTAATTGCTCTTTATACAGTAATTGATGATCCTCCTTGAATAATCAAGTTTCTCAAACCTTGGGATTACAGAAAACTCTTTAAAATACCAGACTTGCAGATACTGAAAAGTAAAGTTGGATTTCCTTTTTTATTAATTCATCCAACCCCTCCATCTGTTACGACAGTCTTGAAGGTGTTCTTTCTGAACCAGCATTAGTCTCACTTCAGCACATCTTTGTCCTCCAGACATATTTGGCAAACGGAGCATTCGATGTGCTCTCAAGACATGCTGCGGCAAAAGAGCAGTTGGCAGGGTAGAGAGAGATCAGCGGTGCTGCAGAGTGTTGGGGCAGAGTTGGGTATGGATTCCATGTGACAGTCAGGTACAATGGGAAGTGCTACCTAATGTGCATTTTGTGAGAGACAGTGATAACTGCTGCAGGGATTTAAAAAAAATAAATATTCAATTTTATATTTGTTAATCATAACCACCCTGAAAATGTAGGCAGGAAAAGATGACTTGTAATTAACATGCGGCTAAGAACAATCGTGCTGGAGCAAACAAAGGTCCTTACATTCAAATAACCATCATAAGAGATTAGGTGGTAATACATAAGATGCTTAGGGAAGAATATAAGAGACAGTAGTACTCAAAATGCAGGTATATCAGAGATTTCTGCAAGGAAAAACTCATGTCTTCTGTGGTGCTTCATTTTCTTTTTAAGAATTTCAAACATAGCTGCCTTTTTACTGCCTCTGACTGTTGAATAACATTTTCATAGACCCATTCATAGTGACTCTCATGTTACTTTATTTAGGGACAGTAAGTAATCTATTAATAAATATATATAGCTAGCATTGTTTTACCCTTGTGTGCATTACTGTGTTTCAAGAATACTGAATTTGATTGCTTATTCAGCATTGTGAGATCATTCTGAAACTCCTTGCAGTCACATTTAGATTTAATTACCCAAAATAACTTTGTATCTTTACCAAACTAATCAAGCAAGTTTCTTACTAAAGTCACTTAATTGTGGGACTGCAAGGCAAATTAACTTTGAGAGACACACTTCAAATTGAGAGCAGCCCTGAGGAGAAGGACTTGGGAGTGCTGGTGGATGAGAAGCTCAACATGAGCAGGCAATGCGCCCTTGCGGCCCAGAAGGCCAACCGCATCCTGGGCTGCATCAAGAGAAGCGTGGCCAGCAGGTTAAGGGAGGTGATTCTTACCCTCTGCTCCACTCTGGTGAGAGCCCACCTGGAGTACTGTGTCCAGGTCTGGAGCCCCCAACACAAGAAGGACATGGACCAGTTGGAGAAGGTCCAGAGGAGGGCCAAGAAGATGATAAAAGGGCTGGAGCACCTCTCCAGTGAGGACAGGCTGAGAGAGTTGGGGCTGTTCAGCCTGGAGAAGAGGAGGCTCCGGGGAGACCTGATAGAGGTCTTCCAGTACCTCAAGGGGGCCTACAAGAAAGATGGGGAAAGGCTGTTTAGTAGGGCCGGTTGCCATAGGACGAGGGGTAATGGTTTTAAAATAGAGGGGGGTAGATTTAGATTAGAAATTAGGAAAAAATTTTTTACGATGCGAGTTATAGAACACTAGAACAGGTTGCCCAGAAAGGTGGTGGAGGCCCCATCCCTGGAAACGTTCAAGGCCAGGCTGGATGAGGCTCTGAGCAACCTGATCTAGTCAGGGATGTCCCTGCTCCTTGCAGGGGGGTTGGACTAGATGACCTTTGAAGGTCCCTTCCAATCCTAACCATTCTATGATTCTAAATGCATCTATGTTTTGCACATAAATACAGAATTTCATGCTGATGATATTCTGCTTATGATGGTATAGCTTTGCTAACTATTTTTTGAGATGTAGATGTCTAAATAAAATGACCAAGGCTGAAGCCCAGAATTTTAAAAAATATTATTACACCTGTGGATAATGGATAGGGTAACCTCCTGTGTCCAGTATCCAATTTCACGTGTGCACGGAGGGACAACGCAATCTACTTATGCTTTCTGTTGTTGTTAGTTAATGCAGTCCTTGTGTTTAGGGAAGAATGTGTATTTCCTGTGGAGATTAGGAAGCAATACTGAGAGCACATTTCTTTTGGATATTTGAGGGCAGAAATTAAAGTGTAGTCTTGCTTTTTACATCCATAACTTTAAATAGTTCAGTAGTTTCATAGTTCAGAATGCTGAAGTATTGTAAATATCGTGTCTGACTGTGGCAGTAAGTAGGGAACTAGTAATAGTTAATAACAGTTTCTCTATAATTATTTGCACTGGTAAATTTTTTTGCAAAAAAAAAAACAATGCTGGGAGAGCAACCACAAATGAACCTCATAGGGCAAGCTTGGTACTTGTAAGTAGTTTTTAAACACGTATGAAATTTAAAGAACAGAAAAGTTTTGATTAAATCATAACCCAAGCAAAGTCTCCTTTCCATAAAGATGCAACAAAATGAGAGAGGAATAAAGCATTAATAATATGAATTTTCTTAGGGACTATTGACCTGAAATGGTTTCAGTAAGTACAGGAATTGGATGAAAAAGGCAAATTCTTGGGAGGATGAATTTGTTTAAAGGGAACTAGAGGTTCTTACAATAGAAAATAACATTTAAAATAAAGATAATTGGATGGAAGGGTGCCCCTCGTGGTCTATAGCCAACTGTAGGTGCTTGGATGCACAAACGAGTCATTGTGGAGCAGCCAGGCATCAAGCCAGTTTTTTTTTCACGTGGAAAAAATTCACTCAAGACATCTTACCTTTTACCCTAAACACCCCAGAGTTTGTTTGATACAAAGTACTTGGCCTTGCCGTGAGTTAAGCATACCGAATGTTTAATAACTTGTGTTGATAAAAACCTTCTTGGTTCTTCCCCAGTGGCAGCTGCACTTGAGGGGGGTGTGCCCATAGCTGAGCTATCTGAGCAGGGCTGGCTGATAGTTGTATGTGATTAATTTGTGCCGGTGTGAGAGTTCTTTGAAGCTGAAATTTGTATATGATAGCTGTGGGGTTTCTTTTTGCGTTGTAAGAGAGAGATCTTTTTAATGAATTGCACATATGCATTTCTTTAACCAGGGGTTTGCTCTTTTGCACATGCAACTAGCATGATCACAAGTGCAGCTTAAACAAACAAGATTCCAAATTCTTCTAGAATATTTGGAAGTGTCTCAAAACCAGACATTGTTAAACTGATGCCTTCTTTTTATAAATTAATCTGCTGACCTTGATCCTCTTCTACCTCTGTCTTGGTATTCGGAAAAGCACATGGCTAATATTTCTGGGATCGTGCGGTACGCTGGAGCTTCCCTGCTAGCGTCTCTGAACACAGAGCCATCGTGCCTCAGTGCTGAGCAGCTCAAGGGCAGAAAATGTAGTGAGGTTGTGGCCTGAGTAAAACCAGGAAGGATTGCTTGAGAACACCAAGTTCTTATTCACTTGATGTGAGAACAAATCAATTTCCTAGGATATGAAGTTAGTTCTCTAACTCACTGTCTCTGCTTTGTCTTTTTCAATTACTTCATTTGAAAGTCAGTGGCTATTTAATAGGAGTTTTCAATATCTCCTTTCCAGCGCATCCCCAGGGAAAATTGTTTGAGGGAAATAGAGAAAAGATGACTTGGCAGCACTAATTCTCCATTAGCTATCAATTATATTTGTGGATGGTCAATATCGTACACAGAAATAATGCAGAATGACTTAATTCTCTGCTTTGTAATGCTGGCCAGCTTCCCTTTCTGCTTAGCCCACTTAAAAGCACTTAAAATTAGAGAAGAGAGGAAGATACTAGCCAGCTAATTTTATGGGGTTTTTTTTTTGTTTGTTTTGGGGGTTTTTTCACCATTGAGTGCTTTACCTTATGAAGTGAGACTTGATTTTTGCCTCCCAGGTCTGGGGCAAACCCCAGTCATTGCCTATCCAGAGGCCTTTTCGCCCACATGAGACAGGTGTGTGTTTCTCAGGCTGGTTTGTAGATGGCGCCTCTGCCAGTGAGGGCGGAGGATGACAGGGAGCCAGAGACACCTCGGGGACCTCACCCGAACTGTGCGCTGCTCCTGGGTGTGCAGGACTGCAAGCAATTAAGATTGCTTGACTGGAGAAAGCCATGATTTAGTAGTCAGTGTAAATAAGGACAGGATTAAATTATCGCTGTGACATGATACTGGCTACAGTTCATTTTCAGGGCTAAGTCAGTCAGCTTCGTGTCAGCTAACTCTCAGGACTGATGTGCACTTGGCAGTACATTAAGTTGCAAGGGATAAACCAGCTGTGACCCTTTGCCCCCCTTCTCCATGTGCCAGAGAGCTCAATGAGCCACAAATCAGCACCAGACGGGCTGTGATCTTTAGCTTGGAATACAAGCCTGAGCCAAAATTGAATGCTGTTTACCTTAAAGTGGGAGGCTGAAGAGGGCAATGGTTTGGGAGTGAGCTTGTGTGCTGGGCCCTGTGGGGAGTGGCAGTCCCCTGGGGCAGAGCAGGCAGCAGCAAAAGAAAATACATCAAGAGTGACAATTTAATCGGCTGCCAAGTGCCTGTCATTTTATATCACAGGCCAGGGAGTTTCAGTGGGAAAAGATGAGGTTTCTTGCATAGAGACTTCCAGGTTTTGTTCCTTTCTGCAGAAAAGAGTTTAGGGTTTAATTCACAGAAGCTGTTGTAGAAGTTGTTGCATGAGTGTTCAAGCTGGTATCCAGAGCTGTGCTTTCTGGAGCAGTTGTACACAAGATTAAAACAAGTGTGTTGCTTTTTCCGATTTTGCCCGTTAATATGAAGGAGCTGTCTTATTTGATTATTATATTCACATTACAATGACTCCCTTAATTTTCTGTTTTTCCAGATGTGAAAATAGGAAATTACGATGCCAGAAAAGAGCAGGCTTCTCTGATTTTCACGTGTGATAAGCAGTAGTGAGAAATGCAGTAATGTTCCTTTTTGCGGTATTGGTCTGAATATTGGTCATTTCCCTAGTAGCTTTGCATGCAACTACTTGTATATTAGCCTGATTCAGTCGCAGTTACGTGGTATATACTATAAAGAGATGCTAGTTACTTGAGACATGCAGAACAGAGAACATAAGTAGTTTCAGATAATTCAGCAGTTCCTTAATTCTGGTAACTTTATCCTTTCACAACTAAAATGGTTTTAGCTTTTACTATTTTTTCTTTATACCCTATCTGTGTTTAAAACAAACAAGTCATATAAATAGTAGAGAAAATAAATAGACATGAAAAAAAGTCTAAAACTTACTGAGGACAGAAAGATGTATCATGTATTTGCTCCTGTAAAAATTCACCACATGTAAATTTTCCAGGTATATTTGGAAGACGTTGGTTTAATGATGGAAGACTACTTTTAATTCAGAAATTGCATATCAGGTGTTTAGTTTAATCCACACATGACCAGCTGGAGGAAGATTATGCAGTAATACCCTTTCACGACTGCTTGAATGAAATCTCAGACTGGCAGTTGGGACATGTGTTGTAGAACTGACTTGGGTCTGCAGCTTGATTTTGGGCAAAGGGCGTCAACCCCATCAGCTCTCACTTCCCCTCTGACCTTGGCTGTATCTTGTCTGGGTAGGATGCAGATTCCCTTTGATGAAGAGCTTGTGCTACACAGTCATGATCTCTGCTTCTGAAATAATATTTTATGAAATCTGCCTGCATGAGGGGCCTCTCTGAGACTCCTTCTAATTTAGGAGCCATTTAGGACAAGCAGATCCTCTTTTTTTTTTTTTTTTTTTTTTTTTTTTTCTTTCCCCCAATGTCAATGATTTTTTAATTGCAGCTGAATTTTCAATGCAATCAGAGAAATACTTTAATTTGCTTTGCACTCTTGTCTCCTCCTCATGGTGCATTAGCATTGCTGGAGTAACTAATCTTTAAACAAGCTCCCCAGCCAGGAGCTCTGAGCACTCTCCTGGCCCGTGCTCTGAGGTTGTTGGTATCAAGTAGCCCCTGTGCTTTGCAGGGGCCGTGGACCTGAGCTTCTGAAGTGCTGAGTTGCCCCAGCCTTGACTCGTAAGTCAGGCAGTAGCTGGGTGGTGTGGATTTTGTTTTGGGTTTGGTGGTTTGGGGTTTTTGTTTGCTTGGTTTGGGTTTGTGTCTTGGTTTTCTTTTTCTTTTTTCTTTTTTTTCCTTTTCTTTTTTTTTTTCCCTCTATGGGGATTTTAGAGTTACTGTTACCCAATGAAATCCTAAAGGGATAGTGAAAAAGGATGAAATTGTCAGGCATGGCAGAAAGACATGTGCTGTACTGGGTTTGGTCAGGGCTGTCAGAGGGGAAGAGGACTGGCTAATGAACAGTGAAAGGAGAAGCAAACGGAGGGTGCACTCTCCGTTCTTAAAACTAGGTCAGCCCTCATTAGGCAGCATTTTCATATGCCACGTAACAGATAAATCCCAGAGTGCAATACTTCTGAATATAAATGGACTTGGGTTAGTTCTGTGGATGTGAGAGCCCGCATTGCACTGTATTCTTATCTTAGCACTGATGTGTGTCCAGCCCCTGCAAAATGCTGAATGTTAACTCTTTGGTGCAGTTTATGACTTGCCTTCAGCGTACTGTCTCAAGCACTGCAGTCCTGATTAGGTTCTGCAACAAGCATGTGCAAATAATGCTGAGTGTTTCAAATGGCATTTTCATGCTTATAGCTCTTGACTGCTCATCAACATGCAGAAATGCTTTAACATTTAAATAGCTTTAGCAAACTTCACCAGAATTACTTGCTAAGAGCAAATTGCAATATTAAAGCTTCATTTCACTGAAGCTGTAGGCTTTCAAATGCCCACTCAGCTTTGACATGAACCCTTCAGATCTGAAGTCGCACCTGCTCCTAAGATGCAGGCTTTTCACCATGTGCTAGTTTTTGTGATGTGGGCTACTTGGGAGTAACCCACTGGAGTGATCCTGAGGAGCAAAATGTCAGCAAGGCTGGGATCCTTATGCTTTTAAGACAATAGCAATAGAGTTAGCATCCAATATGTTTTGCTTCCTGTGTACTTTTTTGTTGTGGGTTTTTTTTTTGGTGGTGTTTTTTTTAAGCAGATAAGCCTATTTGCAGAAGTTCTGCTACTGTTTGTGCGGATCTTGATTTGTGCTTTCCTAACTTGTGAGCATCGGACCTGTGACTGTGGCCTCTCTAGGTTTACTAGACATAAAATGAGGAGGATTGTACCACATGAAAGAGTTTTCATATTCTAGTGCTTCTACTACATTTTAAAATGGCTGTTTGAAAAAAGCTTTGGAAAAAAACAAGTTTCTATTTTATTGGATCAATTTTGTTTTGAAGTGGTAGCAGATGTATGTATAGGAACCTGTTGTTTGCCCTTTTCAGTTTTCTGTTTATTTGCACATTCTATTTTTAAATGTAAATCCTTGAAGGCATTTAACAACTCTGTCACCCCATTCCATGTGTAGATGAGCCTTGTTAATAAAGCTGTAACCAATATTCTAGAGCTTGGCAGAACACTGAGAGTGTGACTCATGAAGGAGGACGCTGAGCATCTGAGTTTGGCCTGGTCTGTTAACCTCTACCTTGTCAAGAATGATGTGGTGCTGGGGTGGGCACAATGAAATACCTTCCTCCCTCCCTTTGTTAGGCAGAATGATTACTTAAAATCATTATGCTCACCAAATAGATCAAAACACTGGAAGTTAATTTACTGTCTCTGTTCTGCAGTGTCTATTAAATAACATTGTGGCAGATTTTCTTCTGTATTTTTCTGGAACCAATACAGAAATTATTTTGTGTTCCTTGCACCACACTGCCCATTTTGGCATGTGTGCCTAATGATCCTTTTTCCTTCTCCCTTGCTTGTTTATAGCACCCTGACTTGAATTAGATCCCCATGGTTTGCATTTGGATCTCGTGTAAGCGTAACTGGATTTTTTAGTGTTTCTCCTGTGATTAGTAGTATGTGCGCTTCACATGTGAAATGGAATTAAACTTTGCTGCTTCTGGTTCCTGCTGCAGTCAGCAAAGGTCTCAGAGAGGTAGTCATAATTCAAATTAAGAAGGTGATCAGAAGGGTGTCTACAAAAGGTGTCATGGAGCGTGTAAGGTGTCTCCTAAGAAGCCACAGCCCCTTAATCCAGCCCTTGGGAGACTCTTGGTGAAGCTCCAACACCGATGGAAGAGAAGTGTAGGGCAGAAAATGATTTTAGGCAAAACAGGTGTGGTGGGGTTTTTTTTGTTTGTTTGTTTGGTTTTTTTTTTGTCTCACAGGACATTCATGTGCGCAGTAATACACTAGTAAAACATAGCCAATGTTTTCACAGTCTCTTTTCTCCCAGAGTTTCAGAGTATTTTTCAGGCTGCTTTCAGTGAGCTTTGAATCCATGTGATGAGGTGGTTCATGGTAAATAAATGTTCTCTTTATTTATTTTTTAAACTAATGGTAAACATGAGGTCTAGATTACATTCCAAGAGGCTTTGCACCTCATCTCCTGGCCCTCTTGATCCCATTCGTTCACTTACTGAAGAGAGAGGATGACTTGAAAAAGAAATTCACACTCACACATTCAAATACTTCCTTAATATCAAAACACCAATTATAAAACTTGGAAACCAAATATATAGGCTTAATAAAATTTCCAGTTCCAAAATAGACTGCAGCTTTACATCAGCTTCTCACAGACCTGAACAGAAAAGACTGCAAATAATTGCATAGTAAATATATCTGGATTGGCTGCTGGTGTTAATAATATCTGTCCATAGTTAACAGATACTTGCAGTATGTAGTCATTCAGTAATAGTTTGACAGCGTGAATTACAGCGCTGTGGTTCATGCTAGCTTTTCTCTTGGGGCCGTGGTTGAGAAGTAACTATGTACTAGCCATGAATTATTGTTCTGTCATTTGTTCCTTGCAGTGTCTTACTGAAACATTTTATATTATATTTACAAAGGCATAATATCTCAAAACACCCATCTGAAAATCAGTAATTTCTTAAGTAGGAGAACACAGAAGCTGAAAGGAGTCTTCTTTCAATAGTCCAAGGCTGAAAACATTTGAGCACGCGAAGGAGTGTTCTTCACTGCACTGTTTGTAATTGCTGCAGTGCTTAGATGCCCCAGCTATGAATCGGGCGGTACTGTGCTAGGCCTGAACTCACACATGTGAAATGTGCTCACTCTTTTTTCAGCCTTATCCTCAGAACCATTAGCTTTTTGCTCACTGAGTCTGTGATGCTGGCTCAGGGCTTGCCTCCCACCAGGTTCTCGGGCACAGGGAAGGGAGAAGCGCGAAAGCCCAGGCAGGTCCCTATCGATGAAGCTGCTGCTGCTGTTATTACATTTGAATTGTTAAGCAGTAGCAGCTTTCTTGATTCTGTGCCAAAGGGAGGTGAATGTTACCTGTTCTCTTGAGTTTTAAGTCTCAGTGCCACCTCTGTGAGCTGTACAGCCTCTTACTGGTCAACTGATGCTTTCAGTTGTTTTTTGAAGTTGCACTAACAGCAAATACCGTTGCAGAATCTGATCCTTGCTAAGCAACTGGATATTAATATGCTGGAAGACTCTGAAGAAAAGCTAATTTATGGGCATGATATAGCTTGGTTGGTTTTTTTATTTTTTTTTTATTATTTTTATTCAGAGCTGATCTGAAAGCATTTTTTTTTTTTGGTGATATATTTGTCATGGATTTGGTAGAAGAGAGTGTAATGCTGGATTTGAGTAAAGAGGTGAGACCCGGTGCATGAAGTATGTGTGGAAGGATGTGAATGATAAGAGGACAACTTTGGAAAAAAGCTAGAGGGAAAGGCTGAAAGGCTGGTCAGAGCAGGTGCTGAGAGGAGACGCTTTTGCAGAAGAAAGAGGGTATATAATTGACAAATGACCTATAGGCCAGCACGTGAAATAAAGCAAAGTATGGAAAGTTAGAGTTGTTAATGGAGGGACCTGAGCCTTCATGCTTTTTGGTGCCTTTGACAAATATATTGCTTTATGAGTATTAGATTCCTTTCAGAAAGAACAATTCTGTTACCACCCCAAAGCCTCATTTGTGTCCTCAATCTGCAGTTGCTATGGCGCCATGGGAAAACATCGCTAATCCTCCTGCTCGACTCTTCACTGCGTTTCTAAAAGACAAGCTCTGCAGTAGCAGTTCCCTTGCATTAGTCTTTGCCTACAATATGCTTCTTTTGGCTCTGGGGCATTCCCAACAGC
This sequence comes from Chlamydotis macqueenii, assembly GCF_036417535.1. NCBI lineage: Eukaryota > Metazoa > Chordata > Aves > Otidiformes > Otididae > Chlamydotis > Chlamydotis macqueenii. The sequence goes on along the minus strand of NC_141567.1, from coordinate 18,073,007 downwards.
ACTGTAAATAATGCATCAGGACTGTCCATCTTCATCATAGCAGATACAGCAGAAAGATATTTGAGTAAACTGTAAACTTGCATTTCTTTCTTCATCTGGATCTTTCTAAATCCTTCTGAGACCCACATGTATGTTTATTTTTCGATGTCTACATAGTTGTTAAAGCTGGAGATCGCATACACCAGTGTTTTTGAATATGAGGAATGGAGTTTCTTATGTTTGAGCCTTCTTGGGAAAGACCTCACCTGATTCTATTCACCTTCTGTTACTGTGGTGAGTTCTGTGTAGTTTTGTAAGGTGAAAGCAGAGTAAGCAAAGGGATGGATTTAAATCACAAAACTGTAAGGATCATTCCTGGGCTGTTAAGAGCTTGGGAAGAGACTTTCTCCAGTCTAATTCAACTGAATTTTACGTATTGTGTTAGCAAATAATTTACTCTGTCATTCTGGTACTTTGAAATTGCACCCTAGGCTCCTGGTCCAGTACATACTGATCTCCAGTTATGCCAGGGAGAACAGTTTATGCATGCAGAAACCTTATCTAGACTGAACTTATTTTTTAAAAATATAAATAAAGTGCTCCAGACCTTTTTTCCTTTTGTGTTTATTGCAAGATGTTACCTTTTTGAATATGAAGCTCTGTCCCTTCATATTAGGATTTTTGGACGCCTGTCAAATGTTCTATATAACATGATGTACTTTGTTCATCTGAACTTTCAATTTATACTGTAATATAATATATTAGTATTAGTAACACCATTAATTCATCTTGGTTTTCCCAAGTAAATTTCTCAAGTTCTCTATAATTGGAATTTCTGAGGAGGAATCTTCATACTGGTGCCATGAGAAAGGGAAAATTACTAAAAAAAAACATACACACATGCATATATATATATATATATATATATATATATGTTTATGCATAAAGTAACTAGAGAAACTGATTTATGTAAAAGATTCTTCTAGGGAATATCCCATGTGTAGTTGGTACTTTCTTGTGTATTTGCATGATGCAAATAGAATTCTGTTAACAAAAAATATAGGGAAGCATCAGTTAATTTTGACTGGGGGGGGGCTGATACTTGTTAAATATGCTGAATGTTTTATAAAAAAAAGTTTATTTAAAATGTTTTCCACTGAAGAACAATTGATATCCACAGCAAATATTACTTGGAATACTTGAGTGAATTGATCTGGTTACTTAAGACCCTGGGAATTTAAAACTACTATGTTTTAGCCTCTCCTTCCTGGCTTTTAGTCTGAGATTAGGAGAGGGAAATGAGCTTTCCAGATTTTTCAATTCCTACTTGATTTTAAACTTTTAATGAATTATAAAATAGAAGAAAAAACATTTTAATGCACCTGTGGAACAGACTGCAATTGTGCAGATATATTTATACTGAGCTTCTGAATACATGTGTTCAGCTGCCTCCCTCACTTCAGTGGTCAGTGTCAGTTCAAAACTTTTGTAGTAAACATACATTGCTTGAACATGTATTTTGCACGTAGCCCTAACTCTTCTAATGAAGGTATAGTGTTCTGAGCCCTTGATTTATGAAGTTTCTCAAATTAAATTTTAAATACTACAAAAAAAAAAAAATCAGAAAATATTAAACTTTGTATTGTCACATAGTACGCTCACTATTTTTTTAATAGCATCATTCATTTGAACACCATTTGAATATGCTTTTTTGATGAATAATCTAAACCAAGGTGCAGTGTATTATATTAATTATACACGTAGGGAGAACTCAAAAATCTTGTGGATGAGGACGCCTGCCGTGTAACACCACAGGGTCTGCTCAGCTGTGACTAAGCCAGAAGCGCTTGATCCAATATTGAGTGTAATCCTTGTTGTGCAGTGACCTCTACAGCTAAAGGGATGATAAAGGCTGCTTTTGAGCTGTCTGCTGGTCTGTGACTGGCATCTGCAAGTGCAACCCACATGTCAAAAGCAATCTGCGTAACTAGTGTGGAAAGACCCAAGGGGTTTCAAAGAAAGTTAAACTTGTAGCAAACTGCCCCTGTTTCGTTACTGAATGACAATCATGAGATAGCTTACATGTGCTAATGACATCAGTGTTGCAAAAATACCACAGATACATTATTGATAAAACCTGACAGAGGAAACGTAAAAATTTATAATGGTGGCAAATTTCTGTGTGTGCAGTGTAGAATTCAGTATAGGCACAGTTATTCTGGAAGTTTAGCTGTGGTTTGTTTTACTTGAAATTATTTCTACTTTCTATAGAATCTTCTCTGTTATGACTTCTTTCGTTTCCTATGCAAAGATTCTAGGTCATAGAATTGTAGAATGGTTTGGGTTGGAAGGGACCTTAAAGATCATCTAGTTCCACCCACCCCCACCACCGCCATGGTCAGGAACACCTTCCACCAGACCAGGTCACTCAAAGCCCCATCCAACCTGGCCTTGAGCACTTCCAGGGATGGCGCATCCACAGCTTCTCTGGGCAGCCTGTTCCAGTGCCTCACCACCCTCATAGTAAAAAATGTCTTCCTCATATCTGATCTAAATCTACCGTCTTTTAGTTTAAAACCTTCTTGGGCCACTCTTCCCTCCAGGGCTTTAGCCCATGGTACTTTGCCTAGCAGATCCCTGAAGAGGCCAAAGTTTGCTCTCCTGAAGTCCAGGGCAGAGAGCTTGCTGTGCACCCTCCCTGCTGCCCTGAGGATCTTGAACTTCACCAACTCATGGCCACTGCAGCCAAGGCTGCCCTTGAGCCCCACGTTCCCCCACCAGCCCCTCCTTGTTGGTGAGAACAAGGTCCACCATATACCTCTCCTTGTTGGCTCATCTATCATTTGGGGAAGGAAGATATCATCATTGCATTCCAGGAACCTCCTGGATTACTTATGCCCTGCTGTGTTGTCCCTCCAACAGATATCGAGGTGATTGAAATCCCTCATGAGGATCAGGGCTTGTGACTGTGAAGCTGCTCCTGTCTGTTTATAGAGGGCCTCATCCACTCAGCCTTCCTGGTGGGGTACCTTGTAGCAGTCCCTCGCTATAATGTCTCCTGTCCCTGCCCTCCCTTTAATCCTGACCCATAAGCTCTTGGTCAGCTCCTCATCCCCTCCCCTGGCAACTTTAGGTCATGTCTTCTGGAGGGAGTTAGGGCTGATGATAGCAGAGGTTTGTCAAATGGAAAATCAATTAATTGTGGCATAGTGTCCACAGGTGGCTGTTGTTTTGTTACACATACTATGACACAGCTTCAGGAATGGATTAAAATCAGAGCCCTGTTGCACTGCGTGCTGCTGTGTGCACTGGGACGTCATCCTTGTTCCCAAGAGCATGCCTTTGTACTGTCCCACACAGGTCACCTCCGCATGGTGGAGGGAAAAAGGAGTATTCTCTCTCTGCAAGATAGGCAGGGAACAGCTTGGCCAACTAATGCAAGAAGTCTGGTGCCAATATGGTTTTGAATCCAGAGCTGGCAAACTGCATCAGAGTTGGTAACCTCAGCATTGTCCTTTCAAACATCAGGTTTGAAACTCCCCAGCATTACGAGGTGGTTGTGATTGAAGCCAGAGAAGACTAACAAGATTGGCAAAGGTTTTAATAGAATTTCCAGTATCTCTGAGTGTGGTGTGATTATATTATGTTTGTGGAATAAGCTTCTCTGTTCCAGGCTAACGTGATCATGTAGTTCCTGGTTGCAGCAAAAAGATTAAGGAGTGTTACAGGAAACCACTGCACTAATGGCATGGCTTTCCTCTACTGCCACTTCAAGCTATTCTCTGTTCTCTTGGTCCACACACTAATGTGTCAATAGGTTTGGGGATGCTTGGCTGTAGGTGCGCTTGTCCAGCGAGGTATATTGACTGAAACGTGAGTTTTGCGTTCTCCTTTCCTGTTATCTCATCCGTTTTGCATGGTGCCAGTTGTACTTTGGTGCCTTTCCACATTTCACCACACCTAGAAAGGCAGGTAAGCTTTCTCACAGTTCAGATACAGTAGTGTACTGGAATACAAAATGCAGGCCAGGCCTACAGAAATCCTGACAGCACAGCCTTAAGGATACAGTGTGGTGTGGTGCTCTCAGCTGTGGCTGCTTACACCTGGCTTATGCTGATGTTCTCAGACACTCGTGCGTGTTGGACAACAATAGCTGTGAGCAGCTGCTTCCTAACATCTTCCAAGTCCCTTTGGAACAAAGCCTGGAAGTTTGGTAATGGAGAGGTAAATGGCACTCCTGCTGTTTTGTGTTTCTCTCTTAATGATTAAAACCCAAACTTTATATGCTGTTAGTTAGTGCTGACAGAGAAAAAAGGAAATTGGCCTCTCAGTGAGACATCTATTCATCAATTAAAAATGAGATCTCTCATTTTGCAGATTAAGTATCTAGAGGGTGTGACATAGTGTATGCTATGGATTGTGTACAATCACTTGACAGAACAGAATGCTGAACGGACTCTGCCAAAAGGCTCCAGGCTGCCAGGTTGCTTCCCCAAGAGCAGCTTGTAGGTCTACTGATATACACAGATTGATAGGATGATGTGAGGTGAGCCTGGTTTTTGTTTTTCCAAAACTAGAAGTAATTACTGTTTCAACACAAACACTAAGTGTTTTTTGCTTCAAACATTTTTTTTTTCGAAAACATGTTGTGAGAAACCAAAGAAGTAGCAAAATAGTGGAAGTCAAAGGTGTTACCTGACATGCATCAAATATTATCTGCTTCTGCAGGGCTCCAAGGATGCTCAGCGCCTCATAGTTTCAGGTCCCTCAATTTTTCATTCCCCAGCATGAAAAAAAACTATTTTTTCACAGAGCACATACAGCAAGTAAGCAAGAGGAGGATCTGATGAAGCAAATATTTGATATAGTCAAGGGCTCAATTATGCATCAGTGGATTCAATTTTTAGAGCAGAGAGCATCAGTTTTGGATGAAGTCAGTCTCCGACACAGAGCACTAAAGCATGCACTGACAGAGCAAATTAAATGGAGTGCTAGCCAGAAGTCACTTCTTCCAAAAGGTAATTTGATTCAGTCCTACAGAAATTAGACTCCAGAAGTGGAATATTTACATGTCTTGTTTGAAATAATTCAGAATATGTAGAAAAAAAAAGAGCATGTTTATTACTGGCTGGCTCGTTCTTGGGTGGCAGCTTTTCCTTTGATACAGCCATAGTTCTCCAGAAGTAATCAAGTGAGAAGACACCCCTGTACACTTGATTTACAGCATCTAAACATCTCAGACTATGTCAGTGATAAATTTTTTTTACAGATATGTTTTGATACAAGTGAGCAGTTTGTGTGGCATCTGGATAATGCAGGTGGTATAAAATGCATATAGGACTAAAAAGCAGCAAAAGCCATCTTTGTCTGCTTTTCTTAGTTATAGGGTCCAGAAAATATTATTTGTGAGGAAGTGATAGAGTTCATCCCTGTGCTCTTGGTGCTATATGCACTGGTTTAATACACAGAGAGTGTCACAAGAGATATAAAAGAACAGTACTGAGGATCCAGAATGAGGCCAGCTGCGTTCCTGTTTGCTTTTGTGTGCCAGTAAAAGCTTTTATATAACTGTGGTCTGCCTACACATGACCCTAGGAAATCAATAGACCTTAGCCTCTGTTGCTGCAGACAACCAAATCTTGGCTCTCAAGCACTCCTGTATGGACTTGTACATCTGAACTGGTTAGGTTTGCTCCCATTACTCCTGTTGGAAGGGGGATGACCTTTCAGAACTACCTGGCAGATCTGGAGAATTTTGGTTTTCTATTGGAAAAGCATTTATAGAAGCAGCCAAAACTAGAAGATTTTTACTTCAGATGCAGAGGAGCAGAGAGTTGCAATCAAGCTGTCTTGAGCTCCTGACTGAGGCCTTGAAGTCCTAGATGATGAAACACTAGTTTACTGCCAAAAGAAGGGAGACAATATGCATTTATCTCCAATGTGTTCTGCTGGGGAAGCTGCTATCAGTTCATATTAGCTGATGTAGAGGTGAGCAGACACAGAGTGAGTTGTGGTGAAGGACTCTGTGTTCTGTGGCCTTTCACAAGCCTCGCCCACCCATATATAAAAGGTTTGGAGATGGTTTGGGTCTTCTCCAAACCACAGTCCTTCATCATCTTCTTCCCCTACTTCATTCCACTAATGAGTTAGCAGCTCCGTCTGAGGTTGGTGGACACTGCAAAATTGTGTTGACATCAGACCTTATTTTTCTGTGGCCTGAGCGATCTGTTTGGCATGTGATCTGAGGGTCAGGTTGACTGCAGTGAGCTGTACAGTGTGTTTTGCAGATATTTTTCACTCAGTTGTTGGCAGGGCCCCAGGCTATGCGGCTCACTCCATTTACTCTTTCACTTGCATTTCCAATTTTCTTTGCATGAAGGCTCAATCTATCACAGGCAACCTTTCCACTGGCCATTAATTCTCACTGACTGGCTGATTGACTGGACTCCCATGCTGCATCACTTTGAAAGTTAATAGGATTGCTAGAAATGCAAGAAATGGCTCACATGGAGACTCGGAGAGAAAAAAAAAAGGTGATAGCCAATTTGTCAGGATTCATACGGTGAGTGAGTTCACTTCCTCTGAGTTATCTAAAATAGCATTTGACTGGTGGCAGCCTTAATGGACCAATTGTCATTTTGATTGACAACACTACAGCAGAGTATAATGAAGCTGCTATAAATTAAATGAAGATGCAGTGACAGGAGTGGCTCAGGGGTGACATCAAGGTATATCCAGATTGCATACCAAGTGTGGCCCGAAGGCTATGCCTCAGTCCAGCCCTGCCAGCGATTCCTCACTCCCTGCACGCACTCTGCGCTATCGCACTATGAACTAAAACGTTTGCCTGCCTGCAGTGGTGAACAGGACAGATGTGTTGTGCCAGATGTGCTGGGCACTGTGTATGTAGTCTGCTCTGCAAACAGCAGAACATCTCTGTGGAGTCCTGAGACAATGGCAGACAGGACTGGAAGGCAAACTGAGCATGCCTTCTCGTAGGATACAACCCAAATCGTAGGCTTTACACTGACAATGTAGAAGCACAATGGAAGGGTGAGGATTTGCTAGGATATAGGCCGCTTCTTAGTCTAGGTGCCAGTCTAAATCACTCTTTTGTGCCCTGTTCTTGTCTTTGAATAAAGAACTTAAAAGCTATGTAAACAGCAGGTATGTTCTCCCTTGCTTTTCTTTTCTGATTAATATTTGCAGAATTGTATTTGGCATGCGGTTTTGTTTGTTTGTTTGGTTTTTTTTAAATTGGATACTGAGGAAGACTGAGGAGCAGGGAAGGCTTATGTGTTTTCTACCTTGAGTTGGAAAGAAACTTAATTCCTGTTTTTCCCTGAACTTCCCTTCAACTCCTTCTCCCAGTGTCCCATTTCTTCTTTTCCATCTCTGGAAAAAGCAGTCTTGGGTACTGTAGAAAAATCTGGTTATGGGCTCTCTCGAACTACATCATCATGTAGAGCGAAATATTTAAGATGTGTTGGGTTTAGCAATACAGAAGGTGTTGCCAAGGTGCTGAGACATACTCCATTCCATTGGCCGTCAGGAACCTTGGGAACACAACCAAAACTAGCCCGAATAAAGATGGAAAATATTGTGTTGCTAAAAAATTTGGGAATGGCTGGAGATAAAAAAATCACACAGGAGGACAAACTATGGAAATGTTTTTTCACAAAATTCTAATTTCTTAAATCAGAGCAAAACTCAATAATAAAATATTTTTAATGCTCTTAGCAAGTTCTCAAAAAAAAAATGTATCTTCATGTTTGTACTACAGAACAGAAGGTGTTCACATTGATGCATGCATCAGACAAAAACCTAGAAACTATATACAAATACAGAGTACTATGTTCATTCTGTTATGAACCTAGAGAAGGTGAGAAGTGGGGAGATTCCCTCCAAGGAGAGAATACATAAAGTGGTTTTAAAGAAGCTGCAAAATAACCATTCCTGGGGTTTTGAGGAGAGTGGCACTGCCTCCTGTTATATTTGCCTTTCGGAAGGTTCTTCCTAACATTTCAGGTATTCAAAATATCCAAACTTTTCTGCTTTCTTTTTCTAACTCTGTGCACTGTAGTTCTCTATCAAGGCAAGAATTTCTTCAGAATCTGTTCTTCAACTGTCAAATTGGTATTAGCTTGTTTTTCTTCACTTGGGTTCTAATCTTGTTTGAAGTGATTGCGGCGCTTAGTATTGCCTGAAAGTAATTTGGGTGTGGTACACAGTCCACATCACACACTTCTTTGTGTGGGTGACAGTGTCCTTTTGGTAACATCAGCATTAAGACCAAAGAATAAAGCTGAAAAATGGGTTACTCACACCCCAAGCAGCTTCTTGTTGCCCTCTGTTGGGAATAAACGGAGGAAAGGTTTCTGCTGCCTTCTTTTCCTCACAAAAACACTCAGCAGTTTAATTTTTGATGGAGAGGAGAAAAGATTGATTATTTCTTTCTCAGCCTTTACTGTCGAGTGAAGTGTTCTCTCAAGCTAGCATTACTTTCCTTTTTGCACCTTTGAGAACATGTCGCCATCAGCTTTTCTATCAGTAAGACTGCTCTAATTCTTTCTTTCTGCTGATTTTGTGAAAATAATTATGCATGATCCCTATACTCTACCTTGCCGCAACTGGAAAAGCGGTAGTACTTGTGAGATTTCTCCTAGCCACATGAACAGAACTGTCTATTCATATAACACCACATGCCAATCCCAGAGCGACTGTAGGCTTCTGAGATTGTGTATCCTCACATGTAATGACAGGAGTGTTCATGAGGATGACAAGTGCAATTTTAAAATGTGAATAATACAACTGCCAAGACTGATAATGGTATGGGATAATTTGGGAAGTGAGGAATGGATCGTTCCTCTCGGAACAGTACTTCTAGTCTTCTCTGCATGCATAGGTTTTCATATCAGTAGAAAAAAAATCAGTGTATCAGTGGAAAAAAATGTTGGTTTATATTTTGACAACACATTTGTCTGATAAACTCATAGTTGTGCAACTATAATTAATCTGATTAAAATAGAATCGGATTGCTTTTTATCAAGTTAGCTTCCTGTGCAGGAATAAGCCTTTCTGATGTAATCCCACATATACCCTCTCGTACCTGGGGAGAGCTGGTTGCATCTTAGTACTAACAGGATAGTTAAAATGCCAAAGCTTCTATGTCTGAAGAGGCTCACGCTCCATTTTGAAGTTTCTTCTTCCCTCTTTAATGGCAGCATGGCTAATCAGGTAGTTCTTCCTTTGATCTCCACAGCCTCTCTTTTTCTCTCATGCTTGTAAGCTAAAGACACCAAGGTAAAACCAAAGAAACACACCAGCTCCTCTGCTGGAATAGTAATAAGCCAGAAAACTGTCATGCACAGCTCTCATAGGAACCCTATTCTTTTCATTTTTGAGTAGGCAAAAAAAGGATGGATTTAGAAAAAAGATATCCAGTGCGACAAAGAGCGAATCAAACACAACTGCTGAAATGGGACTTCAGTAATATTTTTCAAAGGGGAAAGCGACTGCATGCAAAAGTTTATGTAGTTTCAGGGCAAAATGAGGTTTGTATGGTTTTCTTTTACATGGGGTGGGGAGGGGAAGAGTAAGCTTTTAGTCTCGCTAAGAACAGTAAATATGAAAGAAAAGCTGAATCTCCAAGGAGGCAGATGGTGTACATTTGCTGACTGCAGATAGATGCATTGAACTGAACAGGTTTTAAAGGTACGATTGAAAAAAAAAAAAAAAAAAAAAGCGGGCTACCACAGCTCTGCAGGTTGTTTGGGGTGATGCATTCCCTTCAGACATTGATTTTTCCCAGCTGCTTTTGAGGGGGAGGAAAATTCATGTGGGCAAACCTAACTTTGGAAGGGAAAAGATGAGTGATCCTTCCAAATGGAAGTTATATACTCAAAACAACAGGTGCTAGTCCAAACCAAGCACGGAAAACCACATGTGAGATAGTCTAAAATTTGCATCTATACTGTGGACCAGACGTAAATGGTGAGTGTGAATACAACGCTGTGCAGCATGCGTCTCTCTCGCGATCCCAGCTGTGTCTGCAGTGCAGCAGAGATGTCAGATAAGCTGGCAGGTAGCAGTGCTGGTAATGCCAGCAGTTTGGCAGAGCCCCTCTAATACATCTGCACTCGGCTACAAGCAGAGTTGTAGTTGCTGTGTTGATACTCTGAATCAGCAACTGCAACCTGCATGCTGCAAACCCAGTTGTTGGCTGAACGGCATTTTCTTTGCACTGCTCTATATTTCATTTAGTGTCAAATTTATACTCTTTTTAAGGGCTAATTTCATTGCCAGAGCAGTCTGAGGAACCTTCTTTCAGAGCAGTCAGAAACAAAGATGTATTAAGAAGAACGCTAATAGAAAAGCCTGTCTTTTAACCAGTGTATCTAACCACTGCACCAGTCTTGAAATGGGTCACATGTTGATTTCTGAACCATTTCTGTGTCCAGAAGATGGATGGGGTTTGATTTGCTGTCTTGGATTTTTGTTTGCTTGGGCTCTTATAATCCAGAAACAATAGGAGTCTATTTTTTTTTTGTTTTTCAACAAACAGAAGAAAGGAAGTGATAGCTCTGTTTGCCTCCTGCTCCCTTATGGAGGGTGAAGCAGCTGGATACCTGAGTACAGAGCTCTAACTCCGTGCTGCTTGTTGCAGAGCTGGTTGCGTTATACCTGGATATGCAAGGCTCACGAATTTTGTGTCTGTGGAGCTTCTGGTTATACTCTAATGGCATTTTATGATTTTCTTTTTGCCTTGCTGGCCTTACACTGTGAACATACATTTTATAAGAGGATTTTAAAGAGGTCTTTACATCCTGATTGTAAAATATCTCCAAAGACTAGTAGAAAAACAGTTTGCAGTGCCCATAAAGGTTACCTCTATCAAGATAAAGTTTAATTGCTTTTAGAGCTGTCAGAGTGATTTTATAACAGTCTTGAAACTTTCCTGAAATGAAACATTGTATTAAGTTAATTTGTGTGTTTTACTACTTTTTTTTTTTTTTTTTGGGGAAAAAAAATTATCCTGGAGAAGTCTGTTTCCTGTCAAATACTGAGGTTTTCCAAGATTGCTCAGAAGCTCTCTGCTCTCTTGAAAACAGAGCAACAGTGAAGAATCTTAAAGTAAAAACAATGGCACAGTAAAAGGAGGTTTCCAGCTGTGACACATGCTAGTAATATCTTACATGGTTCTGAGCATTTCCTCATGAGGTCCTGAGTCGTGTTATAAAACCATTCACTGGGAAGATGAGTACTCAGGTCTGCAGCGTCTATGAGCCATCTAAAAAATCTGTATCCAGTTCTGTAGCCAATTTAATTCAGTCTTAGGGAGTGTTGGAAGATTTTAGCTCAGTACATGACAGGTCCTAGGAAGCTTTCCTACCACACTTGGAAAAGAAAGTGTTGAAGGCCAAAAAGCTGGGCCAGGAGGGACTGGAGTGGTTCCTGTTGGCTCCTCCAGTGGAAATAGTTGTTCTCAGGCTGATCATGGTCTACCTGCCACTTGTTTAAATCCAGAAGAACTTCAAATGGATGGAAAGAGATTAAGATGTGGCCTCGTGGCCAACATGTGACAAGTATCTCTCTTTCTGGGAACATTTTAAAGCCCAAGGCATGGTAACTCTCTACAGACTACAGTCTTGCTAGTGGACTTCTCCACAGGTTGTGTGTTTGCAGTGGGAGCTCTTGTTCTCATCATGGCTCTTCTGCGTGTTGCTACGTCTGCCTCAGCAGTGCTTTTCTGGGTTGTATTTCTGATCTTGGTTCACAGCATGCAAGTCCTGGCTGTAAATTCAGTGGAACTGTGCTGCACTGTGTTTGTGAGCAAGATCTGGACACTGCTTGCACTTTCTTTTAGTTCAACAAGCCTTGGATTGCAGATACTAGTGGTTAACAGGCAACCAGCTGCTCATGGAAGAGGGAAAGGAGAGGCAGAGCAGTTCTAGACATTCAAAAATAAAATTATCCCAGGAAATACTGCTTTTTAAATGCTTCAGAGTAGCAAGTAGCTGGATACCTGTCTCCTGGGAAATGCAGTTTCTGCTGCTCTTGTGTCATTGGGGGAGGACAGGGGAGAGGCTATCACTTCTTTAAGTTCGTTCCTTTAATTGACTTTTTTTCCATGTCCAGTACTTCTAAATGAGAGAGCAACATCTGCCTCTTCTTCCAACAGCAGCTCAGTTTAGCACTGTCTTCCTTTAGGGAGCTTTTTATTGCAAAAATAACTTTCTGGTTTGATGTTTTCACTGCACACATAATGTAAGCAGAAGATGATGGGTTTTGTGTATCTGGAGCGAGATTTGACTTTAAAAATTTTATTCAGTTACACAAAGAAAATCCTGAATTCAATTTTTGCCTTCCCTGCTAGGGATATGCCTTTGTTAATGCTAGTAATTATTGCTGATCTTGTTACAGCCTGTCAGTTGCATCTAATGTACTCTTTCCTATTTTACTCCATAAGCTCCATATGAGTAGAAAAAGGGACAGGAGACTCCCATCTAGTCTTGTGCTTGAGCAGAAATTTCTTAGTGTGTGCATGTTCTCCCTCCCACCCGATCCCCCACTTGTTCTTAATCTGAATTGCAATGCTACTGACAATTTCACTTCTACAAAAGTCAACAAAAATGCTACTGTTGGCCTCACTGTGCATGTAGGGTTGGAATGGCCTGTGTCATCTCTTTCTTCAACAGCTTCTCTTGTTCCATTGTATCTGAATCTCCCTTTGGCCATAACCATCAGGCAAAATAATGCTAACAGCATTTTTGTATTGGTAATCTGTGGCCACGTCAGCTGAATGTGCCCTAATATGCTTCTCCGTGGCCCCAGTGACTCCTACAACTCTTTCCTCCCCATCCTTCATTCCCTCCCTTTCTCACTTCAAAATGGGAAGCTTCAAAGCACTTCAGCTGTACTTTCTGCATATTAAGTAATGGGTCAGGGGTTTTTAAGACCCATTAATCCAAGAGCAGTGAGCCCCATGTGGGAGATAGGAGTTTTCTGGGAGACCTTCAATGTACTCAGTAAACAGTAGTGGTAGCACCCTCAGGCTGTACCAATACTGTTAGCTGTTGTGTTTCGTGTGTGAGCCCCATGCCAGGCCTCTGCCATCAAATCAGAAGCGAGATTATTGTTCTTGGCTTCTCCAGCTCCCTGCACACACACGTCCAGGTGGGAACAGAGTGCCATGTGGTGCCTGGAGTGAAGGCAGAGCTTCTTGAACTTGGACCAGGCTGCTGGTTTCTCTGATACTTCCCTCACAAGTTTCCATTCTTGACCATACGGTTGATCTGCTCTAAAGCTGCCACTCTGCTGTACTGCAGTGTTTCCATTGACTTCGCTGAAGTTGGCCCTGACTGCTGTCACTTGAGGGCAGTGAGCTCAGTGGCACCAGAAATAGCTCAGTAAGGTCATCAGGTTTGCTCCAGGGTTCTAAGAACAGGAAAATGTGACCAGAACTCCTCCAGACTGTAACGATGCTTATCTGCTGCTTTCCGTAACTGCAATATCAGCAGGCAGAAAGAGTCATTGCGTTTCTCTCTCATATGTGGCCTTGGTCCTGAGTCTAGGTTGTGCTTCTTGCTGAAATCCCCTCTTTTGCCAGAGGCAGCTGCCATTGCCTGGGTCTCCTTAGCTGGCTGGATAAATGACCTTGTCCCTGTTTTGCTCTTCCCCCTATCCTGCTGTTTCCTATTCTTTCCTGGGTTGTGTTGCTGTCATCGTTTCTACTTCTCTTCTGAACAGTCTGATAGAAGCTAAAGGAAATTGTTTTTCATTCTTATGTTTTTATTTAGCAGTTCCAGCTAGTCTACAATAGAGCACTTCTGTATCAAAAATAGACAGGCAAGAGTAGGAGCAATAAATAGTAATGCTCATTAATGCTATATATTTTCCTGCCATGTGAATTCTCTTTCTCCTAATTATTTTTCTTTCTTCAAAGCCAATTAGTTTAATGTGCTAACAGGAATTTACAATAGGGCTGCCAAGCCATATGTCTCTAAATCTCTATGAATTCCCAGCATGAGTTTTTGTTATGCACTGGGAAGCGACAGATGTGTGACACTGAAAACATTATTCAAACCTGTTCTGTTTTTCTCTAGCTTTGGGCCAGGATCAGTTAAAAAACCAAATTATTCTACTAATAACAGTAGAAATCTTGGGAATGTACTTTCTTGTCCCTTGGTCCTCCAAAGATTCCTTTGTGTGCTGGGCTTCAGATGCAAACAAGTCTATTGAACTTGGCTGGGCTGTTCATAGGGAAGGATGAGCGTGGGAGTAAATCATGCCAGAGTGGCGAGCACGAGGACATAGCAACTGTAGCACGGTCTAATCTGGGCAGAGTTCTTGAGTATGGGGTGCGTTATAGAAAATTATGAAACATCTGTGGTGCTCCTTGCAGCTCCATACTATCAGGAGGCATTTTGATGTTGAAGGATATTTTTCCTAACCTCCTCCTGGCCTGGGTCCTAATAATCAGAATCTGACATTGAGTGTGAGGATTGCAAAAGAAATACCACTCCCTTTGCGGATTGCTAGACCTGTGATACTGATAAATGTTATTATTTTGGCTGTGCTGCACTGTCAGCACTTCCCATGCCATGGGTTTTTGTATGTATTGTGATTGAGCTGTGCAGTGCTAGCTGAAACTATTGGCAGCTGAACAGGACACATTTGTGATTTTTGGGACTTGTATTTGATGATTTGGGACTGAGTTTGAGCGCTCCAACTGACCATCTCAGTAAAGTATTCAGCTGTGACATGATTTGCAATTTTAACCTTTCTATTATTTTTTTTTCTTGTTGAAATGAAATAACAACTGTTCAGGAAGCTCAGAGCTTGTGTCTGAAGCTGTCTGGGATGCCCAGAGGATCGCACTGGATGTGGTGACTAGCAGGATTTGCAATAAGGACTGTACTTGAGTAACCTCGAGAACCAGGGAGTGCACTGTTCAGTCGTCCATGATAACTGTACAGATGTCTATGCACAAATCTTGGGACTTGCTGGGCTTTGGGCAGGAAGTCTGTCAAGTTCAAAAGGCACCTCTGGCCAGCATGGTGATCCACTGTTGCACACCATGACGTAGATGCCTTGTACAGTGACACCTTGCTTTGTGTGGTGGAGAATGAAATTCTCTCATGTGAAGTGCTGCGAGTCTCACCCTGGCTTCAGTGGTTTGGTTTCCTGCTATAGCTCTATCAGTGATCGTGCACTGCCCTTTTTATGTATCTCAGAATCACAGGTTTGTAAGTACCTCTTTCCTTCCAAATAGTTTTAAAGGGATTTCTTGACAAGCCCCGGTGCAGTAAATTATTTAAGTCTGTGGTCTGTCTGAGGCATCTGTCTGGATACTCATATGAAGCTGAGTTCATCCTTGCATTCTTTACTGGGTTATGTCTTAAGCATGTATGTTATATTCACGTAGCAATTCCTTCAAAAAATAGTTTGGAAGAACAAATCATAGTTCTGGAGTAATTGTTCAAGCTTCTGTTGTGTCTTCTACTTATATACCTGCTGCAGATGTTTTTTTCTGAAAACACACAAAGCATTTTCTTAGCAACATTCATGATGCTGTCCTTTCAGACCTTGACTGATGTTCTTTATCTTTACTGATGGTGCTGCATCTGGGCATAAGTTGTTTTTTATGGTTGGATGAAAGATGGTTATCTGTGCATTTGTCATTTTAAACAAATCTTTCTCTCTAATCAGTGGAGTGAATGTAGCTTTTACAGTCACTGCTTTGTGTTCAGCACCTCCGCCCCTTTGAGCATTTCAAATAACAACTGGCCCAGTTCTGCTGTATTTGAGGCCAGTGGATGGTCCTATTGCATTAATTGGAAGCTGGACTGCGACCAAAAAGAGGGATAAGAATTAGTTTTGTTTTAAGCTCTATGCATCTAATGCTGCCCTCAGCAGTGGCAGTATCCAGGCCTTAACAAGAGTTTATTTTTTTTTAAAAAGATGTAAACAACATATATAAAGTATACTTCACCATATAATCATTTTAGAGGATACTAGCGCTGAAGAGGAGAGAGATTATTTCAAGGATTAATCAGATGATAAAGATTAAGCAAATGGAAAACTAGGATGAATATTGGGGGGGGAAAAATAATCTTGCTATTGCAGTCCAGTGCAACAGAGAGGAAATGGAAGGGCTGTTTATTGGGTTATTTCCAAAGGAGTAAGAAAAATATTTAATCAAGAACAATCTTTCCTTGCTTAAATCACCCAAATGTTATTTGCCTTCTCAGATTGATGTAACTTGTAAATTTAGCATTCATTCCCCCTGTGTTAAGACATGGTACAAATTTCCACCCGTTTTGGGAAAGTACTGACATTTGGATACATGCTTAGAACAAAACATCTGTTTAGAAAGTCTGTTGAATTGGAGTCTACACCTCCAGGTGATCCATGGGGAGCTGTAAATCATGGAATCGTAGAATGGTTCGAGTTGGAAGGGACCTTCAAAGCCCATCCAGTCCAACCCCCCTGCAAGGAGCAGGGACATCTCCAACCAGATCAGGTTCCTCAGAGCCCTGTCCAACCTGGCCTTGAATGTTTCCGGGGATGGGGCATCCACCACCTCTCTGGGCAACCTGGGACAGTGCTCTACAGATGTTGTACTGCAGAGCATCCTTCCATACCTGTGCTCTGTACTGCCCACTGCAAGCTCTGCCTGTGAGTGCCTTGCAGCATTTCTGTGACGCGCTCCTGTCCATCTGGCTGGAATGTGGTGACACGGCCATAAGCTCACCTCACACAAATGAATCTGCTTTGTTTAGGTGTTGTAATCTACTACATGACAGACATGCACATGGTAACACTTGTGCAGGCAAAAAACAATGAACTGCAAAAGTACCTGGCTCACTTGTTGGTAGGCTTTATTGTCCCTAATACAGGATGAGTTTAAATTACAGTCTTTAATTCCTTACGTTATTTTGAAAAGCTGTACAAGTTATGTTAAAACTGTCGCATTTTTCTTGTGACTTCATCTTCAGAGGAAGCTGCCACCTGCTTTTGTTATATTTTCATGCTGAAAGATCGTCAGTGGGTCTCTGCTGCGTTGCACTGAAGTTCTCTTTCCATTGTAATCCTATATATTAATGGGATCCTAATGACCTTGCTAATAAACATCCAAGATGCAAACTGACTGTTTTTCAACTTCATAATATTTTTCCTAGCAAGGGCAACATAATGGAATCACCAAGAGGGCTTCAAAAAGTTCCTTCCCAGTTGTTTTTCTCTGGTAATGTAGTGCCTGTGTGCTTATAGCATGAGATCACTGAGACAATACTAGGGAAGTAGATTTAGTGTCACTTTAAAAAAACCTGTGTAGTTGATAGGTGGTGTAATTTGCGGAACAGTGATCTAATCCTAAATGGAATTATGGGCACTCATGAATTTTCAAGATTGTACGTTTAATGATGATGGAGTTTCATTTTATCTTCTGTACTTTGTGGTTGAAGCTGCAGGGCTGCAAGCAAGCATTAAAATTTGATGAAAGAGATTTTCCCATAGAGAAGATATGTATCTGATACTAATCAATCATCCAGAATTGACCCTAGCTGGGGTTTTTAGGGCCAATACAAGGGTAATGGGTTGGAGACAGAAGGACTATTAGAAAAACAATGATCAGATGCCAGTAGGATTGACCAGGGCAAGTGTGGTAGCATACGGGTTTTAGAATACCGATGCTGGATGTGCCTGTCACAAGTGTAGGTAAAGATGATGTTTTTCTGGCATGTATAGGGGCCAGCAACTCTGATAAACTGTGAGGTAGGCTAAGTCTCTTGTCCAGTTTATGCTTTCTCTGATTCATCATTTCTCTTTACAGTGAGAGTAAGGAACTATTACTCACAAAGATTAAGTGATTCTTTACTTAAAATTTCAACAGCAATTCCCTATAGGCATTTCTGTCTGAAAGCTGTGCGTTTTTTCTCCTTCGAAGTCCAGTGCTTACTGCTGTAAAGTTTTTATTTTTTTTCTCTTTTCTACTTATACCTGTTCAGCTCTGGCTCCTGGTGGCTGAGAACAGCAACTGCCAGTGCTCTCTGGTCTTTGGAAGGCTAGTCAGGTGGAAAAGAAGTGATGCTTCCTTTAGCTCCACTGTCATTTAACTTTCCCACAGTTACAAGGATTTCCAGAGCAATTGTTTCTTCAGCTTCTCTCTGTGCCAAGGACTAAAGAGGTGATTTTTTTTTTTCTTGGCTCAAATCTTTCTATTTATTATGCTCTTAAAACCCATAAGAGAATTGCTAGTATTTTCTTGTGACTCCAGTGATACTGGCCCAAGGCTCGAGGCACGCTGAAGTGTGGCTAGTAAACATCCTGAAGTTTGCTTATTAAATGAGATCTCTCAGGCTGTCCTCTTTTCGAGTTGTAGAGTTAGAAATTCCATTTTCTTTGCAGGAGATCACGGACCTTTCTTTATGCTTCATTTATTTGTCTTCTGTACTGTTGCACAGAGGTTTGCCTTTGCATTTTCACCATCACTTCTATCTTTGAAAGCTTCCCCTGATCCCAAATGCTGCTGTGTTCTGAGCCACATGGCCAAACTCTAGATTCTTAGGTAGCTTTAAATCAAATTTAGGACCTGCTAAGAAGATATAGATATGATAAAGGACTGAACAAGGAGATCAGTTTGGAGTTTGAAAATCAGAATTATTATATTAATGTCACTCCTGGCCATTTTTGTGAGTGGCCCAACAAACTTTTCGTATTACTTTGGCTATATGCCTCCCTCTTCCCTCAGCTCTCCTGCCTCGCAGGCTGCATTCCTGTGATCCTTATGTCTGTTTTTCCTTTCCATCTCAGTAGTTGTTACAGGACTAAGTGAAAGCACCTTTAACTTAGTCAGCATAAGAGCATGACATCTTCAAATGTCCACCCTTCTGTTCTTATTTATGTTGCCAAGAAGGTGCACAGCTGAGTAGGCACCTAAGTACACAAACTAAACTGGGCAGTTTGCTGAGGTTGATTCTCTCTTGTTGCTGGGCACAAGCCACACATCACTGTTAGGAGCAGGAATATTTCTCACTTGTTTTCCTCAGGGGCTTTTTAGTCTGTGTATCTTGAAGTGTGTAGAAGGTTTGTGTGCTAGTATAATATTGTACCTTCTTACAGTTGGGATAGAATTCTTTGCTCAGTGTTGCTGTTGTGATATTGTTCCATCTTCTGTGTCTCCTGCTAGTTGAATTAAGATTTCTGGCATCAGAGGGTTGGTAAGAGAATGGATGTATTCGGTTTTGTGTTTCTTCAAGGCAGCACCTCCAAGAGAAAGAAGAAACCATGTGTTCTTTGAGTGGGCCTGTGTTGTGGCTGTTGCCCTGTTGCTTTTTTTGTACCAGGACCAGCACTGGGAGAGAAGCTGGGGACACAGCCTTTGCCCTTGTGCCCAAGTATCTGTAATGTCATAGAATCATAGAATCACATGGTTGGATGGGACCTATAAGATCATCTAGTCCAACCGTCTTCCCACTACCATTGCTGCCACAGCTACTAAACCATATCCTGTAGCTTCTCATCAAGCCGCCTCTTGAACACTGCCAGGGACGGAGACTCCACCACCTCCCTGGGCAGGCCGTTCCAGTGCCTTACCACTCTTTGAGAGAAAAAGTTTTTCCTCAAGTCCAATCTAAACCTCCTCTGGTACAACTTGTGGCCATTTCCTCGGGTCCTGCTTGTTGCCTGGGAGAAGAGGCCAAACCCCTGTTCATCACAACCTGCCTTCAGGAAGCTATAGAGTGCAATGAGGTCTCCCCTGAGCCTCCTCTTCTTCAGACTAAAGAATCTCAACTCTCTCAGCCGCTCCTCATAAGACTTGTGCTCCAGACCCCTCACCAGCTTTGTTGCCCTTCTCTGGACACGTTCCAGGGTCAGGATGCTTCTGCCTCAATTTCTTGAAGCAGGCTGTCTCCAGGACCTGCCTTGGGCCTGGGATCTTCCTGAGCCCCTCTCTGGACACAGCAGAAAAACTGTGGCTGCAGGTGGAGAGAAATGACAGTAACACAGTCTGAGTGTGGCTGAGCCTTAAAACCAGGCTTTGCTTCCAGAGTTACAAGAAAAGCTTGACCCTAGGATCATTAATGGAACAACTAATATTAAAAGGAAAGCTAGCTGTGAATGTTTTGATGAAAATTTTCTCATTGGAAAATACTGACACTGTCTGCATCTTACTGGAAACATGTCAGTTTGGTCAAAATCTGTCAGGAAATTTCTCAGGCACAAGATGGAAATTATTGTAAAAGCCAACAATAATGAAGACATTAATTTTCAGACGTTGGGAAGTTTGGGTTCAAGACCTTAGTGTTTTTAGAGCAAATCTTTAATCTTTCTCTCCCAAATTCCCAGACTGAGCAACTACTTTTGAAATAAAAGTTATGATCTGAATAAGTGCAATAGTCAGATAAACTGACTGTCTCACTGTGTAAGTGGTGTAGTTTATAACCCAGTTATGCATTCCAGAACTGATTCGAGGGGAGCGATCTATCAGTAGCAACTTCTACAACATTTGAGAATCCATCTGAATCAAAGGATTCAGAATTAAAGGTCCAGGTTTCCCAGATCTCACCTTGCCTTTTCTGCTAGTCTTTGCCAGCAGAATCAGAATCAGTAGAAACCATGGGAAAGTGTATCTTTAGCTCCATGTGGTGTTAATTACATGGACAATATATAACATTTACTAAAATAGATGCTTATTATTTAAATTTCTGAGTGAAAGAGTTAAGAAAGAGGGAGAATTAGGAAAATTTATGTAATTGGTGACTGGAACAAGATTTTTTTACTTTCTTTGCAGAGGAGAAAAAAAAAAAATTATCTTGGCTACCATGAGATTCTTTCAGGTATGGCAAAGAAACGTTCTCCTTTATACTTTAGGTAGGCAAAGGCTTGAATAATACTTGTGGTTAATCTTTGAGGTGCATTTTATTAAAAAAAAAATTTAAAAAGAGCCAAACAAAGTGGAAAACATCCACCTGTGCACTATGCATAAGCTTGCATGGCTGCATTCTGTTCTTGTTTTAAGCCCAGCTTATGAAAGAACAAAAATAGTGTGTTCAGCAAGAACTCATGAGAGACTGTTCTACTCACCTGGGGCCTCCTCTTCCACCTGTAAAGATGCAACAATTGTAATTACCATTGCCGCTCAAGTCCAGCGACACTGGCAGTGCATGGGGTCTATAGCGTATTTGTGCTTGTGCCTGTGACCTTCCAATAAAGGGCTGAACCGGAAAACCATTATCATCGCAATCCATCCTGTATTAAACTCCCCATAAACTGGAGAGAAACTGTTTTGTCAGCCTGAGTTTACGCCTGCAGCCCTAGATACTGAACCATTTAACTGCTTGCAAATGTCAGCAGTTCTAGCTTGTCTGTTACGATGCTTCACTGAATTACAAACTGCTGGCATGAGGTATGAAAATACTATTTTTTGGGTTTTTTTTCCCGATGTGAAGTAGGCCATCTGTGCATTGTTCAGTGCAATACTACCTTCCCACTCTTTAGAACACTTAGTGTCCTAGATGAGTCATAAAAGTGAGTTGGTCCACGCGTTCTGATTATATGAAGTATGTTAATATTCATAGTTTTATTAATATTCCTGTAGCCTAAAAAGTGGAGATGCATGAATTTCAGTTCAGCTGTCAGTCAAGCAAATACTTTCATGTTGATGTAATGATAAACTCATGTAAGACGTCAAAACCTGTGGAATGTGATTTTAAAAAGTCTGCTGAGTTCACTTCTTGCATGGTGGTAGGAAAGCTGAGTGACAGTGTGTGTGCATCAGATCACTCGGAGATTGTGGATAGAGATGTGTTGCCTGTTGCACAGGTCTGCAGGAGAGCACGGAGATGCTTGAGTAAGACATGGAAAGAGAGGGGTCTCCCCTCAGGGGAACATCAGACCAGATGTAAATGATGAATGGTAGGTGACAAAGTGAGCAGGCAGCAGGAACAGCACTGAGTGGGGTGCCTTTTGGGGAGCAGCTTCTAAGGAACCAAAGGGACAGCAAAAACCACTGAGAAGTCAAAGCTTCAGCTTGGGTAGAGGCAAAGCTTCATGACCCGGTTCAGTTCTCCCCCAGCTTGGGGACAGCGTGTCCTGGATGCCAAAACAGACCTATCCCACAGGGCCTGTCCCGAGGCTGGCTTTCACTACACTCCAGTGGGCTGTGGTAGAACCATAGTCTGGCAGCACAGAGCTGCTTAGCAGGCTCAAAAGGAGCTCAAACAGGTAGTTTGCAGCTTTTATAGGGTTCTGTACTGCTGTGGGCACCAAAGCTACTCGAGGCAAGCTGAGAAAACTGTGCTGCACCATGGTCTGCAGGATGAATGTACCCATGAAACTGCGCTGACACAGCAGCCAGGGAGGTTGCTGTGCCTAGTTCAGAGACTTCGATATGATTCTCTGTCTGTAAAAACGAACAGTGTGCTGATTCAGGGCAGTCCTGTGAGAGCAGGCAGGTGCATGTGAAGAGCTGTGAATAAGCATGATGATGATAATGGGTATTGTCACTCTGCTCTCGCCCTGGAGAAATGATGTGGAATGAAAGCGCAGTGTGGATTTTCCTGGAGGTAACATGAAGCTCACTCACCAAACTGCAGATGCAGCTCAGTTTGAGCCTTACGTGGCAGAGCGCTTTCTTTTACATTCAAATGTTGCTTTTATCAGAGGTATTCAGTGCAATGAGATTCATTCCTCTCTTTCAATTACTTTAGTATTTTGCTCTTGTTCATTCTGTTTAATCTCCCCTCCCTTTTGTTATGCAAAAGATATCTACATATGTATTTTCTACGTAATAGAAGAACATGGGCCATAACTGATATTTTTGCCTAGGTCGTAACTGATAGTTTTTGTGTGTGGAGTAAGGTGGTGTATTTTTGGATCCAAGTCAGTGAAGCTTTTTGTGTCCACGGTTTAAAGAAGAAGAAAAAAAAAATTATTATCCTTAAGTCCGTGTATTGGGAACCAGGAAACTGGAACTGGTCCCTGACTTTGCCACTGGCACTGTGTGTGGCCATGGGAAGTCTTGTCAATTTTTATACCTCGGTTCTCCATCTGTACCATGGTATGATGCTACCTCCTTCGTATCTGTCCTGTATGTAAACTTGAATATAAGTGTTCCGATCTAGAGGTGACAGTCTAAATTAGAAGTTCCGCTGGCTTCTTAAAGTAAATTATCTTCCTGTGTCATCTTCATGCTAGGCTATTAATGTGTATAAATAATGAGCCCAGCTAACAGCATCAAAGAATATATAGTATGTTAGCTCTTACTGCCAAGAGCACAGGCGGTTTATTGAGGGAAGGAAAGGAGGTGGAAGTGAGGTTTTATTGCTCCTCCTGACTGAAGAGTCAAAATCCAGTCCAGGCTGATCTGATCCACAGTGGGAATTCCTCTCTTGTGCATGGAGCGTTGGGGTGTGACATGCCCCTTTCTTCTACAGCTGAAACGTGATTTAGGTGCTCCTAGAAAGTACCTGAGTATGGCAAGTACTTTTCACTAGTTACTGTCATCTCCAGCAAACAGTCTGACAGCCGACTTAAATATGAGCATTTTATTTTACACTCTTGAATATGCCTTTTCTATTTTACACTCCTTGACTAATATTCATTCTCATGAATGCTGTATCAAAGATGCCATCTGAGTACTCTGTATATTTATAACTTAAAGTTGGTAAAATGATGAGAGATTTGATCTTGCCCAAGCTGGACTCCATTGGCTACATAGGTGTCATTCCCAGTTCATGCAGAGGAGAACAGCCACACAGAGTTTTTATATACTACAATTGCACATAGACTTTGTGTTCATTTTGCCTGAAGACAATTCAGTTTTAATCTCTTACAGTGCAAGCTCAAAATAAAAATAAAAATAACAGTTCTAAATACCAGAGCTTCTATCACAAAGTTGCTGAGTGAAGGGCTGTCGTGTTACATTAAGAGCACAGTTACTGCAACTGATGACTTCGTATAGTATATTTGCCAGGCTGTCTCCTGTGTAATCATGAGGAATGCATTGACTTAAAAATAACTGCACGTAAATAAGTCGTGAAAAAGTCTAGGAGACAACTGAAAGTTCCTACTATGCTTGGTACCATGGAGAAATATGCCAGAGCTACCAAAAAAAATTATCTTTTCATTATGTGTTCCAAAAGATAGAGACCAGCATCCCAAGAATTCTTTAAAATGTTTGGATAGAAAATTGGCACAAGTAGTAAGACTTTGCTAGTGCTTAAGCCAGGGTTAATAGACTGAGTCCAGGCAAATACCAGTCTGTGGTATTGCCTGAAGTGCATTGCTGTGTCTTGTTGTAGAAATGAGTTAAGGAAACAGCTGTTGAGGCTTGCTGTGGTTACGAAATACTGAGTATTCCATGTTTGTCTGAGACAACTTTTCAGACGTCAGCATCTACAAAATATGTATTCCCTGGTTCTCATGTGGACTAAAGCACTTTGGCTTCGTCCGAAGCCCTGAAGTATAAATATAGTCACTGTCAGATTCTTCTGATTTGGCTAGATAAAACCCAACCGATAATATTTTCAGTGAACTTAATAAATTTGGAATTGCATCAAGAGAAAGGGCAACAGCTACTTAACTTGCACACATAAATCAATGCCAAGTTGCTCAGACATGTTACTGTCCATTTGAAAGCTGGTGGCTGACATTGATTCTCCTATAGGATTTTATCTTGAAAAATTCTTCTGATGTCTTTCTCTCTAATGTAATTAATTTTCTGTCTTTTTTTTTTAGCTCACCAAGTCTTTTTACTGCCAAAAACTTCATTTTTGTTTGTCTCTTTCTTGTCACCTGTTAGCATTTCTATTTGTTAGAAATTTTTTATTTGTTTTTAAGAGGGGTTGGTTGCGTTGTTTCAGCAAAAATTGGTTTTGCCAAAAATTTGATTTTTTTAAGACAAAAAATGTTGTGTTTTTTTTTTTTTAATTAATGCAGTCATATTTCTGTCAAAAATGGAGAGAGAAAACACTCTGAAACCTCACATGTTTATAGTTTTGCCTTAACTGTGATTTGCAATGAAGACTCAAAACACTTCACAGGAAACCTTGTTTGTGTTTGTAAAACTTGTAATAGACATTTTTCTCCAGCTGTCTTTAATTTTGAATGTTTCTAAATCCTTTCCACCTGGCACTGTTTGCTAAATTTTCACTGCAGATATTCTGTGTATGCCCTCCCTCCAGGAAGGCTGAGTGGGGTCACAGGAAGGCTTTTAGCTGTTTCTGTGAGGGAGGATTGTGGTGCAGTAGCGCTGTTGCTTTAGCGTTACTTGGATCAATACGGAAGGTCAGAAAAAAAGAGCTCTAGGCCTATTTCCAGTGGTGTGTTTTGTATTTACTCCAAATTAGCTGTGACCTAAAAGTTACCATTTAGTGACCTTGTGGTGGCTTATCTGTTGGGCTATAACCATCATCCACCTCATAGCAACCTTCATCCAAGTTATCTGGACATCTCTTAGAGAAGCCTCCTTGTTTTTACTCCTCTTCTGTACCAGGTAAAGCAGAGTTGCAGAGATGCTATATTTTGTCCTGTATCTTGCGGTGGGTCAATGGCAGATGAGGCAACAAGAATCAGCATGTTCTCTGGTCTAGCAGCATGTGAGAGGTTTGAAACAGGGAAAAGAATATGAGGGTTATTGCACCATGTAGCTAAGATGTGAAATTACTGCAGATGCCAAAGATTTCCATGGACAAATTAGTGGAAGAGACATTCTTACTATCTAGGCACATGTACCTCAGAACCAGGATGTCTCTGAGCTGCAATCTGCAGAAGGGTATTTGGGGCTGGTACTTTCCCTCTCGCTTTCTTCCCTGTGCATCTAGCTTGGTCACTGAGAGCCAGGATGCTAGGGCCAGAGAGATACTTAGTCCAACCCTGTATAGCTGGGCCTAGCGTGTTCTCAGCTAGAAAGTGAGAAATGAATTAGTTTGTCAGTGTAACTATCTGATCTCTAGAGACTTCCTCTCGTAAAAAGGGCTGAGACGCATCATCAGGTCAGTGTCACACAACATAATCTTCTGTTGCTTGGGCGGTACCTGCTCTGCGGGCAAACATCAGGTTGCAGTTTTGAGTACTGGCAGTCTGGCACCTTTCGTGAACACTAAATTAATTTTTAAAGTGAAAAAGAGCTGAACCATTGCCAACAAGTTATAAGGCTGGGGAAGGTACGTGAGACTTGGGAGGAGGCTGCACAAGAAGGGCACTAAGTGAGAGATTCTTCCGGACAAGATCTGTGCTCTGAGCCATATGTAACTGCACTGAACTGGAACGTGTTAAATGATTGATAGGAGATGTAGGCTGTCTCCAAGCAGCACAGAGACCCCAGAGACTGGTAAATAATGAATACAATTCTTCTGCTGTTAGTGGTATGACTCATTGCTTGCTCTCTGTTTTAAACACCTGCCGTAGGGGCCAGAGGAAGACTGGGCAGTCTCTTAAACCTGGATTGCAAGAAAAAAAAAAAAACCAAACAGCTAGCTTTTGAGGTCTCACTGCTGCCTGGTCATTCCTTATCCACCTGAATACAAAAGATATCAACGGTAACTACTGGTAGAGGTAGCCTGGCCAAGGAGGACAAATTCTGTCCTTCTGTATTGTTTGGCAATGGAGGACCTGGATCCACGAGTTATACTTAGGTCTCCTAGAAACCAGGGAGGCAGGAAGGTGACAGTAGACATGAAACTCTCCAGATGTGTCTCTCAGAGCTTCTGCCAGCAGATGCCAAGGGCTTCCCTGTGAGCAGAAGCCTGGGAAAGTGCTGTGACAGAGCCCTTCTGCCAAGTGAAAGCCCCTTGAATCACTGACCCAGATACCCAGCTGCTACGTGTGGATCAGTAGTGGCACTGGCAAAAACCTGATACTTTGTCCCTTCATTCTGTCCATTTGACCAGGGCCAAAATAGTAAAAAATTAAGTCCTCCATTTCCTTCCTCAGCACTGACATTTAGAAGACCAGGAGCCATTTCCATTGGTAATATCACTGTCAGAGTCTGTGCCAGTTCCACTGTCCGGTGTTCGGGGGAGCTCAAAGCTTCTTAGCACCGTGTATAAAACCAAATTTTGTTGTAGCAGCAGAATGGTGTTCCAGGATGCCAAGTCCAAGGAACAGGCTGCAGTGGTCCCTCCCTCATGCACCAGTGTCCTTTGCTTGCCTATTTCTGGGTGTCGGTCTTTGCTCACAAATGAGCATGGTGAACAAATGCAAGTCCTCAGCTCCTTGAAGGGAGGCTTGAATGAGGTTTGATGCAAGTACCAACCATCAGGTCACACTGCAGAAAGTGAGTGCAATTGGTCAGCCCCTGCCTAGATCTATCTGGAGCAGAGAAGAGGATAGTGAGGAAGATGAGGACTATTGCTCTGTTTGGATGCCATTTTCTCCCACTGGGAGAGCACTGTAGACTGGGCAATCTACTTTACAAGTCATTCAGCTAGAAATTGTGGAAAATAGCTTAGCAGACTATATTTCAGCTTATTAGAAGTATAGGAAAGCTAAGGCAGTATTTTGCAAGCCATTTTGCCTATATTTTGACATCAAAATAGAGATTTGAGCACAGAGCCATTGATGTGATTGTCATAGCTGTGTTTTCATCTCTGATTAATTTATCCACAGCTATCCACCTATGCGTGAAAAGATGATTTGCCTTATTGCCTGAAATTCTTGAAAAGAGATGGTAAGAAATGCCTTGTAATATACTGGGAGAACATAACCATGCTGCTTTTGCATTTTCTTGTAGTAGGGAAGTTTTCTTTAAAACGAAGGGATCAAGCTTAGTGTTGTGGCAAACTTTCCTCTCCATTTTTAGAGTGCTTATTTAGACGTACAACCAGAATTTGCTTGGGATTAACTTTGACCTCAGATACCTAAGATCTGTTAGTGATGTGAGATGAAAATAAAGACTAATCAGTTTGTGTAATATTTGTAATGCCATAGCATGGAGAGACCAGATGTAGAACAAACAGAAGCCCAAAAACTGCATGACTTTGTCTTCTAGGTGCTTTGGCATTTTCCTAGCTCATGGAAGTTGCTGTGTAAGTAAGTAACTCTCAGAGTTTATTCTATAGTACACAGTAAAACTGCAAAGAGCACCAAATTTGGGAGATAGCCTGTTCTTTTACTGCGTAATAGAAAAGTGGTGTTTAGGAGTATGTGGCTGTTTGGCAGGTAGTGTACAGCACGGTGGAGCGACGTTAGGCTTAGTTATATGAATGACTTCTTAATAATTGACGTATATTGATTAACATTCATATCATGTATCTCCTTTTTGCGATAAGACCATAGGTAAGGCTGTAGAAGGTGGGACAGGGCAGGAGAAAAGAGAATGGAGGAATAGAGAAGAAAGAACTGAACAAACCGAGGTGGCAAAAAAAAAAAA
Organism: Chlamydotis macqueenii; assembly: GCF_036417535.1. Taxonomy (NCBI): domain Eukaryota; kingdom Metazoa; phylum Chordata; class Aves; order Otidiformes; family Otididae; genus Chlamydotis; species Chlamydotis macqueenii. The sequence goes on along the minus strand of NC_141567.1, from coordinate 18,044,650 downwards.
AATGTTCAGGGGAAAAAATGCCAGACACCACACTCCTTGTTCCAGAAGTGTTGCTTGAACATGTCTTAAGGCTACAATTAATGAACCTGTGGTGGGAGGGTCTCTGAGATCTTGTTATTTTGTTATTTTCTGGTACAGAAAGCTTTCAAAGAGTAAGAAAATTCCTAGAAGTCCAAACCCAGTAACTGACAGGTGCAGCTGTAGCAGCTGTATCTGAATTGCTGAGATGCACTGAATCCTTCTTTTGAAAATCAGACTGCTTTAATCTTGAAATACCTCATCATCCTCCGCTGGCTGCTTTGTCTGTTTTACCAACAGAGAATCTGTCAGCTGATGAATGAAAGGCCACAGTTTCATAGTTTTTGAACTGAGATGTTCAGTTCAAACATCTATTTAAACCTGCTGCATCTGGGCCTGGCCTGGCCTGCCTAAGGTTTGCTGCCCTACTGTCTTCTCCATCCCAGGGCCAGCCTTGTATTCAGGTCTCACTTTTCTGGTGACTAGTCCCTGCATGCCCAGGGCTGTTACTAATCAGCTACTTGTGTGAGATTTGGGATGTATTTATATTTGTCTGTTTGGGATAAGACTCATGTTCATATTTCCTAGTATTGGCCCCGCAGACTAGGAGAGGGAGTTTTTCTTAGTGTTTTAAAAGTGTTGTTCTCTGTTGCCCTATTTTCCTTTTTTTTTTAATTCAGAAACTATTCATTGTCTGCTTGCTAGTAGGAATACCACTGATTCGCATCAACGTCTTTGCCTCCCTTACTGCTCCATATTCATAACCACCCTGCATCACAGTATTTTTTCCTGACACATATCCACTTAACCAAAGGCATTGATAAGTTATCTCCCTATTTAGTCCTTCTTTCTTCTGCAAGAAATTTTCTTTCCTTCCTTTCAAAGAAATTGAAACCAAAAAATCCTTTGAGGTCATTGGGAAACTGGATCTTTCCCTAGATCAGCCTCCAGTGTTTGTTAGATCGTTTTAGTGACTACACTGTCTGTCCTTCATCCACAGTTGTGCGTCACATGTTAGTTGTCTGCCTCTTCTCAAGTTAATTTAATGACTGTAATGTGCGCTTTCATTTGATTTTGGGCATTCAGATAAGCAATCTTACCTGTCATTAATATATATCCTTCTGACAGTACTTCTTGGGCCTCACAAGCCTAATGCTGTGGACAGTCTTGCAGAATAGCTCAGCTCTGCTTTCAAGTTTTCTGTCGTACTGCAGTTGTGTGTAGAAGCCACACCTGTGATCTTAAATATATTTATTGTAAGAAGCAGCCCTTGTTCTGCAGAGCTGGCAAGCTAAATAAATGAGACAGATGACAGATGAAAAAGAAATGGAGGCACCAGCGGGCTGCGTGACTTGTTTGACCTCGTGTGGCTGGTCAAGGTCTCACTTGCAGGGCCTGTGACAGAGCTGGAAAACAATACAACTGTCTGGCTCTGCGTCTCTTTGGCACATCTTCTAGACCAGACAGTTGCCCAAAGTATCAGGTGGTGAGACCTTACAAATAGTCTAACGGTGCAAATATTTGTCAGCCCATGAAAAATTATCAGGAATAAGTGTATAAGCCTTTGTGGCTTAAATGGGATTACTAAGAGTTTATACTGGCTTCTTTCAAGGGTAGCAGTGATGGAGAAATTGTGGAAATACCAGCAGTGATGCATCTACTTCTGTAAAGTACAATATCATTCCCAGAGGGAGTGGTTTCTGGGAAGGCAGCATTAAAGTTCCAGAAGGATGCCTGTGGCAATTAAATAGCCTGTCTGGGAATCGGCCACGCTGCTCCTGTTAATTGATAGGCCCTCGGCAAGAGTGTCCTTTCACCAAAGTAGGAAACACTCGGATCATCGTTCGCTTTCGGTTCCCAGCTCTGTACCCAGCTACGCAGGGCAAGGGCAGGAGTGAACGAGCACAGCTGGGAAAGGCAAAATCCACAAAAAGACAGAGCAGTTTCTTTTCAAAAAGCGAACCCGAGGAGGTTTTGATTTCTGTTGGCTTTCCCTTTGCCCAGTTCACACACTGGACTCAAAGTCTTGGTTTTATGACAGTTTGCATAACATCAGGTGTATACTTCAGATACTGTTATTCATATCCACCTAGGTTCCTGCCCCTAGAGACATGCTTTGAGTTCATCTGCTGAGAAGATTCATTTACAAAATAACTTTTTTACCAATGTTGACTAAGACATAGCCAGCACCTAGTAGGGATTTATCAGTTAAACTACTAGGGTGATTTTTTTCCTTTGTTTTTAGCATGATAGGGGGAAGGGTACTATGGTAAGGAAATCAAAGAAAGTTGGCCAGAAAGAACTACAGTACTACCTTGGAGAGAGTTTTTCTAGATACTCAGGAGTGTTTTATTAGTGCAATAAGACACAACGCCTATCTTACATCTAGTTAAAAAGTATTTTGTTACCATCCTATTTGATTTGATGTGCTAGAAACCAGTTCTAATATGCAACTAAGCATTTGCAAATAAGCCTTTATCGCAGGCTGCAATAAAGGCAGGTGGCACAAGACGGCTCTGGGTTTAAGGCAGTGTTACCTGCACGCTGCCGTAGGAGAGGGATGGCCCAGCGCAGACTGCACGGATGGGATGTGCTCTTGTGGTGACCAGGTGCTGTACAGGGGACAGCTGGAGCTGAAATCACCTTCTCTGTTAGGAAATGGAATGCTTTCACGCTCAAAGTGAAGAGAGTTGTTAGCTATACTAGAGAATTGTATTGGTTCTCGGGTCGCTAGAACTTGTGTGTGCTCTGCTGGAGGGTGCGTTTGTACTTCTGTTCTTCTGAACTGCTAAGGGGCAGGTGCTATTCAGCAGCTGTTTCGCTGTATGAGTTACAGGAGGAGAGCTGTCAAAGCAAAACTCGAGGAGACACAGCCAGCTGTCTCCCTGAGGCACGCTGCATGCTTTAGCGAGCCTTGCAAACCGTGAAACTCTATCCCTGCTGCCTCTTCTATGCTGACAATAGAAAAGCCCCACAGCTGAGGCTGTGCAGGATTGTCTCCCAGCCCTGCCTTACAATACTTGCAAGGTTTATTGGGGAGAGTGCCAGGAGAGGATGGCATGGGAAATGGCTGGTGGCCAGCACAGCTATGAAGTATTAACTTTAACCACTGAGCAGCAAAATCAGAGCCAGAGGGGGGGAATGTCATAACTAAGAACTGGCCAAGAACCACCACAGGCTGATTGTGGTGAGCAGCTGCTGAGAGACTGTGCTTGAGTTTTAAAGGTGCTTAAGTGCCTGCTGAGGTGGATGGAGTTTTGAACCTCCCCAGAGAGCCTACCTGGAGACTGTTTTCAGTCTTTCTTCTTGATCTTTGTAAGTTCCTCTACAGCTGATCATGTGCTTTTTACTCTCTGTTCAGAGAGACTCTGTTTGATGGTGTGTCATTGAAACGTCTTTAGCATGAGTCTCCCATCTCATCTCTGCCATTTAGCGGCCCTGTGTTTCAAATATACGTCTGTTACAAGAGCTTCAGGGCGGAGGAAGATGGATATTTCAGAATGTTTATCGAAGGTAGTACTGCCAAGAACCATTTGAAATGGTACATAGCTCGGTCATTGGCAGGATGTTTTCCAAATGTTTCTTACCACATTCTGCGAAAGAAGCAGTAGTCAATTGGCAGCTAAATCAGTAATGTAAAAGGTTAATATCAAACAAATGTGAAGAGCGTTGTAGCAGTCTGCCAAGCACTTGGCTTGAATATGAGTGTGACAGATGGATCCCAGGTACCAAAGCCAACATCTGATGTACAGAGGAAAACATAGTCTGTAACACTGCCTTACTTATCGTATAATCTCCTTCCGAAGATAAGTGGCTCTCCCTGGCTTCCAGGAGACCCAAAGCTACCCTCACGATGTTACTCATAGCAGGACTTCCCAGAATGTGCGATCAGGAAGCTTCATCCCAAAGTGTCAGATGGGTTGAGAATGATCCAATGCAGCCAGTGCAGAGGAGGGAGCTTCCAGTGGTTGTTGGATATGTTCCTCTGTGGAGCAGGGCATCCTTTCACCTGTGTGGCCCCCAGCGTTCTGTGCACAACCAGGTGATAGGGAATACAAGGGTTTGGGCTGTGACTAACACAGAGGCTGTTTGGAACTCTGTGGATGGATAAAGGGCCCAGAAGGAGTGGAATTGCCACTGGAGGTTGAGTCATTAACTGGAGCAGGTGATATTGAAGATCCCAGTTTAACAAATAACGTGGAGCATTCATACAAAGCTATTCTTATTTTGAGCATTTAATATATTAGCATATATAAAATAGGGACATAGATTTGATCAGGAAAGATTTAAAAAATTTCCAGGATTTCTAGTTGAAATTGGGTTGGGAAAAGTGAAATAAATGGAATGTTAAAAGGGGGAAGAAGTAATGGATAATTATTCAGTGTTGCTATTTTTCCAAACTGAGTGTTTTTTCCCTTGTGAAAAGGTTTAATCAAATGGAATATATTAGCTTTGGAACATTGATGTGAACATGTTTTCCTTTTACAGCCTTAAATTGTAACCATTGCCAATGGACCTGCACTGGAAGCTGTACATCAGACTGTGTCCTGTGCTGCACTCAGATGGTAAAACTCTTCACAACTCTGTGTGGCTGTCATTCAGAATGAATTCCCTGGTCCACGTAAGTCTGAGCGAAAGCAAATAATGGCCAACAGATGAAGGCTGTATGAAACCCAGGAAAAAAAAAAGATTTCTAGATGCTTTTTCAGAATATAAAGCATGTTGTGTATTTCAAAGCAGAGTGTAATTATCAGGGACTTTTAATCTCATACTGGAAGTATTACATGGTTATCCCAAGATGTTGAACAGGAAAATTGTTGTGATTTAAATTAATAGAAGCAGTTGTCTAGAAATAGTACTCTCTGCTTGAACTTTATCGTTCAGTTTAATTGAAAATGCATTACCTGAACTCACACATCAGCCTGGTAGGAGAAGAAGCTGCTGAGGGGCTGGGAGATACGGTCCCGCTATGGCTGACTGGGCTGCAGTCAGCAGGCCACAGCTGGTGATTTTCTTTGAAAACTGTTCCTCTCACGCCATCTTCTGGTCAGCTCTTTGGGATTGACTATACCTGGGTCTGAGAGATCCTCCTCCTAACCCTTCCCTGGTCTGCTGCCCGCGGGAGGTGAATCAAGATGGTAAGATGTCCTTGTTTGGTGAAAGCATTTCCATGCTCTTTCCTTCTTTTTGCTTCCCCCTGGTTTACGATGAGCAGCAAACATTTGATGCAGATGGCACTTGCTTATGCGTAAGTATGTTGAAGAAAGCTGTTTGTGTTTAATATCAAGTCTGCTCATGGATATAAAAGTCACAGGAACTACTATGAGCTCTATCTCCATCTAGATAGAAGCTCTCCATGTGCTGGATAGTCTCTTTTTTGAGGCAGGCTTTTCTGTAAATAGAGGCAAATATTAGCACCAAGTTGTTTAACGAGGTAATTTCTCCGTAATTGCTCACGCTGAAGTGCTGTGTGGCTTCCTGTGACTCAGCTCTCATTTGCAGCCTGTTGGATTAGACTGGTGTCTAGAGGAGCCTCTCGTGCTGCTGGGAGGGAAAGGTTGAATGTAGGTGCCTCTCTTTAGAGGGGTGCAGATCTTACCTTTTGGGACTGAGGAGTAGTGAGCCCACAACTGATTAAACCAACGAAAGTAGAACTAATGATGTGTAATTAGTAGAGTTAATTACCAGTTACTGGGATTAAAAACCCCAAAGTTCTGGGCTTCTTGTCTTGCTTTTTTTTTTTTTTTTTTTTTAAATGTTTCCTCTTCTGTGTGGTGTATGAAAAACCCACATAAACAACAGGGGAAAATGATTGACAGCCTTGGGGAAACAGTGAAACTCTGCAAAATGCTGCCAGGCACACCAAGCAAACTAACTGAAACAACAGGAAACAAGCAATTATTTTTAGGCAATACCTGTTGTAATAGGAGCCAAAATGATTCTGACAGATGTGTGATCTTTGAAACAAGATGACGCTATCCCATCACAGATGAGATTCTACTTGATCAAGGGTTGAGTTTAAACACTGCTTCTCACTTCACCATAACTGATGTGGTCCACTGGAAATTTCAAAACATTGGAGGGTGCTGCAGCCCCCACAAAGTCTTTATTTGGAAGTTGCAACTATCTTTGGCTCATTTCCCTGGATGGGGACTGTAAGGCAGAGTTCTACACTGAAGAAATGTAGAATACACAGCCTCTGGGGACATTACCCTTTCAAAGTGGCCCTCATGCTTCTCATGGACCACAAAGCCTTTGTAAATCTCCAAAGGAATTAAAAAAAAAAAAACCAACAACAACAAACAACCAAAAGCAAACAAAAACCCCCTGGTTCTGACCACCTGGGCCAGCTGAGGGTCTGTAGTAGCTACAGAGTCTCTTTGAGCTGTACCAGGACCAACAGGAATGGTGGAATGCTGAGGTGGCCAGAGCCATCAACCAGTCAGAGCCAGTCCAAAAAGCTCAAGGCTGTGTCACTGTCACCAGCTGCTCCCCTGCGGCGAGGAACTGCTGCAGGGTCCATTCAGGAGCACTCTGTCTCTGGGGTCTGGGTCTGGGTGACCCCCCTTATCTGAAGAAGGAAGAAGAGACACTGGGCCTAAGCTGCAGCTCTGCAGCTTGTGAATTTTGTTATGCAGGTACCATTCTGGTATCCTGGTGTGAAGAAAACTTCAGAAACCCAGCTTCAGGATATGTATTCTCAGCCAAATCCCATCTGAGCTGTCTTAGCTGCAAAAAACCCCACAAATTAGAAATTCAGACAGATGGGACCCCCTCAAAAAATGTGCACTATTTTGTCTCCCAAAAGGATTTTGACAAGTTATTTAAAGCTATGCATCCTATTACCATCTCTTCTGGTCTTTGAGGCACAATTCAAAATTAGAGTTTGTGTTTCAGCATGGGAAATGCAGAGTTGCAACAGCAGCAGCAGATAGCAATGAACAGGTAACAAGTTCTGTTTAGGTCAGGAAGAATTCCCTGCCTAGCTTCCATAACAGGCTATAAGCACATGTGAAAAAATATCTCTAGCTCCTGTAATGCATACACAGCACCCAGCATTATTGCCTGGTATGTGGCTGCCTGGAGTTAACTTTCAGAGGAGACTCAGCAGTTCAGTTGCATTTTGCTCTGTGAAGTTCTTATGTAATGCTGCAGGCATCAGGTACGAGTGATTGCTTTTGCACGGGTATCTGCAGCCGCCAGCAAACCTCTATCTCCGGAATGCAGCGAATACATGAAATCAAAGTGTTGGATTCAAAAAGGAGATTTGTGGATGAGTAAGTCTGAAGTTCAAACATTTGCTTCATAGAAAGTTAACAAAGCTTTTAAAAGGCTTTGCAGTTTTAGTTGGGGTTTTTAATTGGAGCCAAGAACAAAAGCTTGAACCCCCTGAGAAATACATGCAGGCATTTTGAGGGAGGTGATTCTGCCCCTCTACTCCACTCTCATGAGACCTCACCTGCAGTACTGCATCCAGTTCTGGAGCTCCCAACAAAAGAAAGACATGGACCTGTTGGAATGAGTCCAGAGGAGGCCATGAAGATGATCAGAGGGCTGGAGCACCTCTCTTATGAGGACAGGCTGGGAGAGCTGGGGCTGTTCAGCCTGGAGAAGAGGAGGCTCCAGGGAGACCTTGTAGCAGCCTACCAGTACCTAAAGGGGGCCTACAGGAAAGATGGGGAGTAACTCTTTAGCAGGGCCTGTTATGACAGGATGAGGGGTAATGGTTTAAAATAGAAGAAGGCAAGTTCAAAATTTATATAAGGAAAAAAAAATTTATGATGAGGGTGGTGGAACACTGGCCCAGGTTGCCCAGAGAGGCAGTGGATGCCCCATCCCCGGAAACATTCAAGGCTGGGTTGGACTGGCCTCTGAGCAACCTGATCTGGTTGGAGATGTCCCTGCTTCTTGCAGGGGGGTTGGACTGGATGGGCTTTGAAGGTCACTTCCCAGCCAAACTGTTCTATGATTCTATGAATTCAGCTTGTCTTCCACACAGTCCTTCCCTTGAAGCATGGCAGAGAGAAGCTGACCTGAGATATTTTTTTTTTTCTCCTGGATGTGCAGTAAAGTTAGGCATTCGGGGAGATTTTTGTCTCTGATTTTGGTTCCCAAGAATATTTCTAACCTATCCCAGAAAGCAGGGCAGGAACCTGATGACTGTAGCTACAGCTGCACACTTCAGACAAGAGTTCAGTTCTTAGCTGCCCTGGGAGCTGCACAGTTGTTTGCACCTGCAGCAGAGTGAGTGGGGGCTATGCCACTGAAAAGGAACAGGGACACTGGAGACCCTGTTCATGCTAAATGGTGGCCTGAAGCATAGCGTGATGGCAAAGCAGGTCCTTTTGGTCATGTTACTGAGGCTGCTCTGGGAGATCCTGTTCTGGCCACTGCTGAATTGGAGTAAGAGCTTACTGTCTTTGGCTGTCCTGCTCCCATCCCTCATGGTATGTTGTGCTCTGCCAGTGTAACTGCATATATAGTCACTCCCTAACCTAGTTCTGTCAGATGATGCAGGTTAGGTTAAGTATTTTTTTTATATGGCAAAAGTAGCCTCAAGGCTGGGTTCCCTCGCTCAACCTCTATTACAATAATAGCACGCGACATTCATATTGTGCTCTGCTCAAGTGTGTGTGATCAGCTCCTGATTGGACTTCATGTCTCTGTAAATACAAGAAACACAGAACAAAAAGCATGAGATTTTATAGCCAAATAGTCCCTAGAAATCTGGCCGGTTCCTGGAAGAGTTAACTCATTTAGAAACCTTTTAGTGGGCTGTATTGATTACATGGATGTGTTCAGAGCAGCTGTGGATATTGCAGTAACAATGAACCGAGGCAGTTTATCAGCGCATCAGTTATTTTACTGGTATAAAAAGGAGCTTTAATTGGACTAATGATGATGGGCTCAATCTTATGTTGAAGCTATCTGGACATCACAAAATTATCTCTCAGTGAGCTCATCTGTTTTGCAAGGAAGAAACTCATAATCTCATAGAATGGAAGATGTGCTGGCTATTTATAGCCACTGATTTTATTTGTAAGGAATATCGTGACTTCACAAGTGCAGTGGCACTAATCTCCCTGGTAAAGCATTTATCCTAATCTAAAGGGAGCTCTTTGCTACAAAGCCAGCCATGTACTTAAAAGGGCCATTGAACAAATTTGCAGCACTGCCTCTCATTTGCCTGTAAAAGCAGCAGGTGAATCAGTGTGTCCTGAATGCATAGCAGCCCGAGAGCCAGGCTGCTCTCTGAAAATGAGACAGAGAAGACAATATTCCTACCCAAAATGGCTGCAACTAGCTGAGATGAATGTAGGCAACAGCATATGAGCCGCTGAGAACGCACTGCAGCCATCCGGCTGCTGGAGATCTGCAGGTGTGGGTTTAACAGTTACCAGTTAAAAAGCAGGCTGCTGTTATTACACCAAGGACAGTGAGAGAGTTTATTTCTTGGATATTTTCTGTGCTGTTCCAAACTAGCTAGTCTGGGATAGCTTTGAGTATTAAGTAGTATGTATTGACTTTTTGTACCTGCTCCCAAGGGTTGAAAATACCTCTCTGGTTATGTTTGTAGAGATCACTGAGGACCATGGAGCGAGCTCCAGCACATCAAACATGCTCACAACTGAGCCAAATGGCGAATGAGTTAATCAGAAAGCAAGGGTGGCATGGGGTTTCCACAGTCTTCAGGGCTGAGAAGAGCAGTGACCCAGCAGAGATCACTGCTGGGATGGAGAAAGGAGATTGTGGAGGTGAGACCTGCTCATACTAGAGTTTTGTTAGCAATTTCACAGGCACTCAAGTCTTCAACAAGATGTGGAGGCAGCCCCATAGGATGGGTTGTGGGTGCACGGGCTGCGAGGGCTTTGAAGGGAGGGAACGTGGGCTCACAGCACCTGCACTGCCACTCTACCTCACTCTTGGTTTCTGACATTGCAGCTGCAGTATCCCTGAGCTATCAGCAAGCTCCTGGGCTGCAGCTATGCTTGAAAGGATAGTGCAGCCTTGAGTCTGAATTTATTTTTTTTTTCCTCCTTTAAATCTGCAGGAATAGAGAGGCGAACAGCTTCCTTTGTTCGCTTTCATCCTGAGGCCTTGCCCCTCTGGTTGTGGGCTCAGTGACTCCACAAAGACATGCAGGTTTGTACACAAGGTACGTACAGGACAAACTAGGACCACATCAGCTGGAAAGGCCAGATGCTATAGTGTTTCTTTAAATCATAATCCTTCATGTAATATCACACTTAGTTGTCATAGAAACCATGGCATCACTAAGACTTACAGCTCTTGATCCAGCAAAACAGTTGAGCATTTGCTTTTAATACAAAGGATATGCTTAAATCCCAATTATTTCTATGGCACTGCTTCTGTGCCTAGCACAAAGCCTACACTTCAATTTTTTTTCCTAGATGAGAGTGATGTGGCCCAGTAAAACCTTTTGGTTGCTCTAGTTAAACCAAAACAGCATGCATGTTTCCCAGTCATCAAAATTACCAGTACAGGAATGGTCTAAAGAGAGTCCAAACAGAAGTTTTTTAAGAGAATATGTTGGAAATTGAATGCTTGGTTACCTCACATCACTGTCTCTGCTTCTGCAACCTGAAAAGCATTAGAATAATGCTTTTCATAATTCCTTCCAGTACTTAGGACAATGGACATCTTTTAATTCTATTGATTGTATGAAGATATTTTTTTAATGAGTCTAGGAAATATAAAAGTTTGACCATAACTTCAGTGTAACAGAAGCATTCGTGCTCCCAAATTGAATAAATATTTTAATATAGCTGGTCACATGGTATTTTGTATTTTTTTTCTTTCAATACTCTGTTTCTGGATTAAATACTTAAGAATTGCTGTTTTCATTTTATGGTATGTTCTGGCACTCAAAGTGGATAAGAAAAGTTTGAAAATATCCTTATGTCTCGAAGAAAACAAACAAAAACTGGAGACAAATTAAGAAAACCCTACATGTATTTTAGTTCAAAGATCTGGGGTTTTAAAAATATCTTTCAGTTGTATCCATGATTTATAGTTCTTTGAATAGGTGTCCATGTTGAATAGTCAATTCCTGTTACAAATACATTTGAAAGATAACATGTAATATTTTACTCATTTACATTAACTATAGTCTTTTGTTCTCCAGATCATACTACAAACAAAATACTCGGGGTACCTCTTCAGTGACTAAATGTTGCCATTCAGATAGTGTCTCTTTCAAAGCATGCTGGAGCTGATGGGCAGGCTTCCAATGGGTTGTTGGAAACAGCTCAATGGGCTGTATATCAGAATTGGACAAGTGGTTTAGTATGTATGTTCCTGGTTTATAATTCATATTTTTTGGTCCCATGAGTTGTATGGAGTTGTTGCTCTTGCTCTGCCTGGTCAATTTGGGTAACAAAACAGTGTGCCCGGAGAGGTGGGTGGTGGATGCTCCATCCCTGGAAACGTTCAAGGCCAGGTTGGAGGGGGCTCTGAGCAACCTGATCTGTTTGGAGATGTCCCTGCTTCTTGCAGGGGGGTTGGACTGGGTGGCCTTTAAAGCTCCCTTCGAACCCAAACTATTCTATGATTCTGTGGTTCCATGAATTCCACAACACCAGATCCATTAAAAGTTAACACTTAGACTAATTTCAGCAGTTGATAAGTGCACCTACCCACAACTGTTACAGCTGTTCTAGAAGTTACGCATTCATGTCTAGCCTGTATTTGTGCCAAGGAGAACTGTTTTGCAGATCTTCAATAGATGAAGGTGGTAGTAACTCCAGAGTGAAACCAATGCATTCACGATGCTTTCTGCCAGCAGAAAAACAGTAAGATCCCAAAGGTGTAAGCTTTTGTGGAAATGAAAGCAGAAGGTTAATAAATGTGGCTGAGTCACAATTCACTTCCAATTCAGAAAATGCTTGTGGACAAATCTTCCTGCTATTTACTGAGCTCCACCAGCTGGTAAATCACTGCATGTTTCTAAAAGCTCTTGTAGAAGGTTGGAATTTTGTGAATGGAAAAAGGGTTTGAAAATGTTACTGGGTAATCTCCTTGCCTGGAGAGGAAGGTATAAGTCTTTGTATAACTGCAAAGATAAATCAATGAGTATACAGTTGATTTTGCTGTTTCTGGAGTACTTGGATGGAAAGAAAGAATCTTTTCTGTAAAAAAAAAAAAAAAAAAAAAAACCAAAACATTTATTAAATAGCATGATTGATGTGAAGAATGAATAAGAATTTATGGTCAGCCATATTCACTCACAAGAACAACAGCCACACAGAAGGATGGTTCCCCAGATTAGTTGTTTGGTTTAACATTACTGTATAAATTTAGTTAATTTAAGCTCAGGTCAGCTGTCAAGAAGGGAAATGGGAGAGTAAATCACTTTTCTCTCTTGTACTTACAGGGCTCAAATTCAATTTTGACACAGCCCATCTAAGTCCAGGAACTCGCACCGTTCCAGTGTGTTCCCTGCAGTCCGTTGTAGGTGATAGATTAAATAGAATTGACTGTTCTGAGTGCTTGAAAGCAATTTCAGAGCAGAGCAAAGGGCCTCTGTCTTCTTTTATCGGTATATCTTTTATTTTCAGGGTTGTGGACTTTACAGGGGCTTTTTTTTCCTCTCAAGCACACAAACTATAGAGCCCTCCAGCCGCGGTGAGCCTGTACCGTGTCAGGGGGCACCGAGGGGCACCGCCCGGCCCGGGACAGCCCCGCAGGGACTGGGGTCCTTCTGGGGAACAGGTTTTCAATCCTCTTCCTGCAGCAAAAGTGCTCGGCGCTAGGTGGTAGTGTGTGCTCACTGAAACACGCTGGGGTTGCCAACAGGACCTGACAGAAACGTTTACCTTGTCCGGGCTGTTAATGCTGGCAGGAGTGCAGCAGAAATTAAAACTGGGTTACCAGTGTGGCAAGACTTTGCTTTGAAACATGTGGGCCAGAGGAGGTTTCTAAGTCTCTTATCAACGTTTCTTTCCTACAGCTCACCTTATCCAGCTTGCCACCATGAAATCACACTTTTCCCTTGGACCACCCTTGTCCCCACCTTGGTGGCCCCTCTTGGCGGCTCTTCTGAGCTACGGCATCACTTCTTAGAGATATCTAGTCTCTTATATCGTGGTGGCAGGAAGCTTTTGAAGCTTTGGTTATGTTTTCTTCTTTACGGTTTAATTTCATTTTTCTTGCTTAAATCCCTATCTTCCTCTGTATGTCAATGCTAAATAATTCTTCTCTTTACTTAGTGCTCACAGCCTGCAGATTTTGGGAGCCAGAATCCAAATGCAGGGCTGTGCAACTACCTGTGCTATCAGTTACATGATACGACCATGTACTAATGCAGGGAGGGGATGATAGAGATCCTTTAACTCCTTCCCTCCAGCCCTGTTCCTCTCCCCCTGTCCCTATGGGAAGCTAGTGTATCCCTATTTAACTATCCTTTAGTTAAAGTGTTCATATGAGACTCGTTCTTCAAGCCAGATAAATCTTCCTCAGCCAGGTAGGGGACAAGTTTAAGATCCTTGTCTAGAGAAAAAAAATTTCCCTGGTGGGCATATTGCCCCACTCTGCATTCTTGTAGGTGTCACACAGATGCTGTGCTGCTCTGAGGTTGCTCTGTCTTGTGCCTGGAGCTAAGGTGAGTGCAAGTCAGATCTAGGATTGAGGGCTGTGAAGGAATGGGCATTGGCTGCATCCGAGAAGCTAGCTCTGGTGTTTAGTCCTTTTAAGTCTCACTTCAGAAATCTGTCTTCCAAGTCCCACACTTTGCTCTGATTTTTGGTGATTTTCTGCCAAGATCATAGTTGCAATGTTCTAGGTGCAGTTTTTCCTCCTGTGTTAATCAAAGAGCTTTTTTTTCTTTTTTCTTTTTTCTTTTTTTTTTTTTTTTTTGGCAATGATACTATTGAACATCACCTAACGTTATGCTGACCTTGCTCTTAACTGCTTCTTGAACTTGTTGAACTGTTCAAATTTGATAGGAACATAGAGCAAAATATTATATTCCACAAATTTCCTAAAAATCAGTCACTAACAAGAGGAAAGAAGGTGCTTCCCCTTTCGGAAATACTGGTAAGACCCCTGGTCTTACCCTGTATACAAACCAGAGCTCATCTGTGCATGCATAGAATATACTAGACAAAAATATGGAAACTCCTCTATAAAAATGTTTTCTTAAACAGACAGATTGAAGTAAAGAATATAATAGAATATACCAGGCAGGATAGATTCTGAAACCAGCCACAGCATTGTGGCAGCATTGCACAGTCTGTGCAGCACTTCGGACATTCTGTTGAGGGTTTGAACAGGGAAAGTACTGTCACAGGCACTGCTTTGTTCCTCAAAATCTAAACGTACCTACAGAAAGTAACAAGAGTGAACAAGAAGCCCTGAATGGTACGATTGCTAGGATACATTTGGCAGTGATGTCTGGCAGTGCTTGCAGAATCTGGAACAATAACTCTCACCTGCCCAGTTCATCTCAGTGCCTGCCAGCTCAAATGCCCTGTGCTGGTATTTTAAATATAGACAAAGTTAACTATTTCACTGCCTATCAAAATAAGAAAAAAGAAAGGGGATGAAGGAGCAGCATATTCAGCCGTGGTTAAGATCGCATTTCAGCTCTGTGAGTACTTGACCTGGGAATCTGCCCATTTCCCTGCCCCCTCCCCGGTTGAGCCAGAAGTGTATTTAGCAGGACTGAGCCTGACATCTGACCTCTGCTCCTGTACATCCCTTTTAAGCTTCTGTGATGGCAAGGGAAGATAAGCTTGCTGAGCCCTGTAAGGCTTATGACTCTGTATGGATCCCAAGGAAGGGGCGCAAGTCCTAGGGAGTCCAGGGAAGGTGCGTTACCATGCTCTGAGCAGTGCTCCATGCAGCTACCTCTTCCCTCACCCAGCTGGGTTTGGAAAAATTATATAACTTTTTCCTCTTTTCTCTAGCTTGTTCTGTTATTTTATTAAATGGCATGCCTCAGATATGGCTGGATGCTTCTGTATTGCTTTCATACATACGCTTTTCATCTGTTTTTAAGAAGCTATATGAGCCATAAATTAGAACACTAGGTGTATTGCCTCACTGTGCATTTTAAAGCGTGCACAAGGAGTTTCGTCTCTGATCTGTTTGTACAGTGAATTCTAATCCCCATGTGCAACATTGCAAGACTGTGATTAACATGGCTTTGCTTTCCTGTGGCATGTTTCTGCTAATAAATTAATTCCCACAGCTTTCATATGGAACAAAAACATATCATTAACCTTGCATTGCAGATACTGTTCAGCTTTTGCCTGTTCTGAAATATACACTGTTCAGTAACACGTAAAAATACAGCCAGAACTACAAATCCAGAAACAGTAATGAAATCATCACCAAAAGGTTATTGCTGTTTCCCGTACAGGATTACAAACACTCTTCCGTGGCTGAGCAAAAAGACGCTAAAGAAGGGGACCTGTTTGAATCAGTTGCTGACAGCCACAGGGATGGACTCAGAAGAATTCTAGCTGAAAACTACTCTCTGACCATCCTGGGTAAAGCCACACTACTATATTTGCCACCCCCTTCCCCCCCCCGCCCCGGTTAACCTCATGGCCATAGTATTTGCCTGCAGACAGCTCCTTGACCCCTGTCCCTGAACATCTGGGCAACAGTATCACTGTCTGTCCAAAGCTGCTCTAGCATAGGTTGGTTTTGAAATGCCATTCCTTAACTCTTGAAGCCTTAAAAGTAAAATAGGTCTTTGAGGGACTAAGCAATCCCATGTCCACTGCATTGTCCAGCTGTTTAATCATCTTTTATGCACTGATATATGTTTTTTTCTAAAATGCCTTGAAAGTGACTTCGTTATTGAAGCAATGACTTCGATGCTGTGAGCTCAGAAGTTGACATGAAAGCCTGGCTTCAGTGAGCAAGACAGCTTGGACTGTGTCTTTGAAAAACAGGATCCTCTTGAATCTTTCTACGTTTGCCCAAGGTTTCAGGTAAGGTTCCTGCATTATCCTTCTCTTTGTGGGTGTCAGGTATTATTTATCTTTTCTAGTCTCAGGTTCTGCTGCTACCTAAGAAAAAGTTTGTATGTTCTACCCTAGGATCAGCTATTATCAAACTGTATCATCCATCACTAAAATCAATTTACAGTTCCTCACATCTCATTAGCTTTTATCTTTTTCTTTTTCTTTCTGCTGACGTTCAGGGTTACAAAAGATCTGGGCCTTCCTTATTTCTAAAATGGCAGTTCCTTCTTTGGTGCCTACCATTTCTTACAGGAAAGTGACATCCGAATTAAACAGACTCTTTCTAAGGGCTAGGCTGTAAATGAGAGAAGTGAGGTCAAAAAATAGAACTATAAACTGTTCTCAGAGAACAAATCAATCCTCTTCTAGGCACAAACACTCAACTGAATGTACAGGAGCTTCACTCAAGGGTAAAGCTGGAAATACAGCAGACCTGGGAAAGGCATTCATAGGAAGAAAAGGACTAAAATAAACTGAAATTCATTTGTGCTCTGTAATATCCTTCTCAATGGCTCATCTTGAACTCATCTTCCATTCAGTTCTCTTCATCCCTCACTGCTGGCTTTCTGTCTCACCAGGGACATGCCTAGCTGATATGTTGGAGACAGGACTGGAAGTAAATGCTAATGGGAAAGAAAACTTGGGTCTAAATTGTTTGCCTCTTTTTTTCTTGCCAGTTCTACCCAAGAAAGCAATGAGGAATCTGCTGGTTTTTTTCTGCGAGTTTCAGTTGAGGAGTCTTACAACACTTGTCATATTTAAATGAAAGGGAGGGAAAAGAAACGAACAAGGTGATGAAGGTATGTTATCTTCATAAGAGAGAGATTTGGCGGAAGTTCAGATCCCTGGAAGAGGAAATCTAGCTGTATGATAGACAGAGAGAAGTTCCTGTGATGTTGAAGACACATGCAGGAAGAAAGGTAGGGAAAAAGTGGTGCTTGCAGACAACGTAGATCAAGGGAACTTAAGAGCATCTGTAGTTACTGGAATCTGATACAGTACTCCTGAGGGTCTTTACCAGGATTAATTTCCTTTTTACCCTGAGATATCAGGTGGTCTTCTGTGTGTGCATTCATTTTGATCTTCGGGAGACTCAGGACTTCCCGAGTCATCTTGTGACCAACATGAGATTCATGTCAAAGCCACATGGCAAATCCCTGAAGGAAAAAAACAGGAATGAGTCAGACATGATGAACAACTCTTTACACCTATGAAGCAGCCTCTGTATTCCAGAGAGCAAGGCAGCCCAAATGTGTTCTCAAGGTCTTATCACAGAAACAAATCCACAGGTGACGTTGCAGCTTGCACAATGCCTGCTAAATACAGAGAAGCGAACAGAATTTAGGGGAGTGGTGGCTGTGCAGCTGCATGTTGCTTCTTGAAGCCTGCAACAAAAAGGCAGACTGAGGCAGCTGGGGAAAGCTCTAGACCAGACTTAAACAATGTATGGCTTGCAGAACACACTTGGCCAATTAGGCAGTTTGTTTGGCCTGCCAGATGGTCAGGAGACATTACGGTGTTTGGATTACTGGGTGCCTGAGAGAGGTTCTCATGCCTTCCAGCAGCTTGCCCGCTACTGCAGGTGAGGCATGCCCCCAGCCAGCACATACGGACCTCTCAGCTGTGCAGCTGGGGTGTCACAATCAATGGAGAGGGAAGACAAGGAGGATGGAAGACCAGAGGTAGTGACAGAGGCAGTTCTGGTAAGGTGTGACAAAAGGTGCAATTTGATCTTGTTGAGTCTACCCACCTGCCTGCTACAGTGAGGCATTCTAGGCCAAAATCCTATCTCGTATGAGGGAAATAGGGCTGAGTCACCAAATTCATTCCTCTGCTGTTTCGTGCATCACATCATGTAACACTTGACAAGTCTGATGTGTTTAGTTTTGTCTTTGGTGTTCCCATAGAAAGGCTCTTCCAGGCCCTCCATTTCTATTAAGTAGAGTCATAATTTTCTGCTGTTTATTTATAGCTAATTTGTGCTTATACATAAATCTTCCCTTATCTCTCAAAGGTCTTCACCCTGCCTGTTGATGCATTGACAGACAACAGTCATATCTGCTCTGTCTTCACTTTGCAGGCCCTACAGTCTGAGCCAGCGCACTGTTTAGCCCTTCTAGGAAAGCTGAGTTGCACACACTGGATAATAGGAGTCTTTCAAATGATACCTAAAAAAAACCACAACAGGTCTTTCAACTCTGTGGACTCTGCTATCTTTCATTGAGAGTATTTAACCTGTGTCAATCCTTTCTGGCTTCTTTTGTAGCAAAGTGTGTTCTTTGCAGCTCTTGTTGTGGCAGGGATAGGACATTTCAAGCCCACAAATCAGCAAGACTTCCATATGCTTGGAGTTGGGCGTGTGCATAACTGTTTTTCTGGATCAAGATGAGAGTTCTCACCAACTGACAAGATTCAGCTTGTGGCTTGTGAAGTGCTTCCAGTTTCTCTGGAATTAAAGATTAATATAAAATATCAATGAGGAAAAAAAAGGCAATTTCCTATTCCAGGTTTATGTATGTGCGTCTGTGTACTGCATTAATTAAAAGCTGGTTGGGAAGCAAGAATACTCTGCCACAGTATTGCTTGTATCACAGTAATCTCTTTGTGCCATGTGAGAGCTGATCGTTGTTCCCACAGAGCTGTCAACTGTCTATAGACAAAACCAAGATGGAAAGGGATAAATAAAGGTGCAGAGATGATTTTTTTCCAGTGTCAAGAACTGATAGAAACAGAGGCAGCATCTCGTGATCCCTGAATGCAAGTCAGTAAGTATTCACTTTGCTTTCATGCTTCCTGGTGCTTTTCTGGGGGTAAAATGTACAAATAATTACAGAGGAACTTAAACGCAACACTAACAATTTTCCTTGGCCTCTGTATTGCTCCTTTTCGGCCTGCAACTATCGACACCGGTTTTATTTGTATAGATTCGTCAGAAATGTCGGGAGAGGAATTCCTGGTTTATGTTGGCTGAGCTCTGGGAGTACTGGAGGACTGACAGGACTCCGAGATGGCAAGTGCAAACCCAAGCGGCAGTTTTTTTTCTCAGCAAAAATAAAAGCGCGGTGAGAAAGGAACACCGCGCGCCCTTTCGCAGTGCTGAGCAGTTGGAGAGAAGGAGAAACACACGGGTAAGCAGTCCCTGCGCTTCGCCACCGGGCGGGACGGAGGGCTCCGAGCCGGGGGGAGCAGGAGGCAGTGCCCGGGCAGGGCTCGGGGCGGGCGGGCACAACCCGGGGGGGCTGCCCGACCCTGCCCGGCCCTCGGGGGCGGTCGCGGCGCTGACTGAGGGCGCAGGGGCGGGCGCGGAAAGGCGGGCCGCGGCCCCGGGGGAGGGGCAGGGGGCCGGCCCGGCCCCGCTGTGCGTGTGTCCCGGGAGCGGGGCCGGCCTAGCGGGAGGAGGGCAGGGCGAGGGCGGGGCGGCTGGCGGGCCTGGCCCAGCCCGCCGGGGAGGCAGGGGAAGGGAAGGGGGGAACGGGCTGCGCTGTTGCCCTTTTAAGCGAGCGAGGGGGTGCAGGAGGCTGGTACAAAGGGAACCGCCGCCGGGCTCGCCGTCCCCCCCGCCGGCTGGGGCTGCCCCGGCCCCCCTCCCTCCCCCGCCCTCCCGCCATCTTCCGCCCCGCAGGCGCGGCCGGGGCCAGGGTCGGGCCGGGCTGAGGCGGAGGGAGGCGGCGGCAGAGCGGGCGAGGCGGCGCAGGCCCGGGCCCGGAGATGAGGCCAGGATGTCGGTGTCAGGGCTCAAGGCCGAGCTGAAGTTCCTCGAGTCCATCTTCGACAAGGACCACGAGCGCTTCCGCATCGTCTCTTGGAAGCTGGACGAGCTCCACTGCCAGTTCGTGCTCCTGCCGCCGCCGCCGGGCTCCAGCCCGCAGCCGCCGCCGCCGCTCACCATCCACTGCAACATCACGGTGCGGGGGCCAAGCGGGGCCGGGGGCGGCGGGGGAGGGCCGGGGCACGGCCCGCCCTCACCATTGTCTGCGGGCCGCGGGGAGGGGGCGCAGCCCCACCGCGGGGGTGACTCAGCACCGCGGGGGGACCGGGGCCTGCGGGGGCCGGGGGGCTGCCGGGGCGCACGGGCCCGCTTCCCCCCGAGGCTCTGCGTTTCCTCTTCCCCCCGGTCCCTACCGCGGCCATAACAAAAGTTAGGGGGCGGGCGCCACCGGTCTCTTCTCCGGGGGCCCAGCAGCCTCCCCGGGGGGACTCCTCCGGGGGAGCCACGGGTGCGGGGGAAGGACGCGGGCCGCCGCGCCGTCTGCTTCGGGGCCGGGAGCCGGAACAAAGGGCGGCCGGGCACGGGGGAGAGAGTCCCCGGGCTCGCTCCTCGCCGTGGGGCCGTCCCCCGGGGCAGCGGAAGGGCGACGGGGAGAGCAGAGGGGCCCTCCCGGCCTCCCCCGTCCCTGCGGCGCCTCGGCGGGGCGCGGGGAGTTGTTTTCCTCCCCGCCCCGAGCGGCGGGAGCCCGGGAGGGGGAGCGGAGGGCGAGCGCTTTACTGAGTGCGCCACACGGCCGCGGCCTGGAGCCGGGCGGCCCGCCCTGACCCGGGCGGGGAGCGGCCGGGCCGGCCCCCGTGGGGCTCAGCCCCTCGTGGGGCGCGGCGGGGGGAAGGACGGGGAAACTTTTCATTCTTGCCGTCGTGGAGGGACAAAATAGTGCTTCTGGCCTCCAGCCGAATAGTTGTTTTACCGTAATGGTGGCATTTAAACTCGTGAAGGGGGCACGAGCAACCTTGGCGAATCTGAGGGACTTCTACCTGTGGTTTGTTTGGCGATTTCTCATTTCGGTGTTGTGTTTTGGTTTGGTTTGGTTTTTTTTTTTTTTTTTCTTTTTCCCCTTAAATTCATTGGGGTTTGTTAGTTTTAAATGAGTGGAAGGGAAGCAGAACAAAATGTTCTGTGTTGTGTGTCACGGTAAAAATCCTCTGTGTTTTTAAAAGTTTAGGGCCTAAACTTGCTGAAAGATTTAAATGTGTTGATGTCTGTGACTCGTGTACAGGAAAGTGCTGGAGGTTAATTTTTATTGGACTGGCTGTAATTACAAGTGAATCTAAATGCCTTATCAAGATTAGCTTGAGAGTAGAGTATTGAAAAATTTTGACTAGGTGAAAATAGGGTTAGTACCTTTGGGTTTGAGAAAGATAAGCTCTAGAGCTTTTTTGCCTTTCGTCTATAAAAGGATGGAAGTTTCATACAGATAGTGTGGAGGTAGAAACATGCGTGCAAGTGTAAATATTTGAGTACTGAAAATATGTATGCAAACCAGCCAAATCTAATAATCTTGATCCATTCCTTACTTGACTTAAAGTAACTTTATTAAATTAAAGGAGGCTCATTAAGAGGATCTTTACAGTTTCACAGGTAGTTGTCATGAGAAGTCAGTTTTGTGGTCATGGGACAGGTGTTTGATTTATTGGACTCTTGTGTGTACTTTGTAAGAAGTAAGATGTTTTCTATGGTAAAATAACCAAGATGCTTTGGTGTTCTTGTTTTTAGACATGACTTATCATGATGATGGATTGTGTGACTTCCCTTAAATATTTTTTCTTTAGTAGAGTGTTTTTCACTGGTGAGAAGTCTGGGTGTTTCTTGCCACACAACGTGATCTTTTTCATAAATCTCGCTCTAAAGAGTAAAATAAAAGGTCTGATGATTGTGCACCCTTAGTTGCCAGTTGAATTTGATGGATTATTTCTTCTTTGTCAAGTGACAGCTAACAGGGAAGCCAGTAGTAAGGCCTGAAGCTTTTGGTGCCTTGGATTTGTGCTGTGGTTTCTATCTACTTCTCAGGCTGCTTTTGTTGTAGCCACTTTTGATATTAAGTCTTAACTTGCAAAGAAATTTGCCTCCTTACTCGTAGGCCTTTGGTTGAGGTGTGCCTGAGCAAGCAACAGTCAGGCTTAGGTCACTCCTAACATTTTTATGTATTAATGAGGAAACAGTGTCTGCAATCTGCTATTACAGTCACCTGCCCTAAAGGTCAAGAAGTCTTTTGCGTGCCATTAGAATTGTAGCATATGAACTTCCAAAAGGAACAGGAAAAGAGCTCTTTCAAACCTTAGAGCTGAGATTTCTGCTTTGAAAAGAGGCTGTGTCTGAGCTTCTTGAAACTTCTGTTTCATAGTTGTTTATGAGCAGCTTGGTGCTTTCCAGTGTTGACTAATGTTTGGCTTTTTGAGGTAGGTGGCTATTTTCCACATCTGTTAAAAATAAATGGGAGAGGGCAATCTGAGAAATAGAGGTGGCTATCTTGACATGGGTGGGGAGCAGATGACAGCCAAAAAAAGAGCTGACTTCTGGACTTCTGTCCTAGTTTTTTTTTTACATGAATGTTAGAACTCTTAAGTGTGATAAAAGTGTTGGTTTTTTTTTTTTTTTAATTCCCTTACCCCCTCCCTGAATCGAATCTCTTGACTCTGACTTCTAATTGGCTCCAGTGGTTTTTTGTTGGTGGTTTTTTTTTTTTTTTTTCCCCTGTAGATACTGTAAACCAGAAAAGCATAAGTCTTGTGTACTGGGAACTGGAACTTCAAATGGTGGTAGTAGCATGCGAAAGCTGGTGAGGTTATAAAGTTGTTGGCAAATGTGTTTTCCTGGGGAGACTCACCCTCTGCATCAGAAGCTGCTATCAGTGCTCCAGATTTGCGATACAAGTATGTAACTTCAGCTGTTTGCCACTTTAACCAGTTTAACCTCTACAAAACTGAGCAAGCCAGGATATTTCCCGTACTTAGCAAAAGCTTACAGTACGTTGTGCATCTGAATGCTTAAGAATCCTGTTAAAAGAATCCTGCACAAAAATAATTTTTTTTTTTTTTTTTTTTCTCTGTGGTTCTGTTTGGATACCTCAATATTTTACCTAAAATAAAAGCTGTCTAGTAGGGCATACAGGTGCTGAAGTTACTGGAGGGAGAGAAATGTGGTGGGGAAGGAAGCTTCCAATAGCTTCTGTGTTAAGTCTGAAAAGAGACCTGATAACTGAGTTGCTCTGATTCTCACTATGGATCTCTTTCTTTTCTTTCAGTCTAGAGAGAGAAGGCAGGGGAAAGAGGAAACATTCTCCTAGAGAGATGAGGGAGAATGTCCGCTTAGGAACTGCGTGGTTCTCCACAAGTTTCTTGGATATATTTCACTCAATATGTTTTCTGTTTCATGGTGACAGGCAAACTTTGTCCAAGTCTGTCCTTCATTATTTCTGGCAGTGACCCATATTGGAACTTAAATGGTTAATCAGATTATTTTAAAAGAGACACTTCAGGGTGGAGTCATCCCTGTCAGAAGCATTGCTGCTTATTCCTGAGAATTGTCTAATTATTGAACTTGTTCAGGCTCTGTGCCTCCACATTCCCATTTTGTTACGCCAACAGCAGTGTCTCTGTTCTGGAGTTTTATTTCCGTTTTTCTCATGTTTCCTTTGTATTTAACTGCAGTATTCCAATTAATCAAGTTTAATAAACCAGTGTCCCTTACAAAGTATATGTATTTATTCTGATCCTATTCTGCATGGTTTTTGAAATAGTATCAAAACAATGGCCTTACTTAGAGGAGTGTGTTTACTGATCGTGACTTTAGGTAAGTGTCTATCAGTGAAATCTGTAGTTTCAGTTTGATACCTTATCAGGCTTATGTCATAGTATTCCAAAGGGTGTGTTAGAATTATTCAATTGTTTTCTTATTATTGCAGGAAAAAGGACTGATTTGGACTGCTGCAAAACATCCCATGTTTTTAAATATAATCTCTTCAGAGAGAAACTGGATATTAATCTCCACTCGTACACAAAACTACTGTGGAAATTGTGTGTTCTCGGGTAGCACTTACAGGTAGGACAGGGTTTGTGCCAGCTCTGAGTGGGAGCAGAACAGCCCTGAACAGGCACCGGACTCTGATGTGCAGTGGAATCCTTCATACATCAACAGTTCAGTTCAGGTGGAGGGACTGACTCCCGTATACTCTTGCTTTTCTGATGGGAAGAAGTATCTTCTGCTTTCACTGAAAAATACCCTGCTGCTAAGTCTGAGTTAGAGTCTACTATGAAAGTCTTGAAAAAGTGACTGTCTACAGATAATTGCAGTTGATGGAAGACTTTATTTTCCCTTCTGAATCAGAATGGATGAAGAGATACTACCTGTGCAGCTTTTGACAAGTTGGGTATATACAGAAAGTGAGTGTATTAGAGCATGCGCTAGTTCTTCAAAGGCATAAGATTTTAATACTAAACACACTCCTAGCTAATGCCTAGGCAGCTGATAACCTTTTAAAAGGTTATTTGTTTGTATGCAGAACTAACCACATAATGAATGAGGCGTTCCATTCAAACCACAGATTTTTTTTTTTTTTGTTTTGTTTTATAGCTCACTAGACATTCTGTAGTGAGGTTGAGACCTTTGTCTTGCAGCATGTGGATACCAGGACTAAATAAAAGTATACACAGCTTTATCTTGATAATATGTGCTTTTCTAACTAGAATTAGATATGCTTGGTGCTTTTGAAAAGATATTCAAGTAACTATTATCGAACGTAACTAATGCAATAGAAATTGAGAAGTTAGTCTTGTTTTAGTTAACAAACCAAAATTAAGCAAACAAAAAAATTAAGAAAAGAGTGAGGATTTTAACTTCTCTTTTTATACCAAGACTGTAACTGGAAAAAGAATATTGCGGAAAGGAGTAGGAGGAATCTTTTGTCTTTGAAGACGTACATTACTTTCTGATGCCGCAGCTGAGTTGTGCTATGTGGGAAGGGCCGTAACCGGTACTTCAGGACTTTGCAGGCAATTGTTCTGCTCTCTCTGTGATGTATGAAGTGCTCCTAAAATATCCTAGAAAGCCACAACGGTGGGCTTCAAATAGAAATGTTGAGGTTTTAATATACAGGAAATTGCACTTATTTCAAATGGGTTACTCATGTGAGTTAATGATATAATAATTTCAGAACTGGGACTGTTGTGGTTCTCAAAAGAGTTCTACCTGTGCTTTGATAATTAAAAGAAGTTTTATGAAAAGAATAATGTTCTTTCAAATCAGCATGCTTTCTCATGTTAACGGTTCAGGAGGTTTTTGTAAAAGAGATACCTGGTAGTTTCTGTATGTTTCTTCGTATTCGCTTGTTTCTGAGAGACTGACTTAGAGTAGGGCTACTTCCTAACAGACATTTGATGGGGTCTAATGGTTGACTTTGATTTGTGTTGCAAATGATATTTACTTTGTGTCAAAATTGGAGTACTGGTGGTTGGCCTTATCAGAGACCTTTCTTATGATATAAGAAGCAAGAGTACGTACTGCTTGCAGACCAGCAAAGGCTCTGTACCTTGTGAGGTGACCAAAATTGAGTTTACTGGATTAAGGACCTGGCTGGCATGTAAAAATTCTTTACTGGGTTATTGTTAACCTGGATCATTTCCCAGTCTGGTTCACTGTGTGGCTGTGCAAACAGCTGTACCGTCACAACAAAGGGCATAGGAATAAGTGAGTGCTGGGGAAGACTGCTGAAGCCAGCATTGCCGACAAGAGCCGCTTGCCAAGCGCTGGCTGAGTCCTCAGCAGCCTTGGGATCGCTCCTGTGTGCAACAGCTGAGCCGGCGTCAGTCCAGTGGGCCTACATGAGTGTCTGGTCTGTTACAGTGACAGCTAGATAGAGGCAATTGGACCAGGCTAACTGGAAGTAGTTTGTTTGCTTGTAAAATCAAATTCCTTTCAGCAGAATGGATGATAGAAAGATGGAGACACTTCTCTAAATAGTATTATTTAAAAAAAAAAAAATAAAAGGGGCTTGGGGGCAAAATTTCTGGATGTGAACAGATGTTTGTAGAAGCTGATTAACAGAAATAGCTACTATTTTAGTTATGCCTCAGTGTAGACTACTGTTTAGTACTATCAGGTTATTTGCTTTTAGGTAGTTTTTTTTCCTCTTTTTTTTTTTTTTTCTTCTTCTTTAGACTATGAATGGTAATATACTATTTTTAAGAGACGTGGTAGTTTATGATTTAGTAAGCATGCCACTGTTATTTCTTCAGCTGTAAGCTTTGTAGAAGTGAGAATGACCTGTCACCAGCTCATCGAAGAAAACTGGAAAATTAAATGACTGATTATAGTAAGGAGAGGCTATTTGACATTCAGATCTGATATTAGCCTGCCTGTGTTCAGTACAGTTGAAGCTAATATGATCAGAATAGTTCTCAGTTGATCTTAACTGGAAACAATCATATCAGTGTATGTCTTATGATTTCTTGCTTCCAGCTGGAATCTTTTAAGTGTGGTATTAAAATAATGATCTTACATGTTTTGTTTATTTTTTGTTATCTCATGCATACAAGACATCCTGGTGTATTAAGTACTGTAGAGCAGTTAGTGCATGATTTATTGAGATTTAGTTTGGATTGTGTTCTCCTTTCTCCCAGATCTCTAATTTTTTAACTACTCTGAGAGGAAGAGTTCAATACGGTTGCAGATTTTGCAATAGCTTTTTCAGTGTGTGTTCAGAAAGGAAGAAATATAAGCTCTGTCAGAACTTGTATAGTGGCATTAGAAAAAAATTAAAGCATTCCTGTGAAGCGGTGTTCAAGATACCACAGGCTTCCTTGAATTTTTGAAGTAGGAAATAACTGTGGTAGGAGTGTGGTATTTAATTTATTAATAGTAAACATTGGTTGAACTTCATCGTACTGACAGTTTGCATGTTGGGGACAAAGTTCCATCTGAATGGGTCTAATCTGAAGGCCAGTGACTAAGTAGCAGTCAGGGCAGCTGTGTACGTGTTGCTGTGAGGGGAGAGCTCGGGAACGTGGCAGGTGGTGGCTGAAGTGCTGCTCAGGTGTAAGAGCAGTAGAGCAGCAGGACCCCTGTTAGTGAGCGAGAATAAAAAATCCTTTTATCTGTAGGTGTGTCTGGAGCACAGCAAGTTTGTGAAGGGAGAGGGGGGAAATGAAGAAGGTTGTTCTTGGAGAGGGGGAAAGGGCCCACTGCCTTTGATAGAAAGAGGGGTGAGTGATTTGAATGCTTGAAAGATGTAAATTCCTTAAGGTAAAGAAAATTAAGAGGAGGAGGGGGAAGCCTGACTTTTTGGGTGACAGCAGAAGTGACATCAGATTTTGCATGCCGATGAGTAACTATCTGTGAGATAAGGGCAATAGCATGTCTGCTAAGAAAACTTTCTTTTTCAAGTTAAGTGAGGTAACATATTGCAACTAATTTATAACCGCTTCTTCAGTTCTAGCCATATTAAAAGCCATTTCTCTGGCTATTATGGCTTTGTGACACTAATTTTGATGATGCCTTTTCTGAATGCCCTTGTCTGTATAGCTGCAGAAGTAGGTAACTAATAACTCTTGATGATTAGAATGAGTTGATAATTTGTTTCAAGTAGTAAGACTTCCTGCAGGAATTTGGGCACATAAGATACTGTGCTGCTGGTGAAGAAAGAGTATTGGAGAATCAGATTTGCAAAATACTTTTTTTTTAGTGCATGTGTGTAACTGCTTATTAAACCATTGCCAGCTTGAGTGCATGTATAATGCTTATTTTAAAGAGGACCTCTTGTGGCTGCAGGCCCTAAAACAACCGTCCTCTGACAACTGTCAAGATGGGAGTTCAAGCACACAGTAGATGTGCTTGTGTGTGTGAAGAGCAAGATAGGTTGATTTGACTGCTGTGAGGTGCTATGGTAAAAATCTGGATTCTAGTATCAGCTGTACAACCTTCTTCCCAGTAAGCAACTCACTTAGTCTTCAGTGTTGCTGTGTTCTTTGCTCAAATTTCAGTATGGATGATGTGTAACTTTATTTGTTGCTCTTAATAGTATTGGCATAGGAATGTTCCTTAGCTCACTCAACTGGATTGGCCCTCAACAACAGTTTTCACTTTCAGACACTATGCGCTGCTCTTGAACAACTGTCACTTGCTATGCTGTTAGCTAAAGCACGCTTCGTGTTAAGAGTTGTGTTTGAGCAGCAGTACATGAACATTTGGTGGATTTTACTTCACGTTTATACAAAAGTGTTAAGAGTGTGTTTTCTGTGGATTTCTTTGAATGGATAGATGCCATGCTGCATTATGATGATGTTTCAGTGAAGATCAAGAACTATTTTTGTCAGAAAAGTGCCTTTTTTGCTTTTATGCTCAAAGTTCATATTTTAATTCTGAGTAGTTATGTTACACTCTACAGCAAGTAAGCTGCTGCATTTTGTGTGGTAAGGGGAACGGATGAGGTTGTGGCAACTGATAAGAGAGTCTGATAAGCTTATTTTTCCAAGAGTAATGTGCAATTTCACATATCAGAATCTGCAGTTGGGATATTTTGTGTAGATTAAACAGTTTGAAGAATGACTGGCTGTAAAAACTTGACCAAAAGAACTTGACCGTAAGAAGTGTGAAGAACTATGATGCCATGTCTGCGTTCATGTTTGTGACCATTTGAAGTGATGTTTTGTGCCTTTTGCTGCTTCAGTTTTATGTGTTTTGGCTTCTTCTAAGGTAATGATGTTTGAGCAATGAGGGATTTAAATGGATGTACCTAGATAGAGACATGAAAGTAAAACACAGGAAGTAGCTTAGATTACTTCACAATCATTGAAATTATTTGAAAGCGACATTTGCTTAAGTCTTTTCCAGGATTTTTTTTTTTTTTCCTCAATATGTTATTTTTTGTATTAGTTGTATCTGGAGTAAAAAAGTTAAAGATTCCATAATAATTTCAAGGGAACTGGGTTGAACAAATGAATTCGTGCAGATGAAGCTGCAAGTGACAAGCTTTCGGGGTTTTGGAATGATTTTTACACAAGTGAATTCCCATTGAAATATTCTCCCTATTCATACTTAGTTAGTGATGCTGTGGTCTCCATCTACGAATATTGACACTTGCAGTTGGTGCTGAATCTGTGTATTGCAAAAAGTGTTTAATAATCTGGTCTTTCAGTTCACTTAAAAACATGCTGTAGTCCATGTGCGTGGGTACAGAAAGTGACTGTAGAAGGTGCCAAGTGGCAGGCCATTGCCCGAGTGTCTGTAACAGCCAGATGTGACAGGAGGGAAACTGCTTTGTTCTGCCCAAGGGGATGGCTGTTGTGAATACAAAACTAGTGTCCATAATAGTTCTGTATGCTCTTAACAGAAACATTTCCTTGTGGTTACTTTTGTGGTAGCCTTCTACAAGTGGTAGAAGTTGTTAGTACAGAGAATTGTATTTTTGTTTGGGACAGTTTGTGATTGTAGAGTGAACTTTCCAGGCACCTATAGAGCTGTGGTTTGTTGCCGTCTTTCCATTCCATGAGGCTTGTGCCTTTGACCCTGCATCCTCTAACATGGCTTTATTTAATAACATAATTCTAAAACATACTCTGCTACACTTGCATCATTCCCTAGAGAGTGTATGGGAGAGGAAAATCATGGCCCTTTTAGCTGTATTGTTTTAATGCGCTCCTGAAGGTCTGCAATTCTGCAGTGGTGAGCATATTAGCATGAACCTACATAGAACAGGATTATGGGATTCTTTTCACCTTCCTCCCCTAAGTGTGCAAGGTGATTAAGCTCTTGTAGTCTCCAGGGGTCTGACCAAAGCATGCAACTTTGTCTGGGATGGTCTTGTATAGGCTGTTGCTATGAAGACAGTCATTAAACTTGATTACAATAACTTTCTATGTTTGAGATACACGTGCATTTTAGTGAGTTGAACTTGGTGTCTTAGCAAGTGCATGAGTTGTAGCAAGGATTCTCACTGAACTGAGCATGTCAGGCTTTGACTTCAGGAAGAGTGTAGGAAAAGTAAAGCTATTACAATGTTGCTTTCTATGGTATAGAAACAATTAAAGATCTGTTTCAGTGAACTCTAGTGAATAAAAGATGTCCTGTTTATGTACATTGAGCAAGTTAATAGTATGTTGTATACAATCGTAACCTGCTGGAAAAGCAGGTTGATGTTTTCCCTTTGTTCAGTAGAGGTGGGTAAAATTCTCTTTGCTTCATCTCTAGCCATAATATTAAATTTTATTTTTAAACCTCCCTTTGCATATATTTTCCTGAACTGTTAGATTCTTAAAGAAATGACAGTTCTCTTATATCTAAAAGTGCAAATTTTTACTTCAACTGGATATTGTGTTGGAATTTAATAATATGTTGAATAATTCAGTCTGTACAACACTGTAAATGGTGATGTCTGGATGTTTGAGATTACAAAATTTTGGGGTTTTAGTAATTTGAGGTTTCTGGAAAATAGTTTTATTTGGACTACTTCCCATGAAGTTTCAAAAAACTCAACTTGAAAGTGACTCTTCATGCTGTCTTTTTTAAATTATGATAAAGAATGGGATGGGAAGGTAGATGACAATCTGCTGACTTGTAAAGGTTCTTAGTCTGCAGATTTCATGGGCATTCAAGTACATAGTGTTAGAAAATGCTTACTTGCATCTTAAGCTGCCTTTGGAAAATTTGGTTGCTAATAATGGGAAGCAGTCTGTCAGTTGTGTAACCACAGCTAATACTCTTTTAAGAAGCTGTAAGTACTAGTGTTTTAAAATCATCAAGCTGAACTTTAGCTTTGAGAATATCTTCTCAAGTCCTGATATTTTTGTTAATATTAATTCTGGTTTTGTTTTTTCCTGTATAGACAGGTTGACACAGGTGAAAGATTATTTAGTGGTGAATGATTGACTAATAATTTCAAATAATATGTACTAAATTGTAGCTAATTGTATACTCCAACCTTCAATACTTTTTTCTGAATGTTCATGTAGGATGTGTATATGATCCCTAACTGGTGGGACTTGATTTTATTAAAAAAAAAAAAAAAATCTAATTCTCCTATGTAATTCAAAAAAATTTGGTAGCATCAAGGTGTCTGCTAAGGGAAAGCCATCTATGATTTGAGATCAATTACTTGATTTGTGTTTATAGCTGCAAATGTATTTACCTTAAAAAGACTTTATTAGCCCTCTGAAATGTCTTGTTACATTAGGATTACTTACTTCATTGCCAAGATTTGTGTGAGACAGAATGATCTTTTGCTAGATTTCTCAAAACAATTAAGCTGTTTAAAAGATCTGGGGGTTTGACATTCTGTTATTTGAAAGTAAAGGGAGGTGGACAAAAAAAATTTGTAACTGAGAAGGTGAAAGTTAGAAGTGCTGGTACGAAAATCAGTTAAGTCTGTTGTGGCTGGTGTAAAAAGAACAGAACTAGGTTCTGTCGGTGACGGAGATTTTGAAAAAAAACAGAGAAGAAATCGAATTGGCTGAATTCTGTTCAGCCAGTGTGCTAAGGAATTTTAAAAGCAAAAAACCCACTTTTTCAAACTAAGATCACCTGGAAATTAAAGAAGATGAACTGTCAGCATATAATTGCGATTTTAAATAATGATGCTGAAAATGTGTGTTTAAATGTGTTTTCCTACCACTTGGCTGTGATAAAATGGCTCTGTTGTG
The DNA here is from genome assembly GCF_036417535.1 of Chlamydotis macqueenii. Classification (NCBI taxonomy): domain Eukaryota; kingdom Metazoa; phylum Chordata; class Aves; order Otidiformes; family Otididae; genus Chlamydotis; species Chlamydotis macqueenii. Next base: position 18,013,238 of record NC_141567.1, on the reverse strand, counting down.
TGCTAGGAGATGTGATTACTCTATTACCTCATAGCAGACTGTGTATACAGATTGTTCTAATCTTAGGAACGTAAGCAAGATGTTTTCTTTTAAGTTAGCAACTTCACAGTTTCAACCGTATTGTAATTTAGAAATAGCTCATTTGAAAGTCTCTTACATCAAAATTGTGTCGCTGTAGCTTTATAGAACAGGATAAAGATTATGTAACACTCCAAGTAAAACAGCCTCATTGTTGAGGATGAGAAAGCTTAGATAGGATGTACTTAGATGACAGATCTCTACCCAGGAAAAGCTGCCTTAATGATGTATGTGTTCCTGCTATCTTCTGTCACTTTTTGCTTTTTTTTTTTTTTTTTTTCCAGATTCTTTTTTCTTTTTCTTTTGGTAAGCAAAATTGTTAGTAAAATATAATTAGACCTTCTTGCAGAGGATGCAATGAACCGTGAGATCCTGTGTGTATTCTACTATGTTGTGACTTTACTAAATGATTTGATAGGTTTTGAAGTTGTTCCAGTGCCAGGAGTGCAGAGCTTCATTCTCTTTGTATTTGTATATTTATTAGTAGGCTAAATCATTTTACTGCATTCAGTTACAGAAGCTACAGAAGCGTTTGTGTTGACAAAGCTCGCGATCTTTCCTGGTGTTAATACAAAGGCTCTCTAGAAGTGATGATCCCATGAATTGTAATTGTATCTGTGTTGCCTGTAAACATTCAGCCTTTGTCCTCAGGCTTCAGTTCGTACTAGGTGTGACGTCATCTGGGCATGTCACATCTTACCGAGCAATTGCATTAGTTTTCCAAGCTGTACAGCATGCATTAGCTTGTGGGAGCTGCCCAAATCTAAGCGTTGTAGCCTTTGCCTCTTGGGATGAGTTTTTGCTTTTGCTTGTAGAGAGCAGAAAAATGTAATGTTACAGCAGTTACATAAAAGGTCTCAAGCCTTTGATATGGGCAATACTTTTGCAGCTAAGCTATGTTAAACAAAATCACTCTGTCAGCTGTGTAGTGAAAAGCCACAAATAATGGGGTTTTTTAGCTGATGAGAATGAATAGCAAAATAGCTGCTAATCTGGGTTCCTCTCATTAAATGTCCTCTTCGTGTCTAGGAGGCTTGTGTTCCTTACATGTCATAACAACTCAGATCCATCTCTTCTCTCTGTAGGATGCGGATATGGAAGAAAAAGCTGACATAATTCTTTCAACAGAATTAGCTCATGTGAAGTTCAGTTGTTTGACCTTACAAACCACAAACTTAGTTTTTCATTGCATGCTATGGTGTTACAAATTTATGAGCTTGTTTGTATCTCAGGATCAGAATGTTTGAAGTTTGTGTGTGAATTCTGTATTTCAAAGCATAGTGACTCATATCCTCGTGAAACTCAGCTGTTCCAAAAATATAGATTACTTACAGATCTAAAGAAACTTAGTGCCATTTATGCTTTTAAGTTAAATGAATGTATTTATTGGTAATTCTGAAGAATTAAAAAATGTTGCAGCAAACTGGAAGTTTGATTGAACTTCTATTTTAATATTAAGCATCTGTTGTGAAGAAGTTGGAATATGCAATTAAATATGTATATTCCAGAAGTCTAAAATTTGAAATCTTTTCTGATACAGATGGGTGAGTGTTTAAGAAAAGCCTTTCTAATAAATGCATTGTTCCCTTTCATGTTTCAAAAGCTGAAGCAGACTAAAAATTTGAACATTTAATAATTTTCAGGGTATAGTAATTCATATGTGCACTGATAATGCAGGCAGTATCAAATCCTAGTATGTTGTCTCCCATACAGCAGGACTCGCTTTCATTCCGAAAAAATGGAATGAGTTGGAATGTGAAAAAGAATGAGGAAGGATTGTCATTCAGTGCAGAAGGCATCAGCACATTCAAGTAGTCACTGTAACGTATTTAAACATGTAGTGGGATTGCTTGATCATCAAATCTGCACTATCAGTCTGACAAAGGATTTGCTGCAAGTGTTTTGGAGGAGATTTTTGTGTAGGCCCCCCAAACTGGGATAATAGATACTGATTGCAACCAGTGAATGTCCTCCTGTGGGTTTGTTCATTAAGTCCTTCTGGTGGAGAAAGGACAGTATTGTCAGAAAAGAAGAACATAGACAGTGAAGAGTTGAGTTTCGTTCTGTAAGCAGTCTTTCAGATTCCAGGTACGGTTTAGAAAAGTGAACTGACAGACATTTATCTTCTATAAATCATTGCAATTAATAGACTTACTTAAATGTGGAGTAACATAATCAACAGATGCTTGATTGAAGAAAAAAAAAAAAGGCAGAAATAGCAGAAATACGTGTTACGAGAATGTGCATACACAGTCCAAATGTTGACTGTATGTGGAGGATATTTTTATTCTAATGAGTCTGAGGATTTTAAGAAGCAGGTGGCTCAATGAATCTTGGAAGGGATTTTGCTTATTCTTTTTATTTTCTGGTGGGAATGTTGGTGTAATCTGAAGTCATGGTAGTAGTGTTTACCTTATTGCTTTTCCCTTAACTTAATGAGCTGGCCAGAGAAGTTCAGATCTCAAAAATAGCTAGTCTAAACAAGTCTTCAGACAGTAGGACCATAGTTAGCAGAGTCTCTCTTTTGATGTTCCCCACTGTGTTTAAAGATTCTGTATAGTATGAAAGTCTTGAGGTAAGAATATTGCACTACTGCAAAAGACTTTATAGGTAGGTTGCGTGTTATTAAAACTAAGTGAGATGTTATCAGTACAAAACCTGGAATATCTTCAATGAAGTGTAGCTCCTAAAAATAGTGATTTTGGAGCTCAGTGGCAGCTAGGAATTCAACCTTTTTTCTCAAGCAGTGACAGTGGTTAGACTTTCAGGGGTGTCTTAAGTGAAACTGAGGACAAAATACACTTTTCCAAGGTGCTGTATTTGGTAAAGGAAGAAAGTGATTAAACCACACGTAACTACTCATCTGTTTGCCTTCCTTAGCCTTAAAATCTTGGCAAGTAGAGCGCTGGACTTTCTTGACAGACATCTGAGATGTTAGGCCTTAGATAATGAAGAATGGATATTCTAAAGTCTCTGCTTTGTGTATGGTATGCTTTGAAGTGAGGCTGAAAGATGTAAACGGTTTGTCTTTTCATAACTATATTGGGAATATCATATATTCTTCTAAAATGTAGAATCATAGAATGGTTTGGGTTGGAAGGGACCTTCAAAGGTCATCCAGTCCAACCCCCCTGCAAGGAGCAGGGACATCCCCAACTGGATCAGGTTGCTCAGAGCCCCGGCCAACCTGGCCTGGAATGTTTCCAGGGATGGGGCATCCACCACCTCCCTGGGCAACCTGTTCCAGTGTTCCATCACCCTCAGTGTGAGAAATAAAATATTTTTAGCTGTGATTTGAAAAAGAATAAATATAAACTGGGGGTAGGGCATTAGCTTGTTTAAAAATAAGCTTATGCAAAGACTTGAGTTTACAGGCGGGAATTTTAGATCTCTGGAGCTAGAACTTTCCTGGAGTATGCTGCCAGGTGGGAGCTCTGCTGTGATAATCTGTTTTGCCAGAGCTGCTGTCCTTCGTCTAGTCATGTGGTTTCTTTTATGAGGTTGAGCACTTCAGCTAGAAGGTAGGTTAGGAAGTAAGCTTTGTATTAGTAAAAGCCAATTCTAACATGCTGGTATTCTTCCTCTAGTTTTCAAATGGATAGTTTTCTACGTATTTGAAATGACAGAAGCTACTTTGAATTAGGAAGGTCTGGGTTTTTCTTTTGGGACTTGCGCTTTGAGAGTTTGCTAAAGCTAAGTTTGCTTGGGAATCACTAAATATCAGACAGTAACACTGACCAACAGGTATGATGTCTTACATCTGTGAAACTTCTTACTGCTGTCTTGAAAACTATAAAGCAAAAAATGTACAATGCAATCAAGAAAGAGTGTAAATTCGTAAGCATAGTGCACGTTTTGGAGTCATCTATTACAGAACTAGTAAGAGCCTTGACACTTTTAAGTGTTGAAGAATGAAGCATGATTTCTTGTCTCTGGAATGAGAAATATGGAATTTTTCCTTTTAAACTGCAGCGAGGGAAATGAGTGAAAAATCCCTCATGTTATTTTGTAAGATCTGGGGTTATGAAGATAATATCTGGGTGATAAAAGTGAGGCTCAGCAATTTGTTCTCAGCTACTAGAATTTAATTGAATGAATGAGAAGTGGAGAATGCCTTAAATAACTAGAACAACAACAACAACAAAAAATACCCAAACATGTCAAAGGGGCGCTTACTGTTGAGTTGGAAGTGATGTGGTTTCCTCCGTCCTTACAGTGTTACCAAACCTGTGTTAGGAAAAAAAAAAAAGTAATCGCTTTTTGAAACACCTAAAGAAGAGGCAAAGGACTTCCATTTACCCTTTCATAGCAAAGGTCTTTCTAGCACCTTTTGAAGGGCTGAGTGCTGTGGCAACTTAGTGACAGAAAAGTCACTTATTATGGGTTGTATGAGCGGTTGTGGGCCACATCAGTTCCATATGTTATATGTGCCCTAACCGTGGCTTGTTCTGGAAAATCGAGTCCACATCTAATCCTGTGAACTCATTTGATCTCACTGTCACTAGGATGTGTTTTGCCACCTGCCTAACAACTCTAGGACTCTATTGATAGAAGAAAGTTATTCTGTAAGCTTTCCTGATAGGGTTGTATGCAATATATTGTTTGAGAAATCTTGCAACGGTGGAAAGTCCTCTGTGAGCCTTGATGACCTGGTCTGGTGGAAGGTGTCCCTGCCTGTGGCAGGGAATTGGAACTAGATGATCTTTAAGGTCCCTTCCAACCCAAACCATTCTATGGTACAAAGATAAAATTCCAGATTTCTGGCATCATGATCTACCTGTTAACTTGTCCTCCAAGGCAGGAGACTTGAGCTATGTTGCTTCGGTTTGAGGGTTAGTGCTAGGACAGTTTGGATAATCCTGTTTGAGAAGGAAATCTGAAAACTCTAGGTTTTGTTGCTTTCACAGGAAGAATCTATATTTTTATGAAAAATTGGAATCAACATAGTTTTTTCTTTGATGTGTACTACTAGTGTTTCCACTTTCAAGTAATAATCACCTGTACCGCATTTCTAAGTTTCTCCCTCCTACTCCACTTGCGTCCAAGATTTTTAACTTTTCAGCACTGATTCTTATGTATGTCCATCATCTGATCAATATGAAAATAGGATCAAATACTAGAAGAACCAGTTGACTTTATTTCTTTCAACTTCTCCTGTGTTGCCTAAAAATGCTGCATTACCTGACTTAGAGTAAGATAAAAGATGCTCTTAATGTTTGTGAAATTTTGGGGTTGAATGAGTTTTAAAAGCTTTATGGGGGTTTTGTTTATTTATTTGTTGGGTCTTTTGTTTTTTGTTTTTTGTTTTTTTTTTTTTTTTTAAACAGGAGTCTTATCCGTCGTCATCGCCAATATGGTTTGTAGAATCAGATGACCCAAACCTGACATCAGTCTTGGAGCGTTTAGAAGACATTAAGAAGAGCAATACTCTGGTGAGCAAGTGTTTTGGTTGTTTTGGGTGGTAGTTAGCTTTGTCACATTAACAAGCAATTAAATTAGCTCAGTTATGGGACTGTTTTGGGGAGGGGTGGGTTGTAAACACAAGTTTCTCTTCCAGAAGCATATGAACCAAAAAGATTTGGGGCAAGGAGGACATGATGATTTAAATGATTACTGTTTAAAAGAAGTTAAGTTTCAGCCCTAATAATTAGACAGTTTAGGGTTTTCTGAAAATAATTAAACATTGGAATGCTTGAGAACTTGAAACTACAGAATAAAACAGATCTTCTGCACAGAGATCAATTATGGAGGCAAAAGCTTTGTGTTCTTGAGATTATATATTCTGCAAAACATGGCTGTAATGGTAACTGTTAGAAAGAATTCCTGGTTTCAGTAATGACTTTCAGTTCGTGACTTGACCTGATAGCTTCTGGTTCATCAGAATGTTCCTTAGGTAGTGATAAGTTTGAACAGTGTTGCAACTTTGATTGCTATTTAAAGAAAACCTTTGCACAGATGCTAATGGTAGTTTTGTGTTTCAGAAAACTATTAGGCATTATATGTTGGGTACCCTTTTGATGTAGTGATAGGAGCTCTGTGTGGGTGTATATATGTGTGTGTGTGTGTGTATAGATATAAATTCCCATTCTATGTAGGAAAGTGTCATTGAATATTACTTGGAGGAAAAAATTCAGCACAAATGTACTTTGTTCCACAAAGAGCAATATTGCAACCTACTGACAAATTCAGTGATTAAAAGTGGTATTTTTCCTCTCCAAATTCAACTTTATGGGTATTAAATAGCCCTTAAGGATTATCTTTATTAACAGATTATTTTCACATTTTTTGTTTAGTTTTGTATACAGGAATGCATGCATGCATGTGATGCATACAAAAAAAAAAAAAAAAAAAACAGTATTCCAGAATAGTACTTCTTTCATGGATTGTGTGCTGGCCTTAGTATTTGCATGGGTTTGAAAAAAATTTGGAATGTTCTTATTAAATTGTTTTAATGCTAATTGAGCATACTCGAATTTAGATAAGGATATGTAACTTTTTTTTTCTAGACAGTATTTAGAATGCGTTTGACTTCTATCAGAAGTAATTAGAAAACTAACAAGCAAGTGGGAGTCCTCATGTGCCTTGCTGTAGTTAAAAACAAAGGGATATTGCAGAGGAACATTAGTGTTTTAATGCATTGTGTTGGATCTGGTACAGGAGACACATATCAGTTGTATATTTTCTTCTTGCAATCTAAACTTTAGACTACATTTGCTAGAATATTACAGATCTCTCTGTGTTTGTGACTTCTGTTTAGAAAGACAACAGTATAGTAGTGGAAAATGTGGCCAAATCAACTTTTTTTCTTAAATATGCCTTTTGGAAGATTCTCCAGCTTGAAGCTGGTGGGGTTAGTGACTTCACACTAAAGGTTTTAAACAAGGTATTTCCTGTGTTTAACTACCTGCAGGTTTGCTTGCAGTAGGGTAGAAAGCTTCATCACAAACATGCATAGGACCTGCTGTGCTGAATTCCACGTACACGTAGAGCGCTTATGTATGTCATAAAAAAAAAAAAGCTTCTGATATCAAGATTGTACTTGCCCATGCAAAAGCTGATGGGTTGATGTAATAGGCACCTGTGGATGGCCTATGGGTTTCTCAGGAATCCATGCCACATCGTGTTATGCCAAGATGAAGACAGATGGGAGTGGTTGACAAATACTTCAACTACAAAATCTGACTTCTTTGTTTGGCTCAAAAGGCTTGGCTTTATGGGTTTTGGGTTGGTTTTTTTTGGTTTGTTCCCGCCTCCCACCCCCCAAACTTTTCCCCTTGCAACTCCCTCCTTCTGGTTCAAGGGTGTTGGAGCAACTCACACACAGGCTTCTTGGAGCAGAGTAGGAAGGGACTACCTGTAGAAATCCAGAGGCTTCTGATTTATCACACAATCTCCTAAAAACTTACTTAGTTCAATTTAGACTTCTACAGTGTTTCAAACCAGTTTTCATTTAACTTATTGCAACTAAAGAATCGCTTGTGCCATGTTGCTCTAGACGCATAAAGTTCTTGGAACAGCCAAATTTTGAAGGGGAAACTGCATTGAACTCTTCCAGGAGCTCAGCTGAGCACAGCAAACATGCTAAAAGCACTGCTGGCATACATACCCCAATGTAGGCAGGTATTACTCTGCCCTTTCTACTTGCTTTGTAACTTTTGACAGGTATCAGCTCTTTAGGAAGCTGAAGAACATGCTCTTCAGGCTTAAAAGTTTGACAGGGCTATATATATACGTGGAAGCCTTGTCATTTGACATGGTAAAAGGAAAACTGTTTTGTCTATGTTAAAATTATGCACGTTTCTCTGAAAGTCTTCTGTGAGTCTGAAACTGCATGTTATTGTGGCATCAGGATGGTGCTTTTTGCCTTGAAAATTCCTCCGGACACTGAAAATGTTGAAAGGTTGTTAAGAACATGATCAGCATAGATGGCATAAGGTTTGGAGACTTTAGCAGCTTGACTGCTCATATTGAACAAGTTCCAGTCAGCAGATGAAGGGGCTGCAGAATTCTTTCTGCCCTTTGGTGTCTCCCGAATTTGTTTTTGGATCCAAAAATCAGCACTGCATTAGACTTGGTAGGTAGCTGGAACTGGTAGCTGCCTTTTAGTGGTTGTGCCATGCAAAAGACAAATCCTACTTCAATTTCGTTGTTCTTTTTAATACAATGGAAGTTATAGTTGCAAGCCTGAAGTTTCAAACTTCATGGGTTATTAAATATAACTATACATGATTTGGATGTTTGCTTTTTGAAGACGAGTGAAATGGACTTGAATTCAGATGGATAACTTTAATTCTCACACTCTACAAACCTTGAGGGCTTAAACTTGCATAGAAGACTTCGAAAGTATAGAATTCCTGGCGTAAGTCTGTGTACAGCTTGGATAAGCTGCTGTCCGTAAGCACACTGCTTCTGTATTAAGAATTTAGATTTAGTCTCACATGATGGCATTTCAGGAAAGAATGTTGGCTCTTGAAAACAACAATGTTGCAGCAGCTAATTATATATTGGGGATCATAGAGACAAAATGCAGGAAGCAGCTTTGCTTTACTTTCTGAAGCTGCCGAAGGCTGCTGAAAATGCATGAGGCCAGTTACTGTCAGACTACCTGATAGCGAAGTAGTGGTCACACTCCAGATGGCAGTTATTTCTTCTCTCTGTTTCCTCTTCAGCAATTTCCTTTGGTGGTGGGCTACTACGTGTTGATTCATTTATTTTTTTTTTCTAGACATATAGATAGTGTGTGTATATATGTGTATATAGATACATGTAGAAGAATAAGTATCTGTATACTTAGGCTGTACTTCTTCAGTCCGTGTTTCTTGCTAATTGGAAAACAAGGTGGTTCATAGTGAACCCAGTAGTATATTAATATCATTAATGATATCCTAAAACTGTTAGTGCTTTCATACTGGAAAGATAGGAAGATCTCTTCTTGCGTAAAAAGACCTCCTAATGTGGGATAGGTTTCAGAAAAATTGTTCTAAACAGTTTTCAGATTTGTAAGATGTTAACGCAGGAAATGAAACATTCTAAGAGGTGGTTTTGTGTTCTAAAACACCATTGTGGTGCCCGTAAGAACTATCAACTTCTCAGAATTCCTGAAGCATTAAAGCTTATAGATGTATATATTGCATTTTAATATTTTTTGTCCATATTAATTAATAATCAAGACAATTACTTTATAGTTTTGTCATTGTATTGGGTCACTTGGGCATTTACCTTATGCAGGCTATTTACCTGCTCCTTTAATACCCTGTGGATGATGCATTTTAGTTGCTGTTTAGTTTCTGCTTTAAGCAGTTTGTATTCCAGGGAAACTCTTGATATACCAATAGTCCACTTCTCTTCAGTAGCAGCAAAGCATGTGTGTTACACATTCATTTTACATTAGCCACGCATGTGAAATTCGTCTGGAAATACATTTAAACTATTAATACATGGCAGAAATTTGCTCTCTTTTTTGCTACAGTCTATTCATGTACCGTTAACACATACCAAATCATACTAGGCCCTGCTTAGAGCAGGGGATTGGATCAGATGTCTTCCAGACGTGCCTCTCAGCCCAAATTATCCTGTGATATTTTGTACATGTGAGCAGAGCATGAGGGATAATGGTGATCCATGGCAGAAGGATCAAAGGTATGAAATGGATTCCTGTGGTGGAAATAACATAGCAATAAGGAAGAAGGGTTGTAGAGACAGGATCAGCTTCTCTGCCACCACCTTTGGAGGTTGTAGAAACTGACATCAAGTTAAAAAAAATTGTCTATAAAATTGAAACTGCAGTTTGACAGCTGCATTAAGCTAAGCCTGAAGTGTAGACTGCTGCTAAGGAAGGGAGGTCCCTGCTCTCAGCTGCACATTCCTACCTTCTCCTTTATAGTGAAATTGGTGCTTATGTGCTGAAGCACACAAGGAATTGATTTGCCTTGAAGCTTCTAAGTTGTGTCACGGTTGAGTGATCTCTGGTGCCAGTACAAATGAGAAGGTGAAAATGTGCTGCTAGAGGCAGGGTGATACCTCTTCAGGCACAGCCCCTTGTGTAATTTGGTCCAGGTTGCACCAGCAGTTTGTTGCTTTGAGAGTGCTTGTGTAACTTGCAGTGGTGCTGTGTTCAGAAGTGAGAGAATTTTACAATGTGCTAGGTCCTGGCTGCAAAGACGACTCCTGAATTTCAATTCAGGTGACAGGACTTCCTATGAAGAGGATGGGGAGTGGAGGAAGCGTGGCAGCAAGCAGTTCTTAACTCTCTTCCCAGCTCTTACTTTCTCTTTCTGTAAAGACGCATCTAATATTGTGTTTATCTGCTTTTCCAAGCTTTGGACCAGCCAGATGCTGGTGGTGTTCTTCCCTCCCCATTTAGATTTTTTGAATGCTTCACAACAGATGTAAATAAATTAATGGCATGCCTAGCTTTACATAGCTATGTGAGAAAAATTACAATTCCTTAAATTTCATAGTTTATATTCCAGCTTTTCATGAGACAGTGTTGTTTGTGCAGAGAAAAAATTTCTCAACAAAATGTGCAACTTGAAGCATTGTATGCATATAGAGAATAATAGCTCTAAGACCTATGGTTCTGTCTACCAACTAACTTCTTCATTTCTTTACCTGCTTTCTGCCTGCTACAGGATTTCCTAATGTTTCAGGCACCCAGGAAGTTTCAAGTAGATGTAGAGTCTTAACACTGACGAGGAGTGTGATTGTTACAGAAAGCTTTTGGCCACATGAACTACTATCAGATCTTTTGTATATACTCACAAGAAATGTGTTGCTGATACACCACTTTTTTTGGTGTCATCTGCTTTATTTTTGAGTTAAGGATAGCAGGAATGATGCAGAAACAGCAGACGTCGTGTGATAGGAGAGAACATCGTGGTTCTTGTAATGCAGCCTGGTATGTCAGTTCATGGCCTCCAGTGAATCAATAACATTCCTATTAAGCAGGAACGTTGAATTCTGCTGGAGAAGGGAAAAGCACTGAAGCTTTCAGATAGCATAAAGGCAACATTTGCTTATCACTGCTGGTGATTTGGGCTTGGAAATGAGTTCTTAACCCTGGAGGGGCTGAATTTTCACTTACAGTAGGGTAAGGTAAGAGCATTTAAACTGGCCAGTATCAAGGCTTTAGACACGTAGAATATTTTGGAGTGACTGGATTTTTCTTGGATGCCTTAATTTATTGTATATTGTAAGAAATAGTGTTGTAGAGGTATCATTCTTTCAGGATCATACAGTCTATGCTGTACCTTGGGCAGGGCCACATTGCCTGACTCTCCCTCCTTTATGGAGAGATGCTTTAAGTGGAGTGGGAGTTGCTGCTCTAGCATAACTACTAGTAGTGCTGAAGGGTATGTATGCAGAAGTGGCGCTTGCACACTACCTTCTACAAGTGGCAAGACAAATTCCATTTGGTATCTGGAAGAAAAGTCCATAGACAGATGTATAATTTTTGCAGGCTTCGTCTAGGATGTTATTCTGCAAATAATGAATCTTGCAGACATATTTTGCAGTTTTTTCTTTGTTTTTCTGACATAGTTAACGATGATGTACTATTGCATTTTGTAACTTTTCAGTCTTTTATTGTCTTAACTAGGAATCTGAGGCTGCCTAGAGAAAGTTAACAGCTATGGCAATCAACTTAATTAGCATGGTGATAAAGAAGCAAACTTAATAATTCTCTACTTTTGCACAACTAAATTTATTTTCTGGATAGCAGATTGAAAGATGGTCTGTGATTGAAAGGTGGTACAAAACACAGTCAATGTAACACTGAAAGCTGTAAACAGAAATCAGTGATAGTAACAGACTGTGCCACAACCCGATACAAGGTACGGCAGGCAGAGTACTTGGCTCTAGCTCAGAGGCTGGCTAGTTTCTATGCCTTGTACAGTGTTTGTCTGTCTTCTGGTGCCTCACTGGTGTGCCTTAGAAAGGGATTCAGGACGTGGAAAATCAGACTGTTCCTCCTTGTTTTTTTGAAGGCATGGTTCTTTAACCTAGGAAACTGGAATTGGACCATCTTGTCTCATGGAATATGGCCCCTTGATTATTCCCTAATGATTTGTAGATGAGACACCTTTGCCTGGAATGGATGATGCTGCCAGAGCAGATTTTTGAATTTTTTTTTGCTCATGACTTTCTTTACTTGACGTGAGGAGATGAATGGGAACCATCTTTAACTTACCATATCCTTGGTTTCCCATTGTGGGGATTTTATTACAATGACTACAGAGAAAAAGAGGGATCTTTTAAACTTTATTCCAGTGTATGTGGATTTAAAAGCTGTACACTGACTGAAAGTTCAGTACCAACAGGTGAAGAAATACATTGTTTTGTGCTTTGGTTTAAATAGGACTTTCCATGTTTTCTTTTTTTATAGCTTCTTCAACAGCTGAAGCGATTAATATGTGACCTTTGCAGATTATATAATCTTCCTCAGCATCCAGATGTTGAAATGTTAGATCAACCATTACCAGCTGGACAGGTAAATGAAAAAGCTTTTAATTTATCTGCGGACACCTCCTTATGGCAATTAAGAAATTGTTTTTTCAACTCCAGGAAACAAGATGTGGGAATGATTAAACATTGTGTAAGCCAGAACTGAGATGTGAAGCACTGTTGCTTATGGTGTCCTCAATCTGAATTTCATTTGCAGAATCCATTTAATAACGGTGTGATAATATTACAGAATTCCTTTGGAGTTTCTGTGTCATTGGAAGGTGTGTATGTGATACCAGTGCTGTCAGTTTAATTCCTTCCTAAATGCTGTTCAAGCCAATTACTGTGCATTCCTAGTGCTTCCTAAATTTACTTTTTTTTTGGAAATGTAAATGTGATTGAACGCTGTTTGCTTTTCCTTGAAAAGTGTATGTTTCACAGTGTGCAGTTGGATGAACTACTATTGATGTTTTCTTTCCTCTTCAGTCCCTTGCAGAGACATGGGGTATCAAGACCATATGCTACTTTGGGTAGGGAGTATCTGAGGTGCCTTGTTTGCTTCTTGTGCACTTGACAAATTAAGAGTTGTGAAGAGCTGTGAAATGTTCTGGTTAACTAAAATGTTTTGCGTTGTGCTGAAAACAGAACTGGTAACTGACAGTAACTGTTCTTTTTTTTTTTTTTTTTTTTTTGTTTTTAATAAGATTATGGTATCTTCTTTTGCTTATACATGTTAAGATGACATGATTTCTAATAACTCCTGTAGCGTAACAGATGGTTTTCCTGTGGTGACAGTACTATAGTAATGACAAATAACTTGCTTAATTTTGGACATGTGCCAAATTATAATCCTATAGGTCTTTTTTCTCAGTCACCCACATAGCAGTGCAACTGAAAGGCGATAGGCCTCTAGTATGAGGAAGTAGCTTTGTTGAAGAGTATTGTTTATGCTTTGAATTTCACACAAATTCATGGAAGGTTTCTTAGCCAGAACTGTTAGATAATTTGCAAGTTAAGTAAAAGTGGCCTTAGTAAGTCAGACCAAAGATCCATCTGGTTCCCTGCATTGTCTACAGCAGTGGCATTCCTTCTTTGCCCAAGGAAGAGTAAGCACAGCACAAGCATATTGGAACGCTCCTGAAGGTTTCTGCAGCTCAGACTTCCTGAGTTTGAAGTGGTATCCTGAAATAGAAGGCCATGAAAATTTAACTCAATGTGTTGTTTTAGTATTTTATTACATAATCTAATAACAGTGGCTATATGGTGATAGTAGTTGTTGCATAGAAGTTCTAGGTAGTGAGATGAAAATCTATTAAATTTTAGAGGTCTAAAGTTTGAGTTTCTTTTCTTTTTAGAGGTCTAGCATGTATGTGGATTCTAATCAGCAATGATCCGATCATGAGTTATAAACACTTGACTTGTTTATTACATTTGTCACTGTCTCAGAATAGGGTATCCTTATCTGAATCTGAAGTTCCCACTTAGAGCTTAATGTGAAGTTAATTGTGACATTCTGTTTATCTTTGTTTCAGGCAAAACTCTCTTCACAGTCATACACAAAGATGCTTTCCTGAAGTATCTTTCACATTAAACTTCAGTCCTTTGCAGACCTTGATAAGTGTAACTTTCATATATACTGCTTTCTCTTTGATAGTAGACTTCCTGTTTTTGAAAGAAAGAAACATAAGCACAATTTATGCAGAAACCTCATTGTTGTATTGCAGAATGGAACAACGGAAGAAGTTACTTCAGAGGAGGAGGAAGAAGAAGATATGGGTGAAGTATGTGCATATATGAGATTGTTATCCTCATCTAGTGGAATTCTAGTGCAGTAGCTGGCTAATTATTAAGCCAAACTGTTAAGTGTAATCTCTCTAGAGTTCAACAAGAAAATATAGTTAAAAATTTGGATGTTTGCCTTAATGTTAGCTTTCACTTCAACGACCAAAACTAGTGAAATTTTCTTCTTAAACCTAGATCTCAGCTGTGAGGTACTTGGATACAGAGAATTGGACATCTGTTTCTGCTTTAGTCAAACAATACATAACATTGTGTGCTAAATCAGTAAGTTTACATTGTTAAATCCTATTTCAAGCAGCATATGAACTGGCTCTGATACAATTGAAAGTGCCTCCCAAATTGAAGCAGGCTGGCTAAGAGTAAATCAGTTTGCTGAGGTATTAGAGTGAGCTAGTTTTTAACTATAATACATTGAAGGAAATGGAAGGACATCCGAAACAGGTGCACTAAAATTGAAGAGGTTTATGTCACTGTCTGGCAATACGGTGCTCCTTTTAATAAACTTTTTACTGTGGGAGAACCATCCCTTTAAATTAGTTCTACAACACGTTAGAATAGCCCCAAGATGCTTACTTTTTAAACCACTATTAATAGCCTTATTATAGGAGAACTATTCTGACTGCTGCAGATTTAGATTTTTAATAAAGAGGATGTGTAGTAAGAATGAACAACTCGTTCTTTGAATAGAAGGTCTTTCTTTAGAAAAGATCTAATATTACCCATGTTTTGGAATTAATTTGAAGCAGCCTCTCTTACACCATATTTAGTCTGATCCAGACCGCATTTGTTGGAGCCAGAGTTTCTGTAAAGGTAGTTTGTAGCAGGATGTGGGAGCATACGTGACTCTTGTTGCTTGCAGTCTTGTAAGTAACCTTTTGCACTCTGTTCAAGTTAGTTTAGAAAAAAAAATTTGTCGTGTCTGTCATTATTTTTAATTATTGTCAGATGGTGTTGTGCGTGGCACTGGTATTGTCAACTTGTAATCTAGTCCAGTTTCTAAGTTGAAAAGCAGCTCGTGGTTCCTAGGGCTATACCATTATTTTAAGAAACATGAGCATTTTAAAGAATACTCAGTTTAAAATCTATTAGAGTTGGAAGAATCAGTGTTGTCAAAGGCACCAGATAGGTGTGTTTCTTACTATGCAAGGCATCTTTGAATTTGCATTTATGGCCAGATTTTCCTGCTATGCAAACAGATGGTACGTAAAGAGTGTAGCCACAGGTGTCGTGGAGCACTGCATATGGGAGCATATCTGATAGTTGTGTACTCATAGCTTGCTGATGTGACTGCTGTAGTGCTTCCTTTTTCATCTCAAGGTATTTACATCCTTCCCTTGCTCTCCACAAATAGCACTTGAATCACCTTACAGGCAGCTGTCTTAAGTTCTTAGTGCTCCTCTGCAACAGGATAACCCCGTCTCAGAGTACAGAGTGGAAGATTTTTCGTGTCTTAGTCTAGAACTCAGAACTGAAATGTTGGCTTGTATGATCAAGATACCTGACCATGTAATTTTGTCTTGTGTCCGAATGCTGCATCTAATCTTCATCTGAAGTGTTCACCTTAAATAAAGTACATGTAGCTTTCTAATGTTTAACTTTCTTGAAGGGTTGCTGTAGCCCTACCAGATGTATTAATCCTTGTTTGCCGGAAGTGTAATATGGTTGGGATTGTAATAGAAAAGAATCTACTTTTAGAAACATCTTGGAGACACCCTAACTTTGGATACTTTTGGGTTCTTAAGCCCAATTCAGAATGCCTTAACTTCCTGTTTTCTACCTACTTTAATGGGCTAATTCACTACAATATTCACTTCTTGCAGAGGTTTTATTGTGCTTGTTTCTGGTCACAGAAACATGTTGTGAATTTGAGTCTTGTTTGTATTGTGAAGACTCCCTACACTTCCAATAAGTACTGTTGACTGAGTGAAGGTAGAGCAAAATAGAAATGTCATCCGACAATCACTAATACATAGTGCTGTGCACTGTATGACTGTATCCCTAAGTGCCATTGGAGGAGAGGGTTTTGTTGAATAAAGAGCATAGTTAAGTTATTTACAGTGAATTTTCCTTTATCCTCTAGGACATTGAAGATCTGGATCACTATGATATGAAGGAGGAGGAACCAGTTGACGGGAAGAAATCTGAGGATGAAGGCATTGAAAAAGAAAACCTTGCAATCTTAGAAAAAATCAGAAAAAATCAAAGGCAAGATCACTTAAATGTGAGTTCATTATTTGTGTTTTTTTTCTTTGCAATACTTTGTGCTTTAAAATAGAAATAGTTTTCAGCAAACAAAGCCTACTGTTATGCACCTAGACATAAATTAACCTGTAGCTGACTTCCAACATATATAGGATAAATGTCTCAAGTTATGGGACCTAAATAGCTCTTTTCGGAGAAGTTTGAATAGGCCAGCCAGAATTCCAAGGTCATCTAGTAAATGGAATCATCTTTCGTCAAAATCTTTGGCACAGCAAGTTAGGTGTCAGTCCACTTCCCACAGAGGCACAGAAAATACCTCAAAGCACGCTCATTCAGAGAATGCTATCATTTCTTTTGTCAAACTGGGTTGCCACATTCTTGGCATTTTGGATGAAGTAGTATGTTTTACCGTTTCTTGATAGTCAACTCTTATATGTAAATCCATGTTTCACACTTGATGATGATATTCAGATTCTATGATTTAACTGGTGGTCTAATTTCCAGGGTTATCTATTTGGTTGTTCCTCTGTCTCTTGCTTGATGCCTTTGTTATCAACAGTAGTCCTCCTTGCAGAATCAGCAGAAAGCATCTAGGATAGAAGTATGACATATGTTGCTGCACCCTTATCAAAATAACAAATAAAGCCATATATAAAACTGCATCAAAAGTCATGGGTGACTTCACATACTTAGTAAACCCAGGAATTTGTGCTTTAAATCCATTTTACACATAAGTTTGTTTTTCAGTAATATTTATGCCACTTGGAAATTACTGAAGGGTTGGGTTTTTTTTTTTGCCAGACGTAAAGCAGGGGGCCTTCAGAAGCTCTGCAGCTTTACTGTCAGAATTTTTTGAGTGATCCTGCCAGCAGGCAGTTGTAAAAAAAAAAAAAAAAAAAAAAAAAATTTTGTTCACCAGAGGCTTAGAAATGTTTTGTCAAAAGTGCCAAGTTCCAGAGAAGCTTCTACTTCTCAAAGGTGCATGTAGGAGGGAACAATGATGTCATACAACCTTAATTTTATTTAGCATGGCTTCCAAAGAAAAAAAAAAACTTTTGTTTCACAGAGGCTTAAAATGTGTAATGCATGAAATTCAATACTTCATGATCAATTTCAACCAAAGGTAAGGGTTCTAAAACTTTTGTAAGTCATCTGTAGAGAAAGAAGGTGCTTAAATTGGTGCCCTCTACTCTGTGAGCTCCTAAGTTTTCGTACGCTGTTTGGCAAGTCAGCAGGCATGTAGATCATGTCCAGACACAAGATGTGCTATTTCTCATTAAGCTGATAGTTGAGGGTGTGAGCAGTAGTTAGGTACAGGGGAGGGACCTGTAAGTATTTAGGGAAGGAATAAGATTTAGGATTGTTATGTAGGCAGCACCTGGATTTTTGTCCAGGGAACCGGCTTTGTTCTAGTTCTTATACTTAATGATTTTTCTAGTAAGTATTCTCTAAAAAGCCTAAATTGCACTTAAAAATTATATTAGCTTCAAGAGAATTGCTGTTGTAAACCTCTCTTGATTTGTAGTGAGAACCATATACGTTCAAAGTGCTTGGCGTTAGCCAAGCCAATCCACTTTTAATATTGGATGCACTCCAGGTAGATCTAGTGATCATAAGAATTTAGGGAAAAGCCTCCTTTAGTTAGTAGAGTCTTGACTATTTCTTGTCATGAATTACTGTCTCTAAATAACTTTATCTAGTTTGGAAAAAAAAAAAAAAGATTTTCCTCGTGGTTAGTGACAGTTTAACATGGAAGAGAAATTCAGTTTGTAGCAGTCTCCTTTGCCAAGGAAATAAAATAGTAGTGCTTCTATGACAGATTGAGAGAGTTGGGGTTGTCAGCCTGGCAAAGAGAAGGCTCTGGGGAGACCTTATAGCAGCCTTCCAGTACCTAAAGGGGGCCTGTAAGAAAACTGGAGAGGGACTTTTGACAAGGGCATGTAGTGATAGGACAAGGGGTAGTGGCTTTAAACTGGAAGAGCGTAGATTTAGATCAGACATAAGGAAGAAATAATTTACTGTGAGGGTGATGAGGCAGTGGAACGTTGCCTGGAGAAGCTGTGGATTCCCCCTCCTTGGGAGTGTTCAAGGCCAGGCTGGACGGGGCTTTGAGTGACCTGGTCTGGTGGAAGTTGTCCCTGCCCGTGGCAGGGGGGTTGGAAATAGATGATCTTTAAGGTCCTTTCCAACCCAAACCATTCTGTGATTCTGTCAGAGTTCTTCAAGTTCTTGTATAAAACACACAAACCCTAAAAATTCCTGACAAAAGTCTTAAGCAGCAGAAAAATGTCTTTAACCTGTTAAGAATAGGTGAGAACAGGACTGCATGCATGCACTCCTTTCCTGTGGAAAAACCTTTAGCATCATCCAAACTTCAACCTGCATTTCAGCCAAGGGGACAGAGGATGAGCTATGGATTTGGGTCAAAAAAACATACAAAAACTTAAAAGACTTCTAGTTGCATTAGGCACTAGTCAAAGCCCTACATTAGGCTTCACATTCCCTGTTCTTACAATAAGCATGTAAATGGCATGGCTTTGTTCTACTTGCCTCTGCTGAGGAAACAAAGTATACCGAAAGAGCTGCGTGGTTTGTGTGAAAATCAGACTACGTTTAGCTACTACGTGTAAGTTCGTGAAACTCATACTGTCCTTTGAGAAAACCCACACGCCTACTGTGGAGGGTTGTACGGATTTAAATTTTGCTTTGTTAGGATACTGAGCAAACTTAAGCTATCCTAGAGCATGTTCAGCAAAGCCCATGCTTTGGCAGCATAAAGGGATATTTAAGTGCTACTAGGTTAGCTCTTTCCTAGGTCAGTGGTGCAGTTGTAGTTTTCAGTTCTCAAGCACTTAAGAGTAAACCCTCTACAGTCCTTTGAGAAATTATTTAAGCAGTGCAGCTATTTCTAGTGACCCACAAAAATACCACGGTTCCTCAGCAGCAGCTGAATACCCTGTTCCCTGTACTCAGCTGACCTTGTTTATGCACCAGAATCAACGAGAGTGCCTTGGCATCAGAAACAGCTATTATGTAAGTTGAATCTGCTGTTGTCAAACAAAAACACAGTAGTGTTCATTTCAGCACCGCG
Source organism: Chlamydotis macqueenii (assembly GCF_036417535.1). Classification (NCBI taxonomy): domain Eukaryota; kingdom Metazoa; phylum Chordata; class Aves; order Otidiformes; family Otididae; genus Chlamydotis; species Chlamydotis macqueenii. The sequence continues at coordinate 17,993,626 of NC_141567.1, read as the reverse complement.
AGGAAAAAGCAAAAGGAAAGGCAGTATTTGCCAAATGGGAAAGAACAGATAGCAAAAGAAAACCTGCAGTTTTAACAGGCTTTCCACACTAAGGAAGAATGCTGACACTACAAAAACCTTTTTTCAGTTTTACTAAGTTTTCAGATGACAGTAAAGCAGACCATGAATTTCAAGCTGCAAGAGCATTTATTTTATTTAACAATTAAGGGAGTCTTTACCATTAATTCTGAGTTACAAATACGGAAATATACAAAATCCCAATAGGCACCTTCTCAAACTCTGAACAAACATTTAAGTTTAAACAAAACTAGTAAGTGTCTTGTGTTTATGGTTAGTCAAGTCTTAATGGTTAGTCAGGTCTTAAACCAGACGACTGTACAGCAGAAGCAGTTTGATACCTTATGTTTACTTGCTTTTAAATACTGAAATGCTGATCAGGTTTTGGAATTTGTTTTGGTTTTAAGGGGTGATCACTAGTGTACACTTCCTTTCAGACAACCTGATCAGTAACTATTGAAGCTCGTAAACAAATGAGAGCAGCCTCGTCCAGTCAGCTATCTCATGCTGCTAATTTCAGCAGAACACAAAAGTTTAAGGTATTTTTGACAGGTTTGCACTCAAGTCATATTAGAATAGCACTGGGACAGGAGCAGAAGACTTGTGGATGATCCATGGCTCATCCTCTGTCCCCTTGGCTGAAATGCAGGTTGAAGTTTGGATGATGCTAAAGATTTTTCCACAGGAAAGGAGTGCATGCATGCAGTCCTGTTCTCACCTATTCTTAACAGGTTAAAAACATTTTCCTGCTACTTAATGCTTTTGTCATAGGAATTTTTAGGGTTTGTGTGTTTTATACAAGTTAAGAATATGTATCCACTATTTTTGTAAACTAGTTCTCTTCCTTGGCAGTATCCCTAATCCTATTCTTCTTGTCATCATCAGGAAATAAACTTAAATTTGGCTTGCGGTACAGTATCTAACTTGGACCAAAAATTAATCCTCCTCTTAACATTGTAATGACTTTAAAGAACCACTTGCTTACTGGGAATTAAAGAAAGGTCTTTGAACTGGAATCATTAACTTCAAATATTTAACAGCTTGCTGCTGCTTGCTTTTCAGAGGTCTCTCCCCACATAGTCATTTTAGAGATTAATGCTTTTCTTATTTACATAATGCTATTAGCTTTTTCCGTTTCTGACTGAGGAGTTTATGCACTTTCCTTTAGAAGTCTCAAATGTCTCCACTTTCATCTTCAGATTTTATGAAGTCTAAGGTGTCATTTCCATTTTCAGTCTAATCCTTGAAGTAAGTATGAATCTACTTTAACTTCCAGGAATGAATGTACTTCTGAATAAATACTGAGAAAGTTCAGTGACAATAGAGCAAACTTGTTTTCTTTAGCTTTTTGTGGATCGCTTTAGATTTTATTATCTTGGAGGAGTTTCCATTTTCTGTGTTTTGTTTTAGCAGGTGATTTTTAGTCTTATGGCCAAATTATCTGAAATGTATTGCGAGTGAGGTGATTTACTGTACGGTTTTGATGTGTGATAGTATTTGTTCTGATCAGACAGAAAACAGACAATCTGGTCTTTGGATTTAAAACTGCAGTGCACTGCACCTCCTACCTCAGAGAACTCATTTAAGGAGTGGACTATGGCTGTGTTTTGAGAGATGGAAGGGGGAAAATAAAATGTCCAGAGGAGAAAAGCTGAGGCTGCAAAACCTCCTGTCTTTGGAAACTTAGTGCAGCAGGCAGCCAGAGTGGTGGCATGTGCTGTGCTGATTTTTGCACAGTTCGGTGTGCCCTACTGACTTGCGAATGCAGAAGTTCTGAAGTCCTTGTTTTCTTAGAAGTTAGTTAACTGTTCTGTAAAGTTTTTTACTCAAAGTTATACGTTCACACTAAAATACTAGTTAGGGGTAGAAACACTTCTGAAAAATATAATGCCTATACTGACTTGGTTTCATGTTCCTGACAATGGCAGAAGCACATCCTTAGGTGGAACAGTTTGAGAACACAGGACAAGCTTGTAGTGATACATCTCATGAGTATTTTTCATGTCCAACAGTTTTGGCTGTGGGAATTCCTACACCAGATGTTTCTTGTCATTTGCAGCTCTCAACAAATGGCATGTTGTCCACATATATGTCTTCCTCCTGTAGCAGGAATTTCTCCAGCTAACCTGCTCGTTGTTCTGGAGAACCACAAATGTGCTTGTGTGGGAGAGGGTGATCAAGTGAGACTTTTTGTGCCTATTTGATTACTTAATAGGAAAAAAAGTCACTTGGGGCTTCTCTGGCAGCTCTTCTAACTTCTTCAGTTTACAGATGAAATGTCTAAGCCTTTCTGCTCGTGGCGTCAACCCCTCATGACAGATACCAGTCATATCCCGTGATTCACCAGTTATTTCTAAGGCAGTCCAACTATAAGTCTTGATTTCACAACTGGAGAAATGGGAGCTTTATCTCCCTTGAAGTGGTAAATCCCACTTTTCCAGAAGGATACAGAGTTATTTATATCTGAATTCAGTCTTTGAAATTGTAACTTGCATATAGTGAGTCACTGAAAGTTAAAGTTTTTAATTTCAGTACCATTATAGTTGAAACTGAACTCATTGCTCCTCTATATCATGCAATGGTGTGATGCAAGTAGTACTTTCTTCTAAACTGCACTTGAACAGTAGCTATAAAAAACAAAAGCAACATCAGGGTGAAGACTTTGTCTTTCAAAGTAGTGGTGGTTGGTGTTAAGGTTAGCATCAGGTGTAACAGTTAATCTCTGCGGGCTTCCTCTTCAACTTCCTCCAAGGGTAGTTCAGAGCATGTAAAGTAAGCTCCTGTGCTAAACTTCCTAGCTTAAGCTTGCTAGCCTCTTTCTCTGGATCATAGATTACTGGTTTGCAGTCTATTGATTATTTAGAGTAGCGAGTCTAGCTATCTTTAGTACTGCTATATATAGGAGTGGGCAGCCTGACTAGAGACTCCTAGGAAAACAGGGTGAAAGACAGTTATAGACAAAGTCTACTAAAACTAGCTTACACACACTAAAATTAACCCCTTTTTTTTTTTTTTTTTTTTTAATACCACTTCAGTTTATCAGCAGTAATAATGGGACTCGAGGATGTGGGTGTGTTAAGTTTGGGGTTTTTTGGGGGGGGATTTTGTTTTGTGTGGGGTTTTTTTTTTTTTTTTTTTTTTTTTTTGTTAATCACTACAGTACAGAAGATACCTTTGCATATGAAAATTTAAGCAAGCTTCTAAAATTATATGCAGAAATTTGGTAGCTTAGTTTGGTGGAAATAAAGATACAATGAGGAAACTAGTTTTCCACAGCATGTCTTTGAGAATCTAAATATAAGCAATTTAGAAAACTACTCAGAGGTTGATACTCTGTGAAAAATGTAAGAAAATTCCTTCTTTCGGTAACCAATACAGCACATAAGGCGAGGATATTGCACAACTCTGCACAGAAGAAACCCAAGGTCTTGACATGTCTATGAAGTTTCTCTCCTCTAGACTGAACACGTTCATGAGTCTCAACCTTAACACTCACAGTATAGGTCTGAAAAAGCACAGCAGTTGTACAGAGAATGGTGGCTAACACTGCATTGTGTTCACTTGTTCAGGGTAATGTTTCCCTTTTCAGCTAATCTGCAAATAGTGGGTATAAATAGTTGTAATCTGCAAATAATTTGTATAAACAAGCAGATTTTTTTTTCCGTAAAACTTCATTCGCCTGCTGTTAAAGAAAGGGAAGCCCCTTCTTTGATACTGCTGCATAGACAGGGGCTTCAGTAAACTGAGAAAGGACTTGTCTGGGGCCCTGCCTTTACCTAGCTTTTGTTTAATCAGATGAAGGGAGTTACCTTGTATTTGCATATTGAATTACAAAGTTCATTCTTCATACTGATCCATTAAGAAAAACTAGTGGATTTTCAGTAATCTGTTTAACTAAATACAGTGGAATATGAAAATGAGTAGCCTGAAAGAATAGTCTCCAGATTGCAGTGGGAAGCTAGGCATACCATACGATGCTACTGAACAGAGAAGACTACGGAGTATGTGGAGGCTTTAGCATCAAGTAACTACTACTGATATTTAATCCTTATTAAGAAATAATTTGATCTTACAATTAAGACCTTGTAGAATATAGAATATCACTGTTAACTTCAGGCAAACAGGAATCATGTTACAGATATTAGGTAATGGTCATAGCTGCATCAGACTCCTCCAGAAATACTTCTCTGACACTTCTGTCCAAAAAGGATCTGTTTGTAGATGTTCATAGTGTCTGAAAGGAAACTGAAAAAGCAAATATCTTCAAATTTCTAGCTGGAGTAGAAAAACAGATCCATAAACTAATCATTCAGGACTTTATATAGAGAGGCTGAACTTAACTTTATTCTAGGTGGGGGCTTTTTTGTGATTGGGAGGCAGAGGGAGGGGAGTGGTTTAGTTTTGGTCTCCTGTGCCACCCCCTACTCTGCCCTGCCTCAAAACCATGCTTTCGAGCCACATGTATTAGCTTGTGTTTCAGTGGGAGTGTCTGAAGTCCAGGCAGCAACAGAGAACTGCATGGGTCTCATGAAATGATCTGTCTCATGAAACTGACTGCTGGTGAAAACCAGAGTTTCACAGGGCTGGGCTGGGCTGGGGTTCAGTCTGATAGCTGCCTCACCTCATTTGGAGTCCTCATTCCTTTTCATATTTTAAATCTTGTAATGCTAATTTTTATCTCGCTCTTTTTCAAAAAATCTTGAATGTAAAACGGTATTTCAGGTGCAATATATAAGCAGAGTAATAATGTAATGTCTGAGGTTTAGTATCAAAATCTTTCCTGCTAGCTTTGGCGTTGAATTAGAGAGTTTGTCAACAGCTGGTGATTTTTGAAGTCAGTCATATTTATATGCATGTCACTTAAAGGTTTCTTTCCCCCCACCCCCCCACCTATTTCGCTTTAGCACTGTATTTCAGACTGAAATATCAGGTTCAGAAATTGTATGCTAAGTTTTCTATCACTTTGAGATGCTGAATAATACAGAACTGAGCTCTAGAAGAACGGACAAGTTTTCTGCTCTGGTTGCGTAAACCACAAGAACTGTGACAAATCGCAACAAAATATTTGGTATTTTAAGATTTACTTACCTTAAGTCTTTCTCTGTGTAGGTATTGAATGATTTTTTTTTTTTTTTTTTTTTTCCCCCACTCTATTGCAAACAATAGTGTTTTCTAAATGTATTGGTTGGTCTTGCTTCATCCAGAGGCTGGTGATCTATAGTGGATACTTCCCAACTCCTGTACCTTTTTTCATAACCAAACAAAAATACACTTCTGAGAAAACAGTAAAACCTTATGTGCAGAAGCTGGTTCTTAGGATTAGTCTTACTGTTCCTTCCAGTGCAGAAGAGCAGAAGATAAAAGGAAATATTTCCTTGTTAGAATTGTGCTGTGGATCCAACTTGGAAATCAAAACGCCAAAGAGATTAAACTCCTTTACAGAGAAATGTCTATTATACCTTGATTAAACGTTTGTATCACCTGTACCATATAGTAGTATATGTTAACGTGCTGCTTTAGAGGGAGTGTCTTGTTTCTTTGAGTAGTCTTTGCTCTCTAGAATATAACTTCAAAGACCTAATCCTAATACATAAATTAATATAGTCTTAATACTTTCTAGTTAGTGTAACTTTGTAATTGAAATAAAGCTGTTTGATGCAAATGTTACTTTACTCTTATGTGGAGTCTTTTTTGTTTGTTTCAGGGTGCTGTCTCTGGGTCAGTTCAGGCTTCAGATCGACTTATGAAAGAACTCAGGGATATATATAGATCACAGAGTTATAAAACAGGTAAAATGTTTCAGATTTCCCTTCTTAAAATACGCTGTAAAATAATTCTTTTGTCAAATACTTCCTGCTAATCCTTCTGTGTCTTGTTGCCGTATGTATGTATATACGTGTGTGTATGTGTCTATGTGTGTGCACATATATAAAAAAATACATAGACACATATATAATCTCATTATATAAAATAGTGTCATTCTGGATAAAAAGGAAGTTAGGATATATATTCTCTAAAATGTTCTTCCTTTTTGTTATGCAAAGCTTCGTATGAGAATTAACAGGATTGGTATGAGAATGCTTTTGAGGTGGATGACTACAAAGAACAACTCAAGATTACTTCTTGAGTTTTCAGAACTACCTGAAATTCAGGTCTCCAGGTGTAGGGGGCAAAGGCTTTGACCACTACCAGTGGGCAGTACTGCTCACAACAATATGCTTGCTGTGGAGGGATTTGTGTTCAGCACTAGAAGATTTTGTTGCTATACAGGATTTAACCTTAATTATACTGCAGTTACTTTTCATATTTTGTGATGGTGTTAATTTGATCCCGAGATCTGTATATTCCTTGGAATAAGGATACAAATTGCAATAGAAAACAAGCTTGTCTTTTCAGTTTGCTTGAATAACAAACACTGATTAGCTTTAGGTAGGTAGGTGGTTGGCTGTTTTGTTTCCTCTGTAAGGGCTGTATCTAAACTGGCATAGCAAAGGAGTCAGTATATTGAATTGTCTGAGTGTTACCATACTAGAAGTAGAAATTACATAGATTTCAGGCAAATTGCGTTGCTGTAGATGAGCTGAGTAGACAGCTCCATCACTGCAGCCAGGTATGAGAATGTGGTGCAGGCCAGGATTGGGACAGGAGAATGATTAGAAAGTCAGTCTAAACTTTAATCCTGTATCTTTACTTCTCTAAACTTCTCCCCTAGTTTATTTCTAGTGGCCTGAAGTCTCACTTGGTGGCTATGGCATTTTAATTCATGTGTAAAAGGACAGAATTGAAGAGCCAATAGGCCCTGTTTTCATTTGCCATATTTACCTTTTAGGTAAATAGCTTTATGTGCTGAAGTACTGCAGACAGTGGTAAAATGTCTGAAGTGTAAATGAGATTAGGTAACCTAGTGTTGATCTGATGTAGCCTATTTCTTTTAGGCTTTAGTGCAACTGAGTGCTTGCCAGTATGCCCTAATCTGGTAAAGAATGGATTAGTGGGTCTAAAGAAGAGCCTAGAAATAGATCTGTATTAAGTAATGAAGGATTATTTACTGCCCATGTATGATCCTCAGAGTTTGGGTTTTTGGTTAGAACGAAGATTGGTATAACAAATCTACTTGACTATAAAGACTCTATGGTGCTTAATCACGTAGTGGTACTGCTGAAGGCACAACCAGGAGCCCCTGTAATAGATGTAGTTTGAGGTGAGGATTTGGCTTGCTTAATAATGCCATTTCTTGGCTTTAGATTAATAACATGTCTTAACTCATTGCAAAAGAGTGAACTTCTGATTTAGGAAAGCATACTCTAAATTATGAGGAAAAGTAGATCTTGCTAGACTGTAAAGAAACTTGAGATACTAAAGTGAGTATAGTAACTCACTATTGGCTTATGACTCAGGAATGCGTAAAGTCTACAACTGGATGCCTCGTGTCAATCTCTAAAACGTGTTAATGAAGTAAAGTGTCAAGCAGAGGCTGATGCTAACACTGACGGCTGTCCTGCTTTGAAACACCAACCTACTGATATATTTATTAAATTTTGCCAGTAAATTATACTGTTCATTTTAAAACTGACCTAGATTCATTCCTTATGGATTCATTTAGTCTTACGACTTGAGTGAATTTAAATACCAGTTTGTCTCCTTTGCACAAAAGTCCTGCTTTTATAGCCTGGTTCTGTGTTTTGTTGTTAGGTAGCTATCACCAGGTGAGCAGGGGCATGGTAGATATTTGACTTTTTTAATGTGATCTTTGTTCTGAGTACTTGTTCCATGGCCCATTTTCCCCTTAATTTAGCTTCTTACTATTAACACACACTGGGAATCGTTGTCAAACTTAAAGGTTCTGGTAATTGTTGCAAAGTAATTTAACACTGTTTTCATTTTTTCGTAATATAAGCCAGAAAATCTAAGGCTGCTTTTTAGTTGCATAAGGGATCACTTCAATTAGTATATTGAGGTTACGTGTTTTCAGGATTGACAGTAGGACAATACTGGGACTTCTGAAGTGAGTAATACTTGTAGTAATAGTCCTTTTGATTTTTTTTTTTTTTTTGTTTTCTGTTAAACTGTTTAATAAAAGAGTAGCATTAAATTCAGCTGCAGTTATGTATTCAAGGTGGTATCCGCTTTAGAACTGAAGTTCCTGTAGCAGTTGAAATACTACCATTGGAGTTCAAGCAAAAGATGACTACAAGCTTGCTGTCAACAGGGAAGTTGCTTATCTACCTGGAAAATCTAGGTGAAAAACTGTCCTTAAAAACAAACAGAAAAATGTTTTCTTCTGAGCTAACAAAAGCAAAAAGTACTCCAGAAAATTCAGATATTCCACCATAAATTAGGCAGGGTCTCTTTAACCTGTTTTGATAATAGGAGTCACAAACTCCTCCAAACTAAGATGATGTCATTTCCGAATACAAAGTTGGAGATTTGGTTAGCTCATATGAAAGAATTCACAACGGTCTTAATATAATTTGGAGGGGTAGGGATGGAGGGGGAGAAACAAAAGATTTGGGGATATTAAAATGAAATATTTTCTGTTCATATCTGTAGCAGTTGTGTTCTTTATATATAGTGACTTCAACTCACTGTTTTTGTCCAAAGACTGTATGGGATTTACTTACAGTTGCAGTAAAGTTGCTATAAATAAGAAATTGCCGCTATTTTGGAAGAGGTTGTTCTTCTTCCTGTCTTTTAATCCCTTAATTTTTGGCTTGCTTCATGGTTCTGTGTGCCTGCTTTTACTTCATCACATCTGTGGTGGCCTCTTAGAGGAATAAAACAAAAAAACCTCCCTGTGTTTAAGTGAGGGGAACCTACCTTGATTCCCTTCTCTACCTTAAGGGCCTCTCAGAAACTGGTACTAATAGAATAAATTCTTCTTGACAGTCACTTTTCCCCTCTTACTGCCTAAATTAAGGAAAAAAAAAGCCTATGAGGTAGTTCTAAATAACACCTCTTGACTATTAAAAAAAAACTAAACAAAGCCCCTCTTAACTTTGCATAATATTGTTAGGAAGCTTCTGTATCAAGACAGTGAGTAACCCTGGTGCTGCTGCTCTTCATGAGGCATACAGATAATATTCCACTCAAAATCTGGGTGTTTAAAAGGTTGATTAAGTAGCTTGCTGTTTTGTTAAGGCACGTTCTCAGTCCTGAACTGTGCGCATCTTTGAAGAACCCTTTTACAACTTCTGGTTTATGTGTAGTACAGCTCTTAAGACCAGTGAAAGTTATTCCCTTGGGGAAGCTAGCAAAACATGCGGACTGTGGTAACCCATAGAGCTGAAGCACTGGTATGTGAGTTCTGGGTGAGACCAGGACTTTCAGGGTGGTGGAAGGAATGCAGGAATAGAGCTAGAGGTTCAGTGAATAAAGAAGCTGATGGAAGATATCTTCTGATCTTTCGTTATTTAGGATATTGGCAGAATCCTTACTGTAACTTGCTGTGTCTCTAACAAGTATTTTGTACTCGTGCTAGGTGCTAAAGCTGTAATAACGAGGGGCTGCTACTTCCAGTCTTCACTCCCTTTTGGATGTAGGTGGAAGAAATACAATGGTGGAATAGATTAATCATTAATGGGAGTTGACAATGAGCTGAGTTCTGAACATCAGCTCTCTTGTTACACCAGCACAGTACAAATTGAAATTCTTATACTTTGTGACTTCCACTTACGCTAAGGGCAATTCAGAAAATAGTGTCCTTGGATCTACAAAATTGGGAAAAGGCCGTAATAGCTCCTTCTGTTCATCCTCAAACAGAAAAGTGTGGTGTCTCTGAACTAGCTGCTGATTAAAAGGGACATTGAGAGCACAGTGAGTAATTTTTCAGACCTACTTTGTTGTCCTAGACTTAGAAAAAATTTAAATTATGATTTTGGCTGCAGTTCCCACTTGTTTGTGGCACTGCAGTAAAGAGAAACAAGCATGGTTTCTTCACCTTATGTACTGAGTTTTTAAAAGCTTTAGAAATAAAGATATCTGGACAGTTTGAAGTGTAATCTGTACTCCAAGTACTAGTGCTTAAAAGTTTCAGCCTCAAGATAATGTATTCTAGAATAATAAAACTCAGAAATAAATACTGAAATTCCTTGGAGAGAATGTGTTGCCTGCAGTCTGTTGGTTGTATAGCCTTCAGAAATCCTAGGCAGATTCCCAGTTTACTCATGTCTTCCAAATAATTATGCCAACAACAGGTAATGCTGTTAAATATTAGCCCGGGTAACAAGTTCAATTATAGTTGTGTAGTGTGTATGCATGAATAGTCTATGGGGGAAGAGATTCGACTTTTGAACATCACTGATACCACTTTAAGTCTTGTCTGATGGTTAAAAACTTACTGCTTTTTTTCTGGGCTGCTTGTGAACTTCGGCAGAGAGGAAGCTTGAATAGACAAGAAAATGGCAGATAACCTTTCATTCTTCCCTTTGGGCGAAATGCGTAGCTCTTGTTTAACATGCTTAAACCAAATGGACCACTGAAAATCACCAGCTGGCTTCCAGAGACAGCTGTTCTTCTGATGCATCTTTCTGGCTGCTTTGGTCAGCTGTTGGGAACATGCTTCATCCAATGCAGTATCTTCTTTTTTTGGGTTTCTACTCAGTGTCCTGTCTTGATCTGTCAGTACTGATGAGAACCTGTGAAATATAATGCTGCATACTCAGATTGTGAGTTAACTGTTTTAAAAGTGCGTTGGTCATGTACTGGGTATAAAATATACTGAGTACTAAGCAAGCTGGAGTTGTAGCTGTGGAAAGTTTGAAGGGGAACTGGGAGGGGGGGAAATGGTTAGGTGTCAGAAAAAAAAATGATTCAAGTGGAAATTTTTTTTTTGTAGAAGTGAAAAAACGTTTTTCCTTGTATCTGCTCAGACGTGCTTCTGCTATTGGAGGAAGGATGTGCCCCAGTATATTAGTATCTTATCTATTGCTTACATTTACTGACAGTACTTGTACATAAAAGCAAAGAATGTTTTTGCTAAATTTTACCTTGTTAAACTTCTAGTGCATAATTAATTCCATCTGATATTTCTACAGGGATATATTCAGTGGAACTGGTAAATGACAGCTTGTATGAATGGCACGTTAAGCTTCTAAAGTAAGTTATTAAAGTTTTTTCATATTCTGAATAGTTCATTTAATTACTGCTGCAGAGATTCTTGCATTTGATAAATGAGACTCTCTAGCCAGAGCCTATAAAAATAGTGTGTGATGGCTGCAATTCTGGTATACAGAAATGCGTACAGAGATTGAACTGCAGGAATTGAGCTGGCAAAAAACCAAACGCTCTTTGCACAGCCAACAAAATGAAAATTACCATAACTTTCATTACTATTCAATTCTCTTTCCAGAACTGCTCAATTCTCTTTCCAAAACTGCTCTGAAACGTGAAGCTTTTTTTTGTCCAGAGATTTTTGTCTGGATGGTTTTAGTTTAGTTTGTTTTTAATTTCAAGAAAATTCAACTTCTAGTTTCGTTCAAGATGTAAGAAGGAACAGAACTCTTAGTGTCATTAGTTCTTTATTTCTACAGTTGAGCAGACACATAGGACTGAAATTTTTAGGTAAAACCTAATTATGACTCACATAATTACATAACTTGTCATCTCTTATGTACTGCTTTTCTCTATGTGTGCTAGATGATAACTCATCTTGTTGTGTCCATAGTCCAATAACTTTAAATCTGGAGGTATTATATTGAAATTATTCCTGATAACAGGAGGATCATCTGCTGTAATCCTACAAGATAACCTGTAGGAAAGAAAAGTCTATCCAAACTAGGCTGGGTGGCTGCAAAAGATGGCAATGGGTGGAAGAACTTTCATCAGTTCAGATATGTCATGGTGAATAAATGTAATAACATAAGCTATTTCAGCACAATAGTTGACCTGCACGTAGGAGTTGTTGCCTTGTTGTAGTGGTAAGATTTGTACGACTATGTCACCAACTGCTGAAATACAGTTTTGTTTCCTTCTTAGTGTAATCATAGGCTTGTGAATGTTTTGAAGCTGAAAATGGCAGGAATGACATATGTCAGAAAAATGCTATGTTACAGGGGCCTTGTTTATCGAGCACTTCTATAACAAAGTGCTGAAGCCCTGTGCAGTGATTTGAAACCTCTTCTCAAGTGCTGCGAATGGGTCTGATTTTTCTCCCTTCAAGAAAGAGAAAATGGAGTGCATGCAGCAAAGGGCTTCCAGAACGGCTAAGAGAAGATAAGAAGTATTGTGTTTGTTTATCCCAGCAAAAAGGGGCTGAAAACAAATGAACTGTGTGCAGACTAGTTGAGGGGGTAAATGTCAGAGAGAAAAGTGCTAATTTGCCTAAGGAACAGTATTGTTACTAGGAGAAGTGACTCTGAACTGGCCTAGGACAAGGAGGCTGGAAATGATAGGTTTCTACGCATTGGGAAATTTTATTCTGAAACAGCTTCCTGTTGGTAGGATGGGGACAGACTGCCCGAGTAATTCTGAAGTGAGATCTAGTAAGTCTGTGGTTTCACCTGTAGCAGAGGATTGGATTTAATAGCCCACCATTTCACTTAACATCTGCTTTTGGCTTGCCACAGGCATTTTTTGACTAGTCTCTTTTAAAAGCTGCGGGGATGTCAGAGCCTGGGTGGGATTTATCCAGTAGTGTCTGAATTAATGTCTAGGCTGCTCACCACCAGCATTTTGCAACAAACGATTGTTAAAATTCTGCTGAGCAGAAGCTGCTGGCTTTAGTACTTCTGCTGATGCAGATTACTTTTAACAGCTGATACAGAACTGTGATGACATATTCCATAAAGGATTCACTAACTGTCTACTGAAAACTAGATCACCACAGTCTTCCTGTTTAAGTCTTTTTTTTGTTTGGGTTGTTTTTTCCTTTCATTTTGGAACATACATCTCTGGTGAACTGAAAAGAATTAAAATTGCTGTTTTCAAATAAACAGGTTATTTTTTGCTAACTATGTAACACTAGATAGCGTTGGGAATGTAGTGTGTTGCAGCAAGCTTTCATGCTGATGATGTTTACTTTTAAAGGGAGCAAGAGTTTTCTACAGTTCACTTGAAATTACAATTTGTAAAATACAAATACATAAAGGAGCTCTTTAAGAGTAATTACTATTTACAGGTGGTGAACATATTCACTTCATCCAGAATCTCCCTCCTGCTTCTTTTATAGGGTTGATCCTGATAGCCCACTGCATAGTGATCTTCAGGTCTTAAAAGAAAAAGAAGGTGTAGAATACATTTTACTCAACTTCTCTTTTAAGGTATGTGGCTATGGGAGGAAATGCTGGGGTTAAATTTGTATCTTACTGTGGAAAGTGACTGATACTTGGGTAAAGAGGGAGCTGTAGCATTAAAAAAAAAAAAAAAAGCAACTTTGGCACAAAAGCTTCCCAAAAATTGCTTTTTAGCCAGTACTGTGGAAATGTGACTTCTACAGAGCTGAAAAAAAAATTATTTTTTTAAATCTATTTTGCCAAATAAGAATATTGAAATACTTCCTTGTTAGGAAAACAGTGTCACAGTATATTTCTTAACCTGTTTTTTTTTATGCTTTTCAGGATAACTTCCCTTTTGATCCTCCCTTTGTGCGAGTGGTATCCCCTGTGCTCACAGGAGGGTAGGTTTGAGTTGCCTTACAGAAATTTTACTTTGTGATATAAATGTTACAACTTGAGATTGGCTGATGGGGTTTGCAGGGAACCTTTTGAGACTTATATGTAGACTTCAAGAAATTTCCCCTAAATGTATATGTGAGCTGCTGTAGACCTTGAGTTTGTTGAAGAGCTCAAAGGTAACATGGCTCTAAAGTTTTTGTCTAAAAACTCCACAAATGCTAATCCAAAAATAATAAATTTAATTGACACTATGCTCCAAAAGTCATCTAAAATGTGTTTGAAGTGCTATCTGTGGCAAAGAAACTTGTGTATATCTATGGAGAGAAGATTAAATTCACCTTCTGAGGCTTTTATGGAAAAATCATACATGTGTGTTTGAAAATGTAGTCTGTGATAGCTGGTGCCGATTCTGGTTTGATTTTAATTGTTGTGTGTATTTTTTGCGTTCAAGAAATGGTTAGTGCAGTTAAATAGTGTTCATGAGGGCTGCTGCTACCAAAAAAAGTGAACAGTTAGTGCCAGACACCAGAAAACTAATGTGGCTTCTGGTTGTTGTTGTACTTGGACTTCTTTGTAAAATGAAAGAGAGAACGGCCCGGAGGTTTGGATTTCCGTGATGGTTTCCCTATGAATGTCATACAGATTGATGTTGTTTGAACATCTTGATCGTAGAGAAGACTACGTTTTTTGAGTGGTAAATTCTACTCCCTCAGTCCAGGTTTTGTGATGACCGAGTGTGCTGACTGCTGAGTCCCAGCCAGCACAATGAATGATCAAGTGTTACTGAAATCAGCAAGTGGTTTGTAGGAAAAGAGCAAGTGAAGATCTGCTTTGTCCTATTGGTCTACATCTTTGATTTATAGGCGCACCCTACATTGTTTGGAATCATGTTAAATTTCTTTACATAAGTGAATTTGTGTTTTGTTTCGTTTGGGTTTTGGTGGGGTTTTTTTGTTGGTTTTTTTTTTTTTGTTTGTTTTATTTACAACTGCACATCAGTACTACATATACATAGTGTAGCCATGAAAAGAAGCCTGCCTTTGTGTAAGCAACTGTACAGACTAGCTCGGTCACTGATTTTTAACTAAGTGTAGTTAGCAAAGGTTGTTTTTGTCTCACAATGCGAATCTGCTTTGCATAAGTATAATATAGCTAACTATTAATAAGTATTATTAATATTATTGTATTATTGGTTAAAGGGCATTTCAGCTTGATGTGAACAAAAAACTTAAACTGTCCTCCAAGAGCTTTAAAGCGCTGTGAACAGTCTCATTTTTTTTGCTAACTGCTGATGTCAGTTATGTTTTCTTTCATGTTTGTTTCTAGGTATGTCCTAGGCGGAGGTGCATTATGCATGGAACTTCTAACTAAACAGGTGAACACAAGCTCTGTTACCTGGATAATAACAAAGCATGCTTTAGCATAATGAAAATAGACATTTCCCCTGAGTTGAAAAATTCCTGTGTGGAATAAATTACACACTCCAAAGGGAACATGGTGGAATAAACCTCAGTGTCACAAGATTTGCCTTGCTGATCTTGTGTGATAGCTTCTTTTCTGCCTTGGGTGGCTTACAAGAGAGGAAGAGGCAAGCAGTGAGAGCACATCCACTTTGAATTCTCAGAATTTCTGGGAGGAAGTCAGGGTAAAGAGTGAGTTCTGAGGAGGAAGACATGTTTTCTTTTCCAGAAGCCTCTGCTGCTGCACAAAGTCAGGTCTGGAGAAGTGAGGAATGCAGAAGACTCTAGGCATAGATGACTATTGTGTAGACAGTGTGATTACTTTTTCTATTTAAAATAAGTAAGTGAATTAAGTAACTATTTGCAGGCTCTGGCAGAAACTTTTTTGAACCCTGTAACGTAAAGCCATGTCGGAGAGAAGCAGTAATTTTCACATGACCAAAATTGTCATAGCTCACTCAATGGCTTTATTAGATAGCAATCTTTTCTACTTCTTACAACAAGAAGTCTCATTTCTGTTGTGGCATGGCTGAAAATGTGTAAATGCTGTAATAATTGAGCTTTTCTTGTTTCTGTCTTGCTGGAATGTGTGATTCAGACTTTCATTTTTCCTACAGGTTCTTAGTTCTAATATTGTGTACCACTTTCCAGATTTTGTCTGGAAAATAAAAGTTGCTAACTGAAAACAAGTAGTTAAAACTAAAACTGAAGTGCAGAGGAAAAAAAAAAAAAAAAGTCCCAAAGCACGCGTGCCAAAATAGATTTGCAAGGTGAGCACAAGAAGCAAGTGCCTATTATATAGAAGTATTTCCTTCCTCCTGCAGGGCTGGAGCAGTGCCTATTCAATAGAATCAGTCATCATGCAGATCAATGCCACTTTAGTCAAAGGAAAAGCCAGAGTACAGTTTGGAGCCAATAAGGTAAATGCTCTGAGTATATAAATTACACAAATTACTGTTAGGCTTCCATTCCTTTGCTGACTTGCGGAGAAGATGCTTAATGACAGAATTGTCATTGCAAATGTATTCGCATTTTGATTTATGTTGATGTCTGATGCATGAGTATTTTATTGGCAGTTAACTACGAGTTTGTTAAGAAATGATGGATGTATGAGGAGGATAAAACCTTGGGATGGGCAGGGTGTGTAAGTAGTTGGACTTGTAGTATCCCCTTATTGGCAAGGGTGGGGAAGGAAAGAGGATCCAGAGTTAGGAATTGGGACTATTTGGAAATTCCAGTTCTGAGAAGGGCTGTAGGTTGACAGCCTGACTGCCAGGATCATATAGACTGATGTTAAGAACTTGTCCTTTTGCTGGACTGGACACCTGCAAAGTTTCGTCAGAGGGTGAAAAATAATACCTTGGAAATACTTCTGAGCTAGCCTTTCAGCATTGATGGAAATCATCATTCAGTTGAAGTGTGCATGCTGGTAACAGACCATAACTTAGAAGACTTGGAAGTATAAATGCTATATTGCAAGGATGTTTAAATATTTAAAGTCAACCAAATTGTCACTTGGATGCCAGTTTTTAAGTCCTGATTCAAGGACAGTGAATTAGGTAAGGTGGAAAGTTGATAATCACAATTCTGTCTTGCTCAGCTGACCAGTTACCCAGTTAGACAGAGCTCTGGTGGGGATTGCCCGAAGCCTGCCCTTCTGATTGCCTGCACTTCTGACTTACCTCAGGTTCTGAACCCTCCAGTAGAGGGGCCTTTCCGGCATCAGGGGTAGACAAATTATTGTCGTTATGGAGGAGAAATGAGAAAATAAGACTATTTGTCTTGAAGATCTTTAAAGCCAGGAATGCTGTAGCACCATGCATAGTTTTTCTTTGTAAGCCCATGGTAGAGTTTCTTTGTAAAACTTTTAAGTTTTGCATGCTGATGCGGGTTTATGTTTGTCTTTTCTCCTTTCAGAATCAATATAATCTAGCAAGAGCACAGCAGTCCTATAAGTCACTAGTACAAATACATGAGAAAAATGGTACGTACAGTCTTCCGACTTTCTTCTTGTCTGCATAGCAACCTGACAATTGGTATTTGGCCACAGTAAAACTTCAAGTGCCAGTCTCTTATGTTGGCTTGGGAGGTGTTTCCTTTTTCTCATCTTCCACTGGGAAGACAGTAGTGCTGAAAGTGACTGGACTAACTATCATTGCCACTTATCCAGCTCATATGAATGTTCCATGTGTTCCTGCTGTCTTTTGGAAGGTAGTTCAATTTCATTTTCAGCCAGTAACTTTGTTGTTACTGTAGCTTTTAAAGCATTACTGAAGTACCTGCTGTTTGGTTAGAGAAGTACCTGCTGGAAGTTTGCCTCTTTTCCTGAAAGGCTTTGTTTCAGTATGGCAAGACCTTAATATAGTAATCACTAAGGAAGAGAGAAAGTGGATAGAAAGACAAGAGACTAAAAAAATACAGAAAGTTCAAGTGAAGGGCACTGGCTGGAAAACTGTGCCATGGAAATGTGAGACTTTTTTTTCTTTTTTTTTTTAACTTGATTTAGAGACAGTTAATGGGCTCTCAGCTGCATAAAACAAGTATTCAAGTGCTTCAGGTATAATTGCATTTGTTGTGCCAGGATGAGAAGACAACAAATGACCTGAGACTTTAAAAGGTTTACATGACTTCCATGTTACGTAAAAGTGGTCAGCAGAGTTGGTACCCTGGTCTCATGATGAGGGAGTTGAGTCCCAGTTACCACTTCGGTGATGTTCTTTGATCCAGGTTGGACATGATCTCTGGGAATTCGTGTTGCTGGGAACATGAGAGTGTATTTCAGTGTGACTGCAGGGAGCACCTCAGTTTCCCTACCTCTAAAATTGATCATAATACCTTCTCTACTACTGGGAGGAAGATCAAAGCTAATGACTTTAAAAATGGTTTCCAGTTTTACGATATTTTGATCTTACCATTAACTGAGTCTTTTGCTTTTTTAGTTTGCTACAAAAGCCAGCATGGCTGTCTGTTTACTTCTAGCTATACACTAGCCTTGACAACATTGATTACTGCTGTGTCAGGAGCTGTACACAAAGCATTCACAGCATTTATTGCTGCTGCGAAAGGCGTCTTTAACTTAGAGCTGCTACCTGTTCTTTGGGACAACATAAATAGACTCAGTACTCACTGTACAAAAATTTAGAGGATTTTTTACAGTCGTGGCTGGGAGAATTAAGATTGGAAATCTGGAGGTGGCTAGAAAAAAATATGTGCACTTGATCAGGTATGATTCAGCTGCTGAACACGCCAAATCCTATCGGGAGGCAAGTTTATTCAACTGACATCTCTGAGCCCATTCCTACCACAGGATTTGCAGAAGTAGGATGAACTGTTCAGATGCTTGTGCGTGCCTAACTCTTCAGTACGCAAAGTGGGATTGATATATAAGTATGCCAGTGCAGTCATGTTTGTATGTCTGTGCATTAAATGGCTTGAAGACTTGGGGATTTTGCCTATATTCCATTTGGTTTTGTTACAGCAGTGTTCCGCCTTCAACAGCCAGATTCTGCTGCATCTCCCACAAATTCAGAGGAAGATGGTAAGATCATCTTGACATAGCCGTGTCAGTACCTAACGCATTTCTCTGTTCTCTGTAGGCTGGTACACTCCTCCGAAAGAAGATGGCTAATGTTGAGGACTGTTGTATACCTGGACCAATGTCAACAAAACAAGCTCTTTTTTTATGTTTTCCAACACACAGACTCAAGCTATGAGTGCCCCTATAACAGCTGTACTGAAGACTTTAGCTATTAGATAAGTTAGTGGATAATCTGTCAACTGACACGTAAAGTATAAGTTACAGCCTTACCATTCCGCTCTTCTTAGGTACCTGGACTGAGCAGTTTGGGCCTTTACCGTATTTGTTCTTATGGATTAAGCATATTTGGGCCACGCCCTCCCTTCTCCCTTTTTTTTTTTTATTTGAAAGCGTAAGCTCCCTACAGCAGGCTATTGAGTTACTAAAGATCATTCAGTAGGAGTGAGTTGTTCACACACTTTTGTGTATTTCTTACCTTTTGCAAAATGCAGACTGCAGAGACTTGCGTTGTATCGTTTCATTTAAAGCCAAGAAGTTTAATACATTGTTTAATACTGTTCTAGGAAATGTCAGGTCTTGCAAATCACAGTAGTTTTTCTGGTCTAAAATGGCAGCATTTGTAGTATTTCCAAATTAATGATATAGGAAAAACACATGTATGTTAAGTCATTAAACATGTTTCATGGCTGTATGAGAATATGAACTGTTTCTTGGAAAAGATGCTCTTTGTTTAGATTATGTTAATTTTTTGTTGGTTTTTTTTTGTTTTCTTTTTTGTTTGTTTGGGATTTTTGTTTTGTTTTTTTTTCCTCTGGTTTTTATAAGCAGAGCAAGGCTGTGCCAATAAAACCTTGTAACTAGTCACTTCCACTGGGGCATCAGAACTTGCTGGGCTGTTCCTGCTACTTGTTGGCTCAACCTCCTTAACAAGAAGAGCCGCAGTATGAAGCTTGAAGTTATTTAAAATACTAAAAACCTTTTTAGGTGTTCCATTTTATTAACGGGTTGTTGCAATGATTTGTAAACTAATGAACTTATAAAGTGATTGGCACAAATCGAGATGAAAGTCCTTGATTAAAATTTTTTTATATAAAAGCTACAATAAAGTACAAAAACTCGTCACCTGATTCAGAGGTTGAAGAAATGTTACCATAGTCCTGACGGTGGTTTTGTTATGGAGAGACTAATGGGAACTGTTTGTTCTTTATTAGGAAATGAACCTGGGTCTGTGTAATTACACCGTATTTCATTGCCTTACCTAAATCGATTGTTTTGGTTGTAGTACTCGTCATTAGGCCTTCGCTCCCCTCTGGGGCTGAGCTAAGGGTGTCTGCCATGGATTAAGCACTTTTTAGAAGCGCAAAGCATGTTTTTGTTAAGGTTTTTTTTTTTTTTTTAGTTGACTATCGAATTTGTGCTCTTTTCTCTATCAGGCACCCACGCATCCTTGTGCGTTTGCTTCTAGATCCAGTTTTTAGCTTGAAAGAAACGATTGGAGAGGTTTGGCACTGCTTCCACTCGCGTGTTGTTTCCACTGTACGGTGGGTGACTTCCCAGCCTTTCTGCTTGCGTGGTTGTACCGGTATTTGTACAAGCCCTGGTCGCCCAGCGCTGCGGCGGGGCCTCCCGCCCGCCCCTGCGGCGCCTGCTTTGGTTTGGGTTCCATTTCTCATTGCAGAGTTACTTGGCAATGTACAGGAATTTGTAAACTTGCATCAAGTTTATGAATAAAAAACATTTTAAGAAGCGCGCTGTGTCCGTGCTGGGGCCCGAGGGCGGGGGAGGGAACTCGGGAGCGGGGCCGGTCCTCCCCGCCGCCAGGCGGCGGTAGTGTGGCCGCGCTCTCTGTCCCCGACTCTGCGCGACCGGAAGTCCGCCTCAGGAGCGTCGGCGCGCGGGTGACGCAGAGCGCCGTTGCTGCGGCGGGGAAGGGGAGGCCGCGGCGGCGCCATGGAGGCCACCGCGAAGGGCGGCTACGTGCTCAGCAACCTGGCCGAGGTGGTGGAGCGCGTCCTCGGCTTCCTGCCCACCAAGGCGCTGCTGCGCGCCGCCTGGTACGGGGCGGGGCCGCGGGGGGTGTGGGCTCGAGTTGCGAGGCGGCGGGGCCCTGGCCCGGGCCCCGCCGACGCGGTGTGTCGTTGCAGCGTGTGCCGGCTGTGGAGGGAGTGCGCCCGGCGGACGCTGCGCGCGCGGCAGCGGGTGGCCTGGGTGTCGGCGCTGGAGCCGGGCCCCGCCGACAGCCACGCGCTGGTGCGCGCGCTGGCCCGCGAGCTGGAGGTGGGTGCGCGCGGCGGCCTGAGGGAACGGGGAGGGGGGGGGCGGGGGAAGGGGGGTGGTCGCGTGCTTCACGCGGGCTCGCGCCGGCGGAGGGGAGCGCGTGCGGTTCCCCTCGGTTCCTTTTCCCGCCCCGGCTTCGGGAGCCCCCGCCTCCCTCCGCACCCCCCCCCGCACCCCCCGCCGTGGCACGGGGCCGGCGGGAGCGGCTCGGCCGCAGCAAACAGCGCGGGGCCCGCTCCCGTCTCTCCGCAGAAGGTGCAGGTGCTGCCGCAGACCGTGCTCTACATCGCGGACGCGGAAACCTTCAGCGGGCACGAGGAGTGTCACGAGCAAAAGAAAGGTAAAGCCCGCGCTGCCCCGCGCCGCGGCTGCCCGGGGTGCGCGTACGGCGCGCGGGGGGCGTAGGCTGAAGGGGAGCTCTGCGACTCTGAATTTCAAGGGATTTCCCTCCCTTTCCACGCAGAAAGCGTGACCGCATCGTTTTACGTTTGTGGCTGGAAGCACAGGTCGCGGATGTTATTTCACGTGGAGGAGACCCTCTCCCGTTCTCTGGCGGATGTCGATGCTGTTTGCAGAGCAGCAGTCCCGTGCTCCTAGCGATTAGCTCAGAGTTGCTGTGTTGTTAACGGGGCAGCCACTGATGGGCAGTGTTGGTTAAACAGGACGGGACTGACTGCAAGGTTTGTTCCTGTCCTGTTCAGAACAACTCATTTTTACTTCTCTCTGTTGGTTTTTTTTTTTTTCTTCTTGTTTTTAACAGCCAGGAAAAGAAACAGTAAAGAAACAGCAATTGCGCTTGAAAAATTGTTGCCAAAGCGATGTCAGGTTCTTGGACTGGTCACCCCAGGGATTGTAGGTAGGAGCAAAACTTGTGATTTTGTGAGAGAACAGCTTGAAGGTGTCCGGTGTATCACACACCTGTTCCAGTTCCTGTTTATCACAGCTTCGTACATTTTTGAAAGCACAGTCCTGCAGACTGACAGGAGAGTTCTCACGGCGATTACCACCATGTTCTCCTACCTTGTTCAGCACTAGCTTCAATTTTAAGGCATTCACAGTGGAGCTCAAATTCTTACTTCATGTGATGCAGTTATAATTTAAAGGGTTGATTTAATTAAGCAGGCAGCTTATTGCAGTTTTTCCTGGCACCTTAACGTAATTGTTGAATATTTATTGCATTTATCAGGTTTTTTTAGAGTCACGTTGTGGCGATTTGTACAGGACATTCTCAGTATTTACCTACTTGTTATGGTCCAGCAGGAGCTGTACGCAATAACTGTGGAAAATTCACAGCCTCCTTTGGGAGTCTTTCTAGTGCTTCACCTTTTATCATTAGAAAGTTTTTTTCTTAGTTTCTCACCTTAAATTTACTTCCCACAGCATAAGTAGGGTATTTGATTGTTGTCACTAACATAATTCAGTAATATGCTCCAAATACTTGTGCATTTAGTTTGTTTTAGACTGCCATCACGTGATTTAGACTGGCATCACTTGCCTCTCACGTTCAGTGGTGGTCCTTAAAAATTGGAGTATATTTGCCTGCCTGCAGAAGCTGGCAGGAAGGCTTGAGACCGCTGTATTGCAGACTGCTTGTTTTCCACCTGATTTATGTTTGGTATGGCTGGGGGAGAAATGTCCAAGCACGTCCACATCTCCTTGTTCAAAGTGACTTCAGCGTGATCTATAGCCAGCAGGACTCCTACATGCTTCATCTTGCCAAAGCATCAACAAAAAAATCACACCAGTTGTCAATTAGATAATGTTGTTATAGAAACGAGCTATCACATTTTACATCGTCTGAGCTGTTCTGCCTCTTTTAAGCTGTCTTGCAGCGCAGATGAAAGCATTACAATCACTGAACACGAGATGTCTGGCTTTGTGTCTTCGTAGTTACCCCTATGGGTTCAAGCAGCAATCAGCCTCAAGAAATTGAAGAGGGCGAAGCTGGGTTTGCTCTGTTGTTTCCCAAAATTGATGGGGTGAAAATTCATACCTTCCATTTTTCAAAAGACTTGAAGAACAGGGTCTTTGATGAAAGCAAATTTGCTGAAGCAGGTATGTCCTTGTTCTCCCCTTTATCTGGGCTTTTGTGAAATGTTGTATTGCTGCCAGTGTGGAAGCAGCGGCCCCTGTGCTGACTCTGGGGCTGCTGCTCGTAATGATATCTCTCTGTTCTTCCTATTTTCCTGAGTGTTAAGATTGAGTTATCCTGAGCATTTATCTCAGATTACCTCCGGTTCCAAGTGGAACTGTTCAGAGGGAGCTGTTAGGTTTTGAGCCACCTCAAATAATGATAAATGAGTTTGTGCCGTCAGGAGTGATGCCCATCACTACAGAAATGAGTGAGGAGGAGCCACTCCTCTTCTCCAAAATAACTTTGCATTTAGATCCTAAGTCAGGTGTTGTAGCAAGGAACGGTAGAACAGAAGACAGCATATTTCAATAAATAGAGTTGATGTTTCTCATGTTGTATCCTCAGCAGGGTAGATCATTTATGTAGAGTAATATAATGAGGGTTTCTTGAGCCTTCTAGGAACCTGGGAGTTTCTGCCTTGGGATAAGCAACTGATGCATGTAATGTATTGAATTTTCACGTAAAGCTATTTATTGTGTTGCAGTTCTTATTGAATAAACTATACGCTTAGTTCTTATCTGTAAAAAGATGATTAAGGCTGCCAAGAAAACTCAAGAGCTGTGCCCGCAGAGGCTGTGGTAAAACTTAAATGCTCTGCTAAAGAAGTTGAACACTGGAGGAAGCAGATGCAGTCTTCTTTCCTTGCTAGGTTCTTTTCAGAAATTCTCACTTACATGAGGAATGCAGCCCAGCTGCTGCATGCCTGGGCACCTGTGTATTTTTTTCCCAGTTGCAGCAATGGAAAGCCATTTCTCAAGGTGTGGTGTATTACTGGGAGAGACTTGGGATGGTTGGACTTCAGGGGTCAGGATTTAAAAATAAGAGGATTGGTGTTTTTGGTTTTGTTTGTAGGTCTGAAGAATAACCCAGATCTCCGGGTGGTTCTTCTGTTTGGCTACAACTCCTGGAAGACTGGAGCGACTCGATTTCTTCATCAAATAGTCAACCCTTTGAATGAGAAAAGTATCATCCTGGCTGGGGGACAAGTGGAGAGCTTTACGTCACTGACGTCTGAGAAGTAGGTGTCTTTTTCAAGGTAAACTGTAAAGATTTAAAATGGAAGAAACACTGTAGAAGCCATAGCCTTTTAGTTATGTCATATTAGAAATGCCCATTAATAGTAGTAAAATGATACATTTTTTTTAAGATAACAAAGTCCAATGGCTACGCTGTGATTTTGCCAGAAAAGCTGGAAGCTTTTTCTGCGTAACAAACTGGATTCTGGAAACCCAGCTCAGAGAAACCCACTGCAAAGGAGATTTCCAGCTTCAGATACCCTATGTGTGTTTATTGCAGTCTGTTTACTCTCTAGGTTGCAGATAAATTTCCACTCTCTGTGACAGACCATTTATGTGAACATTTGGTTTCTGTATCGGCCTCGTTTTTGTTCACATTGCAGAGCAGTAGTTGAACATGCAAACAGGGCTGTGCCCCGGGACCACACCCGATACGCTGCAGCTGCTGAAGGACGTGGCACTCACGGGACCTGGCTAGATCTCATCTAGCTTAAACCCTTTCCCTCCACCAGGATCCCTGCAGGGCAGGTTTGGGCTCCAGCTGCTCTGCTGCACAGGGAGAGCCCTTTGAGCCATCTGACTCGCGGGTGCTGACGCATCCTCACTGGAGCGCGCTGGGCTGTGCAGTGCGGACGTTCCTGCGGGCTCCTCTCGTGCCAGCAGAGGTCTGGACTCCATACTAGTACCAACATTTTTCTTGCATCTGATGTATGCCAGCTGCAGCATTACTCAAGATAAGAGAGCTGACCATATATTAAATTATTGCTAATAAAGCTCAAGTAGGGTACTAAAACCAATGTGTCCTGGCCACCAGACTTAAAGCAACATGAATCTGAAGCCATTACTGACTGCTGCCCTGGTTTGACACGTAAATGCTGAGTGTCTTTGCGTAAGTTTAACTCATAGTTCAGTTGGAATTACAGAGCTGTGACATCCATAACTGAATTTGGCACATATATGAAAGGTCGGCTTACACTTAATCCCTGGATATGAAAGTTTTTCCTTCTGAAAGGTTTCTTGAGAAAAAAAAAGAAATAGGTTGCAAAAATGTGAAGGCTTTGGTTTGTTTTTTAACTGTGCGCGGCTTTCAGAATCACTGGGATGTTGGTTTACTTTGAACCTTACTCAGGTCAGAAGTGGTCTCTCTGGAACATTCTCTAACTCGGTGCCTCTTGCCTTTCAGTAACAATGCCCAGCCCGGCGATGCCTGCGGTGTGGTTGGGCTGGCTTTCAGCGGTCCCCAGATCCAGAGTGCCACTGTTTTGTTAGACCAGGACGTAGCTGATGAGAGGACAGCAGAAGCCGCCATGCAGCGTCTCAAAGCAGCAAACATCCCCGAGCGTAACACCATTGGCTTCATGTTTGCGTGTGTTGGCAGAGGATATCGGCATTACAAAACCAAGAGGAATATGGAAGCAGATGCATTTAGGAAGTTTTTTCCAAACGTCCCCCTCTTTGGCTTTTTCGGACATGGAGAAATAGGATGTGATCGAATAGTTACTGGGAATTTCGTATTAAGAGAATGTAATGACATAAAGGATGACCTGCTTCACGGCTATACTACCGTTATGACTCTTATTCATCTTGGTTCAACTAAAGCAAACCCAGTGTAAATATGTTTTTAATGCTTCAGTGAGCTGTCTGTTTCATTCCAGAAAGCTCAGAAGTCTGAAAGAGTGGACATCTTGCAATCAAAGCCCCTTCCAAAATGTTAACATAATTTTGGTAATATTATCGAATCTTGTAGTTGGAATAGAATTTAACATAATAGCTACGGGAAAGCTTCGCATTTTGTGTAATCTCCTGTACACACCAGGATTGCAGGTAAATGATACTTGATGGAATTCTGCAACTGAAGAAAGCCTCTTCCAAAATGAGAGTGGTTTGCACAAATGGCAATTGGAATCCAAATATAAAGGCGTAGAAAGAAGCATTACTTTGATGTGCTCTATTTATGTGTGTAAAACAGTCTAGAAAAACTGCTCGTGCATCCTGAAATACTGATGCCTAAAATCCACTGTTTCCTGGATTTTATTTCAAGAGAGATGCACAGCCTGCCCAGACTTGAGTCCTGTTTACAGAACGGAATGGTTTTACAAGATAAAATGAATGAAAATCTTTAGAGAAAAGTAACAAAGTGCTTATTAAATAAAGATGAAAATACATAAAAGTACCTTGCCTTCTATTCTTAGAGAAAAAGCTCTGGTTTAAAGGGCTGTTGTCCCGTTATAAGCTCAGCTTGTCTCACCATCTTGAACTGAATTTCAGTTGTCCTGGTTTAGAATAACATCTCATACTTTGTGTGTACCAGCAATTTCAGTCTTTGTCTATTTAAGTTTATACAATCAAAATGCACTTTTCTTTCAGACCCCCTTGCAGCATGATGCTCTCTATTATAAACCTCTAAATCCAGAGTGCTAAAAGTTAAGACTCCCTGGTCTCTTTTTAAATTCCTTTAAAATTTTTTTGCTTTTGAATGTGAGATTGTAGGCACGCAGGATCTGGCTGTGTTCTCTTTAACAAGACCTGTGCTTTTGCATGTTTTTCCCATGCTTTTAATCAGTTACCTGTGTTGACTGCTGCAGCTGGAATGCAGTGTTGCAAAGTTCAAGTAAGTAAATTCACCGTACTCTCAGTATAGCTAATAATATATTTGCTCCCTTTTAAATTCTGTAATCTCTTTTATTTTCATTTAGTAATAGAATGACAAGAAAGTAAGATTAATTTTGCATCATTTCCCCACTTCTAAATGTCAAATCAGGCATCTGGCCCTTTTCAGTGTAGTATAAAAACACTTAGCTGTATGTTGTACAACAAAAACCCAACACTTTGCTTTAAATGTACCGACCAAGACTACAGTTGGCAACTTTTTGCCCATGCCTAGTTAAAACTTTTCCTAAACTTGGTCTAACGATCTACAGTATAGGCCTGTCTGTCCTGAGATTAACTGTGGTTTCAGTGTGTGCTGAGCACAGACAGCACGTTCCCATGGCTGTGTTGATGATGTTTTTTTATTTTTTTTTAATTGGCAGACAGATGATGAGCTGTGAACTCCCAGTGGCCGCCTAGGGAAAGGAGATCAGTAAGTGTGGGTGTGACTTGGAGAATGTTTAGTTACTGCCTTTAGAAGGAAAGGTATTTGGAAATGGCATGTGTTTGAATTTTAAGAAAAGCCTCTCAGTGGGATGTGGATACATGTTTTCTCTTTTCAGGGTAACCAGATGTCGTGTTTGCCCCTTTCTGTCTGCATAAGCTCCATGTTTAACTGGAGGCAAAGATACTATTTCATTACAGTAACACAGACAGGGCTCCTGTAGCTGTTAGCGTGAGTTAGGGCCAGTCAGCACTGCTGGTAGCATGAGCCAGTAACTTTAACTTCTCACTGTAGTAAAAGTAGATTATTAACCACGTGTCCTGAACTACAGTGCACACATGTCCAGAAGTGTCCGATGAAGCAGATGGTGAGCTCCCACGATGGCACAGCTAAACAGGAAATGAGAGTGTGTTTTGAAGGGGCTGATCATCAGCGAGCTCCTGTCGCTGGCCAGTCCCGTAGCTGTGGACGCTTTAAGAGGTAAACAGTACAGAAAAAATGCTGGGAGGGGAACCCCAAGAGCCTGCACCTGAGTCCAGGATCATCTCTCCAACCTCAGGGAGTGGGGATCAGTCCAGGCGACTGCCTGGCTGGAACCACTATGCTGTCTCCCAGACTGCATTATGTCTTCCAGCTGACAGGGAAGTGGTGTAATTGATAAAATTGCAACATCTGTGATTAAACTGTTTTGCTGTTACAATCTATTTTGCTTCCACACTGTCATTTGCTTTTCAACCATGACAACTCTTGAGTGAAACCAAAATATATTTGCTTAAAAGGTGCACATATCAAAAGGCGGTGCAATAATTTATACCTCTGTCACTCAAAATAAAACCATGAAGTTTTATGTGGACAAAGTTAGTTAATGAACATTCAGCAACTGAGGCAAATGTGAATAGCAGGACTGCTCTAAAGATAATTATCTGCACTTACAGTGCTGATGGCAATATGTTTCCAGCAAGAGAATATAGTCCCTAAGTGACCACAACTAGATTTTGGTTTTGTTGAGGAAAAAAGAAAACCTTCAAAGTCACAAGTTCTGCAGGGAGGAGTGATGGTGACAAAAGGTAGAAGACATTCTTCTTCCCCTTGTTTTGAATGTGAATAATGTTCCATTGCACATCTGTTCTTAACGTGTGAATCACTTAAGTGAACTGTAGGTTTTAAAAGTACCAAAAATATTAGGCAAGTGGTGTGATGTATAACCTTGTACTTGTACAACCAAAACAGCAATTACCAAACATAAAACTATTACTATAATTTTTATTTTAAAATTACTAATCCAAAAATCTCCTAACTATAGGATGTTTCTATAATGTGCAGTTGTAAGAAAGCAAGAATAATTTAATAAAGAGGAGCCAAACTATGCTAAACTGTCACAACTGTAATGCCAGAAAGCAATTTCAGTTAAAAACTGCAGAAAACTGCACAGCTTGGGATTTGTTATTCTCTATCAGATTTGTTTTGGCCCGAGTTAATATTGGAACTAGCCTTATTTTAACAGATGAATCAGTCAGACTGAATCATGCCTCCTTGGGAGGGAACCGTAAACCAAGATATGTAAATGATGCAGCCAAACTTCTGACTTTCAGCCTGCAGCAGAGAAAGCAGGTAAGAATGTTAAACCTCAGAGTGAATTTTGAAAAAAAAAAAAGTGGTTACATGTAATTCTTAATTGATTTTTAATTAACAGTCTACCTCAAAACTCACTCAGTGTCATTATCCCCTCTTAGTTTATTTTTGTCTTTCTAAAAATTGAGAACTTTTTTCTACTAGAAGTAATTGTAGTGGTGTTCATGAGCTTTCGTATAAGACACTGACTTGGGTATCGACTTAAATTTTCTGAACCCCTAGTAGCTGGCCAAATGAGAGAACAAGTTAAAAACCATTTGCCATTCAGATGCCTGCTTCTGTTTTACTCGGTGGAATGAGCTCTGGAAGCTTGCATAGTTAGAAAGATAGTAAACATGCAAATTTAAATGGTGTTTTATAGTATAATCTCAGCACTCTGCAAACATGAAGGAAATAATAACGTCCCCCACTGATTATTTTTCATGATTATATTGTGGGGATTTTTTTATTTCTCTTTTTTTACTGTATGAGTCTGGTGGATCTCTAAAATACATTCCATCTTAATACAGCAGTTGTATTTTGTGCACACAAAAGCAGCTAAGATAAATGTTAGACTCTAATTACTAAATTTCTTACTTAAAATTTTTCCTAGTGCTAAACCCATTTCTCAGCCAGACACAGAGGCTGCTGTTTCCGAGGGGCTCCAGATTAGCCGTGAGGGTGTTCTGCCTAGCTGTGTGTCTCCTGAACTAGACTGGAAGATGTGCAGCGAGGTAAACTGAGGCTCACTTCTGGTGGTGGTGTTGTGCCTTGGTCCTGTACCACAGCTTTAGGTCAAACAAATAAGAGTTCAAACATTGTAGGACCCTTGTGCTGGTTGTTTTGTGCCTACCAGCACTTCATAACAATGTAGAGTATTTTTCTAAACAAACAACATGTAGCTACAGTGAAAAACTGGTAACTTCTTTTTCAAAGGAAAGGCATAAGATAGGTTTGGATTATTTGGAAATTGTATTACCTGGATACTTCTGTTACAATTACTAGCTGAGAAATAGCAAATTGTAATTTTTTTTTCAAATGCTTCAATAATTTATGAGCAAAAATTTTATTCTCAAATCAGTGGGATTTGTGCTTGTAAATGCTTTTAAAAACAATTTATAAATTGCCATAATTACATTTCACAGCTCAAACCTCGCTGAGATTAGCAGGTACCACAAACTTCTCAAAATAAATGTTTCAGAGTGATTCATATCACTGAATCAGTGGCAGTCATGTCACCTTTTCAAGATAAGTTTTCACAGCTATAAGAGTTAGAAACAGCTTTTTTTAAAATAAGCTTGTCTTAGCTGAGTTGTCAGTGTGGCAACAGTGAGAGCAAACACTAATCCCCTCAAAACAGGAACTCTCCTAGAATCTCCAGAACTGGTGAAGATGACTGAATAGTTTGAAACAGCAGCAAATTCTGTGATGGAGACACACAACATAGATTCAAATTACAGAGCCCTGTTAAAAAATGCCACCAGTTGATGCTCAGCTACATTTTCACAGCCCATCATTTGCCTGTACAAAAGTTGTAGTCGAAACATTACTTACATTGAGAGGATAATTTGAAAACAGTCTCTTTTAATGAACCCTGAAAAAGAATGTTCAAATGTTACACAAGCTGACAGGAGGTACATTTAGAAGTGTTCAGAATGGGTTATAATTTTAATTTGAGGAATAAAACCAGCAATAGCTTTTTGCTATTTCAGGTTGTACAGCTGCAGGTTTCATTTACATGCCCTTAACTGGCTATAGAAATAATTCCTGGTGAAAGGTTTTGTGGAATATCAGTCCCAAACATGGAACTGAGTGCCAACCTGCCTATCAGTATTTCAAAAAAATTTGTATTTGGTAGTTTGCTATCAAGAAATTGCTCTCTCACGTGACATACTGACGATGCTGAACAGGTTACAGTCACAAGAAAAGCAAGAACAGATTTTGGGTAAGCACAAGCATATAATGGTACACACAGTAATGAAAAAGCTTTGGGGTTTTCTGAAACATCTTTAGGCATGCATGTTTGGTTTTTTGTTCACTCATTTTACCCTAAAGTACAGAAAGTACTGCCTAGTTCCTTGAAAGAAGCAAATTTTTCACTAGTGTTAACTATAAAAAGCAAATAATTTATGTCTGGATTCTTTTGATTATTCTGTATAATCTGCGATAGAGGAATATTCTGTCTCTTCATTTAAATGTATACATGTCAACAAAAGACGTTATATCACAGAGAGTACAGCGACCACATGCATCCTGGTAATGTAAGTAACATTGCCAGAGAACTGTAACAATTTTGTTCTAGGTATTTTTTCACAAACTTAATACCGGTTAATTAATATCATTAATATCCCTGAGTTTGAATATGGTTATACTGCAAGTGAAAACTAATCCACAGTCTTTTCAGTTTTTACCGGAAATAGCTTCATGTCCTTTAAATCTGAAAGGATGCTAAATGCCAAAGGAACATAACTGAGGGGTTTGTTTTGTTTTGTTTTTTTTTAGTGTAGAAGAGTTGAGTGTCCCATGTTAAATCCATAACCACCTTTGGCTAAAGCTCTTCTTCTCCCTGGGCAGTCCCTTCTAGGTACGTATCTCCTGATACAGAATTTGCTGAACAGTAACAGGAACGTTTAGCCTTTTAGGTAAGCAAGCTTACTGCTTTCCCTTTCTGCGTGGACTCTGGTCGGTTCAGTAGCTCCGAGTCAGAACACTCACAACAGAAAGTAATGGCACAGACACCCTTTCTATTGTGGTAAGTTCTCCCCAATTTCTTCACTCTTTTCCATTTTCAAATAACGGGGTTATATTATCAGAGCCACTCTACTGTTCTTTAAAATGCAGGGCCAGGAGAAAATGTTTTTAGTGCAGTAAATTGTGGAGGGGTTGCGTGACATTGAAGGTACCTTTAAAATGGGAAGTGCTGACAAATGGACTTCCCCATGGTCTTCCCGCTTAATATTTAACAAGATAAATCAAAAGACTGCACAGCACGGAGAAATCATCTTGTTTTCTCCGAACAGCCATTTCTCCTTCTCCTTTCATTGTACTTTGCCCCAGTATGTGTTTGGGCTACTAATGAAAAAAAATTATATACTGAATAACATATAAGCAACCTCTTATTTAGGACTATAAAGAGATTTCTGGCTAATGGCTTGCATTGCATTCTGCGTGTGATCAAAAGGCTTTTTGATCATGTTATGAAGACACCTTTACTGCAGACCTTCACTGGAAAGAAAACATGATCCTCAGGTATAAAAGAATTTTTGCCATAACACTATAATAAATTGCTGTGCAATCATATTAGTGGAGGTTCCTAGGAGATGAGTCTTTTCCCCTTTTCTTCCCTCCGTAACCTTTCAGCTGGTGGACAGGTAACTTTAAAGACATGGGATCTTATGTTTCATCAAAACAGGAGTCAGGCAGAGAAGAGAGACTTTACTACTCGTCCTTGCAAATATACATAACGCTTTTTTAGACTGCAGTGACTCCAGCCACAAGATCTGATCCATTGGAACTGGTGTTTCCTTAGCTTTATTGCTCACAGGACTATTTCCTTAATTTTGTAAGCAAGCATTGCTAAAGACTGTTGTACTATTTTATTAAATTATATGTAATATTGGCTACCCTGTATTTTCTGTGGCATTTGACCACCTTAAAATGAATTTGTAGCCTGATCTCATTTTGACCTGAACGTCAAATTCTCTAAGCTTGTGAATAGAAATAATTAATTTTAGAAGCTGAAATGTTCTCAAATGCAATGGGCTTGAAGCAGTCTGAATCGCTAAAAGGATTTCATTCAAAGATAACATTGTTTCATAAACCCACTTGTTTGCATTTAAACATGGTTTTGATTTACTCATCCGCACTTTTTGTACAAATTGTTTCCCAAATAATGCAAACAAGATTGGTGACAGTGAATAACTATTCCATGTCTATCTAGAAAGCTAAGAGGGTTCTAAGAGTTTATAGAGTACAACTTCAGTCCATTTATTTCTTACATCTTCTATTAATATTTCCTTCCTGAATTTCCACTTAAGATGACCAGCAGCTTTTTTCTTCTTTAGTGAAAGTAGTATACCAAACTTTAACATTATTAAGCCTGAATACCTCATGATCACTAACATACAGAAGTTCTCTAACAGCAGTCGTCTCTGACTAATCTTCAGTGAGACTAGGTAAAGTACTTTAGGTGATACCCATTCTAATGTAGCTGTCGGTACTGATAAAAATCTCCTAACCTCTGTATTTAACAGTGGCACGTCACTATGTGATGAAAAATCACCTTTATCTTTCCTAGCCTTTAAAACAATATTATCAGCTTCCTTCAGAGTATCTACTAAAGGTCTGAAGTCGAGAAAATAACATATAAGATCAGCTAATCTGGGGAGAAAGTGATCTTTTAGTGCTTTATATAGCTTAATCAGGAGCTTCTCCAGACCAGGTCCTCTACTTGATTTTGTGCCCTGACATTCTCCCTTCAGAGGCTGAGCTGTAACTTGGACTCGAACTTCTCTGACATGAGTCCCCAGAAGGTGATGTATTTTTCTGTTGTGTTTTCTAGTAGCTATTATAATACGGTTTTCTCTTTGGCTTCTTACCTTATACACTGTAACAGCATGTCTTTTCTTCTCTATCTTGCTGTGTTTTTGTCTACATTGATATAAAACACACACCATTTTTTCTGACATTAGAGCATGTAGTAGACACCCTAGAAACAGAAGCTCACTCAGCGTTTTCTTTGCACCTATATTTTTATACACCTTCAGATTTTTTATTTCGGAGATAAGAAATCTGTGTTCTGCATTTTCTTTCCTTTCAATTCCTGAAGTTTTCTCCATTAACTTCCTCTTCAATACAGCCTTATAAATCCCATATAATGAGCTGCTAGGTAATGTGCCATTATGGAAACATATCTGATTTTTGCTGTTTTCAACTTCCAGTGCTAGAAATGAGTTGAAAAGAAAATTGTTCAGGTGATACTTTCTACGCCTCTGACTAACCAGACAGTCTCTTTGTGTTGTCAAGGCAGAAAGAGAGACTGACCGTGGCATTTGGCCTCTCTCTGCCTGAGTAAGATAATCCTGTAAGGAACCAGACAGTGATACAGAATATGCTGGTGGGATCAGCAAAGGGTTATGTGAATAAAACAAATAAATCTTTAGAGAGAGCAGCACTTGTCCAGCCAAGAGACCTAGCTGGATAATATTTTGTGTCAGGAATGGACCTGATGAATATAATCCCTCACTTTTAGAATCTGAAATATCAACTGGAAAATTTAAGCTAAGGTTTAAATCTCCCTTAGTAGTAAGATTTTCAGAAGGCAAGACAAAAATAAAACCATCAAGGAAGGTGTCTTGCTTAATATTAGGAACATATACCAAACAAAGGGTAAATACTCTGCCTAGTAAACTTCTTTTAACCGTTACCAACCTCTTTTCTTAGTATTTTCTTTCAATTTGAATTAAAATATTGTGCCAGGAAGTTGGCTAATACACTAGCAGTGGTACCTCATCCTCACGTTGTCCTACTATTATAAAAAAAAAAAAAATCAGTATTAGCTGGAGAAAGCTACTTTTTTTCTCTCCATACATCTGTAAGTGTATCTGAAACAAGCCAAATTCTGGACATGTATCACTGGTGTAAATTTTGAAACTATTGAATCAAGACAGTCCTCCTCTGGGGCAATCCTATGGAAAAAAGACAATCCTATCAAAAAATCATAGTATTACCTCATGCTAAAAACCCTATGACTATTTCATATTTTCTGGGCAGTGAAAAAAAGATTATTTCTTATTTCCCATGCAGTAAAAACCAAAATTATCTCATGCTTCTACTTATGCATTATGGAAAAGAGTAACTTGTCATGAAAAATCTCACAAAATTCAAACACAAATTATAGTTATTATAGTGATTTCTGTATAATTTGATACACCTTTAAAAATACATAACAACTCTAATAAGTGCAACTGTTTCTCTTTATGTCGTAGTTGCAGTCTTCTCCAACACATAAGTAAGCCTCCTATTTCAGTCTACTTTCTTCTCTCGTCTTGCTTACCACATCATTCTCCAGAACTATTGTCTTAGGGTTGCTCTGCATGTTGTTTTCCCTCCATTCTTCCACTCTACTCCTTTACTCTGTTACTATTTCTGAAAAATAAACAAAACACATGCTTTTAATTAAAGAAAACTTCCTCCTCTGCCTTCCTTATGGAGTCAAATCTTTTAACTTTAAACGTACTCACTGTTGCAGCCATTGCTGCTTGTAGTCTCAACCAGGTTGGCACCACACTCTGAAGAACTTGTCCTTGGAATGGAAGCTTTCCTGACCATAAGCAAAAAAAAAAGAGACAACAGGGAGGGGGAAAAACACACACACAGAGTGAAAAACATTATCGGTGAAAAAAGTTGTCAGGGAAGAGACAAATTAATTGAGTGATGTTTCCAGTGAAAAAAGTGACACAGATCTTCTGCAGTTAGTTTCTGATTAATACTCAACATTTTTAAGAAGCACATATTTGAGGGAGAAGAACAGAAATCAGAGGCAGGAACAGCACTGAGAACAACATGGCTGCTCTCCTGAAGTTAATGTTCCTGTTTGTCTGATTTCTCAGGTGTGTCTTTAAGCAATTAGTAGATACTACAAAATTATTTAATTTATCATTTGGAATTTATCTTAGCATTTGAAAGTGAAATATCAATAACGTTCTATTTTCCATACATTCATGAGGAGAAACAGATCTTCTAAATAGAGCTGATCTCTTGCTGTCTTTTTCTTTTAATAGTAAGTGGACATCTGCTCTCTTGAGAAGAGTCATGAGCTACTCTCCTTTCTGTCCAGTTTGTGTCCTGTGGTGATATAACTCCTCCACAAAGTCTGTTGCCTTGGACAGCTTAAATGGCTTTATTCCTAAACCCTGCTGTGTTGGCTGGCTGAATTCCTGTTCATCAATATACACTTATCTTACAGGTAATGTGACGTTTCAATATGGACTTATAATAAAGTATAGAAATGAATTGCAGATTTATTATAGAATTATTTTAGGTTTCCCTAGGGTTTTATCTATTCCTCTAAGTTGTGCTTGTGGCATTCAGGCCTCTATATTGTCTTTAAATAAAAGCTGGCTTACGTGGAATCTATACTAATCAGCTACCTTCCAGTCACCCTGGTACAATATGTTTCTGGAGAAAGAAGAGCAGCTGGACCTATACTGACAGGTGAATTGTTTGTAGCAAAATGTGCATTTTGTTACGTCAGTAACAATGTAATAGCAGGGATTTTTGCATACTTTCCTGTTTTCCCCAGTTCCTGCTAACAGGTTATGCAGCTCCTGGGCCTAAAGCCACACAGAGGCCTACTCCAATCCAAGACATTTTTTCATTGTTAAATAGCAAATCACTCTCCTTAAAACAGTTCTGGTTTAATATATATATGGATAGGTTTTACATTCACAATGCAAATATTTTACTATCCTTGCCAAAATACAATTATTGGCATGATGCCATATCTTCTAGTGAATCCCAATAGTCAGAAATAGCAATAGTTTTATGTGCTGAGCTTTTACAGGAATGGAGCAAACAGAGCTGAGCACGCTTTTAAAGGTCAGGATTCCCCCTTTAGACAGAGAAGCGATGTTTATTGCCTATGAAACAACACATTCCTGGAGAAAGCTTGATAAAATAACGTAGGAAGCTAATGTACTGAACTGGTTTTCACATTAATTTCAGATGTGGACAGTACTGTTCTTATATGAATTCTTACTACATGATATAAAACTGTTTTACCAAGACTCACCTGTGAGGAGACATAAAAGCATAGTCTTTGCAACAACATTCCTCATCGTTTTTTCAGAAAGTAAATTAGGTAGTAAAGTACTCACTTTACCACCTAAATAATTATATTTTGTCAACCTGAGACTCATTAAGAGAGCTCTACAGTAGCCTTTCCTTCAGCAGGTTCCAGCAACGGTGGGAGGTTTAACCTCAGATAACTGTTTATCTTTTCCAGTTCTAAGCTGCTTTTTTTCATCACCAGTCCTTGACCACTTCTCCATCTTCCCTCCCTCCATTCTCTGCTGTTCCTTTCACTCAAACCTTCGGTTCCTTTCCTCTGTCTTTATTTTGTCCTACTTTCCATCATTCTCACCCTCTAGCCATTTCAAATACTGTCTGTTTCTTCATTATCTTTCA
Organism: Chlamydotis macqueenii; assembly: GCF_036417535.1. Classification (NCBI taxonomy): domain Eukaryota; kingdom Metazoa; phylum Chordata; class Aves; order Otidiformes; family Otididae; genus Chlamydotis; species Chlamydotis macqueenii. The sequence continues at coordinate 17,956,642 of NC_141567.1, read as the reverse complement.
TTCTCTCTCCTCCTTCTCCTTGTACGTTTGCTTTCCCAACCCATACTGTCTTGATGAATCCTAGTACATAATCAAATACAGCATGAAATCAGCTTAACAGCAGATTGTTGGCAGATTGGAAAAAATAAATCCTCAGCTGATAAAAATGTGATGACTCAGCTAACTGTAAAGAGAGAATTATTTCCCACTGTTCACCCAGAGCTTTTCCTATGCAGCCCTTTTCTTTTCTGGGTCACTTTTACCATTACTTATGATTTGGTTTTATAAGCAGAGCAACGAGATCCTTTCTCTCCACCGTTGTATGCTGAATGGATTTGTTGGTAGGGAGCATTAAAGCACTCGCACGTGTCTGGTCCTGGAATCTGCCCCAAGCAGCCTAAGAGGAAGAAAACTTGGAAAGGAAGGGGGTACAAGTGATGACAGGGACAAGAAAATAGAGCACCGTTTCCTAAATTCTAAAAGATTTTAAGTATCATTTTAGGGATTAAGTTTCTGTCTAAATTGCAATTAATATCCCCTCTTCTGCATCCCTCCAGATTGCTTTACTGATTATACTAAAAGTGCACTAGAATCCTCTGCTGGAATGAAATGCTTACTAACACACAATATAGGGGAAAAAATTCTCTGCTTTCTGATTCTGGATCAAACATTTGTTAATAAAGTGGAACAGTGGAAACTTGATAGCATGTTATTTCTCTTAACATTTTAAATTTAATATCCTGTCAAGAGGAGAAGTCAAGGATGATGCACTCTCTGCTAACCCTTGCAAGCCACAGTTCCACCCTTTTCCAGAATGTTATGATACAGGTGGTAGGTCAAATCTGGGTGGGGGGAAAAAAAAGAAAATACTGATGACAGCTGCTAGCAATAATCCTTGTTTATACAGCTGGAAAGTACCCACGTGAGACTCCTCTTACATGTTGGTCATTTCAGTCAAGAGATAACGACTTTCAGATGTAAAGTGTTTCTTTTATAGATGAGATCTCTGGCAGAAGGTGATTGTGCTACATCAGCCTCTGAAGCGTAAAGGTAAGACAAAGACAATTTTTAGCCAGATATGTTCTTTTCTTTATACTAAAGCTGATCATGATTTTATGAGATTTCCAAGCTAGTCTGGTATGTAAAATATGTTGAAGGGCTACTATGTTAAAACTGAGTTGCTGCCCTTGTTATTTTTCTAATAAAGAGGCTCTACTAAGTACTTGTTCTGCCAGTTAGGTAAAGCTTGAGTAAACTGATTTCCTATAAAGAAATAGAGTAGCTGAGGTTCATCTTCCAACTGTCTTATAATAACAGACTTGCACAGACCTGGCGTTGCTGTTATTCTAAGCTTCTGTAGTTTGCAATGCAAGGCTCTAACCATAAAACTCAGTCGATTGTGTCTCCAGCCTTCCCTAATTTTACAGCATGCAAGAGGAAAGGGATCTTTTAACAGATTACTCTCTGAATTCTCTGCTCTCTGAAGACTTTTTCTTCTCTTCTCAGAGACAAGCTTTACTTCTAAAGAAATACTCTCTGTACCCCTATGAAACTTTAATTATTTTTTTCTTTAGTTAGTTAAAGCTGCATTCAATTCTGATAACTTTATAGTAATCTGCTGTCCTTCTTTAGCTAAAAACTGCTGTGGTGTTCCACTGTTAAGAGAGGATGAATTTAACTAAAATGACTAAGGTGGAGGGAATCCTCTACAGCAATTTTTTTTTATATATACAAAGTGTTTTATCAAATGCTCTCTCTCTCTTTTAAATATATTCAGCTATGGAAAGAACTGGCATTCCATGGGTTTCCATGACAGCCGGTGAGGTAAAACTAGACCAGCTATTCCAAAGGTTGCTCGTTGAAAGGCACTGATCAGAGAGGCTGATTTGGCACTGTGATTATGGGAGAGCAAAGAACAGAATTGCAAGAACCTTAGGTTATGATAACCAAGGAGAAATGCATAGGAGTAACACGAAGAGGCTGCAAATCTGTGATGGCTAAGAATTCCAGAGGCTAGTAAGTTGTCTCCTAAAGGCATAAATACATATTAACAGTGTATGACAAAAAGAGCTCTTATAAAAAGCGCTGTACGCTAAAGGGGACATAGGAGGTTGACTTGCATACATAAATGCAGTGAGTAAGTGAAGACAGGAAGTTTGTTTGGGTTTGGTATAAGTGTACTGATACATGTATTTGGTGTTACACATCAAATAGATTGACTTAATCCCAGTAACTGCTTCTGTGTTTTCATTTGAAGTTGTAATATGCCTAAAATGCCACTAAAAGCAAACCTGCAGCACTTGCCATCTAGCATTGACATTTTCATGCTACTCAAACATGGATCATCGTGGACAAACGAGTTAGCCCTCTGATTTGTTCTTGATGTTAGTTAGTTAATAAACACCTACTTGGGATTATTCTCGAATTTGATTCTTTCCTTAGTTTTCCTTTTTAAACTAGGAGCTGTAAAGGAATTGGGAGCTAATGGCTGCAGTTCGTTTGTCTGACTTCTCAATCTTTGGACAACACAAGGATTGACCGATGTTTTAAAATGTTAGCACTAACTCCGGTAGGCTGTAAAATCTGTCAGAAATAAGTGTACTGCATGCATTTTTTACAAAGCAACTATACGTAAAAGCTTAGAAAAGAGATTGAGAAAACTACAAGCCAGGAAGCAAAATATTACAGGCAACAAATTGAGACGTCCACATTAATTATGCTGAATAACCATACAAACCTTATGGATAATTCATTACATAGTTTTACATTCAAATAATTAGTACATGATTACCAGAAGAAATTTCTACTTGATTAAACAGCTTCAGCACTCTGAAGCACTTTTACCTGCAAAGGAAGTAGAATGCTCCAATTACAAGAACTCCTAGAAGTAGTAGTGAAGCCAAGAAAACTGCAAACAGGTCACCTTTTGTTTGAGACTTGATGCTGGGCAGCAAAACTTCCTCACAACGGGCTCCCGTGTAATTCTCAATACACCTGGGAAAACAAGTTTATACAGTTTTAAATCAAAGTTTATATTTGCTTCACAGCAAGTTTTCTTGTGGAATTTCCACTCACCTCTTATTTTGGGAACAAAGGGAATTGGGCATGTTGGGCATCAAGTTTATATTCTGATCCATATTGCTTTTTTTATATTAATTAATTAAACCCACCTCTTCAGTGTTAACTGTCATCTCACGGCTTCTCACACAGCAGTCATGCTTTCTTTTCCCCCTTTCATGTAACTTTCTAGCTTTCTTTGTTGAAGAGCTAGTACTGTTAGCTAAACAGATCAAGGAAATGGGAATTCCTTGAGACACAGTACACCTTAAATTGCAGAAGTAGTTTATGCAGTGTAATAATTCATGCCAGAACATGTTACAGCTTGGTGAATGACTCTGTCTTGGAGAGATCTAGCTGAAAGTCTTCTCTACTATGCTTATTTTATGTACTGAGCTTCTGAAAACTTCTGAAAAAAGGATTAAAATGAATATGGTATTTTACCATGGTAAAATGGTATGATATTTTATTAAAAATAAATAAAATCAATGGCTTAGTAATTCATATTGAATCAAAAATAGACAGCTTGAAGCTAAACTAATCTTCATTTGTTTTATATTTTACACTTATTCTGCTAAGTTTTCTTAAAGAATTTATTGCATTACAGAAAATGGAAAGCTTTTCATTCAGTAACTGTATCTTTTATGTATGTAAATTTGCTTCTCTCTACTTGTATTACTAAAGATCTTGTTCCTTCTTGCTATTTCTGGCACTGAAGTCATAATAATCTGTGACATAAGCAATTTCAGGCTCCAGCTGAGAAAAATGGGCTGAACTCCGTAATATACTTGAAGTTCTCAACTGCCATTGGCAGCTGCAAGATATAATTTCAGATGAGGGATTAGGAGGCAAGTGGGGAGGAACTGCCAAGAAAGAATCTAAATAAGACAAACGGATCACTGTGAACATGCCACCAGGCATGCTTGATGTGACTCCCAGCACGGTTTTCTGTAGATTATGGACCACTATTTCAGTACTTACTGGTCTAAGCCATTGCACAAAGAATTACAATCATTTATTTTAATTCCTTGCCTTTGGAAATAAAATGGAAGATTTAGACACTAGAATAAAGATGTAATTATAATTATATATTAAAGCTGTGCAACTGATCGAACAGCCACCATTTACTAAGGACAACTTTTCAAAGTTACTATGTTTGACTGCTGGGAGAAGGAAAGGTAGGCAGACTGCTCTGATTGCTTGAGATAATGTTCCAGATATTTACTGTAAGTATAATGGCATTTCAGTAGCCTATTTCTGAAATACTGTAGAATACTTTAAGAATAGAAGTGTAGTTTGAGTGGGGCATTGTTCTCTAGCAAGTCAGAGAGAAGTGCTTTGGAGAGCTGAATAGAATAACAAGGACAGAAAATGGAATATAAAATTCATAGAAGTATTCTTGAATACCGATGAAAACTGGAGAATAATGTAAAGCTAAAATGATACAGGAAGAAAAAATAAATAGGTTTTGGCATTAATTTAAGGCTCATGGAGAAGTTCTAGAGAATGAGTGTAAAGGGAGTAAGTCAGTAGCCTAAAGAGAAAAATGCAAGAGGAAGAAAAGACAGTCTTTCTAGCTGAAGAGTGTTGCATATAGGATTAGGTAAAAGGCTAGGGTTAGAGAACCGCTGTGATGCAGTAGAGTGAGTTGGTGTGAGCAGTGCATGGAAGCCATATTCATGTTCTGCCAAAGCCCATGGAAAAAAAATGGGAATGTGATCCCAGTGTAGTGAAAAGATCACTGTGATTGTCGCCACTTTCTACTAAACAGAAAACAGAAGCAGATGCTTAAGTAGTCATAAGTCTTCATGAGACAGAAGGCCTAAGACGGTAAGGGGAAAACGATAGCCAATATGAATCCAAGGTTATAGCAAAGGGGAAAAGACTTACACTAAAAAAAACTTGCACATATAAAACTTATACATCCTAGATGCTGAACCTATTAATTTTTCTTGGATGTTACAAAAAACTAGTTTTAGAAATATGTTTTCCATGACTTGCCAGTTTGATAGTATCTGTTTTGTGTGCAGTGGATTAGGGATTACAAAGCTACCCATCCACTTTCTCTAGGCTGACCTGTTGACACACTTGCTGAAAGTGATTCCATGCTACGTAGAAAATACTGTCATATAACCCAGAAATGATGGAGGTTTTCATAGAAACAGGAAAATTGAGATATCTTTTGGTTACAAGTAAATAAACAAAATTATAGCTAATGTGACCCTACCAACAGGCTCTGCTACAGTTAGGGCATTTCTGAAAATCCCAGTGTTCAAATATTGGCTTGCACAAGCTTTTATGAAGTCATCAGCACTGACGTACAAACAGGTGAAGGACTATGTTAAATATAGGAGCAAACGATGCTATAAGACAACCAAGAGAGGGAAAGGTTTCTACTGTAAGTCCTTTCCTAAAATTGGTGGGACAGAAACTCAGCAGACTTCAGTAACGAGCAGTGGAACTCACCCAGAAGATCTGCTTATGCTGTTGCATTAGCAGAGCTCTAATAATTTCAGTGGAGTTACACAGTGACTTGCAAGCAAGACAGAAAAGTAGTCTCTACCAAGCATGGGGGCTATGAATATAATCCAGACTGAGGGTATCTATATCGTGTCTCCTGGAGGTAGTCAGTCTTGCTATACCCAGCCTTAAAAGTCACTAGCAACTCATAGTTTATCTTCTTTATAACAGATGCCTGAAAGCAGAGCCCAAGTTAAGCACAATACAATTGCAGTTGTTAATATGGCAGGCAACTCTGCTTCTGCTCTTGAACGAATCAGTGCAAAAGCCAGAGAAGCCTCCTTCTAGGCTATGGTAAGAGGGAGTTACACTAATTAAGTCTTGTGGTCACTAGGCCAGGTGTTGCTGTTGCTCAGCATCATCTGCATGCTATTAGCCTGCTGTTTCAGCACATGCTGTCTGTTGGCTTTACGTGGTACTACTATGTAGCATTCCATATTGGAAATTCTAAGTTCTTAGAGGAAAGACCCTTTTTTTTCCCATTTTAATTACAGCTGAAAGACAACAGCCTTCAAATGTCTGAGAAAAAGCTGCGAGTCTAGTAATTCACATCTTCAGATAGCATCCAGATTTCTGCTCTCCTAGATGCCTGCACACACACCCACACCTCTTGTCAGATGAGATGAGCCAGCCTTAACTGTTGTATACAAACTTACTAGAGGAGCTGTGCTGGAGACAACACACTAACATAATATATGTAAAGAAGCCCACAGAATCTTTCAACAGAGGATATTAATCAAAACTGCCCATATCAGCATCAATATAAGGTGGAAGGAAACAAACTGCAGGGATAAGATGTCAGGAGATGACTAGCGGGTCCAGAATTACATTGATCCTTTACAATCTGATCAGTAACTAAAACATAAACTTAACAGCCCTTGAATAACACACAGCATTACTGCTGTTTTCTTTGCAGATGCAGTGCAAGTGCTCTACTGCCTGACTTAGGTAAGAAGGTAAGGTTTCTTTTTCTTCCAGACTCTAAGGTGGGCATCATAAGCAATTATCTGACAGACTTAAAAAATGGAAGTAGGATTTGAGTCAAATATGCACACAGACTCCCATTGCTTAGTATTATACTATAAGAGTCTTGACTTTAGTTTTCCTTTCCTTTCATCAGGAAACACCTGAATGCTTCCTGGTGTATAAATTACTTGCATGTAAATACAAAGGTCTAAGCAGAAAAAGACAGCTGAAAAATTATCTGGTTGTCAATGCAATTCAGATTACATGGTTGACAGCTTCAAAATCACCACAATCTTTAGTCTGTAGCAGGCTCCTAAAAGTTGTCCTAATCCATGCACTACATAAGGGCATCTAGTAAGTATGAAAAAGAATTTAAACCCAACATGAATAAGCAATGGCAAAGTTAACTGGAAGCCCTAAGCAGCTTTTTAAAAAGTTTCATGTTCAGAGGAGTTTCAGAACTGTTACTCTGAAGCGATATTAATACACTAGAGAGCAAAATAAAACTCATGCTACTACTGGAGTGAAGTTGAAAGAGTGGGTTATTGTCCCCTAGAACGCCCTTAGGTATATATTTGTAAGGCAAGCTTTACCATATCTGGCATGATATTAATTCTGATCACTAATACTTTTCAAATACATAAGATAGTGTTGCATTTTTATATTTTATGTCCCATTAAAAATAAATCATAATTATTGACTTTTTTTGGCTCTACTTTTGTTATGTATTCTAACTTTTGTTCCTACCTTTCAAGCTAAAAGCAGAACTGAAAAATACTAATTGGACACTTTGTGTTTTCAGAAGAGCCTGGAGTATGTGAAAGCATAATTTTGGAGGCACAGAAGGAAGAAAAGCCCAGATGAGTGGGACCCCTTCACTGGCAATTTGCAGTGTTGAAGGCATTCTGAAGGCTTAGTGCACAGCAAGTACATGGGGACATTTGGAAAAGAGAATGAAGAACACATTTCAAAGGAAGAGCCAGAAAGGATGGGGTATACAGAAAGTGATAGAAGGAATTTTGCCTACAAGAAAACTGGGGAGGGATTTTGGCCAAGGGCATATAGTAACAGAACAAGAGGTAATAGCTTTGAACTGTAAGAGGGCAGATTTAGATTAGACATAAGGAATAAATTCATGGTGAGGCACTGGAACAGGCTGCCCAGAGAAGCTGTGGATGCCCCGTCCCTGGAAGTGCTCAAGGCCAGGCTGAACGGGGCTTTGAGTGACCTGGTCTGGTGGAAGGTGTCCCTGCCCAGGGGAGGGGGGTTGGAAATAGATGATCTTTAAGGTCCCTTCCAACCCAAACCATTCTTTGATTCTAATTTCCGTGGGATTTATTGGATTAATATAGGAAAGGTAGAGGAGAGATTGGATTAGGGTACAAGCAAAGGAAAGGGAAAGTGGAGATATCCTTTAACCATACACAGGAACTTCAGGGTGGAAATTTCTAACGTCTGCCTCTGTCCCTTACAGTACTTAGCCTGAACGCACTGCCCTCCTCAGAATATGATCCGTTCCTCAAAAGGAGAGCATTCACTATTAATTTCTATGTGGACTGCCCTCAGAAGCAGAGAGGCTGTGTTTTTGTGATATCATCTGTATTTTGTCTGAAATATAGAAAGAAGGCTCTTAGAAATCTGCCATTTGCAAGACAAAATGGAAATACCAGAGCTTCCCCTCTTAATTCTGCACTGCATGAATTAATGATTATGGGACAGCTGTGCATCAGGTGCTGAGGCAAACAGCTTTCAGCCTCATGTTTTATGATACACCTGAGGCAGCTGCTTTTCCATCCTTCTCCATTCTGCTGCATGTTTATTTAGTACATTTGAGCATTCTTGGGTTTGAATCTCATCTTGTTTATGGTGACAGGTGCACCTTTTGCTGCTGAGAACATTAACTCATTGTTAGTAAAGGAAAGAAAGAAGATGGCAGCTGAGCAACTTCATGTTTTAACACACATCAGCTGTATTTAAAATCTGCTTATGTTGCATGGGGTAGGGGGTGCATGAAATAATGTTTTGTTTCTATTAAATCTACTTTGTGTATATATATATATATATATCTCCATTTCTGAATGGTAAAAATAACTGAAATTCCAAAAGCAAACAGTGACTCTTAATTTATTAACATGCTACAAAATACGTATTTCTAAAGAATGATGCAGTTTCCCTAGCTACACTGTGAAATAACTTCCAGTGATGTTGCATCAGGTAATCTGGACTATGTTTAGCACAACACATTTGTGTAAATAAGTAGCATATCAAGGCAAATGTGTTTTAAGGTATTTTTACAGTTTGTTAAGTCTGTTCTTGCTTCATTTCCCCCTTTAAGCAATGCTGTACTAACGATCATTCAGCCTTTGATTCTCAAACCAATTTAATTTTTCTGTTGGTGGGTGATGATAATTTGAGAACACTTGGAAACTTTAGGTGGGATTTGGCAGAAACCTGCATCAAAGAAACTTTGCACAACTGTGTGATGATGCCAGTCTTGAAGTTCCAAAGCACCAGATATTTTTCTGAATTCTGCTGAATAGTGATGCATTTTTTTCTGTTGTTTCTATTCACATCACTGCTGATTACGAAGATATCTGTGTGTAAACAAAACCTTTCTCATCTATAATTAGCCTTCTCTGACTGATTAAGGAACATGCTTAGAATGAGGACATGCTTAAATAGAATGCTGCTATTTAAACCCCTATAACTTCATAATCAACCACTAGATAGAGAAGAAAAATACTTGATAATTTAAATGCAATAAGATTGCCTGAGTAGAACAGAAATGCTCTTAAGATGTTACTTTTCTGCTTCAGCAGATTATAAAATCCTGTAGTAGAAATTACTTCATTTGGAGCTCTTTTAAAGTGGAAATTACCTACACTGAATAGCTTGTGCTCATGAAGAATGAATTGTTCTGAATATTTCTTACTTCATATTTACAGTTATTGCATTAAATACACATTCCTCATTACACAGTCTAGCAAGAGGTGAGAGGGTGCTTTGGAATTGTGTTTAGTCTAATCATTCTTTTTTCATTTAAGTATTTTAATATCAATAATATGGGATTGCTTCTAGAAAAAAAATCACATGTATTTCAAAGTGTTTTATTTTTTGTGTGTGTGGTATTCATTTTGCATTGCATAAGCTGGCAAGGTTCAGCAGTTACATTGAAAACATCATCATACAGTACACAAGCCTCATCCTCACTCCTGGACCTGATTCATTGTATGACATGGGACAATATGCTTAATGACAGTGGGATGCTGTTTATATTTTGAAATGAGCATTTACCACAAAATTGCCTCTTCTCATCTACTAGATGAGTTTACATGCTTGAGTTTAAATGTTTAAATTGAACTGTCTCAAACAAAAGAAAGAAATAATTTAATTAGGCATCTTAGAAAAATTTTGTTTCTTTCTCCAACTGTTTCATCTAGTTATTGTTAGTTATAGCTCAAGACTGAAGAGGGAGCAGAAGTTGCCATGAAAGATAAAAAGGTAATATCCTTAAGCATATCATAGATGTTAAGGAAACCCATTAAATTAATTGTAATTTATTTTGATGAATTATAACTCAGAATTAGTAAATGCAGAACCATGAAAAAGTAGAATTTAATTTAGCATCTTCTTATGTGTTAGTAAATGAGAAAATAAAAGGACAGGGCTGTATTTATGCAGGAAACGTATCCATATGCAAAAACAGGAAGTGCTTCTTTTGCAGCGTGCTACGTGGGCTTCAAGAGAAGAATGGTCCCATAAACAAATGGTGTAAGAACTATCTATATCTGCTACCTTGATGTTTCTTTATCAAGTGTTCTTTGGCTGTCACTGTAAAGCTGCCTTTGAGTATTTCAGCGAGATTCAGAAAACATAGTTAAGTCTTGAATTCTGTTCTTTTTTCTCCTGAAAAGATTATATTCTTTTTTGCGCCTCCTCATTTTGTTCAGGTCAGGCCATTTTATGTTATTAGAATTTTTGCAATATAATTCAGCTGGAAGAAAAACTGGGAATGTACTTTCTCTTTCTGAATGCCTTTTCTTCTGTCTGTGCTCCATGAGGCAAAGGGTATTTTGTTCTGTATTGTAATGAGGGAGGAAATATGCCTCTAAATATAGATATCATCCTGAATGCATATGTAACTGCATACTGTTGCACCTGTCAAACAAGTATACACATTTATTTTTCTTGTATTGTCATGTCTCTGCAAACTAGATAAGTAATCTGAGCATGAATTACTGAATTTGGAACAGCCATAGGTTATAGGTATTTTGTTTTACATTATGTTTTAACAGTAATTTCTTAAAGAAGCAAAATGGAGACATAGTCTTTAGACAGCTACTGTCCAATACTTAAACACACAAACTTTAGTTTCACTGACCTGCAGAATGGACTGGATACTGTAGGAATCATATAACAAATCCCTCCATTCAGACAAAAAGACGCATAACTGGTGCCACAGAGTTCTTCATGATCTTAAAAATAAGACCAAACACAGAGAACAGTAGAGATTTCTGTATTTTTATTAATAAAAGGAGATGTTAATTTTACTTTTGGGGAATGGGGGTGGCTTCCTGGAAAAAAAAAAGAAACCAAAACAAACCACCACACACAAACAAAACCACCCTATGAACAGCAGTATATAGCACTACCTATCTTGCAGAATTGTTTCATGTAACAGTATGCAGTAACATCACAAATTTATCACCATACCAGATGTAAAGCACCTAAATTATAGGAGTGAATGCAAAATTTCTCTTGCAGAGAAGGAACTTCTGAATTCTCTGTTACTTCATTTGCCTTTCATGACCACAGATCCTACTGAGTACAGTAATTCACATGATAACTTCATGTGAAGTCTGGCTTGTCCTGTTCCAGTGGCACAAAGTATCTTTGGCTTAACTGGCTTCTATGAGAGAATCAGAGTCAATACAGGTAAACCCAGAATAGTCTCAGCTGTGGACCAGGACATTCTGAGACTGCTCCAGGCTGTGTTAAGAGCTGAATCGTAGCACAGTTGGACACCACCAGGTTTTCCTACCCCGATTTTTAACAAACAGCCTATGAAGTGTCACTTATGTGAAGACTGCTTGTTACAATGTAATTTCCACAGACCTCAAAAAGGCTTTTTTTCTAACTCAGTAGGCTTCTTATATGAATTTTTAGTGTTTAAACACAATTAGGCATTCTAATAAAACCTCAAACTAATGCTGGCACTCATGGCAGCAGTTGTCCATTTTACGCTTAAATAGAATATCTAACTGTGCCATTTCATTCTTTTTGACAGCAGTCTAAATTTGGAAGCTGGACTGCACATACTTACACATTTAATGCGCCAGTAACTCATTTTATATATACACATATATATTTTTTTATATTTCTTCAAGCTTATGAAACCACAATATCTCAATCAAAAGAAAAATAGAGCAGTCTTCTGACATCAGAAGTGTGAGAATCAGGTGTTACCTCACACTTCAGGTGTTGTTTTTGCTGTTATTTCTTCCAGAAGTTCTGAAAATAAGAATTCTGCTGTCTCACTATTTATGTATAGAAGACAGGTTCTATACAAAATATAGTGTTGTTAAAGAGGAATCAAGATTTTAATTTTCTTATTTGTCCTTCAGGAAAAAGAGTTAGAGTTCCCCTTTATTCCTGCAGAAAAAAAGTGAGAAGTGTGGCCATAAAGACAGTCTACCCTAGACATAGCTTCTACAGCTTTGTATATAAATAAACCTAAATTTTCTAACAGTAGCAGAAAAGCTTAGCTACTTCTAACCCTGTGCAACAAAAAAACATCGTGTATCCTGCTATCCTCTAGACCATCTCTAGTAATTCCACTCTCTCGTGTTTTCATACCTTCTTCCATTTTGATGGTGGCTTATGGACACAGGAGTGTGAGGAAAGTCCTTTTACTATTTTAAGATAAAGGCAGTTACACCACAGAGCTCAACAGGAGTTCAGTTTCACGTTCACGTTATCAAAGTGCTAGCATCCAGATGGTAACTGGACCTTTTTGCATGTGTGCAGATAAATTAGGGAGCTGGAGGAGGCGGGGAGGTAAGGCTGGAAAGATTGTTCATGTCTGACCTTGTTGCACTGGCTCCGGATGTGGCATAACAGAAACGTGTGTTCTGCCCTACCTTGTTAGAAGTTAAACCGAAATTTATTTTAATTCTGAAGCTTTCTGTGCTTGTCTACTGGCAATTCATTTACTGCAAGTTCACTATTAAAAGACTTTTAAAATTATTTTGTATGGGTAACAGTATAATTCCAATAGGAATAAAATCGTAGCAGAAAAGAACAAGAAGGTTTTTAAACAAGAACAGAAATTATTTTACTTTAGACTATTCAAGCATAACAGTGGAACTTCTGTGACAGCATAATTAAATTGAAGGCTACATCCTTCCTTAAATGGAGAGAGGACATTGAATATATGAATGGTGTATCAGGTTATCTATACAATTATAAGAATCAAGAGAGAAAAAGCAAAACTCTCAACTTTGACCTGCTCTCAACTCTATGAAGCAGCTGAGGGAGCTAAGTGTTGTTGAAATTCTACCAGATGGAAAAGCAAGATGAAAGAAGGTAGGCCCCAAAGAAAAGTCCCTTTAGACAGCTCGTGGAAAGCCTTCAGATAGTCTCATGAGAATTAATGAGAACTTGTTAACCTCCTTAAAATCCTGCCTTATGTTTTTATTTACTTTCTTCATCTTTATGCAGAAATAGGCCTGTCTCACACTGGTATAATGGTAGACCACTGAAGAAAACTAAATGCCTTGAGTAATCCAGGTCTCAGAACATTTGGGAGAATGATTCTCTCACTGATACGGAGTAATCTGTATTAAGGACCAGCTCTGCAGCCCAACTAGACATTTCTGTTCTGGCAAAATACCTCAGGCACTCTGTCTTAGGCCTATTAGAGGAAAGCAAGAGAGAGAATAAAAAGCACCTAGGAAGCCTTCAAAAACCTTTTAGATTGTAATTACAGACAATTTCTCTATCGGCTATTTTTTTCTAGAGCTAGACTTGTTTCCAGTGCTGAGGGAAAAACAGTAACCTCAATTTTACCAGTAATGAGATATTTGAAGAAACCTCTATGTCCATATAGATCAGGTGTCCCATTTTCCATCCAACTGTGCTTTTCATTAATTCTATTTCGTGTATTAACTTTCCTACTGCTTCTTGAAAGTACCAGACTAGTACAGTATAAAGTAGATGACAGAATTATGAAAGAGAATGAAAGAAAATTCAGGATGGTCTAATACTAAAAAACCCCATTATTAATTACTAGTTGTAGTGAGTTTTGCTACCAGGCAAAAATATATATTATTGTACTCCATACCCACTTTACTGAAATGCAGTAGTTTGGATCAAATTTGAAAGCTACAGCTCTATATTTATAGACAGGAAAGTATGGAGGCAACAGTTTATCCCTTTAAATTTATAGTCAATGATGCAAAAGAGTATACTGGAGAATCAGAAGGGGTTCAGTACAAGCCAAAGCCCAATTACATTAGCATCAGTGAATGTGTGATGATTTTTCATGAGGTAAGTCAATACATTACGTTAATCTAAAAATGCAAATTGTATGCTTTGAAAGTCAAATGTATAGTACATTCAGACTACCATAATAAAGATGGAAAAATTGAACAAGTCAAGTGACGATGTGCAATTAAAAAAAATACAAAAAGATTTAGCTTTTCAATTAATACAACTGTAGGAACTCTATCAATGTATGTTCTACATTATAAATATATAGCTGTATTTTGAGATATCCTTCTATGTGAGAGACTAAATAAAGAGAAGTAGGGCACAAAGGTTACTTTTTAAAAAAGTTGGGTTTTGGTGGGAGTAGAAGTGAAAAGGCATGAAACAAGAGCGTTCTTTCTAACGCTAGACTGTAAATACTTAAAACGGGCACAGGTAATAGCAGCCTCTAAATACACTGATTCTCAATCATTCTTTTTGAGGACATGCACAAAAATTTGTCTCTAAACTATCTTGGCTGTTTGCATTTAAACTTTTGTCACCTGACTGTCCTATCTATTAAAAAGAAAAACAAATAAAGGCTCAACACCACCTTAACCCCCAAAGAACCAAGCCAGCCTTGATAATCCACATGTTGACTCAGCTGTCTTGCCTAGCCCAGAGGCTAAAATACTACAGACTGTCTAATCCTGAAGTCTGCTAAAAGAAAAGGGGGAGGAGTGGGAAATGTTGACAGAAGATAAAGAGGCTGATGTATGCTTCCTCACTTATATGCAACTTTGGACTGCATGCTAATCAATCACGAACTGAAATATTAGGGCTGATCAAAGCAAACATCTCCCGAAGAGAATCTGTACCATTGACTGGTGAACTCTAGTTTGCTGACTAGTAAGTGGAGACAGCCCTATGGAGCAGTAGTGGCAATTCAAATGGCAGCTGTCAAAAATCAACCCAATTTTAATGAATTCTAATTATGTATGTATACACATCCAAGAAAAGACTTGGAAGAAATTACCTGTTCGCATATTATTCCGACAACAGTTTTTATTCTTGGTCAGAGGCTATTCTTCTAAAACGGCACCTAAAGACAAACATATAAATTTAGCATGTCGTTTTTCATCCCGGTGACGACTTTCCCTGAAGCTACAGCTATTGGAATGCATCTTTCAGTGTTGCTGCTAAGACATTTGTTGTACTTTGATGGGAGTATACTCTTATATGTATGTTCCATTAATTCAGTTAAGGGCAAACATTCAACTGTACTGTCAAGTTCAGTGAACTCCTAAGGGCAGTACTACAGAGTAAAATCAAATTCACACTAAACCATGTTTAAACAATGAATACTTTTTTCAAACTGCCATGCTTATTCAGAATTGTAATACCTGATGCTTTTAGACAATCTAAATTACTGTTTCTGGCTAGCAAATTAAATTGACATTTGCTCCTTGAAAGCCAGTGCATACAACTGAACCAGTCCTCAGACTGATAATTATTCAGTCAGGTAAAATCTTGGTGGTGGAACTCTTGCATTTCACAAACAAGAACTTCCCAATTTGTAATTTCTCAGAGAGAATGTGTGTGTTTCACTTGAGTGTTTCTCATGTCTAGTTGTCAGGTGAAATTAGTAATACAGGCCATGAATTTAATAGCACTCAGCAAGGTCAACACTTGTAAAATTATTTTTAAAATATGGAATAGAAACTCTCTGCCTGGACAAAAACCAATCTTCCCTTGACATTGCTAAAAAGCAACTTATTCTGTAGACATGCTGACTCTCTAAGCATCTAATGTTGCTATGTTCTGTTTTCTTGTAAAATATAGTCAACTTTCATCATACCAAACAGGTTACTGAACAAGCTTAACACAATAGATCTAATTATTTAATGTTTGCTCTTTTTTTTTCTTAATTATACTTTAAAGTGTACATAAAGTAAATATTTAAGCAAACTGTCCTATATTGGAAGAAAGATTTTTTCCCATTAAATGTTCAAATAAAATAAATTAGCCACTTTACCAGAAGTAATTGCCTGTACTTCACCTTTTAGTACTAGACAGGCAACTTTCTGTAGAGACCCATTTTGCAAGGTAAAATGCATTTGTACTTACTGTATAAGCGGGCAATTCTGTTTTTCATGGGACCTCAAATGGCTTCTCTTGCTCTTTAAGTGTCCTGTCCATACAAGAAAATCTGAAATGGCAGTTCCCTGTGATACTGGGCTGTAACAGCAAGGTCCCCACCCAAAGGCTGTCCTCGGACTGTCTTGCAGATATGCAGCTTTGCTTACTTTGTGTACACAACCAAGTACAATTAACATAGCACGTGGCACAAGGAAACAAACCAACATGATTCACTTCAGAACTAAAATCCTGTTTTTAAAAAAATTAAATCATCCTGGAGATGGTTATTCTTAGCAGTCAAGATCTGGATTCTATATGTGCTGTTAAAAAGGCTTCAAATTTACATATAGTGCAATGTGGGTGAGGTTACAACAAAGACAAACATGCATACAGAGGCCAAGTACAGTACAGGGTAACACCCCATTATGCTCACAGAATCACTTGCATATTTTTCTAGGGTTACCAGTACTACTATTTGTTGCTGAATTCAAAACATTCACATAATAGAATATATATAAATTGCATCATAAAAATACAATATGCAGCAGTCAAAAATCTGGTTTAAATTTGTATTTTCTTGGTGGAAGCAGTCCTTCTAAATTTACTTTCCCTTTAGTCAGAATGTGCCACAAAATTGTATAATATCCAATAGCTTTCATAACAGAAAATATAAATAGGATATGTAACGTAAATTTCAGACTAGCGCCTTTTCCAGATTTAATTAGGATATGGGTCTGCGAACAGACAAAATAACTTGATTTTGCTACTTCCTTCATCGTATTGTCAGTATGCATCTCTACCTGTCTGGTGCTGCTACTCTTATAAGTTGAACTTTTTCAGGAGATGCTTAAATCCAATGATCCAGCAGAAAGTAAGCTGACAGTTTTCTACCTCATCAGCGTGTTAAATGGATGCATGATGCACCTCATCAGCTGTTTGGACTAGGACTAATTATTACATGCACTATACATTGTTTATAAGCTGACTGTATAGAACAAGACAGTTTGAAGAAGGCTATGGGACTACTAGTTGTTTATTTTCAAACTTGGTTGCCTGTATATTCAAGGAAAGAGAGAATGGCAAAGGAAGGGGGTGAAAATACTTCCTAAATCCAAGAGGATGTTATGTGTGTGCATAATTCTGATCTTTAGGTTCTGATAACAAGTATCAAAATTTAGGTACAAAGATCACTTTCCAAAGAGATGTTGCTGACGACATTCACAATTGTGGCTTTTTTTTTTTTTTTCCGCCAGACTGAAAAGTAAATCATTAGGTAGTCATGTATTTGTATGTAACTGTTTTAGTCTGGGCTGCTTGTTGCACTGTTAACAGAAGTTTAAGTGTATATCAGTGTCCTAAAAAGAATAAATGGGAGACTCTATCTCACTCGAAAAGTAAGCTGATATATTGTAAGGAAAATGAAATGCTGTAGTGGAAATTGTTGCTAAACTCTATTCTAACTTGCTTACATTGGTCTGTGCAGTGAACTGGTAGTAGAAACACAAGAGATCATTTGTGCACCTACCTAACCCTTTCCAAACTCAGTGTCTTCTTTTAAGACACAGCTGTAGCCTATGCTCACAGAAACTATGAATCCAATTCTATGAATGCTCAAACGATTATCTTGCATGCATCTTGGGAGTTTGTGAAAGATTATTTTGTATATCAAGTTAGAATATTTTAATCTGAAATTTAAAATATAGCCTGTTTTGCTGTGTGCCAGCTTTTTGAAAAAACTTCAGATCAATTCTACTGTTTTCCCCATATCTTTGTCATCTAAATTGATATTAATAATAATAATACATTGTTTGGAAGATTACATTTTATACATTAAAGTTAGGTCACCTGTGTATACAGATACATACTGATACTACTATAGCCTCTTCAATTACTCGAAAGTCCTGTGCATCTTTATTTTCATAGTCTGAATCTTTAACAAGGGCTTCAGTTTAGGAAAGGATTTAAATCACGTTTAGACTTAACCATATCCTAAATCACAAACTTAAAGCATGTTCACGTACTTTGCTGAATGAAGCATAAACTCTACGTGTATGTGTGTGTCAGACTGAACACTGCAAATGTGGTGGTAATACTGGGTTACTATTCTAGTAACCCAGTGTTTCTTCTCTTCTATCAGAGAAGCCACAAATTAAAGTGAGCCACATAAGAAAATCCATACACCCTTGTGCTTCTTGGGCACTAAAACAGTAGAGGTAAGAATACAGTTGATTGGTTTTTTTTAGGAACTGCTATTGGATTTCAGGACAATTTGAGCACTAGGACACAATACTGCAATGGGTTCAGCTCTTTAGCAAAAATATGTGCTACCCTCTGGCCATACAGGAGGCTGGCTGGAACAAGTCTTGTGAGCTCATTAGATTTGTCTTTCAATGAACCTGTGTGCTTTACTCCCCATATATTTAAAACAGAATCCTTATTGCCACTTATTTTAGTGCACTTTTAATGGCTAATTATTCTAAGCATCCATGAGATGCAGGATCCCCAAAAGATGATAACTGGAAGTCTTAATGAGCACAGGCAGATAAAAAGAAAGCGCTGAGTAATTATTTGGGTTTTGTTTTATGGTTCTTTGCTATTCAAACATTCTTAAAATTATTCTCTATATAAACTTTCCCCAAATTAAAGATCATTTCAGTCACATGGCTATTTCAAATATACATTGTTTGTTCATTTAGATTAAGTTGCACCTTACAGCTGTCTTCAAGAATGGAATTTTACTGCATTATGTATTCTTTTTTAAATTCCAAAAGAGGTAAAAATCTCATTCTGCCCCAATACCTAGCTCAAATATTTGTGTCATGAAAATAATGAAGGGAAAACACTTTAAAAATTGCACCATCTGCTTAGTAGGCTAATCAAACATAAATTTCCTTCCGAGATGTGTCCTTGATATCTATCAATCAGGTAGTAGTCTATGCCTCTTATTTTCTCAAAGAGTCAGGAAGCGTGGAAGTGTCCTGAGGTCTTGTTAAAAGGAGTCTGTTCATTTCCGTATCTAGGTGTTAATTTCTAATACCCTCACCATATTAAGCTCATAACTGATTTTAGCACAGAAAATTGTTAGGCGTCAGAAAAATTCTATCAAACTGCCTGAAACAAATGGAGATCTCAATAAGGAATAAATCAAGATGACATATTACAGCAAATTTGTGTAAGGACAACGTGTTACTCAAATTTAAACACTGCAAGTTTTTTTTAAGATGAGACAGCCACAACGTGAAGGAACTCTAACAAAAGACGGAAGCAAAGGCAGATGCCAGAGAGCTCACAAGTCTCAACATGGCTGTGATTGACAGGTGAGTTTTTTTAATACAGTTCTTCAAAATTCTTTCCATTAGTTTCATGAAATGACAAAAAATGACTGAGTCCTCTTGTCTTAGGAATGCCTACAGAAAAACTTTAAGTTTACACTGTGATTATATCCACTGAAGTATGTTTATGATTAATTATATTCTAGAACAGCTGGTAAAACTGTTGTAATGATGTCGAAATCACAGTTTGAGACATTACAGTAAATTTAAAGGAAAACTTGGTAAAATTTCATAAGTAGTTTGCATCCAAGTGCAAATTCCCATCTGAAACCTCAGTTCTACTGTATGAGATTAATACAGAAGTTGGCAAAGCTACATTTCAGTTGAGGCTTCTGTCAAAAGTAACTACTGTAGTCATACTACATATTTGTAATTTTGAGATAGAGATTCCAGTCTCGAGCTTGTGTGTGCTTATGTGGGGGGAATTAATAAATTTTAGAAGACACTTGCATTAAAAAAGTAACTATCAAGCTTGAAGAAAAAAAACCCGCAACACTATTCTTTCGTTCTCTGTGCTTACTGATTTCCTCTATGGCACTTTCACTCCCAAGTTTCATCCCTAAGTTCTCTAAGAAATCAACCAAAATGTAATACAACTTAAATGTTCTCACTGCGTGATTAACTTTTATTCATACCTCAGCAGAATATGGTGTCCATCAGAATGTCAGCTCTCAAATGTCAGTAATCTCAGATGCAAAAGTCAGAACTCAAAAAATCTGTATTACAGACTGGCATACAAGAAGACAGTCTGGCACATGGACGTTTAATAAAATATACTAGTATCACTTAAATAATTTTGACATACTAAAAATATGTATATCATAAGAGTTTAGATATTTACTTTTACATGGTAGTCATCAGGAGGCTTGTGTAACTAGTGTTCATCACACTGATTTTGATTTTTTTAAGCTAAACATCATCCCAACAGGAATAACTGCTGCCAACACCAGCTATTCCACAGCTACTCAGCACAGGGGAGAGAACTATTAAAACTTGGATGTCAATGTCTTTTTAAAAATGTTTTAAGCAGGTTCCTAACCTTGGTGGTTTTTTACTTCCTCTTTTTATTTTTTTTTTCATTTGCATTTAATTTTGTGTTGAGTTAATTTGTTCTACTTAAACCACAGCTTACCACAGCAAGCGGGTATTCTTAACTCTGCTGGTGTAATCTTTCTCAGGCATGCACAGGACAATCTGCTGAATCAACGTAATCTCTAATCTGCATGGTGTAATCTCGCAGCTGCTCGCTCCGTGGGCAGTTATGTAATCCCGGTGTCCCTAAAAGCAAAACCAACCACAACAAGAACAGGCACAACTTTAACAGTAACGTCGTCGAAGCCCCGGCGCGCCTCGCGGGGCCACCCCCGCCCCATTCCCCCGGCAGAAACCGGCCCGCAGCCCCTCACACCGGGGCCCCCCCTCGCCCCACGGCCCACCACCTGCCCGCCACCGTCCCGGGGGGTCGGCGATGGCGGCTCCGGCCGTGAAGGGACCTGCGGGGGGAGAAGGGGCAGTGGCGGGAGAAACCGCCTCGCGCCGCACCTTCCACAGCCCGTAGTACTCCGGCGCCCGCCGTCCGGCCACCGCTATTGGGTGGGCGGCGGCCACGTGACGCGGAGCGAGCACGCGCGCGCGCCCCCTTTAAACCGCCTCCCTCCCCCCCCCCCAGCCCCCGTTTTCCCTCGCGCTAACCGACCTGAGCGACGGGCCGTTGTTTCCTAGGCGACCCGGGAGGAAGGGAGGGCGCGCGCGCGGGCGGGCTCGCGCGCGGGCATTCCCCCTCCCCCTCCCCTCGCTGCTGCCGGTTCCGCCGCGCGCCGGACCGTTGGTGGAGCGGGGCTGCGCGGGTGCCGGCGTCGCGGGCAGCAGGTACGTGCCGTGCCCCGGCCCGGCCGTGTGCGGTGCTGGGACACCCCCCCTACACCCCCGCCATCTCCTCTCCGCCTCCCCGTGCTGCCGTACGCCCTGGCCGCCGCGGCGGGCCGGCCCTGGGGGCGGGTAAGGCGGCCCGGCGGGGTCCCAGCGCCCCGCTGGCGGGTCCGCGCTGGCGGACGGGGTGCGGGGAGCCCCTACGCCGCAGAGAAAGTTTGGCGGCGGGCGCCGCCTCCCGCCAACTTCCTGGCGGCGGGGCCGGCGGAGGGAAGGGTCTTAGGGCCCCCAGCCGCGGGCAGGCCTGCGGCGGGGCTGGAGCACCCCCCTGCGGGGTCAGGCTGCGGGCAGGCCGGGCCGGGGATGGGGGTGAAGGGGTCTTCGGGTCATGCCCGCCTGTGCTGCGGGCCCGCGGCGGCGCGGGCGTTACTCCTTCAGGGCAGGGGGTCTGGGGGCCACTCGGTGCGGGGGGCCTCTGGGAGCCGGCGGGCGCCCACCGCCCCGTAGCCCTCCGCCGCCGCTTCCCGGCGTGTGTGTGCGGGTGTCCCACCAGACCCCAACGGATCCCGCGCCTCCCGACGGGTGCGGGTTGCCAACTTCTGGCGTGGGGTGCCCGAATACAAATAACCCTAATAACGCCTTAACGTAAAAGTCACTTTTATTCTCTCTTTGCCTGAAAACCCACCTAACGTGTAATACCTCTGTGATACGGCCGCTTGAACAATTTTTTTATTGAGTGCTCTAAATCTTTGAGATGCTGCAGCTCTTTTTGGAAACCCTCTATCCTAGAGTAGCATCACTGCTTGCCTCAACAAGAGAAGGAACAGTAGTTTCTTTTTTGAAGACGAAATCCATTTAGACTGCTCTTTACCAGAGGGTTTTCAGTTTGTCTTCTGTAAAAATGTAATAAACTCAATAGGCCATTTTTGTTACATCTCTAGAGGCGAAAACTAAATTGTGAGGATTGATAAGCTATAACTGGATAGCATGTCACAGTAACTTTACTGAAGGAAAATAGTATGTGAACACGTGTGATTTCCAAGTTTGTTAGTGTGCTGAAGTTAGGAAAAGGATCTGCTAAAATGCGTCACCGGCAGAATTTCTTGGTTTCTACGTGTCAGTTTGAGAGCAAACCAGCCAACAAACTCTATATTAAATAGAGCATGCACCTGACAGCATTGTAACAGCTGCAAAAGATTGCGTGTGTAAAAGGAGTAAAATTGGTGGTGATGTAGGGATATTTACAGCTGTGAATGCAATCAGCAGAGAAGCCTCATTTGTCTGAACGCAGGGCACCTGTCACGTTACAGGCACAGAGAATCAGAAATTGCTGTTTTGTGATGCAACTGTCAGGATTCCTAGGTTTGTTTTTTTTTTTTTTGCCAGACTTATTACTGGAATTTGCATAAACAAAGAAGGGTAAGCAAGCTCTAGGTTTTTAATGTGCTGTAAAACATCATTAGCTGAACATGGATGGAGTGAGAGGATATTGATACGTAACGGTTTTCTGGTAGTTCCTGTGAAGATGCTGCAAGTTCCTGCAGGACACTTGTAAAAGTGCTGTTAATAGCATGGTCATATTAGGGGAGTATTATAAAGCAGACTGTACAATAGTAGCACATAAGTGCTTTCCAGCAAGATATTATGATTAGCATTTTGCAGCAATTATCTTCTATGGGAAAAGCTGTTACTGATGTGGTGAACAGTATCTGTATTGTGAGGCAGTATACTCTGTGCGGAGAAGGGAAGGAATACTTCTCATTTACAGATGATGCAGAATAAGAAGCAAGTATGTACTGCTTCAAATCTGTTATGGTTCCTAAATACTGTGAAGAGTATGCCTACAGCCAGTGAAGTGACTGTATGAGTAAAGAGCCCATATTCCTGCACATGCATATGTGTACTCATTCCTGTATGTTTTGGAACAAAGTGGAGTTTTTGCAGCTCTGGCCTGATGCTATCCCACTGGATCGCAAAATTAACTTTCCTCTATTTAGTGCAAGATGGGGGTTTTTGCCTGAAGGGTGAAAAGAGGTGTAAGTTGTACAAAAAGTTAGATGTGTTTAGCAGGTAGTAACTATGTTAAAGACAACGGTGGGCAAAGAAAACACGTAACAAGAGTATGCATCAGCTATTCTACCTTCAGAACTGGAGTAGTAGGTGAGATGAAGATCTTAACTCCAGTTTATGAAAAGGTCAGTAAGAAAATTAAGATGTAAGCTATGTATGCTTGCAGTGCAAGTACTAGTGCAAGCCTGCTACTCAGCTGAAGTATTTTCAGATTGTGACTGACAGCATAAATACAGAACATAATGCACAGTGTGGCTGTTTTCCCTATCACTGTGGCTGTTCCGAAAGGTTAGTTAGGTGAGCATGCACAATAAGCATGATTACAATTCTGAAGGTGCCCTGTAAAAGATGTATTACAGCTAATTAGGCTTCCCCTCTCCCGGCCCCAGGTACTGTTGTACTATTACTCCAACTTGGGTTCAGTGATGACTCCCTGAAACCTGGCTACCTGGCAGCTTACTGTTTTATCTCTGATGGTCTGTACGCTGCAGTTTCTGACTCTGCAGTAATGTTGCATCACAGATCACTTTTAGCACAGAGGGACAGAACTAGCAAAACCTAGCCTCAGGCACAATCAAGAGCATGATTTCTGGGTTATTCCAGGTGATTACATCCAGATTAGAAGGAGAAAGCACACTGCCCTATGAGATCCTGATACAACTAAAATTTACCTATAATATATAATCAGTATTAATTTAACTTAGTTGTATTACCTGGCAATATAATAATAATAAACTGAATTGTGCTATGTAGTATAAAACGGTCTGCATGCTCTATAAGAGCAACAAATGGGGTGTTATGTCAGTATAGCGGTGCTCATCTCCTTCCTGGACAATGGGATTGGACTTAGCAGGCAAAATACTTTATCCTTGCAAACACTGCAGAACCAATATTGACAGAGTGAGCTCGAGTCTTTTATGCCTTGTGTTATCATCAAAAGTGTCAGCTGAGTATTTGCAGAATCTGCATTGCTAGGTGGTATGTGAGAGGAAGACTGTGTTTTGATTCCTCCTCTTCCTCTCCTTGCCGGTTCTAGCCTGATACTGTGCGCTGTTGAAACCCATTTGCCACACTCTTGTTAGCTTTAATAACACGAGGGGCAAGTCTGGAATCTGCAGCGTTGGAAAATGGGGAGTTTGTGCTTTTTTGACTGGAAAAAAAATTCCAAACTCTGTCAGTACTTTTAGGAATATTTTTGTAGTGTAGGTGGACACGAGCATACTTGCTGAAATTGCATCTTCAAGAGAAAAATAATAAATGTTGGTTTGCTGTCACTGTGGGGTAGTACTTGGCCGTTGTGTGTTCTTTGGCTCTAAAGGTTTCTGCTGAAGGTGAACTGAAAACTTTTTTCCACCAGATTCTTTGGTGGTGCATTGGGGGCAGAGGCTGGTGGAAGATGTACTTCAGTCTTGCTGTCATGTTTCAGTCCACCTATCTGCTGGGCTTAGGGTTTGGCTTGACAAGAGTGCTGTATGTAGGGTTTAATTCTTAATTTAGTTATAAGGTCACAATGAGCTCCGTTACATCCATGTAATCCTGTTGAAATTGCTGGTTTTGCATGAGTATTATGAAAGACAGGCCTTCTTGTAAACTCAAGTAGCAATGGTGGTTTTCTAACGATACTTTTGTCATTAACTGAGCATTATAAAATGCAGTATCGGCTTATTTCTTGCTTTATTCAAAAAAGATAATATTTTCAGCATAAAGAAGATTTCCCTCTGTCTTGCTTTCTTTTCATCTTGTCTAGGGTTCAGTGTTGTGTTGATATATTTCAACTGTAAGATTTTTTTTGTCGCAATTACTACATATTTCCTTGCATCATGTAAAGCACCACGTGTACCTATGGCATTACAGACGAATTAAACTACATTTAAAAATGCACGTTCAAATATTTTGGTTGCAAAGTCAGACCTGTAAGTCGGAAAATGTCTGATGTAGGCTTGTGCGGATGTGGTTTTATGTTGTGAGCCACCCTGTTCACTGAATCAGCCAAAGATTTGCAAGAAAAATAGTATGTGATCTCAACAGTTAAAAAGAGGATTAATGCAAATAGAGCTTAAGTAATATGCTGCTTTAAATATGATGCTTCCTAATTTTCAAGATCTTATCTTTCAATCCAAATAACCTCCTTGCAAATTAGCTTCTAATACGGAACCTCTTAGTATTACTGTTTTTAGCTTTTTTTTTTTTTTTTTTTTTGTAAAATGATATTATATGGAAGTATAAACTTTTCTTGTTGACCTTAACAAATCCCTAAGTGGGATTTGAGCCTTCAGTAGTGATTTCTAATTCAGGTAATTGCCTTACTTGGTAAGGTTGTTTTGGTTAGCAAGGAAGGACCTTGCTGGTCTATGTTTTGTGTGGGGAAACAGCGGGTGAAGTCTGACCTGTTTCATCCTCCTTCCTGGTCTCTGTCCCACCACTCTGCTGTTTTTGCTTCAGCAACCTGTAAGTACTCCCTCGCACACTGCCTGCCGCTGTTCTGTCAGAGATGCACGCGGCCCGGCCGTTGTGTGTGGGGAGTTCATATCCATTTGATTTTGAGAGGCCACCAAATACTTGATTTAAAAAAAGCAAGCAGGCATAGGAAAACAGTTCGGTTTGGCTTGAATGGATTGCCATGAGACAAAGAGCGTCCCTGCTATTCCAGGAAACTTCAAAGGCTGCCTGCAAACGAGGCAAGTGTCAGAGCTTCTTGAAAAAAGTTGCAAAGTCTTTGTAGGGGAAAGTGTTACGTGTCTGATGTTTAAGTGTGCCTGCCAGCTTTTTCTGCTAATAGAAAATGAAAATTCATATATGAAAATTGAAAAATACAAATTTTATTGAAGTTGGTGAGACTTGTGCCTTAAATACTTTTGTTCAAGTCTATAAAATAATTCACTATAGAAAAGTACACCATTTGGACTGCCAGTTGATTTAGCAGATGTGCAAATTGAAAGAGAGCTCTTCTTAAAGTGAACTAAAGAGCTGCTGTCTATAGTGATTAAAGTTAACAAACATCCAGGATGTAAGCATGAGGCACGTGATGTGTCTCAGCTAGCAAGCAGTCCATAATTTTTCTCTGTATATAATAACTGCCTGGATTTTACAACCCACATCTAGTAAATAATTACATTCTTATCTGGAATGATAAAATTAGACAGCTTTGAAAACAACTTTTTAACAGGAAAGTGAGATATCGGTCAGGTTTCACATGTTAACTTGTGCAAGTGTCTCAAAAAAAAAAAGGCAGCCTCATAGATTTTTTTTTTTTTTGCACATTATTTACTGTTTTTCTTCTTCCGTTGCCAGCTGCCACCTACAGAAATCTGAATGCTGTGTGTCCCCCCCTCCCCACCCCAGCCGCCCTCTCTGTTTGGTCTTAAGAAGAAGGCCTTTCTGAGCAGGCAGCAGTAGTGTAATTAAGTAGATATGTTTAACTTTGAAAGGTGTTATTTTTAGGACTAGCTCAAAAGGGCAGGTACTCCTTCAAGACATTATAATATGGCCTGATTGTTTGCTCCAGCTGAAGGAGCAATGCAAGACTTCAGTAACATCAAGGTTTACTTAGAAGTTTTTGACATGTTATCTCTGGGCAAAAAGAAGTTCAGAGGAGACTGCAGAGTGGGCACAGCTTCTGAGGCTCTCAGCTCTTAGTGCTGCATTAGAAAAAAATGTCAGCTTCCAGAGAGGCTGACCCTATAGAGTGATGGCTTTGTTCCCTTCCCCTCACTTTATTAGGGCCGTGGTGATGCTGATTCTTTTCCCCATGCTTGTACAATGCCTTTTCTTAGGAATGCAGCACTGTTGACTGTAGCACAGGTATGACCTGCCTAGCGAGGATTATGCTGGAGACAACAGCCGTTCCCTTGCTGCCCCCTCATCATTGCCTTTGCTTCCCTCCCGTTCACATCCTAAGGCACAAGAAACAGAGAATTTTGTGTATGCTTCTGGTAGGAAAGGGTGTGAGCATGAATTAATGGGCATACTGCAGAGATATTTGTCTCCCCGCTCTCTTTCCTTTTTTTCTTTTTTTTTTTTTTTTTTTTTTTTTCTGATTCATATTTGCTCACTTTTCCACCTTTCAGCAGAGGGGAGCATATGGCATTGTGCTGTCCATCTGGTTGCCACTTACTGTGAAATTATTATGCAGGCAATTTTGGCCCCATCTTGATTTTCTTGTGTAGGTAAAACTGTTAATAGACTGACAGCTGAAGTGTTTATTCTGAACTGTAAATGGGAATTAAGCACAGAGAGCAAACACAAAGGGTGCTTTCTGAATATTTTCGATCTTCTCCTACATTAAAAAAATACTTGTGCTATGCTAGTATTAAAAGCAAAAAAGACTGGGACCTCATTGTGCTGTAGACTGTTCAAGTATGGATGAAAGACAAGTCCTGTGCCAGAGGATTTGTAATCTAAATACATTTTAATGAGAACATTGTGATAGATGCTTAGGAAAACCTTAGTGATCGAAGTAATACTGTATATATGTTATTAAAAATTCTGTTGACATTTTTGCATCCTAGCACAAGCTTGTAACATAGCAGATACTAAATTAATTGTTCAGTAGTAGGTTTTTTTTTAAAGTAATTAAGTGTGACACTTCTAAGAATCTTTGTTAATTTAGATCTTGTACATTTTGGGTATATACAGATACTTCTGTTTATTTACATATCAAGGATCAATGCTGGCAAAGAGAAGTCTTATTGCCTTTGGCAGCATAAGCATATGTATATTTTTGTTGTCATTAGATTCCACATTACTAACATTTAAATCATAATAATCTAACTTTCTTCTAGTTATCTAAAGGCATACCATGAAAAAAAAAAAAATTGGCTACATTTATACTGTAACATTCTGAAATCTTACCTGAAGATAAGAGTACCTCCAAAAAGTACTTTTTAAATTCAATTTTATACATGTGCAAGGCAACTTTTGTACACTGCTTTGTCAGTCAATAGTTTGTTTTTCATGTAGCCACATGGAAACTCCTGTATTTTTTTTCTAACTGGAAGTGATGGTTATACAACCAGAAAGCAAGTGGGAGAGTCAGAAGCAGGTAATTAATCTGAAACAGTCTTTCTTGCTGTTTAGATCAGGGATCCTGACTTGTGATTGTTACATGTGTATTTGTTGTGTAGGACAGTGCTGCAGTGACTCCACTGTGATATGAAAGTGCTTGTGAACTGGCAAGAATAGTTTTGGCTTTGGGGAGGAGAGCGGCTGGAGTTTGTTCACTGCATTCTTTAAAGTTTTTGTTTTGTTTGGAACAGCGGCTCAATCAAGTTTTTAAGATAGCATTGGGGTTTTTTGTCTTTTTTCCTGCAAGAGTCAATTTAGAAAACTGTAGATTGCTTTCTAGAAAGCTTTTGTCCTGTACTGAAGCAGGCAATGAGGAAAGAAGTTCATTTTAAGTTTTTGAGAAAACCTGAGTTTGAGACTTACTCCAAATGGACTGGTTTTGGACAGGTATTCTGTGCATTAGTATATCTTTGAAGTATTTTTAAATGGAAATCCAGCCCTCAGTACGCAGCTGTGAAACCAGGCTGGCGGGGAATACTGAGTAGTTTATCGGAGAAGGAAATATTTAATGGCTTCTATTACAGTCTCGTGACAGCTGTGGCCTGTCTATTGGTGATCTATAGCCAAGTATCTGCAGTAGTACTATCGCTGAGGACAGCCAACTCTGCTGTCTGAAACTGAATGGTAGGGTCCGTTCAATCACTGCTGAGCTGCACCGTGCAGAACTTTGGAGCTGATTCTTCTGTGAAGTGTTGAAAGACTTGTGCTCTGTGGAATTGTTTTCCAATTCAAAAGGGAGGAAGAGGGAAACCAAAAGCACAGAAAACCCAAAGGTTTGCTTTTAGCCCCCAGATCAGAGAACTGCAGAGACCAGTTAGCGTGTAGTGGTTGAGGTTTTTTTTAAAGGCATGGTTTTGTGTTACTTGTGTTGAAGCCTTTTGAAATACATTATTTAAATATTCAGGAGTTTGTTGAAGGATAAATCTGTGATGGATGTAACTGTGACATGCTCAGATTCATGGATATCTGCCAAATTTGACTCCCCGCTGTTGTTTTCTAATGTGAAAATGAGGAAGAATTCCTTTAGTAGTCTGCTTCTTGTGAGACAGAAATAACTGATAGGGCAGTTTCTCTGTGGCCCTATAAGTCAGGATCAGGCCACCATAGTGACCCTTGAGACTAAAATTAGAAGAAGTTTAGATTTAGTTAAAGATACTAAAGATCTTTAGTTTAAAGAATACTGACCATTTTCTTGCATCTGTTATTCTGCTGTAGAACAAGTAATTACTCTGCAGGTAGAATAGCATGATTCTAGGAAAGCAAAAGACTGTAACGGTTATCCTGAAGTGCTGCTTTTAGGCTAGTACCGAGGCTTCATATCCTGCCAAAAAGTAGAGGAGTTCTGATGTGTAAATGCAGGTGTTCTTTGAAATGCTAGGAAGGCCTGGAGTGCCAGGCAAAGGATTCCTTCCACAGCTGGAGGAATAGGAGCTCAAGGACCCTTACAACCCTTCGAATATTGAGCTACATACTGCACAGTAAGGGTGTTTTTTGGTTGTTTGTTTGTTTTTTTTTAATTACATTCTCTTTTGCCTAAAAATGCTCGTCAGCAACTCCGTTGTACTCATCTGAAATTTGGGAGCTATGGAAAGAGAGTAGGTCCTTTTTCCTTTAGTGGCTGGGTATTGCACCCAAGCTGAATGCACTGCTTCAGTCTGAAGGTTAGGTAGGCTTGTTGCTTTTGAGGAATTTCTTTCACTCTAAGATTATTTCCATTTTTTTTTAGGGGGGAAGGGAAAGGACCGCAGTCAAAGTAGCTGGTAGCCTGCCAAGCCCTGAATACAGAAGCTCTGGATACAGTGAACTAGCAAACAAA
Organism: Chlamydotis macqueenii; assembly: GCF_036417535.1. Classification (NCBI taxonomy): domain Eukaryota; kingdom Metazoa; phylum Chordata; class Aves; order Otidiformes; family Otididae; genus Chlamydotis; species Chlamydotis macqueenii. The sequence goes on along the minus strand of NC_141567.1, from coordinate 17,926,363 downwards.
GACTAATTGGTTATTTGTTTTTGACACATTTGGAAATGCAGCCAGTTCTCAGAGTGACTAGGTGACTGGCATCAGCTAGTGTCTGATCATTATTTGCTGGGTTATAAGTGTATCATCTAGTGAGAAATGTTCTGCATCGTCATCTAAAACCAGTGTTAACTAGCACTTCCACAGACTGCCTTGGTGGAGAGACTTCATAGACTGAGTGAACATGGGAAATGAGCTTTCTTCTGCTTCATGCCTTCAAATAAGGATTAAGGTACATGGGACAAATTGACTGAGAAATACAGGCTTGCACAGCTGATTTTTGTCAAGAGAGGGAGGGCTTCATGCCCTAGTGCCTGTCTATTTTACAGACTTTTAAAGTAACTTTAAAATATATTCACTTATTGTTGTCTGTGTGGGTCAGGAGCTTTCCAGGTAACATCTAATGCAATGAAGTACTTATCTTGATTATGATGCTATCATAAAGTAATGCAGAGTGTTTTATCATAGTATGAAGATAGAAAAAGGGAGGGCCAGTGTTCAAAATATTAAATTATAAGATAGATAATTTGGTACTGGAGGAAAAACAGGAAATGGTGGTAGTTTCCTTCCCTAGAAGGACACCTGATCTTGGGGTTGTACACTGGTTTTGTTTAAATGGTTTAACAAAGCTCTTCAGTCTGAAATAGACTGTTTTTCTATTAGTTTCACTGGGTGTATAAAGCACACTGCATGAACAGCATTGGCAGGAGAGGCTCTGAGCAACCTGATCTAGTCAGGGATGTCCCTGCTCCTTGCAGGGGGGTTGGACTAGATGACCTTTGAAGGTCCCTTCCAACCCTAACCATTCTATGATTCTATGATTCTAAAATGTATCTGAAACCTTTAATTATATGCTGTAGGCAGCTCTGTCTAGGTCAGAAGACACCGTATTATCAAATAACATATTATAGGCATTCAGAACTTGCACAGTGCCTTGATTATTCATTGACTAATTGGTCTTTCTTAGGCAGATAATGGCACTGTTTGCACTCAGAGCCTAGATTTGAAGTATATGATATAGAATATTTGTATTTTAAATCACCTGTTATCCAGCTGATGTAAGAACTAAATAGAACAGAGTTCAGTAAAAGCTTTTACAACAGTAAAAACTGCCAATTCTACCGTGCATGTCATACTTCTACTTACTCTGTGCTATCAGCAGTTCTACAAGTGTCTTAAGAGAATTTTTGGTTTATTGAATTTAATTTCGTATGGCTGTTGGTCTGTAGCAACACTTAGGACCATACAGACTGTTTAAACATAGACTGTATTTTTTTAAAAAAAAAAAAACAAACCCAAACAAAACATGCCCTGAAAAATAAAGCAGTTCAGAAGCTTCCCAAACTGCCTGAGGGCAGAAAGGGAGGAAAATAATTGGGGAAAGAGAACAAGTGTATGATTAAGACATGCAAGTAGGAGTTACAAGAGAAATGGCATGTCCTTCTCTGTCACACACTGTACCTTATTTTATTTGTCTATAGAAGAGAGAGTATTTCTACCTTATGAATAATTACTAAGGCTTTTTAATGCTTTAAGATCCCAAGGTGGAATAGGAAATCATTGACTGCAGTGTAAATAGCTGATAATTTTGCAAGTATGTCAGAGTATGATCTAAGGTAAGTTTGCAGGTGCTTCTGGGCACTCACTTATGTAAGCTTGTGCTTGGAGGTAACTGTCAGCTTGGTACAATCCCCAGTTGCTTCAGCGCTCGGTTTTAGAAGGGCTGGGGAACAGGTGATAATGAATAGACCTTTCTCCTCTAGATTTGATTCTACTTAAGACAAGAATCTTATTTTATTTTTTTTCCTAAGCTGGACTTTAAAAGAAAAGCAATAAGGTGATAAAATTATTGCCTTAAAGGACAACAAAAGTGATCAAACCCACCTGAAGTAACAGTTTTATTGTATCAAGTGCAGCATACTCAGTTAATCAAAACACGTGTTCTGTATCTGTGACTGTTTAGCCTGCAGATCAGTCTGCCTTGCAGTAGAGAAGCTGTATTTTCAGTATGAGCTATGTACCCATTTGAGCTGTGATCAGCATTCTTTGCCTTCCCTAAGGAGATGGCAGTGATTGTAGCATTTATCATACATAAAGGAATCTGTCTTGCTGTATATAGCTGCCAAAAGACATGTGAAAAATAGGGACAAAGAAGGCAATGTCCGTGATCTCAGTAACCCTTCAGACAACAAAACTGATGGTGAAGTAAGGAAATTGCTTCCCCACTTTTCACCCAAACCCCATCTTTCGCCACAGCAATAGTTATGAGTTGGGCTGATTTGGTAGCATGTCTGTGAAGGAATCTGTTGCAGAATATTGTCTGAAATGCTGGTGCAGTGGTCTGTGTGGGAAGCTGTTGACCTGTGCTGCAAAAACATGAACCTGTAGGTGAAAACAAATTCTTGTTCACTCCAGATATTGAATACACAGAAGCTGTGGCTTACATTAAAAACGGTTACTTGAAAATGAAGTGAAATGATAGGCACGAGTTAGAATTGTTGGTGTTCAAGGAGAAATCCAAAAGCATGCCAGTGTTTTAATAAGAGCAAGGAGTTTGTCTGGATTATTTAGGATTCAAAAAAGCCCAGAATGTAATGCATTTTCTGTGACTGTCAAGCAGCACTGTGACTGGAGCAGAGACAGGAAACGAAGGGCGAAAGTTATCCTATTTAGGGAAGAGAAGATGGATCAGACTAAAGTGGCAGAGCACTTTTCCAAGGAAGAACACTGAACATTTGAACTCTGCTTTAGTCATCTCTGCTTTGTAACATATAACAAAGATGATGGATGGGTGATTCTTCTGACTTGGCAAAATTAAGGCTACTTTCTGGGAAATGCAGCAAAACAGCCTCAGAGTCTGCTCCGGGGATGCTAACAGATTTGCACTGCTATGAGAAGCATCTGTCTTTGCAAGGGAAGGAGAAAGAAAGGACTTGCAAGCCAAGATCAAAATTTTAAAATGATATATCGATGTGCTGTACATGACCTGATTTTCACTTCTTTGCTGTGGGCAATGAACCTACATGGTACTTAATTTCTAATTACTTTCCTCAGATCAGGCTAAGTGTTCTCTTCCTTTCACCCCCAAAGGACTGAACAAGGATTCTTCTGATTTCAGCGAGGAGAGAGACATATAGCAACAGCTACTGAATTTACATGCTGGACCTGGCTGCTCCCCTTCTCGCCTCTCATTGTGTTTGGTGTCAATGGCATTCACATTGCGAACTGTTAATTTATCATCCCAGTGAAAAGATGGATGAAGATACGTGTGTGTCCAGAGCTAGAGTATGTGTATCCACTATACAAGGGGTATGACAGTGTTGTATCCAAGCTTAGATTTTTGTCAGTTTTGAGATAGTTTTCTGTTTGTTTTAGTGCATGGATAAATGCATGTTTAAACTAGTCCTCCCTGAGGACTACCTCCTATCCCTGAGGTATAGTTTTGCATTTTTATAATCATTTATAACTTAAGTGTTGGAGGAAATCTTTCAGGCATGAGTATTTAATAACTTAAGATCTAGTAACACTTTTGACTGTTGCAGTCTGTTTACCTAGAAAATCCTACCAGGTTTTTCCTTAAATAAGCAAGTAATGTCTCTTGCTTTTTCCTGATTTTGCACAATTTTCAACACCATATCCACTGACGAAGTGTGTGGGTCAGGTTACAGAAAGTGTGTTTGCCTTGTGGAATTTTTGTCATTATCTAGAGTGTATGTGTGTACATGTGGATCCTGTATTTTTTTGTGCCTTCAGAGTTCTCATTAAGCTCATCCTGCTGCAGAGGTTAAAGTTTGATTCATACTTTTATACCAAGTTGTCTCTGGTACAACCTTTGTTTTGCTGTGGTATTTTTATGCTAACTGTAGCAAAAGGAGAAAATGTTTAAGGAGAAATATTCTTCCCCCTTGGTACAGCAAGGGGGAAGAAAAGTCAGCATAATGTAACCAATCATCACTAAGTTGTGAGTGGAACATAGTTTGAGAACATCTGGACTGTAAAATGCACCTCTTGAACTTTCATTGATCGGTTCCTTGGGCTGTCAGCCATGAAGTATATTTTTAGATACATGCAGCAAGTCTTGTTGCATGTGAAAGAATGCCAAATCCATAATACGTCAGCTGCTGTTTTTCATTAAGTAGGGAAAAAGGATTTTGGTTTGAGTTAAATAGTTAATTTGCTGCTGCAGTGCAGACTGCCGTTTGTACAGCTATACCTGAGTTAGCTTTAAACTAGACAGCTTGGCAACTAGTATCAAAGTCCAGCTGCAGCAGTGCTAGCTCAGCGTGAGCTGCTGTAATCCTTCTCTCTAAGCCGAAGAGGAAGACTATTGGCCTGGACACAGTAAAGCAATCTTTTATTTCAATAAGTCATTTCCTCTAAAAGCAGAGAGGGGGGAAAATGTGTGGTTTTAATTTTAATAGCTCATGTTTTACCATATTTTTTTACAAGGCATAGTAATTTAATGGAAAACAAACAACTTGACTCCTTATGGGTGAAAGTTTGATGCGTGCTACAATTATGTATCAAACTATAGCACAGGTATTCCTTGGGACTCTTGAAATGGGACATGCTCTTGTTGAAAACAGGAGAAATTAGTTCAGCCCTATAAATGCGCGATGTCTGCCATCTGCAGCAGTGCACAGGTTGGTGGAAAGATGCTTTAAAAATGTACAGCTGCCTAAACTGGTCTGAATTCATTCGTGGGTTTTAGTCCCATAGAGGTCAGAAGTGTTCTACTCTTGGATGAGGGTGCACTGTGTTTTGGCCCACCTGTACATAGCAGATTATTTTTCTAACCTTTGGATGCTGCCTGACACTTCTGAGTATTCTCTGAAGTTCATTATGCTTGGTTTGGGTACCTGTCTGCTTTGTGCTGAGTAGAAGAGCATTTCTATATTACTAGCTGTTAAGGAAGGGTAATGTGCATTAAAAAAATTACTTGTTAACGGAATATTTTTCAAAAACATTTTCACATTTGATTCAAGACAGAAGTTTTCCCGTCCTGAAGCATTCCCTGTTTCTCATGCTATCTATTCATCAGTTTTTCCTAAAAGATTCTATCTTCAGTATCACAATAAGTATGATAGGTCTGTTAAACCAACCTATATTTATAAGCTATTTAGTATATACTTGTTCAAAACTGTGTGATCTTATTAGCGCAAACATTGTCTCAAATTAGATTAAGTACTTTGGAGCAGGGTTTATGTCACTTTAAAAGACACCGTCTCTAAGTAGTATTTGAATAACAGAAGTAGGGGTCAATTTTTCTTGCCATGAAAGACTGTTCATTTCTAAGACCTTAAAAATCATAGAATTCTGATTGTCATCTTGGTATCTTTCTTGTCTCAGTCTTTCAGTGAAATTTGCAATGGATGCCTTTGACAACTCTCAGTGAGAACAGATGCTTGATACCATCTGAAAGCTTTCCGTCCTGTGTTTTTCAAATACTGTAAGCTCAACAGGTTGTCAGTTGTCACCATCGTGTTTGAAATCAATATGTTGAGAGTGAGAAGGATAACACAAGAGAATAACGGTTTTATTAAGGACCAGTGTTTTGGAGCTATGAAGATTGGAAATGAATGGTCACAAGGTATCGCCTCTTTAAACCCCTTACTGGTCTCTGCAGCAAGCAGTTTGTTTCATTTCCATTGCTTGTTTTTACAGCTTCAAGTGCAGTAAATCTCTGACCTGAGGCTAGTATAATCTTAATTCCTTGCAGATATTCTTGTTTTATTGGAAAATTTGTATTGATTTTGCAGTCTTTTATATTTTGGATTCGAACAAGACTTAAAAATAGAATTAATTTTATTTTTAGAAGATTTTATATGTATATTTTTAACAAAACCTAACAACCTACGCTTATAATACTGGAGACTTTTATTTCTGTTAGGAAGTGGCATATTTCACTGACTAAGCACCCGGCCAAAAAGTCAGAAACATGAGTTCTGATCCAGACCCTGGTACCCACTTGCTGTGTGGTCTTGGACTCTGCGTTTAGTTACAGAGCATCTGCTCATTACTTTACTTAAATTTTATTGAAGTGTTAGTCTTTTGGCTGGAGATTGATAAATTATTTAGCAGATAGTGATTGGGTTAGTGCAATGTTGATGTAAAAAATATTACTGAAAAATTTCCAACAGTTCAACCAGCTCTTCATGTTTTTGATCCAGAAGCTAGTACAGATGTAGTTTCCTTGCCCTCATCTGTCTGTCTTTGGACACTTTTTTTCTGAGTTTCTTACCTCCTAGAAATGTTAATGACTATCCTACCAGGTGGTTTTTTTTAAGTTTAATAAAGCTGAATTGATAAATCTTAACAAAAGTCTGTGTTTGCAGCTGTAACAGACACAGTTCAGTTTCAAGCAAGTGGCTGGTATGTGCTATGAGTTGAAGAGCAAGAATGTGTTTTATTTATATCTGAGCATTTGTTTAGTGTTTTGGGGCTTACATTGCTGTATGGATCCCTTGCATAACCATTGCTTGAAAAACATCCTTTTATCTGATCAGTGTATTAGACAGAACCTTCTTATTGGATATGGGTCATGGGACTTGAAGTACTAAATAAGATACTGCTAAAATAGAGCTGTGGAGGGTTGCAGGAGGACTGCTACGTTGAGTCACGTAGTGGCCAAAGCTTTTCTGTCTGTGGTGCTGAAAGAGGCAGAATGTTCCTCCCTTGCTCTGGTGGATGCTTAGGAACAACAGCACAGAATGTTAAAGAACAACAAAGATTTTTCTGTGGGACAGTGTGGTTGGATTGTCCTGTTTTTTTTTATGATCTTCTGTTTTAAAGAAAATACTGAGCAAACAAAGCTTTTTCAGATACATCTGCTTTACATATTCCCTGGACTGAACTCCACGGTAGCAGTCTGTTGCATAAACTTTTCCATTGTATTGCATTTCTCTAGCATACACTGGGTGAGATACAATATTTTCTGTGAACGTTTAGACCCGTTAATAAATGCTAGTTATAATTATTTAATACACAGGCAAAAGCAATTGTGGTCTGATTCAGGATTAGTGCCAAGTATTTTAAATAAGAATAACTTTTTCTCAATCAGTTAAACTTACCACCTTTTATCATTTGTGAATGAACAACTCTGTTTCTCTGATACTGACACAATCAGTGGAATAGCACAGGCTGACAGTTCTCCACTTCAAAACAAAGGGAGTTCATGGGTGGCTGTTCTGCACGCTTCTCTGGAATTTATTCAGTAGGCTGTGGTGCCCTCCATTTACTCGTGTGACATGAGTATCATTCCTCTCTGTTCTTGCGGAGTTTAAGAGATGAAGGCTGGGCGGGTATGGTGATGATGTTATGTGTTCTTGAAGGAGGAAAAAGGTCAGCTTAGCATTTTTCCTTTCCATGTGCAGTGTATTATATGACCAGTAGCCGAATGTATTTTAATATGTATTTATATGAATAAGCAAATAGCTTCATCCTGCAGGAAAAACTCTGCATGCCTGTGCAGAGCAAATATTTTTCAATGTTTTCAGAAGCTGCTCCTCTTGTATACCTCACCTTCTTGTGTTCCATATGAAATAACTAATGAATCAATTACCTCTAGTAAAAAAGTTCTGAAAACCTAATGCTTATGTTAAAGTTCCACAAATAAAAAAAAAAAAAAAAAACAAAAAAAAAAACAAGTTGTGGATTTTTTTTTAAGTAGAAAAACTAGAGCTTCGAAGTTCCAAAGCATGTATTTAGGAACAGACAGTGCCTGAAATTATTATTTTAAAATTAGCACACTGTTTTTAAAGCTCAAAAGTATCTACTTTAAATGCACAATGTAAAGTGGATGTAAAAGTGTAATTGTTCCTGAAGTATATAACTTGTCATCGTACACTGAAGCAGACCTTGGGGGTGTTGGCTTTTTGCTGTATGAATTCTTTACCAGGCCGTATCCTAGGATTTGACTGCAACAGATGTCAAGCCAGATCCTGTCCCTTCTCTCTCCATGCATTTTTTTGTTGTATTGCTTTTCATAGAATCATAGAATGATTTGAGTTGGAAGGGACCTTTAAACGTCATCTTGTCCAACCCCCCTGCAAGGAGCAGGGACATCTTCAACTGGGTGAACTTTTGCAAAGACTGTTCAGATTTCTGGCCCCTTGCGTTGTACTTTTTGCTGCAGGACAAAGAGCAAGCACTAACCATCCTGTTTCCAGGTCCAGTGGGAAGAATAGTTCTCTTACCTACGCAGTTTGCAGCGGACAGTCTAGGCAGACTCCAAACATACACTAGCCATGTGTGTCTCATCTGTGATGGTGTCTTCCAGACCACAGTTAGAAGTGAGGGAGGAAGGTGCAGACTTGGCTACTAAACGTGGAAATTACTGGCCAGTCGACACGGCTGCATTGGGTGGGCTGCTTCCTCCTGATTGTGGGTAGAACGGTCAGGGTTAGGCTCTCGGTGGCCAGGAAGGATTTTTGCCAGCCACGAACAGTAAAACTATTGTGTCCACATGCACTGTGTGAAATAACTTTTCTGTGAAGTACCAGACAGGATGTCAATTGAATACTTGTATTAGCTGTCTGCTCTTGCAGAGTGACGTTTACCCCGTATGCATCAACAGGATGAAATACTGCAACTATTTGTAAATTTGCAATCAAAACAGTTGAGCTGTTTGTTTCCAAAAGCTAAACTACAAATCATAGTATATTTTGGGAGAAAAGCAATGTATTTCACATCAGTGGGCTAATTATTAAATACTTGCTTTTAAGATACATAGTAAAGCCATGAATTTATTGCATTTTGTCTGGAAGGTTGCCCATAATATTTATCAGGAATTACAAAACATAGAGAACATATTTCTCAAAAATATATTTGTAGTATAGTTGGTTCTTGGAATGAAATCTTTACTTCCAGATCCTGTTTTTGACTTCTCTAATAGTATAGCTTGATTTAGTACCAGTCTACTTAGGTTTGTTTTGATTCTGTACTGCTGATTATGTGAGACACAGAATTGGTCTAAAGAACTGTCTTCTCAGTCTCCCTTCTTATATAGGAATATAGTATTTACCCGCCTCACAGAGCCATAATTGGTAAGATACAGAGAAATCCTCAGCTCCAAGAGATTAAATAAATTCTAAGAATTTATCGTGAGATTTTTATCTGTACTTCCCCCCATGGTAGTGTTTGATTGTAGTGTTGTGAATATTTTGTATTTTTGTTGACCTTAGCTCCTCTAGAAAATCAGAGAGTATTTTCAAAATTTCTAAAGATATTTAAATCCATAATCTATAGGCACAGGATTCTAAAGAAAATAAATGAATAGTTTGAGAAAGAGTCTTAAGGCTGAAGTTTAATGGCTGAAAGGCCATCTTCAAGTTACATTAACCCAAGGGTATAGGCAGATACTTAAGCTTGTATTTATTAGAAGGTTAACCTCCAAGCAGCAGATACTGTGAATGAAAACTAAAATGTAGTAAGTTTTAACCATTTTCATGGCAGACAGAGGATGACCCTAGCACTTCTACATGACTAAGACAGCGTCCCCTAAGATAGATTTACAGTGTCACTCCCCTGAATTGAGACATGCATCATACTGAGGGACATCTCAAAGGAGATTCACTCAAATATTTGTGTTACTCTGTCGCTAGTGTTAAAAGCCTAAGTGAAATTCCAGCTCTTGTGCAAATCATTTTTGCTGTTAGATTCAAATGGACTCGTATTTTTACCTCAAAAACTATTAGCAGACTGCAAAAATTAAGTGCATATGTGATTAACTCAAATCTAATCAGAGAAAATCTGCCAGGTATCTATATAGAACTAAAAACATTCTATCACATTGGAAACTGTATGCATTTTTTTCTTTACTCTTCAGAAGAGTGGCTGGACCTATCTTGTTTGGCTTGGAAACAAAAGACATCACTGCAGGTCTCTGGTTAGTGGCTTTTCCAGGAAGTAATAAAAATAGAACTAGAAGCAAAATTGAACAGTTGACTCTTGACAGACACAAGCAAACCGAACTTTGAAACTAAATTGATACTTGATTTGTTTACAATAGTAATTTAGCTTAATATGATTCAGCTAGGTTAGTGTAATCCCCAAACACCAAATTCAGAAATGGAATTTTTATTAGCCAAGCAAATATAAACCCAACTTTGTTTGCTTTGGGTTTCAAATTTAATATTTTAATCCAAGGGAGATTGTAGTTATTATTTTCTTTTAAGAACCAGGACTTGTGGCACAAAAAAAGTCTTGATTAGGTTGAGGAGGAGTGCCTGTGTAATGAAACTTGTCCAAATGATCTTCTAACCATGTGCTTGCTGGCTGAGCCCAGAGTTGTTTAGTTTCCCAGATGGGGAAAAAAAAAAACCTAGTGTTTTTCAGTCCAGTGGAGCTGTTGATGCCAGGCTTGTTCCTATCAGCATGTGCAGTGGCACATCACAAAAGCTAACTAATGCTGAGCTTTCCAACTGTGAGCCCAAAAGCAATATCAACACAGCACCTTGCCAGAGCTTTTTATCCAAGCCCATGGTCCCTGCTGGTATCCTTGTGCCGGGCTGTGAGGAGAGATCATCTCACTAGGAGCCATGTCTGGTCTAAGTGATGCTGCTCTGTATGTGTAGATACGACCTCACTTTTTCTCAAGTGAAAGTACCATCTCTACCAGTTGGAGCTATAAGCAGAGCAGGAGATGTTGAGACATGGAGAAAAGTAGTGTAAATAGCCCAAACTTCAGAAACTAGACAAATCTGTAAGGGGGCCTTTTAAATATGTATTTGGTCTCTTTGTTCTCTGGACTCGAAAGCCCTATATTGTGGTTTGGTTTTTTTTCTTCCACTTTAACCACATGGGGAAGCTACGGGATCACTAATTTATTACAGCTAAATCGAGGCAGTTTGTAAAATGGTGAGGTAAATGGCAAGCTTGGGGAGTTACTCCAGAGTAGGAGATCAAATGAGTAATCTTCCTGCTGAATGTTGAAAGCATGCTCTTTATTAAGGAGCTAAGAGCAAACTTTCCTTTTCCGGAAAATGTTGGTAGTGTATCAGAACAACAGAACTTCAACAGTGCCAGTATGCACTGTGTAGCATGAGCCTGAACGAGAGCCCAGAGGAGCTGTCAGGGCAGCACTGGTATGTCTTGAATGGTATTCATGCTGGAGTGCTGGCATGTCACAGAACCCTGTCTGTAGACTCAGTACGTAGCCCTGACCCTCTCTCCTCAGCTCCTAGGTGAAGAGATGGCAGAGGGAAGGAGCATGAGTGGAATCTTTTCATAACAAACAGAGTGGCTCCTCCTGTTTCGTTTGTCTGGCACTACCATGTGCTACATATCTGCAAGCTCCTTGGAAGAGAGTGGGTTGACTGGGCTTTCCTGGGAGTTTGTATTGGCCTAGTCCTCCTCTAGAGGCTTTGTTCCAGCTCCTGTTATTTGTCCTGGAGTCCAAATTTGCAGTACTGAAAAGGTCAAGATGCAACCAATGATTGTGATGCATTTGCAGAGAGATTATTATGATTGTGCACGAGATCACTTTTCTCTTATTTTGGCCCATCTAAACTTCTCTCTAGAAATTATACACTATACTTACAAATAATGAGACAATCTCTAGTTCTATGATTACGTGTTGGTTTTTTTTTCCGCAAACAGTGTTCTGCTTAATTTCAGCATACAAGATGGTCCCACAAGGGGATAGAATTATGGCTGCAAGAGCAAGTTCAAATCTGCCGTTTCCTAATTTCTGAATGCCTGATTTTTTCCAGTCTAAGTACTTTTCCTGTCGTGGAAGGTTTTCTCCTTTTTCTAATGTGATGTATTTAAGAATTTTACTGTAGATCACTACGTAAAAAAGATGCAAAATTCAGTGTTCCTTTCTCCTTGAAATAAAAAGATCTAGCTCTCGTACCTCTTACATTTTCTGGATACTGCATGGGAATGTTAAAGCTATGAATGGAATTGGGAATCTGCAGTGTTAAAATAATATGTATCAAATGCACTTCACTTGTTAAGGATGTTAATTTGATCTTTGTTTTCTGTGTGGCATCTCTGCATTGATAATCTTTTGACAAATATAATTCTTTTATTTTTTAAAACAAATAAAGGAAGTATTCCTTATCCACCCATAATATGAACAAATACTTTATAAAACTCTTGGCTTAAATAAAAGTGAGATTAGGGAGGGTCAGTTTAATAAAAAAAAATTTAAAATTTTTGTCACAATGAACCTGTTTACCCATCAGGGGAAGGAAAGAAAAAATAATTTTGTTTGACCTGAATTGAAGCAAGGAACTGCTGGGACCTCTCCCGCAGGAGATTTTGAGAGTTTTCTCCTTCAGAGGTGCAGGTTGCTGGATTTCTGAAGGAAACAGTATTGACATAAGGGAACAATAAAATTTTTCAAATGCAGATGTGTAGAGCTGGTTAAAATTCTCACAGAGATTAAAACAAAAATAGTTGTTAGAATTGTTGGATTGTGATTCCAGGGAGTCCAGTTTCAGTTGCTGAAGTGTGACGTGCGCTGGTATAGACGAGTGATCACATCGTATCCATGCTGATCCTCAGGGTGATATCAGTGGTGTTAATGACAAAAGAAATTTGATTAGTCTAATTCACAAGAGCTAAATTTAGCTACCCCTAAATTGCACTTCCTCTTTCTCTTTGGAAGCTTCTGGGCTAATGCCTGGTTAGGTGTTTTCCCTACTCCTGTTTCAAATTATTTCCTTTATCCCTTTCTCTCTGTTTTTCCGGATAGCTCCATGACCTTCTTAGGATTGCCCGTCTGCGTTTGACCTTTAGACTGTAAGAATTCTAATTTATAGACCGAAACAAGAACATAACTTTTTTCCACAAAAAAAAAGTGTGGAAAGAGAAACAAAATTCCATTTCCTAATGTGTACTAGATTCAGAATAAAAAATTCCAGTGTGATGCAGGAGAAAAAAACCCAGACAGAGGCCCTTTTCATTTCTACCCCTTCCCTAGTTTTTTAAGCCCTTTCAGGTTGAGTGCTTACTCCAGTTGAATATTGCCAATCGCAAGGGCTCGACGCATCATCTTTGAGTTTTCTAATGTTAAGTATTTCTCCACTGTGCTGTTTGTTTCCATGGCTGTGCCCACAGTGCACTGCCCTGTGCTCAGTTTTGCTGATGTAACTATTTTGGGAACTGTACTGTGACCTAGAATCATAGGATCATTAAGGATGGAAAAGCCCTCTAAGATCACCAGGTCCAACCGTCAACCCACCACCACCATGCCTACCTGTATCAGGGAAGCCATCCTGCTTTTTGGGGGAGAGGGGGAAGTGCAGGAAAAGAAAAATTTTCTTGGTGGTGGTGGAAATGCCAAATCAGGTTCCTGGTCTGTCTCACAGTAATGGTCCATGTGTGGGTGCATGGCTAGGGCATGGGCAGAGGAAGGAGCAGATGCTGGGCAGGAATACCTGCAATCTGCCTTGCAGCTAACAGCCTTGTTTCCTGAAAGTGTGGCCTGTTGCATTTACTTCGAATGCGAGGTGTGAACCCGTCCATTTGTCTAAGCTGCTGTTGAGGGGGCTGTGTGGAAGAATTTTTAGTTAGAAGAACACGTCAGAATCTGGTGTTGTAGCTACTTGTAAGTACATAAACTCAGATGTTTCAGTTAGTGTCTGTATTTTGTACAGAAGCTCACAGCTTTATGATAATACTCAGAACATGAGGAAATGGCACAACAGCTCCAAACCATGTGGTTTTGACTTCAGCTCAGCTAAACAGGGTACAAGTTAGTAGAGACTTTGGTGCAAAAGGCTTAAATTAAACCATCTTCCTACTTCAGCTTAGAGTGTATGTACACATACAACCACCACCATCTCACACATGCCACACTTTAACATATGTTTTCCAAACTGTGTTCTGGGTCTTGTGTTGTTTAAGCTGAACTTTATCTCCTTATTACCAAGCTAGAGCCAAGGTGTGGTGGGTGACCATAGAAGGTTGATCTAAACTTTAACAAATTAACCCAGGCAGGATGTGTGCTGGGCAAGAGCAGCAGCATGAACCATTGCTCAACTGTAGCGCGTGACCCCACTTCTCAACCTGCATGGTTCTGAGCATAACCCATGAACTGTGAAGCAGTAGCTTGCCAGTGCTCCCACAGAGGAAGGAGCGAAAGAACTCAAGCAAAGGGTACTGTGCAAAAGCTTTAAGGAGCACTGGCGTGTGTAATACCTGTGCAGTGAACCAAAGAAAGCTGAAAGGCTTGGAAGGCAAGTACAGCACTTAAGCACTCTGATGGTCTTGCCTCAGAGCTCAGTGAACTGGGTGCAACTTCCTTTGCCTACTGCAGAGGGGTGAAGACCTGAGTCAGCTTTGCTGAGATTTGAACTGTGATCTCACACATTGTAAGCTGGGCTACTGGTCTACAAACTTGACTCTACAGAAAACCAAATGCAGAAATGTTTCCCATCAGATTGCATGCACTGTCCTCTTAGTACATACAAGACAGTATCTCCATCATTTAATCCAGTGAATGTTTCTGGTTTTCCCACCACTTCAAAGCTTGCACTAGAAGCTTTTTGGGACAACTCTTTCCGTTCTGCAATACCTCCTTTTTAAGCTATTTCTGTTTAACTTGGTAAACTGTGCTCCTTCTACAGCCATCTCACCTTGAAAACACACCACAGAACAAACAATTGCTGAACTCTCACAAAATGGGCATTGCTCATACTCACATGGCAACTCAGCATGCACCATGTGCTGTCTGGTCTCAGTTCCAAGAAGTGAAAAAAACCCAGCCCTGGAACCGTTCACTAATTCCCTCCGATGAGACCATGAGAGATGAGGCTTTTTTGTCTGAGCACTGGGTGGGATAGGTGTGAAAAAGGTTGCATGGAAAAATTTTCCACTCGGGTGGTGGGTGGAATACCTAAGATTGCCCTCTGCCTTCTGCCTTCTTCTGTTGGGAGGGAGAAGAGCCAGATCATTGCTCTTTGCCTACACTATATCCCATAGGAATACAAGTGAGAGATAAGTGCAAAAGAATGAAATCTCCCTGCTGTTCCTTGTCGCCTTTAAATACCAGTCAGTTGCACGGAAATTTCCTGTGGAAGTTGGAATTGTTTTATGCTGCTATAAAAGTTTTGGTGGTTTTCGTCTTGTTTTTGTTTGGTTTTTTTTTTAGGAAAGTTTTGAACGTAACAGATAGATGAAGTGGAGTGGACAGAAAGAATAAGTTGGATAGAAAAAATAAGTTTCTGCAAAATATCAGTGTATGTTAAGACATTTGTGTTGCTTGCATAAAGCCTAGAAAGAAGCATGAATCATAGTAATCCCTTTAGGATACAGATATATACAACTTATTACGTCCATTTTGAAGGATTCAGCTGTACTACCCTCTTACTGTACGTATTAACTACTTGGCTTTTTAATTCATTAAATCAGCTAATATATTAGTCATTTGCACCAGAAATTACTCACTTTTTGCCACTCTTTCTCTCAGGAAGGCTCCAGTGATTTCTTTGGAGACTTGACTCCCTCTGTCTCGTTTCAGGTCTCTTCCCACGTTACTGGTCTGACCTTTGTGAGTGGCTTATGTCATGGTAACGATCCCTTCAGCTAAGTCGAGTTGGACTCTGCTCCCTGTGGAGCCATCTCAGCTATCAGAAGAGCTTGCTGCCCGGCTGCGAGTTGCTCCTTCAGTCCTGGTGGTGAGCAAACTTTGTCTGTAGAGCTGCCAACTGCAGTAGGAGGGAGCAGGTCTGGCTTATTGGTGTTGCCACTGGTCAGATCTGGTTGAGTTGTAAAACAAAATTCTGTATGAATGTGAATGTATTTCCAGCTTCAAAAAAAAAAAGCTGTATTCTGGAGGGGCAAATATTTCATGTTCATGTCCTACGTGAAAGAACTGCAATGTTGTTTGCCCCACTGTTATGACTTAAGTTCCCTCAAAATCTTGAGATTAATCTAAAAAAAAATAAGATTTTTTTTAAAATCTAGCTGTACATTTTTTGTAATTGTTTTCTAAACCTCCCTTGGGAGGGAGGTTATGAGTATTATTAGCGCTGTGCTGTCTCCCAAATAATTGGTGAGTTTTTTACTATGTTAAGGAATTCCCGTATCTACATCTGTCTGCCTGTCCTCTGAGGCCAGTTTCCATCAGTTTTATTCCCATTTCCTAAATCAGCAGTATCCCTGTTTACCTTTTATTATCCAGGCAGGATATAGCAGGTATAGCAGGATTCTCTGTTTCCTCAGTCTCACAAGGCAGGTGCAGAGTACCTCGTGTCAACCATTTTCTCAGGCTGAGTGCTTAGAGCAATTGATTGGGGTAAATTTTTTCATTAAAAATTGATTTTTTTTTTTTTTTTTAAATGTTGTAAAATGTCAACCCAAAATGAGATGTTAGGGAGCTAATATCACAAAACAAGGCTGATAGTTAATGTTTGAGTTTTGTTGTGCTGGTCGGTGTAACAATTGCTATCCTAAAGCTGTCACGGGTATGGATTCACCAAGTGTGATTTAAACATGCATCAATGTAGGCAAATGTTTTAGTATTTTGCTATCTTAGGGCTATAATAAATAAAATAATTAAAGGACTAGGAAGGCCAAGGAAGAGGCTCCCATTGATATCTAATGGATTTTGAATCAAGTCTCTGCTGTATCAGGCAAGGCTTATCTGAAAAAAGTTGGCTTCTTACTCTGACTTTAGAAGTACTGCAAGGTTATAGATAAATGGAGTGTGTGTGTTTTCCTAAAATATGTATATTTTTTAGCTGGCCGACTTACCCTCCTGAGGAGGGTGATCACAGTGTAGACTTTTTTTTTTTTCTTCCCCGCATACCCAGGCACATTGTCTGGAAAATCTGAGAATGTGTTGACTATGTTTTACGTTATTGTAAGGTTACAAGACATGAAATAAAGCCTTGGAAATGGCTCTACAAAAGATGCAAGTTCAATTTTATTATTTGGTATCAAGTGATTGTTAAAAGTCATACTATAGCTACAGTTATATGTCTCTGTAAATATTTGACTGATACTAACAATACAGCCCGTAAGTGACTAGTATAAAGTTTAGTATAAAAAGCATTTTACATTATAATTAATTTTTTTTGTGTTAGTAGTATTCTAATTTGTCAATAACTATTTCCATTTAATTAAAGAGTATGTTTTTATGTTACTTTTAAAAATTATTTAACATATAATCTTGACAGTAGCTTTACAAAGTCTCTAATGATATCTTGTTCTAAGAAGTTTTGTTTCTTATATGGTATTCTCCAGTTTATACTTTTCCAGCTACCAAAACCTGTGTATCAGTAGGTTTAATTCTTGTCCTCTTCCTTTCTGATTGCCCTGCATTGGTCCAGGTACAACACAAATGGAAATTTTGCCACAAGCAAATGTGGTGCATTTTCCAAATGTGTTAGTGGGTTTTGTTGATCAAAATACCATCTTGATACCAGCTCATCTAGAATGTTTGACAATGTGAATTAATTCTTGGAAGAGGCTTTCTAAAGTAACAAAGTGAGTGAGGAACACAGTTCAAATTGGAAAATGGAGAACAAAACCTCAAACTTTGTTGACAAAGCTAGTGTTCATATCTATAAAATATATTGAATTGTAATAAATAAATAAATAAATCAGTTGGCTTCCAATAGAATCTGTGCTCTTGAAGCACTGAGCTTTCTGTGAAAATCCACTTCCCCTCTCTGGTACTGGTTATCTTTCTCAACAATCTAGTGATTTAAAGGAAGACCTGTGTTTTTATGGAAGTATATATGTGAGCAAGTGTCCATGTGTATAAGTGAATACACTGTAACTTTGCAGCTTCCATAATGTGGAAGAATTAACCTGGAATAAAACCACTTTGAAAAGGAATCATGGGGGAAACAACATTATTAGACAAACTTGCAACATAACAAACATGAATGGAGCCCTTTGGAGTTCTTTTGACTGTGTTTCAGATAGCTTTGTTTTGCTTCTCACAGAGACGTAGTCTTGAAAGGCTAGAACTTCTGTGCAGAGCAGCTGGAATTAGTTAAATACTGGAACCACTACTGATTTGGTTGCATCCTCCAACATGACCGATCCTCAGTAAGTACCGTATGAGGGTAGTTTTAATACTTTAAATAGAAGGGAAGAGGTTTCTACCTTTAGATGAATGATGATGTGACATCAAGAGGGTTCTGCCGGTAATACTGGAAGGAAAAGTTGATATTTTGAGGAGTAGTAGGATGTGGTCAGTTGTCTAAAGAGTGTGACTTATCAGAAAAAACATGATTGCTGTAAGTGTATCTGATATGTTACTAGCAGCCAGTGGCTGAAAACTAGTATGTCGTATCATTTTTGGATCCGTTTGCCTTTTTTCTTTCCTGCCACCAAACCCGTCCCAAAGCTGTTTGCCAACAGTCTGTTGGTTTGTTTTTCTTTTCAGTCAAATCAGACAATGTCTGTCATTTAGTCTGTCTTTGAATACAGAAGATAAATACTCTTGGGAGAGGAAAGGCTGCACCGACTTATTTCCTTTTTGCTTTATAGTACTGGAAATTGGATCATTGTATGCTCTTTCATTCAAAACTGAACCAGCTTGGACTTGTAAAGGTAAATGTCCACAGGATGGCACTAAAAGTGAAAAATCAAAGAAAGAAAATTCTTGCTAAAATTAGCTCCTCCCTCCAGGCTTCTGAGTTTCGATTGTTTCCAGAGGAATACAGTTCTGTTGGCTATGAAAGAATTTCATTACTTTCCATTATTAGTTAGACAAAGACTAAAATAAAGTAAGCCTTTAGGTTGTTCAAGTAGTACTTCCTTTTACCTCTACTTTCTGCTAAAGTATGACGCAGTTGCAGCCTTTCCCTACCAGATACTTGAGTGTTTTCCGATTTTTAAAATTACTTTTTTATGTAACGCTGGAAGCAGTTGGTTCCTTTTAATTTAGGAATAATGTTTTCCATCTAAAAGGGATAGTCTAATGGTGAGGCTCTGACCAATAGAATCTTTCTCTGTCTCTTTCACATAGAGTTTTAGTTCTTTCACCCACATCCTTAGACTTACAAGACACATGATTTAAGAACCCTTCTAAATGATTCATTTTATTCTGGGGAAAAAAAAATGAACTGTTATTCAGGTTGCTTGAATAGCTGGGAGATTTTAATAAGCTTCTTTAAAACAAAATCACCGATGCAACTTTTGCAGTCAAATAAAAAAAGAGAAGTTGGGTGCTAAGCACTTTTTAACTATATCCCTAAGGAAAAAGAGTATCTTCACACCTGCTTTTGAAAACCTCTGACAAGTAGCCTGAGATTTCTTCAGAAGTTAACAAGCTCCCCTGGATGAAAGCTAGAGAAGTTTATGCTTGCACCTACTCTGAATCAAATGGAGCAAGCAGCTTTCACTGAGTACTGCAAAGGATCAATCCCTGCTGGGGCTTGACATGCAAGCTCTCTCTACAATGAAGTCATCCTTTGCATGCACTAGATAATATGCTAACTGACAAAGTTTGAGTTTCTAGATAGGTAGCATCTTGTTATAAATCTGGAAGATGTAGTTAGACTCAGGTTTTACTGCATGGAGTTCCCATTAATATTAGTGGGGTGGTAGAAGAATAGATGTTCAAGTTTAGAAGCTGTACGTAAGGATAGTTAAGATAATCTTTACAGAAGAGTGCGTCATTCTTCTGAATCCTTGTTCTCCTTTCAGAATTATTTTGAAATAACTTTTAACAGAGTGATCACTTCTAGTTGAAGGAAATAAAGTCACCACCCATCAAAACTATTTGAGTATTGACCCACAGTGGAAGAGGGGTCAAACCGCATTCATTAATTAACAGATTATTTTTTTTATACTGATTAATAAGCTTAGCTATTCATTGCTCACTGATTTAATTTACAAAGCAGAGAGGTTTTAGTTTAAATAGTTACATGCCTTCTTTCTGTTTTGCACAAATATTTTACTTTTGGGTTCAGGCATTGTTTCCATATTTGTTTGCTTATAACACATCCATTTATATGTAGTGCTTTTGAAGTACATTCAGCAGCGTGAAATGCTGTTCTCCTTTTTCTGTGAGGTTCCTGTTGATTGCAGTGGGATCTGTGAAAGACAAGTTTGGAGAGATTTGGTCTGTCCCCTCAATGAGAATGCCTTCCTCGATGACTTTGCAAAGGCCTTTTAAGTTGCTGTCTTTTTAGGATTCTATGAAGTTCTTGTCTCTAACTTATTTTTACTTATTTATTTATATTTGTTTATATGTATATGTGTGTGTAGAGAAAGAGGAGTTTTTATTTTGCTTATTATATTTTCAGGCCTACAATAGGAGGTGGTGTTTCAGAAGTTGAGATAATTTCACAACAAGTGGAAGAAGAGACCAAAAGCATTGCTCCTGTACAGCTTGTTAATTTTGCTTATCGAGATCTGCCTTTAGCTGCACTGGATCTGTCTGTAGCTGGGTCCCAGCTTTTGTCAAATTTGGATGAGGAGTACCAAAGAGAAGGGTAAGTACAAAGGATAAAATTTTATTTTGTAGTTTTAGGTTATAGCAATTTCATGGCCTGTAAAAAAGAAAACCTTGAGCTGGAGAAGTGTAGCCAGTAGTCCTCAAACTCTTTTTAAAACCATTGTCACAAGGTGGAGTTGACCTTTTCTAATGTAACTAATCTGTACTGGTTTGGAGCTCTTTATAATTTTAAGTGATTCATAGCTGCTATTTGACCACAGTCTGGAAGCCTTTTGTCATGGAAGACTAGACCAAGCATCTAGCCCCTGAGACAAGCAGAATGGCCTGGTGAAAGCTCCTTGTGAGAGGTGTTTCAGGAGTGTTTCAAGATAAAGGAGAGTTGGCTAATGTGATTCTTGTACATAGTTATACATCTCCTGACTGAGAGATAATGACTTAGTACTGCTGTTTCCTGGACAGGTTGTGTACTTTTCACAGAATAATTCGAATTGCATAGCTTGCTTATGTGTAAACATTTTCTTTAATAATGTTTATACATATTACTCCTGTTTTCTTAGAACAGCTGTTCCAGTTTTATTGCAATAAAGATCCTAATCAGTTCATAACATTTGCCCTGCAGGACATTAGAAGTCATCCTTATACCTGGTTCAGACTTGAAGTGGCTGTAGGTGGACTGCTATACTAAATTTTTTATGAAAAATTTGGGTCAACTGGAGAGAATCCAAAGGGAAGGCAGTGAGAATGATTAGAGGCTCAAAAAATTTGTCATAGATTACTGATTGAAATAGGTGTTTGTGTTTCATGTGAAGAAGAGACTTTGAGAGGAGGTTATAAGAGACTTCAGTGAGGAAGAGAACAGTCCGTTATCGCTCTCCATGATATTTAGGACAAGAAGTAAAAAGCTTGAATTGCAGCAAAGAGGAGAATAATGAAGGTAGCTAAGTGCTGGGGTAGACTATTGGTGTTATGGGGAGGAGGGGAATAGAGTTGCTATCGCTAGATGTCTTTAAGAAGATGCATTTGTCAAGAATGATTACACTATAGTTTAACTTCCCTTGGGACA
This sequence comes from Chlamydotis macqueenii, assembly GCF_036417535.1. NCBI lineage: Eukaryota > Metazoa > Chordata > Aves > Otidiformes > Otididae > Chlamydotis > Chlamydotis macqueenii. The sequence continues at coordinate 17,904,905 of NC_141567.1, read as the reverse complement.
GAGATTAGGTGAGCCCTTGTGCCTACACCTCTGATTCTGTGATTACTGTTCCACTCTGTGTTGCACTGAACATATCTCTACTCCGCTGTCAGTGAGATCCATCTAAAAGCACTTCACAGTAAGTCACAGAGCTCTCACTGATGAAGACGTTAAAAGGCTTTATATAAGCCTTCATTTATTAAAAGCGGAATGTGTTTCAACCTGTGCTCAGGGATCAGCAGAGACCTGCTCGATCTCTGCTCAGCAGGTATTCTGTATGGGAGTCAGGAAGCAATGTGTGGGAAAGGCTCTTGCCTTTAATTTCTTTCCAAATTGGACTTTATGAGACATCTCCAGAAAGTTGTTACTCCAAACAAGGGGAAATACATTTCAAGTAGGTTATATAAGTATGGTACAACTGTAACATAAAATACCCTGCATAGCAAAAGAGGCACTTGAAATTAATTTGAGTATGCAGGTGTAACCCTCAGGCTATTTTGGTACTAAGTAAATACCAGTTGAGTTCAAATACGCATTTTTATAGATTTTTATGATCTGACACTCAGTTCTTCACTGTGCCAAAGTGCACAGATCTCTCATTGTAACCATTTGAGCAGCTTTGCAGTCTTAAGCATGGAAATAGACTTGTAATTCTTTTCCTCAGCAGAGATCTCTTCCTTCACACAGATTTCTATTGTGGTTTTATCAGTCTGAACGGAAGTAAGCAGATGCCATCCAGAGCTCCCAGCTGTAGAATGGATTCGCTGAAGAAAATTCAGAGCTTTAGTTTGTATGTCTCCATGCATTTTGGCTGAGTATGCTCAGGACTGCATCTGCCTTGTGAAAATGGCAGCTTCTTCCTTTCAGAAGCACTGAATGCAACTGATGCCATGTAAATTTAGGAGCAGAGCTGAGCTCAAGAAGCTCAGCAGCAAAAGTAAAATACTCTCCCTGTACCACCTGGGGAGAGTATTGCTTGCTTGGGAATATGTCTGGGTTTATGAATGTGATGTAGTTTCTTTCTCATGACCTTGTTAGATGTGACTGGCTTCTTTCTACCTGAGTAAGAAGGAGATAGGATGGGTCAGATCAGTTTGGTACAGCAACTGCCAGCTACATCGCTCATGTATGATGAGAGTGATGTGGGAAGGGCAGCACAGGAAGTGGCAGAAAACGTCGAAGTCCCTATAGTTTCTGCCAGTATTCGTAACTGTGAAGCTCTGTTACCCCAATGCTTCCATACAGTTTGGAGGTGGAAATACTAGAAGATACTGCCAGTGCCAGAGAGTACTAAAAGGTGACGTAGGACTCATCTTCCTCTCCAATTGTTACCTTCTGTATACTTTTTCCCTGAGAATTTCAGGGAAGGTGTGAACCTGTAAGACCTGCGTATATTTTGTGTGGCTCTGTTGCTCTAGATCCGTAGCTGATCAAGGCAAGCTGTCGTTGTTCTAACTGCAGGGCTCTGCAGCAGGAAGGTTGGGCCCATCCCTGTGCTTGCAAAATGCGGGCTCGCTGTTAGAAGCTGATCTGTCCAGACCTTGTGGTTTTCAACATAATTGTCCACAATCCCTAGTTCACAATGTGGGTTGTCAAACTTCATCAGTTGAATGAGTGGGCAATAAAGGAGTCTTCTGATTTAATGGTTTGGTTGTGTGCACCCCGAAGTTTTCCTCTAACTTTCCTTCTTCAAGGCCAGAAGGTGTTCAGGGTCTGAGCACAAGTGTAAATTTAACCTGGCTGCTAACTAAGGGAGCTTTTTGTTTCATATGAGAGAATGTTTCTCTCAATAAACCCAGTATTAATAGGCAACCAGGAACAGGCGGCTCATAGCTCAGCCCTCTCTATGTGCTTGAAAACTCTCAGATATCATCAGACTAGCTACCCCTCCCACAAGAAATGAAAAAAAAAAAAAACAAAAGGAAAAGCAAAAAGAAAGGAAAATTATGGTCTGTCTTTTGTTAGACCATATGTAAACTGTCATTCCCATGGCTTTAAAGAGACTGGAATGAAAATCTTGTTTTGTGCAGTTTGATGGATCTTTGCTCTGTCATATCAAATGCTCAGGGCAGTCAGTTCCCATTTGTCAGTGTTGTTGAAGGAATTTTGTGGGCAGTTTGAGCTGGTTTTCTCAGAAATTTAGTTTACGATGCCGCTTCTTGTGCTAAGCAACAAAGACAGCACTGCAGATTAGACAGTGCATGAAGCCTGTCCCTGAAGTACACTTGTAAGTAGTGAAAGGGTAATCAGGCAAGAAAAACCTGTGTGCTCTCCCAGAAACTCTCAAAGAAAACACAAAAGATACTGTCTTCTAATGTGGGTTGAGCAAAAATTCTTTTCAGTCTGTAGATTCCTCAAACAGGGAAAGTACAAAGATTTACATGATGGAAGTTGGTTAAGTTGAATGAAATCTGCATAGCAAATATTCTCACTCATTAGAAATCCTGTGGTGGGCTGGCATTGCTTTCTTTGCCCTGAAGAGGACTAAGGTGCCTGTGGCCTCTGCGTGTGGGATAGGAGAGATTCCTGCGGCTGGCTTATTTCCTAGCTGTGGTGAGCCTGGTGCTAATAGAGCTGTGGGTCTCACTCTTCAGAAAAAAAAGAAATTTTCTGATAAATGCCAACAACATGTAACTAAAACATTTTGAGTTTTATGTGACAATAGCAATCTCTATTTATAAAGGTGTATCTCTTCCGCCCTATGTAGCACTGTGAAGAAATAGCTTGGTTCTCAGAACCAATATGAGTGTGATGTTCATTACTTATTAGTCTCACTGATCTGCCCTGCAGTTAGCTTGTTAGACTCATCCTTAGGTATCGCTGCTGTGCACTGTACTCCATGCTTAGACATTGCAGAAATGATCGAGGTGTAGGCTGGAGACATGTATATGAGAAATCAACTTATTAAAAAAAAATCTGCCTTGGACATCAAGGAGTACACATGGTGTATACTTCTAACATATCTGTAACAGATAAGGTGATACTTGTGTACAAAAAGCAGCAGCAAAGTCGACAATTTTCTTCATGCCTGTGAATTTATCAGAGAGGTTGTGTCTGCATGGAACTCAGTTTACGTGAAAAGAATGTGCAAACATTTCTTTAAGGAGAGTACTCACCCTGAAAGCTAAGGAGATTTTAATATGTTAACATATGCCACTCTTAATTTCTTTTTTTCCAATCAAATATTCTGTTTTCCAAAAATTCCTTTCTCTTTCAATTTTTGCATCAATGACTAATAAAAATGATGTGGAATAGCTGGAAAATTGACAACATGCAGAAAGTGATACATACATGCTAAAGACAAGCGACGACAGGGCAAAGCTCTGTTTCTTGTGTTTTCCTTAAGTTCCAATTAGGGGATATAATTCATAATCAATTCTAAAAGAATTTACAGATAGTTGCATGACAGACTGTGTATTTTGTGAATATGCAGTTAGGCAGTGAGCCTGGCTCTCCATAAAGATCTGTGTTTAATGCGAGTGGGAAGCAAGGGGAGAGATACACACCAGCTTTAAATTATTTGTTGTATTTGTTTTAGATTGCAGGTCTTGAATTTTTATATGTTAAATAAATTTGAAAAAAGAAGGTGCTTTCCAGTAGTGTGTTTTACGTCAACAGCTGTAAAGGTTGGGAGTTCATACAGTTAATGTGACTCACTTGACATTAGCTGTAAATAGTCATGCCGTTGTAATTTAATCATTTATGATCATAGCCTTAGATTTGTTTGGTCACAGCTAGAAAGTGCAATAAACAGGAGGAATATCTGAAAAAAGAAAACTATAGGAAGAGAACGAGCTATAAGGGAAAACCAAAATTAACCAGATAAGAGATGTACAGAGATTCAGAAGTTAACACAGGAAAGAATTGTGAGCTTTTGATATTAAATTGGTTGCAAGACTTCACTGATGAATGAATTCACCCATCCTGGGAGAAAGGGATGTCTATTCCTTCAGTCTGTCTTCTGTAATTGCATCAAGTGGATGCCATTATTTCTGATTTTCATATTCATCTTTCAGTTTTTATTTTGATCTCTTCGAGGTATTTTACTTGTGTTTTCTGCGAAGCTTAAAGGTACTTTAACTAAAAGAACTCAAATGGACCAAATTCTCCCATTTTTCTTGTTTTCTGCTGTTCTTGTCTTTATCTGGCAGCATAAATTTAAAAAAAAGTCCCTTTTCTGAAAAAATCTGGGCACCTTATGAAGATCCTGGAGCACACCATGTTCATACATGGTGAATAATGAGGTTCAAGCTTGACATAAGGGGCAAAGGTTTGAAGGACAGAACTATTTCATGTAATGAGCAAGCTCCTTGTATTTACAAAAGTTATTTTAAATTTCTTTTTAGCTGCCAGCCACTGTCTGAATCTAGAAGGATGGTGCAAAATCTTAACAGCAAAATACAGTGAATGAGACTGTAGTGCTGATCTGTTCTTTGTGCAGTACTGTATCACTGCTACTCTCTGTGCTCTGGTCCAAAACGAAGACCTGCACTGCAGTAGAAAACGAGCATTCAGCACGACAGAACCTGTGAGGTGACCAGCTCTTCACTACAGAATACATGAAATTTTTGGCATGTGTTCTCACAGGGATATTCAGTGATTTAGAAACTTCTTTTTCTGTACAGATCCTTTTAAGGGTTTATCTTAGTAAATGTTTTCCAGAATAGCTTACTTCTGGTTTGTCCTAACACCTGAATTCTTTGAGTGTGTCCCTCTAATGTCTTGTATCAGCAACATCAATTGGTAGAGGGACCACTACTATAAGTAAAACAAATAATTAATTTTCTAGCTCAGTGATTTTTAGACTACTTTGGTTTGTGGATCTTTCTATATTTTTCCAACTTGCTTTTCCTAGGTACTTTTTGTGCATAGAATCATAGAATGGTTAGAGTTGAAAGGGACCTTCAAGGGTTATCTAGTCCAACCCCCCTGCAAGGAGCAGGGACATCCCCAACTAGATCAGGTTGCTCAGAGCCTCATCCAGCCTGGCCTTGAATGTTTCTACAGTCCACTACCTGCAAAGCTCTTTATTGGAGAGTGGAAATTACATGGGTCTAATTTATGTGGTTTAACACTGGAATTAGTTGTCTAAGTTGGAGAAAACATGGCTTGGTGCAAAAATTGAAAGATGGATAAGCAATAGGACAAAGGAGAAATGTGGAAAAGAGGAATATTAGTCTGGAAGAAGAGTCCATGAAAAGGTCAGCTAAAGGCTGAGCAGCAGTCTGAAAGCACATCAGATATTAGGATTTGTTAGGAAAGGAGTAGAGAATAAAAGAGAGGCCAATGTCCTGCCTCTCTGTATATCCAAGCTTGGCCCATGTTTTGAACATCAGTGTAGTTCTGGTCCCTGTCAAAAAGGATATGGTAGATAGAAAAGAATTGGAAAAGATTCAAAGCAAAACATTGATCAAAGTGATAGGACTTTCACTAGAGATGGCTATGTAAGCTAGGCTTGTCAATCTGGAAAAGAGAAGGCTGACAGGATCTTTGCTTGAGATTACAAAATCTGTGACACAGAGGTTAAAATAAGGTTTGACACCCCCCTCCCGCCACCTCCCAATACAGGTGCTGGGGTACATGTACCTTACTTATCTTGAGACACCTGCTCATGGCCACTATTGGAGACAGGATACCAAGCACTTGTTCTGAGCTAGTATGGCTGTTCTTATGTTTCTTAAAGGTTGGTTTTGAGCTTGATGTTAATATTTCGCTGAAGACTTCAACAAAAAAAAAGGAAGTCTAATAAGCAGCTTTCTAATAAGGAGAGTTATATACCAGGTGTGTTATACACCTATAAAGAAGGCACAAATGATTCTAGAAAGCAGAAACTACTTCAAACAGAGCTAGGAAGCATTCGTGTGATTAAACCTATTCCAAAATATTGTGTACCGCTCTAGTTGTCTGTATACACATGCAGAAGGGATTACTGGAACAGTTATAGATACTGAGTGTCTGCTTTACGAAAAGCATGGGCTTTAATTAAATTAAATGAGGGGATGCCAGTGCTGTGTATGAATGCATCGTGGACAAAACGCCAGCAAGGGAAAATAACTAGTCAAGCTAAAGAGAAAATATGTATGAACTGGCCACATGTGAGTTGAGGCACAAAACTGGGGGAATCTTTCTTGCCATTGGAGTAACAGAGTTTTGCAGCACTCTTCCAGGAAATGTAGTGGGGTTAGAAATAGTAAACTTTCAGGGGAAAAAAAAAGGATGAGGGTGCTCTCAGTAGTTAAACTTCTGTAGTCAAACTAAGCACGTAGGAGAAGACCAGGAAAGGGATGCAGAGCTCTATCTGTTCCTTGGAGTTGCTCAAGGCCTCCAGCTGCTACCTGTAGCCTGCTGTGAGGGTCTGCTGTCTCTGTTGTCTCAGCCAGATTTTGTATTGTTGTTTAGCCTTTCTGTGTTTCTGTCACTTCCTGACCATGGTCTTTCTGTTCCCTCAGTGTTTGGATCTAATCCATCCTTCTGTTTTCTGATCTTAGCCATCTTGTGAGATGCAAACACTTGCTCTTTAGCCAAAGAAAAATAAAAGGCAGGGTGAGGTATAATGCAGATTTTGGGATATTTGTTTGCAAGACTACAAAATAGAAACAGTAACAGCTGTTAACAGCTTGAACATATTGTTTGTAGTGGTTCCTTACCAAATAAATATGTTAAACCTTTCCCAGTTTTGCCTTATGTTCTTTTTTCCAAGCTGTTTATTAATAAAACTAGCAATGATGATGACAGATTGGTTTTCTACAGAGCCATGTGTGAAAGTATCTTTAAAAAGAATTACCCTGGTAAAATACCACTAAATTTATTTTAATGTCTCATAACGAAACTTTACAGACCTGTATCACCATCAACCAACAAATTCCGATGCTAGTACATTTATTTACTTCATCCAGGCATTGTAAGAAAGGTAAATAATATTCCTGTTGTATAGATGGAGTAACTGAGGTACCTAACGAACCTATCTGGAGCCATGCAGTGAAATTGTCCTAAGTCTTATTTTACTTGTTGTCTGAACAAAATAGGCACTTTTTTTTTTTTTGGTCTGGAGTGAGGGGGAAAAGTTGTTTTGTTTTATATTATTAATATGTAATCTCTTCATAAATTTATGAGCTATGTAAGTTAACTTTTATTTTTTTGAATGCCAGATTTCTCAGCTGTGGAATGAATGAGCTGTTACACATCAGCAGGGAAAGATACTATTCTACTAAGATTACAGGGTTGAAGGAGATGAGGGGATATGTGTATTAGGAGTTGGTGTGGTTAGCATGTCGATAGATTTATCTAAAATATATTCCTGGCTCCATTATAGTTCCTTCATTATTTATATCCATCCTTTACAAGAGGTAAGAAGTGAAAAAAAAGAAACCAAAGACCAAAAAGCACAACCCAAGGCAAGATGAGGACTGCTATACAGGAGTGTAGAAGTAGCAGGGAATAAGCTAGCTAAGCAGCACCCAGGAGGGAAAGCATCCAGTGCTCCTTTTAGAGCACAATGTGATTGTTAAAGTGAGTGGATTCAGAGGACTTGGAGAAGGTCTGGGAAGAAGTCTTCTAGACAGTGATGTGAAGGTGCTAATCACTGTCCATTCACAGGACAAGTGATGAACAAAGGCATCTTAGTGTAGTAAATTAAGATATGAAACTGGAGGTGGTTTTTTCAGTGCTTTAATTTTAAACACTTGTGTCTTTGAAATTAGTTTATGTATTTCATGAGTTACATATAGGTGTAAACATGCAGATGATCTGCACTTGACCTCTTAAGTTGATTGCTTTTCAACTTGGAAACTGATAGTTTAGTTCAGAAGCTTTTTGGAATCGGTGGAATATTAGTACTGCACAGACAGAATAACTCAATATTCTTTAGCATCTTGTAAGCAATGATTAGCTTGAATAACGATTATCATGGCTGTATGTAATGTGTCCTGAGTATCATAGTTGCTTTATTCTTACTGGTATATTTGAAAACCTCGAGTACAGAGAGCTTTTGAAGGCATGTACTTAGGCCCTCTGCTGATCATTCTGGGAATAGAAAAGAGGGAAAACTGCCCTGCAATCTTAAAATACTGAACAAACGGATCTTGTTGGAAAAGGGAAGGTAAATGTAGAAGAGAACAGAACTAAAACCTATTCTATTTAAATAGGGCCATCCCCTAGCATTATTTTTAGAAATACCTTAAAAAAAACTCAAACTCCAAAGTAACAGTTGCAGTAAATACAAATTATCCCGTTTTGAGATTATGTAAAACAAAATCCATTAAAAGATCAAGTTTGCAGAAAGGAGCTATCCCAGTGCCTTTTTTTCCTTATGTTTTAAAAACACCTATTTAAAATCCAGTGCATCCTGTATTCGGGCTAGAACCATAACAAAATTAAACTAAAGGCAAGTTCCTGATAATAACACTTGTCAAATCTTTGAAGTTTGAAGAGTCAGTTGAGGAGGTCTTTTACGGTCAGGTAATCAGGCAATCTGAGTACAAGTATTTAGTTGATATACTTAATTCTAAGAAGCTACTTGAAAGTGTCAAGTCTCTGAGCACTATTTAGCATCACTTTTTCCCTCATTTTTGAGTGTGGTTAAGTCAGGGAATGTTTCTCAATGTTTTTCCAAGTGTTTGATTATAAAATGAGTTACTGAGATTGATCAGTATCATATCTTCTTGTGTACCACTGATTTCTGTGTATTGATATTTTGGTTCAGACTGTGATTACTGCACCACGCTTCTGTATGCTTGGACATTCTTAAACTATTAAATAAATCATGTCACCTCTTTATTATCTAATGTGTGTTTACAGTGGTTTGAAAATATGAAGTGTCAGGCAAGCATCAGAACTTTCAGAGGTGGGCTGGTACAAGAACGTTACAAAACACTGTGATGAGAAATTATCTAATACTATATCAAAGTGAAACTATGGGGGGATTTTTAGGAGACAAAAAGTATCAGGATGGCCTTTATGCTTCTGAAGTCCATACTAATTTTATTCCTATTATAAATATTTTCAAAATTCAAAAAAAGATTTTTTTAAGAACCCATTTGAAAATGTGTATCTGCATTACCACAATACCAGTGCAACATTTACTGATTCATCAGCGTCTTTCCAGAGTTCTGGTCCTTGTAGCCTCCTCACAGCTTCCTTCATCTTACCTAAACCTTCCTTTTCCTCCAAAACAAAGTAACCTCATGTAAACTAGGTTTGGGAGCAGTCCCTGGTGTATGCTGTCCCCAAAACTGTGCTGCCTCAAACTCTGGGAAGTCCTTTTTGGCCTGGTCCACAAACAGATTGATGAGAGTCAGACAGACAGACAAGCTAGACAGCCTTGGCCAGTTGCTTGACACTGTGCCAGGCTGTGTGTATTTGCTAGCGTAGGTGTAGCTATGGAGTCACTGAGCTTATTCTTCAGTGTTTTCCAGATTCCTACTGCTCTTTTCCATGATCTCATGAACTGATTGTTGCAAACCAAATTTGGCAGCTCTTGTCTGTTTTGTCTCATACTGAAACAGGGATAAAGGTGCACAACTATAAAATTTAATAGCAGAAAAATTCTTAAAAAAACATTATTATTTTCTAACTTCATAGCAGAGTCCTGCTATGCCTTGGTACTCACAGATAAGTGAACACAGTATGTATGTCAAAATAAAAACACATGAAAATGGTAAGACAGAAAGAAAGTAGAAAAGTATGTATGATAATTAGGGTTGAGTTACTCACACATTGGAATACGCTGGAAGGCACTTGAATACTGGTGCACTCCAGAAGGTTGGAGAGACACACCAGATCCCCAGGGTGAAGTTTTTTGTGCAGTGCTTTTCTTGGTAAAGAAACCAATAAAAGTGAGTCTTCCGAAGTCTTTGTACATTATTGTTGAGTGTATCCATAACAGCAGAACTTGTCATTTTGAGCTCACTCCTCTTTAGCTCTCTTCCTTTTTCACTTCTTCTTCTTTTCTTTTCTTGTTTTTCCTCTTAATTTTATTTCCTTAGATCTAACTGGCTAAAACCGTGCTGTGGGAGACGAGCAGCTGTGTGGCAGGTATTTTTGCTCAGTGCAAGTCTCAACAGTTTCCTGGTAGCCTGTGTAGTATTGGTGGTGATTCTTCTGACTCTGGAACTCCTAATAGATATAAAGCTTCTCCAGTGTGAGTAGGAGGATTATTATTATTTTTAAAAAATTTTTATGAAATAAAGGCTTAACTTGCTGGGAGGTTTTTAAAGGGGGGAGGATGGTGGGGACTATTTTTCCTACCATTTAAATGATTACTAGGCTAGGTAAGAAATACATTTTTGTGGAACCTTGGTATAGTGAAGTCAATATCTTCCTCATTTTGCTGACCAAATTTGGTATAGGACAATTTTTCAAAGGATACAAGCAGAGTCTACATGCAGAGATCCACACATTTTGTCATTAGTACTTGGAAAAGGTCTGTCCTTTGCAGATACACTCCATATACACAGAAGAAAGATAATTTGTGTGTCATTAATCTCTGATACTTTTCACATGCAAGTGGATAGACAGAAGCGATGAATTTGCTAGGGTATTTGGTGCTCTCTCTATTACTAATTTACTTCTACTCAGGTGAGTAGGAATTGAAATTATGAATTTCTATCTTGTAATACACTGAAATGATACTACTTTGCTAATAAACTGGGAGTCAAACATTACTTTAAATGGAGTTTTGCATTATCTGAATTCACTCTACGCAGGTTCCACAATGGAAGTTTTATTGCTGCTGTTTTGCTTCCTAATTAATCTTTTTTTTTTCCTTTTTTGCTGCTCTTTCTCTCCATTTCCCTCCCCTCCTTTTTTTTTTTTTTTTTTTTTTTGCTTTTGTGACGCAAAGCTAACATGAACACACCAGCCACATTTTTCCCTATGCTAAATATTGAAGAGCAGCCTCTAGCATCTCCATGGAATCTCACATATGTTGAAATGGCAGTGATGGGATTCAGACAATCCCATAAATGCAAGAATACATAGCATGAAAGAGTCATGGTCTGGTACCTTCTATGGCAACTTTAAACAGAGGAAACAAACTTCTTATTTAGTTGAAGTCCTTTTATTTTTTGTGATTTGTCAATTAATATTAGTGGAGTTAGATTTCACTGTAAAGATTTAGGTATTGCAATTGTATTGAGGTTACTTTAGGAGACTTTTTATTTATCATCGCAGCCATTTTATAAACCCTAGAAGATGAATAAATGACTACGCTGTGTTTCTGCACCGTTGCCCATCATTTACAGCCACCTCTTTGTACTGCATGCACTGTTCTGAACATGGCCACTCTGTTACAGTTGTTATTTTCTGTAGTTGCTGGTGAGTCACCATTTTGGATGAGGAAGCCCAGAATTTGGACAAGTTTACTGCCTTCAAAAAAAGTCAGGAATGTTAATTAGGAGTGTAAGTCCTTAAAAATTGAATGAGGAAGAAGCTTTCAACAGTATGTACTGAGGTGCCACATCTTTCTGGGTTTTTTTTAGAGAAATGTCACTTCCTGTAAAGCCAAAGAGTGTAAAAACAGTTTCTATTGATTTCTTTTAGACTTTTAACACAGTTTTGGAGACTCTCCTCTGGAAGCACCTGCTTTCTTACCATTTACTTTCTGTAGAAGGCTTTATTTTAGGGATCATTCCTCCTCTATGTGTCTAGTGCATTTAATACTCTTAAAAGCTCTGCAGTTTACACCTTGTGCACGACCTATAGGTATTCGGTCAAGCCAGGTGATTTCACTGTTCAGAGGCTCCCCTGCTGTATGGTTTTTCTCAGCACTTGAGGAAGGACCCATTCCACTGTGTTGCTACTTTGCATTTTAACTAATGGATGAACCCATCAGGCTTCTTGCCTTCGTTAAGTTGAATACCTGCTATTTTGTTTTAAATCAGATAAAGGCTACCTTGGTGGGGCTGATTAAGTATTGCAGTTGTGTCATATGAGAAATGTGTCACTTACCTGAAGATTTTAAAAAGCCATTAAGCCATAATTACATTTTTCAAAAATGTAATGACAGTTTTAAATTATTCCTTATTCTATATGAAATCAGCCAACGCATTAGGATATGTTACAGCGCATCACTGCCAATTTTCTTCATAATAACAACTGCTAATCCACATTATAGGCTGTAATTACTTAGGAAGCCTCAATCTTTTTTTTTTTTTTTTTTTTTTTAAACTGATGCTTTCTTTGGCTGTGGCATTTTGAGAGCATCATTTTCCTCTCATACTTTTGGTACAGCCTTTGGTTGCACTGTGCACCTCTCCCATACACAAAACTCAGTGGAGACCACATTTGCAAATGTGTAGGTCACACACATGAAAAGGACAGAGACCTTTTAGGGTATTTTAGCACAAAGCATATTCATGCCGGAATTAGAAACCCCAGAAAGCAGGGAACATATAAGAAGTCTTTTATTATAGGTTCTCTGTTCTGTAATCAGCTTCTTTAGTCCTGTCTTCAAAGCTCTTCACATGCATTAAAAAAATAACATCTCAGTACCTTGTGGTCTGCATTTTGCAAATGCAGAAAGAGATGTGTATTAAGTCACTTGCACCCCATTTGAAAAAAAAAAAAAAAGAGTCATGGCAGGTTCCAACCCCTACTCCTCAGAAATATTGTCCCTTCCCTGTCCTTGGTAGTTTTAGGGGAAAGCAACTCAGGAAATAATCTTAGTATTGCCCTCTGTCTGCAATCCACTGCAGCAGGTGTGTCTGTAACAGGCATCAGGCGTTTCGGAAAAGTGTGAGGCTGAAAAGCTCCACCTCTATCCATTTGGTTGCTGGATCGGGCTCTGTGTGAGTACGTGCATAGCTGTTCAAAGAAAACGCACATTGCGATGCCGTTCAATAAGAATGGGCTCAGGGCTTGCCCAGACCACTGTGTCTGTTCCTTGCAGAAGCAGTGTAGTTTGTGTCTGCCCGGAAATCATAATCAAGAACAACATCCACTGAAAGCAAGCGCTGGTAGTACAAGCTTCTGTAATGACCACTCAGGGTTTGTCATCCCTCCTTCATCCCTGCACTCCTGGATACACATTTTGAGACGTGAAAAGGAGAGGAGATAGACTGAGGTTGGCTAAACTCTACATTTTATACTGAACCGTCATCTTCATGACTAAAAAACATCTGGTTTTGCATTCACATTTTGCATGATTTCCCATAGAACCAGACAAGCAAAATGTGAAATAAAGCAGAACGTTTTGGCTTTTAGCTACAATTTGGGAAAAAAAAGACTACAAGTTCAACAAATGTGAAATTCTGTTCCAGCTAAATGTAGAAGCTGAAAGGCTTAGGTGCTTTGCCTCAAATAGATGTATCTGAACCACCACAGAGCAGGGATGAGCACCTCTTGGTGAAGACCCTTCTCATATTTTTGTAGTTTTTCACTGCATTTTAGAAAGGGAGTATTTTAGAAGAGGCAAACATCCAGATTCAGTATATGGGCTAGTGATTCAGCTCTTGTACAAAAGCTTCTTGCTTGGAGGGCTTTTTCAAATTTACCGTTTCACTGGAAATTTAATTGCATGCTGTCTGGCAGCTTGTCCAGCACTCTGCTACAGTTAGTGCGGCGTGAGAAATTGATTTTCTTTCCAAATTCGTGGTTGCTATATCTTTTTTGTCCACTAAGGGGCAGCTGGAGCCTTGTATGTCAATCGACGGCTGTTTAAAAAATAGCTTACAAATGGTTTCCATTTCTTGTTCTTTATGCCACACTATAAAGCCAGTGTCTTGGGAAAGTTAAATATTTTATATTTTGCCCATTTGTCTCATCTTTAAGTAGTTCCTCTGTTGCACCATGGCAAACTGTCTCTCAGCAAGCCCCAGATGAGCCTCAGCTGTGAGAGTTCCAGTGGTAGTCCATACTAACAGTTTTCTTTGTATCCTGATTTCTTCCTACATTCCTTCCCTCCCCTTCCCATTTTAATCAGTTTTGATTTGAAAATAAAATGCTTTGTTTAGTGCATGCCCCTATATGTTCTTGGGACTTCGTTAATTCTGCCAGTCTTGCATGTCTATGCAGACAGTCATCAATTGTCTTATACTTTGTGGTATTTCTTTGAAACAGACTATTTTAATCTGTCTGCTCTCGGGATGGTAGACTCACAAATACCCTGAAGCGAAGAGAGAATTTTTTCTTTTCATTCCCTTCCGAACTTGAGAGCATGTGACCCCCAGAGTAGGAGTTGCCAGCAGTTCAGATACCTGACCCTTTCAGCCTTCTGCTTTGTTTTTTCAGCCATGAAGGGAACTTTGATCAGAGAATTTCAGTTGAACTTGCTTATTAAGGAATCCTCCAGATTTCAAGAGATTCATTTAAGCCCATAAAGGCAACCCATATCATAGAGCTTCTTATGTAGTCTTGCAGCAAACTCATTTGTCTGAGTTTATTTCATTTTACTTACAAGCAAAATAAGTCAAATCAAATGAAGGCCTGATTTAATGCCGGTGAGTGTCTGTGCAAGGTTTTAGTACTCTGTAAAATCATACTTTTGATGAGTTCAGATAAGTTCTCCTGAGTGTTTCTGCTAGTCAGTTCCTGAAAGGACTTTTGTTCAAAGTAATTCCACTTTGAAAGTGGAGTAACTGCCTCAACAATCTGCATGCATAAAGAGTACCTGTATGGGAAATTAGTGTGTAGAATCCAGAGTTTCATAAATTACCATTTTCACTTACCCTTTATGGAATTCTTTTCATGGAGGAGTTTGAAATTAAGTGAACATAAGTGATTTTAATGGTCACTGTCTTTCTGAGAAAGAGTGCTTACAAAGAAAATTGTGTGTCTTAACCAATTACTTAAGCTGGAATTTTATTTAATTTGCTGTGACTTTATTGAGTGTTCTTATAGATACTTGCTTAAAGACAAAGCTGTCCATATGACACCCAGGTTTCCTGGAATAGACCGTACAAAAATAGTCACATTATGTTTGTTGTACAAATTAGAATTGCTGATACTTCACAGACTCCCTAAAGTTAATATATTAAGATTTGATCTTATTAACAATTAACAACGACATTGGTTCTTTCCGTTGCTTCTCTCACTTTGGTTTTCCTAGAGTCAAACTTGACTCTGAGAGGAATGGAATCCCGAGCCAGTCATGACTGTTCATGCCACATCGGGAGAGCTGTACAAAATGCTGCCTACCTAGGCTGTGTATTTAGATGATAGAAATGTATTTTGAAGCCCAATTTGAGCAGTAGCTTTTAACCACCCATTCCAGACAATTACTGATCTTCTGAGCTGCGTTGTTGGGACTGAATACAAGGATTAATGTGGGAATAGTAGAGCATTCTGTTTCCTTACAGAATTCTAACTCTGGGTTTTTAGGTATACAGGACTTAGTCACACATCTTGCACTAACGCAGTGCATGAAGTAGGAGCATGGAGCAGTGCCAGAGCATCAAAGACGTAAAATGCATGTGTCATTTCTTAGCACCGTTCTTATCTGTAAAAGCTCCAATGAACAGCTGCTGCAGCTGCTAACCCACTGGCCTGAATTAGGGTGAGCAACTGACAGGGCTGGAGTTCCATGGCCTGTTACATCCCATCCACTTTCTGCTACTTCCATTACAAAATTTAAGAAAGCAAGTTTCACCATATGTAAGTTGTAGCAGTACTAGTTATGTTCAATGTAAGTTGCATTCTGCTACTATAATGATGCTTCATTGTATTGTGTTAATTGCAGTTTCAAGTGCTTCACAGTTTGCAGGAGTAATTCACTGGATCAGCCTAGTCATCCTGTCTGTTTTCTTTTCAGAGGTATGTATATTCAAAGTCTTTCCCCACATACAGAACTGCAAAGTATTTTTATGCTGTCACTGGAATTAGCAAGAATTTAACAGTAATTTGACTGTGAATAAATGTAGCATAGTGTACTTTAACAAAAAAAAAAAAAAATATTAACAGTTGCTGCTCCTACTCCACAAACTAAAAGATCTTGTTTAGATTAGTCCTCTTTGTCAGTTGCGTAGAATTGGCAGGGAAACATGGAAGATACTGTCTTAAAAATTATAATTTGAAAACCACAAAAAGAAATAATCATCTCTGAATCACTACAGACACAGGACAGGACTAGTTTCATCCATTTGTTCTTACAGAAATCTTATCGGTTCCTCTGGGTGTAAGGTATAGGAATAAGATACATTCTTCAGGAGTAAAGATCCACAGGGTTTTTATAAAAAGCTCTGTTTTAAGAATGGAATTATCGCCTCTCACAATTTATGTAGGTAGTTTAGATGTTCTAGGTTGCTGCATAAGGATGCAGGAAGAGAATGAAACAAATGGTGAATTTCTTTGCAAAAATTTGTATGAATGTATGCATTGGAAAAAGCTGTAGTCATAATATAACAAATGACCAAAATGGGATAATTTGTTAGAATTTTAAACTTTATTTCAAAAATAAGTCATTGGTATTGAGACATTTAGACTACTCCCGAAATATCCCAAAATATTTTTAAGGCTATTTTTCCAGGTCAAGAAAAAAAAAAAAAAAGTTTTTTAAGTTGGAAGACAGCTTGGACTTAAATATTTAAAAATATTTTTTCTAGTTCCATAGGAGAAAATATTATCATCCAAACAGATGTTAAAGTCTTCACTCTGTGGTAAATTTAGGTGAAAGTTACCAAAAAAAAAGGAGCTGTGGTATCTGCAGATGATTTGATAGATCACTTGTGTTTGAATTCATACTTAGCATGTTATACCACTGCTTATTTCGACGGTTCTGTTAATAAAATAAACTTATTTACGTATATCACTTTGTATTTCTACTTGTAACAGGAATTTTCTAGCTGGTGTTGCCAGACTGTCAGCGGGTACTTTCTGAAAGGATTCCTTGGTAACAGGCAGAGTTCTCAAGGCTGGTTTACATCCTGGCTTTCTGGTGCTGCAGTTAAACAAATAGATATGATTATTTTCCCCATCCTTTGACAGTGATTGTGGGTTGTAGGATACATGTAAACTGACTGAAAAAAAAAAATCTCTAAACAATTAAAAAATTTGCGGAGTCTTTCCTTTGTGAATTGCACGTCCTAATTCTCAAAGACTCAGGTTTGCTAGATGGAGTCTGCTCCCTATAAAGTACTTTACTCTTTCCCCCGGAGTCTTTCTTCAGTGGGAATTAGCACCCTGAAGCTTCCCAACAGGACCAGCTTGTAACTCTGCTGCTAGCAGCATGGCTGCACATACACGCTCACCTGATCTTCATTGCTTTCTGGAGCTTGTTTCAGGAAAAACTTCTCCTGTGATCCTCTATTTCCTTCTGCTGGGGTGTAGTCCCAAGTTCTGTTTTCATTCACTTGTGCTGCCAACCACTCTTCTCAAACCTTGATGCAGTGCCTTGCTCCTGTATCCCTTCCATAGTTCAGTTCATACTCTGACGGTGGTTGGTTGGTTGGTTATGGCAGTGCAGACAGATCCTCAAGGCCAGTACTCATCTGATTCAAGGAAGAAAGTAGTTGTTTTAGTTCTACTGAGACAGAGTACCCACTAAGTGGATGAACTGGTTCAGAAGTGTGTTGCAGGAAAACAATAACAGAACTACTTAACAGAGCCAAAACTTGTTGTCTGACTCACCATCCTCATTTTGGATCTGTGTTAACTTTTCTCCTCTCTGTATTAGGTATTTGGAATTGCTTTTGTTTGTCTATTTGCTGTTCTCATTTTTCATAAACCTCTTACCACTGACTTTATTATCTATTTCTGTCTTCCAAAGCATCTGCCTTCACCTATTTGATTATGGTTTGAATTTACGCCAGAGAAAAATGAGGCTACAAAGGCAGCTATGTGAGGTTCACAGACAAGGGTAGATTTTTGGATATCGGTTTGTTTGGCAACTCAGTCCTTGTCTGGGTTAAAGCAACAGAGGTGGCTCCACAGAGCAAATGGCTGTGCTTCAAAGAGGACAGATCTGGAAGAGAATGAAGGTGTACCTTTCCTACTGGGTTTGCTGGGATTGGCCTTGTGCCAGGTTGGTTTCATGAGCAGCAGCACATTGTTTTGTGTAACTGAGCGTTTAATTTTTTCTCATCCAAGTAAAAAACTCTGATTTTTTTCAAGAGGTTACAAAACATTGCAAAAATTGCAGATGAGAGAAATTATTTTTTTAATCCATCTTAATTTTACTTATTCTTTTGGTGCCTTCAGAGGATTTTTTGCCCTCTGCGTCTCAATACCATGAGTCAACTGTCTATGCTTGGGAATTATTTCTTGAGATGATTGTGTGTGATAGTGAGATTTTGCAGTCTTTGACTGTTCATGCCAGGATGATTTTCCAGAGATAAGCACGTTTAATTAGTTTACTTGGATATAACAGGCAGCCGCTGAGGATTGATTAGTCCTTCAGTCAGTGCCTCAGTAAGGATTCAGGGTTTCTGGTGTTCAGAAAAGGGTTGTTTCGATAGCAAGTACAGGTCCTAACTTTGAATGTTTATTGTTTATTCTGTAGTTTGGTTCACATTAGTTGTAAGCGTGGGTACATAATTCGTCAAAAGGCCTCAACTCAGAGAACAAATGATACAGAGTTGGAAAAGACTTGTTAAAAACCAGAAAACTTTCAGCACAAAATCTGGATGTTTTGGAAATACATAACTGATTAAAAGCTGGTGCTGTAAAGGCATTGCAAGTAATTAGAGTCCTATCATGTTGAGTTAAACAGGCACTGGCTTTCTACTTGGTTAAAAGGAAGGGAGCAGAAATGCCAGCAGCTGGCAAGTGCTGGCAGAACAACTGCCAACAAAATTAAGTAGCTACTCTCACAGCATATTCCTGCTCTCTCTACACTTGTGTTTTAGCCACAAGTCTTAAAGGAATTTATTGGACTCTGTTAATTTTAAATTCTCTGTCACTGTCTGTGACTTTCCAACATTAAAATACCCTTATTCAAGTGAAGCAATCATCAGCTCTTTTTGCTTTTTCCCAAGTGTTTGCACAGGATTTACTAGTGATGATGATTGTGTATGTTTGTCTCTGTTTACATACATCACTATGATTTGTCTGTGCACCAAACGTTACCCAGATGTTAAGACAGAAGAGAAGAGAAGAGAAAGATACTGGGGGGGAAACACCAGTACCAACAGCAAGGCAAGGCCGGGGTTACACCCTGTCAAGAGGGCAAATTCAGCCTTGGTAATAGTTGGCTGAGAAAAGGAAGCTGGGGAATGTCACAAATGTCTTGGTAAGTGGATTGGAGTCTGCGTGTGTTTTAATAGTCTCATCACATTGCCACAAATACTTGATTCTATAGCTGTTGTTCAGTTCTGCTTTTCCACTAAGATTGATGAGACTGTTTGTGTGCAAGAATTGAGTTCTTCGATATTAGTTGTTTGCATTGCTCTGTATGTGCTTCAGTCAGCCAAGCACTCAGGCATTCTGCTAGCTTTCAGCACTTGAGTGTTTACCTGGGAGTAACCAAGTCTTCTGATGTGCTTCAAGTTAGGCAGTCACGGAACTGCGACTTGTTTCCTGCATCTGTGTCCAAGAAACGAGTTCTCAAATTGAGTAGAGTAAGTCTGGGGCCCTAGCAGATAAATAATTCTTTTCTTTAGCTATGGCTCACAAGTGCATTTTAGATTTTCACTTTTAGGAGGAAAAAAAACCAAACACCCAAGGCTTTCCTCATTCTGTGTGTTAGAAGGAAGTGTTCATAGTAGTCTGACACTTTACTCCTTGTTAATAGCAATCCTTGGAAGGTATAAAACATTCTGTGGAAGACCCTACTATTACGGTTCTGTTAAAAAGGAAAAACTTCCCAAATGATAGAACTAAGAGAAAATAATGTCCTTCCCATAGAGATTTTTCATAGCAAATGCATAGTTTTTCATTAGACAAATTAGGTTTGTTACTTCTGTTGCATTTTTTGTGAGCTTCAAACAACTGAGCAGAAAGATAATCTATTAATTCTATAATTCTTACATAAGATGAGGCTTCTTTTCTGGATGTTTGCTTTCATTCCATGTACATATAACTTTTCTCATGGTGCATAAATGCACTACATCGCAGGCTTGTGTGTGTTTTGATTTTTAAGCAGGTTGATTAGGGGAGATCTAAGAACAAAGATATGGTTTTTTTTATGCTAATATTATTTATAAAGGTAAACGTAAGCTTCCTTCTTTGCTGGTGTGTAAAATTTAAATATTTAGTATACTGTGAAATTTCTTTTCTAGCCACTTTTCTTGCTTCACAAAAAGTAGTTACCAGGGAAAATGGTTTTGTAGAGGTCTAGGAATTCAGCTAGACACCTTCTTGAAATGCCAGTCTGCCCATTTCATTTCCAAGAATATACCTGGTTTACATGGTGTGCTCTATAAATGCTTCATCTGTGCTTTCATCTCTTGATAGTGATAGTCCAGCACCTTCTACATGGTGCATTTCAAAGATAAGAGCGCTGGTGTAATCATGCCCAGAGGGAACTTCTGATGCAGGGTTGCTTAACACCAGTTTTCTATGCAATCTGCATTTACTTTGTGGTAGTATACTGTGTCACTAGTAAGCCAATTCTATTCTGGAAAAGCCCTTTAAAATCTATGCAGAGTTGTCAGTTTAAAATTAATTATTTTTCTTCATATTCTAAGAACAACTATAATGGAAGAACTTAAGAACAACTACACCTGCAGTGTTTATACAAAGGTGCGTTTGGATACTGTATTAGTGGTAGTCAGTGAAGAAGAATGTATTGCATTCATGTCTATTAGTGTCACCAGGCTTTTGCAGTTAATTATTTCTGTGTGACCACATGTGCTAATAGAGCCACAGCACTTACAGAGCACAGTGCAGGGGGGTGAGTGCTTTGTACTGGGTAATATGTGAGGTGAGGTCAGTAGTTACACGTTTCCTTTCAGAGCCTTGATTGAAGAGAAACCATGTGAGGAGGATGCCTGTGCACTGGGATCAGAAGGATGGCTCGGTTTAAAGATGCTAACATGTTCCTCCATGCCCTGGTGACCTGGGGATAGTGTGCATCAGAACAGCTAAGGCAGTATCTCAGGACAAGCACACCAGAAGATGGCAAAAGAAGCTTCTTTTAAGTAGTGAATGAGCTAAGGCCTCTGTGGAGTGACCCAAACAGAGAGGTCATAAATTACACGTTGCATACAAGATGTCCTTTCTGGGAAAGATTTCAGTAAATATTTGGTCTTATGAGATATATCCAGAAGGCAGAAGCTTAATCTTGAGAGTTTCTGCACAAGCCAGAGGAAAAGACTCTCTATAACAGATAGATGAGTTTTGTGGCAGTAGAAGGAAGGAAGGGCTTTTCTAGAGACACCCTGTCCACCCCACTCCATCTTGTCCCTCTCTTGTACGATCAGTTCCCCATCTCAAAATGCAGAGTTGCTCTCCTTTGCTGTTAGCTAAACCTGGTGGGCCAGCTCTGCCTCTGGTGCTGCCTCTTTTTGATTTCTTTACACTATGGATGAGTTTGGCACAGTAAGTCACTGAGCAGTAAATTGTCTATTAACTGTGCAAGCAAAAGTGTATTTAAAATGACCTAATGTACACTGCAGTCAGCTGACAAATGTAGCTAGCTCATGCAGATTGTGGGAATTCACACGGCTGGCTCAGCAAAGGACTTGGCCAGATTTCCTCACAAAATTAGAGAGAAAGCCTGCAGCATCACACAGTTCTTCATAAACTTCACTGCAGGCAGTTAATGTTGTGCAAAAAACTGTGTCACCAAAGGACACTGTCAACTTCAGAATTATATTTCTGTCCGAAAAATGATTTAAGAGTTTACTTTTATCTGGATTTACTCCAACTTTAAAGAAGCTAACAGAGTTGTTCAGTCATTTCCCTTTTATTAGTGCACTGGACAAACTTTTATGTAATAATTTAGCTTTTCTCAGAAAACAAAAAATATGTTTCTAGTACAACTAAAAAAATGTTAAGTACCTTCTAATTGAAAGATTTCTAGTCAAGAAATGTTAAAGCGTTATTTTTCAAGTAAAAAAAAACCCAAGCTGGCAGTGGCCTTTAACAGAATAGTGCTTACACTGATATTTAATGTTTGCTTTCACATCAGTGCCCAAAAATGCAGAATGCCTGGAGTGTAATGCAAAACTGTGTGTGTGCATTTGCTGCAGTGCTGAAAAGTGCCTGTACATCAGTAGGAAACAGCAGTGCTGCTCCATTTTTTCCCTATTTCTTGTAGATTCTTGTGTCTACAAATGGTACTGAGTTGTAACTACCATTTATGTTATGTCTGTGATGAATGTTACAGTTGCAATTCTCTTTTAATTAATATGCATTTTTCAGTTTGGTCCATGTACAATGCGTAGGAAGTCTCCTGGTTTATTAATTTCTGTCTCTGTTTTTTTCAGATTCTGTTGGAGGTTCTCATTTTTTAAGAGAAAGTACACAATCAAATGCAATATATATTTGTTTGAAAGATATATTTGATTGTTTAGGAAAATTACTAAAATGTTGTTTATAAGTAACACCAATGCTTTCATTTCAGTCAAAGTATTTGTTATATTGAACAGTCAGGGAGACTTGCCCAGTGAAGCCCAAATTTGCTTGGTTCAGGCTGCTCTGGGTAAGAGTTACGGCAGCAGCAGTGGCTATGATCTTGTGCTTTGCACAGAGGGAGAGTAGAGAAGGCTAAACCTAGTTTGGATATTTGCCACTGGTGAAGACTGACCAGTGGGCAGTAAGCAGGTGGCACCGCTGTCTCCAGATGTGTGCAGCCTGTGACTCATGGTACTTTCTTGGGGTGCCCAGGAAAAGCTGCCTCACATGGCTTTTGTCACTTCGGTAGTGATGTGGGGTTTTTTAAGAGTGACAACACTGATGCGTAGCTTTAAGACCTTCCCTACAGAACAAATGTTTTTAAAGCTTAACCCTCAGTGGTGCCCAGGTTCTGAAAAGTGCATCTCAGATAGGGAGCTGGGTTCATTCCGCCCTCGCATCTCTCTTCCTTTAGTGTGTCTGCTCTAGCTGAGAGCAGAGATGCTAATCACCAAGGCAGGAAAAGGAGGAGGAGGAGACCTATCCTTTAGAGGTAGCACCAACAATCACTACTGCATTAAGTGTCTGCCAAGGAGACTTCCAGTCACTGCTGACTTGTGCTGATTCACACTAGCGGACTGAAAATGAAAACATTTCTGCTAGCTTCCAGCCCTTGGAACTGCTCAGATCCATTAATATGACAGTAGCACATTTTGATTTAAACACTGCAGTGAAAAATTAAAAAGGCAGAAAGGAAAATCCTTTTTTATGTTCCCTCAACAGCCCTATGTTAAATCATATTTAGGGTGGTGAGACAGTGTTTCTATTTTCTTTGTGCAGATGTGCCTTATTATGTCAGTGAAAATACCTTTGTACACACCTGTCCAAAGGAAGAAAGATTTTCACCATCAGTTACTCTAAATGTGTTAGGTGTTCAGCTATCCTTTAGTTAGTTCCTCATTGACCTAGCGTTTTGTAAATACTGCCTGAGCATAGGAGAAAATGAGCCAGATTTCACTGTGCTGTCAACAGGGTTGCCGTAGGAAGGGTAGCATCCGAGGCTTTAAAGAAGGCGCTGCTTTTCCTCATGTGTTTCCCAATGGTTACCTGCTGTGGAACTTGCTGTGGTGGACTTGAAGTTGACTTACATAGCTGTAACTATGGGCTCATGAGTAACTTGTACTTAAGCATTTTGTGCAACTTCTCAATGGGGAGTGAGGGAGGTGCTTAAAGAAGACCTGAGATGCTTTTGTCTAAAAGTATTCTGCTCAGGGCATGAGATGAGGCTGCAGGAGTGTCCCGTTTGCGCAGTAGCATGTGTTCTTACTTACACCTTGTGCTTACATCACATCATATGGGTGAATCTGAAGGGATTCAGATTCACCCTTTCTGAAGGGTGAATCTAAGGGATTTGAGGAGCTGCTGTTGTGCATCTCTTCCTCCACGTATAAACCTTGAGCATATAGAATGATAAGGAAATGGCTGTGAATAGCCGTGTTCCTATGCTGTGTTTGTAAAATAATTTGGAAGTAAAATGTTCTTTTTAAGAGTATATACCAGCAGCAGTACCAGTTCTTAGTATCTATGTAGAGTCTCATAATTCTTTGTAGAGGAAGGAGAGCGCTGCATTTTCTCTTCTGGCTAGCAACTCCCTTTTGCAGCCAGACTTGGCCAGTGCTTCAGATACGCCATTTCTGAGTAAGCGTTGGCTGGTTCACTTTCCTGCTCGTTGGTGGTATGAGGCTGGGCTCTGAAAGCATCATATCTCCCTCAGTGATGTCTCCCTCTGCAAAACAGGATTAAGTCCAGTTACCCAGGTTTGGAGTGCCAGTTCAGAGCTCAGCACAGTCATCCCAGGCCAAGTGAGGAATTGGGCTTATGGGGTTTGGCAAAACCATGCATAGGAGCAGTACTTGAAAAATCCAGTATTCTTCTGCAATTAGTTAGTGCTGGTATGTTTGGCATAAATTCAAAGTTGGTTGAGATTTAATGTGTTTGTATTTGTAATGAAGAGGAGATACGTATATTCAGCACCGTCACTTTTTTCTGCACCATTCTTGGTGTGATCACCTCTCGCACGTAGGCCTGCCGAGCTCTCTGTCGTTAGTACTGTTCTTTAATGGAGAAAGTAGCATTTTGATCTTCTTTGCAAGCCACACAGCGGCAGTTAGACTCTTCATGTCTGTAGTGTCTGTCAAAATCTGACCATGATGTTGCTATTGGCAGAAAACATCCCTACCAGTTACACTTTTATGTGAATTCAATTTCAATCATTAGTTGTCTGATTGATTTTTTTTGTTTGTTTGTTTTTATTGCATCTTCTGAAAGCCAAGTTAAAAATTAGGAAAGATGCCATTGGATTTTTTTAATGGGAATTCACCATTGGTTCATTCTATGTTCTTTCTTTATTTCTCTTTTCTAGCTACTGATGCTACTTATATCTGTTTTGCTTAATAGAGGAGGATCGCAGAGATATTTTTGTCCCTTATCCTATGACTTTCTGGGATTTTATAATAAGACAACAGCCCTGTACCTCGAAAGGGGGAGGATAAGAGCCTCTAGTCTTCAGATGGATGAAATGTCAGTATCTTTAGGCATCAGGAAGGAGCAGTGCCTGTTTTCTTAGAAAATAGCACTGGCATATCAAAGATGGCAAGAAAAGAGAATCTTTCCCCATTCAAAATGAGGGGGCCCCACAGTGGATCCTATATAGGCTTGGGCCAGAGGGGTGGGGTGGGGAGGGCTGGAAATCAAGAACTCACAAGTCTAAAAGAGAAGTCTTAGGAGGATGGAAAGCGTGATGAACATTTGAACTTGGAACTTGTTTATGGAAGTTTCACTGAGTCAACACAGTGGTTGCAAAGCAATACCTGCTTTTATAATA
The DNA here is from genome assembly GCF_036417535.1 of Chlamydotis macqueenii. Classification (NCBI taxonomy): domain Eukaryota; kingdom Metazoa; phylum Chordata; class Aves; order Otidiformes; family Otididae; genus Chlamydotis; species Chlamydotis macqueenii. The sequence goes on along the minus strand of NC_141567.1, from coordinate 17,879,617 downwards.
TAGAAGTGTAGCTATTTACTGATCCTCATTATTATTCAGAAGAAATGCATAATGCTTAAATAAGACAAAAAATTATCCCCTAAATAGATAAAGGACTACATTTTCATTTAAAATTATAATAACATTAATCTTTTTTTTTTTCCCCTAATCTATTTTACTAGACTATTTTGAGGATTGTGGTCCTTGGCATATGGGATTACATTGAAAACAAAATAGAGGTAAGCACTCCTACTCTTCCTATTATTTTTGCAGCAAGCACAGCAAAAATATTAAGAACTGCTTTGGGTGGCTTTGTAATAGATCTGATGCAATACAGGATCTTTTAACTCAAGTAAATGTGCACATTCTTCTCATTATGTGCGTGCATACGTACCTGTGTGATGTAGTCCCTTTTTCGGTGAGAGACTCAGAAGAGTGTGATATTTGGAAATATTTTGTTAAGGGAGAGATTGTGGGGTTTTTTCTCTGTGTCTGTTTATTTTGTTGTTAGAGCTGTGCTAGTCTAACTGTTGATACTGCTACTCTGAAATAATGAACAATAAAAGTTAAAATTGTCGTGTGACTTGCGTAACCCCATTCTCGTAATCAAATTGAAATTAGAACTGGTTGAAAAATTGTGTGCAATTTTCTGGTAGGAAATACTGGTTTGGCAAAACCCTCAAATTTTATTGTGAAATTATTTTTTAAATTAAAATGAATTATTATAAACAATATAATTTGTACCTCAAATTAAAAATGAGGTAGAATGTGCATACTGTTGCAGAGACAGATAAGGAAATGCATGTGTTTTAAGTAACACATAATCCCAATCTGAGCAGAAATCTGGAGATCTGGAAAATTAAAAGCTCTTTCTTGGTACTGCCTGATAAACTAACACAGCACAGGATACACTGGAAGAAAATCTGGGTGTTCTCGGAGCTTAAGTGAGTCTAGACGCTTGCACGTTTTTGTAATAAAGTTGTAAACCTTTTAACTCTTTTTGCTTAGAAACTGAAATGAAACTTAAGTTATTGATCCAGAAATTCTTCTTATTGAGGCTAAATGCAGCAATTTCTGGTAATTTATTTTGGTAATTTGGAATGGAGTGATATTGTTCCCTGCCTATCAAACGGTGGCAGTAAGAAGGGTTTCTTTTCAATACACTGACTTGTTATGCGCAATTCTGAATGTGTGGTGCTTATAAAATCTATGTCTTGCCTCCTTATGCAACCCATTAATCAGTGGTCTTTGGCAGCTGGCAAGGGTCTCAGCAGGAAAGAGAACATGGTATTCTGTTCTGCCCTGCTAGGTGAATGTAGGACAGCCACAACGCTGTTGCCAATTTGCTCTGAAATGTATTTACTCATGCATTTCTGTCTAATACTTTGCACAATTGCCTTTTCTGATCTAATCCCAATGCAACTAATGTCAAATAAATCATTCTGGATAGTCCTCATTGTCAAAATCCTTGAAAACCTAGCTGCCCAATAAAGGTTAAGAGCAGAGTGTCTTTCTGTCTTGATGCACAGGCGTTCCCACACACATTGTGTAGTCAGGATGTGGCTAAGAGCCATCAAGTCTCTTTGCTCCATCTTTTTCTACTTGTCTTCTTGATCTCTTCATTTAGACAGTAAGATCTATGGGCAGTGACTGTATGCTTTTTTGGTATGACAGTATGCCAAGTAACAGGTAATAAATACCAGTGATAATAAAGCTCTTTGGCTGTAATAGTATTTAGGCTATCACTTCTACTTGGGGATTTTGGCCAGTATTTCCAAATACCTTCCTCTCTCCCTGCCCTCCCACCACAGTTTATCTCTCCTCACCTCGTAAAATGCACTAAGGAATTCTGTTGTGCTGCCTAAAAAGGATGCAGCCTTTCTGGTGCTTGGCCACTTCTCATACCCGTTTCAAATATGTACCATAATTGCATTTCTTTTGGGAAAGTGGGAGCCCTTTAAGACCCCAGGCAGGAATGGCAGGATTATGATCTTTAGGAAGGATTTGAAAAAACTGATTTCTCTCTAGGTGTTTGATGGTGCTGTCATAATCCTGTCCTTGGCACCAATGGTGGCCTCGACAGTGGCCAATGGCCCGAGCAGCCCATGGGATGCTATCAGCCTTATTATCACACTACGAATATGGAGAATGAAGAGGATCATTGATGGTGAGTGGTGATTCAGTTTGTAACTCCAAGAATTACCTGACTGGCTGGGAAAAAAGAGGTTTTAAAAATATTGAAAGATTGCTTGCCACCGCTGTTTCTATTCTCCTTGCCCTTACATTTTAAAAGCACTGAACAGAAGAGTTATGACTCCCATGGAGGAGAGCAGGTCTCAAGTTTATGGCTGTATCTCCTGTTCCCTCTGAGCCTTTATAATTTTTTGGTTTGTTTTTTTCTGTTAGACACCTTCACATCCCCTATCCTGTAAAGTAAGTGTCCTGACCTGCTTCCTGTCTTTTGCCACCAAATGTCATTCCTGATTCTGCAAAATAATTACTTCCAATCTGCTTTTCTGATATTTGCTGCACCCTCCCTATTTCCATACAGCTAACTCTCTCTTGGGGCTTCCTTTTCCAAGTTCTTGTCTGTAATACAGTTTTTATGTCAGATTCCAAGAGCCTTTTCTTACCGTGGAGGTTTGGTGCTGAAGGGGCTCTCTGCAGAGCTGGTGTGCTGTGCAGCACAATAATGAAGCGTATATTGGTACCATTTTGCTCAGACCTCTGTGGGGAAGCACTGGGAGATATAAACCCCCAGCAAGTCAAGGTTACAGAGAGCAGAACCAGTGACTGGGCCTGGAAGCAAGGACTTCAGTGTAGGCTACTTTGTGTTCAGTGATTTCAGGCATTTCAGGTTACAGGAAAAAGAGATGGAAAAGGAATAAATGAAGGGTCCCTTTGCTCATGTGTGAAAAATCAGAGTCAAGTTCTTATTTTGGGTTTAGATGCCCAGGAAACCCTGTATTCAGAGTTGAGGAAAGATTGTAGCCCTCTGGCTGAAGCATTCAAGAAAAGTTTAGGATCTTTCAGAAAACACCAAGGATTGCAATATGCATTGAACAGCTTTGCTGATCAATCTGAATTTGCTATAGTTATGACAGGAGCAATATTTCCAGAGGCATTCAGAAGACCTATTGAAAACTGGGCTGTAACTTGAAAAGCAGTAGAAGATAAATGCCTTTTTGTTTTTTAAAATGTGCTGCTTAGTCTGCTATTTCCATTAAGGACTTATTTCTTACCACAAAGTCTAGGAATTAAATACTTAGGTCTCTGGAATAGTTCTTTTCCTAAGGGAGCCATGCCATTCAGGTTTAGAGGGGATGGGCCTAACTAAGCAGAAAATCCTTCTACCCAGCAATTCAGGAAATCTGTGGTAAACACTGGAAAAGATCTTTGTTAGTGCAGCAGAAGCTAGAAAGAGCATGCAGGATGCATTTCAGTTCAGCCAGGCAAATGGAGATCTGACCAAACAAGATCTAGATACTGCTGATGACCTGCATTTCATGTCTTAGAAATCCTTCCCCAGAAGAAACACTCCAGTGCAATTTCTATACGAAATAGTCTAATTCTCTAGATGCAAGTGAAAGGGGTGACATTCTTTGGGCTGTAAAGGTTTTCCCTCTGATAAAACAAAAAACAAATCACAGCTGGGTTACTCTAAGTGCTTATTTGTATTTTCCAGCCTATGTCCTTCCAGTGAAAGTGGAGATGGAGATGATGATGCAGCAATATGAGAAGGCAAAGGTTATTCAAGATGAACAGCTGGAAAGACTAACCCAGATCTGCCAAGAACAAGGGGTAAAGTTCAGTTACGTTTTTATTTACACATAGCTTGTCATAGCAAATCAAACAGTTCATGTACTTTGCTGCAAGCTGAGGTTTGAGAAGTATTGCTGGGACTTCTGTTGTAAGGTGACAGGTCTCCGTGTTAAGGAAGCATCAGCTGCAGCCAGGATGTTGTCAGCATGCTATTTGTCAAACAGCAGTTGTCTCCCTCTGCTGCTGTGCTTGTGTTTTTTGAGGTGAGGAAAACAAATGTGAGAAATAGAGAAAGAATGCTTCCAGTATGTCATTTATTGAATGAGGACAGCTAGCTTGCCGTAGTACTAAGAACATGCAAAAGTCATTGCCATTGTTGGAGACTGCAGCCGTATTAAGGCCGTATTCCTAGGAAAAGTATATATGGCTGAAAGCTAATGAGTCTCCCTGCTTTAAATGCAGAAGGCAGCTTCCCTGTAGGTCAGTCAGAGACTCTTTTGGCAGACTCACGGTGTTGCAATAGAAGCTTCTAGTTGCTGGAAGCAAGTCAAGATTTAAGACTCTTCTCAGGCCCCCAAATGTTCGTCTTGAGGTAAGGGAAGATGAAGCTTAAAGTGTCTCAGATTAATATATTTATGTGAAAAAGGTGTAAAACCGCTGTTTGGGCAATGAGCCGGGAGGTTTTGCAGTTTGTCTCATGTAAATGAGTTCTTGAATAACCTGCTTTAAGGCAGATACCAGGCATGTATGTTGAGGCCCAGGCTAAGCAGGGCAATCAAACCACAATGGAGGGGTCCCCCAAGACTTACTGCTTGTTTCAATTGTAAGGGTAATTATGAGGTGTCCAAATAAAGCCTGGAGATTTCTAGCTTCAGCTTCCTCTTCCCACTTGTGGTAGGTGCTTTTCAAATACAAAATGAGGAGACCTGTAAGACTGAATGGCTCGATCAGTCAAAAAGTTGAAGGGCCTGAGCAGACAGGAGGAGAGGCAACATGTCCCAGAACAGGCCAACTGTCCAAAAGGTGCATAATCTGAAGCAGGATTTTAGGTGCCCCTTTTTTTTTTTTTTTTTACCGAGGAACCTAAAATACTTGTGAAACTATCAGTATTTAGGTCCCCAAATGGCTTTTTAGATTTATTTCCAGGTCTCCTGGATCTCAGCCTAGGATTCTGCCATGGACTCTTGGTGCTGTTAGGTTGCCTTATCTGTGTGATGAATTTGGAAGACCTGTTGACAGTGTGTGTCATTTCATAACACTGTTTTTGACAGTCTCTCATGTTAGCCATAACAAATTTCTAAACATTTTGCTTGACTTTTGCCAAAAACTAGTTACTTCCAACTATGTAAATATCTTCAGTGACAAAACTGCAGTCCTCTTCATCACAGCTTTACACAATGATATTAAGTGATTCATGCTTCTGTCATGGCTGTGGAATGAACAATGGAATGGTATGTACCCCATTTTACAGGGGAGAGATTATTCTTTGACCAAATGCAATCGGCAAATCAGTGATTTCTTGAGTGCCATTGCGGTATTTTGTCTATCAGCCCATGCTATTATACTAAAGTTCTTGACAATCATAAATTTGAAAGCATTCATTTTTAGGAAGTGTATTGTGCAGCCAGGTAACATTCTCAATCTCTAAACAATTTTCAGTATTAATATTTTATAGTCTTTGAGTAAAGGTGGGCTCGTTATCCCAAGTCGGGTTCAGGAGCAGCTTCTGCCACTGTCTGTTTTGATCCTTCTCTGCATGCCTGGTTTGCAAAATGTGTGAGCGTAGCAGCCCTAATGTGAGCTCTGGTGGATGCAGCATAGCTGTTCATCAAGCACAGAGAAATACTGCATTGGTAGATGAGTAAATCTGTGAAAACAGAGCAGGTTCTCTCCTAGCTTTCAAGTGTCATCAGCTATGGAAAAATATGGACTATATAAAAATGACAGCATACTAATCCCTCTTATTTTACTGTCCTGACTTGCTGCCAAACAAATGTCTCAGCTCTATAATATGAGGTAAATGTACTAATTTGCTACAGTTAGCAACATAAGACATTGACACAAGTACTGCATCGTTCCTTCGTAAATTAATAGCTTCATAATTCAGTCAAGAACGAGTTGTCAGCATTATAATATTCACATTAACATTGTGTACAGTATCTGGTGGGGAAAAATGACTCCTAATGCTGTTTAATGTCTTAAATTCTGCCAGGTTTTTGCTTTTTCATTTGATCATCTTTCCTGACCTTTTTAAAGGATTGCTTGTTGATGGAGTTTAAGTGTGCATGTCTGTGTTTTTGAGTGAAGGTTTGCCTACAGTAGTCTGGCTGTTCTCAAATATGGAGTGCCAGCAAGGAGGGATTCCAGTTTGCCTTGTCTGTGTGGTGCCACCTCTGGCACGGGCAGGTGGGGTAGCTGGGAGCTGCCCACAGGGACGGACCTATTGCCTTGGGTACATGCTGGGACACACCGCTGCCAGCCCGCATAGGAAGAACGGGCAAGCCACCATGCTAACCCACATCCCAGCAGTGGATATAGATACTGATTCATCCTGAGGCTGCGTCTTTGTGACCACACTGATGATTTGCATTTATTTAATAATTACAGACAGGGCTGAAAATGTTCCTGTTAGAAAGGTTTGCCGGCACTTCCTTTTCTGAGATCCTGTGTTCAGTTTCTTACTGCTTTGCCATTTGTCAGGCAGTTCTCAAGGTCTGGCATCTTCTGCAGATGAAATGATTTTGAAAGTTTCTGACAAAATATTCATTATTTCTGAAGAGGAATTGGGGAAAAAATGAGCCTGTTTTGTTCGGGATTTAAAACAAAAACAATTGGTGGCCAGTTCTCTGAGAAATCTCATATCTTCTTGTTCTGAAGCTGGTACATAACATTTGACAGGCAAAAATTGAGTTCCTGCTTTAAAAAAAAATAAAAGCAGGAAAGATGGAACCTCCTTTAATCTTACTTTTTGAATTCTATTTCTTTTGTCACTTGTATATTTTTTTGGCCAGTGATAGCGTATCACAACTATAAAGTACATTTCCATTCCTGAATGACATTAGAGACGTACTTTTGCAAACATGAAAACTCTTTCCAGATGTTGATTTTTGGCTAGCCATACGTCTGAAAACCAGAATATATTTTATAAATTATAGCTGCGTGGACCACCACTTTGTTCTCTGTAGTACCCCACTGAAACTGTTTGAATAGTTTGCTGTTTTATTTATTCTCCACTGACCAAGAAAGAAGTCATTAAAAAGGAGTGGAGCATGAGAGCAGTCAAGGCAGAAAACACTGAAAGGGCTGAGATGGCTGTACAGGACTTCACAGAACATGAGAAACATTAACAATCACAGTAACAGGGATTTCTAAAAATGGGTAACAGTAAAAAAGTCTCACTGCAATTACTATCAAGAGTACAGAGTATATTGGTGATGGTATTGTTTTATCAGAATAACTTAAATTGCAAAACAAAGTTCCAAAGTTTCATTAACAATGCAGGGAAGATTGCTTTTTTCCTCTGGAATCACCTGTACAGGAATTTCCGTTTTGGATAATAGATCTACTTACATGATCTTTTCTGCGTCACTTTCATAAGAGTCATTCAACTGAGTACACTCCAGCCAAGACCATGTATTCAGCCTTAACACAAGAGCTCCTTTTCTGTCAGCTGCTATAGAATTGAGTTTTTAATCATTCTCAAAGCTGCAACAACTATGGAAGCTATAATTTCTTTTCTATCTTGGAATATGATTTGTACAACAGCTGCTATTTTAATGACAGGGCTATTTAGCTGGTTAAATTACCTATCGGAGAAATAACTTATGTTATCCTTTTGCAATAATTTTAATTTATTTCTAACTACCAGTCATTTTCTTGGTGGATGGAAGGCAGCCAAGGTCATCTCGTGTTTCATTCTGCCTGTAAATCATTAGTTTGCAACTGTCTCCTGGTTTTTATTGTTACCAACAATGGCTAAAGTAATGGAAGTAAACATTGGATTGTATCCCAGTGGCAGATGAGTTTTAGGGCAGGGCATTTGTACAGACAGCAGTAATAGAATTGTGCAAAGTTATTGCTCCCGCACTAGACTTGTGTAAGCTTCTGGCTGAAACGTTCAGTGATCTCTCTGAAACTGTCAGTCGTACTCTGTTGCTAGACTGTTGAAGGGAAGTACTGTATGATTCACCGCTAAGTCCCTTTTAAAGTCTTACACGTGTGTTGTGAAATACCAGATAGAATGGGTGGCTCGTTTTATAAAACCAGGTATATAAACTGAGATGTTGTCTGGAGCTCTGGGTAGGTCTCTGTCATTTTACCTGCTTATAAATAATCACCTAATGCATTCTTTGAGTGAGGAAGTGCACAGGTGTGCCCCGTAGTTCCTTCTGGTTTGTTTCCTGCTACAAGAGTACATAGAGCAAATTTTGAAAACGGTAAATAAGTTTAAATTTACCATCAATGAACTTTCTCTTCATGCCTGACAATCCAGTTACTCATTCTTACATGAGAGTCCGTATCTCCCTTTTTCTTTATAATAAGTATATTTTCCCATTTATTACACCTTTATTGCTCTCTCATGGGAAGGTGTAGTCAGGCTCTTCTCAGAGGTGCACAGTGGCAGTACACAAGCTCAGAATGTGCAAAATTCCTATTAAATATGAGGACGGACATTTTCACTGGGATAATGGTCAGGCACTGGAGCAGATTGCCAGGGCGGCTGTGGTGTATACAACCTTGGTGGTATATACAACCTTGGAAATACTCAACACTTGTCAGGACAGGCTTTTTGCAGCCTGAGCTAAATGGCCTTGCTTTAGGCGGGGTGTTGGGCTAGATGGCCCCCACAGGTTCATTTCAGCCTACGTTATGCTGTGATTCTATGAAATTTTCAAATGTATTTTTTCCATTGCAAAGTATGTTAGGAATGTTTTGATAAAGGAATCCACCAGAAGCTACCAAAGTATACATAAAGATAATGAATATCGTTGGTGTCCTGGTAAATAATGTCAGTAGCCGTCTCAAGTGGACCAGTTCATACTTCTCTTGAGTCAGGAGATGGTTTACCTTAGTCTCCTCGATCGCAACAGGTTATCTTTCACACAACAGCATTGTTTGCCCACTGGCTTTCTGTGGGATTTACAAGATTCTTAACACAGAGCTGCTGCCTGTAAGTAAGTCTTAATTTAAACAAGTCAAAGTGGGTGTATAAGTTTGTATGCTTTTCTTTTCCTTTTTTCTTCATGTTATGCATAATATGCATCCTTCCTTACAGGCTGAAGGAAGCATGGTCTACCTGAAAATATGAAATGTGATTTTGTCAGTACAGCTCTCCTGCACTGCTCTATATTAGAGATGCCCAGCTCTGCATTCAGATAGCTACATCAGCTCCTACTGCAAATAGAAATTTCATGTGTTTAACTTGGCCCAGAATTTTTACTTAAAAAGACTGTTATATTTTATACCTTTTAATGATTTATTTAAGCTGCCCTAGACTGCATGACATGCAGTCAGAGCAATCTCATTAGCTCTTTTACACATTAGAACTGCCCCAGGTCAGTGTTCAATATAATGTTCAATAGATGTAAGCACCTACAACATAATTTGCTCGTGCAGTCTCTCATTGAGTTATGCCTGTAAGGAACACCCACTTCTCTTAGGCTTAACCTTTGTTTTTAGTGGGTGGCTTTTAGTGGCCAAAATTGTATTCCAGCTTCTACAGTATCTTGGGATAATTTTAAAGTAATAATTGGAAACAATTAATATTGAATGAATCTCCTTAGTAGATGCATGCCTTTTGTGAGCAAAAATCTCTGTTTCTTGTTCAACTTCCCTAGATATTTTATTGAATGTCCTTTCATTTTCTTAAATCAATCCTTACGATAAATTGTGATTTTCCATCCCACCTAGTCCTTTTTTGAACATGTTAGAGGCTTAGAGAGTTTAGGTTTGCATTTGGAAGCAGCAGATAGAGCTGGGTTTTGGCTCTGTCTTATTCTCTGTGTCTGTAACAGAATTATGGTTCTGCATCTCTGTGGAAAGTGTTTTATGGATCACTTCGCATCAGTAACCATGAATGTGGGAGTGAGATAAACACCATTATTGCAATAAATACCCTCTTCTCTGTCAATAAAAAAATAACTGTTACATACGTATTTAATTCTGGCTTTTCACTGTTTTAGTGATGACATAGACTTCAGGGCAAACTTGAAAGGGACCTGGAAGCTGACCATCTGAGGTAATGGAAAAGTGGAAGGGAGAGCCCGTGTTAACCAGCTGCAGCTGCGTGGTTTTGGAGGCAACATCAGTTTCTGCTGTTATCTTCCTGAACATTTCTATGTGCTGTTACTCACCTTGCACATGATGTTGAAGTCCAGAACACTGTTCTGCTTTACTGTGCCTAGGAATTCAATCCTCATATCTGTGTTTTTGAGTCTCATGTTCAGTTCTGGATTTTAGACCAGCTGAACTTGCTCAATGTTAAGAGCTGAAAATAAGACAAAGCATGCAGATTGTGTTTGCAGCTAGCAATAAAAGAGGGTTCACGTATCACTTTTCAAAGTTGCAGGTCCTGCATACACTTCTCATCCTCAGGCAGTGGATGCGGGAAGCGTTGCATGAGCCTAACCATCAGGTCTCGGTTTCAGTTTCTGCTAAAATGTGACGTTTGTGCACTCTTCGTAAGCAGGTGCTTCCTCTGCTGCTGTAGGCACAAGCATGTATTTCTGCCTTTCAAACATAAGATGGCAGCAAAGCCTCTTGTAGAACCTCTGGTAATGTCAGAAATAGCTGTTCACCTGAACGAGCATGGTGGTCGTTGTCTCTGTGGATTCTAGTTTCTCATGCTGTCTGCGTGGCTGGGATTCAACCAAGGTAGTACGTTTTCTTATGTAAACAGGAAATAAAGAATTGTTTGGGCAAAGTGTAGTTGTCCAGCATGGTGATCCTGGTAATGGTTGCAGGCTGCTACTTGGTCCAACGTGCCAGGCTGAGTAGTTTATAGCTTGTTGGCAGAGCCGTATTAATAAAATTTATGAACTCATGTATTAAAAACTGGATGGTGACCGGGCATGGAAATTGTTAAGATTGACAATAATCAGTGGATATTTGGAAACGCTTTCTTTATTGACTGGAACATGTAAGTGGGCATCAGAAAGTCTGGTCTCTTCCCCCATTTTTGCCATAGGTTTACTGTAGCAGGAAAGATCACCTCATGTGCTTCCTTTCTTCACATCTGTAAAATGCAGTGATTCCCTTCACGCTTTTGATTGTTACAAGGTTCAGCCAGTCCTTGTAAATGCTAAAGCTGGTTAAATTGGGTGTGATGCAGAAATACAATTGTTGAGATGACTTTCAGGTAGTTCTATTTGTGTTATAAAATACCTGCCAATGTTTTTCTCTTCCATGAAAAAAAAAAATCATATCCTACCTCTAGGCCAGAATTAAGCATTTTAGTGGCAATATTTCTTTTTCTGACATTCTTTTTCCTTCTGTTTTTGAAGGATGAAATGTAGAAAAACAGTAATGATGCCTAATTCTTACTGTCTTTTAGTTTGAGTTAGGCAAGTAGATATGGTTAGGTAATTATTTTAAAAAAGAATCTTCAGATTTATCTTTTTTCCTATCATGTTTGAGTGCATTTCTTCTTTTAAACCAAAGGAGTCTCTCAAAAAGTATCTTTCTCCCTTTAAAGGTGAAATGTAAGATATTTGGAGATTTCTTTTTCTTTTGAGTCAAAGATAAAACCTGAAATTTCTCTGTGTTGTAAAGCTGAACTCCAGACAGTCCTTTCATGGCTGAATGACACATTCATACTGGCACCTCTGGTATGGCATGGATGCCCTAAACCTCAGGAAGCTTAGGACCGGCTGGTGAAAGAGTTAGCACTCCCAGTTTCCCACTTCTTCCTAGCTGATAGGTTAACACAGAAAACACCTCTGGGACCTGCCATGGAGGTTTCATTGCAGGAATCGAGGAGCAGGGCTGTGTTTTGACGTTTGCTGATACTACCTGACTCCTCTGACTGCCACTGCTAGAGGACCTTTGGTTAAAAGCAGTGACCATTTCATGCAGCCAGCTGTCTGCAGCTGCCAGACATCTGTCCACTGGTTTCAAGAGAAAGGAATAGCTGTGTGCTGTGTTAGATCCCTCTATCAGGTGGTTTGAATGTGGTCTGGAAAGCTTAAACTGCCCTTTTGCTCTCTAGATTTGAGTCTTGCAGTGGGCCTTCCAGTTATTGTAGTTCCTTCCCTTATGCTCTGGGAAGCAGATAGTCGCCAGATGTGGCAAACTGGAATCCCTTTTTCTTTCCTTTTTTTTTTTTTTTTTCCTTTCTAAACTCTGCAGAAACTCTGTCTTGTTTCCCATCCAGTCACAGAGCTTGGAGGAACTGCTGGTGCTCTGCAGCCTGCCTGGGGTTTGCGCCGTGTCTGATGTGGACCACAGTGGAACAAACTAGGTCCACTGACAGATTCCAAAATCTGACAGCAAAATAGATTTGACTCGGCATCTGAGAGGCAAGAGCCAGAACCAGATTCATTTAGCCTACATGCTGTTACACACCAGGTTTCAAGCACTGAGGTGCTAATTCCATCTCTGTTGTAAATGCAGAGTGACAGGTGCAGTGTGGCTCGCTGTAGCATCGTGCTTTCTGATGGCTTTTCAGGCCTTGAACTATGGGAGGCCCAGCAATGCTAAATTTTAAATGCCTTAGCCTATTACTCGCCTCATTTGCTTTTCTCTCTGAGGCTCTCTAATTAGACATGACTTTGGTCACTGCTGTACTACTGATCTTGAAAAGAGTTTTAAAAAGAGGAAACCCTCTGCTGTGCAGCCCCATATCTGTGCTGGATGGCAGAGGGGAAGGACAGTGGGATCAGTAGGTTTAAAGGGTCTCTGCAGCCTCTCCAGAAGAATTATTTTCCTTCTTGCTTTGTGGAATACCTGTGGCTGTCAAACACAAAAGAAATATGCTGTGTCCATCAGTCAGATTGCACCTGGTAGCTTCTATCTTTTTGTTGATGTTTGCTTTGTAACACCAGTCACGAGGCAAATGCCCTCCTGACTGCAGAAAGTCATTAACTGCCATGGCTCAGATATTTGAGGGGGGTGGCCGGAAGAGTGGCCACCTTCCCCAAGGTTTTCTGCACACTGTTGAGTGCAGAGGATTTCAAGCTGAAAAGAGGACTGTGGAGTCCCTCCCCCTTGCCCAGTTAGTGAGGGAGGACCGTTCTGGGTACTGCTTGGAGAATCTCCCTCCACAGAAAATGTCATTACAAAGTCTAGCAGATTAGGGATGTTTGTCATGAACCTAAATCCCTAGATGCCTGCTAAGAGTGGTCTTCTGTAAAGATTTCATTTGATTTGGCAGTTAGATCTGTTAAAAATTGTCCAAAAGCATATCTTCAGGATGTAGACATGTACAAAATAGAAGACCAGCATGAGGCAGTCATTATTTTTAGGTTATGTGAACGATGGTCCAGCTCACATGGACTCCCGGAGAGCATCAGCAGCTTGGACTCGCATCCCAGTTCAACCACACCGTATGTGCTGTCAGCAGTTTGCAGTGGTTTAGTGATAAAATGAGTCCCTAACTGTAGAATATAGACTTCTGGCCATGCTTATATGACATCAGGATGTGATGTTGTTTTTCTCTCTAGTTTGAAATCAGGCAGCTGAGGGCCCACCTTGCTCAGCAGGATTTGGATCTGGCTGCAGAGAGAGAGGCTGCGCTGCAGGTCCCACATGTGCTGAACAAACAGAGCAGCAACAGGTACAAGGTGGTGGCAACCGAAGATTCGGATGATGAAGCCACCGAGAACATCACTGAGCTGCGACCTCCACGAGGTGAGTGCTGCCCGTGTGCTGCTGCCCGCTGGCACAGCTGCTCCCTTACATGGAGTTACTGAACCCACTAAATACTTTCACTCTACCGGTGAATTGATTACTTTCCCTAGAGACTACATTTTCCCATTTTTGCAAAGAGGCTGCATCTGCGTCAAAGTGGCAGGAGCTGTGTTGTCTTTGCAAATAGATTCTGAACAGACTCAATAAAATTACTCAGGAAGGAAATTATTATGTTGTACCTTCCCAGTGTCCTTATGGTTATATCCATCAAACGCTAAAGAAGCAGCAGCTAAATCAGAATTGCCAAAAGAATAATCACTCAGAAGTAAAAGCAGGGAAATTAAGAACATTGAAAAACAGTTTCAGTCTTTGGCCACTTGCGTTTCTGTGATTTAGAGAGGACCCGTGCATCAGCTGTGAAGCTGTGCTCTCACCAGGTTGCTTTAAAGTGCCAGTGCTGGACAACCCAGCTGTGCCCTGGACTGGGCAGCTCTGGTGCCAGAAAAGTTGCGATGTGCTGTGTAGGCAGCTCCGCTCAGATGTCTAAGTGCCACATGACTAGGGCAAAGAGCAATCCTGTGAGTTGTCTGTTGGGCAGGTGTGTGGTTCAGAGGATTTACCTGTATCCATTTTTATCACACAAGTGCTAGACCGGAAGTATTTCTGGAAAAGACTTGGTTTGTTTTCCTGTGATCCCCCAACCCTTACAATGGACTGCAGAATGAGTCCTGATCTCAGTAACGTTTAACATAATATTCCAGAGGAGACAATGCTTTCTGCCTTAGTGATATACCAGTTTTCCTTGGACATCTTCGCTTGATTATTTAGAAGATGAGCAGTATCTGAATATCTGAGTTAGGGGTTTGCATGGTATCTTTATTTTGGTCAAACGTGTTAGAATTCAAGGCACAGAAGTACTTTAATCAAAAGATTTAAGAGAAAAAGCTCACCAGACATTTTCAAATGATAATCCTTTCAGTTCTCTACAATGTAATGAAAGCATGTAGAAATTGTTTTTGTTTTTTCCTCTTTAATAATATCTAAGCGCTAACCACAATTCAGCCATTAATTATTCCTGATTTGAAATCGTATTTAAAAGCAGACAGTTGAGCAGACTGCCCCCTAAAATGCATTTCCCCCTTTTTTTATAGTATTTCAGAGGTTTCCCCAGTGGATATATTATAATTTATGCATGTGTTCCTTGAGGGTTACATTTGGAACTGGAGAGTGTTGCGCACATTATAAGGAGGCTTGCTGATACCTCAGTGCTGTGGAGATGCATCTAAAAATTCTTCTGTCCAAGGTATTCATTCCAACATCCGGGTTAACACAATTACTCATTATTTGTGTCTCCCTGTAAAATGCTGGCCACACATCACCAAAGCAGACACACAATCTTCAAGATTGATGTCTACATTCAGTTAGAATGATTAGAGAAATTCATGCTTTTCACTGAAAAAATACATTCAGCAAATAAGAAAATGTGCATTACTTTACATATCAGGTAGAGTGCAGTTATGTTTTATATAAATATTCTTACTGAGCATTAATTTCTGATTCCCAGAAGTCATCTAAAAATATAGGAGGAAATATTTTTTTTGTGTATTGTATCATATATTACAAACAAAGCCTTTGTTAGATGGATTGCATGCTTGTCTTCAGAAGCTAAATTCAGGTGACTCTATTTTTACAGTTATCCTTTATGTTGAGTGAGGCAGGAGTTGGACAGAAAAAAATTTCCTGTGGTCTTACAGCAAGAGACAGTCATCCATGGTAGTCTGCCATCGTGGTGGACTGCTAAAAAGGGGCTCAATTAAGACTGCATGAGAAACCAGAAGCCCAGCAATAATGTTCAGTGCTTTAGTTCCTAATCCAGGTAACAGTCAATTGAGGCAGAGGATTTTATATGTAATTTCCTGGGTTATTTTGCAAAGGAAAGAAGTAGTAAGCTACCAAGGCTTTGAATCCTGCACTAGCAATGCTGGCTTCGAGGTTGCTTCTGTGTAGGCTACAGGACTTCCAAAGCTCAACTAACAACTTGAGAAGACAGTTACACCTGGGGAAGAATGATCATGAGCCAGCCCTGCCTGGTTCTTTTCTCTCCCCAGCTTGACTGTGTCTTTCTTCTCCAGCTCTCCCAGTACCAGCTTGCACTCCCAGTAAAAAGCTGGCTGTTGCTACAGCAGGTGTCACCGTTATCACTTTGGCCTGCTGTCAGCATTGTCGTCTACATCATGGCCATTCTGACCAATACATGTATCAGCAAACCTGAATGCGGTATGTTGGATAGAAGAGGAGCATGTCTTCAACTGGAGGTGCCTCCATTAGCACAGTGTGGAAGGGGTATACGTAGTTGTGTAGGATGTCCCATCACCCCACCTGCTCAGGCACATGAAATCCTCCTTAGATATGGCTCTGCAGAGCAGAGACAGTTGAGATGTTTCCTGTAGGTCATTTCTGTATCTGCCAGCTTCTCATGTGCTGTGGTTACCCTGGCTCTGCTATCTTCAGGGCTTTCCACACCACTTGCTCTGCCTGGAACTGTAAGCCACCAGTATTTTAACTCCCGACTTTTGGGTCAAGGGTTGTGTTTTGCAAGTTACCCTCTGTGTCAGACCGCATTAGGAATTGCTTTGCATCCATTTTCTCTAAGCTGTGTTTTTCCTCCTTAAAGACTCCAGAGTGCTGGCTGTAGTTAATCATTCTGTGTGCCGCATGACATTGTTAGCTTTGAAAAATATCTGCAGTTGCCTATTACACTGACTAGTTAGAGGAGAAATAAGGGACCAGTTTGCTAATACTGTTAAAAGAAAAGCTACAGTTCAAAGCCACACTTCATCTGTTAGGCAAAACAGGCTCTCATGTGCTGTTCTCTTACGCCCTGGCAGAACATTAGCCCTGCGCGTAACACCTGAGGGTAGAGTATGGCATGGAATGCATGTGTTTGTGCCAAAGTTTGTCAGCCTTCAAAAAATCACCTCTTTGGAGAGCCCTGAGTTCTGCCAAACCAGCAAGCTTGAGTTGGCTAGAGAACATACTGCATGAGAAAATGGGATATTCCATCTGAAGCTAATCTTATTTCCCCTGTCTGTATTGAACAATGGAGACATTCAGTGCAGAATGCTTTACCACGAAGGGGTTACGGAATAAGAAAGCATTCAGACTTTTTACTCATTTCCCTACCTGGGAGTTTTATGGGATAGTGCATAAGTTAAAGCTCCTCAGGGGCAGCTGTAGCTTGTACTCTGGTATTTACACTGGATTTTGTGCAGCCATTTACTACAGCGTTCAGTAAAATAAGTCAGGTAACCCCAGCATCACATGATACACACAGCACCTCAGGGAATTTGTGTAGAGAGACACACTGTGGTCTGCACCAGGAGAGTACTGTATGTGCTGGCTGATTTGGTAGCTTTCAGGATGTTTTCAGCCAGCTTTCCTCTCTGCAGATCTCTTCTCTTTATATCTGAGATGCGTTAATTGCTGGTATGAGACTGGGAGAGGCAGTCAGATGGTCAACGGGCTCTGAAAGTGTCCCATAACTCCTCAGCTAATATTTCATGCCTCTTCTTGAAGGACCACTTCTTGAGGCAGTATAGCTGCAAGCTGGTCAGTCCTGTGCTAATTCTCTGAATAATGGTTGCTGCATCACCTCCCCAGAGTAGTTCACCAAGAGACCTCCTAACATAGTAGGAATAACTGTGGAAAATGTATGGATATATGGTATTTTCTAATTAATTTGGCTAAGATGCAGGAAATTTTTCACCTTTAACTTGCTTTATTTATCTTGCCAAAAAAATTGATCTTCAGAGCGGACAAACATGAAGGCTAACACACAAGCTTCAGCAGGCAAGTCAAAAGGGTGCTGATATCAACACCAGGAAAGGTGATGGACTCAGGAAGGGCAGGACTCGAGGAGCTATAAACACAGGGCAAAGCTGTGACATTTGCTGCACTGTGAGCACTTTACGTAGCTTCTCTGCCTCAGTTTGTAAAGAGCTTAGGATGAAAGCTGTTGCACGCAAGTACACAGCAGCATTGCTAATGAGTTTCAGGACCATTGTGGTCAGCCTTTCTCTAAGAGCAGGGGAAATACCCTAAGTGCTGTCATCTCCTTTCTTCCCAGAGATGATTACCATTTGACATAATGGCAAATATCCTATCTGTTCATCTCTAAATTATGAAGGAAGTTTTTTCTCTTGCGGAGTTCTTACCTCGTTACAGTGTGTAACTGGTCCTGGTCAGAATAACGTCTAATGTTTTCTGCTCCTGCACAAATCATTTTTAGTGTTTGGTATACAAAGTTCCAGGCTTCAGGGAATGCCAGGTTCACAGTGCCCATTAATACTTCCTTCCAAAATTTATTATTCTTTAATCTCTCCCATAATATATGAATTACAGTCCCTAGTGGAAGTTCCTCATTTTCCTGCATATATCATTTCAGTTTTTGAAATTCTACAGTACTGCCATAGTTTAAGATTAATATGACACCCTTCTATTCCTTTGAGCAAGAACCGGATCCTAGCTCTGTTACTTTGCAACGCAGAAAGCTTATTTTAACTATTCTAAGTCAAATTTCCATTTTTATGGGGTTAGCAGTAAGTCTTTTGCTTTTGGGGACTGCTGAATTTATGATTGTGCTTGAAGAAAAGTAAAGCTTGCTCTCCCCATAGATACCCGCTGCTTTGTAAGTGAAGAAAGGAGGATATTGGGAGGGGAACGTGAAAAATTCTGGAGCTTCAGAGGGCTTCCCTTAAGATTATTCATAAGCTGTCTGAGAAGGCAAAGCAGGACACTGGAAAGGATTTTGTCAGTTGTTCCTTGCAGGGCAGTCTGAGCTGGCTGAACGCTTTTAAACACTAAGCCAGTTTCTTTGGTGCTCATCTGTTAGTGCTCTAAGAGAGCCCTGTTACTGCAGAACAATAGATAAAAAATAGTTTATGGTTATTTTCAAATGTTGAAATGTATCGACTTTGAAGCCTACTCCTGGAAATGGTTATATCTTAAGTGCACTCCGCTTCCTGGTTGAACTCCATGTATCCGTGGAAGAGTGAGGATTTGGCTTCTCTGTAGGTGCCTCCTTCAGGCTTTGTGGTTCTCTGTGCACTGATCATCTGGGCAGGAATCAAAGGAATTAAACCTTAAGCAACACTTACATAAATGTGTGTGTAGTTAGTGACGTTACTCTTAAATTTCATGTTCACCAAATGGGTGTAGAAACTTTTCACTTCCAGAAGTGGTGAGCTTACAGTCACGCATGTGAGGTTGAAGTTGTCTCCCATCATTAATGTGCAGAGGTGTGAGGACATTGCTGACAGGTAAAGAAACACAAAACTGGAACGTTTTCCACTGTCCAAACACACAGCCCCTTTCACAACAACCGCTTTCACAAACAGACTGTGCTCCATGTGACAGCAGTGATGTATTGTGCCCTCTGCCGCCATTGTAACACTGCTCCAGCATCTCACTTTTCTAAATTATTAGAAATCTTTTCCTAATTCCCACTCTACATTTATTTGTTGCCAGTTTATAACAATTTGTTCTTGAATCCTTTTGCTTAAGTTCTTCCTCTCTTTCCTGAATGTTTACCCAGCAAATTATTGTTTTGTTGGTAGCCATATTCTTTCTCAACCTTTGTTTTTCTAGACTCAACAAATGTGGCCATTTTGCAGAGACAGACCCAAGTTCCTCTGTATTTGCTCCAAGCTGACTGTAACAAGCCAACTCAGATGTGCATCTGCTGATCCATGTTTGTAGAGAACAAGATCAGAAAGAGCTTCCTCTACCCAGACCCCCCAATCTATGTATCCTCGGGCCCAAAGCCACCAGCCATGCTGACACACAGATGTCTTGCATCTCAGCTGTGCTCAACTCAGCACAGTGCTCTTGCAGCATGATCTGCTAAAGCAAGGGCCAAAGCAACTCAACTTGTTGTCAATGTAAGGATTTTGGTTTTCTGTCCCAGCAGTATCTGCTGATAATGAAACCTGTTCCACATCCCAAGACTTCCTTCTGCACAATGACTTCCATCTACTGGTGATTTCTTTTTTAGAACCAGGCTGAATGTGTTGCTCTGTTTTCGGTGCAGGCTAACTTTGACACTTCCTCCCAAGGTGGATTATCCATGTGCTCAGGCATCCATCCAGGCTCTGCAGGGGCTGGATATCCGTGTGAATGGAGTGAGTACTGCAGCTTGCACTAATGTGGCAATCTGCCTTCCTACGAAAAGCAGGGGAAGTCTCCTGGAAAGTGCCAGCTGGCTGTTAGTGTTTCCCGTTGGCACAAACTTCCCATGTTGCTAAGGGGAAAGGGAGAGAGACCTCCTAGGGCCAGCAAAGCAGAGAGGAAAAAACTCTGCTCGGGTCAGCTTGCACAAGACAAGAAAGGTGAACTGGACAGTACAGTAGAGCCTAGGGAACATGCGTATCCCCTAATAAATGAATTTACAAGTGACCAGCGAGCTGTTCTTGGGCTGCTGTGGAAAGGAGGAGGTTAGGTCTGGCTGAGAATTTGAAGATGGTGAAGTTCAGATGGCCAAGGTCAGACAGATCTGGAATGCCAGAGGTTGCATGGGATGCTGCAGGGGAAAACTCCCTGGGAAGGTTACAGTTTCGTTGGGGAATTTTCCCCTGTAGATTGCCAGTCTGCTCTCAGAAACACCTATAGATGTCTGGTTTTATGTACATTCTGTCTTCCTTTCTTACTGTCCTACAGTGTCTTACTAGAGCTATGTTCTTTTTTGTGCCAGGCTGTGGCAGTGTTACTGGCTAACGTCAGAGCAGTGTAGCTGTCAGCACTGTTCTTATTTCCAGAAGTGTTTAGGGGACAATAACTTGATCTTACAATCTGGAAAAACCTCCCTCCTCAGTGTATCTTAGTGGGCTTTATTGCAAGGTGTACTTTATCCTACTTTTCTTTCCCAAATGCTTCTAAGTGGTAGTGGTACTTTAAGGAGAAGACACCGGTGTCAAAGAGCAGTGACGGAGATGAAAGATCTGCTTATTTAGAAACCTCCTAGTAAACATTGCTTTGTGGAGGAAAGTCAGGGTAAGACATTACTCTGAAGACTCATGCTCAGTGGGAGGCTACACAGCAGAAAAAATAGCCCTGGGGTTCAGAAAATTCAGCTTTGAAAGGCAGAAGGCAGTCAATGAGTCAATGAGAATAAAAATACGAAGTAAAATACTTAAATTATGAAGTATTTCAAAAGAAATCCCCTTTTTAAGGCTTCTAATCTAAAAGATGTGCAAATGGTATTTGTTGTATGCAGGGAGGTTGCAGACCAATTCACTAAAGTAATTGATGAAACAATTAAAGGTTGAAGGATTATAGAACTAAAAGAGAGATCTGCCTTGGGTGGAATGTCATTTATGTGTTTCACCAAATTTATTAGGTTTTTATAGGGCCAGGAGAGAGAGATTACAGCGTTGTCTCTTGGGTCAGATGAGATTATATAGGACTTCACTCTAAATAGTTTATTACTCCCTAAACCATTTTAGCGTGTGTTCTGAGTCTTGCAGGAAAAGAACAGGCAGATAATTTGAAAACCTTCATCAGACGAAATCCAGTAGCTGTCAGACGGATCCTGACAGAGAACTACATGTTTTTTCAATAACAGAGAATTGAGTAGCAGGCTAAAAGATGAGACTTATTCCCCCTTCTTGATTTGGCTTTACTGCACTTACAGGCTGGCAAAAGAGGTTGGTTCCAGTGTCAGGGAAGGCCATTTTGTTTTTATGTGAGATAGGTAGGAGTCTGAGCAACCTTCCCAAGCAGACATTCCCTTCTGTCTAGTGAAGAGTCCTGATCCTGCTGGAGTCAAGCCTGCTGTCTCTTGGTGGTCCCACCTTACTCTGCTGCCTCACCTCTTACAGGCACAGAGTTGCAGTCTTCCATTGCAGGTGAAGCAGTTCCCGGAGTCTCATGTTGCCACGTTGTTTTGGCAGTTGTTCACACCCCACACTGCTTGAGCAAATCATCCTCATGGACCATAGAGGACAGCTGTGTCTGCTCGTTCCTTCTCCTGCCCAGCAAAACCTTCTCTCAGCTGAATTCCTCCACAGTGCTGCTGCATATTTTGCTGCTTCCCGTCGCTCTCGCTTTCCAGGGAAGATTGTAGAACCATCGTTGTTTGTCACAGGTTAGGATGAGTTTTCACATGGGGAAGAGCTGCCTCACCCTTCCCATTCTACCTTCTCAACTCACAGCTATTGGATCTCCATCACAAGATTTGTCACCAGTTTTCCTGGGGGTAACGGTTTTCATTCCTCCTGGTGCATCTAGCAGGAAGATCCCAATCACCGCTTTTATACATTTTCCTAAGGTTGCCATTTCCAGGGCAAATAAGAGGGAAATACTTTTTCTTTCTGCTTAGTGCCAATTCCTTAGTTTACTGTAAATACTGTTTGGGCATTGTTATGGCTAAGGACTTCGAAATGGAAAGTTTCTCTTCCGGAGAGTCCAGGTAGCATTGCTGTGTATTTGAAGACGTAAGTTTATTTCTAGGAAAGGAGGAAAATTAAATCTGGATCCTGAAAATTCCAAGGTGGCAGAAATAAGAAAAAAAAAATATTTAAAAAAAAAACAGAGCAGGGAAACTATAAAGAATGAAGTATTTCTTAAGGCAACTCCCTTTCTGGAGCTGAAACTAAAATGCACTGACAGCAAATACTATGTAGAATTTAAATAATACAAGCCACCTGCCCTCTTGTAAAAGCTGGTCTCCCCTGCTTACTCGTACGAACGTCCCACATGCCAGCAGCTGAAATGCAGTTGTACTCCTGATCCCTTCTGACTGAGCAGTGGGGGCTTCATCTCACTGTAGTCACCGTGAAATACTTCAGCGGTGCTCCATTGTCACGTGCAGTACTGTACTCTTTATTTGTCTGTAAGTTTTATATGCACGAATAGTTGCTTTCACTTTTATACTTGGGGCATTTTTTTAAGCTCCTTGCTTTCAGCAATGTGAAATATAATGAGAGATAACTGGAATTGTTTATAGCCTTTTATGCCCAAAGCAGCTGAGACTCCCATATGACTAAGATGAGTTTGTTAATTGTCAGTTTGCTTTAATGTAATGATTCAGAAACTTAATCTGTTGTTGAAATACTTATTTTGCTGGTTTTATTCCATTACTCTTTATTGGTTTTTATTCATAAGAAAACATTCAAGGTAAAGATATATATAGAAGATATATCTATGTATTTTATATTTTACATACACATGGGTATGCATTTATACATACACATTTTATTTATAGATAAGCAGGTAAGCAATGTAAACCAATGGCGTTAATAAGGCCATCACATAATAACAAGAAAGTAGGCAGCTCGGCAGCTCTCCCGATCCTGCGTGGAAGTGCTCACGCGCAGCCAGGACAAGCAGTGATTTTCCTCACCGCTCAAAGGGCCCTGAGCGCATGACAAGATTTCCTTTTCAGGTTTGGCCCTGGCCTTTGCCGATACAAAGAGCAGTCTATGTCTCTTTGCGAAACTGGTTTGAAAGCAACTGATGGGTTTGAGAATCATACCCTGGTGTACTGTTAGTTGATACAGAGATGGCCAGGGCAGTGGACGTACGCAGTCCTAAAGACGACTTGATTTGAGCCTTGCCGTAAGATATGAAAAGCAGATGAATAACTTTTCCAAGTTGTTTCCTGTCTTTGCTGCAAAGCATCTTGGCATTTGGGGCAGACTTCAACGAGAGCCAAAGGAAATGAGAGCACCCCAGCCCCTCACTCACTGTGCGGTGTGGCTGTGTGCTTTTGCCAGGGGATGCAGAACAGGCCCTCGTCCAGGCTAAACTGCAGTTCTGTTTTCCTCATTTCTCTGCTTAGAATTAGGCTCCAAGTTAAATGTGAGGACAGTGCGTTACCAGAAACAGACAGATACGCAGGTAGTTTCTGACTGCAGCTGAAGGCTCCATGCCTGAACAAGAACCTGTATCTATACGGGCTGGCGGGTTTGGTGGCGTTTAGAGTATAAATTATGCATGATTGAAATGAAGTGTATTTTAGTAGCAGATAGCTGGAAAGCCTTGGAATGTACTCCTAATTCAGCGGCATTGCCTTGAGCTACTCTGAGGCCTCTTTTTTAAACTCAGACATTAGCACAAAGCACACCTCTGACTGCAGGCATTTAAAGATCAACAAGGGCCAAAAAAGCTTTTAAGATCCAATGAAACCAGGAAAACAACCATGTTGCCTTTCAGTGTCAGGTTAGATTGCCTTCTTACGAGTGCAGCTATTTCAGGTACAGAGTGCTTAGTGGTTTGGGTCTTGTTGTGTGGAGAAAGTGTTCCCCAGAAAACATCTGTTTCTTTCACCTGCAAACCGCAATGTGCTGTGAAAAGGCAGGACTGTAGCCACAGAGACCCAGGGGGACGAAGGAAATCTGGCTCAAAGGGATGAGCATGGTTTTCTGAAACATGGTATCAAAAAGAGCACTTAAAAGGAGAGAATGCTTTTAGAGCACAGGATACACCGCAAATTGGGCAGGTCAGGTTGCTTGTAAGCTTCAAATTCTTCCTGGATTGGCAATACTGTTTTCTTAGCAGCAATATTTGCTTTCTGCTCGGAATTGCAATGAGGAGTTTGTTTGCTTTTTCAGCGACTGGGAAATGTCCTGCTTTTCTGTAAGATAACAGGAAATCCCACTGTCATCTGCAGCATCTAAATCTGTACATACAGGATAGCTGCTGCTTTCCATTTTGTGTTGACGTCTTCATTTTTTTCTTACCATTACTGGCATTCAGGTCTAGCTCTCCTCTATGTTCTACAAGTGTAGTACTACACCCCTGACTTGTAAAAATCTTTATAGTGTATTTTAAGCTAAAACAGATAGATAGATAATGTAATGTTAGTATTGTGCTATTTGTTACATACGTTGATGTAATATATAACAAAATAACTCTCTTCTTTTTATTCCTTCTTCCTGAAAAAAGAAGACATTATTTTTGAAGTAGGGATTTACACATTAACACTGTAGGGTTTTACAGCTGCTAGAGGGCTGGCTTGTCTGGCTCGGATTTCTGTTTCCTGCAGGACTGCTTGTGCTTAGCTAGAGAGGCTTTTCCACTCATTTTGGTAAACTCATCCAATGGCTTCTGTTGGCCATGTCATCCAAGGTAGAACAGGGGAAGTTCTAGCCATTCTTCTGGAGACATGGTGGATGTTGTTTTCTCTTTTTTTTTTTTTTTTTTTTTTTTTTTTAAAGTCAATGGGTTTCACAGGAACAAGTTAAAAAGACACCAAAAGGAATGAGAGTGCAGAAACACAGGGAAGCTGCTCAGGAGCAATGGTTTTGTCATTGCTGTTCAGCATGGCAACAGCTGGTCTCAGGAGGGGATTGCAAATGAAAAGGAGCAGTGTTGGACCACATGAAAAAAACATTGAAATAAAACAGAAGTATCGCTATAGGAGAAATACAACCTGCCCTCCCACTGCCCCTACCTGGAGAACTCTTTGGCAGAATAAGGGGATGGGTGCAGCCTGTTAGGGAGCAGGGCGCTTGGGCTCTCCTGGGGTGCTGGGCCTTGCCAGGGAAGAGACAAACAATAATGAATGAGTGAGAACACAGCTCAGGTCACAAGGGGTGCGCAGTGCCTCCCTGTCCGAAGAGAATTCCTGTGGAAGGAGGTAAGCTGGGGTGTAACTGTGCAGCAGCAGGGCTGTCTGTGCTGGTGCTCGCAGTTCCGCCTGCCCGGATGAACGCAGGCTTTATCCCCGTACTCCGGCCTGTGTGCAGGATGGGAGGGCCCTGCTGACCAGAAAAAGGCGAGTGTTACATTGTCCTTACTAGCGGTGGGGAGAGCGCGGAGCTGGTCAGCTTCAGCCTCTGGATCGTTTGGAGCATGTTTTCTTGGGGATCCAGGATGCCTCATTCCCACGGTGGTCCCTTAAAGAACTGCAACAAATGGCAATTCCTATTCTGCCTGCAGCTGTGGGGTGGAGAGGGAGGTGTGCTGTGTCTCCAAATCACACCGGGTCTTCTGGCCTAAAAATACACAGAAGGTGGTGCTCTGGGCAAACAGGGCAGAGGAGAACCTTTCACAGGGTGGAATCTCAACCTTTTAATCAAATAAATGGTGTTCTAATGGCTGCCTTTTTGTTCTTTCAGAGGATGACATGAATAATTACATCAGTCGATACTACAATGAGCCTAGCAGTGGTAAGTTTTGCTTGAAAATGTCGACGTGAACTGCATCTTTGCATTGCAGTGTGTCCTGTAAACCAGGTGAGACTGAGCATTGATGAGATCCATCCTGGAAATGAAACCAGCATGGCACCTCTTGGTTTGCTCCATGGAAGTCAGTACCAAAATAGCAATTCTCTAAAGGTTGTAAGGCCCCAGGTTTGCTCCTGGGCACTCATCATAGTTTACAGATCTGGGCAAGGTTGGTTCCCCCTAGCTGGGCTGTCCAGGCTGCTGAGCCATTCAAATGGACCCGAGAATGAATGCCACAGAGAAAAAAAATGAAGAGAAAGAAGAGGGGAGTTAGCTTAGCCCAGCACCGTGCTGGGAACCTTTCAGAAAGGTTAAACTGAATGGTAAGAAACCTCAGCAGCTGGCACGGTCTGTGACCTGGGGTCAGGCTTCAAATGGATGGCCCCGGGCAGGCGTCCCGCCACATGGAGGGCTCTCGGCACGCGGTCGGGCTTGGCGGGCCCTGCTCTGCGGGTCAGCCCGGAATGGGGCTGTGCAGGGCGGCTGGGCGCAGGCTGCCTGGCTCAGAACTGCCGTTGTGGGGGGCAGGCTCAGCAGGCACACTTCAAAATGCCACGGTGAGCACGACTGGGCAGCTGGGGGTGTACACACACACTCCCCCTCCATGTATATAACATTTCAATATTTCATATATATATATTTTTTTAAAAAATGTATGTGTGTGTAGGTATAATGTATTATATATGTATATCCCCATATATACACAGGGATATATATATAAAAAAAAGATATGTGTGTCTGCATATACGCATACTGAGACTATATAGAAGTTATTTCTGTGTTTACATGTTTAATGTATTATATACATATATCTCATATATATTGCCCTATATGTCTACACAGTGAAATACATATATAAAAAGATACATATATATCTATATAAGCCTGTATTTATGAATACACATACATAGTATATAAAGTAAAATGTGTATGCATATATTTATAATGTATTATATATGTATATCCCAATAATATGTATATCCCAATAAATACACACAAACCCAGATACACATACATATATTAGAAATATGTAAGTAAAAATATATACATGTTTGTACATCTATGTATATAATGTATCATACATGTATTTCCAAACATACATACATCCCTATATATATGAGATGATTTACAGATATATATATATAAAAAGGTATGTGTGTGACTGTATATATTTATATTTTTAAAAAAGTATGTATATGTCTTTGTATACATACAAAGATGTATATGAGGCTGTGTCTGTGTATATACATAGCTATTTTATCTAAATACATATATTTAATATATAAAAATATATGAAGAGACATGTAAAGCAGTGTGTGAGAGAAGGAGAGATGGTCTCTGGATATATGTGTATATACTATAGACATAAATATATGTATATGTATAATGTATTATATATTTATATCCCCATATACACACAGAGGAAAAGCTATACATATATAGATGTATATGTAACATAACATAAGAATAAATAAGAGTGTGTAAGTGTATGGTTTTTTAAAAAAAAGTGTATATGTATAATGTATTATATATGTATATCCCTGTAGATGCATCCCTACATCCATATACATGGGAGAGATATATATATATAGGCACACACTTATTAAAGGTGTCTTCTGCTTTTTTCATATATACATGTATGTGTGTGTGTGTATAAAAACGTGTGTGACAGTGTCCGTGTATATACATACAGATTTCATATGTATTCTATATTATACTATGAATGTATGTATATGTGCCTGTGTGTATATACAGGTGTAATATCTTATGCATATTCTCATATATATGTGGATATATATATTTATATATTGAGATGTATATGTCTTTGTGTATATGAATATGTCTACATATGTTTCTATATATGTAAAGATCTAGAAAGATGTTTGTGCATCATTGTGTATTATGTATAAAATGCAAATGTGTGTTCATGTGTAGATATACTGTAATATATATCTATATCCATGTATCTGGAGATATATATAGAGAAGTATGTCTGGATGTGTGTATACATATGTAAGTCTATATAAGGCTACATAAAGGGGTGTGTGTATAACTGCATATACATAGATATGATATATAAAATAACTATATATTAAATGGTGTGTCTGTGATTGTATACTTACAAATTTTGTCTGTATTATATATAAAGTATATGTTGTGTATACATATATAGGTATAATGTATATGTGTGCACATATATATATGGGGATATCTAAATACATATTTAGATTAAAAGATGTGTGTGAAACTGTGTATATACATATTTTATATTATGAAATATGTTAAGTGTTACAACTTGTAAGTTAGTGACTGTATATACAACCATTTTAATATGTATAGTATGTATTACATATAATATGGATATATCTCTGTGTGTGTATCATGTATAGGTGTAATATATAGCTATATAAACTCCCCATATATACATGGGGGGGAGGTGTGTATGTATGCGTGTATATTTTATTTTAAAATAATTTTATGTACTTCATAAGGAGGAATGTGAGAGACTGTGTTTGTATATATATATATATATATATATATACAGTTACACACACACATATCTTTTTCATCTGTATTATTTAATCTATAGTATTTATTATGTATATATTTTACATATAAACTATGTGTGTGTATATACATATATTGGTACATGGTATTTTATATATGGGTATATCCCTATATATCCCCATATATATATATATTTTTAATGTATTTATGTGTGTGCGTATGCAGCCAGATACAAAGACAGATAAAGATATATGTCTGTGTGTATAGCTACATACATATTTTATATATACGTAAAGCTCTACATATGTGGGCAAAAGCCTGTGTATATACATATATAGTTTATATATTATATAATGGAAAATACATTGGATTGTACACTTACATCTATATATGTATGTATTTTGTATATATGTAGAAAATGTGTGTACTTACTTACATAGGTATAATATATTAGAAATGGGGCTACTTACAGTCCGTCCTCAATAAATATGCATTGGGGGGGGTGTATACATAGAGAGAGAGAGAGTAGGGGTGTGTATGTATGTGTGTGAGAGAAAGATGGTGTAGCTATATGTGCAAAAATTCCATAATCTGTATATCTATAAAAAAGGATGTGTGAACACTTGTGGGTATACAGTATTATTTGTGGAGCTAGATAGATATCTATCCCTCTATATACATTCCCGTTTTATACATAGCTTTACATGTATAAAGATGTGTGGATCTATCCAGAGCTGTATGTATGTTTGTTTAAATATAATGTATTATGTAGGCATAGCCATATATATATATATATATAATGTATACACACACCATATATAGCCATAGCATAGCCTTATATATATATATATATATATATACACACACACACACACACCCCCCCCATGGATATACATGGAGAGCAAGATACATGTCTATACAGGTAAGTAAGTATTAGACACATTATGTATTATACATGGGGCAGATATCTATGCACATATTCCCCATATCTATATGGATAAAGCTCTCCTATATAAAGAGTATGTGGCTATAAAAGGGGGAGGGGTGATGTATAGGTATGATGTTATGTATTTATATCCATATATATGTGTGTGTGTATATAAAAAATACGCAGGAGAGGTGTGTGTGGTTCTGCATTCAGTTGTAGCAGTAGATAGATAATTACACTTATTTAAAGGTCGGGGGGGCCCTGTGTAGTATAGGTATCAAATTGTGTGTGTGTGTCTGCCAGTCTGTGTGTCAGTGTGTCTGTCAGTCAGTCAGTGTCTGTGTGCAGTTCCTTATACACACACATTCTCCATGTCCATATGAATAAATCTCTATAAATGTATGTATTTAAAAAAAAAAAAAACCACAAACTGTTGAGCCACTGTCTCTGTGACTATTTTTTTTTTTAAGTCTGTACCCTATAGAGTTATATGGTATTACTTATAGCTGTGTATCCCGCTGTTTATTCCCATTATATATAAAAGTGATGCATAACTAAAGAGGGGGTGTTTATGTGTAAGTATAATTAATGTATTTATTAAGGATGTGTATTCCCCCCTCTCTAGCCCTGCCCCCCAGATATAGAGAAACATTTCCCCAGCAAGCAGAGGGGGTGTGTTAGCGTATCCCCTCTGGAGACAGACAGGTAACACCCACAGTGTACAGAGAGAGCATGTATATATTAAAGTATGGGACCTGGAGCTCCATACGCCTCTACATGTGTATGTATGCACACACCTTTTCCCCATATCTATATGGATAAGGTGCTATATATTTTAAATATCATATATTAAAATGAGAGAGCAAGAGAGACACTTTGTGTGTCTGGCTGTATTAAAAAAAAAAAATATATATATATACACACATATATACACTTACACACACACACACATGTGAGCACTCTCCATACACCCTCATTAGTGCATTAAAAAAAAAGACACAGTGATATAGAGATTTTAAAAGCTATATAAACAAACAGGTTTGGGGTATGCAAGGCTGTGATCATGTATAGATAGTTTCATATGTGTATATACCCATTATATATATAGATATATAGCTATTTCTCTGCATAACCACCCAGGTATCTATACATCTGTCTATATTAAAAAAAAAAAACCAACACTATCTCCATATAGAGCTATTTTTGTGTGGGTAAGAGATAGCTATATAAAAAGCTATATAAGAGGTATCACAGGCACTAGCGGGGGACAGAGGCGCAGTGGGCATTCACTAACCCACTGCCCCAGGCCCTGCTGCTGAGGGTTGCACCCACCCTGGCTCTCAGCTGCAGCTCTGTGCTCTGTTCCCTGCAGACAGCGGTGTCCCCGAGGCAGCCATCTGCGTGGTCACCACTGCCGCCATCGATGTCCATCGCCCCAACATCTCTTCCGACCTTTTCACAGTGGAGGTGCCGATGCGGCTGGGTAGCACCGGGACATCTGCCAGCATCACATCGGGCAGCGCCTCGCGGTCAACTGTCAGCTCAGGCACCCAAGCCTGCAGCGAAAGCAGCCAGACGCTGGGCTCCTCCCCAGACTGCAGCACAGCCTGCGACGATGTTGTGGACGCTGGCGCTGGCCCGCAGGCTGACCTTGCGCCCCGGCAGCAGGTGGCCCACACCATGGTGCAGGAGCTGCTGTCGTCCCTGTCTGAAGAGGCCTGCCTGGCACAGAAGGGGCTGGATCCTGTCAACCTGAAGCTGCCCGGCCCAGTGGCCAGCCCCGACCTGGGCCACCGGCTCAGCGTCTACAACCACAGGAACCAGGAGAGCCTTGATGTCTTCCAGCTTAAGCCGCTCATCGACTGCCCACAGGGCACCCCAATGCTTGATGAGAAGTATGGGGCACTGGAGCCCCTGGAGCCACGGCTGGGCAGAGTTCCTGAGGCATAGGGACAGCCCTGGGGAACAGGGATACACTCACTGTGCTGGGTCATGAGCCTTCTGCAGGCAAGGGGAGCAGAGCTGGAAGCAGCTCCTGGCATCTTCTGCAGTGGCCACCATCGCCTCTTCCAGCGGTGCCCATGGTGCATGACAGACCTGCCCTGCCACCAGCACTGGGCCAGATGGGCACAACAGACCTCCCAGCAGTCTCAGGCTACCATGGACCCACTGTGCCTGAGGGGACAGACAGACACTGGACCTGTCCTGCCACCAGCCTGGAGCCAGCCTGACTGGACCTGGGAGCCCCACAGACCTTCCACCAGTCCAGGGCCAGCACAGACCCACGGTGCCTGGGGGCAGGACAGAGCTGCTGGACAGCTTGGGCCCAGCCTGACTCCACCCGGGGGTCTAACCACAGCTGGGAGGGGAGTGGGGATGGGAATAAACACTGACAAACCCATGCTGCCTCCTGCCTTCTATCCCTCTCCCATTCCCTTTGCAGCCTTCTCGTCTTTCCCTGTCTTCCTTTCTTCCACCCCACCACCATCGTGCTGTGTGCCATTCCATTGCCCACCAAAAACACCACACACCACCACAGTGACCCCACCTCTTTCCAGTACAATCCTTTATTTGCCCTTATTCCCCACCTCAACTGCAGTGCACTGTCCATCGGTGTCAGTCACTTCTTCTTCAGGAGCTCCGTCATCTCTGGCACCGCCTGCAAACACCAGTGCCAGGGTAGCACCTGCTCTGCCCCTGCCTCCCAAATTCTCCATGTGCAGCACCCAACCCCCGCCCCCAGTTCCACTCACCACCTTCCCATCCCTCACACCCAGCACAGCACTCCAGGGGCTGTGGGTCACCCCAGCTCACAGCACTCCCCACTTCTCTCCTGCTGAATAAAGCCTCTTAATTATTTAAGAGGGCTACATTTCCATTAGGTGGAAATAATGCATTCGTACAAAATTTATTAAGGAAATTGTCTACATGGTGTTTCTTCAGAATGTGACTGTCTCTGGCTTACGAAAAGGCCCGTGCTCACCACGGAGCCAGCGGGCATTAGTTCAGGAATGGCATTAAGTGCTGGCAGAGTTTCTGCCCCTGCCTCTCCACAGAGCCATGACAAGCTCCTGCCAGTCACACATGTGGATGTGTGCACAGGCGACTCGCACATGCAGCCACAGGACATGGACATGGGCTAGCTCACAGCTCAGTTTTCCTAGCGAGAACTGCAAGTTCCTCATGGGCATCAGGCAGGCAGCAAGCCCAGGCAAAAATAAGAACTGCTGCAGTCTAAATACAATGCCTATGCTGTACTTTCCTACTTTTCAAAGCTTAAAAATACATGTAAGCACCCATTCAGGTTCCTATTCAGGAAACTAGAATACAGGCAGGCTGGTTGTGGCAGCCCCCCACCACACACGATGATAGCTTCTACTTGCAAGGATTGAATTTTGAGAACAAAAATAATTAAATCAAAACAAATTCTTTGTCAAAAAAAACCCAAAGCAAACACTCTCACCCAGACATCTTTAACACTTACTAGATTATCTAAGCTACCCCTAGATCCCTGAAACCTTTACCCCGCACATCTCCAAGTTCAGCCTCACCTGAAATAAGTCTGCCACCAGTCCATAGTCTGCCACTTGGAAAATTGGAGCTTCCGGATCCTTGTTAATAGCAACAATGGTCTGCAAGCAACAGTAAAGCACCATGTGACTATACACATTGATTAACAATTGGGGAAACACAGGCTAAATTCCCTCCAAGCCCCTAGAAGCAGAAGGTAAGAGTCACAGCATTTAAACATTTTCCTTTCCACCTCAAAACCAAACACACAAAATACTGATCCCCAAAAAACTCCCTTCCCTGCTCATTGCTTACACTGGGGCTATCCTTCCCTGTTCAAAAATCTAACAACAACAACAACAAAAAAAAAACCCCACAAAAAAAACCCCAAACAAACAAACAAAAAAAACCCCACCACCAAAACCACTACCACAATCTAAGCCATACCATTACAGAAGTAACAGGAGGTAGCATTTAAAACAATAAAGCCATGCCTAGAGTCCTCTGTACTTACTAAGGGACATCATTTAGTTTGTCACATAGTAGAAAAATGCACATGATCAAAATGCCAACACGATGGTCCAGGAAAATGTCTGTCTTGGATTAAACTCTGCCATACAGCAAAATCATTCTGTACATGTCTGTGACAGCTTCCAGCAAAATAAGCCTGGGTGTCCACAGCAAAAGCTACAACAGGATAGGGAGCACTCCATAAAGGATAGGGGGAAAAGGGAAGGGAAAAATACATAAATAATAAAAAAGAAAAAATATGACAGCTCATAAAAGGAGCCCTACACAAAGCAGGGGTCTAAACCACAGCACTCTGATACTGCCTTTCCATGGAAATGCGGCCAGCATGAACTCTGACGCGGGGCACCCAGACTCCTCAGGCCAGCTCTGACCCAGCCGTTATTTGACAGCTTACCTGCCGTTCCCAAGTAGCCACACTTCACGGGTCTCCGCTCTAATCCCTCCAACTGAATGTACTTGTCCAACAAAATTAATGGCTCAGTAGCACAGGCCTAGTGGCAGTAACTCAAAGACCCCAAAAAATCCTGTGGTTTCAGGCCCACAGAAATGTTTTTTCTTCACGGGTCATTTGTATCCTGTGACTCACTACACAGGACCACCACACCACATATGCAAGGCAGCAGTACCTACAGCAGAGCTGCTGCTGCCATCTCACCACCTCATAAGCAAAGACCTGCAAGTATTCCAGTAATGCTTCCCCTGAAATTTTTTCCCAAAGTGTTTTTTTTTGTTTGTTTGGGGTTTTTTTTGTTTTTGTGGTTTTTTTGTTATGGTTTGTTTTTTTTCCCCCCCCAGTTATCCCATTTACAAATGCAAGCCTCCACTGACAGTTCTACAGTGCAGGAAGCAAAACCTAGGCTGTGATACTGGGGGATACTGACTCCATAAAGACTTCAACTATGCTCTGAGGCCAGCAGTCGGTGACACTTGGGGGCTGCTGGCCCTGTCCTTATCCCAAAAATAATTGACACCCATTGCTTGCAAAACTAGCTTAAGCTTCAGTTTGGCAGCCTAGTCCCTCCTCTCTCTCTATTAGCTGAAGTAACTTTTTTAGTAAGAACTGGTTCTCTACCTCATCACTAAATCGGACTTTCCATGGTAAGAAGCAAAAACATCACCTTGCTTGCAACAGAACTTTTGTAGGTTAAATCTCTTAAAGAAAAGATACTGTAACTACCTCATGAGGGAACTAAAAATAAGGCAAGAAAGCAATGATGATTCTCCAGGTCTTCTCAAAAGCTGCATTTTCTACCTTGCTGTAAAAGGACAAATAAATTATACATTTCACTTGGTAGAAAGCATCTGACCGCTTTGGAAAATGTATCCTGAAGTGTACAAGTTCACAATGCCAGATAATTCACAGTGCTTAGGGAAGACAGGGGACACCCCAGAGTTCCCATGGCTGCATAATTATGTTGTTAGAAATTGAATCTTTTCAGTAACTGCAACACCTAATGTGCTTTTGCTAAAAGGAGAGCAGTACACATTTCAAACACAAATAAGTAAAACTGAATTTTACAATACACACATTTGTTTACACTAGAAAAATCGACAACATATGGAAGAAATGAAAGTATGTATCTCATATAGACAAATTTCACCTGTCCTTAATTCCTATAAAAGAACACCTCAAAATACCAAACAATGCATTGGAAAAGCCGAAAAAAGCAGAGGTTTTCCTGTTAACACAGTACAGGACAATATCGCTGCTCAGTTTTTTAACATCAAAGGAAATTCTGGCACTACTGCTTGTAGTCTTCACCGAGATAAGGCAGGCGATAAATACTAACATGGTCAGATCAAGTTTTAAGCAGGTTTAAACACACCATGCTCAGTCAATGGCTGATACTAATTCCACCCGCCCATCTTCTCCCTCACCCAAAAGCACAGTTGGAGATGAAACGCCTCCAAATGAAGACACTCAATACTGTGGCCCATCCGCTACCAGCGGAGTCCAGAGGGAGGCGAGAACAACTGTGGCAGCACTGCATCAGTGCTGCTCTCGCCGACTCTCTTGCTGTCTGACTCTCCCTGTTGCTGCACTGTGAGTAGAAGAGACTGCAGCGATGCTGTTCCACTAAGACCAGTGAGGATACACTGCTACAGATACTTTTATTCACACTTCCCAATAGCGACCTTTATCCCTGCCCACCATTCATCCTCCATTTCTAATTTTGGTTCATTTTCTTCCACTGTGCCAACTAATGCTAACATCTCCCTTGAGTCCCTGATTTTAGAAGACTGAGGTCCCAAAAAGGGTGCTGTATCCCAACTGCAGCTCACAGGATTTTTGAAAAAATATTTAAACAATATATGCAAAACCAACTGATTTGTTGGTGTAAGAAAGCACAGGTCATCCTACCACACAAGCTGGCTTGTGAGGACAATTCCCAGTCACACAAACTCACTAGTCTGTCATTGGTTAAACATAAGACAAACTTAAGGATCTGCCTCTAAAGCTGTGCAAATCTTTTCCTCAGTTTTATAAGCTGTTCAAAGTTCTGGGCTAGGTCTCTGCCAGAAGGCATTAAGTTCGTTCCCTGGAAATAGATGATTTTTTTTTTTTTTTTCCTCCTATCTATCTATCTCCTTTTTCTAAAATTACTTGCAGGGAGGCAGGACACACCCACAGTTTTTGATGTCTGGCATTTGACAGTATGATTCAGCAGGTAATTCTGCTCCTCTTTCCAAACACCACACTGTGGACCAAACTGGCAATTCCAATTTTGGATCATTGGCTTTGGCATCTAATGAGTTAAACCTTTTAAAGTTTTACTGCCATTTTATAATAGGTTTCCATTTGAATAGCTAAATGCAGGAATGCCAGAGACATCTTTTACTTTATGGAATAGTAAGTTCATAATTCAAACTGCACATTGTTATGCATGAATTAATATGTCACACTGAAACAAACGCAAATGGAACTATTGTATAGAACTCAGGCGTATGCATTTTGAGTATTTTTAAATAAACAGAGTCAATGAGTTGCTTCTACTTATCACTTTGGGTTGCAGTGCAATGGTTTTTCTACTGTGTTAGATCTTTTGCTGCATCTTTTTTGGCAAGGCTTAGAGGGCTAACATGTTTCAAAGAAGCAGACAAGCTGGCAATATTAACATTAAAAAAACTGGAAAACTGGCTAAGTACTGATGTAAAAGCAAGGAAGTCAACGCATTTCCTTCCTCAAAAATGCTTTCTAGCACATCCATCTTTATATACCTTGCTGTCTTTCATCCCAGCCAAGTGTTGGATTGCTCCAGATATTCCCACAGCAATATAAAGTTCCTAGAAGAAAACAAAAATGAGACATTTTTGGTACTAACAACATAATTTCAGTAAGCTCTCACAGACCTTACTCAAAATGAATTGCATGCAGTAGTTTTTATATTACA
Organism: Chlamydotis macqueenii; assembly: GCF_036417535.1. Classification (NCBI taxonomy): domain Eukaryota; kingdom Metazoa; phylum Chordata; class Aves; order Otidiformes; family Otididae; genus Chlamydotis; species Chlamydotis macqueenii. The sequence continues at coordinate 17,842,937 of NC_141567.1, read as the reverse complement.
GTACTTTTTGATATTAAAAGGAGCTGACGATTGGTTCCCTTTCCCACTTGGGGATGCAATGTAACTGTGAGACGAGAATCCCAAAGGAGCAACTGGCAAAGACACATGAGGGAAAGGAAAAACCCCAAAAAATCAACCAAAAACCCCCCCAAAACCCCAACCTAATCAAACAAAAACACACCCCAAGAACCTCAAAAAGCTCCCCAAGAAGCAAAAGCAAACCTAAGACACTGCTAAACTAGAGAACAGGGCAAGCAGTGCTACCCCACGACCCTGGAGATTCCCAATGCAAATATTAAGCAAGAACCTACAGATGGATAATGCAGTTGTCTAAAGAGAAAATGCGGGCTTTTTTGTTTGAAGCCTCTAGCATCCTTTAAATAAGACAGAATGAACAAAGCTGAAATTCAGGTGTTCAAACCTTTTAAAAGTTCCCTACATGACAGGATACATTTCAGACACTGAAGTGGGCTAGCACACTATACACTTGGAGCAATAGCTTCTGTTATTTACCCCAACTCTCAATGTTCATATGCCCTAAATTTTTTCTTCCCCAATTCACTATCAACTTGTCCTACACAGGACAAGTAAAGAAGTGCTTCCCACGTAGGCACCAACATGCAGTATACCTTTACACTTTGGGGCTCCCAATCTAGCATCTCCAAAGAGTCTTACACACAAAACATGAAAATGTATAGGCAAATAGATCTATATTGGTAGTTCTAATTTGCAACAGAAAAGTAGTTTTTTTTTCCCTTGGGCTGAGTGCCATCCAGGCTATAATCTATCCAAAACCAGGTATATTTTCAGCTCCGTAATGGTTTTCCCACCACAAGTCCAAATAGCAGTCAAACCTGTATTGTTTAGCTACTTAATTCTACAGAAAAACAGAGTACTTTTCATCAACTCATTCAGTAAGAGGAAACTAACACACAAAACTAGTTAGGGGATCACCTGTCAAGACCAGTTAAAAGGTGGTATTTATACATGCTTAGAAAAGACACAACCTCAAATACTAACAGAATTTCTCTTTTAAAAATACCAAGGTTAGTCCATATTTAAGAACATACAAATCTAATTCAAGACATTATTTTTGGGCCCAGGGAGGGAATGAAGGTAAAAAAAAAATTAAAAATTGAAAAAAAAAAATCTTATCGCTGTGCAGCTGAAGTTGTGCATTACAGTTAAGTGGCTTTTAACATGACAGAACAAAGCACAGCTGTGGAACAGGCACAGACCTACAGAAGAGGCTGGCAAATGAAGGTGTTCAACTACAGAGACCACGCAGACTGCTTTTTCCATTCAGGCCTGATAGTCACTATATCAATTAAAGAAAAAAAGATTATTGTTTTCTGATGTAGCTACAGATTTCACCTATTTCATTGGTTTTTAAATAGGAGTAGATAAATAAAATTTATGAAGCTTTTCTACACTTTTGTATAAAAGGTATCTCCTGTAAAAATTGAAGGGGAGGGAAAACAGAGCAGGAATAAAGTATTTCCTATTAAAAAGGCTTGCTTTGAAATTGAAACACAGAATCTAGTCTATGTAATTCCACAAAACCACACAGCTGTTGAAGACACTCAGAAGTTTCTTAGCCTCAATAGCTTTTTACTGAGTACATTACTACTGGAGGTCAATCCATTTTAACCACAGCTGCAATGTAATACAATATGTCCATATGAGAACTCATGGTAAGAATGCAATATTTTAATTATACCAAATAAAAGAACAGATGTTACAGAAGAAATTAGTCTAACGTCATATAGTCTTTAATACAAGCTCTTTTTAAAAACACATTACTGTAATTTGATTTTTTTTTTAGAGCAATTCATTACATGCCTGTCATCTGGACTACCAGATACTCTTATCAGTCTGTTTAACATTGTGAAGTTCAGTCTCTGGAAAGAATCCAGCTACCCAGGAGCCAGATGCCTACGTATATATTCTATCAAAATACCTAGGAAAGACAAGGATGTTTCATTAAAAGGACATTTGTAAATCACCAAGCTTGTCTAAAAAGCCTTTATTATGCATCTAAGCCATGCCCTTCTAGGTTAGATGCTTTTGGCTCTCTGGCTAAGATCACCAGTCCATTCAGCAGGCTGCAACACAGACAGTAGATCACCTCAATAATGTTTTCATACAAAGAACACAAAGGACAGCATGTTTCTTATCAGTAATTTCATACTGTAAAGTAAATTTGCTCAAATCCTAGTTTAAAATCTTTTCTACAACTTAGTAGGAGGGAAACAAAGCACCCACAAGGTCTGAATTACAAAGATTCAGGACTGTTTGGTGGTCTCCAAGGAGAGAATCCAACTGGTCATCCAGAGAGGTCATAAAAGACTCAAGAACTGGATCTCTACGTTATTTTGAGCCTTGTGTTGACATTTTCCCTGAAATCATTAACTTCTACCATGCCTTTTGCTGAGCCCACTCATTTCTGCTTTGTTAGCGTTCAAAGTCCCAAGTCAGGACTGTAGCCCCAGGTAAGTGAGGGCGGAAAACGGAAAGCAGCTCGGTATAACGGAGCAGCATCGCTTCCAATTGCGTTATGTGACACGCCTGCCATCGCAGCAGAGAGCACATTAAGGTCTGGAAGCAAATCGCACTTCAGAGCTCATCTATGCAGGAGAGTCACGCCAAGGCACAAAACAGCATGAATCAGAGTCTGGATTGCACCTCTCAGGTGCCAACGAAGATGGCTTGACACCAACTTCAAGTTCCTGCTTTTTGGATCCCTGGAAGCTGCTCTAATTACTGCTGTTAGGGGCTGATCCGCATGTACAATTACAGGCACTTATGTTAAAGTCCAGGACATGGAGTAGCATTTAGCAGCTCCCTGACCCTCGTACGCAGGCAGGTTTTCACTGAAGGGCTGCTGCCAGCGCTGTGCATGAGAACAGTGTAACGAAACAGCACACGGATTCTGTACCGAGGGGCTCACTGCACTGTCTGGTACAAACGAAGTCCCAGAAGCAATTCAAGTCAAGGAAAGTGAAAGTTTTGGTAGTATAAGGGCATGGCATCAGGTTAGACAATTGTCTTGCCTCACAGTAACTTAATTTCACACAGGAAATAATTCCTGTACATATATCACAGCCATGCCAGAAGTCTATTTTTAACAAAGTGGATGGCGGACATCAGCACGGGGAGGGACATCAGAGAAGAGAGCTAACAGTAAGGAAGAGCACAACGGAGGAAACACGCAGCAGAGGAAGCTGAATAGACTGAACTGCCTAAGAGCGTACGAGGCAGAGGGCAGGGAGGCACACTCAGGAAGTACTGAGAGCCGCGCTATTGCAGAAAGGGCTTGGTGTATCAGTAACGGGAACATGCGAAGGTGGGAGCATCAGCACATAACATACCCATCAGGCTTCTCACCAGGGCTACAGCAGCAGCCCCAGCTGATTCTGCCAGCAAACTGGCACAAAGGCCAAGTGCATTTTAATTTGTCCTGCCACACAACACCCCACACTACTCCAGTGGGAGACAGGACTCTTTACAGAGACCTCAAAGTCTGTAAGCACAGATCTGCATCACAACAACCCTAAAAAGAAACAAACCTCCAAGTCCCAAATTTATCCTATTCAAAGGCAAGATTCCAAATCAAGAATCCAACTTCTCATTTGTTATTTAAAGTATTAATCTAGTCTCATATTGTTTTTTCAACAAACATGACCATGGTACGTCTTGTAGATAGAGGCACTGTATGCTAATCATTAAAATGAAAAAAAAAGAACCCTTAGCCATCCCCTAAAGTCCTACTTCTTCTTTAAATGTACCCAACCTACATATTAGCATCTACAGCAAGTCCACGAGACTTCACGTGCATGAATTTGTACAACTGGCTCCAGAATCCACATAAGCAGTTAGTTACACGCTGTTTGGATAAATGTCACAAGAGTGTTATGTGTGGATGATTATAATTACTAATACACCAATGCAGTTACTTTCCTGTGCATACTGACTCTTCCAATTATTTAGAGAATGGTTTGTGGCATATAATATTACTTCATTTTTACTTGTAAGACTATTTTAAAATGCCTTAGGCTGCCTTGGGGCAGTTAAGGTACATTTGCTTAAGAGAACCACAAGAACAGTTTTTAGTTGCAACTTACAGCGACTTTGAAGGCTGCTATAAGAGACCTCTGTGCATCCACAGGTGCAACACAAGATGAAGCAGTTACTTTGCAAGCATGCCATCAGCTACTATTGATTTTTATGCCAATTTTTGAATTACACTGAAAACCTTCAGCGTACATCAGTTTATCATCCTACCAGTGGCATGCTTTTAAACAGGCTAGTTTAATAAACCTCTTTGGCACACGTACTCTTTTTAAAGGCAGCTCAGATATTTTATTTTCTTTGCAAGAGTGAAAGGACAATGAAATTAAAAAGAAATCTTTGTAATGAAAATTGCTTCACACAAGGGATCCCTTCCACTTACAAGCTATTAATCCAATAAAATATTTTCTAGCTTGACACTAGTTCATATATATTACACTGTATATCAAACAATTATCCAGTATGTCCTACTTTGAATTATGTTGAATGTACGTAGTTGAATATGTTCCATTCAAGAAGCACACATTACTGAACTACAATCCCAACTACAGTTTCTTTTTCACTTTAAGAACCTTTGATCAGCCAAGCTATGTAATTACTCGTAAGCGTGGTTAGGGTGGCTGCTGGAGTGCAGGGCCATACAGCATTTTTTTTTTCCTCTCTCTAGGGAAAAACACATCAATTGCTTTCAGCTAAATGCACTCACATATGAATATTTTAGTACAATTTAATGTTTCTGCACCAACCCCAAAGGAGCAGAGCATCAATTTGTGAACATAGTTTTCTTGGAGTTAAAAGCTACACTGGATAATGCAGGATGAAAGGGGTTGTCAATCCTTAGCTTTTTAGCAACTCAGAGACGGTAGTCTGTAGATTCAGTCCCAGCTGCATACAAACAGCTCTCTAAAGTTTGCCACTATAAAGCTACTTTTCAACAATAGTGCATTATCAGAGGAGATATTCCAAAAACAATTTCCCTAGGATGGTCAGTTTTCCCAATGCTATTCCCATCTGCTAGCTACCTAACAGCCGCAACCATTTATACAATGAAAAATGCACCTGCTGGTCTGTTAATAGAACCTGCAAACGTCATGTACAAATAGCACATTCCTACAAAGCTAGCTGAAGGCAGGAGAAATTAAATAGTGTACCATGTGTTTGAATACAGAAACTTTAGTATCTTAATATTCTCTTGTATGTTTAACAAATTAGGGTAATGAAGATCATATAATCGATAAGGAGTACAACATTTTTAAAGTGAGTACAACCAAGATGACAGGAATGACACTTCTCATGAAGCTAAAGAAATTAACTAATTCATTCTGTTGTTGGTAGTTTTAGGTAAGAGCCAGAGAACAAAAAGGAACAGAAATTGTGGAATAAAATATACCTTGTTTCACGTGCCCCACACTTCCCCACCAGAGACTGAAGGGAAACAAAACTTAACAAGATACACTAACCTGAGCAAGAAAACAATCCCTAAGAAGGTGAGGGGAAGTAACCCTGAGGAAGAGTTAGTATCCACTTATTATGTAATGAAACCATGAGTCACCCATGCATTTTAGAACAAAACCCAGACTAGGTTTGATTGCTTTGCCACCAAATACAAAGAAATACAGGGATAATAGACAATATCACATTTACTTCTCCCTTCCTGCTACTCCCAAAGCAAGAAAATGACTAAATGCTAAGAAGCCACTCACCGCAGTGAAAGGGACTGCCCAGTAAAGTACAAGCACAGAATGCGTCCCATCCTCTTGTAAAAGAAGCGGAGCAACAGGAATTGCACTGCTCTGTAAAAGACTATTCTGCGCCTTCATGGCTCTCTCTGCCAGGAAATGCTTCCCTGCTATTTAGCTTTCCTTTTCCTGCTTCTAATTTCATCCCTTTCCTGCATTTTCTGCCTAATATCCATAAGTTGTTCCTGTTCTTCCACAGCTTTGGTGCCTTTCAACTGAACCAACATCTCACTCTTCAGCATCTGAATTGAAGCTGCACCTCTTTAATGTGTCCTTTTTCCCCTCATTTTTACTGTCAACTCCTGACAGTTGTAAATCTGCCTCCCTTTTGAAGTTCCTGCAATCCTTTACTAGTATGAAATCGAAGCTTAAGCACTGAAGCTAAGCAGGTCAGCAAGTTTACTCCTGGCGATCGTATCAGAATTACACTGAATTCCCATCTGCCTTTCCCACCCAAGGTTTCTCAGCACATACGATATCCAAACGCACCGATGCAATCATATCACATTTCTAGCACAATAATCTAATTCAGTGCCAATTGTTACTACATCATGTATTTCCTAACTTCTGTCTTCCTGAGTTTTCCATCTCAGTTTCTTGTCACCTTGTCAGTATTTTGTGTCCAGTGTTGAAGGTAAGAGGACAGCAGCAACTGAACACCTAAAAAAAAAATCAGAGTTCTGCCTGGCTGCGCTTCCCCTTCTGGACACACCCTCTGTACTGTACCCTCCTCAAGAAGAAAACCTCACAGTGAAGTCTGAGACGGTGAAGGTGAGGCTTTCTAGCCATGGTCCAACAACAGCTAACCCCAGAAGGACACCTTGAGTCCTACAACTGTGAAATACTGGTCTGGCCACATCGTCCTTACTGCCAGCTAAAAAAACCTATAAAGAAAGCAATTATAGAACCAGACCCTGAAAGAACACAGAATAAAAAGAAAATAAATTTTAAGAGTGAACATTTAAACTCTGAAGAGTTTAAACTAGAAGGATGCCTTTCAGGCAGCAGCAGATCTTTCAGAAGGTCAGAGAATAACAAAATAAACAGCCTAAAATGACACATACTTTCTGAAAAAAAAAAAAAAAAAAAAGACAGCAACTCCCAGTACCACTGAGGTTTTGTTTGTTTTCTGGGGGAAAGAACTTGAGCATGAGATAATCCCAGTACAACCCCATCTTCCTTCAAAAACTGGAGGGATAATATAGTTAGAATAGGACACAAGGGAAAACTTGTCAGACCATGGGAACAATTTGAGTGTCCAAACAGAGATGCCTAGTGGCACTGTAGACAACGTAGGGTTTCCCACCTGAATCGTAGATGCTGCTCCAGAAGGAAGTCTCCAGGTCCCACACAGTAACTACCAGCCCTGTGAACGTACTTTTTATACCCCAGATGGCTAAACTGACATTAGACACCTATTTGTAGTCATTCAATCATCCCCTACATGCCCCTTCCTCGCAAATCTGTACTGCAAAGGTCACAGTGCAAAAACTAACAGAAGCTGTTTAAGGCCTAGAGCGGTTGCTATCCTTTTCTCAAAACAGTCAATTTTTGTTTAAACATTAGACAGATTACACAAGTTCATGAGAAAGACTACATACTACTTTGTATGTTAGAAATGTTGCTAATTATACGAGGGTAAGGAAAGCTAATCCTGAACTAATAAATGAAGGGTTCATGTTCCATGTATAAAGTTTTAAATAACTGAAAGATACTATTTACCTTCTTTCTTCTCCTCCTCCCTTTTGTTCTTGTTTCTCTTTTTCTTTTGCAAACAATATAGAAAGAATTACGAAGATCTTTTTACTGTGAAAACTAACGCCCCTGACTATTTTAAATTTCTTACGTAAAAACAGCAGTTACTCTGAGGTGGTGGTAGAAGGCTTGATTTGTGCAGGGAATTTAGTATTTTCTAACTAGATATACTTAACTAATACTTAACAGTAGGCACTCATGGGAAGGATATTTTTATCCAAAATCAATCTGAACACTCTTACAAGGGCTTTTTTCTTAAACAGAAACTACAGACAGTGCTTAACATGAGAACTGAATTTCATTTTTCTGCAGAACACCTGCATATAAGAAACAGTGGAAAACTGGCCTCTAATTTAAAAAAAAAAAATGCTCCTAAAATGTGTGTCACTGATTAAAGACATTGAATATGCTAATTTACCTCTTAATGAGGAAGGTAACATTTTAAATTTTAACATATCCATTTAAGCCTAAAAATTTCCATTCTTCCATCTCATCAAATAATACAAATCAGCCTTCTCTTTCGTAAGACACAATGTTCAAACAGGAGCTGCAATCACCTGATATCAACAAGTAGAAAAGGCTACTAACAGAAACAAAAATAATTCAAACATTTTAAGAACTGGAATAAAATTATATAAAAGAAAAGTTACCAAAGATCCAGTCAAAAAACAACACGATAAATTCCAACATGGACAAAAGTTGAAGTTGAGAGACTCAAGGCCATTTTAGAAGTGTAGATGCACTGTACAGAACATTCTCAAACAGAAAGAAGGTAAAGTTTGTACTCCTTCGTTACTTAAGCAAAAGGAACTACCACTGTTTCTTGATTAGCAGTTTGTTCCTGTATTAATACATCAGCATTTCAGGAAAGCTGCTGCTGCCAGGTTCTCATGTTCTGTGATGCACTGTCTGGGCTGTACTCTTAAACTGAAGCCAGTCATAGAATTACTGAAAGACCAATGGCCAAAATCACCATTCCTTCACCAAATCCAGTCAAAGGCACAAGGGAAGAAATACGCAGATCGTTTAGATTATTACCTTCTTGCCCAATGATCAGCACAGAAACACTCCCCAGCAGTCATACACAAAAAGCAGCAGTAGAAGTAACCCCCGCTTCCCGAGCTTGTAACTAACCCTTCTCCCTCTGTGGTCTCAAAAATGACCCAGTTCCAGAGTCCTTTAAAAACAATGCATTCCAACCCTCCACTGAGACTGGGCAAGAGACTATTAATAGAAGAATAAGAGCATACGCTAAGATACTTTCCCATCAGAAACCAACAGCTGCACAGGAGAGCAAGTGTGTTACAAACTCCCGCAGTTTCTCATATCCAACATTCTTCCCCTGCTTCAAACCCATACGCCCAGGAGGGCAAGCACCATGTCGATCAGAGTTCAAAACTAAACACAAAACTCAGGTCTCAGCTAATACAATGAACCAACGTACAACCCTGCTTTGCATTTTTCCAGATAAAACGTCATGAGCTGTCCCTGAACTAGGGATATCAAGCATACCTCATAGTGAGAGAAAGCAGTTGTCTTCTAGAGAACTGTTAAAATAACCAGTAAAATCTCAATCTGATCAAGAAAGTTCAGTTCTACTCCTTCTTTAAGTGAAATCTATCTGCCACTGCACAGAATAATTTTCTAGCTGAAGTACCAAAAGGACACTGAAGTAGAATTAGGAATGTGAAGTTGAGAATTTGCAGCTTTAAACTGTCTCATATTTAAAGATACCTATCCAGCACATCAAAAATTAATTCCTCTAGTCAGCAACTCTGAGGGCTATTAATTCAACTTGCACTGTCTTACAATTAACAGAAAATATTTCCTGTACTTCTAAGCCAAAGTATACTGTCCTTGCATGTATTTTAAGATTCAGAAGAAATATTTGAACAATTTGAAAGAAGATGTATACAATTTTCAGTACTCCACATAACTCACTACTTAATAAATATTTGTTAAGAAGGGAGATGAGAGAGAAACATTTCAACCTGCTGACAAAAAAGATGTAGCACTATGTAATTGTGCCAGTCAGGATCATTTATTGACACAATAGTTAAAAATTCATTAGTCAGTCTTGACTGACTATTTTAACAATCCTCTAGAAGATGACAATGATGACACTGATGTGATCCTATGATGTGGCTTGATGTTCTTACGACTTTCATGTGTTGCTACAAGCCATCTGTGGCACGTCACAACACTGTATCTTCATCAAAATCCAGCCTTTTTTGTTTCAACATAATTGTTTATACGCCCTTGACTCTTGAATGAATGTTCATTCTTGAGCCCCAAGACACACAAACCAGAGCTAAGCTGTCTTCAAATTAAAATTTTCCACTTCAGTAACAGGTATTTGGGTAGCGAAGAACTAAGGATGGTCACTCTCTTCTCATGCCCTTTCAAAATATCCAGTTAAATGACACTCCCTGGTTTTTAAAGGTATGGGTATGTGACAACCAACTAAAGACCACCTCCTTATGACAAACAACTCTGCCTTCTTTGGAACCTGCAAATAGTGTTGATTAGCTTGTGGAGACCTATAGCTGCAATATGCTGGACCTTATGCCTACTATGTGATCAGAGGAAAGTGCATTATATTTAAATACAAATGTTCCCTTAGCAAAGGGGAAGTATTACACTGGCGCCTACAGGTCTTCTGCACTATGCCCAAAAAACCAACAATTACATACTATGCACAAAAGACAGACGTTGCCAGAAAGGGTTGCATTTACAGTCTGTAAAAGCCCCACAATTTCCTTGCATAGCAGAGGTTAATACCATTGCTATCAAGATTTAGGAAGGACACAATATGCAACCTGATGGTTAAGTTTTATCAATAGGTCTATTTCATAGAATCACAGAATAGTTTGGGTTGGAAGGGACTTCTCAGAAGCTGTTTTTTGTAGCAGTTGGTTATCATACAGATTAACACAACAAACACTAGTGTGCCTAGAAATGGCTCCACCTAGCCAAATAGGGCTAGCATCAGAAGGCCTCTGATGAGGAGGCAAAGAAAAAAAAAAAAGAAAAAAAAAAAGATGCAAACATCCCTACATCCCTATCCGCACTTCAAGACAGAAGAACTCAGGAGCACAAAGTATCTTTTTCAAGAAAACCCAGCAGGCAGAACTGACAACAGACTCCAGGAATCACAAGCTCCTGTCTGATATCTAAGTACTGCTCTATCCTGCTGGATTTATTACTGGAAAAATAATGGTCATGGTTTGAAGTTCTCAAATTTGCAGCTCTTAATGGTACAAAGGCAAAATATTTCAGATCCTGTCAAGGCTTTGGATATGTACAGTTTTTTAGTATTATTTAAGTTATTGCAATTTGGTAAATGCAGCAGTTGAAATACAAGTTTCTCGCTAAGTTCCAGATCACTCTCCCTTTCTTGTCTCATTAAACGATTAAAAAAAGTAAAAAGTTGTTCTTTGGTGCCTTCTGTTGCCATACATACTCAAAGAGAACTGCTTACTGACAGGCTAAACGTTTACTTGGTTATGGAGCTCAAAGTGGGCAGGTATGGAAATCTGTCATAGGTACGTGTTCTTAGTCACAATTCCCTACTCACGTCCACGATCATCGCATCTCAGTACGCGCTAGCACACATTCTACCCCATACTCAGACAAACTACATTTCACCTTCTTATTTACAAAAGCTCATGTGCGCTTTATCTGTCTACCACTTTCCCCACATTTCCCCAGGTCATAAAGAACAACGAAATTAGTATCGGACAGAAAGGTCTCCTCTAAATCCAAAGAGACACAAAAATAGAAATCAGTCCCCCGTGATGCCAGGATGCATAGCAGGAAAGATGTGCAGCAGGTTATTTCCCAACCTAAAGCCACTCATTAGAGTATGCCCTTCTTGGTATTTCACTCTACAGCAGCCAACCTGTAGATTATTTCTCTCTGAACTTTCTTGCACTTTTCATCCCTTACAAAAATTTTGCTTAGAATGTAATGTAATAATCCTGTTACAGTTACCAAAATTATGAAAAAAATCACCTGTAAAAATAACACAAAAAACCACCACACCAAACAAACCAAACATACAACCAAACACCACTTCCTGGAAATCAAGCCACATATCAATATAATTTCAAGTATATGTTGGCAATGACACCTTTTAGCATATAAGTGATGGCTGTTAGAAAACTAAAAAAGGTTCAGCACAGGTAACTATGAAAAAATCCAGCATGCAAAGCCGCTGATAAAACTGCCGTTGTAGTTTTGCAAATGCATAGTCAAGTGACAATAACACATTGGGCACATCAAGATTTTTCCTGTTAGGCTCAGTATTAAGACTTAAATAATTTCTAAGCATTTGCTTTGAAGGAAAATGCATGCTAGAAGACATCACAGCTCTTTCACGAAAGATACTTCCATACTTACTGGTGCTACTATTTTGCCCGTCTGTCCAACTTGCATGTCATTAGGAACAAAGCCAGCATCAACAGCTGCACGGGAAGCTCCAACTAGTTGAAAGAAAATATTTCCAATGTTTTCTTTTAAAATATTAGCGAGCCAAATTTATATCACCATAAAAGCACATGTATTTTACTGAAGAGTCCCACACTCTAAGGGCACATATTTAGAAACTTTCCTCTTAAGAGCTCTTATAGTAATCCCTCTCTATACCACTGGCTGAAACTTCCAAACACTAAGTGCTAATGCACTTCATAAGCAACAGGAAATCCTTACTCCCAGCACTAAAGGGCCATATATTTAAAACCAAGGATTTCAGTCTGGCCTATTTCCATTATTTTCTCCTGTTGCTTTATCAAAAGAGAATTTTCCCATAAATGTCTTCCCATAATGTTACTCCAACTTTGAATAGAACACACGTGCCACCTTACATTGCTGGGGAGCTCAAAAGTCAGACATAGTAAAAAAAAATATCAAAGTACACTTGAAAATGCCACATGGACATTCAGTTAGCGAGGCCACCAATTTAAAAACAAAGCCACTCACGTAAAATGATTATATTATTATTATTACACATGCAATCCAAAACTAATGTAGTTAAAATGTTAATGCAAACAGTTCCTCCTCCTCCTCCTCCTTCAACCTTTACTTAAAATATTTTGCTGAAACACTACATGGTCACTTTTATTCTGCTAATACAAAAGCATAGCAAAAAGACAGAGCCACTCAAACTACAAGAACTGTGAAAGGGATTCTGTAAAGGAGTAGTATACAAGGACATATGAAGAAAATACCAGCTCTTCAAATTGAGCTAAGACCATTTTTTAATTTACACAACTTCACTTTTTGTTTGTAAGCTTGCGTTCTGGAGATTTGAGAAGAACAGAGAATATTACAGCTTAGTATTCTGCTTCGTATACAGGTATTTATAATGCACAGTTGATGACAAAGACAAGACAAAACTTCACATACAACTAACAGGATTTTAAGAATTTATTTGATAGACATGAAAATAAAAGACTTAAGATTAACGTTGGTTTTAATGTGACCTGTTAAAATATAATAACCAGGGTTAAAAAAAAAAAAAAAAGAGGAGGAAAACAAGTTTACCTGCAGCATGCAACTGATCTGCAAGATCATATAACAACTTAAAGTTTTCACCACTCTTCAAGCCTCTCCCTTAAAAGTTAAGAACAAAAAAAGATGAAGAAAGAAGAATGTAATATGCTGTAAGATTTTTTTTTTTATGGTCTACATAAACTTTCTGTATGAGTACTTGCACTTGCAAAGGTACAAATATATGCTTGCACAGGGTATTTTTGGATATATTACTAAATAGTATTTAATATTTGGAGATTTATCTTTTGTCTTTGTGATTAATACTATTATTTCATATGTATAAACCAAGACCACTGTCTAGTTTACTTCCTGTCTACAGCACTATCAAGATCATTCTCTGAAACCAGAGAAACAGGATTTTTTTTTTTTTTTCCACTAATTTGTGCTCCCTCTGCTGGCTTTAGGAACAAAAATCTGTAGGGGGATAACTAGGGAGTAATTTTTTAGCCGTAGGCACACAGTAAAAAAAAAAAAAAAAAAAAAAAAAAAAAACAAAAAAACCACAGCTCGTCACTTTATACCTGAAGAGCAGAAAACAAACATAATGATTTTTAAAATCATTAAAGTCATTACATAATAATACTTAGACTGCCTGTAACGATTAGAAATAATTTTAGATATGACAGATTTGGATCTAAAACCACTTCATATTGCTAGAATTTTAAAAGGGACTCAACAAATATGACAGTGTTCTTAAACAGCCTACTAGCATATATCAAACGCAAGGTTTGCCTCTTCACAAAACATACGTGTTGGGTGCATTCCCACTGGCCCCTATGCTGTATTTCAGAATTACATCTTTTTTTTTAATTTATCACATTATAGTGTTCTGCTACAGATATTATTTAATCAAGACGTACCATTACTTATATGCAACATGACACAGTTTTAACATTATCTACTTACCACCCGATACAACCACTTTTGCACTAGTAAGCTCTGGTCGATCGCTTTTTGTCAACTTCTGCTCAATCCATTCAGATATACCAACGGGCGGCGGAGGGGTTACTGCATTCATCAGGTTAAGAAAAACATTAGCAAGAAAAAGGATAAAGTATGTATCTTCAACCTTTTAAATCAGAGTTTAAACTTAATGCAAAAGTTCATTCTACAACCAAATCTATCATGAGCTTTTAACTTCTACCAGTAATTGCTCTATGGGTATGAGTTACAAGCCTCTCTCATTAGAGGTATTTAAATAACCTATAGGACAAGCTGCACCAAAATGAGAGCCTGTTGTGTAAGTAATATATTGATATTAACCCAGTATCAGTGTCATTCTTATTAAGACAGACAATCAAGTCAACTACATAGTGCAATGAGAGTGCAACATGCTAATCAAGTATCGAGTAGCATTTGTTTCCTAACATCCACAGATGTTTGGAAATATAGGATGGGTCGGGGGCAGGTACTAAGCCACTCAAAAATCTGAGGACCAATGTGCGCACACACACACACGCAGCGTGTTACTAATGATTGCCTCTGCTGGATTTACAGCACAGTCATAAAGAGGCCCACAGCAAAAAAACAGAAGAGGTGATCAAACACTGGAACAGGTTGCCCAGAGTGGTTGTGAAGTCTCCATCTGTGGAGATACGCAAAGCCTGACCACGCACAGTCCTGGGCAACCGGCTGCAGCTGACCCTGCTTGAGCAGGGGGGTCGGACTAGAGGATCTCACAAGGTTCCTTCCAACCTCACTACTTTGTGATTCCATGATTGGATTTCTCTATCAAAGCTATGCTGGCTTCATTAAAATAATAATTTAAACTGATCTAGTTAAAACTGATATAAAACAGTGACTTGGTGTTCTCAAACAGATTTAAACTGCTACTAATTTAGCTAGACATTGTAACAACCTAGCTCAATTGAAATACAACCAATTAAACGAAAACTGTGGTCAACCACTTTTATTTTTGCCCAATCTTGCTTTGAAAACCAATCTGGCTATTCAAAGAGCTATAACTTTAAATAAGTAAAAGTTTCAAGATTGCAGCGGCAGAGGTTTAAGCAGCAAGTGAAACAGGCAGACAATCTCCATTTCAGGTTGAAAAGAAAGTAGCAACTGAGTATATAATCCGTATTTTCCCTTATCAGACATCACTAAAAAGGGCAAGTGCCTATACTAAAATCATATAGCTAGGACTATGACAACCAGTTTGCTTTGACAAATTCTTCTGCAAAACATCACCATGCAGTACGCAAATCTAACTATTACATGAAATGACAAAGTACCAGAATAAATACTCACACTTTTCTAAACTGGCACTACCACCACTTGTTGGTGCAGCCTCAAAAGAAGTTCCCCGTATGGTAAATACTTTAATCGCTTCATCACATTGCACAGTGCAAAGAATATTTCCTAAAAAAAGTCACATTATATTTTTATATAATGTGAAGATATCAGACAAAAAAAATAAAATTAATGTCAGAAACACATTAGCAGTTCTACTAGAATAGGCAACATTCAGAAAGTTACTTCCCAAAATTGCAGTTTTAGATTACCAAAACTTGAAGCCTAGGCATTTGATAAATACAGATTACAAATATTTAAACTTACTTTTAAGCTCCATGTTTCTGAAGTATAACAAATCCTCTTTTTTAAAGGACACAGAGTATTTAAATAAATCCCTTATGAATGAGCTTTTAAATTTCAGAAGAGGAAAAAAAAACCAAAACCTTTGGAAGTGTCATTCACAGACACACAAATAGTGTCTATAAATCAAAGTAGACAGTCTATCCTGTTGCATGACTTCATCAGAACAGAAGACAATGAGGCCTGCTCCAAGTATCTGTGGGATTGTGTTTCCTCTCAATAATGTATTATATAAGGTATTTACTTCACCCTGGAAGTTGCAGGGAACATGAAAAGAGAAAAAAGCTGCAACACCATCTATTAATTAAAAAAAAAAAAGTAATCTTGAAACTGTGAATTACTGGGAAGCAACTTAAAAGTGCAACACAAAAACCACATTATGGTAATGTAACTGACAATGTAATACCACATTGGTACAATCTGGTACAGTAAAATTAAGAAACAAAAGCAAATGAGCTCATATTTAAATTAAAATACGAGCTCAGACAAGCATTAGAGAAACAAGATTGAAAAAAGAATTGCAAATTACATCAATTAAATATTACAAATAATTAGTTCAACGTCTTCATAACCAGGAAAAATAACCCTGTGGTATCTTAAATCAGAACTAATGCTAGTCATATTAAATAAAGCTGGACGATTAACTTAACATCTTACATTTTACAAAATCTGATCAGAAGTACATTAACAAAGAAATGCAGCATGTATAAAGGAGACTACCAAATTCTATTAACTGAAGTGATAGACCTGGTTTCTAACTGATAGTATCAGAGTTGCTGGGATTACTTGCTTTCTCACACGTGTAGCATCATGTTCATCTCCAGGTTTCATTTTCATGAACCACAGCAATTCAGATTGTAAAGTGAAAATTCCTATCATATTCCAAGGTTCTAACAATAGGATTATGTAGAAAAGTTATCAGTACTGCAGTACTGGGCCCTTTATTGCACAAATACCACATCTTTTGTGATTACCCACCTGCATACATAGTTCTCACAAAAGTGTCTGGTGACTGAATTCCAATGATGTCAGAAATAGGGGCAACATCAAGTTTGCCAGCCACTCTGGGAATAAGGTTCTAGAAGTTAAAGACAAAAATTCAAAGTAAATGCTAAGTAAAATATACATGGTCAGTAAAAGAATGCCTGCTGTCCCAATTTTAACTTCCTATAACACTAAGTAAAAAGGCACATACAACTAAGATTTTTTTTTTTTTTTTTAGGGCTACTAATGTAGCTTTACCAGACAAATAAAACCATATTTTTGTAAAAACATTAGAAGTTTCATGAGACTTACAGGAAGTAAACTGTTAATTCAGTATCTTAAATTAGAAGGCTTATTTGCTTGAATTTTTAAAAATAATAATAGATGCAATCTACTCAGAAATTTCACAATTATGGATTGCTGAGCTCCTAGCATTTCAAGAAAAAAAAAAATTTAAGCTAATCTCTCGAGACAAGAAGAAAAAAACAACCCTGTACTTTTAAATTATTATTTTAAAATTAATATTAAAATATATATTCTCTTGCTCTGAAATTGATTCTAGAAAATTACCTAGCACCTTTAGGAATGGGAAGGAGGATAAAAATGGCAACATAAATCACAAAGAAATTAATAACAGCAAGAGCTTTGCTTGCTTTTTGCACCCTCTCCCCCTGCAAAAATCTGGTCCAACACAAAGGGCCCAGTTCTGAAAGTTTAACTTAGATTAAGCACTCAAATACGGAAGCATAAGCTGTAAAGCAAAAGCTATTAACATTTGCTAAGACATGGCAGATCAAAAATAAAAAGAAAAAATAAAATAAAAACACCCAGAAACTTAAGGTATGTAAAGATTTCTCTTCGCAAAATTACAAGTATACGGACTGATATTGACTGAAAGTGAAAGTAGTCAGATGGAAGGCTGATGTCACTACTCATCCCACACCGGCAAGATTTCCAAAGTACCCTTTTTCTCTAATTTAGCTGCACCACAATGTTGACCAGATTGTCAGAACTGAGGCTCTCCACATACTTAAAAACACTCTCCTTAAAACACAAGTTTTGAAAAATTGTATTTTCATTAAATAATATCTTGGCTAGGACTTTGATTTGTCTCATACATATATATATATTTACAGACATTTCAATTTATATGACTTATAATATAGATGCAATTCCCCTTCCCAAAAGAAAAATGCTTCCAATAAGTCTGCACACTCTAATTTCAACATTTTTTATCTCAATTTACTGCACTTTTCCTTACAATTCTCATAACGCTTTCAGATCACTTAATCTATTTTGTGCTATAGTATATTTTGCCTCACGTACATAGAAGCAGCTGGTTACTACGAAATTTCTCTTCTACACTGTTCCTTTGTCCAAGTCAGCCCATAGTAAAACTCAGGCATGAATTGGTGCTTCTAACGACTTCTCAAGTCAACCACTGTAACTTTTTTTTAACTCAAAACTGTCCGTAGTTGACCTGTCTCAGGCATTTGATTCACACTCTTACATACAATAGTGTGCCTTTTCTACAAGAAATTTTTATGCACTTTGATCTACTTACCTTCCCAAAGGCAGACGCTCCAGCACAAATGTGGGTGTAATTAAATTTTTTATGAGTTTCCACAATCAAGGGAGTCAGCTCCTCTGAGGATAAAAATATATTGCTCAAAATTTACAACCATCTTATTTTCAATTGCAAATATAAATACAATTTCTTTTGTCAATAGAAAAGAACAACTCTCACCTGCTAGAAATCCCTTGTATACATCGTGCTGAGCCACTAGAACTTTTGCAACACCCTGTACTTTGCTGAGTTCTTGTGCTACCTATGATTACAAATGAATTATTATTATTATTATTATTATTAGTTTGTATAACAACAGCATACCAGAGGCTTCAACTAAAGCTAGTGCCCCAAAGTGGCAAGCACCATAAACAAATAACAAGAGAGAGTGCCTGCTGCAAAGAGCTTACAGTCTATAGGCTAGTTTAAACTGGAACACAAAAGCATGCGTATTTCAAAATCAGAACGAACCTGATGGAACAAAATGCAGATGATCTGACTCACAGCACAGAGCCTTACAGGATAACGAAAATGAATTTTGTGAATAAAACTCAAAGCAAATCAAACACAGGAAAGCCTGCCATCTGTATGCAGGATTACACAATGATCTCATAATTTATTACAACCGCTGATAACAATCCACACTTCAGGATTATTGTTCAGTATTCTGATACAATCATCAAGAAACCAATCCTACCTTCTTTTAATTGGTCACTATTTATCGGACAAGCATACAATGCAAATACAAACCTACAATGATGTTATAGTCTTTGTCCAAATTTTAGGAGCAATCCTTTGTTTGCAGCTGACTCTTTGCCTACTGATGTGATGTATACGTTCAATTCCATATTTATGCATTTTTTGCTTTAAATTTGCAGAAGTAGAGTTTAAATGATAAAAGGGTTGCTGCAGATCAGAGAGAAGAGGACTGACAGCAGTGTCTGGAGACCACATGCACCCTCTCAGAACTAGCTCAGTTTTACAGAGTTTGCCGAGTATCAGTTTACCCTCAAAAATTAACAAGAGGAAATAAACAAAAATTCCCTAACAGCTGCTACAGAGTTAGTTACTCTTTGAGTAATTCACTCTTTTGTCCTATCAACACAGATTCTTAGAAAGAAGCTTAAAAAAAAACCCCAAATCTTCATTTTCTGCAAAGTACTTTTCCCCAGCATGACGCACATTGCCAAATAGACACCATATACTAATACTTAGTATTAAAAACCAAACCAACCAACCACTCCCAATCATTTTTCTACTATGCAAGTGCCAAAGCATATGGAAAAATCAAAGACAGACATAACAGGCAATTTTTTTTTTTAATCTCCTTGATCTAGATAAATATGTGCTTCCAAGTCTCCACCTTGAACACCTGGGTCTCAGTTAGAATCAGTGTTCAGTAGCCACTGAAATTTCTCCACCTATTTGTGAATTAGCTGCCAGAGTATGCCTCCCACATGACATGCTACATACAACTTTCAGAATAACAATTCATAAACAATAGCCTACTATGAAAAAATACAAGGAGTAATTATTTTTACTTTTACTGTTCACACAAGATTACATCATGCTGGAATAGAGTGTCACTAATGTACTAACTATATTGTCTCTTGATTCCGCACATAAAAGTTAGACTAACAATACAACCACTAACATACAGTATTTTTTTTTCTATATGTGAGCTAAATGATAAAAGTCAAGAAGCAGTAACTTCAGAATTTTAGGTTGCAAACACTCTTGCTGTGCTACTAGCACTTGACTAGTGAAAGCAGATGCTCAGAAACCCTCTTCGTTACCATGCTGCTTCATTTCTGCTGGTTTCCATTTGAAGAGTGCAATCTTCTTTCCACTGCAATATTTGCCTTTCAAACTTTACAGAGAAATATTGTTTTTAAAGTTGATTGGTCTTTAGTCCTATAAAAATATGCTTACTTAAGGTTACAACAACTGATACTGATATTCTCCCTTGTGAAATGAAATCTATACCCGTATTTTCACTTCAGAAGACAAGCAGTTCAAGTGCAGGACACTTCCGACAGACTAGCCATTCCTGGCACAGTTCCTCTTCACTACAGATTATTTTTCAGGCTGACCAAGATGCTATGAAGTATTGTCTCACTGCATTCATTAATGTATTCATATGAAAACAGCATTTCCTACCTTGTCACAGCTGGTACCAGCTACCAAACAAGAAACTTCACCTCCAAGACGTTTTGCTGCAGTGACAGCATTTAGTGTAATGGGTGTAAGGGTCTCATTGTTGTGTTCTGCTATGACTAACGTACTCTGAAACCTCCGGAGCAGCGATGCCTTTAAAGAAAGAAAAACAGACAGAAAGAGAGAAAGAAGAGTTTGATACTTAGCATTTAAGTAAAAAGCTGCTCCTAAGAGCTTTACAGAAAGTTACAAATTACACAAACTGTAAATGACTGCTGTCAAACAAAATAGGCTAAATCTAGATAATTTTTATTAAGTAGGCGGAGTACATAAGGTGTTTAAAAAAAAAGGTATAAACTTGCTTGACTTCAGCATGTCTGTAGCGCGCTGTGTTTAAACTAAAACCCCCACAGGGACATACTGAACAATATTAAGAAAAACGTTTTAATACGTTACATTCAATCTCAGCTGACCAACTTAACCAAGTACATTAAAGAGTGAAGATTAGACTAGCAAGACTAAGACACAAGGATATCAAGGGCAGCAATTAAATATTTACTTGTTGGTATTTTGGTTAGGTTTGTTTTTTACTACAGGTTTTAGCCAAAATCTAGCTACAGAACTCACTTTTTAAATTTGTCATGTATAAAGGTAAAATTGTATGCAGTAGCAGGATGGCAATTAAGCAGCAAGGGCTCCCTGAAAACACACTAATAGAACTGTTGAACAGCATCAGGTTCATGTTTTCTATTTTCCTTTAAAACATTTGACCACTTAGTCTACCCATAATGGTCCTTAAATAATAATTTTGACCAATTCACCGTCCACATACAGACTAACTTCTAAGGCAAAAATGAAAGCATAAATTAAATTAAAAAAAAAAGGAAAAGAGGCAAGCAATTGCCATTAAAGCAAACCAAAATATGCTGAGCTCCAAGACTCTCCTCTCTAATTTTCAGGTGAATCTGGAAAAAGCATTATTCCTCCAAGACTAATACAAGGGTAGGGAAAGGGTTTGGGGTGGGAATGTGAATATTATCCTTCAAGTCTTTGTTTAGCCTACATAAAGCCTAAATCAATACCTGAGTTACAATCAGTGTAATATGGAACACAAAATACATTCATTTTGATGACCAAGGCATAAATAGTAACACAATGCTAAAGACTGCACAGTCAAATACTACTTCTTAAAACATATATTCTGACCCCATCTCCCCTCATGCCAAATAGGCACTTACTCAGCATGTAAAACTGGAGGAAAAAAAAAAAAGCTTCAGAAAATCTGAGAAGCAAGAATTTGGATATGGACTTCAACCACACAAAGCCTACCAACACGCTGAACTTCACACAGAGAAAGCAAATCCCAAAGACTTCCCTGAAGCTAATCACAGTGTAAAAATATAAATACAAAGGTAAGTTTTTGCAGAATCAGGACAATAATTTATCATTTTGATTAAGACAATAAGGATTCTTGTAAAACTGCTCTGCATTTCATCTTTTATGCTTAAGGTTACTTGTTATGATTAAAGATTCTAAGATCATTCGAAGCTTATTGCCAGTAACAAAATATTTATTGCCAATACAGATCAGACACCATATTTTTGATTATGTTTCATAGATCATTTGCAATAAAAGTTATGAGATTTTAGTCACCATTTGAAGAATAAATCCATGCTTTTGTGGCAAAAAGCCCACTTTTCCAATGATTTATAGTCACGTCACAGAGTAAAGTGGACTGTGCTCCTTAAAGATCCTGAAGTTTTCAAAATTCCAAAAGGAGCCACACTCTTAAAGATTTCTCTAATAAGAGCCTGGTGTGGCTCTAAGAAGCGTGCATTTTAAACATGTACTTAATTCTGACTATGTTACGATCCTTTCCCTAAATAAGTACTGCACCACCAGAAGAGCTCTATCATTCTCTCAAACAATTCCACAATAAACTAAGAAATATATATATATATAAAAAAATATATTTAGCCAAAAAGAATCCAAGCAATGTATGTTGTCTGAGCAGTCTGGACAGTACAGCATTAATTAACTATTATTTCTAAACTGATAATCCCACATTTTATACCTACACGCAAGACATTTTTGAAGAAAGAGACAAGACCACATTTAAAGTAAATTGAAAGTCACATTCTAGACCTTAGGTAAAAATCCAGAAGGACAAATAATTTGATTCCTACATGAGCCTGAATTTTAATACACTAACACATGAAACTAGTTGGTTTTTTTTTTTATAAAACCAAAACAGAAACAAACTGATTTTGTTTGTTACAATAAAGATTCTGCAGTAAGACCAGGTGGTAACTCATCCAGTCACATATGATCCTGAAAACTGAGAAACTGCAATGAGACAATGAAGAGGACAGGTAGTTACGTTGACGAAGTAACTTGTCCAGCTGCACGTGTGCAAGAACAGCCCATTATTTCACCGACGTTCTTTCTCCACCTGAAGTTGGGTAGGATGTCTAGTTTCAAGCCTAGATAAAATGGGAAGATTAAGTACAAACCTAACCAGTTGGCAGCAAGGATAAAAGGCACAGGAAATAAGGCACACTGAACAACCAAACTATTGAAAACAGTGCCTTGAGAGGGAACAGCACTCAGCACTTGTGCCACAGAAGGCTCCTGGTGAAAACCGAGCCCTGGGAAATCACGCTATCCAAGGAAATTAAGTACAGTTAAACATCCTACAAACTTGGGCAACCAAGTGGCTTCTCAAGCATGCAAATAGATTATGAACACATCTGCTAGCAACCAGTAGAACTGGGAATTTATTTCACCTAGGTTTAGATATAATCAAAGCTAGGCACCTATGTTCCCTCTACAGGAGAAACATTCAGATTTCTCCTGTGGTGGGAACTCCAGACAGCGATCATACTAAAATAAACATTTATAAAGAAAGACCGTCCTGAGTTTCCAACTTCCCCCTCCCAAGCATTTACTGTAGAGCAAACCTCGCCTCTGACTTCCAGATGTCTAAAAGTTGGTAAGATTAACCTAGATGTGCAGTATACATCAATTAAGCCACTGGCAAAGTACCAAAGGACTGGCTGAATCTATCGTCTCAAGTTTCCTCAAACCCCCTTTTTGCTCCCCACTGAGAAACCCAGCAACGTTTTCCAAGCAGAACATGAAAAATTTAAGCATAATATCTGAATTTCTAGACTTCAGACAAAATAATAGACTACTCACTGCTACTGTCCCAGCCAACTGTTAGAAATCTGAACATGCCCAGTACACGTGCACAGATCAACACACGCACGGGGCCAACACCCCATACATCCAAAGTACTCATTCAGTTTGCGCAGGTGATCTGCTCTTCACAGCAATGCCAACTGAACATATGTTGGTCTTTCAGCACATAGACAGGTCACCTGAACAGCACACAAGCAAGCCCAGTACTTCTTAAATACAGATTTGCTGCTCATCATAGAATCACAGAATCCTTAAGGTTGGAAAAGACCTCCAAGATCATCAAGTCCAACCATCAGCCTGACACCACAACATCCACTAAACCATGTCCTGAAGTGCCATGTCTACATGTTCTTTGAACACCTCCAGAGATGGTGACTGCAACACACATGCATCAACAGCTGGAAAGTCCCAGATAAAAGTGTTCTATATTGTTCCTTGCTGCTAGGTGAGATTGGTGAGCAGACAGGCCTCTACAGTCACCAGTCAAGAGCTAACTGCCTGCAGCCTGCTCCAAGGATGCTAGTTGTAACACAAGAATTATGGAATCAGCTCTGGAAGTAACAAATGTGGCAGACATGGGAAGAAGAGATGGGATGGCCAAAAAGTCCTTCCAGAAATTCAAGAGCTCCAGCAGGTGTATTCTACATGGCCCCACACTTCAAACAGGCGTGAATATAAAACAGGCTGTGAGAAACTTCACCCAGGAAACTGAGGTTTGCCTCCCAGTCTCTTCAGAGGAATGACTGGAAGTTTTGGGAACTAAACCAAAATAGAAATTTGCAAGGCAAAAGTACGTAATACCTAGGCCTGCAAAGGTACCTCTAGAGCTGATTTTCTTAGCTTTAAAAATAAACTGGCCAGAAATTAAAATTTTAAAACTGCTTAATAGGAATCATGTATCTCAGAGACCCATTATCACTGGGCAAAATTCCACAAAGTGATGCCAGGAACTAGGAATTGGGGTATTACTGAAGAGAACGGCTATGTTCCTGTGCAACAAAACAATGACTAATTCAATTAATAGGCAGTCTTGTAGCTGCAAAATTTAAGAAAAAAAAAAGAAAAAAAGAAAAATACTTGAGAAGCTTAGGGAGAGGAAGCAGCTCTAGCAGTAAAGCTTATACTTCTAGAATCTCTGTACAGATCTGGCTACAGAAGAGGTCCACGCAACAGCAATTTAACTCCAGGAAACACCAACTAGAAAGACAACCTGAACTGAAAAGGAGTTGTAACTGCAGCAAAGAACAGCAAAACAAATAAAGAAAACACTTATAAAAACAATTTACTTAGGAATCACAATAAAGACTTAAAATTAAAAAGGAATTGAAGCAGCAATAGAAAGACGTAATACAGAAGAAACTTTTCCAGGTATATCCCATGCAAATCACTAATAAAAATCAAAGCAACAAAGCCATTTTAAAACACAGACAGCACTACTGAAAGTGAACTCAAGATAAATGAATACATTTTAAAAGCTAATAGTCTGAGCTTAACAATGACAATTGAAGGACATACACAAAGTATTCCCTAAGACTACAAAAGTAGCCCAGTACTTTCTGAGTAAGGTATATTTCAAGCTATTAAACCTATTTATCTGAACTTTCTCAGGCTAAAAACACAAAAAGAAACCCATACGTGCACCATGAGATGTGTATGACTGAAACAAAATCCACTGTTTTCAGGAACATCAGGAAATTAAAAGCTCTGAACAAATCACAGAAACTCGAAGACTCAACAGCTGTGAAAATCGGACTCCCCCAAAACACCATAAAGACAAAATACGAGTACTTGCTCAATAAAACTAAAAATGAAGCAAGTGACATTTCACTTTATTCAAAAGCTGTTATATGGCAAAATACTACACTACAACATGAGAAACAAAACCTGACAGTTAAGATCACTTTCACATAAAGATCCCCAACAGTTTCCTAAGAACATGCCTACTATTTTAAACCAACTCTAAAGCATCTCTCACCTCAAAAAAAACAAACGTTGCAGAAGCAAATGCAATTCTACCTGTACCTCTAAAACAGCAGCAGAACCGTAACGTATAATACAAAGCAAAACAGTTTTCTTAAGAAACAGAGCGTCACAATGTCTTTCACCCTATTGCTGCAGGTTTTCTGAGGGAGCATGGAGGTAGAAGTGAGGGAGATGAAGAAATTTGTTTATGACTTGAAACACACTGCTTGCCCTTCATGAATATCTTTAGGATAAATCCTAACTTCAATACAGGTTGAATGACAACTGGATACAAAATTAAAGGCATTGTTATAACATCCACCTACAATGAACTTGGCCCCAAACTGCTGTAAAATGGCATATAAGAAGAAAAAAAAAACAACAAACAAAAACCCAACCCAAACTTTGTGAATAGGCAAACAGGCACATACTTGCTTATCTAATAATAACAATACAGAACAGAGAATGTTAAGGGAATACATTATCTGTTTGCTGTTTTATAAAGGCAGGAGTGTGCGACATCAAAATGCCCCTTAACTAAAAGTCTGCAAGACAATCCTGATGGTGACAATTTCATATCGTTACAGGTTTGGAAGGGACCTCAAGAGCTCATACAAAGCTATCCCCCACCACATACTAAGCAAGCATATCTATGTTATTCCCAACATATCTGCCTAGCTTATTGTTAGCATGCTCCAATGATGATAACTCCTAGGCAACCTATGCCAAAAACTTCCTATCTTTTCAACCAGAAAGGATTTCTTAATGCCTATCTTAACTCTTTGTAGCTATCTAAATAGCTTCTTCACAATTTAAGCCAACTCATTAATTTGTCATCCACAGATGGGTGAAATGGCTTATTCCCATTTCTGCACCATTTTTTTGTGTACTTGCAGTCTCATAGTCCTCCCATCTTTATGTCATGCAACTTGAACCCTTCCTTGTTACTCATACTGTACAAGTCTCTCACATTCTGTTTTTCTCTAGACGCTATTCACTCTTGAACTGCATGAGCGTTAGCAGTGCTGAACCAGAGTCTGCTTTGCTTCTCTTGCAGGCTACAGTGTTATCCACACACTGAAGATGTACACAATGTTTTGTTGGCTTTATTTTATAAATTTATGAGTTTAGACACATATGGCTGAAAAGCAGGGAGCTGACCTCTTGTTTCCAGGACATGAAACTGAGTTGTGCAGTGACCATGAGAGTGAACTATTATTTACACAGCAGCCCCGTATGTTCTAGGAGCTCTAAAGATCATCACGACCTTTGCTCTTGAAAGCCTACAGCCTAACAATATGTCCCTGATTACAACAGTTATCATTTTTAGATTAACTAAGTTCTGGTCTACCAATGCTCTTCTTTTAAGTCACTCTTAGTATCTGACACCAATTAATATAGCCATAATTCCTATTTAAAGCTGTACAGAACTGTAATACCTGTAAAAGCCTTGAAGAGCTCAAAAAGAATTTTGTGAAATTTAAAGCTCTTTAGAAGTGCTATTTACACACTGTTCTAGTGGACAGAGTGTCTCCCAGCACGTGCTATGAGATCGACCAGATATTCAGGGACATTTCATGAATCATCCCCTCCAACTAACCTTGAGTTCACCCAGTCATTAAATTTGGCAATGCAGCCACCATGACACAAGCAGCAAACGGCCTCCAAAAGCCCAGCACCCCTCCCAGCCGCGCAGTATGAAGGTCAATGTGGAAAAGCAACAAGTGTTTCACATTAGCTTCCTCCACAGGTTGTGGCAGTTAAAGCAATCACACTTCTGCACAGCTGAGTTCATGCGACTGAGAAACACCGTATTAAGCTCACAAAACCCCAGAAAACCTGTCCTTAAGCCACAAGTGTCTTTCTGGCGTTGTTAGAGTTTCAATAACAAACTCGAAGAGTTTTCTCTAGCTGTAAGGAAAGTACTCTTGCCCCTCAGCTAGTCCTGTACGAGGGCAGACGAGAGCGAGCGCTCCGAGAAACGTAAGCCTTCCCTTACATTAGCTCTCCATGCAGGACACCAGTCCTCAACCCCTGCCCGTAACGGCTTCTCAAACACCCGGCATCCGCTCAGAAACTTTATTTTTAACAGTCACCGCCCGGGAGAGAAGCGGAGTCCCACGGGGGAGCCCGGCCCCGGCGGCGCCTGTTGCTCGCCCCCCTGCCACCGCTGTCGGGCGGGCCAACGGCGGAGCTCGGCCCCGCGCCCGGCCCCGCGCCCCGCCCCGCGCCACCTCTGCCCCACTGGGCACGGGCTCACAGGGCCGGGGCGGACGGAAGGCAACCGACCCCCTCGGGATCCCGCGGTGGACCGAGCCGCCGCCGCCCCCCGACTACTTCCTTCCTTCCCTCCCGCCCTCGACGCCGCCACCGCCCCCTGCCCGCACTCACCGCCCGCCGCAAGCGCTGCCCCGCCACCGCCCGCAACATGGTTCCACCGCCCCGGCCGCGCGCCACTCTCGCGAGAGCCGCCGGGTCCCACCCCGCCGCCTCATTGGCGGGAGCCGCGGGCCAATGGGCAGCGGGAGAGTGCGCCCGACGCCGGGCGGGCGAGGGGCGCGCGGGACAGCGGTTGGGGCGGCTCGTGCGGGGCGGGCGGCGGGGAAAGGGGGAGGCACCAGCGCCCCCGCGCACGGCGGGTGCGGGGCCGGGGGGTGGGGCTGGCACCGCGCCCTCGGGCGGAGCCAAGTCGCTGCGGTTGTGAGGGTGCGCGTGCGGCCCCGGCGGAGCGGCCGGAGGGAAGCGGGCACCGGTCCGCCTGGCAGCACGCGCGCCTTCCCGCCCAAACCGACCTGTCACCGGCACCGGCCGCCTCCGGCCTCCTTTTCCGTTAGCCCTGCGCCGCTCCCGCAAAGAGTTAAAGCCCTTTAAAGAGAAGAGAGCAGCAGGAAGCGGGGTTAGGCGTGCAAATGCTGCGCCCCAGACCAGATCCTATCCCCAGCCAACAGATTTGTGCCTTGCAAAGGAAAAGTCTTCGTTTTGGGGTGGTTTTTTTTTGTTTGTGGGGGGGTTTGGGGTTTTTTTTTTTTGTTGGGTGTTTTGTTGTTTTTGTTTTTTTTTTTTTGAACCAGCAGGAGCCTGGGAGACGGTGGCCAGCACGGGCAAGCTACCAACCCCGACCCTAGGGACATGCCCAGGCGTTGCCAGATCCCCCTGGCCGCACTCCCCAGGACATCAGATGCACAGCGAGAGCAAAGGAAATAACATGAGGACGGGCGTATGGTGCACGGGCAAGGCCAGACGTCGCAGTGCTTCCCAAACTTCACGACCCACCAGTTGCCTGAACAGTCTGACAGCTTCAAAGATCGGTCAGGGAACACCAGCCTGGGGTTGGCATCCCGTCACCAGGACACATTTACTGCTGCCTCACCTGCATCCCGATGCTCAGCCCCACAATGGCATTGGAGATTAGCTCATTTGCTCTGAATAATTGATAGGTTGTCTTTATTATTATTTATTATTCTGATTTCTCAGAACCAATGCAAGACATTTTGTGCCTGCCCTTTGCACAGCAGGGCAGGCTGGGACTCGCTGTTTTTTTCCGTAGCTCCAGATTCTTTTCCAGGTGGCAAGGAGACATTTAAAAATCAATGCAGCAAAATGTTTCAGGCCGAATTCACTGCTAAATTATGTGCTGTGGCTCTCTGAAAAGCGGGTGTCCTGGAGAACCTGACAGCAGCCACCACACTGGAATGACCAGTCTGCCAGCCCAGGAGCCCCAAGCGCACGTGGATTTGGGACGCGCCTGACTGACTTCCCATCCCAGAAATCGCTAGATAGTGAGCCACATATGCAGTTTCTTCCTTCCCATCCTGAAGTGGTTTAGAGAAAAAAAAAAAAAATGAACAATTATGGCCATTGGACTGTTCTTCCAAGAATAAGCGGTGATCTGCAGCATGTCAGTGATTCGTTCTGCGTTTCTGAGGCGCCCCTTAGAAAAGCAAAAGGCAAGTGGATCAAAAAGGCTCTTCGGCTTTGCCACAGCCTTGGCACAGGATCACCTCTAAAATTTATTCTGCCACGTGATTTTCATATTAGATGCCAAAAAGTACTACTGCTTTACAGCACAAGCTAATCAGGTCCAGCAATGCGAGCATCTGAATGGACAATATACTTTGTCTCAAATGCCTCTATAATAGAAGAAAAGCAGCTGTACTGCATATTCCAGCTTCCCAGCCTGGAGCACTACCTAAGCTCCCCAAGCCCCAAGGTAGGGCTGCAGAGGGAAGAGCTGTAGGAGGTGGCAAGCCTGATGATACAGACTAAAGTAGCTCCAGGGCTGCTCTAACTTCGGCCTGGGCCTGGCTCCACCCTTCAGCCAGTCTCCCCAAAATGAAGGAAACTTAATGAGCGTTTGGGAGTGCCTGTGCATCTCCTGCATTGAGCAAAGGTCCAGGTAAAATTAAAAAAATATATATTTTCATCAAGATGAGGATGATTTTGCTGAAGTCACAGGAGATGGATTTGAGAAGAGGATAAATAATTGCAGCAGCTCTTTACTGCCAAGTTGAGAGATGGTTAAGGTGCAGCATAACTCTTCAGAGATGTGAAGTTTTTATACAGTGTAGAAATATCCCTGTCTGCACCCTCGGTAATCCAACAAAAAGAACATCAAAAGCAAAATAAGGATACAAAATAAGAACATCCTGGGTATCCTTAATTTGGCCATTATGTCTTTTTAATTAAGGTGTTTTACTCATTAAAATCACGGCACGCAATTTCATAATCCTGTTGTAAGCTCCAAAACTGAGCTTCCAACATGCACATCACATGGGGATTAAATCTTTAATAAAAATAAACAAACACATGTACACCTAAAAAACCCAAAAGCACAAAAATAAACAAGCTGGTCTCATTTGAGTTTCTTTTTTAATACCTCAGACCAAAACAAAAACTGAGCTACTATCAAAATTGACCTAATTGTATCATAGCTCAGAATTAAGTTGATCCTTCCACTATGTATCTGGCTTAACAGCATATATCGTCTTTTCTGGAGCAGAGTGACATCGGCACCCTTTAGGTCAGATTTCAAGATGGAGTGTCACCAATCCAGAGACATGACAGGCTTTTTAGTATGTTTTCTGTTTATAATTTTGATTCAAAACATCAGCAACACTTCAGATGCACATAATCCTTATTGAAACTGGCTTGATGCGGATTACACCCTGAAGCACAAAGGAAGTCTTTATCACTTATGGGCAGTGTTTTAGGAGCTTATAAATGTAATCAGGTAGGGATTATATCAGCATGATCCATATTAGCTGAAGTGTGGCAAAAAGCTTTTTCTATTTGACCTTCCCACCTAGGGCACAATAGTAATAAAAACGGTAGAACGTGCAACAAACAGGTGCCGCTGAAGGTGGAGGCACCATCCACTGCAGGCAAAGGATAGTACTTGAAGGAAAAATTAGTCATTAATTAGTGGAGGCAGATCCTTCTATGGTGCATTGTTATCCAGGATTATTTCATTAGGACCTGCTGACCCAATTTCTGCATTGGAAAGGGAATTACATTTTTTCACACTATTGGGAGTGGGGAAAAGAAGAAGAAAAATCATTAACACAGATTACTCCAGCTTTTTAAAATATGGTTGCAAACAAGAGCAGGTACCTGTATTGGCAGCTCTACAAAAGCCAAATGAAATGAGAACCATTACAAATATGTAATCATGTCTCCACTAGAATTGGATTTTGGTTCCCTTAAAATACATAATTCCTAATTAAAACATATGGAATCCAGCTAATACAGCTTCATGACTAAGGGATTTAGTGAAGGGCAGGAATTTTTTTATTACTGCTATGATGGTCCCCTCTGTCACAGGTCATCCTTAGCTTACTCCTCCTGCCCTGGGGATAGCTGACTCAGATAAATTAAAGGAGCTTCATTTGGGAAGCTTCCCCAACACACAAAGGATTCGCCTCCTAATCTGTCAAAATCCAATAACGTTAAAGCAACTGCAACCTGCTTACAGCTCAGCGCAGCTCTCTGAGCCGAAGGGCAGGACCCATGGCCCAGCGCCGGACAGGCAGCAGCAAGGAGGGACAGGACAAAAACCCACCTCGGGAGCGGCAGCAGGAGAGGTCTCTGCTGCTGAAATATTTTGTGCCCAAGCACTGCAAGCTCACCTGACCCCCTGCACTCACCCCTTCCCCACAGCCACAAACGCAGGACCCTCTGCACAGTGTGGGACACATCTCCCTGAGGCCCTGCCCTTTGGTCCTCATCCCCACTGGCACAGAAGTACATCTCCGCACGTCTGACACTGGAGTTCCCTTACAATAAACCACCACCATAGGTGTGCTTAAAGCTCTGCCCAGATCACCTTACAGCCATTCACCTGTGTGTCTGAGGAGCAGATTGTCCTACAGCAAGCCCTCTGGAAGGGAACAGTGCCATGAGCCCTATTTCGAAAGTGGAGGACAGAGGAAAAAGCTCTCCCAAAGCCCCCCTACAGCAGGGACAACCCTTCTACTGACACTGAGCCTACAAAACCAGCGCAGGCAGGTGTTTTCCCTTTCTTACAAACTCCTCTCACTTGCTAATCATTTCCATGTGCCAATCAAGTAACGAGGGAGTCAGGGAGCAACATCACGTCACATTTGCTGCATGTTCCCAGAGAACAAGATCACCAGAGGAGTTAAAGAAGCCCCTTCTGCTGAGGTCATGGGTGAAAAGGGACCCTCATAAACTCCTGGACGCAAGGGCTCAGGTTACCTTGGAAGGCAGCTTGTCCTGCTGGGGAGCAGATGTGGTTTGTGCGGAGGATGAGGGAAGCGACACTGTTGGGGAGAGCTCTGCTCATCTCCCAGTGCAGACACCTGCAACGGGTGTTTTGTGACCTGCCACCCTCCTCCAGCGCACAGCTTGCTTTGTCGCTAATGGGAGATGCGTGTAAAATTCTCTGCCGGGTTATAGCAGCATTATTTTTTAAACAGGTAGCTGCATTTTCTGCCTGTTATGCTGCTGGAGAGGAATCCAGATTCCACTGTATTCCCGCTCGTGCCAGCCCAAGCCATGCCTGCAGAGGCAGGGACAGCGAGCGCGTGAAATCAACCCAGGGGAATAGCCCTTTCCATGCCTGCAAGCACTTCAGGGAAAGTTGATTTTCCCCTTTTTCCTTTGGTTTCAGCTCAGTGAATAACACTTCAGTCCTAAGTACAGCAGCTGCAATAGGCCTCTGTTTCCAGTGTTTTGGGACCTGCTTGTTTTTTGATGTATTTATTGCAAAGCATGTTGAGAGAGGAACACCTTCTGGTGAACTTCCTGCAGCTTATGCCACCTGGTGACGAAGGCAAACACATCTCTCGCTCGCCTGTCACAAAGTCTAGGATGCTGCAACTTACCCATTGCCTTTAATCCCGCAGATAATGGCATAACGAGATCCAGAGGCTGGGGGTTGAACTTAAAATATACACTTAATTTGCCATTTCAGTGAAAGTAGTTCACAAGCAGGATGGCTTCACAGTGAGCTGGGCAGCCTCTCCCGCGCTGGCAGGCTACATCAAGACCAGATGCATCTCTGGGAGACGCGACTGAGGTCAACCATAAATTAACAGGCTCACTGCAAGGGGAAAAAATAATAACACTGGGTCCAATTGCATGGTCTGGTATGAGGGAGGCCGGATGAGATGGGCCAACGAGTCCTTTCTGTGCCCTTGAACTTCCTGAATCCTTCTTATCCAGAGGGGAAGAAATGGCAAGGGCTCCCTTTGCCATTTTACCATGGCTGATTCTTAATCAATAGCAGGGCTGGCAGTAGCTCTTGTGCAATACCACTTTCCCCAGAGCTGGGCCCTCTTCCCCTGCAATGCTCCCAACCCCTGCTGGTCTCAGAAGAATTGAGCCCAAAGCTCCACATAGCAATTCAAATGCATCACCAGACATTGGGCCACCGGGTTAACCACTGTTTAATTTCGTCACATTTGTTTGTGAGTTATGTACGTGCCTTTCTTTTGTCAACATCTCCTTTTAAAAAGGATATTGATTTTGTTTTCAAAGGCTCTCGAAAATAAAATGAATGACTACATTCTAAGGAAGAGTCATTTTCTCAACAGCTGTAAATAATTTATTGTTCGCAACCCACCCAGATCAAAAGATACTTCATCAACTGATGTGGCAAAATCTGGTGCAAGCTGCATTTCTATTATCTCAGATCCAATTAACCATTTGGAGCAGACTAAAACATAACTAGATCAATCCAGAATCAGATTAATATCCAATCCATAATCACATTAATCACAATCTGTCCATAATTAGCCATCAGATAATCCCATTGGACAGGAGGTGACATGCAGTATCCCATTATCTCATTAATTATCTATTTTCAGTATCAGACATTGTCCCCAAACACAAGGAGATGTTTTTTAAAAGGAAAAATGGACAGGGAATTCTCCTTTTGCTACATTCTCCCCGTTGAAGCCCCCAATGGTTTGACGTTGGAGTCCTACAACATTTCTTTGTTTTCGCACGTCCTGTTAGAACCAAGAGCTGGTTTTTTTTGAGAGATGTCATCTTTTTAAATAAAATATGAATATCTTAGGAAGATGGATAAATAAAACATTTGTTTCATGTGAACAAGTTTATGAAAGAAAAGAAAACCCTTCATCAAAGGTTTTAATGGTAACATGATAACAATAGCTTTGCAATGCTCAATCTTATTGCAGATGGTTCCTGTCCTTTTTTGTAATGTAAGTGAAATTCTGTTCCATCTGTTTTAATTTTATAATGGACTTAATCCATGGCTGGCTCTGAAAGAATCAGCATTTACTGCCTTTGCAATCTGCTGCAAACAAAAAAAAGTTGTTACCGTTTCCCCTTTCTAGAGGGAACTTGTGTTTCTATTTGAGAGCAAAAACCAGAGAGTTGCTCCGTCGAGAGTGAAAAGCGCTGTTAGCCAGACTCACCCCGCGGCCAGACAGCCCCTGCCAGCTCTCGCACCAAATCCAACCAGAATTGCCCCAAAAGTGGTTGGAAACTCTGGACGCTGGGTGGAGGAGAGCAAGGAGTAATCGGTGTGGCAGGAGAGACTGCATTTGGTTTTGGCTAGCAAATGCTTCCAGCATTTCCAAGCGACCTGAAAGCGGTTTTCCAGAGGTCCTTCCTGATGTGAATTATTTTATTATTTTATGATGTGCTTTCCCTTAATCCCCCCCAAAATGAACCAACAATTAACCTGTCTGTAAAACGGGGCTGGTTTTATGCCTCTCGGCATTACCCGTAGCTGTTTTAAAGCTTTTCGTACATCACCTTGACGAGGTTCAGAGCTTTCAGCATTTCCCTGGTAAGTTTTTTTGGGGGGTTTTCTATTAAACTGCCTATGCCACACTGCCCACCCTGTTCCTACCTGCCCAGTCACGAACCGATTCCAGTCCCACGGTACCTGCCTGGTGTCAGCGCGCTGCTCTGTACTCGCACAGGTGTGCCTGCAGCGCAGCTTTGTGCCGGTTTGGAAAAGTTTGGCTGGCTCAGCTGTAACCTATGCCTAAGCTGGTGGGGGGTTTGGGAGAGCAGCGAGGACCCTGCCCTCGAGTGAGAAAAGGAGTGATGCAACACGGAGCATCCCTGCCAAGCTGCTGTATTCTTAGACGTGTCTCATTCTCCTATCACACTGACATTTTATTTTTGCATTTTATTGTTAACACATGCAGATACTGACTCACTCAGGACTCCGTGGATTCCGGCTCGAGCTGAAGTCACCCTTCTGCACCCCCTTTCCTGCCAGGCACCCAGGACACCCTGTGCCACCTCACGGCCATGGCAGCGCTGCGGAGGATCCCGTCACCCGTCCCACGGGGTCACCCCAGTTTGAAGAGCCAGCTATTGGATTTTTCCAATGCCCTTCACATCACTCACCTCCCAGCTCAGCTGTGCCGCTGGCAAACGAGCCACGCTAATGGCAGGCAGCGGCCAGACCACCCCGACAGGGGCCACGGCCACTCCTGCCACTGCCACACGGGCAGGGGATGTGTGGGCTCGCCCTGTCCTGAGGATGTCATTGCCACACCGCAACTCTGCACCTTCCCATGAACAGGGGCAGGCAGGGGTGCCGAAATCCCCTGCCACACATGCCTCGCTGAAGTGGGTGGCCCAAATGCCATCCTGCTCCTTCCCTCACCTCTTGCGCAAACTTCAATGTTTGCTTTCAACATTTGGGGTCCTCAAACACGTGGCAGGGGCTGTGGTCAGGCGGGTCAAATTGTCAAACGTCGGGTATCCAAATCCTCCTATCCCCCTCCTCAGCTTCTGGGGTTTCATACTTACAGGGTGCCTGTACAAAAACAGGCAGCTTCAGCTGCAAAACCCATCCTGCCCTCCTCATCTGAGCAAAACGAGCACAGCCTGCCCTTCCTGAGCCAAAATTTAAAGTCACCATGTCCTTCCCCGGCTGTACAGGTTGGTCTACACCTGTCAAAGTCCAGGTGTAAAATTAAAAAGGTGATTGTGAGGAGGGGAGGGACAGGACCGAAGCCCCAAGACGGCAGCAATCTCAATTCTAGTACATAAAAGCTCTCATGGACCTTCTGAGGCACTCGTGCCGCTGTGCTGCCAAGTCTTTGGGAATTTAAAACTGAGTCAAAGGCCACGGAAGTGCTCTCCCTATTTTTCTGCTAATGCACAGGAAGCCCATGGAGACTGGGGGCAAAGGGAGGAAAAATGAACAGAAGGGACAGAAAAGCGGCAGGAGAGGTTCAGCTGCAGGAGCAGCACGGCATCAGGTGCATGAAAACGCGGCAAAATACCCGTTTTTCCTCCGATTTCACTTAACACGCGGCTGCTGCCCGGGACGGCCGCCCCGACGATGCTGGCGGTCCCGTTCGGGTCCGTCGGGGCGGCTCTCCCGCACGCGTCGCCCCGCAGGGAACCGCTCCGCGGGCGCGCAGCCTACGGCTGCTGCCGGGTCCCCTTCGCGCCCGCGGATGGGAATGCGCCTCCCGCGAAGCGCCGGGGACTGTCCCGCCGCGCCCGTCCGCGGGCAGCTGAGGGACAACGAAATAAAAGGCGAAAGAGAGGGGAAGGACCGGGAAAAGGGAAATAAAAGAAGGGGGAAATAAAAGGCGAGATAAAAGTCCAGGAAAATAATCGGGAAAGCGGAGGGAAAAGCGAAAACGAATCTCCGTCTCCAAGGGCTGCCGGTGCCGCCGTCCCCTCCGCGCACAGCGCCGGCACCACGCCAGCCGGTCGGAGGGTCCGCGGGCGGCCGCGGCTGCCGGCTGGGTCCCGCGGCTGCCCGGGGCGCTGAGGCGCGCACCCACCGCCCCCGCGGAGGAGCTGCTCCCGCGGCGCGCAGGGCTATCCGCCCCCCTCCACCTCCTGCAGCCCGGTCGGAGCCGGCGTCGGGCCACGCCAAGCCGGGGCTCCCGCGGGACAGCGCAGGGAATCCGCACCGCTGCGCGCCCCGCCGCGCGCCCATTGTTCACCGCGGCCAATCCGCGGGCGCCCTCCCCGCGGCCGCCAATCGCCTCTGGGGGCCGCGCGGTGAGGTCAGCACCGCCCCCCCCACCCCCTCCCCGCCCGGCGGCCGGTGCGCGCTGACATCACGGCGCGGCCCGGCGGGGCGGGCCCGGGGGGGCGGGCGCGGCCCCCGCCCCGCGCGGCGCGGGTAGTGGTGGAGCGGCGGCGCCGCGTCCCGCATCGCGGCCGGTGCGCGGGGGGCCGCCCGCATGGTGGACATCCTGCTCCCGCGGCCGCTCCCGGGCGCCATGGGGGAGCCCTCCAAGAGTGAGTGCGGCGCAGCGCGGGGCCGGGGCGGGCGGGCGCGGCGGGGCGGTTGCGGGACGCTGCGGGACCGGGCACCGCGCCGCCGCCGTCGGGCGGGAGGGGAAGGGCTGCGGCACCGCGGCGGGCGCGGGCGGCTGCGGGCTCGGCCCGCGGCATCTCCCGGGCCGCTGCTCCCGTTCGTGCTCAGCGCTGCCGGTCCCCGCTGGCCCCGCTCCTCACCGGGCGCCTGTCCCTCCGCTGTCCGCGCCGCTGATCCCGTCTCTTTCTGCGGGATCCATTTCTTTCTTCCTTCCCTCAGCTTTTTCTTTCTTTCCTTCCCTCCTTCTCTGCCCGTGTTGCCGTTTTCCTGTCTTTCTCTCCGTGTTGCAGTTTGTCTGTCTCTCTCTCTCTTTTTTTTTTTTAATTTCTCTTTCCGTTTTTATGTATTTCCTTCTCTTTATGTTCTTCTGGGTTTGTTTGATTTTATTTATCTTTCTGTCTCTTCGATTTCTCGTTTTCGTTTGTCCGTGTTCCCGTTTTAACTGTGTCTTTCTGTTTTCTCGCTGGTTTTGTTTCTTTTCCCATCGTTCCGTTTTTATTTCTTTTCCTTTTCTTTCAGTTTTTCCTCAGCTTTTGCTTTAGCGTTTTTGTGTTTCTGCTTTTCTTTCCTTTTCCGAAATTCTACTTTTATGTCTCTGTCTTTCTGCATTTATTTCCCTCAATCAAGTTTCTGTTTTGTTTTGTTTTGTTTTTATTTCTGGCTGTATTTATTTATCTCCTTTCGTATTTCCATCCTTTCTCTCGGTGTTTCTGCCTTTATTTCTCTTTTTCCTATTTTTATTTTTTTAAATATAAGAATAAGGAGAAAGCGCCTTTCCCTCATTCTTGGCGCTCCTGCCCTTGCGCCCCGCTGCCCCTGACCGTGTGCGCTCGCTCCCGGCAGGGCGGCCGGGGCTGGCGCTGTGCGCGGGCTGCGGGGGCCGCATCCAGGACCCCTTCCTGCTGCGGGTGTCGCCGGACCTGGAGTGGCACGTCGCCTGCCTCAAGTGCGCCGAGTGCGGGCAGCCCCTGGACGAGACCTGCACATGCTTCCTGCGCGACGGCAAGGCCTACTGCAAGCGGGACTACAGCAGGTGACCCCGAATGCGCCGGCGCTCGTTATTTAAAAACAACAAAAAAGCATCCCAACCAAAACCCGAAAAAGCACAGAAGCCCCTTAAACCCCCCCTCCCTGAATTTCCCCCAAACGAAAACCCGACTCTCGGCCGCCGCCCGGAGCCGCCCCGACGGCGCGGCCGCGGGCCCTGACGCCGCGTCGCGTCCCCGCAGGCTCTTCGGCATCAAGTGCGCGCAGTGCCGGGCGGCCTTCAGCAGCAGCGACCTGGTGATGCGCGCCCGCGACCACGTCTACCACCTGGAGTGCTTCCGCTGCGCCGCCTGCGGCCGCCAGCTCCTGCCCGGCGACCAGTTCTGCCTGCGGGAGCGCGACCTGCTCTGCCGCGCCGACCACGGGCTGCCCCTCGACGGCCCCGCCGCCGCCCGCGGGCCGCGCAGCCCCGCGCTGCCGCCGCCTGCCGCAGCGCACCTCGCAGGTACCTCTCGCTTGGGGGAGGGGGGGGGGGTGGGCGTAGGGGGGCGCGGTGTGCGGGCGGGCGGGCGCTGACGATGCGCGCCCTCCCCGCCCGCCGCAGAGCCGGTGCCCGGGCGGCCGCCCGCCCCGCGGCCGGCGGCGCACAAGGCGGCGGAGAAGACCACCCGCGTGCGGACGGTGCTGAACGAGAAGCAGCTGCACACGCTGCGGACCTGCTACGCCGCCAACCCGCGCCCCGACGCCCTGATGAAGGAGCAGCTGGTGGAGATGACGGGGCTCAGCCCCCGCGTCATCCGCGTCTGGTTCCAGAACAAGCGCTGCAAGGACAAGAAGAAATCCATCCTCATGAAGCAGCTCCAGCAGCAGCAGCACAGCGACAAGACGGTGAGCGCCCGCCCGCCCCGTCGGGGAGGGAGGTGGCGGGGGGAGCAGGGGCGGGGGTGTCCCGGGCGCTGAAGCCCCGTGTTGCCCGCAGAGCCTGCAGGGCCTCACCGGGACGCCGCTGGTGGCCGGTAGCCCCATCCGCCACGAAAGCGCCGTGCAGGGCAGCGCCGTGGAGGTCCAGACCTACCAGCCCCCCTGGAAGGCGCTCAGCGACTTCGCCCTGCAAAGCGACTTGGAGCAGCCCGCCGCCTTCCAGCAGCTGGTGAGCCGCGCCGCACCGCACCGGGCCGCGGGCGGGAGGGGGACGGGGCGGCGGGGCGAGGGTGGTGCGGGGCGGGGAGGGAGGACACCGCGCCGGGCCCTCACCACCGCTGCTCCCCCAGGTCTCCTTCTCCGAATCCGGCTCCTTGGGCACGTCCTCCGGCAGCGACGTGACCTCGCTGTCCTCCCAGCTCCCCGACACCCCCAACAGCATGGTGCCCAGCCCGGCCGAGACGTGAGGCGGCCCGGCCGCCCGCCGCCGCGGGACTTCCGCATGCCTGCGCTCCCTGCATGAGACACCCGGCCCGGGGCCGCTCCCAGAGCGCCGGACAAACGCCTTTGTTTTTTAATTATTCTTATTTAAAAACAAACAAAAAATATCTTACTGACGGCCAAAAAAGCACCGGGATCCTCGCTGCCTTCACCAGACCGGAGAGAGAGCCCCCGTCCTGGTTATTTCGTTGTTTTGGTTCTTTGTTTTTTTTTTTTTTTCCCTGCGGATTTCGATGTTTCTTTTCCCCAAAGAAACGCGGATTTCCCCGCTGGAGCCCGGCACGGTGACAGGCTGCCTCGCCCGCCGCTTGCGCCGGGGACGGCTTTTCTTCCCTTTTTGGAAGGGAAAAGAGAGAGAAAAAATATATATATACGAAAGGGGGAGAGACTCCCCCGGCGTGCGCGCCTTCCCGCGGCCGCGGAGCCGGCCTGCCCCCACTTCGCGGAGCCGCGCCGTCCAGCCTCATCTCACGCCGATGCCTCTCCCGGGCCGCGGCGCCCGGCCCGCGCGATCGCTGGAAAAACGGGACACGGAACCGAGACTTTTTAACGGGAAAACCAGTACTAATAATGCTAAGTTATCACCGGACAGAGGACGGATTGTTTGAGCCTTTAACGAACAAAAGTAAGTTATTGTTATTTATTGTCAAAGTCAGCGGTTGAATAGTGGGATTAAATATTTTGGACTTAATAAAAAAAAAGAGAAAAAAAAAGAAAAGGAAAGTATTGAAACGAAAACAAACAAAAAAAGGAGGCGGGAGGGCGGCGGCGGGGCTCCCCGTGCGCGGAGCCGCGGTGCCGGCCGGGCTGGGGTGCGGGGCGCAGGATGGGGTGCGGGCCGGGCGCAGCCCCGGCGTTGCGGGCACGGCCTCCCCGCACCGCGCTAATCGGCTTTCCCGACCGGGGCCGCTTATTTATAGCCGGGGGAGGCGGAGCGCAGGTTTCCCTTTCGGAGCAGCCCCCGGGGCTCGGCCGGGTCGTGCCCGCACCTGTCACGGTGCGGGGCCGCCTCGCCGCCTCCCCGCGGGCGGCGGGGAGCTCGGCCGCGGGGCTCCCCCGCTGCGGCGGCGGCGAGTCGAGCCGTCCTGTCCCGTGCGACCCCACCGCCGAGCCGCAGGCGGCGGCTCCTTATCTGCCTTTGGCATCACCTGGGGCGCGGCGGGGGCCGCCCCGGCTCCCGCTCCGTTACCCGGGCGGCAAGGCGCTGAGGGCCGGTTCCCGGCGGGACGGCAGGCCCGGGCCGCCGCCACGTCCGCATCCCCGGGGAGCGGGAGAGGGAGCTGGGCCGTACCTCACCCTCCCGGGCTGCGAGGCGCCGGGGTGAGGACGAGCACCACCACCCCTGAGGGGCTGAGGAGGCCGGTGTGCGGGAACCACCGCCCCCCCACCACCACCGGCAGACCCGCAGCTGCCGTCGGGGCGCACGGGGCAGCCCGGGCTGCCGGGGCCGCGCCAGCCGGAGAGGCCGCCTCAGCCAAGGGCGGGCGGCCCCCAAGGCCCGGGGACAGGTGAGAAGGGGGTCTCCTGTCCCCCCTCCCCCCACCCCCGCCGCGGGGCCCCCGCAGTTACCTGGCTCCGGCCGGGTCGGGTTTCAGCTTCCCGCGCTCTCCTAAAACCGGCCCCGCGGAGGCGGCCGAGGGACCCGAGTCCCCGCGCAGCCCCCGCTCCCGCCTCAGGCAGCGCGGCGGCCTCCCCTCAGGCAGCGCGGGCCGCACGGCCTGGCGGGCCGGCATCGCCGCCGCCGGCTCAGGTGCGGGCCGGGCCCGGCCGCTGTGGCCGGCGAGGGGGCCGCGGAGAGCGGACGGTGGGTGGGGGGGGACACGGTCCCGGTCCCCGCGGCCGTGAGCCGCCTGCGGCCCGCGATCGGTGCGGCCCCGCCGGCGCCTTCCCTGAGGAAGCGGCGTTCCCGCGGCGCGGGCCCCGGCCGCCCCGCGCCCCCTCACCGCCGCCCCCCGCCCGCGCCCAGGGCCGCCGCCGGGGCCTTCGGGGAGAGGCGCGGAAAATAAATCTTGCGGAGACACGGAGCCGTTTTTAGGTTTTAATTTTGCTTCATGGAACCGCCACCGTTAGGAGAACATGAGGAGGTCTGAACAAGCGTTATTCAAGTCTTATCGAAACGTTAAAAATGCGTGTGGTTTAAAAAAATCCGTATGACGTGACTTAGCCCACACCGCCACCAAATTATTAACGAACTTTCCTCAGAGCCAAATCTGACAAATTCTTTAGACTTTTGATTAACCAGAAAGAGATCTTAGGAGTATTTTTTTTTTTTTCTCTCTGAGCCTTGTGTTGCTTATGGTAATTCAAA
Organism: Chlamydotis macqueenii; assembly: GCF_036417535.1. Classification (NCBI taxonomy): domain Eukaryota; kingdom Metazoa; phylum Chordata; class Aves; order Otidiformes; family Otididae; genus Chlamydotis; species Chlamydotis macqueenii. Next base: position 17,800,839 of record NC_141567.1, on the reverse strand, counting down.
CACCAACATTTGTAACGCAGAAGTGACGCTACAGACAGAATAAGTTATTTTATTACAAGATATATAGAACATATTTTCTCTATTTGCAATCTTCTTTCAACAGTTCTGCAATGCAAGTACCACCACACCACAGGGTAGGAAATACCCAGATAATGACAGAGGATATGCGAATGAAATAAACTCAAATTATCAAAATTACAAAACAGAACTTTAAAGTATCTACAGTTCTTAGGATATAAATAGTGCAAATTATTTATCTACAGCATAAGGATTTAGAGTATCAAAAACTTTTCAGAATAGCCTTTTGAAGAAGGTAGTCAGCAGGAACTGGTCAGCATGACAATATTAGGGATTTTAAAACCAAATACAACACTTATTTTTTCAAGAAGAACTGTCGAGCTTCTTCCCAGGACTGGCGGGGGAATCGGTTGGACAGCTCAAGATAATCTTGAGAACTGAAAAACTTTTCTGCTGAAGACAAAACATAGAATTACCAAGTTATTCTCTCTTAAGATAAGATGGCAATAAAACAAGAATAATAAGCGCACGGTGAATTCGAGATACTTCATTTACTCCCCCCCTCCCACCAAAAACTTCTCAAACCGTGGGGTGACACTTCTGTAGAGCTTCGGACACTGAGGTTTGGCTTTAAAAATGGAGGCAGAGGGCTCTGATGAGCAAAAGGCTTATGTTTTTAAGCTTTTGGATCAGGCTGTCTGCTTTACACAACGGAATATTACACATCTTCACACACTTCACGTTCCCAGACCCACCGGGGACCAATTCAGCCTCATCCGAGTTTGGTGCAGCCTCGATGGGCTGAACTCCCTGCTTAGCAGCTTCTTTTTTCCACAAAGGGCTGCGGAGGAGTTTCGCTCCCCGATTTCCCCAAAGCTCACAGCATGATTACAAAGGCAGCTTTTACTCCTACGAGTCCTGCCGGTGACGTGAATGGGAACTCCGCACGCGTGCGCAGGTTTGCGAGGTCCGACCCCGCGAGCAGCGTGTTGCAGCGTAGCACCTAACAATGAAAGTTTGCGCTCTCAAGTTTTATTCCGAGCAGCGCTATTGTTCCCATTTGTTTTCTGGGCACAGTGTCCTTCACATTCAAGTGATATAATGGATAATCCTGCTTATACTATTATCAAATCAGCTTTTTTTTTTTTTTTTTTTTTTTTTTTAAACTGGGGAACGTTTAGAAATCACTCTCAGATGTCACCACAGTCATCTCTGTTCATCCAGTCTGAACAGTGAAAATAAAAAGTTTTCCTCTTGGATTTTAGATGTTTCTCGAGCAGATTCTCACACAAACACAATCCTGGAAAGTTTGCGCTGCAGACACTGCACAAGGCTGCTTCAGATTAAGAGGTATAATGTTGACAGTACAAATCTCAATAAATTAATATTAATTTTATAATTTATTTTTAAACACAAAGCTTATGTTTCAGACCCAGAACTGCTCATTTTCTGCCAAACGTTCAGCAGAACGGTGCTGGATTTCTGCTTGCTCTTAGGGAGAAGTGACGGTGCGAGCAATGTACTTTATGCAAAACATGGGTGACTGAAGACCAGATTCCCATCAACACACTTGAATTTCAGACCTGTTAACAAGTAATAGCCGTCTTAGCTGAGAATCCTTCAAATGTTTAGCCTAAAGAGGTTAACTGCGTTTTACACAATATTTACAACAACTGAGGGAAAAAAACCCTCACAACTCTTCTGCGAACCAGCAAACTTTACAGGATAATTACAGGATGGTATTTTACTAATTTTTGGCTCCCTGGGTGTATTGGCATGGCTGCATGGCTTCTGCAACCTAAAACTTTTGAAGGCAGCCTTTGTGACAACTAATTAAGTATGTCCACGTACAGTATCACATTTTAAGACCCGATACCACATAGCATTTAATAAAGATTAACAGTCTGAATTCCTGATACGATGAGCAGCAGACTGGAAGACACGCATGTTGAAGTCAGAACGTAAGCTAGAGAGCTTATCCCCAAACTGTAAAATCATTTTGCAATTTACTATATATTTCTTTCATCGTGATGCATGTTAAAAAAAAATTAAAGCACAGTAAAATACAGTATCTACACATTTTGTTAGCCAGTTGCTACTCTGTTACATTTCATTGGAGACATACCCTTCTGCTGAGATAACTGATTATCCATTTGGCCTGAACTCTGTGCAAAATCCTACAGGGGAAAAAAAAAAAAAAAAAACAACCCAGCATCAGGCTTTCAGATCTTACATCTGAGGAATTCAAGCAACATTTTTAAGTCTTCACGATCACCCAAAAATACTAATACTTTATGAAATCTGTAAATTAACAAACTCTGGCTTGTTTGCTGCATATCACAACAGAATACTGCCAGCACTTAAATTCTATAATATAGAGTGGATTTTTACACCTTTATTTATACCTTTTCTGAAAAAAAAATATACTTTAATACACAACAAAAAAAAATCAAGGTTTTAATATCTTCTTAGGAATTAGTTATTATCATGACTTTTAATTTAAGGGAATATTTTCTATAGCTGTGTTTTTTTAAAACAAATGGTGTTTTAGATTTGTGCTCCTGACTCCAAATACACTCTTACAAAATTCTCGAATTATCCCAATTTCATCGGCCGTCCTTCCCGGTGAGGTTCTGGTCTCCTGAAAGTAAGTGAAGTTCTTCCGCAGGGGTGATTTAACTCTGGCCAGTGCTGCAGCCAGCTGCGTTACCAGCTGAGGTGGAAGTTAACCTAAGCGCCCAACGCGATGTGCGATCCCTGCTGCTATCAGACGGGATGCTGCGTCCTCCGGAGTCAGCGAGGACACCCACCAACTTCGCTCGGAACACCACAGGATTACGCAAGTCAGCTGCCCCAGAACGGAGCGGGCTTTTAGGATCCTATCTTTTGTTCGAGTATTCACTGAGCAGGGACAGTATTATTTGGCATAAGAAATACAATTTAGCAAATCACAGATACTCCTAAATGTTTTTCAATTATTTCAGCACATCTAGAAACAGGAGCAACAAAAATAAAAAGGACGATGCAAACTTCAGACAGAAGTAAATCTGTTGGTAGGGAGGAATAACGCGGGTTGTTGTAAAATCCAGCAATCACTTTCCTTTGATTTACGCTGCACACATTTAACACACTGTATTTAAGTGTTATATTCGTACACACCACCAAACTTTTGTGCAAACGGGACTTCTCTTTGCGTTCCCTGGCACAGGAAGAATCTCATTTTCTAGTCACGGGGAAACGTTTTACAGTCTTTCCCAAACCCTCCACTGAAGCAAATGGGAGATTCGCTTGACAAACAGCAGCGAGTTGAAATAAAAGTACAGAGAAAAGTCTCTTCGGTGCGTGCAGTGTCTGAGCATTCCTTGGTTCCTTTCAGAATCGTTCTCTGTGTGTGTGTATGTGCATGTGCAACATTTGGGATTAGATTTAAAAATGGGTAAAATACTGAAGTACCAGCAAAGTCAGCAAAGACGTGACACTTCACAGCACACAAGATCTTCCATATGTTAGCCTCACACCTTTTTTAAAAGCCTGCAAAAATAGTATATGAACTTGGCAAACAAACTAAACTTGCTGCATTTATGCATAATGCTTAAATTATTTTTTTGTCACTGCAATTTCTATACTGAAATCTGTAGTAAGAAAGCAAAAGATGAATTACAGCTTTGTATTTAACTAGAAGTTCGTAACTATATGGCAAATTCTTCTAACACCAAGTTCCAAACTTTTTTTTTAAACTGCTATGCAATTATTTTAGTATTAAAAGGATAAAAAGTAGTTGCACTCAGAAGTTTGATGTTGTGCTGAGACTTTAGTAAATATTTAGTTCTTGTGCCTTCCCTCTCAAATCCCTGTAGCCTAGCCTTCCAGCAGTTGTGAAGCGTGAGGAAAAGGAGTTTGAGTAACATTTCTGTACCAACAATAGTAACTTTCAGGTGACTGTTACCAGACTCCTAAAAGCATAGTATTTTTTTTAATAGTAGCGTGTTTATGAAAACTGCATGTATTCATTTGGAAATAGTCAATAAAATGTATGGAAAACGTAAGGCATGCATAAAATCCAATACATAAAGCGCAGCCTATAGATTTAGACAAAGGGAACAAAAATGCTGTAAATCCTTACTCAAAACAGTATTCGCAATGACCCCAGTGGCTTACTGTCAAAAATGAAGGCTGCAAGATTAGACCGGTAACATATGTTCTGTGTATTTTCTGCATAAAATATATACACTTCTGTACAGTTCTCTCTAAATCTACTGTACACAGTATACAACTGTACATCTGTATGTAAACAGATTACAGATTTCAGATATGCTATACGTGCAGTAGTTTTTAAAAATAAATATTTTAAGAATTGTCTTGTAATAGCAGGATCTACATCAAATCTTCCTAGCACGTCCAATAACTTTAATGAAAATAGGATTCTGCATGTGATAGCGAGAACCTGGACTACTCGGTAACCTTTCAGCATTACAAGATTCCTCAAGTACAGGCATAATCTGTGGTTTGAAAAGAGCTGCAAAGAATCTTAAAGTACTTCAATGCTGTTTACTTATTTTACTTCAGTGAAATGATTTCCATATACACAGCAGAGGCGAGAAAAACTGCTGCAGTTATCCTGCACACCGCTGTTACGTTACTGCAATAGCTACCTGAATGAACGTGGCGAGTAAAACACAACTCATCTCCTGCTCCAGGATGATCTTGTTCTGAGGGTTATTGTAACAAGCAGCTATTAGTGAAGGGAAGAGCACTTTGATTAAACGAGGTTCACTGAAATACTGGAAAGGCAACTGGCATAGTTTCTGCAGCACCGTGGGGTGACGGCCCGATTGTACAATGATCTGAAATTACAAATGTAACAGAATTAAAACACATAATCTATCTGTTCTTCTCTTCCTGTTAACCACCAAGGGTGCTGAAGTCATGCTAAAAAAATGAACATGGCTGAGGAGTAAATACTAAAAATAAAGCTTATAACATCTAGTCCAAGTAACATCCGTTTCAGCGTGCAAGTATCATTTTTATTGCAGAAGAACACAAAGAATGTCAGGCTGTGAAACTTCTTTTTCCTGTATCACCCAAGAAGACAGTAAGTAAATGAGAAGAGGATTAATCTGAAGATTACAATAAAATAGATCGTGTAATACCCTCATTCAAAGACAAAGAATAATAGCAAAGGGACTATTGTAAGTTACAACTATGAAACAAAAACCCCCAGCCCCTGCCATTTAAACACAGTAAGCATGTCTTTAGGGGAAAATAATCAAGAAAGAGATCACCAGGACTGTAAAAACCCTCCTGAAGCTCCATCATCCTTTACAAGAGCGCTCTCTGAAAATTCGAGAGGACTCTGTTTCAGGGTAGACGTCTGCCGCGCATTCTCAGGCACCAAAAAGAAAAGGTGATTGTAAGCCGCACAGCAAGGAGTTTCAGTCAGTAGAGACTCTCAGAGATCCTCCCATCTGTATTTCTTATCTCAGTTTCTATCAGTGCCATTGACTCTAAAAGGAGAATTGTTTAGATAAATGGGACGGCTGTCATGAAGCAGGCTAAGTTTACAACTGTGTACATCTGAAGAAATAAGGCAATGCTATTACTGGCCTCCTGCAAAGGAACCTTTCCCATTTACTTGATATTCTTATAAAGTCTTCGCAATAAACTAAAAAATGCCCAAATCTGATCTGTTCCAAGTAACCTCGATTAGACAATTACAATATGAAAGAGCTGTCTGACCCAAAGTTGGCTTTTGGGCATAGGAGGAAGCTCCTATAAGGTTAGAACACTGTAAAACTTAGGGTCACGACTGTAAATTGTACTTGGAAAAACACAATTTTACAGGTACACACCCAGACAAGACTGCATTCAAATTAAAACCAGAAGGACAGAAAGAAGCAGTTGAGACCAGAGGAACATAAATTACAGGGATTTACAAGTTTTCAAAGCACTTTTAACAATACCTTCAGAGCACACTCTCAGTTGATAATGCAGTTCAGTTTAAAAACAAGATCAACAAAGCAATAGTTTGCATTTTTTTCAGTCCACTAGCCAAAAAGGCATTGAAAACCTTTCAAAATACTGGTGGAAATGTCTTAACGGCCTTAAAGACAGGAGGAATTTTTAAAAGACAGACAAATACATGACAATTAAGCATGCATTCAGACATTGCTTTTAGGAAAATATCACGGAAGCATTTGGTTGATTCTAAACTTAACTATCGATTAAGCAAGTGGGTGCCTTCCGGGTTTGTGATTACGGTTTCAATTTTAAATTAACCGGAGTGGTTATTATAGAAATCTATCGTTTTCTATGGTAAATTCCACAATCAGAAAAGTACTTAAAATAAATTGTAACTGTACTACAATAACTACAATTGGTATTTCTCATCCAGGACAGAATAACAGAACTCTCGGTTTCTTTTTAATGGCCACTGTACACTTGATGAACAGGCAGAGGAAATGAAGTTTTTGGGACTTTTCATTTTTCATTCCATGCTTCATTTCCTTTATCTGTTCTAAAAATGCCATGGATAATTAGTGAACTCTTGCCAAACTAACAGTGCAGTTACCCAAACAGCTTTCATGGAATTATTATTTTGTTATCTTTTTCGTTTCAACACTTTTACTACTCTGATGTTATCAACTTTAAAGATAGGAAGGTATATACAAGGGCTGCTGATTGTTTTGATCTCATATTTATCACATGTGGATTCAATTTAATGATTTCAGCTCATTGTACTAATGCGGCTACTAAACCTGATACACTATATTATGTACTCTGAAAAAAAAAAATAAAAAAAAATCATGAGTCACCCCTTACTGGAAAAAAACGGAAACAAATAAGCCTCTAGCAGAGCACATATTCCCTGTTTCACTGTCAACTGGTGGAGAAAGTGAAGTCCAGCACTTGACTTAGCAGATGAACAATGAACAAAACAAATGAAAACCTTGCCTATGACTTCTTTATGGTGGAAAATGACTTCTCTTGAGTGGTTTTTTTTTTATTATTTTTCTTTTCTTTTTCTTTTAAACAGTCACTTGGCTGAACGATCTCTGTGAGTTTTGCAGGCCTGGAACACTCCTGTTACAAAATGCTCCAATGCAAGATACAAACTCCTTACTGAAATCCAGTGCGGAAAGCTTGCACATACTGGAATCCAGACACATTTAGCTAGAATTAGCTTTTCTTCTTGCTCTCTCTCCAGCCTGAAAGTCAGATATGCTTGTCAAATGTAACAAGACCCTAATTAAATAACTGCATTTCTGTACAGCCAAGCATTCAAGCACCTGCCTGACTTCAGATATGTGCCCAGGTTTCATTAATATTTGCTTGTGGTTTTCTTTTTCTGAATCAAGACCTATCAAATTAGTACAAGCTACATTTTATTTTTTTTTTATTCAGAGCAAGCAAATTACATTAATGTTTGCTGTATTTAATTAAAAAATTGCTTGCTCCAACATTTATAGATATTCATACAACTTTATTGGTTTTGCCTGTGGTTAGCTTAAATAAACTCCAGAGAAAATGTACCTGCTCAGCCTAGAAGAACCTTTAAGAACACAATTTCCCCTGCTTGGTCTCTGCCTGAATTTCCAGCTTTCCTGTACCACATACGCTGTGCTGACGGAATGCGCGCCAGCCGACTGTCCAGCACCATGACTGATGTGATGACCTGCGGGAACTTTTTACTGAGCAACACCTCTCAAGGTTGCCTATCCGTTATCTTCTGTCACTCCCACCAGTTTATAGCCTTCCGCAGGTCTCGCTAATTCACTGAACCTCCAACAGCCAGGGGGTCAGGCACTCTCTTCTGCCCTGCCAGGCAATCCATGCTCCCGTGTGACTCTTTGGAAAGCGCACTCTGCACTCTCAAGTGCAAGAACCACCCTGATCCACTGTACTGGTATTTCTGAAGTTTATCACTTAGGAAAGCGTGATTCATGATTTCTAGTCTCTAGATGGAACCCGTTTTCCCCTCAGGTTTACTCGGGCCAATATTCACTATATAGTATATTGCTTGGCCATTTGCTGCAATTCCTCTAGCTGTGAATGTCTGCAGCGGTATAAAAGTCAGTCTTTCAAAACAGACTACAATGACAAAAGCCAGCAATATGCCACACAGCACTTGAGCAATAAAAAAGGACAATCAATCAAAAAACCTAAAAGCTCCTTGTGGTATGGAACAGTAATAAAGCTGTGAGGGGAACTCATCATTTTGCTGGGAGTTAAGGCTTCCCCTCTCACGTAGGTGGGGTGTCTGGCTGCAGACCTGAGGTGACTGCTGGAAGGATATTCCATCCCGGACTCTGCGGGTTGCCCTTGTATTCCTGCCAGGACAGCTCCAGCAGCCTTCCTCTCCTGCCAGTGCTTCCTGGCACCTTGCTAAGGAGATCTTCCCAGAACTGGAGGCCTTTGCTAGGGAACTACTAAACCATATGAACCCAGATAGCTTGGGTACGATTTTCCACTGGGTAGCAAAGGGAATATTGCAGCTCATTAAATTTGTCTGTGAAGCTCCAAGGGCCCAAAAAATGACTTTCTGATGATGCTGCAGGAATGAGAATCCTAAATGTGTGACTCCATGCTTGCAAGGACAGGGGCATAACCCCTGGCATACACAGGGGCAACTTTCATGTGAGAACGAGCGAGGGAAAGATGTTTTGGTGAATCTCCTAATTCTGTTTGCATACTGTATATACAGATATTTGTCTTTCATTTAATCTTTCTCTATATTCATCACAAATGAAAAATACAATTACTTTTAAATGCACATGTACAAATTTTTGTCAAAGCAAGGTAATAAAATCTTAACAACTAATAGGATCCAGATCTTTTGAATGATACAGCAATGACACAGAATGTATTATATCAGCAGTTGGATGTCAAATCAGAAGTAAAATCTTACCAAGTCAACGCCTAATTTTACAAGAAAATTAAAATAAGAATCCTCTAGTCTTTGAAACTGTATCTTCGTATCAGGTAATGGAGTTTATAAGCATCTTGTAAGTAATAAACAGTTGAGAAAACTAAAATGTCAGCCAGAAAGCTGAATAATGACTATGTAAAATACTGAACCAATATTAGCCAAACTGAACTGATAATTCATATACTCATATCATCTATATATTCATATGTCCTAATTAGACATGTAATGTCAATCAAATTGCCTCGTAAAGATTTACATTTTTTTAAACTATGAAGTAGCACTTTTGGTGACAATCTAAATTTCTGTTTCCAAGTTGTAACTGCACACATTTTGCATATAAAAAGCATTTTAAAAAAAGAGAAACTACTTAAATTTAAAACTTTGCCTGCAACCTTCCAGAGATTTAAAGAAAATTAGGATCAGAACTTCATTTTCAATGGTCCTATTCATGTATGTTAAATATTGTCAGATACTTTATTACAAGTAACAAAAAACCAGGTTCAGTCTCAGACCAAGAACTTTTTCACTCTTGTGTACTACACAAGGTTTTAGTCCAGGATTACTGCAGAGCGGACGTGCTGATTTTTAGAGCAATATTTAGTCTAGTTCTACTGATGGATTTAGTTTTTTTTTTTGTTTCACTTGGACATTTGCAGCTCTGGAAAGGCATGATTCATGTCAGTTATTTCTTTCCATTCATACCATAAAAACACTGGAATTATCTTTCAAAGAGGCTAATTAATTTTCTGGTCAGGAGGTACAGAAAGCCAGCAGCAAGTTCTCTGTCTGTGCAAAGGCAAAACAAAGGACTGAGAAGTGAGTATTCAACTGATTCAGAAAGCCAGGTTCCCAACGAACTAAACTGTGCTAGACCAGAGAATCGTAACATTATTAATCAATTATTATCATTTACTGAAGACAGCGGACACGTTACCAAGCCCACAGCAGGGTATGGTTTTAACTGCTCAAAGCAGCTTCCCTAGCCATCAAAGAAAGTTGCTGAACAAGATGGTGCGTTTGCTATGAGATACTTGCCACATCCATTTTGGCACAGCAAGCAACGCTGCCAACAATAATCCATTGTTCCAGCACCCTTTAAGTCCAGGGTAGGGGACACAGCCAGTGCTGGTCCTTGGGGACCTACAAGGTACACACAGAGCCCTCAGCCCCAGGCTAACTTGGGAACACCAACATGTACTTCCACCACTTTTGTTTCATTTTTGGGAGACTTGTCCCGCTACCATTAGGGCAATGATACACTCACCGAAGTCACCAGTAACAACTTTTGTACACAAAGGTGTCAGGTGTGCTTTCCACGTGACAAATAACAGAAAATCTGACAGCAGCCTGGATCCTGTCCCACAGCTCTCCTAGCAGCCACTTGGTTACTCTGCCTGCCGGCTCACATTGCCTCCCAGAAATCAACAACACAAAAACATCAGAAGATTTTAAAAATGAGTGTCGTTAGTTGTTAAGTTGATCATATTGTTTGCCTATTACTTCTATCGTTTTTATTTATCTTAACATTATGTCACAGTTTATGCTGTTAAAATACGCAACATAAAAATGCAGAACCTTCAGGAGCAAATGCATTGTTGGCATCAATGGCACTGCCAGGGCACAGCCAGCCACCAGAAATTAGACCTGCAGGGATAGTGGGATGTCCACCTAACAACGTAGAGACGATGTCCAGCAACTCTTGGCTGCCATCTGAGCACCTGGAACTGCACATATGCTGCCAGGTCTCCCCAGTAACAGAGGGATGCTTGCTTGGAAACACTGCAGCAGAAAAACAAAGTGACTTACGGGGGCTTTCTGTAGCCTAGCAGTTTCTTTCATCCACAGAAAAAAAGGAAAAATTGCTTCCTGCCGCTTAAAGATAGTAGAGAAAGGAGAAAGATTCCCAAGGAGAGCACTGAAATCTGTAGCCACAAAAAATCCCAAATGTCAAGACCTGAACAAAACCTTACAAGTATCTAAGTGCACCGCTCTCACAAGACTAACTTCACACAACAGTGTTGTGTTCTTAGTACTCGATGGTCAGGCTGGTGGCTGTCAGTAATTCAGACCAAGTATTAGAAGTTGTAGCTCTTTTATCAAATGAAAAGACAAAATCATACTAACGTGAAGTGGATACAGGAAAATTGAGTTGAATTATAACTCTGTAAAGTTTAAAACTTCCTGGAGGAAAACCTTCCTCAGCTCTTGGAGAGAAAAAACTACTAATGAAATGGTGTATTCCATAGGTACCTAGAGACGAATACAGTGAGATGAATTAACTTTCCAGAAAAATACCCTTCTCAATAGAATTTCCTTTTATTTTTACGAAACAAAGCATTAAAATGTGCTATTCTACTTGACTGCGCTCTTCTGCTGTAGTGTATTTCATGTTCAGACGCAATTTTCTTATTACAACTCAGACTAAAAAGCTAATGGTTCTCTAAGGGGCACTCCCTGCCTTTTCCACTGTCTTGCGTGACCAACAGTTCCAAACTTGAACATGGCCATTATAAACATTTGGGTCTTAAAACTGTACTGTTGGTATGGGAACTATTAATGTTTCTTCTCTATTTATTTCTCATTTATATAAATGTCAATTCTGATTTGTACAAACAACTAATAACTTTATTGAACAGGAGCTGAAATGCTGTGCATCTCATCTGTGTAACTATGGAGTATTCCATCACACAGTTAAATCCTCTTGTTTGATGTCAGGTTATTTATAGGTTGGTAAAAGAAATAAGTCTTTATATTAGTAGTGCAGAGTTTCTCTTCAAAGTTAGATCTGCATTATTTCTTTGCTCCTATATAAACAGACGGCATACTGCTAGTATTTAATCAGCAGAATATGTCACCACTTAGGCTCTTCTTCTGTTTTAAGGTCAAGCTCTTTTCTTTCCATTTTGCAAACTCCACTATTGGCAAGGCTCTAAGCAAAGAATGTTCTAAATTCCTCCTAATAGTTATCAGGAATCAGAGCACCATTTCCATGGAAAAAAAAAAAAAAAAAGCTGTAGAACGTTACGTTCAAATTAAAAAAAAATAATTTTGTCTATTTGAAAAATTCCAGTGATTATTTTCTTAACACCACACACAAGCTTTCAGAGAGAAGACAGCAAAGTTCAGAAATAACATTAGTGTTCCTATAAACCACATCATCCTTTTAGAGCTAACTCTATGGTTTAAGCACATAGATCCAGTGGTGCTCTGCGCATACATAACAGAAAAAAATATCTGAGCGTTTTTGTGTCATCATCCTAAGTCATGGGAGCATTTAGGATAATGGCAAATACAAGCACAGTGATGCAAGTAAAGACGTAAAAAAATGTTTATCGAAAGCGATGCTAGTGGGAAATCTAGATTGCTCACACGCTTGATGTTAATCGTACACTTAAGTAACTTGTTAAGCTGAAGGATACCACACTGCTTTCTAGAAAATTGTAAGCTTCATAGTTTCAAAAATAATGTAACAGGAGATTTATATGTTTAAGTGTTGGCCTAATAATTTTTATTCAGAGGAGAGTATACACCAAACATACTGAGAAAGACACATATTCTGTATGCTCAAATAAAAAAACCCATCATGCCATGTCTCAAACAGAATCACAGGTATACCAAATCCTTAGGTATTATTTTGAACACTGAAATGGTCAGAATTAGCTCTTGCAGCTCTGCGCTATTTTTGAAGAATCATCTTCACATTCAGAGAACATCTTCAACTTTGATGACACACCACTTGTAACTTTAAGCTGCTGTTTGGGGGATGATTCTCTACGCATTTGCATGGGTGAAACTCAAATCAATGTGAATGAAGAATTTTTGATTTAAAGGCTAGAGAAAAAACAAGACCTGAGCCAACAGAAGTTCAAACAGACAATTGGCAGAGATTTCTGCCATCGTCCTTGAAAACAGCTAGTTGGGTCAAAATCCCCAGAAGGTGTGAATAATTAAAATATTCCAGTCTAAAACACAGAAGATCTTTGTCTCTCTCCGAGCATTCTCTCTCTTCAAAAGTCAGCATTTTCTGTCACGCTCCAAAACCCTAGTTGCAAGTAAGAATTTTTATGACTAGTACATTTTGTCTTCTGTCTTCCACAATAAATGTAAAGGGTTTGGGAAAACATCTGATCATCAACCAAAAAGACCATGAAACAGTGAGCCACTGGATATGTTACAGAGCTGGCTGAGGAAAAGCTTCAGACAGACAGCAAGAAAATGTACTTTTCTGCCATGAAAAATGTGCTACGATTTACCCATCACTAAGGGGAGAGCAAGATTTTCCATAGTACTCACCCTGCGAGATTTAACGCATTTTATTTTTCCTTTATGTTCAGTATCGCTTCAATCAAGTGTTACTTGAGCTGAAGATGATGAAATGGATTTGGGAGACTTTTTTGGGCCTCTTGCAAGCTCCCACCCTTAGAGCAGCATCCAAGTGCTCAGGACAACTGTCAGCTGCCCAAGCCCAAAGCTGTGAACACAGAGCAGGCTGGCGTCCTCTCTGTGTGGGGCCAGCGATGCCGGGGACAGTCACTGTGGGTCTGCAGAGACTTGGAAAACTTATAGTTTATGGGAGAAGTACAGGGAGTTCCCTCACACATGAGGCGAGACAGACAATAGCTCACAAGGCCTGATTAAATATTTGCAGGCTTTAGACTTTGTTTTAAATTTCTGTGTGAAATTTAATTCTTATGAAAAGGAGAGACCGACAGGCTGGGTGGGAAGGAGACAGAGCGAAGGCAGGCGTTGTGCAAGCTTCTGCGTTCATCTCCGCCAACGGATCTCCACCGGCCAAACCCATACAGTTCTAGGCCCAGGTCTCAGCTGAGAAACTGCTTATTAAGCAGGATTATGCCAAACTCTGTGGTGTCTTTTCGATGCAGACAAAGGTCCACTGGGGATTAGGCTGAGACCACCAAACTCTCTTTATTCCTGACCCAGGAATAAGATTAGAACGTTGCTCTCTGGAGATGGCATTAGCCGATTGCTCTCTCTCTTCATCGCTAAGCTTTAGCTACGGACTGTATTTTAAGGTTGTTGAAAATTCTGGCTTTTATGACATTGGGAGCTAAGTTTACTCTTTTGTGTTTACAGTTTAAAAATAAGGCAGTAAGATAAATCCAAGTGCGTTCATTTCTCATATTAATTCCTATAGACTCTCTCTTCCTTTCCTACAGGAATCAGCAAGCCATGAACTGAAACTAAAGACATTTGATTTCATGTTAAGTCTTTGTTCATATTCAATTACCTTCCCTACATCCTCCCCCTCAAAAATAATTTAAAAAAAATTATGGGTTGCATTTTTGAATGTTAGAAATACAATTAAAATGTGATGCATGAAATATGCAGTCCCACATGCTTGTGCTGTCTTTTATTTGCTTTGTCACAGATCATTCTTAAAAAAGAAAAAGTTCATCAGTAAGCTCCAATAACAACAAAGGTGTCTGACAAATTACCTAAGAGGCATCTCCAGTTTTCACCGACTGCCTAAATAGGAATGCCAACTTTTGTGAAGACATTCGTTCACTTAAGTGAATTTATGTGATCTGAGCATGTAAGGCTGATAGAGAAAAAGCATACACTACAGATCCGTTTTAATTTATTCCATTTTAACTTGGTGAGTTTAATCCTTAGGGGATTTTCTGTTCACAAGCTGAAGTGCTCCTAAATGATAAGTCAAGACTACAACTTCACATGAATCACTCACTTGCCAAAATCAGCTATTCCACAAAATTTACCAGGCATATTTTTCATTTGAACCTACAAAGCTTTAAAGGGTTTTACTTTTTTTTTTCTGAAAGGTTTAAAGAACTAAACACACAACCTCAACATTAAATCCATACTCCTAAAAATCCTTCTTCTGAAAAGAAACTAAGAAAATCAGAATTAAATAATTTCAGATATTATTTACTTAACAAATGTGGACATTAACTATATGGTAATTACCAATTCCTACATCTTTACTCTTTTGTTGTATTTTCAAAAACTCCACCTACCAGATCAAAATTGTTCCAGCCACTCCATAGCCTCAAAAGCAACATAAATAACGGAAGTTTAACAATGGCCTCCAGTAAACAACCCATATGGAAACCCTACCATTGTAACCATTCTTCCAGCTTTTCCTGCCAACTTCTGATTTTCCTAATTTTTTTCATTTTAAAAGCATTTCTCTTTCTTCACACTAACACTAGAAGAAACTGGCCACATACTGAAACTCAGTATGCACTAACACTGTCAAATGCACAAAATAATTTCCCTACAGAAGGTAACTTACGCTAAAGTCACTTTGTAAGCGTCCCTTACAACCTAGCAGCACTTGTAACCGCAGTAGGATATGTCACATACATACATATATTTATATATGTATGTGATATACACTTGCCATGTGAAAAAAATACTAAAATGTAAGAAAATGTAACTATAAGCCAATCATTTAACAAAAAAAAGGGAAAAGACAATCTCAGGATGAAGCCCTTCTTGGGGACTATCTACCGTGCTTCCTTTGTGCTGGCAATGAGTCATAAATTTCATGATCGTTTCAGAACTGTGCCTACCATACAGGATTTTAATTTCTCTGAACATGATATTTATACCTGTAATACTGCTGGGTGACCTTTTATATTTTTAGAGACAGGAGAAATTCCTCTCCTCAAATATCCTGTAATCTTACTGTTGCTTATTCCTTCAACTGGAGATACCTGGTATGCCTGATACAGGTTTTGCAATAAATTTTCCACATCTATAGAGGAAGGATAAATTTCTAGGAAGTGAACAATACTATTACATCTAATTCCATGTGCTTCTATTTTCAACATACGGATTATGAGATATTAACACTTCAATTATTTATAAGTTTACAATAAGAATAATGTACCGCTCTTACGGACACAAGAGTCCAGGGAGAAAAGGTCTGGAGTGACAGAGAAGTAAGTTAGACTTACGCAACTGGAAGACAAATTTTGATGAAATCCCTTCTTCAAGGACCCGTGGTTTGTGTATCCACATTTTTCCAACTGCCTTGGTTATTTTAAGAGAAGTTTTTACTTCTATCTACAAACTCTAATTTTATGATTAAGGTTTTAAAAGCTGCATACACTTTTCTCTAGCTCTTTCACTGAGATTTTGTTTTGCAATCTAGGAATAATATGTTTTAGTTTGACAATTTAGAAGTATACAGTTCGGCATCCTACAAATCCCAACAGCTAGTGAGACTCTTCTAGAGCACTCCAAATACAGTGCGTGTCAAAGACTGAAAGAACAAAAGCTGTTTTTATTTAAATAAATGCACAGCAATACAAATGCTGTTTTGGCTCTTTTGGAGCCTGTCAAGCAAGATCCTGAGTTCGAGGATCTGATTTGTGATGACTTTTCATATGAAAAATATTCACTAATTGCAACGAATATGGAAAGATTTCTATTCCCAAAACAGCAGTGTGAAAGAAGCCAAATCATCTGTCATTCATGTTAATTTAATTACGGACCACATTCAATTATCCAATATAATATGCAAATGAACTGAGTTGACAGCACATGCTAATTATATTCATTATAATAATTAAATCAAACAATGAAAGGGAATAAAAATGTAATGAAATAGAAGGATATTTTTAATTAACAAGAACATTTTAATTAGAAACTGTAATCCTATAGTCTGATATAGTATGGTTGGCTTACAGAAAGACCGGACATTATTTTTACTGCGCAGTTCAGTTTTACACGTCTGTCCTTAGTACCATGGGACCTGTTTTCCTATGTTAGTAGATTAAATGGTGGCCAAATAGAGAATCCGTTTCCTTGATCATTGTTCATGCAAAGCAGATGCCTAATAAAGCTGCGCTGCGCTACGGCGTGATTACAGAATCCCATCTCGTGAAACACAGGCTGTCTAACTCTATAGTAAACAAAAGTTCATGTGCCGATACAAAACAGACAGTGCAGTTTAGGCTTGCCTAACGATGTTAAAGCGCTTAAAATATTAAAGAAACACTCTTTGCTTTTTGAAATTTTTACTTTCATAACTGATTTATTTTTTTACTGACAGCAGCTGCCCTGAAAAAGCTTTATGAATGTTAAAACAAAATATGAAAAAAGGAAAAGAATATTACTAATATATTATATGTGGGCAGAGTCAGCAAAATCAGAGTCTTTTTAAAATAAACACAGTAAGCACTATCAAAACACTTCAGAATGTGTTCCTTAGGAATCCATTGTCCTCATCGCTCCTCGACAGAATCACTTGAGCCTGGCCCAAAAGCCAGCCGTGGTGAAAATGCTAACTGGGACCCCAGCCCCTGTCTCTGTGGGTGAGCAGCACCCATGGCGAGGCCCTCCTCTTAGTGGGGGCTCCTGGAAAGTGCAGTGAAACAGGAATCTCAAAGATAACAAAAGGAAAGAACTTCTCTTTTTAATTTGCCACTCCACTAAATGTAAAGAGCTTTACAGATAGTGTAATAAAACCAGACAAAGCTATATTACATTAAATGATTGGCATATGATGCTCTTGGAAGATTTTCTTCTATGAATGTAAAATATTTAGGAAATTGCCCTTTTATTATTTTGACTGCATAGTGGTAATAATTCACTTACTTAAATCACAGTGCTACTACAGAAGGTCAATGTTGAGGTTGACAGGCTATAAAATTTCCTTTTTAGAAATCTATCTATTCTCTGAACTGAGAAACTACAATTTTTTTAATAATTAATGTCATATTTTCTTTATTCCAGTACACTGTTTTGGATATTTATCCAATCATGTGGGCAGACAAAGAAATAAGAAAAGGCACACCAAAACCTCCAAATAACTATTTGTTCTATTTTTTTGAGAATTGAAAGGAATGAAAATATACAAAGGTTTGTAATAAGGAACAGAAATTGAGAGGAAAAAAAGTTACTTAAATTACAAACATTTAAAAACAAAGGTATATTTGACTGTGAGAATAATGCAGGTCGGCTTTGAAATAAGTAAATTACTGACTTTTAAAGTTTGCTCAAATACCAAATAAAAAGAGCTATCGGGCTCTATGGAAATTTGTTTTCCCAGCTCAAGTCTGGTGTATCTATTTTTATTACGCAGTTCCTTCCAGGAGTTCAAGCCTACTATTTGAAAGCTTTCACTGTGAGATGAATTTTTTATTTTTAGTAGGACTCTGCAGATGATCAACAATGAAAGAAAAAACTGGAAGCTCAAAACGTAATAAAAAATTAAACCATAACTGAATGAATAGAAAGCACTTCTCCATTCATCAAAGGCATTGTACCTTTATGGGAAGTCACAACACAACAGCAACAGTCATAAGCAGGCCTGTTTTGTCTAGTAGTAAAGGGAAAAATACTTCCTTTTATTAAAAAACCTTCCTCACATTTTGCAAGTACCTGTGTGAGCAATGCTTCAGTTTTTCAATTTTTTTTTTTAAAGCCAAACAAAAATGCCACTTTCTCAGTTAAAAGCTTATCAAATAGGAATTTGAGAAATTAAATAAAAGTTAAGTATGTCATGGTATCTCTTGAGATAGTACCACCACAGCAAATGATTGTAAAAGACTGCTTTTGGTGTATGGAAAGTACTAACACATCAAAGACCTAAACTTGTCTCTCAGAGCAGCTGAAGCTACCTTTTAATCTTGAAAATGAACTCAGTCTGGGGGTAGATTAGTGATGGCACACGACCTCAAACCCAAGTGCACGCACTGAGGACTCCGGGACACTGCACAATCACTAGCTGGGAAGCATGCCCACAGACAAACGCGTTTTGCAGGCACTTAGTCTCTTGACTGCCTGCCGGCAGCCACCATAGCCAGCTGCTGCCGTGGCACGGTGCCTGCTCGCCACGGTTGGACCTTCGCCCCGGGGCACGAGCGCTGAACAGTGACAGGCACTACAGCCTGCTATAACCGACATCACTGGTAGGAAATCCCTCTTCTGTGCTATTCCTGGCACGTTTAGAGTTGGAAGTCCTCCATGCAATGAATCACATCTGTTTGTACTTGTGTGCCAGAAAAGAAATTTTTTAACTGCAGAGAAAAGACAACATTGTTTGCTGGCACTTCTGGATGCCAGCACGACCCGTTGTGTAGCAGTGGGAACCAGAAAATGGCAGCAATATTGCATGGACTGTCAAAACGACCACATTAAAAAGCATTGCCCAGTCAGCTCCAGACCCTTAGTGGGATTTGGTTGCATAGGATCCTCCCTCTGTCTGTGGCCAAAGCCACAGAAACATTACTATATAATTACATTATATAATTAGATAATATTTCTGACAGCATTGTCAGCTTTAAGGTATTACAAAGTTCCAAATACAGTCAAGAACTGTAAGGACGTTATCGGACAGCTTTTCTTTAAACCTTTGCTGACAAGTTGTAACACTTCTTCCTTCTCTCTTCAGCTTAACTGAGGGCACTAAGCTCCTCATCCTGAACTCCTACCCCAAAAGCTGAACAAAACCAGGAACCAGGTGTTACAAGTATGGAGAGAGAACAAAATGAGTAACTTCACAAGACACAGCATTCAACTGAATCATACCAAAGATGTAGGCACCACACATCCAGAACCAGGGTCGCATGCTCAAAAACTAAGAGCTAGTGTCAACTTCCACCCTGCCCAACACACCCTGAGATGCTACATACAACCTGAGGAAACTCTGAGATTTTAAAGACTAAAATATTTGAAATAGTTTTGAAGTTTTGTGTGTGGGTTATTTTATAAGCTGGTAGGATAGGTCACAGAGTCCACTGACAAACGTGGACAACAATCAAGGAAGCTAGACGGGAATTTCCACTGTTTGTTCGACAGAGTATTTGGTTTACTACTAAAAAGATTCAAGGAAAAGAATGGCTTAAACTTAAATGAGCACTCTGTCTACCAGGGAGATGGCTACATTGGCATCTGAGGACAAGTCTTCATGGCACACCAGCTTAGTTGGCTTTAAGAGGGTTTACTTGAGTACCGCAGCCATCTGATTGAGCTGACATGAAGTGAACTTGGAACCAAAAATGTCAGTTGCTAAGTATATCTTGGCAGCAAGCGAGGCTAGTTAAAATCAATGCAACGTCAGCATCATTGTCTGTGTAAGAACACGGAGATTGCTTATGGCCACATAAAATTAATGTCTTTGTGTTAAGATGCAACTTCAGCTTCTCTTTTGAAAACACATGTACTTGTGCTCACAGGAATCCTAAGCGCTTCAAAAACAATGTTGAGGGGATTAGTTTTTGTGAGGGATCCATGACTAAATGTGCACTTGATAACTTCTGATCCCATTTTCCATTTGCCTTACCTGATTATCTGTGTTGTTTACAGTAAAATAGCCCACACAAATAATGACTTCGTGTAGCAATCCTTCACAGGTATGCTGGGAACAATACCACAGCAGAGAGCTGATAATATGCCGGAACGCAAGGGACAGTCCTTCAGCCCCCACAATAGACTGAAAAAAAAAGTCAAGAAACAGAAATTACAGTCTAGCAGTATGTTACAGAAATTGTGTGAATTACATATACATTAATTGTACTCCGCTCTCTTCCTTCAGTAACTTACAGTTTACAACTAGAACATTAAAAGCCACAAAAATAAGAGTAAATTCAAAATTTAAAGGGACACAGGAAAAAAATTTGATTCTGCTTAGTTGACATTCAGTGTCATTAGGCTGACCATTTCATTTGACATACATTACATGTTCCAGGAAAACTTAATGCTAATAATATCTCTTAGTAGTAAGCAAAAGAAACCAACCATCTTCATTTCTGCAAAAGAGCAAAATGCACTTCTCATTAATAACTCATGCTCTGAATGGAATACAATGATTAATAACAAATAATGACTTTTCAAACATTAAAAAAGTTAGAAACATCCAAAAGGAGAGAACACTCGGCTGCAAAGCTTCTTGGGATGCTTTTTAAAAGTAGGCAAATTGCTGTAACGTGGAGATTGAGAATTAGATTTTATCTGCGCAGCCTACAGCCTCTATTTAATAAACATGTCAAACAGACAGAGCGACACAAGGTCAAAGGGGAAAACCAAAGCACAAGGAATGAGCACGACAGTCTGCTAACTCTAACGGAACCGCAACGCAGGCCTGTGAGAAAATCTCTTGCATTTGAGAGTTTTCTTGATTTTATACCTTACAGCCTGTGTCAAGTACATATACATAAATCCAGTCTGTAGTACAGTTTCATTTTAGCAGCCTGCAAATCTACCCAGCAAAAGTAAAATCCTTAACGATTAAAACAGGCTCAGCTCTGCTTCCATCTTGAACCTCAAGTGTTCTGGCAAGTTAGTTTATTTTCAAAATTTAACACACAATATAGACACCATTTACTGTTTTATATCATGTAAATGCCATGTTCTTAGGTCCACCCTTATTTAATTAGTGCTGTCCACGCATGCTGTGACCCAGCACTCTGGCTTTAACCTTCCCTGATAACAACAGGTCAAAGGGCACTTGAGTTTGTGTATAAAAGTTAAACTAATTTTTCAAGGAAACTATGCTTCCTTTTTAGCCAGAATTAATATCAGCTCAGGATCCTGTGTTGTTTCTCACTACCATCTTTCAATTGTTTAGACTGTCAAATTAAATGAAATATATACCCATGAGCCATCTGTGCTAATACAAACTCTAGAATACCAGACCTCTTCTGTTAATCAAAACCCCCTATTCTATAGTCCTACTATTACGTGATAAAAGTATTCCTTAGAGATAATGATCACACAGTACATAAACTGCACTTTTTCCTGCTGCTGTCTGCCAGCCTGATACAGTCCACAGGGCCAGAATGGACAGCAAACTGCCTCAGGTGGACGTTGGGTTTTGAACATTACAGAAACAAATCACATTAACACATTGAAAGGGAGAGCTGCTCAGAACACACACCACAAACAATATTATGCCTACAATTCAGCAAGACAGCTAAGTGGATATTTCCTGAGCAGAGTCCTGCACTGATGAACTGAATGAAATAATTCACATTGGTTAGTTTTCTACCAGCCTTTACGCAGTAATTACCATCTCGCGCCGTTTTACCCAGAACGAACTAATGCAGATGATGTGATTTGGGAATTAATGCTGATGGTTTGTTATACTCAAATATAAGAGTAGTTGGTAGAGGGATAAATACAGACTGCGCGAGTGGAAGCTTATGCTTTGAAAATGAATTGTTGTTTCTTGAGATGTCAGTGAGAAAGCCCTTCAGCCGACGCTGTCTGCTACAGCCTCCCTGCAAGCTGTAACCGTCCCAGTCCAAGCCTTACTGTCTGGTATATACCTGTAACAGCTACAGCAACAAACAAACACCCAGTCTTAAAGCACGAGCTACTGAGCAAGCTGTAGAAGAGAACTACTTCAGTACACCTTGATTTACAGAAAGAAACGGGAGTTAATCGTGTGTGTTTTTCATGAAACTCCAACAAATATACTGTTTCTGTGCCCCGTAAAAAAAACTCTGACTGGACTGGATCCTGCAGCTCTACCTATACAGATAAAAGTTGCTACACACAGATTGCTTGTTGCTGTTATCAGAGATACTACATGTACTAAAAATCAAAGTCAAGAAATACAACTGAAGGAAACTTATACCTTATGCTAAATTCTTTACTCATGCAAAGCTCTTGCTGAGTTTAATGCATTTCAGATGGAGTGCATGGTACCACTTACATACAAATTACACATTCAATGAAACAGAAACCTATTCTGATGAATTGTGTAAGATTGATGCTGCGCAACGTGTTTCGCAAAGCAATGCTTTTTGACAGGTGCTTTATATTAACAACACAACAGCTTTGCCAGTGTATCTGAGAAATACACTAGTACTTGTATTTTCTTTGTATTGCAAAATGATCCATTCACACTAGAAATCTGTTGACAGAAGGTGGTAAGAAAAGATTTACCTTCTCAAGACTCCAAAGATGATCTTTCCGGATATTTTTTTGGTGAATAAAAATTATGAAGTTAAATTTCCAGTTTTTGGTAAATAAAATGTTACTTGGATTAAAAAAAAATTGCTATCAAGTGATTTTCAGTTTCAGTTGTACAATCTTAATGCAAGTGGCCACTGAAAGCACTGACAAATGTAAACGGTGGTTATAACATAAGCGAGTCCTTTCACATTAGAAAAACTGTTGTTTTGTGCTTCTGACCAGGATTTTTTTTACATTTCTAGGGCTCATTAAATATAAAAAGTACTACGCTAAAAGTGAGGTTTTTTGAATAGAAGAAGTAATGGATTGGATTCAGCATCTCACATATGATAATTTTCACTTTTGAGTTAAAGATAGCTACATAGTGAAAATAACAACCATTACCAAACTTATGTATGAAGAAAATCTGAAGAGTTAATCATTAAAATTCCTTCAATAACTAAGATATTAGAAACAAAACTTAGTCCAAAAGTATATGCAATAATTAACATTTTCACATTAAGGAAAGGTTTTAAAACATCTGTTACCTGAAAGGCAGGCAGATCAAGAACAGCAAAACTATTGAAGAAACGTAAACTCTGAATGGCAACCTGGACTGTGTTCGCTGCATAGCTGTCTTTAGGACTCGCTGTGTTTGGATCTGAAATTGTCCCGTGGAAAAGAACACAGTACAGCATATGCAAGACTCCAACCAGATCCGTAGACTGAAGAACTGCTGTTAGTCCTGTGGGGTCCTGACGCGTATTGTCAAATATGTTCCAAGATCTGTCAAAGAAACATTAAACCGGCTGAGGAGGAGACCAGCACACAGTGAGAACACTGGCCCAGGACGCAGTACTTCTAATCAGCCAAATGTTAGAAAAAGAGTAAACTGTTAAAACTAAAAAAAAAACGGATGTCTAATGTGTCAAGAAACCACAACACTTCCAGAAAATACTTTCAATAACCTGGACACCGTCTCATGCTCTCTTTAACTGCAGTGCAGCTGTATCTTTAAATACCTTTCTCAATATACTGGTGTCTTTGCTCCCAAAATGGGTTCACGATACCAGTGCGAGACCACGTGTAAGTATGACAGGTTTAAAGTTGGAAGCCTGAGGGCACTTCAGGGCTCCATGCAAGCTCTGCCTCAGGTCAGCAGCCTACACCCATCTTTCTTTCTCGCAATAGCAGCCAGCAGAGGTGGGAGAACTCCCTGGAGCCTCTCACTGCCTCAGTGACGGGCTGCAGGCACTGGAACAAAGTACCTACCTAAGTAGCAAAATACGTTACCAGGACCAGATGATCTTAATCAAATAGTTCTGCAGGAATTTAAGAATGAAGTGGTTGAGCAGTTAGCAAAACACACTACTGATTTCAGTCAGATGTTATTACGGGAGACTGTACAGTAGCAAAGCACAAATAAATATGAAATGCTCGAGACAAACCAGCGGAGCTTGTGCCAAGTTTCTTTGGTATCTTTTGGGTATGCACATAAAATAATGGAGAAGGTTTTTGGCTGTGTAGAATATCAGGACAGAGAAGCAAATAAGTCAGGAAGCCCTTTCCCTTCTCACATTCAAACCTTCATAATCCCTCTATGATTTGTACTGCTCCTGGTTTTTCACATTATTAATCACCCAGGAGATGATGCAGGATAGTCACTGCTAAGGAAGACTAAGATTTTCATTGCTCTGGAGCACAAACAACGTGTAGAAGGCAGGCAAATACAAAATAAACCACACAAAATAATTCAACAAGTTTTAGATAGTTCCAATTGAGTTCCAATTGGAGTTCCAATTGAAATCCATCATTTAAATAATCTGAACTTCATTATGGAAATACATTTGGTCTATACTGGCAATCAAAGGAAACACTAAAATATTAAGGTACAGTGAGCAGTAACACTGAAAATATGGTACATCAAGATCTGGTCTTTACCTCATCTACTATGTTTCCATTTTAAAATAATAAAAAAAGAAGTGTCAATATCAAAGGAGACTACAAATATTGATTCTGTATCTTATTTTTTTATAATTGAAGGAAAGCATGACAGGTGACATGAGGAAGTGTTATAAAAGGAAAATTAGATGAGAGTATCTTCCCCTTTCATAACAGCTAAAAGCAAAGGAAATGTGAAAGCTGTGGAAACAAGAACCACTTTCTAAAACAATCCGTAACTTTGAAGACCTCCGTTGAATACAGAAAAGACTGGACGCTCAAGGGGCTCAGAATATTTCTGTTGATCAGAATCAGTAAGGAGCTCTTCCTTTACTAGAACGGCTCTAAATGATCTTCTCAGTCCCTGCATTAGAAGCACCTTGCACCACTGTGTTCCACACATTGCTCTGCTCCAGTGAACCTTCCAACACAGACCCCAGGAAGGCTGACTAATCCTGCTTTTTATGGTACAGACACTTGTCTTCAACGGAGCAACCAAACCATGAATTCAGCAACTACCAAGTTTTGGGGATCTGATACTGCAAACTCCTGTCGTGCCCCTGCGCAGTGACCGCTCAGCAGCTGGGTGGGGACAGAGTGTGCACAGCTCCTGCAAGGAGGCTGACATTCCGCAGGTGGAGGGGGGGAGATTTAGGAGGCTCAGGCTATAAAGCATCCCTGCACAGCCTTTGAGGGATCTTCCTGGAGCCCTGAGTACAGGTGAATAGGATAGCACAGTATTTGGGTTGTACACAACTCACTCTACTATCACTCATCTGCTTCCATCACTGTTTGCTCACATCTTTACCTTCAGAAAGCAGCTGCTCAGATGAATCACTTCTGCTTTTTATCAGTTAGATCACACGTGATAACGATCAGATAACGATCTTATCTGAAATTTGCATTTATGGGGACCATTTCTTTCCAAGTTATTTCTGTTTACAAACCGTGAATGTCCAGCTTTTAAGTACAGCATCCTCTGCTGCTACCTCAAGGATTAACGTCTGGCTGGTATTTCAGCAATAGCTATGCTGTACAAAAACCCCAAGAGACTGCATAATCACTTCACAAATCTTTGAAAGCAGCAATCAAATCTTTAGGTAAGACACAGTAAGAACAAAAGCAAGGTAGCTGTGCCCGTTTTCCAGTACCTGCGTTGTTACACAAGTGCTCCATTACCACCAGTCTCCACCAGACCTCAGTACAACTCTGCCAGTTAGTGTTCAGCCACTTCTAGAGCGCTTTCTGCAACAGCACTTCAGAAAGCAATTGGCGTAGGATTCTCTCAAAATACATGTAATAACATTTGAAAGAGAAGTTGAAGTAAATTTAAAAGATTATTAAAATAATGATTTGATGCCACTTACCTGCTGCAAAAGAACCACAAACATACAGCTCTGGTTTGTTACGCTCATAATGACCCTAACATTTATTCCACAGAGAATAAAAAAAGCACAAAAAATACTAAAGCTCTGTTTTGCGTGGGGCTATGCTGCACAACAATTTATGGCATTACTTTCCTTTTCCTACGCCTGGAAGCTGTGCCCAAAATCTTCATTTTGAAGCTCTGTGGTCTTTAAGTGAGCGTGTTCGAACGCAGTCAGCAGAGACACTTCCTGAGCCATCACCTGCCCTTGCCAGCTCTGTCCTTATGCAGATTCCCGCTGTACAGTTCCAGCTCGTGTTGGCATGCGAACCTGGCTGCAAGCGAGGAATGAACCGGGATGGCTGCAAAAGGAGGGCGAGCTAACAGCTCTGGGACCACCATTTTTCCAACTTTACTTTGTGTGTCTGTGAACTCCCTAGTATTCCTCACTTTAAAACAGGTTCTGATGTTCAATTATTTACTTTGCAGCCTGCAGTAGCCAAAATGTGCTAACCGTCACTGAACTGCACACCAGAAACTAGAATGTTTATTTCCACAGTATCACATTAGAGAACAGCTCCTTTTACCAAGGAGTATTTCTTGATTTCAATCAGCTTTTTCAACAGTACAAAACAGAAAAAAATCATCGTCAAATGATAACCCCAGATTAATTACTGTATATGATACCTCACAGAATTGTTGGTGACTCTATCCAATGAGAAGATTGACCAATTTTACCAAAGGTTAAGGTTAGCTTGCTTTCAATTCTCACTCCATCATTATTTTTAAACAATTCCATATGAAAAAGCTTACATTGTTGGATGAAATCCTTTTACCATTTTGTGCAGCTCTGGAGCAGTGAATGAATCAAAACATACATTAAAAAGTCAATTGTAAAAGAACTCAAAATCCAAGCATTTTTTTTTTTTTTCACAGAAAAGATCAGGAATTTTAGAGTTATACAGGACAAAGCTGTTAAAAAAAAATTTAAAAAAATTAAAATGTCTGCTGGGTTTCGTGGATTGAAGGAACTGTTAGAAACATTTATTTTTGATGTTGCCTGTATTACAGTTAATGTGTATATGAACAGGCTCCTGTTGGTTTTAACTGTCAGTTATAATCATTTTAAGCCTAAATGTTTACAATAAAAAGGTAAAAGACGTTATTCATACTGGTTGTGGGCTTTAAAGTAGAAAGAAAAAGTATATAAGATGTTGGAAAATAAAGCGTGAACCTTTGTGTATGCTACTTTGAGTGATTTTGGTCAAGTCCACACAACAGTGGGTTTCATGCATTTGGCAGATGTCTAGTCCACCTCAAAGGTAAGCCCAGGAAAAATTCAGTGCTAACCGGCAAGACACAGACTGAAGTAAAAACCCATAAAAACATAAAATTAGGAAATAATTACATGGTACAAGAAAGCTAGGATTTATGCAACTAATTTTAAGAGAGATTCCTATGGATGTAGCTCCTTTTAATTCTCCCGTTTAAAGAAGCTTACAGCTGCCAAAGTAAAATAGTCAGGATGGACAAACCCCCTCCAATCAATCACTGAAGGGAAGTAAGACCTACAGGATTTTTTACATTGGCTTATATAGCTGGGAAAACAGACAGGCTTTCAAACTTTACCAAGTCTCTATATTTAACACAGACAAACAGGGAAATATTTATATTACAGTCAGAAAACCTGCAGGATCTTAAAAAGAAAAGTTTAATAAAATGCAGGGAATGTTCATTATGGGCAGCCATTATGATTTTCAGCTTCTGCCATCAAGGAGTCTCAGGAACTGGTATGGGGTTCATGACTTACAGAAAAGGTCTAAGAATTTTAAAATGTGCATATATCCACCCCAGGGAAGAAAGATACTAAGCAGTGGTACTTCACTGCTTAAAATACACCACTATTTATTAAAAACAGGAATTCAATACAGCTTGATGAGAAACAGCATACTCTGCAGAACAAGTATAAAACTACAATTTCTCCAAGCTTCAATATGAGCAAACTGTTTATATCTGAAAATATATTGTTTTAAAACTGACTGAGCTAACAAGCAGACAAGCCTCTCTAAGGGTATACATTGTAATGTTTGTATATTTGAAATATATACTCCTGATTAAAAACACAGAGCCAAATGGAAACATGAGTTTTCAAAAGGCTTAGAATATTTTCTGTTGGGTTTTTTTATTATTAGGATTTTAAAACTATCATCTGTACTTTTTGCATCTAAATTATTTTATTTAGAAAGAGATGTCAAAATAAAGAGGCAAAATAATAATAAAAGAAGCACAAAGAAGTATTTAGCACCTGACAGACCTTGTTATAATTCACCCTGTCAAGCTAGGAATCACAGCACTGTGTAAAAGTGATGATTTGGAACCTTTCAGTAATTTCAAGAAGGAGTTTCAGTTAGCTGACAGTACTTGCTGGATCTGCTGTCTGTTGGAAGTGGTGAGAAGCACAACAAGCCTTCAAGTAGACTTGCATCTGATTTGCCATCCAGCAGCCAAAACAGACATTATCTTAATTACGGTAATAAAACCAAAAGCAGACCAGCCGACTTCCTTGCGTATCTGTGACATGATAGTCACAATTTCCCTGGACCAAACCCTATATATCTGCGGCTTTCCACCACCGCAGCTTGTAAGCCACAACTTCATTAGCTGTTGACACAGATTTATACGTATTCCACTACTGTTCTGAGATAACATGTAAGAGTAACAATTTAGCTACTGTACTGCTTTGACATTCTGTTTTCTGAGATTAATGAGGGAGCTTGCAGACATTTCTTATATCAAGAAAACAGCAAAATTTTGAGAAAGCTCATGTCCCAAGAAGCTACGTGCTTTGAGGGACTATTATTTGCAAATTCTCCTTACGCACAACTCACTTTCCTCCTTGCGTCTGTATCATTGCTAGGCCACCATACTGCTCTTAGGGAGAACATTCCTCCTTAGCGATTGACCCTGGCACTGCACTACTGCTGATGGTTTCCTCCTGCTGTTTGCATTAACTCCGTGGTTACTATGAGTTTCTTCATTCATACTAATGGGCAAAAAGTGAAATAAGACATTAACAATCGTCCTCCACAGAGCAACAGCCACACTTCTTGGACAGAAATCTTAGTTCCAGAGACTTACAGGGGAAAAGTGGGACACAGATTTGGTGAGCACTGGTCAGTACAGGAAAAGACAGGAATATAAGCAAGATCCTTGCTACGCTGATGAAGGACTTGCCGTGTATTTTCTTACTTAGTCTTCACCCCTGCTTTTAGGGAAGGTCAGCTGGGGTGGCATGCCATATTTTTATTAATGCTCCTTGCATTCCATGCCTGCTCATTGTTTTCTGTCTTATATTTACAAGCCAAGTATGTTCCATATGTGTACTCAGGACTGAAGGGCCCAAAACAGGCCTTATATCTCTCATAGTTACAATAATAAACTCTGGAAAACAAGGCTGTCGTCCTGAACATTGCTACTGGACATCTGGAATGGGACACAGACTGCAAGACAGATTTATACGGCTATATAAACCACTGTTATTCTGTACAAAGTCTATTTAATATTTTGTTTTATTTCAGGTTAATAAAAATGTCTCTGGTTTAAATTCTGGCTACTGTTACCCTTAACGGTGAGCAAAAACCAGCCAGGCATTATCAAGGCCACAACTTTCAAGCCTAGGTATCAAATGTCACGTTCACCTTTGCTCAGCAAACAGAGATAGCTCAATATTCAGATGTGCTGCATTGTGTGAATTCTCACTACATCAAATAAGGGATAATACTATCTTCTCAGCTCTCATACACTTTTTTCTTTTAACTCATCAGCGAGAAGGGACCTCTCACTGCCATTGCTAGCAATGGATGCAGCACAGTAAAAGAAAAAATGTTGGATGTCTCAAGTCACCCTCACTGATTCTTACTGTATAACAGACGAGGGTATAAAAATTATCAAAAAAAGTTCACATGGGTTTACAAGTTATTAATGCTTTCAACAAATGAACTTTTATACATATTACACGGTGTTTGGAAAATGTGCTATTACATCCACAGCAAAACTTCAATTAAAAGAATCAATCTAGCATTTATTAGCCAGTACCAAAAATGATAATTTGAGAAGCAAAATCAATATCAAAGTTAAATCTTTTTAAAGACCTTGACCATTAATGAAAAGAAAATACCTCTCTTATAATAAAGATATGTTTACAACAGATGTTCAGAATAGATTCCCTCATTTCACTAACTTTTTACGATGTTAAAATTGAGAATCCTCCAATTTATGTTTCCACATTAGCAAGACTTTCCTTTATCATATCTAACTCCATGATTTTGGACTTTTTTTTTAAATCTACCATGGGAATTAAAAAAAAAAAAATCTTAGTTTCTCTCTTAAAATTTTATCAGCTGCATTATATCAACTGTAGACCTCATTTAATACTCAATGCTGACACAGATATATGATACAATTTGAGGCTATTTTCTAGTAATCATTATTGTTGCAGCCTCTTGCCTGATGTAGGTACATGCAGGTAGGTACTTGACTGAGATCTCCTCCCTGTGTATAAAATTGGTTTCCACGAAGTAACTGTCCAAATAAACACTGGGCATCAATTCAGAGCTTGGTTTAGAAACATTCTGCTAAATTCGGGAATTTTATGAAATGTTCTTGTGAGGAAGGCAGGAAAGTCTGGACCGACAGCTCTTCCTACCTTGGAGCTCCAGAAACGGCCTGACATACTTTGCACCCACAGGACAGGATCAAGTTTGTTTAAAACTTGAGTTAGAGTGTTTAACTTCTGGCCCTCTGGGGATATCGCAGATTACAGTCACAGTGAAGTTTGTAACAGCCTGTGGTGTCTGAAAGCAAAGGAGGATAACGCAGCGTTTGGCCGTTTCTAGCTCATAAAGGATTTCATTGTTGCAGGCACTGTGGATGGTTTGAGAGCCCCGAGGTGGTCCCAGTGTGTCAGCCACCCGGTGTCTGCTATCTTATCAGCTTCCCACTATGCCTCTCAGTGGGGCAGCGTGCTAAGGTCTGCACACAATACAAAGAGCACTGTATAAAAATATTTCAGTGCATTTAATGGGGAATGACAACTTTTGATATGATAAATAACAGCCTGAAATAGTTCTATCAGAAAAAACAAATTGATTTTGTGCCATCCATGATCCCTATTGAGGAGCATAAAGAAGTTCCCAACCTGGAAACATTCTACATAGGAGGATATATCAAAAGAACAATTCAAAATTGCTTTTGCAACAATGGCGAAAGCCTGATATTACTCTGGAAGAACTTCCTTTCATGCTTCAGTGTCAGAGCACTGGTAGTACTTACTAGACTTTTTTCTCCTCAGTAACAGCTTCAAAAGTATTATCATCAGAGTGATCAGTTACTCTGATGTACAGAGGAGTATAATCCGGCATGTTTGTTTGGTGTGTAAGGATGTGTCACCTGAGCTGGAGAATGAGAAATGCTAGATTCTGGCTGAACATGGCTGCATCAGCTCCTACTACCACGAATGAAAGAGGCATCTGTATTTCTCACAAAGAGAGGCCGCCTTTTGTGCTGCAGATCAGGTATCACACAACAGGTATTACTGTATTGTGACGTATTCAAGAATTCAATAAATTTGAGCTCTGTTTCTGCCACCTTGATCTGTGTTTGTCAATACCTTTTCCATTTAAGTCACCTTGAATACTAAGGTCTTTTGTAACAAGAGAGAATTACACCTCTGTACTCACTTCTTAAATGTGAGCGGGCTCAGGTGATGAAAGACATTTAATTTAAACTGCTCTTCTAATCAGTTACACCAAAGCTTCTGATCTAAAAGTGAAAGACAACAGTTTTGAATTCTCCAAGTTCATTCCTCTCATTTCTTTTCACGCTCAAATGAACAATCCAACCTGGAAACTGAGAACAATCAGCACCTTTGGAAAAAATCCAAAGCATTGCTGTTATACGCAGGTAGTAAGATCAGATACTTCCTGGTGTAACAGTGAAGAGAAATGTTCAACCCTCTGAAACTACTCTTCTGCTGCAAAGCTCAAAAGTTCTTCAAAGAAGTGCTGTGTTATCTTGGGGTACAAAAATCTCTTATTTGGGTGAAATATGCCTTCTTCAGAAACTGACAATATTATATTACTCACTCTTGTAGCTAGAACTACTATTCCACTAAGAGAAGGGTGATTATTGGTTTGGGTTTTTTTTTAGTATGCATTCAACTTTTGGCAGCGTTGTCCTGGAATGTAAAATGCCAAGTCGGCAACTTTCAGAAAGGGAAATTTCACTAAGTTGGGATGGCCTCTTTGGGCTCATATTTCTTGCAGATCTTTTGCCATTTGTCTGTGTCCCTGAGTTACCAGCAGCAGCTCTTACCTACAGCTTTGTTTCTTATGTTTTATTAACTCTAGTTTTTCAACTCTAGCATTATTTTACCCTTCAGGAATTAATTGTAAAGTTCTGTCAAGCCTTGTCTTTTCCCAAAACGTGTAACATTCTAACAGTGGTAGGTTCTAGTATGCACACCCCAAAGCCCTGAAATGTTGACTCTCGAGTGTCAGGCTGTTCTGCGCTGTGAATTACAGAAGTCAAGATTTGCTGGCAGACACGTATCTCACTCTCACTCCCCACAACCCTGATTAGGTTATGATAAGGAACATTTTGCATTAGAAAATTCCCTGACAAATCTAGTAACACTTTTCTTTACAGAAAATATAATTTCCTTACTGACAATGGTATTTTAAAGAATTAGGCTGCTTTACAGACAAATCAATTAAGAGTTGATTTCAGCTGATAATAAAATACCTTCTGAAGTCCTTCGGATTGGACACTTAAAATGAGCAGTGACAAAATCCTCTCTGTAATGATGAGTAAAGGAGATAAAGTTTGCAATTCTGATAAATGACTTACAAGAATAAAGACTCAGTGCAGGTAACTAATTACAGTTCAATGCTGAAAGCGTGAACAGAGTGAATTTCCTGCACTGTTTCTTTACTGGTTATTACTGTGTGACTAAGAACAGTTCTGTTTAACAGCCTCGTCAGAACGCTTGCTCCCATGAACGCCGTGTTGGCGCAGGCTTACAACAGCTGCTGCCTGCAGAACATGTTACAGGTGACAGACCACGTGCACCTACCTTCCATTGACAGCAAAACATAGTTGACATATTCCACGCAACACTGCTGTGGCATTTTGTAGAAAAGCGGCAATTTTGGGATTCTCATCAACAGGGCCTTGAACGGAGAGGAAACAGCAACACAGCTTGTCTATCAATCCTATGTTCACCACGTAACTAGAAACAGTGGAAAAAATTGTATTAAGAAATAGTCCCATGCCAGTTTTGATAACTTTGTAAAGAAAGTAATTTCTGCTTCTCTACTATCAAATCACACAAAATGCAGGTTGTGATTACTTAAATACTCTTTCTGAAAGGGTTCAATAAAACAATTCAAATTACAGTAAGTTCAGATCTGGCTCTCTGTAACTATCAGTAGTTTTTGTTAAGAGATTTGTCTGTTGTAGGATAATTTCTTTTATACTGTACAAGAAAGATGAGTGTAAATGTTTACTTTACCATATTCCTAGAAGGACAATGGAATTTTGCCATAGTTAAATGATTTATAATAATCCTGATAGCTCTGCAATAGCACAACTTCTTTTTAGCATGAAGAGATAAACTTTGTAAAACGCACTAATTCAAGACGACAATGATGTTACCCAGATAACGTTTTATTGCAATACGTATATCATAGCAACTCCTGCCCAGTTCTTGGGGACTTTTTTCTTTTTTGAAATACAAGTAACAGTTAAGAGACTAATAGAACATGCAGGTAACAACCTTCTATCATTAGTACAGAATGATCAAGATTAGAAAGCCTCCTCAGGAACTCAATGCAGAGAAAACCATACTAGAGACTTTTTTTTTTTAAAAAAAAAAAAAACGTGAAAACTCCTCTTTCCTTTTTATTATTAGAATAGATCACATCATCATTGCTGATCATCAGAACACTACTGCTGAAGTTTCTTCACTGAATTTCTAATAGCTTGGAAACCTACACCAAAAAATTTGCTGTTTGTCCCTGTACCAAAATCTCTCTGTCCGTACCAGGTTCTCTCAAACTTTGATCATTGTCAACTCCACTTTAACTGTGCACACATACAATTTTTTTTTTCCATGTCACTTTGCTGGTATCACTGAACTTCACGTACTTTCCTTTTTCTACTACAAACATTCAGCTTCTCAGACTTTAATCTGTTTCAACTGTTAATACTGCTGACTTACGTAAGATCATCTTCCTTTGTGGAGACAAATATCCTGTTGTAATCATCTCCTTCTTCTCTCTCCCCTCTGATTTTCTTTGTACTTCCCTCTACTCTTATCAAGTGGGAGAAATTTCTTGCCAAAATCAGAACAACTGCTATTATAACCACCTCACTTAACAGACATGGGCAACAGATTGCTTTCAGACACCATCAACTGATTCACTGTTTTTATACCAATAGTCTACACTACACCATCCTGTTATTAATTTTACTCCATCCTACCAGCTGTTCTGTCTACTTGCAAGTCCATTTGTAAGAGACTGCCTCTTCGAGCACAGGCTCCTTGAGGTGGGAACACCATTGTCTGTGTGTTTCCATAATATCAAGACCTCTCTGACTTGACTGAGCATGGAACATTATTAAATAATATCGATTCTAGTAAATAAATAATAATGACTGGATAATACTTGTCATAGGAGTTGTACAAGTATTTAATTACAAAACCTATTCCCATGTCCTACAGTCTGATTTTGAGAAACTGGGGATTTTCAAGATTAGGGAAGAAAACCTCTCCACTTTTCAGACAGTGCTGCTGCTCAAAGACTAGTCTTTCTTCAGGACTAGAAGCTAGACTTTCTGCCAAAGTTTACCCTGCTGATACAAAGCTTTTGGAAGCAATGAAAATAATTAAGAATAAAAATACACTGGACATAATGCAAGAAGTCTAACTGCAATATGAAGGATTTTTAAAGCTGCTGAAGTAGAGCAGTTAAAAACACGTGAAGACACATGAAGGTTATTAATTGCACCCTCGTTGCTCAGGTAAGTCTGTGTGTTCTATTTAGCAACATGAAAGGTTACCAGCATTAGGTTTCTTGCAGATTTTAATCTAAGCAATCCAGCTGATCACACAGGTGATAAGCAAGCTCTCCCATACCAGTAGAATAATTCCAGGAACAGAGCTGGGTGTTAGACACATTACAGTCACAGAGAAATGGTGAAAGCTAGAAATCTCTCAAGGAAATAGGAGGGGAGAGGCAGAAGTAAATAAAATACAGCTAATACTGACAGATGATTACTCACAAAAATGCACAACCATTCTCTTCAATATTCTCTTCCTTTATACCTAGGAACCTCTACAGTCTGAGTGACACCTGCAAAAAGTGCCTATTGTGCACCTTCCCTTACACTCACACCTGGACACAAAGCAGCTGCTCTTTTGGCAGAGAAGAAATGGATGAGAGTTTTCAGTCTGCTGCGACTACTCTTTAACGGCACCCAGAGACAATGAGAAGATGCACGCAGTACTCTCTTCCTTGAAGAACTGAGCATACAGACAAGTGGAATGTCAAAGCTCTCTAATCTACTGCCTCCATCTCTCAGTCTTTTTACCCACGGTAACATAGTTCAAATAATTTGTCTACCCTTTTGATGCCCAGACAGTGTGTAGGTAATTGTTGTTTATGCATCAGGTCTATTAGCCCCAAGAAGGAAAAAAAAAAAAAAGTAAAAAATTCAACTTTTGTCTTTCATTCCCCTTCTTCCTAAAACTCTCATTTAATCAGCTCCCCAAGGACATACGATACAATGACCTGGAGGTGAAAGATTCTCATTAATAAGAGAATTTGTCTGTTTCTGACTAGTTTAAAATGTGCTCTCTCTTTTTTTCCTAATTGCGCTATTACCTTGTCATCGTGCCTTTCATTCTCCATTTATAACCAGATCCCCCAAAGTGCCTCAGGTGAGGGACCTAGCTGGATTCTCATGTATCTTCTTATCTTAAGGGTATGCCTGTGCTTGGCCCAGTCAGTGTCAGATGTCTGTTCAGCACAAATATCAATAAGCAGACCTCCCACCCTCCCATTCATAAATGGAGAGAATACAACATCCTGAAATTTCACACTCTTTCAAAACCTGTTTGGGGAGAAGGCAGGTTACATGAGAACAATAAAGTTTTAGAGGTCACTGGTATCTATGACAACTATTTGTTTTGCTTTCCTCCTCCAGCTGTCGTTTTTGTATCCGTCAGCATCGTACCAGACTTTGGAAAGTCTGAAGATGCTCACCGTGACACATTTCCAGTAGAATATAATCAGAATTTCCTTGCTTCAGAGGGCTGAAGATGTATTGATGACTATTTATATAATTTACTAGTGAAACTATACCCTTTTAGCAAGTCTAATATGTTGTTCAATATATATTAATTTCTTACATATTCATGATCTATATTTATTATCTA
Source organism: Chlamydotis macqueenii (assembly GCF_036417535.1). Classification (NCBI taxonomy): domain Eukaryota; kingdom Metazoa; phylum Chordata; class Aves; order Otidiformes; family Otididae; genus Chlamydotis; species Chlamydotis macqueenii. Next base: position 17,764,200 of record NC_141567.1, on the reverse strand, counting down.
TCTATTAATATATTCAGGTTCAAGTATTTTTACCACAGAATTAGAATGTTTCAAGTAAAAATAGTGAAAATATGAGAGATAACTCCTAGATAATTAGGAGAAAAAAAACTACTGGAAAGGACACAAAAAACCAATTCCAAAATTGGACTCTTGGTTTTCTGTATTTCTGTGTATTTTTGTGGTTTTTGAAGAAAATTTTTGTTCGAGAACACAGCATTTCAATAGTCGTCTTGACTACGCACATGAACAACTCTCAGTTAAGAGGTAAAGCAGTTTGTTCCTTTCTTATATCACTGCAAATTTCTTTCTCTGTAGTAAAGAAGGTTTACACAAGTTTCTTTTTTTTTTTTTAACCTGATCAGGTCTTGGACTCTGCTGTTGAAGGCTTCCACTTGGGAGGATTTACTTTTCACTTCCTGTAATATTTTCAGTGCAGTAGAGTGGTTGTTTCCATCTGGGAAGCTGGAGATCAGACATCTGAAAATCACAGCAGTTACCCTCAGAAGTCCTGTTGTTAAACCTTCAAATACCTGCTTATTTGCACTTCTGCCTGAAGTAGTGTTATGGTCATCTGGAACACTAACCTAAGAAAAGGGGAAAAAAAGAAAAGCAGAATTCAGTAAAAATAATCAAAGTTTGTAAAGAAACACTTAGAAAAATGCATATGAGTAGATTAAAAATAATAATTAAGTAACATGCTGACGGCATTAAAGCATTTTAGGTTCAAGAAAAGGTCTATACACCTTACGCAGATAATACGGGCTGAAACAGAATACATCAAGTCAAAACTGGATTTTCTGTACGAGAACTGAAGGAAGTCTTACAGCAACAGACTATTTAATTACTATGACTGTGGCACTCTTATGGATGCACAGGATTTCTGATGAGTCACTAGGAAAACCAATTTTTTTTTTTAAACTTGACTGTGCATAAACATCCTACTGAGATGGTTCATTTGGACAACCACATTGTGTTACCATGAGGATATATTAAATATCTAGGATCACAAAGTGTTCAGTAATACAGAGGAAAGACAGCTATTTTCTGTGGAAGGAACAGTATTTACGATTGTATGGTAATCTCCTACTTGACTTTGGAAAAATACAATGTACTGTCAGAAAGCTACTCAACAGTTTTGAGTCCTAAACAAAGCACCCCTACAAAAGTATTCTGAAAGGCAAAAGTTCTTGTGACACAGCAGGTACAATTGTGGCTCTTCACAGAAAAAGACAACACACTTTGCAGGCAACAGGAATGATCTTTGCAATGAGATCCAACCCCTGATGGACTTTCTACCACACAGGAAAAAAAAAAAAAACAAGCAAAAAAATTACAAAAATATTATCCCGAACTAAGTGTCCTTGCAAAGTATTTTATGTGGAATTTTAATGTCAGAAACATTACAGAAATTTTTCCCAAAAAAGTGAGATTGATTGTGCTAAAACTCAAACCATAACTAAGAAGAAAAATAATTGTATCTGGAAGAGTACTAGTTTGTCCTTAGGAAAAAGGAAGACACAGAAGTGTCTGAGCAGTAGATACAGACAACCCATGGGAAGGCCACAGGAGGTGCCATTTGGTAAAGATGGCAAAGGATGCTGGGGAACACCAAATTTTTCCAGTCTACAAGAAGGCATTCAGTTGTGCTGCTGAGCTTCTACATAACTGAATTCAGAACAAATTTTATTACCTGCTGAGGTGCACCAAGAGGGTAATACACGGCTGTTTCAAGCCAGGGAAAGAGGATCACTGGATCGAGACAGATGAATTACGGTGGTTCCCCTTCACACCTGAAAAAGTCTGTGACAGAATTCTCTTTTCCTAGTAAGAACGTCTCAGTCGAACAGTTTACTACTAAAACTAACCGAAAGTAGCCAGGTATTTCAAAGACCTAAGTACTCCTCAAAGGCAAGAAGACCCTGAAAGTAAGACTCCAAATCTTTCTTTGATTCACATTTCTCTTATCCATCTTTTTTTTCAAAAAGAAAGAGAACTGCTAAATCTTGCAAAGTCTACAAAAACGAAGAGAGTCCCAGTTTTGTAGAAAATGAAATTTCTGCCAGGGAGGCAGATAAAAAAACCCTACTCTGATGAGAAGAATCCAACATTCCCCTGCCCCTTCAAACAGAACTCAAAAAAACAGCTAAGGAACTATCTGAGAAGACAGAAAAATCGCACAAATTCTAGGGCACAATTTAACAAACTGAAACATTGTAAAGGACAACACAAATAATACAGTTCTAAAAGATGCAATGGGAAATGCTTTCCACCCACAAATCTCAAATTAGGCACGGAGAGATTCTGAGCACTTCTGTGGATACCTTCATATTTTAACTACCAAGGACAGCAGGAAAAACATGTCCCACAAATACGGCCTGAACACCTCAATACAGAACAACACCTGATGACCACCATACTTCTCCAGAAGATCTAAGTCACTTGCCAATCAGGTTAGAAGCACAACACGCAGCTGTCTCTGAAGAGACCTCAGAAGAATGGAATCCAATTTTTCTAAATCATTAAATTAGAGCCCACCCCTAAAAATGGCAGTGAGGTTGAGACGTACAACTCACTCGGAAATCTGAAGACAAACCTACATGCAGGATACAGATCTGGAAGGAAATTCTCATGGAGAGTATAATTTATCTTATTTTTTCATTTCATAGTCCAAGATAATTTAAACCAGCTGAAATTCTGCTCTAAGTGAAGTGTGTGTGGAAGTCCTGGAGTTTTAATACTGGTAGTGCAGATGCATCAATGCAGACCCGGGGCTCCCACATACGTTCACTGTGCTGGACTCTACGTGCCAATAGGCCTCCTGGAGGCACTTGTATCAGACAGCTTCAGGCTTTCAACACTGTAATTAGTGATCAATATTGGCTGAAATTTTATTTTCCCTCCAGGTTAATATAGTTTGTACTTGGTTTACGCAAGTGAGGTCACAGAAAATTGTTCCTCTCTGTATAGGTATCAGGAGGGATTTGGTAACACTTGGTGACAAAGAACAACATGCGCATTTCTTTATTATTCATTAGCTCTGAGCCTTGTGTTGGTACTTAAAACTCATTGTAGTAGTCTGTTTCTGGTGAGGAGCCAAGTGAGCAAGTGAGAAGTCTTTAGTTGCTTATTCAAGTTCAATAGGAAAAATAATATTATGTTGCTCCAGTGACTTGTGTTGACTAAAATAATTCATGCCTAATGATTCTCATTGCCTACTGAAACAGATGGATTAAGCTTTGAAATGTATAAATCAATTTAAATGTGGTGACTTTGCACTAGGAACATCAATTTTTTAAAATTGCTAACAAATGCTACTCACTGCTTTTCCACCTAAGATAAATATATATATATAACTTTTCTCTTAAAAGATTTAAAAACACCTTGCAGTCGAGCCTCCCACTTGCTGTAACAAATAGTAGTATAAACAGGTAATGTCTGTTTTTGTCTTCTAGTTGAATGCACAAGAGAACTGTATTTTCTAAGTGTATAGCCCTTAGCTACACAAGTTGATGCTCTGATATAAAACTCTTCTTCCCAATTTGTAAATTAAATAGATCTGGCACTCTTAATACCACCGTTTATTGCAGAGCTGATTTTTCACATTTGATTTTTGGGGAAAGTGTGGGTGTGTTAATATAAAATTAGAGCAAATGTGGGTTTTATACTGTGTATGTCAAAGAGCAGACAGAAGAAAACACTGTTTTACAGAAAATGGGTAAATTTGAGCTTAATTCTTACCTTTAATATTTTCCATTTATATGAACTCAAATGAGTGACAAAAGATCAGCTCTTTTACTGAAGAAGTAATTGATGGGATAGTGTGAAAATCAGTTGAGATTTATGTTCAAAATTAATTGGGGTGCTTGCCAAAATGATGTATTACTTCGCTTGTTGATTATTATATCAAGCAAGGGGGTAGGAAATCTTCAGCTTTAATAGTGTAATTAGGAAAGCTTTCAAGCCCTGGTTTCTTTGTGTTGATTACACAAGGAGTTAACGATATTAATTGTTGAACATGGGTGGCTTTGGATAGGTAAATGTTAAAACATTCCACATTTTTATTTCAGAGGTTTAATAGGTTTAAAAATTTAACTGAAAAAAATATACAGGTATGATTACACACTTAAACTGACTTCTCAAGCAATTGGAATAAAACATTTTTAAATCACAAAGGAAAACCAAGAAAGATGTAACTATTGTTCAATTACTTGACACATTCAACATCTCAATGCCATTTCAGGATTTATGATGACTGCCTCTGCTGGGCTTAATCAAGACTCCTACTTACTTTAAATCAGTTCTTGAAGTAGAATACTCTGATGACCAGGTTCCCAGCTCTGGTACAGTCTCCATACAACTGTTAAGCCATTCAGCAGAGAATTCCCCCTCTGTAGGGATTCCCTTGCTTGTGCAGAGCTGCCATAAGCTCTTCAGCTCTGCCCAGCATCTAGGACTTAATCCTGCAAGATGCTGAACAATATGGCCTCAATCCAGTAAAGCACTTAGGCACACACTTAATATAGCTGGAAACGTTACTCCATTCTGACTCGTCACCAAAATTACCTCGGCATATCAGAGCACTTTTCTGTTAGTTTCCAGTTAGCAACTTAGAGCTCTGACACTGAAAATTCATTTATGTTTTCATTTGTAGCATAAAAAGTATAATTCTTCACAGCCATGAAGAATTTTAAATATGGAGTTGCTAAACCTAAATGGAAAGTCTTCAAACCTTTTGAAGCACCCAATTTCTGCTCATTTGGTCACTTATGTTGTATTCTTCCCCCACTAATGGAAAGTAGTGATTTTGTGCTTCTTGCATGTGTAAGATATTGAGTTTGCCTTAAAAACACTCTGGAAGATATGTACTTTCAACACAGCATCTATAGGATGTCAGCTGTCACTTGACTAGAAAAAAAAAAAGACAAATAAAAACCTATCCTTACATGTTTACAGCTCCATGTATTTGTTTCTCTCAGTGTGAAACCTTCCAAAAGACACAGTTAGAAAAGTTCTCGTTATTTTGCAACTACCTTCCAGGTAGAGGAGACAAAGAAGAGCAGAGCTAGCAGTCTGCAGATAAATGGAAGTTCCAACTCGAGCACAAGACTTCCACGAATGTAGGTAGGAAGGTTTGATTCATCCACCAAAATCAGGACACAGGCTACTGCTGACCTCAACAGACACTGACTTAGGCATGACCTGAGCCAAGGAGGCTAAGAAAGGTAAAATGGTAAGTAAAGTCTACAGAAGGTTTCCTACCAGTCTGCTTAGGTATGAGACAAAGGAAGGTCTAAACAGGACACTTCTAACAATTAACTTGGGCAGGCTAGATGTCACAAGAAAAAAAAACGTTCCATTTGTTATTCTATCATTTTGTATTGGTCCCCAAGCTTTCACCAGAGAAAAAATATTTTGTTTTTTTTTTTTCTTATAATTTTTCAAGAAATATTTTGAGGAGAAAAAGTCACACTTGTGTAAAGAAAAATAAACATTTTGTCATCAATGAGAAGTGATTGTTTTAAATGTTATTCTTCGAAACGTAGAGCTCTGAGTTTTAGCAAAAGTGAAGCTGACATTGTATTCTATTTCGATGAATAAAACCAAAACTAAAATAACATTAAATTGGTTGGAAGTAAGGTTCATACTTGCTGTATTCAAGAATATATTTAAAGGTTTCTCAAAACTGGATTCTTTCTGTTTCTGTATACAGGAGATATTGGTATATTTGTTTAAAAATTAGTTAAAACCTCACAAATATATATTCTCATTTATCACTCCTGGTATTACTTGGGGTTTATTTCCCAAGAGTAAGTGGAAACACACACAACACAGGCAAAGGCAGCACTATACAGCTCACCAAACTAGGAATACTGCAGGGAGTTAAATTCTTTGGAGGAGTGTCTTTGAGGATTTTGGTATTCAGAGCTTGATCTAATTTTAAAAGTGTTCTCCATTTGTCCATTTCTTTTTCTTAAAAAATTCAAACTTGATCTGATTTATTTTATTTCCAAAAGAGAAAAATCAGGGTTAGAAAAGCAGCACAGTATTTACTTTTTGTACTTAAATATGTACTTTATGGAACTATGAAGATACCCTAGTTTATGAGCCAATTTTGCCTGAAGAGAACATAAGGGACTTTATGCATAGGAAAGAAAAGTCCACTGTGGATCATGGGAAACACCAAGCTTTAATTACAATTTTGCTGCAATTCAAGGGTAGTATTTGGCAACAGACTGAAAATAGCTCTGAGTGTAGTAAATTTTTTCTTACGCAGCATCTCTGATCTCTAGGTGGCCAGCATTTCCTAAGAAATAGCCTCTGTATTTCCTCAGGAAAAGCGCAGGTCATTTGCACAGTGCTACGCTGAGAAAATGGAAGGTGCTTGGCATCAGAACGCATCTTGTCACATGTGAAGTTCTGATGGATTTCACCTCTTGTGTAATTACCCATGGAGCCTTTGCTCTGGCTCGCTCTGCGCAGAGCCAGCAGTGTTGTGACTGGCCCAGCACAATACATGCACCTTTCACTAAGTATATTTGAAATCTAATACCTGGAATCCTCTTGGAAAGATTTGGTGAAGAACAATGAGCTGGCAGCTACTTAGAGGAGAATGCACAGGTTGCATTCGGGTTTCCTTTGGGTCAAGGACCTTCAGAATATCTTTTTAAAGTGTTCATCAACAGCCCAGTGGCTTGTTGATTCTAACAGCGTCACTTAAATTATTTAAAGTATGTACATAACTTTTCAATTAACAAACTGCTTGGCTCATGAAAACACATACACACAATTTATAAGTAGAGAACCAAGACTAAATATCTTATGATGAGCAGGTCACTATGAATTAAAAATGAGTTTTCAAATAAAATATTTAATGACATTTCAAATTAAATGAAACATTGGAAAATTAAAACTTTCACAGTTAAAGAGTCCTGCTGTTTAAACACTTCAGCAAATCAAACTACAGCAACATATTGACCTGACTTATATTTCTGATATTGAAACATAAGAACCAAACATACCTGGACAACTCATAATATTCTATACTTTTGAGCCTTTATTCTCATGTATCTCCTGGGGTTCTTACACTCTAACATGTCTGCAAAGCACACAAAAATTTCTAAATTAAAATAGGTATTTTACGTACCGTAAACTGATGTATCAACAGATCCATTAGAAAAGTGATCTTATTACTAAAAAGAATATAGGTGCAGTTTTCCACGCAATTACTGCAGGTGAGGCTGTAAGCATTTACTGTATTGCAGAGTGACCTAAAAATTCAGAAGGGAAGAAAAATAAGAATGTTACTTTTTTTCTTTGGTACATTAAAAGCAAATAAACGGAAGCACATCAGAAAACAAGCTTTCAGCAATTCACAACCATTTTCTTAAATTTAGGATTCCGAACAGAACCAAAAATTTACATGAAATCAACTAAGTAATTAGTAACTTCAAAGCAGTAACGCCATATTTATCAGAAGTCATGCGCTGTAAGGGTATTGCACGCTTCCAAACTCAAAACTCAGTTTATACCTAAATAATATGCATTGGAATATGCATTCCTTACAATACATTATATTAACCTAATACAAATTACGGATGTACTTGAAAGCTGTAACGAAACTTACACAGAATATCAGATAATTTCATAATTTGAATATGTAATATTATTTTCTTGTGGCTTATAGTTGTTATCACGCAAGAAATTCAGGTATAAGGTCTCTTTCCAAGCACAACCTTCAAGAAAAAACCCAACTGTATAAAGTAATTCACAGTATTCCAGGACCAGCTTTAGAGAGAGGTTACTGTGCAGGGCCTGTGAACTAATGCAAGGGAGAGGATCAAGTAATTTGTACTCAAAAAGCAAAACTGAGCAGGTGACATTCCTGTCCAAAAATTTCTACTGACATGTTGTGAACCACTGCTGTACAGAGCCTTTCAGTGTCAGCGTACGACTACAACAGCATCAACTAACCCACGCCTACGGCTGGCAGGAAGAGGTAACAGGTTTGCAACGGTAAGAACAGAAAATCATAAACACAAGTCACAGCTCCAGATGTACAAAACATGCGCAGTTACTCTTTGCATCACGTGCAATAATTTCCATCTGAGCCCATTAAAGTGTTCTCCTCAAAACAAGATTTGCAGGGAAGCTGGGACCAGTCCTATAGAATATACTGACAGAGAAGATAAATCTGACCATGGATTCAGAATAAACACAAAATTCATTTCTTGAACTTTGCTTACTACAAAGCTATCACTGTTACTATACAAATATGCACACAGACTCACAACACAAATCTATCATAAATATATACAATAATAAATAAAGATGGCTAGAAATTCAAGTTGTTTGTCTAAAGCAAACCAAAAAGAAAAGAACTTTCACTTTGTTGGTTTTTTTAAACATGAAAAAATTGTGACTATGTTCAAATAAGCTCCATAGAAGAAAATAAATTGTGAGCACTGTCAAAAGGTCATACAAAAGCAGGACTGCAACAAACAAGTTATCTTACAGAAATCATCAAAGCTGGTATTTAACATAACAAGCTGCTGACTAATTCAACATACTGATAAAGAGAGTTGAGTTTTATGCTTTATTTTTCTCCTAAAATATTTTTTGATACAACAAATAAGGAAAGCTGCTTTAGTGATTGCTGTGCTCATTCCTGTGGCATCTGATTACGTAGCACGGCTCCCCAGAGTTGAAATGGAAGGATCTTATACACATATATTGTATTCCTAAGCCAGGAAAAGCTGCAAATGCTCAGAGGCTAGAAAATTTAGAGGCATTTTTTTCCATTTGTAGTTCTGGATTGTCTCTTCTTCAGCTTGAAAAGTAATTTTGCATTTAAAAAAGAAGCATTACCTTGCTCGGTTTGATCTGTAAAAACATAAAGAACATTTATATCTCTCCTTTGTTAATATTCTGAGTATCAGCTCCTTACCAGTTATATTACTTTTACTGTACTGGTAATTAATTTTACTCTGCTGCCTAATTAAATCAGTTCACGTGGTATGAAAACAACATCATTTATTGATCAAAGGCAGGTTAATTTTCATCTATTTCATCTAATTTTTACCCTACAAGGATAATATCTACACAAAATTCCAGTAGCATGCTTGCCTTGTAACTGGATTCCTTTTTCCTGTCCTGACGATATAAGGGTATTTATTTCACTTTCCTCAGTAGGCACCTATTTTTACTTTTCATTGATGACTACTCCCCTGTGAAGGTGTATTTACAGGGAGAGAGAGATTATATTGGTAGTTTCTACTTTCAGTTGAGAAGATGCTTTAAATCAGCATTTGTAATTTTATCAGCTATTCTAAAACAAAGATTAATTCTATTTAATGATAAACATTATAATTTCCCAAAGCATCAAATATGAACTTGGTAGGTGAACTTACAATTTTGACAGCATTTCAGAGTTTCTGAGGTGATTCAGTTAATTCACTGCAGTAATATTTTTTGATATGCGGGAATCCTGACTCCTAAGAGGATCATTTATTTTACATTTGAAAACATGAAAACTTCCCACTTTATATATAGAACAAATTCCACTGTAATAATGCATCATGCTTTTGTATTTCCCAACTGAATGTCATGTCAGAAAAGGTACTTGCATTTTCAGAGACTCAAATAATGCATTTGAAAAGTTGTGTAAGCAAATGGATGTCAAATTAATTTTTTACAACAATAAAGAGAGTTCTTTTAATTGATAACATAAGCTTGCTAACTACGGTTTGTCTAAATACATTCTAATCACGGCACACTCCGAACTAGGATTCAGTTCCACGATTTTTTTAAATTCAAAACTGGAAGTGTCAGGACAGAAGCCGTCCCCAGGTGGTTCGCAGTGTTAAATGGCAGATTAAAGACAGCACAACTAATTTCTTTACTTTAATCTTATTAAGGGACCAACAGCTGTCAAGTGTCACCATTTCTGCAAAAGGCCTCTGAGACAAGTGCAGTGCTGCAAATGTCAAGCCGGAACTTTATTTAACCACCAGTTAAATTCTCTGGGATGAAAAACTCAATGCATCTCTTCTTCTTCTTTTTTTTTTTTTTCCCCTGTTGGAAGCTCTAAGTGCTCTTAATTCCAAAACATTTATCCCAAGAGGTATCAAAATCAGCTGAAATAGTAAAGTATGAGCCTCACGTAAAGCAGCTGTCTATCGATAACGGGTGTTGCTCTAAACTTTGTATCACACCCACAAATCAGCTTTAAGGCTGTGTTAGCCAGCATGTATACTCAAACCACGTAATACGTCTACCCTCTGGTGTAAAGCTTTCCTCCAGAGTAAATCCAATTATAAAAACACTCATTACGGTACACAAACTTTGATCCAAAAAAGAAATTTGTCTTTAAACTAGACAAAAACATGCATGTGTATGTTATATTTATTTTACATGAGTACAAAGAAACAGGAAGAGGATTCATTTTAATCAACATTTTCAAGCTAGATCTCAACAGTTTATATGTATGTACGTTATTTTCTTTTACACTTGCACATCTCCATTCTCCGCAATTTGCCTGATATAAACCAGCTGGCAAACTTTTATTCAAAGTGCTGAGGTAGCAACAGTATCCAACCACACAAAACTAATCCACCATACGGCACCAGGATACGTAGGCGAGAGCTCAAAACTTCTGCTTTTTAAAAATCAGGGCACCATCAACATATAATAATTAACCTGTTGCAGGTGTGATGATTTTCACATCACTTTCAACTGCTGAAGATTATAAATGAATGTGCTTTGGTCATCAATGAAGAAAATAACCCCAAAAGCTCAGTTTGGCAGTGAAATAATAATATAAAACTAAACATAACCAAATTCAGGATGTGTCAATTTGGTAGTGAACTGCTCGTTTTCAACCAGTTTGAATATTATGCAGCACTCTGACAGGGAAAGAAAGTGATCACTATTGGTATTTAAAAGCTGAGTTGAGCTATTAGTGAAAAACGGTGCAGAGAACGGCTGTAAACTGGAATGGTTTAAGACTCACCGAGGTAAGAATATGGATTGAAACAACAACACAATAACTGATTTTAAGGTCAAAATACTCAATTTTAACTCCTGATGACTATACAGGCCCTTATACTTCACTCATGAGGCCTATTACACAATCAGGAACCCTCAAAGATGCATAATCAATTACTATTTTGTCTGTATTTTACATTATTTAAGGATATCCGATTAAAAAAATGGGCTCCATTTGAAGTCTAGTCTCAATTAATAAGAGAGAAGACAAAACTCAGCACCAATTCCCCTTCAAGACATTTCCAAAACCACACTGGAGTTTCATTCTGAAATATTACTGTACCTATGAATAAACTATTGCATGACAAATAGCAATCAAACAATTAATTTACCCCAACATTTACAAGTGTGACAGAATTTGAAAGTCTTCTCCAGAAATCCTCCAGTCCCTGGCTTATCAATTGTTTCACTGTGAGATCTAGCTCTCAACCCAAAAGTCTTGTAACATTTCCCAGAGCTCCTTTCAACAATAAACCTTGTTCCTGTATTGCACAGGAGCGCAACACTGCTTTATTCTTGAGCTCTGAGACAGACAGCAAGAACATATCATGGAAAGAAAGAGATGCTGCAGGTTTCAGATGTTGAACTTGCAAAGAGGTATGCTCATAAAACCAAGTAAAAATTACAAAGAACAAGCTATAAAACCAGTTCTCAGCTCAAAATAATCCTTTCTGAAAACAGCAGCTTGTGCCAATGCCACCCATAACATTATGCGGGCACTATTTTCTCATTTTAAGTATATAATTATGTTCGAGCTTTTTTACCCTGGTAATATTTGCTTTAAGTAAATGATGCAAGAAATTGTATGAATGGAGGAGATACATTATAATAAAACTGACTTTAATCATGTCTTAACTTGTAACAGAAGTCCTCCTTTGTTTCTCAAACAACTACTACTAATTTCTATTTAAAAATGCCAGTCACTCAAGGAACTCCAAGTATTTCACAAATGTTAATTAAACAAACCCTACAAACCTCTTTAGTTAGCAGATTTGTTACAATTTTCAAGTCCAGTAACATGTCATGGCACAAAGGGGGTACATGAGTTGCCCATAGCAAATATGCAAGGCACCACAAGGGATGAGACTCATCTTCTGGTCTTCATCTTAAATCATCAAATTATTTTGCTGTGCAACTCCCACTTGCTTTTCAGTAGAAGCATAAGAAAAATATCATACGACTCTGAATCTCTTCAAATTCTCCTCAATATGCCTTATTTTGTGGAGAACTGAACAAATTCAGGAAAACTACAAAATGCTACTTTAAGAAGTAAGGCAGCTGGACACTAATTTGTATGTCAACACCAATACTACAATCCACTGCTTTCTCTTTTCCTTTTTCAATGATTTATTTGAAGGGGAGAAAAATTGCCCCAACACCAAATGTATCATCTGTCTCATAAATGTCACATCTTTTTCACAGCATTTGCCACCCTGCTGGTCTAACTACCAATCTGGACAGTAGTACAAAACAACAGGCATATTGTTAAATCTTCTGATAATAAAGCTTTATCTTGTAGACACGGGATTAAAGTTCTGAGCTGCACCATACTGGCAGGATTTTGGAGAAAGAGAGATGTAGATAATAGCCCACGTAATCTCCTCACCTACTTGAAAATAGCTTATCCTCACCACAAAACAACAGACAAATTCCCAATTTATGATGAGTACAAACGGTTAAACATTGCAAGAGCACACAAACAATCTTACTTACAGTATTGTGCTTTAGCAAAGCATATTTGGCTAGGGGAAGAGTGGAGAGAAATTAATGAAAGGTCAACTTCTTTCCACAGGGCTTTTCTTTGTCTTTAAGCAGAAAAACCTGCTGCTTTGCTAGATTCAAAGTTTAAGAACTGTGGATGTAAATTGTATTTGTGCAAAAGAAAGAAAAATAATTTCAAACTCATTTCAAAAACTAAATGAAGAGAAATATGACACAATTTTCTCCATTTAAAGAACTAAATATATTCTACAATTATCCTTTGTTTTTGAAACTCTCCCAAACATGCTCTGTTCAAAGCAACACATTTGAAGAATTTTTTAAATCCTTTTAGTGAGAACATTCTAACACGTGTTAACACGGTTTATCTAAACCAGCCACCTCTGTGCCTGTTTCAAACTGCTCATAGAAAGTCCCACGCTCTGGAACGGCTGCTTACTCTTCACAGTCGAGTTGCAGCTTCCGCACAGACTACGTGCTTCTCTACCAGAAAGAAGATCGCAGAAACAGCAACAGAGGAGCTCTGCATCACGTGCAGCGACATCAGGTTCACTGTGACACTTCTAGCAGACTCTACACTCTGCAAGTTATCCTCATACTGTCTAACAAACTTGAAACAAGATGTTTTCAGTAATGTAAACACAATATTCTCAAACCTTCTCAACAAAGGTTGCCAAAGTGAGACTATTCTTAAAATGAAAGAATAAGAATCCAAGATGTATAGAAGATGCACATTCTAAGAATTTAAAGCTAAATTTAAGCTAAGCTTTATGTGGTCACACATTGCGGCTCCTTCCCTGGCAAACTTTATCCCACATTGATGAGGATAACTCAAAATTAGAGCCTCTGCAAATTAACGAGTCCAAAGGCTGTTGCTGAGCTGCTCACCATAGGACCAGTTCAGGACTGCTCATCAGTGGAGCTGGCTGGACTTGCAGTAAGTGCATTCTGCACAACTTAGCAGGAAGGCAGGAATTTTATTCTCTTTGAAGAGCAAAGTTAAGATACTAAATGTACATTTTTTTCTTGGTGTTCTTTCCTAGCACTTCACACATGTCCCATAACATATTAATGGACAGTTTTAATCCAAACCCACACAACGTAGTGCTTAAATTCCAATTATTACAATATTAACATAGATCTACAAACAAATGCTGACAATGGTACACAACAGTATATCCTGGGCTGGGTTCCTCTTGTACTGAAACCATGCCCAGCTCTTCTCTGAAAACACATATCTGCTTTTGAAGGGATAAAAATTACAGTTAGAGATTAGGTAAAAAGCATGCTTTTGAGTTATCAGTTTTTGCAGACATTTGGTTAGTCATCACCTTTTTTTTAGGGATTAGACCTTTAAACCCTTCTATTCTTATGTACTATAAAGAGGAATTCCCCTAATCCATAAGAATTTTGATTTACCTGTTTGTAGAAGCCCTTTCAGCTAGCAGTATCTTACAACTGCTTTATTTTAAACACAGTCCGGCTCCAGTGAATTACAATCCTTTAAAAAAACCCTCCACTTCCTACTAGAGATCTTTACAGACTAACTTCAAAAGATAGGTATCTCCTCTTCTGTTTAACACAATTTTCTCTTTTCTTATTTTGTACAATTAGGGATGCCACCGCTCAAATATATCATAGCTATAAATAATATCACCAAGTTAGAAAACCTTTCAACTTCCATAGTAGTATAGAGTAGAGCATGATTTTTTTTCTTTGAAGCTCAACACTGGACTATGAGAAGAAGAAGCAGTGAAGCAGATGTGAAATAAAAATTCTAGTGATTTTAAGTGGCAAGTGAAGGACCGATCCACTTACTTAAAAGAAATCCGTGAAACCGCATTCAGATTGGTGGGAGAAGTCACTGCTTGAAGAACGTTTTCAAGGGCAGTCAGTCCTCCTGCAGCCCGAAATGCTATTTGATCTGCTGTGTTCTAGATAAACACAGAAGAGAAACAACAGAAATTAAAGAAATTCCTACATAAAAGATACGCCTGATAGACAACTGTCCTGAGTTTTGTCAATGTAGAAAATCCTTAATATATATTTCATCATGTTGAACACCTTTGAAAAAGAGCATTTCACTGCCAGCGCGCAGGGAACAGTATACTTCAGAGCAGGAGCTGAAATTCTCAGGTGCTATTTTTTTCAGAGATCATATAAAATACTACATAGGTAATAGAACTTACCATCATATTTTCTGCAATGACATATTGTTATAGGGACTTTAACAAAGTTACTCTATCTGTTGCTGTTATCCTTGTAGCTGTACTTTATTGCTTTGTATACGACTGAAAGAATACAATCTCTAGATGGGTAATTCCTCTTTTTTAAAAACTTTTCCAAAAGGAGACAACCTCCAGGCTGGTTCCTCGATTTGCTCATTGTATGCATAAAACAGCTTAGGCAGATCACTTTAAAACATGAGTACCATCATTATGTTGACGATACCTGGTTATGTATTTCGCAGAACATGGACCCCTAAGTTAAGTCACTGATCTGGAAGAAAACCTGACAGCTTCTCTGGTCAGACGTCTTGTTTTACCCTTAATCTTGAGACGACAGAAATGCTGCCTGGCAGGTACTGTTGAGGATACAAGTTGGTTAGCTCTTCTGTCTTCTCAAATTATTTGCTTGGAGTTTAAGAATCAGGTTAAAAATCTTGAATTGATTTTTGGTACTACTTCAGTAACTACAGAGGTAAAGTTCAAAAATATCACCCAGATGATTAGTGTAGTTTATCTCTTTGGCAACTCCAACTTATTACTCCGTTAGATCCTTTATCTAATCCACTGCTTGCAGCTTATTCACAATGCAGCAGTATTAACGAATATTTTTAGCTTTGAGGTATGACTTTCACATCCAGCTTGTTTTGCATTCATTGTGCTACATTGCTGGTTATAAATTAAAAGATTCAACATAAACTAGTCGTGAGTGTGTTCCTAGCTTTTCTTTATTTTAGGTGTCCTCTTTGAACGCCCACTTAGCAGATTTCACACTTAAATACCACCCTACCATTATTCTCACAGTTTGTAAAATACTAAGTTTTTGCTGAAGTAGGTCCAGTATTTTAGAACTTACACCCTTTTCCTTTCCTGCAAAATTGGTTTCATCTCCTACTGTTTAAAATAAAGCAAGTAAGATCTTTTTCATCTCTACTTGTAAGTTGCTAATTTTGTATAACTTTACTGGCAATCTCTATTTAATCATCTTGATTTTGTCAATGCGGAGGATATTCTAGTTAATTATTTTTTTTTTCCCCAGTGCTGCAAGCACGTGGGGAAAATGCTCTATAAACACAATCCCGTAAAGAAGGTATTACACGATAACAGACTGTAAAATAGAAAAAAACTCCTAGTGACTCTGGCAATAAAATCTTTTGTTGTACAACAAGAAACATAATTGAGCAAGATATAATAAGACTTAGAATGGAAACATTTTTTCCCTGTGAGAATTAGACAATTATATGTATATTATTAGACATTAGACAATTAGACAATTTTATGCATATTATAACACAAAAGTGTGTATCTTACTTTTTTTCTTTTAAATCATGCAATTTTCTCTCCATTAAGTTTCTTTCAAGCAAACATCTATATTCTATTTAACTTCCAAGCTCCAGAAAAACTGGTCAAACAGAGAAGTCAGATTTTCAAAAAGAAAATATTTTCCACAATTAATAAGAACCACAAAACAGATTTTGTATTTCAAATGTGCATTTTCCTTGGTAATTAACATACGCACACAGCCAATGTAGAAAAATGTGCACGAGGATTTCTGCACACGACTGGCATGCCGGCATTGCAGCACACAACCGAGAAAGACGTTTATGTGGTGCTGCTGATTTATTTGTTACAGCATATTTGTTAGTGCTACTTCAGTTTTAAATGTGCCAAGCACTTCCCACTTCTCACTTTCCCTATTTCTCATGGGAGATTATGCCACAACCTATTAGCTCTCGTGGCAGAGAAGTCTTTCCTGTCATTTAGACCAAATATGCCCTTTCTCTATTTCATCCCATTACTCTGCGTTATATCCCAATTTATTGCACTCGTTTTCTTTCTCCATTTAGTAATTATTCCATTCTTGAATTCATACACTGTTGCATTTTCCCACTTGGCTTGTTTCTTATCCCTATGTATTTGTTAATGCTAAACCCATCCCTGTCTTTTATTTTTTAATGTAAACTTTTCTTATCTGTGATTTGTTTCCAGAACTTCTCTTTTATCCATAAATATCCAGTAATGAAGTGTCCAGAAAGGAACTTCCCCCTCACTCCCCAAATCAGTCACCAGAGTCACACCGAAAGAAGCTATAATGTCCCCCTACTCTGAGAGGAGATCTTCATGTATCTATTCAAAAAGAATATTAACCTTCTGAAGCTGTTTGATTTCCTACATGCTCTCCTTCCACTTCAATCTGGAGCATCACTTCTTTTCAGCATCACTTCTGTAAAGACAGGCTTTTTTCAGAGCGCCTGTTGCATTTTTGGGTAACACTTTGCTAAAATACAAAAGTATACCTCACAAAATACAAGTTTACATTTTAAAGAACTTCCTTTACTACTACAGTATTCTACCAAGTAGAAGTGAATTTTTAATTTAACCCAGTTTTATATGATTTAGCTTTATGTCCTATTATTCTCCTTTCTACATTACCCATAAAAATTAATCTGCATTTCGATGCTTAGCCATCAGGGAAATAAATCTCTAACTATGTGCATGGAAGAGAGAGGGGAAAAGAACTTAAATAAAATGAAGAAACAAACCAGCAGCAAAGTTGGGAAAGACACATAAGCACAGTATTTGTTCACCATGCTTACAAAGGTCCATAAAACTGCCACTGAGAGATTAGGAATACACTACTTCTGGCACGATATTTAATATATTATCTCCAAGGATTCTTTTAAGACTGAGAAGTCCAAGAGCTTTCAAGGCATCTACTGAAAGGCTGTGTTGATTACCAGAGTAACTGCTGGTATACGCAGTGCCTGTGAACGGCCTTGACCACCACGTAGCGTCCTGCTATCAGGAATCCCAGGTTCAGGCACAGCTCCTTGAGCCTGGCCTTGGGTCAGTGCAGGTCATGGGAACTGAAGGGAAAACATGCCCTATCCACAAAGGAGCAGAACAGTCACTTGAATATTGCATTACTGACGTTTCCAGAGTGAATACTGCGTGACTATGGTACTGGAGGAAATGGTGAAAAAAGGAACCGTGTACAGGCAACTCCCTCAGCTATCCACAATACAAGACCTCATACTGACAAGCTGTGTATAAAGAACAAACAGTATTACATCTTCTGAACACCGAAAAATACTGTCATTCTATCTCTGAAGTACAGCAGCCAAATAATACTGAATTATTTTAAAATATTTCTGAATTAATTTCTACCTGAGGCAATTTTCAAATTTTGAATTATTTATATTTTCATCTAAAGAAATCTTTCTTAATGTATAAACATATAGGAGCAGGCTATCTTATCCAATTTGTCTTTATTTCTTAAACTAGCCTATATCCTTCAAAACATGATCTAAACTCGGTAAACGTTCCATAGTGCTAAAGTGTTACATTAACTGATGCATATTAAACATATTAGAAATTCCAAAATAAGCGCACTGAGGCACATAAGTTATTCAAACCTTGCTCACATAATGTTCTTATTCAAATTGGTTCCCATTTGAATCTGTGTTAGCATGAAAGATGCATTCGGGTAACGACGACTTTTACTCTGATAGCACCCAAGGTACTGAGATCAGGCACTATGTTGAGTATGAAAAATGACAGATCTTGTGGGGGAATAAATACTAAATCCCTATTTGGAAAGACCGTAAACTAATACGGTGTTTTTGCCACTGGAAAGAATCCTCCAGACTTCCAACTTAGCCTCCCAAATTACTTAGCTAGATGCTTATGAAATTCATTTAATAATTTCACTACAGAAACTGTTCTTTGAGTGGCTGCATATTTAGATTGGCAAGGTTAGGCAGCAAAGGCGATCGATATAACAGGATTCATGCTTGTGGAACAAAAGAAAATACAGATACAGCTGGTTTTCAAACAGTCTGTGAAAATCTGACTTGCTCATACGTATTTTCAGAAATTCACAACTTCTTCAAATAACATTTTTAAACAACCTGATTTCTAAGTACAAAAGGATTTCAAAACTCTGAAGTTACCTGGTCACACAGGAGAGGAGGGACAAATGAACATTGAGGCAAAAATGATTATTACTGTCATCTATGTGTTTCTTAACAGAGACAGGAGCTGGCATAAAACTTTGGGGATGTCACCTAGATGTGTCTTAATCATTACAAAACCAGAGACATTGTTTGCAGCACTCAAAACCAACAGAAGAAAAAAACCCTTCGTTGTCTGTATTCCTCCCAAGTCTGTACCATTGTGAAATACAGTGGTCTTGTTTGTACAGGAGGAAAGCCAATACAGCTGATGTGATATTAAGTATGTATTCTTAATCTTTGGACCATTATAAACTTGTCATTTAGAGTAGGCTACAACTGATTTCAGTAGAACAGTGCATGAATCAAGTAATTTTAGCAGAGAGTGCATGTACACTAATGCATGTGCAGCAAAGTAAACAGAAACAACAATAAATTTTAAAAATAATTTAACTATTTTATGGATTAATGATGAATTAAACATTTTAAGAAACATAAAATTAATCTTTTTTAAAAAAATTATGACAAACAATCAAGCAAGCTCCTTGCACACTGGGCTAGCACAGCTGACTTATTTATCTACCTGTTAAAACACCTTAATGGATTTGAATTCCCCTTCTCCCCTCTCCTACGGCTTGAGTGACAACTGACTAATAGGATTGCAGGCTCTGTTCCAATAATACAGCTCAGCTACATGCCAGCAAAAAATGACAGCCTAAACCTGAATTACATGGCCTGGGAATCCATCCAATTATTAACTAAAGTAACTGTTATTACCTAACCTAATCAAAGGAGAAGCAGCTGTTAATCTTTGGTGGCCCGCAGTGTAGTGGCGGTCAGACTGGATGAACTGTCTTTGTACTTGACTTCTCTACAGACAATAATTATGTCCTTTGTGATCAAGAAGGAAGGGCTTCCTAACCTTTCAGACAGAGGCAGCAGATGGGGAACAACTGTTTGTGTGTTCATTAACAAGATAGGGTGGGTTTTATCAGGGTTTGGCATCTGTGGCACCTCCAGAAGCACCACTTACCCAATGATACGAGTATGTTTGGCAAATTTGAAAATTAGCAGACTAAATACAACGTTGAAAATAATGTTTTCATCTCATTATCTGACATTTGGTACAGAAAAATACATACAGCTAAAAAATAATGCCACATCATACTTAACATGGTCAACAAAGAAATATGTGAAAAGGTCAACTGACCTGTGCTGTTAACTTTGCTGGGTTTTGTTTAACTCATTAAAGTAGCTGGATAATATAAACTGTATAAACTGGGGGAAAATCTCTGATTTATTTGTACAAGTCAGTGGGTAATACAAAGTAAGCCAGGGTGAAATAAAGTGAGCATCAATTAGTAACAACTTTTGCTTTCTACGTACAACATTCCAGGACAGAAGTGAGACCGAAACCGCTGTCCTGCCGTTCCCCCTTACACAGAACAGTTGACAAACTGGAAGATTTGTAAAACAGAAGATATGAGGTCAGAGAAACCTGACTCATCATGAGACACCACAGAAGCACAATTTAGTTTACGCTGGGAAAAGTAGAAATACGATGGGATCACAGCGTGGAAGTACCTGAATGGGAAGATTTCTGATAATGCACAGTAACAGCTAATATTTTGGAAGCTGAAACTGGATGAGTTCAGGTAAGAATGAAATGATTTCTTTAATGCCAAGAGTAATTAATGATGAGCATAATATACTTAGGAAATAGTCGACTCTCAATCATCTGAAGTTTTTAAATCAAATCTGATTATCTTCTAGAAAAATATGATCCTAGTTAAATCATAATTTATTAATTTGGTGCAAGAGTTATTGGGTGAAATCCAATGTCTTGGACCAAAGTACTCACTTCCATACATTTCTCCTTTTAAAGTATTATTATTAGTTAATAAGTAGAGCAGAATCAGAAATAAGGCAGAGCTTTAACAGCTGAAATGATTTAACATCAGCTTTACCACCTCTGTTCTACATAACTTTAGCACCACACATTTTGACTACTCGAAATCTTTTGGAACTAACTTAAATACTCCGATGTAAATCCTCCCTCTAAGACAAACCTTCACAATCTATATTTTGATGTAGATTAAAAGAGTCTTTTCCTTCATCAGCCAAAAGAATGCTTTCTTCTAGTTCTGCCTACTATGTCCGAATAAAAGCTGATCTGGAAAGCTTGTTTGAGCAGACCTCAGGAACTAGAACTGTTCAGAATAAAGATGTTCTGAATGAAACTCAAATACTTGGAAACATTTTGACTTCTATTCCCGAAAGAACACAATGAACTCGCGCAACTCTATTCTACCCTTGTTAAACCATTCACTGAAGGAAGAAATAACAACTAATTAGTAAAATATAGTTGAAATCCATCTTAAGAATTTTCTTCTTTCCTTTTATCTAGTGTTTGAAGATTCTATCTAAAATGCCAGGGGCTATGAAATGCAGTTCAAAGCTGCCTCAGAAAAACAAACCAGACCACTGAATCCTAGGCTGGCTCCTCCTTTGTTTTTTTTTTCCTCCTCCTCCTTTAAATAAGTATACCTACATGCACATACTGTAGACAATCTACACTCTTTGATTAGTCCTCCAGACGTAAAACTTTATACAGTGAAAAATCACTGTAGAGTACACCAAAATAATATTTTCTATTAAAACAGACAATGTTGTTCCCTGTAATACTTCTCTGTAGCGAAATCGGTATTATAATAATACCCCATTCCATCTGAAAATCTCAAGCTGGTTTTCAAACACGAGTGACTTCACCCACAATAGAATTTACTATTATACTCCCTGAAAGTACATTATTGACAAGTGACATTATATTGGTTCAGGCCTAGGGACACCACTACTATTAAGAAATCACTTATTCAGCCTGACCTACAAACAGTAAATGTCATGTGCTCATAAATTTAACTTCTGCCTCTGCACATTATATACTTTATTCATTCTTCCGTTTCCAAACTTCTGCCCATATTGTAAGGTAAACATACTGGACAGGGCTTCTTACTGAATTACTGTTACCTCACCCAGTAAGATGAAACTTACTCAAACGATCTCCTTCCAAGTTCTGCAGCATCTTTTCAGTTCAACAGTAAA
This sequence comes from Chlamydotis macqueenii, assembly GCF_036417535.1. Classification (NCBI taxonomy): domain Eukaryota; kingdom Metazoa; phylum Chordata; class Aves; order Otidiformes; family Otididae; genus Chlamydotis; species Chlamydotis macqueenii. The sequence continues at coordinate 17,742,158 of NC_141567.1, read as the reverse complement.
ATTAGAGAGAGGCACTCCATTAACATTTCTGTGGAGAAAGACAGGACCCTCACAATCCTGTTTGTGAAGTTTCAAGAGTCAGCGAAAGCCACAAAGGAAAGACAGGCAAAGGTAAACTAGTGAGCTCCATGTTGGCTGTTTAGCTGCTTTCACTCATGCTAAGTAGCATAACAGGAAACAGTCAATGTCGCTTGGAAAAATAAGAATTGTACTCATAGATATTGCGAAAGACTGCACTGGGCATTGCTGCACTTGTGCTTATAAAAAATAAATGTTTAGTCTATTTATAAATAACAGGGCATCTAGTAAGCACATCAATTAAAGGAGGAAAGCAAGGATAAAGGTTTAAGTCTCTAATACCAGGAACCTATATCTCCAGAGATGGCTCCAATAGTTAAGGTCAATTCCACTTTTTCCAAATAAGCTCATAAATAGAAGTTTCCAAACGATTATATAAAAAGCACAATTATGTGATCTTGTCCTGTTCTCTCTCATCTGTTTATTGGACAAAGAATTGTTAAGTGAGTAGGAAAGTTACAGATCTCTAGCAACAAGTCTTAAATCCCTATGGCTGAGGTTTCACCACTGAAAGTTTTCAGCCTGTAGCAAGCAGCACTGCTACCAGCTGAACTTAAACCGTGAAAGCCAGTGCAACCAAGCAAAACTAAAGATATTAAAATTATGTGGGAGAAGATATATAGAGACGGAGTGATGGTTGTTTAAAGACCTGTAGTGCAGTCAAGAGCACTTGAATCCTAAACACATATTTCACATGGATTGTTTGGCTACTGTCTTGTCTTGGCCTATTTGCCCACTACCCCATGTACAGGACAGCACCAAAGGACAGCTGAGTGGATTCATAAAGCGGGTCTCTGAAGTACTGCAAACACGAGAACAGACACCAAAGACACATATATAGAGGTGATATGTTCTCAAGTCAGAAATGACGGTCTCAAATCACCTGTAGAATTTTAAGAATACTTTCAAGAAAATGTGTGTGTTTATATATCATGTGTGTGTACATAGACTGTCAGGCTAAATTAAATAAAAACTTCAGTTCTTTAGATACTATAATAATCATTACTTTACTATGATCTCTAAATTGGTATTTGCTCATTAGCAGAAATGTGCCTGTGTAGGGCATTTTCTCATCACAGAGAAATCAGTGCCTGTATTTTAATGATATTAAAATACATCTCTTGTCCTGTAATCCCTGCATACCTTGGGATTTGTATATATCCATTCTGATACGATGTATTAGTTCTAAACTGACACAGAAGGAAAAAAAAAAAAAGCCTGATCTGAGAGCAGAAGGCTACAAATAGTACTGCATAAATGCAATGGAAACCAACAACATTTAATTGTGTCTCACAGAACCAGAAATCAACACAGCAGTTTTCAGCTACATACGTTGTTCATTGTAAATTAACCTCTGAATAATCTTGGAATAACTACACTGCAGAGCTTATCTGTGAACTGAACTTGCCTTTTAATACCATTTCCAGCAAACAAGTTAAAAAATAGTCTGTGTCCGACCTCTAGTAACAAGTTCCTATTTATATATTCATCTTGAGAAAAAGGTTAATCCACAGATTACGGAAACTCTGGGCAAACGAATTATTGATGATATAAAGCTGCCTCGTCCAACTTGCAACACGCAACACAACCTGACCTGTTGACTTCTTCCTGGCAGTGACAGGGAATGGCTGTTGGGTAGAGAATGCTGTCCAAAGAGCTCCTCCTGGGTTTGCACACAGCCTGCTCTTTGAACTCGCAGCCACTGAGCTACTACTGTCAAGTCTGCTGCCGTCGTTGATCGGATCAGGTGATGTTTCTACTACTAGTAGCCGTTTGGACCTTAGGCAATTAAGACGGCAGATACAGTACAAAGCACCATACTCCAGGCTTTGAACACTGCTGAGCCTTCTTCAAAAGTGGCACTGTGCATCACTGGCACTCAGTGCCGAACGTGTATACATTAAAAATCCCTAATCTCCCAGTTAAAGGGTTTAAAGTGAGGAGGGTTACTTCCAACTCAGATTTTCCATCAATCATCCTGCATCATCAGTTCCTGAGTTCATGCTCTCAACTCAGGTTCTGTACTTTCCAAAGGACAGCTAAAGACTAGATTAACACTTGCAACAAAGGAAGCATAAATACAGAATTCCCTATGTTACCTTCTGTGTTAGAAAAATTATTAGATTTTTGGCAGTAAAATACAGAGTTCCAAGGGCCTAAATTCTAGTTTTAGCTGGTAAAACAGACTTATTTTTAAGTTTTGCAATTCAGCACACTTCATAAAATTTGGATTTTGACTTTTAATAATTTTTAAACTGTTACCATTCAGCTTTACGTTTGATTAACAACTTCCTTTCACGTGACATCACTGTAGCTCTGAACTGGCTACTGCAGTAGTATCCAAAGTTGAAAAATGAATGGATGGATTAAAAAATCAGTCCATTCTTTGTACAGATATACATCATATGTTTAATTGAAATTAACCTTAAGGTTATAACTTCTGACTATCTATAAAAAATAAGAGTAACAATTACTTTCATAAAGAACAAAGCCCATAAAGATGAAAGTACCTTTAAGATAGTGTGTGTTTATTTTATTTTTTAAACACTTCGGCCACGAAAAGCCCACTGCCCAATATAAAAGGCGGCTTTTTGGTGTAAAACAACGCACTATGTTTCAAAATCTTCACATGGCTAAAAGCCAAATGACTCATATCACATACACAAGAGAGAGGCAGTAGGTCACAATACGACAGTACCAGTGACCCTGCAGGGTCCCGCTGCACCGTTGCAAGGCTGGAGGTGGACAGGGCACAGGACTGGTGTGGGGCTCAGGGGCCTTTGCCGGCTTGTTTTCATCCACAGTCGAGAATTTGCCTCGCCAGCTGCTGCCAGAGGTGACATTCCTGCCACCGCAGCCAAGCTGCGCCGCTGCTCGCGCACGAGAGACCGGCCCACCCTGCCCTGCACTACAGATTAGTTTAACATGTGGACAGCACAAACAACAGTGGCTTATAAACATGCCTACTTAACTGTGGGCATGTGGCTGCCTTTTTTTTTTTTAATGAATATTATGTATGTGTGTACTTCTGTTTTTTCCTACAGAACACTCCGTACGATTGCACATTTGAGTCTTGACAGGATATAGACAGATTACCTGTGAAAATGTCCTAACATACGAAAATCAGGAGACACGCTGCTCTAGAAGCTCAGGAGGAAAAGAGGCCATGTAATTTCTGAGCAGACTGGCACGTGAAGTGCCACAGAATTGGCTGAACCTGATGTCAAAAGATGAAGGCACGCTCCAGCAGGAGTACTCAAATTGAACAAAACCAGGGCCTGTTTGTCCAAGACAAAAATCAACAACATTTGAAAGCCTGTTTTGAACACAGCCATAACTACACAGAACTTTGAGAATTAACATGCAAATTAATTTAGCAGGTAGCACCTTTGGCCTTCGAAATCATATCAGTATTAACCAAATCAAAATCTCATGTAAGCATTTTTCTTCCAAAACTAAATTTGACTTCTAAAGAGATGTATTACTTGTAAGGATTGAAAGGAGACGCTGCTGTTTCTGCCAGCGCTGTCCTCTAGCGGAGAAACGGGAGACAGCAAGCAAACAAGAAAACAGCAGCGGGCGGCCTCACAGAAATCCCCCCGTCCAGAAAACTCAAACAGCCCCCCGTTACAAATCTGCCTGTAGAAGCCTGGCGTCTTGACCAAGCTTTTCATTACTATAGTCATGGTTAAACATAAATTCTAAATAACTTTTTAAAGCTTCAGTCAGACTGAGAAATGAATCACTTGTGAGGCTACATAAATTAACTGGCTGAGCGCGCTAAATAATATACAGATAATACGCCTGTGTGTCTGTGCATCTGCATACGTAAGATCACAAAATACAAACAGTGTGCCTATGATCTGGGTAAAGCCACTAGTCCATGACTTGGGTAAATTCACTAACAGAGTCATTTTCACCCTTTTTCATATATATTTTCTTCAAAAGAAGAAATTTATCATGAATGGTACAAAAACTTACACGTGTTCCATTTAACACTGCTATTTTCCATATCTTAATTCTTCAATAGTTTTTAATTTCATTGTTTTGGATTCTGATCATTCAGAACTTGTATTATGGGGTGCAAAATAATCAGGAGTAGCAGGACAAGCAATTCAGCGTGCCTTCCAAAAACTGCCCTATTAATCTTCACGCTGGCTATGGTCACCGTACCCAATGGACCTGACAGTTTAGAGAATAAAACATAAATATTGGGCCTGCCTGTGTTGTTAAAGCCAGCCATTTCTGACAGTCTTTACAATGGGATAAACACTGCCTGTCTACAGTCCCCCTGTATTTGAAAGCTACGACAAACATTTTACTGAAATGTAAATAACTGCTGAAGCAGGAGGCTGAAAAATCTGTCTAAAAATCACAAAACCAAAAACATTGCCTGATACAAAACAAACCATTAATGGTCACTGAGAGAGCACATTTTAGAGGTCATAAGCATTGAGGTTCTTTTTTTAAAAAAAGTATTAGAACACTGCTGTCAATTAACAGCTCATATTCATACATTTTTCAGTCACAAAATAACACCTTTCCTAAGGAATGTAAATTTTTCCCCTGAAATCCGTCTCCAGTAAGAATACTATCCTGAATTATTAATAAAAATAAGTATCTTGAAACTTAGCCTACTGCAAAGTAGCTACTTGTAGATTTGTATGAAGAGAGCTGCTAAGTAATTATAAGGGCCATGGCTCAATTTACTAAAAGCCTTTTATTCTATTCTTCTGGTTCCATTTTACTTCCACACTTTAACAATTTAACCTGTGCTCTCTATTACTTACCGATATTTTTACAGCACCTAGAGAGCCAGAAGGAGATTAGGGATACAGCTATCCTCAAAACCGTACAAAATCATAGTAACTTTTATGAACATCAGAAGCAGTGAAATCTTGTTTGTTAGGACGTTGTGCCTTCTGGAGGACATGTGAGCTTCAGCTGCAGTATCTGCTTCAGCTGGGACATTTATAAAACTTCTGTCCTTCCCCTGCAGCCCTCTCCTCAGGAGCGTATCTGCAAGATCTTCTGTCAAATCACTCGGTTAAAGGAATCTTATAACTTGTGCTGCGATGAGGATCTTTTTCAAAGTAATGGTCTGATGAGAAACATCATACAAAAAATAATTCCAGTTAAGCAGATTAACTGCTGCACTTCGATTCAAAAAATCAAGAGGTTCTCTCATGATCATACTGAATCTCTCTGTCATATTTCCAGTCAGAAGGACAGGAGACACAATAAGGGCTTGTCTCAGTGTTACATCTAAGTACTACACAAATTTAACTAAAGTGATTTAACCTCAGTGTTTTAGCTGCAGCTGAGCCAGGTGAAAAGGCTACTGCTCTCAGCTGCCCATCACTGTCCTCCTTATTGAAGGAGGTGACCATCCTGCCACCTTCCCCAGAATAATGGTGTCTATCATCTCTGCCTAGTCCAGATCTATCAAAATCACCTAGAATAATTTAAACATTTACAAGTAGGACTTTTAAAACCTGGACCCCCCCAAAAAACAAAACAAAACAAAACAAAACCCTAAAAACAAATTTTAGGAAGAAATTTATGGAAGTGATGTGATGTCAGCAAGCCTGAAGATGACCATCTGAGGGGCCATAACCTCTGACTCAGCTAAGGTTCACAGCCTTGGAAATTTATGTACTTCAGTCAGTGCAGTGTCTAATGTCTATGCAGCTGAAAACGCTTTTTTTTAATCAGTAAATCTCACCTCTATAGTCTGAGTACAAATGATATAAGCCTAAGCAACTTAAATCTGTACCTGCAGTCACACTAACAGGAAATACAGCTTTAAATACACCGGTTTCTGAAAGTGTTCCCTAGTACAGGACATTTCTGTATGAGCGCTCAAGTCAAACTTCAGTAGTTAATCTGAGATTCCTTCCACATCTGAAACACACTGCTGCCCTTGGTAAGGGATGTGTAAGATCAGTCCCAACAAAGAACAAACACATATAAAATCAAACGAACCGTGGCAGAAAAATTGGTTTAGCCCTGCAAGTTTCAAACATCAGCTCTACCTTCTTTGAGAGGGTACATGAGTTTTCCTTTTAGCATCCAAGGCCCATTCACAGACCATCTTAAACTGAGTGTTATCAGATCTTACTAAGAGCTTGAAGAGGCCCATATGGCAGTCTGCCAACACTGGACAGGGCTTTTTGTAATATTTGCACACATTATGCTTTTGTGTCTATGTATGTGTGTTTGGTTTTTTAATATACTTAATGTAACAAAGAAGAGGTGAAAGTGAATACAACTTCCTTCCAGGATTTATGCCAGAAAGGACGAGAGACTACGCATGAAACCCAAGAATTGCTTTCCAGTAACCTAGAGCACACCCAAATCAGCACCCCAGCAGGACGTCTGGTAGATACATCTTGGGGACAGCATACCAGGCGCGTACAACATCATCCAGATTTGTGCCTCCTGGTTGATGTTAGTAGCAGAAGTAAGGACACATGACCTGAGGGGTACAAATCTATTTAAAATTGGAATGACATTGTGGTTTATGACTTTGCAGAACCTTTTAAGTTTATTTAATTAAAATACATGTGACACAGGCTGTATGCAATTAGAATCATAGAACAGTTTGGGTTGGAAGGAACCTTTAAAGCCCATCCAGTCCAACCCCCCTGCAAGGAGCAGGGACATCTCCAACCAGATCAGGTTGCTCACAGCCCCGGCCAACCTGGCCTTGAATGTTTCCAGGGATGGGGCATCCACCACCTCTCTGGGCAACCTGTTCCAGTGTTCCACCCCTTCAGTGTTAAAATATTTTCCTTATCTCCAGGCTGAACCTGCCTCCTTCTAGATTAAAACCATTACCCCTCGTCCTACCACAACAGGCCCTACTGAAGAGTTTCTCCCCATCCTTCTTGTTTCCCCAGAGCCTCCTCTTCTCCAGGCTGAACAGCCCCAACTCTCTCAGCCTGTCCTCATAGGACAGGTGCTCCAGCCCTCTGAGCATCTTTGTGGCCTCCTCTGGACCCTGTCCAACAGGTCCATGTCCTTCTGATGTTGGGGGTTCCAGAGCTGGACACAGTACTGCAGGTGGGGTTTCACCAGAGCAGAGCAGAGGGGCAGAATCCCCTACCTCGACCTGCTGACCACGCTGCTTTTGATGCAGCGCAGCATGCAGTTGGTTTTCTGGGCTGCAAGTGCACATTGCCGGCTCACGTTGAGCTTCTCATCCACCAGCACTCCCAAGTCCTTCTCCTCAGGGCTGCTCTCTCTCCATTCTTTAACGGCCATACTCCTTGTCAGATCCTTAAAACCTGCACTTCAACTTGCTTACTTGCAATTACTTCTCTGGCATAGGGTGCAATGCTTCTAGCAGCTGTGGAGTTTCATTCAAGTAAGTCAACGTGGAGATATCAAGAAGTATCTGGAGATCTAAAAACCACTTGAAGAAAAGCAAAGTAACTCTTCTTCCCTTTATTAGCACACAAATCACGCATCGGATTCAAAGTGAAAGGTGCAGATTTTGCTGTGTTGCATGGGGAACTGGCAGCAGCCTTGTGAATTCTGTGTTAATGAGCAGCAGGTAAGGTGGTACAACACACGCAGACAGGACTTATAAAGCTCACAGGGGTTAAGATGTATCTTCGCCCAAAAGACAGATTTCTTAAGTCTGAGTATCTAGAGGATATGCTGATATAAAAACCTTTTAGTTTACACTAAACAAATTCTTCCTGCTATATTGGTGAAATCACTTGGCTCCAAGTGCAGAATCTGCTTATGTCCAGCAGGAAAGGAAGGCATACAAAACAAAAGCAAGTTTGACCACAATAATCATGAAGGCATGCCTCATCCCAGAATGTTCTCACATTACAAAAGAAGTTCAGAAGTGAGAAAAGCCTTATTCACTACTACGAAACACACAGATGAAGACTAAGTCCAAAACCCAGTTGTTAGTCTGATTCGATTCTACCTGAAGGCAAAACCCAGTGAGACAGGGCTGTCAATCTTTCTTATGTGGCTTGTTTGTGATTCAAGTTTGCATAAAGAATACACTCCCACTCTTTAATGCTGTTTTAGCACAGTGGAATTTCAAATTAAATCAATAACCCTTCCTTCTGCTGAGAAATTTCAGGGTATTTATTTTTCTTATTTACTGTTACCAACAGCAGCTCAGCATTTTATTTCATGGTTTGTAAAACAAATCTTTATTTTCCTGGTGAGACTGTATAAATAAATTTTTCAGTCAGTGTAAACTATTAACAAAAGAAAAATCCAATGTTTCAGAGTATGACTGAAAAGAGAGTTTTTTGGATCAATGTTATTTTATAATACTTTTGCATGACTACTTCTAAGTCTGAAGAATTTCTAGTAAGTGGCAAGGATCTATTGTAGTGAACTCAGTCCTCCCTCAGGGCAATTCTTTATTCAACCCAGGCCATTAGCAAGGGTAAATCAATGTTATCAGCTCACACACACTGACAGCTTGTGTGGTTCCCACTCCCTCATTCCCCCCCCCCGCCGCCCCCCCACATTATGGTATATTTTTATGCTCTCCAGGGAAATTCAATTAACAGTGTCAGTCTCCTCCTCTCAGTCAATGACTGGCACCATCAAGATTCTTTTCACCGCCCATTGACATGTAAGATGTGTCTGCTGATTTCTTGACTTGCAAGTTAACAAGAGAATTACTATCCACTTCTATAAATGACTATACAATCTGTGCCGTAAACACAGTGACAGCTATTGAAATCAATCTTTCTTGACCTTATTGATTAGGACACTCAGATATAGCAGTACTTCTCCAGAGGCAGAGTGATGTTTTGGGGGTAAAAACCCAAATCAACTAAAAAGTAATCATGTCTATTAATACTATCAAATTTATCTCTTAATTCCCCACTGTAGACTCAACAAGTAGTACGATGTTATGAACAATTAATGATTTAGTTGCAATTCATGTCTCATTTAAAAGCATCTCAGAAAACATCTACTGATCGTAGGTTGGATACAACATCACTTTCCAATAACAGTTTCCAATAATTATTTAGATAACTTTGAAAACAGACAGATCTTTTTATAGTCCTCATGCAGCAACATGATCTACATATTTTGAAATAAGTAATGATCGAAAAATTAATTTAATAAACACTGCAAAATCTGAAAATGTCACAACTCTTTCAAAAATGCTATTGAACTTGATCAGCAGCTCAAAGTAACTAGCAGAAGACACAACAAAACCCTATGCATCCCAGGCAGTGTTCATATTTAAAAGCAGAGGCTATTAGCAATTGTTTTTCACATTGACTAAGCTGTGAAAACCATCAAGCAGACCTCTCATCTTCAGAGACACCAACTCTGAACCACAATGATGCAACCTTCTCCTCAGATTTCATTAATTTGGTTTCTCTCAGAACTATTTTTCCTGATTTCTTGACTACAGATACAGAAGAGAAGTATTTTCTAATGGTTCAAGAGAGAACAGAATATGTTTTAGCTGAAAACTCAAATATCATGGTCCTAATGGAGAAAAAAAAATGTTTTACAAGACACAAAGCACTGTGGCAGCTGACTAACGATGATGAAACAGTAAAAAGATGCAAATGCTATGCTATCCATCAGAAAAATCCAACATTTACCATAAAACAAAACAGGTTCTACAAACAGAACTGAAAAAATTCAAAACATAGAAATATCCCATATCTATGCACATCATACCTTCATCCTCCATCAAAGACCTACCCAAAAAGTACAGGCTTTGTTGTATCATGGGAAAACTCAACAGATTTGTGCTCCTTCAAAACTCAGCCCTAACACCACAACGTGGTGGCTGTGACAACAAAGCTGGCTCCAGGTCTTTCCTCTCTGTTCTCTGCTAATTGTTTTGGCTCTTTATTGTAAAAGCTGTTTGTGAGTATGCACTATAAACTAGATGACTTAAATGGCCCAGGTTAAAAACAATCCTAATGAAAACACAGTGGAAGCACAACTTATCATTACCCAGATGATCTATCATCAGTCAAGTGTGTTTTCAGCACTTCTGCAAAACTGCCTGTATAAAATCTAATGTCTAAACAAAAGCATCCTCTGCGGCAACCACCACAGGAAAATGGAAATGTAGACACTGCTTGTTACACAGAGGTCATGTATTCATCAATACATGTTTAAAACATTCTCAAATCCAAGCCGATGATATTTGAGGGCAACACAGTTTATAAGTTAATCGTAAGTTATATAGTAATAGTCACAATACCTCTTTTTCCAGAATACGAGAGATCTCTCCTAAAGTCCTGTCCAGAGCAGAAACCTTGTTGTTCCCCAACGAACAGCTGTCCTGCATTTGGAGGTGCTTTACAAGGTCTTTTGCTAATCGCTGTAACCTTCAACATTAAACAGAAAACAAAGAGCAGTTAAAGCAAAAACTCTCCTGATGATGTAAAAGTTCATCTTTGTAATAAAACTCGGCTGACTGAATTTCAATAAAGCAACTATGAAAATGTATGCAAAAGTATTATCATCATCTATTACTGCATGTAAAATATGCAATACAGCAAGGAGTTAACAGCTTAGCGTGTCTATGACATTTCACTATCTGATTTTTCAGGGAAACGGCATAGAAATAGTGTGAACAGTACAGCCACAAAGGTGCTTCTTTATTAGCTGCATGTTTGTTTCTGCTGTTGTTCAACAGAGATCATTTCCCTATTCTCCTTCTCACAGTTTATCCTGCTAGTTTTTGCCATCTTCATTTTCAACATGGTTTCATCCTCCTTTTCTTCCGTCCTTTCCGCGCACTTAGCTGAGTAGTTCATTCTTGAGATGAGTAAGGGAAATAGAACAGCAGGCTACTTGGCTAATTTCTTATAGGCATCATAAAAGAAATGGCTCTTCAGGGTTATTTGAATAAGTGAAAAGTAGTGACTTTGCAGACTACCTCAGAAAGGGCATTTTATTAATGAGGGTCAGTAATGAAGCCAAAACGCAGAGGTGGGAGAGATGCAGACACACGTGGGTTAGGACTCATTTCAATCTTACACACCTGCATCTGGGCCATTCACGTATGCTCTCCTGCTAGGCAGCGAGGAGAAATACGCAGTTCCAAGGCACCATTCATCTCATCCTAAGGTCTTAAATAAAGTAGTCAAAACACACTCACAGTTTATCCTTCTTGCCCTGAATATGAAGTCAGTAACTAGCCCTGATGTCGACTTCTACCTCTGCAGACGCATTAAGGCAGATGATACGAACAGTCCCTTAACCAGAGACTCAGCAAAGTAAGGAGGAAGTAGCACCCAGTACTTGTCACGTATCTGTCAATCATTGCCTTGGTATCTGCTACTGGCTGCTTCTAATGACAGCCTCAACGTTTGATGGACCTTTGGTTTGATCTATTGAGCAATGTGTGCTGAAAGTGCGATGAAGCTGGTAACTGAGGAGGGGGAGAAATACTAGACTAAAAGCAAACATAGCTCTACAGGAAGGGCATCAATGCTTATCACAAAATGGGAGATCTTCAGTGTAAAAGGGCCAGAAAGCATTCACACAGTGACCACAGAGTAACAGCAAAGAGGAAACGACATTAATTAGTCTCCGAGAGGTGAGAAAGGAGACAGACTGGCTGGGGAATGTACAACAGCCACATGTATTAAAAAAAAAAAAAAAAAAAAAAAAAAAATCAGAATATTAACTTGGGGCAAGAATAGAGAGTTTCCACCTAATGAACACGAAACTCTGAAATGCATACATGTTTTTAAAGTACAAATAAAAATGATTTGCAGAATTTGGAGTCCTGGACATCTTATCATCTGGTCAACTGAATCCACCAATATTCAGCCAAGATTCTTCTATGACAAGAAAAATAAAGGGAGATTGTGTCCTGATGAGAATTTCTGCACTGCTATTTCCTCTGTGGAAAATCATGTTGGAGGAAACCTCTAACTCAGTAAGCCACGAGCTAAACTGGGAAAGAAAATTAAAAGCCAAAACACAACTGCGAGACTTGGACAGTAAATCAGATGACCACTAACTCTGCAGAGTACAAGGAGTGGATTGCAGCACCAACAAAAAGTCAAATTGCTGCAGTCCAGGAAGATGATCTAGAAGCAGAACATTTCAAGTATTCTCATAGAATGTGATTTAGAATAGCTACTGCCTTGGCAATACCCTACTGCATAAAGCAAAAATAAAGACTTTCTTTCTTTGAAACATCAAATTCCATGATTAAAGCATATATAAAGCACTCAAAAAACCCCACCACACTATATTGTAACTTCATCTGACACAAGACAGCAAGATGGCTTTCCATTTGCTTCATTTAACATCAGAGGAATGGAATTCGACCAGGGGTAACCACAGAGGCTAAAGAAAGGGACTTTCCTCATCTACATCAGGAATCAGCATACAAAATGTGTAAGGTTTATCAAAACACTACTCAAAAACGAAGTAATTATATTGAGTTGTTACTTTTGTTGACAAATTCCCTTTGTCTTCAGTCTATAAAGATGCTACGTAAGTTAAACATCACATTCAGTTTCTTTTCTCGGTTTAAAAAAAAAAAAAAATGCTGTACAACACGTTAACTCTCAAGGAAAAGCTTCCAGCTTCCCATTTCTTTGAGAAGTCTTTCAGGACACTTTTATCAAAATTCAAACTTTCTAAGTGTTTGCTCAGCATCATTCAGTAAGAAATATGAAGAATAAATTTTCAGTTCAGCCACATTGAAGAATTACCTCTTAGATTCTCATATCCTACTGTATGTTGGTCTTCTGCCAAAAAAAAGGTAACGTATGCTGTGTGATCACATGGGGAGGAGAAGAGAAATAAAAACTCCCTCCTCCCACTGAGTGAACCTTGGAGAAATTATTTTAATTTAACATCCTTTACACTGACTCCTTGGCAGTGTAAGAGAAATAAGAATAACTTTAGGACTCTTTCAAAGGACTAGAAATCTATGCAAGATGACTTGTGCTTGGATATAGAATTTATCATGCTATGAACAGATCTGGAAAAAGAGAACTCTTTGTACTCCTCATACACTCTTTGTACGCACTGTAAATTAATAGAGCATGGTATCAACACCTGACCAAGGGACTACATGGAAATACTGTCGAGTCCAAATCCAAACACTTCAAGACAATTATTTAATCTTCCTTCTGTCCCCCAATTTGCATTCCTCCAATGCTTACTATGCCCTACAGGGAATGATAAATAATTGAACATTTACTGGGCGAAATAAAAGGGAAAGTTAATATCTTTTAATCTAAAGTTATTTACATTTCACTAATTTAGATTTTAGTATTGCCCACAAATAGATAATTCAGAATGCAGAAAAAATATCATAAAGGACATAAGGCACTGATTGGTCTTGGAACGTTACCATAACGTAAACATTAATAAACAGTATGTTCAGCAAATACAAATACTTTATCTGATCTTTTTCCACTGCAAATGGGAAAATGAGGGATATTAAAGATTTATATAGCAAATACATAAATAAAAATAAACCAAAATATTATATGAATTCAGGACTTCTTTTTAACATGGGCTAAATATTTTTAGCATGCTTAATGTATTTTTTAAGCTAAAGGAAAAAGATCTCTGTTAATATTTATAGGCCACATTACACCTATAGAAAAAAAAAGCCTTGAAATAGTAACATCAACGCATTTCAGTGCTTCCACATTTCAATCCGCAATTTCTTGGCTGTAGACTGAATGTGTGCAAGGAAGGATTAGTGAGACTGGGCACAGCGCTGGATTCGTGCAGTTCCTATATGGAAGGAGCAGTTACTGCTTCTGTAAGTTCCTGCTGAGGGCGGCTAGATGCCAGCCAGACACACAGCCCCAATTCTTCCCGATGCAGCCTGAGCCTGAGGAGAACTGAGAAGGTCTGTGGCGGTTCCTGCCCAGCCCGGAACAGGGAGTCAGGGTGTATCCTCTTAAAGCAACGTACAGGCACTGCACTATTCCGTACTGCCTGCAGTTTGACCTCCTGCAGTAAAATTAATACACATGGTGGCACTTGTGGCGTACTCCGATTGCTCTACATGCACAATGGAAACCACCATTCTACATCTTGATATAATCCCAAACGCTGCTAGATATGAAAGATCTAGATCTGCAGCTTCACGTACCTTTAGTTTTTGATATCCGAAAAATGATGAAAAAATGATCCGAAAAATGATGAAAAATTTCCTATAAAGATTATTTTCTGGATTTATTTATTTGAATTCCCATAAGAAGAATGCTCTAGCAATTCTATGGATACTAAATAGACAATTCATAAAGCAGGTATTTATCTTTTTTTGAATTTTAATTGAATTTTATTTTGTTTACACTTTGGCTCTTCTATAGCTCACAGTTATTTGTAAACTGAGTTTTGCACAAATACTTACAGCTTCAGAGCTTATCTGATTTTTTTCCCAGTAATCAGTATTTTGGTATAGTATCCTATAACTGGCCTAACTGGACCCTAGCCGACTACACCAAGCAAATCCACAAGGTATGTTGTGAATGCACTGATATACCACAAGGAAAGCAATAAACAGCTGCATTGTTAAAGGCATTTAGCTTTGGACCTCTGCAAGAACAAACTTCACGTTATATTCCCATCTTTTCTCCAGTAGGCTGTAACAAGAAATAATTTTTCATTTCCTAACACTCCTCTTTTTGTGCTGCAGTTCTTTTTCATTTCCATACTATCTGACGTGTCCTTTTACACAGTTCAAAAAAAAAAAAAAAAAAGTGAAAAAACCAAGGCCTTCGTGCACGAGGAGAGATTGGCTAAAGTATCAGACTAGTGGGTTAATGTTTTTTTTCTTGCAATCCTGCTACCTCCCTTTAGGCATACGGCAATCTTTCACTACCTGACTTCCCCTGCTTGTATTAAAGGATGACAAGTACATTTTGCTGTTTAGCACTGAAATATATGGCCTTTGGATTAGGATAATAGAATCAGAATAGTTTGGGTTTGAAGGGACCTTTAGAGGTATCTTACTATTAGAAGACAATCAGTAGATGTAAACAACACTCAAACGTCATGAAAATGTTTTCCTTCCGTTTTAAAAATGTGCTCTGATGGACACCACAGAATCCTGCAAACAGAGAGAGCCATCACCGCCACACCTTTTGGCAAGCTAAGTTAACAGACTGGACGCTAAATAATTACACTCAGATCCCAGAGAATACAAATTAATACTACAAATGCATCAAGAGTCCACTAGCATTTATAAAATGACCTAAGTGCTGCCAGTGACCAACCAGTTAATGCACAGTGGAGAGAGGCCAGGGACTGGGTGCTCCCAGGTGAGACTGTCCGAGGTCCTTTTCCTTGAAAGTCTCTCTCACCACATGAAATAGTTCAGAGAGCAAAATACCTACCAAATAAGGCAGTATTTGGAATTATTCCCCACACCTCCCCCTTAAGGGACACATTTTTTTAAAGATACTAAAAGTAAAAAAAAGAATCTGTTCCAGACATCATCTAAAACTCTTGTTTCTAAAAATGAACTACTTAGAGCCTTTACAGTCCCGCTCAGTAATCCCATTCAGTACCCTGAAACTGAAAAAGGTATACATACCACGTCCATCAAAGCAGGATAAGCCCTGTCTGCTTATTGATATTAGTATATTACCAATGTAAAGCTTAGAAAGCACTTGGATCAGCATTTCCTTAGGGCAAAAGGTTTTATAAATCTGCAAATCATAAACTAACAAGAACTACTGAAACAATCTATCAGCTGCAGCAGGAAATCAGTGGTCTCATAATATTAAGGTGGCTTAATCTTAAAGGTGATCTTAAAAGGCTTTTTACCTGCCAAAGACTAATTCTGGGTTCTGTCTTTCTTCTGTAACAACTGACAAGATGGCTAAGAACTAAAATCAGATAAGAAATTGCATTCCATAAATGGTTTTAGTTGTTTGCAAAGACACAACCAATGTGGGAGGAGAGGAGGGAGTAAAGGAACGTGGCATAAGCAAGGAAGCGTAAGAGAAAGTTATATTTAATTATTTCATTCCAGAATACATTTGCTTCTGATAAGCAAATAAATAAATCTACCAGTTGTGTCACATTTTAAATGGAATTTAAAAAAAAAAAACTTCTTCATTTTTAAATTCCACAGTCCACTAGGTTAAAACTTACTTTCTATTCATTAGTATGCTTCCACTCCAATCTGATTATTTCTTTGGAATAAACAAAAAGTATTGGCATTTCTTTTGAGACAAAGAACACATTTAGCACTCGTAGTTTTTACCCACTTCATTCTGTGACGTGACTTTGCAGATCTCCTGAGAGCCTGTGGCAGACAGCTGTTACGACTCCTGGTATTGGCAGGAGTTCCCTCTCTCTCAGCCAGGTACAGTAGCAGTTAATATCAGTTCACAGTACAGTATACTGTGTTCTGGCTAAAAAGGTAATTGTGAACTATTTTCATAGCTTCTCAATGCAATAATGTTTCAGTGGAGATCTACTACTCTTTGTTTCCTTCAGTTAATTCTTCTTCCTATCGTTCTTGGTTAAGTAGGATTCTGTACTTGGTTCTGTTTCAAAGGTGTTTTCCTATTAATTCTGCCTGTATTAAGAATAAGTTTCTCCATGTAAACAGATATGGTCTGGGCTAAAACTCCTGTTCATTAAATTTCTTGCCCTCTCATCCCTTCTCTTATAGAAAATGATAAAATTACCCTTCCTATCTTTTTTTCCATTTACGTATTGTGTAAAGTAAACAAGTTCTAATTGAAATAAACCACGCTTCTGGTTGACTCATAGACAGCCCTCTCTTTCTTTTTAAAAAGTCAGTTCTGATTTCAAAGAAGCTTGCAAACATTTGAGCCCTCGTTGTAGGTAAAAAGTTGTGTAATTGTGGAAATAACAATACTGAAACTATGTTCTAAAAATTGAGATGTAAGCATCTGGTGGATCGCTAGATTTCTATATGAAGACTGCAAAGGAAATCTCCCAGAAGATCTGTGATGAAAGTGAGCTACACAGTGGCCATCACACTAGTTCACACCTTTAAGAATACAGCGCTCACAGAAGCAATAAAAGATGAAAATGAGAAAGTAGATGGAACAGAAAATTCTGCTGAAAGCACACTAGCATTTCATTAAGTAAAGAGAAATTAAAATGGTAAATTCAGGACCAGTCAAGAGATTAAAAAAACAAACCAAAAAAAAAAAAACCAAATCAACCCCAAACAAAAAGAAACCCCAATTAAGTTTCTGTTGCACTGCTACTGAGACACAACTGACCAAATTACATCACTGATAAGTAGAAGTCTGAAAGAAACTAAAGTGGAAGTAAAACACCTTATCAGTATTTTCAGAGACACTCAAATGCCTTGCACTTCTACTTTCTGACAATTAGACTCTAATTTTTTATTTTCTGTTAGCAAAGAAAAGCAAACCACAGAAGCTACAAATCCAAAAGTCTTAATCTGCCATGAAACTAGTCTTGAAAATTGAAGTGCTGATTATCGAGAAATGAAGCCAACAACAGAACCTTCCTCCCCAGTGTGTTTATGCAGGTGTGCCATCTGGTGGAGATCTTTCATTTTCTTATGTCGAACCTCAGTGATGGATTTTCATTATTTTAAAACATGTACTGAGATTCAGTAGCAGGTTTTCAAACTATTGAAAAGACTATGTGAAAGATAAGACATACAGCCTAGATGTACATCCAACCAAGGAAGCCTAATAGCACAGATCTCAACATCTTAACCAACAGTAACTGATAAAAGATGCTACCGTCAAGAGCAGTACCGTCGGAGTCATAAAAGCAGCCACAAAGCATACAGGATGTGGTACGGGTTATTACCCCAGTCTGAAGACAAATATCCCCAATGTGGAAAGCAGCTGTAATTTTAGGATTAAGTTATTTGAATCCAACTGTTGAGACACCACAGTCTCTTGACTGACCTGCTGCAAACTTCATGAGCACAACTATAAGAAAGGCACACCATCTGCCCTCTGTTCTGTTTAACAATGAACTGCAAACGGATGTCTCGGGAACATTAAGCACAGGACAACCATACATAATCCTCTTTACTAATCCGTTTCTTGTCGCCATTTTCAGCTTAGGAATCTCTTGGGCTGGATGTAGTTTCCTAGAACAGCACTAATGCACGTAAACTTACAGCATCTGCGTGATTCTTGCCAATGAGTTCCATACATCTAACTGCACACTGCATTAAGAATGACTGTCTTTGGTTTCTTTTGAACTTGGCCCCAACTTCATTCTGTACTCCCTCATTCTGGTACCAGAAAGACAGCAAACAATTAACACCCATTTATGGCCTTGTAGATCTCTGCAACATATCCCCATTAAAACTTCCTCCCATTGTAATATTTTTCTCAAGAATGAGAAGTACTAGTTACTTAATGTCTAATGCAGAAGTTATACCAGAAATTACTACGGATTTCCTTTCCTGCCTTCTCTGAACCTTTAATAATTCTAGCATATCCTTTCTGAGATGAAGAACCAGAACTGCGCATAGTATACAAAAGACACAGATGATCTAGGCGTTTGTACATTATGACATTCTTTGTTCTGTTTTAGCTCCTTTCTAAATAATTTTAACAAAGGATTTGTTTTAACTGCTAAGAGTACTGACCTGATATTTTCTTGGAATTATCTATCGCTTCTGTAATTTCAAAGCCCACACTTTGTATGCGAAGTATAATTGAGTTCTGCCTTCCCCTTCCATAGTGTATTAATATACGTTGTATTTCACCTGCCATTTTGCCACCCAGTCACTCATTCTCTTCAAAACTATCATTTACTATCAGCTTTTGTCCCTACTATCCTGAATATCTTTGCATCATCATCATCAAACTGTACTACCTGACTGTTCACCCTCTTTTTCCAAGTAACTTGTGAATATACTGAACACCACTGGACTGCAGAACTCTACTGGTAACCTCCCTGTTCTGCAAGGACTGATCATATGCTCCGCCTCTTTTCATTTTTTAACTGATTTCCACTTATGTTACAGCTATATAGTTTATTTTAAAAGCTTTGGTGAGACTTTCATAGAATCATAGAATAGTTTAGGTTGGAAGGGACCTTTAAAGACCACCCAGTCCAACCCCCCTGCAAGGAGCAGGGACATCTTTTGCCAACCAGTTTCAATGGAATCACAAAGCAAAAGCTCTGCAATTTTCTTTTTCAAACTAAGGAGGAGGAATTTGTCAGTGATAATAAGTCTTGTTTTAATCTTATCATCCACTGTTTTCATCTGTGCCTTACCCTAGAGAATAAAAAGGTCTATTCTTTAAAAAGCTCAATGCCAGATTAAGACATCTGTGCATTAAAATATCTGTGCTTTCACCATATGAACCCTTGTTTTTGACCAAATGGAGGCCAAACATAAGACTTTCAGTCCCAGAACTGCAGTGCTGAATTTTCACTATCAGACTTGAAGTACAAAGCTAGTACCTTCTTGCTTCCAGGTAAGAAAAGGATGTGCATATGTTCTCTTTACTACTCCATCTTATGCGGTTTAAGATATGCAGTGCCTTCAGAAAAAAAAAAAAGCATCTGTAAGGTCTGACCTTTTGTATTAGAAACTAATCTGTAACTCAAGATTGAGTGGAAACCTTACCACACTCGCTCCACTAGAAATTTCAGAAGCACTTGTGCTATAGAGAAAGGTGGGGGCGGGGGGGAGAAGTATATGTCTAAAATATAAAAGTTAAATGCTTACTTGGCTTTAAATGGGGAATCAGAGATGGCATTTTTTGCTTCCATCAAACTCTCATATTCCTTTGCCCTGGAGGAGAAAATATTCATTATTATTGACAATTGTCTAAAGTGTACAGTATGTAATACCAGCAAGGTAATTCTAATCTTCGGGTTTTTTCTATTTTGTAGCAACACATGGGATTTCTGTCCATTGCCCCGTCATAATCCATATTGATGCTTAATTACTGGCCATTAACAATTTACCATTAATATTACTACTTTAGAATAACATCAGTACACAAATGGTGTATTTAAGTTAACTTTCCAAATAGTAGAAAATTGTACAAGTGGTATATACAACTGCAGTAACCAATTGCTTATTATAAAATTATCACATTAATCTGATGAAGATATTAGTAATTTAGACATGTAGTGCAGATCAGAAGATGACTACATCACGGAGATTATAATTAATATACAAATAAATTGTTACATTTACAGGTTCAGGAGTATTTTTAACGTAACAAACGACTGTATTGTAACATAATGAACCTTGTCAGGCATACAGCATAGAAGCAAATACCTTCAGGAATGACCGTTTTACTGCTGGAAACAGAAAGACAAACCTCTTAAAAGTATTATTTACACTGGCCATATGCCCAAAAGTAGGAAAAGGTAGTCAAGACTTTTTTCACTGCTCTTTTTGACTCCAGCCAGCCTGTGCCAACAGGGGAAAATCATCACCAGCGCATCAATAAAAACAGGATTCAGAGTGGTAATCCCGTAACCTTTAATAAGGACACACACACATCTAGTAAAACTAATCCAGACACTACAGTGACACAGAAAAATACAGTTCTCAGAGTTCTGTGATGAAGAAACAACTAGCAAGCAGTAAAAGCATTTATTTAGCTGTTAAAAATATCTGATCCATTACAATTGCTCTTTTGATTTTTAATCTGAAATGAAGACTTCACAGATGCAACACGGATCTCTACAGACTGCAGGGGGATCAGCTATTCAAGCCTCTTGAGGCTGTGTTGTCAGATACACGGGACAACATCATTCAAGGCTTGGATAATTCTTAAAAAAAACCTGTATACACACTTGAAGGAAACTTAACTGGTATGCTGGACTAAATCCATGATTAAGTACGTGATCTGTCTGTCTCCTCCAAGAGCACCTACAACAAGCCCCAGAGGGAAGTGTCAAACATCCCTCAGGACAGGAGTTAAAAAAAAAAAAAAAAACAAAAACCAAACCAAATCTGTCTCAGGGCAACTTTCGCCCATAAAAAGAGTGCTTCCTATTAATTTTCAAGGCATTCTGAATATTAACTGCTGTCAGTTGACATTCTTGCCAACTTTAGAAATGTCCAATTGTTTTTTTCAAATCTAAGATTTTGACAATGGCTTCCAATGGGAATTGTGTTTCATTGTTGTACTGCAAAAAATAATATTTAGTAAAGATTTAATTCCTATTATTTCTCTCAAACACATAGACTAGACATTTCTTTATATTTTCTGTTCACTGAAGCGCATCAAGTTTTCCAAAGCTACTCAAATTTTCCCTTGGTTTGCTTAACCTATACAACTTACGCTACACGCAAATATTGTTACATTACCACTAGCTCTGATTTGTGGATCATTAATAAAGCTATTAATCACAACTGAATTTAGTATTAAACATGAAGGTGAGATTCCTTTATTAACCTTTTGCCTCCTTTCCTGCCTCTTAGCCAGAAACAACACATCTCAGCTTTGAGTTTCGTACAGACACATCAGTCAAACATGAATAATCACCTGAAATATCTGTTACTAAATGAACATGGCTGGAGTGCTTTAAACCCAGTGCAAAGCGCAGGTCAACTGTGTATACTTCCTAACTGGTAACTACACCTCTATTGCTTGAGGCTAGCTTCCATCAAGCCCCACTTTGGCACGCGGGTACTGGAGCGTTCTGCTGCTAGCAGGACGCACGTGTTAACCAGAGATAATTTACTTAGCTATATATCAGTTGTTACTATAGCGTCAGTTTAATGGCTTAGGGTTATAAATATAATTAATAAGACTAACAAAACTTCTCAACATATCTAATAACCCATCGATCACAATTTGTCGTGTCATTCACCTTTGGCCTTCATTGCTTTGATACTGTAATAGTGATTTAAGATCTGGAAACTCAGGAGAGCAATAGGAACCTATTTGGATGCAGTTACTTATTTTATTCAAGTTTAAAATATCACAGCTTCCTAGAAAATGAAATGAATGTATAATTTCAAGTTCTGAGGTACAAGGCAGTTTGTTATAACTGTGTCTTTTTCTAGAGAAGAGGAATAGTTGCAAATATGTAGTAAAACATGGTTTGTAGATAATCTGCTAACACTTGTGAAACTGTGAATTATCAACATCCTTCAAACCATCCTCAGTAAATTAATTATTAAATACTTTAACTATATATTCCACCAAAGGTTTCAGCTGATTTTGAGCAGTAAACTCCCAGCCATCTGGTGGCAGTACTGTTAAGATTGTTGGGCAGAAACATAGTAGACATTATCTAAATTATTTAATTTAGTATTTCAAATTGTAATTCTGAGGTTACAGCTTTAATTGTTTCAGCCACATAACTTAAGATAAACCTCTGTCATTTTCTGAACATGGAACACCTCCTCACCTCACCAGTAATAAGCTTCCATGCAGGAACATCCAGGCAGTATTTGTCATTCCTATACCTGTTATTATTACTCGAGTGTCAACTACAGTAACTGTAAAAGACTGGCAAGACTTGCATGGCTAAAATTAATTTCCCAAACTGACTTTTTTTTCCCCCTCCTCATCCATCTTTTTGTTTGAAATTCCATGGAACAATCTTTGCTTCATATTGCTACTGGTCATTTTTATTAGTAAGTCTTTTACGTTAACATCAGAAAACTCATGGAGAAATCTCCAATTTAATTCTCAGTTATCTTCAAGGACAGCAATCCCACTGAAAAGTTTAGTTACCCTTTAAAACTAAAACCAAGCTTAATGAAAATGAATTCAATGTCTCTCCAGTATAACTCCTCTTAGATTTTGAAACTTTCACTGTACTTTTCAACAGTATATCACCTCTGTAAAATGATGCCCCTTTATTGCTGTTTTAATTATAGGTTTTTTTATGACAGGTATGCTGACTCACCCAGCAGTCTGACACATAAGAATTCAGAATGTCCTGAAAACGTTTTTCAATTATCAGTGCCAATAACAAATTATTATTTGAGCTTGTATTCCTAGGTCTGACAAATCTTTGACTAAATTCAACAGAAATCTTGAGAAAGCTCTTGAGAAAGAATTAAAATTAGACCAAATAATTGTATTAAATCAACAGGTAATATGAATAACTCTGCATCTTGAGCAAACAGAAACCTGGAAGAATATCTTACCCAGTTTCAAAAATGTGTTTCAATGTGGTATTCAGATAGCAGATTTGCTCATCCAAAGAGAAAAACAATCAGAAACAATAATACATCGTAAAAGTACTGTGGTTTTGAAGACTAATGTGCCATTATCAGCACTATTATGAGTTAATAAAACATCTCATTTTTACTGTAGCTTTAAAAATACATTCAGGTGGTTTTCTCTAATTTGTAATCCTTCTTGCTTAAAAACAAGGCAGAGAAAATATATAACGACGATTCTTACCTTCTGAGAAGTAATTTTAGAAAGAAATGCAAAAATATTTTATAAAACTCAGTTAAGTATTAACCTCATCTGGCGACTCTTCAGCTATAAAGAACGCTGTCAGTTCATGATATAATGTCCTGCGTATCATACTGATTTGCAGATGTCACTTTTTAGACTAATAACAAATTGCAGGTCTGACAACTCACTTTCCATTTTAAGATATTTTTAACTTTCTTTTTGTTGTGACAGGCAACAAAAAATGATTAAATTTAGTCATGGGATTTGACACTACAGCAGGCTGACTTCTATTTGTTGATTACTATTGATTTTCTTTGATACTTCATTTAAAAATCAATAGCTAGGAAGAAAAATAGGCATGGTTTACACAAATTTAAACATGCTATTGTATGCTACAAGAGGCTACAGTTTTGGCAGGGCACTGGTATCCAATTATGAGAAAAGCTCTTAACAGGTGAAACCAAGGGCTCCAGATCGATATTCAGTTTTCTTTCTCAATCAGAGAAAGTGGCCATAAATTAGGCTCATCAGTGTTATTTTCAAGACGCTCCCAAAGAAAATAATTTTAAATTTTTTTTTCAGCCTTCCACTGCACTCACACTAAAGGACAAAAGGTAAAGTTCAGAATAAAACTTCAAGAAAAAGAAATTAAAAATAAATTTGTACTACCTGGAGTTCATCCGTGCCTTTAGCTTTTTTGCTTTCTTTTTAGTTTTTTGTTTCTCTTCTCCATCTTTTACTGGTTCCACAGGAACAGAACTCTCAATCACAATATCCACAATGTACTTCTTTAACGATAGGTGCTCCTGCAGAAAATATTGAAATAATACTGCAATGTTCTTCTACTTCACATGTGGCAGTCTGGATTAATACCAGACTTCATACATACAGCTCATTAAAGTAAGACCAGAGTAATAACACCTTGTGTCACAAACCCAGTCACTTTCTGAAGGTACAGATCAAAGGGTAGGATTATCCCAGGAGGCAGATCTACACTATTCAGGTGTGAAAGAAGTATAACTGATAGCTTGGTACTGAATGACAACTGACATCTGAAGACAGTTGCTGCTACGTTATGCCTGAGAGCAGTGTAAAAATATCTACTCCCATGTTTTATTAAGCTCCTACCAGTTACCTGAAAAAATAAAGGTTTTTAACTCCACTGAGTCATATAGAAGTATAGTATGTCCAACCCTTTAAATAATTAAATTAATGAGTAATTTTACTTGCACAACCATTAATCGCACAGTTTAACATACCATAAAAGTAACTGCCATAAGTGTATGTAGGTGAGTAAAGTCAGTGCAATGTTTAGAAAGCAAACTTTTGTCATCCTCTGAATGCTTTTATTTAAGCAATAATGAAAATATTCAATTTCAGGGGGGTTTTATTTCTAATAAAGATAACGCAGAATAACTGGGTAATCCGGTCACTTCTTCCTGAAAGTCTTTCATTTTAAAAAAAATTATTATCTTTATATAAGTAAATGCTGAATGCAGTAAGTACTACTGAGACTTATTTACCCTCACCATAGAGGTATTCTAGGTTTGTTTTTACGACAATGTGAAGGGGAATTACTGGTCTGACTCTGTGCTATGTCGAGCACATTCTGACTGATAATTACCCCAAACTCTCAAATATTAGTAGACCATCAGATCTTTGGAGACTTTAGGCCATTATAAATGCAAAGCATTATTAAGTAACAGCTCTTTTCTAATGAAAGCTTCTGTTCTTAAGATCTGTATTCGTATCTACCAAAAATGTTCATGGCCCTTCCAGTTTCTATACTAGCAACCTGAAGTTCAGCTGTGCAATTTCTCAAAAGCTTTGTTTTACGTATGACAAAAGATTTACGTAGGACAAACCCATCAGAATTACTAACACAATACTTTTAATCTCAGGGTTAAAATAGCACCAGCTGTGATGTTGTTACGTATCAGATTACTGCCATCACTGTTCATACTTATAACTCATCCTTGCACATCTGAGATCAAGTACCTCACAAAACAAGGTATCAATTTTCATGAAGATGGCAGAAGCTATGCCACAAAGAGCAGTTAGTCTGTACTGTGTTGTGATGTACAGCTGCAAAATATGGAAGCAAGAATCGAATGCTGATTATTTCTTCATGATCATCTGTAGATATTCCTCTACGTATACTCGTATGGTGATGGCTCAGGGATGCATTAGAGTAGAAATACTCCTGCTACTTCTCTCCAGTGTTATTCACATGCACTCATCAAAACTAATGGTTGTTTTTAACAATTACAAGGTGTACTGTATCTGTTTCTCAGAGGGAGACTATCTCTTGCTGAAAAAGCTTACAAAACATAAAAGTAACTGGTACATAGATGCAATTTGATATCAAAAATCAAGCCAGGTAGACCTCTAATAATTTTTATGTAACACTGAAGACATTTTTAGAACAACTGAAAAAAATTACCAGTACAAGTTTCTGTACTTTCATCTACAAGCAAGGCGATATGAACCGACACTAAACACACATGTAAAACTGCAGCCACCACAAAGCAGACAAGATATAAATTAGATTATTTACAAAAAAGTCTTTGCTTTACTTCTCTTCTCCCTCCATCTTCAACTGTTCTAACTTTTAGTCATTGAGAATCCTGAAACCTTCCAAATGCAACAGATGGGCCTCATCTGCAAACTACATGGGAAATGCGAGTTTCCAAAACCTGGTATTACAGCTAAAACTAACAAGGTCACCCATGAAGTCACATTTTTGCTGGTTATTGCCTATTCCTATTCAACTGCCTGAAACAGAAGAAGTACACAGTTCATTTCATATCTTGAAGTTGGTAATTTTAGTTGACTAAGCACATCTTATAACCAAGTTTTCTGTATACACTGAATTACACCCCTTTTTCTCATAGGGCATGTTCATATAAGAAGGATTACAGCATTACTATCAACCTTCTCTGAAGTAAACTCCAGAACATAATTGCAAAATTTTGCCATGAAGAGTATAGCAAATACTACAAAACTATAAAAACTGAAATGCTATACAGTTGACTACAGTCCACGTTAGTTTGGATGAGGAAAACCACACTATGAACTGGATTCTGAACCTCGGTCTCTCCATTTGACATTCTGATTACGGCAACAATCACCACATATCCGACCTTGACAGATTAAATGTTGGCTAAATATGTATTTCTCAAAGGAGAACAAAACTGCCAAATTATTTTCCTACCCAATCTCTTTGACTACAACACTTTTGGCTCTCTGTATTACACATGAGCTACTATTTCACTACTCGGCAAATATTTATAGTAACGTTATTAAATTAGGATATAAAGTGTGAACAGAATTTTTCCTAATAAAATGTCCTCATTCTAAAATGAGGAGTGAACATAACACAAATACTTATTTCTCTTTACTTTCTTTTTAGGCAAGCATTGCCTTTTTATGAATTCTGCCTGGTGCAGTATTGCGGTGGAGCTCAAGCTAAGAAAATCATAGCCTGGCATCTGTCGCTGTAGGGCAGCCATAACTTAAGATCCTCTGTTCTCTTGTGCGCATGTTGCTCCTTGCTGGCTCTCAAGAAGCACAATATTCCTTCTAATACGTAGCAGTAACAGCCAGGGAAGGAAGGCTCTGAAAATCCTCCAGTCTGAAGCCAGTCAGTCACTGGCAGGAGCGGCCAGGATCATCACCCAGTATATCAAGTTATTTTCTGCCGCTTTCTATAAGCTCTGGAGGGTCCTGCGCTACCACAAAGCAGCACTGGAGTGAAATCCTACTGTCTAGGAACAGGCATGTAAAGGTCTGATCTTCCCAACATACAGTCCATTTCAAACAGCATATGACCCGGTGCTTTATTAGCTACATTTCCATTATGTATCAACTCACCAAATCATGTAAGTGGAAAACCCTTCTGGGTATTGGGCTTTCACCCCAAAATTGAGCCAAAATTACCTTCTTGGAATATGAAAAGTTTATAGGGTTGTTTTTTTTTTTTTCCTCTATTATTTTGCATTTTCATTCCCTTCTGTATTTCTGGATTCTGGCCAGAACTGAAGGAGACGTGCCAGAATACCATAAGACTGGTTATTCTTATTATTGTTGTATTCTTTCCAGCCTTGAATCCCCCAGTTTGGAAAGAAAAGGCATTCTTGTAAGTTTTCTAACCCAATTCTGCAGACCAAGGCAACTTCAAAAATATTGAACTCTAGCTATTTATCTAAATTCAATCTTCAGAACTTTGAACACTTGTTTTTACTTGCCCTCTCATATCAGCACTAAAATACTAAACCTGACGAAAATTATAAAGACTTACTTGTAGTAGGTTATATCACATAATAATTGCTGTCATTCATTTACCAATTTAATAAAAAAAATAAATAGCAAGCAGTATTTTGTATAAACATAAGGTACAAAAGGAATATATTCCAGTGAGTCAATAGGTAACTATTCTGAAGCCTACAGACAGCTTTTGGATTAACATCTTTACTTGTTTCAAAATAAACAATATCCTGTAACAGCAGAAAATAATTTAAAAATGCTTTTGGTATTTATTACCAATGTCAGGAATAACGGTTTCTTACTTGTATATAATCACTTAAGGGATCTATTTGCCAAATTTTGAAGAGGTTTCTAAGGTTCAGTTCTAAATCATGTTACCACAGGAATATTTGTTCATGATTTTACTATGTTTCAACAAAACTCCTCAATATTTCTTTTTTTCCTCATAACCTAGGACAATATTTAATATAGAAAACAGATGCTGAAGCAAACTGAGTTATATCAAATGCAAAATTCAATTTTCAACATTATAACCAATGACAGCTTGAAACACAGTCATTAATGCTTAATCATAAAGTGATCAAGTGTTTGTGATCAAATACTGTTATAATACTACAAGTGACAATCCACTCCAAAATATGGAGAAGATTCAAAATAAGATAGGTATTTGCCTGTTATCATTAATAAGAGTTATTGTAAGTGCTTCATATGTGAAGAAACAGGTTATAAAAATAAAGTAACAGATATTCAAACGTTATTTTCTCAAAATCAGGATTTTAATTATTCACATTTCTATGCTAGAACATACTTTAGAAGGTGAGTGTAGAGCATTAAAAAACTTCTATATTCATTCAAAACTGAGGACTGACATTTCATTGTAAAAGTAGTTTTTCCTTCACTTCTTGAATTTAATTAAGATTCAATTTTTAAAACGAGGGACTAATATTGCTTTTTAGCATGCCCAAACTAAATACTATAGTTAGCGCTAATACTGAGTGCACTTTCAGTCACCTTGCTCGTCAATAAATACAACAGTCTGCCAGTAAGAGAAACAGCAAATAATATTCTGAATAGTAGGTTCAGATACTTCTGGAGATTTTTAATGTAATTCCCCTTCCCACTTGTCACTCCAATATGTGAGAACACGAGGCAAAGTAAAGCTGTTTCCTCCACGAGGATGAGAACTCTGCATGCTGGACATGGAAAGCATTGCTCTACAGATTAAGGGAGCAAGCTGGAAGGCGTTGACATTATCATCTGGCTGCAAGGGCAAGGAAGAGAAAGGGGGAAATGAGAGTGCAGTTGGCCCTGCCAGCAGCAGTTTTTCTTACTGACTGTGAACATTCAAGATATCCAAGCCAGAAGGAGGAAGGGTGCAGCCGTTGGCAACCATCTATCACAATTAAAGACACCGCCAATAAATAATCAATCATGTACATTTTTGCCAAGAAAAACAACACTTTATAATATATTAAAGGTAAGAAGCTACTGCTGTATAAAGTACAAAAAACTAGAATTGATGTATAGAGTACTGAGAGACCTTCTGCAAGCTGCATCATGGATTAAACTTTATAATTACTTGATAGCTCATGACAGCTTCTTCTAGGACAAGTGCATTTATAATTACAAGGCTAGAGTTCCTGTGCTGAAAGGACCACAGGTACCCAACAGATAAGAAACATCCATAAACAAAAATGGACCCCAGATGCTTGGCTTAATTCCATCCCTCTAGCAACACATGTCTAAAAAAAAAAATAAAAATAAAAATAATCCTCCTTTCCTCAGGGTGGGGAGTGGGAAGGTGGAGGGAAAAAAAAAAAATCAAGTTACACAAACTCAATCAGAATCTGAGACTTTATTGGGATGGGGAATTCTTGTTTCTAAGTGATTTACAGATTGCTTCCTCTGAGCAATAGAAAAGAAAAATGGGCTACTGTTGGAAAACTATAACCAGACGCCAAAAAAAGAAAAAGAATTTACAATGAAGTCTATATTCTGTAATGCTGTGGATAAAAGAAACAGGAATATTTTTCAGTATATGACCAAACTGCACGCACCACTGTATCACCCAGCAATTATTTAAGTATTATATACCACCAGAGCTGAGTCAAGATCATCCCCTTGTACTACAGTGGTCATAGCTGATCATTCAGATGGTCACAGATGTTTGAAAGAGACTGGAGTGCACACACAGCAGAATAAGACCAAGGCTGCAGACTATAGGCACACTGAGTTTGTAGTTGAAGAAAAAAATCAGACACACATGAAAGCTTTATTCTTGAATAATCAAATACAAGAGAAGAGCTTAAAACTGAATGCTAAGGACTTTCATTACTTAAAGTGATACTCAGAATAAAGAAAGATGGCTAAAAGCACACTTGGCAACACAATACCAGTAGATACGTAACACACATGAATGTTCAAGAAAAAAAAAAAGGGAAAATTAATCTTGCATAACAGTTTTTAAAAGACCACATACGCACAGGTATAAATACCTCAAACTGCTCTATTAGATGAAATGAAAAACCTGTTAATCTTTAGTGTTATTATTTTCCATTCTCCTTCAAGGTATCTGTTAGGTTACCAAAGGAGTTCATAGGATACTATTCTTAATTTAAACAGAAGAACTTGAAAACACTCTGATTCAGAAGGGGAAACAAAAAGCTTTTTCCCCAATACTGCTAAGGCTGAAGCCATAAACCAATTGTTATATATAATTTAATTTTAATGAAAGCATAGTGAATTAAGAGAAAAAATAATCAGCACACACCAAGCATCACTATGTCTCTAGACAAGAAAGTTCCTTGTAAATACAGAAGAGTAACGGTCAGGCATGAAAACATTCCCACATCTCTTTCCCTCAGTAATTTCCTCTGCAAGAAATAATGGAAGCAGCACACAACTTTGAGAAAAACAGCTCAATTTCTTAAAGAAAAACAACCCCTCGCCCCTAAAAAGCTTTTAGAAATTCAAACTCATATGAACATCAACTTTGCTCGTGCGGTGTGCCAGTTATAAACCTTACACGGCTGGAACAGAACTTGTACCAGCACAACTGTGCTTTCTGAGGCAGCCCCTCACCACATCCTGGCCAAAGCGCACTCCTGCCAGCCTAACAGTGTCTGTACCAGGGGAACTTGCCAGCACAGTTATGCACACTGTAAATCAGACCCCGCTACAATCTAGACAGACCTATGCCAGAAAAGGCTTGGACTGCAACCCCAGCCAGCCTGACAACCCACACAACAGAGTAAGCTTTACTTACTGGCGATCTTTTTTTTTTTTAAAAAAAAGAATGCGGGTGGGCTTAACCAACCATGCCTTTCTATAAATCCCCACACTTTAACACTGTCAGTCTTCAGACAACAACGATCTCTTTGCTCCATCAAATATATTTTCATTTAATCTAAATATATTTCTAAGAAGTTCTTTATTTCATTTATATCATGACAATAGAGTTAGTTTTCTTCCCTGATAAAAAAAAAAGTGCACATTTTTCACATCTGCAAACAAAGGTTCATTAATATTCCTCCATCCTTCTTTGGAATACATAAAATTCTAGCACATACCTTATATAAATTAACCAAACCCCCCCCAAGTTATCTATTTCATATGTTTTTAGAAGTATCTTTCACTTATTGGAAACATTCACATACTGCATGGAATTATCTGATTTATACTCTGAAAGTCGTAAACAATAAGAGATGCAGACAAGAAAGAGGACAGTGGTTCAAAGAAGGAAGCTATAAGGATTACCAGTGTTACGTGTATTTCTAACGCTAACTAGGATAGACAAGAAAGGCAAAGAAAAAAATCAGGGAAAGCAGAGGGACATAAAAATAAATACATAATCTAGGAGCTACAGGTGGGAGCAAAAGTCTACAAGGTCCTTGCACAGACTCCTCAGCCTAATGAAGTCGCTACGTTTCCCATGGCTTTCAGCTGGCACCTTCTCAGTGATGGCCTTTGCGTCAAAAGCCCTCTGTGTCACAGGCTTTGATTCAGCAAAACAATTAGTCTCAACTTCAAACGGACTAACTGATTCCAGTGAAGTCAATGAAATCAAATTGCATACATCGTTTACATCTTTTGCTGAACTGAAAGTAATATGAATATTAAGAGAGGGGACAGGAAATCAATAGCACAGAAAAAGGCAACATAAAAAGAAGGTAAAGCTGTAAGTTTGACAGAAGACGACATGCATTTAAGCAGAGAGAGAAAATGTAGACAAAATATTGTTACTCCACTGAAGGTAATGGTGAAATGATGTAGGACAGTGAGAGCATTGCAAGTTTCAGAAATATAATGAAGAACTTTTAGTCTGAAGCCTACCTTGCTGAAAGTGTTTTGCCATGTACATGAATGAATGTATTTATAAGAGACTGGACAAAATAAAAGTTTAAAAGGAAGTAAAAACCATGAATAGAACTTAATTTGCTTTTATATGATGACCACTGTTTCAAAATCAATAGATTTTCACTCTAATAGAAATCTACATCCTTTTCAGCTGGAGACTAACAAATAACCAAATGAAGAAAACTCAGAAAGTGGAGATGAAATGAAGCCATCACACAATCTTAGAAGTCAGTCCATATTTTTTTTTAATTTTTAGTGTCTTAATTCTTAACAGAATTATTTTCTTTGCGAGTTTCACCAAATCATCACATTTACAAGTGAACTCATCTTACTGATTAAAAATTGAATACTAGCTATCAGCTCTTGCACAATATATGCTTAATGCCAGAAAACCTGAAAAGGCTCCAACATAAAGTAGACTTTTATCTCTGAAAACTTGTGTAAAATTACAGGATCTATAGATGCTACAATAAAAGGAAAAAAACCTAGAATACAATTGTTTCTTTTTATATCTGGCAAGATCAACTACTGGATTTCCACCTGCCCCAGATAAATTAGTCTCAATTAACATTAGATAGAGCTTTTAAATTTTAGCTTACAGTATAATCAGCCCACAAAAGTCCTTACTGTATGAAGACATATTATACAAACACTTATTTAAAACAGTTTCCAAAGTCTTGAGAAGATACTTAAATCCTACCTTCTGTGGTAGTCACACAGTCAAAATAAACATATTTCAGTTTTTCTGTGATTTCTCAAGTAATAATAAAGAAATTCTATGGTCAGATTACAATGAAAAAAAAGCTTTCCTTCTAGGCAGCTACCTATTTTACTTAACAGGCTTCGCACAATATGAGTCAAAGATCAAGAGTAACTTATCTGAGGTGTCAAGTGCATAAGGTTAAAGGTGAAATTTTATTAGGTCAAAGGTGATATAAATAAAATCTTTTATGTCAAAGAAGAAGGGTCACAGACAAGATGTATATAATCTAAAGACATCACAGATGACAAGTAATAACTTTAAGTAGCACAACTGTGTTCTCACTACAGATACCTTCACTGACTGAAAAATTGAAAACAGTGATGAATAAGTATGCTTCCCTGGAATACAGTTTTACTTCCATAAAATACTTTGGAAATTTTTTCTCAAGTATCTTAAAACTTAACTAAAGTTACTGAATACTTTAGTTGTGGGGGAGACAAAGTTTGGCATTAACTATGCATGCTGAATAAAGAGGTACACAAAGCAGATTGGTCTGATAAATAAAATTGCTTTTCTACTTCACAGTGACCATATCTCTAACATGGATATCTTATTACTGCTCTTTGGAAAAAGAAAACCAGAGAGGGCCTTAGGTCAAGGACATTTCAGATTACAATAGTATAGTCCAGAATTGTATACTCAAATTAAAATATAGCTATAAATATATTATTAAATATCTAACAAGGGAAGTATCCTATGTTGCTGGTATGCAGAATACTACGCACCATCTTGATCATGGATATTTAAATCTGCTGTTTATTCAGTTAAAACTGTTCTCTCCTTTTGCTCCTGCACTAAGTATGCATTCAAGCAATCCCATACATTTATCCTTAATCTTGATCTTCAGTGCGCATCGAAACGCTTTGCTGAAAAGCACTAGATTTAAGCATATGATGTTGGACATCACAAAAATCAAGATATCTGTGCCCTCTAGTGGAACTTCTTTTTCACCCACTGAGCACAAATGCAGCTGTTACAATGTGATCCCTTTTCCTGGAAGCTGGAATTGTTAGGCTACCAAATTAGATGCTGTGAATAGCGTATAACACCCAGTCAAAAGAAAATCTAGTTTACTGTTTTCCTCCATAATTATCTGAAACAGCTGACCGGCAAGAAGCAT
Organism: Chlamydotis macqueenii; assembly: GCF_036417535.1. NCBI lineage: Eukaryota > Metazoa > Chordata > Aves > Otidiformes > Otididae > Chlamydotis > Chlamydotis macqueenii. Next base: position 17,708,245 of record NC_141567.1, on the reverse strand, counting down.
AGTTAAATCACCGGTGCCTAGACAGATACAAGCAAAAGCTAGATAGGTATAAGAAAATGTCAATATTATATATTGCCCACACTTTGGTGTGTGTACCAACATGAAAGATTCTGGGAAATATCACAGCTTCTGTTTTTAGGAAAAGAAATGCAGCATGAAGCCTTCTCCCATATATCCAATCAGGTAAATCTGGCATCTAAAGCCAAACCCAAAACCACACAGCTCCCACCCCACCAACCACTGTAAAAGCGGAAAAAAGAAACTGAAAAGATAGTTTATGTACTTTTCTTAATGTTAGGAAGGGGTAGGCAAACTGCAACTCAGCAAAAATTTACTCCTCCAGACAACTGCCTCTCTCAGATGTTCTTTTTCTGTTTTTCCAGTGATAACCACCTCTCTGGATTTCAGTACCTCAGAGACTTTACTCTCCAAAGCTTTTTAAAAAGGAAACGAAAAGGTGCTACTACTGGATGTAAGAAGCTGTAAACGAAGAGAAGATTTCAACAAATAAAAGTAGTAACAAGAATTGTGAAGGAAAGGAGGAGACAGCCAAAAATCAGAAGTACTGAGCAGTATAATTTGAATCAGCTTGGCTGAAAACAGATTTCCAAACACACTGAAGTTAAATCTGAATCAGCTCTGGAGAATTGGCTTATAAAGTATTTCTTCCTCTATCTGACAGGTATAATACACAGGCATTCACAAATCTTTTGAATAAGACAGAACTCAAAGTCTGACTGTTATAATTTGCATTATAGAATATGCCTTCACTTAATATGGTAGTTCAATTCAGGCAGCAGCAAAGAGAAATTAAATCAGACAACCATTCAGAAATCTTTTCTTCAAAACAGCAAAGCTTCTTGATTTAGTCTAAAACATCCTCAGTGCTTCCTAAAAATCACCCTAAATACAATTTTTTTTCTTAAGAAGCTACTGAAAAGCTAACTATTGTTCTTTCTAGCAATGCTAATACTTAGAAAGCATTTCCACTTTTTAAAGTAATTTAACACTACAATTTTCAGCATTATTGATCTTCATGATTAGGATAGCACATCTGATAACCTAAAAGAGATACTTTAAGCAACAAGAAGGAACAAAAAAAAAGTAAAGCAAAATGCAGACACCTGCAACACACTAGATTTTTATGATTAAAAGATAAATATAGTGAGATAAAAACACCTTTGGCTTAATAGAAAAGCAATTAGTCACACTTTATACAATCTATTTCAAATGGCAATTGCCTCAAGTATTTGAATGCACCTTTTCTTCCGTTTTTTCATTGATAGTCTATATTCAAAAAGGCACTATTATTCTCATGCTAACACAAATACTCCTGTTCAATTCCTTTGTAAGAATTTTCAAAACTTTCTCAGGCTACTCAGCTGGATGGCACTTAAAGCTAGAGGTAATATAGAAAAAAAATTACAAAACTTACCACTTCCTCATCTGAAAGCTCTCGTCCTTGTATACTACTGTTTTCTCTTACAGCTTGTTGGTGTTTTTTCCCTTTAATGTGGCTAAAAAGGTATACTTCTGATGATATCTGTAATGACAATGACTTAATAGTAATTTTTTTCCTCAATAATTCCGTTATATATAAATAACAGGATTTTAAACATAATACACCAGTTTGTCAGGAGCATGTTCAGAATTTCAAGCACAGTACTGTACTGCTCAAGCTCATTTACAGAAACATGTTTTATGCAGGACTTAAGAGTAAATTACATAATTAATTGCCAGCCAGCAGTATATAAGATTAAAAAAAAATCTTGGCTTCTCATCTCATTTTGACTTCAATCTAACTTCATACATAAGACTTTCATTCTGAAATGCACCATCAGTGAATACACAAGACTTCAGTCTGCTGAATCTGAGTTTCTGTTCCAGTACTGCCTGAAGTGATCCCATGCAATCTTGTTTAATTCAGTAATTACAGAGAAATAATGTTTAGTAGGATAAGGCTTTATTCAATAATGCATAGTCTTTGCAAATCGGTAAAACTGGTTATCAACAAGAGCAGATCTCCCTGCTTCCTACTCAGTGAGCGTATGGCTTCCTCTTCTCCACCATTCCTGGGACATACGGAAGGGCAGACACAAGAAGAGACGCCCTGTTGAGACTGAAGGACTGCCTAGCAAATTGCTTGGCTTCCAACAGCGACAAAAAAAAAAAGACACCTAAGGAAAAGTAAAAGAAGAGACAAAGCAAACACTGATTCTCCCCTTCAACACTTTAAAGCCTTCAATCAAACTCAGTTCAAGAACTTCTCTAGCCTGATGTGCTTTCTCTGTATTCAGTAACCTTCAGTGAATTTCAGTCCAATGAAACTTGTCCCATCGTCCCCTGAACTCACATTAAATCCAAATATCCACAGGATCGTATAACAAGGTGTTCACAGCTCAGCTACCTGCTATGTAAACAACCACATTCTTTCCTTTGCTTTAAATCCAGCTTTTAACTGTCTTCATTTGATGCTCCCAAACTCTTGTCTTTCTTAGAAGAGACAGCTAACAACTGAGTACGGCCCACACTCTCCATTCGACCTACAACTCTACAGTTCTTTCAGACCTTCCCTAAACCACCTGATTTATAGACAGAAGAATCCAAGATAAGGTGCACTCTACAAGAGGAGAGCAGGGACACAGCTGGTGTGCAGTACTCTCGTCTGTGAATGAAGCATAATTTGTACTTCAAGGCTTAGGTTGGCCTTGCAGTTCTGACAGTATTTCCTCTGTCCAACTTACCATTACATTGCACAAAGAGCACTGTTTCTTTCGTTCATATGGTGTCAGTTTGGGTGCATAATCAGTATTAGCATGTCTTCCACTACTTAATTCAGCTGCTTTCTCTTTTCTTTGTTCAATTTGTTCCATGTGCCTTCTAATACTTTCATCATGCTGAATGGAAAACAATCAAAGCAACAAAGAAAAAACACATTGAATTACACTGAATGGAATTAAACGATGCAAAGAAATATTGGGAATTACCAAATATTGTACAGTTAGGATGAAATTCTGTTAAACTGAAACTATTTTTTATTTGTGAAAGGTCACCGCACATCATAGACATTATAACATTAGGCTATGATTTAAAAACCAAAACAGCATTATTTTTGTTTTATAGGTGATTATCAATTACTAATCTGTGGCAAATCCTTCTGTAAATCTTTTTGTTATATTTAACATCTCAGTTCTGGTTTTGTTCTTAATGAAACACTCTAGTATAGAGTATCAGTTCAACTTCCAGTTCCTCAAATATGTAACTTACATAGCGCTGTTTTTACTAACAGATATGAAGTCATAAAGTACAAATTAAAGTAAAATAAGCTACTTGTTATTTATCCACAGTAGCAGGTACAGTTCACTGGATTCTTTCAGAGGGTTTTCATACCCAATTCTCATGACAATGGAACAAAATCTCAACTATTATTTAAAATCAGAGGCTGGGGTATGAACCTGCATTTAACAACAAAATTGCATTTTACAGTACAAGTGAATGTAGCTATGGTGCTTCAGACTGGGATCAGAGCAAAGATAACACTGAAATGAAAAATTATTTGTACATACACATAAACCATCCTAGAATTAAAAAAAAAGTACATACTTTATCATTAATTGAAACTAATAAATAGTTCTACCTCAGAATCTTAATTTGTCATTTAAAAAGTGTCTATATCTCTTGAAAAATAGTAGATATAGCTTCAAAATTTCTGGTATCTTGGTTCTCAACTGGACAGTCAACTCAGCTGAACCACACGAGGCTCAATCCTTATGTCTATTTTACGAAATAATTGAGGCCCTTCATGAAACAAAAGGAAATAGCATGCCACACTTGATGGCATCACTTTCAGTACCTTTAGATAGCACCTGGCGTGACTGCTTCATGAACTATCTTCACCAGTGTGAGAGTTTTTACATATTGATTTTCCTCATGATTTAATTCAAAATTACTTTCACTTGTCTTGGAAAGTACAGGTTTACTTGTTCTCATGTTCAAAGCTTTGAAAATAATGGATTCCAATAGAGCTCAGTCTTGTTCTTTCCAAACTACGCAGTGTATGTTATACAGCAAGATCCTCTTCCTAATGCAGAAGTCTAAATAAAAATCTCTTGTAAAGTTACATAATTTAGGACACTGTACAGCACACTGCAACATCTTCACCAAATAAAACATACATATAGAAAATAATTTTGTGGAAATTCTATATTGTTGATGTGTTTTTCAACTAATGTATCCTTTTATACCTTCAGTTGAATCTTCTTCTGTAGTTCTTCCATGGCTTCTTGTTGAGCTGCAGTAAGAGCTGCCAACCTCTCTTCTCGATCTCTAACCAAAAGATAATAAATATAGGGAAAACTTGTAATAATGTAAAGGATGCATAAAACTGACTAATCTGTTCTTGAAAAGTAGAAATGTAGAGCAGGCACCGCAAAAAATGAAGCTGAGGATGGCTCAGTAGAAAAGACAGCAAAAAGCAACTTAGTTAATGGAGAATACAGATTATCTGATTTTGATGATTTAATAAAGGCAGACACTGGAACTTTTGCAGCAGAACCTGGACCGTACCTCCGTCCAAAGCAGAGCAATGATAGTCACTACAGTGCTATAAAATACTGATGAATGTGATACTCTGGCACCTTTTGCGTTCTTCAGCCAATGGCTACAGTCAGTGAACCAAAACGGGGGGAGCACAACAGCAAATCGAAGAAAAACCATACAGCCATGAGGGCAGTGTGTTTTATAGAAACGATGGAAGTGGAAGTTTGAATATATAAACTTACAGATAAAACTTTGACCAACATCAAATGATGCAGTCGTGAGTGATAAATTGCTGCTCTAGAATATTGCAATTCTAAATGTTCAAGATACCAAAGAACAGTGAAAGATTAGGCATTTATCTTACTGTCACCTTCCGTATACACAATTGCAGTCAGGACCAATTTTGCTCACTGAACCTGTCTGCCCTACATCCCCCTTCCAAAAACCTGAATCATGCCTGAAACCTCGGTTGTCCTCTTCACTTTTAGCAACACTCCTTTCCCTCCCCAGCACAGCTGTAATGCCTGTGGATGTCAGTAAGAGCCTGTGAATCCCCTAAACATCACCCTGTTGAAGAGATTAAGATTTTTTGTTTCTGTCTGAGAAAAGAACAAGAGATATAACATGGTCTGTTACTGTAAGTATTAATGAGAAACTTACAGATAACAGTTTCATCATGAACAACTTACTAGTGATCAGTAAGCCAAGCGAGCTATTAAACCCTAGAAAGGAAGAAAGTCAGCTACTCACTTTGCTTGTACAAAAAGAACTAGGATAAGAGAGAAACACTTCTCCTAGAAGTCCGGCAGCTGTGAAGGGCCAAACGAAGTAACAAAAGCTTTGAGTAAAACTGAGCAATGAAGAAATTATTCAAAGCCACTAGCCATCTTTTTAAAAGGCCTTCTAAAATTAAGTAGTTTGAATAACAAAACTAGAAAGGATAGCAAAGAATATTATCCAAATAACAGTGTTTTTTGTTTTGAGCGGATTTCTATTTGTTTGGGTTTTTAAACAGAGAACTCATGGAAAAAAACAAAGTAATTTCAGTAAATGTAGAAGGCTCAGATAAAGTAAAAGTTTAAAACAAAAAGCCAGAGAAAATATAAAAGTAGATAGGAAAGATGCAGGAGGAAGCAAGTCTAATGATAAACACTACACACAATTGTTCTTTCAGAAAGTCTAAGTGAACTCTTCCAGTCACCACAGACATGGAGGGAGGAGTGAGGAAGAGATGATGGATGAGAAGCATTAGGTAGTTTATGTGCTATCTCCCCTGCGGTATATAAAGAAAGACTGAACTGCAGTCTTTGTTTTTGTTTTAAAGAACTCCTGACTCACGCCATGAGCTGAAACAAATCACAACTAACAACACATGACCCAAACCCAAAGCTTATTTTAGCTACTTCTTTCAGTATGTATTTTAAAATATTTAATCCTATAAATTATGACAAATTAATTTCATTGCATACTTTGGATTAATAATATTTGAAACAAAATTCTAAAGTTTCCATTTATAGAGCATCAACATTATTCCTGTACAAGCCCTTCTGAAAAGCATGCTTTTTACATGATCAGGTTACATTATACAGTTTTATGATTTCTATTGACAAGAGCAAAATTTTCCATACTATGGATTTCAACTCTCTGGAATATAAAATACTCTGAAATTACATCTAAAACCTTACTGGAATCAAGTTAATGTACCATAAGGGCAGAGGGGCTTTTAAAGTCAGTTTTAAGTACACTACTCCTTTCATACAGATGCTTTAATCACCACCAGATGCACATGGTAAAGCTTCTACTGAAGAAACTTTAAGCAGATATTCCAAAAATTACTAACTCCAGCAAGTATTAAGTCTTCAGGATAAGAGTCAAATCCCAGCAGTAGGAAAAAAAACAACAAAACAAAATACCAAAAGATATCCCGAGGTTCCACCAAAAGATGCCAAAGTCCAGGACGGAAGGGACAGTACAGCCAGATTCCTATCAAGCTTGTCTCTCCCTTAACTTCTAAACCAGGACACTTTGAATCCTCCTCTAATTCTACTACGTTAGAGGCCATTCTGACATAACAGATGCACCACATTGTACAGCACCCCACATACATTCTTTCCTACTCTTTTCCAGAAAAAAAAACCAAAAAAAAAACCAAAACAACAAAACCCCCAAAACCTCCCAAACCTAAAAGCACAGAACTGTAATATCAAGCACAAAGTACTTGAAAACTGAGTGCTATACTAGCAAATACAGAGGAAATTTGTTGAAACATAGAAGGCAAATGGAAACTGCTGTTCCTCACTTGTCATCATGAAATTACTGGGGTGCAACAAAGGAAAGTGGCAGATTTAAAACTGATTAAATAAAAAGAGCCAGGAATTACATGCCTTGAGCCTTTTGACAAGTACTAACCACAGAAGACCTTAGAAGGCAAAGAAGTCAATGGGACAATTATCTCACATTTGCTTACTATGAGGGCTTCCTCAAATTTCAGAACGTTGTGGAATTCTTAAACATGCAGTGTCTATCTTCCCAAAACAGCATAACCCAAATTCTCCCTGTTAGTCCTAATCTTCCTCAAGTGCCTGTGAACGAGAACAAGATGCTGAAGGACCTCTTCCAACTCGCTCTATCTCACTGTGACTTCAGCTCAACATATTGGGGAAAGGTCCATGAAGTTCTGGGCAAGGCCATAGACTCTACCCACGATTCATTAAACATCTAACTGAAAGCTGAATCTCTTTACAATGAGCTACTCATGACTTCAGAAGATGAAAGAAGTTGATCAATACAATTCTGAATATTTTACTTGGAGAAAAAAACCTCTTCACGATAACTTTGAAGAAAAGCTGTGACAATAAAAATGTTTAAAGAACCATTAGTGAACACTTCTTGTCATAGGAAAAATGTAACTTATATTTTAGTTTTACAGAATGCTTGTCGGAGCGGAACTGTGGGGAAAGAAGTAATAATAGGAAATGTATACAAACAGAATCTGGCAAATTAAACAATAAGCATAAAGCAGTTTTCCTGAATCAGACTTGACAGTAAACCTCTCAATACACCGCAATGCCAGCCATCTTCATTCTCCCTGCACCTTATGTTTGGCTTAAAAGAAAGAGAGAAAGAAGAGCCCATATGAAAACTCCTTCATGAACTTTTTATTATAGGCAAAAATATAAACTAAATAGTTTGTAGGCAGTAGAATTAATTAAGCCTGATTTCCCAGCTTTGTGCTTGAAAAACGTAATCTCTAGTGTCTACAAGGTGAATTCAAATTGATGTGGGGAACACAGGGCTATTAATCTTGCTTCCTCTGAAAACTAAGCTAAATATGAAAAAGGCAAATTATTAAAAGGTCTTGTTCGCAATAAAACTAAGATTAATACAATAAAATACAACTTTGTATGTTATATTGTTCATGTATCTAAGGAATACAAAAATCTATTACAGAATTTATAATGACTCACCTTATTTCTTCTTCCAAGCATTCATCAAAGCTATTTATTAATGTTACTTGTTGAAATACTAAGCCTGAAGAGCTAAGAAAGTACTGTTGTTACAGAAGCTGCAGTTTGCTGGAAAGGATGACAGTGAAGCACAGGGAACAAACGAAATTATTGCAAAGTTACCTGGCCCTCTCCCGTGCTGCATCTTCTCGTGCTTTTTCTTTCTCTTGTCTCTGCTGTTCTATCCGTGCTTCCTGTTCTTTCCTCTTCATCAGCAGCTCCTCAACTCGGGCTTGCCGTTCTGCTTCCAGGGCCCTTTTGCGCTCCTAGTCATAGGAAAGTAAATTCTAATTTTTCTTTTAGGAAAAAAACAAAAAGGAATCAACAGAAACTGAATTTTAACATCTGCTTATAGAATGTTATCTACTTTCACGATGGAGTAAGAACTGTGTTTTTATTAGATAAAGGAATTACATACAAACATGAGTGTATTCAGAAGTTTGAATGTGCATTGAAAGCACAGTTGTATGAACAAAGGTACACACTGACTGGCCATATATTTGCTTATCCTGAAAAAGTCTATCCACTATAAAAGCTTATAAAACTAGTTAATTAATGAGAGTATTTGGAAACATTTTACACATCCTACAGGATACAAGTAGTGTAGAAATAAGATATGCTCCCATGGAATATTAATATTTAAATTATGATTCTGAAACTATCTTGATTATGTTATAAAGCAAATGAGACTTTTACAATTAATTTTTGCGCTATCACAGAATATATTATTTCTCTCTCACTACTCTAACTAATTAAGAAACTATACATGGTATTGTAAACCTTTTTGACAGAATGGCTATACTTCAATCAGCAACAAATGTAAAAATACAGCATGTTCGAAACGTCACATTTAAATAAGACATTCATGAGCAGACATTAAGTTGGTGAGTTTTACTAAGAGGAAATGTGATGATTATGTTTAGCTGAAAGTCTGGGGAGACCTGGATTTTCAATGTGTTCTTCAAATCCTTATCTTACTAAAAAATTAGTCTGTTTTGTATGATAGAATAAATTAAAAATAGCAGCACTGTAAAGGCACATCACTATAGCAAAGAAATTATCTTCCTCTCAGGAGATAGTATGAGATTTCATCACAGAAACCAAAACTTGCTGGAATAAAGAACATTTTTACATGGTTAGATGAGGGCCTTGCATTCTAGACATATTTAAAGTAGTGCCCTGCTTTTATTTAGTGAGAGAGGGCTACGGTGGCAGCTTCTGTAAGAAGCTGCTAGAAGTAGTTTCCCCTCTGTCCATTCGACTCGTCCAGGCCTAGGGCGGACCTGCTGTTGGCCATGGCTGAGCCAACTGACAGCAGAATGTTCCATGATAACGCCTTTGGGATAACGTATATATAAAGAAGGGGAAAACAGGAAAAAAAAAAGAAGAGAAGATGTGAAGAAGCCAAGTGGGGGCAGAGAGGGGGAGCTGCAAGTCTTGTGGGCCTTGCAGGCCTCACCCTCTGGCCTCCCGTCGGGCAGCCGACTGGGCCCAACTCGGCCCGGCCTGGCTGCAAGAAGTGGAGAGGAGATGAGATGTGAAGAGATCCTGGAGAGGCGTCTGCCAGCCTGTTGTGGAGAATTTTTCTTGTGAGAGGAACGGCTGCAGACACCAAGGTCAGTGAAGAAGGAGGGAGAGGAGTAATGCTGCTCCTGGCCAGAATTCCCCTGCAGCCCACGTGATGACCATGGTGGAGCAGGTTGTCCCCCTGCAGCCCATGCAGGTCCACGGAGGGGCAGAGATCCACCTGCAGCCCATGGAGGACCTGTGCGGGGGTAGGCGGAAGCCTGAAGGAAGCTGTGGCCCATGGAGGGCTCGCTGGGGCAGCCATTCCTGGAGGGACAGCACCCTGTGGAAAAACGATTCACGCCGGAGCAGATTCACAAAGGACTGTAGTCCATGGGAGGGACCCCACGCTGGAGCAGGGGAGGAATTCGAGGAGTTCTTCCCCTGACAAGGAAGGAACAGCGTAAAGCCATGTGTGATGAACTGACCGTAACCCCCATTCCCTTTTCCCCCCATCTGCCGCTTGAGGGGAGGGGAAGGTGGTAGAGATAATGTTAAGCCCCGGAAGGGAGAGGGGTGGGGGAAGATTATCTTGTTCTCTGCCTCATTATCCTGCTTTGGTTTTAATAAGAAATGAATAGTTTTCCCCAAGTCGAGTCTGTTTTGCCTGTAACAGTAACTTTAAGGATTTCTCTCTGTCCTTATCTCAAACCTTGAGCCTTTTTCTTATAATGTCTCTCCCTATTCTCTCGGAGGGTGGGGGGAGTGAGAGAGAGACTGCGTAGTCTGGTCCCAATCAGAGTTAAACTACAACAAGCAGAAAATATTAACCCTATACGTTAGTAAAGAAATTAAGAAATACAAATGTAAGTGAGCTTTTTTTTTTTGTTTAATGCACAGCATTTTATATTCATGAATATCACAGAATCATAGAATGGTTAGGGTTGGAAGGGACCTTTAAAGCCCATCCAGTCCAACCCCCTGCAAGGAGCAGGGACATCTCCAACCAGATCAGGTTGCTCAGAGCCTCGTTCAACCTGGCCTGGAATGTTTCCAGGGATGGGGCATCCACCACCTCTCTGGGCAACCTGTTCCAGTGTTCTATAACTCTCATTGTAAAAAAATTTTTCCTAATATCTAATCTAAGTCTACCTCCTTCTATTTTAAAACCATTACCCCCCATCCTATCACAACAGGTCCTACTGAACAGTTTCTCCCCATCTTTCCTGTAGCCCCTCTTAGGTACTGGAAGTCCACTATAAGGTCTCCCCAGAGCCTCCTCTTCTCCAGGCTGAACAGCCCCAACTCTCTCAGCCTGTCTTATGATGTTAATATGTTAATAATATGATGTTAACCGCACTGTTTTCATCTCATCTCTCACAGGCAATATAGCTTGGTAATGAATAATCAAAACTGTGGCTTTCACAGTAACCTTATTTATTCCTGCATAAAGTTTCAGTAGAAGCATTGCACAAATACATTTACTTCCTTCTTAATAAAATAAACAAGACAAGATACAGCATACTTCGTAGTAAATGGTAGTAAATTAAATCAACCAGAATGCACACAGTTTTACAGAATACACCCAGTGCAACATAAAAACAAATACTAGTTCTGCTGGACTTACCTTACAAAGATCTCTAAGTTGCTTTTGAAAAATGTGTGTACCAGTATAGCTTGCACATTTTGAATTAGGTACCAGTGCTACTAAATGGAAAAGCAAGTTAAAATAAGCTTGAAGGAAGGAAGGATTTAAAGGTGAATCTGCAGAACTTGGTGTCAGGAAGAAGCAAGTAGATTTTACTGAATGGATGTGAGAAATACTTGAGGTTGACAAAGACACTGTTCAGGTAGATAAACAGTCTGGTTGCCATAGATACTGTAATTTTACAGCATTTTTAGAATCCTTGTGATTTTGAATGATGGAATTCCATGTACAGTAAAAGTTCATCACTGTTACAGTAAACATAAAGTAGTTACGTTTAGAAGTGTTGTATTCTTGCCAGTGTTTGAAGAGTTTTTGCACAAAGTTAAATTCATACATACAATTCAGAACTCTCACGATTCATTTCAGTTCTCTGAAGTGGAATTATTTGTTTGTATTACACTAACTGCTAAAAAAGTTATTATACAGGGAGTGGGTCCAGCTCCACAACAGTGCAGGAAAAGCTCCCCTGTGAGGAGAACACACATTGTTTTATAGAGCTACAGCATATCTCAAAAGATAGGGCTTTGCTCAACTGTTAAGTAACTTGTGCGTTGAAAAAGCAAAGCAGGAAGTATCAGTTTGATCCTCAGTCTGGCAGAAAGGATACAGAGAGAACAGTGTGCTCATAAGCGGGATTAAGTACTGAAAGCTGTCTGCAGTGTTCTAGTTCAAGTACCAGCCTAAGAACAGCCTAATGTCTACACAACCCAGGAAAGGACTGAAAAAATGGTAGAGAAAAGAAAGAGGTAAAAATACCCAATATCCCAGAAAGGGACTCTAGGAAAGAATAAGGGAGTATGAGTAACTACAAAAAACCAGGATCACTGAGACCAAGTTTTTCAAATTTAGAAGGGTACTTGTCACTGATAACACAATCAGTCTTTGGAAATCCAGAAATGTTTAATAATATGTTCTCTCAAAGAGAGTTTTATCCAGCACTGTTGGAGTACCTTCTGTCTCAAAAATGGCTTCTGAGCCACTGAAGTCAGTAACATGCCCGATTTTTCAACAAGGAGATCAGCTGCTAATACTAAGTACTAAGCTCTAGCAGAAGCTGGATTCACAGTTGATTTACAGTTGTGGTGATCTGAGGTATGTATAGAGAGGCAGTAGGAGTTTACACAAGAAGAAAACTGATATTTTAGCTTCTAGCAGAGAACAGTGCCAAAAAACGTGGATGCATGAGGCTGGAAAACTTGGTATTGGAATGCTGTATTTAAAACAAACAAATAAAATACAAAAAAAAAACCCAACCTACACCAGGATTCCAGGAACACAAACACATTTGCATCGTGGTTTTCACTGATCTTGTAAAAAGTATTGTAATTATGACAGTAGGTATATGATAAGGAATATTTCTCTGTTTCCTCTGTCAAAGTTTTAAGGATTTTGTCACAATGGAGTAACGAATATTTTTATTAAAAAAGCTTAAGACAGGCAAAAATCACCTACCCAGCAGCTATAATACCTCCACTACAGAGACTTTAAGACTTACTTTTCTCTCTCTTACTGCTGAAACTTTGTAAAGGAGAAATATAGTACAGAGTATACTTTTCTGAAGTTGAATGAAGAAGGTAAGATAGAAAGCAACAAAGACTGTATAGCCAAAATGAAAAACAAACACATATTTCATTGTCCCCCTGCAACTACAGATATCTCATACCTGAACTGCTTCATCACGTGCTTGTTTTTCCTCTTGCCTTCGTTGACGCTCTTCTTGTAATTCATTTAAGCGTTGTTCATATTCTTTTAGTTTATTCAGTACATCATGACGTTTGTTCTGAGCTTCTAAGGTATTTATAAATGCAATTTCATTTACCTGCAAATAATCAGAAAGTCTAAGAAACTATCTGAGATGCTGAAATAAGTAAAATTTTTATTGAATTCCACCCATTTGTTACTTATCCACCTAATTAAACTGGTGTGACATTTCTCCAGAATGGGTTAGAAAACTACCAAGTTGACAATAAGGCTTTGTATTTTTGTTGGGGTTTTTTGTTTGGTTTGGTTTGATTGTTTCGTTTGGTGATTATTTTTTTTTAACAGGACAGCTAGCCCATGGAATATAAAAAAGTGCAATTTAATTGTATCAGAAAACCAAGAAACTTTGGGTAAATATCAGAAGAGTCTTCCCAGTCTTCTCAGCAACAAGACTTCATTAGTCTGTTTTCCCATTCACGAAATGTGGAATGCTAAGACCTAGCTGGATAAACTGGTAAAATAACTAAGTGCTAGTAGAATCCAACAAGTCTTTTGATCTAACTTTAAGCATAAGAATACTTACTGAATAAAAAAATGAAACCATACATACTATGAATAAGAAAAAACTGAACAACCTCATTGTCTTAGTATTTCTTGTCGATACAGCCCATTTAACAAACATATATGTTATTTTTTTCAACCACAGGACAGTGCAATACACAAGAATAAACTGAGAAAATAATACAAAAAGGCTAAAAGTACTTTAACGTGTATACTAAAAATATAAACGACTATGCTTTTCTACTACTTACGTTCATGAAGGTAATCAATATTTTGTCCTCTATAAGGTTGCTCAAAAAAATTATTGTCAACTTTAGGCTTTTAAATGCAAATGCTTTAGAAACTTACATGGATGGGGAAAAAAAAGCCCACAGTCATTTTACTTAACTTTGACTTAATAAAATCAATATTTTAGAACAAAAGTTATTGAGGAAAATAATAAAAATTTATTAGCTATAAACCATACCCAAATGTATGATTGAAAGATCTGTTGTACTCAAAGTTCATGCTCTATCTGAATCCACAAAAGAAATGAGTAAAGAGAATGTACATGGACAGACAATAACAGATCACATAAAGAATGACAGGATATTTGTTGCTTTGTTTACTGACCAGAATCCATTTACAGAATGGATTTCATAGTTCAGTAAACAAGCAAGCACTGGGAATTTAGGTGACCAATTGGGCAGCAACAGTTACCATGGTCTTCAGCTGTACTACTCATCAGCTATTTCTCTACAGCCTTCTGGTCCAATTAACCCTTATTTCCAGAACACAACAACCTCAAGAGGCAGCAGATCTTACACGTTTAAACACACACAATACTTGAAACATCTGCTTAGCTGGGGAATTATGGCAAGTGTGATTTAGTTAATATGATTACAGAAGTCACACCAGTGTAATGAAATAATAATGAAGGTATGTTAGACTGAATTAGGTAATCTAGAAATCATTTTAGTCCAAGAGACAGAACCAGTGACTAAGTAAAAATGCTACATCAGTTTTGTTGTGCTTTTCTTAAATAATATGAACGAACAGCTGCATCAAATCACAGGTGGGAAACATGCTCATTATATAATGTCACATTTTCATTTTAAGGAGATACATGTATCTTTACTCGGGAAAAGCAGTCTTTAAAATAAAATATTTTCATTTATGTTGTGCTGGTTTTGGTTGGGACACAGTTAACTTTCCTCACAGTAGCTAGTACAGGGTTAAGTTTTAGATTTGTCCTGAAAACAGTGTTGATAGCACAGGGATGTTTTAGTTACTGCCAAGCAGCACTTATAGAGAGTCAAGGCCCTTGCTGCTGCTCACACCAGCCTGCCAGCGAGCAGGCTGGGGATGCACAAGAAGTTGGAAGGGGACACAGCTGGGACAGCTGACCCCAGCTGACCAAAGGGATGTTCCATACCATATGATGTCATGCTCAGTAATAAAACTAGGGCAAGATTGGCAGAGAGGGGCCACTGCTCAAGGGACTGGCTGGGCATCAGTTGGTTGCTGCTGAGCAATTGTTTTCATTTCCATCACTTGTCTGCCTTGGGTTTTATTTCTCCCTCTGTGGTATCTTCCTTTTCCTTACTTTTTTTTTTTATATTATTCTTAAATTGTTTTTATTTCAACCCATGAGTTTCCTCACTTTCATACTTCCGATTTGCTCCTCCATCCCACCAGGACAGGGCAGGGAGTGAGTGAGCAGCTCTGTAGAGCTTAGTTGCTGGCTAGGGTTAAACTATAACAATGGTTATCAAAGTAATATGAATAAGTTAAATCCAAAAGCATTCATCTAGTGCTTATCTTATGAAATTACGTATGAAGTCAGAAGATCACCAAACAAAACACTTATTTTACAATAATTGCCAAGTGCTAACTGTAGGTTTCTATTAATTTCCAACCGTTTACAAATATTAGTGGTACAAAACACAGCAACACAACTATTGTTTAAGGACACAGAATGCTGGATCTAGAATGGATCCTTAACAAATGAGAAGAGCAATGAGCTCTCCCCACTTCTCATTCTACATGCTGGAAAGTAGAGAATCAATAATCAGATCTTCTACTTCTTCCAGGAGAACTAGTTATCACCAAAAATGCTGCCACACTTTGAGGTACTAAAGCAGCATGATGACTATCAGATCTTTACTCCAACCCATCTTTTCTTCCAGTTCATCTCACCACGATGTCTAATAACAGCTAATTAATTTAAAATTCAAATTAGAGAAAAATTGTCCATTTCAGAAATAGGCTTCAGAAATCTGCTTCATGGTTCACACACGTTCATATCTAACTTGCACAAAACATATACAAGCATAACTATTAAATAGTTCCCCTTTAAAACAAAGTAACTTACCTTAGCTTCTTCCTCTTGTGCTTTTTTAACAATTGCTTGTAGCTGCACTTCACGTTTAAATTCTGCGTGGAGTAATTTTTCCTCCATCATCCTGCGCCTTTGATCTAATAATTCTTCTTTCCATTTCCGTACATCTTTCTCCTAATATGATGAGTAAATTCATTACTAACAGAGTAACTGAAAACAGGGCCTGAATTTTCCTCAGAATTTTCCAATATTTGAAGCTTTATTTACAGTAATAAAATATTTTGATGCCCTGCATAAAGCCTGCATTAAGTTTAACCCAAAGTATACTGATTTGCTAACTGAATTAGCCTGGAGAGTTTTAGTGTTTATGCTGGATACATTCAAAACATTTCTACTTTTATCATGCCTTCCCTGAATCTGAGCCAGCATAGTACATCAGCAACACTCTTAACAGAAGTTCATTATTTGAAATAACGCTTTCTTTAATATCTTTGATGCACAAGTCATCTGTGAAAACTATGTGAACTAAAGAGGAAAATGTCATTTCACTGCTAGTTTTAATCTCTAGCATTTCTAGACTATGTGGAAAAAAGGCTTTTCTGAAAGGCAGCAGAACGGCTTGTTTGTATTACAGAAAGCTTACCCTCTCCATTAATTTTTGAAGCTTCAGTGTCTTTTCTTCACGTAACTTCTCTCTCAGCTGTTGAGCTTTCATCTGTTTCTCTTCATGTTTCTTTTTGGATTCTGCTATTGTTCTTTTAATAAAAAACAAAGCAGAGCAAAAGCAAGTGAGATAACATTAACTGACAGTGTTGCAAACATTTCTATGTCATTTTCAGGAAGACAAAAAAAAAAACAGGAGGGCAATTATTTCCCCTAAATGTAAATACTGTTCTTCTAGTCTTCAAATCCTTATTTACTGGACAATGTAGCATGAGTCTAGTTCATTATGAAAATAACATACTGATTTCTGTAACACTTTTCACCCACACACTTAAAGAAAGTAGATTTATGAAAGGTTTCTGAGTTTGCTTGCTTGTTTTCACCGGCTAATCAAGACAGGTAACAACTCTAAAACCTTTTGCGTGACGGTGATGATAGTTTCTCATGCATGTGTATTCCATGTCCAGGTGGACGTGCAGGCTCTTCTTCCACTCTGTCTCCCCAAGAATTACTCTGGCGCCACGATTCACGAGCTGCACATGAAGAAAACAAAGACATAGATAATATAAACACACTTCTGTGGGAGACGCGCAACTAATAAGGCTTAGTTCCTCTTGAAGTTCTCTCAAACTGATTCTCTTGAGCCTAAATAAGGTGCAAACACAGACTGAAGCACCTCTAATCCCTGTGCATTTTCAATGCTTAGTGATTTTATTAAGCTTTTATTTAAAAAAAGAAATCAATAAATTTGGATAACAAATTTTAAAATTCTAGTAGAGAAATGAGGGAAGAGAGCTGAAGAACAAAGACACACAGAGGTAGTTTAAATACCCAAGTCCATCTTTCCTAAGGAAATAATAGTAAAAATTACATAACTTGGAATAGTATTTAGATGTTAGGGGGATCTTCTGAAATCTTAACTAGCCATGAGTAAAATGGGTATTTTTCTGAATTTTGCTGTCATTTCAACGTAAGTACAGTAGTATATGAAAATTTACCTTCATAATCTGCCAGAACATCATTCCAGTCCATAGACATACCACAGAAAGATATGCTTCCGTTGCCCATATTAGCCTGAAATTTAACAAGATCCAGACAGTAAAAACATAAACCTCAGTGCTCAGGTGTACGCACACACGAAATAATGCCAACTCAGCAATACTGAGCAATGTTTCCAAGCTGAACTAGTCATCTCAAAGACAGAGGCTGTTCCTGCTGTTTTTGACAGTACAAATGGAGACTTCTGCTTCACCAGAATAGCTCCTGTGTGGTAGCAAGTGCCAGCTGTCCCAGTTTTGCAGACAGAAATGGACAAAAAGACAACGACTGGAACATCAGAAGACTTTGTACCACTCAGTAGCACTGTGCTGCTGAGTTTAGTAAGACTAAATATAACCTTAGACAACATGGTGTAATTATTACATGACGCTATTTACTTTATTTGCATGTAAAAGAGGTTACTTTAATGCAAAACCAAACGCTAACAACTTCTATATTAATACTCCACTGACATCAAAGACAGCTGGAAGTTGGGTATTTTAAAACAAACTGAACACTCACAGAGAAATCGCTATCGTTGTCAGTCTCGATATTAATGTCATTGTTTTCCTCTGCTTCAATCTCTCTAGTTAATTGTTCTTCCTCTGCAATAGCACTAGCAATGGCTTCTTCATTTGCCTTTTCCAAACGATCTGCTAACTCTTCTTTCTTAGCAAGGACTTCTGCCATAGACTGTAGGAAACATGAAACCAGAAAAAAACCTCAAAATCAGTAGCAGGCAAAAACCAGTGATTTCCCCATAGTTTATATGAATTATATGGTATTTTGTTAAACTTCTAATTACTTGTAGTTCCTTTACTTCTATATTTTGTGAAGGTAACAGAAATATAAACCCCAATAAAACTGTTAGTAACTACGAACTCATTTAATAGCACATGAAGCACTTATGAAATTATCATTCACATCATTCCAAAAAGTATTACATGAACACTGTCATTAAAAGCAATAACGACAGTTATTATTCTTTTAAATACCTAGTCTTAGGGACTAAGTAACACCTACTCCGAAACATTAATGGTATGCCCTGCTGTTATCTCCAGAAAAGGAATCATGCTCCAAAGTATTATTAAAGATGAAAATGGATCTGTAGATGAACTGGATCTGGAAACTTTACTGTAGTTAATAAAACGGAATCTCATGCTATGTTGTTTTTCAACATGAATGATGCAATAGTTAGGCAAGAAAGTAAGCCTGAATACACCAGCTGATTGTCTTCTCCTCTAATCTCTGTATTAACTGCTTCATTTCCACTCCAGCTACCAAACAAACAGATACTTGACTTGGAAATTACCTAGCAGCAGTCCAGTTTGTAAAAGATGCTAAAGGGAAAGTGATTTACAGAAAAACTTCTGCAAATCAGAATTTTAACTAATTTCTGAAAAAATAAAAACAAAACATAATCTGAAAGTATTGGAGAAACCCAGTAAAGCAGACATACCTTGAAACCTCCAGAATTCTACAGACAAGAAAGGGCATTCTTTTTGAGAAGCCACATAAAAACAGAACACCAATTTCACATTTGTTGCTTTAGAATGGCATTTGTCCAAATTGTTAGTTGTATAGGAAGACCCAAGAGAGCAGTTCAGCTAGTCTTAAAACGCAGAGGTCTACATTCATTTCTAACAGAATTTTGATATCCCATGTGTTTCCAGTTTGAATAATTAGCAAAACTGGAGTAAGAATTTAATAAGAGTCTGACTTAAAATGATTGATAGTGGAAGGAAATGAAAAATTATGGCACACATATGTAAAAAAAGTAGCAAGAGCACAGATCTCTACAGTTCAAATAACACATTTATACCTGTCTAGTTTAAGTTCAGAAACTTTACTGGAATTAAAATCATTAAAAGTATCTGTGCAACAAATTATTTTTTTCTACAGTAAGTACCTTATAGACTTTTCCACAATTTCTACAGCAGGCTAACAATAAACACTGTGCAACACAGAACGAGAAAATTAAGGCTTATATTTATTATTTACTCAGAAATCTAATAAGATTTCTTACCAATCTGGCAGCACTCACATTTGAAATATCTGAGGGATCCATTTCCGTTTCAGCTTTCAGTTTTTCTGTTTGATGCTGGTCTATCATATCAGTCATCAGGGAGGCAGCTTCAGTAATCTGCACAGTTTTTGAAGTACACTCAGTATTTGTGAGAACTGGAGGCATCTCAGAAACTGTCTGTAAGGAATCTTCTTGCAATGGTGTGCCAGTACTCCCATTGTCTTCTGAGGCATGTGCTGTGAACTAACAAGAGGCATTTGCAAAATTAACAAAATGAACATTTTGATTTTTAAAGTCACTAGAGTCAAAAGGATTTTAACAAAATAGCTGGCAACCTTACAGTGCATGATGCAAATAACTCACATCTATTTCAGTTGCTCATAACCTTGCAAAAATTGGATCTTTCTACCGGCAATCTTCTCTGTATGAGATGCACCTAATGTTGAGTTTTTGAAAATATGGGAAATCTGCCCACAGCGTGTAAAAGATATGGTTCACCTCATGACTGTTAACTTGCCTATTTGTGCTGACATATTAATGCATTTCCACAAATGTAACAGAATTAGCCATTATTTTTAAATTCTTTTAAATCTGGTTAGTGAATAAAAGCTCTAGACAACACTACCTTTACAAAATGCTCTAACGCAAAAGTTGCAAGATTTAAGGTTAGCAAATGGTTCAAAATTGTACTGACCTGAGTCCTCTCAGTAAGAGGATCTTCAGACGGATGTAAAGGATCTCTCTGTACAAGCTCCGTGCTTTTGGATGCACCACTGTCAGTGAGCGAACTCCCACACTTATTCTCTGACAGTGGTGAAATGACATTTTCTTTGTCACTGTCACCTTTGGACTTCAGCGATTCTGCAGCTACAGGAGTTTTTGTTGCCAAAGCTGTGGATCGAGATCGAACAGGCCTTCCGCGCTGAACTGTTTCCCAGCCCTCTGCATCCTTTCGATCTACACAAAAAATAAAACATCTCATTCTAAGAAAGGAAGACTTACAAATACAAGTATTATAAACAACTATTTTACTACAGTCCTACACAAGTGATGTGATAAAGATGTTATTTTAAAAATTCAATTCAATATTCTTTAGCAAAGCTTTTTACTTCAAGGAGTGCTATCAGTTTCACAACACTGAACATCTCCATTCACGGGACCAGTTCTGTTACTTCAAGAAGCTAAACCACTCACACACAAAACCATGTGAAAAGCAGCCACAGGTACTTAAGGTTTTCATGCCTATGCTGGTATTTCACAAGATGGTAAGGTACAACAAAGCAACTACGCTCTTGTTCTTTGTAGCAACAGTAACATTAGAGGTCTCTTGTGAAAGGGCAAATCTCAGCAAGTACAGACGTAATTGCATGTCCTATTGCAGAAAGCATGGCTCAGAATGTGGCTGACTATTCTTCCAGAAATGTTTTATTGACTTCTCCCATTTGTTTCATTCTAATAATAACAATACACTAATCAGTGTCAGCTTTTAGAAAATTTCTTTTCCTGGATTCCAGGAAATAGCAAAACATTGCTACAGTGGGACTGCAAATTGAAAGAGAAAATGGAAGAGTAGTTTTCTTCAGTCTACTTTGATGACTAAATAGCTGTTAAATACAACTTGCTAATCAATGTTTCTGATATCTTATCTTGGCACACACCTGAAAAGCCTTCAAAGTTACATTTGTCGGCCTAAAGTATCAGGTCTTAAGTGTGATCAGATTTCTAGAATACCAAGGTGAATCCCCTTCTTCATATATAACATTTTTGTGGCCAATTAACACCAGCATATGATTTCCCATACATCTTGAAATAGGCTGTAGTGATTCTTTTGAGCCCTGACAGTCAACTCACAAGTATGAAAGGCAAGTTCATGTGTGTCTATTTCCTGAAGAAATGTTCTTGCAAAAAACCTCAAGAACTAACTCTGCACGATATTTTCCATTATACTTTTGGCATAAGCTATTTTTAGACTCATTCACATAAAGGGAAGAGAAGAGTGTGGGAGATCATTTTTACCTGTATTTTAGAGAATTAAAAATACAACACTAAGTTGCCTGCTTTACAGAGGGAAAAACTCTAGAACAGAATAGAACTTGTATCACAACATTCATTTTCTAGGTATTTCTAAAGCTTTTACTAACAAAGATGGTCCTGTAGCTCAGGCATAAAGATCAGAGCTCAAATATTAAAGTCTAACATAAATATGAATAGGAATAAATATGAGTCTACTTGGTTGTCAAAAAATGTAATTTGAAACACTCAAGGGTGGCGAGAAAACGGAATGATTTGTATATTATGATGAACTGCCCATTACCAGCTTAAAGACTGGCTTAAAATTTGTATTTCCAGAGCTCTGATTTTCAAAAGCAAAATATAAAGTGGTCTAAAAATATAAGATAAATGTGTTATGCTCTCTAAAAATACCACCTGCTTTCAGTAGGAACACATGATGGTTAGGTTACAAGACGTGAACCACCTCTATGGACTGCCAGTAACATCTATATGCAGATCAACACACCCATAGGGAGATGAGAGAACAATATATTTTTCTTCTTCTTCCTTTCAGAACATGTATGTCTATTTTGAAGTGATTTGTAGTACCTAAAAATGACCTGTCTTAACATTAATTTTCATGGTCAAAAATCCTTGAATCTTTTTAAGTTTCCCTGCAGGGCTTGTGTTTCTGGTGACTCTAAAACAAGTACAGAAATTCCGGTACCAGCACTTTCACTGAAGTGCTCTGCTACAAAGCACTGCACTGGCACAGTCACGGGACTGTCAACAAAAATGAAGATTATTTTAGGTAAAAGACAAAACCATCGTACCTAATGGACTAAACTACCTTTATGTGGACTTGAACTGATGTTCAAGATGAGCAGTAACCAGTAAAATGCAAATTAGCCTAAACCAGAACTAATGGCACTTTCATACTCGGCTGCCCTCGGCATCTAGCATTTCACAAACATTAAGTGCTCATTTAACTGCTGGGTTCTTATAACATCTTTGGATGAAACAGCAGCCTAGACCAACGGCTGGTGTAAATCGTGAGTTACCAGTGAAACTAACAGGACTGTGCTGAAATTTTTCTTAGCTGAGCAGCTCATGCAATAGCTGTTTTTACGTAACTATATAATTCACAAACCTTAACAATACTGATAATATGATAGATTGAAAAAGATAATTCAATTTGATACTTTACTGTTTAAGTTGTTTTACCCAAGAAAATTTGCTGTATACTTTAAAGTAAACAAAATTCCAAAACTGTATGTGAATGACTATAGTTGATCTCTCCAGATTACTGATGGTAACCAGAGACAGCATACCTCCGCAAAAAGCCTTTCTGTGTTCATTCCCCCACGTGCACTTGCACATGCTTCAGTATGCACCACTGATTAGAGAGGGGAATGGCAGTCAAAAAGACATGGATTATATTTTTTACTTTACCACAGACTTTACATTTGACCCTGCTAAGCGACTTTGGTTTTATTTTTATTTCTTCATCTTTATATGGAAAAAATATTACCTACAGGACCGAGTGATTGAAACGTGTTATCCCTCTCTGGGAGACAATCTTATCTCCAGCAATATTCCATGGAATAGGGTTTTAATTCCCCAAGAATCACAATCAGATTTGCTGCAGAAAGCTCCAGGCACACAGCCCGTGTACGATATGGCTCTGCATTATGTGGCACAACAAGGACCGGTTAGGCCCCTTATATACCACAGCTGCTCCTACCTCACCAGCTTTTGTAATCGGTAGGACCACAAAGGTTTTGCTGCATATAGCTTACGATACAATTTGGCCAAGAAATTCCCCTGGCAAGTAACACAGACAATGAAGACACTGTTCAGAAGACTGCTGAAATCAACCACAAAACCTCCACTGCTTTACTGCAGCGGATTTCTGGATTGTGATTCCCTTTGCTTGTTATTTACAAAACAAGATCGCTGCAAGATTTCACTTCTATTTGTTCCGAAAATTGAAATCAGCTCTTACATAAGGCATCTTTCTACACTAAGAAAGATCAGGAGACATCCTTTAGTGGTATCTGCTACCTTAAGACAATTTTACCAACACCTAGATAATAAGATATATTAATCTTATATATCTTAATAATAATCGCACTAATATCTTCCTGAATCTTTTACTAATATTTTTACTAATATCTACTGAAGTTAATTCTACCAAAAAAAAAAATTTATTGCCTGCCTTGCCTAGTTGATTCCTTGTTTCATGGCATATTTCTTAGTACTCTGAAGTGATAAAATTAATCAGAACAAAATTATTCAGAGCATAACGTCTAGAGCTTTTATTCAGAACAATAAGAATTAATCTTTTACTGAAGTCACACATGTTCAATTTTTAATTTGTATTTGTTCTCTCTCAGATTCACAATTATTAGTCAAGACTCATCCAATTATTTTAACAGCCCAGAAATACTTGTGTTTCAAAGAACATGGGTGAATTCTTTAAATACAAAACCATTTTTAATGCAAGTACACACTTGAATATTTTGAAATGTTTTGAATTAGTTTAACAGTTTTATGTCATTTGACAACTTGCTGTGCACAAGAAGTTGCTTTTAATTTTTAATTCACTTATCAATTTAGTATTCAGCCATTTCCAGGCATGTTTTTAACAAAAAGTTTGCAAAGCTAATATATTTACCGCTATCAGATCCCACAGTTCCTAATCTGATGCAAAGTTAATACTCAGTAGGGCAACATCATTCCTCCCTTCCTTCACTTTTTTCCCTAAGCCTGGAATTCTTTTCATACAGCCCAGTAGCCATCTCCACATGCAAAGTATCACATGCTGGGTTTGATTACTCCCTGAGTTTTGTTAATGAATAATTCATTTGACTACCTTGATAATTCTCTAGTTTCACGTGAACCTCCCTGTCCCTGCTTGCTCTTGTATTACACGGAAGTGACAAGCCATCTGTTATCCTGAGGCCCTCACAGCCACCAGGGCCTTATTCTTTCAAAGTTACTCCATCTGGAAGAACTGGCCAAGCAGCCTTACTGGCAACAGCCATAAAATAAATTTAGGTAAATATGTGCAAAACTCTTAGGAGTTCTACCTCAGGAGATGCATGTCCCTTCAAAATTTACTTGCAAGTAAAACACTACCATCGCCTATTTGACTTCCCCACTCATTACTAAACTTCAGCCCAAATTTTTTTTTTTTTTCAAATCTAAAGCAGTATTACTGTATCTGAGAGGCACTTTGGAAAATATGATTACTTGAGAATCTACAAGCAAATCTAGAAACACGAACTCAGCCAAAGCACAGTTACAGAGCAGAAGACATGAAAATCAGAAAAACAAAACAAAACCAAACCAAATCCAGAGAAAACGCAGTGGTGCAAAAAGTGGTAAATTTACAAACAATAACATGAGATGGTGAGTTAATAGGCAAGACTTTAATTAGAGATGTTAATTGTCAGAATAGTGTTAATGGTCACTTAAAAATATGAGAGGTGCCAGCATGTCTGAGCCCAAACCAGGACAGTTCCTTTAGAGGACTGTATTTCCTGCAAAGTCTGAAGTCTTAGCCACATTACAAAGAATATCTATTCACAACTATGGACATGAGCAATTAATACAGGAAAGATAATAACTAACAAAACTAGATTTCAAGAGTGGCAACAAAAAAAAAACATTCGATATTTCTGAGAAGTTTACATGCTCTTGATTGTCCTTTCTCCTAAGTTACATACAAACAATAAATAATTTGCAACTTCCAGTCTTAATACACACTCTAAACTTGTATCATCTGTCTCACCTCTTACCACGAGCACCTGGGAATTAATTTCATGCTAGGCCATTGCCTCTGTGTGCTACCGTTACTAAATCAGTCTTTTCTCTTGTCATAAACTGGTCAGACAGTAAGACTGGACTGTATTTCATACTGCAGAAAGCACTCAAGCATGAAAGACAAAGTTATTATTTTTAAAAAGTCATTAAAAAATTGAAGGTAACGGTAAGTTTAATGAGGGAAATAAGGTAAGATACTTAAATCTCATTTAATTATGCATTAAAAAAAAAAATTGAAGAACTATCTGGAAAAATAATGCATTTTCTCTCTCCCTAAGGACTTAGTTAAATTTGGAAATTCCGTCAACCATGAAACAGATACAGTATCACATCACTCGTCCGCTTCACACCACCATTGCGAGACCTAATGATAACGCTGTCGGAAATCACTGGAGAAATAGGAAAATCTTGCCACCGTAAGCCCCAGCAGGGCTTTAGGGTGGGCAAGAGAGCATTACAGGGTGGCAGGAGGAATCCTCCCTCCCACAAGGCCTGAATGCACCGAACAGCTGTGAGTGCATTAGCTGGCCAAGGGGCAGAGCAGATGATACAGAAGCCTCATATCTGCTTCAATAATGCATGTGAAGAGCCTTTGTGACTCCCTTTGTGTAAACTTCACAGATTCTCTTCTGCTCCAATCAGTGAGGTTAATTTGATTTTACCAAAGTGATTCTAGCTTCCATACAAAGGATGACATGCTCCTAAAGAGAATTTGATTTGTTAAAAACATTACAATTCAGCCATGAGAAAATCACTGAAATTCTCCAATGCTGAATGTCAGAGGTAAGAGATTCTTAAGAATAAACAGAGCCTCTAGAAGGAATGATTGTTGCTTCTTAAAATTAAATGTTTCAAGTCTGAATCATATACAACATTGGATTTTGAAAATTACTGAACACTTATAGGCCAGTACTACAGGACTTAAGTGGTTTTGCTCTTTTTGGAGCTCATCAGCTGCAAGTAACAGCCAACGAAACGCAGCACAACACTGACTCTTCAGCCCTTTAAATGCTTTAAAGTAACAGGCTACGGTCTTTTGTTTTCCTTTTAGCCTCTTAAAAATACATTATCCATACGGAAGTGCAGATCGGTTTTATTCCCCGTGTAGCTAATAAAATTCTCCATACACACAAGAATCCCTAATAAAGGTATTTTAACAATAGCTTGGAGTTTGTCACGTTAATATGAATGATAATCAACAGAAAAAGGTTTTGTTATCAATAGCTTAAACTACTGGCAAAAATTAAAAGTGGATTTACCCCTTCAGTTAGTGTTGAAAACTCAGCCAAACTGCTACTGTTCTCTAACCAGCTCAGTGCAATATAGAGAAAGATACTCCCTCATGCAAATAGCACCAATCAATTCCCATTCAACCAACCAGTTTTAGAGTAGTTTTTATTGCTCCTTTCTAAGCATTAGAATCCACACGTTACTGAACTTGCTCATGTTAAACTGCAAGACACTTGGACAAAGTATTTTAGTTCCATAATATACCGTAGGTCTCCAAACCACTATACATGACTTCTGCTACCACTGGGATGAACATACAACTATCTTAATTTAATACACGCTCGTTTAGTAAATTTTCAAAAAAAAAAAAAAAAAAAAAAAAAAAAAAGAAATTATGAACATTTATTTTTCATTTCTTTCAGAATACCTATTTCTACACCCTGCCTGTTGATTTTGCAGAAAGTCATCTGGGACCACACATGAAAAAAAAATAAACGGAAAAAATGCATGTCTGAAGACAATCCCACGGTTCCAGTGTGTGCAAAGAAACTAACTTTATAAACCAAATGGTAACGTTTTTCCTGTCTACAACTAAACAAATCTATTCTAGAACAAAAGACCTCACATCAAGCATTCTCCAAGGAGAATCTTTAGAGAAACAATTCACAACTGAATGTGGTAACTCCTGTCTTCAAAGAAAAAAACCCATCAATTGTTACTTCAGCACAGTTCTAATAACATCATCTCCCTGGGCACATAAAACTATCTTGAGCTTCTTTCCAGATTCCTGGACATGTATTATTCTTCATATTGTTACACCATTCCAAATTGTGGTCAGTTAAATTGTCAGTTTGTGACCAAAGACCTTTTGTTCCTTGGGATGTTACGTACTGGTATTTTAACAGATCAAATTCTAGTTAGTGGAAATACAGTGGAGTGTTACCTACACATGAAAACACAACTTTGTCTCAAACTTAACTATTACGATGTAAAGCTGCTTAATCTTTTATCTCTACTTAATTTAAACATTGTATTTTGCAAAATTGGACTCCATTTTGGTTTGAAAATAGGTCACCACATTCTGAACTATCTTTACACCACACAATTTGTGAACATAACTTAAGTCACTTAAACAGACTTGCCATTTTTCCGTGACGACTTCTGTGTCGGAGGTGGCAGACAGGTTTGTGCTGTTCCTAGCTCAGGATTGGCAGCTTTAGTCCCATGATTGGCTTTTACCTTATCAGCCCAACTTACACCAGAAGGAGCCAGGCGTGTGGCAGAAATTGTCACTGCAGGGTTCCTAAATGAAAGTCATAGCTCTTTTTAGTGTCTAATCAAATAACAGAATGGCTCATCAGAAAACTTTATCAGGACACTCTCTCCTTCATCTTGGCATTCAACGATTCAGGCTGAGAGCTAGTTACAAAAACTGGGATCTACTATAAAAAAAACAAAGCAAGCTTATTACAGCAACTCTTCGCACAGTCTGTCTTTTTCCCTTTCCAAAGTTTTAAAAAATGAAATTTGTAGTTCTTGAATGTTAAAGCCTCAGTAGATTTCTCATCAGCAAAATCCCTATACATTCAACTCACGAAAAAAGTAAATCTAACCACAGAAACAAGGACACAGCAATACATCAGCAGGTGGGGTGTTTGGTTTTTTGTTTGTTTTTTTTTCTATTAGGTAACTGCCTTGATAGCCTATTACATATTCCCAGTCACAGAAAAGTCAGAAGAAGACAGAAAACAGTGCTGCAGCTGGAGAAAAATCTCCAAATGAGAATCCTTACAGTTTGCAGTCAATGAAACTAAACTAACAGGAAGCTAAATGCTCAGAATAAAATTTTTAAAATGTCTAATGACTGAATAAACACGCAACACATGCAAACATGAAGAAACATGCAGTGTTTTCTAAATTATTTTGTTTTGCTTTTTGTAAAAAGTTGCCATTATCTGTACAAGGCTTGGAGCAAAATCCTATATGGTTTTATTTAACTGAATGCAAGCAGAATTTTTTAAATTGGAAAATGGTAACATTCAAGAAGCACAAGTTCAATAAGCACACAATTCTCTTCTGTAATCAAAGTCTTTTTATCTGCAATCATCCAACTGATTTCTCTTCCAAGCTTTAAAACAGTAATTAGAACAGTCCAACAAATCCAGCTGCCTCATTAGCTAAAGCAAATCAAGGATAAAGAAATCGGGTTTCAAACAAATGCATAGAAAACCCTCATATAACTAGAGTGTTCACTTATTTTAAGCCCAGTGAGATATCAATTTTTCATTATTTCTGATTTTCATCAAGTCAGTTATAAAAAAAAATTATCAGGAATAATTCCATATATTATAAAAACGTGTCTGGTTGGTTTGTTTGTTTTCAATAATCCCCATTGATCCTGTGGGGATGCAATACCCTTTCAGGTAAGGAAACGATGAAAAGAGGCCAAGCCCTGTACCCTGTCTCTGATAGCTCCGTACAGCCAAGCAAGGAGACTTGCAGAACCATGCAGTACAAAATCACTTTTCCTTTTGCAAACTCTTCAGGTTGCAGCAATTTATACTAAAAAGTTGTTGTAATTTATTAAACACATCTTTGTGTTTAATAATCAAAGATGGACTTGAATTTTTGTGATATTGATTTCTGAAGTAATTTATGCTTTTGGTATCCAAAGCATCGCATAATAACAAATTCTACACACTAGAAATGCCTTTTCATGAAAAACAATGAACCAAGTTTTCCTACTCATCTTCTCTGTAAGTGATTTTATTTCTCATACCCTCCAAATTATTTTCTTTTTGCATCAATACTGTTTGATACTTCTGAATGTTCCTGTTTCCAATTTCTGTACTTTTCCCAATTTTGCTACATTGCTTTTGGGAAGAGATGAGGATGACCAACCGTACAAGTCATTCACTATGAATTTCTGCAGCAGTACACCACCACCTTCTCTCTGTCCTCTATTCCTTTCCCAATAATTTCTAGCAGTGTGCAAAAAATTTCTATAGTACCAAGTATGTCTGGATTTTTAGTTTCTATCCTATTTTCTCAAACATACACAAAATATTGTAGTTGTCTGGTGTTGCCTTGCTTTGAGACACACAAGAAGACTAAGACAGAAGAAAAAGTTTGCGAGTCTGAATGACAGAAAACTCTTCTTGTCATTAGCTGCTTTAACATAGACAGTTGCTAATTATCTCCCTGTGATTGTAAATAAAACAGCTCCAGCAACAATAGCAACATGTAATTACAGTTTTAAAAAGGCTTAGCTGAAAGACATCATTATGCTGAGCTGTTGTTTGTGTTCTAACAAAAACAAAAGAGCATTGAATTCCGGCAGATTCAAATTTTTCATTTGACTACTTGTGCATATTTTCTCCCCACTATCATGCATTTAAGCAGACACATCTCAAACGTTGTCAGGTAGGTACCAACACATACACCTACAAAGCGACTACTACCATTGGAGCAGTTTTTTCAAGCACACTTTGTTGTACTTTTGTAGAAATATTTGATATTAAAAATTTAAGAGAGCTCAATACTCAGAGGTACCAACCAAATACTCTAATACTACAAGTCTGCCCAGGACATTGTAACCACTTACAAAACAGTACAGTATGTGCTCTAGATCCCAACAAACCTGAATGAACCAAAAAAACACAGCCTGAGAAAGATATAAATTGGACACATAGGTGGTCTCCAGAACTGAAACAGCACCAGACAGTGCTGCCCTGAACAGGTGTTTATGCACACTTTTGTTCAACTGCTTTCAAACAGCCATCTTCATTTTAACAAGTCAAATATCCTTTATTGTAGTATATAACATGCTCTATATTTAAACTACTATCAGTTTTGCTATTAATCTTAATAATAATAACCTCACTTTACATTCACCCTTTTTGACCTGTATTCACTTTCGCACACTCAGCTAGCTATTTGCATTGCTTACACTGGCAATTTTAAAATGTCAATTACAGACATTTTAACCTTTGTTTTGTAGTTGGAAGAGAGTATTAAATACATAACATGAAATACAGTCTTTGTATTTTATCTTCAGGTCTTTGGAATGGCTGGTAGTTAAATATACAATGAAACAAGTAAAACATTAAGTCCTTGATAGGATTTTCTATTACAGACCACATGCTTTTCTTTAATGAATGCAAATATTTGCATATACGACTTAATAAACAGCAAAACAATATACTGATTACTGTAGAAAAACAGTGTGTTCACAAACTCTCCTTCAAATGAATCCTTATTTTAGCTTTAATAAACTTATGATCTAGTTTCATACCCAAAATTTAAACTTCTTCGAGCATTTGATGTCACACTGATTCTATCTGTTGATGGACTTGGAATCACATGGCGTCCTGGAGACATTTTCTTTACTTCCCAGGCTAATGAAGTAGGTCTGCAAATTCCGGAAAGAAAAGTTTAAAACTAAAATCAGCAATAACTATTCCTCTATCACCTTAAAGGAAAAAGAGCACTGACAAATGCTATAAATGAATACCATCAAATCTAGTAATGTATCTTAGCAATTATTTCTACACCAACTTAAAACCATATTAGCCAGACCCATATCAAAAATAACACATACTCTCAGCACTACAGTGCTTATTTTAAATGTTAGTGTGGGACCAAACATCAAACCAACCAGTTAAAAGGAAAGGATCAGGGGTAGGACTGGAAAAACCCTCTAGTTCTGGTGACAATAACAATGCACATTCAAGGCCACACCATTTAGGGTACCCTACATTTTCCCATCCCATGTAACAGAGCACTCAATACAGTCTAAATGCTTCTTTGGTTAATATAGCTATCAAATATCTACAGTACATAAAAAATTTTAGAACTAACCAAATATATCACCACCCACTTCTCCTATTATAGTACTGATGTACCAAACTTTATCAGCAGTAACATTTACTGAGAAATGTATACTTACAAAGATCAGGCTGACTGAACAGGCTGACTGAAGTTAACTGCCACTAACTGCCATAAAATGTTCCCATCCAAACAGACAAGGTTTGAGGCAGAAGTCAGGGTAGCAGTTTCATTATGCATCTCATTGAACCTGATGTTATTTTCTTTTTTATTTTTAACTCTTGCTCCTGAAGCTATCTGATTACATGAAAATTACAACTAGCAACTAAAAAGAAAATCAAACCTGTAGATCCCAGTGTTGGTGACGACAGATTCAGAAAAGCACTTACATAAATTATTTTTAACTGGTTCCAGCAGTACTAGCAGGATTAACAACCTGTAATCAACTAGTAAAACCACTCTGTCACATTTTGTCTACTTGTTGTCTCTACCTAGGCACATGAATGATTTAACTCACTACCTAAAACAGGAAAAGGGAAGAACTAGAGCATATCACTGGAGAGGTGCTCCAGCCCTCTGATCATCTTCGTTGTGTCCCCTGGACTCACTCCAAGAGGTCCACATTCTTCCGATGTTGGAGGCTCCAGAGCTGGATACAGTACTGCAGGTGGGGTCTCACCAGAGCAGAGTAGAGGAGGAGAATCCCCTCCCTTGACCTGCTGGCCACGCTCCTCTTGATGCAGCCCAGGATGCAGCTGGCTTTCTGGGCTGCAAGCGCACATTGTCGGCTTACGTTGAGCTGCTCGTCCACCAGTACCCCCAAGTCCTTCTCCTCGGGGCTGCTCTGAATCCATTCTCTGCCCAGCCTGGATTTGTGCCTGGGACTGCCCCGACCCACATGCAGGACTTTGCACTTGGCCTGGTTGAACTTCATTTACCTTCTAAAGTCAAAACTCAGTCACCAAGGCAAAAATTCAACACTAGGCACAAACTGTAACGATGTAATCAGTTTTACCTTTCTGATACTATACTCCCAACCTCTTTACCATTTCCAGCAAAGCTGTTCACTGATAACACTACTAGGGAGGATAAAATCCCTTTTATGTCCTCACACTATTTCTCTCCAAAAAGAAAATTTCCTTTCTGATATCCCAAATCCAATATTAAAATTGGTTCTGTTTGCTGAATTTCTGCTACAAAATGAATTTTACTATGATAGCATTTGGTTGTAGATTAAAAAAAAAAAAACATACATAAATCTAATTACCTGCTTTGAGCATCAGCTTTTTCTAGCTTCTCCTGTAGCTGTATCCAGTCAATCAATGCTTTGAAGTCCCTGACATAGTTATCAAGCATCATCAGGACCTCCTGAAAAGCAACCATCACATCAACCTTTGTATTTAAAAAACAAACAATCTCCTCACCCCAATAAAGGAACCCAAAAGAAAGTAGGAAATTTACTAATCTGTAGCTGTCATATAAAATAAAAACAGTCTGAGAACAAAAAAGCCCAGATAGTTAAGATTTTTATGTGAATAAACATTAAAACATTTATCCTACGAAAAAACATGCACATTTTCTAAGATCTCCGTGAGCACCAATGTCTAAAGACAAAATAGCAAAATTTGTCAAGAAAAGAATTCCTAACGTAAGTATCACTGTTTCAGGATGTTGTCAGAGTTGTTATCTTTTAAAATATGCTGAACACACAATCAAATAAGCAAAATTGTCAATAAAACCCAAGAGACCTGCAGAAGACTAAAAATGTCATGATTAATCTGTTTGTGAAGTAAAAATACACAAAGCTACACAAAGGTAACTGCATCAGATGGAGGGAGTTCCTTCTAGAGAATGCTGGGATCCCTACGTTACGAAAAAAAATAGTTCTTTCGCCTCTGAAGTTCAGCAAACTGTATCTGTTCCTATGGATTTTCAAGTGCATAGAACTTTCAAATGATACCTGCTTGTACGTGGCAGATTAATGAGAGACACTCTATTGCCATGAGATATTATCAGCACTATTGGACTATTAAAGCAGTTTTTAATCAAAAAGACTCTTATGGTGATATCCTGAGAGACAAAAAGAGTGCAGCATTATACTTGGTTTATAAAATCATCACATTTGACATGAACTTACTGAGAAATACACAAGATAAACTGCAAGTTTAGGTTCTCTTCTCTGATCAGCACACCTCAGCAGGTGGAAAAGTGTCACCAATGGCACATTCTTGTCTATGGAGTAATTACATGTCCAGACCTTACAACTCCAATACCCAGATTATACTTCTTGACCATTACAAACCAATTAATTTTTTACCACTTTAAAAATTACTTTTGAACTATACAGAGTTATCAAAGAATTTATGCATTTTTATGTGAATTAATCACTGACAGCTGTAGTCATGAACATATTTTATGGCTGGAAAGATTTACACATTCTCATAAAATAACATAACTAAGAGGGATCTTAAGAGTAATCCAGTTCACTCCGTAACTCCTGGATAGGATTAAACACCCACTGTCAGAAATGATGTGGGCATGCTGGAGTTTTGTTCAAAATATCGCAAAATCTTGACTAAGTAGTTAGATCTTGTAAATTATGTGTTAGTCTCTAACAAACAAAAGGAACTGTTATGAAAAGACATATAAAATTAACTTGACTGCAGACTGTATCAGGAAGAAATTCATAGATTAAATGCCAGTGGCTGAGCAGCAGGGAACTAAAAGACTTGTTTCTGATAAAAATATCCCTAACTTTCAGAAATTATTGGCTGTATCTACTGAGTTCCAGTTTGGTCAAATGTGCCAGTGTAGTAACTATAGTAAGGTCAGATTACACAGAGAAACAACAAACAATTAAAAGGTCATTTGGGATCCTGCAGTCTTTACTCAGGCAATCCTGCCATTTTTTCACAGCAAAGCAGTGAAACTAAAATTAATTAAACTTTTAGCTTTGTTCCCTGAACAAACTATATTTATCTACTGTCTCTGGTAGAGAAAGGAGCAATTCTTCACCATGCAAGAAGCTAGGAAATCACTTATATTCCACACAGAAACTCAAAAATAATTTACTGAATGTGATAGGAAACACACAGCCAACAGGCATAAAGCACCTTCTCAGCAGAGCCGATTATCACCCAACAAAGCACATTAATGCATTTCTAGAGAAGATAGTTCAAAATCACGTCAATCTGAAACAGAAGCTTTCACAACTAATCTTTCAAAGACAAGACAAATGTCTACTGTGCTGATGACAACATGTTCAAAGTAATAAAAATCCACAAATGGAACTTGAATTCAATGAAAACTTACATCAGCTTCACATCCAGAATTTAAAATATAGATAGAATTTGATAGTATAAAGAAAAACACTTATGACAAAGTGTTGCTGTTTTGCAAATTCTTCACTATGTCAAAGTCATTCCTGCTGGTATTACGGGAAATTTTCTGCTCAAAGCAAATAATTATTATTTAGAAATATCTGGGGAACAATTACAAAGGAAGATGCATTGGTTCTTAAGTGTCTAACTACAAATTTTAACAGTGAAAACAGTAAAAACACTCTACTACAGTACAGGTAACTAATGCACATTTCTGTAACATCACATCCCGTTCATCTTTACTTTTAATTGTTCTTTTAATAGAAAAAGGATCTCTAATGGATGCAAAATGCTTTTTCATACAAAACTACATGGATGATTATTCATTTTGTTTACAACAAATGCAAGTTGGAAAGTCAACTTCAGTTTTACATAGGTACCCTTTGAACTAGTACGTATGACAGACCTAGAGCATATGCTGGTTGTTAAATGGGAAAAGCCGCAAGAAAGTCAAACACAAGGGAAATCAAACAGAATATCTCTGCTGATGCAAAAGTTGCTCTTTGTTTTGAAATACTCCACAAAAAAAGCTAACAAAATCTTTCTTACAAGGCAGTTGGTTTACAGCACCAAAATAATTCATAAGGAAAGTCTGCTACAAGAAATGAACAAGTCAAGTATTTTAGCCAGTTCTTTATTCAGTTTCACTAATAAAATTTCAGCTTTCTAATTCAATTCATGTCCATTTAGGTTAGCCCATACTAAGTTGTGCTGACTGCTACTAACAATAAGAGCATAGAAAGCAAAATTTAATTCTGAATCATTTACATTTCAAGTCTGCCACTGAGATATTCCTCACCAAAAAAAAAAAAAAAAAAAGAATCAATCTGAATATGAGTTGTATTTCTGATCTTAGTTGGCATAGGAAAAAAATACAATAAAATGCTTAACCTATTTTAAGGAATGTTTAGCTACACATTATCAGAAATGATCAGAGCAGCTGTAACCCGAGTCATGTTTTACGAACAAGGGAATACAAACAAGACAAGCAGCTGGAGCGGCCCCATATTCACTGATGCACATCTTTCTCCCTAAAGCTATGAGGGCCATTTTGTCAAGCAGGATGGAGCAGAACAAAAGTGGCTCTGAAAGCGCCGTTACAGGCATCCAGATAACTACATATAGATGTACAGCTAAAATTACCAATTAGTTTACCAATTGGCTGCAACGGATTCGATTGGTTTGTAATTAATTCTAGTTACTGGCGCATACAGCAGGACGGTTGGCGCCATCCCTTTGTCCTACTGACACTCAATACTGGCGTGCAGGGCTCTGGGGTCCTGGACATCAATACAGCTCTGCAGCTCACCTATGGTTCCGAGTGTAGCAGATATACCCTGTGGTGCTGAAGCAGTGGAAACTTGTACCACTTGAGAAGGTGCTGACAAAAAGGAACCTTTATGAGGTAGGCTACGGCTGCACTAGAGTCAAAACAATTTTAAATCCCATTATTTTTCAAGGTCATATCCATCCCATACGATTTTTAAAGAGCCAGTTCAAGCTAAAAAAGAAAACAACACTGTTAAGAAACAACACTTAAAGGAAAATCAGTGACATAAAACTCAAAACACTCACAATACAGCTCCTGTTTCTTTCTTCCCTCTGTTCAATTCTCTGATCAACAGTCCTGCGCGGCAAAAAGCTCTTTTTGTGCTTTTCCTTCTTTTCTCCAGCTTTCTATCATTACTTTGGTTTCCATGTATGTATTTATTTTAAAGTTGTACTTCTCACCTCTTCAAACGAGTGATGATATTAATTACTTTGCCATCAAGAAGGACCTAGTCTAATACATAGAGCAGCTACATCACAATAATCCTATATTCCTTAATCAGAACAATATTGACTTGGGTCCTAGATAGGCCTATTATAATCCTTAAAAACAGAAATTCACTTTGTTTGGAAGATACATAATGGCTTCCAAAGGTGGTCACTCTGTTTATTCTCCCACTCTGAAACACGGAGGAGGAAAATAGGGAAGCACGGAAGATTGTACAATTCAAAATAGTAGAATGCGTGTCAGAGAAATTAGCTCATTCACCACATCTGTACATTAGCTTACTCTCAAGGCTAGAAACGTGTGTTTTATTTTACAAACTATGCATACTTTACATTGTTTCATTATCTATAGCAAATATTTTGGATCATGTATTTACCAAAATAAACTCCATTTTCTTCTACAGGAGTACATTTTTAGCAGGCAATCCAAGTTCCTTCTTTCTTTCTTTATTTTTTTAAGGTTAACAGGGTGGTTTAGTAATTTGACACAAAAATTACTTCAAAAAATTCCTTGTAGCCTTTTTTGTACAGTTGAATTACAAACACTTAAAGCCAGCTCTGCTGTTAGGTTAAACAAAGATGATTGCCAAAGTGCTTCTTAAAACTCTGGGAGGGGATGAAAGGAAGCAGCTCCTCTAGCCAAAGGACTCTCACTATACCAACTTCAGCACATGGCAGATAATAGTAAGAAGACTCTAAAACAGATGCAGAGAGGAGAAAATCAGAATAATTTTCCAGTAACTAAAGCTCTCCTGATTGGTATGCCTTTTTAACTGCTCTCCCACCAGCCCTGCAGAAGCCACCAAGCAGCCAACTCTAGAGAGTAAAGCTGCAGGGACACATGGCCTCTCAGACCCAAATGTGAAACGCACCATATCTGGCCTCAGTTTGCTCCTCACCGATTCACCCACAACATGACAGCCATAATCCTCTGTCTGCCAAGGATGTCCTCCTGAGAAGCCCAACCGTTCTCAAAGTAAATTTTCTCCACAGGAATGAATGTAGTGGTCAGAGGGAACATACAGGGACTTAATCACAAAATTTATTTACACAAGGAATATAAATATATATATATGATGCAAAGGATGGACAGGTAAGAATAGGATTATCCCAACTGGCAACTAGAAGAGAAGCTAGCTTTTCAGTAGCTGCCTTTTCAGAATTGATTACCATTCTGAAAGATCCCATCCATTTTCATCCGTGAGACTGAATGCCCAATCATTACCCCATCTTCCTGTCCTTCACTGTTGACTTCAATGATTTTGATTCATCTCCAGAAGATCACAACAATGAAAATGTAAATGTCCAAAAAGAGATAGGAGGAATGCTCACAAAAGATTTTCATTTGCCATTGACTGTCACAGCACAGTCGCAGGCTATTTAGAAAGAGACGTAAACATACTCTTCCTAAATAACTCCAAACTCAAAACCAGAAGACATGTATTTTTTATAACTGAGTGGTAAGTGGTAGCCAACATACTTCTGATATATTCCACCTGCAGAATTAGACCTTCTTAAACAATTTTAATATGTATTCCATAAAAGCGTATTGATCTGAAAGACTGTCTTGTGAGAAACGCAGAAAAGGAATTATACGTCTGCTGATACGTAAATCATCGGCTTAGGCCTTCAGAGAAACTCATAATCACCTTGGTTTTACGGAATAATAAGAAAAAAAGATTCAATCATATAAAAGAGAGTTCATTTCATGCTGAAATTCTCCTAACTGAAAATGTTCTAGAGGTTCAAAGAATGAAGACATCAGTAGAAGGTATTAGGTTAATGCTCAAAATGGTTACAAAATTGATAGGAATACACTTAATAAAGGACTCTACTGGATAAATAATTAGCAGTTAAAATTATTTCAGTGTAAAAAGCAAAAGAAGCTGAATAAACCTGAACTAAAAAACATATTTTGCAGTTTGAGGTTTGTTTTTGCTTTTTTTTTTTTTTAATTTCTTCAGAAAGCCAAGATTTTTTTCATCCAGAGTGTCCTGGTTTTGGCAGGGATGGAGGGAACCCAGGACACTTAAAAAAGAATAATGTATCTAAACAGAATACTTAGAGGCCTGACTTGAGGAAACAAATTACTTTATAACTGTTCTTGGCATACCTTTCTTAGGATTTGTACCACTAGAAGGAAAGAAGTGAAATTCACCTATAAAAAGTTATCTCTTCCAAAAAGCCTTAAGTATCAAACCCTGACTCTATTTTTTCCTCCCTGGAATCAGGTACTTCTCATATTTGTAAATCTGAAAAGTATGAAAACAAGCAAACAAACAAAAAACTTATCCTCCAAAAAGAGTAAAATGGTCAGAATTGAATTGGTTCTTAATAGCAAAAATAGAATCAAGATCCTGTTTGGATCTCCTTGACCATTACATTGAATTATTGCAGATTTCCTTGTCATTGAAGTTAGGAAAATCCTGGTTTTTCTACCTTCAGCTCCAACATGTGTAGAAATAGTTTTATTTTCTTGGCTGCCTAAAAAGCCAGTAATGATCAGCACAGACCATGGGTCTCAGGCTGCATGCATAGATTGCAATCATTAGAATTGGCATATCTGGAAGCAAAACCAGCCCTCACAAGGCATTCTCAGCAAGAGACCCTAATGAAGTAAGTTCCCCTCTGCTTCTGGGAGGTCTTCAATCAACTCTAACTCTCTCACAGATATCATCCTGCCTGGAAGGCCTTAACTAAAGTTGTTTCAGCTGGTTCTTTCATGTAATAACATCATGCAATGTTTCAAGTCTTTTAAGGGAAAGGCTTTACCCAGCTCTTTAAGCACCTTGTGCTGTCTATGAGAATCAGAACAACAGAACTCCATTGCTGAATTTTCCATTTTGTAAGAGGGAATAAGAATCTCAAGCAGAATGAAACCGTTTTCACTGAACTACACTGAAAGCAAACTGATTTAAGAATGTATCTGTAAGCATTAGAAACAAGGACAGAAACCACCCTTGCCAAACTTTAGTGAAATATACCAGTAAGTAAAGCTAGGTGGAAAGACAAAAGTTTGTACAAGCATTAAGTAATGCTAAACAGCAACTTTGAAATAATATAAATCTAAATTTTTATATAATAAAATTCAGCTTTTTTTTTTAAAGAAAAAAAAACCAGCTGAAGCCATTAACTCATCCTAGGAGAAAAAATTCCAACGATTACATTTGAAGTAGTTTGAGATTCTTGTAGACTTACTGTATCCTTAGCTGCTAGACGCAGTTGCTCAGACTCTATCAGTAAGAATTTTACCTATGTGTGTAGTGTGTTCTTTTTTAAAATTAATTTTATATATAGAAAGTCAATTGCTGAGACACCTGAAGACTATACAAGAATAGCAGCAGTAGATGTATTTCTCTGTTGCATTAACCAAAATTCCATTGTCCAAAATTGACTAGAGAATCTGCCTTCCTCTATCCACAAACAATTTTGGGCTTAATTCCTTTTAGCATACAGAAAGATATTTAAAGGCATTACTAATTCTTTTCTGCCCAAGCTTGTCACCCAAATCTAGAAAATACTAGACAATAAAACATTCATATAAATATTAGACACACAGAAACCTAGCTAATGTACAAAACACACAATTTACATTTTGAAATATTGACGGTTATAGCCAAATCTATTAGAATATACCTAATCTTTGTCTATCATTATTGCACAAACTGATTTACAGACAGTAAGATGCATAAACTTGAGAACCCTTTATTTATTTTAGAAATAATTCAACCATGTTCATTATATCAAAGTCATATATTATATATATATATATATATATAGACATGATTTGACAGTTCTTAATTCCAAATCAATAGCAAAAGACCAACTTCAGCAGTGCCCAAAGCTGAGCGAAAATACACACAATCACTGATCCTCTTACACACATTTCCACTGTTTGTATCCTCACCACAACCCTTTCGTCTGCAGTTTCAACCACAACCAGTCACTAGAGCCCTTTCCGATTTGGGAGCATCAAACATTATCTTCAGTGACAACGTAATCAATAAAACTATACCAACTTGTAAGACTACAAGAGAGCAAAAGGCACAAAATAAAAAATAAACACTTTTATACTGGGTTAATACGAAGGTTTTAAAAGCCAGAAGTTGTCACATTTCATTTTACACAGGTCTTCTTTTAAGATAATCTTTATACAACTAAAATGTTTCAATAGAACAGCAAACACCTATTTGATCAATACATCAAGTTTGAGGAGATACCACTTAAAAAGCTGAAATTAAGGAAGTTTTTGATAACATGGATTTATCTTAGTAAAGAGGATTTTTCAAAATCCCACTTAATAAAAAAAACAAAGGAAAGGTTACCAGTTTAACCATTTTGATTCCTTATTTTGTATTGTTTCCCACATATGTCTAGTAGTATAAATAAAAATGGCACCTCATGAGAAGAGCTAACAAGATATTCTGTCAAATGAGTTTGGAAAGTAAATAGAAGAATGTGGTAATATGCAAGTCCCATTTATCAAAATCAGCTCAGTTCTTTAATTATAGCAGAAATACATTAATCAATTTTCAACTGAGCTGTTGTGTCTGTTGGTATTTCTTGTAACATTTTGACCACTAGATACTTTTCTATGCAGTGTAAAAAGGTGGCAAAAACAGCACGAAAATGAAGCTAATCCATTCTCTTGTTTAGAATGAGCTTCAGTAAAAGTTTAGTATAAATGGAATTTTCATCTTAAAAATTAAAATACTCAAAAGACCAGTACTTCCACATAAAAATGGAAAAAGCATAAGAATTAGCTTAACTCCTCCTGCTCTAAGCAGAAGGAAAAAACCCCACAACAAACTATTAAGGAAAAAAAGCCCACGTGGTTCTGCAAACTGTGGATCTAGTGGAGCCTGTTTTCCCATTATCTCCCTACTGGTTTCTCTGGTGCCAGAAATGACATAATGACACATATTTCAATTAATTCTTGTTTTGAAAAACCCAACAAAACAAAAAACACCACCACACACAATCTTTCTTCTGTCAGTTGATGCATTCATGTTCCCTTGTTCTCTTTCTGCATTCCCTTGTGTCTCATAAGGATCGAGTGCCAGTTTTTTCCACAATGAACC
Source organism: Chlamydotis macqueenii (assembly GCF_036417535.1). Taxonomy (NCBI): domain Eukaryota; kingdom Metazoa; phylum Chordata; class Aves; order Otidiformes; family Otididae; genus Chlamydotis; species Chlamydotis macqueenii. Next base: position 17,666,563 of record NC_141567.1, on the reverse strand, counting down.
TTAACAGGATATCTTCTTCCAAGCTAGTCACCCACTCTGATGAAATCTATATTGACTAAATTAATTTACATTGGTCCACTGATATTAAAAGTTATGGCAGGGACGACAGAAAATCATGGATACACAGGGACAGGCAAACTCCATTGTATAACTGCGTTAAACCTAGCCTCCTAAGTCCAAAATCCTAAGAAAAGGATTACACGCATTGTAGACGTTGTTTTCCCACCAATGAAGCTTAACGTGCTTTGCCACACCACATCTGCATTATTGGTGTGCTGCCGACGGCAGCAGAGTTAGGGAGACCACACGGAATTCGTATTGCATCTCATGTTACGCCATTATTCAAACGTGCCTCCTTCAGAGGCATAAAATCACTTTGCATTCTCCCAGTCCTGCACATCCAAGCAGTCGGAGTCGTCCCTGGAACAACACGCAGAATTTTGCTACAGTCATCTTCACTGCAACAGGGGACACCCAAGCTGACACAAAGCAGGGAATCCAGACTCTGGTCATTTCTTGAGTGTTTGCAGGCAGCAAGAAAAGGCAAAACCTGAGATCTGACCAGCACGATCAGAGCAGTCCATACAATGTATGAAACTCAGTGATTCCAAGTAACATGACAGCAATGTTTATAGGACTACCAAAGCCCATGTATGTAGTACCAAAAATATTCTATCCCTGTCTATTAAGAGTTACGTAAAGCGCCCACTTCAAAAGACAGAAGTTAGCAGACTCTGCTGTAAGTGATTAGCTAGAACACACTGACAGCTTCAACTCTGGCAGAAACTGGACTGTATCTGTCAACAATAATCACCCTAAAATAAATAATGACAAGAAGAGAATTGATAAAAGTGAAACACTATTAGTAAAAATAATTCGCAAAACTCAACAGTTCTATACTTTATAGCTTAATTAACAGAAATTTTAGTAGTTCATCAAAAGAGTAATTATCAACATTTAACAGTAATCTTTAAAAGAAAATCTCACAAATAAAACCATAGCACAAACACATATTCCAGCTACTCAGGTAAGGCACTTTTTTGTGCTGAGAAAATACCTTTTAAAAGGTAAAAGCAACATCAATGTTCCATAAGTTTTACAACGCATGACATTGGACTCCCTTGCTAACTCATTTTTGGGTTTCTTCCACCCCTATTTTTCAAACAAGTAATCTGATACACACAGATACATACATCATTGTCAAGCCTCTATTAAAATGAAGACCTTTCACTTAGGCTATGTAATATCGCCGCCCGAGAACAGATGCTGAATGATATGTAACCCCCAAAATATGTGATAATGATACAAATATGCTTCTGTTCTTTCAGTCACAAAAGTTTAAAATGGTAATCTAATTACAATGCAAGGCTGACTGATTTTCTTAAACCAAAAAATTCTCCAGAGAAGTTTCCTGAGCAGGAAGACAGTTCAGTAACAAAATGTTAAATTGTGTTAGCCCAACCAGCCATTTGGAAGCCTCCAGCTACTGTTCAGTTTTCAAACCTGCTTTCAATGAAATGTATTTGTACGCTAATCTCAAAGTCAATTTGGCAGTGTCTGATTACAGCAGAGCACTAGATGCATATGATAAGAGAAATGTTTACTTAAATTGATATATGTAACTTTTTACAGTGATTACATAATCATTTCCAGAATGTGTTGAGTTTTCAGCCATGTTTAACATGAAAACAGAAGGCGTATCTTTAACATTTCTTTTACAATGTATTCTTCTGGTTTCTCTTAATGCTTGCAATAAATCCCATTTCTAAAGAAGAACTGATTGTTATTAAATTACAATGGTCTTTCTACAGATCTACTAGAAAGTCATCATAGCTTGTGCAACTGTTTTACATTTTGCTACAAACACAGGTTATCTGAAATTAGGAAAAATGTCTTATAGCGACATCCCAACCAGACATTGGTTATGGCTGATCACCAACCACTTTCCTAACACTGCAGAGGGAATTAGAAGAGCAACAACTATCACTGCAAAAAGGGAGCAACATATAATTAAGCTACTTAATAGGAAGCAAACAAATGTGAGAGAGGCTGAATCACAACAGTGCCACCTACAGTAAAGAACATTACAGGGAAAAAAAAATCAATGTCCAGTTAGAAAATTAACAAAATCAGAAGTAAACAAAAACTGATTTCATAAAAAACCTGAGATCTAATAAGATCATGTACTTCACTACAAGTTTTATACACTTCAAAAATTAGTCACTAAGATGAAGCATCTTCTTAAATCTGAGTAAGTACGTCATCAATTTTCCTATTTACAAGCCTTCACTAAATACAAATCAAAAACTAACATGTTTCTGAGGCTCTAATTCCTCATTTGGCTTTTTTTTTGTAAAGAATAAGATCAGAGCCATGTGACAATAGGCAGAGAATAGCTGAAGACTTACCTTGCACTCCACTACACTCTGGTCCGATTCACATGTAACATAGATTTCATCAACTGCCCGTCTAAGATTGTCAAACAGAAACGCCCAGTATCGAGCTCGCAGATCGACTTTTCGAGGCTGTCTTGTTTTTGTTGGGCTTTTATCAAAGTTTTTATCTCCAGCTGCTGCTGATGCTAATTTACAGTCTATGGTAGCACTCTGGAAAAAAAAAAAAAGGTACAACAGAAAAGCAAAACAACAAACAGAAGTATGGTAAGAGCTGGGCTTCTGTGCAACACACATTTTTTCAACACGTTCAGACATTCGTAAACAAGAAATTTCTCACTGAAGAAGATTACATCACCCCACTGACTTGAGTTTTTTTAAAAAACACACTGTCTTATATCAAATACATGCAGCAGCTATGTAGAACTAGATTCTTTGACATTTATAATGTAACATCCGTACTGCACAACAGCACAAGATATTCTGCCTCTTAGCACATTGGAAAGTTACATTTTCTGATTACATATCCTGTATTACTTATTCTGACAAGTATGTGCATCCAAAGATGAAAATAACATTTTATTAATGATCACACCAGCAATATTCCACCACAGTTAAATTCTATTACCAAGACATCACATACAACTCTACTGGTTTTAAACCTTCATTCTAATATATGAGCACTAACGCCAGTGAAATGCTGATGTGACTAGCCCCTTGTTCGATACGTTATGGCTATACTGCAGAGGAGACGCCAGAAAGCACTGAATCCATTACGAAAGGAAGCCTTCACACTTTAGAAGACTTCTTGTACTAAGATTTCCTCTCACCATATTGTTAACATGGAAAGCTCAGTTCAAGGCAATGTAAGGGCTGTGACAATGAACGAAGTTGCTCCTACTTACGCCAAGTCTGAAAGTGTCCTCATGCTGCTCTAAGCCGTAATTTAACAGCTTTAACTACAACAAATCTATTGCTTGATTTTTAGTGTTAATACGCAGGCTGATTGATCTAGTACCACTCTGCTGCACAAAGGCAGAGAACTGCCAATATGCTAAATGTGATTGGAGCAGAGAAGAAAACATTCCACTGTCTTCACAAACGCTGGCATGGACAGGAATCGCTATGGACCTACCTGGAAGTACCGTTATGCCACCTCAGTGTTACATATCTGTTGACATTGTGCATTCAGGTTAGTCACTCGTATAGGGATATGTCTCCTTGACAGAGATACGCCGTCACTTATCTGCTCAGGGTATTCCAAAAGATTCTAAAGCATGCCTATTTGGCTGGAAACACCAAATCAGCACTTAGCCCCACGACACTGTCCTTAGTAAACTTGAAATTCTCTCCCACAACAAAAAACAAACAGAAAAATCTGCTACCATGCCAGATGTCTATAAACTTCTGCATTCCATAGTAGCCAGGTGGACAAGTGCCTCCAATAAACCCAAAGCGACGTCGAACTGTGTGCCACTTTGTGATGGAGGTATCAGCTATGTGGTGCAACAGTCTGCCTTTTTTATTTTTTCTTCATTACTGCATTCATTTGAATAGCACCTTTAATGTAGTCTTCATGTACTGTTCCACTGTGGCACAGATCTCCAGAAAATCAGTTCTTACTGGAGTACACTTGTAGGGATTACAGCAAAATCCCATTCTAAAAACTCTGCTTTTGGTGATTGAATAAAAACAACCAAAAACAACATTGCACACGCCAGTACTCAGAGTTTATAATTAAAATATCTCATTACTAACTAGAAATACTGTAAATAGCAGAACAACTGACTGAGATTCAAGCCTTTTCGTCCACTATGGAAAAAGCTGGGAAATAGTATTTCTTTGTGTCAAAAGGAGAATTTAACGGCAGGTAACTTTATACTTGGAGACAGAGAATTCTTACAGAAAAGTAATTTTAAGACCACAGGCAACATAAGGTAATCAGGAACTGTAGCATGGGTTTTGGCGGACTTCTCAATGGAAGTACTTTTAAGGAAGAGCTGTAATAATAATTTTATGATGAAATATATAGAATAGACACCCAAAGATTTTACAAGGTTTAGAGAACATTTTCCTTATTCTCCTTAAGAGGATCTTTGGTTTATGTGGATTCCTCTTGAATTCCAGCAAATTGTGCCTAATCTACAATAAGTTCCCTGCATATTTAGGAAATATGTAAATGAACTTGTATTTCTCATGCTCAAATTACAGAATGGGAAAGTAGGCAATAACCAAATAATTTTTCAACTATTGTATATAAACAACTTTCTTCTCTAGATTTTAGGGGCCCTATTTCACAAATTCACACCATGAACACAGCTTCCCATTACAAGGGAATTGAACCCTAACATGAAGATAGAACCTGCCAAATTGTTCAGCAAATTCCAGAGCTCTGTTTCTTCAGCAGCCTCTCTCTCTCTGGGTTCTAGTCTGCTTATTGTCCCAAGTGCTCTGACCACCTGTACTACACAGGATTAAACACAGCAAATTCTGCTTTGTAATTAAGGAATTAGACACAAGGCTGACAAAATGGTTATGCTCTCACCTGTGTTTTTGTTCAGATTATATTTTTTCTGTAAGAAGGGGAAGAATGGGAATCTGATTTACTACAATCATACTAACATCTCTGCTACCCTTACATATATCTCAAAATGCTCTAAGTGTACTCCAGATGAACCCCAGCTAATGTATGCACGAGAGATGTTCAGAAAAGATGCATATCATAAACAAGCAATGATGAATTTCAGGAGGGTTTCATATGTCAGAACATTTCATATTTTTTCTTCTATGACATGAGTCAGCTCTTAAAGGACTGCTTGGACAAAAGATGCTCCTTAGCTGAGGCCTTGTATATAAACCTTTAAAGAAAAGCTTGTACTGGCTAATTTACAGCTGCTTTAAAATTCAGTTTATAATGACCCAACCTTAACCTACGAATCATAAATAGCTGTATTAAAATAACCATGTTACCTTTTGCTGCCTGTATTTATAAAATGTGACCTTGGTAAAGTGATGAGGTTTCTACTCATTCAGCTAATATTTTTCATATAAAGGATCACTTGTTCTGGAATGGGAACCATGCATATTATGCACTATTCAAAATATACATTTTCAAATGTATCTTTAAGATAGTGTCGCGGAGTATGTTTTGATATTTAGCAATAAATATTATTCATCTAGTCTATCTGGCATCCATTTATGATCCTTCTAATACATCAGCCATATCTGACTTAGGAGAACAGCACTGAACTGTGTTAATTGCAGTTCCATTGTTACCCCTGTAAGCAGATTTCCAATGTCTAAGTAAAACCTAAGCAATATTTACAGTCACACATATTCCAGCAGAACACCTTTGAAAGGATGCAAATCCCTAAACTACCAAATTTCTTGTAAACACAATCACACAAGCAGATAAGCATTAAGCTGGCAGTTAGTTAATAGAAATAATATTTTAAGTTCCTGACACAAGTCAGTTCTAACACTGTACATTCAAATTTGTCACAGTCTGATATCTGCCACTCAAGGAAATAGAAGTCAATTTTCAGAGAAGAACTCAAATTGTGTCCCATGTTTGGCACTTCAGTCTCCAGAAATTCCATGAAAAAAAGATCAAACTCAGCAAGCTATTTTGAAACTTAATCAAGTTTGACTGGCACCAGCTTTTCTGAAATGAAAGCCAGTAGTCACTCAAGAGTTGCAGCAAAGACTACTTTTAACATCAAGATGCTACTAATATTTTACTACAGACTGCTATATCCTGTACAAATGTTTAATGCAAACACCAAAAAATTATCAAGATTTCTGAGTTAATCTGGATATTTTCCAGAAGAATCTTTACCTCTAAGCATCTTAAGTAAATTTTCTAATTAATCAAACTAATCTTTCACTGTGAAAAGCAAGAAATGCTGGACTAGGTACAGACTTTTCAAGACTGTAGTTTCTGTGCCAATATACTGCTATAACTTTATTATTCTTATTCATCCTTCCTGGAATTAAATTTTAATTAAACAGTATTTATTAGAAGTATGTACTTTTCACCAGATCATATTTTTCAGTGTCGTGCTCAGGTTGAGAGTAATGCAATAGCAAAACCCAGTTTCCAGAGATGATCACCACTTGACCTCTCTGGTATTCTGAGCGAACACACGGGCACAGGACAAAATATTTCTAACAGTGTAGTCTCAAGAACAATAAGGCAATGATCCCACACCTTCACCAAGAAAGAACGATGCCCAAGCCCCAGACTCCAAGTGCATCCTTGAGTCTACTGCTTCCAACTAAGACTTTGGCTAGTAATTGAGACACAAGCCTCTGTCCCCTGGCAAAACACAAGGACACAGAATTAAGCTTTTCTGAGCAGAGTTCTAAAGCTCCAATCCTGCAAATTTCTACAGATCATTCTTAACTGGATATAAGTACTTACTTCTGAATCTTCTAAGTGATCTCAGAGCCCTTAGCATTTGACAATACACTTATCCAAAACTTAATCTACGTTCAACAACTTTGCAACTCATCGCACGTTACAAAAAAAGAAAACACAAAAAAAACCCAACAAAACAAAAGGAAAAATCAATCATAGTGTTTACAGGCTCACAAAAAAATAGCTTGCCTTGGCCTCCTCCCACCCTCAATATGCATGCTTACCCAGAGTGTGATGATGGCTTATATAGACATCATCTAGGAGGCCTACACTGAAGCTTGTCCTCACTAGAACAACAAAACCCACCCAAGAATGGCAAAGATTCCATGGGGCTAGTTCATATTATTTCACTTGTAGTGACAGTTGAAACCTTTAACTGTGGAAAATGCAAAGCTTTCTGTGCCTTTGACATTAAGAAACACAGGAATATTCCTTCTTATGTCTCAAGTAACTCTGTGAATGGTGAAAGTGACATTAAAACTGAAATTTTTAATTCCCCCGCCCCCCCCCCCCCCGAAATAGTTTCAGTAACTAGCCTTGGAGTTCTGGTAAGTATGAAGTGTATGTTTATCCTCAAGATGCCAAAATTTATTGCAAGTAGATTTGCCAGTACCCTACCAAGAGGAAGATGAGGTTGATAAGGTCATATGAAAGAGTTCTTGTAAGTTTATTTTCTTGAGATTAGTGCCCCATTTACATACATCTACAGGAAAATGAAAACTGAAGGCTCAACAAAAGTAACAAAAAAAAAGCCAATAAATTACAGCAATATCCAGTGTCTGAAATGCAGTAGAAATAAAGATGCTGAATGTCAAATTGAAGTGCCAAGATGCACACTCAGCAGTTCATTTCAAACCTTGATTGCATCCACTAGGAATGCACTGCTTCTGCAATATAGTTTTAGTATAGCAATCCCACACAGAGCCACTGAGTAACAATCAAGTATTCTCCTGAAAACTCAGGTGACTAAAATAGACAGCACCCAAACTATGTAGCGCACTACTCTTACACCCAAAAGGTTCTGAGGGTAAACCCTTACAGGGAGCCCCAAGGACATCAATAGAATTCCACCTTCACAGAACAAGAAAACCAGGATACACAGTGTTTGTAACACAGTAGCACGTGAAGAAAGAACATGAGGTTAATACTTGCTTAACTAAATTGGGAAAACAACATGCCTATGTTTTAGATGCAAATATATCTCTATGCAAGCAGAACATTTTTTCCTCTTTTTTTTTCTCCCCAAAAATAACAACTTCCATATGCCATATTATAAAAATCTGACAGACTGTCTCAAAATACTAAATGGCTAAAGCCATACTAATAGCTAAATCCATTAATCAAAGAAAACCAACTGTTTAAAATACTAAACATATGGAAAGATTGAGATAATACTTTATTAATGTAATTAAGATTGTCACTCATATAGAGAAAAAAAAGAATAAAAATAAGAGCGGTTTCTTCTTGATAGTTCTCATTTGGACTTGCTTTTAAGTCCTAACTCTTGGAAATTTTACACACCTGGACTAGATTTTCCAAAATAGGATATATTGAAATTTTAAATCAAAATTCTTCAGCCATTAAGACAGGAGGTCAGGAAATAAAGCATCTCCTTAAATTAGAAATTGGGCAGAGAGGTAGCCCTTGTATAAGCAGCATGCTTACAGGAAAAATATCCCGTATCATTTTATTGTTGAACAGCACCTTCCTTAAAACAACTTTTGTGCCAAAAAGTCATGCATCCAGAGGTTAGGGAATACCAAAAGTAAAGGCTGAGGAAGATAATCTAAATTCTGGCATTTTTAAGCTTCTGAATACTTGACTTTGAAACTTGTCTGCTTTAAAAATGCAATGTGTGCACAGTTTTATACATGCGCTATTCGGCCAACAATGCATCAGTGACATCACAAAACACTTTTATGTCATAAATTTTATGTCATAACCAAAATGAAAAATGAGCAGATACCTGTTTTGTAGTCTTGTGTGTTCCTTGAGTCACCCTCTTTGTTTTTCCACCAGCTTGCCATTTTGATTTTCCTGCAGGAGGAGCAATTGTTTTAATCAACAATAATTATTTTAATTAGATAGAGCATTCTAAATGCACATATCCCATCTTGCCATGTACTGCTACGGGCACAATTTACCAGTTAAGAGGTTTGCAAATTTGCATATTCCAAATACACATTCCACAGTTCAAATGCGGATAATGCCAGAAAGCACAGAAAACAAATAAGATTACACAGAAAGGCAAGAATTTCAGACTTCCTTCAACAAAGATAACCTACCTCGAAGTGCTCAGTGCCTCTGAAAACTGTATCATTACAATCTACATGTCAAATATTATACTAGTTTTCTGTACAGGTTGAAAAAAGTCTGCTCTTGAATGACTGCTCAATCAGATATTCTTACAGAATTAAAACAAGGAATATCAAATGTAATATACAAATGTAATAACTTAGTCTTTCTCAAACTGTTCAAACAACTTCTCAGTAGATTTATGTATCTTCTTCCAAGAAAGATGGGGAAAAACAGAACTTGGAACTGGATTTACTTCACCTAAATTTAGGTAGTCAAAGGAAGAGAGAAAAACATTCGCAGAGCATGAGTCAGTCTCCTTAAGATTTGAAATGCCTTCCCAAATGTACCTGTCTCCCTCCACTGCCTAGATGAAGTCACTTCAGCAACTACGCTTCCAAAATGCTTTTCAAAATTCCCCCAGTCAGAAAGTATGATTTCAGGTCTCAGTGCTGTGGTGGTGGCAATTTCTTAACTGATTAAGAGTTATCTTTGCATAGATGAATTTGTGTTATCCTAGACCTGACATGTTTGCATTTAATCTTTGAAATTTGCTCAATGATAATTTTTTAAAAGAAAAAAAAATTATCTAACTTGCACAACATGAAAACCACAGGATCCAATTACCAAAAATGTAAGTGCGTAAGAGAAAAAACTAACTACGGCAAGAGTACTGTCTAGCACAGATTACATCTAATTAAAAGTTTTGAGATTATTTAGCTGGATGAAGCCAAGCAAATAAATGCATTAATTGAATATAGTTTCTTCCTAGATCATGAAGCTCATTCTTGAATCTCAGAATTGTCCAGCAGAGTTTTTAACAGTTCTTGGGCCCAATTCCTTAACACAGTCCAGCTGTTTCCCATTGCTCTGGTTATGTAAAGCAGCTGTAAACTTGTCTTAATCAAGGAGTTGTACAGCTGGTTTGCATCACTGGCTGTTCCAGGGAACAAGGCCTTTAATTTTAAAGCAAATTAAAAATTATTTGCTTGATAATTCATTTTTTAAATGCTACATTAGCCAAAACAACAGGTACAAATTAATACATTGACCTCAATTTAGCAGCATTCAGGAAAAAATTTGATCCAGCTCCTGTATGTATAAAAACTTCCTATTCACTAAAAAGCTTAAACTGCAGATCAGTTCCGTGTCAGAATTATGATAACTGAAATATTTCAACCACCGAAGTCTCTCCTCTAAGATTACTGACATTCCGCAAAGATAAGATTTTGAATGCAATGGCATGGAGAACTTGCACAGTGAAAAGGCTTACAAACAAAGACGGGTATGTGGAAACTAATAAAGCGCAGATGAATACACAAAAAAGTTGCAGTCTCTTTAGATTCTACAACAAATAGAATACTAATAGAATACTAATCCATCATCTAAGAACTGGGAAATGTCTGAATAAGTCCCCTGTAAAGACAAAAGCAAGTCTTCAGGAACTTTCTATACAAGGCAGAAACTCGAAGAAAACAAAAATTATGTGAATACCAGGTTTTGCAAACTTTAAAGCAAAAAATGCGTGCAAGGATTAATTTCTTCTTCAGCTGTACGAGCCAAAAAGTTTCCTCTTTCTGCAGCAGTCACATTTCCAAGCTTTATTAAGTCGTCTTCTTCTAACAAACGCCTCTGGTTGTTAGAAGATGTCTTCCTTTCTGCTTTTGTCCTGTTATATTCACAAACAGCGACAATACAAGAGCACTATTCAGTGGTTATGGGGATGTTCATGACTACTGGTATGTAACTATACCATACTAGCGTTGCTATGAGGCGCACAGGAACTCAATGACAGATGAAGGGCATTACTTGCCAGGCTTTTACTGAATTTTAAGGAAAGCACAACAGTAACCAAAGATGATCAACTCATTAGCTATTAAGTTGCCAATGTGAAATATATAAATTAGCAAAGTTTTGCAGCATTCAGGGAGCTACAGTCATATTTTACGCTTGAAGTCCATTTCCCCTCTGTCTGGTAATTAAATATGAAGCACAAAGGGTTTATGATTTGTGAAGACTTCCTGTCACAAAAAGCTGAGGGGCTAATACGTCAAAAAAAAAAATGCCATTGATAAACTATTTTTATACTAACAATCTCAACAATCATCTCTTTCATCTCTCTCTTTTGGATAATTTTACTGATAGGAGAAATGTGGGAATAACCTTTAAATTTAGTAATTAATAGCAGCCCTAATTTCTGTTCTCTCTGTGGCAGAGATCAACTGTGTATGTTGTTTCAGCGCCCTTGACACTGTTCATCATCATGCCTCCAGCAGGAACAATAACAATTTTCAATTATATTTCTTTTAATCTCCTTGAATAGATCTGAGGCTACAACTGAGTACGCATCCTGTTGTTCTGCTCCAGCTCTTATACAGAGCATGAGAAATTTACTCTGTTACTTCTCTTCTTCCATTTTACCTATAAAACCCGTAAGACAGTCAGCCTACATTACAGTGCCATTGCTACATACAACAGCCTGTACTCCAGACTTGATCTTACTGGCCCCAACTGGCGCAGCTGTCCATCTTAAGAAACATTTTCACAAAAATGAGACTTGGATAAGACCCGGTTGCCTGAATCTCATTTAAAGTAAGGCAGAGTATCAGACTAGTCAATTTTTCACAGTTGTAAGACTCTCCTCCCAGGACACAAAGTCAACTGCACTGTTAATTAGTCTATCCAACAGAATCTGCTGCATACCAATGAATCCTGTGACGGAGCATTGTAGTTTCAATAGCTGAAATGTGTTAACAATCACTGCCCCTTCCAGACCACTGCCACCATGTTATGGATTTTCTCATGTCATTGAGGTGTACTCATAACCAGAATTTCAGATCTGACGTAACAAGGGTGCATGCTGCTCCAAAACATGTAATAGAATTACCACCTGCCAATCCAGAACTCCCTCTCCTTTTTAAGGAAACATTTCTTATTGACACAAACTATACATTTCCATTAAGGAAACTGAAGGTTTTGACTGCAATTCTTTTCATTATTGGTCTTTTACCCAATTCCTTTATATAAAATACACAGGTCTTCCAGAGGAAAAGTTAAATGTTAAGAAGGACATAAGCATACGATTTTTAAAGGAAACAGAAAGCATACAAACTAAAAAAATGAGTCCAGCACTATAATTTACCAATCCTCTACAACACTATCACCAGTAATAGCAAATGCCCATACCCTCATTTTCTCTACAGAAAAAAAAAAAATCTCATAATGAGTAACAGTAATAAAATGTTAAATCACACACCGTTACTGCCAAAGCAATACCTCTGAACATTACACGCAGAAGAAACTACACAAAGACAGATTTCTGCTTTGTACAGAAGACTTGCAGGAATGGCTCAGGCAACCCAAACCTTTGGCCTGATTTACACCACCTCTGAAGAAGTTAGAGCTGTCCTAATTCACAATATTGCTGTATCATTCCTTCAGGGACAAAATACATATTGAAAGATCAGCACAAAATGAATCAGAGCTCACCGACACCAACATATATACCCTCTGTGCCAAGAGAAGGGTCAAGAGATAAAGAATCTGGTTCTGCCAGACTTTCATTAGCCACAAGTTCCCTTCCACAGGGAAATATTCCATCAGGCAACTATTATCAGATTCTTTGTATGGTGCAAAAAGGTCACCCTATGATTCAATGAAGAAATTTTAAAAAGAAGAATGCACTAGTGACAAAATGTTTAAAAATTACCATGGTGCTAATATAACCAAAAGAAGGAAATTAATATAGCTACTTGGATTTTAATTATCACACATAACCACTTAATGAAGGCTAAAAAGTCACTTTTCTATTAATTCTTCATGTTTTGGCAGAAAATGTTAGACTTGGAGCAAATACTCATCTACAACACCACCACATTTCATTTTTTTAAGGAGAAAGTCTTACTTGAAAGTTTCTAAGAGAATATTACAAGCAAAACAGTATTAAAAAATAACAGAGTCTTTACACAGAAATTGAATCAACTCACAAGTAGCTAAAAAATAGTTAGAAATTTAATTCTGGAGACAGAGTATCAGACTAGTGAATTTTTCACAGTTGTAAGACTCTCCTTCTAGGACACAAAGTCAACTGCTCCTTTTCACATACACTCACTCATACTACTACCTTCCCCAAAAGTGTAATTCAGAATCCACAAATACTTTGGTCCCCAATTCTATTCTGCTTAAATGATGAATGTGACTAGTCTAACAGTACCAATGGATCTATTAACACACTCATGAACATGCAGGCAACCGTAAGACTAGCAAATAGGTAAGTGCATCTTCTGGAGACAGATGTAAATGAAGGTGCCAGAAGAATACAGCACTGGCCCACTTACGGATCCACACACTCATGATAATCATAGAATCACAGAATAGTCTGGGATGGAAGGGATCTTTAAAAGCCATCCAGTAGAACCCCCCTGCAAGGAGCAGAGACATCTCCAACCACACCAGGTTGCTCAGAGCCCCATCCAACCTGGCCTGGAATGTTTCCAGGGATGGGGCTTCCACCAGCTCTCTGGGAAACCTGTGACACTGTTCTACCACCCTCATTGTAAAAAATTTTTTCCTTACCTCCAGTCTGAATCTGCTCCTTCTGGTTTAAAACCATTATCCCTTCTCCTATCACAACAGGCCCTGCTAAAGAGTTTCTCCCCATCTTTCTTATAAGCCTCCTTTAGGTACTGGAAGGCGACTGTAAGGTCTCCCCAACTCTCTCAGCCTATCCTCATAGGAGGGGTACTCCAGCCCTCTGATCATCTTCGTGGCCTCCTCTGGACTCACTTCAACAGGTCCACGTCCTTCTGATGTTGGGGGTTCCAGAGTTGGACGTAGTACTCCAGGTGGGGTCTCACCAGAGCAGAGTAGAGGGGGAGAATCACCTCCCTCGACCTGCTGGCCACGCTTCTCTTGATGCAGCCCAGTACATGGTTGGCTTTCTGGGCTGCAAGCGCACATTGCCGGCTCATGCTGAGCTTCTCGTCCACCAGCACTCCCAAGTCCTTCTCCTCAGGGCTGCTCTCAATCCATTCTCCACCCAGCCTGTATTTGTGCCTGGGATTGCCCCAACCCACGTGTGGGACCTTGCACTTGGCCTTGCTGAACCTCATGAGGTTGGCACAGGCCCACCTCTCTAGCCCGTCAAGGTCCCTCTGCATGGCATCCCTCCCCTCCAGCATGTCGACAGCACCACACAGCTTGGTGTCACTGGTGAACCTGCTGAGGGTGCACTCTCTCCCACTGTCCCTGTCACCAACAAAGATGTTGAACAGGTCCAGTCCCAATTCTGACCCCTGAGGAATGCCACTCGTCACTGGTCTCCACTTGGACATCAAGCCACTGACCACAACTCTTTGAGTGGGACCATCCAGTCAACTCCTTATCCACCGAGCGGTCTGTTTGTCAAATCCATGTCTCTCCAGTTTAAAGGCAAAGATGTCGTGTGGGACAGCATCAAATTCTTTGCACAAGTCCAGGTAGATGACATCAGTTGATCTTCCCTTATCCACTGTAATCCTGTCATAGAAGGTCACCAGACCTGTCAGGCACGATCTGCCCTTAGCAAAGCCATGTTGGCTGTCACAATCACCTCCTTATTTTACAGATGCCTTAGCATGGCTTCCAGGAAAATCTGCTCCATGTCCTTGCCAGGCACAGAGATGAGACCGACTGGCCTTTAGTTCCCTGGGTTTTCCTCATTTACCTTTTTAAAAACGGGGGCTATGTTTTCCCTTCTCCAGTCACTGGGAACCTCACTGGACTGCTACAACTTCTCAAATACGATGGACAGCCACTTGGCAACTTCATCCACCAGTGTCGTCAGGACCCGTGGATGTATTCCATCAGGTCCCAAGGACCAAGGTTCCTTAGATGGTCCTGAACCTGCTCTTCTCCTACAGTGGGCAGTTCTTTCTCCCAGTCCCTGCTCTTGCCTTCTGCGACTTGGGCAATGTGGTTAGAGCCACCGTCAGTGAAGACTGAGGCAAAAAAGTTGTTGAGTACTTCAGCCTTCCACTTCCTTCTGGAGAGGGCTCACATTCTCCTTGGTCTCCTTTTATCCCTGACGTACCTAACGAAGCTTTTCTTGTTGCCCTTGACGTCCCTGGCCAGATTTAATTCTGTCAGGCTCTGGCTTTCCTAACCTTTCCATGGCTGCTCAGACAACCTCTCCTACATTCCTCTATTAGCTGATAATAGAATCATAGAATCATAGAATGGTTAGGGTTGGAAGGGACCTTCAAAGGTCATCTAGTCCAACCCCCCTGCAAGGAGCAGGGACATCCCTGACTAGGTCAGGTTGCTCAGAGCCTCATCCAGCCTGGCCTTGAACGCTTCCAGAGATGGGGCCTCCACCACCTTTCTGGGCAACCTGTTCCAGTGTTCTATAACCCGCATCGTAAAAATTTTTTTCCTAATTTCTAATCTAAATCTACCCCCCTCTATTTTAAAACCATTACCTCTCGTCCTATCGCAACAGGCCCTACTAAACAGCCTTTCCCCATCTTTCTTGTAGGCCCCCTTGAGGTACTGGAAGACCGCTATCAGGTCTCCCCGGAGCCTCCTCTTCTGCAGGCTGAACAGCCCCAACTCTCTCAGCCTGTCCTCATAAGAGAGGTGCTCCAGCCCTTTTATCATCTTTGTGGCATCCTCTGGACCTTCTCCAACTGGTCCATGTCCTTCTTGTGCTGGGGGCTCCAGAACTGGACAATAAACTGGACAATAAACTGAGTTGCTGCTGCATGTGATCCAAAGATAGTAGGTATGTATTCTACTTGGTCAGATTACGCTCAAATCACTTCCATTTTCTCTTCCCACATTCACAGTATGTGTTTTTATGCCAACCAGTTAGTGCTTACTAAAAACACTGCTATACAAAATGTAGTAAGATAGCTGGGACAATGCTGAAGTAAAAGAGTCAGAACTGGAAACCAAAGCCTGTAAATGTGGACCTTTGTAATTGGGTTTAGGATGTTTAGCTGATGAACAGTGACAAGCAGAATGACAGATAACTTAACAGTTACACCTATGCATTCTGAACCGAATGCGATTTCCTCGACAAAACCTATACAAATGTCCACATGCAAACATTTGTGTTTTCATGCACCTTACTGTCTTTTGTCACTTTAGACTTTTCAGCTTTAAAAAAAGTCACAAATACACCTTAATGCCAAGAAAAGCCAAAGACAGCTTAAACTTTGCTTCAGTTTGCTTCAGACACAGAGTCAATTATCTTGTAACTTAGACATAACTGTTTATAGAAATATCTTCTCCACTGGCAGAATCACAGAACAGCTGAGGTTGCAAGGAACCTCTAGAGATCATCTACTCCAACCTCTCAGCTTAAAGCAGAGTCAGCTAGAGCAAGCTGCCCATGACTATGTCCAGTCAGCTTTTGAGTATCTCCAAGATTGCCCACAGCTTCTCTAGGCAACTTGTTCCAGTGCTCATCAACCCCCACAGAAAAAAAAAAAAAAAAATACTTTCAGATACTCCTGTCTAGTTCTCAAAAACAGCAGCACCTCCACGGGAACATGTGAGCTACAGAAATACTTGAGATGAAGTCCCCAAAAACAACATTCTGACATCTGGAACAGCTTGATCAGTATAAAAACTGAAGTCAATTCCTGGCTCCTTAAGTCAGCATGCCACAAGAGAATATTAGAACAGTAACAAAACTGTTCTGAGGACTCACATTATGGAAAACCATCCCCATGTATCCCTTCTTCAAAGATTCTTCACATACGTTTACCACGGACTGAAGTTATACTAAAAGAAACTTGCAAATATACTTGTTTTAGAGTACAGAGAGCAATTTGTTGGATTGTTCTAAGCCATCCCGACAATTTTGAATTCCCCAGTTATGAGATCCATTTTCAATAGCCTTTTCCAAGTCCAAGATTTTAAGATAACATTACTATATTGCAGAAGTATCTTGATAATATCAGCAAGAGAGAACACTCTTAGATGTTGCTTAAAGACTAAATTAAAACAGTTTTTAATCTGTGACTGTGAAGGTTTTATAAAGTGATCTGTCAACTGCAGGGTGCATTTTGTAAAAAAAGCTTGTTTCCATACAAGTAACTCCAGTGGACAAAGGAATGGAAGAGGAAAAATTCAGGGGAAGCCTTTGGTGGGTAGAACACATACCATCATCTTCTTTGTTTTCCAGTGGAACACTCCATGCAATTAGGTTCCTTGCTGTACGTCCCTCTTCTGCAACTATTTTCCTCACTTTGTCATGACTATTAGAGCGTTGGAAAGAAGCCTGAAAACAAGAAATAGAGAGATGGAAAAATATGTATGCATATAAATTTTTTGCTTGATACGTTAATTTCATGCAACATCTGGTCAAACTATTCCAAAGCGGGGTGCGCAGGCACTGAAGTTCCAGCAAGTATCTGAAACAGGTGTAGACACTCACTTTCACAACCAGCTGTTTTTCTGCGTGATAAGCCGATTGATTCATTAACACGACATGAGAGTTACTACCCCGCCCGCAGTATGGGTATGTCCACACCACACATTTTTAACTGACTGTCAATGCTGCCAGAGCATCACAGTAGGCTTCACAGATGGTTTAGTTACCTTGTGTTAATTAGAACTAATTATTCAAGATAAAAGCTGCATGAGACCAAAATACATGTGTTAAGTGACTGAAGACAGTCTGGAGAAAGGCACGAGATTTATCGGAAATATCGGAAACACATAAAAAATCCACCTTTCTTCCACTGAGAAGACAAGAACCTAGAGAGTAATTCCTGGTAATTTAAGTTAGCTGTTATTACTAGAAAGCTGCTGCTGTTCAAAGACAGAATGAGAGGCACTGAGGATGAACTTCATTGACTTAATAAACATATTTCTTTGCACTTGCAAAAAACATCATTGCAAGACCTTTGAAACAAATATTAGGAAATATTTGTGTCAACTGAAAGATGTCCATTAGACAAAACTTTGCCTCTTCTACAGTGTATCAAGTTATCCCTCAGAAAATAACTTGAAACAAAAGCCAAACTATATAATGTAATGCTAAATTTCTGTACCATGACAGCACAAAACTGCTGACCACGTTATTTTTAAATGCTGACAAACTTAACCACAAAGAAGTTACATAAATCTCACCATTATCTTAGGCATGAACAGACTGATTTTCTATAGCACTAATCGGAAGATGCATTTTTCCTCTCTTCATTCTTACCATCACATGACTCAAGCCTGTACCCACTTTGTTGTACAGAACTAGTACATCTTTAGAAAGAAAATACAGTAAAAATGAATACAGGAGATGAGTGGCTGTAATTTATTAAGGCAGTAAGAAACGCAACACAAATGAGAAACTGCTTTTATTTAAATGCTTATACAATAATATTTAACTTAGGTTTCTCCCATCCAGATGTCCTCAATTGCTTGTTTCAAAGTCACAGTGTGCCATCTAGTGCTCCACAGACTGACCTAGAGATATTGCTATGTAATATAATGAAAACAAAGAAAAAAACAGCACTCACATATAAATGAACTTTTAGAAAACCTAATGAAATAAATAAAATAAATTATAGATTTTGGCTCAAAGAAATCCAAGCAAGGCACGTGAAAAAACAGGACCTGTACTAAACTGGTTCTAGTCTCTCTGTATTCTACATAATTGATTGTCTGTTCTCGCCAGGAATTTTTAGTAAGGGTGAACAATTCTGCTGAATCAAGTCTGGCTTGGGTTTTTAGCTCCTTGTTGTTTAATGATACACTTTCCATCATCTATCTAAGAGTTAAAGATCCATGAATATCACATAACTGTTTTAAAATCGCTTTAAATTACAGTATAAACTCCCAAAGTAAATATATGTGGTAGCTTACCTCAGAAAAGAGTCAAATAGTTTTAACATAATCGCCTTTGAAATGTGTCTGTCTTAAACCAAATGAAGAATGTTCAGGCTGCATTTTGCAGTAATTTATTCTCAAATCTTCAAAAAAAGACCCAAAGACTCACCTTAGCTGCAAGTAAAGCTAATCTATGGCATCCCCAACCGCCAAAAATGAACTAGGTAAACAAATCATTCCCTGTTTATTGCATCTTTTCTTTCAAACCATCCATCAGCAAGACAGCGTTCACTCGGCACAATCTACATAATATTTAACTATGGCATTCCTACAGCATGAGCCCATTCTTGCCATACACAGAAGACTTGGAAACCATTTGAATTTTTTTCTTTCCTGTTATTTGTTACGTTCCATTTCTTCCTTCAGGTCTTCCTATATTCCAGGCTTACCAACTCTATTCCTTTAATCTTTTTTCTCATGTTTTCCAGATCTCAGATTTCAAGCTTTCTGAACCTGAGCACTTCAGTTTTCTCTCCCAGATTGTCTCCAGCTCATTCACACTTGTCTTTGAAAGACAATGTTCAAAAGCAGATGTGAATATTTCAATGAAGACTTCCTCAATGCTAAACACTGTGTGGTTAGGTTATTCACATCTCCCACTTAATGATGATACTCCTATTTAATCATCTCAAAACGACACACAGGGGTTTTTTGCAATATGATATTACCTCTTTATCACTTATGATATAATAACACATATGTCATGACATATCACACATAAATTAGCACAACTTACATAGCCAGAGAATAATGAACCCTGGAAGGGACCTCTGCAGGTCTAGTCCAAACCCCAAGTCCCTGTACCCTGGTCAGAGCAGACACAACTCTTCCTAATGCATAACGCACCTATGACCCTCTATAATCCCGAGGTTCCTTCCTGCACAACTGCTGCCAAGACAGTTGTTTTCCATCCCTACTTCTCCAGAACATAACTCCCATTTAAGGGTAAAACTTTGCATTAGTCCACACCAAACCGCTTTTTAACTATGTTTTCACAAGCCAGATAGGCTTATAAGGAAAGCAGAAGCATCTCAACAAGACATTTCCAAGTACCTTTGTATCATGAAACTAGAGTTTGACTTAAAATCCTGAGCTCTGTAAGTTAGACATCAGTCAAAAGAAATGAACAAACCCTTAAAGGAGGTCTTAATGGGACAGTTAGCAATAATGTAGTGTACAGCCTCAAAGAAGTGTTAACTATTGTGCCAAAGGCCATAGTGAGTATCAACACAGTCTCTTCATTTGACTAGACGAGAGCAGGCTTTAATACCCTCCTTCATATGAGTGAAGTGATATCATACATAGATTTCTGACTGCTTCCTCAGCCTGAATCCCTCCTATTTGCTGCTTAACTATCCAAAGAAGTTAACTTCCTCAAAGTGGTCTAGATACAATTGCCTGCTAGACAAAAGGAGTAACTACAAATTTGCTTAGGCTTTAAGTAGCAGATTTTTGTTATTTAGTCTGTACTGCTTCTTTGCATGGGCACGAATGTTAAAGGACCTCTTCTGAGGATTCCTGTTTTAATGGTGTTCATTTATATAAATACATTGCGGTAAACAAAATCACCAGTTTCATCTGTTGCATTCTCAAAGACAATAACTTCAGCTCTAACCTCAGCTACTTCAAAGACCACTCTGTTAGTGTAACCAACTTACAATAGAGCATACGCTGGACGAAAGCAGTTTAAAATGGGAATCAGTGAAACAAATGTCTTAAAGTGCAAAAAACCTATATACTAACACAACTAGAAAGGACACAAAACCAGAAGAAATACCCAGATTTCTTCTACAGTAAAATTCATTTTTGAAGGTTTCTCATCAATGTTGTTAATAAATCAAATTGATTCAGTTTCTAGAACCAATACTTTCAGAGAAGGTTCAAACCAACTGATTTATCAATGACTCCCAACAGGAAAAAAATTAGTTTTTCTTGCAGTAGGAAAAATCCTACCATACTGTTACAGTAGCTGAATGTCTTACCATCGTGTTATAGCCTTCCTCCATGTCAACAGGCTCACTTATTACATTTTTGGACGACCCCATTGAGTTTTCATACCTGTGTCAAAATAAATGCAATTAATAATTTTCACTTAAGCCACTTCTAAAATTAATTTATTTTCTTAGCAGCATTTATGTCATGGACATCAAATGAACACAGTATTGTGTAAAATGTTTGCATTGCTCTTTATTAGAAGTAGTCAAAGGCCCAAGAAGAAAACAAAAAGACAACGACTCTACAGAGAAACATAAATGTATATGTAGTAAGATAGGAACAGTACAAATAATACTAAATTTTTTAAACAAATTATTGCATGGACTGCTCTAGAATAGTGATAGGCAAGCAGAATAGTGTTTCCTCTGACAGAGGACAGGGCAGGTTGGTTATTAGTTCAAATAACTAATAACCAGAGACATACTAAGAAATCAGTATCAGATAATTAGTGGTGACGCAAAATAAAATGGAAAACTTCTGTTCTCATTTTTAAAAAAGATGTGATGGTTCCTGTAGAAGTCAACTCGGAGAAAGTAAAAACTCTTATCTAGTTTTGAACTACAGAGCCATTGCCACAAATGCAGAAGTACACAGGACTAACTATTTAGAGATTTATCAAGAATTTCCAGAATAGTGATAACAATTCTGAAATAAAATTAAACTCTTGGCTTCAGGGTTGAAATACATTCTAGCCAGGTACTGATTAGAGCGCAGACACTCTCCTGCAACAGTTCTTATTCTTCTAAAGAATCAGACGCTAAGCAGAAGCTAAAGACACTTCCAAATTATCAGAAATTAGGTAACAGAACAAGGTTAACCTTTAATCAGATCCAAAGTGGGCTTTTCTTGGTCTTTCTCATTAGTGATACTGCTTTAAGAGGGCTGTTCCCTTAGTCTCATATTACACCTTGTACTCCTCATAAACTGCTCATTTTTCTAAAAGTAAATATCCAAAACTTACGTTAACAAACAGGTAGTTGTTCAGATTTGCACTCGTTTGTATGCTTTAAGGCAACCTACCAAGCTTATGAAAACTGAACCATTCTGCAGCTGGTGGAAGGAAGCTGAGTTTTTGAAAACAAATTAAGATGGTATATTAGCCATCAGTTCAGACATCAGGACAGGCCCAGCATGAGGAGACTTCAAACACTGAGGCATCTTAGAAAACTGTGCTTTTGTCCACTAAATTAACCTGTTTATAACCAGCACGCAGTAAAAGCTCATTAAATGGACATATATACTTCAGGAAAAAAACTGAGGGCCCAAGTATTTTCCCAGTACTGCAAGGCATTTGGAAATAATTTAGAAACAAGAATCTGTATTTAGAACAATGTGTAGAAAAGGCAAATCCTACCCCTGCATATGCTGCAAGACCTACTGTACAGTCAGCTTCTGTAATTGTGATTTTCTGATAGCGAAGAAAGACTATCAGTTTGAACTATGAGCACTGTTAATAGTTTTTAAAATGCAAATATTCATACACTTTATGACGGTTTTAAGAATTTACAGTGAGCTTTCTCAGTACGTGTGCCTCCCCTTTCACACCGCAGGAAAGCTGGACCTGTGCGACTCAAAGCAAAGCGAGGTTTACGACAAGGGCAGGGATCTCCCTCAGGCTGAGCAACTCCAGATTTCCTCACAGACTTAGCTGACGACTGCGGGCTAGGGCAGCAGTGACGGGGGACAGGCTCCTTCGGAAGGGACAGGCCCCGTTCCCCGCGAGGCTGCGGCAGAGCTGCCGCGGGGCACCCCCGGGGGCTGCCGAGCCCGGCTCCTGGGCAAGGCGCCCGGCCGAGCTCCCCCACACGGCGAGGCCTAACCCACACCCGCCGGTCCCGCTTGCCGCCGCGGGCTTCCCGGTTGCCTGTAGCAACCGGCCTCGCTCCCTCAACCCGGTCCGGCGCTGCGCAGGGCCGGGCCGTGCCGCCCGGGAAGGCCGAGGGCCCGGAGCCGCCGGGCGCGGCAGCACTTGGGGGCTCCGCGCGGCGGAGGAGGGGGAGGGCTGGCCCGCCGCCATCTTGCCCCGCCGCCGCGCTCCGCTCCGCGCCGCCCCGCCGCCGCTGCCGCCGCGCCCCTCCCCCACGCCGGGGCGCGCGGAGCGGCCACTCACGCTCTCCGCCGCGCCGCGCCGTCCCGCCCGCGCGCGTCCCGCCGCGGTGATGTCATCGCATCCCGCCGCCAGCGGCGCCTGCCCGCCGCCGTGCGCCGCGCTTCTTCGCCCCCTCGCCGGGCCGGCGACGCGCGCATGCGCCGCCCGCGCCGGTGAAGGCATTGCCCTCACCTTGGCCACCCGCCTCCCGCCTCCCCCCGGCTGTCTTCGGGGCTCGGGGCTGAGGCGGCCGCGTCGCCTCCGCCTCTGACACAGGGGCTGGGAAGGGTTCCCCAGCTGCGAACCGGAGCCTCCTGCAGCTCCCCGGTCCGTGCCAGGCCGCTTGTCGCTTGCGGCTGCCCTGCCAGCCCTGTTAGAAAGCCCCGAGGTGCCACCGCTTCGGGCCTCCCGGGCTGCTGAGGTGATGGCGGTCCGTCCCTCAGCATCCAGCCCTTTCCTTACCAGCGGGGAGCTGGAAAAAGGAGAACATCAAATATGTGCGAGCCAGTAAACACTTGTGTACAATACATTGGGTGTACGTGCAGGCAGACAGCAAAACGGGACCTAATCCTGGGATTTAACACCGGTGAGGCGTGAGTTAGGGTCCTACCTCCGGCTTGGGCACCATGCTTGGAGAACTGAGGGGCTCGTGGAGAGGCCAGCCCTTCTCGTGGGATCTGAGGCCTGGAAAACATGACCTGTGAGGAAATATTGGACAAGCTGAGACTATTTAGCCAAAAGAGGAGACAAAAGGGGCTGTGGTAGGAGTGTTCAATCATGTAAAGGCATGGTTGTGAAGAGAAAGAGAAGAATCCATTTCTTCCACTGTGAGGAAGTAAGAGGCCTAAATTGTAACCAGGACAATTCAGGTTTCCATCTCTAAAACACTAAAAATAATACAAGGATTGGCATAGATGGCTTGGGGGATTATATATGCTTCAGTTGAAGTCTCCAGGAACAGCAGTGAAACCTTCTCTCAGAAATGAGACGTATACTTGACTCTGGGAGCAGAGAGCTGAGCCAGGTGGCCCCTGAAGGTCCCATCCAGATCCCTTATGCTGTCATTGTTCCATAACGAGCTTGTTGATTATTTATCAAGCAGTTATCTGAGTTTCCACAACTGCCTCTGGTCTGCGGCTGAGCTGAGCACCATGGTGCTGGGCCTCGCAGCAAATCCTGCTATTCTGGTTTGATGCCAAATCAGATACCACATCAGAAGAGTGTCATTTTATAACCTCTTTCCTCAGATATTAATAACTGCACTAAATGCAAAGAAGGAGAAAACCAAGTCTGTAATGTCTGCGGAGTCTAAAAGTCTTCAGGATACTTTGTGCAAGGTGTTATGAAACAATTAGAATTCTCAGAAAGTTGTATTTGTGTACTACTAAAGCAAATCAGTGCCATTTTGAAATCCAAACAGAAGGTATTTGGACCTGATTATCTTTATAAATAAATTGTTGCTCAGTTTTTTCCCTTACTTAAATCCACATGCGAAAATCCAACAGCTTTTATAATGGAAGAAGGGAGGATAATCTTTGCGTGCAGGTCTTAGATGCACTTAACTGTCCCATATGCAGCTTAAAATGTTTACATGTGATAAAAACTAGATTAGGAGAATATGTCAAAATGGAAGCCTATCTAAGTAAAACTACTGTAAATCCATTTATTCTGAAAGTGTATAGATGACATGCATTAGAGTAAAGGAAATTAAGGCATATTCAAGTTGGGCAGTGATTTATAGAATTAAAACGTAGAAATGTAAAAAAAAATGTAGTAAACACCAGACATAACTTCACTTGCTAGAAAAAGCTGTTAAGAAAATGCTGTTTGTGTAGCTGGACCACTGCTCTCATGCTGACAGTTGAACGGGAACAGATTTACATTTGCAGAGCTCATAGAGAAGAAGTTGTGTGGAACGTGACCTTCTAACATTAATTCCTTTGTGACTGAATGAACAGCTCCAAACAGATTTGTGAAAGACTGTATGCCATTTGGCTTGAGGGAAGAGGGGATCTTCCGGAAAAGTCAGAAAGTTCAGCACATAAAAAACTTTTTTTATATGGCATGACTTGTATTCTGATTTAAAAATAGCTTAACTGATACTCTCTTTTTACTTACAAGTTACAATAGTGATGCATATGCTGTGCACTTGGTTAAAAATATCAAGGGAACATGAAAGCCTCTTTTTTTTTCCCCCTGCATCCATACCAGAACGCTCTTGACTATTGTTATATGACGGATTAACTGCATACTGGGAAGTGTCTCGATTGTATTTTGACAGAGGCTAACTACCAAGAGAAGAATATGATTTCCTATGCTTTCTCTCTTGCTGAGCTTCAGATTTTTTCCTAATATATAGGACATAAGGACTTTGGGGTTTGCTTGCTTTATTGTTTGAGTTATTTGTGTTCCCTCCTATTTTCAGTCATCTTGGCATATGAACGTATTGTTAATAAACTTGCTGGTTGCACATCTACATCGAATGTGTTATTTGGAGACTGTTACAGTTGTTTAGGCTCTGAAATGTATACTCTGATACACTTGTTGACCCTTGAGATATACAGCAAAGAGGTATTTTTGAGGTGTTAGTAATGCATTAGGCAAAGAAGACAAAGCATCTTCAGTACTATTTCAGAAACTAATCAAATCTTATTCCTGTTTTGATTGCTTATAGGATTTGCTTTGTCTACAGATGCCACAAGTGGTATGACTTAATTCACATTTTGTATATGTGATTTATATAAATACTGATGGGAAAATTGACATTTAAACCAATAAAAGATATTAGATGTAACTCAGTATTAGATTTTTTTAAATAGAAAGACATTTCTTATATGGGCAGGAAATTGCAATAACACATTTACTGATTTATTGCAATATTTTACTCTCAGATTTTCAAAATGAACTGTCATAGCTCTTCACAGTTAATAGAATTTGAGGTTAACCGGGGAGCAGTACATCGCTATCGCTGCGGAAGAGACAGGACAGCGCGGCAGACAGCCGCCATTAGTTGAGGGCTCTGCTTAAACCTGGCAACAATTGCGTTTCTGGAAATCCAGGTAGGTTGATCTCGCTTCTTGCTGTTTAAAAGAGGAGTTCCAGAAATACACTAATATTGAAAGGAGAAATAACCAATCTAATAGTGGCCCAACACAAATCTCAATTAATCCAGTGAGAATGATTAATTTGACCTCAGTGGGCTCGGGATGAGAGCAATCCCAATGTCATGTGGCAGCCCTTAGGAATGGTATTCCTGGGGAGGCCCCTGCTCGTTTACTCGATGTATTGCTAGTTTGAGTGGTAAATGAGGCTAAAGTTATTTTCCAGCTTTCTTTTCTATTATCTGTGCTGAACAGTTATGAAAATTTGTATCGATCCACATTGTTAACTCATCTATAAAGCGTTGCTTCCCTTCAACTTGGTGTTCGAAGTGTTATTGGTGAGCTGGGTCCTCGAGCAAAAAAAAACGTTTGTTCCTTTTTGGTGTAAAACTTTTCCAGTGCTGGTGTCCTGATCACCACCCCTCCCTCACGCCAGGGTTTGTTGGTGCTTAGCAGTCGGGAGATTATCGCTATACCTTGACAGTGTCTTGATTTGGTATCTTCCACCGATGGAGCGTAAAGGACTGGGCAGGGGAGCAGGAGGAACGCTCTCCTTCCCCACCGCGCCTACCGCACAGGCGGCACCGGGGCTCGGGGTACCCGAGGGCCCCGCCCGCCGCCTCCGAGGGGCGCGGGGCCGACCCCCAGCCGCGCTCGGACCGCCCCCCCGCGGGCCCTTTCCCCGCCCCTCGCCGCCGCCGCTGCTGCCCTGCTCGGCGGGCGCGATGGGACAGCGGCCGGCGCTGCTGCTGGCGCTGGGCCTGGCGCTGGCGGCGCTGGGCGCGGTGCGCGGGGAGCACCGCGCCGACTACGACCGGGAGGCGCTGCTCGGCGGACAGGTGGGCGGCGGGACCCGGGGGCGGGCGGGAGCGAGCCGAGCCCGCCGCTTCTCGCCGGCGAGGCCGCGGGGTGGGCGCTTGGGAAGGGTCCGAGGCGTCCGGCGCCAACGGGTTAACGCGCGGTTCCGTTCTGCCGCAGGAGGAGGCGGAGGAGTACGCGCGGCTCAGCCCGGAAGAGCAGCAGCGGCGGCTGAGGGCCATTGTGAAGAAGATCGACGCGGACGCGGACGGGCTTCTCACCAAGGGTAACGGCGAAGGCAGCGGCCCGGGGACCGCGGGGCTTGCGTGCCCCGGAGCCGTGTCGGTAGCAGGAGCGGAGGTTTAACTGGGCGGGGACTGGGCTTTGTCTGTGTCCCGGGTCTGGCCCGCTGTCCTCGGGCACGGAAAAGATACCCGCTCCCCGTGACACAGCCGAGGACTCCCACGCTGCGGAGAATCTATGTGAAAAACATAACGGCCTTCTTGCCCAGCGCGTCAGAAATGCCAGCAGGCTTTAAATAGAGGGTATCTCCGTCCCTCAGGTTACTGGTTTGTGTGGTGAGATGAGCGAGGGCCAGCAAGAGCGCCCAGGCGCGAGTGGATGGGGGTAAGAGAGCAAAACTCACCTGCAAGTACCAGCTTTGCACTGGGACCTGCTCCTCACACGTCTGAAGCTGCTTTGGATCGAGTGGATTTCTGTGTTTGAAATCCTGTTTGTACAACTCGGAGAGCAAGTTTAAGAGGCAAAGAAAGTACACTGCAGCCATAACACCACATACGTGCACTTCAGTGCCTGGATCGTATATTCATCACAATACACTGTCAAATGTCTCTTCCCAGACAGAAAGGTTTTGATCAGTCAGACTTGTGAACCGTACAGTAAACTTAGGCTCTTCCTTTCAGTACATCATCATAACACTTTCTTAATTAAATTTTTAAACTCATTATGAAAATGTATTTTTGTTGTTTTGCTGTGATTTTTGACAAAAAAATCAAGAGTCTCTCACATGCACACAGAGAGAGCAGGTAGAATTGTTTTTCAAACGCCAGAACAGTGATATTTCATTAACACGCTGTTAAGCATGCAGGAAGCTTTCTAGGTGAGAGGACAAAACATGGTTTTAAAGACAAGATGAACCATATCTCTTGAATGTTTTTCAGTTTATACGCTGAAACTAAGCAGCTGCATGCTTCCTTCAGCGTTCCTGCATCTGGCTGTGTAGAGGTGAGAGTATATAGCTATGGCAGCATGGCTAATCCCTGCAATAAACAACAGGCAGCTCACAACGCGAAGGCTGTGAGGGAAGATGTCTAACATTTTAAAGTGTAGAAATTCCCATACTCCATCCTCATGGTATATATTGCATCTGGTTCTCAGTCTAATGAAAACTTGCCTTCCCCTCCCTTCCCAAAGGAAAGCTCACAGTGGAATGTGTTTTCACACTAAGAAACTTATGGTATTGAAACTTTTCCAGCTCAGCTAGTTCTCAGTGTATCGCAGAACACTCTTTGAGAACGTCCTCTTGTCTGTGGCGTCTCTATTTAGAGGTTAACAGTGAGAGAAGATGTGATATATTAATACCACTTTTGTCCACTTTTATAATGTCAGAGCATTAAGTGTTTCCGATGAATGTCACCGGACATGATGTACTCAGATGCCTGTGCCTCATGCCTTAAATCCTGGGCCATAAACCGTGCTATAAATTGTATGTTACTCATCTTTGAGAAATCATGTCGCAGTTTCTTGTAAGGCAATGCTAGTTTCGTGCACAAGCCTCTGTGGTTACAAAATGTGGCATGCACGCCTCCTCACATGTTCATAGTTCACAGAATCTGTTATAAAATTGGCTCCTTTAGTAACACAAATTCAGTATTCAAAATACATTTTTAAAAATCTCTTGCTGCTTTTCAAAGATACTGAAATAAACCTAGTAAAATTGTATTGACACTTCTCCTAAGAAGGATAGAGTAAGATACTTCTTTTTTTAAAAAAGTATTATAAGATTTTTCTAGACCAAAGTAGTAATTTCTGTAGGTTTTTTTGTTAGTCATCATGACTCTTCAGAGCAGGATTTTGGTTGAGTTGATTTAGCTATATAATTTTGCAATGCAGAGGAAGTTGTCTTCCCCTTCTGGGCACCTGAAAATAACTGGATGATACTGAGAGAATACGGTCTCCCAATCTTTGAATGAAGTAACTTTAATGTATTTGTGTGAACTCATTCGTATATGAAGCTTGATTTCTTTTAGCTACGTTTCTATGAAAGCAAGTAGCTTAAAAGCATTTCCAAAATATATAAGGTTTGATTTCAGCCCCAAGTAAAGGGAAAATATCTGTTAATATTTTGTTTGGGGTAATTAAGGCAATGGCAGTGAATTCAGTTTTATTTCAGTTTGTGGATTTTTCAAAAGAAACCCCAAACTGATAGGAACAATGTTTTGTTGCGTACAAAGTTACGTTTAAAGTTGTCTGTCCAAGCCATATTCAGAATTATTTTCATAAAGTTCTGAAGAAATAAAAAAAAGGTGAACGGATGCTACAGTGTTGGCTGGCGTCAGGTTTGCAAAGGCACGGCCACATGGTCATTTCAAGCTGACATAAATGCCAGCAGCCACCAAAAGGGGCAGGCTTCCTGCTTCCATTGCTCAGGTCCCAGTGAGCTGAGACGAGTGCTTTCTGAGCTGAAAACTAAGCATCTTCCTTCTTACAGGATAAGTTTTTAGTGATTCAGTTCACTATGAACGCTACCTGTAATCATTTTTTCCTACCACTTCCTGTGTGTATCAGGGACGGATGCATCACACTTTCTGGCAGCACCAATACAGACCAGATTACAGCAGCCACGTAACTCTAGCCTAAGGGTATCAGTGGGGAAATGGTACTAAGAAAGAAAAACCGAAGGCTGAAGCTGTCATCTGTTCTCTCATTCAGTTAACCTGAAAAAAGCCATAGTATAGAGCAAACAGATTGTTTTGCTTTAACTAACCTCTTGCCTATGTGCTTACATCTGAATTGCAGAGTATATTCCAGAGTGAATTTTTATAGTCCAGATGATTCTGATTGTTTTATATTTTACTATTTTTTAAATGATTTTCACAGAGGAGCTGAGTTCCTGGATACAGCAGTCTTTTAAACATTATGTTACGCAAGAAGCTAAGCAACACTTCAAAAACTATGACAAAGATGGTGATGGATTAGTGTCTTGGAAGGAGTATAATATGCAAATGTATGATCGTGTAATTGATTTTGATGAGAACACTGTCCTGGAGGATCAAGAAGAAGAATCATTTCGACAGGTAAAATGTTTCAGCTTCAGTTTCAGTAAGCCATTGGCAAAAGGCGGCAATGTTTGTTTATTGTGACAGAACAAGATGGGTAGAGAAACCGTAGCAGCTGGCGCATGTTTTAACACTTTCATCTGTCTGAGACGGGGGAGTAATTAAAGGAAAGTAATGGAGTATTAAAGCTGCTACCAACAAAACAAAGACAGAGTGAAATCATACCTCCTGAATATATTTTGCTGAGTGGAGTCTAAGTCTATTAAAAATCTTATTGCGGAGCACAGTCTCCAGCTGTCGTCTTAAAACAAGGGTCAATCTATTAGACTAGGTCTGTAGCCTAGTGTCCCAGCTTCAGCAGGGGCCAGTACC
This sequence comes from Chlamydotis macqueenii, assembly GCF_036417535.1. Lineage (NCBI taxonomy): Eukaryota > Metazoa > Chordata > Aves > Otidiformes > Otididae > Chlamydotis > Chlamydotis macqueenii. The sequence continues at coordinate 17,635,928 of NC_141567.1, read as the reverse complement.
GCTGGTGTTGGAGGTAAAGGAAACCCTTGTGCTCTTTAACCCCTTTTATTGCACTGTTCTATCCACTCCCTCAATTATTTCTCAAGTACCCAGTGCTGGGTATCAGCATTGCCTGGTTTAACATTTCCTGTCCATTACAGACCCACAGAGAAAGCAATAGCAATTCAGACATTTTTAGCAATCAGAATGCAACTCTGATAGCGAAAACTGGAAAACTGGATGTATAAACAGCAGAAGTTATGGATTAATCTCATATATGAAAGGAGACATTTAAGAGTGGAAAGGAAAGGGGTGGGAGGCACCAGGAATCACTACGTAGCAAAACTTGTTTCCTTTCTAGTTACATATTTGTAAGTATCCGTAAATATTTTCCAAGAAGAGAATAATTGAGTTTTTAGACTGCTCTGCCCTGACTTTTTTTTTTTCTCTATGAGGATTGTTTTGGCTGCTTTTATTAAAGGAGTAGTAGATAATATAGGATGTTGGCAGAAGTGAAGCTAAAATGGGCAGGGGATTTTGCACACTGAAGAAACAAACTGTCAAGCTTTGGAGGTCATTTAACTGAATAATTACATAGCTTTTAAATAAAACAAGACTTCAAATGGAACTACCAGTGAAAATATTGATCCCATGTTTGCGATGTTGCCATCATAGATACATGTGCTGAGCTAGAATTTCTACTCACTTATGCTATACTTTCTTTGATTGCTTGCTAGGTTTTCCTGCTTGCTGACTTATTCAATATGTATTGTAAAGAGCGAAATTAGCAGCATTGTACAAGCATCATATGTCAGCCATCTTCAGCATTTTCCTTACTTTTGGAAATTGGTGATCCTGCTCTAATTAAAATGGAAGAGTTAGACCATGGTATTGATTTAGAACTGACATCACGTAAACATATGAATTTACCAGAAGGTGGCAGCCTTGTTCATGACTTCTCAAAAAAACACTGAAAAATAGGTTTTCCCTCAACAGTTCAAGGTTATGTTGCAGTCTAGTATGTTCTGTAGTCAGTCCTTCTGAATTGCCTTGCTATTTAAACTCTTGGCTGAAGTCAGCTTTTCTTTAAGAGCAGATTTAATTATTTTGCAGAATAGTTAAGATCTTACACTTTGTTACATGTTATGTTCTCCATTAAGCAGGTTAGCCTGATTTTGAGAGAAGTGTCAATAAATAGGTCGTAAACTAGGAAGTACAATTTCAAATGGCTATTTTTAAAGTAGTTGTGATGTCTGGTTTGCTGGCATCTCCATTATTCAGATCGGGTTAACAATGACAGCGCAACACAATCATGGGATTCCAAAATTTTTATAGCTCACATCATGTGCCGTTTGAGTAGAGATCAGTTATGAATGGTGTGGGTCTTTATTTTGTCCAAAGAGACTGTATGAAATGAAACAAGAAAAAAATAGAATTTTTTTTTTCACATTTGGAATACAGAAACAGGAAGTGCAAGACATTCAGAAATAAGAACTTGCCTGCTTATTGTGGATATTATTTATTTTTAAAAGGCATGCTAATATTTATACTTAAGATGGGTTAAGAGAAGTGACTGCTTTGAAGCATGTTCAGATGTAATGGACAACAGTTGTACTAAAGGAATCTGTATAAACCTTCAGCACTTAAAATGGCCTCAGAAAAGACATTCCATGTATATGATATTTCAAGACCTTTTTTGAACTTACAAACAACCCTTGATATAAATGAGATCTAGATCCAGAAGGTTAAATGTCCTTAAAATGTAAATTTTGGATTTTGCAGTGGCTGCCATTAATTACAGCCATTGTACTCCACTAGGGTAGTTTGGGAATTGGTGACTTTTAGAAGAGGCAGCATGTAAAAATACAAAAATTCTTGGTCATTTTATTGTTTCCCTTTTGTGTTTTTGAAGCCTTGGCTAAGAGTGTGTTTTAAATGTCTCCTTAAATTGAAAAAAGGAAGTTTTTATGGAATTCTTAGAATAAAACCACTTCAATTAAAAGTGCTGTTCTCATTGCTCTGGATGAGCTCTTTTTAATAAAAATATAATGTCGGTATATTACGAGTAGGTAATGTGAAACAATTAATACACTAATGAGCTTACAGCCAGCTACTATAATGTTGTTTTTCCTTTTCATTAAGTGCTCTAACTAAATCTATTATCTAAGCTTCATTTAAAGGAGAAAAAGCGTTTTGAAAAAGCTAATAGAGATGATGTTCCTGATCTCAATGTGGACGAGTATGTTGCCTTTGAACACCCTGAAGAAGTAGAGTATATGACGGTAAGATTTAGGGGGTATCTTTGTCAGCCTGGGTATGTAGATGCATGTGCTTAGCCACAGTACTACGGGGAGAGTGCTTTTGAGCAGTTGTGTGTATTGCTTTTACAGACCAAATGAAAAATCAGGTAATGTGCTGTGGATCCAGTGCTGGAGTTCAGGAGCTGGAGCAGTAGTTCACTGCCGTTCTTTGAAATGTGTTTCAAGAACTAGTATTGCACAACTGTCCTAAACTTTTGGAATTAGACTGACGTAGCTACCTCTAAACTCTGTTAGGCTGGAAATACATCAGTGAGGTTTTAGCTTGAGGAAGTTTCATGCCTAGTTCAGAGTTCAGTTCTAGTTAGGGGGTCTTACAGGAAAGATTTATTTGCACAGAAAATGTTCAACTGCTGGTTACTCTCACTTTGCTTAAAGGGACACAAAAGTCGCTCTTGTGTCCGAAAGAGCATTCAAGCCTGTCGGAAGCTTTAATATCGACTGTACTATGGTTAGAGTTTGGGGGATTAGTATTTCAGCCAGGAGCACTTTGTCGTCGGTCATCGGTTTCATCACTGCTGTGACTGCTGGTGTCATTCCAGCTCAGTACTAACAGTTGATCCCAGTTAAGGGTACATTGGTGCTTTTCTGCAACAGAGCCTTCAGTTTTGGCTATCGGATGCTGCAGAGCCTACTGCCAGGAGGAGCACCATGCAAACAGAGTCTCTGTTTGTGTTGACATAACTGTTGATTATGGACAAACAAGGCAAGACAGAACTACAAGGACAGGCCGCCTTCACTGGGAAACACAGGACCAAAAGACTAACCAGTTTTCCTAACAATTTCATAAAGTTGCAAAAATGCAAATTAGTGACTGTCTTGTAGAGAAAAAAAAAAGTGAAATAAGATGATACAGCTTTGTACAAATTCATATTTCTCAGCTAGTTTTGTAGTTTTGAGTTATATTGAAGGATTCCAACTCCATGTACACCTCTTAGCTAAGGTTTTCATAAAACCTGACATCCTAAACTCTTAAGAGCAGATCTGTTTCATTACACAGGAACCAGTTACCACACTAGTCTGCATAAAACAGAAAAGCAGATTTGAAATGAGTGAGTCTTGACTTTAAACAATATCTTATTGCTCTAAAAGTATTTATTGCTGTTTCTCTTGATTACAAGTTGCTAATTTTTCACAAATCGATATATTCTTTTTTGTGTATATGCAAAAGGACTTTGTCATTCAAGAGGCTTTAGAAGAACATGATAAAGATGGTGATGGATTTGTTAGCCTGGACGAATTCCTTGGCGATTACAGAAGAGACCCAAGTAAGGAAAAACGGAGGGGGCATGAAAGAAGAAACTGAACAGAAGCTTTTAGAATGGGGTGAATTGTATCTACTTTTATTTTCAGCTTTCTCTATCTCCATCTGTAGGTTCTGAGTAACATTATCCTGTCTTTTAGAATGGTTTAGTTTCCTGATACTGGGCATAGTAGCTCATTATTTCAGTCTCCCCTGTATGTATTTGGCAGTAGATTGTAGAATGCATAGCCCATTCCACCATTTCCTTGCAAGTTACTCCTTGTTTTCCTAAAGACTGAAGCATGTTCCTCATCACTAGGTATGCAGCTGAAATAAGATGCAGTTTTGTTAACTGAACACATCTGTGAAACTAGCCACTGGTTTTGGGCAACAGTGTATGCAAGAATTGTGACATTAAGGGATAATCTACTTGCAAACTAGATATTAGAAAGGAAGGAAAGAGACTTCACTCTTTCTTCTTCTATGATAGAAACCTAATTATTTTTAAACTGTTAGTTATCTGCTTGTGATGTCAACTATTTTTGACTTCCATAAAGTTTAGGAAGTCTTAATGTCAATTCATGCTTATCTGCAGTGTGTATCAGTGGTGAAAGGTCAGTTTGATGAATTGCTTCTAAATTTCTTGAAGAGTTAGAGACAAGTTTAAGATTGCTGGCTAGGTTGCAAGATGCAATACCAGTGCATACGGTAAGTATAAATCAAGTGTACAAACACATAAAAACAGTAAATGGAGTTGCTTTGGATATATTCCAGGTATTTTAGAAAACAACAAAAAAAAATTAGACAGTAAACTAATTTGAAAGCCTGTAGTATTTGACTGAGTCTGAGCCTGCACTAATCAAGAGCTTTGCCTCTGTTAGCTGTCACAGATCAACCTCCCTTGATGTTAAAGCAGGGGAATAGACAGTAGAATGTTACGAAAAGCTTCGTATGGCTTTATAATTTTCATAATCCCATATACTGCAAAGCACTAGTTATCCACCTGCTTTTGGGACAGGTGTTGATTTACCCTACTGTCCTCTGTCCCCTGCGTGCTGAGATGAGCACTGTCTGAGGCCTGCAGTGTTGCTCATGTTGCTGTGATGTGATACTCTCAGCATGGTATCTGCAACATGATTGCTGTAGCTTAATGGGGGGAGTAATCTTAACTCCATCAAGGTAAATACTGCAAATGTAAGATCCCTCTGTCATCCATTTTAACTTTTTCCTACTGGTAAGTCAGCTGTCCCACTAAGTAGGAAAGCATCTCCTTGGCAGCCCATTCTATATAAAGTATGCTTTCTCCACTGTCAGTCTGGGTCATTGTGGAGATAGGAAAATAAACAGTTCAGTTGATGGTAACTCTTGACTTAAACGTCCATTTAGTTCAACTGTAAATTTACAATCTTAATATTACCTTAGGTTTAAAGTCTGTTTTAATCTCTACACGTATTTTTTCATATGTAGACAGATGCATTTATTTAATCTATTGGGACTGGTCTGTAAGGCTTACCTTTGTTTAGTGAAATCACTTTTATGGTATATTTTTTGAGATTAAGTGAATTTGCTTAGGGTAAAAGGTGAAAACATCTGCTTTAAGGTAAAGAGTGGCTTTAAACGTAACAAATGTGTCTTACTAGCTGCACGGGAGGATCCAGAATGGATACTCATTGAGAAGGATCGGTTTGTGCATGACTATGACAAAGATAGTGATGGAAAACTCAACCCTCAAGAGCTGTTGTCTTGGATCGTACCTAATAATCAGGGTATCGCACAAGAGGAGGTATGTGTTTTGACGGCTGTTTAGATTTTAATTAACGCAGTGGAATTTTGAAGGTACCACAACAAAATGATAGATGCCTTAAGATTTATCATGTCTCAGTAGTTGAAAAAGAATGCTTAGTAGATCTTCACATACATTTTTAACCTTTTTTTCAGTTTGACAAAGAGTGCAGGTCCTTCAATTGCATTAGGCAAATTTGAAGTTTCTATTAATTGTATGAATGTTTGTAAATTAACGAAGTGCTTTTCTACATGTTTAAATAGCTTATCTGGTTTGACTTAAGGGTACAGTATTTTAATCAGTTATTTTTCAGTTATTGTAGGTTAATCTAATGAGATATACTACTAAATCACCATAATTTGTAGAACTAAAAACCGATCTTTTCATACATAGAAGAAAATGGAAGTATTTTATGATTCAAGATGCTGTAGTGCAAACTTTGATGATTATAATTAAAATGGTTTCATCCGGGGTATAACACCATAATAGGTTTAAGTGGATTCTCATTTTAGTTGTTTTTATTTTTTGTAGCAGGCAGTAGAAGCACTGAGTGTTCCAGAACAATCTATTTTAGCAATCAGTCTTTACAGTCCGTGGCTGCAGTACAGAGAATTTCTGCTTTTCTGCTAGTAACTTGTTTCCTTAATTTGTCCAAGCCTCTCTCCTTTGCACTGGAGGGTTTTGGTGTTCAGAATGGCAGGAACAACAGGCTTCCCATGCCTGCGCAATTCCTGGTAAAGACAGGAGATGCTTCACGTCAAACAGCAGAGCCCCTGTGCTATGTTGGACCATCTCATTGCCGAGGTCCTCCCTCTTCCTTTTCAGCTCTGTTGGTGACAGAAGCAGCGACGTGGCTAGCACGCGGCACTGGGTGCTCGCGTATCTAACCTTAGCTTAGCTTCCTACAAGTAGTATTTTTGCAAACATAGATCTGTAAGCCTCTACACAGACTTTTTTTAACATCGGACTCTTGAGAGTGGTTGGTTCTTGTTTCACAGAAACAACACTGTTCTAACTGACATGAATTCTGCGTGGTGTTGAGTCTGTTCATACCTGTGTTGGTTTGCTTGGTTGTTTGTTTTTTTTTTTTAGCAGTTCTTTGATATTCATTCAAATTTTAGCTTACAGCAAGGCCATGCTGTAGTAATAGCTCAGGTGTGCAAGAATTTTTATTTTTTTTAATTTGTTTCTCTAATGCACTGTTTTTTTCTTCAGTGAATATAAGGGCTTAGCAAAGTCACCTCTCCTAAAGAGAAGGCAGCATTGACGTAAGTCATGAGCTGCTGTTTGAGAGCTGAGTATTGCTGTTTCATTTCAGCATTTCAAAATGACTTGAGAAACCTGGTAGCTAAATAACATAAAAATAGAAAAATTACTATACATTCCATTTCCAGGAATTGATATGTGTTTACCAAGATATTTGTCTTCATAATCTTTTAGCTTTTGCCACGCAGAGTGTTTTTAAAATCTGCATGGCTGACATTAGTCCCTGTTGTTTTCTTCAGCCCTTTTTGGTGATGCAGTCAGCTTAAGTGTAAGTAATATTTAACTTTTTAAAAAAGTCACTAAGCAGTTACATTGAGCCAAATCAATCAGAAAAAGTAGGAACAGATGGATTCTCTAAATCATTGTATTTGTAGACGTTTAGCAGATAAAACAAAAAAAAACAGGTAATACCAGGACTCCTTTATTTCTCAGAAACAAACGTGCAATAGAGCTGCTGTACCGGCTCGTTAGCTTTGAGCTATGTAATACTTTTGAATAAGCTACAACTGAAATATTCTGCAATTGTTTTTCTGTTTTACTGCTGAACTTCCCTCCTTTTATAATATATAAATAAGCAAAAATCTGAGAATTGTTTTAACTTGCAGTTTCATTTGACATTGTTACGATTTAGTATTTGAAAGTTTTTTCAGAAAAGCAAGCTTTTGCTTTCAGCAAATGAGGGAAAACATGAATTGCTACCCAAAGTTGAAGCTCCTATGCATAGATGGTGTATCTTGTGCACTGTTGAAGGTAGAAAACCCTTTTTCATGGTGGACATAAAATACTTTCCAGTTACGTTTTAATCATGAAATATAGCCATGGAGCATTTTTTTCAAATCATAAATAGATACAGAATATCCAGCTGCAAATCTTTAGCTTTACTTTTTTTTTTTTTTTTTTTAATACGCATGTGTGATGGAAAAGTGAGTCTCCACAGGGTCAGGAAATAAAAATGGCTTAGCATAGTAGACATGTCCAGAGCTGGAAGCAAGCGTGCCTACAGCTTAACCTGAGAGCTGTAAACGATGCTTATCTCGTGAGACACAGAGTAAATAATGCAACAGATAACCAGCGCACACTTCTGAAAGAGGGTGTTCAACCTGAAGGCTGTATTGGCTCAAATCCTAGTTGAGGTCCCGCACATCAAGGACTTGCTACTGTGGCTGTCAGTCAGTGCCTGAGTGGCCAGAGGGGCTCTCTGGAAACACAGGGTCTCCCGCTGACGTGCTAAGCTTGCGTTCTCTGCAGCTCACACACTAAAGACAGGTACTGCACTCATCTGCGGACTGCAAGGACTACGGGTGCTTCCAGGAGATGATTAATCTTCGCTGTTTGAATACTGTCCTCCACCCTCAAAGTAAAGCTACACGGTTGGCATTGATTTGTTGCTTTATAATTGACAGCGAGGGTAGAGATTTGGTATTATGAATTTGCCACCACATAAAAGAGGCAGAGAGAAACAAACTGAGGAAAGAAAGGCTCTGTTCTGAGTGTAGTCTTGTGCAGCTTGTTACAAATAACGTGGCAGGACTTTGACAAAGCCATTCTAAAAGCGTTATTTATAAATGCTCACATCTATTAACTGCGCACATGGCCTTCCATTTATTTTAAAGGCACTTCACCTGATTGAGGAAATGGATTTGAATGATGATAAAAAGCTTTCTGAAGCAGAAATTCTTAAGAACCAGGATTTGTTCCTTAACAGCGAAGCAACGGATTATGGTAGGCAGCTTCACGATGAACGTTTCTACCATGAAGAACTTTAGATGATTTATTTGTAATCTGTTTTTCTTCTCTTTCTTTCATTTGGAGCGTTTGTTAAAAGCACCCATCAGCTATGTTGGTTGAAAGTTTCATGCTGTAATTACAGTACGCTAATGTTTGTGTAAATAATTTGCATTCAAAATTTAATTACACTTCTGCAGACTTCCTTGGGCCTGTTCTAGCCTTCAAAATTAATCTTAAATACTTACTTCCAAAATTATATAGCATTGGGAAATAGATTACTTCAGGTGTTGTCCTGTATTGTGAAGTTATTCTACTGTACTTGAAGAAAACAGAGAATCTAAATGATTGTGAAAGAATGCAAAACATAGTAACTGAGAGACTGCTATTTTTTCTAATCAGTTTAATTAGAGAGGGGAGTGGGGAAGGTGGGGGGGTGTTTAGGGTCAGTATTAAGTGTGTTTTATTTAATACGTTTGGCGAAATACTTGGATTAATGCCTCAATTGTTTAAGAGGTTTCTACTTCTTTTTAAAAGTTTTCTATACTGTGTTTTATTGTATCATAAAACTTGCGATTTTTACATCTCTAGACAATAATTGTTTTTAATGTACAATTCTACAGCCTTAGCAATACGATGGCATTTTACAGTGTTAAGACCCTCTTCATGTCTTGAATTAAAACTTAAAGTATTCTGTCTTTCTGTGTTTTGTCCATTTATTACTCACTGTGGGTCACCCATAGCAGCTCTTTGAAATGTGAACAATGTACACAATGTGCTGCGGCAACATTTCAGTCTTTTATAATCCACAGACACATCGTCTCATCTAGATGCTAAAGAAGATTCAAAAAAAGCCAAGTGTGCATTTAGCACTTTCTGGACAAGTTTGCAAAACCAGCTTGTTTTTGTTTTTGTTTTAATGTGGGATATATGGAACTCTACAGCGTCAAGGCATTACATAACATTTGTAGTAATAACCTCTAAAAGTTAACTTCTGTTGAAAGCTCTGCAATTAGCATTCATAAAAGTGAGTACTGTCCCATTATGTGATTATTTGAAATAGTCTGAAAGGTTAATGGCACCACAGATTCAATTTAGGAAAGTACATATATTCTCTTTTTATCTCCTAGAAAGTCACAGAAATTAGCTGACTATTCTAAACAAAGAGAGCCTCTCAGAACAGATAGTGCAGAGTGTATTAGAGCTTTTGTAATTCCTAGATAACTTACTCCTGTAATGCTCTTGCAGTTTTCTTCTTGACAAATGTTTTCCTTCCTCCCAACTCTTTTTATTGAATAAAAGCGACTAGTTCTGCCTTGGTTTTTTTCCCAATATACCAGCTATTAATTATTCTCAGAACAAACAGGAAATTCCTTTTGACATAAGTGTTGAAGTATCACCATTAGGAGGGTAGCAATTTTGATTCAGAACAAAACTACGTCTCATTCTAGTGCATTTTTTAGATACCATGGTGACAAAAATTCAAAATGCTTTTTCAGTTTTAGAGGTTGGGGTTTTTTCTACCTATATTTTTTTATTTCAGTTCCTGAGAATGTGAGTAAAGCTATTGCCATGTTGTTGTTGGGATCTGATGTGAAAAAAAAAAATCTAATTAAATGCAGTGTGTACAGAAATATAAAAGCAGTTATTGTCATCTTTGTTGGTTTGAAATATATCCAAAGTTGCCCATTTGTTGTTGTTCTTTATGGTATTTTTAAATAAGTCTTAATGACAGATTCAGCTGCATCCTCAGGACTAAAAATGTCACCATCAACTTGCAAAAGAAGGAGAAATAAAGAATGCCTTTGGAAGGATGCCGTACCCCTGCTCTTTGACTCAGCTTCAAAACATTTGCAGGTTTGGAATAATCTGCATAAACTAAGAATAAGAAGAGGTGTAGCAAAACTAGTAAAATAACAAACAGCACAGCAGTCACACAATCCACATCTCAGAGTCTGTGCCAAACATCCAATGTGTTGCTTATCTTAATATTTCTGTAAGCAGATCATGTTAGATGGTATTAGAGCTTAGCTCGTTCTAAGATGACAATAGAATTACAGCTTTCATCACTTTGCAGGTCTTAATGTAATTTTATGGGCGTGGAAAACTAGTACTTCAAAAGAAAACTAATTGTTAATGTGACTGAAATGTGGATTTGGAGAAGTGCTAAGCTCAATTCTTTAACAATGTTGTGTTCTGTTGAACGTTTCTGTAATTATTAGGGTAAATTAATATAGACTTTGATTTCTGGTAATGTTTTTAAAATGAGGCTTCTTTCACTTCAGGATTGGAAGCCTAATAGCACTTTCACAATATTAGAAAGGTTTGCGGCTTTTGATAGTTTAATCCAGTGTTTAGGTTGCCCAAACTGGCCGTCCACCCCTTACATTCAGTGATGTCTATCCAAATATATTCTATATGAGAGTAGCTCCAGTATTTTCAGGGTTATGCACTGAGGGAGTCCGTTACCTGGCATTTTTTAACTATCCTGAGGAAAAGTGCAATGACGTAAAGCATCTCTTGGAACTTAAACTGTTTCACTGTAGATAGAAACTAAATAGAAACTTGAGCTGTAATGAGTCAGAGCAGAGATTTTCAGCATTCCAATCTGGCATAATTTATTTATATATTTACAGAAGGACTGACTAGTACTGAATCTGGGATTACCAGACTCTGAACAGTCACACACGGAGTGACTCAGGTTAGCCTAGTCTTTGTTTCCTGTTGGCCCTATTCTTTGCAGAAAATGCAGTTTTTCTGTTTGGTGAAGGCTGAGAGCAGTGTCTGGTGGCTCCCTCCCCTCTGCCAGGTTTTACAGAAGCTTTTCCACAACATCCAAACGTTAGCTGTAACCACATGTGCTCAAAAGTGAAGACGTTTTGGAACAAAGGACTGTATCTTGTGCTGCTGTTGTGTCATGTAAAACTGATGCTTTCTTTTGAAAAAGCCTCCAACCGCTGTATCCTGTGGATCAAACAGACCTCTTGCTGGCACACTGAAGAATCCTCTTCCTCCTTATGCATCTCTAGGTCTCCTCCAGCAACACACAGAGCAGAGACTTCTGTGATAGCCAAGAAGACAGACTTTGAAAAAACAGGGGGCTGTTTGTGCCAGGGGACATCATACTTTGGCAGCATCTCTGTGTTCCTGTCTGTCCCACTGCTATTGGGACTTTGATGCTTTTCTAATTTTCTCACCAATCACAAACCTCTCCAAACAAATAAAAACAGGTTGTAAAGGTATTTTAGAAAGCAAGAGCAGATTCAGCTAATGCTGAATTCTGTCAAACACCGCAATTTCTACCTGCAAAAGTTTTATGAGCAATAGTTTAGGTTATGGTCAGCTGGAAGAGCTCAAAATAGCCAGTCTGAAAAAACCCCAAACGATCAAACTCAGAATTGAAACCTTAGCTGTGACTTACGGGAAGAATAAAAAGAGAGATGGTGAAGGTTAAGTGTCACATTTTCTTTGTCAGTACGCTATGGTTTGAGGTGAAGAAGCGTCCTACTTCAGCGTGTTGTGCTGAAGGGCTCTGGCCTCTTGCATCTGACCTCACTTTGTAAGCAGCATGTGCAGAACACGCTCAATTCAGATATTAAAGCTGGCAAAAGCACTTTGTGTCCATGTAATAACCACTCAGGCTGCTTAGAGAGAGAGACTGAGCATTAATGATGTTTCTAAATGAACAAATATGCAGAATATTTGCTAAAATATGCCGAAGGAATCTAAACTGTTGCCTCCCATGATGTTAGACAATTCACTGTATTACTAAGGAAGGGACATTTTGTACAGAGGCAGACCTGCTAGAGATGGTACGTTTTGGACAAAGGTCCAGTGGTTTGAGATGGACTAAAAACACCGTGATTTTTCACGGAACATAGCAGTAGCTTTGCAAATGCCAGTCTGAACAGCTGTTGCCTCTGTGCATACCCCCTGTAGTCTCAATCAGGTAAGATTATTTTTTTTGCAAAGCACATCCTGAACTTCTCTCTAATGTTTCTGTGAACTTGAAGCCTGCTTTCTTTCCAGAACTGCAGTATTCAGAGAGTCCTTTCTGAAAAGTGGAAACCTCTTCAGCACTGCAAGCGTTGCCGAGTGGGCTAATGAATATGCAGTACTTGCAAATCAATAGCGATTTTATTTGAATCGATGGGATGGAGAAAGCAAGTGTGTTGGTAAAACACACAAAAGATGTCAGAGAAATAAAAAGCCTCTTAGTGCATGTACCTGAAGGTATGACAAGAAGAGGAGACAGAAACCCCAAACTTTCATTTTCTCTTTCACACAGTGGTTATACTTCCCTCCAAAGAGCTACCAGATACAGTTCTGGTAGTCCAGCCTCCTGTGACACTGCACTTTCCCGGTTTCTCTTTTTTTTTTGTCTTTGAAACACTTTTAGGGGTAAGGATGGTAGCTAACCATGTTTAAAGACCTACCAAGAACAAAAAGATCCCACATTTCTGTGATAGGAACAATAAGTTTAGGATACACAGGGTATCATTATGTTAATTGCAGAGGAAATCCATTCATATGCTTCATAATTAAGGCAAAGACTATGATTATCTTTCTCTGGGTAAAACATCAGGGACTGGGTCCACCTTTCAGTGAAAGCATCCATTAGGAACTGCTATGAAATGCTAGATAGTGGTTACGAATGTAGTATATGCAATTAATCTTTATGTTAATTGTCAATTTTACTGAAGCAAAATGCCAGCAGGACCACCTCGCACTGTGAAACAGTGCTTTTGGAAGGGCGTTCAAACAGTTCCTTCTAAAAGCAGCAACGGGAGCGTGTTGCAGAGCCAAGCAGGGCTGGTGTCGTAGGCTCTAGAGCGTATTGAATCAGCTTCCAACCAGCAGCCAGAGACGGGTTCACAGGAGCTGTAACAAATCAAGGCGGATGCTCGGAGGCTGCCGTTTCTGTTTCCATGGGAACGGAGATTGGCTCTTCACTGAAGGCAAGGTGATTTAAAAATTTTTAAATTGGCACGATTGTGGATAATTTGAAAGCCCTTAACATTTCTCGCAATGAAATTCGGACAGCCATTTGTATGGAAATAGAAACGGCAGGCACAGCTAAGCGGCTACAACACTTGAATATTTTAGCCGCGGTTTTCCTCTGGAAGTGGTTTCATTGCTGTTGGTGTCTCCAGACTTTAGGGCTCAGTTAGACACCAGAGGCTGAACTGTTTTAATTTTGAATATGACTGTATTACAGCAATCGTCGTGAAGCCGTATCTCCTAGATGGAATTGTTACAGAGGACTGTAGAAGTGCCTCCTATTCTCCATTTTCATTTCACAATGATTCCAAGGGACCACAATGTACCTGACGAGCTTTGAAAAATACAACCAGCTTAATACTTCAGCGTATGATTCTATCATCTCTTTCTATACTGCCTTAATACTTTTTCTAGGCTCCCTCATCCTGCTTCTGTGTAAAGTAAAAGGTTTACTGCCTACTCCACCAACCTATCCCAAACCAGGAACATTAACTGTGAGGAATATCTTGCTCGAAGCCCTGGCTGAGCACAGCCCTGTTTGTAGATGCTATTTTCATATTTTAAGTGCTGTCAGGTACAAACCTGCCACCCGAATCCCTAATAAAAAGCTTTGCTCAAAGCAGGATATAGTTAACAAAACCCAAATGAAACTTCCATTCTGATGCGTACCAAAATTTGCGGGGTTTTTAATATGAACTTTTTTTCAAAAATCAGACTTTTCATAATTTTCCACTACAGAACAGATTCAAATGGTACATTCTGTTGCCAAACATTTTAATTACTGACAGAAAACCCCAATACTCTTGCCTGGAGACTGACTCTTGGCCTTACCCAGCAGATAAAACAGACAAACAGGTGATTTTTAACCTTTCAGAGCAGGGGTGGGAAGGAAGCTGCAGCAGCTGTCAGGGAAGCGTTCCACTTAAGGCTTGTTACTGACACTTCTGAGCGGAGCTGTATGCAAAGATTAGCTGAAAAGCCATGTTAAAACGGTGAGGAAGGGGAGATGAAGGCCTTGCAGGTTTCCAAAGGATCCAGCCTGTCAATAACCAAATAAACGAACGAGCAGCTGATCACTGGTCATTGCCACCCTAGTCCCGCTCACTTCCCCACCGAAAATCCTTCTCTTTGGCACAAATGTATCTGTGTAACTATTTTGCAGGGGGAAATTTCATGAAGTTCACGGTGATTTCAGTAGGTGGCATTATTGCAGTTAGTAGCATAGTGAGGTTCATTCATTTTTGCTCCCCTTCCCTCAGCCCCACAGAGCTCCCTCCTGGGCTCAGCCTTTTCAGCCTGGCTACAGCTCAGGCCACCACACCGAAACATTAACCCAGTCATGAGACACAGCACTTGTTAATAACTGGATGCCACAGTGCCATGTGCCTGCTTAGAGGCTGGCTTTAGGAGGACTTCTCCTCTGAGTGCAGCATTCATCATGGGAGTTGTACATAACACTTGCAAGACTATTGCTACAGGTTTCAGTACCTTCAGCTGCACGGTGGAGATCATTTTCTCCCTTTTCCAGAGCCCCGCAAAGCCTGACTACCCCTGCAAGGCACAGCACCCTCTGGGCGTAATCCAGTGATGCTGGGACGTGTGCACAGTGATGGCTCCACATTGAGTGTCTGCCCAACAGCTCTGCTTCCTCAGAGCCAGGGGCTACGACTCACACCAGCTGATTTCCGACAGCTCATCAAGACTTGAACCAGGAACACGGTTGCTCTGGGCTCTTCTGCAGCAAACAGTAAGGAGATAAACTCATCCACAGGGCAAAGCTACGTGCCCGTGCTTACGGTGTATAGAGAGCATCCACCAGCATCCCTGGCTGCTGCTGAGGGAGCTGCCTGTGCCACACCAGTGCTGTTGGGTGGGACAGATCCAGGCACACTGCTCAGCGTGAGATTCAATCAAATAACTGGCTTTTTGGTTGGAAGCCAAACTAAAAATCATGAGAAAGTAGCACATCATTTTGGAGGGCCAAAATGCACTCAGTGCATTTTTATGAACCCCAACAGCAGCAAAGCAATTGTTTTCAAAAAAAAGCTGTAATTTGCAAATAGTAAGAGGAACCATTTAGTTTTAGGAAGGCTGAGATAAAACACTCTTAAACGGATTCTTTTTTTTTTTGCTTGCAGATCACGTATTATGGCTAGTGCCCATGCCCTCAAAATAGATTTTTTCAGGGAATTTTCCTTCTGGAAGAAAGCTTCACTCATTCCTCCCCAGCACCCTCGGCGAGTGAATCCTCACATTTCTCCTTCTCCCTCTCTCACACAATGGTGGTGTTTTTCTACTGCTCATGATAATCAAAGCAGTTTCACACCTCTGGCGCTGCAAACTCTCTCTTTCGCCTTCCTGTCCTTGCACTTCATTTTCCCTTTCAAAGTCTCCACACATTCCCTGTTTTCTTCAGACCCTCAGGAAGGAAACATTGCTGGTTCCCCAAAACACCAGCTACAAATCGCTCATGGAGCGGCTGCTGATAACTCCAGCCACCAACTGCTGCAGATCTCTGAGCAGATCTCTGTGTCGCACTGGAGCTCAGTGAAGTTGCGAGACGCCCTCACCGCCAAATAACCGGCCCGGGTGGCTGGTGCGGTGGGGACAGGAACAAAAAAGCAAGACCCACGCATCAGTAGCAACATCAGTCAGCTACAGCCAAGTAAGTCCCTGGACATGTTTTTGCATAGGCGACTGTGGCAGGCACTTTTTTTTTCCTTTCATTTTTTCCTACCTTCTGAAAATGCGAGAGAATGTTTAAAAACACAGAATCCTTAAAACATCCACAGGAGGTGAGCAGAGGCAACCTCACTTGCAGGGCAGGTATGCTGGAAAGGGTTTCACGGAAACCTTAGATGTATGACCTTATTACCAGTTATTTGCAGCTGCATCGCGGCAGACCCGTCAGCCTGTTTAACTGGCTGTTGGCAACACCAGTTCCCAGCGGCGCGCTGGGTGTGGTGCGGGGCGCGCTGCCAGCTCGGACGGCTGTGAAGCTCCTCGGGGTCCTGGTGCTAATAAACGCTTAGCTCTCTTATCACAAGGTTTTTCAAGAGTTTGGATTTTACTCATGATTTTCACACACCTTGCCTATTCATATACACACTTCCATAAGGGGATGCAAAGCAGAAATGTTCTCTACACAGACCTATAGGTGTCTAAAAGCGTGCAGACACCCGCGCACCTTACTGTGTTCTTAATTTAATCCGAGCCTAGAAAAGCCTTTTCAGTTGCAAAATGGAACTTTGAGCTACACTTCCCGTGTGCAAATGCGTGGACCTCCGCCGGCCCCAGAAGGTACTGGAGAAACGTGGCACGTACATTTCTTTTGCTTCTTTTTCTCTGTAAGACCCCGGAGTTGTATGATAGTTCGACTCAAATTTCCTTCACAGCTTACTGCTTTGTATTGTGCTGGTTTCCTTTGCATTTTAATTGCTCTCTCTTTTGTAGCTGATCAAATCATATAACTGAATTTTACTACTTTTTTTTTCCTCTTTTTTTTTTTCTTCTCCTTTTTTTTTTTCCTCTTTTTTTTTTTCTCTTTTTGTTTGCCAGCCACTCACATGCACACATGGGAAGATGCAGCCTGAAATCATTTGACATCTCCTTGCTTCCTCATTTCAATATTAACTGAATTTACCAGAAGAGAAACAGGTTTGGGGTTAGGGTGCTGAGTGCATGCACGTCCCTGTGCGTGAGCAAGAGCCTTTTTCCCCTCTGTCCCTTCACAGCCACAGGTCATTAAGCTGAGCTGCCTGAAAGTGCCCGATGCTGTTTTTCACCAGCCTGACTTCAAAAGAGCCAGCTCGGTGGATGTGCTTCGCTTTCTGCGTTGGCTGGGGCACGGCGAGAAGGCTCAACGCTGCGGCTCTCATCCCAGAGCGAGCTCGCTGAAGGATTCCTCCCCCTCACAGAACGACAATGACACAGATGCAGTTTAAAGATGCATTTTGGGTAAGTGAGCATTTCCTATACTCAATATATCTGTATTTTAAAATCTTTTCAAACACAGCGTGGTTCTATATATAGTTTAAACTAATTTAGCCCTGTTCTGTCTTCTAGATTTATTTTAGTAAAAAATCAAGTTTGTCTCCACGCAAAAACATAGTGTTTGGTAGTATGTGTGTCTGATCCCAGGCAGAAGGATGCATTGTAAAGAATATATCCAGTCCACAGAAAATGATTGACAGTCCCAGTTCCCATGGTAGGTCCAGAAACCGCTTTGGAAAGGGACACAGGTTTGTCTGTCTCATAGACCGAAGAGCACTTGCTCACAAGTGAGTATCCTCAGTGTTAGGAGTGGCTCCCCTGAGCAGGGGACCTGTTACTGATCACAGCCTGAGTTCCCTCACGTTCCCTTGTAGAGCAAAGCCCGCGGCTGCGTGCGGAACACTGTTGTTCACTCACCTAGAGAGTCCCTGCCTGAATTTGGGTGTAGAAGGGCATGCATAAGGCACGTACATGGACTCGCTGGAGCGAGTTCAGAGGAGGCCACAAAGATGATCAGAGGGCTGGAGCACCTCTCCTGTGAGGACAGGCTGAGAGAGCTGGGGCTGTTCAGCCTGGAGAAGAGGAGGCTCTGGGGAGACCTTATAGCAGCCTTCCAGTACCTCAAGGGGGCCTACAGGAAAGCTGGAGAGAAACTCTTTAGCAGGGGCTATTGTGATAGGATGAGGGGTAATGGTTTTAACACAGACGGAGGTAGATTCAGAGTGGATATAAGGAAATGAGGGTGGTGGAGCACTGGTCCAGGTTGCCCAGAGAGGTGGTGGATGCCGCATCCCTGGAAACACTCAAGACCATGTTGAACGGGGCTCTGAGCAACCTGATCCAGTTGGAGACGTCCCTGCTCCTTGCAGGGGGTTGGACTGGATGGCTTGTAAAGGTCCCTTCCAGCCCAAACCATTCCATGATTCTATGTAGGCGCCCAGCAGTCATACAGCAGCACAGGTAGAAAAAACTAGCAGTGACACTGGAGAACTAAGCCCCAACACTCACAGTTGGCTTAAAAGCAGTGAGTATTAAACCAAATAGACGTGCTCCGTTCTTGTTATTTGACTTCTGGTTGAAGAACCTTTCAGTGTCTTGCTTTCAAACTCTTGCTCTGCAGTTACAAGGTTAAAAGACTCTCGTCATGTCTCTCTCAAGGGTAATCTGAGGTTCTGTTGCAATTGCTTCTGGAGTGGAAGTTTTAAGGAAAAAAAACCCCAGAAATTGCAAAGGCGGATAAACAGGATGTTATGTGCTTGCCTCTTGTCCAGGCAATCATTTTTTCCAGCATCTAGGACTGCCTTAAAGAAAGACGTGAAGGCCTGTGAAATTCTTCCTGACATTTTCCTATCAGGCCAAGTAGAGCAGACCCTTCATGGCCTATTTGCTGTTTGTGCTTGCTTTCTAAACGCTCGCCCTTCACGGTAATTTCTTGGCGTGAAATAGAAGGGCAGAGGCAAGAGCAGATTTCAGTGAACCACCTTCCTCCCAGCACTTCCAGGAAGCCCTCCCCGCCCCCACGCCAGTACCAGACTCGAACGGTTGAAAAAAATAATAATGAGAAAACACAAAAGTTAATTTTGATGTTAATCCTAGCTATGTCTGACCACACCTACATGAGATTCTCCATGCCTTCACGTTTATAGAGCTGCTAACTGCACAGTCCAACGCAGAGTGTAGGACACAAAGGCAAGCCAATGCTACTCTGGGAGCTTCAGCTTCTGCATTTCTGGACTTCCTTCAAAAATACACAGTCTGACGTTTAGAATGGGTACATTTGGGATATTTACTTTTCAGGGTCTCAGTCACTGGTGAGAATAAATCAGGCGTACCCCACAGACTGGAGTAGGATGAGGGTGATTAATGCCAGTTGAGAATCCAGCCCGGCCAGTTCCTTGCGGCTCTTCTTCCCTAAACTTCTCTCCTGTGCTTCGTCACGTTAATGTGACTATAATCCTTGCTTAGCTTTGAAGCTAATACCTTCCTTAAAGGAAAACATC
The DNA here is from genome assembly GCF_036417535.1 of Chlamydotis macqueenii. Classification (NCBI taxonomy): domain Eukaryota; kingdom Metazoa; phylum Chordata; class Aves; order Otidiformes; family Otididae; genus Chlamydotis; species Chlamydotis macqueenii. The sequence continues at coordinate 17,616,620 of NC_141567.1, read as the reverse complement.
TTTGTTTTTAATATTGTTTGGCTGGAAACCTTGTATGGCCAAGCTTGATGAACAGGGCAGAAACACATCCGGTTGCAGGACGGTAGTTTCAGCGATGGAATAAGAAGCCTTTTAAAATGAAAACTTACAGGATATTGCACAATGCAGCAAAAGAGCACAGCCTGCCCCCTAAATCACAAGATCAGCAATTATTTTCGCATTCATAAGGTTCTGTTATGCGCATCAGTGAGAGGAAAGTGTATTTGCTTGGTTTGCTTCAGTGAGCAATTATCTCCTTTATTAATTAGCACCATGAACGGAAACCATCTTTATTAAAACCAAAAAGTATGTTTGCACCATAGCAGATCGCTCACTACAGATCCCTGATCGCTAACAGGTATAAGTTTTAATCTCTTTTCCCCTATTAAATCTAACAGTGACTTAATCTCTCTTTTCCCTTATTAAATGAGGCAGTGATAGTACTATACCAAAGTTTCACTTGTGCTGGTTTTTAAAATTTCCTTTGTATCATGGCCTGGGCTAAAACTCGTGTATATCTGAACTACAATTTTTGTTTTTATATCCTCCACACACTTCCTAATGGTTTCATGCAAAGTTGCTCAAAGCCTTGACTAAAATGGGCTTCTTAGCAGAAGTTTTCTATCCTCTGTTAATATTTTTTGGAAAATATTAGTGAGATGGAAACAAAAAATTGATTTTGATGGCCCATGCAGGGCAGTTGCTAATGGATTAATATTCTGCTGGACTGCTGTACAAATGTAAGAGATATTACCTGCCTTCTCTGGCATCACATTCGACAGGTAGGTGAATTCCCACATTACTAAAGAGTACGTCTGCAACACCAGATGAGTTTCACGTTAACAAGGTTATGTTAATAGGCAGAGATCTGGGCAACATTATTTTTTGGGATACAAAAAAAAAAACACTAACCAAGAAAATCTTTACCCTTCTGTCACAAATACTGAGTCTCTTTCTTAGTCTCATTCTATGCTTTTGTACTTATCATTTGCTTTTCCTCTGCAATTCTTGTCATTGCCTTTTCCTTCTATTTTGTTTTTTTTTTCTCCAACGTGCTGCTCAACACTCCAGTTGCAACCTTGTGAAATGCAGTTACTTCTGGCTGAGAGGTAGGTAGGTGCTTACTGGCATCACAGAATCACAGAACGGTTTGGGTTGGAAGGGACCTTAAAGATCATCCAACTCCCCTGCCATGGCCAGGGACACCTTTCACCAGACCAGGTCACTCAAAGCCCCATCCAACCATCCCTTTACTGGCTTTGCCTTGGCCGCCTGGGAAAGGGAATAAGGAAGACTTTCAAAGAAGGCATTTGGTTTTGGAGCAGGCTCCAAAGTGCCCAGAGTTGAGCGGGAGCAAATCTGTTCCCTGGGGCAGCTTTGAATCAAACTCAAGTGGCCACATCAATTCTAAAAATGTGTCATGGGCTCCTAAGGTGCTTAGGATTGAAAAAAAAAATGCTTTAAGTGTGACGTGCTTAGCTGTGGGGTGAGGTAAGGGCTTGTAGATTCTCCTAGCTCAGACTTAAAAAAGCACAAGTGAGCTGGAGATACGAGCCAGCAAATACGATGCAGGCCTTGAACATGACATAGCAAGATTTGCCTCCCTCCCTGCTGTGGACGACTTCTTACAGCATTCCTGCCTGCACAGTACCTGTGATTATGGGTCAGACGCTAGAGAATGGGAGCCATGGAAGGGCTTAAGATAGAAAGCCTGTTACAAACACAGGTGCTTTCTTAATCTTTCTTGTTTGGACTCTATTCTACATCAGGTTCAATGCAAAGTTGACTTTGTAGGTGAACCTCTCCACCGTTACTGTAGCCTTTTTCCACACAATAATATATTATATATGCCAAAAAAGATGTAATTAGTTTCATAAATAATTTAACTTCTAGTGAGACTCATAACTGTGGTGCTAGAGTGCAGAGATGATCATAAAAGTCACAGTAACACCACTTTCTAGACTTACTGGCAATGTACTGAAGAAATACAATATCAACTGTTTTACTCAAAAAAGGAAGTCTTTTTTATACCACGAGCTACCCTGCTTTCCTGTGGAGGTTAGGTTTTGCAGGGCGCATTGTTTTGAAGCAGGTCTGTGAGGAGGAAGTGAGACGGAGCAGGTTTGTCAGGAGGGCAGAGCCGGGGCTGGTGAGGGCTCCTGCCAGCCCCCGCGCCCATGGCGTGGCTGAGCAAGGGCAGGGACGGGCGTCGCTGCCAAACCTGGCTCTGGTGCGGGTACGCACTGCATCTCTCCGGACTGCAGAAAGTGTGACTAGAGGCAGACGCGTGGCTGTGGCCCCACTTACATCCAGCACAAGTCATCACTGGTGGGTGTGTGTGGAAATGGAGAATAAAGGGGGAACCAACTTGGAAAATTTGAACAGATTGTCCAGCTGATGTCTGTGTTTGTTGTGAGGTCAACTTCATCTCCACAGAAGAGGCTACTCTATTCTTTTTTTATGTGTAATTTCTTCCTACATTCTCCCAGCTGATCTGGGGAGGACGCTTCGCTCACTGGGGCAATGCGAAGCACCCGTGAAGGGGGGTGCAATCTCGCAACAGTCACTGAAACCACACGAAATCACAAGTAGAAAACCTGATTAGTTGTTGTGGCTATGGAAACACTGGTGCTTCAAAAATCACTTCTAAGCTGAGCACAACAGCTAAAATGAAGCTCAAATGCACTAATGCTCCCTGCACAGATATCGATAGCCAGGCAAACAAGTCAACGGCTGCTTCCATCGCCTGTATTCCTAAAACAGCACCTAGGAGCGTGTGTGAGGAACCCAGTGCAGCGTATTCGGGGTCATTAATTGCCTTGGTGATGAGCTCAAATGGAAGGACTAGAGTTTTATGTTTGTAGCTTTTGGTTATATGCCCAGCTGTTGCTTGCATGTGGCACATCAGGCTGAGCATCTTCCCTACGAGGAGGAAGAGTATGAACACAGTGGGCTGGTCTGAAGGCCATAGAAGGCTTTCCAGACCGGGCAGATTAATGGATTTCCAGAAAGCTCATTTTAGTTCCATGATTGAAAACAGACAGTTAAGTAATTAAATTTTATTAAAATTTTCTGATGACCATGCTGGAACTAAGTGCCTTATCTACGGGTTTTGACTGCTTAAACTGTGCCAATTTTGTTAATATTTTTACACAATTATGTCTGGTCTGTTTTGATCTCTCCTGTTCGGCAAAAGTTGTTTGGTTTTGCTTGGGCTCAGAGAAATGGAGGATTCTTATTCATGCCAACTGTAACTGTGCCATGGATATGCAATTTAAATATGGAAGGAGTCATCCACTCTCTTTTCACCAGCATGTACACAGACACATCCAACGAACACCACCTAGAGTCAAACGAGTACTTGTTGCACAGGGCTTGAAACGGATCCCTGCCCAGCGCTGTGTTTTGAGTGTCTCCAAAGATGGAGACTCCACAACCTCTCTGGGCAAACTGTTGCAGTGTCTCACTGCTCTTACAGAAAAAAAAAACCCCTTCTTACGCTTAAACAGGACTTGTGGAATTCCAATTTGTGCCCATTGCCTCTTGCCCTCTCACTGGGTACCACTGAGAAGCCCTGGCTCCGTCTCCCCGACTCCCCCACCAGGTATTTATCCACCTCGAGCCATTTCTTCTGCAGCCTGAGCAATCCCAGCTCAGTCTCCCCTCCCACGACAGATTCTTCAGGGCGAATCTTGAATTCTCCCTGTGAATCTCATTTCAACAGAGTTTTTTCCTTGCAGGACGGGGTGATTCATGCCCCATCCCTTTCCTTCCACAAGGCTTTCACTCCCGCAATGCAGCAGTGCAGCGTTGCACTGCTTCTCTTTCTTCACAGTTTAGAGTCACTGACTAGGGACATGGACCTTGCGTTGCTTTGCAAAGACTCCAAATTTCAATCCAGTTACACTCATTGTATACTTATATGGAAGGGAAATTAGGCTGCTCCATAAACAGATTTTCTGTTACTGTTATTCTTCAGCTCCTTTTAGCTCAAAAAGACCTTTTTCTGATTTTTTTTTTCATGCCATACTGCAGCAAGGTAGATTCTGGCTGGAAGATGACATGTAAGACACTTGTTTCATCTCCTGTTTAATCTGGGTTTTGTAATAAAACTTTTCTCAGCAGCCACAGGTCAATAACGTACAAAGCTCACCGTATTGTTCAGAAAGAATTTGGGGATTTGAGGCTGGGACAAGGTGAGGGCTGAGGGGCACGGCTCTGCACGGGGATCACTCAGCGTTGTCAATGTTAAGAAAAAAAAAATGTAGAAAATACGCATCTAGATCCCAACAGCTTTTCAGTTCCCCAAAGAATTGCTCCCTTACTATAAATGGAGTTTAGTACTTCTCCAAAGTGGTGGAAAAACGTCACTGAGCAAGACTGAGGAATTGAAAAGTTCCATAGCTCTTGGTAAAACACTCTTGGTGCAACTTCATTTGTGCTTGAAATAAGAGGCAACAGGTACTTACTCTTAGTCTTGAGAATTAAGTGAAAACTGACCAGCTCAGCTCTCTGTTGTTCCACTCAGAGCAAAGAAATAAACAAACACAAACTTTTTTTCTTTAAAGTAACAACTTTTCAAACCAAGGTGCTATTTGGTGCTGTTCTCAATTTGTTCGGGCCTAATTAATTCCTAAAAGGAATGAAAAATAAAAAAAATAAAGGGTGGGACCAAAGGAAACAAGAATATAGGTAGACAACAACACGGAGGTCTGAGCCTCATCGCTTCATCCTGTGTGCAATAGGTGCTGTAATTACTGCAGGGTTATTAACAAGTCAGGGCTGACAACAGCCCTGGGGGCTGCTGCTCAGCGAGAAGGAAATCCCCAGGAGCACCCGAAGGAAAGGAGGCACCTGCCTTTGAAAGACTCCAGCCGCACATTTGGTTAGGACTCGTGTTTTTGACAAAGCCTTTTTTTGTGGGAAAACACAAGTTTACTGGAAGTAAGGGAAGGTAAAGCTGGGTTTCAATAAAAAAAATCACATCTGGTGAAAGCTTCCTCTGGAGATGGAGGTTTAAGGTGAAATTTCTAATCAAACAGGGGAAGAGGAGACCAAACTCATAAACCCAGCTCTCTGGGGTGCTGGGAGCTCTGCAGGGGAGACGTAGTCTGGAACAGGAGCTGGAGCTTTCATCACCACAGTCTGTCCTACCCGCAGCCAGGAGCCCAGACGTGCCTTCCCTCCGCTCCAGTAGAGTCATCCACAAGTAAAACAGCCAGAGAAAGGACAGTTTAAGACAAAATTATTCTTCCCTATATAGACAGCAGATGGATTTTGTGCCAGCTTAGGCAGTGGGGTGTCTCAATCGGATCTGCGTGATTCAGAGCAAGTTTCTTCTTTATATCAACGTGAGTGTCGTCTTTGTTGTTTTCTGTTGCTGTTGTTGTCAAGAGGTGAAATGTCGACTTTTAAAATCTCATATAAATTTGCAGGGTAAGAAAACTGTTTCTTACCCTGTTCAGGAAATGATAGTAGTTCATTTTGTACAAGAGCAGCTCATGAAAACATAAAACACTCCTAAGGCAGGTAATGCTGAGGCTCTGTGCGAGTGGAACAAGGATTTTATTCTTGCTGGTTAAAAGACAAGGCAGTTGCAAGTGAATGGACACCCTGTGCTTGGCAGTCGGGCTGATGCAACAGTTTTAACAGCTCCGAGGGTTCAAGAGTCGCTATGCTGGTGCAATCCCTTACTGTGCACCCCCTTACATAGATCTTGCCTGTCTCCTATACCCCAGGAACTTGCAGCAGAAAGGGGGTACATCCAGCTAAATAACCCATTGATTCAGCAATTCCTAACGAACTCCATAAGTAATCCCTTTTAAATTATTTTTGCATAAGGCAGGAGAGACATTTATGCAAGTGGGAGCAAATAGAGAAATGCCTCCCAGAAGAAAAAGTAATACTGGCACTGTTGTCCCACCTGGACAAACTGCTTGACTTCACTTAAACGACCAAACCCCCAACACTTTTAAGAATTTCTGAAAGCCTAAAGTTGATTTTCTTCTGTTGGATTGCACAATACCCCAGGACTTCGTGATACACCACACTGACAGAGGGCAAGAATATGTTGCATCATATTGAGTAACAGGATGTGTTGAAAATTATTATTTAGGTGGTGAAGATCTCTTGTACAATGGAAATGGTAATGTACAACTATTGGAATAATCCTCACTAAGAAATGAACTAAACCTTTAATTCATTCCCCATGTACAGCAAGCCTCTGGGAAGATTTCCTGAAGCTCTATCTTTCCCTACGTGCCAGGAAAGATCACCACCAAAACGCCTGGCTCATCTTATAGGGGAAGCAGAGAGCTGGGTGCAGCAGTATCTTGTGTTTAGTGCCTTTTTCAGGACTAATAGGAAACAATTCTGAGTTTTCTACAACAGGGAGGAGAAAGACACATAGGGTTGTTTTGTTGTTTTTTTTTTTTTATGAATTAATGTACCAGCTAAGCAGGTCTGGTTCCAGTGGCTCTTCTGAACAATTGTCCCTGTGCCTAAGTAAGTCAGGATTGTTTCATGTTGCCTCGCTCACTGTGCGCTGGGATCTACCCTACCGTGTTTGCAGAAGGAGAGGAGCTCTCTCAGAAAAGAGAAGAGATCTGCAAGTGGATGAACTAAAGGGGAGTAGAAACGAAAATAAACTTTGACCATTATTTTGTATAAAAGAAAACTATCCTCTACTTTTAAGATTCTATTTCTCCTTATTTTACTTCCAGTTTCTCTTGTGTAGCTAATATTACTCAGTAAGAGACTGAAGCAACATCTGATTTCACCGTTGACACATCTATCGGATTCCAGAAGGCACCATGGCAAAACAGTGCCACGAAAGGCACTGCAAGTGCCATGAAGGCCATGGAAGTGCTTATGAAAGGCAGGTGCAAATGCTCACATCAGGTCTCTCTGTTGAGTCCCAGGAAGCAGCCACCTTACTGTATGGATTAGAGCTGTTGTCTAAAGTCATCACACGGAGAAAATAAAAAGGGATGTTGCCACCTCAGACCCGAGTCATACAGACAAATCAAGCTCTGATTTAAAACTAGTGAGGATTTTGCCTCCTCCTGTCCCATTTTTCACTATCCCCATCACAAAGGTGTTCCAGAAAAAAAAGGTGTTCAGGAAAAAAAAACCAAACAAACAACTGCCTTTTCTTGTGATGCACATCTGGCTGTTGGCCTCTTTCTCCTTTTCCTAGCACAGAAGCATCAGGGGTCTGAACTGCTGCACAGCAGGAGCATGCAGGTCCTGAACGTGGTCAGAAACATCCCGAGACCCCCACCTGTAGGAACTTCTGGTCAAGGCTGAAGTCAGTGAAAACAAGTGAAAATCAGCAAATAAAAGCGTCACCTCAACCTGGCAGAATACGTGCAATTCAAGAGAGGATGCATTGTTTTCCCTGGCTGATTTACAATACAAGACACTTGGAATAAAACAATGAATGACAGCATCTGAAAATGTAGAGAGATGCTCTTCTCCTACACAGTACGAAGAAAGTGTTTTTGTGAAAAAGGACGACACGAGGTTTCAGTTTCCTGACTTTGCTGGTTCCTTTTGTGGAAGGTTTCTGAACTGAAGCGTTATGAGGGATGGGCAGATGGGCAGCTGCAAGGTGGTGGTACCGTGGCATTTCTCTGACACTGTATTTCTGCCTTCCAAAAGGCAAAGCTCCTTTCAGGTAACGTTTGAAAGAAGCTAAAAGTTCAAAGATCACTGTCACATTCTCCAGTCCTCTGGCTAAAGCCTGGAGGACTGATTTTGTGATTAATACACATTATGAGATGTAAAAACACTGCTATGCAAAGAAAAACAGAACATGTGCACTCTTTGCAAAGAGACCAAAAATTAAGCTACAGTTTTTCTTCTCTAGGAAATGTTGCGCATTTTCAGAATATTATTTAATCAAATTATTAAGAAGGGAATCTAACATAGAGGTAATAAGCACAAGCACAGTCCTTTTATTAGACTGGAATTGAGACTTTTCAAATCTGTTCCCCGTGTGCCATTTGTCTGCCAGCCAACAAACCACCTGTGAAAGTGAAGAAGGCTTTTGTGCAGCCATCACTTTGCAGCTACGCATATCATGGGGTGATTAAAACGTGAAGAGAGCCAAACAACATGCCTTGACTATAAGAATGCCTAATACATAACACAGCAGCAGTCCAGCAAGACAGTGAGGAAGCTGAGGAGCAAATTCCTCTTTCCAGCAGAACTCTAAACCAGCCATTTCCTTCTCAAAGAAAACCCACAATGTCATAGAGAGCAAAAGACTACTGGGAAGCTACTGGTTTGCTCAATGTCACCAATTTTGCAATGCTACCATGAAGTTTGTGAAATCTCAGTTTCAATTTATTTTTTTTTTTCTGAATATCCCAGCTGCTGCAGAATTGAAGTCTGATGAGAATCTCCATTTGCATTTGAAGTTCTCTAGTGCACCTTGCTACTGGGGGAAGCCCAAGACAGCAATCCAGCAGCTCAGCAACTGGAACACTACAAATGCAATGTTTTTATTCTTCTGATTTCTGAAGGCCCCATTCAAGGTTCATGTCTATGCTACGTCTGCCAATAAATGCTGCTTGCTTCCCATGAAAAGTATGGCATCGCAGATTTAGTTGACAAAGACTGCTGTGAAATTGCAAACTAAGCCTCATGTTCATAATGCCTGAGTCAACTCCTGAAATTATCACCAAAAAGTCCCAAGATAGCCACCTACATCCTTAACAAACATGTTTCTAATGTGCAAAGAGTGAATTTTCAAGAAAGGACAGAAATGTTACACAGCCAGCCAGCTTCAGCCCACCTACTCTTCCTTGCTTTTTTCTGCTTCTGTGGAAAAATCATACACTTTTAAAAAAAAAAAAGTATTAAAGTAAAAAAGTTTGTATAAATCCTGTAGTCAGTTCGATCCTGGAAAGCACGAGCAACGATTGCATTCCTGTCCATTCCAACCAGTTCCAGCCAGAGCACTTGACAAGGAGACCAGCAGATCAAGAGATCAAGATCTAGAAACACTCTTTCTGAGCAGTGCCAGTACGCAGTGGTGTGATGCAATTATACATTTCATTGATGTAACTCAGTCAGAACAACTCGCTTTCACCCCAGGACTAAGATATCACGTGTGATACAACAGCGGATAGAAAAGATTTCCTTCTGACAGTTGAAAAGATATTGATAGAATGATTCTTGTTCAAAACTCACTATCCCCTGTTCTCTCTGAACCTCCTCCTCACACCAGTAGTTATTTCATTTTTGAACCTGGAAAAATGAATCTTAAGTTTTTGTTTTACTAGAATTACCAAGAGCTTACCTTAGCTAAACAAGATAAGCTATGATGCAAAAAAAGTTTGATTTAAAAAGAATTCCAAAGATACTTACAGCAGGTTCAGGTTCAATTTTTTTTTCTCTTTTGAAAGTCTGTATGAACACTTTATTTAGGTGATCTAGCAACATATATAATTTTCAGTCCAAAACTCATCTTCATAATACTTCTGATAAAAGCCTGAGGAAAATACCATTAAGAACAAAGACATGGAATGCACTTTTATAGCTAAATATTTTCAAACTTAAGAGGAAGTGTTTAGTTTTTTTCTGAAGATTTTTTAAATAACTGCAGATAATACATTTCAAATAATTCCTAAATGAAGGATCATTAGGCTGGAAGAACACCTGATAGCTCTGCTATAGCTGTTGGTGCTCGTACCACTGCCGCTTGCAGGCAGGCCCACCTGAGACATATCTTCATCACCAGGGTGGCTCAGCACCATCCTGCCATGTACCAACCAATGCACCACATGTCTGCTAGGTAGGAATTTGTTTTCCAGCCCTTCTTCACCACGGGGTAGTGGTGTTGCCATACTGTATGCTTGGGGGTTACTGTACCACCTAGGATGCGGCTCCTTGCAAAAAGCAAGGGAGCAGGCTTTGCAGCCAGAGGCGCTGGGGAAGAAGCCGTTTTTGCTGGCAGCCAGCGCTGCAGCTCCCTCAAAATGTAGACACTTGCTCTTCAAAAGCCTTGTAGAACCTTCAAAGCCTTGTAGAACCCTCTGAGCAGCCAGCAGCACAGGGCTCAGAGAAGAGAGCTGCTGTAAGGCTGACTTTCAGCTAAAGACACAAGGCTTGGCACAAGGGTACTCAGCTTTGTGCTACCAAGAGGTAAGAAGAAACTATGTCACCCCCCAGCCATCTTCTCACTGAACTTTCTACCCTGTGGGCAGAGAACTGACATCATCAGCCTTTCCGCTTGCAGCCTTTGGTTACCAAACCAAAACCCTCAGAGCCTCCCGCTCAGAGCCAGCTGTGAATAACCTCTCCCACAATTAACGCCTGAAGTTTACCTGCGCAATTGCCTGTGGAGAAACTATGGAAAACCGATGGAAAGGTGCAGTCCCAAGGCTTCTACCTCTTTAGTAAGGTGCTAATGTGTGGGAGCAGCTTCGATAAAGCACAGAGGAAAAAGAAATGGAAAGAAGAAAGCGTATCCCAGTGTGCTTACTGTCAACAGCTCTGCTTGCAGTCCTCCATGCCTCCTTTCAAGTGTTCTAGGAAAAGCTCCTCTGGTTAAACTAGAGCATAAAATTTGTGTTTTTCAGTCATATACTCCCTTTCATATTTCTCTTCTCTCTGGAGGAACAACATTGCTCGTTACACTGGAGGGAAGCAACTTTTGTAAAGAGGAAGAGGAAAGGAGATGCTGCCTCTCCATTAGCTGATTTTCTTCTCCCCATGAGAAGAAAAACCCAGGGCTCAGGGGCAGAGACAAACAGGCATGTGAAGTACTAAAGAAAGAATCTCAGGACAATACGAATCTGCCTGCAACACTGAAATCCCTTTGTCAAGAACTTTCTTATGACTGATTACGGGTCTGCTGGACAACACAGATTAACTAATCCTTTTCATTAAAAGAACAATGAGTAAATCCCCTTTCACAGTCGAACACGCTTTAACTAAGTGGAATTACTTTCTTGGCAATGAGACAAATTACCAGGGGTGATTCAAATCAACCTCTTCCAAGCAACTACCTAGATTTTGTTATAAACAAATTACATTTTACACATCTAATTAATACATTTATTATTTAATTAAAGCATTTTTCTAATTTAATAAAAAATAAAATAGTCCTTGACTATTCATTAATTCTTACAATCATTGCAAAGTCCCAGCTGAGAGGTATCCAAGCACTAGCTGAGTAGTGCTACTTTAAGAGCCTTGACAAAACCACTTGATGCAAATGCTAATTATAAGACAAGATGATGAATGGAAAATAGAATAAAGGCAAGACAGCTTATCGAGGCTAGATAGTTGTTTAATGCGATACAATCTTGATTGTCTTGACAAAGAAAACATGAGGTCTGTTATGGTGCTACACAGGAAATTCTTAAGAAACTAGAGAAGAAAAACAAAAAAGAACTCCGAACAAACACAGCAGAAGAAGAACTGTAAAGTAGGCACAGACCCTGTTCTGGGAGAGACGCTGGTGGCTTGTGCCGAAAGGGAAATGCCTGAGCTGGAGGAAGGGATCTTGAGAGCTGGTCTCAGGACTGACTTTGCGCAATATATTCATTGCAGATACTGGCATAAGGCACGAAGAATGGGCTGGAAATAGCTGTTGTTGAAACAGATGAGTACAATGAAATACTGTACAGGAGGTGTCTGATAACCTTCAAGCCTGGTGTAACAGAAAGCAGCTAATATTAATGTTTCAAAGTGCAAAATGAGAGTAAGAGATCAGTAGCAAAAAGATCCAATGCACTCTGGGACCTTCTTAAGGAAAACTGCAGGAAAGGAGAAAATTCCAGGTCTATCAATAAATCATAGATCAATTAGGTGCCACCGGCATGACTTGACGGCAGAAGGCAAATACAATCCTCTGATGTACCAGAAGTGTTTCTTAGAGAGCAGACATTAATGGCATGGCACAAAGCATCAGTTAGACTTCACTGGAGTAGTAGAGCATCATCCTTGTTCAACAGGGATTTATTCAGCCTCCAACAGTTACTGTAAGAACACACGGGAATCAGTGGAATGAAAAACTAGCATCCCAGGAAAGGGCAAAGGAGGTTTGTTTTGATTCAAGAAAAAGTTGAGAAAGGATGCAGTTGCACAAAACCTTAAAGAAGAAAAAGAGCCGTTGAAGTGAAAGGGAAATGTTTGTGTAAGCAAACTTAGGCCTAAATGATTTATGGCTACATTGTGGTTGGAAATTAAGCAGCAACACTGCAGGGTGAGCGCCCTTAGCAGCTTAAACTTATCTAAACCTGGGCTATCACCTGGCCACGCTTCCTCTCCCTCCTTGCCCCAGCCTCTGACGTGCTAGGGGTACACACTACTTACACCGCAGCCAGATCTACTGCGGGGGAGGCTGAGGCAGCCCTGGGTTAGAGTTCAGATGCTGTGGTTTCTGAAATACGGCTTCCACATTCTTCAGGAACACACAGTGAGGACAATAAAGCAAATTTTGAGCTGGATCCACCCAAAATGAAGAAAGATCAAATGAGTACCTGTGGTAGGAAGTCCTTTTTAGACCTGCATTTAGCTGGAGCCAATTCCCTCTGCCAGGTGTCAGCCCAGGGACAAAACCCAGGTGAATCTAGCAGGCAGGATCTGATGCCTTCATCAGAGGAGATTCCAGCTGTCCTTCACACATGGCTGCAGTGGCTCCATTTTTAACAAGTTCAAGTCTTATTCATGTTAGTAGGCAACAGACAGAAAGCAAAACTTGAGTAAGGCACTGGCTGTTTGCACTTGGCATACACATGTGGACACAAGCACACAGAATGAATGAGGAGAACACTGCTCCCGTACCCTGCCGAGTAGAAAGCCTGTGATCTAGGAATGGGCAAGTGCTATTACAGATTTCACATTTAAACAGGTATCTTTCTATCTTCATTAGAGGGCTACAATATTCCGATAGGTACAATGAGCAAAATCTGGCTTTTGCATGTCTAAATGCATTGAAGTAAGGAAGTAGGAAGGCAAAAAGATAAAGCAGAGAATCTGTTGTGAGCAGTGGGGAGCGGCACTAACCTGTTCCCTTTGCATTAGTGCCAGTAAAAACGCTGGTGCGTGTCCTGGGGCAGGCCTGTTTGCAGAGCTCCAGCCATTTTTATGGCTCAGAGCAAGACGTCCCAATGGCTGAATCAAGCCCGTTGGGAGGTTTTATCAGCCCCTAGAAGGATCGCTGGTCAGCAGGCTGACCCCTGGCACCCTGTTGTGTTTGTCTGAGTGGTTTTGTGTTGGTAATGAGTTGAGGCTGCATTCTGCATTTAGGGAATTTGATATGTCATTCTCCCAGATGTACAGAATTTGCCATCCTTTCTTTATAGCGACTGCGGCAGTTTAAAAGAGGTGGAGGAAGACAATAAGTGAATTTTAGCATTCACTAAACAAAGAGATATGTTGAACAGAAAGGGCAGAGTAACTTTACAGTCTGCTTATCACTCCCTTTGTTGCCTGTGGCAGTATGCCTGCCTGCTGGGGGGATACAAACCCATACGATATTTTCGCTTAACTCCAGACAGCATTTCTGGGACAAGGAAGCTGTGTACACAGCTACGGGATGTAGTTAATTGCATCTGGAAATACACAATCAAAATTTTTAGGCTGTGAGTTGGTTGTGGAGCCTCTGACCAGAGTGGTTTCTGGCAGGCAGAGGGAGCAATTTATGAGAGGTTTTTTACAGCAGCAATGCCTTCTGCCATTGAGGTGTCCTCAAAAGAAAAAAAAAAAGAAAAAAAGAGAGAGAGGAGGAAGTGACAGTCCATTGCCAGGGTATTATCAAAAACCTTGCCTACCTTCCTCTACGAATAGCAAAAATTTGCTTCTTTTCTTTTATTTCACAGCAAGATCCCTCCCTGGAATGTGTGTGTGCAACACCCCCTTGGAAACATTAGGAAAATTGATGTTTTGTTTCTGAGATGCTGTTTCTTAAGGGGTGATCATATGGATCAGATCAGCAGATGTACTTCTATCATTTTCCTATGATTGCCACAGTGATAACAGTGGATCAATTGCACTCCCTCCATCTTCTTTTATCCACATTATTATCTTGCCTGGCTCCATAGTGCAGACTCTGTGCTGGTAACAGCATTTGTCTGGGTCTCCTGTGACCCATTAGCGCACTGCCTGTCGTTTCTCCCCACTGCTCATGGTAAGAATGTCCATTAAGGAAGACGGAATTACTGCTGCCAAGAAACTGCAGCACTGGAAATGTTACTACAACTTGCAAGTTTACAAAGATTGTCTGCAGAAATTTATCCTTGCTCTTAAAGAAGAAAAAAAAAAAAAAAAAACCACAACAAAAAAAACCCAAATGCTCCCAGGTCTGCAAATCTCCACAGAAGCCCCAGGGCCTGGGTAAGCAGCACAGAGGCTGCCATGGGCCACCACCGTTCGTCCCCAGAGCTCGTCCCACTCCTCTCCAGTCCCAGCAATCAGGAAGCAAAGCCGCAAGCTGGAGTACCCAACAGTTGCTTACTAGAGGATCCTTCCTGAGTCCCAAACCTTAACCGCTGTCTTCCTCACAGTCTCTCAAAGTAAAAATGGCTTGTCCTGATCCCATTGTGAGTCAGTGGGAGGACCAGGAGTGGAACACAGAAATCGTCTCCCAGTGCCACACTCAGAGCGCATCACACCTTTATTCCCTTCCTTTTCTGTGCTCTCAGCATTTCCTCAGCAGCACTGGCTTTGTTGTGACGCTGATTTACCATTGCTACAGCGCAATCTGAAAGCTGGGGAAAAGATGAAAGAAATGCCAGACTAATTGTTTTTCTTCTCCTTACTTAGATATTTTTGTCTGAGGTGCACGGGGCTATGCTCTGATGGATCCTGTGGACAGGGATAAAGCTGACATGGACTTGTGTGATGGGGAGGGAACTGCAGTCCTAGACCACAGCCGAGGAACATGGCCCTGAGCCACACAGAGCGCAGAGCCCTGGTAGGAGACAAGAGCCTTGGCTTGGAGGCAGCCAACTCCACCCAGCTCCATGATCTCACCAGTCCAGTGTGCCTGGCTGGAAATCACTTATCGCTTTGGCTGGCTCCCTTTGCCACATAGGGTCATGGAGCAGGACAGGCTGCAAAAGTCCGCGAAGGCACAAGCAAATCCCATGTATTGCACAGGAGACTGGGTGGTGAATGCAAAAGCAAGAGAAGCAGCACTCATGTGGCAAAGACAGACTTTCAATTTCCTGCAGATCCAATGTCCACATTCCTAAGCTCTCCGTGTGTCTATCTTCTACTTTTTTTTAAAGAAGTAGTTTTACCAAAATCTAAAGGTCTGTTAGGGCTCTGAGCAACCTGATCTAGTCGGGGATGTCCCTGCTCCTTGCAGGGGGGTTGGACTAGATGACCTTTGAAGGTCCCTTCCAACTCTAACCATTCTATGATTCTATGATTTTCCAGAAAGTGATTTTGCTCCGTATGACTAACAGTAGGCACCTGGCAAACCTGCAAACTATGTGCACAAATCACCTCAACTGTTCATCTTTCTGTCTTCAGTGCAAGGAGTTCACCTTCCACACAGGCTACGAGGTGCTCGTGCAGCGGCTGTTGGATGGGAGGAAGATGTGCAAAGATGTGGAGGATTTGCTCAAGCAGAGGTAAGAAAATCAGAGTGAAAGAAGAGTGAACAGCCTCCATTTTGTCTCCTGTTTGGCATCTGGAAAGTAATAGTAGGCTGTTTCTGAATTTGGTAGTCATACTAGTTTACATAGAAAAGCCTGAGTGATTTGTGTCCTAGGGTTTTTTTAATGTGATTTGTAAAGGTAGATAGCAAATAGAAATTTCAAAGACTTGAGAAGAGAGGGACGAAAGAATCAGAAATCCAGAGCTCCCTTAAGGCTCAGGTAGTTATTAGTCCAGAATCACACAGTAGCACGTACACCTACAACAAGCAGCATTACAAGTTTCCCCTTTTACAGGCAGCATTTTTCTTTCTCTTTAAACCTGCTGTTGCAACAGGCCCTGTTTTAGTTTCCTACAACTACCAAAAATGGGACATCTTCAAATACAGACAAAGCTATGTGAGATGCTACCAAAAGCCTTTCCCAGACACCCAGGACAGCCCACGTTGTTTGCTGACCTTAGTAGACTTTGAAGAACTATGTTGTACATTATGTCCATCCTTTAAATGCTTCTTGGGGGCCCCTCAATAACAGCTACGGACAGCTGATAGTTTTGTAGGTGAGAAAATACACATTACCTAGCTGCTCTGGCTCCTTTGCCATTAATTTTGATACTTCTGACTCAGAAAAAAATATCTGAAATTTGGTTCTGTTTTCAAGCGACTGGGTTTCAGCAGTTTCAATGCGTAGCGTGAGGCACATACGTGCTCATGCATGACTGCACAGTATGGGTTATACATTCAGCTGGTAATCCTAGAGCAGGTCATCTCAGAACTGTCTCCTTATGAATATTGCTCTGCCTTCCTCAGTCACAGCCTGCTTTTTCTTCCCATGCTGTCCCCATCTTGTTTTCTGGGTTTAGGCTGGTTTTCTGAATGCTACTTTCCAAGGACTGTTGGGGTGGGACTTTCAAGAGGATGTGAACTGTCAAACTGAAAGCTGACTGTTTCACGGAGTGTGAAGAGTCCCCCATCAAAATCTGAAGCTCTTTGAATTGTTTTTCTTGACCACCAGTGGAAACCTATTTTATTGCAGCATGTCACTCAGGCCTAAAGTCACACTGGTCTGATGGTAGCTGAGCTTTAACTGTTTAAAATAGCTCCTTTGTGACTCATAACTTACAGAGATCAGAATTGCATTGCAGGATTCAGGCAGGCTCTATGCTGCAGCACACATCTGATGCTATATACGCTTGCGTTTCTTTCCAAAACACACCAGAGACGTTTCTGCAAGGTACAGGATAAGGTTCTTCCTGGTTTGTGGTGGAAGCACAAAGGACTTTCCACAAAGATGAAGAACTACACATGCAGTCATTTTGCAGATCTGAAAGCTACAAGTGCAAAAGTTTCCACGAACTCTTGCAAACACTCAAAACATTCCAGTGAGCATGCATATGTGTGTGCATGCACGTTGGGGGAGGAGGAAAAGGAGAAAAATTGCGAGCACTGAGTAGCAGAAAGAGCATATGCTAACACTTCATCAGTTTTCCACCCAGGTCAATTACTTTTGCTCGCAAATTCCCCTGCCTGGTCCAGAGGAGGGCCTGAGAGATTGGGGAGTGAGAAAGCAATTATATTCCAGAACAAAGCCCCAGGTTTAAAAGACAAAATATGTTCCAGATCTCAACAGCTGCAGGGAAACGAGGAGCTGTGTGCAGGAGTACTGGAAACTGGGAAAGGCAGCACTAAGATGTGAAAAGCAGTCTGCTATAACAATGTTTCTTGCTACTGAAATCAGAAGAAAAAGAATATATTCTGCTTCTGCAGTGTTCTGTGTCTCTAGAGTGTATTTCCATTCTGATGAAATTCCATTCATCTAACATGAAAATGAAGTGGCACCTATGTGTGGCCTGACACCATATTTTTCACCCTGTTCTTCCAGGAGGAATCTCACAGCAGTGGCATAGGAACACCCCGCTAAAACACAGCACTTTCTAGCGCAGGATGACAGCAATTAACTATTTGTACATGTAGCATTAGACACATGGGAGCCACGGACAGAGGCCAAAACCAGCTTTCACTCCGGGCCGTGGCGACGGTAGGCTGCTTTAGGACCAGCACTGCAATTCCACTAGCCTGACAGATCTCCTTGGGCTGAGGGAAAGTGCCCGGGGCCGAGCCTGCCTCAGGTCACAGAAGATGGTTGCAAACCAGTGAAATTGCCCCAGAGCCACCAGTACAGCTGGCTGCAATGCAAGGTGCTGGCAGCCATCAGACGGAGAGAAGCAGTCAAAAGGGCAGTGGGATGTTCTCGAACAGAGACCCGTCCCAACAGCTGCTGTGTTGCAAAACTGAAAGGCCAGCCCTCAAAATGGTGGAACTCGGCAAATAGCGATAATAAAGCACAGCATGGCTGAGTGGGAAGGTGGATGTAAGAACAAACCAGCGGGGTTGCATGGCCTTGCACCCACATCCAAATTCCTTTTTTGAGCAAAGAGTACGTTTCTCTAAGGTGCTAAGTTTCAGGCTCAAAACAGTTTGAAATTCTTTGAAACCCCTTTTGAGAACTGGACTTCCCCTAACCAAAATTTCCCTGCCAAATCCTAGCACCAGGCTATCTGTTCATTATTTATTATGGACCATTCAGTAGTTTTAGCAGCTACGCAAAGACTGAAAACTCAGTTCTGCCCCAGTCCTGCCCCCAGGAGAGAGGAATAACATACCTAGTACAAATATTTTTTTTTTTAAATAGAGAATAGAAATTTCTTCCAGAGGTGAAGGAGAAAATAGCAAATAAATAATTGTTTTTCCTTATTAACCATATAAACAAAACTACCTTCCTGAGTCGCTAGTTACAGTTCCCCATTAGGTGAGGTATCGCATCATGTTGTCCCCTCCATAAAACTGTCCCAGCCTCGCCTTACAACAAGCAAGGCTCCTTCCCCCTCTGCCTCCCCTGCAGCTGCTCAAGCAGCACCTCGTCTCTAACAGTCAGAAATTTCCCTGCTACTCCTGGCTTCCATTTCTTCACAATCTCTTAAATGGATCCTTTGGAACAAACTCTTCACTCCCCTCCCAGTCTTCATTTTGATGGGTCAAGTCAGCCATCATCTTTTTGGTATCTTTTGCACAAGAGGCTCTCAGTTCTGAGCATTGTCACTATGCTTCTGCACATCTCCTCTTCTAATCGAATCCAACTCTTTGGGGACAGACTTGTACATAGCACTCTGCAGTAATCAAAGCCATGGAGATGGGCTTCATTTTCCCTCATTTCTTCTAGAAATAGCTCACTCAAAATATTTTAGAGGTAACTAATAGCACTAGGATTGAGGAGATAAAGAAATTAAAGAAATTGTGTTTGTCATGTTTTGTATTTTGAATGCAATTACAAGATTTGTGTAAATGGGATCCTGCTACTAGTAAGAGAAATTGAGTAAGTTTTTCTTTTAACAGAGCACAAGCAGAAGAGAGATATGGGAAAGAGCTGGTTCAAATTGCCCGAAAAGCAGGAGGACAAACAGAAGTCAAGTAAGGAATTCTTTTATTATTAGTGCAAACAAAAGCATTTTGGAAGCAGTATCAGACACCTGTGTCTTGCCTATGAATGGGGCCGTAAGTTGCTCACTTCAGTGCATTACACAGCACTTCACAATGTACAGGAAAAATCAGGAAGCACCGTGGTCCTTAAAGCAGGAATCACAAAAGCTCCGTTTGAGAATTGCCAGTAGGTCTTTACTGAGAAAATTTTTAATTTCAGGATTGCTAACAATGTGTAATATTTGCTTCCAAAAGCAAACTGAGTGATGGGGAAAAAGGAAAAGGAAGTGGCTGGGGAATGTTTAGGACAGTGGCTTGGCAATTCTGGGAAGGTGGGTGGACACTGAGAGACTGTGGCAGAACAAACCCAAGGTGCAAAGACACCAAAAATTAGCTTCTGCAGCAGGAAAAAGGCTTAGCTTAGGAAAACTCAAAACTTCAAACCTCTTTGAAGGGACTTTGTTTGAGACATATCAGTGGAACTACTGAAACACACTAAAACGGCACATATTTTTCTCTGTCTCCTCTGCTGCTGTCCTAGATCACGTATAAATTGTGTTGGGAGGGGAAGATATATGTTGGCATGGAATTTAACTTAATAGACACTGATGATAAACTGCTGCTGTTATTGATGGCAGCAGCAGTAACGAGACATTTTGTCATTACTGTAACAAGTAATAATACAGTAATAAGGTGGAAGAGGATGAAGATTTGGGGTCACAGAAGAAAAATATGAAAGAGAAGACCTCAATCTAAACACAAAACAGCTCTATTGATCCCTGGGGCCTGCTACCCTCACCCATCCCATATCTCATGTCTTAATTGCAATCTTCTTCTTAAGTCAATTTATCACTCTCAGTGTGAGCATGGTTTCCTGATCATATTTTATTGGAAAACTGGACCTCAAGCCCTTGCACGACCATGGCATGCAAGTGCCAGGCAATCACCTGCAGCATTTGCTGTCGATTCAGTGGTGGCACATCCAGGCTGATAGGGAAAATGTTGCATTAACCCAAGTGCAGAGAGCACCGAGGCTCACCCAAAGATGGTGCAAGGCTCTCCTCCCCTAGTTCTCCATCCCTCCCTTAGCCCTGGGCAATGCAGTAAGCAGGTTCCTAGCCAAGGCTGCTGGAGATGGCTTCTACCTTCCTGGTGTCTCAATTGACAGACCTAATTGAAGAACAGGAAGGAGAGAAAAATGATTTTGAAATGAAAATAGCAAATTAAGGATGGATGGCTTCTTCTCAAACCAAAGGCTGAGATCAGTGTTCCAGGATTAATGAAAGGCTCCACCTCAATTTCTTTACTGGCAATGCGGGGCAGGCAGAGCAAATGTGTTCAGAAACAGACAGCACTGGCTGTCCTTTCGTGACTTAGTGGATAATTCATGGGTCTTGGTTTTCCTGAGAGATTATAAGAGCTTCATTTAGAGGCAGAGCAAAGTCCCAGAGTTTGGATATGAATCCAAGTTCCCCTCAAGTTGGGGGAAGCTTGGACTCAAGCCCAGCTCCACTTTGATCCAGCAATTTTATAGCTTGGCATAGAGAGAAGGCTGTGTACCAACAAAGCACGCTGCAGAGCTGACTTACTATGTTTCCATAAACTCACGCCTAGTCTGGGTAGCGACCAGCTTTGTGCTGGTATTTTTATCAGAGCAAATGTCTCACTGTATCTGTTCTGAAGCCGAGAGAGGACACTTTGCTTTCTGTCATTCAGCGTCCTCTGGTTGTTTAAGGAATTACACAGATGGACAGTGAATGGCATTTGTCTAGAGTGAACATTATAAAAATCAGAGAAAACTGGGGTCTATTCAGGGGTGGAATAACTCACGAAAATGAGAGAATTGGTTTAATGCCTTAAAATTTTTGACATGGTGTGAAGTTTCTGTTTGTTTATATGACATTGATTGCTGACAGCCGTTCTGCTCCCAAGGTCAGTCCTTCATGGAGACTGGAGGGAGGGAATTTATGTGCTATCTATAATAAGAAAAGCTTGAAAGGACTATGCTACAATTATGCCCATGCATTCCTCAAAGTGTTTCCTCTTTATAGGACTCCCTATTACCAACTAAGCACGCTGAATCCTAATAGTATTACAAATACTTGACAGGCTGACATCTTTGAATGCAGTTTCGTGTAGCAGTATTTCTCAAATAAAGTTTAATTAAGTTGTTGTGCAGGTATTTGTACCTAAAACTTGCATTTGACACTCACCAGGAAAAAAAAAAAGGAGCTTCCAGGGTTTTTTTGCAGAACATTTTACAAAACTTCCAGTGCCATGCCATGTGTTGTAGAGGAGCAGGAATTACTGATTTTAGATCACTCACTCATTTTCTTGCTAATGCAAGATTATTACCCTCTGGTCTTAAATTCAGTTATGTTTTAAACATCTCAGGTACTAAGGCTTTCTGTCACTTCTGGGAAATTATTCACACCCAATAGTTCTCAGTATCAGGAAGGTACCTAATATCCTTTCAAAAAGCTGATAAAAAACCCAAAGAAAATCCATCTGCACCACCCAAAAACTTCCAGTGTCAGAAAATATCCAGAAGACGTTAAGAGAAACAACTTCAAGGCCCATTAATTCCATTTAGCACATTATACACAACTTCTGAAAGTAATGAATTGGCTGCAAAAACCTCCACCCGGTCAAAGTGATGCGCTGTAGCTGCTACAGGAAGCAGAGCGGGAGAGAAGCGGCACAAAGCCAGAGCGAGCAGCAGTGCCCGTGCAGGGGTCTGTTGGTAAAGCGTCCATGGTAAACCCACACCCCAGCCAACGCCAAATCCGCTGAACTGGAGATGGCGGCACCGCTACATGCGATGAGCGGCCCAGCAGGGCCTCATGTGCTTACGTCCTCCCAGTCCAGTGTGAACAGCTCTTTCCAGCTCCAGAAATGCAGTCCCTGGCAGCCACCCAGCTCTTCTCATCTCAAAGCCTCAGAGGTTAAACAATGTAGAGAAAAAAACCCAACACTTCCTGTTGGTTCCTGTGCTTGGAGAGAAAAGAGTCTGCTCAACGGAGAAACCGGGCAGCGGTGGGGAGGTACTGCCCAGTTACTTCAGTACAGTCAGGACCAGCACGAAACAAGATGAAGGGAATAAATACGATGAGTAAATACAAGCAACAGGGAGAAGCTTGGAAAAGTCTATGGCACACTGCAGCAGGTAGCGGCCATCACTGTGGAAAACAGCTCTCTCTCAAGCCTCCCCAAATTTTAGAAGTTTTTCATTTTGAATCAAAGAAAAGAACAATTTCAACATTTTTTAGGCTCTTCCCTTCTCTCCTAAACTTTTTCTTCAGCTGGAGCAAATTGCTGACCTCAGTTAAATGTATAAATAGATTCAACTGCCCATTTATATTTACTGAAAGACACAGATGAAGAAATATGCTGCTGACTCAAAAGACAGATAGTAGCGATGGCTTGTTGAACTGGAACAGCAACTCTGGGACCACTCTGCATTGCTTTGAGAAAATCCAGGTGACAGCAGCCATTGAGGTTTCCATCCCATACGCTGTTCAGTGTGTGTTCCCTCAGCATTGTTACAGCTCCTCTGATGGAGAACTGACCCCTCAGGGCCCGGTGCTGCTCCTTCTTGGCAGAGACAACTGCCAAGGACTGTACTAGGACAACTCACTACTGAGCAGCAATGTAACGTCATGACCTGGGAAAAGAGGACCATGTTGTTTCTCTACCTGCAGATTTCTTAGCACCAGAAATGTGAGAAATCACTTTGACCTGAGAGCTAGCAAGGTTTAGCACTGCAACTGGATGTGCAATGGACTTCAGTGAGGTCCTCCCTGTTCTTTTCCAAGTCACTACTGGAAATGGGCATGGCAAGCCTACAGCTGTAGAAAAATTACTTACAAAACTAAAATCGGAGAGGCAGACATGCCGCAATGAAGGAGACGTGCCACAACAACTTTTTATTTTTTTTTTTTATTTTTTAAACAAAGCAAAGACAGGGATTCTAAAAGGAGCTGGAGCTGGTTACCATGGGCACAGCAAACAAACATTCCAGCTTTCAGCTCAATAAATAAAAGTTCCCTGTAGGTGCTGCCTAACAGCCAAAGCACACAATCATTTGATAGTTCACCCTGATTCAAGCAAATTTAGGCGTTCTGGCTGCTTGCCCTTGCCTCCAGCACTGCAGCTGGTAGAAGCTACTTCCTACAGGGAAGTGAGATGTCCTCTTTCCAACCCATGACACAGATCTAACTCAGCAGTTGCTGTGGGCCTTGGTGAGTTCATTCCAATGTACAGAAGGGTGCACACACTTGAACCTAAGTGCAAGATCACAAGAAGGCTCACATAGGCTCAGATCAAAATCCCTTTACCCTAAATCTTCTGTCCTCAACACTAGATCCTACGGGAAGAGTAGAAGAACAGGGCAAGTTCTCCTAAATAATGTTCTAGCCTTAGCAATCGGTAGTTCATGGGCTGCCACACCAGCACCAGCTTTGCATGTAATAGCTCCCAATGGAGTTTTCTTGTGTCTTTTTCTTATTTGAAACCCTGAAACATTTTAGCATCCACTGAATCTTAAGGTAAAGCAATGTACTTTTCCTGTTAAGTGCAGAAGTGCCTTTTCTGTGTTGATTTTTAGCCCACCTCACCACACTTGCCATGTTAGATCAGACACACACGACAGAGGCAGATCAGCTTCCTTACAATGGGGTTCTTCAATGCACGTCTGCAGTGGTGAGCTGCAGTCACACTGCCTTACAAACACAGCCGTGTCCATAATAACACCAAAACTATGGAAAAGGCTGGCTGCTTCTTTCAAGCTAATCACCTGGGTGTGCCAGCACAGTCACGGATACAAGCTGTGCCTGGGAATGGAATATAGGTAGCTGGAGAGCCTTGGTGAAAGCACTGGGAGATTAATAGGTATTGGAAGGAAGCATGAGAGAACATCAGTTGCAAATGTACCTCTTGAGTGGGTCAGACCTAGGAGAGGGCAGGGCAGTCCTTGAGGAGCTGGTGAGGCGTGAGGATCACAGCAGTCAGGATGGAAGGATGGATGCTGCACAGAAATGGAGCTCTGGAGCTCACCTATCAGAAGTCAGGGCTAAAATTAATTTTTAAATGTCTTTATTGCTACCTTATACTCATTTTAAAGCTCTGTTATCTCACTTATTTAATTAAAAATTAATATCTGAATCACAATTTCATAGTCTCTAATAATAAAAGATATTATGAAAAAGATGATTACAAAGCTACAGCCATGTATTCTCGGCAAATGCCAGGTTACACCAATATCCAGTGAGGGAGAGGGAACTATACGTTATGAAGTTTGAACTCCTGTATTGTTTTGTACTCTTCATATTCTGTGTTGTACACGGGAAAGGATGCAAAGAAATTGGGGATTTTCAGCTGAGGTACAAGCTGAGATCAAGTTTGCAAGTATTTGCTGGTAGCACAGACAGTAATGATGTCTCAACACGCTACAGAGGAGTCTCAGCAGAGCTCATGCCTTTAAGAGGAAACACCTTTCAGGTTGCATGGGAATTTCCATGCAGTAGCTCTGGGCAACTCTTCAGCAGAACAACATGAAAACAGAATATAATACAGAGCCCAGTTTTCAGATACCTCCTCAGCTTCAGCTGAAATAGAGCCTCTGGGAAATCTGTTCTTTTGTGAAATAACTGATGTAAACACGCAGGAGCTGGTTAAATTCTGCCTAGTCTGACAACAGCTATTTTTGTCATTTGCTCTGCTTGTCTCTTCTCATGTATATGATTTCCTACTTTTTTCTTTCCCTCTTTTCCACTACCCTCTCCTTCAGACCTTGAGGAAAGGGTAGTTCCTTCAAGCCCATGTCTGCTCTGCCCTTCTCTGCAATGCCTGAAATAGAATATTTTAGTGAGCATAAGGTGAGGGCATCTGTAATGAAATGCCAATTGCTGCTTCCTGTGTATAAATATAGTGCATCTGTCACATAATATACAGAATCCTCTGTGTTATTCACACAAGGCAGGCATTTTTGAGCTGAAGCTAAAAGTCATTTTGGAAGGTCACATCCTTCCATAGTTAGTTATTCTCCACTCAAATGTTCTGAGCCCGCAGAGTTTATACACTTGGACTTTGAACTTTCAGGACTACGTGAAAATGGTCCCAAGCACATACTCCGAAAGACCTAAGCTTCTGCTCAGTTCTTGTTAGATCCAATCCAGATGAGCTCTCTGGTGATGAGGATAGGCATTTGTGAGCAGTGCTGCTCTCTTTCCAAGAGACATGAAGAAATTTAATTTTATGTTAAAGGTACAAAAGTCGCTTTGCGTGTTTTATCCTTTGATTTGAATGGCATAGGTCATTATGGAGTCACAAGGGGTCTAATTTGTTGTCTACGGGCACAGATTTACAGAGAAGAGAAGGTACATGGAGATGCCATCCTTTTTGCTCCCCTGCCCCAGCAAAGACGGGGGTGATGCGTCCATGCTCCCTGCAACCAGCCCTGGGAGTGATGATACAATCAGTTTGGGGCTGCTTCTGCTTCTAATACAGATCTGAAAATATCCAAACACCAGAAGCAAAACACAAACACAGACACACTACAGCTCTAGAGGAACCCTTCACATTTGTTGCTATTTTCATGAAAGATATGCTACAGCCAACTTGACACTAAGCCCAGCCTGCTGCACAGTGTAATAACTGAAAGGACTACTCATGCTAGCTAGTGCCTTGCAGTCACTAATTTATAGACAGATGGAAACTTACACTCCCCTGGTCATAGAAAGGGCACTGCTCGTGCCTCTTCTCCGCCACAGGTGGCTTACACATCACGCCACAGCTGGGACCTGTACAGAAATCTTTCCAGTTGCACTGAGCGGTTTTGCCTTTCTGTTTATAGCTGATCTGAAAACAAGAAAAAAACATCCCATCAAAATTAACTCTTCAATGTTTTCACTACGTCCCCACTAAGCAATGTTAGCTGTGATTCTGCTATGTGCCTGGCCTAGCACTTGCTAGTGATGTAGTTACCTCCCTGTTAAAAGAGCACAACACCTCCACCTTCTTTTATTTTTTGCAATGCAGATAGAGTTCCAGGTGCAAATTATTTGAGACTAGATACTTCTGAACTTGTTTAACCTACACTTTGCTACCACCACTGGGCTTCCCAGAAGAAAATGTTGTTAAAAGCACATCGGGTCTTCCCCGTGTGGCAGGAGGAAAGGCAGGTGTTAGCCATGGCCTCAGAGGAGACTGGCATTGGGTTGGTTTCCTAACCACGTTATCAGGATCTAAGTTACCAGAGGCAGAGGGTGAAGAGGACTGCTGGAAAGTGGTCTGTACGGTTCATCTGGCAGAGACTCCTCTCAATTTCAGAAAGAATATTTTTAAAAATTACAATAAGAACAGAACATTGTAGATCATACTGATGTTAAAATGAAACCTACCAGAAAGGAAGGTGGAGTTATTTCACACTTCTACTCACCGAGCAAAGGTAGAAAAGAAAGAAAACTAAAAAAAAGCTGTGGTTTTCCTGTTAGAAAAGCCTGTTTTACCTTCCTGTGTACAGGATGTAAAGGGACTCTTTGAATTACTCAGTTCAACCAGCAATTGAGTGAAAAGGCAGAGTACTGAAAAAAACACCCAGATCATCTAGCCTACAGTTGCAAAAGAGTGAGCAACACCGTACTTAGTCAGTATAGCTGTGACCTAAGCACTGCCACTGACAGAACTCTGCTAATTACATCTCTGGTGCCATAAAATCCAGCTTTTGATGACTGTGAAGCGAAGGTACCAGAGCCCTGTCCACAGTACATTTCCTGGTGGTCTGTGTCACGCGGGACTGCCCAGCACAGCCTGCTCTCCAGCAACAGCCCCGTTCTCTAACAAAAACAAGGTCCAAAAATGAGGAGAGAGAAAGCAAACACAGACAGCAGCCAGGACAAGTTTACTTTGAAGTGAACCCACTGTTCCAATCAAGTCCCTTTCCTGAACCAACTATAAGATAATTTTGCACAGTGAGTGAGTAAAGTGGATTTATGACCAGATGCAGCGGCTCCCCACTACTCCTCACGCCTGTACTGCGATGGTGGGTGAGCGCAAACAAGGCACCTCTGCTCAAATACAGCATGCATTTTCTGCCTTGAAAGCAGGGGACAGGTTCTACTGGGAGAAAAATCAAACCAAGCTCTCAAACCACACATTCTGTAAATGTTTATGCTGTTAGAGGAGAGCCATAGGGACTAGTGGTCAGTGCCCTAGAAAGACAGGGCTGCCTTTCCAGCTTTGGTGCGCTGGGTAAATTTGGGTAAGTTCACTTTGGAAAGTATTCTGCAATCTACAGAGCAAGAATCCTAAACAACGGGTGAGCTTTATTGTAAGCAGCTTCTCCCCTTAGTTCCCTGTTCCTCTAACAGCTCTGCTATTCTCCTTCTCCCTCTCTGCTTGAAGAACCAAACCCCGAAAGGTGCGCGTGTCTCAAGAGCAGCTCGCTTTTGCCGTACTCCAGTAGCAGGATGCTACAGGGAAGGAAGGCAGCAGCCAGGCTCGGTGCCCCAGAAATAAGAATATTTTAGCCACTAGATGGCAAAAATCACCAGGAGTTGCTGCAGAGTTGCTCTATCTGGTCCTTGTTATTCCGGATTAAGTCAATCCTGTTTCCACCAGAAATTCCTTTTGACAAATCCAATCTTTTAATGTCCAAGGGGGAGCTGTTTAACAAACATGCACGGTAAATTTGTGTCCAACCCTATTTTCAGTGAGACATCTGCAGGAGGCTCCACGTTGGGATGCCCAACGGGAAGGCTGGTGCTTGGTCTTTAGCTGGAGTGGTTTAAGTGTCTTCTAGAATTTACATGGAAATGTCACAAGCAAGCAATTAAAAAAAAAGTAAAAGAAAAAAAGAATAAAGGCAAATGGCAAATTTTCAGTTTTGCTTGAATTATTTTAAACGCCAGGTTTTCTAATTTGTCCACACAAAAAAAAACCACCAAAAAAAAAAAAAACCCACAGAAAAAACCCCACAACGCTAAGCAGCGTAATATACTGAGAGAATAAACCACTCTTTAAAAGCATCCATGAGAATGAGACATCCTCACTTTGAATACTTCAGAGTAAAGCCCTTATCAATTCTATTAGAAAGTCAAACTGACCCTGAACATACAGGCAATAGGTACTGTACATACAAAACAGGACAGACAAAATTAAAACTCCCTGGTATGCCTGCTACACGAGTTGCTGCCATTAAACCCTCCCAAGCACTGAAATGATGTATTTTATCAATATAATCAGAGCATCTAGCAGCAACGAGGAGCTAATCTATAGCACTGCTGCTGCAGCCAGCAATCCCTGCAGCCCCGAAGTCATAAAGGAATACCTGGTGGATCCATGGGTCCAAATTTGACTTTTTTTTTTTTTTTCTCTCCCACACATAACTTGGCACAATGACATATTTGCTACTCCCTTAAGCCCCATAAAGATGAAGGATCCAATTCACTGATTTTAGAAAATTATTATAAAAATAAGGAAGGAAATGGCTGAAGTCTGTTCCAATCTACTTACGGACTGTGGCTTTGCCCCAGTCAGTAGCGGGGGAACTGGCTGGACAAATCTTTCATGAAGGAGCAGAAGGCCAGAGCTTTCTGAAAAGGCCATTAGAGACGATGCAGGGGGCAAAGGAGTCTCTCCAGCTCGTAGTCAGATGCATTTCTATACCAGAAGACACACTCGTCCTTACAGAGAGCCAACAAAAAGGAGAAAAGCTTCATGGATGGCTTATAATCATGAACTACTCTGGTAGCTCAGATGCCTAGAAACCAAAAAAGCAGCAAATTGCTTTTGTCCTTGATATGTACTGAGAAAGTGCTATTTTTCAGTATTTTGCTACAGCAATTTTGCCAGTCTTTGCATAACCTGAATCACCAACAGCAAAGGAAAAAAGTTTCAGGAACAGCAGATCTAAACAGCACACAAACAGTACCTGCAGTTTGCAAGTGTCCTCTATTTTTAAAATTCCAGCATTTACCTGTTTCAGGCATAAAGTTGTTAGCTTTTTCTTACCTAAAAGCTCTAATGCAATATTTTGAAAAATTAAATATATACAAGGAGTAAAAATTGCTTTTTTACTGCAGATTTTCCAATAGGAGGTGGGGAATGTGCTATCTCTGCTGTTGATAGACAACTTGTCTTTTAATTTCAAGCTTTTAATTAACTTAGCTGGAAAGAATACTGTTTGCTTCCTTTGTGTTGTGAAAATTTAGGTTCTATCAAAATTTCATACCAGACTTTTTTTTTTTTCAAAATGAACCTTCAAAATGTTTTTTTTTAGGACAGTACTGAAAATTACTCAATCTAGCCTGTTTTCCCTGACTTATCTCAGGAGGTTCACCACAACAAATCCAGTTGAAAGCTGAAAGAATCAAACAGCTCAATACTAATCTTTTCTGGCTGGAAGTCTTTTCCTTATATTTCTGCAAATTCAGATTTGGAAGTGGATTGCAAGGCAGTTATTGCTGAGGACAGACCTAGCCTTTCCCCTCGCGCCTGTGCGTTTTTCTTATGCCTGGCAAGGCAGCCTTGCTACTGGAAGAGCAAGCTTTGATTAGGAAACAGATGTCCAGCCTAAATTAACACAGGGCAATTAGGATCCTTCATGTGTCTCTTAAGACTCCTGAAATGGCCCAAGAGATACAGATTTCCCAACCCATCTGCAGTTGCACGTGGCTGGGAAGTGAAATGCATCCTCTTCTGGGCTCTCCCAGTAGCCAGGGTTCAGCCAGGGAGACTTTAGGGTCTTCATCAACAGGATTTCCCCCTGGACTCCTGCCTGGGGTAGACCAGGGCTCCATGGAGATCCCAGAACTGTTTCCTTCAGGGAAGAACACACTCTGCATCTTGAATAGATGATTTCTAAATTGAAAAACCTCCAAATCACTCCCCAGCCCTAGCTTCTGTGTATACAAATGCCCTGCCAGCCTGCGAACTGGGAGCTAGAGGAAATGATTAAGTTGAAAATGCCTCTTACAGAGTATGCTCTTTCCTCTCCCAGCACTTCTATGCTGGTATCTCTGCTTTCTTAAGATTGACTCTGGCTTGCCAAAAACCAGGACATTGGGTGATCTATCATTACCCTTTCACGCCCTTCTGCAGCTCTACATTGTGGGACCACTTAGTTACAAAGGTCCATCCAGATGAGCAGCGTAACACCTCCGTTTGCTCGTCTCCATGCCATACTTCAGAGCCCTGATTTCACAGCATAGTTTATTCATGCTGTGCCTCTGGGTTTCAGAACCTCCCTGGGCTCTCTGCACCATGTGTGAGTCTTTGAAAGGAGAGCAAGCTGTGCCACACGGGGGTGCTCGGAAAGCACCATATGGAGGATGCTGCACAGCAGAGCTGCTCTAGCTTCCAGGGTGAGTGAGAAGGAAAAAATTGCTGGTGCTGCATTCAACACAGGGGGAGGAGCTGCTTTCCCTCTGTCATTCAGACTAGTGCTCCAAAACCCAGTTCCCCTTGACCATCTTTATTTCACTCGGTTGACGTGTATTCATTGGCAAGGTGCAAGGATAGACAAATGTCTGCTAACATTCACAGTCACAAATACAGTGTGATTAAAAAAAAAAAAAAAAAGAAAAAAAAAGGGCGCACATAAGGAGTAGTGCAATTCCTTGCTTCATGGAGCATTTTATTGCATTTCCTGACGGTAACAGATTGATGCTGTTGTGCTTGTTATCATGGTCAACTTTTATTACAAGACTATTAAGAGTTTTATCTCTATGTGGATCTTTCAGATTCAGAGGGAAAGTTTTTTTTTTCTCTAGATTCAGAACCCATCCTTAGAAGTCTATACTAATAAAATGAATTGTTTCTGCCTCACAGCACACTGAAGGCAGCATTTGAGAGGCTCAAGCAACGTAAGTATTTACATCTTCCTTTTTAACCTGGGCTAAGACAAGCACACAATGTGTTCATCCGCTCTGAGGTCCTTCTCCTCTTCCCCTCTCTATTTCCAACTTTTCTATCCCAGTCTGTAGCGTGGAGAGTGGAAAGAAAGGACACTCACTGGGAGTCCTCCAAGGCTGGGCACTCAGTCCACACTCTGGTGCCAAAGAAAATGGCTTGTTCCTCAAGTTAGTTTTATCTGGATCAAGTCAGAAAATATCAGCTCTGTTCCCTCTTCTGCAAACCACTGACATCAAAAGAGCACGCTTTGTAATGTGCCCAAGGCTGAACGAAAACCTTTCACATACAGAAAATGCAACACCATCATAGCCAACAGGACTGTACCTCGCTACTGGCACCTGCTGTTTAGATAAAAACATCCTTTTGAAAAGCAGCTGGTGAATTAAGGTATTTTTAGAGCCTGGGTGGGGAAGCTCAACATTTCTGGAAGATGTGGGGCTCCATTTCAGAGGGACCAAAGCTGGCAAAGGCAGAGAAGTTACCAGCCACTTCAAACAGCATCTGCCAGGTGCTCTGAAATTCCATCCAGCTTTGCTGAGCCTTGGAAATTCTCAGCTTGCAACCTTGTCTAATGACATTTGTGCAAGGCTGGATGCAACTGGCAAGCAGCTCTCAGGAGCAATGACAATCCAGCAGCGTAGTGGAGGGAAAGCCAACACAGGGAGTGATGATGAAGGTCAGACCTTCCCTTCTGCTGCACCACAACATCTGACCTCCAGCCCCAGATGGAGGGAGGTGGCTGGGTAAACGGGGCTATGAAGAAATGCAGCTGTCTCTGCACTTGCCAAGGCTGTTCTGAGTGGATGCTCTGGTTCTGCAGTGAGGAGTCTTGCCCAGGCATTTTGCAGGCACTGAGAGGACCTGCAATAAGCCTTACTCAGGTTCTGTGAACCCTCAGCAATGTCAGTGCATGCAGAAACACAGGGAGGCTTTTTTTAAGGCTGCCCTGTTCATGACAAATCGTTCAGCAGCCACATCCCAGAAAAATCTCCTGAAAACTGTGACTTCATATTTAAAGACCTTTCCACTGACTGTATATGAATTCTGATTTGCTTTAGAAATTGAAAGTGTTGGAAACTCCCATATCCAGCTGGCAGTAATGCTGAAGGATGAACTGAAAGGAATAGAGGAGTTCCGAGAAAGACAGAAGGAGCAAAGGAAAAAGGTGAGGAACTAGAGGACTGTTGAAACAGATGGGGTCAGTGGTCCATGCTGATGACCTGTCTCCAGCCATAGACTGTGAATACTGCAAAAACATGATAAAACATGCCCAGTGTGCCCTCTTCATGCCATACACTACACTGGGGAAGAAAATATCTTTCTGATCCCAGCTGGACATAAAGTGGTGTTCTGAACTCTGAAGACAGAGGCTTTAGTCACTTTTACTTTCTGCGGTGTAACTGCAGACACTATGATTATTCCTGTAAGAACTTAATCTTTCCTTTTCTCTTTTTTATACCCTTGCTAATTGGGTTTCTTTGATATGATCCTGCATGATCTCCAACATGCACTAAAATAAAGCGGCAACACAAACACTTAAAAACTTAAAAGCAAATGAACATCATGCTGAATGTAATACCAATATATGCTGAATTACAAATATGTGGCATCTAGTTGTTGTACAATAAAAATTTTAGTATATTGAAGGCCATTTCATCCCCTTATCAAGCTCTAAGTCCCTTGAAAAAGTCACTCTCAGTAGAGAAAAGAGTGGTCACTCTTACACCTTCTCTGGTTCCATGGGGTTGAAGACAAAGACAGGACAGTCACTTGACACTGAAAGCACGGATTGATGGAGGAGTCAAATAAAATATCCCTTTTTTTTCTAATTTTAAACAAATGAAAATGCATATGACTGGTATCCAGTGCCACAAAAATCTTGTGTCTACAACCCTGACACACAGGAACTTGTAATAGCAGACAACTCTGAATATGAGAGTGGGTAAAACCAGCACGCCTACTGAGATTTGAGGTCCACAGTGATCTCATGAAGCAAATAAAGCATATAAAGACAGAGAGCATGCACCAAGTTCATCAGCATTTGTATCCCTCCCTCCACTTTGCCACTAGGATTTGCAAAGAAAGCAGCTTTCTCTCCTGTTGAAAACAATAAACCTATAACTTGACTGGAAACAGTTAGAGGAGCTTGGAAAAAGGGGAAAACTGCTTTGGAGTCTTGGGCAAGATTTTTTTCTCTGTCCAGCACGCGGCTGTGAGGAAGTCAACATTAGACATGCTAGATGGTGTCAGCATTTTTGGCAGCTTCCCAAAATGCTGTGATTTGTGTTTCGTTGTAGCTGCTCTCAGGACTGTGCTGTTTAGCTCAGTGTGAAGCAAGCCTCTGGGTAGCCCTGGGGAGAGTTTTGCTTGAGCAGAATATAAAGATTAAAGGGCCAAAAGTCCCACTGAAGAAACCCATACCCTGCCAAGTAGGAGCATATCTCACTGTCACATAAGGCTGGGCATCCCACAACTAAAGCCATAAAAGAGAATTCAGCACTGTCCTTCCAATGCTGGCCAGATGATGATACGGAAATCAAATTGCACCAAGCACAAATTTGCTAGAAGCAACGGAATATAAATTACACAGGAATTGTTTGTGTTTAAAATGGACAACCACCCTTGCTCATGTGGGTGAGACAGTGGTTTGTTCTTCAAAGATGTGGGATCTCGAACCAGTGAAGTAACTGTTGGCAGAGCTGATGGGCATTGTGACTGGGTGTTACGCTATTTAATTTCCTTAAGAGAAAAAAAAAAAAAAGGTGGGAAGGAAGAAAATTAAGATCTACATCCTCTCTGCTATTAATGGAAACCACTGAAGCAGAATTATCGTGGATTATTTTTTTTTTACCTGGCACGTTGATACTCTCTGTATCACTTAGAAAACTGTCATTTTTAAAAGCAGAGTGAAGTAATTTTCCCCACAGGCACGTGGCTTATACAAAGGCCCTGGCCATGGCTTTCCTTATCCTGCCACTGAAAAGGGGAGGAAGTCATCCAGAGCAAGGAGTGCTTACTTCTGTGTGTTTCTTACAGTATGAGTCTGCAATGGAGCGCATGCAAAAGACCAAGCTGTCCCATTATAAGAAAACAATGGAGGTAAGCAAGGAGGTTCTGTGCAGGTTTCTTGAAGCAAACTGGCTCCAGTTTCAGACAGCGTGAAACCTGTG
This sequence comes from Chlamydotis macqueenii, assembly GCF_036417535.1. Taxonomy (NCBI): domain Eukaryota; kingdom Metazoa; phylum Chordata; class Aves; order Otidiformes; family Otididae; genus Chlamydotis; species Chlamydotis macqueenii. The sequence continues at coordinate 17,582,423 of NC_141567.1, read as the reverse complement.
TCACACGTAACTACATTTAAAGAAAGGTCAGGAATATGATTGTGCAAGAGTGTGCGTGAGAGAGCAAGGATGTGATTCCCGATACAAGGAGGAAGCTAATCCCTCCTGCCACACCCACTGAAGAGTTTCCAAAACAAATACTCAGAAAGTTAATGTGGAATTAACACTGCCCCAGGTCAAGCAGGATTTCATTGTTTCTAGGGAAGGATACTTACAGGAGCAAATGTAATTTTCCAGTCTGTATAAATACAGTTTTTAAAACGGTGAGGGAATCTTATAAACAGGAGGAAACCTCTCCAATTGGAAAGCTTGCACGTACAGGTTTTGGTTTCCAAGGGGCAATTGCCTTTAAAGCAAAGTAATTGCAGACCCATCAGTGCTACAGCTGGGACTGTACTAGAAATTGTTATTTAAACATGGTTGTTCTAAGTGAATCTTTTGGTGCAAATAAGGATTTCTTTTGCTTCTGAGGACTGTACCAAGACTGTTAACTATGGGGTGCTGCCTCTGTCTGACAGCTTAGAACAATGGGCAAGGCAACACACTGGCTTCAGCTACTTGATGCTCCACGTCCCACTGTGGAAATGGCAGCCCATCCCCACTGGCACCCTGGAATGTGGGCTTCTGATCTGGTCTCCACACTGTAGCTCAGACAGACGGCTGACGCACCAATGGTGCTAGCACTGCCTGTGTCTTTGTGACCACTTCTGCAGGGAGCTGGCTGAAATTGTGTCAAGGAAACAATGTCAGGACTGCAACAAAGGGACCCAATTTATGCTGCCAGCCCCTACCGTAATTTTTCAGTTCTATTTTTCTATCTATCTCCTTAAGGTGTCGTTGGGAATTTTTCCTGTTGCCCAAACCTGGGCGCTGATTTGCTCCCCCAGACTGCAAAACAGAAAATGCCTAGAACGTCAAGCTGGAGACAATGCAGCCTCATTCTCTAACCCAACCCTGACATTTCATTTCATTTCATTTCAATACAGTCAAAGAAGACGTACGAACAGAAGTGCAAGGAGGCAGATGAGGCCAAGCAGTCCTTTGAACGGACAAGCGCTTCAGGCAACCAAAAGCTAACAGAAAAGGTACCTTAGCTGACAGCACTTTTCAGAGAGAAAACTGTGGGGTTTTTTCCTTTTCAAGGTACAAAAGAATACAATTGAACAACCCATTCTGTGGGATGCAAGGGGCTGCTTTCCCTTCCAATTAACCCCTTAGAATCAAAATGGAAACAAAGCACCTTCCCAAGGAGGCCTTCCTTGACAGACTCCTTTGGTAACCCTGATCTTCTGCAATAGGCCAAGGGTTTTTTAAAAGGCTGGGAAGGGACTAAGTTATCTAACTAATTTATGCCAATCAATGACCTAATTGCTCTGTGAATCCTGAAGAGAAACTGAATGAGAGTTTTCTCTGAAATTATTCATAAAAAAAGAAACAAGTCAGAAGTATGTCATTGCCTTTTGGTCACTTACATTTAGTGGGCATAGTATCTTACATTAAATGCATATTTTTCCTCAACATTTTTCTCTTTATAGTTATTTTAATTTCAACTAAATTTACAAATTCAAAAATAAATCATTGGAAATTAAGGCACTGCAGTCCTTCATTGCATCGTCTTGATACTTGTAGCTGACAATTCACTAACTTTTAATGGGAACATTTTACAGCGGAACAGATGGAGAAAACAAAATAAATGAACTCCCTTTGGCTCGATAAAAATCGGTGCAATGTAAGCAAAAAGGATCAAAAATAATCGGGGGGGGGGGGTAGAGACTAAAAACAGCATCAGAACTTTACATTTGATTTCCAGCATTGGCTAATCTTTGAGGAACAAAACCCACCAGTTTAGCTGTAAAGAGGGGATGAAATCCTGGCCCTACTGAAATTACGCCAGAACACTTAGCAACTTCAATGGCATCGAAATCTGACCCAGCTCCTGCCATGCAGGAGGATCCCAGGGTGCTTCATTGCCATGACTTCCACACGCATGCCAGTGTATTTGAAATGCACAGAGGCACCTCACAGAAAACATATCAGCTGCTTAATTCTGTGTGGCACCCGCAAACAGTTTGGGCCAGGAAGCAAATAAGAATGAAGCTTATGTTCCCAGCTTACTACGCATTTTCCAACCAGCTGTGATGAGGAATACGGTCATAAGAACCCCTACCTGAGCCTTGTCTTGAAGGGCAGAATGGAAGAATGCGTTACACCGATGTCTAGAGCTATGCATTAATGTACTGTCATAACCATCTGTGCAGGAAGACCTGGGAGTACAGAGCTGTCAATCATGGCTGTATTTTCATTTGTTAAAAGCTGCAGGTTTTTTAAAAAGAAAAGTTCTACTCAGAGTGAATTTTGCTTTTAGGCTTCTGAGTTGTTATGGGAAATAATCTGTCATTTGCAAAATATTCCAAAGGCTGTGTTCTTTTCATCTGTATATTACATGAGGAGCTTGGAAGATTAAGAATTTTAACTGTAATTTATTTCTGCTTATAAATATCTATTAGAAAAGCACATCAAACACTTGAGAAAAAAAAAACAAAACAAACAACTCAGCCAGCAGACACAAGCTTCAGGCTGGATCACGCTAGCACTGAGCCCCTGTGGTAGGGATGTCTGAATGGAAAGATGTAAATTGGCAGATTTCCCTTGAAGTCTGTGGATCTATGGCTTCATCTGTGAAATTCTGGTCCCTTCTTCTCCATGGCACGCATTCAACAGAACTGTGCATAAAGGTAGGACAGCCAAAAAGTGTTTGCAAGTTTGAGTCTTTCCTCTAGAAGGAGAACAGGAGCAGGCAGCAAAAAAAAACTGGGGCAGAAGCAAAAAATATGGTCAGAAATTAATTTGGGGTGTTTCTTTTCCTGTTTCAGAGCCAGAACAAAGCCAAGCAATGCAGAGACGCAGCAAATGAAGCAGGTGATGCTCTATTTGCAACTGAACTAAGATTTTTTTCTCAGCAAAGATCTAACAGCACACTGATTTTGATAGAGAACCATCCACATCGCCCAGGCTGGCTCTGTTCAAAGTCAGGTTTCCCAAAGTCACCTACCAGAGATTAATGAAGAAACTTCTAAAGAATGACAACCTGATAAGTTATCTACATTCACTTTCTTTTGTGGAAATGCAAGTCTCCTGCTTTCACTAAAGAATTTATAGATTTCCTTTAGGGACTTCACCCACAAAAGGAAAGGTTTACCTGAAGCAAGTTTGAAAGGACAAAAGAATGACAAATTGTCCCCAGCCAGCCCAAACCAGATACACAGTCCCCAGGTTCCCTGGGCTACATGAGCATGGTAGCGTTCTCCAGCCAGAAACGCAGTACATGTCCAGAAGGACAGGCCAGAAGACATCTGAGCCAGTGCGTGAGTTCAGACTTGTCCTTCACTGCTCATGTAAAAGTTTACACTAAATCGTATGGCTTACCTGGGGTCAGCACGGAAAGAGCCTAAGGATGCCCAGTGCCCAAGCACAGTTCAGGCTTTTAATCTCTGATTTGCATTATCCCCACTGTAAAGGTTGTAGATGATCTGCAAACCATGCAGAAAGAATCCTTACTCTAGTATAAAATTGCAAAGAATAGAAACAAATATCTTTGGGGCCCACTATTTTCAAGCTCACACATTCTTGTGATACTCAAGCAAACCACAGGCCTAAAGTGGAAGCACCACAGCAAAGTCCTAACAGGAGGAAAAAGAGGACTGTATAGTTTTTTTCCTAACCGTTGGGCTTCTATTATGTGTGTCTGTGTTTACAGAGAACGTGTACAAACAGAACATTGAGCAGCTGGATAAGGTCAGGATCGAGTGGGAACAGGAACATATCAAAACCTGCGAGGTAAACATTGACTTTTGCAGCGATATATTTGTGTGCTCTTTATTTTATCCTACTTGCAGATACCAGTCTAAGACCTGACGTATCATCCCAAGGGTTTTGCCGTTTGCTTTACGTGGAGCCTCAGTAGATGTCTGCAAAAATACTACAAAAACTAGAGTAGATTTAGATATAGCTGCTAGCTGTCTCACTTGCTTACACTCTCCTTGCTTGTTCATCATATGTGTGTAAATACAAAGGAGGGGAATAAGCGCACGGGTGTGAGAAGTGGAGCAATATATGAACTGGTACAATCTATTTGCAAGCATTTCCTGCCAGTTTTCACCCACAACTTAACATAAGAATATACTAGCCCTAGGACTGATCTTCCATCACAGTCAACATACCATTTTTTCTCAACTGCTTTGTGACAAAATGTAACTTCAGTAGAAAATGAACAGAAATGTAGACATGAAAATTCATTTCTAGTTTAAAAAATGAATTTCAAAATTGAAACAAGATGAATTCAATTAATCCATTAAAGATGAACACACAAATGATTCCCTTTAGATTATATTTTGCAGGAGGCTTCCAGAATGGCTTCTTATTCTAATGCAGGAGAGGTTTCTGTGGTTTGGATTTTTTTTAAATCTCACAAGTTCAATGGAGATTAAAAATAAAATTTTCTTGCTAAGCTAAAAAAGTATGTACCATAGCATTCTGACAGCAAAGATAGCCAGGCCACTCAGAATCTTTATTTTGCATAGCGCTTTATATTCACTTGCAGGAATATTTGCAGGTAATCTTTCAGTTGAAAGGTGGTGGTGGGAAAGTCTCTATTTCCATTGGAGATTTGCACTTGGCTAGTAAGTTTTGTACAATTTACAGGAACTGGTTGACATCCAAATCAGCCACACATTTGATCATATTAATCCTTCAAATACATTTGCCCATCTGCTAAAGTATGATTCTGCTGTGTTTACTTGTTGCAGGCTTTATTGCCACATAAAATAAAATGCCAGGAGCTTAACTTTCCAGTTCTCTGCTTCCTCTTAAGTATTCCCTACCTGGGAGGACTGGGAAGTCCTATCGCTGGCACAATAGACTTTCCATAGAAATTGTGCCAAGCCTTAATTTTCCCTAGATGCACATTTCCCCCCTTCTTAAAAAGCCAACAAACAAGCGAAGCATTCCACTACCTGAACGACTTCATTTCTCCCACATGGCTCAATTCTGAATAGCCCACAGAGCTTGTGGCCTGCCTACTGCTTTATTCAACCAACCATTCATAAAGGAAGGGCATCTTTAACACCTTCTCTTAAAAGTGCTCGTAGACAGAAGAACTGATAGCTTTTTTTGAGGCATTTAAAACTAGTACAAAAGTAGCTTAAGATCCCAAACTTCTGGCTGCATAGCGGGGACTCTGGAAGTGCTGAGGTCGCTTAGGTCTCTAGCTGAGCGCTGGAGATTCACAGCCCAAAAATCTTGGCTAGCAAGTGGCAGCACTGGGAAGATCTTTGTCGCGGGGGCTGTGCCATATTCCTTGGCATGAGATGCCCAGGCTCACCAGCAGTCTGTCGCACAAGCTGACGGGGCACAAGGGATAAATCTAACACAACGCCCAGCTGTACTTTGCACTTCCCTCTTTGATGAGCTGCCTTTCCTGACAGGACATCATTTACCTGGAAAATTCCCAGTCAGCTCTTGCACTATTTTAGCAGCCCCTGAGCGGCGAGGCTGCAGCCATAGGCTTTATGTTCAGAATGGATATTGAAATAAGCATTCTCCACCTTTCAGGTTCTTTTTAAAAGCTTTTTCTCTCAGAAAGCGGTCCCAAGGCCAGCTGACTCCCTTGACAAACTCTTCTGGTTTGTTTTTTGTTTTTTTTTTTTTTTTTAAGATGGTAAGATATTAGATGGCAGGCAGTGTACCCAACTGAATGTTCTGCTGAATATTGTATACATTTGTGGTGTTCTGGACATAATTACTAGCAAATGGAGATGGAAACAGATGGCTGGAAGCATCTGAGCTTTTCACACCTCATAGAAAAACAAAAATTGATGTTCTACTTATAACAGTACAACTTAGAGATCAGGGTGGTTTTTATTTTTTAAAAAGTTTTAAAGAAAGAGTTTATCTGTCTCTTCCCTCAACTCAGTTCACACTTCTCTCTTTTCCCCCTTCAATTCTTCCCAAGCTGTGCAACAACACGAGAAAATCAGACAGATGAAGGAAGGGAGTAAACTCTGAAGAAAGAAAAATGCCTTCTCTTTATCATGAAAATAACCTTAGAAATGAACAGAGGCAACTCCAGAAAGCCTCAAATAGTTTCAGAAGAGAAAAATTTAGAAAGAGATTTTAGAAGGCAGAGATGGATATTTTTGGCTCTAACATAAACAGAACTCTAACTGATCTGTTAAACATCACGATTTCAGTGTAGTGGGCAGACAGGACCCTGACTCTGAAATCCTTGGCAGTAGAGGTAGCAGTTAAATCCAGATACTGATTCCTCTCCCCTGCTTTCTTTTTGTCCATAAAACATAACTTCAACTTGGTGAAATCAATTAAAACAAATTCTTGAGCACAAACAAGTAGATATAGTTTCTCCAGTAGCTGAAAAGAAAACCTTTACAAAGGATCCTTCAGAACGGCTTGCAGACTTACAAACTTGGCCGAGAGGATCTCCAGCCCTGTTGCTGCCTGCAATGCAAATAAATAACTACTGTGAGGCTGCACCACATCTTCTCTTTGGTTTTAGGTCTTCCAGCTCCAGGAGTGCGACCGCATCACCATCCTCCGCAACTCGCTGTGGGTTCACTGCAACCAGCTCTCCATGCAGTGTGTGAAGGATGACGAGGTAGGGACACCTGCCAAGTAGCTTCACACGCAGAGGAGGATGAGGAGGAGCAAGAGTGCTCTAACACCAGAGCACTAGCTTGCCCTTCTGCGCACATCCTGTCTCCAGCAAACTGGCTGTTGTTCATGTTCTGTGAGGGGGGAGTATTCTCAATCTAGCTTGTTCTGACTAGAGGTACAACAGATATATGCCTGGATGTAGATGGTCTGTGTCACACTTGGTGACTCCTACATGTCTCATCCTGTCAGTTTGCTGGGGAATGCCTCCAACTGCCAGATTGCTTGATTTGGGCTCAGGCACAACTTTCAGAAAGGAATCCAGTCATAGTCTCAAAATGGGAAGACATAAAGAATACACTAGTTTTGACTTTGAATGGCTATTTTCCTGCTATTCATTTATTTGTTGCGTTGAAAAGCCCTGGACTGCCTTTGTACTTCTCTCTTAAAAGGCTATCCAGAGCACAAATAAACAATTGTGTTTACAAGAATGTTTGTACGGGGAACAGGCCAAAGACCCATCTGGGTCAGACATATACCAAGTATAAAGTGTTTCTTAAGAGGAAAAGTATTAGAAGAGTATTAATTGTTAATTCAACATTAAATGTTAAAAATTAAATTCTTGGAATCTTTTTTTGTAGCTGTATGAAGAGGTTCGGGCAAGCTTGGAGAACTGTGTTGTAGAGTCAGACATAGACTACTTCATTAAGACTAAAATGACAGGAACACAACCTCCAGGTAATTATTCCTATTGGTCTCATCAGATGAGTCACTCATTAGGCTGAGGCTGCAGTTGTGCAGTACACATCCTTTGGAGGTGAAGCCAGCTGGAGAAGGCTCACTGTCCCCTCACTGTGCTGCCATGGCTCTGTGTGGGGCACTGCAAGTGGGATAGCTGAACGATGCAGGTTAAAAATAACCCTCCAAAAATGAAAAAAAAAAAAAAAAAGTTGTTTTGGCTTTTCAGCCAGGCTTATTTCATGGTACATCTGAACTGACATCACTAAGGAGGTGGCAAACTGCCTTGCAGAGATGGCAACCTCAGTTTCCTGTAGTGGTGACAAGTCAGAGCCAATTTATCATGTAACTGCACCCTGGTGTCCCTCGGATAGAGATGCTGCCTCTTTCAGCTGTGGCATAGAGAAGACCAGACTTTGTAGTCTGTTTTGTTCCATGTGCTCAATGGAGAATAACATATTTTTTCCTCTCAGGAAGTTATTTATGTATGGGCAAGACCCTAGTTTGGGGAAATTCTGAATGAAATTGGCTTTGCTCCAGCATGCAGAAGCGATCTAAGGTTCACAGACTTTGTCCATTCAAGCTTTTTCATTGACTTCAGTGATCAAAACCTCTGGGCTGAAACAGAGACTGGGACAGCAAGAGCTAAGAACAGTTGCAAAATGAAAACTTGCTGCTCCAGGGCAGGAGTTCTCCAAACACATCACCAGAAAGGAAGCAATCTAATGTTGCACATGGCCAAATACAAACCACACCCTCCTATGTCAACAAACAAAACAAGATACTTGTAGACTGAGTGAATGCTTGCACTTAGCATAGAATGGTTTGGGTTGGAAGGGACCTTTAAAGGTCACCTAGTCCAACTCCCTGCAGCGAGCAGGGACACCTTCAACTTCTGTGCAGCTGATGCAGTAAGCAAACATTCACAGCCTTTGTAAAAGGAGAGAAAAATCCCTATTTAATCTCTTCATTAGCCGATGATGCATATTTATGCTGAAAAGATCTCTTCCTCCATTTTTTTTAAATCTAGGCACAGATCTGCTTCACTTCTACGATCTACTCTAGCACCATACTGCTGTGTTAAAGAGAAAATCCCTTAGCAGGGAATAAGCCACACTAGCATCAGAAAATTTTATACTGACTAAAACCTTCCATGCTAGGAGTTGTATAGGTACAAACATCAGCAGTATGAACGCCCTGTCCATGAGATAATTATCTCATGCAGGAACAGCTTACACCCCTTTGACTTCATTGCAGAGCTCAGAGCTGGTAGCAATTACACTCTAGAAACTTCTTCAGTAGCGCTGGGTGCTGCAGTAACCCAGCACTGAGCTATCTTGGGGCCCATTTTTCACTCAGCCTTTCTGTCATTACACCTATGATGATAAAGAATTGGGATTTGGGGGATTTTTTTTTTTAAACAAATATATTGATATTGGGGCACTGGCTGCCATTTTGCTGCTATAGTTTATTCTTCTTCACATAGGGGATTTAAATTCACTGATATAGGAACATTTAACAAGGAAAAATCTACATTTTCAATGGCAGAAGGGAAAACTGTGCCTCGTAACAGTGTGAAACAACTTCTGTATACTAATAAATTTGTAATTCTCAGCTAGGATTTTTTTTTTCTATGTGAGACTTCTCATTCTCCAGTCACCTAGGCAATTTTCTGCAAACAGCTCTTGGCTACGTCAGGACTTGTTTCTAATAAGAAATAGGTGGGAAAAACCCTTGAGAGCTTTATGAAAGGCAAAGAAATAACTGACTTGCTTTTTTGTTGGATTTTTTTTGCCACCTTCGAGAAGGTGACATGTTCTGGAAGTAACATCCTAGTATCTCCACAGCTCTGGCTAATGAGTTTGCACAGTAGCACATGGTGAGCTGCTGATCTTTTTTATTATTTGCAAAATGCAGGAGGAAACCCACATGTGGTTTTGCATTGTGTAGCAGGAGACCATCCTGACCAAAGCTTTTGGTTTCTTGATGCTATTGCTCACTCCCCTCTTCCACCTACTCTTACAATGCATTATAGATTACAAACTATACCAAGGTGACAGCCTAGGAAGGTAATAGGAGACCCTTAAATTGGTCAGAAAAGTCTCTAATTACTGAAAATCTTATTTGTAAGGATTCTTTACACTCACTACTTGTACATGCCTGCTCTGTTTATGATCCTGGCTGACCCAATGTGGCTCAACACAACCTTTAGCCTAAGTCCAATTTGCTTGTATCAGAACTGCGATAATACGGTATCACAGACTTCACTTGTCTTTGTTTGGCTTTAACATAGAGAAGGCAGAAAGGGTGTGTGGCCACCAGCTCTAAGCAACTACACTGGGAGCTGAGATAAAAAAAAAAAAAAAATCCATCTGTAACTATTTAATCTGTAAAGTTAAGACTTGGAAATGGTCTCAATTCCACCCTTAATGACACCATAGGGGAGAGTGAAAGAACTGTAACATAACTGTTTGAGAGAACAAAAACCCAATATCTCTGGGTAAACAACAAATCAGCTCTCAGGAGGCGGACGGGGAGATATGAAAGGTAGGGAAACACTCAAGCACAAGCACAAACCAGGAACTTGCTCATTACTGCTGCTGGCAGTAATGTTCAGAAATCTCCCCAGCTCTAACAAATATTCCTGACTCAATACATTAAGAAAAAAAAGAAGCAAAACACACTGCAGCCAACTGTATCAAGAACATGGTCCCAGACTCAAAATGACCATGCTCTGCTCCCCTAAATCCTGACCGTTAAGGCAACAGAGGAAACAGCCATGGAGGAAACTGCCTTCTCAGTTAGGTTAGCCACAGCTATTAAAATTGTACTTCAGGACCTTGACTGTGTTTGTCTCAGGTCCAGCATGCCCTTCTACCAAGGACATACCTTCCTACAGTCACTTGAATGGCTTTTGTCAAGTCCCCACGTCCCCCTGAGCTGCTCCAGCCACATTATGGGCGAGCGCAGATAGGTGCTGTGTCGCAGTTTGCTCCTGATGGTTGCAGCTGTTCGTTGCATTCTGGCGGGGAGAAAACAGTTTTGTCTGTTGGAACATCTCACTTTTATTGCCCTGTTGCAGATGCAATAGGATACGAGAACTACTACAGCAGAGAACCAAACCGAAGCAACAGCAGCCCAATCCAGTCTTGTGGGATGATGAAGAAGTGAGTGGCAAACTTTGGTTCCCAGAATAGGTATTCCTCCGTATGAACAGCAATGTGTGATGACAAGAAACAGGAGCTGGGAAGTTACCACTTCTTTCATTGTAGCAAGAGGCAGTATCAATAAATACAACTTGACAGAAGTAGTAAACCTATTAAAATCAGAGTCAGAGTAATTTTGCCATGGCCCAGTGGGAAGAGAGACAGGGGATGAGTTCATAAAACAATTAGTTGGCCAGCAATGGATAGCATTCACTTACTTCCTCTTTCCCAGTGAGTCATGGCACATAGCTACAAAACCACTTTGTTCAAGGGAGGGCAAAGGTGAATCTTGCTGGGAGCAAAGGCTGGGGAGAGCTGTCTTTTTCGGCAGTACCTCCTGGCTTACCACACCGCCCAGCTGAGCAGAACCAAGAGCTGCTCTCTGCATCTAGACCAAAGGAAAAAACACTTAGTGGAATAACACTGATGATTAGGGAGGCGATTTTTCTTTTTCTGATCCATTTATGCTAGTAAATTCTGTAACATGGATGCAGTTATATCAGCAGAGGAGCATAGTAGATCTATTGCTTTAAATATTTTATACTAAAATGGTTAATTCACGGTGGGAATGGCATCATATTTAAAGCAGAAGAGCTTTACATTTTGACAAGCTTTATTATATAGCAAAGACAAGGAACGGGCTGTGATCTCTCATTTAAAATGTGGTCCAGGCTTGTTAGCGAGCTGATAAGGTTTATACACAATACTTTGTTTTTCACTTAGAAACCGGATCTTCTGTAATAATGAATTCTAATGCTGCATCCCATACAGTTACAGAAGACAACTGTACTGCCATTTAGAATGCAACCGCGCTCTGAAGGGGCAAGCAGCCTAGAGAAACTCCGAGTTTTTCAGAAACCGTTGAGTTTGGCTGTCCATTTTCCAGAAACACTGAGCATTCCCCAGCTGAAAAATTAGACCCTTTAAATATGGCTTAACCATAATCTATGCTTGAGAATCCTAAGCTGTATTCTCACTTCACTCAGTCTCCAGTACCCAGCTGTGATGTAGAAAATAACTAGGGATCGATTAAAAAAAAATTTTTTTTTCACTTAAACTCACAGTTTTCAGAAAGGCTCATTCTACAAGCTTTGTATTTTAAAATGTATCAGAGGTTTCCTTAAAGACAAAGAGGTGGTAATCTCTTATAAACAACTGATAAATCTCATCATATTAATATTGTGAAATAAGTGGAGTTTTGTGACATAAGCCTTTGGATCAACCACAAAATACTCTCTAATGCATTTTATGCACAATTTAATGATGGCTGATGGTTCAGTATTCCGCTGCGGTTTTTAAAATATATTTTTAGCTGAAAATAAATGTATCTACAGCATAAACAAAACGAGACAGCCACAGGAAGAGGTGACATCTACCCAGTGCTGCAGCAGATGGAGGGAAGGTTGAGTCAGACAGCCGAGATGAAGGAATGCTCGTACCCAGTCCAGTCCACTCACTTTGTCATTGGCTTCTCTTGCTTCTGCAGATTCTCCGGACTACTGCATGGAAGCAGCAAAAACAACCTGGAAAGTACCATTCCTTCAGCCCCTCCTCTTGGTATGGCTCTTCAGGAAATAATTTTAACAGATGTGTTTGTTTCAGATCACATTGCTAAATCAAGGTTTCCCATGGAGCAGAAATGGTACAGCAGATATTCACATGTTGGCAGTCAAGAGTAAGAATAGTCTGGAAACAAATTTAGCTTGGAGGTGTATTAAATTTCCCAGTTTAGAGTGCCAGATAATCAATATAGTGTTCAAAACCTCTGTCTAGGCAAGGGGGAACTGTACACTCAGAACAACACAGTCTAACTTAGATAATAGTTTTCTCCAAAGGAGAAACTACCTCTACACTACCTCTACAAAGCCCAAGAGAATACCTTAAGTTTTTAACAGGCCAGGTTCATGCGTTATTAATGCAAATATCCATCTTGTTCCACAGTTACACTGTCCTATTGCAGTCCTTGCAACTAGGTGTTTATCAGATGAGATTTAAAACAAGTATTTTGACTATGCAGGAAATAACAGCTTAATACACTTTTATTGGTTTGATTTAAAACAAAAACACTTCAACTGTGATTCTTGCCTAAAGAAAATAAAAAGCTGTTTTAGAACAGCTTTAAAATGTACCCAAAGTAATTTCCTTTCTGAGGCCTGCTAGCTTGGACATCCAGAAACAAAGCCCAGACCATCTTACTCCTTGCATTGGGTGCTCAGTCAGGGGAGACTCTCCAGTGCTATCAAACACCAGCTGGACCTGCCAGGCACCAGCTCGAGCACGTGTACAGCAAAGCAGCATTGAGCAGTCACTCCTTCTGACTTTCCTTAGGCTCGAGACAGGAGGGGAGAGCATTCCCCAGACAAGACCCTCAGGAATGGCAAACACTCTCTGCATTCAACTTTTTCAACTGCTCCCATGCTTATCTTTCAAAATCTGAAAAGTCAAGGAGCCGACAGTACTTTTTAGAGCAGGACACCTAAACCAAGGGTTGACTGTGGGAAGGTACAGGCGGCCTGGCCCCTCTGTGCTCCGTCAGAGTGCCATCATCCCACCCAGGAGACGTATGTGGGAAACTTCTGCTCGCCTCAACGGCGGGGGAAGCTCCCAGGCAGATGCTGGGAAGGAATAAGAGATCGCCCTTATCATGACAAGCTGGATTAAAACAACATCTTCCAAAAAAGTTATGTCAGTGACAAATAGCTATCTGGGAACTATGGAAACTACTGGAAAATGTCTGATGACCCATCAGCACACTATTTTCCATTTTTCTCAAGAGACAAAGAAAAGGCCTATGTGAGTCACTGAACTGCTAGAATTTTACACCACCAGTAGCAACCATTTTAAACCACTTTAATCACAGCATTTCCCTCTTTTAACCATTTGCATTGTGCTTTAGCAAGGTAAACATTTCCCAGTCTGGATGAGGCTAAAGTGAGTTTCTGACCTCCCACAAAGTTCTATGGGTGTATTGTCATATCGTCAGTGGGACACGGTTTTTGTGCAAGATTTTACCTACAGTTCACAGCAGCTTTTCTATACATGTACATCTCCAGACAGAGACAGAACAGAAACCCTTGTATTTGTTAACTCTTGCATATGATCCCATGCATTTATAAGCAACTGAACTCTTTGTTTCTGTGTGTGGTGGGTATTTTTTTTTTTTTTTCTTCCTAGCAGAGAAAACAGACGGAGTCTATGCATCTGTTTTTGTAAATGAACAAGCTGGAATCACATCATCACAGGACTACAGAGTACTTTATGACTACACAGCCCAGGTAACGAAAGGCTTCCAAAGAACTATTTCATAGCGTCAGATTTAAAATAGATTATGTTGATGCAAACATTCTGAAAGTGTTAATTCTGTGAAGGAGGCATTATCTTCACTTTACAGCCAGGGACACTTAAAGAATTATTGGTCAAGGTCACATGCAGAAGCCAGGAATCCCAACTGCCAGTTCTTGGTGAACATCACTAGACCACGCTGCCTCAAGATGAAACAATAGCATTTTTTTGCAAATGATTACACATTAGCATGCTACACGCCTCCTAAATTAGTGCTGAACTGTTACAACCTACTTCTAGAGATACAGGAGACCATAAACACAAGGAAAACTTTATTTTTCAGGGGATGATGGCTAAGTATGCAGTATTGCACATTCTGAAGTTACGTCTCTTGTGAGATGTACTCCTAGGGAAAATTGCTACAGATTCCTTGTGTAAGAATATGTGACAGATGCTGATCTAGGAACTCCTCCAGTTGATCTCACTCACCACCTGGAGAGTCATGCTTCAGCTTAACACACTGGCTTCAACAGAGGGGCTCTCTATGCTGGAGAGGACTGAATCCCCACAAGTGACACTACTTCCCTGTACTTCCAAGTTGCAAGTTGCAGAATTACAGTGGACGTGGTCCATTTACCAAAAGATTGTTATGAAGAGCAACCGGCATCCTTAACTGGGCTATTGAACTTTCACTGGCTTCTGACCTATCTAGGCATAGTACCATTAGTAAAAGGTTATGAATGGACTGGTTATGAATATCTCCTTATTCCAATGGACTCCAGAACCTCTTGGACTCTTGCTAAACCATTAGCCTCCCCTAATGGGACTTTCACAATCTAATTACATGTCAGTTTAAAGGTTCCCTTTATTATCTTTAGATTAGCTGAAGGAGCAGCATCCAGGAGGTCTTATGTTACAGTGCAGAGAGACCCTCACACCAAGAGACCTGCCAACATTGAAGAAATGCTGGCATGTGACAAAATCAGATACATCCTCTTTTATTATTTGCCTGAAATTTCATCCAAACACAGCTGAAAGTACCTCATTGTTAATGGCAGTTCCCCTGAGGAGACTGCTGGATTCCTTTGTCAGATCCTTAGTCCAGGAGTTGCCTTAAAAATGACACACGTGGATTTTCCCTGCTGAGAAAACAGCCTGTTACTACTTTTAGTATATTGTATATAGGCCTCTCACTTTTCGAGTCCTTTCTTACCTACTCAGGTACATTAAATTTAGATTTAGCTGACACATCAAACATACCTGGAAGCCTCTCTTACCTTTTTTTTCCCCCTATTTTACTGCACTGCGGGTAGCAAAGTGGTTTCCTATGGAAAATAGGACAGCACCGCTGAATGGACTGATAGCTGCCCGAGAGCTCAGCGATAGCTTACTTGCAACTGCTTCATTTGTCTCAAAGTTACCCATCTCGGGAAGAGTCGCTCTGCTTCCACTGGTCACTGCTGTTCCGTATTAAAACAACTGAGAGATCTATTTAAGGCCTGGATTAGTAGAGATACTGTTTTTATCTCCCTTGGGAATTAAGCTGTGTGCTGTTTTATTTAGCAACACCTGCAAACTACGGAAGGGTCATGGTTAGCTTGTTTAGGACAGTCATATTTAATGCTTCCCAGCCTTCCCCAATGACACAACAGTCAAGTTGCTCAGGAGGAGACACCATGGAGACTGGGGAAATTTGCGGATCTTAAGGAAACAGCCAGCTCAGTAAGTGCTTATTGCCTCACTGTCTGGTATCTCAAGGCTCATTCCCAGCCTGGAGGACAATGGCAAACTGTTGATGAAAGGCAGGGTAAAAAGCCTCACTAGATACATGCTTGGGCTCTCCTGTGCTGCCAGGCTAATCACATTTCCTTTTGTTGTTTCCTTTCAGAACATGGATGAACTGGACATCCGTGAAGGAGACATCGTAGTTGTGATTGAAGAAAATCAGGATGGCTGGTGGACAGCAGAAAGGAACGGGCAGCGAGGCTTTGTGCCAGGATCTTATCTTGAAAAGCTTTGATGAAAAGAAGCCCCAGTCATCAGACTTTAAAAATATTCTATCACTGAAAACAAACAGCACACAAGGTCTCCTTCAGCTGACCAAACGCAACCTGTAATAGTGTCTTCTACAATTATCAGTCAGGAAGTAATCAACTGACCGGCTTTCCTCTTCCTTCCTCCCGCCCCATGCCAGCACCTCCTGGCCTACACTGCCTGATAAACCGTCTTCACCTCAGAGAGACTAGAACTTGCGTTTCTTACCACAGTTCTTCCTACTCTCAGCACACATCAGTGTTGCAAAACTTGGCAAATCTGGGACGAAAATCCTGCCCAGTACTTAACTGCACTAAAGGAAAAAGATCAAGGAAGCAAGTGCTGTTTCTCCAGGATGCAGGACTGCCTGTGAGCCACCCTCATGGTCACAGCAGCCATGTTCTCTGCCACGGATCCCCTCCTCTCACTGCACAGGCATTTTGGACAGTGGGGTGGAAAGCACACTCAGAAAGCAGATAGCTTTGATGCCACAGGGTCTTAGCTGTACAAAGCAAGGAAGAAGCTCTCTTAAGTTCCTTTTAACAGCCCTCTTTCAAGTTCCCCTTTCAGCACCTGGGTAACCAGGGAGAAAGGTGGGGAACCCTCCACTGTTTTTTATCAGAGTCACTGATAAAAATATGAAAAACAATGAATGCAGCTAGAGGGGAGCACCTGAAGGACCGAGACACATCAAGTAGTAAGAAAACATAAGGCACTCCCCATCACGGCCATCTCCTAGTACAGTGAAATCCATGCTACCCGCGGCTCTGCTTTGCACTGGATTCTGGGGTAGCAAAATAAGGACAGATGATGATTCTATGATGAGCCCAAGGCTTGTTTTTGTCTTGGTTGGATGGTTTCCCTGACACCTCCCTGAGATTTTTCAAGTTTAAAAAAACGACAACAATAAGAAATAAGCAAAGCCTCCAGCAGTGCTGCACTGCCCTGATTCCTCTCCTCTGAGCACCAGGGAGAAGTGTCAATTACCTCCTCACGCGATCTGCATACCCATGTCATCAGCACATTCTCAGCTCCTCTGTCCACCTGGCTGATCCTCTCCTCTTCTGCCCACAGGCTTTTCTGTCTCTAACAGCTCTCTACAGCCTCTGGACCTCTGGGGTTGCTGGCACAGACATGTCTTGGCTCCTTTCCAAGCACTTTTAACATGCTTTTCTTCAACAAATCCTCTTCACAGAAGTCACCCTGTGCACGCTCACTGTATTTCACAGATTTCAGCTCTATCAGTCTTTCTAGTTCAGTACTTAAGAACATTTCCAACTGCCACTGTACTTACCAAGGGATTGACAGATACTTTCTGCCACTCCTCCCTTTTCAGTATTTCAATATGGTTAAAAAAAAATAAAAAAATCAGTGATTTTAATCTGAAGCAGAGCGTGCTGTTTCTGGGGGCAGAATGACCTTGTTTGTCAAGGTTTCAAGTCTTAAAACTGAACCAAGTCAATTAAAATGAATCAAATTGCTACCGAAAAAGCATGGAGCAGGGAGGAACTGTTAGCTAAGACACAGCAGGAAAGTCAAAGAGAAATTGACAGAAGAAAAAGCCGTAACGGTCAACGCGATTATTCCTTAAATGAAACAGAACGAAGGTCAGAGACACTTGCAGTACCTCATTCCAATTTCTTGCCTCGAGAAGGGAAAAAAAGTTGCTGTTCCCTGCAGTCCTTTGCACAGGCACATTTGTCCTTCCTACACTTACCCAAGGTATTATGCAGCATCAGTACTGAAGGGCTCTTAGCACCTCGAATGAGCACAGGCCTACAGGAACGGCAGGAACTTGAATGGCATTTAAGACACTAGGCTGTATGAACAGTAGTGCTTGTTCAGGCTGAACCATGTCTGAATTGAACAGTGACAGAAGGATGGTCCACAATAGCCTTCAACTAGGCCACCGCACTGTAAATGGCGGCTGCCAGAGACAGCCACAACATCACTTGTTATGCACAGCACGAGAGGAAACCTACAGTATGATTTAATGTATTTGCTTCTTGAACACTTGGTCTTCTGCAAAGATAACTGTAATAAACCTACAAATACTTAAATAAACTTAGGTAGATATTTTGCAGATTGTCTTAATTAAAGAGAAAAAACCAAACCATTGAGATGCATCTCCTCTAATTATGTGTGACACACAGATTTTGCTAAGACTCCTTCTCTGGGGGCCCAGTCAGCCTCACACAAGACACCGCAGTACTCAGTCCTGGTTACCTTGCAATCCCATTACAGATCATCTCTGCTTACATGTACCACATGGCCTACATCACTGACAGCTGGTGGAATGGTGACTGCTTTTTCTACTCCACTAAAGCATTTCATATTTTTGCTGTTAAACTCAGGAAACTGGTTTCTTTTATACCTCTCTCTTCTTCTTTCAAATAAATATTATTTTAAGTGCAAGAGGCTATAGGTGTTTCGAAATCTACCCAGTGTAATAGCATTTGGGTCCCATATGTTAAGTCCAGACTGTTCAGGAAATGAAAAAGCAGCAGCAATGTTTTCTCAGGGTTCCTCAGCTTTACATTGAAGAATGTGGCTGATAAGTAGTTACCAAGCCATATCTAGGCAGTTTGCCCTACCAGTGTGGCAGCACTTGTCAGAAATAGAACAGCGATATCAAGAAATACCCACACCCACCACGTACACTCACATTTTAGGTGTCATCCACCTCCTGTCAATAGGAAAAGCAAGAAGGTCAAATGTAGGTTACTGCCTTTATAATACTGCCTTAATAACAATGTTTCCTCTCCAGTTTGGTAACACTCAGGCACAAAACTGATGCACTCAAGTAATCACTTAATTTTCGGGTAAGATGGGAAACTGAAATGGGCCCTTTCCAGTGGGAGGCATTCTTATCTTAAACTCCAACATTTTTGGTTGAAATTTTTTTTTTGGACAAACATTTCTGGTGAGCCTCTACTTTCATTTAACTACCTTTCTTTGGCAAGGAGGTGCCAAGCAACATGTAGGGACAAAACAACAGCGGCAAACAAAGTTGTGTGGTTGTCAAGTTAAAATCTCTATCAAAGCACACTCACAATAAGCAGACCGCCTCCTTACTGACACTGCTAGTGCTCTGGCTCTGGGTGGGCCCACACGCAAGAAGCTGTTCCATGATGCTTTTGTCAGCCGTTCTGCAAGGGGGGAAGCTAATTACCTACCTATAGCCTGTGGCTACTATGTATATACCAACAAACTAATTAAAGAGAAGTTACAATAAAGTTACTGAGTTGTTTTTAACTGCAGGACTTCAGTTTGCACAACAGGCGACAAGTATCTCATGTTGAACAATTTCAGACCTTTAACTGTTAACTCTAGAAATGTTGAGTAGGTCATAAGAAACAGGCATCCATTAAATATGAGCAGCAAGGAAGACTGGCAGTAATTTCCCCTCACATACCACAACAAAATAGGAAAGGACTGAGGTTGACAGCTCCTGCTCTTCTAGGTGGATTTTGGATTTGAGGAATGTGGCCGTGAGATTGCTATGGAAAACACGTAGTAGTTTCTTTGTATTATTCCTTTAACCGCAACAAGAATTCAAAGGTTCAAAGTAGGCAATCCAGCCCAGCAGTACCATTAAACCAGACTCAGATAAGCACGTTATTCTCTTTTACCATGTTATTATTAATTAAGGAGAAGAACAAGAAAACCTGTTTAAAAATAACATTTAATCAACAGCCATAGTAATTAGGAAATATCTACAAGAGCAGCATGAGGCTCTTTCACAAAACAGATCTCTTCACAAAACAGATTTCAGCTGCTGCGTACGACATTCAGAGCACACAAGCCAGTAGTAAAACTTGGTCAAACAAAGTCGTGTCAGACTAGAAACAGGGAGATCCAGGCAACTCATCTCTAGGACAGCCAACGCAGTCAGTGCTTAATCATAAAGGACAGACTTCCTGCCAAGCTCACAGGTCTCTTGCTACAAACAGCTAGTTTCTAGCATTGTTTTACTAGGCTGCTGAAAGGACAAAATCAATCCCCTTACAGCTGAGCAGTCAGCAACAGTAGAAGCATAGCGGCTGTTTAAGGTTTGAAGTGTTTGCCACCTCCTCAAGGACCGTGGCTTGAACTCTGTATTACAAATAACCCAGCATACTTCAGCCAAGGTGTTGAGAGATCATATACGTAAGACATAAAGAGTAGCAACTCTTACCTTGGGTTCCTTCTCATCTTGCTTCTTCAAGAGGTGCATTAGAGGTCTGAGACTCCTTTCTGGAGGTACTTTTCTAGGCAAAGACTGCTGATTGCAGCTCAGTCCTCCCTGATTACTGAATGCAGTTTAAGTGGAAGCACATGGATACCAAGAGGGGGCGGATTAATCACAAGCCAGGCATCAGGTGGTGTTCAATAGGAGCCTGGTTGGGCATTAAGAAACATCTAGCCTAAGCACCGATGGCTAACAGAATCATAGAACAGTTTGGGTTGGAAGAGACCTTAAAGATCACCTGGTTCCAACCTCCCTGCCTTGGGCAGGGACACCTTCCACTAGACCAACTGCTCAAAGCTCCATCCAACCTGGCCTTGAACACTTCCAGGAATGGGGCACCTACTACCTCTCTGGGCAACCTGTTCCAGTGCCTCAGTGAAGAATTTCTTCCTTATGTCCAATCTAAATCTGCCTTCTTCCAGTTTAAAGCCACTACCCCTTGTCCTATCACTACATGCCCTTGCCAAAAGTCCCTCTCCAGCTTTCTTGTAGGTCCCCTTTATGTACTGGAAGGCTGCTGTGAGGTCTCCCGGGAGCTTTCTCTTCTCCAGGCTGAACAGCCCCAACTCTCTCAGCCTGTTGTCACAGGACAGGTGCTCCAGCCCTCTGATCATCTTCGTGGCCTCCTCTAGACTCACTCCAACAGGCCCTTGTCCTTTTTATGTTGGAGGCTCCAGAGCTGAACGCAGTACTACAGGTGGGGACTCACAAGAGCAGAGGGAGAGAATCAGCCTCATTGACCTGCTGGTCACACTTCTGATGCAGGATATGGTTGGCCTTCTAGGCTGCAAGCGCACATTGCTAGCTCATGTCTCATCAGCCAACACCCCTAAGTCCTTCTCCTCAGGGCTGCTCTCAATCCATTCTCCACCCAGCCTGTGTTTGTGCTTGAGATTGCCCCAACCCATGTGCTATTACACTTTCTTTGCTGGTACTCTGTAACCTCTTGTTTGTATCACTGCTAGTTGGCTTAACGGTGCAGGCATAGAGAACGCAGAGGACTCCACCTCAGTCAGCTGCAGTGAAAGGTCACTGCTCACCTTCAGTGTGACTGGCAACAGCTCTGCACAATATAGGACCAACTGTAAAGGCCTGAAAAGCAGCCTCCGCTGCTCTATACCATCTCTTTTCCCTTGCTTTCTTGTTCTCCAGCTTGCAGGGCTGGGGCATTGAAAGCAAGGGCAGTTACCAGCCACATAGCTACCAATACTTCACGTGTCCTCACAGAGAAACTATGCTCACTGCTAGTGAGCAAGGAGAGCAGCAAGGTGCCCTTAGCTTGGCCTTCACTCTGAGATTCATGTCTCCTTGCTGCCATAGGGTTATGGGCACAACCAAATGGTCAAGCGTCTAAAGTAAAGCAGAGTTGGCTGTTACCAAACAAAACTAAATCCAGTGTTAGGGTCAGTCACTACCATCCACCAGCAGCATTCACCAGCTTCCTAAATTGATGACAGTACCCATCACAGGTGTTTTTATAGTGCAGCTGGGATGTGTTGGACATGCTCACTGTAGCTGAGGTTAAAGGAGAGAGAATACCTGGGGTTTTACTCTCCAGGAAAAGGAAAGAGATGAAGTTTTGATGCTAGGTCCCATTGGGCTTCTGGAAAGTAGATGGCTGCTAGGGGCCTGCAGGGGCTGATGGACCAGTTTTTGTAGGATAATGGATATTTGTGTGGAGGAACTAGATTTGGGAAGAGGAATAGTGTCCTACCTGTGACTAGGCTGACATCAACAAAGTGACAATGCCCCAGCTGAACAATGGAGAGGGCAAAGAACTTTCAGTTAAGCTGTAAGCCATTATCTATTCTCTGTTAGCAATCATCTAATTTCAGTGGCCAGCTCACATTTTGGATGAAGGAAGCTCAGACCCCACAGTTAGCTCCAGATTTATGCACTCCTGGATCATGCACAGTGCAAACTTGATCTGTTTCTAGAATGGCCAGATAATCGTATTTCCATCAAATTAGCTAATACACATGGTACAGTGTTCATCCTGTCCTTCCACCAGCTGTTAAAGGACAGCTGACACCTGATCTGGCACAAAGCCACTTGGTGCGATGTAAAGAACACATTCACAGCCTATCACTGCTGTGTGCCATGTGGCTGTGGCATTTCTGCCTGACACCAGGGCCCAAAAGGCAGATTTACTGTGGTGTTGTATTCTGACCAAAAGCACAGACTAAATCTTGCTTTTAGATACAAAACTCTGTTAGAAATCACTGACACCTCCCAGCAAAATCAGGAGAAACCAGACTCAACATCCCTGAAATTTCTAAGAGGAAAGACAAAGTCCTCCAAAACCTCCGGGTAAGCAGAACTGGGCTTAAAACGTAGCTCTCATTTTATAGCCAGGGGTTTCCACATATCCTCTTGAGGACAAAGAAGGTACTAAGATAATTGGGGGCAGGGCAGGGGTGTTGCGCATGAAGAGGGAACAGATATCCTAAGAGGTTCTTTGAATCAGAACCAATTTTACTTATCAGATCTAAAAGAGCCAGTGTTGTGCAGATCTGAAAACATAAACCAGCACATATAATCCCAGTTTTGCTGCCCTTACCATAATTCAACTACAACACCAAATCAAGGTCAGACATACAGAGAAGTAACCAGTGTGTTAACTGGTGCAACACTGAATGAGCTATAACTGCATCAGTGGTGCCTTCATTTAAATTCTTTTTGACTTTGAAATTCTGGCATTTGCTGCAGCCCCTGCCTCGGGGTAAATGCACACCCAGTACAGCTAAAGAAATTGTAGCCTAAACTTCAATGAAATGTCCTGTGTGGGATTACATACTTGGATTGTTCAAGGAGCCCAAGCTAAACCTTTTAATAAAAAAGTGATTGACTTTGTGAACAGAAGTATGACTTTGGAGAAGTTGTACCTGTTTCCCAGGCATCATGGGGAGTTTGTAAAGCACCTTGACATCATGAGCTGAAAATCCTTCTGCTGTGCTAAGTATTTTGGTGATTGTTCAATCCCAAACTCTGTCTAAACAAGCTAGCATTGGGTGGTGGTCAGATCAATATTTGCAATGGAAAAATCTCATGCAAAAGGACAAATTATATTCTGTACACAGTGCCATTGCTGGATGGCCCTTGGGAAGGGGGTTCCATACATGAGATAACACTCACACTCAGTGCAGGGAGCATGTGGGGGAATTTAGTACATTCCCTTCCACTTTGCAAGGGCACCAATGCTCCACAGCTGCATCTAAGGAAGAATTGTTCAGAAATTTTAAGCCGAAAACAGTTCATGGAGGACCGTCTTGGGAAACTGGTGAACTTTAACCTTCCCAGGATAAGAATGTAAACATAAGTGTGAATGGGAAAGCTTTCAATGCACTGATAGACATGAGAAATGCTTTGTCTTTAAAGAAGGGCTGCACAACCCTTCTTGTGTCTGAACCCCTTGTGAGGCAGGGAGCCGTGAGCGACTTTGTTCTGCTAAGTAGCAGCTAAAGGTTTTACTGCCGTCACTGCTCAATTCAGCAGCTATGGGGAGAGGAATTCAAAACCAAAGAGAAGCTCTTTTTCTAAGGAGAGAAGCGATCTTGAGAAATGCATCCTCCCTACTAGCAGGGTCCTGTGCCAGCTTTTTTAACCAGAGCACTTATCAGCACAGGCCCTAATTTTAACTGATGTTTGCTCAGTCTGTGTACTGTATCCTTAATAGACCATTTTTTGAAGCTGACATCTTTTGTTTCCCACCCATTTTAGCCAGGCTAAAATGGTGGTTTAAAGTTTAAGTGGATATTGTATTAAAAGCAGAACACCATTTTGTAGAGTGATAGACTATTAGCAACAAACATGCTTCCCAAGGATGGGGCATTCTCCATGTCTTGAAAGTGCCAGGAGTGCCAGTACATAATGGGAGATAAAGCCTTACCTATTACCTTTGAGGTGTTTGGTAGAGGCCTGGCACAGGACTACACAATGCAATATTTGCCAGAGATCATCCTTCTCTTACTCTTAAGTGTATGAACACTGGCAGCTTCCTTCAAGCATGACCTAATTCAATACCTTACTGCTTCATTTGTCCAGGTGCTAAAAAAAAATTTCAGAACTCTGTTCAAAATCAATTTTCTAGACCAATTCCTACTTTAATCTACAAAACAGACTACTGCACACAAGGCATCCTAGATGCTCCCAAGACTGCCAAATGTCAGCGGTTTGTTTTTTATTTGCATGAACAAAATGAATTTCAGTTCTTCACAGAGTCTGATGCTAGCAAAGGTCTCACACCACAGTTATCTTGGAAAAGGCTGAAGTTATTCTTTGAAATGGGGCAGTAGCCCCATTCTGTTGGTGAAGCAGCCCTTTGGTGAAAGAGGCTGCTGCCTGAAGCACCACACATCCAAGATGAAAGCAAAGCTGTCCATTCTGTGGAGCGTCAACAGGAATAGCTCTGGCTCACCTGTTACCAGTAGTAACCCATGTTTGCAGGCTTGCCTCCAGCAAAGAGAGACGAGGTTTCAATTCAAAAGCTTTGATGTGAAGCATGATCATTCAGCATTGTGAGAAGCAGGTGAAAGCAAAAATAAGAAGTGTTGTCCATTGCATAGCACTAAGAAGTTGAAACTTTGTAGAAGTGCTGCTTTGCTTGCTCCAGCAGGATCACTGAGTCTCAGTTAGGCTGACAGACTTGAGCTCTGATAATCTCTTATTTGCACGGTTAAAGGTCACACCCAGGTTTGGTCTACAAAACCTGGCCATGCTTTCAGGTTATGGGTGAACTGTACTTGATGTTCATCTGCAGCATAAAGATACCACACAGAACACCGCTGAACAGCTAACCTGGAGTCTAGGCATGGAAGGAAACAACAGCTACCACCAGACACAGATCCAGTAGAGATTATTGCAACCACAGCAAGGACTAAGTCAAAGGTTAATGCCTGGACTAAGTATGTATCATGAAAAGAAAACCTGCATCATGAAGGCAACTGCCAAAGTGGTGAAGTAAAGAAACAGGAGGGCAAACTCTACAGGCTCATGTCTACCTCTGCTACCCTAGCCAGCTGTCAGGCCGTTAAACCTGCCTGGAGTGCACCACATGGCCAAGGAGCAGCTGTACAGCTGTGCTTCCCCAGCACTTCCTTCTTCTCCATCTAGTAACAAGTAGCCTGTCATTTAGCCTTATTTTTGAGCACTAATCCTTGTGATATGCTATACAGAAGGAAATATGACTTGCTGCAGGACTAGCATGGCATTTTTCTGCAGATATTCCATTCACCTGGAAGTGTGCTATGTAGGGCACAGGCAAACTATGACACTGCCCCACCAAAATCAGATCAACCTAGACTTCCAAAAAGCAGCAGCAATGCAATTCTGGTATATGCCACTGATTTTGCTGTCTCCCAGTCAGTCTCAATACTGAACAGTATCACCAAAACAGAGATGGGCAAACAGCAAATCCAAGAAAGACAGCCCTACAACAGAAGTGAAAGATCAGTGCTGAAGCAGTCTAGAAATAAGAGAATGATATGGGAGACAGTGGGACACAGGATAAGACTGCCAGCATCTTATCACTCAACAGCTATGTACGGCCTATAGCAAGCAACAAATACTGTTGCCACTTTTATAGGTCACTGCATCAAGTTTAGCAGTTTGGCAGACAGAGGAAGCTTTGTGCTAGCACCCGTAGATGTAGCACAGATGTCAGTTGGCTCTCTTATGTTTTACTAAGATCCCAAGCATATATCACGTTTTAAAAGATGCTGCCCCCAAAAGATCTATCTCCTCAATACAGCTCCAGAGGAAACAGATCAGCTATCAGAAAGTCCAGAGATCAGCACAGAAAAGATGAGCATGATGAGTTTTGAAAAAAGGATGTGGAAGTAGGCTCATTATATGTGAAAAGGGCAGCTGCTCCAACCGCTAAGGGTGGCACTGAAGAGCAAAAATTGGAAAAAAAAAAAAAAAAAGGACAATGTAGAGGCTCAGGTGGCAGTCTGCTAAACCCTGCATTCATCCCAATATGTGCTTATGCTACAGGAAAACCTAAGATCCACTGCACTTAAGAGACTTCTGTTGCCTTTCAGTGGGATTTATCTCAGGCCTAAGACTAAGTCAGTTACCACATCCACTAACTCTGTGTTGTGGAGGCTATCACTACCAGTACTATCACAAGTACCTATCTCAGAATTAATCTGAAACTCCAAAGTACTGAAAAAAATCTCACGAGCTCTCCTTTTCTTGCTATCAAGGCAGATTTTATTTTTACTAACTTCATTAAATTGAGCTTGTTAGACCATTTCCCCCTCTATTTAATAAGGTAAACACACACCTGATCATTCCTTACTAGACTATGGCCTGAATGAGATTCTCAGATTCTCATGAGCCTCATATTAGGTTGCTGAAAGGCAGTAAGACTTGCACTGCAGTGTACTTAAAAGTCATTTTAATAGCAACAAGAAGAAACAAAGCTCAATTAAAAGACACCCTTGAGGCAATTCTAATTCCATGTGTTAAAAAGCTCTGGATGAGGTCAGGCTCATTGCTGCAGGCAAGCTACATGCTTGTGTGCTCCACATCGCATACATGTTTCATTGAATAATTTCCTGTTCAGTCTGCATTGAGACCTCACTGCCTCTTCAACAGAAGGCACCAGACTCAGGTGGTTTGGATGAGCAGCCACTTCAGCTGTGCAACTAGGGTGAAGTAAACATGCTGCTAGCTGTTTGAAGCTGGAAATCAAAGTACTGTCAAGCAACACAACAGATCCAGACACCCCCTTAAATAAAAAAAAAAAAAACAAAAAAACAAAAAACCCAAACCTTTCTCCCTCCCCAAATCACCTGGTGTTGCTAGTATTAATTGCTTCACTGTCTGAAGTAGCAGTAGAAGTAGTAACTTCATAGATAGCATTATTAGCATTTGACAGCATAGTGAAACACGAGAATATCATCAACGTACTACAGTGTAATCAGTCCTACAGAGCTTCTATCAAGTCTATCAACAGAGTATCAAAAATTAGGTATTGGTTCTGTATTTCCTATGCTGTAAGACCTTACTGTAACAGAGCTGAATTTCTGCACTACAAAACACAAATTGCATCAGATTCCCCTCCAAGTAGGGCGATAGGAACATCCTACATATTGTATATTCCAAAAAGTTAAACACACAGAAGAAACCTCTTGGGAGCAGTCAGCTATCTAAAAAACTTAGAGAAATGTGAAATTTTGCTTGCGAAAGTAGGAGGAATAACTTCTATCCAGCTACAAGATAGACAAGAGGAAATCCAAACAGGAACTGCAAGTATAGATACAGAAGTTAAGGAAAAAAAAGAGCCAAAATGAAGTCATCCCATCCCTGAAAAAGCACTGGCAGATACAAGCATATTTGAAAGGCCAAATTACAGCAACACTGACATTCCTGGCTAATGCAATGTAAAGCTTATTCATTCTTACAGTAGGAAAAAAAATTCCTGATGTATCAACTTTATTTCACTTGCTAAAATTTAAACCCATGATTTTTTTTTCTTTCAACAGTCAGAGAAAATATATTCCTCAAATACACGTAAGATTCCCCCAAAGGGGAAGGGAAGAAACTTAATACTACCTTTGCTCGAATGCTAACCTTAAAAAGCATTAATACATGTACATTCTGTGCCTGAAGAAGAAAAAAAAGCAGTTAATTAGTGACACTGAAGACGAAGGAGAAATTAAGAATTAATGTTTAAAGTGTTAATGAGAATGGTGTTCAAACTTAAATTTCAAGAGTGTAAAGTAGCTAGGAAACACAGGAAAAGTGGCAGCGAGAAAGAAAGGATCGTAGTATAGACCAGAGATGCTGAGCAAGTCAAAGTAACATATGGCTTGGACAGAGTCTACACTGCAAACTGCAGCACTACTGCACAAACTGCATGGTACTCCTAGCATTAATTAAGAACAGGCTGATTTATGTATTTTTCTCACCAATATTAAGTAGCCCTACTAAACTGCATGCTGCTATGGCTCAATTATCTTTGATACCTGAGCTTATCTCAAACAGGAGGTAACTTTATACTACAGTGCAGACTAAAGTCCTATGCTAAACAGGGTGCAACAGTAATAGCTAGAAAGACAACTAGCAACTGAAAACATCCTAGAGGAAAGAAAAACTCCTCCATCTAGTTTTCTACCATTATTTTTCTTAGCACATGAACAGTTTGCTAAAAGCAGAGTTTTATTAACAGCAGCAGGCAGCCTGGATCCAGCATACATGGAAATTCAGCCAAAGACAAGTCAAGCAGCTCTTCTCAGATATAAAACAGGCTTTTGCAAATGTGTATGCTTTAGTTCTAGGAGAAATCCAAGGTCTTTAACTAAAAGCAAGAAGTATTCCTCACACAGACAGCAAGAAACTCAGCATATCAAGACACATTTTAATATTAGTGTTTTAATATATTTACAATGGAGTAAGTTCTCTCTGTATATTCACCCAAATATAGTGTTGTTCTACTACAGGCAAAGTTAAATGCTAAATAGGACATAATTTCTACTGAAATAGGTATTCAGAATAGCACTTCCATGAACAGGTGTAGTTTGCAATCTATAATGCAGAGTAATAGCATCCCCTGACAAGCAGAACAACTTGTTTTGCTTTCGTTGTTTAAAGCTTTTAACAGGACACATATATATGAACTACAGCTAGATAAGCCTCACATTTGTCATCTGCCTTTGATATCAAACTGTCTCCTTTTCTACAGGACTCAAGATTAAGAAATTCCTCTTCAGAGTTATACTGGGACCAAAGACTGAATTTCACAAGTCTGCCAGATCAGTTTGCAGTTCTGGAATTCTAAGCTAAACATATTTATAGCCAATCTGAGGTTTTTAGTAGAATCATACTGTAGTAATATTCAATATTAACCAAGCTAAACTATACTGAACCAGTAACAAGTATTTAAGCTGTCTGTCTTCTAATCACCTTCAGAATTTAGGAAGTCTACATAACTGGAAAAAACAATAAAAGGTATGGTGGCAGAAATCAGTATTACCTCAATCCCTACATGAGAACTTGTATATGCCTCCTTATTTGAGTATGAATCCTACTGTTTGCAAAAAAAGCAACCCAAGCACATTTACAATACAGGATCATTCAAAGACCCAGAAGTAAAACTAGTCAGCTCATACTGCAGTTGTATTCATGTCTGACTATTAAGGAGATACTACTTGTTCCCAACTTCAGTGAGTCATACAAAATGCAGGGTATTAGACCCTTGCAAGTTTGCATCTTTTTTTTAAAAAAAAAAAAAAAGAAACAAAAACCAAAACCCACACCACCATAACTCTATACACACATCCAAGACCTACTGACACATCATGCAATGCAAAAAGAGGCCACTAGTTCCTAGAAACCACTAATTCACAACAGTTAAATGTTTGGTTGGGCTTTGTTTAGATTATAGTTTATACCAAAAAAGCTGTAAAATATTTGAGTAGATTCAGAAGAAGCTTCTGCATTCCAGCATGAATTCTTGCATTTCTTAAAGCAAGCAGAGACTTCCTTGATCTACAAGCAAGTACTGGGTGCTATACCATCAAGTCATCTCTACTACCAATCCATGTCTTCCAGCACGATTAACAACTGCATGCACTGTAATCTCCCCGTAACTATCCTCACTTCAGAGAGGTATGTTCAGGCTCTTGACTCGTTTTTTTTCTGCCTTGTAGCTAATAAGAACTGACTACTTTTTGAAGTAGTTTTGTTTTGTGCAACGTAGAAGTCTTAAATCTTCCCCTGGTCTGATTCTTACAAGCCAATGCCATCTCGATATTATTAGTCTGAGATCTTACCAAGCACATCTACAATATGCAACACCACATGATGCAGATAATGCTTAAATTTGTCCACGTTTCTGACAGTAGATTCTGTTAGCAAGAAATTTAATGCCAGAGTCCCAGGAGGCCTTTCAGGTTATTAAGCCACATATCATATTAAGAATGAAAATCTAAGCCCCAAGGGCATATAATCTGAAATCCACCTTTAGAAATTAAAACAGAATTCCAGAAGTATACTTCTACAGCAGTGTAACAACTCTAAGAAACTTAAATCCCCCGCAAGATATACTGGCCTTAACAATGGACTACAGGTATTAGAATTGTTTCCTAAGTGATGCTCCTTTGGGTATTTGAGAATATTATATTGATGTCAGTTTGGCTGAGCATGTCTAATTTGCATGATAAAGCACATAAGCAATTGGTAGTAACTCTGAACATTTCTTCTGCACATGGCTTCTGCAAAGCATGGGGTAACTGAAACCACGGAAAGCAGAGCAACATAAAACACACTAATGCATAATTAACGTACAGCAGCTATAGTACAGCTATTCATCCCTTGCTGTTGAGAAGCGACAGGTTCTTCCTTAATTGTATTCACAAGATGTTAAATTTCCACCAAATTCAACCAAGTTTGTTACGCTGTATTTCTCTAGTATTGTTTCAAATAAAAAAAAAAAAACCAAATATGACACAATCAAGCTTCTACCAAACCTTAAATACAGACCTATTTAAGCGAAGCCACTTAAAGCTGGGGCTTCCATACTAAAAAGCTTACACTTCTAGCACACCAGGACTCCGTTTGAACAAATACACTGGAATCTTAAAACAGAAAACAAGACATATTGATAGGGAGGATATACAGAGATTTATTTAATCAGGTTTACTATTTACAGTTGAGATCACTTTCACATACTACTTTGCTACTCTACATGGCTACAGTTTCCAAACCAATTTAAGATCTACAGTTCACTCAACACATAAAACCGCTCTTCATAGAAAAAAATGAAATATTTCATTATAGAACAGTAGTGCATACATTATACTCCTGAAAAGCCAGCTTGTATTTTAAACCACTAACATCTGAAAGTTTTCATCTCTGAAGGTCTAAACAGCAGTCACATGATCTTAAAATTTTGGTTAGTCTTTTTTTTTTTTTTAACAATTTTATATATAAGGTGTACCAGGCTTCACTTAAGTATTTTTTTTTTTTTTAAAGTGACACTGGTGAGGGGCAAGATTGAAATACTTTTTCTCAAATTAAATACAGCTGGCTTCCTTTGTACAACTTTGGCCAAGAAAGTTCCATGTAGTGAAGGTTTAAGAAATCCTCTCTCAATGCAAGAATCAGTCAGTTAATGCTTAGAGGCAATCTACCAAAGTAGGCACACATCCTTTGACTTCCATATCAACCAAATTACACTTACCTCGCAAATAGTTCTGAAATTAGAAAGTTTACTAGTATACTAAAACATTTAGATACACGAATAGCTGGCTAAAACAGTGAAAGTCACAGGTAATTATATGGGTGTGTGTAAAGCTGAGTTGTTCTGCCCATAACCAGTGTACAGTACGACTGTCCTCATCTGTGAAAGGTGTGCTTTGACTAAGCTTAGGGCAAGAAAGCTATCGTAGTAGACCTGGCCCATTCACCTTCCACATAAGTGAGATAAGATTAAACTGTGTGTTGGAATTCTCTTCTAGGCATAGGTTCCGCCAGTGATGAGAAGTTCGTAGGCAGGATCCCGACTCCTTCTACATAGTACTATACAGGCACACAACATGCCCAGAAGCTATGGGGAGAGAAAAAAAAAAAAAAAAAAAGAGAACAAGCTGAGCACAAAGAAGGTACTTCAAGAGATTTAACCTCAGCACAGAAATTGTCAGCATGCTCCAGAAGACTGTAATTGTCCATAAGGTAAATGGCAACAAATGAATTGTTCTTGAAAAAGCTTCAGTTCGTGCTGCAAAAAGCAATGGCCACAAACCCCAGCCTTGTTTTCTTGCAAGATTGCCTTAGACATCTTTACCAAAATTTTTTTCTTGGTCACTTGTATTCTGCCTCAATAATTCAGATAGAAGAAATTATTTTTTTTTAATAAAAGGTATAGATTTTTAGATACTATATTTGGTATGAAAAATCAAAGTGAAATTCAAATGTATCAGCCTCTAACTGATACAATGAGGAAGAGCAAAACTTGAGTTTTATGAACCTACTTCACCATTGAAATTTCTTTCAAATACTCAATCTCCATGAACATGTCGTATTAGAAAGCTTAAGTGCAATGTGAATTAATCACTTTTAGACATTTTCCTGCTGTTAAAATTCACAGTACGACTGTGCTGGCAAGTCCGCCAGGAATTTAGGGTATGATCACCCCATATACATTTACAAGACTTAAATCAGATGAATATAATCAGGGATGTAGGGCATGATATTTTACAGAAGCTGCACATTTATTCAAGGTAGAATAAGACCATATCTACTAAAAAATAAAATCAAGTATAGTGTGTTCTGTCATCTACAGTAATTAGCAGTGGCTTCTAGTAAAATAAGAGTGCATTGATTTGGTCATATGCATAGAATTTTATTCACATATGCGAACATTTCAAAAGGCTCCTGTCATAGCTCTGGATGGACCAGAAGGTAAGTAAGTTTTTAAAAAAAAAAAAAAAATCCAACAAAAAACTCCACTCCAAAACCCCCCTGAACAGCAAGCAAAGAAGAATAAAATGGGTGAGCAGACAATCAAATGTAAAGCTTCTTCACTGACAAAGCAAAAACCCAGTGAAAACTCAGCACTGGGACAAAAGAAGGACTCACTTTATTAAAAACATCACATGTGTAATAAGTTTTAAAACTAAATGATAGTACATGCAATATAGTACTTAAGTCTGCTGACAGACTGAAGAGAGAATGTTTTAAAAATCCTGTCTAAATAAGCCATTATTAAAAAGAGGCATGATGAAATTCTAGTACGAACTTTTAATTTTCTGGAAAGGAACAACCTGTAAAGATTAATAATATTATTTGCCTGGAGTGCATTATCTGCTTTGGATCTATAGCAGAAACCAGCTCTGGTTCATAAAAGCTTATGGAGAGTAACCTAGAGTGTGGCACTTCGGCCTGTTGGCAGAATCAGCACCTTGCTTCACTTCCCATCAGTACTTGGGTGGTTCAATTCACAGACTAACTCCCAAATATATGTTATCACTGAATGGTCTAGGATGGAAGAGACCTTTAAAGGTCATTTAGTCCAACCCTCCTGCAGTGAGCAGGGGCATCTTCAACCAGATCAGGTTGTTATATTCATGTCAGAGCAGGAGAGAAAACAGAGCTACATGAGAGAATGACTCGCCACAGACACAGCCCCCTTAAGTGAAGGGGGTTAAAAAACCCTCAAGCTAGACTTTTGTAAACCGGAGAGTTTATGGCAGCTGCCAGCAGCTACAGAACTCTGAAGGCAGCTCACAGCATGCAAGTATAAAAACTACATCTTTTTTTCCCCTGTACAAAATGAGGATAAAATGAAGAATGTGCTGCAGAGAAACACTCTCCTTTGATCTTTTTCTATAATTCATTCTAGCCATGTATGTCAAAGAAATAAAAGTAATTCCATCACATTTACAGTTGTTCACACAAAGATAATCTTGGTCAATGACTCAGTCAAGACATTCCATTTATAGAGAGTTGTGTAAAATCTGAAACAACCAGGTACTATACGAAAATCTCACACAATCAACTTTTGAGTTAGTATTTAAATCATTTATATCCTTCACGAGGTCACTAAGCATATTCCTAGAATTCACTGTAAACACAGAAGTAACTCCCATATTTCATCTTTCTCCACAAAAATGATTTAGTATGTCATTTAAAAAATACGCTTGCACCTCTAAAATCTTGTGAGGCATTTGATTTTGTTTTTCTTCAGTTGTTACTTAATACTGTGAACAAAAAACTTTAGAAGTCTGTTGAGAAAGGATCCATGCATCCCCCTCTTCTTCAACTTTCAGAAAAGTTTAGACATCTCTCACAGTCAGAAGGTTTTTGTTATTTGGTTGGTTTTGGCTTAGTTTTTTTTTTTTCTTTTTTTTTAATTTGCCTGCTAGCAGTAGCTGTATCCAATTGTCCTGGTTTTGGTTTTAATCAAACCAATTTGCATCTTTTGTACAGAAAAAGCTCACTGGCTCTATATATACATATGCTAAGCTTAGTATCTTGTAATGATCACTAACTACAAAAGCTATCTTTAAGAATGAACTCTGCAGCTAATCAAGCAGCACTTCTACTGCACTGCAATGCCTTTGCTGCATTCAATTTGCCTCCTATTTATTAATAGTTCCATGCTGCCACTGTGGGTGAGACCAGGGAGTTATTGCACACTGGCAGATCCCCATGGCGACTGAAACATGAATATACCAAAAATGACTTCTATGCAGAAAAGGCTGTTTTCAAAAAATTCCAAGCCTTGCAAAAATTCTTCTCTGCTCAGTCTTTTCATTTTAAAAAAGTACCAAAGGCTAAATCTGTTGACTGTAAGCTATTAGAGGTAACAAACTTTGGACAACATTATTGTGCACTTATTGCACAACAAATGATATAACAATTGAGTGGACTCTATGCAGGGAGCATATGAAAGGCAGTGAAATTCACCAAAAGGTAAGAAAAACATAATTCTCCTCTGAGTTTACAGGACACGACCTAGGTTACAGGCTATTTGCTTAAGTTTACATTCTTGTCTCCATTTCAAGTAGCCCACAGACTATTTTGCTGTGAAACAAGCTAAGCACCTAATTAAGTTCTGTATGACAAATAAAAGGATGTCACATCTACGTCAGTTTCAGGAGATAAATAATAGAACAGTTCAAATACTGTTTATTATCAACTTGACTGAAACTAATGCTGTTTTAAAACATGAATTTACAACCATTTGAACTTTGGAAAAAAGGCAGAAGAATATGACCTCTGACAGACTTAAATGTGATTACCACTCAGTGAATATTACTAGACAAAATTGTCAAGGATATTCCAAACACCCTGTATTCCATATTTATGCTTATTCTATTCATTTTTGAAACAGGTATCACGTAGCTTGTTTTAACTGTACGCAAAAAGATTTCAAAATGCTATACTGCAGCACTAGCAAAGAAATTTCTGATGTTCTTACTTTCTTGACAAACTGTTGATACAATATGTACATTTTGACAATAGTTTGACTACTGACACGTGGAGACAAATCAAAGAATCAAATCAAATCACTGCAGAACGGATACAACTAACCTAGAATTGATGAGCCAGGAAAAACAGAAGGATGCATGCAGCCACATTTCCACTGCAAGCACATTAGAAATTCTGGCCCAATCTCAGAGAGGATTATAACTGTGCTGCATTTTGGGGCAGACCTGTTAATCAACCTGCAAACTGCAAAACTAGGAATAATGCCTCCTCTTGGGATTCAGCTCACCCAGCCTCATAACATACATTTTATTTCTACATAAAAAAAAATCTGCCACAGTAAACGTAGTTGTGGTAAATACCTTTGTTTACATCACATTTTCAGTGTGCAAGCGGACTAAACATTGCTTTAACAGTTAGAGTCTCAAGAATGGCAATTAAAAAAATTACCTTCCTTTAGAAGACTGAGTACACATCTCACCAAATTTAAAGTTTCATAGCTGAAGTAATCTGGTTCTGGACAGTTCAACAATATTACTGTCTACAGTGTTACCTATGAGTATATCCTAGTAGCACTGAAATAGAGATTTAACTGTATTTTCACAAGACTGTTTGCAAACAATTATCTACCTTCAAACATATAATTAAGCTCAAAAGTTGTTTTTGAAAACAAAAGTAGCTAAGCTGTCTGACTCAACAGGTACAGTGCTTTCTGAATTCAAATGCTATCAAGGGCACAAAATGAACTTTGAAATTAGTTTTCAAGTCTCTTGGGATTCAGCATATGTACTTTATTTCTCAGAGGTCGTAACATTAGCAAAGTCTGAAAATAACGTGATTAATGTACTAAGCCTGACAAATTGACGATCATTCAAAATTCCAATTTTACAGGTATGTTTAGAAGACTGTTCTAATATTTAAAAAATCTAAATAAATACTGAAATACACATTAGTCTTTTTCCTCAGTTACTTTTTATGACTAGGGTGACTGTAACAACTAAGGTTCATGTGGGAGACAGCCTGTACTCAATTTTAAGTAGGCAGGGTCTCCACAGTTCAGAACCCCTTTTTTTTTTCTGAAGTCCAGAAACCAAGAAATCTTCAAGACAAAATGCAAAGCTGTCAAACAAGAGCAGAGTATGTTATCAAAAACCCTGGTGTATCTTCCTGGGTGGTCCTGACATTATTTACATCCCATGAAGCATAGTTAAGCTGATGTACTTCTAAAATGGCATGAAGTATGAGCTGTTTTAAAGTTGGAAATTAAATACTATATAAATTCTTCAGTGTTAGATGCCATCAGAGCACATATTTAGAGAATTGGTTTTCAAGAAATAATTTACCATTTACAATCTAGCAGATTACTGCATGTGACAGATTTGAAGATAGCTGAACAGTCTAATGGAATATACATCCACATAGTAGTAGTTTTTAGACTTGCATGGTTGTTAAGTTCTGTGTTAAAGGGTTTAGATCCTTTTGACTGATGTTCATTTATCATCCAAACCAAGTAAGGACTAAAGTTGTTACCATCCTGTGCATACCTGTAATCACCCAGACAGCAGTTTAGAATTTCATTTGAGAAAAAGTGTACAACTAACGAATATTCTCTTACCTGAATAGCAGCAAATGCTAGTGCTGCCCAGATGACGTACATCATGATCTCCTGAAGCTTCTTTACAACCAGAGCCTCACAGCCCTGAAACAAGTAGACGTCTTATATATCCATGTGGCAACCACATTTAGACTCAACAAAAAACAACCCCCAACCAACCCCAAAAAAACATCAAACAGAGCAGAAAGATAATCCAAATACTAAAAAAGTCATTACTTAGTATATCATAGATGAAAAAAGGAGAGAGTGGGTTTCCCACCCCCCTCTAGAAACAATGCTTATTTCCTCTTAAAGTGAACACCCAATATTTCATGCTCCCACTAAAAAGAACATTAAATTACTGTCAGCAAAAGCACACAGCTACATAGTTCATACTTTGGCTGTCTTACCTCAGAATAAAGGTCCATTGGGCGGGTCAAACTGCCAGTACAATTGCTGAGGGCTGCTTTGCAACAGCTAAGCGGCACGCTGTTATTTTTAGTTTGTTTGAACCAGACAGTCTTCTCCCAGTCCGTATAGTTACGGATCCCACAGCAGCGCAGCTGAGAAAAACATGCAAGTAAAGAGACAACATTTATCAGTCAAGAAGTGAGACGAGGCAGCAATTTAATTGCAATATCAAGAAACACAAGCTTAGGTTACCTTTATTACTTGAGTAACACAAATTATTTGACAGTTACTTAAGCAAATAACAGACTTAGTGTATTGTAAAGGGGCCTATAGCCTTATATAATTTAAGATACTTCCTGCAAAATACAGATCTGAAATTCCAGTTCTTGGGGAACATCTGACAACCCACTTTTCCCTCATGCCTCCCAGACAGGACAAAAGCTCGAGTTTTGGCTTAGAACAGCTCTATCCTTAAAGCTTACAGCAGATGCTTTAAAAAACCCTTTGCTTTCTGGACATAGTTCTGGTGTGAACCAGCGTTTGCTCTTCTCTCAGAACTGTGCTGCAGAATTAAAATTCATTTCGTATAGTCACATGCCATGTAGAAAGCCTGCAGGAATGAACCAATTAAAAATAAATACAGTTCCATTCACCTGAGAGCTCATACTCTGTTGCAGTCCTTGGAGTTTTCTTGGGTACACTGCAGCCTCAAACAGAGGTACTGCCCTGAGTGTCAATTTACCAGCTTCTTGTCTTTTTTGCCTTTCAGCAGGGATTTTAAGCAAGGTATTCATTAGTAGTATGACTGACTTAAATGCATTAGACATTTAAGACAACTTTTTAAATTGATGCGATTTTAAGAATGCTGATAAGAACGTTGAAAGCTCCTGAATCTTCCTTAAGTCTGTGTCGTAGTTCAGGCCCCATCAGGACCAGACTACGCAGTTGGTACATCTGGCGTGGCTGGTGCATGATAGGGGATGTGATATACCCACTCAATGCCGTGCTCTTTGGCCCAGGTGTCTATGAGATTTTTTCGGAAATGAGTCCCGTTGTCTGACTCAATTCTTTCTGGAGTACCATGTCGCCAGAGAACTTGCTTCTCAAGGCCCAAGATGGTGTTTCGGGCAGTGGCATGGGGTACAGGACAGGTCTCTAGCCACCCAGTGGTGGGTGATGCGGAAGGATGGGGAAGTCCAAAAAACCACCTTAGGCCCCCCTTCACTAACAAAACCACAACATTCTGATTGGTTGTTTTACCCTGAAATGCAAGAGCTTGTGACACTAGCTTTCAGGTAAAAGGAAGAGCACTTTTTCCCCCAGTATGTTCTAGATAAATCTGTGCAGATGTGAGAACATTCTGCAACATTTCATTGCAGAAAAATATGTAGGTACTCAAAATTTTCATTCAAACACTGATTCATAGATAATCAGTTATACAAAATGCATCTCCCCATCAACACTGCCATAATTCTACTAATTTTAACCAAGTGAAACCATTTATTGATCAATCAGTTGTTTCCTAGATTTGTCAGAATGGAGGCAGATAGGCTACACAAGTAGCAGAGCAACACCGCATCTGTGTTTTAAGGACAAAGGACTGTTTCAGTCTCACCTGCCTCTGTACGTAGTCAATAGCACGACTGGCTGCATCAGGATTTGTCCCATTGTATCCATTGTATACTTTTGAAATGCTGTGATTAACTTCATCCTCCACCTGTGTGAAGTATTAGGAAAGCACCTGCATTAGCACACCAACACAAGTAGTATAGGTCTAGGTAAAATAATTTCACTTCTAATTATAGCAGTTCAGGAAATCAAGGGAACCCCCCATCATCTGAAATTAGCATAATTTGGTTGTCCAACTTCTTAAAATTCTAACTTGACTTCTGCAAAGACATTGATAGCTTGTAGCTAATGGTCAAGAAAAAACCAAGCAGCTATCTTTTGTAAGATTTTAGACAAAGCAGCTTTGTAATGTATCCCAGAAAGGAAATTGCTTTTATTATGACACTATGGCAGACATTCCATGAAACTAGGGGCTCCATGAAATTATAGGAGCATGCATTCAGGTTTCCACTTCCTCCACCCCTTCAAAGTTCCAAACCAAAACCAGTATAACCACCTGGGCTAACTAATTCCATTTGGGACCACAAGCAGTAAGTCATACCATTTGCTCTTCCCATTCCGATTGAAGTACAGGTAAATTCTCAAAGATGAGATCTTCTGGCTGACTATTCTACCCTACAGTAACCAAGCTCTCTGCTCTCTGTTCGGTCCCAGTGTCCCCACACTTCCTAAGAAACCTTGATGGCAGTACATTGTACATAGCAACAGCTACAGGAATAGCTTCTAAAGCAACTGCAAATGAGTCAAGCTGCTAAAGACACTGCCAAGTACATGTGCTGGAAATGGATGCCACCCAAGAATCATCACTTGTCCCCCAAAAGGTGTCTTATAATGCCCATTTTGGAAGAAATCTTACTAGAACCTTTTAAGTAATACATTTCACTGTAAGCTGTTATTTAAATGCACACAAAATTTGGTGCAGCGAGACATTTGTACAATAGTAAGATTAGCTCTGAACTGATTTTTTTTCTATCACTTTCAACAGGAATTACATGCAAGGAACGTAATCTTAGGGCTGAGTATTAACTAAGCATACATATTCTTTAGATTCACAAGTTACAGTAGGAAGGTCTTCCCAACACATCATTCCCTTAAATGCTTTAAGGGAAGAATTTTCTGCAGCAATGGCACAAGCTTCATCCCCCCTCCCCCAAGAATGCTGGTTATCTTTACAAGTAAATCTATACCAAGACAGACACAAATAAAAGTCAATTTAGCCTCCACAGGCAACTTGTTTCAGACTAGCTTAAAATCAATTGTTTGATGGTTTAACTAATGTAATTTGCAATGGATTCATAAAACAAAACAGTTGTTCAATTTGTCATATAGGTTTAAAAATAATTCATTTCAGCACTTGCTTGTACATCATTTGGTTTGTGGTTCAATCAGGGCAACACTATGCCTGAAAGCCATGCAAATTGCACACAATGCAAACGGAAGTCACTAGCTGTGGCTAACTGGCAGGTTTTATCAAACATAAAGAGGGTGAACTACTACACCCAGGGGAAAAAAAGCCAGTAAGGCCTCAACCAACTAGCAGCCTGTTTAATCCCCACTGCAATTTACAAAAAAGCTTTACTTTTACTGATAAGGACAATGCTGTCAGATTCTGCAGCAGGTCAGTCTATCACAGTATGACCTACGCATACTTGTTGTTCTGAAGGAGTAGAGTCTGAATTGCATCCACATGCAAATTCACAGAGTCACATTGGAAAATAAAGCAACTTTAAGATCAGTCACTGTATCTTGAAGGCCACAAAGCCACTTTCTTGAGACAACATTATACTCACTTGGTACCAACAGTTTTGATGAACAGCCATAACTTCAATCTTTCATTTGTTAAGTTTTGTTTGGAAGTGTGTACAGTTAACACTAAGGTAGTTCTAACATGATCTGGGTGCCTTTTATTTAAAAAACACAACCACCCACAACAAAAACCAAAACACCAACAGATCTATACATGCCATGACAGAAATAACAGAACAAAACTAGCAAAGTACAGAGCTGCCTTATTTATCCCAGTAAAAATAATCAGAGATCGAAGGAGATTTCACCTCCAAGTTCACCAGTAATAAATTTAAGTTATTTCTGACACTCCTGTTGCACTTAAAAACAATAGTTTAGGATGCTAAGTACTGCAGGGTAGTATAGAACTGCCATTTTTACTAACAAAACCTGACTGTCCTTTCAAAAGACTTAAGATTTAGTTTTCAAATAGTGACTCCCATAAATGGCTTAATATAAGACCATGCTGCCTCCAAAAAGAGACTACTAGTCCTTTTCCCCCAGCTCCGACTCTGCGTTACCTACAGCTGTGAAACTGTATTTTAACAAGACAAAAATAAGACACAACATGAACATGCAACCGGGAACAATCTAATTTGAAGTGTTTCAAGTGTGTAATTTCAGACAGGCTAGGGAAGATAGATCTATGCATCTGCATTTATCTGCTCTGAATGCTGTTAACTGGAAAAGAGCAAGCCACATTAAGAATGGAACACAGAAGAGTAAGATGACCACGACTTAGTCCAGATCAGATCCACAGTAATTCCTGAATAACTATGCTGATATATACTATGTCTCCACAAGTATTGGAGCAGAGGCCTCCAAGCTGAAGTTAACACGTGAGAACTCAACATGTCTCCCATTCTCCAGGAACTGCGCTGCTTCCCTCAGTTGCTTCCAAGGACTAGAAGTGTAGTGTACTTCCACTACAATCCTCAAAGCCCCAAATGATCTTCTCAGTACACTGCCGAGAAATCAGATGTAGACCATGAGAAGAAAAAAAAATAGATCCTGGATTTAAGCATCGCTGACAGATCGATGTTGAAACAACCTATTCTGTTATTAAGCCAGGCTTACAATGCATAGTTCAAGGTCCTCTTCTTAGCTGCTTACTCAAGGCAGCCCTCCTTTGTAAACCAAGCAAAATCTCTGTTTTTTTTTACTTAATGGTTCCCTCACAGTTTTTTCCAGGATAGTAGGAGAAAGCAAGTAGAAGAGAACACTGAAGTAGTAAGATCTGTGGTGTTTATAGAAATACAGAAGGCTAGAGAAAAGTAAGTGGTGTTGTAGTTCAGCTTCCTCTTACAGTAACACTGGAGTGCCTTATAATGTGATCATACTACACATTACAGCTAAACACACCTATTCTGCTAATTTTTTGGCAAAATTTAGATGTAAAAAAAGTCAGTGAAACCGTGCAAGTTAAAAATTTCTTTTCTTCAAGCTACATTGTAGTATCTCTAATACCATATGGTATATTTCTGCCACATATTATGCCGGTAGAAACACAATTAATTTTATTTTCTGGTCCTGTTTTTTAACTTCCACTAAACAAGAGTGAGAGAAGTCACTTTATTTAGCCATATACCTTGTCAACACCCTGTATAAAGCTAGACAGTACACATTAACACATTCAATTTATTTATTATTATGCAGTGTTAATTTGTATACCAAAACACAAGACAGTATTTAAGTTATTGCATATCAAAACAATATGCTCTGTGTTCAAATATTGTGTAACCTAAATCATCCACAAAGTCAAAGCATAAATAAATTAGAATACCATTTGGAAAATGGAAAGGTACCAATTACCATGGCTCCCCTCCACTGTTCAACTGTTAATGATGTATTCCAGCTAGTTTTTTTGCCTCTCAGAAAAGATTCTGCTTTGCTTTGAAGAATGCTGATTTTCTAAATTTTAAGATATTGATATCTCAAATTAACCCACTTCGAGGTTTGAGTTTATTCCCTTAACAAATACTCATTAACAGTTCTATATACCTCTCTGTTTTGGTCACAATTCACACAAAACATTTACTGAGAAGATATTACCTTTGCTCTGTAAATGTATCCAAGAACCACCACCACAACTTCAGTGATAAAAACCAAGAGGAGGATGATCACAAACTGTAAAATACAATCAAGAGTGTTTGTGCAAATAGTTTTATCCATTTACTTTCTGAAAGTCTCCATACAAATTTAAAGTAGTTTTTCAGGTAAGGTTTTGATTAAACAGATAAATTAAAGCAGGCAATTAAGTTGACCAAATGAGCCCAGAATTAGTTTCATTCAAGAAACTTCAGTGTTCATAGCTTCACCAAATATTAAGCTGCCCAGGCAGGCAAGTGCTGATCATTAGGTCTGAAAACACCATACTGGAGTGCTTTTAAGCGTTTCAATCTTTTTTTTTCTGTTAGATAAATAGGACTGTCACATCAAAGAAGCTACCCAGGCTGTTACTAAGAGTGGTAGGTGGACTAAGGGAATGTTTCTTCAGATTAAGCCCTGTAACAACTGACAGAGATAGCAAGGTAAGCATTTGTCTTGGTATATTTAAGAGCACTTTTAAAATAAGCTGTTAAAGAAGTCTACACAGTATCCACACACACAAAAAAAAAAAACAACCACACAAAACAAAGAAAAACTCCATAGGGACAGTTTAAATACTAGCCTCTCTATTCTCCT
Organism: Chlamydotis macqueenii; assembly: GCF_036417535.1. Taxonomy (NCBI): domain Eukaryota; kingdom Metazoa; phylum Chordata; class Aves; order Otidiformes; family Otididae; genus Chlamydotis; species Chlamydotis macqueenii. The sequence continues at coordinate 17,539,225 of NC_141567.1, read as the reverse complement.
ATCAAATTCTCAAGCTGAAACTACAGTTAAAATTCTTGGAAACACAAGGCATAAAACATTGCAAAGAAAGTGTCCAAATTAAGCCATCAAGAAAAACATTTAGGCTTCATAACAGCCCTCAGTTAACCTTGACACAAGATATTTAAAAGGCAGTGGCTCCTGGATTACCTCTCTTTGTCCAATTTCAGCTTCTCAACCAGAACAGATAAAAAGTGAGATTTAAAAACTCTTATGACTGCTTCATATGTTTTTACTTTTCTTAAAAGAGACGCCCACAGTTTTAAAAAAGGTAAAACTGATGAGCCTTCTGCTGCCAGAACTGGCTAATTTAACACCATTATCCAGAACAGAAAGTTAAAATACAATGCTTATAATAAAATATAAGGGGAAAACACTTAAGGCTATAAAATAAGATTAGAACAAACTTAAAACAAATATTTTAGAAGTCTATTAAAAGGTAAGGCAGTCAAATATACAACTGGCAAAAACCATGATAGAAGAACTCTGCAACTTACTGTAGCAAGTCCACAACGACTTTCTCGAATTGTGGCACAGCACCCAATAAGTCCAATAATAAAAAGAAGCGTTCCCACTGCTATGATGATAACTGCTGGAATTAGCGTGTAGACATCTTCAAAGAAGTGATCATAGTCATCGTATGTGATGAACACATAGGCTCCCACGTAGCAGAGTATGCCTGCTGCTGCCTACAACAGACAATAACACGGTAAGTGTCTTGGAACACCAAAACCTCCTTTCAGCAAGGCTACTTTACAACAATTATTATATCAAACACCATAAAGTAGCCGCCCTCAGAAATTATTATTATTATTTTTTTTTAATTTAGACATCTTTGGTAGGTTATAGCATATGTTTGTTAGGAACATGTCAAAAGGAGGCTAAACAGTAGTTTTCAAGCTACATATAATATAGGCAGATTTAATTTTGACTACACTATGGAAGTCTTCTGAGTCACACAGTCAAGAAATCAGGGTAACCACACTATGAACACCAAAATCTTGCTCCCTGTTCTCAAATACTTCCTTCCCAGGCTATGAACTAAACTTTCTGCATAGTCTAGGATTCACAAACCGTCTCATACTTTAGAGAACAGGATTCCAAACCATCCAAGTAGCAAGTTATTTGCTACTCAACGATCTTTATTAAATAAATTAAAAAACCCTTAAAAGTTACTGCTAATAAGACCATGTAGCACTTACATCAACCTGATATGACCTTACAGTTACAAAGATCCTAACACATCAAAATCTTCATTAACTTTAAGCAGAGTAGATAGACCTAGTGAAGGACAGACAGTTGCTGCTCGAGGAGCTAGCCAGCTTACACTTATTGCAAGATAAAATGGCTTTATAAATGTCTTTCATAACTGTCTTCACAACTGCTGCAGAATGAAACATTCCTGCAGTACAGTAAAATGAAGCATTCCTGGTCAATTGATTTGCAATGATGGACAATTTGAATATTTCATGACACACTCTTCTAGCGTCCCAATACAAGGTTAAGCTAAAACAATCCACACGGAAGATGCACCAACTAAGCTACAATCTAGGGAATTTCATTTTGCTGTAAAGGGCAGTGTCCCCATTACATTCCAATCGATACCCTGGACATACAAGTTCACTCAACTGGAATATAACGCACTTCAGCTCTGATCTGAGGAAGAATACTGCAGGCTGTCTCCAGCCGCTCTTTCCCACTCAGCGGCCTTGTAACTACCCCTGTCCCTGCACTGCAAAGAAGAGAGCACACAGACACATATATAGCTAGTTCTAGTAGCTGTAATACTAAAAGACTGGGTCGTGCTATTGTAGAATCAAAGAATCAATTAATAATTCAGGCTAGGAGGGACCTCAGGAGATCATTTAGTCCAATTTCCTGTTCAAAGCAGGGTCAACAACTAATTCAGACCAGATTGCTCAAGGCTTTGCCCAAAGTCTTGAAAATCTAAGGACAGAGATGTCAAAGCCTCCCTGGGCAATGTATTCAGTGCGGCACAGAATAAGACAAGCCATAAGAGGACTGGTACCTAGTATTTCAGCACCATTGCTACTACGTACTAGAAGTACTGTAATATCACTGCAACTATTTCTTATAAACACTACTAGAACAATACTTTATATATGCAATATCCCCTGCAGCACTTTGTCATAGAAACGCTACATGAAAGAAAAAGGTATTAAGAGTCAGCTCAAAAGGACCATCAGTTCTGTGTGGATTTGAGCAATGTATTTCACCTCTCTGCCTCTCTTTCTGCAGTGAAGGTAAGTGTGTACTCTGCAGGAATCAAAAGCATTCAGGAGGTTCACATTTATCCAATAAAAGGTGATATGTAGACACAACAGTACTGAAACTGAAAATTCAGTAACAGTCAAAGACCAAGAGCAAGACATCTTCTCCAAACAAGAAAATCTGAAGTGAGCCAACTATTACAAAATTGCCCCCTTGCATAAAAGAGGCTGAAATGCTAATACAACTATACAAATCCTGCCACGTTAGGTACAACATGGCAAAATGCAGACATACAATTTCTGTGCACAAAGCAAGGATTCAAAGAAGTGTCACTGAACAATGGAATTACATTAACTGTTGCCTAGCAATGAAGTGTGTGAATGACAGGACAGTGATGTAATCTCCCATTTCTAAGAACTAAAATGCTTTTTAGAAATATGGTATATTGCAAGGTGGCAGATGAAAAACACAGCTGTGGCTGGCATCAGGTGCAGAAAACATACCACAAAACTGAAATCTGAACCATTTGTGAACCCCTTTGTCCTTCTCTGTTGTATGAAATTTAAATGGCTTCCCTCTTTCAAGAAAAAATATGGTTCATAAACTGCATGAGCACATATAGTTAGAGAATATATCTGAAACAAAAAAGTTTAACTTAAAAAAGCCCCAAACCTATCCACAGGTGTTAGCTTTCCTTCCCTACTTCAAGAAACATAAGCATTTTAAGAAACTATTCTTCCCATATTATGCCAGAAAAGATGAGTCTGACAAATACAGAGATTAAACATTGTCTTAGAAACACCACATGCTGTGCTTGTTATAAAAATTAATATTTTGTAATGACTATTGGAAAGTTCGATTTTTCTTTAGATTAAAGCAGCCTGGTCTGAAGACTTCACTAAATCCTTTCCACACACAGTTCTATAATTGCTAATCAGCCATGACAATATTTGGCCTTAGGTTTTGCTCCTGAAGAAGGTTGTGGAACCGATGTTTCTACAGAAGAAGCTATAGAATTTTGGGAAGAGCAGTGTGCATTCATATGTCTATAAACCTTGCACAGGAATAATGAAGAAGTTGAAAATAAAGACATTACCTCTACTTAACAAAGTTACCATAGCATTAAAAATTACTCTCTCTTCTTTGGAATCACTTCAAGAAGTAATCTTCAGTGATGGGTGGAGGGTGAAGAGAAGTCCTGAAAGCAAAGGTGCTTAGGAAGATTAAAACTCCCTTCCTAAGCATCACAGTTTAACACTACTTTTGAACAGACACAATACCTAGTCTATCTCAGAACAATTAAAACAGCAACACCATCCAGTCAGTTTATGGGAAAACAAGTTTCAAATGCCTTCCCTTTTCCTTTCACATCACAACCATGTGACACTTAGTGTTTTCTTCAGCCTGCTTTAAACCAGGAAGGAGGGAGGTCTCAAACCCAGCATTTTAGCTCAGATCAGGAAAGTGCTTTTGAAGCAATCCTTTTTGCTCATCTGATCATGATTTTCACTTACTACCTTCTGGTTTGCATCACTGAACAGGAGTGTATAACAGGACTCACTTTGTATGAAATTAAACCAGAGTGCATTTACAGTGTTAATGGCTAACAGGTGTTCAGTCCATGGGACCAGACTAGCCTGAGGTCCTTCCTCTCTCTTCACAACTCAGTAGTTTCAACATCTGGTCCTCAGCACAACTGAGTTTTGTTCCACTGCCACAGTACCACATTATATGCCAATATAAATAAAGCATAAATACTATGACAACAGATAAAGACAAAGAGCTAGTTTTTCCTGTGCAAAGTATGCAACTTACATTGATCTGTGCTGCACTACTTAAATGTACATTTGTTACCGGTTGCAACTCAAGAATAAAGTAGAACACGTGCTATTTAAAAGAAAAAAAAAAAAAAAAGAACAAAAAACCAAAATCCCAAAACAGTATCTTGCACTTAAATAATTTGCTTCTCAAAGAGGGAATCATTTACAGAAACTGAAATCTGTACCACAAGACACAAGGATAGTTTAAAAACAAAAATCTCAATCTCAATGCTTATTATCCTGCAGAGTAAACAGTAAAACTGCAGAAGTCCAAACTTGCTCAAGACAAAGACATTTAACAAAAAGCTACCACATTTACAATCATGTATTTCCTATCAATAAATGGAAGCCAAATACATGAACTACGCACAATTCAAATAAGTCTCTGAAAGAAGAATTCTCAAAGTTAATCTGCTCAGGGCTCTGAATAGAGCTGGCAGCAGCTCCTGAATCTCTGCCAGGTCACATGCGTGCTCGAGGGAGATGACTGGTTATTTAGCATTCACACATCCTTTTAGAGTTATTTGCATTTAGCTTGTAGTACTGAACCTGAGGTGGCATACTCTTATTTTAGGATGAAGTAACCTTTAAAAAGACTGCCAAGACAAGTAGAGTCAATGGAGGCAGTTTGTTGCAAAAGGCTTGAACAATTATTTATCTCTTTCATCAGAGGAAAGGTTTAAACACACATAGATCTCATAGTTCAGAAAAAGCTTGATATTATTGCTTTGGCATGGGCCTCTAAGGATTTATTTAAGCTGAACAAGCATGCAAAGAACTGGAGGAAAAACTGGAAGATCTAATGACACGATGACAAACGTCACTTAGAATCATAGAATCACATGGTTGGATGGGACCTATAAGATCATCTAGTCCAACCGTCTTCCCACTACCATTGCTGCCACAGCTACTAAACCATATCTTGTAGCTTCTCATCAAGCCGCCTCTTGAACACTGCCAGGGACGGCAACTCCACCACCTCCCTGGGCAGGCCATTCCAGTGCCTGACCACTCTTTGGGAGAAAAAAATTTTCCTCACATCCAATCTAAACCTCCTCTGGTACAACTTGTGGCCACTTAAAGCATTATAGGAAAGCATATTTAAAATTTGAGGTTCTTAGAGTGGGTAAACTTTTCCTCCATCTTTGGGTGGTATAATACAGCCCCTTAAGCCCATGCCTATTTCACAAAGTCAACTTTTAGCTTTCACACGCACTGAGGCATACAGTCTAGATGCAGTCTACACACTGTCTAGATGCACTCTGAAACAGTTTTCAGGTAGTTTTTTTTTCCCCCTCATTTGTTTGGGGTTTTTAAGTAGACTGCAAACACACCCACTGTAGCACTTTGAAAACTAAAATGCTGGCCAGCTAAGAAGACGACTGGGAAGTAATATATTTAAACTACTTATTCTTTTGATCATTTATTTATCAACCATGGACAAAGCAGCTCCATTTACAAACTAATGTGTCCTTATGCTACCCTACTAATGTTGCTCCCAAAGAGATCTGATGGAAACTTGTCCAAAGATTTTATATCTTTACAAAGCATTGTCCTTCATGTTCCTTTTACTGTTCACCTTGTCACTGGATTTTCTCCACTTTGGGACTGCAACAGAACTCAGGAGAGTAGGTGGGGGAAGAAAAAAAAAGTTTTAATTTTTTTTTTATTATCTTTCAATTAACTAAGACAAAGAACAGTATTTTTCTTTTTAGAATGTGCACTTTATTCACTGTTTTAAGAAAAATATACTATCTGAAGAAGAAAATGAAGGTAGCAGCAAAGTACCATATATTAGGAGAAAAATACTTACACCTGATGTCTAATTAGGTAAAAGGAATATTTCACATTTTTGGTAAAGACACTGAACCCTGGTGAAAACAAAAATTTCCTACTACTGCCACCTTTACCATTGCCAATTGGTAAATTTTGGTAGTAATACAGATACCACTCTAAACCCAATTACTGGTCATTCCACTACTAAAACACCTTTTAAGGACAGGGTTGTAAAATACACCTATGGTATAGTCATACAGATCATCTGCATAGTCTTTGATAAAAAGAAGGAAAAAAAAAATGTAGAAAAAAAAAGATCTTCCATACTAACAGTCTGTCACCTTTTCTGCCTGGATTTTGTCCTAGGACCATCATCCCAACCTGTGTATTGCTCTCCCTGTGTTAAACTTCAGTGTATCTTTGTTCTCACTACCTCTCTAGCTTGATGCAAACACATTGTTGGTTGTTTGGTTTTTTTTTAAGGAAAAAAAAAACCAAAAAAACCCCCAAAAAAACCACACCAAAAAACCAAGAAAAACCCAACCAGCATACACTCCAGGAGATTTTTGAGGAACTACAGTTATATCAGTTTCATTCTTCATAACAGTTAGTTTTCTCCATGCATATCAATACCTGAACATTTCCTACCCATAAGCAGGGATACTGGCATTGTGGTTTGCCACTCAGTTTTCAGGCTTCTTAAAATAGTATCTTAAAAAGTGGTTTTTTCACACTACTACTCCATTTGACTTCTACTTTATTTCCCTGACATTTTCAGTTCTAACACCAGCGTATTCATAGCCTGATTACTGTCAGAACAGAGAAAGAGTTTCCTGATCTGCTTCTTTAAGTTCTTCTTTTAGCTTTCTATCCTTCAAAATCTAGTTCCTCAGTTTTAACTTCAAAGGCCCTATAGGGTATCTTCACTGTTTATTTCTCTCACATTTTTTTCAGCACTTCATTACTCCGTATCTCCCTCTCCACTCCCCTCCAAAAAAAAAAAAAAATACACAACCCATACTTGACATTATTTTCTCTACTTGCTTAAATTGTTGCTCATCCACCTTAGAATCCAATGGTTTCCTGACACTCTTCTACTTTGTTCTCACCAATAATAGCTTCACTGGAACACTGAGCTATAACTGTCTTATAAAATCCTTTGAGAGAAGAAAATCAGCAATTCCATTCAACTTTGTAACGTAGTGAGAAATATTTTAAAGGCTTATAAAACAGAGCTATGTAAAATTCAAGTAAGCCAGACTGCTTTGCCTATACTAGCCAAATTCAATTCTCTAACACTATGCATAAAACTCTCAAATTCAAATTTGCAGCTAAAGCAAAAGACTGAGCTAGGCTACTTTTGCATTTGGCATTACACATTTTAAGTAAAACTAATTCAGTGCAGCAGCAGACTCAATATGTTTGGTGTTTTGTTTTTTTTTTTAACTAGAAGAGATGTTAACGATCTAGCCATTCTTTTACATCTATTTAGTCACCAGGTTTAACTTGATCTGGTGCTCCACTGTTTCCATATTCCTTACCCTGCACAAGAACAGTGATGATTACACCATGCTACAAAGTTTCACCAGGTAAAGTGATACTTCAAATTCCATGTACTACTCAAAGATACCACATTCAGCTTGGCAAGCTGTTTTTGCTTCTGTTAGGTATTAACTCTACTTTTAAGCACAAGACCAGATGCAAAAAATCCTGGAACATCTCAGGCAAAGTCTTGAAACTCATCCTGTAAAGAAACATAAATGATGATAGCATGTTACTTAAAAGCAAACTGAAGTCTTGCTAAAAATCTGGGCCTGGTCTATGCTTGCTACCTGAAAATGCACATCCAAACACTAAGGGAAAAAAAAAAAAAAAAAAAAAAGAAAAGAAAAAAAAAATCACTCAGAGAGGGCACAACACTTCCAGAGTGTTAAATTCTAATTTTTGATAAAAAAGTAATTTATTTAATGCACAGGATTCCAAACCATTACATAGTCCTGTAAATACACTCAGTTCACTACCATAGCAGCGGAAGCACAAAACATTCCACTTTCACATCCAGAAGTGACTGTCCTTGAAGACAAAAAACAGCTTCAGTCCAGTAATCCCTGACAGGTATGCTCTGGGATCACCTGTCAATTACAGTCTTTGATCACAGAAAAACTCTCAAGAAGTTTCTTCATTAATTCAGCTTTTAAAGTCCAGATCAGAAACAATTCTAAACCTCTCAGTAAAACAGAAAAAAATTACTTGGCTTATTCCTATGTGTATGAGGAAGTGAGCGCTACTTTTTCTTTTTACTGCTAAATTTAAAAGAATTGTTCCATTGCTGTATTTTTGTTATTCTTTTCTACCAAAACCCAAAACTATTATATATACATTTGTAGCTACAGCTGCTTTTAAGAATAGTGCAGATAGTTCCCCTAAGATAATATTACATGACTTCTAACACTATGGTTACTATACTGTGGTAAGCATGCCTCAGTTGTAAAGTGAGTATGGAACTGCAGAAAGCATTCTTGCTGTACAGAACAGAAGTCTTGAGATTTCTCTAAATAATCATACCAAAGAATGTTTTATAATAGCTTAGTCAAATGAACTGTAAAATTAATGATTTCAAGTCAGTTAAATAATTGCAAGAGCAACCTAAGAAGTTAGTTGGTAACTACTGAGTTGAAAGTATTGCAGAAGCAGAGTTCACTCCTTTCCTCAAAGAGCAGGACATAGAGGTGAAGAAAAAACCCCAAGGCAAACACAGGGTAATAGCTACTGTTTTAGCAGAGCAGGATGTCAAAGCACATATATTCTTCAGGAATATGAAACAGACAGACTCCCTTTTGGAAGCAAGACTACAAGCACCTCTGAACATTTTATCCACCTACCCTATATCATAAACATAAGCCTGAAAACAATTCCCTAGCATTTTTTGTCTTCATCTAATTTCTTCAAACTGCTTTCAATTGAATTACGCGAGTCACCCAATAAAGCTTAAGAGTTCACTAAACAAACACATTTGACAGTAGTCCTTAGATATTTGTTTCAAGTAAATGTATTTCTTACTCTTTCAAATCAGACTTGTATTTTAACAAAACTTTTCTTGAAAAACATGCTACTCCCAAATACTTTATGATCATCTTTTATTTGTAACTGTTCATATTCAACATTTCATCATCAAGATATCAAAAAGTATTTCTGATTATCAACCACTGTTTTAACTTTTTTTTTTTTTTTTAAGTCTACAGTTTCAGGTTTTCCGGTCATACCAGTCATTCTAATCTTCTCCCACTGAAAAAAAAACCAAAAACAAAACCAAAACAAAACAAAAACAAAACCCCAAACACCACAGTCTAAATCCTCAGATAAACTGATCGATGTTCCACTTCAAAAATATTTCTCAGAATATATGTACTAGAAGTTTTATTATTTTATTTCTAATATGTACTGTCTTTCACATCACAACTACTTCCTATGCAATACCCTTCCTTAAAGGTAAGCACTATCTAAATTAAAATGAAGCCACTAGTTGACCAAATAGATCTTGTGTAAACTTAAGATAAAGGTCAACCGAAGGACTGCTTTTCCTTTGCCATTTATCACATCTACTCCAAAACTAATTCATAACAATAAAATACTAAGAAACATATTAATCTGATATGTATTCCTCTGATCTAAGATGACCGAGTTTTAACTGATGCTTCTCATCAATGCATTTTTTTTGTAAAGTACCTGTGAGTTTAAGCACTCTTCATCAAGTTATCCTATAGCCAAGCATTTCATGCAAGATCTATATCATGCTACTCTTGAAGGCTACTACTCATGGTGCTGTTTTTGAACAGTACTTTGTTTTTAAGGCAATAAGTTTGTCAATAGCAGATGTACTCAGTGCTTGACACCCCTGCAAATACAACTCAGCTGAACTGTCCTGCTGTGAGAGGAAGATAAGTTTCCACAGCCCATTTTCTTTTTTTAAAAAATTAAAAATCCTGTAGTAATTACTAACACGTAGGAATGTACAGTTAATATAAGAGTTTAACAGAATGTGGAAAAATTTTTCACAGGACTATACAGAAACAACATTTTTTTTTTAATAGCGTCAACTACAAAATTCAGTAAGCAGCACAAGACTTTTCAAGAGGAGATGAACTTGTAGAATTACTGGCAAAGTGACCAGATTTTGGGTTATTAAAGTCAACCGCCACAGACAATGAATGAGTGGGTATCACTACAACCTGCCAGCAAGTCTGATCTACCTTCTTCAGATGGCTTGAAAGTACTTTTTAAATAGAATCAGAATCCTCAGGCTTGGAAGGGACCTTCAAAGGTCATCCAGTCCAACCCCCCTGCAAGGAGCAGGGACATCTCCAACCAGATCAGGTTGCTCAGAGCCCCGACCAACCTGGCCTGGAATGTTTCCAGAGATGGGGCTTCCACGACCTCTCTGGGCAACCTGGGCCAGTGTTCTACAACCCTCAGTGTAAAAAATTTCTTCCTAATATCCAATCTAAATCTACCTCCCTCTATTCTAAAACCACTACCCCACGTCCTGTCACAACAGACTCTTCAGTAGAGTTTCTCCCCATCTTTCCTGTAGGCCCCCTTGAGGTACTGCAAGGTCGCTATCAGGTCTCCCCAGAGCTTTCTTTTCTCCAGGCTGAACAGCCCCAACTCTCTCAGTCTGTCCTCATAGGAAAGGTGCTGCAGCCCTCTGATCATCTTCTTGGCCCTCCTCCGGACCCCCTCCAACTGATCCATGTCCTTCTTATGCTGGGGGCTCCAGAACTGGACACAGTGCTCCAGGTGGGGTCTCACCAGAGTGGAGCAGAGGGTAAGAATCACCTCCCTCAACCTGCTGGCCACGCTCCTCTTGATGCAGCCCAGGATGCAGTTGTCCTTCTGGGCTGCAAGCACGCATTGCCTGCTCATGTTGAGCTTCTCATCCACCAGCACTCCCAAGTCCTCCTCAGGGCTGGTCTCGATCCATTCTCCACCCAGCCTGGATTTGTGCCTAGGACTGCCCCGATCCATGTGCAGGATCTTGCACTTGGCCTCGTTGAACTTACGTTCTAGACTACTGAGTATAACAAAAACATCTCTGCTTTTCCTTCAGCGGCAGAAGTGATTATTTTTGGAACATCTTGCATTTATGAGACAGTTACCAAAGCGCTCTGAACATTCACATCCTCCCACACATATGAGACCCATGGTCAGGGGGTGACGGAGAAGTTATAGATCACTTTGATCAGCTTGCAGAACTGCTGATAGCAAACTATGAAGAAGCAACTTCAGACAACCATGTGATGATGATCATAATACATAAGATTTACATATGATAACCTATAGAGACACATCAAATTTATAAAAGCAATTAAAGGTTTCATAGTTACTTGAACAATTATAGTTAGTTATCTATTGTCAAGTCTCAGTGGAACTCTGGATGATCTAGTTATCAAAATTGGAACTACATATTAATGACAAGCAAGAGGTTTGTTCTTTCTTTTTTTTTTTTTTAACAGCACAGAAGCAATTGCACTGTCAACTAGATGGGCACCAAGTGTTAACACACACAGTCAGCTCAGTCAACAAATGAAACATGCTAGATTCGGAGCCATAATTCTTCTCTCTCTTTTGCCATTTAAAAATGAAGATGTACTACTTTTGATGAAAGTATGTAGATTTTCTACTTCTAGACTACAGCTTGCTAAAGAGAGGAAAAACACTTTTTTTTTTTTTAATTCTCACTTTCAGAAAGCCTGCCTCATTCTGCACGCAGCTGATGAGCAGTAAGGTTGTTCCAGCACAAGCAACCCAGTTACCTATCTGCCAAAAAGCTACCAGCACAATTTGACTTCGTAGGCTGAAAACAGTTTACACAATACCAAATTGGTGACATTTTAATTTTACATGAAGTACATCTAAATACAATCTGTCCATTTTAATATAAGTCAAGTTTGTATTAAAAAAAAAAAAAATTGTGAAGAACTAGACTCAGCCTTACACAAAATAACTTTGTACTCAACACTGAGCTGCATCTTGCAAACTTGAACATACAATTAAATTACTACATGCAGCAAGTAACAAATAATACCTTTCAAATATATAAAATACGAAAGCTATCGGTAAGCTTTTGGGGTGGGGGAGAAACTGCACACAGAATTTGTGTTAATTTATTCAAAACAGAGCCTAATTTATATCAACAACTAAAGAAAAATCTACTTAAAGATGCCAGTAAGAACAGAACTCACCTGTCCAGTCAAAAACTTTAAGTATGACATAGTAGCTACCAAACAGCTTTTTAAATGCCATTTGCAACTATGCATGTAACAAAAAGCCACACCCAGCACAGCAGATTCCAAACCTAAACTGCACTAAAAGGTTGATGTAACTACCTCATAGTTCAAAGATAAAGAATGGAGCCTACACACCTCAGTCAAAATTAGACTCCTAATATGCACCACTTAAAGCCAAATACGCCTCACATTTACCACCCATCTTTCTGAACAGCTGTATACACAAATACTTGTGAGACTGCGCAAATATGCATTTTCCCTAACCACGATTCATTTTTAGGCACCCATGAGAGGCATTCCTTTGTAAAAATGTAGACAGGAACACTTACACTGTAGCACTTGTTAGATTTCAAATGGCTTTTAATATTAAGTGATGTAGCTATATATAGCTACATTTTTATGTTCCAATATCTTGTTACCCACTATTACTTTTTCAAAGATGAAATCTTTGAACAGCTGGGACAACAGATCTTCTGTTCCTGAAGCTGGGATTAGAGGATGAGAAATGTAGTCACTAAATGCAGAAGAGGAGTTCTTAAAGTCTACAAAAAATTCTTTAATTTCATTTCATTTATTTAGAGTGATGTTGTTCTGACAAGCCAATTATTACAGTGACTATAACGCCAAGCTACAGCCTGCATGTCCATCCTGAGAAATGCTGCTTACACTAATCTACTGTTCCATGAACGCAGGCAAGCTTTTGTCTTACTGTCAGCACGACTGTAGTTGTGCTGGCGTTAAGTGATGCACAAGCACTACGATGTAACTCTGGTTACTGGAAGAAGTGAAACATAAGACTTGCTTTTGGACTACTAAGTTACATATGTATCCCAATTTTGTGTTAAAAACACGAGGAAGAAAATGGTGCTCCATACTTACCGCTAAGTATTTGGTACAGACACCCCTCAAGTAGAAGGCCAAAAACTAGACGGTATTAACAGCTCTACAAAAATTAAACTGGCAAAGATCTGAAAACCTAAATAATACAGCTCAACCTGTAGTCAGTTACACAAGCGTCTCTACCTCAAGACCTCTCATGTTCGTTAAACCTTTGTTGTGAGGCTACCGAGGCAATCGATTCAGCTTCATCCACCTCCGAACTTTGCGGAGGGTGCCCTGGGAGAGAAGGGACTGCGCCCACCGCTCAAACACGGGGCCCCGCGAAGGGGCACAAGACGTCTGTAGAACAGAAAGCATTTAAACACAAACCGACCCGGCGAAGCGGCGCGCGGGGGGACTCCCAGTTGCCACCGTACGTGAGCGAGGACCGGTCAGCGGCGAGGCGGCCCAACCTGGGCCCGCAGCGCCCTCAGGGCCGGGCCGGGCCTGGCGCCGCGGCCCTCCCGGGCCCTCCCCTCACCGCAGGGTTGGGTGAAAGGCAGCCCCGCGGCCGGAGACGCCGACCCTCCCCCGCCGCCCCCGTGCTCACCCAGAAGATGAGGTTAAGGAAGACCAGGACGGTTTTGGAGGAGGTGATGCCGCACTGCCCCATGGCGCCTGCCGCTGCCGCCCCTCAGCCTCCGGCCGCACGGCTCGGCTCGGTTCGGCTCCGCTCCGCTCCCCGGGGCTCCGCTCCGCCGCCGGCCCCGCCCCCACGTGACCCAGACAAGCCAAGGCGGCGGCGCCGGGAGCCTAAGATGGCGGCCGCCTGCGTCACGTGGCGGGAGGGGGCGGAGGAACCTAAGATGGCGAACCGCTCCCCCTTAAAGGAACCGCTGCGCACTCTGAGGAGAGGCCTGGGCTGGATTGGAAAGGAGGAACATGGCTGCTAGTGACTGCATCACCTGAGCACCAGGCGCGGTAGGCAGGGAGGCGAAACGTTTAATGAGGAGAACACCATGCATTTTACAATCAGGACGTTTGTCTAGCAGGGAGCAGGAATGCTTCCAGTGAAGCAAAAGAGCATGGCTCTTGTTGCACAACCCTACAGTGAGGAAAGTGCAAGCACTGATAATTGTTAGAACGTTTTTGACGCATCCAAAGAGGGTGGGATTTGCCAGTGAAGAACAAAGGACGAGTAACTTAAGGAGTTACAAGACAATGTGCATGGTTTCCACGAGCTGCCCTGCCGTTGAGGCTGCCCGTGCAGCTCTGGGAGGAGGGCGAGGTAACACCACCCAGACTCCCTGCCCTGTTTATTCAAAAGGGTCTTTTTAGCACGGCCAGGACCCAGCCCTTCATTGTAAAGGCCTCATTTGCTATCTTGTTAGTCAAACCAAACCTCTCCCCCTCCAATTCTGCTGGCATCATGGTATCTTCCTTCCTGATCATTCTTTTGTTCTCTTTCTCCTCTCTAATCTGCCACTTTTCCTAGAAATACCTGTCATTCCTGAGCTGCTCTCCCCTTGCTTGGTGAGCTCGCTCAATAGCTTCTCCTTCTTCCTTTTCCAGCAGATTTACTTCTTGGGTGGAAACAAAACTACCAATGTTCTTGAGGGCCTTAACATTTTAGGCATCAATCTTGTAAAGGCAGACAAGTAACAATCAGTTATATCCCACTATTCTGTTTCCATGGTAACAAAGTCAGGGTTTTTTTCCTCCTACAGTTTTGGAAAGTTATATCCAGAACCAGTTCCTGGATACCATGGAGATACTAAGCCTTTTTTCAGCTTTCTTTTCAAGACCTTATATGCTCATGGATGAAACATGCCAATCTTGCAAGCATTATCACACCATTTTATGTAATTAAAAATTAATTTATGTACCCAGAAGATATGCACATAGTCGGTTGTACTGTTCATGTGGTCTTTGTCGTAGTTCAGCCCCAATCGGGACCAGACTACGCAGTCTTTCTCTCACTCCCCCCACCCTCCGAGAGAACAGGGAGAGAAAATATAAGGAAAAACGAAATAATATAAGGAAAAACGAAAAGTATAAGGACACCTTAGGCCCCCCCCTCACTAAACAAAACCACAACAGTCTTGCATTGAATTTATGGCATTTAGAGTGTGATTGTCTTGTAATTTCTGGTTTTTAATGTGCTGTTTGTACTTTATCACAATTCTGTGGCATGGTATTTTTAAAGGTGTAGTTAGATTATACTATCAAAAATACCATTAAGAGTTGTAGGAAAAAAAAGGCTTTTTAAGAGGAGTTTGATAGAAAAAGGATTAATGATATTTGAAAAATCTTACAAAGATTTTAGTATGACAATGTTGTGCAATTTCAGTGTTGAACTTAAACATAGCAGGCTGCTCTGATTTTCTGTATTAATTTTCTCTACTTTCACAACACAGTACATATCTTGCTATGGATTCATAGGATCTGGCATTCAGTAAACACTCTGGTTTCTTTTTTGCATCTGGCTTTGATAACTGAGAATGATGAAAAGGACGCAAGAATGGGCTAGGACTTCATGCCTGGAGAGAGGACAAGTGCTGTGATATGAGGGCCTGTGATGGGGTTGCAGCTTTATCCATGCAGAGGACAAAAGGGGCTCATGGGTGCTGGGGAGAGAGAAGGAATGCAGAGACTGCAGTCAGTCTTTTCTGTTGGCAGAGGGATTGTGTGGGCTGGACTCATATTGCCTGAGATGGCAACATCAAGAACCAAGAAAAAGATAAATGCCAAGTGTTCCTCTAAGCATGACTCCTGAAGAAAAGTAAATATAACAGTGCCTGGCGTTCTTGCAGTGCTGTCTCGCTGCTGTCATGCATAAAAGGCTGGCTGATAGAGGGTGCTAGTATGGGGTCTTTGTCAGGGCTTTTGTCAGGTTCTCATGCAGTGAAATACTCTTGGTGCTTTGGAGAACACATGCAAAACTTTTGTGTGTCACCAGTCTCTGTAACTTCAAATTCACAGACTCTCTCTGTTATAAAATGTGGGCCTGTGCTGGCATCTCACACCAAGCATGGCATGCCAGTTAAGTGACATTTAGGAGAACGATGGGATGAGTACTAAGATGGCACCAGAAATTGTCCCTCCTCCTACATGGCAACGTAGGCAGGAAATTCTAGGTCTCTGCCTGCACAGGTAGAGAAGGCTTGCTGTACTGAGCACAGCTTGCTGAACTGAGGATGGGCAATACAGTTCCCAGGAGAGCGGGGAGTGAGGCATGCTGGAAACAGGTTGTAACAAGTAGTTTGAAAACTGGCTGCAATTTCAATAGCTGGCTTGATTGAATTGGACTGAACTGTCTCCAGCGCAGCTTTGCTGCTTAGATCTTCTCCACCTTTCTTGATGTGGACAGGTAGCTTGACTGCTGAGATGTGCTTTTGCCTTTAATGTAGTTTAAGCATCTTTGAAATTCTTCAAAGAATGTTTATTCAGCATTTCACAACATTCAGCTTGTGACTATCATCATAGCAATATTTTCAGAAACGTGTAGCAGAATCTATACGAGGATATCCTGCACATCCACTTGTTTTGAGGGAGGGAGAGGATCAAAGACGAAGGACGGGTGCAGGGCAAGAGTGGCCCAAAGTTCTCAAATACAGAATGCAAGTGTGTGTGCAAGATATTCACTGCATAATTTGTGAAGTCACAGAGGCTTGATTTCTAGCATTTAAGCTAAGATGCCGTCATGGCACAGACCACACAGGTTAGCTAAATAGCCAGTTAAGGTAAATGGCTTGAGAAGTTGTTGTGCAGACTTGGAAGTGCAGAGACAAGTGCAAGCAGATACAATTATGATGTAGTTTGCCCTTCAGTTTAATTATGCCTGATTCAACTCTCCATTTTTTTTTTTTTTTATATAAACACTGGGAGTTAAATTCTGTGGGCACAGTGCACTTTGCATTGATGCAATTGAGTCTAGACTGTTAAAAATCACTAATCTAGAGACAGGCTGTAGACAATTCCACAGCAGTGATAATTTCCATTTGCAGGCTTGCATTTGAAAAGTAAAACTCTATTCTTGCTTTTGGGACAAACAATGAAGTAAATGTGGTAGAAATGAGTTAACTCCGTTTGAATGAATTAGGTAGTAAAGAAGAATCTCATGCTTTTCTCCGGCTCCTGAGGAGGTAATCATAAGCTTCTTTGATACTTTGAAGTGTATAATAGCCTGGAAAGGTCCATGAACACTGAAGGATTTGTAGTAGAAGTGACTGGTTACCTAAGAAACATTTTCCTAATCAATTTTTTTCATTCATCATTTGGAATTACAGTTAGCAAATGAGAGCATCCATTTGTCAGAGTATAGTAAGCCAGTGAATGAAAGTGGGAATTGAGACTGTGAATGTTAAGTAGGGAGGGCAGCAATGGTGAAATTCAGTCTTTTGTGTGTTCTGGAGCAGGAGAAATCTCTTACTACTTTGATTCCCACCTATCTGATTTTGTAGCTCCCAGGAATGCCGGTCATGACTTGCAATCCATTAATTGCCCTTCTCTGGTAGTGAATGATCTCATAGGAGCCACTCCATGCATTTCTTCACTTTTTGGTGGACTTGTACACTGTGAACTTTCAGGTAGTCATCCAATGTTGGAAGCAAGGTCCATTTTATGGCCACAGAAGGGATGCAGAAGGAACCAGGAGGACCATTCATGATTGACGGAGGGGAAAAAAAAGGTTGAGATTAGTTAATTAGCTTTTCTTTGTATCACCTCTCTGTCATCTAACTTAAATGACATGAAATACAATTTTCAATAATGAAGATATATATACACACACATGTACACTGCATTTAAATACAAGTTTCATTAACTAATTGTGTAATAATATAGCCTCCTTAAAATACATTGGATGGCATGCGACATGTGCTCTGATCTGATTTATTCTAACACAGATTTGATACCAGTCATTTATGGCGTCATGGTAAGTGTTGGCTTGCTGGGGGGAGACCTTTCGGATTTGAGAAGCACCACAGAAAAGGTTTGAAACTAAAAGCCTGATGTTAGAATCTGAAACAATTCTGCATATAGATTCGAAAGACTGATATAATAGTTCAAAAAGCAAGATGTGAAAAAATTATATTTAGAAACATGTCACTTCTATTGGCAGCCTCCCCACAGGTACGTTAACATTGTTTTTATTAAGAAGTAGGTATAGGGTGGCCTCAAAGTCTACTCTAATTGTGGAGAGCAACCAAATCTTTGTAGTTCATCCATTTCAGGCTCTAAGAAAAAGGGAGAAACCATGGCACTGTCCGTTCTGTTCCTTGGAGTTTTTTTACACTGAACTACAAGTGGCACCTTCTCCCTTCTCACTCCCCCATCATTGTGTTTTCTGTTTGAGCTCTCTGCCAGCTCCAATCGGCTCGTTTTTCAGGATCTATATCCTGCTAAATGGCTTCAGAGTAACATTCCTTTCCCTTTGGCAGCAGAGCCTGCTAACAAAGCCCTTCTGTCTCCCCACCTGCATATGCTCCTGTCCCTGCACTGCCCCACTCCCTTTCCAGCTGGGCCAGTGTAACTGTTTGAAGGGAGGGTGCCGCTTTTCTTTTCACAAGCAGCTGAGTACTACTGAAGAAGTGACTGGGGGATGGGAACTTCTTAAATCAGACCCGCTGTCAAGGAAAGGTTCGTGAAACCTCAAAGCGCAGTTTGATGAGATTTCCCTTTCTGCAGCAGTGTCAGCTTCAGCAGCCTTCTGCTAGCTTCTCCATCCTCCCTAACCCTTCTTCACATGGCAGTAACAAAGATACTAGTATAAGTATTTGTGTAACCATGGAGACCAAGAGGAGGGAGCAGATTGTGGTAAAAAATAACTTAGGGGGAAAAAAGCTGTATTTTTAACCTGGATTTTTCCCCAGCCTTTTCACTGGATGGTCCCCAAGAGAATGTGTACCAACCCAGCTCTCAGGACCATGAACAGACAGAAGTGAACAGTGGGCAAGTGTAGGTTGTTTATTTGCATTCCACATAAATGCTCCTCAGACTTCACCCTCCAAGAACCTGGAATGTGTTTCACCTTACCTGGTATTCACCAGTGTCTGTCTAGTCTTGGCTGATAATGTAAGCTCCCTCCCCAGGTTGATTCTGTAACCAACAGAAAGTGAAAGGATGGTTCATCCCATCCTAAAGAAGGTGTTTAAGATGAAATGGATCACATCCTGGAGGGACACCTCTCAATCTGTTAAACACAGAGGACAATAAATGAGCAGCTTAAGTGTTTGGCCAGATGAGCTCTCCTGAATCTAAACTGTTAGTGTTCCCTGCAGCTCTTAGCCAAAGGTATGCATGATTTCTTGCAGATATCCAGTGCAGTTATTGCTGTTAGCTAAAGCCACATGCCTCTCAAGAATGATGAAAGACATGGGCTCTTTCAAACCATTTCTACTAACTAATCTGGATTTAACATGCTGTAAATAGGTACTGTATAAACCATCATCACGTGCTCTTTGTTTTTTCTTCAAAATTCAGCTGTTAAGGTCATCCTCTGTAAGCTTTTGTGCTCTTTGTGCTGTGCCATGCCTGTTCCTCGCACATATTCTGTGTGCCTGTATTCCCTTTTTCCTTTTACAGCGTCCGCTCCAAGCCAATTCACAGCTCTCTCATCCTAGCTATTTAAGTTTTACCTACTAAGAAAGTGTTCCACAAAGAAAACTGAAGATTTTAAAGACGATGTAAAGATAAGACAGTAAGTCGGTGATAGGCAGAAAGACAAATCAAATAAATAGGCTTCCTTACACTTTGTATGAGCACTGCCTGGGCACATCGTCTGACGTGCATGTCCTTGTGTCGCCATTACATGATGGGTATGACTTCATTTTGGTTATGTAGTGGCACACATATTTCATTCTTGTACCTGCTGTTTCTCTATCTTGTTTCAAAAATTGTTAAATCTTTTTAAAAAACCACCATCTCCCTTAAAAAACAGCTATAGTCACAAACCAGTTAGCAGGGCTGGCTTTGCTTCTGCAAAACAGCATTACCAAACTGTTCTCTTGGTGCCATCTGTAGCTGCTACGAGCTGCTCCAAGATTTAGCATCTGTGTTTGTACACATACCTTTTAACAACGACCTTTGCAGTCTAGTAATGGTTAACCCTGAGAGGAAAGAGGGTATTGCAGTTACAGCATGTACTCCATGGATGGAGAACCTTGCGTGGATGCACTTTGTGGAACTAGGAAGTTCATGGAACCTCTTTTTCTGATTTCCTCACAATTTCCTGAGGGTGATGGTGTACCTCACAGGTGTATTATGAGTTGATACCTAGGAGCTCGGAGCTTCTGGGAAGCAGGACTCCTGTAACTGTTGAGCTCCCTCCCATGGATATTCTGCTTATCCAGTTAGGAATGGCCAGGATGGTATCTTTATGGTTACTATTGACTGGCTTGGAGCAGGTGCTCAGCGTAATCCTGCCAGATATTAAGTGCCATGGCATAGCTCCAGAGAAGTGTTTGAACACATCCGTACATTCAACTGTGGTTCCAGACACTTGGTACTTCCCAGATGTGTAAGGATAATTAAAGGGAAAGTACCTCCTCCTCTGGTATTTATAAAAGCAGTGTTTACTTCTGTACTTTGTAAAGGTCTCTTTTCCCTTCTGGATTTTGGTGTTTCCCAGCTGGCAGATGCTTAGTCCTCCTCAACTGTTACAAGGAAAATTAAACATCTTCCTTACCAGTTGCAGTTTGTTGAGTTTGCAGTCTGAAATCAGCACTTTATAGAACTCTAGCAAGCGAACTGTGGCTACGTATCCAGAAGTAGCAACAAAACAAATTGCTATAAAGTAGGTGAATCCAGCTGGAAAAAATAGAAAATGTTAAGCTTTGTGTAGTACTCTCATCATCGTTTTAGCACCTCTGTGCAGGCCAATTTTCCAGAGGAATAATTTATGTTGTCCAATATTATGTGTATTTTAGTGCTCACTTAATGATGACCTAATATTTCAAAAAAAATACAACTCGGTAATGAGATACTTTGTTTCTGCCAGGATATTATTAGGGTACCTGCTAATGAGATTGACCTTCATTTCGTAACAAATTACTCTCCTCCTGAAACTACTTTTAATGGCCTGCTTGATTTATGCAAAGGGACCCATAGCGATAGCCTTCATTTGTGGCAAGAAATGATTCAAATAATTATAAATTTTATGAAAACGACAAGTTACTTTAAAGTGCTACTGTATTTTTACTGTGTTGCGCACCAGTTGAGCGCAACGTTGCGAAAGTCTCGTGCGGCTTTGTTCTCTCTGCAAAGAACAAAATAAATGAGCTTGGTTCTCTCTGCAAAGAACAAAATAAATGAGCTTGGTTTAATGGGTAGAGGATAAAACCCGTGGGATCGCCGCCGCCGAGCGTGTGCCAGCGGCTCGCAGGCTTCCGCGGGGAGGGTACCCCGCTCCCCGGGGGCTGTTTGCTGCCATCTTCTGGGCATCGCTCGGAATCGCAAGACGATCAAATCCGTGCTCTCATATAAAATTTCTGTTCTCCTGATATTCAAAGCCGTAGTGCATCTGTGACTTCAAAGGTGTATTTTTAATGAGACGAATCCTTTTTTTTTTTTAAAGGGTGGTGAAGGAGAAAAAGAGGAATCCATATTCTGAATATTTGTGCTGATTGTCTTAAAATGATTGATTAGTTGAAGCAGGGTGGTTATAGCATTTCAAAGGGAAGATGAGTAGGAGATGGATACAATTGACGTTATATTAATAATAGATGAGAATGCTACACTGTTCTGTAGTTATTTTAATTTGAAAAGCCTAAGTATTAGGTATTATTATTATTACTGGTATTATTTAATCCTCACCACATCCTCAGAAGATTTCTTTTATTACGTGGTACCAGTTTTATGGACTGATGTCACATATCCACTATGAGGCAGAAGATTTTCAGGCTTTGCGTATGTATTTCCCATTGCAGGAAAAATAAGTGATATAAAAATTACATGACTAAATATTTTCTTAGTGCAGCTTATGCATTTCTCCCGTATTTTCTGTACTTTCTGCAGACATGGCTGCAAATGTCATGCTTGTAAATTCCTCTTCAAAAATCTCAATGCAAAGACTATTTTGAATAAACAGCTTAATCAAAACATGATTTGAGGTGGAAAGAGTAAGATGCAAATGAAACTTTAAAGAAAAGCTACCCAAAATTAACAAGAACAACGTATTTCCTCAAAGACCATACGTGTTCCCACGTTAAGATAAAGAACTTTCAAGTCTGTATGTACAGCACCATCTGGTGACTTCTGCACAACAGGATCACAAAGCAGGGCTTTATGTACCTTGCTACATCATAGACGGTGAGTCAGTCGATATCCCCCGGCAGACCTGCTCCTTATGTTCTCGCTGCCAGATACAATTTCCTCACAAACGCAGAAATAAGCTTTCATTCCTATTTCCAGGCTTTGGCTGTTGTCATTGTTGTTTGTGCAGAGAAGCAGGGGGATTTGCTGGTACTTGTGGTCTTCTCCTCATGTCTTACTCTGTAGGCACGTTCTCCTGTTATCCGGGAAGGGGTCCACAGGCAAAGCTGACTGTTTACAGTCCCAGCCTTGGTAGCAGTCAGCAAGCACACAGAGCATTATCTGGCACCTAGCCTTTCTTGGCGGCCCGTCTTCCTGCCTGACTGAGGCAGCAATTCAGTCTGTGCCTTTCGCTTCTGCTGCCCACTGTTCCAGTCTGTCCTCTATTTTGCAGCTGTCCCATATAACGCCACATTCACTTTGCTACAGAACAAACACAGGAGAGATCTGTCTGGATTGCCACTTTGCTGTAGGGTGTGGATGGTGTAGGGTGGTGGTTGTTGGTGTTTACTTCCACAAAGCCAATGAATTGGGTGATCCGCTTGCAAGCATCATCCTTTGGTGCCTGTTCGTGGATACATGGATTTTGAGCTGTCTTGTCACAGAAACAGTTAAGAATCCAAGAGGTTTTAGTTTTCCAATAGACAAAGTGCAGGTAAAAAGATTCAAAGCGTAATTCTCCAATGCATTGCACCGTGGCACCATTGATTTCAGTACAGTTCTATTTAATCTTAAACCCAAGGTAATGGACTGGAATATCATGTTTTTAACCCATAAATCCTCTGTATCCCACACATCTCAAGTGATTTCTAAATCACTTACATGAGTTTCCTTACCACTGAAGAAAATATATCTCCGTTGTTTCAGCAGAATAGCCCGTGGACTTAGCAAAAACATCGTGTGTCTATGTCTGAATACAGCAGTAATCACACAAATGCTCCAGCAATGAAATGCTGTTACTAAGGCTCGTTTCATATTTTTTTTTTTTTTTTATGTAGCAGCTTTCTTAATTCACTAGAGAACAGTTTCTTATAATTTGGCACAGTGGACTGAGCTGATTACAGCATCACTCAGTATTGTAGGTGAGAAATAGGAGAGTACCGGCATTTTATCTGATGACCTGTTCTGCTGAAGGAGACAGGTGTACCTATTTTAGCTTAAGGGAAGGATGAGGATCAGAGATCACACATTTGCCAATGACACTCCATTGTATAAAATCTCCCTCCCACAGTGTCCAAGGTCCTTTGCTTTCTGGTGAAACAACCTGGCTTGACATGTGTGTCAGCTTGCATGGCTGAAGCCTGCAAGGAGGCTGTGAGGATATTTTGGAAGGGTAGAGAACTTGCTGGATGTTAAAATATAGCTTTACACTTAGATTGAATTTGATAAGGGGTGAACCCCATTGTAAATACAGAAGCCAGTAGCTCTGTAAACCATTGATGAAATCTGTATTTCATAATTTGAAAGCTCATATTCATTTTTTGTTGGTTTAATCCCTTGGGAACTTCTCTGTAGTGAAAGACATGGCATATATTAGTGTAGGCTTTAAAAATATATTTCTATATAAGCAATAGGGAGAACATATGCTATGCTACTGGTATTGATTGATTTTGGTTAAAAAAGCAACAACAAAACCCAGTGACAACAGGGACAAAAGATCAAATTTGGAAATTTCTAACTGTAATAACATAGTCCCTTTGAAATGTACTTACATGGACAGTTCTGACCACGTTGGATTTGTCCAATAAACCTTTGTTCTCTTTTCCCTTGTTGACAGTTGGAGTACTAATGGTCCCAGTAACCTGAGTGGTACAAAGGACAGGAATCCTGTTGCTCTTTTCCTGAGGGTAGCAAGCATCTTTTACCCACACCGAATGGAAGGTGGCAGGTTGGTGTTGAGGACAGATGCAGTTTCCTGACCCTGCAAGTGCCAGCCTGGTCAGGTTGCACTTTTCATCCTTTCACGTTCTGAACCACCAGAACATTGTGACAAGGCAATAGTGACGTGGGCATGTCAAGCTTTCTTTTCACAGCGAGCCTCCTGCTCACTGCCGATCCTTTGTATGGCATAGGTGCTGAGGCAAACGGTTGCAGGGTGGCCAGTCGCAGAACCCTGGTACCTCCAACTGTGGGTCCCACCATAGGATAGCTTTTCCAGGGATCTGCAGCCTTTTTATTAAGAGCTTCTAACTTTTGAGGTTTTATAGTTAAGTAAGTTAACTGTCTAGAGGTTCCTAGGCTCATGGCCATGCTGTTTTACCCCCTGACACACTCAGCACATACGTAAGAATGTTACAGCTGCTCCTTTCTTATCTTTCATCTGTGTGCCATAAACTGGGCTCTGAGATGTTCTGGATCAGTACGGCTCTGTGGCCTTCAGTGGAGCTACCTTAATTTACATTCGATCTCCACAGGCAAAGCAGCACCCTTGTAAAATGCGTATCTGCATCCAAGATGCAGCCTCCGTGTGCATGCCAACTGCTGCCCAGCCAGAGATCTGCCACGTGCAGGGGGATTCTCCGAGCTGGAGTCCAGTGAGTTGCACGCCGAGCTTGGGCATTTTGCCTGGCTGTAATTGCAATTGATTTTTCAAATCAACAAGGAAAAGTAATTCTGTCTTTGATGTAAAGCATGGCTGCGTTTACCACAAGGAAGGCCTTTTCCAGAGATGTAAAGCATTCCACAGCCCAGCCATGCCCTGCCTGGGTAGGCACTATGGCTTTTTGTGTTTCAGAGGGTTGTGTGCAGTTTTGGCCTTTATTCTTTAAGGGACCTACTTGAGTAGAGAGAAGAACTCTTCTGTTTAAGTGCAGCTATTTTGAATTTAGGATGTTTTGAAGAGAGGAGGAAATGCAGTGAAGGACAGAATTAGGTCACAACTTCAGGATGCCAAGATTTTTGTCTTGATTTGCTTATTGCTTTTGTAAAGCAGGCTCTCACATTTAACTACACTGGAAGGAATAATCTTTTTTTCTGCACTCACTGGAACAAAGTACGAAAGAAATTCATTGAAATAGTAAAAAACTTAATTTGCTACATTTCTATGTGAAAGTTTGGCAATAAAGACAAACCAATCTTCTCAGCTATGTAATTAGCATTTACGATCGGGAGATAATAAACAATCAATCAAAGTCAGTTAAAGCATTTCTCAAAAGCAGTTTAGAATCTCACTAAAATGACTGAAATGCAGTGCAACACAAGCACTTCTGTGATGAAGTCACATTCAGGGCAGGAATAGCCATGGGATTGTTGATGATTAGTAGGATAAGAAGTAGGATTAGAAAGACCACTTTTAAAACTGGGGAGCTCAGTTCAGTCCAGACAACGTCTTGAGCCCACTGATTGCTCCCTGTGGAGAGCAACTTGAAATCTTAATTCCCTGTGCTAATTAAAACTAATAAATGCATCCAAATTAGAAACTAGTGAAGTGTTTCACATCATAGCCCTCATTAAGACAGTTTTGGAAGTGTGGAAAGATAAAATTATTGAAAAGCAAACTTAATGACTGGATGACTATATTAAATTTGCCTGCATCCAGAATTTGGCATACTGCTTTGCTTTCAGGGATTGTGTGCACCCACGCCTCCAATTCTGTCGTAGCAATGGTGTGCACACGTGTACACATGAGAGTGTGGGTGAACAGATTGCGCTTCGGAAATCAAGCCTACGTTGTGCAATCAGCAATGACTTTGTGTCTACTATTCAGGTAGAATCTTTTGCTGTTACATTACATCCCCTTTCAAAATTGCTGCAGATTTTGAGCACTTATATCTATGATAAGGCCCACCTCCCAGATGCAGCGGTGTTCTTCATCCCTTTTCATGGGATAACATAAATTCACAGCCATACCTCTGTCTTCTTTTGGGAGTTTGGAGATGTAGGAAATATTGCAATTAGATGTTTCTAATTTAATTCAATCCCTCGTTAATTTGATCTCTTCTTTAATTCAATCTCAGCCTCAGGACCTAAATAATTTGTATTAAAAATAACATAATGGCCACCCTTTCTTTTAATCAATGTTGACTGCTTTAGGCGGGTGTTAGCAGATAATGTGATTACCAAATACAGAGTGAGCTGGCATTTAGTTAATACCCAACAGGGAAAATTTGGAAAAGAATTACAAAGACACACAACATTAAAGAAAATATTATGGAAAAGTTATTTTTGCCAGTGACTGTTCTTGGTACAAGCCTCTAAGATGCAGAGCCAGTGGTGTCAGCCATGGGTGAGAGGCTCAGCCCAGTAGGGAGAGCATTGACAGAACTCCAAGAAGAATGAGGTCTACGGTAAATCTAGCATCATTTCCTCTCAGGCTTATTTAAACTTACTAATGGGATTTATATGTTAGCTGCTTAGTGGTATAAGCTGGCATAGCTCCACTGAACTCTGGCTGCATCATTTGTAACCTTCTCTTTCTGATTGTAGGTGGACACCATTTGGCTGCCCAGTTGCCTTTTTACGGGAAGGCCACTCTCCTTGCTGTCCACTGTGTTGTCTGGGAAGACAGTACTACCTGGCAGAGTCCTGGGCCAGGACAGGAGTCTGGGCTGGCAAGAAAACTGGTGCGCAGCTAAATCCAGGTTGTACATGGAGCTGTGTAGAGCAGCTCTGCAGTTGCTTCATACCAGCTTGTGAGAAAGTCACTGGTCAGGCTCACTGGCCAGTTCTCTTATCATCTCTGTCTGACTTATGTCACAAGGTCCCCAGTTCTCTGGAGACCGAGAGCTGCCAGCTGTAGGGCTGCCAAATCTGTCAGTGTTTGACAGAGGCTGACAGGGACTTATTTTGAGGGGACTCTGCTACGTCTCTCTTGTTTTCTTACAAATATAATCTTGGGAATGCATCTGAAGGAGGTAGTTTATCGTCCACTATCTTTTCTTGGCTAATTTGCAATCCTACTGTAATGACAGCCCGTCTGGTCAGCCAGAAGCTCCAGAGGAGGCTTGGACTGGTTATTTTCCACCTGCCTCCCCTGTGACTGCTCCCGACGCCTGACTGATCAGGCTGAATGGAGCCCATGGTCTGCCGCTCAGCAGATGGCATTTTTCCAGTACATCAGCACTGGAACGATACCCAGCACAGTATGAGGGATCCCAAACTGTTAGTCTGCCTTTTGACTAAAGCAGAAGAAAGAGCCTTGACAGTTTGCTGTTTTGCAAGTTACCCAATAGCAAAAAGAAGGTTTACACAGCATCCTGACGTGTTTCAGTATGCCGTTACTCTCTGCCTAAGTTCCCAGAGCTCTCACTGAAGCTCCGTTCAGTGTATTTTACGCTGATATGGTGATGAAAGGTATCATACACCATCTGAGAAGGGGCTGTGCTCCTCTGGGGAGTAATATGAGCTGGATGTGCTAATCACACCAGGGCCTTTGAAGCTTGCAATAGAGACTGCTTGAAGCCATCAGCGTAATAACGTGGCAGATTTGGGACTTAAGAAACCCACAGACAGATACGCACATTTCTGAAGGCGTGCCAAGGCAGTTGACCGCTGGACTCCTGTTCATGTTACTGAGGCTCATTCCCCATGACCTCCTAGTAAAAAAGGCTGCTCCGCAATGCTAGGGAACAGGGCTGGTCCAAGTGGGAGAGGTGCTCCAAGGCATCTGCAAAATAGAGGTATTGACGCCACGCTGGGAGACAGAGGAGGGTGGTGAAGCGGCAGAGGACACCAGTCTCTATCTAGATGTATATTGGAGCTGAAATGATGTCAGAGCAGCTTGATCTGCTACTCCAGTGGTATAGTTTTGAATTCCTTTATTTTTAGAGGCTGTGTAATCTTGTTACTTTCTTGTTCAAGCAACTATTATTAAAATTGACAAAATGAATTTATAATTTTATAAAATCATTCTGTGATAGGTTAATTGATGGAAGCTCCCAAGTCACAGTGAACAGCTGAGAGACAGTGGTGAATAGCATGTAAGCAGAAATACTGTAGGAGATGGTTTAGGTGAATGGGCCCTGGATTCTTGCATACTTTCCCCCTCCAAATGACTTGCTGTGTCCTTCAACACATTCCTTTGCCACGCTGTGCATCAGTTCCTGGATCCATGACACAGGAATTATGCCCTCCTTGTAAAGTACTTTAGGATCAGCACAAAACTCACATTGTATTTTTATTTTACTTCTGGTGAGTGGAGAAAAATAAAGCCCTTTTAATCATGGACAGAGAACAAAAATTCTGTAACAAGTACAACTTCTTTAGAGAAGACAGACAACTATGTCCAAGAACTAGTCTTAGTTCAATATTTCCAACTGCTGATTTGCAGGAATAAGTGATTAATCACAAAGTGAAATCTGTTCAAGATTGGCATAAACTGCAGAAAGTTGTAAAAGACTCCAGATGGATTTGAATTATTTGAAAAAGCAGACAAAAACAGCCAAGGAAATTTTGAGTTGGATAAACACAGATTAATTCCTAATAAAAAATTAAATTAAATAGTCTAATGTGAACATCCAGAATTTTCAAAAGTCAAGGCTCCAGGCATGGAGATGTGTGCCTGGGACAAGCAAATCGAGTGCTGATGGGCTGGAGATGAAATACGTTCTGATGTTTCTACAGAATACCGATACCCTTACTCCTAGTCGCTCAGTTCAAGCCATATCACCTCAAAAACATACAAACAAAAAGTGTCTCACTCACGGCAACGAAGAGAGTAGGAGCGTGTGCTGAGATTTCTATGGGAAGAGATGTTGAAGCCTTCAAGGTGATGAGAAGTGAGAAACGCTTCACGCCACAGGGAAATGATTTTTGAGTTCACTGCTGCAAAAGAGTCAGTGATGGTGAAGCTCTGGGTCTGGGTTTTATGAAGCAGTGGATGATATTAAAACATTTATAACTAATGCCATTTAAAAAATTGTCATGTGGTATCCCACAACATCATCTGCTATCCTGTTGCTCCTTCTTGTTTGAAGCCGAAAGACACTCTTGTGTCTTGTGATCGCAGCTGCAGCAATAATGTAAGGCAGTAATATTAATGGCAAAACTTTGGAAGGAGACTTTCTCCCCTGAACAAGAGAAGCTGCATGACTGGCTTGCAGGTTATGGAGCGTTCCTTTTCTTTTGATGGTTCAAGTAGTGGCTGTACATGGGCGGACTACTGGCCCATTTCCAACAGTAACTTGATTTAAATTTAGTGCCCATGTAGGAACCAGGATAATTTTCTTATCTTGATTTAATTCTCCGTTTTCTTTAGAAGAACATTTATGTCCTTTTACGCTTTGGAGAGGTACAAAGTTAATAGCTTGCTTCTTACAGATAAACTGCAGGGATTTCATGTTTTTTAATGTTAACCTTCTGCTGTTTGCTGCAGTTAGTCTGGACCATTAACACTCCAATGAAATCAGGCAAAACCCAGCATCTGACATTAGGTCTGTAACTGCCCCCTGCCCCACTGCACACAGGTGCTGTCCCTGGGGCTGTTCTGTCCCTGAATGGCAGCCTGGTGCTGCAGAGGGGAGTATGGGCTCTACTCCACCCCATGGTGCTGAGCCAGGTGCTTTGAGTGGTACCAGTGACACAGCACGTCCCAGCCCCTGTAAAACACCATGCAACAGCTTGAGAAAGCAGCTTTCTGTGTGTGTGTTGAGCAGGGGCTACTGGCTGGTACCAAAAAGAACAAACATCGGTAAATACCTTTGCAATAAGCCTCCCCGTTCCCGTCCCTCCCCCTCTTGGAGCGTAAGATGTAGGAGAGGGTTTTGTGGCTTTACCTTAAATGACTGTCACTTACTTCCAGTGTCTGCTTCTGTGCGCGTTGTGACTGCCAGCTGCAATGTGACCTTCATGACAGCAAACAAGGAGGTGAGAGCAGGAGATGCTAATAGAAAATGCATGTTCAATAGCTGTAACTTCGAGTTCTCTGTTTTGATAACACCCAAATCTGCTCCAGAGTCCCCATGCTGCCCTCCCAGTGGGTCCCCCATTGTCTGTTTGCCAAACAATTACTTTTGCTCTCGTTTGAAAGCGTTGAACTGATAGCAAGAAGCCTGTCTCCATCTCCCAAGTGGATGGGCTAAGCACCAGGCTCTAGGGTTGCCTCCAGAGATAGCAGCGGCACCAAATGAACTGCAGCAGATGTGAAGGCCCAACTCAGTGTTTCAATGTGTATCTTTCTCCACAGAGCTGAGTCATAGCTCAGAACTGAAAGGAAATGGAAGCCTTTCTCTGCAGGATAGATGGTGGCAAGTGTTTGACTTGAACAGTTTGCCTTGCAAGCTAGCTGCTTCTGTCTGGTTCTGGTTAAAGCCACTGCTGGGTAGGGAGGATGGCATCATACACGGCAGCATAGAAGCTCACTGACTTGGGCAAAAGAAGCAGCCTGCAGAGCTCAAGTGATGCATGAAGATTTTCTAGAAAATAAAGGTTTATCATGTAAAGGAACATAGATCCATAGGGCCCTCTCTACCATAAGGTGAATTTCCGAGTGGGTGACAAACCTGATGCAGACATCCTGTAGTAGTTACGCTCTAGACTAATCCCGATCACGTTGATATTGATGACATACCTGTGCGAAGCCACTGTAGCTGTGGGAAGAACAGAGCCCTCAGGGTGCTTTTGCCTTTTTTTTTTTTTAAAAAAAAAAAAAAAAAAAAAAGAGTATTTGTGAGCAGTGTTTGTCACACAGAAGCACAGCATTGCTCCGATGTATACAGTGTCATCTGTTCCACGCTAATAAATTAGCATCTGCAGCCAGCACTGCTGCCTATCAAATCTGGGTACAAAATTGAGCTGTTTGATCTCACTGCCACTGAAGTGTGTCTGCATGATTACGGAAGATGCATATTATCCCATCTGTTTTTCACAGACCCTCCATCGAGCTGTGTGCTTCAAGGTAACGGATCAGACAGAATGAATTCCACCGCAGATTGCCTTAGAGGCACGCTACTTTGTCACAGTGTATAAAAATTTGATTTAAGAGTCATTTAAGCCCTGTCCACACTAGGGAAATTGCTAACTTTGGCTCAGCTCCTTCCTTTAGTGATAACAGTTGCCCCAGTGTGGACATGTGGCTGTCTCTATTTTCATTAAAGTGTCAACTCACTTCTCTCCAAGAAGGCCTTACAAGACACTGGTTCAATCAACAGCAGCTGCTGGTGGCCAGTGTGTTTTTGGGCTGCTGCTGCCACTTGTCCAGATGGAGCTGAAGTAGTGCCAGCTGTGGTGAGACTTCTAGGGAAAACACCAGAGGTGGGAGGTGACGCAGTGTCCCAAGCACTGGCAATTCCAGTGGCTGGGATGCCTGGCCACCGTGGTGGCAACTCTGGAGGTGCCGAGCATCATCTCATCAACCGAAGTTTGTATCTGCCGAGCTTGCACACTAGCTGCTGCGGCAAACCAGCCAGCTGTTCTTGCAGTACAATCTTTTGCTGGACTTGCCACAGGCATTTTCCTCCGAAATACACATTGTCGTCTAATTGCCTTGGAAGGGAGAAAAATGAGACAACTACAAGTTTGATTTTGAATGTAATAAAACTAGTTTATTTACACAGTAACATGAATGCCACAGAGTACACAGCAAAGTACCACAGCAAACCAGAGTGTCACTGCCCCTGATCACAAAGGAAGGCTTGAAGTTTATATACTTATTTATATAAAAACTTGTAAATATCAATATGAAGCACCAGATAAAGCAATGCAACCAGGAATTCCAAATACAAACTACCCACAACAATGGAGCTGAAAAAAAAAAAAAAATCCCTTATTTAAGGGATTTAAAGAAATCCCATTTATAAAAGTCCATACATTTTAGAATCCCTAATTTAAAAATAAATTTTCCCCTTTTATTAAAAACAAGAACATATTCTTAAATGCTCAGCATAATTAAGTTTTAAAAGAAAAAAACCCAAGGATTTCAACTGCAAAACCTTCTAATACCAACAAGCCAAAGGACAAAGAAACAAATGTTCCGAGTCACTTTTGAAGAGGTGTTATTTATGAAATGACTATATTCAAATTTACACTCTTAAATATATATTATATATACAATATAATATATATATTTTCAAGCAAAAAGGGGCAAAGAATACTTTTGGGATACAAAAATTCATATACATACATATATATATTTAAAACATGCCCACACGCACTCATATATATATGTATGTATATATATGAACAAATATTTCCTCCATATAAAAAAAGTTGAACCTCTTCTAAATCCCTGAAATCTTCCCCTGGGATTTATGGAAAAAAAAAAAATCTTTATAGTCTGAAGTACAAACCAAATTCTCATATTCTCTAGAGTGGTAAAATGCTTCTGTACAGGAAAGTTGAGTATTTCATTTTTCACTGGCAAGTCTGCTTGACCTGAAAGCATTCTGTGGTTTCAAACTAAATGCTGAGTGGAGCACCAATCAAGAAGACTTACAGGAAATTATTTAAATTACATTCTGCATCTATTCAAAATCACCATCCTTCTAATACTGCATCCAGGTGAATAATAAAATCCATACAAATGTCTACTAGATAT
This sequence comes from Chlamydotis macqueenii, assembly GCF_036417535.1. NCBI lineage: Eukaryota > Metazoa > Chordata > Aves > Otidiformes > Otididae > Chlamydotis > Chlamydotis macqueenii. Next base: position 17,506,490 of record NC_141567.1, on the reverse strand, counting down.
TCTCTGCAACACAGCAGTCAGACTTCCTCCTCCTTTTGGAGTTGAGGGTCCCCTAAAGAAATTTCTCCCCGGTATTTCTTTTGAAAAGTATTTTTTGTGTATTCCTCCCTTGAAGTGTTTGGAATCCAGATGATTGTTTACAGAATATTTCCACAGGTGCATTTTTATAGAGGTATTTAAAATTCTATTCTGTACTACTTTGATGTTACCTTACTGCATAACTAAATCATCGTCACAGCTCTCCCTACATGGACTGGAGGGCTCTGATTGTGCCCTAGGTTTTACAGGAGTTTTGGCAGAACTCACACTACCTCTGCAAAATCAGAGTGAAATAGATGGCCTAGTCATGCAGGAAATAATGGTCATTTACTGTTTCCACACAGAAACAGCTGAATTCCTGTTTGGGGAAAGGAGGCAAGGAAAGTGCATTAAGAGGTCTGATTCAGTTTCCGCTATATATCCCTCAGAAAAGTTACAATTGATTTAAATAAAAACAAGACTATTTAATTTATATTTAAATATGAATTTAATTGCTATTACAAACAAACAAAAATAATTTAGGTGGGGCATCTCAGCACAATAATTGAAACAGATACATTTTATTTCAGCAGCAAAATACTATTTTTACATGCTAAAGTTAAGGACCTACAGTGTGAAGCTGCTGAATAAATTCTCCAAGTAGCCAAACCCTAACACATGTGATTTATTTAAATAATATATTTTTCTCTCTAATATGTTGGAATTCTCCTGTGTTAAAATGTCAGTATGATCCATTCATACCTTGTGGGTGCTGCTGGGATGTGTGGAGCACAGAAGATTTAACGTGGAACATAGCTGTAAATGCTACATGCATTCTTTCTGTGGGCCAGCAACATGATATCCTAGCTTGAGTTATTGATCTCATCATGTTGGAATACTGAAGTGAGACCAGGCTTCTGTATTTGGACATTCCAGAGGCTCCAGAACAAAATTCTGGATTCCCTCATTCCTGAAAATTTGTAGGCAATTTTCTACTAGTAGATTCTCTTTATATTCACCTGGTTATGCATATTGACTGGATCAGATCTGCAGTTTGAAAGATAAATTAGTGAATAAGTAACTCCCATTTAAGAAATACAAAACAAAACCATTTTCCATAACATCGCAGGAATAGTATTTTAGAACTCCTGTTTTAACAGCGGTTTGCGTTTCACACCAGAGTACAGCACATCCACCACCCACAGCAGGAGCAGTACATCTTACCTTCGCTGCTTTGTCCGGGCTAATTAGATTCCTCACCTCCTAGAAGCTGAGTGTCTGCAGCAGATTGTCAAAGCAATAGGCTTCTTTTGATGCTGTGGTCAGTCTAGACCAATTCACTTGTTATCCACTGTTACTGTCCCTGTGCAGATCCCAAATTTGAAAGCCCACAAATTTGTTACTTCAGGTGTATGCTGTACTACAAGCAACTTAAAGAGACTCATTCACATAAACTCCACAACCAAATCTCATTGTGTAGATCAACGCAGTATCCTGTGAAGTACAGCATTTAATTTTGTAAAGTCTTTTGCATCTTAATGTGGGCAGTATTATTTCTAGGGCTGTTGTGTAAAGAACAAGATTTCCAACAACAGTCCAGCTACATTTTAGTTTTTTGACAAGGCACTAAACATTGTGAATCCAATCACTGTGCTCTCTCTGTAACATTAGAGAGGGTTTTAATGGCTCTAATAGGATCAGAAACCACTCATCATAATTCTTCAAACAAGCATTTGATTTTTCCAGAAATTAGTCTTCACTGGAAAAATCTTTAGAATTCATGTTAAAAATATTTGAATGACATCTTTTATTAATAGAAAAATATATATTTACAGTCAATACTGTTATCTTAGATTTGCAGCTCTTCCTATTTCTTGAGCTCAACTGAAAGTGCGAGATTGCTAAAAAAAATTTAAAGATCTGTGCATATACTCAAGTAAGTTATAACATGCACAGCCAGGGGTTTTTGTTCCTGTCATACACAGGATCCCTATTACAAACAGAGCGGGTTTTTTTCCTTTTGCTTAGCAATTATGCTGTAGCATTCTTAGGATTTGTTTACAATCAGTTTAATGCATACATTCTCAGATATTGATGTGGCACAATCTGTCGCCAGGATGGAAAACCACCACAAATGCAGTTACAATCATCGGCTAGGGGCGTATCTGCAAAGTCGGCCTCAAGCTCCCCAAGAAATAGCTCAGGCCAGATTGTGTTCAACTACTTTGACCATTCTTTCTCTTTGAAAGAAAATAAACACACAAGATTACAAATTGCTAAAGTTTACCCAGTGCTGCACAAGAAAGAGACTGGTAGTGAACACCTACCCATGCTTGATTATACTGCAGAGCTAAAATGAGTACTGGTTCATCACAAAAGATACAAACTGAAATTAGATAGCTAAAGATACAAAGGCTTCGGACCAGCTGCATTAAATACGTATGGTTGTAAAACATTCAAAATTCAACTTTGCATGTGCGTGTTGACATGAAAGCAACACTGCGAACATGTGTCTGTAAGCATGGAAACACTTACCAGCTTCACGGAATGAGCCCGCTGCAATGGCAAGTGGTCCAAGAGTTGCTCATACAGCCTACATGAGTTAGGCGAGAGGTTACGTGCACACACGCACTACAAAACAAACACAAAACCAGACCACAGAGAACGGGAAGCTCTACTCGTAGCTCAACACGTCGTGACTAATAGCTAGCAGATAGTGCGTGAGTGACTCGTCATGCTCGGTGTATTCAAGCTATGAGAGCATTGCCCTCCTGTGTCCAGATAAAGCAGGGCTGCACTGAACGCCTGTGTGATTCTTTGTAAAGGTTCTTCTACGAGCTGCTCAGCAGTAGTGTAGAAACTTTCTTTCCTGATGTAGTGGAAGTACCTCAACTACATACATTGCACTTGGGCTTTTAATGCACTGTCCTCTTTTTCTGCATCAATGCCGCCATCCTAACCTTTTTGCCAAAAAAAAGAAAGAAAAAAAAATCACATTAAAATATATTATCCTTATCCTTGCCTGATCCTTCACTGATACAGGTGAATCAAACAAAAGAATAACAATCAGAAGTTTCAAAAAAAAAAAAAAATCTTCAGAAAGGTCACAAAGACAGTCTATATACTGCAGCACAATCGATGTAGGCTTCCACACACTATTCAGCTTAGCTCTGATAGATGCCAGAGAAGAATAATATAGGTGATTCAACCCCTCCAAATGTACGGTGTGGATCCAGAGCTAGTTTTGCTGACTTTAAGCCTGCAGGACTGTTTGTTCGGTTTCCATGCATCTGGTCCAAGCATGCATATGCTGTATAAAGTGGCTATTTGTTTCAAGGCTGAAGTGAATTGATTCCTCACAGTTTTAACAATTAAAATGAAACACCAATCCATAAAAAGAACACATGGATATCTGTGCATTTATGTGCCAGGAAAGTAAAGGAAGGGGCTGCAGATCTAGCATCAGGTAAAGGCTGGTGTGTAAAGTGAACACTGTAATGTACAGCTTTAAAAAATACATACAAGAATTGCACATAGATCCATAGGAGTGAAGCACAGGCTCGTAACTAGGGCTGTCTGCTTTCCATCAGCCAGTCAGAATATTCGGTATCACTTTTTTCCCTGCATCCAGAGCAATTCTTCAGAGTCACGCAGGAAACAATTCAGAGCCTAGCAATACTGAGCAAAGATACCGTCTGTACGACTGCAGAGGGTCCATGGGACACGGCCGTCAGGTCAGGGAAGTCAGCCAGCAGTGGCCTCTAAAAGTGAAAAGCTCCTTCAGGTTGAGTTTTAAAAAAATTCTGTCTCTTTAATCCTCACTAACTCCTGCTCTAGTCCAAAACTGTGTCTGCAATGTTCTTTGAGCTATTCCAACAACATTCCATTTTCAGGGTGTTGTCTATAGCAACATTGGAAAACACTTGTTACAACAGACAGGAGACACGCAGCCAAACACCGCTGTGGGAAAAATGGATCACGATGCTGTTAGTTGTGGCTGCCAAACTTAACAGCTCCCGCAATAATTAAACAACAGTGTTTTTGCCCCTGTGTTTTTACCCTTCAGAGAACTGTGTCTGCAGTCAAAGTGTCTCCATGTGGCCTGTTAGCTACACACAGACATGCTCTAAACATTTCTATCTCCTGCCAACATACCAGCAGAGCCAATTTCAGTCCCACTCTGCAATATGGCACAAGTGACAAGAGCAAGCCAAAATAAAACAGAAGAGGTGGCTGTTATTTCAATCCCCGATTCATAGCGGTGATTGTCAGAGAAGGTTACGTACGTCCTATCCATTTCAAGTCAGGCTTTAGCGCCTTTTGCGATGGAAGGGGAATTTCAATTGCCCACCATATGTTGTATTGTTCTTGTATAAACGCGGTTATAGCTACAGTACATCAACAGCCCAGACTGGTGAATGTCAGGTAGGAAATGGGATAGACAAAGTGTGCATATTCTGCTTTTTAATGCAGAGGTCTTAAGCGAAGGGTCATGGGCTGATTAAGGCAGCGTTGTTGAAATCACGGATCCATGGTTAGAAAGGGTTTGGGTAGGCACTGGTCAGCGGCAGAGAAAGAGGGAAGAGGACTGAACAAAGATGCTTACTGCCCACTGACACTTGCCGCAGTCAGCAGGATAACCACAACTGGGGGGGGCGGTGGGTGGGGAAGATGGTGTAAAGTGTAAGAGAAAGATCAGAATCTGTTTGGTTGAGATCAAAGGAAAGAGGAGTCCAGCCCACTTGTGTGGGACCAACTAAGCTGAGAGGAAATTTTATGTGATATGTGGAAATATGAGCGTTTTGCAGCATGGTGGATCATTCATCTCCCATTACAACTCATCCATCTCTACTACTGGTCACTGCTATTTGCTAACCAATGCTACATATGGAAATGACAGGAACTGCCCAGAAGAGGAAGGCAATTTGTTTACTGCAGTGGTAGAAATAGTGGTATCAAAGTTTGCTCTCCTTTTCAGCCAGGTATTAATCAAGTTACATACTGTCTGATCCAAATGCAGTCATGTCTATACAATCAATCCCTAACAGGCCTGGCAAAAAAAGTAAAGTTTCTGTCATACTGGGTACAGGATGCAATTTCTCCAGTTAGAATCTGTTTGCTCAGAGTTGCTGGCTTTGATATCTAGGCTATTTTTTAACACTTGAACAAAGTGTGAGCCCTAGGGCAGGCTGGAGTGAGGGCTGGGGCGGAGGTGTGGGGGTGCTTCATGAAAAGCAACAGGCTCTACAAACTAGTGCTGCTGCATGATTCTCACAATGCGATGAAGAGAGTCTATAGTGGCAAAAGCCAGATACTGACAACAAAGCCAGTCTTCCAGAATAATTCCACAGTCCCGGTCCAAGGACTTTTCTGCAAACTTGATCATCAGCAGCGTCCTTTTGATATCCAGCCAGTTCTGAAGTACAGCATCTCTTCGGGCAGGGTTGGAAGATGTACTTAGAGCATGGAACAAGTCCTCACGTGGACCCCAAAGCAAACACTGAAGGATTCCCTTGGCTTCTGATATCAGGATCCTCTCTGAAGGGTTGGGATTCAGCAAGCAGCTGGCAAGTTGTTGAAGCCCTTGAGAGTAGAGGGAACGGCAAGGGATCTTGGGGAGATCAGCACGAGTATACTCCTTCTCCTTCAGCTCTGGATTCTCATCAAAGGGATTGGGTAAGTGCAGCATTTCGTAGATGAGGATGCCAGTCTGGAACTCATCACATTTTTTGTACTGTGTTGCAGTGATGATTTCTGGAGCCAGGCGGGACTGATCCCGTAGGACCTCAGGATCCACCATATGACTCTTCTGCTTGGCCTGGGAGAAATTGCTCACTATTAATCTGGCTGGGCAAGCAGTGTTGGGACTGGGCTCCAGGGACTCAGAGCTCAGAGGGCTGCCTCCTGGTCTGGAATGAACCAGCAGCAGGTTCTCTAACCGCAGATCACAGTGTGTGATATGATAGGGTTTCAGGTGCTCCAGGCCCAAACACAGCTGTAAAAGGAGTAGACAGACCTGCCTCTCGTATAAATCTGGGCTTTTTGCATGGCGGGGCGTAGATTCTCGCACAAAATCAGCCACTGTTAAGTACGGCACCTCCCGCGTGATGACCACAACACGGCTGCGTGGCTTGCTGATGGTCCCCTGGTTGCTTGAGCTGTCTTTCTGTGAAGCCTCTGTGTTGGAAGGAGTATCTCTGCTCTTTTGCTCAGGCTCTTTCTCTTCTTCCTCCCGCTCTTCTTCTTCCACCTCTGGTGCATCGGCATCCTCCCACGGAAGGAGACGAACTGGCACTTCAGCGAGGAAATGGCCACAGTCCTGTTGGATGTTAAAGTTGATAGCCAGACTCTGCCGGATAGATAGGCTGTGATAATACTGCTGGGATTCCTTAGCTTTGCTCTTACAAATCTGGGGAAATAAAATAAACAGAACAGACATAATGTAAACTCTTAAATTTATAAATTCTATATCCTCCTTTTTTCCCCCAATATCTACATTGGTGATGAGTGTCCACAGTCTAGCCCTAAACACAAGCACTGATAAATGTTTTACTGAACTGACCTTGGCAGACTATCTGAAGGCACATGAACAGTTTCCACTGCATAGTAAGCAACTGCAGACCAATATTTGTAGGCAGCTCTCCCTGTGCATATATTATTCAATGGAAAATACAGTTCAGGCAGGTTGTGCTTTTAGTCAGAATAGCAGCTGATATATGGTAAATTCACAGCGAAGCTTACTGTACAGTTACTTGCTTATCCGTATAATTTTATTTTGTGTTCTGCTCTCAGCTTTGTGTGAAGCTTGAACAAGATAAAAATAATCAATAGCAACAGGAGACAGAAAGAAACACGCAGAGAATATTTGAGGATATGATCAAACGATTGCACATGACTGAGTTAGCATGGCATAACAAGTTACCAGCTGTCAGCTGAGTTAAGTGCCTGGATGCATGCTCCTTGCCCACTGTAATTGGAAACTGAAATCCATTAGCTGCAGCCGTGTCAGGCTAACACATCGTGTCTGCGGCGAGAGCTGTGTGCGTGCATGGCGGGGCTGTTGGCAAGCGTTTTGCTGGGGCTCAGGTGATAAATGGAAACTCATTAGAACATGGTACTTTAATTGCTTTCAATCATTTGTCAAGATCCTAAGCATATGTTTTTATTTTACCGTATATATAGCTGTATTTAATTTCTGTCCAGAAATACCTTGTTGATACATACATTATCACTATAATAATTATCCTTATTGTTTGCTCTGCCACAACAAGTGGCAGCTCTAACCGCCTTACAACAGCTACTGGACAACCTCTAGGGCTCTGTTCTAAGGCATTTAGTGATTAAAATTACAGCTCTACAAAGACTCAGGCCTGTTGGCCTTTGCATCTTAACCTTAGTTCTACTGACTTCAGTGAGATCGCTCAAAGCGTGTAAGGTTAAGTGCATGTTTTAATCTTTATAAGGTTAGAGCCTAATATTCAGTTGGTATAATGCACCATCAGGTCTTAACTGCAAAGCTCAGAGGAAGAGAAAATAGGAAAACATCTCTCTTCAGATGAAGTTACACCTTCCCTGAGCTCAACTCTGAAAGCCAATTAAGGCCAGATCACTAAGGTTAGTAAAAGTCAGCACTAGTTCTACACAGTCAGAACAACCAAGGAGCCCAGATCTCACATTAGCCCTAACTCTAAGCATAAGGTGGCTTTTCTCCGTTTCTCATTTTTCCCCTTCTCAGGAACTTACATAGGGTAAGTTATAAACTTATCTTTCACAAAAAAGAGTTGTCCATCTTTTACATGCTTACGTGGTTAAGAAATATAGTTTAATGGAAGATTTAGTCTTTTATGGTTGTTGATCAGAAAAATGCATTATTAGATAATCATATGAAAGTAATAACAATATTTTGATTGTCCTACTGTCTTTGATACCGCGCAAAATTCCATACTTCACAAATATTTAAATTTCCCTATGCTTATACTGCCCATTTATAACTGCCATGCACAAACAAAATTTGAAAAATGCATTTTCTAGTCGATTTTCTTTAAGAGAGGAAAGTAGTAATTTTCTGTAAATGTTGATAGTTACCCTCCTTGTACAGTGGCTTCTGCCAATTTAAATTTTAAAATGTATTTTATACATTTACATGTATACATGTTATTTACATTTTATACATGTTACAGGTGAAATGAGTTATCAATGGAAAGCCCCCCCTTCTCTCAAGGGTTACAAAAGTTTAAACAAGTAAAAATACAGCATTAACCTTTGAATTATATATGAAAAGCAAATGTCAGCTGATTGTCTTGGAGACTGAAGTCCCCAGATTTATTAAATACTTAATACTGCACAGAAGACAGAAGTAGAAAAGTGTTATATAGATCCTACCAGCATGTATCAAATCTGACTGGGAGAACAGCAATTAAGGAAAACGAGAACAGTTTTGCCTTCTAGGCCCTTCAAGTCCATGGCCTTTTTCTTGTACAGCCAGTGTGGGGATAATCAATTCCAACTGCAGGAAAGGTCCAGTGTGTTGTAATCCAGCCTTTAGTCTTGAAAAACACTTAACTGACCTAATCCAAAATATAAACTCATTCTGAAAGAGGTTAAAGTGAAGCTTACTTGCTGGTAAGAAAAGTGCAAGAAAGCACTTGCCCTTAGCTATTGTACTCTATTTCATGTTACCACAGAGGATTTCTAATGCCACCTGCCAGCTAAAAATGATATTCTGTTGGGAATATATAATCCACAGAGTATTTGCTCTTAAAACAATTAATACTTCTACATTTGGTGAATACAAGGCCTATTTTAAGGCCTTTAGTCTTAGGCAGTCTTTTTTTCCAACTTGCTTCAGAAAAGGACTCTCAAATTTATTACTGGAATTTCAGTTAAAATAATAGAAGATATTTGCACTTCTCAAAAAAAAAAAAGGAGGCTTTGCACTTATCAAAAATCAGCCTTTGTTCACTCGTTTTAGAAAATATTGCCAATCCTAGACTTGCAGTACAAAAGCACATTTTCATAGGCCTCTGTGGATGTGGTAATGCTCCCATCTAATTTAGAAATGCCTGGCCATGCCCATCTGCACCACAAGGCATCCGGCTATCAGGGCAGAGCACGCTGCCTTTGCACCCATTGCCTTTCCCTCTGAGCCAGCAGAATTGGCCTGCAAGGCAAATCTGATCTGTACGTTGCCAGCTGGATGGTTCCCAAGAAATGCCTTTCCAACCTGCTAAAAACCCCCCAAAAGAGAGTAGTCCTTCCCTATCTTCTCCTTTCTCGTTCTTCCTGCTATTCAATCCTAAGTCTATTTTACTTCAAATTACACTGATAGCCCTCCTCCTAGCCAATATGAAAAATGATTTATTCCCATCCTGTAACATTACACCTTTATACTTAGAAAAATGTAAGTCTTCCCCTCTTCATTGTTTTCTTTTCAAAAATAACCAGCCCTCATTCCTCCTGTCTTTATTCCTAACCCTCCGATTCTTGTTGCTCTTTTCTGGATTCTCCCCATTTATTAGATCTTTCTGAAGAGTAGTACCCTGTAATGATACAGTATTCCAGTTAAAACCTCTCCAGCGTGAAGCAGAACAGGGCTTTATCCATAATGATCCCTGTAACACTTCCCAGGGTGAGCAAGTCACATTAACTCCATTGTTACTGTGGTTCATGAAAACCTTCAGAGCAGTGGCCACTCTGAAGTCTGAATCCACAGCACAGCCAAACTTTCTGCAATGTCAGTTCTTAAACATGAGTTTTTGTTCCAGTCTCTTCTCTTTGTATCAACAAAACAGGAATTAAAGACTAAACAGTGTTACGATTACTACTAAAATAACTGCAGACATGAAAACAGTTTTTCCCTTCCTATTCTGCTATTAAAGAAGAGAACCAATTAAGAAAAAAAATCTCTAATCCCACAAATGCCCAATAGTGATGGCTTTTGGACGCTTCCCTTGTTTAATACAGGGAAGTGTATGGGTACGCGAACATGCATGCAATGCCTGCAAAGACAAGAGAGCTGAGATCTGATTAGAAATGTATTTTCTGCTGCTTGCTTTTTTGTTTACAGACAAGTGAAAAGAGGTAGCTGGGTTATTTAAGCCTGATTAAATTGCTAACTCTAAAACCACTAAAATTTGTATGCTAGATGCTTTGTATTGACAGGGGGAATGAAAAGCCAAGCCGTCTAGAAACAACACGCAAAAACTGGAGTATGACGACAAATTGGGCACCTGTGTGAATCCATAAAACGGTTTCTAAAAGACAGACCTGCCGTAATCTGATGCTCCTGCAAGCGTCTGGCTACTCTTCAGACTTCTGCTGTGAAATACAGCTGTATGAGTCTGGATAAGTCCTGGGGTTTTAGTGCAGAGTTCACATTCCCATACCAATATCCTATTAGAATGGGGAAAATGCACTGAAAGCAGTGGAGACAAACTAAGTTTTCTTATTGATCTGTTCAAAGACAGTTTATAGAATGTACATTTTATTTACTGACAAACTTCTTGTACTATTTTATCATTTTCTGAGTTGCAGCTTCTACTCAGAACTCTGTTTGAATTTCCATTTTGCAACAGATTAGTGAATGCTAGCGTTTAATACTATTAATGAGTGATAATGGTCATTCTAGTATTTTGTACTGGAATAACTCCACTATCACCTAAAGCTATCATCTGAATGACCAAGATTTAACATTTTCAAAATGGCTTGAGTTATAGCAAGTTATGCAACCAAAGTCTATATTTACATTTGAAAAGATTTAGGGAACAAATTGTGAAATCTGATGGCCTCAGTAGGAAGTTTTTTAGACTGCCTGTGGTGAATTTGCTAAAGGAATGGATACAGAACTTCTTTTCTGTTTGTGACGGTTAATTATATGTCAAAACTGTGAGTAAATATATGGCCCACTTTTCTTTGCATGATTTTTAAAGCTTTTGTCTGTTCCAGTTATCTGCTCTAAAAAAATACTGAAATCCTGTTGCTTTTTACATATATAGTAATTCGAATTCCTATTTTTGGGCACAAGAAAAGAAAAAGGTGAAACTACTTTGACTAAAACACCAACAGAAAGCAGGACCAATCAGTCATTCACCGTTTGCCTTAATGAAACAGTCAGCTGAGCTCTGAAGATACGGTATGTGATAATAGCTGACAGAACGGTGTTGATAGGGGCTTGGCAAGCGTTATTTCTACAGCCGATAAAGAGCTGGTTGTTCAAAAGATGAAGTAACGTTGGTAAAAAGCCCTTCCATATGATGCAAGAAAGCAATGAGAAAAAAGGAAAGATACTAATAGGAAGGAATGGAAAGTTTCCGTCTTCCTTTTCACTGGAATGCACTGTCATCACGTGCCTTTTCTGTAGTGCCTCGTATGATCTAAACTTCTGTCACGTTTCTAGGGACAGGACAGGTTTCTTTGTAATCCTGCCATTTCAATTTTCTTCCCCCTGCCGTCCCCATTCCTAAGCAGCAAGATTTTAATGTTTCAGAGCTTCTAAAAACTGTTCTGCATTAGCTTTTATTTTTCCTTTATGAGTCCAGTAGCCTACTGTGCCATCAGCTGACTTCCACTTTACCAGCAGGGAATCTCATTTCCACGCTGTCCTATGCATTTTACAGGGCGTCGGTGAACTTCAAGTAAGATGAATATTGTGGGAAATGATTTTACGAGTGCTGCAAATGAGAAACACAGAAGATCACAAAGACTGCACCATCTGTGCTACTCTGTTGTACGGCACAGAGGGACAACTGCAAATGAAATTCTGTGTAGAATGAAAGCTTGCTAATCCCAAATTGATAGCTTGTTCTTGGCACAACCTTGTTTCCAAGGAGGGCAGTTTGATCTCTGATTGACCTCATTTTCTTGATCTGGCCTTGGAATAGAGCTTTGACTTTTTAACAATGTGCCAAAATACAGAATTCTGTGCTGCTGTGACCGAACTCGTAATGGGCTAGAAGTTTAACGTACATTGCTTTATTTTGATCTGAAGCATGAAGTTCTGGGATGACCTTTAATAACACCTCTGCCAAGAAGCTCCACTAGGAAACTGAATTACCAAAAAAACCACCTTAGCATACCGTGACAAACTAAGCATAACTAGAAAATAATTGTCAGCTGCAACGAGGAAACTGTCAGCCAAATTCAGCCCAATACTGTTTACTTCTGCAGTGCCCTCTTTTCTACTTGGGACAGGAACCTGAGGAGAAATCCTAGGGCTCTACTGCTGGGATGCTAAAGGAACTTCTGCTGCCCTGTAGCAACCAAAGCAACACACTTTTAACTGCTCCTTTCGAGGTGTTTGCACCCTTGCAGTTCCTGAACTGCCGTGTGACACGTGCCCGCAGCTAGGATGCACACGCTGCAGGCCATAACCGTGCTGGATCTTCACGTCCATATTGTTCCGTGCGGACTCTGAAGCGTAATTTCTGTGTGTGTCTACCACATTGTACAGTAATTTCCTTGAGTTTCATACTGAAAGAGGAACTAGTTTCCTCCATGTCACTGACACAGTAATCTCCTCTAACTATTATTCATTCTGAGTAATTTTTTTTTAATCCATGTTATATCACTGCCTTATTCAGTCTGTGTAGGGATATTAAGAATTGAACTCATCCAGTCCACTTCGTAGTAAAAGCTGGTGCGCTCTGCTGCTTTTACTTTAGTGTAACCTTTCCACCACATATTTGGAATTACTGATAAGACTGTGGTTTCAGGGGAATGTTTATCCATATTGTCCCAGATCTACCAGCTACTGAGGAGATGGTACTACACTTAGTGAAGGAAAGTAACTCAGGAACTGGAATTTTATGGAAACCTTTCTTGTAAGGGAACTTCTGTTTTTTTTTCTGTTTGGCAAAATATTTTTCTGATCATGAGTTATTTACTATTTTTATGTATAATGTTTCAGTCAAAATAATTTCCACATGGCTTCCTGCAACTTTTATTTGCACAGGATGGTTACTAGCAGATTAGGCGAGTGTGAGGCAAAAAGCGTAATAGAACGCTTTGAAACACCACGCTGGTACAAACAATGTCTCCTCTAATATCAGCACCAGCAGAACAAGTTGTGCTGGTTCTTCACCACATCTATCAAATCATCTTTTGCCAGTGATGCCACCAGAATGTAAAGGTGCACTGCTTAAACTCATCTGCACAAAAGGTTCCTTCTTCTAAATTTAATTTGGCAGTAGTCAAATGGTTAAAGCTTAATTTTTAACAGTACTTTTGTAATTCTTTTTTTGGAGATAAAATACTAAAATGTAATTTTTTTTGGACTTACACATTAAGACTCTTAACACCTTTTAGGGGTAAATCTCTTGTTTTCTACAAAGATAATAATAATTTAAAAATCCCATTATCACATTTCTTTCTCAAACCTAATATTAAAATCATAGAACTTACGAAGTGTCTGAATTGTTCGCCAGTGTTGCTTGGGTAGTTCTACAAAACTCAAAAGAGCTACACAAATTTACACTGTCCAAAGATGTGGCTCCACATACGCTTTCCAAGTATATTTCTAAGACTTGATAAAAAATAACAGGAAGACTGTATTTTGGATTCACTAGGCACACTGGTAATTTTAATCTCACTATTTTTGCCATCCTGTTTTGGGGACAAGGGATTTAGAGTGGCAGGAATACACAGCTTATTTGTTGGAGGTAGATGTTTATGCAACTTGGCTCACACAAAAAATACCCATGACAGTAAAACTGGAATATTTGCTACAGCTAAATTCCCCACATCCCTACGTAACGTAATAGCAATCTGTGGTTATGAGATTTTGTACAACTCTGATTCTGAGCTGGTGACTTATAAGTCAAAGATCAACTTAGGGGCAAATGTTAAGACAAAGTTGAAATTTACTATAAGTGATTTTAGGGGAAAAAAAATCCCATAATCACAGCTTAAGCAATGCTATAGAATGTGATACACTAGCATAGAGATTGCAGTAATCAAAATATGCACCGAAAACACACACAGCTGAAGAGTACCCAACTTAGCTGAATGCAGAACACTCAAGATATGTGAAAGAAAATGAAGAGACAGAATTAGTCCTGTATGTTGGTCTTGCTTGGCTTATAAAGAAATCAGAGAACACGTGTGGTGATAGTATCTTCCTATATCATGCTAAGTGCTGGGGAGGGTATAATCAAGGGTAACTTTTTCTCTCATTGTAACAGCACAATAGCTCATGGTGGCCTCCAGGTCAAGGATATTTCGTGGATATTTCACCCGCTCTCAAGGCCATCTCACCTATTACTCTGCAATACATTTTGTTAGTCTGCTAACTATTTTTAAGACAACATCTGAATTATGAGAGGAAAAAAAATACAGCACATATTCGACTATGCTACGTTGCTGTTCTTTCTTCTCACTGGCTTTCTACAAGAGAAATGTATTTAGGAGGACAGTAGATAAGAAAACATCTGCGTGGCTCTTGCCTGTCAGGGAATACTTTAAGGGCATATGCATGCTGTGCAAAGAGGAATCATATTAGCGACAGCCCAAACCTGCCTATACAGAAACATACGGCTTTGGGCGCTAGAAGCAACCATTTTTGTATCATTGTATTAAAACCAAAAAATTCCAAACTTGAGTAATGCCAGACTGTTGATGCTGCAGCCAGAGTAGATTGCCAGATATATTCATGGTCTGGCTGTCTGCTGTTTTATACCACCAGATGTGGCATCCACAAGACATCCATGTTGAATTTCACATCTTTTCAAAAAGAGGTCTTTGGTAACTAAAGAAATATAAATGGTCATGCCCATAAATCTGCCTTACAAAGCTGCGTTTTCGAGTTTCACAAGAGCATTGCAGTTGCACCAATCTTACATTTTATTTATTTGTACCTTTCTTGTAAACAATCATGCAGGACTGGTAACAACATTCTGTTCCTGTAAAGCACCACCCTTCTGAGAATGTCACCGTGCTCTGTAAGGAATAATCGATTAGGCCTCACACACCTGTGTTGGGTAATAAATGTTTTATCTCAGTTTCAACAAGAAGGAGTCAGAAGTTCGGTGGTTTGCTGAAGGTCACACAGGAAGCCTGACAGAGCCATGAGTCTCAGCTGTCTTACTCACTATCATCCCACCAGATAAGCGTTGAGAACTTTAGAGATACAGCGCTCAGAAGGAGTCACCTTTATAAAACTCCATAAATTAACTACATCTAGTGAGATAGCTGCCAACTATTCATTAATATATTAGCAGTAAATCTAGTAAATCTTATTTCTGTGTTAGCTGAAGAATAAACTAGACACAAATAAATTGTTTGATTAGTAAAAGGCCACAAAACTAACACCGACAAGTTGCACTTCTTTTTAGTATAGCTTATAAGGCAACACTGATGGGCAGACAGAGCTTTTGAAAGGCTGGTAATGAACACTGGTGAAAATGTAAGACCTTGTACGGGAACATAAAGATAAATTAGTCTAGAATTTGCATTTAAAATTACATGGCTCTGAATATGGAGAACTTTGAAATCTTTCCTAACTAAGAATGATGATTTAGTATCATCTGCATGCAGATGAACCGGAGGATTTTGTTATTGCAAGTTTCAAAAAAACTGCTGACACATGTTGAAATAATACAGCTTTTTCTTCAATATTTCATTAAACAATGACCATGGTAAAGACTGAGTTGTGCTGATTTTGTCTTAATAATTTTGCAGCTGCAATAAAACCAGATACCAATGCCAGACATGGTTCTCGATAGGAAGAATCTGTACCTTGGGAATCTTACTTTTCACACAGTGCTGCTGCAGGCACTGCTGGGTGTTGTTGTGGAGTACGGTTATTGTAGTTAGATTTTGTCACTGATATCTAGGGTTTACCTTTTTCAAGCCCCTCTTACCTTGACTGCATAATTGTTGAGAGGATCTTTTGCGTAAGAAGCTGGGTAGTAAACAGCATCTCCTGCCTCGCAGCATGGCTTGTCACTGGTTAGCCTGAAATCTGACCAGCTGTCCACCCCGAACCGCAACTGGTCTTTTTGTCCGGCCATGAACAAGTCTTCACATTTAAGTGCCAGCTTCTTCAGCGAATCAGCGTGAAGGCTTCGGATTTTACCTACTACTTCTTCTCGGTTTTCAATTCCACGATAAAGTGCTTGCCTTTGTGGCTTCTGGACACCTTTGCCCTGCTTCGTCTGCGAGATGCGTCTCCCTGTTAGAGACTCCATGCTATTGGAACACCGGTCCTTAATACTGATAGTGGTTAGGCTGGAAACACTGTTGGTTGCTGAGGTGGTTGCCCTTAGTTTTTCTGTAGGTCTGTCCAAGGAATCTCCTGACTCGTTATCCAGTACCTTCAGCTCCAGGCTGACCGAAGAGCAGGCGCTGCTTGCTTCCCAGTTGGTGTCAATGTCATAGGTGGGATTGGCCACGATGCACAGGTTGTTCTCCAGAGCCTGCTTCTGGAGATCTCTGGGAGTCGGTTCTGTGTTAGCTCTCAAAATGGTTTTCTTTGGCAGCGGAGGTGGTGTTGGCTGCAAGTTGTTCATTGTCTCCTGGTCCACTAGTCCTCCAAAGGCAATAGCATCATCCAAAGCTCCCTTCGGTTGTCTCGGCTGTTTCGGAGGTATCATGGCTGCTCTAGACTGTCCTGTGTAATAAGAAGATAATAGTAACAGAAGATTAAAGTACTTTGCATCTGCTGCTCATATTTTCACTCTGCAAAGAAATGGCAATAAAAAAAGCTGAATGTTGTTGCTACTGCTTTCAATGAGAGTAGGATCATATTTTGAGATTACAAAAACATAAATATTTTTAATTCTACAATTTGAAACGCACATCTCCTCCCCCTTAACCGTCACTTTCTCTAATACATTTCCCTTACTCGCTTGCCATGGGTACCTTTGTTGGCAGTATTATGGTTGTAGATAACCTGACCTGGATTCAGTCAAGAGATTCCAAACGGCAGGTTACATATATGAAAGCACAGGATTTCCACTGACAGACTAGTTTAAAGCATTTTTGTGCTTCTACGGAAGATAAACTTCCTGTCATGTGCTTTGCATGGCTTTTAAAGAGGA
The DNA here is from genome assembly GCF_036417535.1 of Chlamydotis macqueenii. Taxonomy (NCBI): domain Eukaryota; kingdom Metazoa; phylum Chordata; class Aves; order Otidiformes; family Otididae; genus Chlamydotis; species Chlamydotis macqueenii. The sequence continues at coordinate 17,489,439 of NC_141567.1, read as the reverse complement.
CAATTATGTTTTATAACTGCCAGAGTCCTTGGAAATGAATAAATAAATGACAGTAATGTAAGAGAATAAAAACCCAATAAACAGACAATACAAATGAACAACTCGCTGCTCTGGGACAATTAAACAGTTGTTACTCATATCAAAATGATATTTTCCCACTCTTAATAATCAACTGCTATTTTCAGAGAAATTATTTTATAAGTTTTCTACTACTCCTGTGAGGTTCATTGACTATCATGGTAAGGTAGGAAGCCAGTTTTTATAGTTGCAACACAGCAGACATGAAATGAATGCTCTGTATAATTGCAGCTGAGCATCTTTTCTAATAGGGGAGTAGCAAGCAGAAAGACACGACGACTATTTGACTATTTATAGTGTATGCTGAATCCTTGTAAAGAGAGGACTGAACTGGAATGCTGAACCAAACTGGGGGGATCTCAGATTCAGATTTGATTTACATCACTTTGGCCCATAATTAATAATAAATAACATCACAGTCTAAGAAAGGGAAAAAAAAGATAGCTTCCTTTACACTTTAAGATATGCTGTTACAGTTTTTATGAATACTACAGAACCTAATTCTCTTGGCCAAGATGCACAAAAACCTAGAATGCTGAGTTAGAATGCTGAAAAGGACTTCCTAAACTCAGAAGATCAGAGAGGACTGATTTTTAAACATATCCACAAACAGAATAGCCTGAGCTCTTGAATTATTACCACTCTCTTTTCAGCCATTCCAAGGAGACATCACAAATGAAAGTTATATCTCTATCTTTTGTTTAAGCTCAAGAAACTCTCAGAAGAGTCTTACGGATTTTGTGATAAGCCTGGATATTCCAATGTTTAAAAAAACAAATTTTGAGCAGGAAATTCCATTAGCTTTGTACATACCTGATCATCAGGGAAGATTGCACAGGACTACTCCCCTGGGTGATCATTTTCTAGCTCCCACAAAATAAAAATACTCAAGGGCTAGAAATATTGGAGAATTGCTGCGTATCTCTCTCAAATAATTGTCAAGGTTGCTTAAAAAAAAAATTACCACTCCTGGGACCCTCTACTGCTCCTTTCTGATCCTGGTGTTGCTGTGACTACAATATTGGCTATTGCTCTACAATAACAGCTCTTCCTCTCACCATTTGATATGCTGCAGCACATAACACTGGTGCCAGTTGGGCAGTACATGAACTCTATCAGAAAGGGACCTTTTGCAGAGATGAAGAATGGCACGATTCAGAGTCAAAAGCAGAACCGATGTCTGCATGCCAGACACACACATCCAGATGCCACAGTCTTTTGCTTGATCCTAAGAGAAGTTCACTTCTATTTCGTATACAGTTTTCTTACTCATCAAAAGATGTGTCGTCTTCCACAACTGCTTACTCCCACAAAATCTGTGACCTATGTCCTTCTCCCCCTTGGCAACGTTCTGTGTTAAAGATCACTTGCCTATGTTCTCATTCGTACCCTCTTCCCCACTACGCTGAAACAGTGTAGCTTCTGGGGTTTAGAGAAAGGCTGCTATTTTGGGAGGCACTTTCCTAATACGCATTGCTTGTTTGACTTGCTAATCCAAGGGCTGCACAGATGCAAAAAGGAAACAGCAAGAAAACAAATTAGAGCAAGATGCACATCTCAAGCAGTAGCAGCAGAAGCCGTCTCCAAGAAAGGTAGGATTTATAACAGTGTTTCTTCTTGATTCTCGTACTTTCTGTCTGCTTTAATGGCCCTATCCTCCAAAAGCCGTTCATACGGAAGGGTGTTGCGACTGCAACCAGTGCCTTTTGCTAGCTGTTGCTTTTGCATAGCTGTTGGAACTGTGATATCAAAACATAACTGAAGAAGGTTTTCATAACCAGAAGCTGTCTGCAGATGTCTGGTGGGGGTGGCAGGATGCAGAGAACTGCATGTACAAGTCATTATGTAGTTACTTTTTCCAGTATTCCCAACTGAGGAAAATGAGTTTGTAAAACATGTCACACTACAGTAAAGTTTCTGCTCACAAGAACAAGTTTTCCATATTTATCCATCTGTATTACATGTTTGAAAAGCTTCATATCTGGACATTTTTATGCTGAGTTCTTAACGCTGTACATTTATTTCATGCCGACTGAGCCGGTCTTTCCAGCTCAGCTTTCCCCGACCATGACGTGATATCCATGGTCCACATTTTTTAAAATTCATTGTCTAGCAAGAAAAAAGTTGTTTTAAATTTTGTCCCTGTCAAAGGCACAGGAATGTTCTTTTGCATACAAGTACTGGCAAAGCATTTGCTTCTTTTTCTTGCTTTTCATTTCCTTTCCCCTTGCATGCTTAAAACCCATCATTTCCTTACCTACTGCACAGACTCTCCAACACTACAAGGTTCAGCCTGAGCTAAGGAGGAACAGGCACAATATTAGGCTACCACTTACAGAGATCTTTGAAATGGCTTCCAGACTGCTCAAAGACAGAAGAAATTTAACAACTTAACTCGTTGTAGACAGCAGCTTTCTAGAGAGCTTTAATTCTACAGTTCAATAATGTCTTTCATTAAGGAATCTCACTACACTTTAAATATTAATACTTAAGTCTCCTGACACCATGCAGAGGTCTGAAACTCTAAATCAGTCCTAAAAATAAAAAACCCATTTAAATTTTATTTTTCTGGGTAAGTGATCTATTGTCAGACTTGGCGTTGCAACCTGTTTATGTGAGCTCATGAAACTATCAACTCTGACATGCTGAGCTCAGGTTTAAATCGAATTTATATTCCATAAGCATGTTTTTCTTAGAGTAATGATATACATAATTATTGTTTAGATTTCTTGATAGTCTATGTCAACAAATTTCACAAGTGTGAAGGAAAATGCTGCTTTAATTGGGAAAACAACTAATGGTGAATTAGGCAAGCCAAGCGGGTGTCACGCTGCATGCTTCCATCCTTCCTGAGACATATATTGCTCTACAATACCTAACATACGCCAGCCCAGTACACCAATGACAGCAGCCACCTTCTGTACTTTATCCAAACTCATTTTACTCTTGACACAGTCATCTATCCTACCTTACCCTTTATTCTTGAAAACGTTTTTCTCATTACATGCCATTACCATCTCTCATCCCACGATAACGTCCCTTGTGTGAAGATGTGAATTAGAAGACAGAGCTGGAAACAATAAATAATCTAGCAGTCACAGCAGTAACCAGGCTATCGCCATGATTAACTCTGTTCTCAGTTTTAGTGACCGCTACAGTACTCTTAATCCCTCATGCCCTGGTGCGGGGATTTAGAGGAATGAACAGGACATTTGGGACCCAACATTCATGATGCACCAGTTTCTCACCAATAGTCTGAGACTGCACACAGTACGACGGGCTGCAGGTACTAGACAATTAAAAACTTCAGATGCAACAGTTTGTCTGCCTTGGTGACTTGTCAGGTCTTGCTACTCTCCCTCCATTACACCATGTTAAAGCTACTACCTGTACTAATTACATATTACACAAAATGCACCAGACTGATACTGCAATCACTGTCTGTCACTGAACTGTCCATTTCAGTCAACAATTATTTCATTACCTTATTTATAGTCTGGCTAAGGCACACTGTCCTGGTCTAACCTACCGACTGAGGCAATACTCCACGGCAGATGCTGTGATTTGGGATTTCTTCCAGTGTCAGCAATCATAAAACCTAGAAACTTGGCCTCCTTTTTTCACTTTTCCTTTAGGTTCAAGGAGAAAAACAGCTGATAATAAAATAATCTATTATTTTTGAAACAATAGAAATAATATCCTGAGTATACTGAGAACATCTTTACCTACTTACAGTGATACAAATTCAACCAAGTCAATTTTACGAACAAATTCAAAGACAGAAAAATTTAAAGATTTGTGAAGGCAAGGATTTAAATAATCTAGTTTATTGTCTTCCTTATCATAAACTACAGGCCTTACCTGAATTAACTTCTGTTAGAATAACAGAAAAAAAGAAACATCTAGGCCCTCCCTCACACATGTGAACATTTATTTCCGCATCTAGATTCAACTGGCAGTGATGGGGTTTTGTTAAATCTCTTACTTGTTGATAGCAAAGGTATCGCTCACCGCAGTTCTGCTCACCACATGAGCATCCACGCGATGATCAAGCCCGAGCGTTTAGTTGACAAGCTAAACAGATTCGGCTTCTTGAATGAGTCCCTAGAAAGTGCCTGCCTGCATTTTCAAAGCTTTTTGAAAGAGCCTGTACAATATATATATATTTTTTTAAATCATTGTTAAACTATGGCTACCAGGGTTTCACTGTGGCCATGGCAGTTGCAGGGTAGAAATGAGATATACATAACCTCTCTACTCCTATCGGAGTTTCCCCCGTTTATACACCTAGGAACATACTGGGCTCTTTTAGCCCATCCTGGTGGGACCTCAGGTTTCCTAAAAGCCCCAGGTCTCTTATGTTGTATCTGATTCCCAGAGGAGAATCTGCTGTCTTTTAAAGCTTGCCTGCATTTTTTTTTTTTCATTCCTAGGTGTATACTTTTACATCTTAGATTAACTAACAAATGCAGCCCATATTTTATATATGAGTTATTCTCAAATTTTGCATCTGCAGTTTGGTTCCTGGCAAATACTTGCTGCATGTGCAAGTCATTCTGTAGTTACTTTTTCCAGTATTCCCAGCTGAGTAATGTGGGCTGGACCGTAAACCGATGATGGGACAACTCCTGTGGGAGCAGGGGAAGGCCAAACCCAAATATCTGTGAGGGCAAGTACCTGATATAAACTACTACCTGACTGCAGATGAAAATTTACCAAAGCTTGCCATTACTTCTCTTTGTAAAATTTCACATGACACGTCACAACTGAAGATTAGACATTGATCAAAGTAAGGACATAACATCAGCTGCTTTACAATAAAAAACCCCATAGGATATGTATTAGATTAGTATTTTAAAAGTGAATATTGTGCATGATGCCGCAAATTATGATGTTCACATGATGTATTTTACAAACTGTAGTAAGTAGCTATAAAAAGGCAACTATAGATAAAACTGCAGTGGAAGCAGGAGTCAAATGAGGTGTAACTTAATTATGTTACACATTTTTCTATTATCCTTTCAGTTATACACACTAGTCTTTGTTAATTCTACAAAATCTATGATTTTGCTCCTCAGGTGATGCAAGATGTGAAAATAAGAAGGAATTATTCTATATCCTTACCTAGTAATCTCTTGATAGCCATCTGAATTAGATAGTGAGGTTTGCTCGAATAAACCAGAAAAAAGTTTGAACGGCAGCCAGAGAACTCAGTGCCATTTAGGGTAGCATTGCTCTTAACAACAAGCAGCAAGCTTGCCAAGCCAGACCAAGTCAAGCCTAAAAGTTAATTTAACTCTTTCATTCCTAAAATTTACTTTGGTGACAGCAAATCTGAAAGTGACCCACTCATGAGGAGATTTTGCATAAAAGACTAAGGGGTTCAGTTTTATACTGTTTTACAAAGGAGCATTCATACGCAGTAACAACACTGACAAAAATGAGGAGTGATGGAAGCGATGACAGAATCAGAGAAGCATTTGGGTTGGAAGGGACCACTTGGGATGGGCAGGTCCAACCTTCCCTGCTCTGGCAGGGTCAGTTGGAGCAGGTTGCCCAGGACCATATCCAGTCTGGTTTTGTTGTCCATCTCCACAGATGGAGACTCCAGAACTTCTCTGGGCAACCTGTTCCAGTGTTTTGCAGTATTTTACTACATTTCTAATGAGTTTACTACTGCCGGTTTGTGAGTTGCTGTGGGAAGGACAGAGGTCTACAGACAGAAACACATCTAACTCTACAATGAAACAGTTACCATCAAGTATAATATCATGCATGAGAAAACTGAGCTAAATTGAGTGAAGATTTAATCAGAAGATGCACATCGTTATTTTGGCTATGAAAGGCCACTCTGGCTAAAAAATAGCAATCCCACCATGAGGAATAAGTGGTATTTCATATATTAAACAATACCTTTGCTCGATCCTTTTATATGTGAGTCTGGTTAGGAACATGGGATAACCATGTGTGGTGTTTTAGCTGAAACTATAAATCGTTTTGATGTAGCTAGATCTACTGCCTGGATTCTATCTGTAACATAGCTACGTCCTAAATACAGAAAAATATATAGATACAGAGATCTATCTCGATGAATTCCATAGAAATATAGTGCTTAGTTTTCCTCCTCAGATTTACAGTTTCTTGGTAGATGTTAGTATCACTCTTGGGCAGGATATTTTTCTTCTTTATGCTTTATAAACAATACCTAATTAATGTTTAATTAGCAGAACACACTAATAAGTTTGCCACTAATTCACTTTTAAGCAAAAAAACCCACTAAATGTCTAAGGAATGTATGCACCCGAGGGTTTAAAATTTAGTCCTTGATCCCTCAAGCCTGTGTGGACATGCCAAAGCCCTTATATGCATGAGCCATCTCAGTGCAGTTTACTCTTACCCAAATGCTTAATAAGTTGGTATGCTTCTAGGACTGGAGCCTTACAGGAAAACATGTATTCAGGCATTCTTGAACGAGAGACTTTTGTTCTTTTAGAAAACCTGGCGGTACTTCAAATGAAAATGCTTCAGAAAATTAGGCTGATAATATTGATACTGTATATCAGGAGATGCTTGTCTTGCTCACTTATCTGCCAGAGAAGCCCTGTGTACGTGTATCTTTTAAATATGAGTCAGGAATTCAGTGATAGTTGAACTGTGCAGTACCTTCAGGACATTCGTATCTTAAACTTTTCTGAAGTAAACTCTCAGACTAGGATAAGAAAGGTTTTAGTCAACAAAATAGTGACTACAAATATTTTAGCAGTTATTGATGCTCTAAAATAAAAAGTCCTATCTTTAGTTGAAATTTGGAAATATATTTAAATCTACTTATTATTTATTTAAAAAAAAAAGGTAATCTGTTCTGTATGTGAAATGTCTGTGATAAGAATCCCTCCAAATAGATAAAACAATGTGTCTTTTCAAAGTATTTGAGATGTTTATCATTAAAGGCAATTAAAAGACAGTTTTAAAATTATAGGAAAGAAAACATTTGAATTTGTTGAATCTTCACTTTTTTGGTTGTGTATCTCACAATGAGACAACATAATTTTATTTTCTATAAATGTTAATATTTGAAAGTCTGTCTTTAAAAACTAACTTTATGAAAGCGTATTGAGCTGCTCAGCAGACAAGGTTCTTCACAGCCTGGACAGGTATCCAAAATCTGATCTAATTTAAATTTTATTCTATGAGAATCCACTTACCTAAATTGCTGTACGTAGCACTGCAAGGATTTAAATCAGGAGAATGTGAAGCTTCTTCCTTTTCTTCCTCCCCCTGTGGGACTCGCACAGATGATACCGGTATGACCGAGGCGCTGCCGCCATTGTCCTGCTTCACAAACACGGCTCTGGGAACACGAGGGGACAAATCCTCCAGTGTCGTATCATCGGGCACTTGACTGAAACAAATGAAACAGAATCACCTGGAGACCAAAGCTACCAGCTCCTACTGGCAGAATACCAGATTAGGCATTGAATATCTTCAGGAAAGGGAATGGGCTGGTAAAGAAATAAGCTCCTTTCACTCTCCTTTTTTTTTAAAGAGCAACTTTCTACAATATTTATTTTCCTTAATAAGAAGAAACAACTTTTGACTCAAAACAGTAGTTCATGCCTTTCATACAAAAGGGATGATAAAATGTTTTACAGCTGACTAAAATGAATATATGTAGGCAGATAAATGCAGGCATGATTCTGCAGAAAGCGTGCAGGACTCCGCAGCAGAGTTTAAGGTGCTTTTTACCAATCGGAACAATTTTGTTTTTATCAAAGATACCAAGGTATAGCAAGGGGGCTGTTAAGTCTTAGTAAACACAGCAAACTTTAATGATACATTTTAATATACTGGTAGGATTTTGGGAACTGCCATTTTGGGAAACAGACCAGTAGCTCATTTCCCATATAAAATTATCCAGGATCAAAATCCATCGGCATTAGGCCAATGCAAAAGGCCATGCAGGCATTCCTCTGTGCTTGCTCTTAGCTATGAAGTTTCAGTCAAACTGCGATGACTTACAGAACAAAACTATGAAAATCCTGGATTCAATTGGTTTCCATGGATATATTTATTGCAGTATGACTTGAAAATTATGCGTTATATATATTTAAAAAAATGTTCAGGTTTATTAAAAAAAAACCCCAGTCCTACTGAAAACATAGCAGCAATTATCAATAATATGCCACATAAAACATGTCAGAGCAAGAATATTTCTGTGTCTTTATGCTCTCTCACTCACAGAAACAAATACTCAGTGTAGGCCAGATCTCAAAAGCGTATGTTCTACTCACTAGGTCTCGTTATTACAGCCTGATCAAATAGAACAGCAAGAATTTTAAGTACTTGTGACTTCCATAAGGGACAGGAGTACACACCTCCCTCAGAAGATGATTATCACATCATATATTTGTATACATATTTAATTTTTGTCGTAAAGTTTTAAAACTTAATATAACTTCTGATGAACAGAAACAAAAATAACGCATTTTTAAATAGGCAGAGCAGCTGGGTTTCCATAATACAAATCCTTACACTGGATAGAGAGATTATCTCCTCAAAGAGTTAACAGATTATAGGCATATGTCTCTCTGTGCCAGTGCCAAAATACTGAAAATCATGATACACAATCTTCTAGCCATCCCAGACTACAAAGATTAAAACATGCCAATACTTTGCATAACACAAGACCCCATGTACGGTGCAGCGCGCACATGCTGTTTCTACTCAGACTCATGAATTTTAACTGCAGGCTGATACAAACACAACTCATTAGAACTTGTTAGTAAAAGAGAAAAAATGGCATAAGTTCAAAAAGATGTAATCTTTCATCAGCATAAAATTTTTTTTGTTCATTTTTAGTACCATGCATAGGAATGGTGTGAAGAACATTCCATGTGCCATAAATATGTCCACATTAAAGAGTTAACCTAATAATTTCAGAGTAAGGCATACACAAAATTAAAGGAGTAAGAAGGCTTTCAAGACAATGAGAAATTAAAGACTTGTAGCTGCTGTAAATCATATACATACCTGCATTCCTCAATAAGAGTGTTTTCTTTAGTTTCTAGTAGCTTTACAGTTCTGTCATTGCCGCAGACCAGGAATTATCATATCGCAAAGTCATTTTTTTTAGTATCGATCGGTGAGGTACAGAACAGACCCACTCTCCAAACCAGACACATGCAAGCACATACACCAAACCTAAGCTCAGAAGCATTTTGCCAAAGTAAACCAACAGCTAGAAAGGAAGAAAGGAAAAAAAAATACCAACTCACCCACTGTACTCACTCACACAATTCCCCATTAAAGGAAATTCTTTCAGGGCCTTCTTGAGTCTTTTAATCATGTCTTGAAACTCTGGCGAGCCATTGATTCCACAGTGTTCTGATGTGCTACAAGTTGTGCAAGCGGTGAGCGAGAGGCTGAACTCTGCACGGCGCTACACCTACCGCACCTTGGTGTTTACCTTGGGAGCTGCTCCCCGGGCCCTGCCAAGGCCCCAGGAGAGCAGCTCCTCACAGCCCTGCCTTCTTAACTCCTCAGCTGCCTGCCCGCATGAAACATAGTTCAGAGTCTACTACATCACTGTTCTGGTATGACAGCTATGGTCTTAGTCATCTTAATTAGTTAAGGAAAAGCAGGTTCAAATTTCAAGGAGTTTCAGGAACTTAGACTAACCTACCCTTCAAAGTAAGTTCATATCTCAAATCTGTATTCCAACCAGTTCTAGTGTCTGAACAGAATACATTTTAAATCACAGCAAGTAGATGCCAGGCCATGAAATCCACGGGGAAATGCTTCCTCGTATCCTAACAGTGAAGATGGAGAGATGAAGCATTCACAGGCAGCGCAGTGACTCAAGGAGCAGAACGCCAACCCGCGATCAGCTGCCAAACGCAGGAGGAACAAAGGGGAGAACGTCCTCGCTCAGTAAGCTACAAGAACCAAATTCTGAAGCTTTTGCCTCATGAAATACTCCAAACAGTTAAAACTGCTAGTTCTCAAGAAAGGCAGAGCTGGCAATAAACAAGCAGTTCTCTGAGATTAGAGCCATTAAAGCCTGATAACTTTGTAGCTGCTTGTTGATAGCAAGTGATACTTGAAGCTATCTCCTTATTTGGGATATTTATAGATATTTTGCCAGGATGGATTCTTTGATGCCTTGCATAAGAGCACATATTTAGCTTTTACCACAGTGGGAGCAGCCTCCTCTGTCCAAGCTTTTTTCTTTTCCCTTTTTTATTTCAAAACTAAACTTCCTAGGAAATGAGTTACCTTAGAGAACTCTGCTCCTCGGGCACACGCGGCTGCACCTAAACAACCATTCAGTTAATGGAGGGAGCAGCCCTCTGCACACAGAGAGCACATTTGTTTTCCTAAGAAGCTGAGATTACGTGGAGCAGAAAAAACCGGCCATAAAAATGGCTGTCCTTCAGATAACATCCCACTGAATACACATACTTGTCATTCACATAAGCACAAGCTCAAAATTGTTTTAAAAGTGTTGTTTTTTTTTTTCTGCAAGGACAAATATCCTTTACTCCCTTCCTTAGGCTCTCCTCCCTCACAGATTTTGGAGGATAGCCAAAGGATGATGTGGTCTGACTTGCCTCCGCTTTTTGGGAATAATAAGAATCCCGAGGGCAGCCTGAGCAGTGTGTTACTTTTTGTAGGGATAGTGGAATCGCAGATACTGGGTGACCTGCATTTTCCTCTATTCAGAATGCGCCTTCTCAATTAGGGTGATTAATAAACAGCCGGGAATATGAGGGAGATAAAGAGGAATACTTATAAGAAGTGATTCTGAGAGTGCTTTTCTAAATTAGGGTCAGATCTAGAGGTCAAGCTGGGGGAGCACAGCTCTGTGTAAGACAGCACATAAATCCAACTGGCAGAAATGAGTGACAGAAACAGAGAAAAGCTGAGGGGGCCTTAGACCCAGCTGAGAGTCTGATCTCCTCCCTGAGCAGACATCAGCAAAGCAATAATCAATGGCAGTCGTACAGTTTGCGATGAGAGCCCAACAAGGAAGATGGATTAGTTTTACATAAAAATAAAATAAAATATCTGTGGAACTTCTAGATATATTTATTTTCAAAGAGATCCATTTGAGATCCCCTCCGGCCCTACACTACTAAGCTAATAAAGCTGATATACAGCCTAAATTGACCGGATAATGCTTGAGGAAAAATGCAGGGAGGTTAATGGCTTGAGGGCGGTCAAAGGCCACCTTACACAGGAACTTCCACTCAGCACACAGACCACTTTATTTCTGCAAAACACTGAGCAAAGGTCAGCAGTGCCCGGGTTTCAGAGTACATCACGGGTACAGCAAACCCTTCCAGCGGCTCACGCAGTTCAGTTCCTCATCGCCACCATTAGGCAGAAATAGTCACTTAAGAGGGAAGTGAAAGAAACTTCTCAGATGACAATCTGAAATAACTAAGCCATAAAGTTTATTCCTAATTCTTATTATTTAGAAGTTGGCTTAGTCCTGAGGCATGAGAATTTATATATATATTTTTTTTAAAAAAATCTTGTATAATGCGATGTTTGCATGGATAACGGAAATATATTTGATAATCCAGGAAAGACATCCTGCTAAGCTCTTTAGTGTCAGTGAAACTTAATGGCAATGAGTTCCACAGATTAACTGTGCATTATAAAAATCCAATTTTTCTTTTAAGTTCTTGGTCGTTCCATTTTGCAGACTGTATTAGTGGAATTAAGAAAAAAAATATGACTTACCATTTCTTAATCTAAATTTATAAAATAATAAATTGTAAAATAACTTCTACTTGGTTCTTTAACAGTCCTCAGTGTTTAAAAATCTTCACATAAAATGTTATCAAACTTCTTACTCAATGAACTCATGATTTCCAATTCTGTTAGCATATAAATATTCTAGAGAGAAATCTCACTGAAGTTTTCCTTGATGAAACAGGGTAAGACAGATGGTTAATGCTCTTGAAAGAATTGTCGACCACTGCTGAGTAAGGTAAATAAACCTTGCTGATATCTAGAAAAAAGCAAATCAAGATAGACTAGGGCAGGAGGGGAGGTTGATAGTTCCACCTGAACTTTTTAGGTGAGAATTTCTCCCATTTCAGTAGACTTCCTCAAGCAAGAATTTTCTTTTCAGCTATAACATCCTTGAATTCTCCTCACCAACTTATGCGAGTTACACTTAAAAGGTTTTGGATTCAGGTGAGAACCTTACCTTAAGACTTATACAACAGGTCCTCTAAACTGGAAAGGACTTTGTTTTAAATAGACCCCTACTGTGATTTAAAAGATTCTGTTCTCTTCTCAAGCAGTTTCTGAAGCAGCTGTGGAATCTGCAGGATTGGATCAATGACAATGAGAAAGTGGAATGTGGCCGTGGTGGTTATTCCTGCCTGTCTCTGGATGGGATCCTGATCTTAATATATGATTACGTTTTTGAAGAACAACGATTCCTGTTGTTTTTACTGAGTAAGCTGTTACAACATTCATATTCCTCTAGACATACAGAGCACTCAAAGTAATTTCATGGCTCCTGCCCCACTAAATCAAGAGAGCCTACGTGTAAGCTCCATTCTCAACACTGTTCAGCTTCTCAAGGTCAAGGCCACAGACGATGTGCACTGTGGCACACCCCTAGCCCCAGTCACCTGTAATTTTCCCCTTAAATAACAGTTAGCGGCATAACAGAAATTACTACAAAACCCACTGAAGAGATAACCCATCCAGGGCCTCTTGGTGCTCTAAATCACCTCCCTGGGATTATCTTTCTCCATTGCCTGCATATGGACATTCGATGCCCAACTCAGGTTGTTGAAATCACATTTGGCTTACTGTAGTTTAAATCAAACTGTGTGAAGAGTTGTCAGCTACCTCAAGGGAATCAGTACCAGAAAAAGCATTTGTGGAACACTTACACTACTGAAATGCTTCCATAGCGGGCAGGAACCATGCAAGATTTTGGACAATTGTGTAGAAAGCATTCAGAATGCTTTCTTATCTAAACCAGAATGCAATGAATATACAGACCTCACTACCTGAAGGAAGTATTTCAGTAAACACACAGTTTTAGCTTTAGTTCACCCAAGCCTGGACCAGAGATCCTATAAAGGAAAGTTATGGCTGACTTGCAGCCACGAAGGGAAACTATTCAGTTTAATATGTAACTGAAATGGAAATGGCTGTGCACAAATCAGTCGTTCCTTGATTTACAAAGGCACTGCCATCTAAAACAGTGCTGAATGAGGCTTTAGTTCAGCTCTGATGTCATTTATGGAGACATGAAAGGAAGCATCAGAAGGCCCTGCTGCAGTTTTCTTTTGGGAAACGTCTCAATCTAAGAAGCTGCTGCTGGGTATAAGCAGCGATCTTTCAGTGAAGAAGAGAAACCTTTATCTTGTGAAACTCCAATAACAACAGGCGGATCCACTAGATAACAAAGCATCTGAAGAATCTTTTTGTTAAACTTCTGTGTGGGTTCCACACCGTGCTGTACCACCTTCATCAATTACAGCGACGTAGGCCAGAAATGTCGTGTTATTTTTTTAGAGGACAATTTTAGGTTTGCCTGAGAACAACTGCTGCATCATGAACTACAGGTGTTCTAAGAACATCCGATTTTCGTTCCAATTAATGATAAAGCTAACGTGACTGCTGATTTTTAGCAAAAATTAATCTCTCTATAGATTTTTGGTAAATCTAGTACATTAGTATTTGCTAGCTCCTTTTGAACCACCATATGTGTATCCTGGCATCAAACAGAAAGAAACAATCACATGGATAAAATAAACCCAAGTTCTTTTGTATAACAGAGAGATAGTTTTCAGCTTTCCAGAAACTGAGTGTTTTGCAAGTGCTGTTCAAAGGGAAAAAAAGACCCTTCTAGTGTTAACTTTAAATACCTTCAGCCCTGTTTTGTGGTTATGTTATCAATCTTTAGCAGCTATTTAGCTTACTTTGCAATCCATTGCAAAGTAAGGAAATATTGTATCTTCATTTAATTTGCTTTCAAGACCCCCCCAGTAATCTGACATTTTTAAAGATTATCTTATTTTCAGGTCATCTGTTTGGTTTTTCAGTGAGCTTCCTGTTGGCATTCTGAGTTAGAAAAGTGTCACGTTCATTGATTGCTATCCTCATGTCTTCTGTTTTCCTCTAAGCCTCTGCAAGCAGAACCGTAGATTTTAAACATCTTTTCCATGCCCATATTTCAGCCTGAATTAACACTAACCTCTTACTGACACCTGAAGAGTTACATAAAACAAGTACAGCATCATCTGTTACGTCTCCTGCTTGTGCAAGAATGGAAGCTGACAGCCCTGATTCTCACCTACTGGAATATTAAACACAAAAGCCAAAACCCTTAAACAAAAAAAAAACCAAAAACAAAAAAAACCCCAAACCTTCATTTTTTGAGGCTACAATGTTTCACTTGGTCCTTTTAACAATATTAAAAATTAAGTAAAAAAACCCAAATAACTTAAGGCATCAAATTCCATCAAGGTAACTGAATGTAACTGAAGGATAAAGATCCACTGTCCAGTGTATCCACAAGGTATTTCTCAGCACCTCAGTGTATTTTCTTTGAGAGTTGTAGAAACCATAGAACAGTACTCAGAGAAAGAAGAAATTCCAACTCTAATATTTGGAAAATTCCAATTTTCACCAGGGAATATAATGAGATATGGTTTTAGCCAATCTTATCATGACTTGCAGGAAGATGAAGAGTAAACCTACTTTTTGGAATAACTGAGTAAGACAGGACAGAATGACTTCTGCCTTCAACAGTAAGGGCAGAAGGTGTTCCAGTAATAGTGGAAGATCGTAAGACAGGTAACAGCACCATCTCTAGGGTAGCTGAAGAACAAGTGCCACCTACAACTGCAGCCATTAGCCTCTTACTGCCCTTTTACCTCCGAGATAAGCAGCTGCTCCTTCCTGACTGGTCCCTCTGTCAGATCAGCGAATAGATCTGGCTGAAAAATAACTGCAAAAGTATTCTTCACGTGGATCACTTCCCCAGGCTGGATCACCACAAGTGACCACATGAACTGTCTTGCCAGCACCAGAGTGGGGCTCTACGGAGGTGAGAGCATGTGCATCTCCTGATGGCAGTGCATTTGGTAAAGCTATTAAAAAACGAAATGTTGGTACAATCCCATTTTCTCTAGGTTCTCCTGGAGATAATAGAAAAATGGGTTCCTCTAAAGGGAGGGCTGAGAGCATGAACTTCTCCAGTTCTTTAATGTGCTCTCTAAAGCTGCCCACTTCTCCTAATTTATTTTAGGGTAAGCCTAGAGAGAGACCAGACTCCTATTCAAGGGTTATTCTAGCCCTGGGTACGTTCCCCACCGTCTTCAGCCTTAAACTATAACATGCACTGTAAATACAGGGACAGCCCCATTTGTCATCGCCCGCACCCCTTTGTTATTGTGGTACCGTACATCTTGCAGCGACGCCGAATGCTTACAGCTCCTACTGACTTTAACAGTTTGTGAAAGCGCGTAATATTTCTGAAACTCACATCCACAATTTGTACTAGTATTTTTTTTAAACCCTATTTGTTAATTTTCAGGTACTTGACCCTGCCTGAGATTGCAGTTTATCCAAGTCTGCAGAAAGAGACATTACACTAAGGTTTTGTAGACCGTCCTATCTTGGGGAATTACTTCAAATTTAGATCTACAAAAACCAGCTTTACATGATCCTATAAATCCTATCAACACCTTACGTTATAAAACCCAAAGCTGTCCCTGTCTGACAAAGGGCAAACAATCGGAAAAGCAGTCCTATTCTTTGTGAGAATGCTGTATCGGTGTCCCCAAGACGTGATACAGAAGTGACTTAATTCCACTTGCTGCAAATGGTCACTCACGTTAGTTTAAGACAGATATTTTACTTTAAGGCAAGCAGCAATCAGTTTTTGGTAAAGCTCAAACTATGCTCATGTAGAGATTTCAGTTTGAGTCAACTTTAAATTCATTTTAACTAAAAATCGCTGCAACTTTCTTGTATAGACAACAAAGAAAGAAAAACAAAGAACACTGCTATGATAAATTTTCTGACGCTCACACGTAGCCCAAACTTTACACATTTTTTAATTTCCTACCACTAAGCTATTGTTATAACGAATTAAATAATGCAAGTGTGAAGCTATTTTGGAATTGGTTTTTAGAATAACTGTGGATGACGTATTCTAATACATGGACAGCTGTGGTCTGTACGCAGGGAAAAGCGTACTATGCCCACGTGACTGCAACAAACGTCTCCAGCCCTCTGAGGTTTTGCACTGTCACGAGCTGTAGGAACTCAGTGGTATGCTGGAAACAATGCCTATCTGGAAATAAACACAGCTCTTCGTGTTCAGGGGAAACCCTTGATAAGGGAACAAACAGACCTTTAAACCAACAGACAGACCTAAAATGTTCAACAGCCATGAACTCATAGGAGTAAGAGAAGTATCTGCTGGCCAAATACTTCCACAGAAATTGAAACAACAAATCAACTTGAAAAAAAAATCAACTTGAAAAAAAAATCAAAAATGAAATCACTGTACAAAATTGTCAGGCAGAAAAGGAGCAACCAGCTCTACTGAATCCCATACTGTTAGGGGACAAACTATATTCATCACTAACAAACAGAGACAGATTATTTTATAGGTAATTTGATTCTAGTATTACTTTTCTACATGGTTTGTTTTGGGAGTGATGCAGTGATGTTGCAGTGTAGCATCAAGTTAATCAGCATCTCTTGCATTCTTGGGTATGCGAGATAAAGGTAGCACACCACCTTTTATGAGTGACAGCTCTTTTAACTTCTATTATACCCTTCAATAGTTGCCTTCTATTTCTGCAGAGGAATTCTTTCGTTTCTTGTAACATAAGACCACTTTCTTAAACTAGAAATTCAGGAAATTGTATCTGATTCCATGTTACATGGCTATCGTGACATATTAGTGAATCTGCAATACAAATTCCAAATATCAGGTACTGTGTCTAGTATTTTTTTATCCTTTCTGATATTCAGTATGCTTTAAGTTATCCAAAATACATATATTTTGAAAAAAAATTATACTTAGGGTAATGAAACTCCTTAATTTATTCCCTTTTCTCCAGTATATACAGGACAGTTCACAACTAAATAAGTAACTAAAAAAAAAGAGGATCAGATTACCTGGGGATTTTCTTGGGAATCTGAGGTGGTGATGAATGGCTTGCTATTTTCTGTTCAGAGCTCTCTGGAGAATTTTCCTGCCTTTCTCCTTTGTCTTTTGCTAGTGCATCTGTGAGAGCAGACTCGGCTCCACTCTTGTTTTGATGGTCAGCCTTTGGTTCATCTTGTGCCGGTTCACATCTATACATGAAAACTATCGACGGCTTCTCACTGGAGTCTGACTTCGCCTCACTGAACCAATGATGACGTTGAACTGGAGGAGGGGGGAGCATATGTATAACAGTTCCATCAAGACCCACCAGTTTTCCTTTCTCTCTTTCTTTCTCTTTGTCTTCCTCATCATCAGTTTTCCTGCGGCGGAAGAAGCTCTTAAATGATATCCAGCGTTTGGGTTTTGCGTCAGCAGCTCGGCGACCTTCTGAATGAAGGATTGACTCAGCTTCTGTCGACCTGGTGGGACTGTTTGGTTTGGTCCAATTGCTGAAATGTCTTTGCAACAAGTTACTTGCGTGATAGGGTGAAGAAGTGGACCGTGGAGGAGGAAACGGTGGTGCTTGCTCTGTTTTGGGACTTGTGGTACTTGGGGTGGCTCTCACTGGCTTTGGAGAGTGAGTGACAACTGGCTGTGAAAGGGAATCTTTCTGCATCTTAATGGCAGTGTTTTCCACCGTCTTGGACGACTCTATTTCAGACTGCGACGTAAACAGAGATTTGGGTCGTACCAGGGTGTTTTTAGTAGCATCTGCATCAGGGGGTAAGGAATACAGTTCTTCCACGCTACAAGACTTGGGTCCAGACTGAGGTGTTTCTGGAGGAGACTGTGGAGGCTGGATAGAAGCCACAATCTGTGAAAGCACCGTGCTTGCATTCTCCCTACTGCTGCTGCTGCCAACAGAAGCCTCTGGCGTTACGTCTATTTTTGCTGCAGGCTCTTGTGTTGTCTTCTGGACTCTTGATGGAGAGCTGTGGTCAGAACTATGACTTCTCTGTGGTGATACTTGACTTTTACTGAGACAGCTGTTAAACTCTTGGACCTTCTGAGCCACAGAACCCAGCCTGCATTCAGAGCTATTAGTCACCCCCTTCGCTTGGGAAAACTCAGTGGGTTTGCTTCCTATGGCTTCAGTCATTTTGCTTTCTGTTTCTATTTCTTCATATGTGTGGCTTATGACACTAGTAGTTTTGTCTTTGATGGATAGCTCTCCGCTGGTCCCTAGAAAGCTTTTATAGATAGCCAGGTTATCATATGCATTTGGATTGATTACAATAGGAACTTTAATAGCATTTTTGGAACTCTTAGCATAAGTGGGCTCATCGTGAATGATAATAGGAAAAGGTGGCATGCCAGCATTATTGTAGCTGTTGAATTTTATCTCAGATAAGTTGGGAGACTTAACTGGGATAGTTTTTGAAGAAACGTTTGTAGCTGTAGGTGAAGTAGGAGCTGACTTGTGGCTTGTTTTCCTGGGAGGAACAGAAGGTCCTGAGTTGTTTGCAATTAACTCCACCTTAGGTATTTTCTGTCTTGGACTAGTACTAGAAGTCCACACTTCTTGATATCTAATTGCACTGGATTTTTTCAGATTAGCATTTACACGTACAGGCGATGCTGCAGAGGATGTAATAGGTGTGCCTGGAGTTACTGGTGAGCTTGGGTTAGATGATGTATTTTTGGTTTCTGAGGTTTCGGTTTGATTCTCCTTACATTCATTGGTCATGGCAGCTGATACATCTACTATGGTATATGGCTTGCAAACTGGTTGTTCCATATTCACCACCCTGTAAGGTTTAGCTTGCTCTTCCACAGGCACCAAATTTATAGTTACAGCTTGACCAGCAACATCTGAAGAACTTTTATTCTCTTGCTTATCAGTCTGCACAGCAATTTTGCCATCCTTCTCTTCCAGTCGAAGCGCAAGGACCGCCTTATGAGTTTCTAGACCTTTTGGAACATTTCTGGGAGCTTTTGAGGCATCCTTCACTTGTTGGTTATCACAAAGACTTTCATATTCTGGTTCAATCAATTTGAGGTCCTGAGGAGTACTAGGAGACAACCCTCCATTACAGAGTTTCTGCGAAGAACTACTAGTTGTTCCAGAACGAGACTCTTCTGTCAAAGAAGAATCAGGAGATGTAGAATCAGAAGATACCATACTCTGCATGCTCTCTTGCCCATAAAGAATCACAGTCTCTTCCCCATAACCATTTAAGATCTCATCGTAACTGTCGTCATAATCTACTGCACAGATCCGCTGGAGAGACTTGTTTCTAAGGGGCACAGTATTCCATTTCTTGTCAACGCAGAACTGAACAGGAGATAGGGTGTTAGCTCTAAAATTAGCAAAGCGAGGTTGGCCCCTCATACGAATTTCCATTGCTAGCAACTCTTCATCACTTTCATCCCAGCTCTCATGCTCTTCTTGCATGCTGCCAAAAAACGTGTCATCCTCACTCTCATCTCCACTAGAGAACTCCGGATAACAGAAACGTCCACCTTCATTACTTATTACTTCAGTGCTTCCACTCAGAATAACGTGCTTACTGTGTGAATCCTTCATTCCACCCATCATGCAGCTTGGAGGGATCTTTCTTTCTAATGACCTTTTATAACAATTATTTATTCTTCCCAAGAAGGTTTCTCTGGAGTTCATTTCATTTCCAGTTAGCTGAGGTGTGGTGTCCAAACCTGCAATCTCTTTCAAAACTTCTGTCAGTCCATTATTATTGTTATTTGGTATCTTACCTACACCATCGTTGTTGCCGTAAGGCCTATGAACATGGCTATAACTTTCAATTTCATCTTCATTATTATTGTTCAGTGGTTTTTTGTTCAAGACAGCTTTGTTTCGGTTCCAACCTGCAGGCACTGACTTATTCTCGCAATGATCTGGTGTGCTGATTTCCCCACAGACCCCCTGCCCATCTACCACCATCATGGTGGGTTTCACAGCTATAGTGGGTTTCTTTGCCACAGGGGGTCGGAAACTTCCTGTATTTCTCCCACGATGGCTGTTACTTTGGTTTGCATTGGTTTTCAGATTTCCATGTGAGAGGTTTTTTTTTTCAGATACGGGGGGTAACTGATGCAAGCTTTTGGGCTTGAAGCAGTTTTTACATTCACCAGGTTTCCAGACGTGTTCAGTGAAGGTGTTGCAAGCAGACATCTTCCCAGAGCTCTGCGCTTGATGCTGTGCTCTTCAGTGCATGGCAGGAATTTCATCCATGTGTTTCCACTCTGTTCACTTAGTATGGCTACTGTTTTGAGCAGTGATCATTCTGAAACACAGAAGAGAATGAGGATAAGAACAGGGAAAAAACAGGCTGATCATTACACTTACGTTTTCTACACTATGAACGACTTAGAATAAGCAAGCAGCCTTTTGCTGACATCTTAGCTCTTTTTACCTAAAGTTACAAAATTATGTAACTGAAATGCAAAAAAAAATTGCAAATATAATTCTTCTCGTACAAGAATTAAAACTTTGGCAGCTAACTCCTGTATTACTGAAAGCAGACAGAGAGAAATGGCAATAACTGAGAATTTAGAATAATTCTCTTGACTAGTTCAGGACTATTGACCTTTAATTTTGCCCAATAAAATAAATGCTAGGAAGAGGATATAAACCAGAAGATTAGTACACATTGCTTCCAGCTTAACTACTTAAACATGAGACAGGAAAGTAAGAGTATGTTTACTCTCCTAAATGCAATTGAGATCATTTGTTTTAGCTTTGAATGTGAATGAGTTCAGCTGCAGTAACAAAATACGCTCAAGCAGTTCCAAACTCTGCCATTTTAGTGCTTTTTTCATAAGAGTCAAATTATAACTGGAGAGGTGTTTTGGCTGAAGGGACAGGCTGGACTGCTATCCTGGAAAGTCAGGTAAAATGCTGGGGAAACCTTTCCAGAAAGTCCCTCTTTCTTCTCCTTTAGCTTACAGTAGTGGCAATAAACCATTCTTGTATCCTCAAAACAAACCTATGGATTTTTAGTCCCTGATTTGTTTCACATGTAGCTTTTCTACCTAACCCCCCAAGAAATAACGGAAAAACAACTGAAAATCTCTTTCCAAGTGAACCTTTTCATTTCCTGAAACGATCAGCTTTAAGTAAAACCAAACATGAATCTGCTGTGCTTTATAGTCATTGGCGTACCCAGGATTTGAGAGTTTCATGAATTAATGCCTGAAGATTTTAAGCCTTCTATGCCAGATGAACACGTCTAGTCTCTTTGTTGCTGTTGCATAACTGAAATTATTGGAGATGTTTTACTGAGGTGAAAGAATCTGTATGTCTACTGCTACTTCTGTAAACACAGGCATTGCAAATCAATAATTGTATATTCTGACAGGCTTTGGGTGCAAATACACTTGCTGATCACACAGGTACACTGGAAGGGCACGAACAAACCCATGCAGTTACAGATGCAGCTCCCCATAGAGCCCGTGGTCAGTAACTCAGCGGCAGGACGGCTCTGCTGGAATTCACCACGGGCACAGCTGGTTTTCGTCAGTGCAGCAAACAACAGAAACCATTAGTAAAGCTGACACTTGCATGCATTTGTCAGTCTCCTCACGTACTGCTCTGTGTTTTGGCAAAGGGCTGTCCTGTGCTGGAAGACTCCAGTATAGCAATCCTGTTCCAACACCAGATGGGGCTGAAGCCTAACTCTATTAGAACACCTTCAGACACACGCCTGGTACCAGGGCTATCACATTTCATACATCGACTAAACATGTTTCCAGACAAAGCTTTTTGCCAAGAAGTCCGTGCCAAAAGCATTCTCTGTATGACCTAAGAGATATAACGTCTGCCAGACAGAGATCTGCCCGAACTTTCAGCCCTTGTCTTATACACACAGAGTAAAATGTCTGTATTTTTTTGATCTCTGCCAAGATTTGTTGCTTCAACATTTTGCAAGCCCATATATCATAAGCAAAAAAATTACATTAAGAAATATTTCTCCTAAAATCAGAGCGAGCAAGCGCACATACTAGAATTTTATACCCTGGTTAGCTCCTTCCTTTGATGTATTTAACAAATAAAAGGAGTAAAGTTACACTAATGGGAATCTAAACTAAATGTTTTCTTAGAAAATCTATTTCTCCATTACATAAACCTCCGAACAAACAATTTATGCAAAAGGTTAGTGCATGTGTGGGTGGTTTTTGAGATCTAACTGGGTGTTACTATTTCTCCAAAACTGCATAAACTGCACTTGCTCTAGAATCCTGTCACAGGCCAGACAGCTTTACGGCCTTCCAGGCTAAGCACCTTCTGCTAATAACGTTGGGGTAGAAATGAGAAAGTACTCTTAGTTCACACCTTCATATGGCTAGCTTTTAATGCTTTACCGCTGGCTGTACTCACTCTTATGCACTCAGACACACTGATACTGATCAGTTTTCCTCTCACCCAAATGAGTGCTATGCTCAACATGTGAGTGCGAACTACAGGAACCTTAGCAGCAACACCACAACACAATGTTCAGTTGGAGTAAGAACTACGGCTTGGTCACAGCTCTGTACAAACACACATCCCGTGTCCCAGCAGTACCACCTGCAGCAATTTAGCTTAAAAATAAAATACATGTTGACATGTTTGTGTAAATGTAGACATGTAACTTAGAATCACAGAGTAGTTTGGGTTGGAAGGGACCTTCAAAGGCCATCCAGTCCAAGCCCCCTGCAAGGAGCAGGGACATCTCCAACCAGATCAGGTTGCTCAGAGCCCCGTCCAACCTGGCCTTGAACGTTTCCAGGGATGGGGCATCCACCACCTCTCTTGGCAACTTGGGCAACTCTCGTTGTAAAAAATGTTTTCCTTAGTTCAAGTCTGAACCTGCTTCCTTCTATTTTAAAACCATTACCCCTCATCCTATCACAACAGACCCTGCTAAAGAGTTTCTCCCTATCATTCTTCTTGCGCACAGAAAATACATAAGACACATTTAGATATTTTAGGTCTGTTGCTCTTCAGCACCTAATGGAAATGGTTTAAACACAACCTTGCTCTCTAACATGGTTTTTGACACAATCTGTGAACCAGACAAGAGCCGCTGGCTTCTCAGGTCTATAACCCACAGCTGGGTTTCCCGTTGGCTTCGGCACACGTGGGATGAGCAGTTCCTGTAGTGTGCTCAACGCTGCCTGCAGCTGTAGCAAAGAGGAAATATGCACCTTCAGACAAGAGGAAATGTATCGTAAGAAAACAACCAAAAGAATTCAAACACTGTGCTACTTTCATACTTTGAAATCAGAAGCACTCCTATGCTATTACAAATGAAATTCATAGTGACCTTTATTTGTCTAAACAAGTATTTGCATTAAAAAAATCATCAGTTTCTTCATTGCTGTACAACTAAAAGTGGTTTTTCTGGTATTTTCCTCTCTCTTAAAGAAAATACATTCACTCTTTCAAGTACAGATTCCCTATCATGAGTGATAATTATAGTGAGAGTGACTACGAGTGATAACAGAAATGAAATCTTTCAGTACTAAAAGATGTAAAACATTCTTCATGTGTCCAGGCTGCTGCTTCCACTGCTGTTAAGAGCAGCTGCAGCTTGGCAGGGGGCAGCAGAGCCCGCTGCAGGGGATGCAAACGCACACAAAATATCCTGACGTCGGTCATTGCTGAATTCTTACCCTACTCTCCAAAACACAGAAGGTCAACAAGAGATCCAGGCAGTCACACATCGGATCTCTTAAGCTGCTAGGGACCAGGTATCATTTATTCTGTAACTGCCCTGCTTCCATGGCGGCCCGAGTAGCTGCTAAGGAACGGGAACGTGCACTCTGCAGAGCTCCTGGCTCTCCTCAAACGAGTAGTTCAGCTGGCAGAACTTACTTGAAGATACTCAATCTCCGCAAAATCAGGCCAGCAACAACCTCAGATGTTAATTACAAAACAGCATTGGGCTTCTAAAGAAAGTATTAACAGTAAGTATGTAACATCAACATTGTGTGTTTCACCCCTGGATCTCAAAGGCTTTTATATCAGTTGATAAACAGAACTATTCCCAATTTATACAGGGAAACACTGCAGTGCAGTGACGCTAAGTAACTAAAATTCACCAAGTGAGTCAGTGACAGGAACAAGCACAGACAGACAGGTTCTGCTCTAACGCGGTGCCGCTGCCAGCAGAGCGGGATGCTTCATTCACTAAACGGCTGAGTCAGCACAGATAGCTTTAAAGGGCAAATCGCTCTCTGTAAATGAGACCAATGCTCTCATTGCAGCAGATACCCAGCGGGGCTCAGTCTGGCCCTGTTAGGTTGATCTCAGACCAAGAGAAACGCAAAAGCATGTTTCACTTTGCGGGTCAGGGGAAGAAGATGACAGATCCAGAGTTGCAGTGCAGAGATGAAGTAATCGGCTGCGATATCCTCGTGTCAGGAAGCTGAACCTTGCAGAGACATGCAGTATTTTTGTGGCTCGTATTTGTTGACATCATCTTTGTTGAGTGCGCAAAGATAGTAATAAACATGCATTTCAGGCGTTTTCCCTTTGTTCTCAGCAATTTTAGGCTGGCGGGTCTCCCTTAGATGCATGCGGGCTGAATCACAATGAAGGCCTTCTCCAGTAATACTTTATACTAACATAATCCAATTAAAAGGAACTTAATTGGTGTGCAACATTCCCTACAATTTCAACATTTTAAAAATGAATAGTCTCAGTAAGTACCAGATGGTGACATGCACTAATTAATCAGGCCTGCTCAATGAACGAGCGTATTAAAATGAATGCACCTATTAGACATGTGTTTTCAATGCTGTGTGCTGCAAAAATCTCCCCTGAAACGAATGCCTGCTACATTACCGAGTGTGCATTTCATCAGTTGTAATTGTAACACTATCCCTCTCTGATCTCTGCTCAGATCGCTAGGTACGGTACGTGGTACAGATTTCCTTTTGTTTGCCCCCCTCCAGGGAAACGCTGTTGAGCTGCAGCACTGCTATCCGTGCCAACAGGCCTGCCACCTTCATGCTGCAGAATGAATTGCATTGCTCAGCCTTCTGATCAGACAGCAGTCCAATAAATCGCTACCGAACAAGCCACGAACCTCTCACTACTGACAGTCATGTCCAAACTGAAAATATCAGCAATGGGAACCCAACCCAGGCTTCCCATGGAGGAGTGCGCAAACACCGCAAAACCACCACGGCTTCGTGGTTTTGTCTGAACTGCGTACCGGGATCTGGCCGGTCAGCGATCATCATAAACAATGGTGTAAGTGGAACATAACGAGAATAAAGTGATGGTTACTCTTTGCAAGTGTCTGATTTCTGTTTCTTTTAAACTTTAATATAAACACTTTCTGAGACTTTTTGGAAAAACCAAAATGCTCCAGCTTCACACAGACGGTCCTGCTTTGGTCACAATGGGCTGCAGAAACGTGCCATCTCCCAGAGCGTCCAGACTTACTGACTCAGAGCCACTGAGCCATCTAGCACAGATAACTGGGACCACAAACAAATGTGACATGTGCAGTCAGGTTTTTTTTTTTTTGTCCTTTATACCATAAAAAAATTTCTTCTTAAAATTCACATCATTTGTGCAACTTCAATGGAAAGGAAAACCTCAAGTGAAGCTAACTGCGACATCTGTTAGATGCATGAGATGCAGAGAGAAGAGCTTCACAGCCAGAGCAGTCATGGTCCCAGTTTGAAGGCATATTGAGAAACACACTTGTTTACATTCAGGGCCCAGAAGCACCACACTTTGAATAATCTTGTGGCACTTATTAATGAAATGTAAATCAGGCAAGGAAAAAAGGAAAAAAGGAGAAAACAACAACAAAAAAAGATACTATATAGTACAACAGCAGAGTTTGGAAATAAAAGTTATAGTATCAATATTAAAAAAATCTAAGTAGTGTCCTCACAGATCTCACAGCAATTCACAAAGGTGAATGAACATTTTATAAAACAGATTTTTTGTAGAGAGGAGCAGTGACTCACAATTTGGTGAAAGATCAAGAAATAGACCCTGACTCTTCAGTGTGATGCTCAGTTCAGTCATGGCCACTACTTCACATGAAGTATGCCAGGAAAAAACATGACACTAAATAATGGCAAATGGCATTATGGACTGCCACGATTTTATTCCCAAAGTGTACTCATATTCACTGAATACCAGATCATTGCTGTAACAAGCCAGAACTGCGACTATGGCAGATAGCACAGATGGAAATTTCCATAAATGCTAGGCATTCCCATTTCTCTTAAACAAAACCCAACAAAAACAATTCTATCTTGTTGCAGATAGCTTATTTATTTTTTTTTATTTTCCAGTCAGAACCAAGTGCCCTGGTAACTGTCCAAGGCCATAAAATGACAGTTTTGCAGAAAACGCAATGAATCTGCAGCGGGTATTGAGGCGGCAATGACCTAGACTTAAAAAGTTGCCAACCTTCAGAGCCACACTGCAGCACCATGGTACTATGCTGCTGAGATGTAAGGGGTATGATGGATGGGGAGGACAACAGCATCACTTCTACCTGAGGTACTGACAAAAACCCCTAGCTGCAAACATGCTGCAAGCCAGTACGGAACAATCAGGAAAGCAACTTCAGACTATTTCTGGTTTTAAGCTCTCACACTGTATTTTCTCTCCTTTAAAAAGAGTTTAAATGACATAAATATTTCATACAACTAAGTAAAGGAAACCCTTGAATATGGTTTTTCTACCTAAAACCTGTAAGGATAAAAGATGATAGAAATAACCAATGAACTGGAGCAAAAACTTGCCTAGGGCTAGACAATCTGTAACGCTTCAGAAGAAAACAAGCGTTTCTTTATAATTTACCTAAGCCAAACAGATAATGCCACAGAGCAGGGAAAAGGCAAAAAACACCCCCCGGACCTGCCCAGGTAGTCTGATTAGTTTCTGCATCATCACAGTGAGAAAACGAAGAGCATTAACAAGGACAAGCTCTCGCAGTTGCTGTTGAGGCCCAACAGACCAGCCAAGGCACGTGTGTGAATACAAACTCTTCTGAGTTCCAATAATATAAGGAAATTCTTAACTGGAGAAAACTATTAACAATATTTTTTTTCCTTTGGGAAAAAAATAATCATTTAGCCTTAATAAAACTTAAATTTATAATGATCATTCGGACATATACATATGATCACATCATAATGATCATTCTGACAATGCTGCACAGGATATTCTTTAGGGATACTTTTTACCTGCATAGAAAATTAGTTTTTACTTTTTTAAAAGAAAAACTCAGTAAGATAAGGCAGACTCATAAATAGTCTGTTTACCTTGCTTCCTAAAAAGAGCTGTGCACAACATTATGAGATCTAGCAGATCACTCACTTGCAATCCTGCCCTTTGATCTATTTTGCACATTATTTAAGCACAGGAAAACACCTAGAAGAATAAACTTTACCAAACCTTTACTAAACCTCTCCAGAATGTATTCACACCAAACAAAAAAAAAGATATACCTGAAAAACATTACACTGCTTCTATAGTTACAAAAGCCCACTAACAGTGGTGGTTATCCTTCTGCTGAGCACAGCTTGAGGAAGAAAACGGCGTATATCATCCCTGTATTACTGAATCTACCAATTCTGCAACTCCAATTTACTTAAAACTCTCTCTCTTGGACTGCTGCAACCTCTGGCTCCAAAGATCTTTGCACTGAATTCCTGAGGCAGTAAAAACCGCAATTGCCAAAAAATACCTCAATTTCAGTTTAGCAAAGTAACTTGTGGATAGCAAAATACAAAACAGTATTAGGAAGGATATGAAAGACCTTACTAAAAAGTAGCGAAAGACAAACAAAACACTGTAGTGTGAGGAGCAGTTACTCCATGAGAGAATTAGGGGAGCGTAGCCAGTGAGAGGTCAGCCACAGTACAGGAGATAACACACACTGCAGAGAAGCCAGATGAGGACTCTTCATCAGTCTCAACTCCCCCTACAAGATCCTTAAGAGTTATGAAATAAAGACTTGAGAGACTTAAGTTTAAAAATAAAAAACTATGAGCCATTAGAAAAAATAAGATACTAAAAATAAGTGAGAAATTAAGAGCAACAGCACAGTAGGGCTGGACTGTGTAAAGCCAAGAACAGCAGAGAAACTTGAGAACCACGTGGCTGAGCTACACATAAAATTACGTTGCCCTTCACCATCAGAGCCAGTACAGCAAGGAGCTAAGCACAGTATGAGTGGGACAGGGTTTTATCATGGGTTCTGTGAAGGAAACTTGCTCTTCTTTCTACCCAACAATGAAATAAAGGGCAAAAGAGAAATGGCACAATTTTATTTGAACTTTTTAAGAAGTCCTCTCAAATTACTAAGTGCGAGACATCCAAATGGTGCAAAAGAATACGCAAGGCAACCAGCAGATTACATGCTTTCAGTGTAAGAAAATCAATGGTGTGATTCACTGAATATTGTGTTATGTTCTATTTATGACATCTCAGGAAGAAACACAGAATAAAACAACCACAAAAATATTTTAAGTGTTGAAAAGCTTTCCATATTAAGTGAAACAAAAAAGTTAGGATGGTTTAGTTCAGAACGGAGACAAATAAAAGAATATTATATTAAATGACCCATCACATAAGGAAGGTAGACTGGGTGTTCCCGTTTAGTGTCTATCTCAAAAAAAGGGCAACAAACTCAATGCGGCATATTTATATGAGTAAAAAGAAAATTATTCCATATAAAGTACTTCCTGAAACATGCTGGCACTGAGATCAAGAGGTCAGCTAGACTCAGAAGACAATTAAACGTTTCTTCATAGGATGAGACATTGACAATTGTATTAGGTGGGGTAAACACAACGCTTCCAATTGCAGTGCTTAAACAAAGCATTAACTATCTGAGTTGAGAAGAGAATTTGCCCATTAGTAGATTATTCCTGTTGTCCATTTTGGAAGGTTCGGCATTTTGGAAGGTTCGGCAGCGCCAAGGCCAGGGCCGCTGCCGCAGCACCGGTGCCAGAGCACAGCCAGCCCTGTGTCGCTGCAGAACGCTGCCCGGCGCTACGCTGCGTGCAAGGTACTCGCACGAATCCTGCGCCAGTCACCAGCCTCTTCACGCTCACAGATCCCGTTCTCCCACTTCACCAGATCTGATGCACTGAAGAACCACAGAGTCCAAGACACTGCCTTAAAGATTCCTGGTCCGTACTCTTCCACCCAACCTGCACTGCGTATCCCTTCCACCTCTGTACAGCATGTCCCCTTTGTTCAGGATTTTAACTCTGTAAGCCTTCCTTTGGCAAGGCCCTTCTCTTCGCAAAATTAATCTCTTTGATAACAACATGGTTCTGTTTTTTCCCTTCTTATCAGATCCTACTCTCTACTTTCAGTGGTTTTAGTTTCATATGGTGAAATAATTAAATGTTGAAATAATACTAGCATTCCATTATCTCCCAGTGGCAAGGCCTTTCTCTTCTCCTCCCATGCTTTCTTTTGTCACTCTTGTATCTCAGCCCTGAAACATTCCTTCTGTTCATTTCTACCTTTTATGACAACACCATCACGTTTGATATCGGACAACTGGGAGCTCAGGCTATCAACTCAGGAAGCCAAGTGACTCGGGCCAAGTGACTGTGTTACACTAGCACACGTCTTGCAATGATCCATACAAATCCATAACAATGCATAATTAAGATGGTTGTAATTACAAAGGTAAGGAAGCCAGATGGAAGTTGAGAAAAGATTAGTACTGTTTGAATGTTGTCACACTACAAGATGGAAAAATCAGAATAAGAGGACAAAGAAATGATATAAAAGGGATTTTTCTCTACAACTCACCTAAACAATTTAACTTATGAAGACACACACATTACTAGTTTATGTTGGAAAATATAAATAAAAATAAGCCACATACTGATAACTCATTTGCTACTTGGTGGAGCAAGTGCCTGGAAAGGGCTTGCAGCTTTTCAAAATCCCCATCGGTTTCCCATTCCACAGCAACCATCTCCTCCCACTGCCTTCTGCTTGGTGCGGTCATTGTGCCTTGTTCCTTGCATCTACGATCAAAGACACTCTAATTTGAGGATCTCTTTGATAATCTTGAGAAACTAGCTACAGGTAATTTTTTGGCCATCAAAGCTAGTTCAAGCAGCTTAGTCTCACTCAGACTACCCCTCTAATTAGTATGTCATTTATTCATCCCAATAAGCTGCTTTACCAGGCATAATAAATGGAAAAAATTTTAATCTGTAGTCATAAGCCACAGCAATGAAATGAGTGATGAGCTATAAATCAGAAGGTTAAAGATATTATTGGTTACTAGTATTAAAGTTAAAAAGAAAACAATAATGCTTTAGAACAGATATTCTCAGGTAGTCCTTATGCTTTGCCTAGAATCTATCCCCATGAAATGGGAAGCCACCACTGATGAGAATGCTGTTAAGGATAAAAAGCACCATCATACATGAAATCTTATTCACAAAAGGAATTAGCAGATACTGAAATTATATGCTTTTAGCATTCATAGTAATTAAAAAAAGGATCCTTCCTGCCAGCCCAGGGTGCCCACGAAGTTCTTCCACTTATGACAGCCACGCTGTCAGAGTGCTCAGGTACTAATTAAGAGGTTGCTGATCATGCTTGAAAATAACTAGCTTGAAATCCAGCCAGTGCTCGTTCATGGGTCAGGACACAGTACGAAGCCAGACCTGAAGCACTGTAAACAAGCTTTAGCAAAGGAAAGGGAAAGAAAATGAACACAAACGTTTGTTTTCAGAAACGGTACTCTTAAATTCTTTCTTTAGATCTTCACTGATATAAATGTTTTCCTAAAGGTGTTGATTGCCAAACATAAATTTTGCTACTTGTGCTTGACAGAATCCTAAAAATACAAAGCTTTTTTTCTATCCAGAAAAAACACAACGTGAATTTTCCAGTCTTGTACTGCCAAGATGACTCAATACTAATCTACAGGGATCTGAAGGTAAAAGCAGAATTGTGCTCATCTGAATTCTTTACCTGTCCAACAAGGGTTTTCTGACAGTGTACTTCATCGGCACACAGGACCGCTACCCGTCCACCATTGTGCAGGAACAGATTTCACAGAAACCACACCGAGCGCAGGGCAATTACATTCTGTCACTGCCAGCCCGAGTCAAACGTGAAAGGCTGCTATTATCTGCCCTCATGGAGGGTCTTTAGGGAGGTTTCATTCCTGCCATATGCAACACTATGTCAGTTTGAACTAAATTGTTAACAATATGAAGAACCAGTCTAAGAGAAACAGAGAGACCAAGACCTACGCGCCCATCCACGTAAGCAGCATCAAGTTGCAAGGCAGTAGCGATGTTCTTCCCACTGCGGTCCTGGGCTCAGTCTCTACAGACAGGTCAGGAGACAATATCAATACTCCATCAAATGAGGAAAATTGCTCAGGAATCTGAATCATGCTTCCCCAGTACTGCTTCATCACCGCTGGGCACAAGCAGGTGATGTGTATGTCAGGCCTCCCAAGTGTGGTCCTCAGAAGAGACTACATGCTCTCAATAGCACTTAATCTTGCAATTTATACAGGAAAAAAAAAATAAATCTATACAGTGGATTTCAAGGTTACGGGCTCAAATTTGGCTTAATAACACATGGTGGCGTACGTTATGGTTATATAAACAGTATATGAGATCCCAGCTGTTAGTCAAATGGTGAACTGTGACAGTAAATGCAACAGCTATGCAACACAGTGCTACTCATTTCTTTTGCCCCCATACTTAAGTGTTACTATTGGTTCTACTTTGCCTTTTTTTCTAATAAAAACATGAGCAAATTGAGCTCTCAAGTGTTCTCTGTAAAACACCTCTGCTCAAACCTTTCATCACTAGTGACTTTTGTAAATTATTATTAGCACCCCTGGACTGCTGCTCTCCAAAAGGCAACACAGCATTCCTGGAGCTTCATACCGGTGACAAGCACAACAGAAATAAACCCCTCCTACTCTTGAAATAGATTCCTCCGCATGTGGAATCCAGGCACTGACCTTTTAAGTCGAGGCTGCTCGCCAGAACTCATGATAACGAGGTGGTCATGACTTCCACAAGCTTCTGAGGATCTTCACTTCTCTCCCTGGAATCAGGCAAGCCTGGACTAAACTCTTTATTCCCAGTTTACGATTGCACATAATAAATACAAATTACTTGCTCAAGCCTTTTTTCAATGCAATCAGTGACTTTCTCTGCTTTCAAATTTCCTGCTCTCTCTATTTGCATTTTCTTTCAGACTATACATAAAACCACCTTGACTAATTTTAGGACAAAGATTAATACACAGCATCCCATGCCAAGCTGGTAACAATCTCCTACTTATAATCAGTTTCAGACCTACCACTTATAGCCAGGCCTAATCCACATAAAATACGCTTAATAACAACATGGAGAAAACACAATTAAATTAAAACACACTATATTTAAAAGTTAATTTAGCCTTTTGTATTCTTGTTAACAAAGATACCCATTCATAGCTCATTATAATTCAGCATCTGGAAAGATGACATACAGAGGTATAAGGAAGAGGACACATGGTTTTGCAAACACAATGAATTTGTGTTTTATTTTAAAGCTATCTTAAAAAGCAAACCTTTTGGTTTGCAAGAGTATCGGGCAGTTATTCAACAGAAAAAAAACAGTCTAAGTAATTTACATAAAGATTCAAGCTTTAATTTTTAAGATTTCCACAGAGATTTGCAGAAACATTTTTTTTTGCATAACCAGAAAATTAATCACTACTAACTTCACCTTCTATGGCTGTTTTAAGTACCCCCTACTCAAATCATTTTTCATGTAAAAATCACTCAGAAGTGTCAGCTTTTGAAAGCCAGCTGTTTCAAAAAGCCTCTTGTTGAAACCAAGTATGTTAACAGTGATCCCAAAGCCTTAATTTTGATAGAAATTGCAGTATGTCAAACCCAATAAAAGGAGCAGAATGATGTTTGGATGCCAGAATGCAGTGCATTAAAAAAATTATGAAATTCAATAATAGGATATTTATCAGCTGCTTATCACATCTGTACACAGTTGCAGGACTTGGCCCTGTGCTGCTTCATACGAGTACGCTGAGAAACCGAAGCAGATTTGCTCTGCACTGTGCAGGTTCTCAAAATACATATTAATACAAAAAGGGTTGCTAAAGAAAAGTATTTTTCCTCCTTTTTTTTCTTTCTGTAGAGAGTAAAATAATTTCCTTACTTTCATACGGTATCGCATTCAGGAAGAGTAAAGAGAAAAGTGGAAACACACAAAAAAGCTAAGGGCATTTCTCAGAACACACTGCTTCTAATGAGCAGCTTGACAAAACCTCTCATTTATGTTCACCTCCAGTTCTGCCAAAGCAAGACATCGCCTTACAAAACACAGCAGTGTTCAGCGGGCACCGCTGCGGCAGGGCCGACCCGCGCGGCTTGGACCCTCCGGGTTTCTCGGCCGGTGTCAGGAAGCAGGTGCACGGCCAGTTACACTCGCACCATTTTACTGGGGCTCCTGCTTCGCTCCAGTTGCCTGCTGTTCTGCTGCCAACCCCACGGTATTTTGCCAAATGCAATTCAGTACCAACATACCGTACTGCTGTTCCAGCAGAGAGCTCTTCCAAGTCTGATATAATTCAACGTGATTAACAAAAGGACGGTTTCATAAGGCTAATTAGCATTGTGTAGTCAGAAGATAGACTGCAGGCCTGTATCTCTAATGTCCTATGTTAAATTTGTTCTCTAGATGTAAAAGACTGGTACATTAACCATGTCTTATTTTCACATTTTTCTTTCCAGAGAAGTCTGGATGAATCGTAACGCGCCACCATAGCCTGAAACACTCAGCAGATAATTTTGCTTGAATCTCAAGGAAGACAAACGAGATGAGATCTTCAATCACTGCCTTGGGACGTGTGGGTGATGTATTACATTTCACAAGTAACAGCATTTGGAAGAATTCAGTTTTCACTCTTCAGCCACTCTTTTAATTACATGCTAAAACTTGGGAGAAGTAAGAACCGCAAAGGAAAAGAGAAGAGAGACTTCACGGAGATAATGAGATGGTTGCTTGCTGAAATTAGGCAACACCATCGTTAATGTCTGCAGTGGTGAGCTGAAGAAGGAAAAAAGCAAATTCCTCATACTGCTCACGCATTCCCAGCAATGGAGCCGTTCTGTAGTAACTGGTTTTAAGTAAGATACGAAGCTCTAGCAGCAAGTTCACTACCTGACTGAGGGGTTTTATTTTATAGGGTGTGAAGGAAGAACTAGTTTGAGACTATGGAGAAGTAATAAAATAAATTCTGCCTCAAATCTCTGTAATCCTTTAATATACCATGATCCATAGACAAATTAAAGTCTCAAAAGGTCCCTGGAATCTTACCTGCATGGTATGCCTATTCATTTCCTGGTGCACACTGTATTTTTACACTCTAAAAATAAAGCATAAGGAAAGAAATTAAGAAGAGCTGTCAAACTAATTTTTTTAAAGTTCAATTTCAATCTTCCCTATGAAGAAAGTGATTAAAAAACTCTTAGTTATTATTGTTCAAGGATTGTAATTTTTTTAAGCTGTTTGGATGGATTTGATGTTATCCCACAACAATATGGACAATACCTTTGTTTTCTTGTAGATGCAACCATTGGATTGTTACACCAAGGTTCAGCATTGCTGCTACCACCAGACACACTCAAACAGATCTGGGTGAGTACAGACTTTTCTTACAACGGTAACCAAGTTGTGAATCTTACATGTTCAAAGGTTAAGCGTCAGGTGGCTGCCTTAAAAGTTTTGCAAATGCAACTAAAGCACAACTTTTTTATTATTTTCCTTCAGTATTATTATTGTAATATATAGGGATACATGTAACACTGCAAGCACACAACTTCATTCGAAATGCGAGCTGCTCGTTGGTATTGTCGCTTTCAGTTCTCTTTTTCTCATCATGAAAATGATTCTAAAAATTGCTGTGCCCAAAACATTTGAGAAAGAGACTGAAACCACTACCTGAGAGTTAAGCGTAGTAGTTGAGGGGTTAAAGTCACATAAATAGTGCCTTCTTTAAAAATACACCTGTATAGTTTGCATATTGTAGTAGCAGAGAAATCTGACATATTTATAAACACACACACAAAAAGGAAGAAATTCACAGGTAGGATGTATGTTGGTATATGTCTGAGATCTTCAGATTGAGATCTACATAAGACATACACATCACAGGCAGAAAGCTAAAATAAGTGTGACCAGATAAAAGAGGATTTAAAACTGAGAAGATACCATTATAAAAAAAAAGTGTATTAGTAATGAAACCCAGGAAAAATTCATTTAGACAGCCAGCTTATCCCAGTGAAAGATGTAAACCTAGCGACTGTTTAAAACATCTCTCCAGCAACGAGTCCCTCAGAATACAGCTAGCAACAATGCACTAAAACACAGCCAGACACTTCTGGAGACCACTGGAGCTGATGCCATGTGAGATTGTCTGGCTTTGCCCGCAGCAATGGTGTTTGGAACAATTCCCCCTGCTGCCTTTGCAGTGGGTCTGCTGTACCAACACAAACACTGGGATCCTTTCACCACCACGCCGTCTGAACTGTTCAAAGCAAAAATTTCAGCCCATGGTGAATGTCAGCAGCGATGGCTGCTTGCTCTAGCACTTCGGCTGGTACGGGGGGCTGAAGGAGGTTCTTGTTTTGCGCAGTATTTATCGAAATACATGCATTCATGTAGACCTACACATCATTTTAAAAGTTCCAATAAATAACTTCCAACACAGAAAATACAGTGCTTTAAATAAGCACTGTAAATCTTCAATTATATAGCATGCGGTTTATGGCAATCTTTTTTTTTAATTTTAAAGAGGAGGAGGAGAGGTTATAATATATAATATTATGAGCAAAGAACTTCCAAATCCAGTTCTAAAATTATCTTCAGCTTTGATACATCAAATTCTATCTCCTCCTCCCTTTTGCCTATTTCTAAAGTCTTTCTTCTTTCTCCTCTCCTTACACTACTCATGTGCTTAATCTGATCAGAATTCTTTAAGGATGTCAAGGGGATAAATACTGCTATTAACAGCTACTAGTTTCCATTTGCTTTTTAGAAATGGTGCATTACACTTGGAGGCATTATACACGCTATCAGCTATTCACGGGATGCGCTACTGCTGAGAGACAACACGCAGAGGAAGAAGTGGAGACTGAAACATTTTTTGCATTAACAGGAGGATCCTCCAAGTGCTTTGCAAAGTGTGCTCCAGGGCCATTCAATTGTTCTGCTGTGTTAGTATTTCAAGCAAAAGACATTTAACTCTCTTTCTTCCAGGACCAAAGCATAAATGCAGGGAACTGGGTATGAGTTCTACTTAGCAATTTTCTGTAAACATAAAAGATGCATAAAAAATTGTATTCTTATTGAATGTGACATACAAGAGTTTTATCAGAAAAGCAGGGAACACAGCAATGATCCCAGTGTTCTGCCATCACCAACTGCAGCCCTACAGCCCCAAGGAGCCTACAGTTCCTATCAATCCGCAATCAAATTCCTAAGGAACAAGTGCAGCTTCACAGAAATTATGGGTACTTTATTATGTGCATTCAGAAAGAGACAGCCATGAAGCACTGCCTTGCTAAATGTTATAAAAGTTCTTATAAATATTCATGTGCAGCATTTGTACTCCGAGCATTTAATCATTTCTTTACAAAAAAAAAAAAAAGGAATGAGGGAAGGGGAGAGGAAGAAATTACTGTTTCTTCAGTTCCAAAGACTTCAAGGCATCAGAAAAAGACAAAATTGTGCAAGTGCTTTACAAATTAGAGAGCACTAAAGAAAATAATGTTTTTCAGGTAGATTTTTTTTTTTTTTAAATTACATCAGAAGTTTTGAAGCAGTTTGCAGGTACTAATGATTTTTTTTTTGATAATCTGAATTACTGGAATTTCAATTGTGATCACTTGAATGCCCATGTCAGTAGTTTTTGAAAAACAATATTGATCTGTTGTTTCTGACATTTGTAGGAAGACAGATTCAGTTTGCTGTACTTCTCTGCATTTTCAAAACTCCATTGTCAAAAATTAACTTAATGTCACAGCACCAGATACATCTGGCTGCTTTGCAATGGCAGGGCATTGTGCGACTCAGCCTCAATCCATCAATACACAGCTGTTGTGAGCTAAAATAGCAAGACTGAAAATCCCACCATCACCCCTTGAAAGCACTGCTTTTCTAACTGTATTCTCTGGCATGTGGGCTCTTGATTAAGCCTCTCTGACTTAAAGTTTGTCAATACTACTGTGAATTAATATAGATTGCTGTAATACATGCTGACAATACAAAAGCCTGTTCACAAGTGGCTTGTGCACAAAACAGAAAAGATATTGCAAAATAGCTTTCAAATGAAATTATAAACCTAACATAAAAGCTAAAAGATGTAGAGTAATAACATCTGAACTCCTCAGAAGTCACCCAGGCAGAGACAGCAGTGAAGAACCAGCTCAGACCTCCTACCTGCTGTGATCCTGCCTCCAAGCCAGACCAAGATAACTGACTCTCTGCCTCCGACATTCTTTTACCTTCCCTTTCACACCAGGAACATCACTTCTTGTCTGAGAAACACGTCACACTACAGCTTTGGGTGCGAGTAGCTTTGCAGTATCTTTTCAGATACTACACTGGACATACCTCCCCTTTCAGGATGCTATAGCCAGAGGAAGAAAAAGGAATTTAAGGAGAGACTTACTAATGCAGACCCAACTCCTTTACACATACCTTAGTTGAAGTACACCTAGTGTTGGCTGAACAGGGCGGTAAAGCAACACTAGCAGTGGAAGAGGCTTATTGCTATGGTACTTCTGGTCCCCTCTTACATCAGGCAAGTTAGACTGCTGTCAGCTCTACCTGACTCTGCTCTCAGGTGTATCAGACACGTCTCAGTGGAGTTATTCCAGACACATACCATGTTTAGAAATACAAAGCAAAATGAAAAGTGGTGCTGCCTTTTACTTCCCTCAGGAAAACTGCCTCTTGCAAATGGTTTTATCATTTTCAATATATCCTGTTTGATTTGCTTTACCATCTTGACTGGAACAATAGCCAAGACATAATAGAAGAAGATTTTTCCACAGGCTGGTTCTAATTACATTAAATCTCAAGTGAGATAGGACATTTAAATAAGAAACAACAACTGCAGAGTCTGAGATAATAACATACCAAGATACTAGGCTTTTTGGGAGCACTATTAAAATGACGCATTAAACATTATCGTGTACTCCAATCATGTTTCAACATGAAAGCCATTTCTTCTGTAGCACACTGGTGCAGAAAGAGGGCTGGTAGTTCCTGCAGTCAATGTTCAACTCTGAACAATTACAAAACATTATCTCTCATGCTAGAAGTTACATTCTACAGCGTGATTTACTTGTGTATGGCGAGAGCTGAAACAGTTATGTACATACAGATTTGGATATCAGTTAACTTCTCTGTTCAGCTGTTTCTCCATAGTCATCATAGTAAAGTTTCAAGGAAATTATCTAGATACTGAGGATTAAGAGACTTACTTTCAGTCAATAAAAAGAATTTGTGATTCTAAATTCTATGCTTGGAGAATATAAATTTTCACAGCAGCAGTTCAGTAAGTAAAGCGTTATTGTCTAAAAAGCAAAACATATTAATTCTCTATTAAAAATGTAATCAAATGCACAAAATAAAATGTAAAGTTTATTTCAGCACATAAAATAAAATTTATTTTCTTGTGTGTATATTCTACACTTCAGACTTGCAACACTAAAAGCGCTCTTATGCACAAATTACCTCTGTTTGTCTAGGGAACAATGCCGAGGCACTGAAGAATGATTGAGCACATGCAGAAAGTGGAGTGGTAACACCCGACCACATTGCAAAAACATTTCCTAAATGTAGCTAGAGCTATCTGCACAGCCACTGCTCGAGATGCCTGTCTGAATAGATCTAAATCTGAAAAGAAAATGCAGATGGATATGAAGGTAATTAGTGAAAGACAAATGCAAATATTACTACCTAAGAAAATATTCCATTTGCATTTCATAAGGAAGAAGGAATTTAACTTCTACATCTTTTTCTGTTAACTATTGTTTTTATTTGCTTCCTTCAGGCCCTTATGTTTCTAAGACATTGGTAAACTTGAATTAGTTGAAGATGCTCACTTTTGTGTACCCTCACTACTTCTCTGGTACGGGCTCTGCTGTTCTCGACACCTCTGAACAGACTCAGCTTTCAAACCGCAGCAAGCCAACCTGCGAACGGGGAGAAGAGCTGCTTTCTGCCAGCTCAGCAGTAGACTGTGCTCATGAAGATAAGCAATAGGCACCGAGCGTTCAGCCACAGCAGGGACAACACTGCGTGGCCGGGAGCAGCAGTGAGGTGGCTGCTGTAGCTCTGTTACTCTCTGCACCCTAAGAAGCAGCAGTCGGTAGCAAGTTTTATGTCGGCAGCGTGGCAAGACACAGTGCTGAAGCTCTTGGGCTCACACTGACTTACTGTGTTGCACAAAAACTTTCCATTCTGCTCAAGTATAGCTTCAAGAGAATACTCCACTCATTTAAAATTGCCAAGCAGTCTGTCACAGCCTCTCCTGCGAGGGCCACATTAGCACCGTTCCTCTGTCCGGCAGATTCCCCAGGGGCCAAGTGTTTTCCTTGGGAACCCTGAGTGGCTCAGCTAAATCACAAAAGACATGACCTTGTTTTACCTGTTCTCAAGGTACAGACTACTGAACTTCACATGTGGCTATGGACCTATTTTATCAATTTGCAGATGCTCGTAAAAGAACCATGTTAATCATAGAATCATAGAATAGTTAGAGTTGGAAGGGACCTTCAACGGTCATCTAGTCCAACCCCCCTGCAAGAAGCAGGGACATCCCTGACTAGATCAGGTTGCTCAGAGCCTCATCCAGCCTGGCCTTGAACGATTCCAGGGATGGGGCATCCACCACCTCTCTGGGCAACCTGTTCCAGTGCTCTACAACTCTCATTGTAAAAAATTTTTTTCTAATATCTAATCTAAACCTACCTCCTTCTAATTTAAACCCATTACCCCTTGTTCTATCACAACAGGCCCTACTGAACAGCTTCTCCCCATCTTTCCTGTAGGCCCCCTTGAGGTATTGGAAGACCGCTATCAGGTCTCCCCGGAGCCTCCTCTTCTCCAGGCTGAACAGCCCCAACTCTTTCAGCCTGTCCTCATAGGAGAGGTGCTCCAGCCCTCTGATCATCTTTGTGGCCCTCCTCTGGACCCTTTCCAACTGGTCCATGTCCTTCTTGTGTTGGGGACTCCAGAACTGGACACAGTACTCCAGGTGGGGTCTCACCAGGGCAGAGTAGAGGGGCAGAATCACCTCCCTCGACCTGCTGGCCACGCTCCTCTTGATGCAGCCCAGGATGCGGTTGGCCTTCTGGGCCGCAAGGGCGCATTGCCCACTCATGTTGAACCTCTCGTCTACCAACACTCCCAGGTCTTTCTCCTCAGGGCTGCTCTTGATCCAATCCCCGCCCAGCCTGTATTTGTGCTTGGGATTGCCACGACCCAGATGCAGGACCTTGCACTTGGCCTGGTTGAACTTCATGAGGTTGGCACGGGCCCACCTCTCCAGCCTGTCCAGGTCCCTCTGGATGGCATCCCTCCCTTCCAGCGAGTCGACGGCACCACACAGCTTGGTGTCATCGGCGAACTTGCTGAGGATGCACTCTATCCCACTGTCCATGTCGCCGACAAAGATGTTGATAATATTTTAATTGCCCCTGTCTCTTTTCATTTTTATTTTTATTTTTTTCACAGTTCCTGGCATATACCTTCCACACTGGATACCACTGAAATACCATTGTGCAATTGTACATGCAAACTAAACAAAAGGCTATTTCTTCCCCAAAGAGAGTAACAATTTGAAAACTTGCTAATCTTGATTGTGAGTTGAAATAAAGGCCGGTAACAACAGCCTGCACAGAACACCGGTCACGATGACCCAAGTACTGAAGAGAGAGAGCAAGATGAGGAGTGTTTCCTGGAGCTAGGACATCCAAAAAAGTGAATACCAGTACTGCAGTGCTAGTAATTCAGCAACATAAGGACAAAAAAAAAAAAAAGAAAAAAAAAAACGGAGATGAACAAATTGAATGTGATATATCACACTTTTAGCACTGTATCCCATAGCTACTGAATTACTGAATCTTCATTGACTGTTTTCTGTCACATGCACTCCTCATTTGCTATCCAAGTTTCTTCCTACACAGGCTGGTGGTCTCTCATTAAGAACAAGATTTACAGAGCACAGATTTCAGATTTTATAGAACCCACTGTGCTTTCTAAAGATCCACCTTTTCTTCTAATCAATGGAAATAACACTTTTTGGCTATGAGTCCTGGTGGTTACCCACCCCGTCTCTGCTCCCCCCATGCTCCCCCTTTTTTTGAGACTTGCAATGCATATTTCTCAGTCAGATCGCTAAGGATGTTAAGAGTTACCCGTACCACCTCTCCCATCGTTTGCCCCCTTTAATTCTTTGAGATACAAGTACTTTTATGTTACAGGAAATGAGGACAACAGAAAGCTGCGGATCCTATGAATGTAAAAATTGTCTTGAAGGCATGGAACAATTCAGCCCTAATTACAGCCAGCTGGAGTCTGCTCTCTTCGCAGTGATACTTAGATAATTAACCAAATACTGACGGATGCAAGACTCAAGTATGTCACCACCATTCAGATATTTAAGGTTAATTTTTGTATCCATCACGGAAATCAAGCTTAATGGATATTATCAGCTAAGGTTTAAAAATCAGTGACAAAGACATACCATGAGGCAAGGATTATTTGTTGTTCAGTAAGCTTGGTGCTGTCCTTCTTTAGCTGCAGAAGAAATGTCTTTTTCATTAAAAAGGCAAATTAATAAATTTTGATTAATTTAATGTCCCTTTAATACCCGTGAATTCACCCAGTCTAAGCCCTAAACTTAAATATATTAATCCACAACACTGATGTAATAAAATAAACCCCAAAATGTTCCAATAGGCATTACTGCAGTAATACACATTTATTTCTCACGGTATGCCATCTTTAAATCTGTGGGTTTGTTTCTTCCTAAACAAGCTTTATATGGATGTTGAAACCAAACAGCACTATGCCAAAAGTCAAATATACTGATGTGACTGCCAATACACATACTATTACAAAAGAGGATGGCAGAGACAGCGCTCAAGAAGTCTGAAATGTTTGGAAGACAAAAATGCTAACGTGTCCCTTCTGCTTGTAATGAAATAAGTTTTTAAATTGTTAGGTACCTGAATTGCATTTGCAGCAAAAAGCAAAGCTGACAGAGGAAGTCAATACAAACAAGAGAAAGCTGTCTTCCCCAATTCTATTTTCAGCAGCCCTTTCCCTGAAAATATGAATTTTTAGACAGATTCAATCCCTCTGACTTGTTATACAGCTAGTTAGTGCTGCATGGATCAGGAGGAAATATTTTGTCACTGCTTTTTATCAAGTGGTAGCTCCTGCAACTATTATTTCTAGTTATTAACTCAAGAAATCTACTGTGAAAAAATTTGAAATATTTTAACCTGGTAAAGATATTTGTAAAAACAGCAATACACCCTAAAAATTTCTGCTAACAACATAGTGCAATGAGAAACGTAACGAATCAATAATTGTTAGATCTTGGGTAGGGCTACAAAGAAGAAAAACATCACGCATCCCAGTAGCATACTTACAGCGCTCTAAAAAAAACTGGGTGGGGAGGCAAGAATCTAAAGAATCTGGAATAGGGATTCTTTTCATTTTGTATTTTATTTGGCCTTACACCTTCTTATCTAGCATTGAAAAAGAAACAATCCCAATTATGTTTGCACACTGCCTAACACACTCCTTCAGTTGGGAAAGCCTAAATTTTGTTAAATATCTTTGGAATGCCACTGTAATGCAAATCACAAAGCGCCACCACAACAGGCAAGTTAAAGTGTAACCTACAGTTCTGCTCTGGAGAATATACAGAATTTTTATTGCCCAAAATGGAAAGTAATGGAATAAAACCAAATGCTTTGCAAAAAAAATAGGTTAACTCAAATAAAGAATGACATAGAAGGCAGCTGAAAAAGAGAGCAAGCCAGGTATTTTTGGAATTATTTTGAAGTCCATTAAAACCCCTACATATTCACCTGTGAGGCATTTTTGCTCAAAAAATATATATATGCTAATATTCGTATTAAAGATTGTGATGATTGGGCTGAAAAAAAATCCTGCT
The DNA here is from genome assembly GCF_036417535.1 of Chlamydotis macqueenii. Classification (NCBI taxonomy): domain Eukaryota; kingdom Metazoa; phylum Chordata; class Aves; order Otidiformes; family Otididae; genus Chlamydotis; species Chlamydotis macqueenii. The sequence continues at coordinate 17,445,958 of NC_141567.1, read as the reverse complement.
TTGTAAGAACGAAGGAAGAAAGACTATGCGTCATCAGCAATTGTTTCTGAAAGCATTTTCAGAGTTATACTGAAAAGAGTTAAAGGAAAATCATCTTTGAAAGGAAAAGCTGCATTCTGGATAAGTTGCTAAGAAACCCTTTGAATGTGAGAAGCCTCCAAGTATTAATTGGTGGTAAAAGGTGAGAGAAGAGATGTTGCTGAAGAACCCACCACACGAGGCGGATGCTGTAGTGTACAGGGGGAATCTGACTCTGCCTGGGACCTGGGGGCAGTGGGACCACCTGCGCTCGACGAACACCAGCAGCTTCCAGCGTTTCAAACACGCAGCGAGGTGATGGCGTTAAGGAAACAGCCACGCTGTAAGGAGTGAAGATATCCTCTCTTAACATAGCATGCAGCACTGCTATCTCTCTTCTGTTTCTCAGGTATATTTATAGATGTGGCCGCTTTCGGTTCTCTCGTTCCCTCACTCCGCTCTTAATACTAACAGACAGGCCAGAAGGATGGTATTTACATAATTGCCTATATGCCATTTCCTAATAGGGAGAGCATGGAGCTAATGGAACAGCTTTGATTTACAGGTTGTAACAAAAAAAATAGCACCAGTACTGTAGGCTATAACTTTTGGGTATCTGGACAGCACTTAAAAACGTCTTTTTTTATGGCAACTACATATGTTCCCAGAGAGGTGGTGGATGCCCCGTCCCTGGAAACATTCCAGGCCAGGTTGGACGGGGCTCTGAGCAACCTGATCCGGTTGGAGATGTCCCTGCTCCTGGCAGGGGGCTTGGACTAGATGGGCTTTAAAGGTCCCTTCCAACCCTAACCATTCTGTAATTCTACATATGTAATCTTTTCCAACTCAGCAAGAAAGTTATTCTTACTCATACAAAAGGATTTTTGCTTGCAGCAGGTTCAAGTGCGTTGATTATCTTTTCCAACCCTAGAACCTGATCATTTTCTTGATTAGCAGGATCTGAGACATGTTCAGTTTTTTTTTTTTCTTTTAAAGAATGGGAATGTGTTTCTTGCCAAGACCACATCACATAATAACAGGCTAGAGAAGAATGAAAGGACCCAGCGTGAAAAATACAACCTAATTATCACCAACTGAACAGCTGATAAATGAAATGACAAAGTAAAATACACTAGTGTCACATGATGGAAATTAAGGGAGGATGAATTTGTAACAAACAAATGAAAACTGGAACCTCACCGTAAGCAAGGCCTCTTATCTCCCTGTCACTTGAAAACTCACTTCTCCCACAACAAGCAATCTCCCATCCCATCACAAAAAGAGCTAGAAGATCTGACACCCAGCAGCAGAGTTGTTTTGATGTAAAATACAGGAGCCTGCTCAAAATGAAGAGCAGTACTGGTTTGGAGTTTTACAAATTTATGAGATGATTTTTCCATTTTGCCCGTCCTGCTTATTTGAAGTTTCCAGGGACAGCCATCACACCAGCACGAATTTAACAAACACAAGCATCAGCCTCCTTTTATCAGATGAGCTGACACTATTTTTAACATACCTGTGATAGGACAGATTTCAGAGATAAGAGTAAGTGAAAATGGACACTAACGCAAGCTGGTGAAAAATCTGAATTGCCCTTTGGAACCGTGTATAGGGACGTTTAATAAATATTTTTGTTACTGCTGCCTACTCTGTCAATGTTTCCATTTTGAATCATCATCTTCAGACATTTAAATCTCAACAGAAAAAGCCTGCTTGGACCTGAAAAACTAGCAAGCCATGTCTCAGGGGAAGAACAAAGTCTTTTCTTAAACCCCTCCCAACCCAAACACATACTGAATTAGTATCTTTCACTACTTTTGAGACACAGCTAAAAATCTTGGGGTTTCTTCTGTTCATATGTAATTGAAGTTTAAATGTTACCCTATCTCTTCCTTGGTTTCTCAATGTAACTCTGCAGTTCCTGCAACGCTGATGGGGAAGGCAGCTGGCCGGTTTTGGACAAGAAGCACACAGAACACAGCGTCTGTGCTCCCAACACTTTTTCAAACTGTAAGCACAAAGTAATTGATACAGCAGTTGAAGTTTGGCAAACTGTTCAGGAATGCACAAAGGAAGTGCACTATAGAAATGTAAAAATCATTAAAGGAATATATTTTTTCTTTGTTATTATCTTAAAAACACATTTAAGCCAACAGCCCCTCCCTGCCTTCTGCAGGTACCTAGCTCTATCTACAGCACACATCAATCACACCAGACTCCGCTTCAGCGCCAGTATTTTGTGTTCCTTCCCTGCTCTACATGCCAAGCAAAAGAGAAGAAACAAAGGCTGGTGTTGTTCCTGGGGAGGAAAAAAAAAAAAAAAAAAGTGTTCTCCATGAATTAGTTTTCTTTCATGCACACATCGGCCTGCATTCTATCTGATGGAGTAACCTATGCAAACACCTCTGCAGCGTAATGTCTTTTCAATGGAAAGTGTCCTCACAAAAATGCGTGTGGGTACTGCGTGTGGGAGAGGAGGTTGATAATCGTTTCAAAAAAATTGTCTCAGATGCCAAATCACTGTGTGGCTGGAGAACGTGGCAGGCTGGTGACCAGAGGTGTGTTCAGCTGCCTACAGCTTTCCATTGTTAGGGAGAAGGTGGTGACTTCCTTGTCATTGAATCTTTCCCCTTATTTTGCTCTTCCTTCCTGATGATAAATGCACTTTTTATTATTCTGCCCAATTCAGCATTACTTTTAGAAATGTTATCACTCATTTAGATTTCACTCGGTGAGTCAAGCGGAAAAAATGTGTTCTCAAGCTGAGAGAAAACCCTCCCATTTGAAATCCCTGAGCCAAGAGCACCTCCCATGCAACATCCTCCAGCTGTTCTCAGAGACGGAAAGAGTCTGTTCACGTGGCATCCTCAGTCAGTTCCCACCTAGGCCGCTCTGGAGCACCTCCAGCAGGAAGGAGATCTGCCCAAACCAGCAAACCCTGGCTCTTCCCAGGCCTCCTCCCGCACAGCTCACCCAGCACTTCCTCAAACGACACAAACCTCTTGATTTTCAGCCTACTGAGATCTTCCTGTACCTGCAGAGAAATCTATCACACAGCACTGCTATTCCTGTTCCAGGGCCACTGACTGTCACTTTTATCAGCTAAATAATAGTAATTTGATAATAGCAACAATTACGGGAACCTGTTTCCTCAGCTGAAACCATTGTCCCTGGCAGACTTACAGTTACTGCTGTTTTGACAAAGGCTAGATGCATAAAGAAAAAGTTGCTCTGCCAGGTAGCAACACACAAGATAGCAAACAAAACATCACCTTTCAGTTTTCTAAGAGTTTTTCCTCTAAAATGATGACTGTTGTAAACTATTTGTATCTTCTCCTAACCTGCTGAATGAAGGTGGTATATTGTCCTTAGTTAGAACGAGTAAGAGCTTGTGACTAGTATTGCTTTTTAACTTGTGCTGCTAATATTTCTGGGCTCTAAGTTGTCTTATACAAACCCGAAAGCACGCTGAAGTGCTTCAGCTCCACTGCTTCTGCGAAATAAAGACATGAGAACAGGAACTGTCTTTTCCTCTTGTTCTTGTCAGACATGTCAATGAATTAGAGCTCTGTACTTGCACACGTTCAAAGAGAAAGGGCCACAGAGGAGAACAACAGAGAAAGAACATTTAAGAGAGCACAGTAAATTTGAAAACTTGAAAGAGGAAGAAAAACACATTTCTTACAAGTAATTTTGGAGCTTCATTTGTCACCACTGCAGATGAATGGAATCTGCAAGCCCTCCCATCTCATCAATACAGTAGGAAAAATAAATACAGTAACACAACCAACTCTGGCGACAAACCAGACAACTCAAAAATGGAAAACCAGTTAGGGAAAAACCCCACCAGCCTATTGACCAACTGACGTGTTGGCCAAAGCTCTGAGCTTTTGGCTGGGAGGCTCCTAAGTGCTGGCCTGACTGTGCTCTCATAAGAGACATAAGGAGCCTGAACCTGGATTTCAGATAGGAACTGTTATACAACGCTGAACGTTTTCTAAAATCCTGCCTTTAACCCTCACAGAAATTAGGAGAGAACTATTCTAGGGCACTAGCAGTTCTCCCATTAAAGTTTTAACACAGCCTATGATACATGGGTGGAATAAATACCTTACTTGGACTTGGTAAGGGAGAACAGCTATACTTGTAAGGTTCAGAAATGCAGTACTGATTTTTCTAACAAAAGCCACATAAAAATACTGTCAGACCTGTTCCCTCTCCCTTTCAAGAACAGAGGGCCATATAAGAAACAATCATTATGTTTAAAAATCTGAATTCTTAACGTTTTTGAAATTCTAGCCAAAAACCCACAACACAGATGTCCTTTTTTTTTTTTTTTAATTCATGCCAAACGGAAGACACATGGAGCTATGTCATTTTTGATATATGCAGTTACGTTACTGTTTTCCATCAGTGTAACCAAACTAAGGAAACTATTGTACACAGTTTCAGCGAGGCTTTGAGAAGTGCATGAAGAAGTTTCACTGTCTTCTCTCAAAAGACATCAAATCATCATCCTGGATTAGTAAAGGTGTGGTATTCCCCCATCCTACCCTTCTTAAACCTTCTGTTTTTAGTGACTGCTTACATTTCACCCACTTTTGCAAAGGGACAGAGCCTACAATTGGCTAGCTAGGGTCTTTCTACTCCCACTTTAACAAGCAGCACATTTTTGTATGCCTGACTACTACACTGACCTGGTGAAGACACTGTACAGGTCTTAAGATAAAAGAATTTTAGATGTTTCATACCCAATTGCGAATGGATGAAGAGCAGACAACAGGATAAGCAAGTAAGAACAGTAAAGAAAAAGAAGAAAATGGAAAAAGAAAAGAGATTTTCAAGGAAATGTTGATCGTGAGGAGAAAGGAGCAACCTTCATAGTGTACTACCTAAGTGTGTCTTTTCGTATGTTTCAGAAGTCACACAAATTACTTATCATATAAACAAACGGGGTACCGACATGCTTCTGCAACTTGTTCTGAATTGTAGTTTTGCTAGGCATTTGGTAGGAAGACAATGACTAACAGACTAATAGCAAAATCTAATTTTCTTCTTCAGCGATGAAGAAATGGGACGAACCCGGAAGAAGGCATTTCAACTACCAAGAAAACCATCAGATACTAAAATTCCAATTTCTTGCTAATAAATGAAACTCACAAAATTACAGATTCATCCAATTTTGGCTCTTGTAAGACTGCTCTATTAAACTCTGGTAGTAGTAGACCAATATCCTCTATAATCCACACAAATTATCTTATGATACAGTATTAGGGGAATAAAATATGTCAGAAAAAGTAGTTACCACTTAAGTTTGAGGCATTTCAGCCATCCTAATACCAATGGTTGGCTTTGCAAAACCTTCTGCAGCTACCGGCAATAAATCCCGCTGAAAATTTCAAAATTTCCTACTTCTCCAGACAAATTCGCTTCATCCCCTTCTCTTCATGACTACTGGTCAGGACAGCAACATTTTCTGTAAAAGAAAGACAATTATGTTATTTCAAACAAATTTCAAATGTGATTTATTGTTCATTTTCCTTCTTTAGTGATCTCCTGATCTCTTAAATGCTACAAGAGCCACATATAAAGACACTTGAATTCTTTTTAGAATTCTGGCTGCATAGCTGGCACACCACTCTCTTCCTCCTCCTTAGCATTAAAATTTATTTTCTGAACCCCAGGAGCATGCTGCTGCAGCACCCTTTTAATTTTATCTGCTATGTAGCCACAGCACTAGCTTTGCAATACAGGCGTGTGTTGAAGCGCACGCATCGAAGAACAGTCTGTCGAAGCCAGCTAGTGTAATTGAGGACTCTCCCTAGGAAAAGGAACAGGCAATCTTAAAAGTTTTCTTATCTTTAATTACAGTTTCTAAACAAAATATAAAGAATGAGCCAGGAAAAAATGAAGAAAACTAGCTACATATATTACATCTTTTAACAGAACAAAAGCACGCAGGTTTATGTCACTTATGTTTGCACATAAGCAGTTCATGGTGGTTAGACCTTGATTCCAGTTACTCACATAAGTTACTTTCACCTTAGTTCAGCATAATTGATCAGAAACATTTACAGGGATGCTCATCTCCTAAATAGAGCAGCAGAGAAGTATTTGTTGGTTTTCTGACAGTGTCTAGGCTGCGCGTCTAACATTCCCAGAGGTCTTTTAAGTTACTCAAGGAGACAGTACTGTCTAGTTCTTTCTGGGTGTTTTTTGTGGTTTTTTTTTTTTTTTCCTCCTTCCCCCTGCCCCCCATATTCTGCTACCACGACTTCCAGTATGAACACATTTGTGGATGACAAAGTTGGTGAAAAGAAAACAAACACAAATACCCAAATAAATTATTTGTATTATGAAGGCCACCGATAACGTGGAGCAAAGTGCTTTATAACTTCTGTGAAAAGAAATGCCAGTCTGGTGAGCATACACAGGCAGCACTGATGAGCGTGACGAGCAAATCAATCAACTGCTGAGCAGCATAAGCAAAATGCCTTGGCAACGGTTATCACAACAAAATCATCTTTTTAGGACATTTGAAAGGAAGATACTGAAATAGCTTTGCAGATGAGCAGCAACAGGTGAAATGAGTAAGAGCCATCATAACAGAAAGCACACATTATGTGCTTAAAAATGTAATTACTGAGGACAGGTAAAGGCTGAGCTGCTATTTAGTCTTAAACTTCAACTTGTGGCTCATCATCTAAATGGAGATATTAGAGATAAGTCAAGAGCTTGCTCTGGATAGAGAAGATTTAATGTTCTCCTTCCAACTGGTCTGACAGTTACCAACCAATTTGCTTTTGCAGATGGAATTACCCACTGATACAACGCAGGGGAAGAACAGAAAGGAGAACAGAGCCCTGCAAAGCCTCCAGGAATAGTGGTGAGAGAATAGCACAGTTCTTACTTCTTGAGAAGCTCACTCAGCACCAAGTTTTTTTTTCATATTCTGGAGCTCTTTGAATTAAGAAAAAACAGCCCTGAAGAACGGAGAAATCAGCAAACGCTTCATGGCATGGAACAGCTGCATTAAATATACATTTAAAGTCTCTCGATGGGCGATGCTTTTGTGTAAAATTTTAACTCCTTCCAGAATATTTTTTTTTTTTTCTGGCTAGGAGAGCAAAGGACTGGGAACTTTGTGGACTTAGGCAGCATGCTCAATTTAGAGAAGCCGGCTAGGGCAGGGGGCCAGATTTCTCCTCCTCTAGTGCTTAAGCCTGCACTATGCATTCCCAAATTGCAGGCACCTGTGGGCATATCCCTACAGGAAACACCGAGATAGGAAAACACGGCCGTAGCCACCTCTGTGTCTGACCTCAGATGGAGAGAATAACGGTAGAAATAGTACCCAAGGTATGGCAATACTAAAATTCACCAAGGGCTAGAAAATAACGTACTTGACATCCTCACAGTTCCCAGGACTGTTATTCCAGGAACTTACCTAAACTAAACCCAAAACTAACAGAATCTTAAAAAAAAACCCAGGTGTGGTTAAATTTCTAATTGTGCTGCTTCTTTAAATGTAGATGAGCTGGAATACTATAATAAAATACCAACATTTACATCTACTTTCCAGTTTTAGTTGCGTGTAGGCACTTTTACTTCTGTCCTCAGCTTCCGCAGACTTTGCACTGCAGTAGCGCAGGGTTTTGCTTGCCACTTGCCTTTCCCTGCAGAACTGCACTCCAACACCTCTAGCACAGCTGGAGATGGCACAGGTTCACCACCACAGCTTTATACAAATCAGGTGTTCTCGTGGGGAACACTTAGGTGATTTTTGAAGCTGCCATTACATTATATTTTATAGGTGCCACAGAAAACATTTTATCACCAACATAAGTGTATTGCATATTAAAAGGTAACTGAGTCAACAAGTGGTATGGAGATAATATATAAAGTTGTTATTGTACTCACAAACAGCACACTGACTTAAAAAATGCAATTTACCACTCAAAAAGAAAAAGAATCAAACCTTGGCACAAACTAATATATTTATTTTTGTTTCAGTGCTCAATACTATAGATTAATTTACAACATTGGAAGCTCATTGATAAAGATGACATGAAAACCTTGCCTTTTAGCTGCTGGTCTATATTTATCAGACAATTAATACAGATGGAGTAAATGAAAACGTAGCTGAATCCCTCTCCGTTCTTCCCTTGGCTTTCTGCAGAAGCTGCAGGCAGTACAAACGCAGTATGAAAAGAGCTGCCATGTGATTCAGTCCCATACAAGCTGTCCTCAGAAAACAAAGAGCAAGGAATGCTAAACAAATGAATCACAAGCCATTTCTGCAAAACATCCCCTACTTTCTAGCAAGTGCCAACGCTGGGAGCTATCTGTACTGTTAATCTGAGTGACAACCCATGAGTAAAAGGGCACCTAATTACAAGATTGGTAACAGGAAGGCTCCATTTCCAAAACCACCATACAAATTATGATTGCTGACTGTGGAAGGAGGCAAAAACTGAAGCAAATCCACAAGGAAACAAAGCCCTGATTTGGGAAATATTTTTCACATTGATGTTGACTGCACGTGAACTCTTCATGGGCTGTGAATGACTGGTGATACTTCAGCGTTCTGTACATGGCCTGATTTTTGTTGTAATTATTACTCTTTGCTTTTAGATGGCTATCAGATTTGCCAAGCTAGCAGGATTCTGGCAGCATTTATGCTATTTAATGTATCAGCTTGTTGGTATCTTGGCCACAAAAACCTGCAAAAATACATAATTACAAATATGCGTGTTAGGCTGTCCTTTTTGCATGATACAGTAAAGAGAGGACAAACAGATTATTTCCAAATTGGCTGTCTCAGCAAAGCATAACACGATATCAGAGCATCAATATCAACAACCAAAGCATTTCATTAAACCATCAATGAAATTTCACAGGCCTCCTGCACACAATGGACGTGTGACAGCTTCGCCAAAGAGGCCGCAGGAATCAGCTGGCACAGAAAATGCTGAAGATAGGATTTCTAGAGCTCCCTCTGAAGCGCAAGGGGACACTGCTGTTCGTTATTACTGCACACGTGGACATGCTGCTGAGGTGACGGCATTTTAAACTGGCATTACCAAACCGTTGATCAGGTAATAAAGAGGGATGCATTCTGTTTTCGGAGAGTATGACTTCTCCACTTCAAAACTGTCTCCTTGGGTGAAGAAATGCTGTAGAAACACTACATCCAGTCTTAAAGGAAATAGAGAAATGGAATGAATCAGTACAGAAATGTGCCTTCCTCTCCAGACATACGTATGTTTTTAATATAAGCTCACTGATGTACAGAAGAAGAGACTCAGAAAAAGAGAGTTTAAAAAGTTTTTGATTTTTAGTCAAAACTTAAAAAAAATACTAAATATAGCATGAATATACTGTCTAAAATAGAACTGATTCATGTGGAGAAAGGAAGTATTTACTGACTTGCTCATGCCTGAGGACTCTTAAAAACAAGTATCTATTACTCATGCTTTTGAAGGATTTGCTACTCCTGAACTACTGATCTGAAAAAGCTTTTGACACGGCAAGATGAAGACATGTCCCAAATGCCTACTGTGTAGGCTGAAAGTCTGTGTGCTCTCAGAACGCTATTCTTTTCATTGAAGAAAGGAAAGATTTGCAAGAGGAGGAAAAAAAAGAAAGGTATTAATTGCTTTGGTTCTGGAAATGAGGTGAAAAGAAGGTCCTCTGCCCAGAACCACCATCAGCTCTTTTTCTTGTAGTCTGATCATCCAGGCACAAGTTAAAACCAAACTCTGAAAATACATCAACCTACCACCCTGTGCCCACATCCTGCTGACCCTAAATGGAAAGTACTACATCTTAGAGCTGTAGCAGCCATCCTAAAAAGTTGGAAACCATTCACTGTAATCAAACTGACTTTCTAGGACACAAACCTGGCAACTGTACCTGGAAGTGACGTCATCTTGGGTGTATGCATTGGGAACATATTTTGTTTTACCAAATAAAATATCTTGCCATGAGCTACCAAGATGAAAAACCAAGCTCAAGATAATGAACATGGCACGTCTGAAGTGAAACGGTTGAAATCAAAACCCAACTAATCTCATCCTCCCACCAAAAAACCCCAAACACTCATGTCAATAAGAATCAGTGATGGAATTTTGAGACCACCAGGGAGTATTTCAGGTCCTCAGCTGCATCTTTCCTACTGAAATTTTTATTCATTAATTTTTGGTCTAATATCACAGACCTAATATTATTTAATAAAAAGAGAAAGTTAGCAGAAAGATGACAGAAGGTACTATCAGTCATTATGAATGAATCACGTAGTACGAAGTTCTTCTAGATTAAAGACACACATGGTTTGTTAGAGCTTGGAAGAGAGTTTTAAGCTCAGCCAAAATGACTTTATTGAATTCAGAAAGAGCTGTACAGTTGTGTGAGGGAGGCTGTGGGATAGGAGACAGGAACAGGAGCAGCACCTGTCAATAAAGCAACAGAAGTCTACTGCGTTATTTTTACTGTTCTTTGCTGTAACAAGCAGAACGTCCTATCTCAACAATCACTGACAATGTAGGCTATTACTGGAGTTTCACACTCACAAAAGTCGTACAAATATCTGAATCTGGCTTTCCAGAGGAGGGCTCTTGGCCCAGCAATGCAAGCCTCAGGTAGCAATACGGACAAAGGGATGCAGGAAGAAGGGAAAATCAGCAGTGCTAGAGCAACAGGAAAAATGGAAAGCAACAATAAAAACCCCACCCAACCCCAAACACTCAACTGGCTGTTTATGCAACTTTCTTTCACAAACTAAACCCCAAACTTGCACTGGGATTATGAGTTGAATTTCAATCCACTCCCCCACCCACCACCACGCTGCTTTGCTGTTTGCCGAGCTTTATTAGAACCATCTGCGAGATCCTCCCCTTCCAGTTTCTTCTGTTAATCTGGCAGCTGCACTTTATCATCTATTTAAAAATCTTTGTTTCAAAGTTTTTGAGACAGAAGGTCTTTGACAGGCTAAAAATTATATCTAAAATCAACAAAGAAGCCACATCATATGCTGTGCTTTACAGATTAAAGGGGAAGAATGAAGTTGGAGAATATCTATGTATTTGTAAAGGGAAGATAAATGAAGGTTTTAGGGATCAAGAAAATTTTTACCAATGCAATTTATCTGACAAAAGCTGCAATTTACTGAAGTACTGAAAGTTCAACCAGGCCAAGTGCAAAGTCCCACACATGGGTCGGGGCAATCCCAGGCACAAATCCAGGCTGGGCAGAGAATGGATTGAGAGCAGCCCTGAGTAGAAGGACTTGGGGATACTGGTGATCGAGAAGCTCAACATGAGCTGGCAACGCGCGCTCACAGCCCAGAAAGCCAACTGCATCCTGGGCTGCATCAAAAGCAGCGTGGCCAGCAGGTCAAGGGAGGTGATTCTGCCCCTCTACTCCGCTCTCCTGAGACCCCACCTGGAGTACTGCATCCAGCTCTGGAGCCCCCAATGTAAGAAGGACATGGACCAGTTGGAAAGGGTCCAGAGGAGGGCCACAAAGATGATCAGAGGGCTGGAGCACCTCTCCTGTGAGGACAGGCTGAGAGAGTTGGGGCTGTTCAGCCTGGAGAAGAGGAGGCTCTGGGGAGATCTTATAGCAGCCTTCCAGGACCTAAAGGGGGCCTGCAGTAAAGATGGGGAGAGACTCTTTAGCAGGGCCTGTTGTGATAGGGCAAGAAGGAAGCAGATTCAGTCTTGATATTAGGAAAAACTTTTTTACACTGAGGGTTGTAGAACACTGGAACAGGTTGCCCAGAGAGGTGCTGGATGCCCCATCCCTGGAAACATTCCAGGCCAGGTTGGACGGGGCTCTGAGCAACCTGATCTGGTTGGAGATGTCCCTGCTCCTTGCAGGGGGGTTGGACTAGATGGGCTCTAAAGGCCCCTTCCCTAACTATTCTATGATTCTATGTTTCTATAAGTTGCCACTGCAGAATAGTTTCAAGCTCATCATCATCACACATTGACAGAAGCAAAATAAATGCAGAGAAGACTTCCTTACAGCATCTCATTGGCAAAAGATAGGCAAGGGGAGCACTAAGAGAAGGAGGAATGTTGATGAAGTATAGTAGCAATGCTAGAATGATTTTCTTTATACATGATACAATTATTAAAACTTTTTGAATGCCAGAGTCATAGGCTTTAGACTTTTTAAAATTAAAAGTACCTCAGAATCCAATTGTCACTGCAATATCCTGTATTCACCTTGTCATAAATCCTGAATGCTGTGTGCTTGTGTACAGATGACTACACACCTGAAATTGCGTCTCCCTACACTACACCTTTTAAAAGTGGGTTAACATAGCAGTATGCTTTGTACACGTACCAGTCAGCCTAGGCAAGATTTATTAATCAGTTAAAAAAAAAAAAAAAAAATTCAACATGCATTGCAATCCTCTCCTTAGCTTTATTAGCCTGTGTGGCTGCTGCTTCTAAAGTTTGAATCACTCTATATGACCCTCCTAAACCATATTTCTTCACTGATATGTACAGATATCCTTACTACCACCACGCACGTCATCATGGCAGGAGAACTTCTGCCTGCAGCATATGGCAGGGCACATCATCACTGATGAAAAATGGCAAAAATCCGTGTGGCTTTAACTTGGTCTAACATTTTTCTCCTCCAAAATGTTTCTGCAGAAGTATTTGCCTACTTGTATGAGAACGGTCAACTCTAACTTCTGGGAGATTAACAGAGAAAGACTTTGCTTCCACGTTTCTCCAAATAATCTCACAAAACATTTTTTAAAATAAAGAAAATGCACTTTAAGTAGAAACACAAAATACTCATGGTTTTAATACTTGAGGATACTACTTCTACTTTTTGATTTACAATATTATGAACATTTTCTTTCTTTGCTCCCCTGTAAATAAGTACTTTGTTCTTCCCACGCTGTTGCTATTTAAAAGGTAACAAATACAGACATTAAACTGCCATCAAATAATATTGGTATGTGTGTAAATTTGAAGAATATGAGAAATTAACTGGTCTTTTTATCATCTCCCCAGAGTTACTTCAATACTGGAAAGAACTTTCTCCACAAATGCAAAAGACCTGAATTGCATTGAACTCTGTAAATCATATCTGAGACATGCGCCCTGTCATCATCTCCCATTACCTGATTCTCTTTTATACAACTTAAAGCTCACATCTTCCCTGACCAAATCCTTAATTCCTTGTTTAAACCAGATAATTTAAAGTTTCTCAAGTACTCAGTATTTGACAAGACTTCTCCAGCTTCATACACTGGGATTTGTCAGTTTTTTCCCCACCCTTTCCTTTCAATCACAATAGAACTTTTTTTTTGTTTTAAATAAATGTATTAAGCAGTATTTCAAAATAGTCATGAACAAATTGGCTTATCTTCTCCCTTGAACTTTATCATAAAATAGTAAGACAAATGAAAGATCTTGTACTTGCACAGGCTCTACAAAAAAAAAGATGTAAATGTAATAATTTGAGTTGACAGATCATTCAAGGCAGACTTTAAAGGTGGTTTCAGAAGCACTAGAAACAGTACTGTCATTATTTAACTTTATAAATTTTATATGCAAATAAAATTTAAAAACATAGTAGACCTGAAAAGATTTACATTAAAAGAAAATCCATATATATTTTCAGATAATTGTATAAAAAAGTAGATCTGCTCTTGAAAAGTGTCGTGGGATCTCTCAGGAGAATTAATGAAATAACCACAGAGCACGCATGCGTGTCAGCAACTGGGAGGAGAGATTTTTATTACAATACTTAACATTACTTTTGTTAGCACACACTTCACTCCATTGGCTTATTAGCAATTCTGGTAAAATAAAAATCTCTTGTGAAAGTAAGAACTTGAACAAAACCAAAGTTGGAGAGAACAAACTTAAAATTTATCTTCTCCTCCCTCATCTTTTGTATTTGAAAAAATATCATTTGGATGGGAAAAAAAACCCCAACTCCTACAAATCCTCTTTCCAGGTCACCTTTGATCTTTACAGAATATATATTTATATTTATTAGCTAGAAACAACAGCAGCAGCAATTTACAAACCCCCCACCTCAACGTATACCCCTCTTTCAAGGTATCATGAATACATTCAGCCAAAATCTCAAACAAAAGAATGCTTGAGACCCTAAAAAAAAAATTACACCCTCTTTTCAAAAGTCATTTTTGTTGCTCTTGAATATATAATGTTGATTCCCTGGTTTCAACACACCAAAGAAAATGTGAAATGGCACTGTATTTCCTGATGTAACTCCAGGGCTGCATCTCAAACAAGCCTACATTAACACGCTGCCTCAGACCGCGGCTGTCAGCTTCAAATACTCTCCCCCCAGGACCAGACCCTCGTGGATGTACGACAAAGGCTATCAGAAAATCTTACTGAATTGTGATATGGAGAGAAGCTGGCAGATGGAATGTGTGCATGGCATTCTCCTTATGAAATCTGTTCATACGAAGAGAATCTGTTTGAAGCCTGCTGAACAGTTTAATACCATGTACAAGAGCAAACGGACGGTCCCCAGCATCAGTGTCCTGAAAGAACTTTTGTACAGCTGCAACTTGAGTACCTGAATAAACACGGCATGAATCCTAACACCTCCTCCTTGGACACATCGCTTTCCAAAGCACAGCAGGTTGATGCAGCACTCCGCAACCCACTTAACTTGCAGGGATTGATGGGCAATTATGCTGTACACGCACGTACTGTTGAGTCATGGTGCAGTTTGTTCTTTGCTTTCGCTAAGATCGAGACTCCATCTCTGTTGATCCTGTGTGTCCCTTGAACCAAATCGCAGACAAGCAAATAAGTCATCAGCTTTCAGGATGAGAAGTGATGTGGCAGGAAGCTGGTATGTATTTTGACTGACTGTTAGCACAGTTTCCTGATTCACTGACACTGAAGCTGCCCTTCTCAGTGTGGGTTGCACAGAAGTACTCAGCCCAGCAAACTGCCTCAGCTGTCACACAGAACACCACGGGAGCCCAGAAATCCAGCATGCCCCAGGAGAGGGCTCGTGGCTGCACGTGGAGCGCAAGCAGCATCCCGGACAAAGCTGGAAAATTCCAGGTATGTGTTGCACCAAGCTCTTCCCACAGCTGTGGCCAGACAAAGAAAACTCAGTGCAGCATGAAGCTATAAAGAAATGCTTTAGCTGAATTTTCCTAATCACTGAAGTCAGAAATGCAATCTTTACTTAAATGTTAAGCTACATCCACGGGCCATTAGTCAAAATGCCTTTTCTTTTTAATAGTTTTACCAGCTTTAACATTTCATAACACCATTATTTTAAGCCTGGCCTGGACAAGAATTCACATTGATCTTTAGGAAAATTATTTTCAAAAGACCATGCTAAAACATCTCCCATGTATTGCCATCGTTTGTCAAAGTCTTACTTAAAAGCAGGTATTAAGATAAATTAAACGGATCAGGAATGGAGTACTTCCAAGAACATGAATGATGGTTACATTAAGTTTGTGACAAGAGCCAGTCCACACATTTTGACTTCTCGATGAAGTACCATTTAGTCCTCGCAATGAGAAATCTAAAGCAAGAAACTAAAGCAGAAAGCAAATAGAGTTGGTGCAAACAGCCAAATGCAACAAATACTCCTGGCACTGAATTAGTGAGATAGCGTCGCAAAATGAACACCAGCCTAGTTAAAATGACCAGAGCTGCAGGGTCAGTCAAAAGTATCAGCAGAGTTTATTCAATGCCCTGAATAGAAAATCTAGCTGGACACTTAGAAATTTAATAAAATAAAACTAGTAGTATTTGCTAAAAAGTCACCTTAAGGCAAACAGCACTCAGAGTAACATCCTGCAAAGGTCTGAGGACACTAGAGGCTTTGCGATTTCTCATGATGTTATTTCTCTTCCCTCAAATATTTTAAGGCACTTTTTCTTGTTCTGACTGCAGTTTAAAAATACTGATGGAAATAAACTAGAGGTGTAACAGGGAATTGCAAGAAGCACTTAGTATAATGTTAAAATACGTATCAGGCATTTAAATGACACAAAATTCAGAAATGTTAAATGGTTCAAGTTTTTTCCCCAAAGTTACCAGAAATGCTCTTGCCTGTGACCTGCACTGTCCTGTCATTTATTTTTTCAGTGTGCACAGCATAGTGTTGCGCTGTTTAAAACCAACTCTTTAACCAGTTCGCCACAGCATATCGATTGAACACAACAGGGAAATTTGGGATCATAATACAAAGCATCTCTGTCTTTCAAAACACTGAAGAAAAGGAAGGTAATTTCTTTAAATTCTCTCTTACTAGAGACAGGCTGGGCATTAAGTGGTTTTGGCAGCTACTGTCCTTGAGCGGTATAAAACAGCTGCAAGCTAGAAACAATCGGTACTGTGCAATATGGCAACGGGCAGGGACAGCGGACAATACATAGCAAGTGTTACCCTAGCTCTGGCTTGCCATTAGACTAACAATACGGTTCAGCTGCAGTATCACTTCATGCTTCTGAACAGGACAGAGCATTTTATCAAAAAAGAGTCTTAAAAGGATGATACTGAAGCTTAGTATCAAGCTGAATGTGAATTATACACTTGAGAACCTTGGAAGCTTTAATTCTAAACTCTCTTGCCAGAGAAAAATGTTTATCTGAAACCTTCAGTTAAAGAAAAATGAGTTAAAATAGGGTAGAAAAATACTATCAAAACAGTAACATGAAAGGAGTCACTTAATAACACACATAGCTGAAAACCCACACCTGAGAAACAGTTCACTGGGAACACACAGACAGGAGGAAACAGGTAACAGCGACAAGGGGGGAATCCTGGACCAAACCAAGCTCTGCTGCTGGACACGAGCATTGGATGGGCTGGTGCAGACCACAGGGCCAAAGTGACATGGCTCAACTAGCTAAATGAATTGTCCAGGGTGAAATAACCTCAGTGAACGTTATACTTCAATAAAACGGTTACCAAAGCTACAGAGAAATCTGTTAAATGCTCCTCTAGAAGGCCATTTTATTACATGGTAGTTCCAAATAGAACTCAAAATTGGTAAAGCTGAAGTAACGAGTCACTTTTTCAAACATTTTACTCCTAAGCGCAAATTTAGGGACAGAGGACTTGACTGTCATGGAAAAGTAAGAGTGCTCCATCTGCGCATCCCTAAGAAGGGACATTTGAAATAACAGAGATGAAGTGCAGATTAAGCAAAGTTGCCAAATATCAAAGATGTTGAAAAGAAGATAAGAAGGATCATAAATACCCTAAGGAAAGCCCCAGAGAGGACAAAAAAGGTTTACAAGATGCCAGCAGCCCAGCAGATCAGACCAAAAGTCCAGCTCATCCATTAGTCCGCTTCTGGCAGCAGCCCAGAGCATAAAGGCATAAACAGCAGCACTCTCTCCAAACCCTGGCCCCATCTCCAGCAATTTGCAGCTTAGAGACTCCTGTAAAAGAAATGGTGTCTTTGTACTTTACAGTCTTGCATGGAATTTTCCTTCAAAAATTTATCCTGTTACCTTTTGAACCCATTTACAATTTTGTATCCATAACATCCTGTGGAAGGACATTCCACAGCTTAACAGCTTTGTCTGAAGTACCTTTGTGCATTTGTTTTGAGCTGCCAGGTTCTTGTCAGGGGAAAAAAAAAAACCAAAACAACAAAACAAAACAACCAACGAGGTAAGAAACTTGTTCCTTTGTATCACCTCTATTTACTTTTTCCTATGCCATTATGCTTTGTGATTTCTTTTACAGGCCTCCCTCAGCCTATCATCCAGTTTGAAGCATCCTGATATACGTAATTATTTGGAGTGGAGGCTGCTCCATACCTCCATTCCTTTTCGCACTCTTTTCAAGTTAAACTGCATGTCATATTCAGATGCTTTTGAAAAGAAGGTGAAAGAATTTTAGAGTATGGAGAACAGAGAGGCATGTTTAAAGGCAGATAATTTTTGGAGGGGGAAAACCACATAGAAAATAAAGGAAGGTTCACTGTGATGCTAGGTGTTTCCAAGCAACAGAACTGTTCAAGCATTATTAAAAGAAGATTTAAAATAGGGAAATAAACTTTAAGAGTCGTAGTAGAAATAAATATTTTTCCTGTGCCTTCATGCTTTGCAGAGCTGAAATAATTTTTGTGCTCTGTTTCCCATCAAATGAGCACTTCACCGCATTTTGGAACTTTCTACCCCTTCTGTAAAGAGACAGCCATGCCAGAGGCAGTACGCTAATAAGGCTGTATTCCAGTTGCATTCCTATTCAGCAAGGAAAGAAAAGAAATAATGGAGTGAAACAGATTGCATATAAATGGACAGTGGGTGGTGGTAAAGGAGGATGAAGAATGATTACCAGTCATCTTATACTTTTAAAGTCGTAAGTGTAATATCCGGAACTTACTTTTTCTTAAAAGCCAAGTGGGATCTTTATTATTCATTTCCAAAAGTACAAATTATTCACAAAACATTTGAGAACGGATTTGGATGCAGTACACTGGTCAGTCTGGGGAAAAAGGCTCCCCTGGACCTGGGATGCCCTCAGCTCACCATTGCCTGCACTGAAACACCACGGAGCAACCTGCTACAGGGAAAGGCGCTTTTCTCAGCTTACCACCACCTGATGGTATGCTAGTGGTACCCTGGGAAACGGCTTGTGGCAACTGTTCCTTAATAAAGGAGTAGTTAATGAATTCCAGCTGAGGTCAGCTCAGGTCACTGAGTCCCCCTGGGGTAAACATGGTGTATTAAGAAGATGCATCAAACCATCCGCACAGCCGGCTACACGCACATACACACAGTTTTCCTCCCTCTTGTATGCTTCTACACGAGGTCAAGCGTGAGTGCAAGAGGCTTGATAGTTCTAGAGACTGATAGTGCTCATTTGCTTCTACAAAATGTATTTATTAACATTCTTGAGAGGCTGCCCACTTCTAACTGCCAGTATCTCAAATATCGAAGAGTAAAATCCCATAGGAGACACACACAAAACGTATTCCACACAGAAGTTTTAGAGTATATTTCTTCAGATAAAAAAAAGAGCTCATAAATGCTGTAAGTTGCATTAAAAATGCTGGTTTCCATTATTTAATAAAAGCTACCTGCAGCTGTCATTCATGAGAATATTTTAATTTTTGTAATCTGCCCAAGCAATCTCAATTTTTTGTTGCTGTTAAGTTGCAGTAAGTATATTTGCAATTTTCCCAGGAGTGAGATAGAGGAAAGGAAAAAGATTTTCCAGTGCTACCGTATCACAACAGAGCTTTCCTGCTTAGGAATTCACTGTATAATTGAATTTTGGCGGCTGTAAAATTTTTGCTGTCTTCATAAAATCTCTTTAATTTGGCAGAGTTATGAGGGTTTGGAGAAAAAAAAAAAACCAAACAACAATTTCTGTATTTTCAGTAGACTATATGAAGCGTTGATAAAATCCAGTATTTACTAAATACATTTCAGGACTCTGGGACCTAGGGATAAATACAGGACAAGACTGGAGGAAACACTAGGTTTTCTCCATATGACTGTCCTTGAAAATATGCACGTAGATGGGAGACAACTCACTGATATTCACACACTATGTAGCACTTCCGATACCTTAACACTTTTCAGCATATGACTTCATAACCAGAATGCTGCTACGAGCAGCGACAGTAGGTTAGCAGTCAGCAGAAATAAAGCGCGTGCATTATGCTGCTGCTCCGCAGTGTTTGCGGGGGGAATTCTTCACATCTCTCCGCTGCCCACTCTGCATAAACGTATCCGAGTCTGAGCTGCTGCTCCGCCACAATTTTCCCACTGTAATCTGCCGCCTGTTATTCTCTCAAACCCCATCTGCAGGTCATTTTTCTATCAAATGAGCTGGTTAAAATACCTCCTCCTTTTTTTTTTCTTTAAAACCCAGGGGAATTTCAAATAGCCCAGCACTAACCAACAGGAATTTATTTTAACCATTTTATTTAAAATACCAACACTTTCGTATTGCTGCAGCTTAGCAGCTCTGACTGTTTTCACGCAGACTCCCTTCACACTTTTATCTTTTTCAGACACACGCTTGAGCTTGCTGGGTGCTGAGAAGCATGGCTGAAAGAGTAACTTACATTATTTTCTTTTAGGCTCAGACCTGTTTCCACATAGAGTTTTGAGCATTACACAAAATTTATATAAAACAGGAATGTGTACCATTGTGAAAACAGCTCCTTAACAAGTAAAAATATTTAGAAGTGTATACTGAGGTAACCATAAATCCTCTTTCCCTTTGTAATCTAAGAAATTTGGAGGTGATTTTCCTTAAGTAAGGGAAACAAACTGATTATTCCCCAATCTTTGAGGAAGACAGCACTTAAGAGTTAAAAATCTGCATATGATTTATAACTGAAGTTAAAAAAAACCTGAAGGTTTCTTCCTCTACAATTTATCACTCTGAAGAAAAGCATCATACTTGTCAGCATTTTCCTCCATACCAGAGGGCTGAGAGGGAACTTGACCTGGATAGGATTGTTTCCTAAACTTTGTTTTTAAAATGATCTAACAGGCCACTTGGTTTCATGCAAACTGACAAGTTTCACACAGACTGCCACATATACTCAAACTCTGCATTTAAAAATAAGCTGTTTAATGTATTTTTGCTGAGTACAGTTTGAGAACTCCTCTTGTAGGAAACCAACAGAATAAAAAACAATAGAAAATTGTTGGCTGTAACAGGGCTTGCAAGTAAAAAAAGTTTAAAATAGCTCACATCTATGTGTTATAGAAGAAAGGTAGCAAACAGAAGCCACGACAGCTAATGCTATCACAATACATTTCCCAAAAAACCACAACCTTCGGAGCACAGTGACAAAGCCACCTAACCAAAAGCGTCAGGTGTCCGTACTTCACTGCTCAGTACACACACTTATTTGTGACTTTCAGAAGTTCCAATTAAAGATTCATGCTTCACAGTAAAAATCAATTGCAAAAAGTAACAAGAACATGCATTAGGGTCCCCCCCCCCTTTTTGCAAAAAGTCCTTAAGCTATTGTTATGTAAACTAAAGGGCAAGTGTTTTTTCCTTTTTGAATTATGAACTATGCACTAGCTTACAGTTGTGTTCATTGTGTACTACTTAGGTAAAAACTGCCAGGGGAAAAGAAGGGGGAGGAAGACAGAAATTGCAGTTATGTTCTGATCATTTGAAACCAAAGCAGGAGCTCCTGGGCTAAGATCTGAGTAACAACAACCTGGCTGTAAGTGAGGAGAGGCAGATGCATGGAGACCCCTCCCGCAGCACAGAACAGTAAAAGATGCCAAACAATGGAGGAAGCCACGTCATGAATATCCTCTCATTTATTTTACAGAGATTTTAAACCTGAACCAGTTTCTGGATCTGGTTTACCACACAGCCAGAGCATCATCTGCTGCACAGCGGTCTGGGCACTGGTCATTTAAGCCAACGGTGTCCGGAAAGAGCTGTGTACCAAACAGTCCCTGGCACCACGCGGACAGGCACGCTGTCTAACCCACCCCTTTCCAGAGGACAGACCTGCAGCTCAGAAGTTGTCTTGCTCTCCCTTCACAGCAGAGGACAGTACCTATGAGGAGACTTCTTTCCCTCTTATGCTAAAGCAGGCCCCTGAAGAGTGAATTGAATTATGTGACATGCAGAATGAAGGTAAGAGAAATACTCTGTAATAACCACTTCTTCCTCTATCCCGTCACTGGACAAAAACTCAAATTGAGCATCCTTGGTTTGAGTGTCACTGGTTATCTGGACTTCAAAGAGTTTGCCAACACAACAGTATACATCTTGGCTTGCTTTCTCGCTTCAGAAAAGTTGACTGCAACCTTAACTGGGTTCTTCCTTAGTGTAATGTACTCTCTAATAATTTTTACCATTAATTACCATATAAAAATCCCTTAATTCCAGTAATTTCAGGACTGTTACCATAATCTTAGCTTTGTTTTAGTGTTATAGGTGACACAGTACAGAATATAGCACAAAAGGCCTACAGCTAGATGCCTCACACATACACAGCATTAATGGTGTAAGCAATGCTCCTTATCTGCGTTACCTGTCTCATTAAGAGTGAAGTTACACAACGCTGTCACTACAGATAAAAGACAGAGGATTCACTCCTCTCCCTGCCTTTGCGGTCAGCCATATGGTTCTGCTTCCTCTTCTGCGCCCAACAACTCACTAACACAGCATTGACTTTTGCGGAGCGAGTCAGTTAAATCAGCTGACAAAGACCTGAGGTGGTTGCACTGATGGGGGTGGGGACGAAGGGGAAGGGCAGCGTGCTCAGGAACTTCCTTAGCAGCACATAACTTTGCTCTGAGAATGCTTTCCGAGTTGCTCCATCTATCTTACCTCTATCACTCTCACCTGCAAGCCACACAGTAGTGTAAGTCTATAAACAACCGTGCAGTTGCAAGCTTGCCTCTAGCATTAGAGAAAATGGAAAAATAAGTGGAAAACCTGATAGTGAATACTTGAACTGTAAGGCGTCCTTCCGCTGCCCATTTACCCTGACAGACCCAAGGCTGAGCCAATGGAGCAATGTGCTCATAAATACAAACATGAAGTCCTGCTAGCGTGATTCTGCTGGCTGACCCCAGTCCACAGGGGCCGCACGAAGCTCAGCCAGCGCCCAGCACACCCCTATTTCACGTACCAACTCCTACAGTGCTCCCGAAAGAGGCTGCAACCTGCAAACCTACTGGCTTACAAACTTGCACTGGAAAACCATGTTGCAGTAAAGTAAACTTCAGTGGTAGTTTGCCTAAGCCTCGTCATCACACTTGTATGGGTACACTTTATTTACTCAAGAATACTTTATTGATTTAATTTAGCTTAGTAAGGAATTGACCTGGGCTAAATCAACACAAGGAGTTGAAACAAACACAAGAATATACACTAATAAGTGGCACTTTTTATTAAACCTGCTCATGGTTTCTTTGAGTTTTTTTTTTTCGCTCTGAATTTACATATTTGCCTTTTTAGGAAAAACCTTAATTTTTAGGTTGTGGCTCCATTCTTTTTTTTTTTTTTTTCAGCAGAAGGACAAACTTAAACAACTTCTACCTTTCCCGCCCCCAGCTGTTTGTTCCTATGCCAGCCTAACCACCCAAGATGTCATAGCTTTATGCTGGCAGTTGGTCCTTTTTGGCAGGATTTCCATTCTCCGGTTGAATCACTTCCCTGCTTCGGTTCACCACGCGGCTGCACAAACACACGTGCTGGCACAACACCGGGGGCAGCACAGAAGTGGAAATGAATGACCAGGAAAGGATGGGAAGTCAGGCTTTATCGGGCTGCAGTGCCACCACAGACCTGATCCCAGCTTTAATTTGCTTTCTGTTCTCCACACAAGGTAAGCTAAAGAGACATTAAGAGATGGGAGAGAGCAACATAAGACTAAGAACAAGGGAGGGATATGGCAACGATGAGCACAGAGCAGAGTCAGAGTAAAAGTATTTAAGCAGTTAAATATTGAGATGATAGCTTTTATGTACTCCACATAGTTACAAGAATTCTAAGTTCCAGAGAAAATTTAAACATATTTCACATTGCCAATGCAGATACACTATTTGATATCAATGTCTTCAGAATGGTGCCAGGTAAAGTTGCCCAAACTAATAATTTACTGCTCAATGCAGAGAAACATTTCTAGATTTTGTTAAATTCCAAGTTTGGCTATGTTGTCCTCTCAAAAGTACAAAGAGAAATATATTTTTTTTGTTAATAATAACATTGCTGAATGGTATTATTAAGAAAATTCATGAAAAGAAGCAACAATTTTGTTAAACACCTGAGATCAAGAAAATGTCTTAATTCAGAATAAGAATGTTTTTGGAAGAAGATGGGGATGAATGTGGAATTCAGTATTTCATTTCTGAAGACAATATGCTTTGGTGTTTGCAAGTATGTTCTGAAGGATGCCAAACTGCCTGCTTGATGAGTAACAGAAGAGCTCAGCCACATCCTGGCAGTTGTTAGCACAGGCAATGAACTTGTCATCTGATGCCGTTACACACCAGTGGGTGTCAAGTCCCATGAATGGAAGGTTTTTCCAAGTTTCCAACAACTGCTGCAGTCCACCAGGCAGGATGACAGGGACAGCTAGCTGTCTGGAAGCCAAGCTGTAAGAAAACCCTTCCCAATCCTCAAAAGCCAGTTCAGGAGGTCAAGCTGGTTCAGAAGGCTAACATTTCCATAGATCCCTGCTTCTGAGAAAGTCTATGTGGCCAACTGCCACAGAGCTTTGCATGCTGATAGGTAACAGATCTGAGTTACTGGAGGTTTAGGAAATGATCAAGCAATAAATCTAGGCAGAGATCCTTCACAGTCTCATCTGAAGTTCAACATTAAATTACTCCAATGGGACACTGACAGCATCAAAATCTTATAGAAGTTTTGCAGATGACTTCTGAGCTTCTCAATGATAAATATGGTTGACAAGGAAAATCAGAGAAAGACCAGCCAAAATGCCCCACATCTCTTAGCTACTTACAGCCACTTTGCTGCCTCTAAGCAGTATTTGCTTTCCTATGATTCCGTCACTAAATGTCAAAGCAGTCAAGACAAGCAATTCCAAAAATAAAGATTTAACTCCATTTTACAGTAAGTATTATTGTGCTATGGTAACTAAGAAAGCTCACATTTCAAACTGAAATAGAGGTCAGGATATACTTCAACAGCCATTTGTTTGTCCAGATTCTGATTTTATTCTAACTGTAGCTGTGTAGTTGTAAATTATTCCACATACCACTTTTTTTTTTTTAATTAATATTACAGTCAGTTAAACCATCTGCAATTTCAGTGACCTCTGAACAGACTACTTCCCCTCCTCATTGTTTTAACCTGGCAGTCCCCTCTAGCCAGCACAAGTGGACTGTGAGTCCTGTTCCCCAGCCAATGTTCTATTACAATTATCCCGCTTTTAATTTGGCATTTCATACCAATGTCTTGATACATGGTATCCTCCTCCCTTTCCTTTATCACTCATTACACTGTGAATTTCCAAAGTAATATACACTTTTTTTTTTTGTGTTGTGTGATGTACCCAGCATTCACAGATGTTATGAGAAGCAAACAGCAACAACATATAAAACCAATAAACATTTAACAAACATCAGCATTCAATTTAGCACATCATCTAAGCTACGTTGTTTAAAGACGTGGTCATAACCTACAGAGTTTTATACCAACACTAAGTTTCGATGACTAAACTGGTTCTTTCATTCGAACCAACTGAAAGTACAATGGACACAGTAGCTGATTGCATGCTGGAAACGACAGTGACTCTGTTAATTAATCCACAGGATTTCAGCACTTCTAAGCATACAGTGGTGGAAGGTCCCAGGCTTATGACTCATGCTGCAATTTTTCTCTCCTATTGTTTTGCAAATTCTCTGCTTAATGCAAAATACATTTCATCTAGAAACTTCCAGGCTCAGCAGAAACTTGAAGATAATATATTGCAAATGAGTGATGTTTCCAAAGGGTGTGTATCTACATCATCTCAAATCAATCTAAATCTGAGCTGGCATCACCCTACCCTTGTTGCTGCCTCTGAGCTTCGGCCCCTTCCTGTGTGTCTACACGGATGCTGCTCTCATGATCCCACAGTGAGCCAGTTCAGGGAGCTGATGGAGCTGGAAGCCGTGCAAGTGCTGCCATGCGGAGCCACAGGGAGTGGGCACACGGCAGTGGGGTGGGAGGGATACAGGACATGTCACGCTAAGACGGTGGCAATCCAGATTTACATAGGCTTGAGTGGAGATACACCACTAGGAGTCATTAATCATCCTGAACAAGCCATGTTTTAAAGGAAATTGGCACTCTGAGGTTTGGGTTTCATTTAAGGTATTGATTTATTCTCATAAAACATTTTAAATCGGTACATTAGCAGAAAAGTTATCCTACATATACCAGTCATATATTCCCTTAATGGGATACATAATAATGACATTTTGTCTCAATAGATCTTTAAGAGCAGATTCAAACTTCAAGGATTATGAGTTCAGTCAGAATAATGCCTGCTTTCTCTGCCTTATGGCTAGCAATAACACTTAAACTGGTTTTGATAATATCCAGGATACCACAGTAGCCATGCTGAAATCTAGAACTCTCTTCTGCTTCATTGCTTTAGCTTTGCTTAAGAGCCCATTTTTGTGTAGTAAAACAGTGCTAGCAATTACAATATATTGATGAAGATACATCAAATAAAATTGCATTGCTTTTACAGGAATACATTTCAGATTTTATCTGAGTTATAATAAAAATCTCACGGGTCTGTAAGAACAGTAAGAGGGGTGCAAGACAAGATTCAATCTACTTCCCAGTGATAACTTCTCATGCTGGGTACCCCACGGCATGAGTTCACCAAACACATCTTCAGAAGTAATGCACAAAATGGCAAATCTTTGAACATCACTTTTCCATGCAAAGTATTTCTATCAGCCTACAACCATTTTCCAGACAGGACAATTCCCACCAAGTAATCAATAATAAATATATTCAGCTATCAGTTCACCTACTAATGAGTAGCTTTTAGCATACAGCCCCTGTTCAGAGAAGTCAGGTCCTTAATAATTTACAAAACTCATTAATCTTATCCCAAAAGACAAACAAACAGCATTTGGTATCTACTCAGATTTCCAGACTAAATCAAGACAACATTTCAGAAGCAGTTAGGATCTATCAGTCAATAAATATTCTTGAAATATTATTCTGTGGAATAACTTGTCAGCAGAAGAATTATCCATCTGAAAAAGCCCATATTGTTAGAATCAAAACATCAGGAACTTTAAGAAACTTGCACTGTTGAAAATTAAATTTAAAAGTTTGAAAATTATTTAATATAATTTGAAGTCCTCTGCTCCACATAATTTCTGATTCCATTTAGATTAACCTTTTGCTCCAAATTCCATGGGGATTTTTTCCAGACATTGTATATGAACTGTTGTCCCTTCCTTATCTACATAACTAGCAAAGTCTGCCTTCCACCTAAAACATCAATGGGCAAAATTACTATATGCTATATGATAGAAATGCTTAAAAACCAGATGTACCTTCTAGCCCATGCCTGTTATATTCCCACAAAAAGCACGACGTAGAACACCATTTTACTGTAGATCATTCTGAAATGGCAGTAATTACAGAACATGCAAGTTCCTTTTTATAAAATACTCCTTTACTCACATCAGATTTTATTAGAAGCAGTGAACCACAACACTACATTGCCTTCTCAAAGGTAAATGACACCTGTTCTTCCTTAAAGTTCTTATACCACACAAACTAACATGAAATAAAACAAGGAAGAGGTAACTAAGTTCTTTAAAACAGTCAGTACTGATACAGACAATCAAAACAACAATGGTTACCTTCCTGTAAACAGACAGTTTTTATTGAGGTTTTGCATTGCATGTTCTTTTGAAACAGGGCACACAGATTAATGGATAGGTAGTGTCTTTTCAAATTCTCTTTTGCAAATAGAGTGTATCCACTTCAACCTAGTTAAACTCAGACCACCTAATTCCAAGCAGTTTAAAAAAAGAACAAACACCACAGTTTAGAAGAAAGGTGATCTGATGGGGCAAAATTATTACTTTAGTGCATGATCTGGGACATATTGAAGACTAAATACTAGTTCACGAAAGGAAAATAAAAAGATGTCCTGTTAAGAAATACAGTTTTTCTTTCTGGCTCTTATGGGGTTATATATAAACATACATATAGTTTATATGTATAAAAACTTAAATGCTTCAAAATAAAAATCTGTATATATTAATTTGTCAGTCCAACACAACTGAATATCTCAGCCTATAAATATCACTCTGACAGAGTTCTGGCTAATTAAACATTATTCCTATTTCAAAAAAGGTACTAACCTTCATTCATCATTGCCTTTAAACTAGCAGCTACACTTAGATCTGTTCATCCAAAATGTCACTTCTTAAGCAGCCCCTATACGGCCAGGGATGATTTGCAGTGTCAGAGGCTCACGGCAATGGGAAGCCAGTCTACTAACAGCACTCTCAACTGCTCAGCTGGGGTAATCTCCTTGTTACTGCTCCTGGGTGGAGGAACACACAAAATTAGGCTCTACAGTGGATGAAGCATAAATATTATAAGAAAAGCAAGTACTGCCAGATAAACAAACCCTGGTTTTGTGAACAGTAAGAAATCTTTAAGGTTACTTTTAAACAAAAGTAGTAAACTGAAAAGAGCAACTAGTGCAATTCACTGCACACTTATTCAGCTCACACCATATTCCAGGTTCAACACACAAATGTTTTTTCCATAGAAAAGTGCTTTTCTAATATTCAGAAGTAAAAGAATTTTTGAAAGACCATTCTGTCTCCAAAGACACCATTAGGATCAGTTTTCCATTCTAAACAGAAATTCCTATCTTCTCAAACAGCTCCAGCTCCTCCAAAATAACCAAACTATCCTGAGCTTTCCAGCGTACTCACCTGCCAAAAGAAACACACACTTCTAGAGGAGGAACAGTTGAAAAACGAGAAGGACGATTTAATAGCAATGAAGTTTGAATGCGCAAAAATATTGTTGCTTTTCTTGGAATTACAATTATCAAGGGTTTAGTCTAGAAAAGTTCCTTTTTAATTAGGCTGCTAAGATGAGCTGCCTTTAGCAATTTCCCCCTCTCCCATTGTTCTCTTTAAACATCTGCTCTCTGCAAGTTAGAGATGATCTGCCTTAACACTTTAAAGTTTTGTGTTCATGCATATAAAGATTAAGTCACATGCAAGCTATCCTGAATTTTCTAGATCAGTATTTCACAGAGTTTTGGGTTTTTCTACCCCAAACTCTCACTCCTCGGTAATTTGTATTTGCACATCCATTATAAAATTTTTGATTTAAAATGTTAGTGACAATGCAGTCCTGGCATGCACTTCCTAACACACAGTAATGGGCCATATACACCAGCCATTTTGTGCTATGAGTAGCCAAGAAATACACATACCATATATACTCAGATGGAACAAAGTCTGAGTATGCACCAGAGTATCTAACTTTTCACCTTCCTAGTCTGCATATTACTCGAGTGATTTGCACAGTTATGAACCTTATTTTTCACATGTGCTCCTCATCTCAGACACCAGAAGGTTTAGAACAACTTTCCCATTCACACTAGGTCCGAGCATTTTGACTCCAGACCACACACAAAACGCACAACCTTACAGCTCAGGTATTTCACAGGCTATTAAGACGCAGTAGGCTACAAAGGTGACTGGGCTTCCAGCTGCCCTCTGGGAATTGCCAAGCGAAGAATGGCAGAAAGCCTGTCTTCCACCTCCACTGCAGTGGAAAGCAGGGTTCAATGGGCACAGTTACTGTCCTTCAAAGCTACAGCACAGAGACATGAACTTATGAGGGGTTACGCAGGCTACAGGAAACAAGTTATCCCTGAATGGAAGGTTCTCATGCTTTTTTGAGGACATGTGAGAAAGATTACACATACAAATTATGTTTTCAACTGGCTTTCAGACCAGTATTTTTAAATATTAACATTTTATTAGGTATTTCCTTCATTAAGTTATCAATCTTTATTTTTCTTTCCAACACTGTGTAGGGTTCTTCTGTATTTTCCAGGGGAGGGTACAAACTCCCTGAGGGTCTTAAGTTACTTCATTGCTATAGATCAGTTTTCTCTTGTCTTACTCCTTTATAACTCATTCCTCTGTTAAAAAAGATTTTTCTCCCCTGGTGAAAAACTAATATGAAACCAAAGTTGTAGTGCTACACTTCTCCCAGAAGTAAAAGAAAGTGATACTTGAGATGCTGGATGTTTTATACTGGAATTTTATATGACATTTTGGGATACAATTTATGGCACAGAATCTTACAAAGCTTTGACATTCTCCATTTTTTATAGTTTGTAGTTACTGTATACAGCAATAGAAGTCATTAAATGTATATAATCACCATGAAAATAATCCAATGTTAAGTTCTCCATTTGAAACATAAGACAATAAAGTCTTCTGCAAATGCCGGAGTCTTTCTATCTGTAGACACACACAAGCTCATCTTTGCACCACTACCTATTTCTCTGTTGAAGAAAACCCTGAAATCAAATAGGAAAAGCTCTGAGGGGCAATTCTTGAGGTGTTCTGGAGGGACAGTTAGTTTCCTGGCTTTATCATGCTGATGTTTTATTTTATTAATAATGTAGCTGAATAAAAATGATCTGATACTGCTTCTGCATTCATGATAATGAGTCTCTGGAAAGAAATGCCTGGAGCCAAGCATGCCCAGATCTCCCGAATAAGTGGGAAAATTTCTGCACAAAGATTAGAAACATCTTAGTTTATATACATCAGTAATGTCTTTTTGATCCCAAATCCCTGTTCTACTCAAAAGAGGAAAAAAAAAAAGTCTTACAGAAAGTTTCTTAAATACGAAAATCAGTGCCTCCACTAACAAAATCCCCCAAACCCAGCTTTCCCCTTCCAAGTCTTTGTATATTAATCTCCTTTCCTTTTAGCTGCTCCAGTTCTTGCATAACAATGCCATTTCCTGAATTCAAATCTCCACAAATAAACCTTAAAGCTGAATAATACTTTATTAAGCTCTACGAGTATTCCCTAAAGCAGGACATCCTCTTCAAACTGGCGTATGCTGTCACGATTCAGCATCATTTTCTTAGCACTTTCAGAGTAAGAATCAGAAGTACCACAATCAATAACATAAAGATCTTCTGAAACATAAAACTACTACCCTTTCCAGAGGAGATATTTAACAAGCTACCAGTGTTTTGTTTAAATTCTCATCACTCCATACAGCAGCCATTTATTTCTCTGTGGATATGTATTTGGGCAAGCTCACAGGGAAATCCTCTACAAACAATTTAAAGGAGGAGAAGCACACTGTGAGCATCTTCCAGTACAGCATGAAACCACCTATCTTCTTAAACCTTAACATAAGTGGTTATTTCAGAAAAATATGAAAATTAAAAAAGTGATCTATGAAAGATGCTCAGTTTTGATTGGCTTGCTACATTGTTCTTTTCATTACTGGTACTCATAGTGAAAATGCTCACTAGAGGCTAAAAACAAAAGTGGAATTACTGTGTTAAAGCTCCTACCTGAACACAGGCTGGAGTTTCTGAGTGTTAGAAATTATCTAAAATGTTCTACCTGAAGTGTGACTTGCAGGACGAAGAGAATGTCGGTTGATGGCAGTGAAGATTGTAGATGGACATGGTCCAGAGGAGACTTTTGATTAAAAGTGTATCACAAGCAAGGAAAAAAAAAAAAAAATCATCTTGAAGAGCAACTATAATGGAGGGGAAAAAAATGTATGGGACTTCAAAGGGCAACATTTATTTGACAGTTAGGTTAATTAAAGCGAACTATTCAATTATCACAGTTTTATAATCTACTCAAGACCCATGAGATCTTTTCTCAAAGGCGTTGGAAAATTAAATCAGTATTACTAAGAAAAAATTAATTACCTGTTGTAGGTCTAACATGTAAAAAATGTCTTTGTAGTAATCCCTAGTGAAAAACATGGAATGATATGCAACAGGACGAGACAGTGTTTCACACTTGGAACTAGAAAAGTTCATTGCACAAGGAACAATAACTAAGGACTTAAACAAGAAAAAAAAAAAAAAAGGCCAACATCTTCCAATGTCCCTAGTCTACCTCGGTGCCCGCTTAAGACTTTTTTGTTTATCAGCCATACAGCAACATGCATACTGGTCTGCCCTAAAACATACTACTTGCTTGACGGAGCAAGGACTCAGTACCTTTATAATTTCAATTACTTAACACAGCAAGCGAACGCCGACACTGGAGTAGGCCATGGCAAGATGAAATGCCAAGCAGTGGCAACAGCTGAGCCAAAACCACTGTGCCAGTCCAGCCTAAGCAGCACTTACCTAAGGAATGAGGAACAGAAATCAATGCAATTTTAAAAACTGATCTTGAAAACATACAAACCAGGGAACAGCCTATAGCTCTTGGAGTGGTACTACTATGATCAGCATCTCGTCACCTCCCTCCCCATGCCCTCTTTAAGACATGTCCTCTAAGATGAACCTGAAAAATCAGCTGAAACAGAATAGAATGTCAGTCTAGATGTTAAGGTATAACTAACAAAAAAAAAAAAAAGGAAGTCTGAAAACAAAATTACAGTTTAATCCACCATATTACAGTTCACTGTGTTACACTGACATCTCTAATTCCTAGTATCTTAGAGGTCTTGACATCTGTAACAGACTTACAATCTGAAGCTAAAAATGGGGTGAAAGTTATGTTGTATGAATACAGCATTATACAAAACATTAAGAACGACAGAGCCCTTTCTAGCTTGCAAAGGTACAAAACATGTTTACAGGGTTTTCTGCTCCCAAACTTATCAAGTTTACTTTCAGAATGATTTATTACTGCATACTCAAACATGATTAAAGCAACAAGCTTTTCAATCTTTGTCTTCTCTTTAAACAGTATGAGCCTTTCTGAGCCTATCAGCACGTGAATGAAACACTTCTTAAGGTGCAGATTTACAATCTGCCTAGAAAGATAAAAAACTGCACTTCTGGTCCAAGGAACTCTCTCCCCACTTCTTTGGCCATGTGTTCCCAGCCGTAGCTGATGAAAGCCCTCATGGGTTGTGTCATCAGCTAGATAGATGTGGTTCCTAATCTGGCTGGAGACTAATCCCCCACACAAGAAAGTTTCCAGCCAGATTAGGAACTTGATTCAGCTGGTCACATCTGCACAAGGGCTAATACTGCGGAGACCTCCTTTCCTTGGCAGCACTGCCTAAGATCAGCTTAACACAATCAGGAAACTGCATCTGCTGAACCACGGTTAAGTTCCTCTGGGATGTTCACTCATAAACAGCTTCACACTTTTAATATCAATGCACTTCAAGATTACACAGAAGAGACAACTCTAATTTCCTGGAGTGTCATTCCATCTTTTTTGCAAGTTATTTCTGACCATAGAAACACATTTAGAGAAAACACTCTTCCAATTATTACGATAATTCTTACACAAAAACTTGAACTGTGCATGGTATAACATTTTCAGTAGTTTAAGACCTAGCCCATTGCACAAATTTCCTATAAATCACATGTCCATATTGGTATTCTAAGAAAATGAAGTTTGGTGCTATGTGTCTTCTCTTAACAACTGCCAATCAAATGAAAGAAGAATTAGGACTACAAATGCATCATAAAATTTGCAAATTTTGCAAGAAGTACCAGCTAGTAAAGGCAGGGAGTGTGCCCCTGAGGAAGACCTGGCAGAGTTCAGTAATCGACTGGCCAGCCAAACAAGTTTTACATGTACAGCTCCAGTCCAGCCACAACCCTGCCGTCTCGTCCTTGGGAGAGGTGACAGAGGCCATGGTGGGACACACTGGGTGTGACAGAAGGGGATGGTGGTGCTGGGAACAGACTAGAATGGGGCAATGAGGAACAAAAAGGCAAGTGTATTGGAAATTAAGCTCTCTCCTCTACTCACAAAGATGGTTAAAAAAAAAAAAAAAATCCCAGTTTTCCAAGAATGTGTTTTTTGACCCAAACTGAGAGCAGTAAAAACTTCTTTTCAAAGAAATCAGATATTCCACAACATTTTTCAGTTTTGTGCTTATGTCAAGCAACATCATCACGCTAAACGCTTTGAAGTTAAAAGGTTCAACAAAACATACTTCAGCTCTTCCTGGGCGGGGGGGGGAGGGGAAAAAGTGTAAAGTAGCTCAGGAAAACGAATGCACTTTTGTGAATCATTTTGGTCATAAAACTGACATCTTTCACTGCAAAAACTTTATCCACCTTTTCCAAACATGAGCAAATAGACTTGTATCTCCACCCCAAGGCTTATCTTTTCATCCTAACACTAAAATTTTCCAGTGACCTCAAGTGCCTCCATTCCCCTGTAAGTCCCAAAAGGATAATCAACAGCATAAAAGCTCCATCTGAACAGATACCAGATCCATTACTGTATAATCTATTGGATAACTGATCCGTAACTATAAAATATTTATTTCATTTGGCATGTCGATATCAAACACCATCAAGTTCATTAGGAAGTTTGGTCCAGGGACAGGTTTCTTGAAAGAATTATTCCGAGCTTTTTTAAGAAGCTGGGGTATGTTTTGAACCATCTCAGTTTATTTAGAATATAACCAACCCGTAGAAGAAAAATTGTTTAATTTACAGATCACATATTTAATAAATTCTCACAGAATCACCTAATTAATTCCTCC
Organism: Chlamydotis macqueenii; assembly: GCF_036417535.1. Classification (NCBI taxonomy): domain Eukaryota; kingdom Metazoa; phylum Chordata; class Aves; order Otidiformes; family Otididae; genus Chlamydotis; species Chlamydotis macqueenii. The sequence continues at coordinate 17,411,741 of NC_141567.1, read as the reverse complement.
CCTCGATGCACAAAGAGTAAAAGTCACAGGAAGGAGAATGCTCATACTGTTTAAAATTGGTCACTTCAGTTTTGCTTTGTGTCTTTTCATCCTGAACAGAAAAACGGAAATAATTTTCTCACCCTGGCAACAGCTTTTCTCTTGAATACACATTAACAGTTGGCTTTCAGTTTTGAAGATCAGATTTGAGTAGTTCTCTGAACAAAATCCAAAATTCAGCAGCTAGTTCCTAAAGAAACTACTTTCTTTTGGGGAGAAATTGTGTACTTCTCTTCTTAGATTGTCACAAAAAGGATATAGGAATTACAAAAGGCAGAATTTCAGGTTGGTCATTTTTTATGCGGCTCTGAGTTTGGACTGAGTCAATAGGATAACAAATTCACAAAGTCCATCTCCCTAAACTGAACCTGTGGGGAAATGGAAAATGACACCTAATTTAGCATCTGGAGGGAGGTGCTAACTAAAGTTATTAATGTATGCATATAGGACAACTCATTTCTATTTTATGCATATGTAACAACCCAAGAAGGAAAGAAAAAGAATTGAAAATTACCAAAACACAACAACTGCTGCAATGCATTGTCAGCAGATATTTACTATCCTAGCCAAATTTATTTGTTAATAATTAGTGAATGTACTTGGCATATCAGAATTAAATAGCTAAATATTCCTGCCAAAATGTTTTTGACACAAAACTCCTTCTACGAGAACCTGATGGTAAGCAGACAGGCTTTTTATTCCGATTTTCACTAATAATGCAAAACCAGCAAGACTAACCATCAACTGCAACAAGTTACAACCTCACTTGTGAAAAACAAAGTGTCCCAAATACTATGAAGATGATCAAAATTGTCCTTCGGACAATTGTCCTTCCTGCAGCCCAGGAGAAAGACTGGTTTTGAAGATAAGGATTACAATTTGACAAGTTTCACTTTTGTTTACATTCAGTAGAAGTGTACAGGTGAGAAGGTACTCCCACAAGCAACTTTCTCAGTGTATAAAAAATAAACAAATTTTTTGTTATATTCCTCCTACTTCCATGAAGATGAAACTCCTATAGTTTTGAGTAGGGGGGCACATTTTTTTTAAACCCCCAAAACCTAATCAGAAAAAATGTTTCCAGAACTGCAACATCACTTGCAATATACTCAGAAGACTGCTCCTTTTCCAGCAGTGAAAAGCAGAGGTTTTTTCTTGCATTAACAACACTTGATTATAAAATAAATTTAGCCTCTGTGCAAAGAGAGGAGTGAACATAATGGTTCCCTTAAGGCACAACTTTGAGGAATGAGGGATATTAGTTCAATTTCTTTTTCAAATGCTGTAGAAAAGGATGACAGAAAGAAACAGCTTCCAGTTGTCACGCTCCTAATCCCGTCCAGTCTGTAGATGGCTTGGCTCCAGATTTCCCCAACAAGCTCTATTGCAGCACAACCCTTCACTGTCCTCATAACACGCATACTGCAGTCTGTGTGGTCTAGTTAGACTAGCTCAGGGAAAGCGTTTTGGGTTTTGAATTATTATTTTTTCAAAACCTAGGATAGCAAGAAAAGGTCATTTCATTTAAAAGAACCCACAGGAATTTCATAATATTTCAAATATTTGTATTTGTGTGTGAAGATAGACATTCGTGCGGGATGTGGTGGGGAAATATTGGGTTTGTATATTAGTTTATTTTGGGCAGAGGAAGATTGCTAGTTTCCTACCAATGTTTTTGCTAGACACTTTTGCAAAACTGCCTATAGTATTGATTGCTTGTTGAAATATTTAACTTGTGGAATTCATGAAGCAGAAGTAAGACATCAACGTAATCGGTCCATAGCAAAAATTATCAAAAGGGGAAGCAAACATGTGTTGTTTGGCTGTGGGAGAATAATGAGTAAGTACCAGCGGTACATTTAAATAGAAGAGCTACATTTAGGGAAGTAGACTGCATTCAAGCATACAGGGAAGAAGGAGGAAACACATGAAGAGGCATAAATAAAGGGCAGAGGAATGAACAGAATGAAGACTCATTGGGTAACAAAACCCATACAAAGTGGACCATCTTGGAGAGATATGATCTAGCGTGCTACGAATTCTTCCGCAAAGAACAGATAACATTTACAACAGTATACAGGGCTTGAAATTCAAAGCATGCCATTTCACTAAGCCCATGTCCTGAAAATAAAGTTATTTTAACCACATCCTAGATTTCATCACAAATGTTAAGTTTAGCCTATATGTTTCATTGCATTTTTAAACAACAGATTACTATATGTCCAACTTTTTATTTTAATATAACTATCAGGAATGGACACAAAGAATCTGAGCATGGGTACATATTTTCTTTTGTGACAAACTCAACTTGGAACACTGTTGTCTTCCCACCCAGCTCTCCCAAATCCGTTCTGTGGATTTGCGGCTCGCTGGGGTCCACTGACCATCCCAGGTACAAAGCCCATGTTTCCATGGTCTGCTTTCCAGCGTAGCATTATGAATCCATTTCCAGCATGAATGATGGGGCAACAAATCTGTGGTGGATGCCAATATGGCTAAGGAGATTAAAAAAAACATGTAACAACTCATTCTGGGTAATGCTGACAATCTTCTGCATTGCCACAGGTTGAACTCATTTGGGTAAACAGTAACTCAGCTGAAAAAATATCACGCATCTCATTCCCAGTGATCCATTTTGTGACTCTTAAGATGGCTTATGCAATACGTTCGCCAAAACACTCACTGGAGACTGAGGGTGCAGATTCAGGTAACAATGAAAGGATTACTTATCCAGTGACAGCCACAATCGATAGTGCCATTTCCTTCCCTGGAGCAGGCTCTGTTATACCTTCTCATGTGCTTCAGTGCTCTGTTCACTTGATTCAGATGAGCTCTTTCAGGGATGAAAATCAACATAAATCTTTAACAAAAGTTATGGTTGCACAGAATTAATAGTTTAGTTATTCATTATATTCAATACAGGGATACTGCATAGGTCCTCCCCCCTTACCACGTTCCTGGTGCCAGTCTCTCTCCTTTGTGCTGGTTCTCATGTTTATCAGCCTCCTCACCGAGCCAATTTGAATTGCAAATCTCTTGCTAAAACTGTCTTTTCTTCACTAGGTCAATTTTCTGTTGCTTTGACAAGTTGAATCAAGTTCAGTGGAGGGCCCACAGGTGCTGGTGACAGGGGAAGGAGCAGAAGCATGCAGCTGGGGAGAGGAGGGAAGATGGAAGGAAGAACTAGGCTATTATTTTTGGATTTATTTAGGTGGTGTTTCATGCTACAGCTGAGAGAAGGAAAGGAAATAAGATCTATAAAGAGAAAAGTACTGCTGCAGGGTAATTAAGACCTAGGAGTAAACATGCCAAATGGTGTTTGCCACATGACAACAAACAAATGTGAATCAGAATGTGAATCAGTACTTGAGCAGAGGAAGGAATGTTTTCTCTACTATTCAGGAAGCGCTTCAATTGTTTGGAAAAGGTGTGAGTCATTAACTCCCCACATGTACAAGTGACACATCCAAAGCTATAAATACCTGACATACTTCAAGGGCTCTTTGGAGTGGAAGAATGGAAATCTATATGTACTACTTCAAAATTACAGAAGCATGAAGCCATGCATCATTTAACAGATTTTTATTTGTTGTGTTTAGGCTCTTCTGAATTGCATTATCCAAGCACGACAAGCTATAACCTTGAAAGGACCCATTTTCTTGCTTTGGATGCTTTGGATAGCTAAACAGTTATTTGGGGTAAAAGATGAGAGGTGCACAGGACTTGACAGTATACTACTTTCATGCAACAGTTGTGTATGATAAAAAAAAATCCTCCACCTCCTTATTGTCTTTGGTTTCATGTCTGCTTGTAGGAGCTCAGCATCAAGGTAGTAAGAAAGTTTTACTGCGATCTTGCAATGTAGATTTTTACGATAACTGTAGGATTCTTCAGACTATAACACACACAAGCTCTTCTCAATCTGTTTATAACTCCTAGCATAATTTATTCCTTTTAAATGCAGGCTAAAAGGCTCATTGTACTTCAGAGGGGGTTTTCATTCTTAGGTGGAAACCACCACAGTATCACAGAACACCAGTGTGTTAATGCATTAGGATTATCAAGCACTGGTGAATGGCTTGGTTCCTAGTCTAGACTTAGCTGGTCTGGCTGCTTAAAGCCAGATATTACTGTCATAATCAAAGTATAGATCCTGTTCCTTCAGACACACAGCTTTAACATTTTCCCTTAGGAAAGTCATCAAACTGAGATTATATTAAACTCCTACACAATCCTTCTAACAAAAAGTACATTTTCTCCACGTGTTACGTTCTTCAAAATGATTCTTGCAATGCCTTCTACCTTGGATAAAAGAGATTCCAAAGAATACTGATGGGCTAGACATGATCACACTACAGGTGCCTTCTAGAAGGGAATCAAAATATCCCAAGAATTCTGGTTAACCCAGGTTCAGGGAGTAAATGCACATTATGCCGCTGTGATTGAGAAACTCTTGGGAAAACTGATTGCACAACAGGAAGAGGGCAAAATAGGGCTTAAGAGCATGAGACTCATTTACCCCTGACCCCAAATCTCAGAATAGAAATACACAAGAGGAACACAAAAAATATGCTTGGCTTTGTCTAAGTGCATGGAAAGTATGATTTTACAGTATAGTGAATATTTAATTACTTTTATATCACTAGTGATATCCTTTTAAAATTCAAATTCCTTTAAAAATTCCTAAAAAAAAACTCGTTAGAAGTATATTTCTATTTTCCTTAATTTAATAAAAAGACTTATGAAAGACATACTTTCATGAAAAACTTATCCCCTGCCTCCCCATCCTCATCTAAGTTACTCTGTCTTCACAGAGACTGATCAGGCATCATCGCAAGCCAAGGCTACACAAAGTGATCTGTAAAACCTTTCGTTCCTTTGATGAAGAGTTTTTTGGAACGCAAAAGCCTGACTGCCCAGACCATTGTTGCATTTAAAACATTGCAGTCTACATTTAAATAGTGCTATATCAAATAATGCCATTACTGTTGGGAAACCAGTACAATATAAGACGATATTCCTTCCTTTGCTAATAAATTCCGTTTTTTGTTAAATTCTGCCACTCAATGCAGGCTTTTTAGCTGTTCCACACTTCATATTAGTCTTTTCAGAAAATGAGCAACTTTCTATACATTCTGTAAAACAGTCAGACTGGTTTAAAAACCTAGAAGTCTGAAACAAATATTCACACGTATTGCTTCAGAACAAGTAAATCAGGAAACTGAGCAGCTCATCATCAAAAGTCTCTGCATGCCAGAGCTGCCCAGACTGCAATGTGATATCACCGAGAACCTTGCAACTCCTGCTGGATTATCCTACTGATGTATTTGAACATAGTCACCAGGGCAATACTTACAATTTGTTTAATAAAAGACATTTAAAGAACATTTAATTAGCTTGCCATTTATGAATCTTACCTCTCCTATCATCCCACGAAGCAGGAGCAAACTGCTGCAGTATTGAGACCTGATGCAGTTCCCTTTGTGCACGGCTTAAATAGCTGTTCCTGTGAAGTCATGAGCTAAATTCACAGCACATTTCATACAGTGGCTCTCCAATAAGGCAGCAATAAGAAAAACATAAGTTTGTCTCAGTTTCAAAAAGTCTACAGTAGTGGTAGGGCTTTTCAGCCTGGAAGCACAAATCACTTAACACCGCACAATTTAAAAAGAATCTAGAGGATGCAGGTTTTCCACAGCAGGGCCCCGTCAGGCTGCTGAGCCAGCAAGCAATCTTCCACCATCTCCCTGAATGCACATTCTTGGACTAAAATGCACAAACTGGAAAAAGCCAAATATGCAATGAAACAGACATACATGTATAAACCTATCTAACTGTTTCAGAGAAATAGCTCTTAAAAAGTCTCATTCAAATGATGACAACATACTGAAGTGATTTTTCTCAAAACAAACCACTGAGAAATCTAAGAAATCTACCACAGAAGTACATTTCTGGGTTTATGCAATAGAGGTATACTGTCAAATAGAGGAGAGGCACAGCCAGTTGCTCTTCACTCAGCCTAACAACTTTTGTCTTAAAGAAGCAGGCTTATAGATCTTCCTACTGCATCCATGTATTGTTTTCTCACACCACCAGTTATCTGAAGAATGGAAAACACGCATCATTCGAGAGTTGGCTAAAGGTATCGGTCAGGAAGTAAAAACTTGCTCTTGTCAGATTGTCAGGAGTGATTTATCAAGCCACTGTCTCTCACTGAGAATACAGTGAATGACTGTGCAAGCTTATTTCAGTGCGAAGTAAAGCAAGTTAAAAGTTTAAGATGTTTAAATTCCTAACAGTAAACTAATGTGCTTCACTCTGTACTGAAATCAGCTAAGAGGTATTGCAACTCTGTGCTGCATCTCAGATACATGGGCAGTAAGCTGTAGTGGAGGGATCACTGAAAAGTAAGGGACAATATCCCTTTCAACCGTTCCAGTTGGATCTAGAAAGAATTTATCAATCTGCACCAACAGAGAGAAGAACCAAGTTGAGGGAATGTTGCTGGCAGATGTAAGAACTTCATAAATAATGGAAGAAAAAAAAAAACAATATAAGTGATTAAATATTCTGAAAGAATCTTTGTTAACCATTTTTTTTTGTAGTAAAGAATCTTATTTTTAGAAATAGTAGTGGCAACAAGACACACGCAATGGTCACCAATAGTCATCCACAAGAAAGATTTTGGGAACACATCAGTGCTCCAGGCTCTCAGCTTTGCCCCATTCCATTTTCTCTTTGATGTCAGTAAGTTATTCATCTTATTAGTTCAAGCTTTAATCTTTTGATCAAGCTTTTGTAATATATAATTTAGAAATCAGTTTCTTAGAGGGACAAGAGCTGTCAAATAGTAACCTGTATCAGATCAACCCCAACAAAGTGCTAACAGCTTAGGACAAGTCAGAGCCAAAGTTGGAATTTCAGAGTATACGTGCAAATTATTATTTTTTTAAAAACCACAGTGTTGACATTACAAGGGAAGAAAAAGAGTGGAAAGATCATATCTTCTGAGCCCTTGATCAAATTACTTCATAATTCACCCCCCAAACCTATCCCCCGGTTCCCATAAGAGATACCAATCTGAGACAGAACAAGCTTGTGGATTTTAGAGCATTAGGGGAGAAAAGGGAACAAACTACAATGTTGCAACTAAATCTCTAGAGGATGTAGGAGGATTCTGAGATATTTTAAATAACAAAGTAATTTTACGTAACTTTTCAGATATAAAATAGGGGGTCAACTTGAAATTATCCACAATCTACGTGCAAGATATCTGAGCTAGGAGTACAGAACTACATAGTGTCTGCAATTTCCTATGGTTTCTCTCAGAGAACTTTTTTTTCACAGTAATTGTCAAAGATATTAGATTCCAGTATTTCGAAGATGGTATCTGGTAGCTCTTAATTTATCTTGGCCTCTCATCTTTGAAGCAATGCCGCTTCTGTCTCAGTGCCTAATTTCCATTTTACACATCCTATAATTGTGTTAGTCCTTTTGTCCTTTAAAGTTGACTTCTAAAAGATTCCCGTCATTAACACTTCTATAAAGAACAAATAACTTGCTCCCTTTCTGGATCCTTTGGTTGAGATGTAATTATTAAAATTATAATTATTTCTCCTTACCTATTTTAGAAAGTTGGAAATTGCTTTTAATTGGTCTTTTATAAAAAGCTGTGGGCTTGGACATTTTTTTCTTCTGGAAGATAGGTATGCTTTGCAGGGGTTTCAGATCCTTAACCTGTAAACTAACTTGTTGCGTGAGTTACTGTTCACTTTGTCTTCTATCAAGTCCTGGCTATTTTTGACCATATTTAAATTCTTATGGTTTCCTTTCGCATATTTAGGAGCTACTCTTCTCAGCCCAGAAATCTTATAGAGGCTTCCTAGAATTCCTTACTAAGATTTTGAAGCATTTTACTTCAGCTCATCTATCTTTTCTCTCCTTTCTTCAACACATGATGTTGTAGCCTTATTTTCTTAATGGGTAATTCCTTATATGTTTCTTCTGAGGATATGGGTATGCTCACACTTTTTAACCTGTAAAACTAGAAGCTGGCAAGTTCTCACCAAGATTAAAAAGCCTAAATAAATGTGTGAAAAATAACTCAACATTCAGCTATGCCTATTTTCACGATACAGACTCTTTTCTATGCAGGAAAGTATAAATAGCATCCACAGTTGTGCAACTTATCTGTAGCCATTAAATGTCTCTATAGTCTTACAATTTCTAAAAGTGTCTGCATTGCCTGCAAATGAGCTGCATTAATATAAACAGCACATGAACAGCCAGAGAGCCTATAAAACAAAAGCCCTAAGTACAGAACTTAAGTAAACTTAAAAGTGACACCTTCAGATTTAAAAAATAAGAGCTCGTAACTACTTCACAGTTGATCAATTTGCCAAGAACACTTTCCAGTGTTTTGATCCCACAACTTTGAATTCTTGGTTTGTATTCTTTGAGGAAAAAACAGAGCTTGTTTGAAAAGCATATAGCCAACCATCTCCTCTGTGCTCTGACTCATCAGCGCGCAGAGATACTTTGCATCCTGCTGAAAGTTCGAGAATTGTCTAGTTTGACAAAAACACCCAACATCCTGCTGATAGAAGAGATGATGAAATAACCTGGAAAGACGGACAGATTAAAACAAAAGATCAGTCTAACAGCCAGGCGCAGTAACACAACTAAACGTGGGTTCATTGTCTCAAGTCCTAAATAAACAAGTTCATCATATAGATGATACTATTAAATAACCCAACACACTTCACTTACAGCACTTTGCAGAGAAGCAAAGACTAAAATAAGCTGTACATTGTATCTTAACTCCATTTTAAGAATGAGTACGTTTCTTAACCTCTTTGTCTCAGTTTCCAAGGCTACAAGTGAGGCATGACAAAGGCAGGAAGAAAACCCAGATATGTTTTGGCTCCCAGTTTTTTTTTTTTTCCTTTTTGCTGTTCAGCCATCTTATCTTCCTAAACTGTAGGCTTTAGTGACTTAAGCATGCATATTATTCTATGTGCAGCCTGTTTTCTCAGTGATTCTAATCAGCTTTCCTTTTGCAAATCTGGCCAATTCTTTGGTGATTAAATTTGATCGCTTCTTGCCTATATGCACTTGGAAATAATCAAGGAAACAATACCCCGACCAGTACTAGCTGAGGAAAGGACACATTCCTATAAAATAAAGTTAAACCAAAGTATTTTTAAAAGGTATGCAAATGATGTGAGAGAAGACAGGAAACCACATTTAAAGTATAAATCAAACCCATTCTTTTGTAAAATTTCTGGAAAAGATTTGAAAAATGGCTTTTTCTACTTTTCTCGCCCTGAATGTCTTTGTTCACTACAATAGGAAAAACAAAGCAACAGGAAAATGAAGTGATGTCCCTTCTCCGCAGAGAAGCAATGAAGTCTCCTCCCCCTTCCAGAGGGGATCACAGTTGCCAGCTTTGGCAGCCACTGTTGTATTTAAAATAGAAATGAATCCCAAAATGTAATTTGGCAAGCAACTGCTGAAATAGTCAGTAAGTCTGTTTTCCCTTTTTTTTTTCCCCACTTCCTTTCTACCATTCTAATAATATCTAGAGAAGCTTTCAAACACCTCAAAGATTAAACGCGCACGTAGCTAACATCTAGACAGAGAGCCCCAAGAACTTTAACACGTATGTAACGTGACTCAGACAGACCTGTCTTTGTAAGGGGAGTGCTCCCTGTCCGGCCGGGTCCCAGACTGCTGCGACACTGCAAACAGCTGCTCTTGCATACAGCTTGAGTTTTCAGGGAGGCACCCAACGTGCCTCTTAAACCTGAAAGCATGACTTGATTTCTCCCAGTTGATTTGTCATTAGTAAAAGCCAACATTTTCATATTCTGTAACTGGTTCCATCAATTTTTCAGCACACACAGGCAGGACTAAGATTTCCACAACACAGTAAGTGGAAAGTCCTACAATCCAGAACACATGGTATTTTACAGATATTTTAGAGAAAGCATGCAATGCTGTGTTGAAAGAAAACATGAGGGCAAAAGGTAACAGATGAATGAGAAAGCTATGAACCCTTCACAGTGATATCCAGATACGCTGCCAGACTGAAGCACACTAGCTGGAGCCAGTATGCAAGAAACTCCTCCCAAAACAATTGTTTCTGAAAAAAAATATTTAATATGAAACACAACTTGGCTCAGAGTGGGAACAATCAGCCAGTTGTTACAGATGTTTGAAGCAACAGAAAGCATGTTTCACTAACCTAGGTAAAGAAACTAGATGTGAGGGAAACACCACAGCTCAGCTTTACACAACAAGAGGAGCAGACCATGTGGCATGTAGAACAGCTATTTCATTGAACTTACATCTTAAAAACCACTGGCTTCTCACTAACTAGGAAGCACTGTATATAAATCAATCCATCTTATGCATTCACAGAATAAAAGCAGTTAAGTATTCGGAATGCACAAAATGTTAGCTTTAACGTGCAACTAGCCAGCCAGGGACTGCTTTGTGTAGTAGTTTCAATTTCTAAGATGAACAAAGCATCTTTAATATATTTATGCAATATCATCAGATTGCTAAAACTCTCCTGTTCAGTATCTTGCAACATACCTCCAGACCAAAACCATCTCATTCAAAGAGAAGATAAACTTTCCAAATGTTTTTAGCTAACATTTTGTTTTCTGTATGTTTTAAGTTCTAGTATTTTTACAATCCTATCCTGAGGCCTAACAGTTATTTCTAGTTTGCCAACAATTAAAGTGTTCAAAGACAGCATCAGGAAGACTCAAAGATTGATTTCACAGATCATTGGTCCAGACAGTGTTTGTAAACTGCTGACCCAAAACCATGGAGAATTGCTAGAGCCTCGTGGATCCAAGGGAGACTTACAGCTTGCTAGACAATTTATATTTATTTGAAATCCAAGGTTAGCCTGTCATTTTTTCCTAAAAAAAACTTTTTAAAGAGTTCATTCTAAATGACTCATATTAGCCCACACAAGCAAATCAGCACATTGTTCTGATTTCCCCTCCCTCAAAATGCTTCGTGTTCTCTCAGTACAATACTACTGCACAAATAATTCAGGACTTGCCAAAAGCTACCACCAAGCTCTAATTGCAGCAGCCCCATTCTGTATATTCTTAAATCAAACAAAAGCTAAATCAGCCTGCTAAAAAATAACCAGTACTTCAAAATCTCCAGTGCAGATTAAGAAATAAATCTCTGCAATAAAGTATCAGCCACATCAGCCTGCTTCAGACCTCAGTGCAGAGCGAGCCTCATTTTCTTGCTGCAAGATAAGACCGTGGTGCACACATGAAAACTTATGAAAAAGAAATTTTAAAAAGCATCAATTTCCCCAAGTTATTTTAATGCAGATCATTGCTACTAAATGTTTCAGACAGCTTAATGGTATTTCCACTTGGCCTTTTTCACTGCTGCTTCCAACCGATCCAGCTCCACAAGTGAGAATGTTTGCATTGTCAGAAGGCTTTGCCACAGTCAGCACTCTGTTGAGAACACTATGCCCTATTTCAGATTTCAGTATATTTTACCGAAGAGTTAAAAAAAAAAAAAAAAAATGGGTGCATGCCATTCTGCCAGTCATTCTCATCTTATCAAGCTTTAGTCATGACCTGACAATACCAAAAGGCTTGAATGCATTTTACTGTTTTGTAGGCAGTCTGTTTGATCCCATCACAAATGATGGAAAAAGTGATCTTGAGGTCAACAATGAAACTTGTAAAAATGAGGCTTCCTTACTTAAAAAGTATTTACTGGGTCTCTGATCTGGGAATTTAAAGGTAGGTTGTTCCACACCCTAAAAATGGCAAAAATCTATTTGCCATAGGTTATCTTCTCCTATTTTAAAATAGAAATTTCTTATTAAAACAATCTGAAAACTAAGCAACAAACTAAACATCATCCCAGATTCCAAGTTTTTCCTGGTGCTGAACAATACAGAAGTTAATTCCAACATTACTCCCAAATCACATGCTAACTTGAAATATTCAGCCATGAGAAAAGTAAATACTCATCAGCAGGTTTAACTGCAAGCTTCTGATACGTAGTGCAGCTCTTCCAGCTCAGAGAGAAATATTTAACTAGCAAAACCTACGGTTGCCATAACACATGACCTAGCATGTGCTTCGACAGCAAGATATACAAGAAAGATGACAATACAATAGAGTTAGAAAAACAAAATATAACAGTGCCAAGATAAGCCTCTAGAAATACATTTTGTGATATAAAGTCATAAATCTTCATTATTTGAACTAAAGACTAAAAGCTTTTAGAAGCAGTAGCCTAACTCAGCCTGAGTGCTGAGGTCAGAAGACATACCCACACTGTATTATGGCAACTAAATAAATATTTACCATAGCTGTTTCCAAAAGGCTGGCTTAGCAAAGTAAGAATATGAGTGTTCTGGGTCCTCTTTTAAATGCTGGAATAATTGCTGACTTCAGGCAAGCTTTTAGTTCTCTCATTTGTTAAATCAGTGAATTGTGGAGTTTTGGGTTTTGATTGGAGATGATTGAAAAAGCCATTTCACTCTACTGCCTATCTGCCTCCAATGCACATAGAGCTGGGATGCTCATTAAATGTTTCCTCAACCAGCACTTCAAAGGAAAAAAAAATTAGCAAACCAAAGTCAGACCAAATTTCTGGAAAGAGATGGGAACTTTAGTCACATAGACAGTGAAATGCTAGGTTCATATGCTGCTATGAGGAGTTTTTAGATCACTGTTACCTTCTACTGCACTACTCCACAGACAAAAATGGACTCTTCCTGAAATATGAATATAACTGGAGATTTAACACTACTTCTTAACAGCATTAATGGGTGCTTCAACATAAATATGTCTGTAAGGTATACATACACGTCCAGACAAATTCGAGCTCAGACACACAGCTCTCAGCATGAAAATAATAAGAGTCTGCTCTTTGAACGAAATTTTGCAGAAAATATTTCTTCCCAATAACACTAAAAAGTTGATTTTGAGATGTAAATATTTTCTTAACCTGTGGATTTCAGAGCAATGTAGTGTAGAATGATCATGTCTGTCCAAAATCTTCATGGGCAAAGATATTTACAATCAAGACAGTCCTTTTCAACTATCAACAGAAATTATATAGCTTAACTTTCATAAGTACTAAACCGGATCTTTTAATAACTGTTTTCTACAAAACTATAAATATATGCTTACATGCAAGATATGAATTAGCAGAAGCTGGTGCATGAAAATGCCAGAAGTGACTAGTTTGCAGAGCCAAACAACAAAATAAGCCACAGCTCCTCAAATTGTTTCTTCAGTTCTGTGATTTTTTTTTCATCCCCAAAACGCATACTTTTTTTTCCTAAGTTATCACCTTTTTGCCAGATTCCAAAGTAGGCCCCTCGCCTTCAAGCTTTCTTTGTCCACTATCCTCCAACTATGAAGCAAAGAAGAAATAAAGCAAAAAAATCAGTAATTTGAACAAATGTTACAAAAACAGCTTCCACAGTTTGTGCCAGTATTTTCTCGGGAAGTTATAATTTTATACAGAACAAATTCCAATGATTTTGAATTCTAGAAGTACTAAAGAAAATATTTTGTTCTCAAAAGACTGCAGATTTAAGCCTCCAATATGAACTGTGGGGGACTACAGGTCTTGCAGGGCTAGAAGACAGGAAAATCTCTCAAGGTTTTACAAACTACAGGCAGTAAATACTTCACAAAAAAAAAAAAAACAAGTCTGAGGTCATGTTTAGAACTTTTTAAAAAATAAATGTTATGTAATAAAAAAGCACAAAGCTCAAGAGAGTTGCTCATCTGAAAAATATGCAAAAAAACCCTTTTAGAAAGGCACATTTATTCCAACACATCTAAAACAGGCAGAAGAGATGATGTTCCCTCTATTTTCACATTGTGTACAGCTTTTCCAAAAGGAAAAGCTTATCACAGGTCCTAGCATACCCTCTAAAACAGCGCAGACATGTTAAGGTTGCGTCAATTAGCATAGCAGCTCTTAGAAAGATAGTTATCTTAATAATTAGAAGTCTCCACTTTTCTCTCTCATGGAAAAAAAATAAGGAAGGTGGGTTTACATTTCAGTATTTTTTTACCTTATACTAAAGGGTAGATTTCTGATTTTTCAGGTACTGCTCAATTAATTTCAAGAATCACATCGCTTTTACTCTCTGCATATTTTCTGGCCTTCAATGACGATGTCACGTACACCCAAGGATATGAAAGCGATGAGTTAATGTGATGTATAGAGCATGCTCCTTATCAGTCTGAGAAAGGTGCCCTGTGGAGATAGAATTTTCCATTCTTCTTGTACTTTTTAAGCTCTCAGAATACAAATTGAGGTTTAGTTCATCTCTCAAACTAATGAACAAAGTTTCTTTTTTGTGGTGTGACAGCTCTCACTTCTAAACTAGATCATAAAACCACAGCCAAGAAAAAAAACCAACCATGTTCAAGAAAAATCTATTAGAGATACAGACTGAAGACTGCAGATGCATCTATGAGATCACAAGTCCTACACTGATCAGTTCTAGGAAGGATACAGGAGTTGCCCAGGCTTTTAATTGTCCACTATAAATAATTTTTCAGAACTCTTAAGAGATTATAAAGGCAGGGCAGATATTTTACTGTGTATCACCTAATGAACATGCATATATTTAATATACATTTATCCTCCCTGCAGAACAATTACCTCAAACTTCTGTGAGAGCTTATGGAAAAGCAGTGATGGAAAAGAAACCTTGACCCATGTGGCAAAATCAACAAAGTTAAAAGTAGCTGCGATCTACAAATTTAGAATATCTAAATTACAGACATTTTGCAAGTGGGCAGAAGAAAGCCAAATAAAAATGATAAGAAATACTCTGTTGCCTCATATTCACAAAAAGGGAAGAACATTTTTAAAAAATATAATAAAGACTGTTCACGTATCACTTGAAATACAAGTTTGAGTGGACAAGCATCTCGCTCATTACAATACAGAGAAATCTAAGAAGACATATCCATCTGCTCTGGAGAGATTGACTGATAAGAGACTGCTGATGAATGCTCTTCTATAATGTATACACTAAAATCACAACAATATGATGATTTTTGGAAAAGCAGAACATACATTTGTTTAGAAACTGATACTGATTTTCAATTATTTGACTTGTTCAATTTTTTTTTTTTTATCCACAGCTCAGCTATTTACATCCAGCACAATCACTGTAACTATGAATCAATACCAGCTTCTCATTTTTCCAATATATTGTCAGCCTTTTTTCTGTGATTGTTTTAATGGAAAAAGTACACTAGCTCTTTCAGCCAGCACGATATAAAAAAAATTCAGTGTATTATCCACATAATACCATTTCAGGGACTACTGGCTGAACTTCTAACCCCTTTCAGTAAGCAGCGCTTGCCACTGAAGCCAACATTATTCATTACATGGATTCATATTTCCTTCTGCATTCTACATATTTAATTTTGTTTGGACGTTTAACAACTTTCATATGAAGGCACCCAAAATCAGCTTTCTATGTAGACAGACCGTGACTTAATTTGCAAAGAATTGCAGGTATTCAACTCTATGGAAAAAAAACCGATTACGTAACATTTGAAACTGTAAGAAGTCTAATTCCCACTTACATTTAAATGCTGCTGCCTTGCTATTTCATCTGTTTACTCTTATTTCCCATATGAATTATTAGTGTATGCACGAACCTTCCATCAAGTGCCCTGGCAGCTGCGTAGGAATATTTTAGAAAATGCTATTACACAGCCTTTTCCATAATCTCCTCTGTAGGGGGTTGAGTAGAACCCCCTGATAACCCGTACTGGTTATCTTTTTCAACATGTTTCCATACAACACAGTTTCACCGTCTGCAAATTTGGCTTCAAAAGGGCTATCCATTGCTATCTCCATTGTTCAGGAATAGCTCTGTTGATTTACACTGATAAACAAAGATAATGTACAACCATAAGCAATGAAGTCAATCTGCAAAGGACAGAGTAGGAAAAAAGCCTGCAATGTTATCGTCATCATGCACTACAAAGAAAAATTACAGACTTGTAAAACAAAAAAAAAAAAAAAAAAGAGGAGGTAAGGACTGGGTTTTTTGTTGGTTTTATTTTGTTTTTTTTTTAAATGCACCACTTCTTGCTATTTACAATATGATGCAACCTAGTACAATTTGCAATACTGTATTTAAAGAATGTATTTACTCAATTCCATACTGATGCTGAGTGGCAATACCGATCAGAAAGGAACCTGATTCAGCTGCTCTCTTTGAAAACAACTGCACAAACAAAACAATCAAACACTTCTCACATTCCAACAAGCAGAAAAACAGAGATAATGACAGAGAACACAGGAGAACTCACCATGACTAAAGCTCCAGTGCAGCTGAGGAATCTCGGTCTCACCGCTTTGCAATCTCACCTTAAACCTGCAAAGCTGTTGCAGGAGATTTTTCATGGCAACTGTTACTAACAGTATCTATCAACTGCTAAAAACAGGTACTTTATATACCAGAGTGCAACATCCCTTCTGATGTACCAGTTTCCGAAGAATCCTCCTGAAAGAACCACCTAACGAAGAGGTTCGCTCCTGCTCTAGGAAGCTAAGTGGGTTAACTTGTAAGGAACCATGAACCAGGACCCGACCTGCCAACAGGTTGATGGAGCAAGATACAATTACGATATCGCGGCCAGAACCAATGCAGATTACAGGGTAAATGAAATGTGCGTTAAGCTCTGCTTGTACTGACATTTTCTCTAACAGGGATACTGCCCTTGCTGTACAAGAAATACTTACCAGGCAAAATTCACAGGCACAAGAGCACTTCAGGCTTCAGCAAGCTTTGTCCTAATGCACCTCCGTTTTTATCGCTTCCTAAGCAATCTTTTCTAGCCAGAGATTGTGACCTTTAAATAAGAGTAACTCATTTTAAGAAGGCCTGCCGTAATATTTTTTACATGTTGCTGTTAAAATTGAGAAATACATCACTGACAGATTCATCAGCAGGAGCACAGGTTTGAGACTTTCTTGCTAATAATGTGACATTGCAGCCCTTTAAACAACCAAATTGTGAAAAAACCCACATTATGAAAACACGATTTTACAAAAAAATCCTGTAAAATAGTACAAAGCTGTAAAATAGTCAGCATTTACACCTTGGATGTATACTTAACGCCAAGTTCAGCGAGTTGTTCCACTGACTACAACAGACCGCAAACTGCCGCACCATCAAAGCACATGTAACCGATCACATCGAGAGCCTTCACGTGCCCCACATTCTCTATCTCCCTGCTTCTAAAAACCGAGAATGTCTACAGTTTACAGTACAAAAGTCATCAAATAAACTATCTTCTCCAAGGATCATTCCAAACAGCAGGAGTCACACTCTTTAACCATATAGTTACAGACTTAAAGTCTGAGACTGGAGAATATTGTGCAACCTGTTTTTAAGCAAAACTACCCAATCTGGATGGGGGAGGCAGAGAAAGACAATTAATTAAGGCTTAAAGGAAATGGAACAACAATTACACAATATGACTTACTCGTCCATAGAAAACTATACCAATACTTATTCTCTCTGAGCTTGTATATATTTGCATTAAACTTCTTCATGAAAGCAATACTGACGTAATTTTGAGCCTTTACAGAGAGGCTCAGTGATTTCAATGGGGTTCCAAACAGGCTCAGGGGTTATTCTGCAGAAGACAATTAGGAGCAAATACAAGGTAGAGAGAAAGGCCAAACTTGCCTCGGGAAAAAAAAGTACTACCAGACGAATAGTTACACAAGGACAGTTTCAACTCAAGAGCTACAGGATTTTTAAGTGTTTCCATTACTGTCAGACATGGGTGTTTTTTAATTTACTGGTTAATTTGAGGGGGAGATTATAATATTTCTCCTTTTAAAAACTGTTCTTCCTTCTTCTTGCCACATTAAAAAAAGCCCACAGAAAGGACACCAACAAGGATAAAAGCAAAACGATGGTACTCGCTACAAGGCTATGTGGCAACTGAGACAACAGCAAGAGCATCTGTGATATGTAGAGAGACTTACAGTAATGAGGGAACATACACAAAGTCAGTGCAGAAGGATGTCTATATCCGTTCATTTTCATACCCTACATTTAAATGTCTTTTAAATGTGTATGAAGGTTTTTCTGACAGGAAGAACCTCAGAGCCGGAAGACTGGATATAAATATATACATGCAGAATTTACATCTTTTGTATTATACCCCATCTTCCTTCTTTGGTGAGCTTTGCAAGAGGCCTGTACAAATACAGGCATCTATCCAAGAAAGAACATTCTAGGATTGAGATGGGCACTTATTTAATGATTTTATAAAAACATCTAAGGTCAAACTGTGTCTGTATCACTAAATCATTTCCTATAGAACCTCTACGAAATACTACAATAATCCAAATCTGCTTAAAGACCAATAAGGTTGCACTTGGCAAATCATGTGCTAGTAGCAGTGTTTTCTGAAATAGCACTAACCTCATGAAGTCAGTGATCTTACTTCTTAGCACCACACTGAACTGGTGTATCAGACAAGATGTTACTAAAGTAAGTACTGCTAGAATCCGACAATGTTTAGCCTGGCATGATTTTTATCCATTTGTTTACTGTGATTCCAAAAACTTTGCTAAGAATGTCTCCTGCAGTCAAAAGTGACTGCATTAAGATGGCTGAGCATTTCTCAGCATTTAAGTGCATGTAAGGTTTTTTTTTTTACTGAAACATTACTCTTAAGTAAAATGTGGGATAAAGCTTGCAAATGGAAAGATTTTAAAACATCTTTCCCAGGCAACATTTATAATTTTTTTTGCACCTTACAATGATAGAATCATTTTTTCCCCCCTGTTGAGCATTTTACACTGAAGTTAAACATCCCCTGCTCTAAAAGCCGGCAGCTAAGAAAAAGACTTGTAAGTAGGAAAAAACATGAATTCTGAAGACATTTTGAGGTACAGATAGCAAATGAATGCTGTTAAATACTTTTTACACCTCATATTTACACATCTTTGAAATATAAACATAACTATTCAGTGATCAAAGTGCAGATGTTCAACAAACATAACTGTAATCTTTGTGACTGCTGCTATAATTCCTGCAAAAGCATCTCGGCTAAGGCCAGGCCCATACATGAGCAGTGCAGGCATGAGCAGCAAGCCCGAGAAGGGATCTGCTATTGGGAGATTTTTCCAAGTACTTACACAAAAAGTCAGGATTACAATTTTTCCCCAAATTAAACCCTTAAAAAAAATAATCAGTTACAGATTGATTACAAAATACTTCTCCAAGCAGTGTGCTTCAGAACTGATTTTGCATAGCAATATGCAATTACAGGGAGGAGAGGAATGGTGAACCAGGCTCCAGAGGGGTTCTGAAATTCTGTTGTTCTTGGTGTCATTTGAGCAGACAAACCCAAAAACATTTGCGGTAAAGCTGTTTTGTAACTCAGGGTTTGAAAAGCTAACGTGGTGACTTTTATAATAGCCCACGCGGTCCCATAAGAAAATCAATTTAAAGAAAGTGACCTCAGAGCGACATCCACTATGTAGTTTTCCTCTATCCACATTTTCAACCATCAGGCAATCTCAAATCAACTCAGTCCACTTAAAGAGATATGGGGAAAGAAATTTCTTTAGTGACTCAGCCACTTATCTCAGGAAAAAGGAAGACCGGAAGTTTCTCACATGGTTGATAATTTCTGCATATGATTTGGAAAATCCCAAAGGAAACACATAGCCTATGATACTAAGCCTCAACTTATTGAAATTGCATCTCAAATATAAGACAACTAATTAGAATTGCTAGCAAGAAAAACAAGTAATTTATCCTTGTCACTAACACTTCAGAAATACTAAAGCTCTCATTCTTCTCAGTGTATTCTCTTTACTTGTTCTACTTCACCCCGCTTTAAAATAGTGAAAGTCAACTAGCAAGTCTTAATCCAGTTTGCAGTCTGTATTTTTCCACTCTAAATTTAGAATTGTATGGTAATGGAAATTCTACATTATTGTGCTGATACATATGAAACAATGAAAATATTTCAGCCTTAGGCCAATGTAAATCCCCACGCGATGCCCTTAAACAGTGGTCATGTGTGGGAGCACAGAAGGGTGGGAGAACTGGTAATACCAACAAAAAACTCTACAGACAAGGTCTCTGTACCAGCCTACCATAGGCAACACAATCACAGAAAGTGGCACCATGCTCCATCAACCGTTCCTGGGATTAGCAGGGAGAATCCAAAGCCTCTTTCCTTTGCCTGTGGACTAGGGTCACACACATCCTCCTCCAAAATTCACATTACTTTACATACATACAGAGTGGATTTTGCCTCACTGGTGATTTTTGGCTACCAGTAACAGCCAGTAAACCTACATATGGCTACAAATAACTTCACATTATTTCTTTGAACCTTGCTTCAACTAATAAACCAAAGCATGTCTAACAGATTATGATTTTTTTTACATTGCAAGTAGGTTAAAAAACTTCTGGAGTTATCACATATTAATAGCAGAAAGAGAAAGTTTTATTTTCAGTTTCCCTGTGTCAGGTGTTTTCTTCACTATCTCTTTTCACCTCACATGTACTCACAACATTCACTTTACCTGTGCTTTCCACAAGTGCAACACTTATCTCCGCATTATACCCGTGTCATTTGCGTTTCAGTATCCTGCTCATACCCGAATGTCAGCTATGACACACCGACTGCATGGGAAGGAGCAGCTCGGCAGGATTCCTCGGGAGCTGCAGCAGCACAGGAAGTGGGAACAGCGTGGAAGCTGGCAGGAGACAGAGCTCATCTCTGATCCGTACCTAGAAGTCGCCAGTTTAGACTTTTTGGGCTCTGTTTCCAAGGGCTGTGGAAAAGCGGGTCTAACAGCCATACATCCAGAAAAAGAGAAAGGACTACTGAGTTAACGACACTGAAATCAGATCTCATCAGAAAGGAACTAGAACAAGAAAAGCAGCAGCAAGGAATAAAGCTGCAGATCCCTTCAGAGAAAAGGGGAAACAGAACACAGGCAACTAGCAAGGATGGGAGGGTCTAATTCTAAACTGAGATGAGAGGCAACTCTAGGAAAAAGGGAAACCTAAGAACAAAAACTGAACAGGAAAAAGGGAAAGTAAAGTAAGAGACATGGGAGTATAAATTCACAAACAAGGCAGAGAAAACATGTTACAACTTGTCAGCTTACAGTAAGCTTTTCACATACATATTTTTCCTAGGACAATACGGAGGGTTAACAGTGATTACCAATGTCTGCCACCCTAATCAATAACTTACAATACTTATCTTAATACTTTACTATCCTATTTAGGCAAGAAAACATTTAGGAGCTGCTTAGTCAAACAGCACGGTTGGAACCCCCCCCATTTTTCTTTAAATGATTGATTCCAATCAATTCCTTTATTTGGAAGGTAAATAGGAAAGAAAACATATTTGGGTAAATATATTTGCAAGTAGATTTTGGTAAAGAGTTGAAAAGTCAGAAACACAAATTACCTAAGAAGTTGAAATGGTATTTTGCCTCTTCGCTCTCTCTTTCACTAAAGCAACCATGAGAACCACTGATACATAGGGAACGCTGTTGTTTCAGAATAACTGTATATTTATTTACATAGTTAACATATGTTCTAAAATAGAAGGAAATGCAAACACTGTATCCATGAGTGAAGCTCGCTCTCTGATCAATTGCTCATTTCCACCCATGGGCAGTTGGGTGAAAGTGCCTACTGGCAGCATGGCCAGGCAGGGAAGCCTGCTGCTCCTCGCTCTGCAGCCGCTACCTCCTGCCCAGGCTCCGGAATCACTCCCTACCTGCCACTGCTGTTCAGGTGAGGAAGAGGCACTCGAGCCAAACATAACAATCTAAAAAAGCCATTCAGGAAGTCTGTGAATTAAGTAATCTACATGAGATAGCCTAACAAATAAGGTAAACCCATCATGAAATGAATACATAAGATTAATCATGGAAAGTTACTCATGGAAAAATTGATAATTCACTTATTGCATACTTCTACATTTTAGAGAACAAAATGAGGCTTTCCTGAAAACACACTGGAGCAGTAGTTCTGCCAGGAAGACGCTTCATCTGGATAAATCATCTTAGCTGCTTTACAAACAAAACCTTTTAAGCCAGTGTAAAACTAGATTAAGAGCTTTAACTAGTTAAAATGACCAAATCAAAAAATCCACAACTATTTCCTGCTTTGCTACACCACTAGAATCAAACCATCTAGATGAGATTTTAAGTCAAACAAAAGTCACACAGAATTAAATGCATCTAATTTGTAACAAAGGCAGTTGTTCAGCTGGCAATTTTATACAAGTTGAAGTAAACTTTCTAACTATAGAGCCTAATTATTAGAATTCCATAAAGTCTTGGCTCCTAAGACAACTTTGTGTTCCTTCCTTCCTGCCCATACATCTTGTGTACTATTTTTTCCCTAAATATCCAAGAATAAAGAGCTTTAGCAGACACCAGACTTGTCGCTTAAGCCATGACGAGCAAGGGGAAAAACTTCGAAACCTCCTATGAAGTGATTAAAGCAGAAAGAAAGCCACACTCTACAAAATAAAATGGCAGAGACCCAAAGTAATCTGAAATTATGTTCTCAGAGAAGGGACCGCTATTAAATTCGAGGTCAGAGATCCACCATGCTCACCTAGGCACAGCCCGGCCATTCCGTGCTAGGTATCAGCTGCTCGGTAAGTAACTAGGCACTGCAATGGATTTACATGGCCCCACTCGCTGTCCCAGCGCAAATCCCAGCCTTTCCAGTCCAGCCTCCGCTTCACCCGCAACGCAAACAGGCAAACGGACCGACCCACCTAAAAGTCCAAAGTAACCTTCAAGGGAAAAGCAAGCAGGGAAATCCTGAAAGGAGGGTGGAACGGAGCTACAGAGGGGCACGCTAACACGTAAACTCTTTTAAGTCAGGAACAGGCAGTAATGACAGAGCAGGGACAGAGCCCCGACAGGGACAGCATCCACCTGGCTCCTACAGCAGCTCCATCGTCCCGAAATTCCTAGAAGGTGCCAGCTCCGAGGCCGCCCAGCGCAGGCTCACAGGGTCACGTCGCAAAACTTCCAGGCGGGCTGCAGGCAGGGGAAAGCGCCCAGCGCCGCCGCGGGCCCCCGCCGGCGACCCGGGGGCCCCAGCTCCGCGGCTGGGGGCGAGGGCGGCGCAGGGCCCCGGGGGGCGGCTGGCGGCGTCAGCCTGACCCCTCCGGGCGCAGCAACGGCCAGCGCCGCCCGTCCGGGCCGCGGCGGATGGGCGGGGAGGGCCCCGGCGGGGACCCCCCTCGGGAGGGGCGGGAGGGGGCTGTGCCCGGCTGCTCCCCCCCGCCCGGGGCCTCGCTGAGGAAACCCGAGCCGGCGGCGCGGGCAGGGCACGAGGCCGCCACCCCCCCCGCCTCCCCTCACAGCGAGCGGCGCCGCCACCCCCCCCCCCCCCGACGCCACAACCCCGCCGCCTCCCTCCCGCCCCCGGGCTGCGAGCGGCCCCTCACCTGGGCAAAGGGGCTCCCCAGCCCCGCGGCGCCTCCCGCAGGCGGCAAGGGAGGGAAGGCGGTGGCGGCCGCGCCGAGGAGAGCTGTGTCAGGGCCGGGTCCCGCGGCCGCCGGGCCCCGGAGAGGAACCCACTCCCGGGACGGGGCGGACGGGGCTGCCGCTGCCACCGCCGCGCCCGCGCGCAACAACTCACTCCCGGCGCCGCCGGCCGCGGCCCGGCTCCGCCCCCGCCGCGCGCGCGCACCGGGCGGGCGGGGCTGCCGGAGGGAAGACTACAACCCCCGGCATGCCTCGCGCCCCCCGCGCCGCCCGACCCTTTAAAAAAATAATAGTCTCGCGCGCCTGCGCTCTCAGGCAGGAAATGTGCTTCCGCCGGAGGAGAGAAAGTAGTCCAGCTGTGCGGTTTAAGCACCTGCTCCGCGCCGGGCTGTTGGGCAAAGAGGGGCGGTGGGTGCTGCCGGCTCGGTTGGGGTGAGCTTCTCCCTGGGAGGCTTCTCCTGGGGAGGCGAGAGGGGCTAGGCTGAGGCGGAGAGATCCGAGCGGGCTGAAGCTGTCGGTGATGCGCCTGTGTGCGCGAAGGCGGCGGCGGCAGCGGCTGGGCGGGCTGAGCGGGGTGAGCTCCGTGGGGCGACCCCTTGGCCCTGTGGGAGAGGCACCCCGGCAGGTCAGTAGGGAGGGCCGCGGGGCCATCTCCTCTCCTCTCCTCTGTTCTCCTCTCTCCTCCTCTTCTCGTCCGGGGCGGGAGAAGGGCCTCGGCGGGCGCCTCGTTCCCGCCGCGGTGGGCAGCGGGCAGCGGCCCCCTTCACGGTGCTGCCGGCGGCCCGGGGCCAGCCGTCGCCAGCGGCCAGGCCCGACAAGCTTCGCTGCCGGCCCCTCGCCCTGCCCGCGGCCCGAAGTTGCTGGCGGGATACCTGGCTGCCGTGAGAGGGGCTGGGAGGATCTCGGTGGGTGAGGGGGAAGAGCTGGGTGAGGGTCTAGGCACTTGGCTCTCTGTGTTCTTCCTTTAGCCCTCATCCTCTGCTCCCGCAGAGTGGTAAGAGAAAATAACATTCGATGGGTCCTTAATTCTATTTATTTATTGTTTTATTATGTCCATTTATTGTTCCCTTGTCAAGCAGGTCATTTATCATGGTATGGTTTTTTGATGCTTCTTTTCAGTAATAGGCTTTCACATTCAGTTGCCTGTTCCTGAAGGATTTGAGTTTCTTATCGTTGAGGTGGCAAAAAAAACCCCGAGCCTAGAGTTGAAACCACTGGAGCCACGTGCCTTGTGAGGCGCCATTCATTCAAGTCCCCTGAAATACCCGCACTAAAGTGAAACTGGCCTGGTCCTGGCTTCCTGGAGCAAAGTGAATCTGACTGGTGTCGTGGTGTTGGACCTTTGAAAAGAGCTAGGAGTGGATGCAGAGCTGGCTGTTGGAGATATTCAAAGGAAAGAACCCCAAATTCGTATTGTGAGAAAGATTTGTGTAAGTTGGTGTTAACTTAGCGGCATCTTGGAAAATGAGGGAAGGCAGAACGAATAGAAATCCTCTTTTTTTTTTTTTTTTTTTCGTTCAGTAGAAATAAGGAAAACCCTATTCACGGGGAAAGGGAGCTTCTGCTTTCTAGAGAAGTGGCCTCCAGTTTTTTTGGCTGTACATGGCTGTCACAAAAAAAACCTTTTTAGTGTGCACTCCCAATATATGTATATTTATCAATTATATACAGGTACTGATTTATGCATTATAAAACATACTAAAAAATAGACATTAAGGAACAATAAGATAAAGGTGAAATAAACATTACTTTTATAACACTAAAAATAATATTTTCAATTTTTTTTTTTTTTTTTCCCCACACCTCAGTGGATTGTCCTGCATGTGTGACCCACTTGAGAGACCACTGTTCTAGAGCACTTAGGTTCCGAAACTTGGTTAGGACTACTCTCTTCTAAGTGAGTAGAAGCTGGGTGTCATGTCAGAGCTACTGCCACAGAAGGGGAAACTTTTTCAGTGGGTTACTGTTACTGCCTTTTTCAGCAGGTAAACTCTTGTTAGATCTTTGAGAACATCATTCTTTTCTGTGTAGGTGGACTAAGCTTGCCTAAGGTCATGTAGTGACAGAACTGGGCACAAGAGTTTGGGGGAACTGTGCTCTAGCAAGTTTACGTATGTTATTCTGAAGTGATCATTCTTAATTTCATAAGAATATAACCATAACCAGCTGTTGAAAACAAATAATTTATTTTCATGACCTGTTTCTTTTTTTTTTTTTTTTTTAAATTCAAGCCATATGTGTAGGGACACAAACAGTCTGGTGTTTGAAGATATTAGTGAAATGAGAGGCCTAGAACACCTTTTCTATGAAGAAAGGGTGAGAGAGTTGGGGCTGTTCAGCCTGGAGAAGAGAAGGCTCTGGGGACAGCTTATAGCAGCCTTTCAGTACCTAAAGGGGGCTGGTAAGAAAGACAGGGAAAAACTCTTTAGCAGAGCTGGTAGCGATAGGACAAGGGCTAATGGCTTTAAAACAGAGGGAGGCAGATTCAGACTGGACATAAGGAAAACATTTTTAACAATGCGGCTGGTGGAACACTGGCACGGGTTGACCAGAAAAGTGGTGGATGCACTATCTCTGGAAATATTCGAGGCCAGGTTGGCCGGGGCTCTGAGCAACCTGATCTGGTTGGAGATGTCCCTGCTCCTTGCATGGGGTTGGACTGGATGGGCTTTAAAGGTCCCTTCCAACCCAAACTACTCTATGAAATGCTGTTTCATCTTTTTTTTTGTTTTGTTTTCTCACAGACCTATGTTGCTTGTTAGAAGGGATGAGATACTCAGCATTTCTAAAACTATACCAGTCACTGGCAAATACTGCAACTTTGGAGCCCAGGAAATAGAGGGAAAAGGGTTTTTCTGTCCTTAGAAATCTGGCATGTCTTAACATAGAAGCTGAGACTACTCACGCTAAGGAGATTTAGGCTTAGAAATGATGGCTAAAGCAGAGTATTCAAATTCGTCTTAAATTTCTTGTTAGCTTTTATATAGGATACTAGCAGTTTTCAAAATAGGAATCTTGATTGTAAATTTTTTTTTTCCTTTAGTTGCTCATGGTGAGGGTAAAGTGACAAGTACACCTTTTACGGCTCAGAAAGGGAGAAGAGAATCATGTTTCTTAGAGAGAAGTTTCTCTAGCACTTGAGAATAGGGTTCAGCTCTCTGTGTACTTGACTGTTAGGAAGTTGCTATAACAAATTCTAGTACTTTGCAATAAAGTAACCAGGATGAGAGGGATTCTTATTGTCTTCTGTCTTCTGTTCTTGCAGGACATCTTCCCTCGATAAGCCCAGGCTTTCTGTGTCTGATTACCAGCGACTGTGCAGACAAATGAGAAGACATGCTGATTTTCCCCATACTCCTAGAATTCTGAATTAAAGTAATGACTGTGAGCTGTGTTTTTGCTTTGTACTCACATCAGAAAGTTGTTCTTAGTATCAAAGCACAGGAAATGAGAAAATTGAAAACTAATGTGTTCAAGTTAACTTTGTAAGCTTTCTTTGTTAGTGCATTTGTTCACCGTGTAATTAAATAACAGGTCACTTAGAATCAAGGTGTGACCAGTTATTAAGGTGCACTTCCTTACCTGCCAAAGCAAGCTCAGCCTTCCATTGTAAGTGCTTCTCTTTCATTAAATAGGATTTGTTTTAGGGCCAATTCTTGGATGAGATTTTTTTTCAAGCTTGCTACTGACTGGGCCAAAGGTTGCAGACAAATTTAGAGCATGTTTCACTTAAACAAGTTGATACAGGTTTCTGAATTCCTACTGTACCTCTTGCCCTTCCCTGGCTGTGGTTGAAAACCTAAGTACTCCCACTCACCATTACTGAATCGTGCACAGAGTTGTGCTGATTTTTTTTTTTAGTATTGTGGCATGTCCTGTGAGAAACTGTTAGATGTTAGAGCACAGGTGAAGAGGCTGCACTTAAAGTAATGGGGATACTCTTCTGATAATGATCTGTGACAGAGAAGTGTAACTCAAGGGAACGTATATGTACTATTTTGAGGACAGTAGGTGAATGAAAAAAGATTGTCTTCTTCCTTTTTCCTAGTTTTTCATGAACCCTAATAAAATGCCCTTTCTATCTATAATTTGTTCGTTAAAGCAGCTAAGGCTAGTTGCTGTCTACTTTGATTATACCATGCAAGTGGTAACTAAACTTTTATTAGTGATGTAGGTCAGTATCTTGCCAATAGAGGTATTGGCAAGATCATCTGCAATGTTGGCCATGTTGTATTATTGCCTGGCTACAGAGTTGCCTTATTCTTTTACCAGTGACATCAGTAGCGCAGCCATTAGTTTTTACTGTGTGTAGTCTGACACGGGTCTTGTATAGAGTTTTGAGGGCAAAACAACTGGATCTGAGTTTGTACATGCATTGTCAGTGTTGCTCCCAATGGGAAAGGTCAGGTGGTAAACAATTTAAAACAGACTAGCCTTGTAATAATCTCTGCTCTAATAGGATTGTTGGGATGTATCTGTTAAAGCTTTTTGTATGCAAGTTAATCCCACAGTGGGTTAATTCTTATTAAAGAAATAACTTGCAGTGTTTGTGCCTATCTAGTCAGGACAAGAGGCTGACCTTCTATTTCTGAAGGGCTAGTAATAACAGTTTGATGAGGACAGCTTTTGGTGAATTGCAGCTAAAGCTAGTTTTGAATGACTGTTTATCTGGGAGAAATTTTCATTCTGTGTTACAGGGGAACAAAACTAACTACAGTGGAATAACTTCCTACTTCTAAGTTCTAAATTTATTAGGAAGTCTTTCTTGTTCCTTGACCTTACTCTCACAAATGCTGATGCACTTTGAGGAAAACTTATCTTTCAGAAATGATATTAAGAACTTTACTGACTAGATGATTTTTAATAGCAAATATGTTAAATGGAAGCTGTGCTAAATTGTCTTCAGAGAGGCTTGTTAATGATTTTGATCCTAGAAACAAATGATCCTGCTCTCCTTTGTGGAAGACAAGGGCAGCAGCTGACTGTGATTTCAGTCTTTTGGACCATACATCTTGCTTGGTGTAATATGAATAAGAAAACAAATCTTATACTGCACTGTTTCTGAAATTCTTATGACTTGGATTATTCGTACTGTTTCTTCAGGTAAAAGGGAATCTAAGACTTTGGAATGTGTTTTTGGGCATGGTGGCTGGGATAAGTAATGAGGTGAGCAGCTGACAGCCTTAGCCTGTAGTTCAAAGAATTGCAATAGCATGAAAATGGGAAGAGTTGTTTGGGAAGACCAAGTGGGGTAAAGTTTTGTTGCTGATGATAACAATGTGTGAAACACATAAACAAGAGCATGAGGGTAGTAGTGGAATTGTCAGTTATTAACTCAATTCAGAAGACTTAAGACTGATGGAAATGATTTCTGAATACTTTTTCTATTTTTTTTTTTTCCTTCTGCTAACTAGTGCAGAACACAGAGAATTTCTTGTCAGTTTAGTCAATCTCCGGGGGCAAAATCTACTTTTGTTTTATTGTTGTGTTCAAATATGAAAGGATGAATTAATAACTTTAATTATACAGTGGTGTTTGAGGGATTGTTTGCAGCCAAAAGAAATTCTCAACAAAGTGTTCTTAATTGCCCTTCAAAATATTTGTCATCTGTAGAACTTGCTAAGACTTTAAGTAAGTGGGGGTATATATGATTTGTGCTTTCTGCTTGGCGATGTCCTTCTGAAGGAGCTGGAGACAGTCAATCTTTGCTGCTGTTGGCCTCTGATGCTAGTGTTCATCCACATTTTTGACAAACTGTTTTGAAGATCTTATGAGATGAAAACTTCTTTATCTGTCTGTTAAATTAGTTCATGGACTTGGACAATTTGAAAACCAAACAGTTTGCATGAACACCAGTGTGTATGTGGGAGAGGTGAGTGTGGCTGGTTGTGAAGAAGACTGAGAGTAATAAGATGGGGAAGCGGTAAGGCCCGTGTTTTAACTGTAACATATAACTGTATGATGAATAAAATCAAGGAGCTACTCAACCTTAGCGGCTCTGGATCCATACTGATACAACAGTTGCTGAAAGGCCAGTTCCATTCCTTTTATTTATCCTGATACTTAATCTGATTATGTAGCATTTCAGGGGATGTTGCTATCTGGAGGAGGGATTGCTTTGCTTCCATTTTGCCCTCTGAACCAGCTTGCTGTGTTTGTATGCACCACTTCTGGCTCGAGAGAAACAGGCGTGGCGTGTGGGAGAAGCAGGACAATCCCCTTAGGTGCCTCTAGCTGTGCTGTTAGGTTAAACTGTACTGGGTGACTAGCTACTCAGAGGGTGCAACTGTTCTCTGGTTTGTACCTTGGTTGTGGTACATGTCCCAGCAAGGGCAGGGAATGTGAGAGAGTTGGGAATTTTTTTGAAAACAAGCTTAATGGAAGACTAAGGAATATTTGTTATGTACATAAGCCTGCAGTATGGTGGTTTGCTATGGTTGAATGGGTTCTCAGACAGTCTTAGCCAAATGGTGGTTAAAGGAGGTCAGACTTAGCTGTGTGTGTTCTGTAGTTCCTTTTATTTCAGGTAAGTGGTATGACATGAATTAGTGGTTCTTGTGACTTTTTTGTGTTTGTTACTTAAGAAAGAAACAATTTGTTTCTCTTGGAATTTCCTTGGCTGCTGTTTCAAAGCCTTGGACATAAGATGCTGTGTTGTTTTCTAACTTTGGAGTACTGTTTGCTGAAAACAAGTAATTGACAGAACATCAGGAATGCAAATGAACTTTTTCTTTGAAGAATGGACCATCTTTGTAATTTGTGTAAGAATAGGCTGAGTAATAATCTCAGGCTTATTACTCTGAGGCCATAATTATTTGTTGATCAAAGGTTGGATTTCTGATGTAATGGAGTTTAGTGTCCCAAACTAGTGTTCAAAATATGCTGTATCAGTCTCCATAGTTGGAAAAACAGTGAAGAGAGCTGTGGTGAAACAAGTTCTGGTAGTAATACAACAGAGAAAACAGATCAACACCAAGCAAAGCACTGAAAGCAGTAAACTGTGAATCTTCTTTCACACTTTTAAATCTGAAGTTTGCTAACATCACATTTCTGCCAAGATGACTGGAGGACAGGGGGAATGTTCCCAGTTCAAGATAAATTCCGCACAAACGGAAGAGAAGAAGGCTTGGTGTACATCGTAGTTTTAAGGGTGTGATTTTTGGTTTGGTTGTTTTTTGTTTTTTGTTACTGGCATTCTAAACCTTTTCGCTTGGTACGGTGTTCCTCTCATGTCCCACATTTCCACAGCTTACTTTAAGAAGATGCATAATCTTGCTTGTTTGTGTTTTCACTTCTCCAGCGCATCTACAAAGACATCTTCTTATACCTAAAGGATGAAAAATTTAAGACTTATTGTAGAAGGATATTCCATTTAAAGCTACCATATCTTCAAATACACAAACATCTTGTTGGAATATTTCTTTAATCACAAATTGTGTATAGGATTTCTAGAACAGATAAGCAAATCTTCAGAGTCTCCAAAAGTCCTGAATTATATAGCTGTATTAGAATGCCCTTATTTCTCCTTCAGAATGTATTTCTTAATGAGCAGGTTTTACATTAGTTCTTGCTGCTTGGATCTGAATATTTGTGGTTGTCTCAACAAAGAAGGGCTCTAAAACAGGAGCTGCAGGTTTGTGGTTCAAAACAGAGCACCAAAGCAATGATAAACTGGCAGAAATTGGGAAAACTTAGTGGAGACAGTACAGCATTAGGAGATACAATGTGCTCGTTGTTACTGCTGGAGTTTAAACTTTGCCAGTGCAAAATCTGATAATAACCACCACAGGAAGATGATGTTCTTCATTTGTGCCTGGTTAGTGTAGTTATGTAAAAAACATAGCATTGCAGATTTTTTCAGTCCTGACGTCTGGTCAGTTACTATCACAGGTAACAATACTGAAGTCATCTTTTGGAGCAGATTTCTGGCTTGGAGTGCATTTTCTGCAGTTCTGCTTTAGCTGGTATTGCACGTGGCTCATGCTACTGGTGAAGTGAAGTTGAGGTAAACAATATTTGACTGTATCCTCACAGTTTTAATATAGGAGGAAGCATGATAGAATAGACTTCAGCTACTCTTCTGCTGAGTTTAATTAAGATATTTGCTACAGTTCATATATGATACGCAGAGCTTCTGTAATAAGTATCCTTTGTTAGAGCAAATGAATCAGAATCTGTGGAATTCAAGTTCTGTTTTCAGACTCATGGGAAAGAATCTCATCTTTCATCAGGAGAATGAATGTTTAGCTTTAGATTGGAAAGAAAAAAAACTGAGAATGTCAAGTCAGCTTATGAGATAATCCTGATTTATTTTTTTTTTTCTGGTAATCATATTTCCTCCCACTTATCACTATTTTGGGACCCACAGTTACTGGAATAGTTTAAAATGTTCTTCATTTCTGACACCACTAGAATTTTAGTGGGAGACCTGCATCCCAGGCTGTAGGGTTATAGAAATGTAAGTCGCTAACTCTTGGCTCTGCGACTTGCATCCCCTCTTCTGCTGCTGGCTGCAATGCTTGTTGTATCCTTTACTGAGCCATTTCACCCTTTAATCTGGCATAAACTGACTTGATAAATGAACTAAAAGCTATTGTGTTTTTTTAGCATGCTGAAAACACATGACTTGTCCAGTGAACAGAGGTGCCAGGCTAAAGATGATGTGATATGAGCAGTTAAATAGGCTCAGACTGCCATGGAACCTTAGGCAGTGGAGAGCTAATGTCTGCACCTTCTAGCACTTGTCTTCATGCAGGTAGATGACCTTTCTGAATGCTTCTCTTCATGTCGTGTGAAAACTACAACCACTACTTGCAGAATGAGTTCAAAAAGTTATCTTTGATGAGTGGGAGTGGCTCATGTAGCTTAATATGACTGTTTACCATGCATGGAAGTTGGAAGTTCCTCACGCGTTCTTTTTTTAATAAGCTCTGGTACTTACTTGAGCCCTCTGAGTCCTTTCAGCTGTGTGTCTGAGCTGGTAGAAGATACCCAGCTTCCCCTCTTCCCCGCCCTTCTCCCGAATGGAAGAGTTAGGGAGTTAGAGCAGCTCTGTGAAAATCCAGTAAGCTGTAGAGATTGCCATAACCAGGTGAGAAAGAAGGGAGCAAGACCTTCCCGGCTCTGCAGCAGCAAGCTATTACTCTGTAACCTACCCTTAAATCTAGGTTGTATCACAATATGCAAAGCTTTAGAAAGAGGCCTGAAAATTGTGTTCATCTGATGCTTAACTTATGCTACCACTATTTTACCACTTTCTCGTTCTACTTCATCAGTTGACAGTAGTGTATAAATCATTGTGTGACGTTATTGGGATTCTGTTAACTGTTCGCTAGCACTAAACACTTCCTCAGAACTTGGAAGCCAAAGTCCTGTTTTTTTAAGCTCTGAGTAGAGGAAAAAGAAGGGCAGAAAAAAGCTTCTGAATCATATTAGTTTGTGATCCCTGTTTTTTTAAATGTCAATTTGAAGTCACAAATTCATCCTGCTTTCTGAAATTTGTTGTCTTTGAATAAAATGGCATAAATTTAAAACATGTTGGTTACTTGGAGAGGTAATGTGACAACTGCTTTTTCAATAGCTGTAGTTTCCTAACCTGGTTTAGTTTTGTTTTTTGTTTTTTGTTTTTTTTTTTTAAGACTATACTTGAAGAAACTAGACCTTATATCTGGTCACATCTAAACTAGTATACCTCAGGATAGGTACAGGCTGGGGAAGGCCTCCTTGGAAGCAGTGACATGAAGAGGCATTGGAGGTAGCTGGGTGATCCAGCTGAACTGTAGGGTTTAGTGAAGCTCTGAGCAGCTAAACATTAGGTATAAGAATAGATGAGTGTAACAGGTGAGGTAGTAATACATGTTCTGTTCTGCAGCTGGCACTGCTACAGCTACTTGTGGAATTCAGGAAGGGTTCCTAGCACACTGGAAAAAGGTCAGTCTGAAAATGAGTTAAAGGCATATTTTCAGTCCTAAAAGTGAATGTAGGCACTGCATTTGTTTAACTTCTTGGAAGGATGCATTTGTCAAATCACAACTTATTCAGAATTTCTTGCTTACAGGGTCTGGCCTGCAAAAGCATAACAAGATCTAAGTGACTGCTGCAGCATGGAATTGTACAAATTTACTGTATATGTAACTACAATGCAGGGCAACTGATGCAGTGATGCTTCTCTTACTTGTCAGTCTTCAAACAAGACTAGATAACCTTTGTGTAGATTTGAATTCCTCTGTGTGTGTCTCTTTTTTCTTAACAGAGGACAGGTGTCCAGTGCTAAATAGGTCAGTCTGGGTGATTGCAATCATTCCCTCTAGCCCTTTGTATGTGGGAATACTGC
The DNA here is from genome assembly GCF_036417535.1 of Chlamydotis macqueenii. Classification (NCBI taxonomy): domain Eukaryota; kingdom Metazoa; phylum Chordata; class Aves; order Otidiformes; family Otididae; genus Chlamydotis; species Chlamydotis macqueenii. Next base: position 17,377,801 of record NC_141567.1, on the reverse strand, counting down.
AGCTTCACAGACAGGAAATAAGCTTTTTTTTTTAGCTGTAGCCTAGTAAACTTTCAAGAAAGTACGAGATTCTTGCAAGTATTTGTATTAGACTAACCAAAGTGGTCTTTGTCTTGACGTAAGATTTGATTTGATTGTTCATCTGTTTATATCTGGATATAAAAAGCTATGAAATTAATAACTGCAAGTTAAATTTACTGTGTGACTTTGTGAATTGTTTTGAATGAGTAGTGATAGGAAAATAATCCTAATATCAAAGATATTTTCCTGACTTGAGAAACCTTTTCTGTTAATATTATCTTAACCTTATAAAAACTTAAAATTAATTACAAGTGTGAGAAAATGTGAACTCTGTGTTATAGACTACTTACTTGCATTTTCTCTGTAGGAAAATACTTTAAATGTTTGGGGTTTTTTTAGGTAAGTTACTTGCATAATTTTATTGGCAATTGGAATAGCATACATTCTGTTCCAAGGCCATTTCAACAAAGTATTTCTCAAGGGAATTAAGAAAAGACATTTATCAGAAGGGTTTGCGAAGCATGCAGAAAATAACAGATTACAAGAAACTTAAGACATGTTCCTAAAGTTTATGTTCTTGCGTTGCTGTTATGTGGAAAAGTATTGTAAGTATTGATGTGCAAATAAACATGCACAAAGGATTTACCTTTTTATAGTGAGGAAGAGTGGGAAGATAGGAGACTTCAAATGCATAGTAAAGGTTACAAACTTAAAAAAATATCTAACTTCAACTTTTATCTCAATGTCTTTATATTATAGACTTCTGGGATTTATGTGTAGAAAAACTTATTGATGCACAATTCTTTATTCTCAAGTCTGAGATCAGTAATGTTTGTCAGATAATATCTAAAATTGACTTTTTATGGAGCCATCTAAATAATGCTATATAAATGTAGAAATTTACTGGTCTATAGCTCTGTTGCGTGGTTGGGTTTTTTTCCTTCCAGCTTGTGTGAATGTGGATCAGTAACTGACCGATAGAAAACTGGGCAAGTGATAAGACAGCCTGCAGTAATATATTTACTGAAAGTTGTCATGAAAGAGGTACACTAGTCTGTCACACGCAGGTAAATTTTACTTGATTGAGTTATCAGTTTACAACAGGAAATATATCTATCATACCTCCATTTTTGAGACTTGTAAGTGTCTTTGCTTCTGCACTTGCTTGGTAGCATCTCACTACTGCAGATGTATTTGTATATCATTGTAACTAAAAATACAGAAATTTGAGCAGCTGACGGCTTCTGCAGATCAGAGAAACAAATTTCCTGGCATTTGCTGTGACTTCCTACTGCTAAATAACTTAGTGCTTAAAAGATAAATGAAGTGCAAAGTAATCACCCCAAAGAAACTAGATAGTACATCAGCAAAAGCTGACAAGGAATTAGAATGGCAATTTATTTGAAGGAATAGAGAAGAAATGACAAATCAGTGGAACAGTTGACAAATCAGTTGCTTTTTGGATGTTGAACATATAGGAGGGGTTGCAAGTGTATTGTGTTAAATACCGCAGTGACAAACCATGATTTGAAACTGCCTTTGGGAAATTAAGGCTATGGGAGGCTTGTGGAAGCCCGTGAGAAGAGGGTGCCACATGGGAAGAAGGTGATGGAGCTGAAAGAAATTGTATGGATGAGAGGATGCAGAGGGGTTGATAAGATCTAATCGTTAAAGCCATAGTGAGAAATTAAGGCATCAGGTGCCAGTTCTCATTGTAAAAATGAATTTGTCTCTGTAAGTGATATTGTCTCTACAGTCACTAGCTGAAGCTAACATGCCGCTAGCCTTCATTTTAGAATTAAATGGCCACTTTGAGGTTACAATATGTTCAAGCAGCTGATTCTTAAGGAATCAGAGACCTGAATATTCCCTGGGTTCGTTCTTTCAGTGAGTTCTCTGGCAATTTTTTCACTTCTCTGCCTCTGATTTTTGTGTCCTTTCTCTTGTGCAGATAGACCTACCTTCAAACATAATAGCTCTCAGCCTCACTTGTGGCAGCCGTCACTCTTAAGTCTGAGCTGCCATACTTGTAGTAAGGAGAAAATATTTGGTTATTCAGGTAGGGCTTGCACATCACTGTGAAGATGGTTGCATGCTACTAGTGGCATGTGTGTTAGTTTGTCAACCTTCATTGAGCTTTGGCACAGAATCTCTTCAATTTTTGATATAGTGGAAATGCCATCTCTTTTCAGATTTCAATGTTTATTGTCATGCAAATAATACTATATCCTCTGTGAGGGCTAGAAATGAGAAGTTAGCTTTTGCTTATACGCAATGAAGAGCTTGATGTTACAATATCTTCTTGGTTCCTCCATTTTCTGTCCCTGTAGTCTTGTGAAAGCATATTCAGTTTATTATGCTGTGTCCTCCACTTGAAGGACAGAATATATTGAACAAGTAGACTAATTAACAGAGTGCCAAGCACAGCAGCCTTGAGCTAAGCTTTTCTTTTGAAGAAAAGAAAAAACCTACTTACAACTGCTACTAAATTAAATCTACTTGAAATCACTGAGAGTTGGATTCTATGTAGTGAGCCTAACATGTAACTCCTCTCTGAAATGACAACTTGCTGTTGTTTTTTTACAACTTGTTGAAATGATTTGAATTGGGGTAAATACTGCTTGTTGTACTCAGAGGTGAGAGTAAATCAGAGCTTAATATACAGGGTGAGGGAATTTTTGTGTAGGGGCAGTATAATATTGGAAGTCCAGCTCTCGCTTCAGTAATTGAAGAGGAGGTCCTGGATTCTGTGCTGAGGTTGCTCTCAATGGATTTTTCTAATTAGTAGATTAATAAAGTGAAAACTTTTGATCTCTGTTCTGGTGGTAGAGGGAATTGTCTTTTTATTCTTCTGTCCCTAAAGCTTTGTCAGGACTGGGAGAGGTGTTGTCTGATACAGTGGCCACAGGAATAGAGGAGTAAGGAATTTTTTCAACTGCATTTATGTCCTGTCTTCTGTTCACCTCTGTCCTGAGAATAAACAGTGCTTATTTCTTCAGCTGTTGGTAGCCTTCCTAACAACAACAAAAAAAGCAGTGAGGGTGTTTGCTGCTTTACTTCTGTGTTGACCAGAAGCTTTGAGCCAGACTGTCTACCATGGTAGCGTCTGCCGTAAAGACCTTCATTTTGGTTTTCAGTAGGTATTGGGACTGAATGACCTCCAGCAGTCCCTTCTAGTCTAAAGTAGTCTTTGAGTCATTAAATATGAATGACACAAGAAATGGATTTCTTGAGTTGTGGAAGTGAGAGTAATTCAGTATAGCAGAAAATGTGGACTTTTCTCATATAGTTTCCTTTTTCTTCTTCCACAACTGAGCAGGAACAGCCAGCAAAGAAAATACGGTGACTGGACACATGCCTTGCTCGTTAATTCTTTGCTGGGTTGATCTTAGTCAACAAAACTAGTTGGAATCTGCAAATTTTTTTTATGGTTAGAAGATATAGCTATATAAAATGTGTGATTATGAGGTGATGTTAGGAAATGTTACTGAGAAAGGCATTTTAAATAGCAATATTAAAAAGTTCATTGTGATAAGACATGGATACTTGAGTAGAGGAAAATTTCAGTGTGAAGTGGATGAATGTTTCTGCTTCTTGTTAATTGAGCTGTTAACTGTAAATGAAACATACTTCAATTGTCCAAAAAATACAATTTTTATAAGCTGAAATTTCAGTCTTTCCTAATCAGCTTGATTACTTGGTATAGGTTCAAATAATACGCTTCTCCTTTTATTTGTCTTTCACATGCTAAACTCCAAATACCTAGGCATATGCTATGGGTTGGAGATAGTAAGCAGTTTCTGGTGCAGTAGTCCTCTGTGATCTCTCAGGACTCTTTATTTGCACATTGTAACCTGGTCTTGGAGGTTTACTCATTGCTGTTATTTATCGGGAAGCAATATGAAAGGTGACTGTTGTGAAAACTGTATGCTCATTGCTGAGGAATCAGCATGTGCTACTTATGCCAGCCACATACGGGTTACTTAAATGTTTACTTAAGGGTTTCTTCTGGAGTGGATATTTATCATGAAAAACAAAGCTCAGCTGAGATATGAACTCAACCTGCTGGGTTCTTTTCAGTGAGCGTAGGAGCTTTGGAATGCCATGGGCATATTTTGTCTACAGTTAAACATAGATGACCCGTTCTAGAGGTCAGGAAACAGTTCCAGGGTGGGAATTAGCTGTTTTGGGAGACTTAAACACTGGGAAAGCCAAGCTTCCATTACTGTAATAAATACTTTATCTTGGGAAGTTTGTGAGCTCAAATATGATTCTTAAAGTTTTTGTAAAAACTGAATACTTTCTGCTTTTAAAAACATAATGGTTAAAAAGCAATGTGTGGTTTTTTGACTTTGTTCTGGGAGATGTGAGCAGAGGCAAAATACAGCTGAGTTTTTTCAGAAGAGCCTTTTTTAAATGAAGAGAGAGTGCTGGTGACTGAGAAGACAGTTGTCTAACTGAAAAGCCCCTGAACTAACTTTTAGGATTAAATGTGGTAATGGATCCTGAGGTAATCTGGGTACTCATTTCTAACAGGCTGCAAAAGGGTATCAAGAAAAGTAAGCTTCCTGAATTTGTGGCACTGAGCATGCACTTCTGTTGTAAAATGTTGAGGCTCCTCAAATCAAAAAAGACAGGAAAAAACCCTCTTGTTTCCCACCAGTTTGCTTTGTTACTGATCAAGGCAATGAATGCTGGATTGTGAGGTTATACTGAGGCGAAATCTATGTTATAGCCCATCTGAAAATAGAAATGTTTTTCCATTTTCCCACTATTTAATGCTATGTAAACCTTTTTTCAAGGATTACACACAGTTTAGTTCTTATTTCTCTTTGCAGTAAGAACTGTGTAATGTGTATCCAAGTCAGATTCTCCCAACTACTTGTAGATGTCTGAAACCCAGCAATGACTATGAGTTAGTGAGATGTCCAAGATAAAAGGGTTGAGATGGGTACCATTTTGAAGACTGTTTCTGAAGTTTAGTTGTAGTTGTAACTTACAGATTTCCTGTATGATCTCCTTTAACCCAGCTGTGCCTCTTTACCCATATATAGGGGTGTTGGGATAGTATTTATGCTTTAGCTCAGAAGAACCATATTTACTTAACAAGTATATATAGAAATGAAATCATCAAAAGGAAATGTAAAAGCAGTATAAATCTTTGCTGTTTGCTAAATACGGTAAATATTCAAACCTGATTGCCAAATATCTTTCAGAACATTTAACTAAACATGAGTTAGGAATCCTTTCAAACATAAGTGCTCGAGACTGTGTGTTACATGCGAGACCTCCATTCTTGTGTCTATTCAGTCTTCAGCCTATTTGAAAAGATTTACATTCTATTTTAGAATCAAATTTATTGTGTACGTAGATCAACTCTATTTTGCAGAGCTTGTGCATATTTTCTGTCTGAAGTTCCTTGTTTCCAGCAACTGAGGAGCAGCTGTGAAAGAGGGAAGTGGAAGAGCGGATTATTATATGTCTTAGCCGCACTTTTTGCGGGTTCTTGTTTGCTGTTTGGCTCCAAGCTCTAGGCAGTGATGCTTTGCTCTTGGTCGCTATTTACCCATGGCTGCTTTTGACGTCTTGCCTATGATATGACAGAATAGGCACAAAGAAGAGGTTGCAGCATCAGTAAGAAAGACGGTGGGAAGAAGTTGGCTGCTGGAAGTGGCTTGGGGATCGTTGCAAATACTGCAAATGTTTACCTGTTGCTTTGAGCACTCAGCCTAGGATATTTAGACATGCTGCTGGCATGACTTCTTTCTTTCCAAACCTACTGCAGCTGCAAAATTAAGTATTTTCATTATGTATGCCACAGGTCTTCCAGAAATGTGCTCTCTGCCTTCCTCTTTCTATACCTCATGCAGGTCTCTGTCTGATTTGTTGCCTGGAACTGGAAAGCATTCAGACTACTCCAGTGGGCTTGTGCCGTTGTTGTGTTTTTTTCTTGTTTTCCATTCATTATGCTAAGTGTCATAATTTCCAATTGCCTTTGGAGGATGAAAGAGGTAAAGCTTTATTGTAACTTGTCTACATTCTGCTGTTGATTTAAGTTAATTCTTTTATGGAGCCATGGAAGTATGTGGATTCATGTATGATTTTAAAATTTCTGTGTGCTTTCCCTTTTGGTGGTGAGAGGGGAATTGTGGTATATGCCTAGGAAAAGCATATAGTTCCAATCTCTTTCCAATTTCCCTAAAATTTTTATTCATGTTTTTAGGGTGTAGTCTTTCCCTGTAGTATTTCTGTTCACACATTTTGTCTGTGGCCTCAGACAACTTGAAAAATCTTGTCAACACTGTTCAAAGGAGCTGCCTGCTTCTCCAGGAGACAGGATGCTTTGGCAGGATTGTACTGTCATTTCTATTTTTCTCTTCTTTTCATGAATCCAGACAAGGTTTTGTAAGTCGTGTCCATTGATATCTTGATACTTGCTTGAACCTTGTGTCTGTTCTTTTGTGCTTGTTTTCCTTATTCTTTTTTCCATCCATCTGTTTCTGAGGTCTATACAATTTTTATCTGATGGTGTCAATAACTTGTGCAAGACAATCCCAAATTAGACTGTTAGAAAAGCCTTGACTGAAAAGGAATTTTGGTGCACTTCATGCAATATACATTCAGACTTTCATTTCTGATCATATTAATCTATTGCCAGAGAGCTTTAAGGACATATCAGAAACAAACAGTCCATCCAGGTCTTCACTATCCGGCATTTCTTGCTATTAGAGAGAATTTGCTAGTGTCAGTTCTGTTAATCTTTTAAAGGGAATGAAACAGCAGATCAGAGTGAATGCTTATATATCTGTTGTTTTACACAACTAAGGTTATCTAAAAATTGTGATTTCTTCTAAATGACAGGTTTTGTTTCCTGAAATTCATTTGTTTTATGTTAGAATAGTGCAAGGCAACAGCAAGAAAATGAGAGCAATAACGTATGGAAGCTGGCGTGTCGTATTTTTTCTAAAGATGGGCCTTTTCTGAAAACAGGCAGAATTAGTTGCCTGTTCTGTGTGAGAATCACTGACTCTTCCCACACTTCATTTCCTCTAACCTTTGTCCCTGTACCCATATCAGTGCATTTAAAATATCCAGTTCCATGCTGTCTTTGTGGCTCTTGAGGTCAGAGTAGATGCTTTTGTGTTGGGTCATGAAGCCCATGGTGAGTCATTCTTTTAAGTATACACTCAATCCCCTTTTCAGTATATTCTCACATCCAAAGTATTCAACCTCATATTCTGTAAAATGGTCAGTAAAGACTTGTTTTGGTGGGTATGTGCATGAGAAATTTCAGTCTGTATTCCTCTGTGGCAGCAGCCAGAGTTTACTTTCCCAGAATTTAAGTGAGCTAGGAGTATATACTATACCTCGTTGTCAACTTTTGTGATGATTAAGGCCTTCAGAGAGAGCAGGAGTGCTAAAATAGCTTTAAAACAACTTTTCAATCTCAGTAGATATATCCACTCCTATTATTTTATTTTCAAATATGTAACTCTTAATTTAATTGGCTAGTCACAATAAGGATTTCTGGACATTCGGAGTTATCTCTAGGTCAAAATACTTGTTTGATATTTTAAGTCAAAGTAGTCCTCAAGCATTAATTAATACTGTTTCTTGTTTCACTTGTGTTGTGGTGCTGGTAAATATTAGAGTTGGGCGAATACCATGAAAAACTTCAGCCTGTTCGTTTACATTTTTTTAATAAGCTGCTTTTGCTCATGGTGCTTTTATGTTTGCGTTCCACAAACAGTGAAATGATTGAGTCTTACTGACATAAATAATCAGAGGAACTGAACTTCTGAAGGGAAGTACCATTACTTACGAGTATGATGGGGAAACTAGTAGGATCTGGTAAAGTCTTGAATGGTTTATAATCACTGTGATTTCAGAGAAGTCTCTGTGCTCAAGGCGTGGTTTGTGTGTCTGTTACATAGTTGGTGGTTATGAGGTTTTTTTATGGGACATCCCTTTTGCCTTGTTAATGTTAAAGTAGCTATTGGAAGACTTTGTCCTGTGGAATATGAGATCCTCGGATCTTGGAGAAACTTTCAAATGACAGAGCAGGTGAAGAGGCAGACTAAATTGTCTATAGTAACTGGAAATTCAGAGGAGGTTTTTACAGACAAACTGCAAAATCCAGTGCCATCCCTGGTAGTCACATACTGGACTTACCTTAGGTAGAATGATTGATTAAAATAAATTCTCAAGATTTGTTTCAATACTTCTTTTTTTTTTTTTTTTTTTGTGATCTGAATAGTTCGTATTTTCTCATGTGAGATCTATAATGTGAAGATTAAGTTAATTTTGCAGAGTTGGATGTGTTAGTGGTATTATTTTAAGTGGCTATCATTAAGAAAGTTAATTCAGAATAAAATGAACTATCCTCGTCTGTAAATGCTTAATATCTGCAATGAAGGACTGGATGACAAAGCCTTCCCTCTGGGAACCTGTACTACAGTCACCGATTTTAGCTATCTAGGAGTGGATTGCACAACTAATTGTACAGACATCTCAGTAGGTCTTGTTTTCCCTTGAGTGATCTAAAAAGCTTATTTATTGCTGATGCAAAACTTCTTTCATGTATTTGAAGGGAGAGGGAGTTCGGTGTGGAGCTGTTCTTGCTTTTGTCTGCAGAGTTGAGTATATACCTTTCCTGTGTGAATAAGGGCTTAAATTCCAGAAATCAGGAGGATTTTATGTATATGAGATGTCTTGTATATGCCACATCCTAATGCATTTATATAAATAAGAGTAGAATATAGAATTGAACATTTGTGTTTTTTAAAAATACATTTTTTTGTAGATGTTTGGCAACTGTTACAAGGGTTTGAGTAGTAATAGCTTTGTAAGCATTTGCCACAAAGATCCAAATGAACTAAGCATAAAACTAATCTTTACATCTTTCCCTTCTTTCTTTAAGCTATTTGGAACTCTGGAAACTTTTTCCTCTAAGTCTTTATTTTGGTCTCTACTGTTGCTTTGTTTTTACTGGCAAGAAGTAAAAATAAAAGCAGTTGGCTATTCTCTGGTATATACTTTCTGATCTGACAGAAAAGCCTTCATTCCATTAGGTTTGGCTTGCAGTTTTTGTGAAGTCACAAAGAGCTTTGACTGAGTTGCCTGTAGGGGAAAAAGTAAAATGTGATTTTTTGCAGTCAAGGATGTTGGATGATGTGCTTCTGCTCCAGTCTGATGGAAGAAAATACTGCTCTCCAGAGAATCTGAACCTCCTCTGACAGCTCCGAAAGCACTGTGTTTTTAATTGGAGATGTATTTGCTTCAGCTCTTTCTGATACTCTTGTTACATACGGACAGAGGAAGTGATGATCCTATGTTTTGTTTTGTTGTTTTTTTTTTTTCCTCTCAATAAATCATCTGAGTTTAAATTATTTACATTGTGAAGTGCTTGGATCCTGATGTTTAGATAAGGAATACTGTGATTCTTCTGTGACATAGCAGAAGATTATTTTTTATGTTATTTTCAGAATGTTAGGGTTTGGAGCTGTTTGTTCTGGCAAAGAAGGATGAGAGACCTCAGAAATAGAAAGTATGGGAGAAAAATCCTCCACTCAGCAGTAGTCTTTCTAAAACTAGAACTGGCATTGAGGTAATTGGAACTCCTGCAGTGTTTTATAATCAGATTGTAAGTTGAATTTCTGATGCTGACTTTGTATTTAAATTTCCTTGTCTGTTTATAACCTTACCTTTTAATTGGATGACTAAGTAGTTTAGTAATTCTTGATTTATTTTTTTTTTCCCTTAAGATCATCTGCTGTGATATAGTAATGGAAAAGGCATCATTGCTGAGGATTCTCTTCACCCTTCTTTTCCAGTGTTCAGGGTCATCTTAAGACTCCATGTGGCTTTGGGACAGTGAGTGAGAAGTCATTCTGCACTTGACAGTGACTGAGCAGACCTGTGCAGACACTGTATAGTCCAGCCTCATTTCATATATATTGTGAGTCACTTTACACAGGCAAAGCAAGTTACATTTTGTGGAAGCAGTGACTGTTTTGGAAGAGCGTACAGTAATTGCGTTGCTTTGGGTCTGGCAGAGACTGTTTCCTCATCTGGGGTGAGCCATGAGACAGCACTGCACAGTGTTAGAGAAGAACGGCTGCTTGTAGCTTGCATTGTTTTAAGTCTGTCCATGAACATGTTCTACTTTGACTCTAGTAGTCTCTTTTGAAAAATAAGAATGTAGATGTGCTACACTGAGGTGGTCTGTGAAGTAAAATTGATTGTACATTTTAAATGGCATTTTTGCTGTTTGAGTAAAATGATCTGATTCTTTGAAGAAAAGGTTGACTGTGACAAATTTTCCTGTTCATTTATTCCACGCGTAAAAGGCTCTTAAACTCTGGGCTTTAGATTATGCATCACACATGTTTAGGTCTGATGCCCTATAATAGCATCGTTAATGCGACCATAGTAAAGATGCTATGTAAAAGTCAGTCATTCTCTCTAGCCCGTATCGTGGATTTGTTCTCACTCTGATTTTACAGCTACCTTCTTTTAACTTACCCTTCCTCTGTACAGATGCTCCTAGAAATTACATCATATGGTAGCTTTCAGTCTACCTAAAATACAACTCAGCTACTTCATCTTTGCTACTAGAGTAATGTTAAAATTGTGGCATGGTCTATGAAAGTTAATGTGAGAAGAAATGAAAGTTTATTTAAATTATGCTTCTGGTTTTGATCTTCCAGAACTGATCTATCCCCAAATAAATTCATGGTTCTTCAAGCCTTTCATTAAACGCTATTGTTAATGAATAAATCAGTCTTTCCGTATTCCTGCTTAGTTGGTTGATTGACGTGGTGAGGCTGAGAAGATGCCCTTGACCCCAGCAAGGCTACTGGAGGTGCCTGGACAACAAAGCAAACTATTTTATTTTTTTCAGACATGCATAAAGCTTTTAATAAAAAATATATATGCATGTAACATAAAGCAAAACTTCATTACTCTCTTACTTGACAACTACATGAAACAATTTATATTGTATATTTAGTAGCTGTGCTGTAACAGCTTTCTGGGCATCAGTGAAAAGCTGATTCTTCACATCAGTTGCATTTTCAGAAGCCCCCCAGCCTTCATGTAGACTCTTTCCTACATGTGAGGAAGTACTGTTTGTGCTTCCTTATTTAAGAATTAAAATCCTGTATGTTTCACCACAGTATCTCGCCACTTTTCCTAAAAGGATTCTTTTGAGTTTTCTTCGTTTTTATGGCAGAGATGCTGGTATTTGGAAGAAAGCATCATGTAGAGTTCCGGTTCAGAGAACTGCAGATGTTGCTTGAAAGGGACATCTGGAGGTCATCTTAGTCCAGCCTCCCACTCAAAGCAGGACTACAGCCAACACTAGATCAGTTACAGCTTTGTGTAACTGAGCATTTTAAAATCTGCAAGGACAAACTCCATCATGAGCTCTCTGGTAACCTGTTCAAGTATTGTGTTACCATTCCAGTGTCCAGTCTGAACATGCAACGCCAGTACAACTACTGAGAGTTTGGTTCTGTCGTCTCTGTTACTGTATTACACCACTAGCAGATGATCTAATTTCTAGTTGTATCTCTGCAACTCTGCTACTTTGGTTCTGTCATCTCTAGCGCATCAGGTAGCGTTAGGCACCCGTTAGATTTCCCTTTAGCTGCCTCTCCCACACTAAACAAGCCCGGTTTCCTCAGCATCCCTTATCAGGTCAGGTGCTCCAGGCCTCTGACTATTTTGTCAGCCCTTTCCAGGACAGTCTCCAGCTTTGCCACATCTCTGTTGAGGCTGAGGCCCTAAAACTGTACTCGGTTCATAGTTTATAATAGTACAGCAGGAATTAGATTTCTTCATTCCTGGTTGAGTCTTTCCTATGCATGAGTAAAGGATGTTTTTCTGCTAGAGGTCAATGTCTGTAGCACCTAGAAGCAGTCTGCTTACCTTTAGTTATTTTCTAGATAAGGAATCAGAATGATGGGGTTCTTAAGGATGATCTAAGGATCTCAACAGTTGGAAAAGCGGAAGAGAAAAGGATGAATGTCATCTGAAAAATGAGATAAGGTAACTGCTCTTCTTCCTTGTACTTTCCTTCTGTATAGGAAGGATAGTCTTATTTGGAAACTTAAATAAACTTCATTGTGGAAGTGCCTATTTCATGGAGACCTTCAACTCATCTCTGTGAGCATTAACTGAATGTTTGCTTAACAAATTGGAGAGTTACCACAAATTCATTTATCAACTAGTGTCTGTAGTAGCTTATGAAGTTGTAGACCTGTTGCTAAAGGGAGTATCATAGAATCACAGAATTGTTAGGGTTGGAAGGGACCTTCAAAGGCCATCTAGTCCAACCCCCCTGCAAGGAGCAGGGACATCTCCAACCAGATCAGGTTGCTCAGAGCCTCATTCAACCTGGTCTTGAACATTTCCAGGGATGGGGCTTCCACCACCTCTCTGGGCAACCTGTACCAGTGTTCTACCACCCACAGTGTAAAAAATTTTTTTCTTAATATCTAATCTAAATCTACCTCTCTCTATTTTAAAGCCATTACCCCTAATCCTGTCACAACAGTCTCTCCCCGTCTTTCCTGTAGGCCCCCTTGAGATACTGGAAGACTGCTAGTAGATGATCTTTATGTTTTCAAAGGGAGGCTTGAAATGAATAGAGCAGTGCTCATGATCCCAGAAGAAAATGTCAGATGTGTGAATACACTCTTGGTTCCTGAGAATAGCCTTAGAGTCTTTTGACCAATTTTAACCAGATATAGCTGTGGAATAAATGTGTCTCATCCAGTGTCCTTTGAGTAGGAGCTCAGTGCTCAGCTGTTCATGTGGCCTGCTGTACTCACTGGTTTGTTGGCAGAAGTTTTGCGCTGTATCGGATGTAGTACTTGTGATAGGGATCTGCAAGAGATGGAAGATGCAAGAAACAGTGTCATTACTTGTTTGTAGAAAATCTTTACCTGTGAAACTGGCATGGGGTGTGGGAAAACACATAATGTTAAAAACATGGAGCAGGACTTTGTGTCTCAGATCACTTTGATTTCAGTGCTGAGCAGAAAGCATACTGATCCAAAAGAAAGCAGCACAAGATTATAACTCACATCAGTCCATCCAACCTTAAAGCCCAAGTATACTAGCTGAAAGGGATAGCAGTACTCGAGTTGAATATCTGCTAGCACATCAAAGGTGGCTTCTAACCTGCAGGAACAGGAAGTTAACTAGTATGGCGCTTTAAAATGGGCTGAAAGTGCAACTCGTAATTGTAGAGCGAGTTTGTTAAAGCTTTTGTTTGGGATTTTTTTCCCTACAATACAACAGTTCTATATTTTAGTAAGAAAGGGGATGAATAATTTTAATTATTCTTTGTAACTAACAGGAAGAGTGGGATCTACGTACTTATGTGCTGAGTATGATGAATTAAAATTTCTCTCAAGGGCTAAAACGGTATTACACTGTGATTTCCAGCAACACTGCGATATTGGCATAGGGCTTAGTTAAGAGGGAAGCTCTGAATTGAAGCATCATTTATGATCTTTCTTCTCTGACTTTAAGCACAGCTGCCTATAGTATCTGTCCTGAGGCCAACCAGTTACGACTGGTCAATTGGTTTATGGGGTAAAAAAATCTGCGATATGTTGTGATGTTTAAACTGAAGTGCTGCTGAAGGGAAAAAAAGAACTAAGTACACTTTTTTTTTTTTAACCAGAGGTATGGAGAACTTGGTGGCTGGCTCGAACCTTCCTCCACTTTTTGCAGATGAAGATGGATCTAAGGAAGGTAGTGAAATAACTGTAACTGGGTAAGCAACTACTTCTTCCTAACTTTCAGCTGATACTATCTATAGACTTGTCAGGGAAACTGTTTCATTGGGAAGAGGGCACTCTAAGTAATTAAAAAAAAAATAGTAAACCAACAAAAAAAATCCTACAACACTCCCTTGGCCTTGATAGAACATTGCAGGACTCTATTCAGAAGAAACCAAGACTTTTCTGAACTGATGGAAATGATCACAAACTTTTCTTTAATATGTTTTATCTTTAGAAGTTTGCTTCCCTAGGATTTTAGTCTTTAAGACAGATTTAGACAGTGTGATGGGGGCAGGCAGAGAGGGTGTATCTGTTGGCTATACTGGTCCCTGACAAATAAATTATTTCTATTAAAGATATACTATTCATCACTGCTCTCTGAAAATCACTGAGAAACTGGTGTCTTTCATTTTTGTCAGACTGACTCTGCTTTTACAGACTGAAACAATGGCCTCTTTTAAAATCATAATGGCAGAGGAAGTTGTCTTTTAGGAATACATCTGACTCTTGCTGTGTTTTGATACTTGAAGTTTCTTTTCTGTTTTGTAAAGCACCAAGCAATAAAATTCAGACTTTGCAGATAGGTAAAGCCCTGTAAAAATGATATGGGCACAGTTACTTCAAGCAGGTCTGAATTTGGATGTCCATATCTGGGACTTTAAACTTGGTGGTGCCAAATGAGGTACATGTTCAAATTAGGTTTGTGTTTAAGAGGTATCAATGTGTTGAATGAGCTTTCATCAACTTCTGCTGCAAATGGCTATGCCACATTGAAGTTTTTCCTGTATGTCTAGTTTAGAAAGCTTCCCTGCTAAAGGATAACAGATTGGAAAGCTGAAATGTTCTTCAAACTGTAACAGTGGTTCTAAGAAACTGTGTTGTTCCATTTTCTTTTTGACACATAGCAAACGTAATTGACTTATGGGAGTGTGTATGCTTTGTTCCCTTTCTCCCCTATAATTGTTAGTAGTATGAACTCAATCTGATATCTGAAAGTCAGGCATGGATCTCCCCAACCCTTGTGTCTTTACCAGTAGTTATGCCACAATTGCAGGTTATAGTAAGTAGTGAAAATATTCTGTTCTCTATTTAAAGACAGATTTTCCTGTAAGCATTCAGCTAACAATTCTGTTAATATATCTCAATTTTCTATAGCTGTATTCTACATTAACAGGAACAATTATTTTGGATATTTAAAATTCAGCATGGATATAAACTGTAGATCTGAGTAAATGAACAAAGTAGACTTGAGGCATAGGCTGTTCTTACAGTAAGGCCAAGTAATCTTTACCCTGGCTCAAGAAGGGATTAGAATCTGGGATGAGTCCCAAAATCTTGGGTTTATTTGCCCACTGAGCACAGTGGTGAGAACGACTATGGGATTATTGCCCCAAAATATGTGCTTATCTCTGCCTGCCTGCCTTCAGAAATATTTCTGCATGCTTGTGTTTTTTGTGGGGTTTTTTTCGTGGTGGTGTTTTTTTGGTTGGTTTTTTTTTTTCCTCTCCAGACAGCTTGCCATTTCTTGGAGTAAGGTGGATTGATACAGTTCTTGTAGCAAAATTAAATAGTGGCCATTCAGGAGCCCATTGGGAGCTTGTCACATTTGTGCTTTAAATACCCACATGTATATAAATCATACACAAGGACAAACCTTTAAGTGTATTTGTGGAGAAATATATTAAATGCATCCAGAAAGGGGTATATAGGTTGAAGATGAAACCGTTCATTTTAATTTCCTTACAGTATTTTTGAAGAAGCATAGATTTGTGCTTTCTGATTGCTGATCCAAATGTTTGCTTGCTTGACAGTTGTTTGTATAATCAAAACTTCACTAAAAATGAAACAAAATCACACTTGAAAAATCAAACTGTCTTTGAAAGTCCATAGTAACTGTGGTAGTTACAGCAGTTGCTTGGATGGAACAGCCAGTTCTTCAAAAGTGACTCTTTAAAATCTTTTTTTCTTCTTGCTAGTGTAAGAACTGAATATATTTGCAATATTTTTGCATGTTTTAGAAGACTAGGGAGGAAGTGATTTAGCAATATGATGATTAAATTTTTTTCTTTTGATTTTCAGATTAGCTCATTCTGAGAGTTCATTCAGTGGTGGAACTTCACAGTCTGTGAATAACTCAGATTTGGTGGAGGATTTGTCACAGGTTCAGCAGCTGCAAAATGAGTCCTCTAATACCGCTGAAAACACTGAGCAGAAGCCTGAGGAGGAGGTGAGATGAAATAATAGTGACTTTTTAATGAAGCAGAAGGATGGAGTGTTGTCATTATAGTTTGCTTACCCTCTTAAGATTTTTTTTTTTAATAGAATGACAAATTTTCATCCATTTACCATTTTCATCTTTTGATTCCCTCTAGTTTCCTCCTGTGTTGCACAACTGCACACAGATAGCCAAGGAAAGCTGGCAGTTATAACGTACAGAGAACAGCAGGCGTGTCTCTAGCTTGTGATCAGCAGGGATCACAGACTGGTACTGCATTCAGTCTTTTTCTGAAGACTGAATGTTCAACTGCCACAACTTATTTTATCTTTTGTGAGTCAGGAAAGTGAGACCATTGTACTCTTCTGGGAGTAACTGATGTCTTTGAAAGCATTATGCTTACTACTTTAGACTGCACCTTGTGTACCGTTCTACACTGATTTTTGGTGACTAAATCATGAAGAACTTGAAGTTTGACAAGAAAGTGGTTTTGATTTTTTGATAGATGAATTTGATACTCCTGCTTGTAATTTATCTTCAACTGTGAGGTCCTTGTTTAATTAAGGAAGTAGTAAAATTCCAGAAAGGAAGCTAAAACTAACATGACGGCAGGAACATGTTGATCTGGGGAGAGATCAGAAGTACTGAAATAGTTGTATGTACGTCTCATAAGAAAATAGTTTTGTTCGGAGATTGCTATATCAGTAGTATGAAGTCAAGAGGAGAAGTGGTAATTGTTATTCCTGTGAGCTCACAGAGTGCAACAGGCAAATCATAGAATCATAGAACAGTTTGGGTTGGAAGGGACCTTTAAAGCCCATCCAGTTCAACCCCCCTGCAAGGAGCAGGGACATCTTCGATCAGACCAGGTTGCTCAGAGCCCTGTACAACTTGGCCTTGAATGTTTCCAGGCATGGGACATCTACTGGAGTTTGTTTGTCTCTCTATTGGAGGCAATTAGTGGGAATGAAAGCCTATAGAATAGACTAAAATAGAAAAGCCTATATACTAGCCTTTCACTCACATTTTGGGCACATAATGCATGTAGGTGAAAGACTTAGAAGGGGCAAAATAACTAGTTAACAATCAACTAATATGCAGAATTGCTCCAAACATGATATTGAGGCAAATGACTGGAGGGGAGGGTATGTGAGGGTGAGAATAATTAAAAAAAAAAACCAAACAAAAACAAAAAACCCCAAACAAACAACTAACTGAAAATATTTGCAGTTGTATTAACTCATGAAATTATCATTCTAGCTATCAGTCGTCATGATTTTACAATCAGAAGTTGATGCAAATACTATTTTATTGTCCCTATGGACGAGGAGATACTGCAAACAACTTTTCACAATGAGATTTCTTTGGCTTTGCTTAGAGAAAAATCATAGTTGCTCTAGAGTAAGGTTTGAAACTTAGATCCATTGAGCGACATACTCATGAAAATGTTTTGAGACATGAATATTTATTCCTTCCAGAGGTGGTGATGCTTTTCCTTCAATCTGATTTTTCTTCCATTTTCATTTTGCAGCAGCAAAGAACTAAACGAGGAGGCTGGGCCAAAGGGAGAAAGAGGAAGAAACCCCTTAGGGACACCAATGCCCCCAAGTCCCCCCTCACAGGGTATGTGCGATTCATGAATGAGCGTAGGGAGCAGCTTCGAGCGAAGAGGCCTGAAGTCCCTTTCCCAGAGATCACCAGGATGCTGGGCAATGAATGGAGTAAACTTCCTCCTGAGGAGAAACGGGTACCATTAAACTGCCTTTTTCTTCTTGGATTATGATTACTATTAAATGAGAATATTATTGTTCAGTCAGGAAGTTAAGATAGGCTTTTGATTAAAGTTGTGTTTAGAAATATATTTCAAAATAAGGGGCATGGGTCCTCCAGAGTTCAAATAATGATTCCTGCTGGGGCTGTAGCGTCTCATCCCGGTGTGACTTGAGGAGAACTGTATACTCCAGATAGTGCAAGAATATATTCAGAATGGAGGGGATTGTTCTAATGAGCATCCCATGGTTGATGCGATTGATCTGTGTGTAACTTTGTTATACCTAGCTCAGATACACTGAGACATGCCAGTTTCTGAGGCCAAAGCCATTGGAAGGATGGGGCAGGCAGTTACTCACTGTGGCTGAGAAGAACTTGGTGGAAACTAAGAGCTGCTTGAAGGATTTCACAGTTTCATTTGTTCTACAAACTCATCAATGTACATAAACATCTGATGTCTTAGAGTAAGACAAGCAGACCTGAAAGAACAGGTTACTGAAGGAGATGGTTAAAGTGAATAAAATTTTAGACAGTGTTGTAAAATATTGCTAGCCCTAGAAAGAAAGTTGAGATCTGTATGATGGATGGGACAGTGAAAGTTACATATTCTAGTTTCCACACAAATTACCTCAGGAAAAGGGGATTTTCCCATCTTTCAGTCAGAATGTGTTGTCTTCTAATTGGGACTACTGCAGCTTTCTGCACTGTCTGATACGTGAGTGAAGGCCAAAGCATTGGTGGATCTGGTTCTTTAACTCCTTCTGGAGTGGACCTTGTTATTGCTAATGGGTGTCTTGCCATCCACATCTGATTACCAGTTGGAGATTACAGCAAAGCAGTAGTTAAATCACAGTGTGACTTGACGCTGTTGTATGAATTTTTTGGGACATTCAAGCTTTTGAAAATACTTTAAGGATAAAATAATACTTTTAAGTGTTTATGATGGCTGGATGAAAAATAGTATGGTGCAAAACCAAAAAATTCTTTTTGTTGCTTTTTACAAAGCTTGTAGAATACAAGTTATGCAGAGATATTATAAAATGGTGCATAGGCATGGCATTTTAATCATAATGGAAAATGTACATCAAGGCAAAGCAGTTGATTTGGTAACAGATCTGTAGTGAGAATGATGTTTCTGCCCACTGTGAGGGGAGGAAGAGAATAAGGCATTCTGCCCCTCTACACCCTGCCTTTCACATATTCTTATCATGTCTGAAACAGATTTTTAACTTAGGAAAAATGAGACTGAGTTCAAATCTCTGTTCTTTGTGCTGCTTTTTAAATCCCCAGGGAATCTGTGCTTTTTTGAGTAAAGCTGTGAGTGTGTCAGGGAAAGACTGAGCACTTTCTTCCCTTCAATTTATCCTGCACTTTTTTATTAGGGCACTGAAGGCCACTACTGCTTCAGAGCCCACATCTCTAATACGACAGTCCAAAATTTTTGTTGAAGCTGAGTAAGCTTGGCCTTGGTTAGCTAACAGCTGTGAAGTCATTCTCCTGAAGTAAGCAGTGGAGTCAGTGTACTACTGTTGTGTGGGTTAGTATCCCATAATCCAGGGGAAAAGCATGCCTGACATCCCGCTCTTGTGGCTGATGTCCAGCAATTAGCAAACTAGCTGTCTGATATAAAAGCTGATGGGAAAGTCTCACACTTCCCCTGTTCCAGCCTTGCAGTCTTGCTACTTCCCTCTGCCTTTGGTGAGCGTAGGGACAGGTCATTTGAGCTGGTTGGACTGACTAAATATTCTTCCCCAGAAGATGACCATTACTATAGTCATAAAGCAAACACACTAATAATCATGCCTCTTGTTATTCCCCTCTATAGGGAAATATCTAATGAGATGGATAGATGTAAAGATTCTATATAGACTCTTGATGTGGAGAGCTAGAAAACCTAGGACATCTACTTACAGGTACTACAGCAGAACTCATTCTTACTGATTTAAAACAATCCATCCAAAACACAAGTTAAGGAAAAAAAAAAAACTTGTGTAGTTTTTAACTCAGTTACTGTACTCTTTCAGCAGCACAGTGATGGAGGTGGAAAAGAATTCATGTCTTACGGAAGAATACAACGTCCAAAAGCAATGCAAACCCAGCATAATCAAATTTGCACTCCAATCCGGAACATTAACAGTGTCCTCAGCAGGGTCAAAACAATATTGCAAATGCATGGAATTTATAACCATTATGTAGATTGTCATGATGGCTTAATGAAAATAAAAGCATACCAGGTGACTAAGGTTCACTCTGATTCAATACACATTTCCACGGAATTTTAAACTCATTGGGGGAAAACATTGGGAAGGCAGCTTTTTTTCTTGAAAGAATCCCACTAACAAAGTGTTGTGACCACTCCTTAAATGGTTATCAGTTCCCCTAAAAAAATTGTCCAGCTAAACTCATTCCATTATTTGGATGTGCGAAATATCTTCAGCCTAGAAAGTAAATCATTTCTTTTAACTTAAATGCAGATAGCTGAAACTGCTATAGCCTTTTAGGCTCTTTTATCTTTATGCTACTCTTTCGCAGTAGCCACGATGTTTTGTTCACCTCTCAGATGGGTGAAGTGTGTGGTTACGGAATGGTAGTACTTTTTGTCTGTAAGGGATGAAAACAAGAGTGTGTTGGAACCCCACTGTTACAGATCTGAACCTTAAAGCATGATCTGTTAAGGTGTTCTTGTTTGGCAGCATTTAATCACAGCCACAGAAAGACAACTCTTAAGTATTCTGTCTGTAAAATGTTTAGGTAATATTGAGCTGAGTAGCTCAGTAGCAGTTTATCTCTAGGTCTAACAAGAAAGAGTTAAGAGTAGTGATTTGAAGATGAAAATGAGGAAAAAGGAACACCAGAATACAGTAATTTTATCCAGAAATCTTATGTCTTTGCATCTCACATACATTCTCATTGTTTCTTCACTCCTTTCCTGTTTGCATAGGTGAAATGGATCAGCGCTTCATCTGTCAAGTTGTTTTTCTTCCCTTCCTCCTGAAGGGGAGGAAACTTCCTGAAACTCTTGGACTTTTTTGTTTCAGCGATACCTTGATGAAGCAGATAGAGATAAGGAGCGTTACATGCGGGAGCTGGAGCAGTATCAGAAGACTGAAGCCTACAAAGTCTTCAGCAGGAAAGCACAGGACAGACAAAAAGGCAAATCACACAGACAAGGTATTGAATAGGACAAAAATATGTGCCTAGATAGAACAACAGAAGATTCCCAGCAAGTCATGTAGCCTGACACTCATTTAAAGCGTTTGATTTAAAGGCTTGTTAAAAAGTGAATGTGTTCTTTCCATGGCATTTGCATTAGCTGTGTGTAAAGTGATTAGATTTATGTATATTTCACTGTATCTAGGCTGATTGGAGGATACGTATTAAAAGCATCAAAGATAGACACAGCTTCTATGTGACTTACTAGGAAAGCTGTGCAAGTTTTCTGTCTATAACTGTTGTGTAACTGCTTTAATTCTTTGGTTCTTGTTTTCTCAAATCTTGTGTATTTTGGGGAATTTCTTGTTTGTTTTGTTTTTTCTTTTTCAGATGGAGCAAGACAGCCAGCCCATGATCATGAGGTAAACCTGTTTGTTCTACCCTTACATCAGCCGGTAGATTTTCAGATTATGAAAGTTTCTAGTAAAGTCAATAAAAGCAGTTTATTCCAATTGAAGATCCTAATCAGAGGTTTAGAGTATTAATTCTTCCTCTTCCTGTGCAGTTTTTGATCAAAAGTTAGAAACAACTGAGTACTCTTATGCTTACATTACTATGGTGAATTACTAAATTTAATAAGTCTTGGGCAAGTCCAAATGATCTCAGATAAAGTAGGGGACACTTAAAACATAGATCTGTTTTGTGATGTTAAATAAATGAATGGCTGCAAGTCAGTATAATTGAGCCTTTAAGTATCTGGTATGTTAGAAGTTCAACTTACGAAATATTTACTTTGAAATTTTTCAAAGCAGAGAATATTAATTATTTGTTAGGTTAAGCATAGAGGTAAAACTTAAAAATATCTTGAGAATTAAATTAAACCTTCCAAGTTAGCACCTTTAGGTTGCTGTTTTGAGGTACTGATTTTCTGCAGCAACATGAATGCTTGTGGCTTCCTTGCGAAGCAAATGGTTGAAGTAACCAAATAATTGGGAGATCTCTGGCTTAAACCTCCTGCTGCCCTCCCACCTCCTTTGCATATGGAAATACTGGAGAAGAATAATAATATCTCGAGATAAGAGGCCTGTGCTTTAGTTGGTGAGTCGTATCACGGATCTTAAACATCCTTGCTGACTATGGTATCTCTCCCCTTGCAGTGCTGAAACTTTCTCTCTCCAGTTGTATTACCCAGGGCCGCAGGCTTCTTTCCTGGTTACCAAACGAAAAGCAATGAAAAATCTTGTTTATGTGCAGCCTCTTCACTTGTAAGCAGTAGGCCTTTCTGAAAGATGTTTTTCTTTGTGAGGTTTTTTTGCCTTGGGAAGGCAATCAAGTTGCTTTTTAATGTGTTCATTACAGTAGTGACAGGGCTGTGCACTGCTGAGAGGCAGCTCCTGGTCTTGTCTACTTTGAGGAAATAAGTTTCACTTCCAGGAAAATGCTTTGGTAGCATGTTTACGATATGTCTTTTTATTAACTCTTAAGGGAAGTACTTGCAGTAAGATTAATCCTTAGGGGTATGTGGTCCCCAGGATTTCTGACTCAATGGTCACTGGATCTAAGCTTGTCTTTAATTGTACAAGAACAGATTACTGAAGGCTTCACGTTCTAGGTTGACTGTGATGTTTATGTAACGTTTAAATTATACAGGTGGCAAACTACGAATTCAGAGTCTTGCCTCTCAGCTCTTTAACTCAAGCTATTGTTGCTGAAATCTCACACCATAAATGCAGTTAAAAAGGAGTCCTCTGTACCCTGTGGGGCTTTTAAGCTTCATCAGGTAGTTATTACGT
Organism: Chlamydotis macqueenii; assembly: GCF_036417535.1. Lineage (NCBI taxonomy): Eukaryota > Metazoa > Chordata > Aves > Otidiformes > Otididae > Chlamydotis > Chlamydotis macqueenii. Next base: position 17,355,053 of record NC_141567.1, on the reverse strand, counting down.
AGTTGAGCTAGCGACATGTTAGGCAGGCATCCTCTTCTGAAAGCCTGTGCCTTTGCTTAGCATTTTTCACCTTTATATTATAAAATTCCACATGCTTATCACTTTTCACATCTTTTCTGCAAAGAAGTATTATAATCCTGCCCAGGCAAGGAACAAGCAGAAATTATTTTGATTGCTTTTAGAAGTATATACTCAAATTGTTACTGGAAGCAAGACTAAAGCTTTTTATTGTCTTGCTGCTTTCTCTTATCCATATTGACTATTATTATAGTGTTTGTGATTAGTAGGTATGACCTTATTATATTATTTCTTCAGAGAATATAAGAACATAAGGTCAAAGAAACCTTTCCTTCTCCCCTCGGTCCACTTAGGTGTTCATGATTCAGTTTCTGTGAATCAGTGTTGAACTAATTTTAAGTATTGTGTATCAAGATGCCCTCCAAAAAGTATCACAATGAACAATTCAAGTACTACTTCCTGCAGAAGCTGGCAGCCCATGGCTTGGATGGGTACACTCTTGGCTGGGTAAGGAGCTGGCTGGAGGGCCGGGCTCAGAGAGTGGTGGTGAATGGAGTTAAATCCAGCTGGCTACCGGTCACAAGTGGTGTTCCCCAGGGGTCGGTGCTGGGGCCTGTCCTCTTCAATATCTTTATTGATGATCTGGATGAGGGCATTGAGTGCACCCTCAGTAAGTTCGCAGATGACACCAAATTGGCTGGGAGTGTGGATCTGCCTGGGGGTAGCGAGGCCCTACAGAGGGATCTGGACAGGCTGGAGAGCTGGGCTGAAGCCAACGGGATGAGGTTCAACAAGACCAAATGCCGAGTCCTGCACTTCGGCCACAACAACCCCAGGCAGCGCTATAGGCTTGGGGCGGAGTGGCTGGAGGACTGTGTGGAGGAAACGGACCTGGGGGTACTGATTGATGCTCGGCTGAGCATGAGCCGACAGTGTGCCCGGGTGGCCAAGAAGGCCAACGGCATCCTGGCTTGCATCAAAAACAGCGTTACTAGCAGGAACAGGGAGGTAATTGTCCCCCTGTACTCGGCACTGGTGAGGCCGCACCTCGAGTACTGTGTTCAGTTTTGGGCCCCTCACTGCAAGAAAGACATTGAGGCCCTGGAACGCGTTCAGAGGAGGGCTACGAAGCTGGTGAGGGGTCTGGAGCACAGGCCTTATGAGGAGCGGCTGAGGGAGCTGGGATTGTTCAGTCTGGAGAAGAGGAGGCTCAGGGGAGACCTTATAGCTCTCTATAACTTCCTGAAGGGAGGTTGTAGTGAGCTAGGGGTCGGCCTTTTCTCTCGTGTAGACAGTGATAGAACTAGAGGCAATGGTTTCAAGCTGTGCCAGGGGAGATTCAGGCTGGACATTAGGAAATATTACTTCTCGGAAAGGGTAGTCAGGCACTGGAATGCACTGCTCAGGGAGGTGGTGGAGTCACCGACCATGGGGGTGTTCAAGAAACGTTTGGATGTTGTGTTGAGGGATATGATTTAGCTGAGAACTATTGGTGATGGTTGGACTGGATGATCTTTTAGGTCTTTTCCAATCTTGATAATAATTCTGTGATTCTGAATTCTAATTATAATAAAAAATAACAAAAGGATGAGGCTTGGGAAGGTGAGAGGAAACTTTTAATATGTAGATATAGCCATGGAAAATATGGAGACACTGTCTCGAAGTGCTCATCTCTGGGCATGAAATAGAACATTTTTCTTCCTCCAAATCCTAGTTTCACAAATATGACACATAGCAATATACACTAAAACTATTAATTGTCATCAGCTTCTTTCCTCAAGCTGCTTGATTTGGAGTAGGTCTAGCTTCATGTAGTCAGTTGCACAACGTCTTACTGGCAAGATTTCAAAGTTTTATACACTTTTGTCAGGGAGATTAGGCATTGCTTGGTAGTATCTACATCCTTTGAAGATAGGGAAATAGTTGCCGTAGTATGAACACAGAAGAAGAAAACCATCTACTCTGAGAATATTTATTATATCTGTTCCTTTTATTGTCTGCACCTGACCATACAAGGAAGGATGTGCTTAAACCACCCAAAATCTCATCTTTCTCTTTATTGTACTTCACCATGTCTCTGATTTGTTCTGGAACCTTCAAAGATCAATCTTGGTTTTAATAACTAGATGAGAATGGTATCTTTTGCGTGCTGGGTAATGTATTCTGTAATGGAAGAGCACTAATAGTTTTCATTATCACTCTTCTGTTTGGTAGAATTTCTTGGTTTCCTTTCAGAAGCTGAACAGTTTCATCTAATTGATTTATTTTTTATTTTTTTTTATTTTACCTGAAGAACATGTATCCTAGGGCTGCAAATAGAATACCCTCTCCTCTTCACAGTATGCTCTGCTCCACCATCTATTCCCTAGGAGCCAGCGGTGATCCAAGCCAGTTCCTCTTTGCACACAGGTGGCAATAGTAAGCATGAATTAGAACATCTAGGATGGATGTCCTATAAGTGTTCTAACCAAGCTTCATAACTGCCAATGTTTCTTAGTGCATATTAATGTTGAGATCCTAGATTTTGGGGTGAAATTAATTCCTAGTCGTCTAGGGAGCGTTCAGACAAAATGAATGCATTACGCACACTTCAGTATGTCACTTCTTGTTTCTAAACATGTACTCTCAAGACTTGTTCCTTATAGTAGCAAGTATCAAAACTTCAGTGAAGAGCACATGTGATCATGAACCCCTGGTGACACCTTACTGTGTCTCTCAGAGCTGGGAAGATTTGTTCCTCCTCCTTCTAGTCCCGCCTGTTTCTAGGGCATCTTCAGTTGATTCAGGCCGAGCGACCTTTGAGTCCTCACTCAGCAAATACAGAGCTTCCCAGCTGTAATTCTATCAGACAATAAAACTCAGCTTATATTTTACTTTAAAAACAGTCAATTGACAGTCTCCTTGGGTAAAGTCAGAGTATCTGAAGTTCCATCTACTCTTGTCTGTCTTGGTTGACTGCCAAATGGCATTCAGCTCACCCCATCTGGCCTCTTTGTGACAGATGCCAGTATGATACTGAGCTCAGGTGCCAGGATCCCTTTATCAGCTGTTAAACGTTTAGGTTGTCTGCTGGGTACCAAATCATGTTTGACGCTACATAATTTTGGAGGATGGTACGCTATCAGCTGAGGTGTTTGAGAGGTTTGAAAAGCTGTTGTTCTGCACGGAGATGCTTAACTTTGTTTCTATATTAGCTAACAGGTTGACTGTAGTTGCTGCAGTTTATCAACCCAGATTTCCATTGGCTTTGGCACTAGCAAAGCAGGCTTTAAAGCAACCGTTAATTCCCATTGATTTTTGACATGCAGAAATGGTGACTGAAGGGTGTAGCTGGTCAGTGTTTCTGATATTACCTTACCTCTGTATGAACACAATGGCTACAACAGCAGCTTTTCCTGTCTGTGTATTCCAAAACTATCCTCTTCTGGTAGTTTTTTTCCTTAAGTCAAATTAAATCTTTTAGGTTTTTTTTTTTTGACCAAGTTATAGAGCATTTCCTGCTTTAAAAGATACGCCTTGCTTAAAGCACTGTGCAGCTCCCATTTCTTTTGGAGCTGAAATGCACTGCTCTTCCAGCTTGGAACAAACAGGGGGAATTGGTACGCTGTGGAAAAGTTGCTTGTTTTTCCTTTACCTGTTCTTTTTCCTGTCTGTTTTCACTACCAAAGTGAAAAAGAAAGACAAAGAACCACAAAACTTACAGCACATTTTGCTCACTTTATCTCCGGTTTGTTGATATTCCTCTATAGACTATTTCAGAATGTGCCAGTTGGTTGTTGATCAAATGCTTTCCAATGGAAAATATAAATGAATTCAGATAGTTTTGAACCTGAATGATTCTGATGTGTGATGTCATTAGGGTGAAAGGGTATATTTTAGTATGTTATATGGTATTTCTTGATAACGTTATTTGGCCTTTATTAAACCTATATCTTTAAAAGCTGAGGCCTACCCTTTGACCTTTCTTGGTAGGAGCTGGAAGTGTCTTCAGTCCATCCAGCTATCTGCCTCAGTTTTTGTTCTCCCTTCTCTTTCTATTTTCTTGATCAAAACAATTTAATGAATTCCTGAAGACGAGCAGTATTTAGGTATGTGTTACTCTTTATTTTATAGAAAGAAGCAGATACAAAGGAAAGATCTGTTTTTGATATTCCAATTTTCACAGAAGAGTTCCTCAATCACAGTAAAGGTAAGTTAAACTTTTGGACGGCCACCTCTTTGCTCTTTCGGTTTTGTTCAGGTGCTATCCAGCTGAAGAGTCCTTGTGCTTTCCCATCTCAGCTCAGGTAATGAATGACTTGGGTGTAGCTGGTCAGTGTTTCTGATATTGCCTTACCTCTGTATGAACACAGTGGCTACAACAGCAGTTTTTCCTGGCTTTGTCTTCCAGAACTATCCTTTTTGGAGAATGTTTCTGATGTTTAAGCTCCACTTGCTGTTATTCCAGCCATTCCAACCTGGACCTGCTGTTCTGTAGGATTAAGCAATACCTAAGATACATTATGATGATGATTCAGGCTAGTTAGCAGTATTTCCCCCTGCCCCCGGATATGTGGAAGATTCCACTGATACATTTTCTGTTACTTTATTTGGTTTTCATGGCTGCATGTCCCAAGGATTTAGGACTTTTTGCCAGATTTCCTGGAGACTTTATTGACTGAACAGACTTCAAACTTAGATACTTTTCCTGATGATCAACAGAAATGTATTTTTGTAACTGTTATCTTGTCTGTAGGCCTCTTACCACTGCTACTAAGCTATGTCATACTGAATGCATTTGAAATCAATCTTGCAATCTTCCTTCCTAATCAATTCCCTTATTCATTTACATTCTAATGCTTTGAATGTCTTCTAATTAGTCTATTTATCTAGAAATGAAGTCTATTTAAGTACTAGTGTAGGCATTATTGATGCTCCGCGATACAATGCTTTTTCATCTATAAACCAAAACTGCACCATTTGTAATTATCAGTTGAGCATTCTAGAACACTCTGCTTCATTGGCTACCACTCATAGATCCGTTTTTTAATAGCTTTTTGACGATATGGGAATGGGTTGGTATTCACAGCACGTGAAGCTGAGCTGCGGCAGCTGCGTAAATCCAACATGGAGTTTGAGGAGAGGAATGCTGCTCTGCAGAAACATGTTGAGAGTATGCGTACTGCAGTGGAGAAATTGGAGGTGGATGTGATACAAGAGCGTAGCCGCAACACAGTGCTGCAACAGCATCTAGAGACTTTACGCCAAGCGCTCACAACCAGCTTTGCTGGAGTCCCGCTACCAGGTAAGACTTTTTTTTTTTTTTCTCTCCCTTATGACTGTCTGATGTGTTAAATTTAACTTCTAATGTTTATACCATATTGTATTTACAACATGTGGCCTGCTGTTGTAGTTCTGTGATCTTGGCTGTTTCTGAGCTTTTGTTGCATTAGATAATGAAATCTTAAAATGCATGCAGGGGAAGGTCCGTGTCAATACTTCATTTCAACATCGTGGTTTTTTTTCTTACTACTCTTATTCTTCTTTTCCTAATAAAGTGAGACGTGTTCAGTCCTTGCTCTCCTTCACTTGTTTTGTGAAAATGTTACTAAATAGAAAAGACAGGACCTGCAAGTTCCTTGATTAAAAGAAGGGCTTGTGTCTGTATTGTTAGATGCCAGGGAATCCACTTAGATACTATGAATGCTCAGCTGAAGGAGTTTGTTATAATCAACTATGAGACTCAAATCAAAGAAAATCATGCTTCATTAGTCCTGATATCCTTGGAACTACTCGCTTTGTGGAGTTAGGAGGACATTGTTTTACAGAATCTGTCACAAGAGGTGGTGCATGGCAAAATCACCTCCTATAGCAATTTGCATGTTGGCACAAATTGCCTTTAGCAGTCTTAATTTTTTGGAATTGCTGCGGTCATCTAAATATTCTGTGGGTCATTTTACTATGTTAACTATAGGTAGCGGGGAAACACCCACGATGGAAACTATTGATTCCTACATGAATAGGCTGCACAGTATTATTATGGCTAACCCACAGGAGAACGAGAACCTCATAGCCACAGTCCGAGATGTGGTAAACAGGCTTGAACGCTAGTGATGAGGTAAGTGCTTGCTCTTGGGCTGCTTTTGTTGGCATCTGCTCTGTACCTCTGGCACTTGTTCTAACACTGATTCCTGTGCTGATCGCCGTAGCATACAATCAAAGTTTTCTTCCTTGAAACCACAGGAGCAGGTTGATTTAATGAAAGTAAGTGGGATTTAAAATATGCAACAGCATTAAAGGGTTCTGAATTCCCCTTAGTTCCAAATCTTTTATATAAAGACATAAATAGCTGTGTGTCCTATTATTCCTTGTATTTGTGTAAGGTGAGTAAGAATACTGACAGAATGGTGTGAAAAAGAAAGAACAATTATTTACATTTTGGTATCAGGGTGACTAATTTAGAAGACAGTTCCTTTCTTGAGTTAAGTAAATCTGAAAAGTTCTGCATTGATTTTAGAATCTGGTGGTCACAGAGAAACTTTTTGTCTCAGGTGAACTGATCTCTGTTACAGACTGAAAGTACCCTGCAACTACCTGCTCTGTAGCAGCTGTGTCAAGATCTTCTGGTTATGAAGATTGAAATGTAAATGAAGCGCTGATGTGTGGTTCAGGCTATATGTAGCATTTGCTGAGACACTAATGAACATGTGGCTTATGCATAGCTTATTACTGAGCTCATGATTGTGTATTTTTGCTTCTGTTTAACAGCTTAGAAAACTATAATAAGGAACTGAGTAGAAAAACAAATCAACAAAGACCTATCAATCTTTCTGCATTACTGTGCTGCTTTGCATTTCCCACACCACTTCCTCACTTCCCCCAGGATGCACAGCACTAGGCAGCCATTAGCAGTTGCCTGCTTCTGATGTAGCTATGTACCTACCTGGGTTCTTTAGGCATTTATTATGTAGAGATCCTCTGTACATGTCTTGAATAGTGTTTAGAAATGCAAATAAAGCTGCGTTGTGCCATTTGCAAATATGAAGACGGGGCTTTTCATCCTTTCTGATCCTGACCTTTTGTGATACTGTGTAGAACAGCTAATTACACGTTCCCCATTATAGCGTGGCTTAAGCTAAAAGATCATTGTCCTTCCAGAGGGTAGCCAGATGGAACGGACTATAGTTCCAAGAGATGACTGAGCTCCCAGCAGAATAAAGAAGTGCCTTTACTGCTGCTATTTATGAAGGAAACAGCTTGTCGATCCAGGTCTGGGATTTTTCAGTAGCTCATCAACCTCCTCATTTTCACATACTGTTTTCAATTAGCACTTCTAAGCTCAGAAGGAGAATCAGGGGATGGGGAGGTTTTACAGAATGTGTAAGAGGGAAAGCAGTTTCTCTTCAATCAGTTATTAGAAGGGCATGCCAGGCCCTGAAACAGATGTTTGTCCTTTAAGCACCTTGCCAGAAAAATCGTATCTCAAGGGTACTAAAATCTAGACTTTGATTCTCATGTCAGGCAGATTCTTATTTCCTAAACGATGGACACTTTCTGTATTCCTAAAAATGCGCCTATCTTTTTCTTGAATAAACTAGATTCAGCTGAAATTGGTTTGAAAAAAGTAATTCTTGCTTTAGGAATCCTCTTTCCACTTTATAATTGAAAAATAAGACTCTATTCCCTTCTTCCCTCTCCTGCCAATACCTTCCATCCTTTCAGCAGCAAAACTGTGAGGCAATTAAGAATGTGATTAATAATCACCTAGTTTCATCATGTAAGTGTGTGCATGTGACTGGATAGGATCATCAAGTAATTCATAGGGCTATTAATTACACTGACATTCAGTTGGCAATGACTGTTTTTTGACAAAATCTTAGAAAGGAAGAAGGTTGGGCTTTATTTGATGTAAACCTAGAAAAAAGCAGGACTTCCCTAGAAAAGGGGGAAGCTTTGGATAGAAAGATTCAGCTGGCATCTGATAAATTGTATCAACAGACTGTCCTTGTCATTGTCCCGTTGTTAATATGCACATGAGGTATATTCTCCTAAATGTAATGTCTATCAACCAAATGGTCTGTTTGAGCTTGAGACGCACTCCAAGTCAATTTCATAGAAAAAATCTATTTATTGTGATACTCTTGAAACCCACGGTACTTCACAGAACTGCGATGGTTTTTGGTGGTTTGGTACATGGCATTTAGAGACCACTTGACTATACTAGTGAATGTTTTTGTTTTTCTGTACTGCATGGTAGGAGAACTTCTTTGTGCAAACAGTATGTGAGGAGAAGAGGAAGTTTATCATTATTTAGCACTGTGTTCTTTGGAAGCAGGAATTCAGTTACGATTCTGTCTCTATAGGCTTCTTTGCTATACTCCTTAATACTGTGTTTTCAGATAAACCATCCGAAAAAATGTCACTGTGCCTATTTAATCCTGGCAGATTGTAGTCTTCTAACACTTATTTTTCTGTTCTGTCTGCAGGTCTCATGACCCAGGGATGCTTTACAAAATTTTTTTGGCCAGTGTGGAATAAGAAGCCATGAGTGAAAGACTAGGGGTGGGAGGCAGAATTGCAGGTTTGTCCTGGTCCCTGCCTTTGTGGTTTGTCAGTGAGAGAAACAGATCAATGCATTAAAAGGTCTTAAGAAGCCACGGACACCACCCACTAAACATTTGGAACTGTCCTCTGTGTAAACATTTAAGAGCATGCAACTTCTGTGCAATCTTCGGTTTCTTATTAATTTTGCTGGGTGTGAGGGTGCGTATGTTCTGTGGACTGGCTGACTGTGAAGATGAAATCTCGCAGTTTGTGAAATGAAGTCAGCCTACGTGTTGTAGTAATAACTTTGATGTGTTATATTGCCTACTGTCTTCTAGTGTCTTTTATTTTGTTTTCACGTTTATCTTCTGGGAATTACCTTCCTCCACTTTAGTTTTCTGCTTTTGATCTTGTTATCTGATACTTGCAGTACTGTATAGCAGCGCTTGCGTTCTCTGCTATAACAGGCAGTCTTCCTTGGTGCACTGTCTTGTCCTACCCTGACTGCTGTGTTCATATAAGCTTTTCTTAAGCAGAATCTTGGTTTTTTTGTGTTAGCCTGCAACTTCTACAGTGTGAGTTTGCACCCTGCTGAGAGACTGGCTGTGGTTGGTGCTTTGTGACTTTATTCTACTATGAGACAGACTTCCTCTCTCCTCTCTCTCTCTTCAAGGACCTCTCTTGTGCATAGCATCCTGCTTTTCTGTGAAAGTGTCCTGTTATCTCTTGAAAAATGTTTGGTGGATCATTTTGCTACTGCACAGGTCAGTGGTAGTCAAGATAGAAAGTGAAACGTTAGTTCTCAGTTAGCAGGGAAAATAGGAATCTCCAGTTTAGACTTAAAACACAAAGCTTGCCCGTCCTCTGATACATTGCTCAGTCTACTGCCTTGATTTTTAGAGAATGATCTCATGGTGAGAGCAGTGTGCTATAAAAAGAGAAAATGGGCAGGGGAATTGCAGCTTTTTTTTTTTTTCCCCCTCTTTCCTTCCCCCTCCTGAAATCACAGTGCTGGGAAGCAATATGCCTGGAAGCAGCGCATGTATTTTTGCATGAATTATTAGAGCAGAAAAGGTTATTAGCAGCTAGGTCCACATAGCAGCCCACAGAATTTTACTTTACAGCCCGTAAGTGCTTTCACCCTTTGTACAGTTAAAGTGCAGCCAGTGGAGCCTGTAGCATCCAGCATATTACATTCCAGTGTGACATAAATGGCCTTTCACTTCCATCAGGTAGAACTCTGCATGCTGGTGTCTGTAATCTTGCTGAGCTATGCTGCACCTCCTGTCAAAGATGAAGGCACCTACCGTCTGCACTAACTTAAGCAAATCATTTGTTGCCCTTTGGTTCCTGTCAAATTGTCAATTCAGACTTTGGCAGAGGACTTGTTAGGCTTTATAGTAGTGGTTGAAATGCTCTTTCTGCCACATGACAATCGCCTTGCTCCTCCTTAAGAAATCTTTGATTGCTCTGTTATGAATTGGAGATCACTTTCATTACTGGAGTGCATTGCAGTCAGCGTCACTTTACTGTATCGGTAACACAAGTATTTGAAGATTAAAAAACAGTTTCTTCTTTTCCCATGCTGTACACATGGACTTCATGCTTGCTTGAAGCCATCTCCAGGTCAACACCTTGTATGTCAGGTCTCCGCTTACTCATGGGCTTATTGCTGTAGCCAAGCAGCAAGGATTTCCATGTAAATTCAAGTCTTCCTTCAGGGAGGAAACTCCTTTCTCTTGTCTTCAGTCTCATTTTCAAGACTTCACAAAAAGGAACCTCAGTTTGCTGCATTGACCGCCATTTTCCTTAGCATGGATGAGACCAACAGATGTTGGCATGAACATTTTTAGTGGATTCTATAACAAATACTGTGTGGGGGAAAAAAACCCCTACGGGTTAATAATGTCTCCAGAAGAAGCACCGATACCTTTGTCTCCTATGTGTATCTTGTTTTTTAGAATTGATGATAGTTGACTTGAAGTGGCCAAAATGCACTGCATAGCCAAAAGTTGATTTACAAAATTCTGAAGTTCAATCTGTGGCATTTTACCTAATACCTGGAGTTGTATCCCATAAAGACTCTAGAAATTGCTCTGTAATATGATAGTAGGATGTAATTCCAGGCTGTGACATACACGTACCGTAAATAAGGTATGGGTGGCTGCAGGCTGCCCCTGCTTACATAAATTCAGTGCAACTATCAGCTCGTGGCATGCTGCTAATACATCATTCTGTTGAGTAGCATGGAAATGTTATGGGATAGGAAATTTAAGGTGATATGATTAGCTGGGGGCTGACAAATCTTTTGCTTTTTCCTCACAAGGAAGAAGGGGAGGTGGTATACTCAAAGCATCTGGGAAAAGAATGAATTCTTGCTCACCGGTGATGTGACAGATGATGTTTTGTCTCGTTAAGAAGCTCCTTATTTACATTGATTAACCCTATAAAAATGGATTTTGTCTTTCCAATGTTTTCTGAGTGTCACTTCAGTTTACATTTTTCAGTGTTGGCTGATTTTAAAAAAGGAAAAAAAAATGAAGTGGGTGTTGAGAGTGGGATAAAATGCTTTTGTCACTTGGAGAAATGTTAAAAGAAATATATGAAAACAGAATCCGTTTGCTGGATTAATGTGTTCGGATTTGTTGAGATGCCAAGTTTTCTGTACAATGTTTTTGTAATTAAACTTTGGAGTTCCTTTGTTTTTAAGAAGTTGATGTGCTTGTTTGAGATTTGCTTCATTAAAATTGTTCAACATTGAATCCACTCTGATTCAATTTTAACTGCATTTTCATTAAAGAACTATTACTAGCATTGCTCTCTTGTCTGAGAGATTTTGGCAACTCCACATTAACCTTTGAAAGGATATAACGTGCCCCTTCTCCCTCTGCGTCCTAAGCGTATCTCCCTCCGAAAAAGCTAAAGGAAGTAGTTATTATTTATAGTGATGAAAACTTCAGAGATCTTTGTTTATAGCTAATTTTTATCAGGGCCTTTCCTGTCATCTTTATTCCTCAGCTTCATTAACTTTAAAAATGTCGTGAGTCTCTTTCCCTCAGCCCCTTTTTTAATGTTCTTATCTTCCTTTGTCCTTCCTAATTTCCTACCACCATATTTATTTTCTCTTCCTATAAGAGCCTTCTGTGTCATACCTATTGCCCCTGACTTGGTTTTCTTTTCCCCTATTACATTTTTATCATGTACCTTCCCTTCAGCTTGCTGAGTATGGAGCGAAAGTGTAGGCCCATGAAATTTGTACTTTGAGCACTAGACCCTCTGTGGAGGAGTTTGGATGACTTCTGCCTGCACTGATGTGCTTCCTGAGGTCACAGTGCTGTAAGCAAACTGTGTCTATATGTTACTTTTGTGGTCACATCTTGTTATTTTCATTGCCAAATTAATGCCAACAGGCTTGGTAGCTGCTATCTGGGACAAATTGCATGTTTAGATTGACAATGCTTTGGAGATTTTGTAAAACATCAATTATGAAATAATAAAGGTATTAAAAATAGAAGGAATATAGGGAAATCTCCTATGGGAGAATAGCTGCCATGTGACACTGGCTAGTCCAGAGTTGGAGAAGGTAAGAGCAGAACAGGTGCATGCCTGGAGGAAAAAAAAATAAGAACAAAGCAGCAATAAGTTCATTCTAAGATGAAGATCTCATTCCTTTCTAACCTGTGGTGCTGTACATGGCGTCAGGAGCAGATGATGGTTGATCATGCTCAATTTTAGACCGTGTAGTGTCATATTTCCACTATTTTTCTGTTTGTTACCACCTGTTTACTCTGCTGCTGGTCAACTGGACTGATGACTAATAATCATTTAAGGGAAGTTAGGGGGATTTGAGGGCTTTGGCTCTTTTAAGAGGAAAAGGTCACTTCCTCTTTCCTCAGACAGGTTCCCGTTCATAATGTGTTTGGAATCTGAAACAGGTCAGTTTTTACTCTTTTGCTTCAGTTCAGTTGTGTCCGTCAGAGGCAGAAGTACACTCTGCTTCTACCATAGAATTTTTCTGCTTGTGAGCCGTGAATAGTTTTGCTGCTTCTTTCATCATTGCTCATAGTATTGAGATTTTCTTAAACTTAAAATTTTTTTTTAAATGTATTAATGATTTGCCATCTTAATTGCAGAATCTCTGGATTTTGCTTGTATTGTACCGTTTTGGTATGTGGTAAAGTATCCACATCCATTATGTAATAGAAGGACTAATATTTATATAAGTGATTCATGGGTTATTTTAATAAACCTGTAATTATGCTATGGGTTTTTGGTTTGATGGTTTGTGTATCTGAAGATATAAAAATCTGAGTTTGTGAAGGTTTGAAGCTTAAGTCTGTATCATTACTAGCATATGGAGACCTGTGCAATGCAAGTTTTTGCATATTTGTACCAAAGTAATAACAAACAAATGCAACTGGGTCATTTCTCAGCATGATTTTGGAGAGCAGCAAGAGGAAAAGGCTGTACAAATCATACCAGACATGAAAACACACAGCTACTCTAAAGTTTTCTGACTTAGAGAAGAGAGGTGTGATGCTGATGGCAGATACCACTGAACTATGGCTAGTGTGCGATCTCTATTTCAAAGTTATGTTGGGAGGGAGATGGGATGAATCATCTACTGTTTTCTCATTTTCCATCTTTGGATTAGGCTTCACCCCAGTATGAGGACAAATGCAAGACAGGTTTATTATGTTTGTGTCTATTTGTAGCCACAACAGTGTTCAGACAGCTCTGTAGCTTTGAAAATCAATGTTTATTTAAAATTATATTTGCATGTGTATTGCAGTAAGGGAAACTTAGTACTGAAATGCCATCAGTTCTGTGAATTGCTTCATGAAGTGCTGAAGTAATAGTTGAAAACATGTGCGTAGAGGTGGAGAAGTAGAGAAATGATAGATGAGAAGGAATTGCTTGTTCAGTTTAGTGGAGAATTGGGTGATGTGAAAATAGTTAAATTAGCATTTTAGGTCCTGATCCTGAAGTGCTTAAGTATGAGGTCAACTTTATACTTGTGAATGGTTCTACTGAGTTAACTAGACTTACACGTAAAAATTGACTCTCCAAATTACTTGCCACATCACTGTTATAGATAAGCAATAGAAAGAAAAAATAATGAAGCACATCTTAAAACAAAATTCTTGAGGAAGCATGTAGTCTTCAAAAAATATCCGGAAATGCTTATTTAATGGGAATTTGTTTAAGAAAGTACTGAACACAGTGCACCCAGTTAATGGAATTTGAAGCCATTGCGTGTTGCTCACCAGGTACACTTTTCTATTTAGAATGCTGCTTTTCCTTCATCTCCTTCATGCTGTGTCTTTATATCCAGGTTTGTATCATGAGAAATTAAACCCCCATCCTCCTCTACAACTATATGTAAATAATTAAATTATATCAGAAACTATTCTGTGTAGTGAAACTTCTGCTCCAGCTTGCATGCTTTAGGTAAAGAGAACATACTCTCTTTTTAACATGATAAATAGGTTCTCCCAATAAAGTGCAGGTATCAGCACATTTTGCTGATTTGTTAGGCAGGTTGCTTGTGGCATGTGGAAACAAAAGTTTCGATTAAAAGAGCTGAGAAGCGCTCTGGTTTTAATAAACAGAAAACCTTTGTTCTCCTGTTGATAACTGGAAAAGATTCCAGCTGGTCACAAGCGATACCGTTTATAAGCTTTAGGAAAAGTAAAGAATTTAAAGGGAATTTTGAAGAACATAAGCAGGATATTTTTCCAGACTTAGTATCAAGCATATGTTTAATTTGAATATTGTAAGCATAAATATTTAAGCAATTTGTTAGAATTCATTCTTTATGCGCATATCTGCTCAGGCCTGGCAACAGGGTTCTGGTGCTGATTTACCCTTGCACCATAGCTGGCCTTGTGCTGGTACAGTGTGGTTGAGCAAATTTGATCTTGTTGATATCATGGTGTATATACACATGGTGGTATATATATTATTGAATTAATGCAAGTTATTCTAAGATATAAGAGGATTCTAAGATCCTTTGATTTCTCTTTTCCTGTCGGTGAAATGGCTCATCTCCTAAAGCTGTGAAATACTACTGCTCACAGGTTTGTAGCTTTGCTCACTCATGCTCTGGAAGATGAAAGGCATTCTTGCTTTTCTGTAGAACTATGTCTGTGCATTGAAGTCCATCTGATATTTCTGTTTATAAATTTGGATTCTAAATACATGTGAAGAGTTCTGCCTGTCCAGTCCTTTGCTGTCAGTTATCCATCAGGCTTCCTTGATTTGAGTAGAAGAATGATGCACACATCTACCAAATATCTGGCTGTCTGGGAATCAGAAAGAGCTCTAGTTTTCCACTGGAGTAATAGTACCATGGGATTTCTCTTTCAGTCTCATATGGGCAGTTTTAGTTTTATTAAATCTGTTCCAGCATTAGTCAAGAGAGAATTCCCTCATCTAATTTATTTGAAATAATACTGCTTAAGCCAAGGACACTTCCAGAGAAATCCCAAGCTGAAATTTTAGGGCTCAAAACATACTGTTTCAACATCTCATCCTTCAAAATGGATGCTAACAACTGTATCAGTGTTCTGATTCTTCTCAGAGGAAGTTTATTTTCCTGTATGACACTTCAAATTCCTGCCCAAGTTGTTTTTGTTTCTTTAATATTGGAGGAAGAGAAGTAAACTGTTTGGACTGGGGGAAGAGATGCAGGAAGTTTATCAGAAGGGCAGCTGGCAGGATGGCTGAGTCCAGGAGAGTGAACGGCTCTGGAAAATTAATCTAATGCTTTTCCTGGAAAGGACTGTGGCTCTTTAAGCATGAATGTTGTATATGCTCTGAAGCAGCCATACACGTGCTTTTTTCCTTGTGTGTAAGTAGGGATTACAGAGGGTGTTGACATTGTTCTCAAAAGATTTCCATTCTCTCCAAACACTTCTACAGAAGTAAAGGATCTCCTCCTTTAGAAAAAAATGTAGCTATGAAGTTGATACACAGGAGGGAAGTGTGTCATTTTTCTTCTGCTTAATAGCATTAATAATGAGTGGCCCTGGCATATGTAAATACAGAGTCAAATTCTGTTTACTATTAATTTTTTTTTTTTTTAAAAAAAAGTGAGTAAGAATTACCTTCAACCCTCACCCCATTAAAAAAATCCAGGAAGGGATTTTGCAAGATAAGGACAGCAGGAATAAGAGGATACAGGAATAGAATTTGCATTTATTCTTTAGGTTAATGTTTACCTACTGCCAGTGCAGAAATAGTTGAGTTTAGCTTCAGTGGGTTTGGATTCAGACCTGCAAATTCAATACATTCTTGAAGTGCCTTTGAGCAGAAAAGGTAGCAAATGTGAAAATGGAATTCCAGCTGCACCCTAGTTTCAAGACTTCACAGTTATGAGGTAAATGTACATTTCCAGATGTCTGAAGTATCTAATCTATCCTTGTGAGGAAAAGAACCCATTTTCTACTGGGGGAAGCAGTGCCCTCTAATGATAAATCGTGGTATCTCAAAATGAGAGTGAAAAGGCCTGTTAGTGGGAGCCAGAGCCAGAGAGCTTCGGCATGTTGAAATAGAAGTCAGTTCCCTGGTTTTGTTCTAGGCAGACGGTAGTTTCTTGGGTTTTGTAGGTTTTAAAAATGATTTTATTTTTTTGTTTTGTGCAGATGCATTATCCTTTTCCTACTGTGCTTTGAAGGCTGGTCAGGATGGAAGTGGTACAGCAAGGATTCTTGTGTTACAAGGAAATGCTGGTACGGCAAATAAAAGATGAACTCGGTTTGCATGTCTTTGAAGTTGTCATTCTGACAGTAAGGAATGGCTGTGATAAAGGTTTCTAGGTGGCTAGAGCTGATTCTATGTGTTGGCTGATAGGTAAAGTCAGCACAGCTGACTTCTCTAGCTTCATAACTAGCTGTGAATACATAAATCATGTAATGGAAGCTTTGCAGCGGTTGGAATTTACATAGTACTGTGTCTTTGCAGAGCTGGTTTTCATTTTGGGAGCCTGCAACAGCTTCACACTTAAACAGCACTGCTAGCTCTGTCACTATGATCTTACTCCAGCCAGGAGCGTACCTGCTCAACTGTGAGCTTCACTAACTCATCAAAATAGTAGCTTTTTTCTTGCTGAAAGTTTTCTGTGTTGTGAATTGGCTGAGCTCATGTAGAGCTCTGGCAAGTACTGGGGTTTGCACAAAGTAAGCAGAGGATCAGAGAGGAGAGACGGGAGAAGCAGGAACTCCTGTCTGGTGGAGGTTTCTTGCATTTTGGCTCACTGTTCTGTGAAACTATACTGAAATGATGTGAGAGCACACACTAGAGAACCATTCCCTGTTCAGCATCTGAAGTTGTCAGTAAATTCATGACAATCTAAATCTATCTCCTGGCTTCATGCTGTTGCCCTTGTCTGTATGTTTTCCTATCCTGCCTTTCTTTCCCTCTCTTGCTCTCTTCCTCTGTGCTAAACAGTTTCAGCTTAAAAACAGCTAAAATTCCCGAAGTACCTCTGCCAGCAAAGATTTTTTCCTATAGAGAAAGCTTTTTTTCAACGAATGTCACTGGAGGAGTAGTGAATTTTGAAGGGGCCCACAAATACTGCAGTTTAAGTGTTTAAAAAAGACAAAACTATGGAAATAAGTTTTTTAAATTATCTTCTGTGAAATGGGGGCAACAAATCAACCCAGCAGCAATGCCATTCTCTCTGGTACCAGTTTCCAAGTGAGATACTGACAAAACAAACTGAAGGTATTAAATCAAAACTGCTTGATCTGTGGGAGAGGGGTGCGACGGGCAAGATCATGTTACTAATAAAAGAAAATACACAAAATAACAAATTCCTAGCTTTCTCCATTAGGGTATATGTTCAACTGTAGAAAGAATGTTTATGGAAGAATATGTTGCACTGTTTAAGCATGCTTCAAAGAACCTATCCTTTCTTACATTGTAGAAATTCTAGAAATTCCTCCTACTGGAAATCCCTCCCAAGCATCTAATTTTTTTTTTCTTTTTCTTTTTTTTTTTTTTTTTAACCATAAGTCAGTAGAACTGATGTACATTACCCATGACCAGCTTGTACAGGGGTAGCTTAATCTGGGCACGTCCTTACCTTGAATTGAAAGTCTGTTGTAGTTAATGGGGTGTTAACTCAGTTTATTCTCTGGGATTTGTGCAGTAATTTTATTGCCTGCAAAAGGAACAATTTGAAGACAGATGAAGTGTAAGTATACTCTGTAACATACCTGCTGAGCTTAGCAATGGTGCCTGGACATGCTTGCCTTATTCTGGTGTTTATATTATCTCATCACATCTCTTGCATCTCTTTTTCTGGTAGTCCTGCTTTGAGTTTGAGGGTTATTTCCCTTCTTTTGGAAAACAGATCTATATGTGCTGCATCTGCTCTTTTTCCAAATCTAGTATCACATCTTGGACTAACGCAGCCCTTTGATTTCTGCAGGTTTTCATGTGCATAACCACAGACAGGATTTGGTCTGTACATCTTCCTCACTGTATCCCAACTCTTAACGTCATCTTTGTCCCTTTTCACCTTCAGTCCTGACCTCCCCTATGACTTCACTGCTGGAGTTTGCTCTTTGGCTTGTATACAGTCATTCATTTGGTGCTTTCTCCATCTCTGAATCCTTTTGATGTTGTATAAACTTCCTTTTCTCATGCAAGTGACTGCAGAAGGAATTCCAATATGCTCCTTAGGAAGTGACTATTACACAGATGCAATTTTACTTTGGTACCAACCAGCAATACTGAGTGCCACAGGGTATTTCATGGACAATTGCTGTAGGCATTCAATTTTTAGTTAAGCTATGCTGTAGACTACACCTACCAAGGCTTATCACACTCTGATTTTGTCTTTTCTATCTTATTTTGTCCTAATTCAGTCCTATACAACAAGAAAAGATGTATCAAATGTTCTGGGCAGTGCAGACGAGCATAAGAATAAAGGTGGACTCTGAAGTAAATTTTTACTAACAAGTCTCTCTGGTAGTAGAGTTCAATGACACTGTAGCAGAACCTACAGTGAACTCCAGCCCAAGACAATAATGTTAAAGAAATGAGTTCCTCTAATACTGAAGCACCAGACAAAGAGGAAATCAAAGACAAAGAACAAAAATAAACTTAAAGTTGACTGACTGTGCAATGTGCCAGGCTTTTATAAAGACTTTTCTCAGATGCAGCTGTTCTGTGAGGGAGAATGGTGTTGATCAGCATCCAGGCCTTAGGACACAAAGCTGAATTCTTCCATCCTCTTACACAGGTGGGCTTCCAACTTGCTCCTGTTAAGAACACAGATAAGAGTTCATGAACATTTAAAAACCACTTGGATGTTGCTAAATTACTAGGCAGTAACACAATGTCACTTCTGTTGAACTAGCCTGACTACGTTACGTGGTGTTTATGCTGGTTCTAGAGGACAGACAGCACCAACTTAATCAGAATCTCTTCTGGAGCACACCTATGCCCTGATCTGATAGGAAGTATCAGGTTTGTTTGTCTCGGTTCAGTTTGTTGCCTTGTGGTTTTGACACTTTTGAGACTTCACAACTAGATCAACCGTTTTGTAGAGCCAAAGCTTCAGAGGACAGTTTTGGCCCCCTTGAAATTAATGAAAATTTAGTCACCGAATTTGCTGGAGCCAGGGTTTCATCTGCAGTCTTCAGCAATTACGTGTGTGGTTATGGATTATCAATCTGTAGGAAAGCTGAAGACTGGCTCTGCGGCTTTTCCTAGACTCATCCAGTGTCTCCAATCCTGCAATACGGCTTCACAGAGGAACCTGCATGGGGTTTCTTCTAAGAAAAAAAAAAAATCAAAGAGGAACTCCTGCAATGCAATACCAAGACTGAAAAAGCATCCATTTCTGTAGCTAAAATGGCAATGCTCTTTCACATGTAATGGGGTCACTGTTTCTCTGCTGAGTTTCTCATGTCATTGATACTTACCAGCTGGGTTCCAATTTGATGATAAAATATCAGCACTTTAAAATCGTAGCAATGAGAGAGTTTCAAATCACAAAAATATCAGTCCTGTCACTTAAAGAAACACTTTTGTTACTTTCTGTCACTGCTGCTACTTTGTCTTAATAGGAGATTTCAGTTCAGCTCTGAAGTTCTCTGGTAGTAAATTCCCCAAATCCAGTGTTTCACTATCTAGGGCCAATGTTTTTTCACATCACAGGAGATCTCTTGAGAGGAAGGTGTCCTCAGGGTGAGGTGGGAGCACTGAACCTGGGTCCAGATAATCTAGGTTCCATTTCCAGGCTGTGAGATACAGCCTTTCTGCCTGTGACATACACTGTTTCTGTGTCATGGATGGTCAGCATACTAGCGAAAGACACTCGGATACTTCAGTGATGAGGATGATTAAAAGAACTGATGTAGACAGAGTTCTTGGGCATGTCATTTGTTTTTCTCTGCTTCAGTTCTTCATTGTGCAAATGAAAAGAGTAAACATCATCCATTTAGACTGAGAGCTGCCTGAAAAAGGGGCTGTGTCTTAGCCTGTGCCAGCAGTGTCCAGGAAAAATCACTGTGGTCTGAATAGGACTCTACAGGCATCATTCTGTTAAATCATGTACCTCCAATGATAGTTTTGGATATGTTTAAGAGGATTAGGCATTGGAAACAGTAATTTCTTGTTGGATTTTTATTATTATTTTAGGTATATTGCAGTTGAATCTTATTTTCATTATTCTTTCTCAAGCTCTGGCCTTTAAAAATGCAAGCAGAAATGATATCTATACAAGGAGGTGGCAAAGGTCTTGTGTAGTCTTCTGAAAAAAGTTCTTTTTCGTTTGCTTGGCATAGTAGTCAGAAAATGCATCAGGAAGGGATAGCGGATAAAAGAGAATGAATGGCATGACTGAGTGCAGGAGCAAGAAATAACCTTTTGACTGGGCTTGTTCACATAGCCAGAAACTATCAATATAATGAAAGTGTGTTTTGAACCATCTTTAAGCATAAAGGTGTAGTCTGCCTGGACATATTCTTATGCTAAAATACTTAATTTTGGTGTGGATGCATTAATAAAATGAAATGATCCAATATTAAAATCAGTATCCATACAGTCTAAATAATTTAACTGTCACTTAAGAAACTGCTTTTTAGATTTAATGAACCCTGTCTGAGTTTACCCTGTCTACAGAGACTATTATAGTAAATAATGCCATTATAGAGAATTTGTTTCTCAGGATCCTAAATTTTCCACAATCTGCATCATCTTTTCACTGGACTACTTAGTCTCTTCTGCATTTCAATCTTGCTCCTCACTCAGGTCAGGGTGAAGTATGTTTCCACTGCTTTTTTTAAGATTTAGACCAAATGAAAGGCTACTACAGGGGCTTCAACTGGGGCGGGTTGGGGGGGATATGAACAATGAGTGCTGTTTTAGCAAAGGAAGGAGTGGCACTGCCAGGAAACTTGCATTGTGATTAGGAGCTGGTCACTGTGCTGGGAGGATGGAGCTGTGTACAGAAGAAAACTAGTCAGTCAAAATGACCTTTTCTCTTCCACACAAGGGAGAAGTCAGAGGTGAGAAATCTTGTTTTATTACTTGTATTGTGAAGTTGGGAGAAGAGAACAGGATAAAACAGATCAGATTTAGGCTTCACTGGTAGATCTAGAGCTGGCTCAGTTGCTGCCCATGAGGGAAAGGTTCCTGTTGGCTCCAGATCTCCCAAGGGACATTGTTTGCTGAGCTTCTATGACGAGAAGGTTCAGAGCTAGTGTCAGTCTGGATGCTTCATTAGTTTAAATGTCTGGTTTTGGGAGGTATATTCTTAAGCAAAGGCTTCTAAATCTAGAATAGTCTAGTGAAGTTATCTTATGAAAATTCACTTGTTGAATTTACATTTTGTTTTTCATCTCTGAGCTTCTAGAACAGAGCCTTACACAGAGGACAGCCCTCCCATCTGTCTGAATAAACTCTATGACGGAAAGATTTTGCAAAAACAGTATCTTGTGGTTTAATATGTCCATACTCTCTAATTAGTATCGTTCAGAACATGTATGTCGTAGTTCACCCCCGATCGGGACCAGACTACGCAGTCTCTCTCTCGCTCCCCCCACCCTCCGAGAGAACAGGGAGAGAAAATATAAGGAAAAATGGCTCAAGGTTTGAGAAAAGGACAGGGAGAAATCCTTAAAGTTACCGTCATGGGCAAAACAGACTTGACTTGGAGAAACTATGCATTTATTACTACAAACAGCAGGATAATGAGACAGAGAACAAGATAACCTCCCTCCACCCCTCCCTCTTCCCAGGCTTAACATTATCTCTACCACCTTCCCCTCCCGAGCGGCACAGGGGGGAAGAGGGAATGGGGGTTGCGGTCTGTTCATAATATGTTGTTTCACGCCGCTGCTTCATGGTTGGGGGAAGAACTCCTCGCATTCCTCCCCTGCTCCATTGTGGGGTCCCACCCCTACGCCAGAGTCCTTCATGGAACTGCTCTGGGGTGGGTCATCTCTTCCATGGAGTTCAGTCCCTTCAGAACAGCTGTCCCAGCAGGCCCTCCACGGGCCACAGCCTCCTTCAGGCATCCACCTCCCCCGATGTGGGGTCCTTCACGGGCTCCAAGTGGATCTCTGCTCCTCCGTGGACCTCCATGGGCTGCAGGGGGACAACCTGCTCCACCATGGTCGTCACCACAGGCTGCAGGGGAATTCTGGCCAGGAGCCGCATTACTCCTCCCCCTCCTTCTGAACTGACCTTGGCGTCTGCAGCCGTTCCTCACAACAGGCTGGTAGATGTCTCTCAGGATCTTTTTTACATCTTATTCACTTCTCATCTCCTCTCCACTTCTTGCAGCCGGGCTGGACTGAGTTGGGCCCAGTCGGCCGCCTGGCGAGAGGCCAGAGGGTGAGGCCTGCAAGGCCCATGAGGCCTGTGCCTCCCCCTCTGCATCTCTGCCCCAGCTCAGCTTCTTCACATCTTCTCTTCTCCCTTTTTTTTTTTTTTCTGTTTTCCCCTTCTTAAATATGTTATCGTAGAGGCGTTATCACGGGACATTCTGCTACCAATCGGCTCGGCCTTAGCCAGCAGTGGGTCCGCCCTAGGCCTGGCCAAGTCCACTGAACAAAGGGGAGCGACTTCCAGCAGTTTCCTACAGAAGCTGCCACCTTAGGCCCCCCCTCACTAACAAAACCACGACAACGTAGAAGACCCAGTCATTGTCATTTGCAACTGTAATAATCTAGGACTTGAGCAGAATTTTTATCTGTGCATGTATTGACTGAAGTGGGAGAGGTGCAGGTGGAACTGATAATACAATTTTCCCTTGAGAAACTAAGATTATTTGATGAACTTGGGAGAGAGCAAACACATCTGACCTGCTTGTTGGGCATCTGGAGTGGATGCTTTGGAACTGCAGGGGGGACTATCAGTTAGGATGGAGGGTTATCACTAGAGCTTGCAAAGATACCTGCCTTCTCTGTCTAGGCACGCTCACCGTGGTTCACTACTTCTTCTGAGAGCATTAGCTATTGCTGTCAGTCCTGTGCTTTCATGTACTCTGCAATCATTCCAAAAAGAATGAAATACATAAATAAGGATATGCATTCTTCACAACCCCCATCACAATACTCTTCAATGCTTGATTGCTTCTAGGCAGAGGGTTTTGTTATACTGTTCTCATTTGCTTTCTTTTTTCAGCTAGGTATCGAGTTATTTCCTAATCTGCCTTCATACAGGGGCTAATGGAACAGAATTGATGCAATTGCTCGAAAAAAAAGGCTTTTAGCCAGTAGACTCTAATTAAAGCAACCTTTTTTTTTCCAGAGGAGAAAAAAAAAAAATCTTTCAAAAAGCCCACTTTCTTTGTATCAGATGAATATATATGCAATAATTTCCCAGCCTGATGGAGACAGAAGTTGAAATATGCTTGGAGCAGTTATATTCACCTATATGTAAGTGCTGGTATTACCTGGAGCGTATTTCCCCCACGAGGTGATGTTTCTACCATGTAATCTTGCTGCTTCCTGCTGTAGGTAGTATTAGGGAGAATGTGTCAGAAAATTCGTCAAAATGGCTTTCTGGCAGAGGATTCCATTTTAGATATGCCCATGGGGAAAAAAATGCATAGGTTTAGTTGAAAATTCATAGTTCTGGGGTTTGACCAGCTTGAATTTTAGGGGCAGGTCCATATGCCCAATTGCAGAAGCGCTTGCATTTACAAATCCTACCCTCAGGTTCTCAAGGGAGATGGCTTCTTTGATCTTGCCTGCTTCTGCCATGTGCTTAGTTGCTTAAGCAGAGATGGAGGAGAGGAGCTTTTCCTAGTAGAGCTCTACTTCCAGGAAAAAAAAAACCCACCGCACCTATAAACATTATTAAAACTAACCAATTGATTTTCACGTGTGTGTGGTAGGTTCTGAGTGAGCAAAACCAGGTGCAGCCACGCAAACAGTGGGAAGGGGTCTGGGCTGTAGTTAAGAAGCTGTACTGCCATGATGTGACATGGACTGCTCATTGTACTGGCTGGGTCTAATCTGGTGGTGAGGGAATTGCCTTCTCTCCAAACCTCATCTCCCTTCCAAATCCACCTGTAATGTCAAGACTGAGAAATCAGTGCTAGAAGAACAAAGAATCATCACAAATGCAGCTCCTACTCCAAGTGCCAGGAGCCTTTTCTTTAAAAACTTCCTTCTGTATTAGTGAATCTACTTAACAAGCCTCACCAAGGTAACTCATTACCTGACCTACAGCCTTCTCCAGCAGGAGAGAGTGACGGAATGAATGAATTGCAGCTAATGCTTACTAGCCTGTAGTCTTGTTGAAAAGACACATTGGCTAAGTATGCATGAGGCTCAGTACATGAGAATCTCTGATTTTCTTCCCTCTATAACTGCCCCTGTGTTTCAGAGCAGCTCTTAATAATTCCTTTTCCCTTACCACCCGAAAGACCAAACAGTCTCTTACTCCGCAGTTGGAGCATTTAGATTCATGGGGAACCATTTCCTATCACTCCCTACAGAGCCCAGTAAGTTATATCCATGAAAATCTTTCCTGTCCAACATTCTCTGGTTTAAAAAAAAAAAAAAACAACAAACCAAACCAACAGAACCAAAACCAACCAACCAACCAAAAATCAAACAAAAAAAGCGCCCCCAAGCCCCTCAAAACAAAACAAAAAAAATCCACCCTTTCTCTGTCTCTCCGTTTCCTCCTGGTCCCTTGCACCTGAGCTGGCTGTATCTGTGAAGCTCCAAAGCCTGTAAGTGATGCTGTCTGCCTCTGAGTCAGAGAGGCTTTTAAATCTGAGTGTAAAATGAGACTCCTACAGCAGTAAACAGAGTGATCATACACCTCCTTTGAAGTTACCATTTAAATAACCTCCAGGGCTTTACTAATGCAGGAAGCGAGCAAGAGGAAATCATTCCCTCCTTTTCCCCGCACCCCTCTCCAAAGCAGGGAAAATTAAAATGAATTCCCTGGCAGAGGAGGAACACTGGTTTTCAGGGTATTGCAGAAGAGATGAACAGCTCTCACTTGCAGCTTAGTTAATGAGTCAGCACATATTCATTCATGGACACAATTTATTAACCCATAAACACTGCAGATGATGGTGTTATCACTGTGATAAAGTAATTTTAATTTGCTGTATAATTTATAAGGTAGCTGCTGCATCAGAGGGAAGCCTGTGTCTGCTCATGTGTCTAGGTCCTGGCTTGGTGCTAGGGAGGGAAGAGAGATCAGGGAAACAAAAAGGAGGGCTACCAGCAGGACTACAGGAGCTGACCAGGTTGCAGACCATTTTTCAATACACCTCTGTGTATTGTTCCTGGTGCTGCTAATTCATGAAAAGGTGGATGTGTTTTTTCAGGGCTCCAGCTCTACATCTGAATTGATGCTTGCATTTTTCCTGAAGGCAGACAGACACACAGCAAGAGCATAAGTGAGCGTGCATGACATCTGACAGCACTGGAGGGGTGTTTAGCGATGTGCTGGAAAGGAGATCAGCCTGTGCTTGCATGGGACACCATAATGTTGGATGGCAGCATTATATGCTCTTGGAATTACTGTAGGGTCTTCTCTGTAGGCTGAGGGCATATGGCTACTGAATATGAGTGTAGTGTAGCCTTCTGAGACCTTTGTAGTTAGTGTGTGCTGCAATGATGTAATGGGACAACTTTCCAGTGGGACAGCAGGCTTACCCAGTACTGGCAGGATTGGGAACTGAGGAATGTGGAGAAGTAACATCCTCGCTTGCCTGGATATTACTTGTTTGCCAGGTAGTTTAACTAGTCAATACTTAATAAATGAGTTCACTCCTTTGTTAAGTGATTTATTAAATAGTAAGATTTATTCAAATAATTAAATAGACTTTATTAGAGTGGCATATTAACTGGAGAATGCCCTAAAGACATCCTAGTGTAAGTCTGAAGCTTACCAAGCTGCCTGAGGTCAGTTTCTCCTGGGATCAAAGGTGCAGTGCTTGCAGATTCCTGTGTTTTCAAACTGCTCATAATCAAGTGTTTGGGACTTATCTTTTATAAGGAGAAATACATACTTGCATCAACATGTTACTAGCCAGTCCTTGGCCTGACTGAAAATGTGGAGAGTTTCCAAGGCAATTACACCTGCTCTAATCATAATTTGCTCCTTAATCTAGGAGTATCTGTCTCTATGTTTGTGTTTATCTTAAGTTGCTGAACAATTTGATTAGGTGCTTTGAATAAACTGTGTAATTATGCCACAGATATTCCTGATGCATACATTATTTTCATTATCTAAGTGATCACCGCCCATTGTTGTACTGCAATAATGCTTAGAGGCTGCTATTAGAACTGGCGCTCTGTTGTGCTAGATATTGTAGAGATGTATAGCAAGCTGCACTCTCTGTCCTGGAGGGGTTACAACTTTACCGTACGGTTGTGCAGCAGCCCATTATGGCACCCTTATAGACATCAGCGCACAAAGTAGTTCCTAGGACATCTAGGCCCTAGTGGAAGTGGCCTAGCAGACCCTTTAAGCTGTGAAGGCATCGGTGTTGCTGAACTCGACTTTGTCCATATTCTTCCAGCATTATCAGTTCTGAGGCTTGTCAGACAGAATTTTAGGAAATTATAGTTTCAAGTGTGCTTGGAACTGGCCACTTCTGCTTTCTCAGTGAGTCCTCCTGAGGGTGGAAGATTGAGCCAGGCCATCCTCTTTCATATCCGTGCCATGGGTTTCTGTTTTGTCAAATGCATTTTATTGCGAGCTGAACTCTTTCCCAGCTTTTCTGTACGTTGCCAGATTCCTTTGACCTTGTGCCAGTCAGTGATGTGCAATTGTACAGGTCCCCATCGAAAACACTGCAGAAACCAGAGGAATGCCAGCCTTACTGTGTAGTACGTTAAATCAAAGTATTTTAAGCCTAAGACTGATAGGTATGATTCTTCTATTTCAATCTGCTCCTTCAGATTAAAAAGCTGCTAAGAGCTTCGTCTTGTCTTGATGCATCTGCTGCTTCATGACCAATGAATGGCATGTCCAGGACTGGAGGCTGTGGGTAGGAGGATGATATTTTGTGATAAATGTATCTGATGGTGTTTTATGTTCAGAAAGGCTTTTTTTAAAAGCCTTCTACAGCAAATGATCAATCCGTTAGAGAGGTTGCTGAAATAGCATCTAGCACTCCTCTGACTTTGAGGAACGAGTTAAGTGTAAAAAGACCACAGACCTCTAACATATGCAAAGTCACTTTTTGCTTATGCCTCATTCTTGCCTTACCCTCTCCTGTTACTGTGTTAGATTGTCCATAACTGCAGAATATCAGTCTGTAGGATGTTATGTATCAGATCTCTTATTAATTCTGTAACAGTTTTTACAGTTTTCTGGCTATATGATTAAATCTGCAAAGCATTTATACGAAAAACTATAAAATAACAGGTTGTTGTTATTTTTCACTTGCCCTGCATTCAGTTTTTCTGTGTCAGAGGTTCAGTGAGCCAAATTCTGAGGTGATGGGCATCAGTGGTGGTAGAGTTGATTGATTTGAATTTAATGGTATGAGAAAATGAGGATTTCCTGAGTCAACTGGGAGGCTGGAAACATGCTCAAAGACATAACTGGTAGAGCCGCTATGTAAAACTTGAAATTATGAAAAGGCACAAATAACAGGCTTCTTCCTGTCAGACTACTGTGATCTGTCACAACACCAGTGGTAGAAGGAGGAGAGGTGCACAGGCTACAAAAGGCAACTCATATTTCTGGAAACGGCTAGTGGGATTTAGAACCGGTTTTAGCTCGCATGAGACTTTGGGACTGAGGCCAAGCACTATTTCTGGAATTTGAGGTTGATCTATGGCTAGGATTAAGGGCTTGAACTTGATTTAGTTTAAATCTGAGGCTGAACTTAGTTGACATCTACTGCTTGGGATTCTAGGACATCAAAGGAAGCTTCATTGAGTGATGTGAAATTCAGTTTTCAAATACTGGTGAGAAATCAAATGCATTTCAGCCATGTTCCACAACAAAATGAGAACCCAAACTGGTGACTCTTAGGCCTGACCTCAACACTTATTTCTCCCGTGTTTTGGAACTGGGGCGGGGGCTGTGCAGTGAAGAGAAAAAGACGTCTGGTAAATAGAAATTCAATTGGTTTAATATACAGACTATTTTGCTGCAGTCTAACTGTAGCCTCTTATTAAGAATCTGATGGCGCTTCTAAACAGGGAGAGCTGCTCCCTTGGTGGGGGCAATCTCCAATCATACGCCAACATTGCTTCTGACATATTTATGACTCCAATAAAATCTCCCATCTGGTATATTTTAAAATAAAATTGAAAATTTATCACTTTCCTTTAGTTGGTTTGTCGTTCTCCCTGAGAGAAGATAGCCAGGCTGAGATTATTGCATCGGCAGCCTGTCAGCTGAGGTTAGGCTGAGGTGTGATTTAAATTTCAATACTTTCCACATTACAGCTGTCTGGGGTGGGGAAATTACCAGGAGAAAAGCAGAGAGTCTGTTATTTTTATTCATTAGTCTCTACTGATTTGCTTTGTTTTTCTTCAGGTTCGTTCTACTCTCCACATAGGGCACCTGGGGAAAAAAAGATAGTCCCCATTTTTCTGGATTTCCACAGCCTTTGCTTGGTTAGAGGCGCTTGGGAGGGGATGAAGCAGAACCTGAATGTGCCTCCCCCTTTGCTCTACCATTAGGCTGGGCTGCGACAGCAGGAAGAGATCCATCTCATGGGCATTTCTGGTAGCAGGAACAAAGATGCTGTGGATGTGCCTGGCTGTTTCTGAGCCTTTACAATAAGTTTAGGCCAGGCACCTTTAAACAGTCTGAAATGGGTGAAATGAATCCCCTGCCACAGGATTTCTTTGTGTGTCCGTAGATGAAATGGGTCTGGAAGTTGGAACAGCTGAAGCAGAGTCTAGCACTCTAGCTGCAGGCCAGAATCTGGCCCCCAGTGGACCACTGGGATTTCACATTTAGCCTGCAGAGGACAAACTGTGGAACGTGAATAAGGTGCTTCCTCACAAAATTGTACGCAAATCTTTCTGAAGTGGAAGACTGTCTCTAGGCCTTACAGGGCCCAGGCATGCAGCAGCGTATTCTGCCTCACGCCTTTGATTAATACTGGAGTCGTGCCTGGCTGGCTGGTCTGGCATTGCCTGTGGGTGCGTTTGATTAGGTGCATTCGTTTCTGTTTAGATACTCGATCATCTGACAGTAAAATTATCAGAGGTCTTATCTGGGCAAGACAGGGGAGTAAAATGCTTCTGTCCTCCACCTCCTGCAATTGCTTCGTTGCTCAGATTGTGACCCGACCTACAGCGGAACTTGCGACTGATGCCCTCCACTGCAGTTGCATAGGTAGTGAGGTGGGAGGGCACAGTGGTGATTAAGATGCCCCTGTGAAGGTTGCAGTAGTTTTACCCCATAAGCTCAAATCTTGGGTCTCCTAGGCAGGGGGAAAGAATGGGAAAATTGCAAATTAATCTCCAAATAGTCTCTTGGCTGGTGCAGCAGCACGGCACTCTTGACACAGTAGCTTATATAGTTATAGGCTAGCTCTGGGGAATTATACCCAGGAATGCAGGTGCTTACTGTGGGAGAAGATTAAATCCTGTGCAGAGGTTATGAACTGTAGGTATTGCACCTATGTGGGGCCAGCTGGGGCCCCAGACCCGCTGTTCTGTGTGCTGTGGTGTTCTCTGAACAACAGGGGAAACGCAACCCGCAGTGCATCAGGCTGCTTAAATGCAGCCTTCATTTAAGACAGAGGAATTGTCTTCTGTGGAGTGCACATAAAACGTTCATGCATGAGCTGTGTTTTGGGTGTTGGTGTAGTGTGTTTCTTATTTCCAAAGTGTGCATTTTGGGCTCCTTATGTGCAATGGGCTTTTGTTCTCCTGCCACATATTTGTGCAGGTGAACATATGGTTAAGGATGTGCCTCTGTGCGTTTGAGCACAACATTAGGGTATGGATAAGTCTTTTGGGAATACTGTGTTTGTTTATGGCGTTGTGCTTTCGCCCGCGTACATTTTGTACACACACATTGCATATGTGTATGTCATTTCATTTAATTGTTCTGTTTTCCTGTTTTCTGGACTGAACAATTAAGGGTGTTTCTCGAGCGCACCAGATATATTATTTCCTTTCACAGCAATTGTACATTTGCTAATGTCAAACTTATTCTAAATGGATATGCAGGTGCAGTTCTTGATTTGGTAGACCTAAATTTTTGTTACGTAGAATGAATGGATGTTTTGTTTGCATGCTCAGTGTACGTACACTCCCTCAGTACCCATGCATTTGTTGTCTGTAGAAACAAGAGGTGCTCCACCCTGCAAATAACCCGTGCCTGCCGTATGTGCTGGCAATGTGTGCTGGTTGAAGCTGGGGGTTATAGCGCGGGTGTGCTCAATGTGTAGTAAAAGTGTGGTTTATGTCTAAAAAGCAGTGTCCTCAGTTTTACGTTGGTGCAGTGTAAGCACATATTTTCCTGCATTTCCTGGCAGAGTTACAGAAGTGTTGAGTCTTCATATTGTTAAAATAACAGAAGAGTTGTCCACATATTTTCTAATTTTTTTAAAACGTCCTCCAGCTTCCATGTTTTAAATTTCTAAGTGTCTGTCCAAGTGATGTATGTCAAAACCTCAGGAAGGATATTTAAGCAGTTATGTCAGTGGAATGGAACAAAGTAATGAGTTAATGCTTTTCTGATGCTATATAAAAGGGAAAATGGTGAAAAAGAGGCACAAGTGAAATAAAAAATGAACAAGATCAACCGAGGTAAAGTCAGGAGGTTTGTTCTTAAATTGGAGACATCTACAGCAAAAGCATTCACATGACCATATTTCTATTTTATGCCATCCTATGATCATACCATCCCGTCACAGATCTCACTCCCTCTGGGGTCAGTCCCCAGGAACCAGGAAGGATGATGTAGCTCTCCTAACCTTGTTGCTTCCTCTTGGTTGTCCTGTCAGGTGCTTTGAAAGTGAGTCAAGGCCTTCATTTATCCCACCACTTCTTTTCAGTGACATTTTAAAAGACCTGACAGAGTAGGAGTGATTGAAGTGCCTGCTGCTTTTCTCTGTAATTATCCAGTTTCCTTGTTGGGACTGAAATTATTGCCCTGCAACAGTGCAGCGTCCCTATTACCACATAAGAGCTAGCCAAACGCAAACCTGCCTGGCTGCAACTAGCACCATTCCACATATTCAGACATAAAAATTATTTGCCTTGGCTGCTGGGCTGTACCATGTAGTACGTGACCCAGACTGGAGCGGTGGAGCTGGAGGGAAAGTGGTATGTGGCTGGAGAGCCAGCGTGCTTTGACAAGGTCGAGAAAAGGAGAGATAAGGAGCACAATACCTTGAAGATAAGGATAGGAGGGCCACAGCACGGCTTTGGGAACAGGGAACTGTGAAGGACTTGGGAGGGCTGGTGCGCTTGAGGGCTCTGCTGGGATGGCTGGAGCAGGGTCGGACCAGGCTTGGGGAGGTCTCCAACCTGCAGGGCAAGTGCACCAATCTGAGCAACAGCACACAGGTGGTGGTGTGCTAGTAGATTGCTAGGAGATGGTTACCAGTGGCTTATCTTCTTTCTGCATGTCTCTCTTTTAATGGTAACAGCCATACACTGGAACAAGGGAACATGCTCCCTAAATCGTAGTTAGTCTTCAAACAGCCTTTGCTATGGATTGCCCAACTGAAGGCCTTGCTTGTAGCCTGCAGTAGGAGTAGGAGAACACAGCCAGGAGGACAAATGAACATATATGGGAAAAATGAAGAATGGATTGAAGTCAGAGGAATAAAATGATGGTTGAGGAAAAGTCTCACTCAGTTATGGAGTGCCTTCTGCCGCATTTGCTTTTTAGAAGGTGTTCAAGGAGTGTCTGCAGCCATGGCTAAGGGAAACTAGATCTGGAGATGTGAGGAGACACAAAAATGGGACAGTTGAAGCTTGCTCAGCCTTTTAACAAAAGACAGGAGTGTGCTGGGGATGGTGTGAGACACCAGAGGGAGCTGCCAGGGATCCCTGTAGGTATTTGTTGCCCAGCTGCTTTTTTGTCATCAAATTCTGAAGAATCAACAAATAAGTGTCTCCGATGCTCAAGGACTGTCCCTCTGTAGCCTGTTGAGTTCTCCACCTGGAC
The DNA here is from genome assembly GCF_036417535.1 of Chlamydotis macqueenii. Lineage (NCBI taxonomy): Eukaryota > Metazoa > Chordata > Aves > Otidiformes > Otididae > Chlamydotis > Chlamydotis macqueenii. The sequence continues at coordinate 17,322,917 of NC_141567.1, read as the reverse complement.
TGTAAATTCACCTCTAGGATGGATGCTGGAGTGCTAGTGCATGTGCAAGGTGAGAGAAGTAGGGAAAGAACAGGAGGATCAGGCTGGAGGATCAATGCAGTAAATTACTTCCACACTCAGTTTGCAAGCTCTCTGTAATAAGGAAGGAGGCAAAAAGAGCTCGGGCGTAGCCTGTGAGGTGTGTGGATAAACCCAATCTCAGCCTCCAGGGTTTTCCTGGGGCTCAGCTTGCACCCCGGCTGCCTGGCCCCGACTTCTCACTTCCCTCGGCAACTCACACGCTGCCTCTCCCCTGCCCCCTCTCCCTCCGGTTCCTTGTGACAGGCTTACAAATCCTGGGACCCCTGGCGCTGGAATGGCATTTTGGCCTAGCTGGAACTGTTTATAAGCACAGAGCTTTGATGCTGTCTCCAAAGCCTCTGGAGAGCTGAGAAGGGCTATTTTTCATGTGGTGCTTTTGGAGAATGCTATGGGAAAAGGTCAAGGGACAGAGTGGGAACGAGTAGGTCACATACTCATTGGTTTAGGGCACCACGACAACATCGGTTCTTTAAGATCTCAGAGCCTGCTTTGTAAAAATAAGCACCTCTCACTGAGCTGCCTGGGAAAGCACAGGGGCACGCCTCCTGCAAGCGGATGTTCGCTGCCTTCCTCTGGGTTCGTTCTCTTGCCTTGGCAATGTTGTGTCTCAGCATCCCTGTGAACCGTGCAGATCCCTCAAACAGCGTACAGCATTTAAAAAAGCTGCTTTGCTCACCACTTTGACCTCAGTAACACCAGGAGAAATTCTGTAAGGGCAGGGGCCACCCTTCCGCACCTGACACGGATGGCTGTCTTTTAGCGGGGTCCGGGAGCAGCGCTGCAGGATTCCGTAGTCCATCCCTATGTCAGCATGCTGGGTCTGTGGGCAAAAAGAGCTCAGGGCTGAACACCTATTCAACCTTCATTTTTGCACATGTCATCTTTGCTCATTTAAATTGGAGTGGGAGGAAGCAGGGTAACAAGGATTGTCCTTTTTCCTTTCTTCCTCCCTGATGCGCACATACTACAGATATCAGCCAGAGCGTGGAGGAGCAGGAAACAGAGGGGTGACGTGGCAATTCATTTACATTGGAAATATAAGCTGAATGTGCATTTCCCTTCTCTGCTGCCATCAATCACTCAGATTTCCTGTACCCTACAGAACAGAGTGGAGTTCGCTTGTTTCCCACTTCCCCCGGGAATGGAAACACTCATTTGTTTCACTGCCGAGAAATGCTGATCACTCAAAACATGTATTGTTTCAGATACACGTGCAGTTCTGAAGCTGAACTTTTCAGCTTCCTCTTATCTGGTCTTCAGAAATGTCTTCAGATGTCCCACAGGCTGGAGGATTACTCTGCTGGCTCTAGCTCTCTTAGAGACGTGAAGGTGTAGAAGTATTGAGATGTGAAGTAGTAGAAACGAAGTGTGGGACTGAGAAAGGAACAGAAAAAAAAAAAAGAAAAACAGAAATAGAAGGAGGGAGTAGAACAAACAGGAAAGTGACTGAAACATCCATCTCTTTCTCTAGCAAAGAGCAGAAATGAAATAAGTATGGAAGAAAGCAGTAGGCCTTGCCTGCTGAAGAGGCACAATAGAAAATGCCCAGCTATGTATTCATTCCCTTTGTGATAATGCTAAGGTCTGGCATACTTCTGTGGGGTTTAGATGGCACCTGGTCTCTGATCAAGAAATGTCTTCCTCTCATTTAACAACTTCTCATTAGCCAAATCTTTGTCCTGCAAAGGAGGTTCTGACTTACTTCCTACATGGGGGCACCGAGGCTGTGGACAGTTTGGGACTCATGGATAACCCAAGGGATGGGGCACTATAAAACTCTCATGTGACTTCGGCAGCCCTTGTTTGGTTATGGCTTGGTGTCTCTGAAGCTTCTGTGATATGGCTGAACTGGGATGTTGTTAGCATTCAGTTTAGTTGCTGTAATAAAGAGGCTGATGAGGCACTGTGTCACTGGAGAATGGTCGTGGTCAGGAAATGTCTGTCTGGGGGGTACTGGTGCCCCATTCCCTGGGGGTGTGAGCTCAGCAGCTTTCATGAGCTCAGCCACTGTGGGTCAGGGCCGTAACTCACAGGGCAGACCTGTCGAGAAGACCCAAGGGCTGGAAGGAAATGCTGCTGATGACTCAACAGGCAGAGCTCTTCCCTCTGTTGATGTTGGAGCTGAGCCACACAGGCACATCCCTCCATAATTACCTACTAGTTACTTATAGTTCATGTTTTGTAACCACTGGCATTCTCGTTTGCTGTCCACGCATCCCGCCATGCGAGGTGAGGATCCATAGCATGAAATCTGCCACTGCAGTGACGCTTGCAGCCTCCAAGAAGCAAAGATGTGTTTGCCTCTAGAATGAGGCATGTTTGGCCCAGGTGTGCACATGTCAGATGTTGTGATCATGCAGACAGATCATGGACAGCGTTCATCGCTGTGGCTCACTCTGTTTTCTGCTTGCCCAGGAAAGGTTGCGTGTTGGAGTGCATGCACATAAAACCCAGAAAGATGCGTCATTAACCACTCGGTTCAAGACTGGTGAGAGGAGATGATGGGAGGTGTTAGTGGTTTGGTGTTCTGGGGAACTGTGGGATGGTTAGGTAGCATGGGTGGGGGAAGGGATGAATTTGGATGATAAAACATCATGACAGAGGGAGAAAAATCTCTGGTGTAGCCCATATTAAGCAAGAGAGACCTTTAGTGGTCACCCAGAGAAAAACAGTGATGGTGAGTTCAGCTCTGTGTGAATGATTTGTTTTCTTTTCCATTTGCTCATTTCAGGCATGAAGTCATGTAATAACTGTAACTCTAGAAAAAAAGAAAGCTTCAGTTTCAAGTGGTTTAACTACAGTGAATAATTTCAGCTTTTTTTTTTTATTTCTTAATGATTTACTTTGAAATGGGGAGGTGTTTTGTAAAACTGACACATTTTCAATCCATATCGATTGCCATATGATACTGGTGTATTTCATTGCAATTGCTGCCTTATTCTGAGAAGTTATTACTTCAAATCTTCCTGTCAACCTATTCCACATGCTCTTGTGCTTCCATCCAGCCACACTGGCTGCCTCTTCTCCCTTGCTCCCCACCAGCCCAGTGTCCAAGTGTAACTGAATCTGGTGAACACCTTTAGCTGACCTGATTCTGCAACACCCTTCTCCACCTTGCTAGCAAATGCACAGATCATAAGCTTGCTCCTGTAGGAATTATTTCTATGTAATCGGTCTCTTTGCTGTGACTGGCGGTGGGATCAGCCCACTCATGCGGTGGATACGTTCTGGCTCTGCAGCAGCACTGCCTTCCTGTCCCAGCAGGGATGCTGACACACATGGGTTGCCCCATGCTTTTGCCTCTGACAGCTCTTTGTGAGAACAGCCTCTCTAGAACTTACTCGGGTAACAACCAGCAGCAGGAAAATCATCCCAGCTCCCGTGCTCTTCATGGGGCTTGCTCTCTGTCATCTCCGTGGTCAGGGACTGCTGCCTTCTGCCTTCCAAGGGATCTGCTGCTGTAGCTTGATGAATGACAGGCTGTGAATCGAAAAAGATGGGCTGGAGATCTTGAGGGGTAGCTCATTTTTGGTGAGTCACTTTGGGTAAATTACATGGAGATGTGCAAAACAAGAATAATAGTCTGACTCACCTTCACAAAGAGCTTAGAGAACTCAGATGAAAAGTTTTGAGAGACCTGTGCTGATACGGTAACACTGCCTTTTCCTGCCACCCCTGAACTCCAACAAAGGCAGGCAGACTCTCAAGACCTCCCTCAGGCCTCTGCCAGCAGAATTTATACTGGACCAAAAGGGAGCATAGCAATGTATTGCAAGGCTCTTCCTTATTCCTCTGTCTCCTCCAGTGATGTTCAGCAGTGGTACACAAGTTACCGCAGAAGCATCACTGCCATCATTAGATTGCTGTGTGTAATCACCACTCTGTGTGTTCACTGAGCCAGCTCTTTCCTGCCTTCCACAAGTAGAGCTGACTGATCAAAATTAAAATGATCCTGCAAAAAATCTAGAAAGCTGAGATTTCTTTTCATCCCAAATTCCCTTCCACATAGTTTTTATTATTATCTCTCGGTGCTATAAGTAGTACATTTTCTGAGGTCATGAGCTGTTACTGCATCAAGAAAAGCTGCAAATGATGCTGTGTACAAACAAGGGATGCACAGATGGGCGTAGAAGAACCATGGGATCCCAAACAACTTCTCTGTAGCTGGATAAAGGATTCCAGTAGAGACAAGACCTTAAAGTTAGTGTCTTGCTCACTGTTAGACCTCTTTGCAGAACATCCAGCTGTCATGTTTGTAGGGAGACAATGTGTGTAAAGCAAGTGGTGGTTGTTTCTTTCTAGATGTTCACTCTGCCTATGTATCATTATTATTATTAGCTTATATGCTCAGTATGAACCTACTTCTCCACCTCTGTATGCTAAAGACATTGCACTCAGATTCAATATCACAGAAGACAAGTTGACTTGAAATGTGAATTACCACGTTAAGTTCTACTCAAGCCTCCAGGACAAGCTGTCTTGTCTTCACTCCTGCTTTAACCTCAGTTAACTAACTTGAGTTAGTCAGCCTGCATTAAGAACATATATTTTCTTTTTTTTTTCCTTTCTTTTTTATTTTTTTTTTATTTTTAAAACCCATTTCTAGTTACACAGAAAAGATAGGTAGAAAGGCCTTTGTGGTCAAGTTTCAGGAAGCTGGAGTGTGCCAGGTGGGAACTGGTTAGAGGGAGCTGTGTAGGAAGCTGCCAAATGGATGGAGAAGCCTGAGAGTATCGGGGCAGCAATGTCCACTGAGTCTGTGCATACCTCCAGCCTATTTCAGTTCTGATGAAAGACATAGTAATGTAAAGTGTGTTTGTGTTAGCTTGTTACGGCATGCTGCGTGCCTGGAGAAGGAAGTTACTTGGTCAGAAGGATAGCTACAGATGACTTTATATCTGATGTCTGAAACATAGATGTGACCCTGGCAGGATCTTCTTCCTCCAGCTTTCTGTGTGGGAGACCTCCCAAAATGTTCCGCCTGGCACATTACTAATACCGTTCTGTGTTCCTGGCTGTTCCACGTGGCTTAGGGGCTGTAGCGCAGTCCCTAATCTTCCCCGGTACTCTTATGCAAGCAGGGCTTAAGAGGCTTGGGCAAGGCCAGTGTGATTCGAGAAAAAGCTGAAGTGCTCCCCAGGCCTTGTGAACTGACAAAATAACTGTGGTGAGGTTCAAAGTTATCCTGCAGAGAAGGCAGGGTTCCTTGAAGTCTGGGTGGGGGTTAATCAATGTACATTCATCATTAATTTATGCATGTAAGGGGTTTGTGGAGTGTAGTTGTCATGCTGGTTTTGATAATGCTAACTCTATCCACCCTGGCAGCTGCTGCAATGTCATGGTAGTTTGTGTTGCTGCATGCAGAATTACGGTGCTTTTGTGGGAATATTATGTTCCCTGAATAGAGCCCCACAGAGCAATTTGCTTCATCCTTACAAACCCATCCAAATAACTGGCAGTGCCTTACAAATACAAGACAATTGAGAAAATAAATGTATTATACTGTACATCTGTGACAAAACAATGCTTTCATGTGCAAAGAGAGAAATGTGTTTGTTTAACTTACGGTCTCTCATTTGGAAATAAATGCATTCATTTAAATCAAAATGGGACGTTCTCCACTATTACAGTATTTTGCATGCCAGATGTAAGAGATATGCTGCTCGAAGAGCAGACTAAAAACTTGGAGTGGCTGATATTACCAAAAGCACGCATGTGCTGCCTTGTTCTTGACACTGCCTCTCTTCCTGCAGGGTGTCCTCTGTGCTGGAGTGGGAATCTCCTGGCTTTGCCTGTGAGGGATCTACGGACAAAGGTTTGGGAGGGTGCTTCTCCCTTGTGTGGCAGGCTGGTGTCCTGTGCACACAGGAAAGCCTACTTTTCCCCTGGGTTGTGTTCAGAAGAGCATGCTGTCAGTTGCCATGTATCAGAAGTTTGCATTGCCGTGACGGTGAGGCAGATGGATTCCCTGCAAGGGTTGCAGCAATCCAAAAGATTTTTTATAATTTCCAGTTTTTCTGTAAAAGAAATGTTAGTTTCATTTATATGCAGTAGTAAAAGTGTTAGATGGGAGAAATGTAATCAATAAAATACAAGTTGAGTGTTCCAATATTTGTTTTAAAAAATGTGCCCCATCTTGCAATTTTCATCCTTTTAAATGGTTGAGCTCTTGTAATGAAAGTCTGCTGCGTTTCAGTTTACACATAAGCTTAACATCATCAAGCCAAGTTTGTTTTGGGAGTTAACATTTGCATTTTTGAAAGCAGCAGCTTAATCCAGAGTAAAACCAGATGAGAAGGTACTTTAATACAGCACATTACCAGCTGTCTGCTGGTAGGCGTTAGCATTCTCAGAAAGGTGCTGAAATTTGATTTGGGTAGTTTTCCAGGGCTCTGCAAACTTAATTGAACAAAAGTGAAGATCACGGCTACCAGTAGTAAGAGTTATAAACTGGCATTCCACTGTGACATGATTATTAGAAGGAAAAATAGCAAGAAAAAATAATATGTACATCTGAGCTTCTCTAATATGATTTTAAAAATAATAATAATAATGTTCAGACCATCTTCTAGACTTGTTATTCGTCTTTAATTGAAGTAACTGCTCCTGTTATAGATGAGAAGGAAACAGGAGTTTTAGCCCTCTGCCAGTGTTGACTGACACACGCTGCCATATCATGGTGTTTTTCATGTGTAGTATCAGATCTGCAAGCGTGCGATTGTATTTTTGCTTTAGTAGCTGGAGGGCCACAAGTGATGGGAATCACAATTCAGCAAGTCTAGCATTAATAGATACTCTTTAGTTCAGTTCGAAAGCATCACAGTCTGCCTCTTCCCCATCTGAAGTGTTATATCCATTTTATTGTTACATCCAGCCAGCCAGAGGACTGGTTATGTGTTCCTCAGCAGGAAAGGTGTCACATTTCTGAAAGTCAGCACCGATATATCGACTGGTTGACCGACAGGGCCATGCAGCAAGGGTGGTTTGGCCTAGCTCTGTTTTTTCTCTGGATTGATTAATCAAATACTTCAAATAATTGCTGTAGTTGTGATTAATGTCAACTGCATAGCTAATTGCCCAGGAGATTAAAATGATTCTGTTTTAAAAAAACCTTGTAAATGAGTTAATTATTTACTCTGCTCACCTCTCTAACCTTGTTACGCTTGTGAATGAATAGAAATATTGATCTTGGAACTGATTTTGGCGTTACCCATCTTGCTTCAGTTTAATTAGGGGTTTCAGTGTAACCCTGTTTGCTCCTTCTGACCAAGCACACGCTCCTCCTGCTTTGCTTTTGTATAAAACGTGGAAGTGGGGCTGAGAGTGACCGTTGGGGTATAACTGACCTCCAGGATCTGTGGGACTTGCCTGCATTAGCTCCATAACCATTCTGCTTAAACCACTGCTGGCTCCTTGCAGCAGCGCCTTCTTCACCACGTCTCTTGGTAGCAGACTCTACCACCCAGTGGCTGTTACTGTTAAAACAATCTCCTCTTTCCTCAGTGAGCTGTTCCCTTCCGTTTTTCCATCTTCTCAGCCTGTGAGTACATTTTTCCCCACACACATACAAGCTACATTTTAATTAATCACATCCCCCGCTGCTGTAAGAGGTTTCTCCACCATGATGGTGCAATGTCAGAAGGCTACAGATCTTCTAACAGAGATGCCTGCTGTATTCACTGCCATGGGACAGACACCTAAATGCCTCCCAAACTGGTTGGTTCAGCTAGGGCTTGTGTGCCCCATCACTTTTCCCCACCCAAACAGCAAGGCCCCATGAGATCCTAGCAAATTCTGGGGTCCCTTGTCAAACTGGCAAAAGAATGCCAATTTGAGGAACGTTATCAAGAATGTACCACTTGCTGAAGGGACAGCAACCCAGAAGGCTCCTCTGCTCCTACATTTGTGCAGTTACAAGTAAAAGAAGCTTTAAGGCTAGCTGCTCTTTGACATTGTGTCAACTCCCTGTGCTTTCATTTCCTTGTTATTTGGTTTCCAGAGTTTCCAGAAAAAGGTTGGGTGTCTCAGCTTCTGGAAAGGCTGTTTCAGATGCTGCCAAGCTCAGGTCTTTCTTCAGCTTTAATAGACTCCCTCCTGCGTGTGGCCATCTGGATGCTTTGGAGCTGTGTCTGCCTTGCTGGGAAACATTGACATCCCTTCCAGAGCTCTGCTAGGAACTGCTGCCGTTTTGTGTTTACTTCGCTACAGCCTGATGGAGAGGAGACAGCCATGGTGTTCCCTCTACGTCAGGGAAACTTTATGTAGCGTGCTAGTCTGTGTCTTATTTTTTCCCTTTGTTTTCAGTCCAAAGAGGCCGTGATTCAGACAGCTCTGGAGTCATCCTGTTCATATCAAGCTGTATCATGTTTGCCCGGCGAGCCGTCATGTGGCTTATGGAGAGCTAAAATGGTGGCTACCACATTTCATTCTCTTGCTTTTCCCTTTGTTTCCTGAAACTGAAGTTTTGAAAGGAAAACATGACAATCTGGCTGGCAAACAATATCTGTGCATCACGGGGCTTGTCTCAACCCTTTCTCTGCTACGCATGCCGATGGCCTTTGAACAGGTTGGACAGTAACTGTCAGAAATAGCCTTTCAGAAAGGCAATACCAGCCCTCAAATTCTAAACCATCTGTCATGGTCAAGTTAATGTCACCTTTTCCCTGCCATCAGCGAGAGCTGGGAGAGTATTGATAGTGGCCAATGCTTGGTCCAGTAGGATTTGGTCTGTTCACATGGCTTTCTCATGTTCTTGGGTCTGTTCCACTGCCTGCTTTGTGGCAGGCTCCCTTCTCAGTCCCTACCCAGACAGGAATGGTCCAAGTTGGTGCTGAGAGATCAAAATTTTTTTTTTTTTTTTCAGCAGGAGCCTCAGTTATATGTGCAACCTGAAGGCTATATAGACTTGGTATGGGCATGCCTGCTGCTACAAAGAACCAACGCAAGAAGTATTTTTGCTGCGGGACTTAGTGGCTTGTAGTACTCAATGCTGTGACTTCTTATGCCTGTGCTGAGTGCCGGACTGGAGCTAGTGAAGCTTGAAATGCCTGTGAACACGACTGGTGCCAGGTTGAGTATGCAAGACCTGTTGCTGGAAAGGCAACTGGTTCTGCTCTGGTGGCCCACTTCTGATGTGGTCAGTGCCAGGTGCCATCATGGGAACTTCGCTGCAGCTCAGTTGCTTGAAAGTTGATATGTTTTCTTGTGGCTTGTGAATGTGGCTGTATTTTCTGGCAGCTGGAGAAAATGGCTTTGAAAAATAATAGCAGCTTTTAAGTCAAATTGGTGTCAACATTCACTCCAGGCTAATAGATGCTAATCAGTTTAAGTTCCTGCTTGGCAGATGAAATTCCTGTCTTGCTGGCCTCTCTCTAGCTCAGTTCTCATAACTGCTACTTGTTTTTCACTCTCTCTTTCCTTCTAATCTGTCTAGTCAAAGAGATGTCTGGTTGCTGAGGTGTAGGATCTGGTGTGTTTTTGAAGGTACCTACCCTTGGGCCTCTCTCCTTTTTTGTAGGATGTCTCTTGTAGGAGCAGAAGAGCAAAAAGGCAAAAGCTGGTGAAGCTTTAGCATCTGCCTTGAACACAGTTCAGCTGATGAAAACCACCAGTCACGGCCCTCAGCGTGATTCCAACCTGATTCCAACCATCATGCTTGGACCGAGACAGGTGGGTAGTGAGGATCCGTGGGGGAGCCATTACAGGCTATTCTGGGTGAACAGAAAAACGAAAGAGGCAAAGCTGCTTGTGAATAGAGAGAATCAGGAGAGCAAGAGGTAGAGGGGCTGATGGAATAATGCTGTCCTTAACCGTGAATAAGTAACAGCACCACAGGAGGCATACAGGGCAGCAATTCTGGGGGGTTAAAATGAATGTTAAAGATTACATTTAGGACTAGGATTAGGAAAATCAGGACCCCTAAGGCATACTCAGTGAATGCTAAAGATAAAGGTACAGGCAAAACCAGATATGTCGGGAGTAATGTCCAGTAATGAGATCTATGATGTATATATGTATGATACACTATATCATCTTTCCTGTTAACAACACCTATGTATGTGCTATCTATTACATGTTTACATATTATGTACATTACACATATTGTCAGCAGATTAGATGTTACAATATATGCAGACTAAATCCTTGGATTTATGGAAGCGTTAGAAGTTGCTGTGCCAAGAAAAAGGTTTCCTCTGGGAGTTCTTTACATCAGCTCCTGTATGGCAGCAGTGTACACACGAGGCTTTGCTGCTGCTCTGAGTGACTAGCTGTGAGTGCAGCCTCTGCTGAGACCGTAGGTTTGGCTGGAGCTCCTCCTGCCTTCCCTTGAACATTCAGGGGTAGTGCAGACTGTGTTAGCACGCAATGCAGATGCTGGTGAATGAATAAAGTGGAAAAGGCAGGAAGAGCAAGCCTGTCTTTCTCATCCTTCTCAGAAAGCAGAGGAAGGCATTAGCAGCCTCCAGAGGGAGTTTCTCTTCTCAGCTGGTCTCTAGGCATGGGGAACTGATGCCTTGGGGAATCTCTTGGAATATGAGCCTGTTTCACGTGGTTCTATCATGATCCTTCAGAGGGCATTTGTTTCCTATTTGGTTTTAAAATATTGGGTTTACTGTATGCTAATTTTGTATGAGGACATCAAACCTTGCAGAGGAACCAGTGCACCAGAACAAACTCCCTTCCAGCTCTGCTAGGAGTCTGTACAGCACTTTGCATACCAGCCCTGGGCTCTGCGATGTAACGCTCTCCCCGTCAGGTTTGAGGCTGATCAGCTCTAACGACAGCCACGCGCACAGTGAGGGGACCAAATAACACAGTCGTTCCTTCCCACTTCTACAGCCGTATCAGGGCTGCTGTGTAAGGGTTGACTGAGTTGTTTTGTAAATCTCAGCAATAAAAATGTGTCCACAATTGCCCAGATAATGGAAGGAAAAGATGAGAGCATAAAATGATTATGCTGTGAAAGAAAGAAAGACTAGTGGAGTCTGAAGGAGACGTGGGCAGGTGAGCAATGGGCCTTGTGAAGCAGAACGAAATGCATTATTATTTTTAATGGAAATTCAAAGAGGCTTTGTAGATGCGCTGGGCAGAGGATGAGTAGAGAAATCACTAATTCTATTTCATAAAGATGGTGGGAGTGAAACTGGCTGTGTCCACTGTTCAGGCAAATGGACATGGCAGCTGGAAAGGACTAATTGGCAAGGGATGGGAGGAACCTTATGAGGGGATTGCACTTCACACCTGCCAGTGTTCGTTCCCACTTGTGCCACAGAAGTCCGTTGTGCTGGTGTGAAGCTCTGGGTTTCCTGCCAAGGAAAGGAGATGTCTCAGAAATTTCAGTGAGAGGCTAATGCCAGACTTCTTCCTGCCCCTCTGGCTTGAGTCTCAAACCTGGCCACACCACATGTTTTCTCTGGCTTGCTTAGTCCCTAAGCAACGTTTCTGGCCTAGGCCATCCTCCATTTAGCATCTTGCCAATATGCTGTCCTGGTTTCGGCTGGATGTGTTTTGGATTTAGTATGGGATTTGGTATGTGAAGAATGTGGATAATACACTGATGTTGTTAGTTGTTGCTGAGACCAAGGACTTTTTCCAGCTTCCCAGATTTTGCTAATGTGGAGGTGCAAGAAGCTGGGAGGGGTATAGCCAGTACAGGTGACCCAAACTGGCCAAAGGAAGTATTGCATACCATAGATGTCATGCTCAGTATATACATCAGGTTGGCTGGTGGGCAGAAATTGGGAAATCACTGTTCTGAGATGGCTGCTTGGGATTGTTCTGAGATTGCTCTCAGTTCCGCTCTGTGATTGCTGCTCGGGATAAGCTGTATTGGTTGTCAAGCTGTTGGGCAGTGAGAAATTGTGCATCATTTCGTTTGTATATTTTATTATTATTATCATCATCATTATTAATACAGATATTATTATTATCCCTTCCTTTGCTGTCCTATTAAACTGTCTTTATCTCACCACACAAGATTTACTTTTTTCTCAATTCTCCTCCTGATCCCACTGGGGTGGGGCAATGACTGAGTGAGTGGCTGCATGGTGCTTAGTTGCCGGCTGGGGTTAAACTAGGATAATGCTTGAGGCTTTCTGCCATCAGAAAACTTCCTGCGTGTGGGATTTCCAACAAAAATAGGATCTCTGGAAACTGTGAGCTGAACCACTAATAACATTTGCTCTGAGAGCACTAAGGGAGGAATTGCTGCAAAGCAGTTTTGCTGTCAGACCCAAATCTGTATGGAGGCGCTCTCCTATGTAAGTAGGTTAACTATTTCTTCCAAATTACAGGTAGCTAAAACTACGCTTAGCTTCACGCTTGTGAGTTACGGAGAGGGATCTCTTTGCTGGTTCTGATGCCGCCACCAGGGAGCAGAAGTCCTGAGACTTTCACAGACTCTGAGGTCCCCTCTTTCCTCCTTTCTTCCAAGCTTTCTTCCAGCTTGGGTGCCTACAGCTCAGTTTGAAACGTGACAATAATCTGGCTACGATATATGATGGTGGTGTCACACAGGGACACTCCCATTGTGCTCAGTGCTCCTTACAAAAATGGTCCCTATCTCCTATTCCAGATGCTGCTAGAGAACGTGGCACAGATTTAAAAAAAAAACAAAAAACCAAAAAAACCCACTATGTCTATAGGGAGAACATTCCCAAGAAAAGCATTTGCTGAGAACGAGGATTTACTCTGCTTCAGGCAGATTCAGAAGTAATTAAACATCCTAGTGAAGCACTAGGAGTGGGCACACTTTGGGGAAGAGGCTGATCTCTCAGGTAAGAAGAATCTCAAACCTGAGAATAAATGGTTCCAAGAGAGTTGATTGGTGAGATTTTGCTATGGAGGTGAAGGAACTGGAGATATTTTTACCCTTTTACTAGCTTGAGGCAGCGGATAAGTGGAACTGATGCTGCTGGTGGAGCGGATTCTTCTTGCCTAACCAAAGCACCTTCAAGCTATTTCTGTAGACACAGAGACGAGAAGTAATTCAGCTCCTAGCAGCCTTGCTGGCTACTCAGTTGCATATGGGTGGGATGACTCCGGGCCTTTGGCCAGATGCATTGTAGAAGACTGAAGCACCAAGTGTGAAGCCCTTTGACTCTGAGTTGCTGAGCTCCTTCTCCAGTCATGGTGGCTGGCCTACCTTGGACACTTGGAGAGCCTTGTGGGGGCCTGGAGACTGTGCTGGATGTGCTGCAGCAGTGCCCTATGACTGGCATTGGTTGTGCTGGGTGTGATGGGAGCTGTGCTAACCCCCTGTTGGACTTCCAGGGAAGAGAGCTTGAACGTTGGATCCTCAAAGCAGTGAGTTATTCAGATGACCAGCAAAGAGTGAGTTAAGGAGTCAGAGAAATACCAGACATCATATGGAAAGAGGGTGATACTGGCAGGAAAGAGCTACCCCAGCCTTTGGACACTTCCCCAGTTTGCACCACAGTGTGCTGGTTAAAGGAAGATCAGTGCCACGGGTTGGGGAAGTGGTGTGACACTACATATTTGGGAGGAAGGGGAAGGAGATGTAATGTCTGTGGTCAGGCTTGGAGCAGAAATCCAGAGATTGGCTGTGGCTGTGGGATTTGAGCCTAAAAATACAAAGAGCTTTGACAGAAGGAGCAGACAGCTGAAGGTAGAGGCTTTGAGGGAACACAGCTGGACTGAGCCTGCAGTTGTTTGGGTCGGATCCGGGGTCAAATGCAGCTCTTTAGTATGATCCAGTTCAGTTTCAGGAGCTAACATGTGACTGTGAGAATGAGAGAGTGCAAATAAATAATTGAAAGACAAATCTAATGCCAATTTAGCTTTTATGCTGCAGTTTTTCCCTGTATCAGATACTCATTTACAAGGAAGGGTACATGCCTTTCTGCTGCCTTTTTGAAGGCCTTAGCCCTCGTGGTGAGGAGCTGGAGAGTGAGATTTTGAAGTGTGAATTCCATACAATAGCAAAACACAGATTCTCCAGGGGGAGGCACTGCATCTGCCCAAGGCATCTCCTAAGGTTGATGGTTGGCTACGTGAACGATGTAGAGGTATTTAGGTGGTGATAGTCGACTATGATAGTGTTTAATAGGAAATAGCGACAGGGTTGTTATTTCTGGGGGATTTACCCATCACGACCTTGTGCAGCACAAGCTTACCGACAGTGAAGTTATGCTGTGTGTTGTGGAGATGCTGAGGAGTCCTGAATCACTGCGTAACCCCTCTGCACACAGCTGCCTCCAGCCAGATGGTACAGGTGCAGGGTAGGACCGCTCGAAGGTATCTCAGCGTGCATCTGATTGCCAGCACCAGGTACTGAGAGGTACCTGTGCCAGGCTGGGCTGGACAGTCTGCTGGGCTACACATTATCATTCTGGCTCAGACAAATTTTCCCTGTTAGTGCCTGTGTTGTCTAGATACTGGGAATTCAGCCTGACCTTTGTCTGGCATTTCAAGGGACAGTCTGAGCAGTAGCAGGGTCTTCAGGAGAGAAGCGCTGTGCCTGGGTACAAAAATAGGAGCGTTTGCTTTTCACAGACAGCTCAGGCTGGATCTTGAGATGATGGGACCAGGCTCGTCTCCCTCCAGCCCCTCAACGTGAAGCATTTCCTTTGTAGCAGCCAGCGCCCAAGGCCTGATTTCTGTGTAGGGTTTGTAGGGAGGGGGAAGCACGAATAAAAAGAGAAAGAGGTTTTAGGATTTGCTTTCTCAATGGCAGCTCACTCTGATCCTTTGTGCGTGTGCTTGCAGAGTGCGGGGAATGGAGGGGATGCCACTGCTTCATTCAGTGCTCCAGAAGACTAATGGACCTTGACAACTGCAGCACAACATGGAAACTATTAAAAAAGGAGGGCTGATTAAAGCCCCGACCATCCCGGCGTTCCCCTGGGCTCTTAACCCCGTGTTGGAACTGAGCAGCCTAGCAATGCCTCCTCCCAAGCTGCACAATTAACATCTCTTGTCACTAATTGATTCCTGTGGTGCTCGCAGGACAATTAGAATTTAAATTGCCTTTTACAAAGGTCATGAAAACATGATAAAAGACGAATCTATTAGGAAGGATCACTCAGGAGTCTCTCTCCTTTTCCGCGGCGCTGGCTGTTGGTTATCACGCAGACACGAGTGAGGGGAGCTGGGAGAGTGGTTCACGCCTTGAGTTCATTTCTGCCTGATTGTAGTTCATGGCAGAGGCTCAGCTCTTTGTGACTTGTGAATATTCTTGCACTAAAGATGGCATTTAATTTTTTTTACTGCCTCTTTTAGAAGGGTTTTGTGTCTGCATGTGCTATCCCTTGTCTGTCTTTTGTGATAAACCTTGAAATAGCTGGTTTTGCATTTGAATCTTGAATTCACTGCAGAGGGGGAACCTGTTTGCAATGGAGGGCAAACAATTTGCCTTTACAGGACAAAGCTGTCCTAGTCCCAGCCTGTCTTTATTCTCAGCGGGCAGAGAAATGGATTAAAACCTGACATGACTCCCTGGAAAGCAAAGGCTGTGAGGGACAAGGCAGCTGGAGCAGTGTCTCCACAAGGATGCATATGAGGATCCGAGCACATGCTTCAGCAGTACCGTCACCCCAGCTTTCTGTAAAATAGTCCTCAATAAAGAGGTCCTGGAAGAAAATGCACAAATACAAGTGCATGAAAGCATTGCTTCTAAACCCATGCTTGCAGCTTTCCCCATCTGCTGCTGATACTTCTAAGAGTGGCATTATGACTTTAGAAACCTGTGGAACTCGTGCTATCATATCTGATTTGGGTGCAAGCAGTTACAGGTGACATCACGGTTTGGCCAGCTCTCTGAGTTTTGCCTCCAAAGTAGAGTATGGCAGTTTGGAGTGAGCTTAGATGGGGACCTGGTATTTTGCTGGCAAACAGGAATATTCCAAGCTGTTACAGTTATGGCAACACTCCCCTCTGTCACCCTCAAACCTCAGCAGTGGGAAGAGATTTAAAGCCTTGTGTGTCAGGTTTAAGGCAATGACTTTTAATTGCAGCAAACCAGCCTGGAATGAATCTTGGTGGGTTCCTAATTCATCTGCCTTCTCCAAGGGAGGATCAGCTCTACCTGTATCCCTAATCTGCTATCCAGGAAACCTCTCATACAGGTGCCTTTGCTGCACTGAGGATTGGGATGGGGGGCAGATTGCCACTTGTAGGATTTAGCACATCTTGTTCTGATGCACTCGGTCTTGCCTCAGAGACAGCGTTCTGGACTAGCTGTATTTCAGGTCTGGATGCAGCGACAAGCAGTCTTAAATCCTGTGGTTTGGTCACGTCTCTTCCCTCACGTATGCCGCAAGTGTGGGGTTTAACAGGGAAAACAAAGTTTGAGAGCCACTACCATGGTCCAGAACCAGCCTCATGTAGCTACAGCAATATTTCATGCTGAGAGAGAAAATCTAGCCAGAATATCCAATTGCCCATCCCATCCTGTCCCAGTGGCATCCCCATTATAAAGAAAGCCGGCTGGCTATTTGAGAAACTCATGTCCTTTCCAAGTCCTGCCTTTGACTTCTTGCTATTCTGGTTATTGAAATTGATTTTGCACTCCAGGCATGGGATTTTCCATTGCCAAGTTTAATGTCGGAGATAATAGAAATTATGTTTCCGCTCGCACATAAATCTCAGGGCTGTTTGTGCTCAGATGACTGGACAGTAAGTACAGGTGAAATTGCTCCTGTGAATGTTTCAGTAAAAGTGTATTATTGTTGTAAGGTTTTATAAAGTGTGTTTAACTGGTTTGCACATATTTCTAGTGGTCACTGGGTAGGTTTTTTTTTTTTTAATTATTAGAATAAACATAAACCTCTAAGCAACGCATCTCATTTCTCTTCTTGGCAGTGTGGTAAATCAGCTGGCTTTGGAAGCAGGAGAAAGCATGAGCAGCAAGACCACCCAGCAGTTGTGTGGCACCCCTCTGCCGTACTTGCCCTGCATGTGGAGAAGCTAATATGTGCAAAAGATCACAAGGATCTCTATGCTTTTGTATATCTCCTGTGGGGCAAGCACCAGGCTTTGTACCGACTGCGGCACAGGCTGGCCTGTGCTAAATCTTGCCATCATTAGTCAGTGCACATAGGACCTGGCTTTGAAAAGCTTGGGAAAGAATAAGCAAAGGTGAATCTCTTGAGCTTTAAGGGCAAAACAGGCTGAGGTTTCTTCAGCTCTCAAGAGCTAATGCAGGGTAACGGTGTTAGTGTCAGGCCCATGGGGATCAGTTACTGGATTGTGGCCTGAAGGCACTCTAGCCTTTGGGGTCCCCGTGTCCTAACCTGGCAGCTTTTTCTGCCCCCAGGAGGAAGGAGGACTTGTTCCTTTTGAGAGTGTATGAGATAATCTCACGCTCTGCAAGGATAAAGGAGTGGGAGGAAGGACTCTGGAGTGATGGAGGGGCTAGAGCCCCCATCCGCTTCAGCTACGGGCTCCTCTGGTTAGATGTGAATCTGCTCAGCTCTGCAGTCCTCACCTGGGCGACATTCCCATGATCTGAAGGCCTTGATCAGCTTCCCAAACAGCTCTGTGTAAGCCGGCCAGCTGGCTGCCAACCAGCCCTGCTGCCATCTGCTACCCTGCGCCTCTGTACTGCCTGGGCCCTGGATGCCAAAGATGCTGCCGTAGTTCATTCCTGAGGGAAGCCCGGACTCTGATAATTCAGGTGTTCTTCAGACAATATTCTTCTTGCAATAAAGTGCCAGCCTCAAACAGCCAGGGCGTGCTGCGTGGTGATTAGAGCACTGCAATGAGTAGAATGTATGCAAAACATTTCTTCTGTGGCTTCCTACTGGCCCTGACCCCATATTCTTTTATGCTTCGCACGTCTAATGTCCTTGGCTCAAGGAATATCATTAGTGTGTGCCAGGTAGCGCCCAGCATGGTGAATCCTCAGCTTGAGTTGGTGTTTTAGGTATTGCTGAACAGTTAAAAATGAAGCACTTACCTTATTTTTGTGCTCGCATGCATTTGGCAACATTGCTTTGCTGCATTACATTGCGTCCCTCCCAGAGATCTTAACTTTGGTTAGGAGCAAAGGGGCTCGATTTATCTCTTCCTTACCTCGCAGGGGTTTGGTGAAGCTCAGCTAGCAAAAACTTGTAAATTGCTTGGAGATCATTAGAGGAAAAGTGCTGTGGAAGAGCAAAGTATTATTTATTAATGTGCCTCTGTCTTACAGTGCCATAAATATCGAGGTTTTAATTGTGCAGACTTGTAATCTGAGTAACTTCCTGGATATTTTTTTTTCTTTCTTTCTTTCTTCTTTGATTGCCTTGGTAAATAATTTCATGGAGCAGTCCCTGCACAAAGGGATGCGGAGTGGTGTTTAAAAGCCAGATCTGTCAGGGGTAGAAGGCAATGGGATACCACAGTATGGCTATCAGCTTTCCTTTGGCTACTCTAATCTCTACTGCCTCAGTCTTATCCTCTCCATCTAAACTTGCTTTTCCTCTGTCCTTGCTTAAAAATCTCACCTCTGCTTGTGAGAGGAGTGTGTGAAAGAGTATTACAATGATGAACAGAGATCTTATGTCGCAAGGGGCTCCAGATCACTACATTAGCAGTATGCAACCATTAATAAACTCTAGCCATGCCTGAAAATTTGCATTGTATCCGCTTTTGGGCAGGAGGAGGGAGAAAATCCTTCCTGTCATCCCACTGCCTTCAGCTGGGATGGGGAGACGTGAGCTGGTGGCAGCTGTGGGGCTGCACAGCCTGCCTTGCTCTCCAGACCGCGGTGGCAGCTGCCCCCCTTGCCAGCAGTCTGAAGCAGCGAGGCTGATGTGAGCTGAGCGTAGTAACTCCAGGAGGTGTTTGACCCCTCAAGATGCAGTTGAATATCTCTTGTGAAAGTGCTGAAGCCAGTGTTTTTCTCTGCATCTGAGAGCTGTCTCCAGATGGGTGGTATTAAGAGGATATCACCTGCCTCTTGCCCACCCCACTGGGATTGGGCTGGGATCTTTCAGGTACTTATCTCCGAGCTTGGGAGAAGGCGGCAAGCCTGGTGTTGCAGCAGACCGATCCGCAGAGGCTGATGTCAGATGCTGTGCTGGTGGGATGATCCACAAAGAATGGCGTTGAACACTGTGGGGTGGAGGCTTAAAACTGAACCCTTTGTGCAGTGTTTCTAACGTTCAGTGAGGAAATTCCTTCCCTCTTTCTCTCTCTTTCTCTCTCTCTGCCTGTTTTGTTTTTAATTGCCTCAAATTCATGGCAAGGCTCAGCCTGCTCCTGTTTTCCTAAGTGGATGGGCAGCCAGCTGCTTGCTCGTGCATTTCTAAGCCCTGGGATAGGCTGTTCTAATACATTGTTCATAGGCCTCTGGGATTACCCCATTTCATACAAAATTCAGCAGAAGCAGCAGCAATTGTGTGTGTGTTTTTACTCCTTCCCAACTCTGGCAAATCAACACCAGCTTTAAAATGTTTGCATTGGCTGTCAGTGAAATATAGAGCTCATCTGAAGACTTTCCTTTCTTCTAGGGTATGGGATATGAATAGCACAGCGCTTTCCCTCTCATGTCTCCCTGCTCTGCTCCTTCCCAAGCTTGCTATGGGATTCTGATGGCTGCAACATCAACCATCTCATGTCAAACTCAGGGGGATAAAATCTCATATACATCAGCATTGGAAGGAAACCTTCAGGTAGAGTGATGAGTGTGTCTCCTGGCAGTCCTAAGGTATTATACCTCAGGTGTTCAGACAGTTTCTCTGTGGTCATTGCAAAGGCATGGAGAAGAAGATAATACCGTTGTAATCTTCACACTGAGACTATCACTGAAATCCCTAGTCTCCACCGGATGGGCTTTCAGTTGGCAGCAGAACTCAACGCCACATTGGACTTATCCCTCAGTCGTAACCATCTGCCTTTGTTGCTGTCTCAGACAGTCTCGCTTCCCATTCAATTAGCAACGTTCCCCAAGGGACTCAATTACGCCACCTGAGACAGAAGAAAAGGAACAAATGGTCTGTGCTTCAAGGGAGAAAAAGGAGTGTCAAGTCCTAATTCCAGCACAGTGGCAGACTGGCCTTTCCTCATGAGATAGCACTAACGCTTTTTAAGAGAGGAAGCTGCTAACACCTGCTGCTGCTGAGACAAGCATGACTTCCAGAGGCTCCATGAATGCGTCTGCAAATGCTGAGGGCCATGAAATGTGCACCAGGGGAAGATCTCCAGTAATGATTGCTCATTACATGGGCAATATCAATCCGGACAAGTCCAAGTCCCCTTAGCTATGCCAACAATCTTCAGTGCCAGTGATTCATACACTGTCTATTTTTTTTTTTCCAAAGATGTAGTCGATATTGAAAAGATGCATTTTAGACATAAAAAGTCTTTAAAGAGCTATGCTTATGCTTACAGAAAGAAGATCCATGTTTCAAAGGTGTAGATGAAAAGACATCAAAGTGAAAAAGGAAGAAACCAGCACATTTCTTGACTCTATAAAGATTTGAGAAGTATTTTGAAGCCTAGGAAAACTCTTTGCAAGGGGAAATGTGTTTTCCTCATCCATTTTGGCTGAGATTTCCAAAGATTTTTGCAACGTAATCACAAGCTGGAGCTTGGAGAGACAGTGGTGGTGGATTGTATGTGTAGAGGCAGCAGCAATTACAGTGCTGCTGCGTTCACGGGGCAAGCGTTGCAGGAGGGAGATGTAGCATGGGGGTAAAGAGAGGAAGCTGGTATTCACACGCTTGCCCTCAGGAGCATGCGTAAAGGTAGGGACCTGGCCTGGGCTTTACTGAGGATGTGTCTAGAGTTCAAGAGCTGGCTGAGTTAATACACTGAGCAAACCCTGATTAACACTCCAATTCTGTCTCAGCTTAGGATCCTCAGCCAAGGGAGTGATCCCTGTGTCTTACACGTGCGTATGATGGCTTCTGGCCTTGCCTTTGAGCCTGGTGCTGAGGAGGTGGGGACTGGTTGTGCTCTATGCTAGGGCCTTGCTCGTGAAAGGCTTGCTGAAGTTCCACAGTTATTGCCTAATAGGAGAGCTGGTGTAGACTGGTTAGCAGCGATATTGCCCTGTCCTGGAGTCTTAAAAATGTCTGTGTGATCAAGCTGTAGTAACTTAACACTCGTGCTTACTTGGCTTCTACTCCTTGCCCTTCATCTGGTGATTGGTAACCGATCCCTTCAGTGAGGAGACTTCGAAGTGATGATGAGACTCTTTAAGGTAATTGGGTGAACTGCATGGTAAAGCCTACTGGGGGTGCTCGTGTGGACATCTGTGATCACAACTGGTGCATAGGAGTCAAGAGGCAGTAATTTTATCTGGGTTCTTGGTAAAAATATTGACACCTGTCAGCATATTGTTGCACTTGGCTGTTGCTGTCAGAAGACCGGTGGGCCGGCTGAGGAGCCTGGTGGTAAGAGCGTGCTGTCGGGACTAAGGAGTCCACCAAAGTTCAAACTGCGGCTCAGCTCAGTTCCAGCCCCTTGAGTACGGCTCAGCTTAGGACTCCCAGCCAGGTCAGTGCTGCAGGCATACTCATATTTATGACTGGAATTAATTGCTTTTATGTCAAGGAGCAGATGGAATAAGGCAGGAGGAAGAAAGAAGAGGGGCTGTGGTACAGAGGTGGTTCTCTCAGCTTGAAGATCTCTGCAAGCCCGTGTGGTTGCTGCTGCTGTGTTCAGCTGAATGCATGCTACAGTGGAAGGCAGCAGTGAAAGGGTTAAGATGCGTTGGCCAGGCTGCTTTAGAAATTCAGTATGGGAATAGCAGGGGCTCTTAAGACTGGGGCTAAATTGTGATGACAGGTTTATGTGGACAAAGCCAGTGGGGAGACTTTAATTTCACCAGCGCTCAGGAACGGAAAAGAAATGAAACCTGGCACATGATTCTGTTTCCACTTATGAAGCACCCATCTGCCTTTTTAAAATTCAATTTATGGGAATGGTGAGTAAGGCTGGGCCAGTTCTTAGCTATTAGATCCATGCCATTAACACCCCAGCCGCTTCGTTGTATCAATAGCATGCGCCGAGCGAGGAACATCTCTCATGCAGGATTGGCAGAAATTGATATTAATAAATGGATCTAATATTCTTAAATTTGTATTCCTTCCCAAGACTCGCAGCGACCCCAAAGGGTAGAAGAAATAATAAGTAAAGGTCTAATTCATTATTTATAACCAGGCAAATCAGGGAAGAAACTCCGGGAGATTACCCAGATAATCCAGCATTAGCATCTTGTTTCAGAGATCTTTACTAGGACTCAGGAAAGGCTTCTGGGAGAGCCAAGGCGGTACAGAAAATTCATACGCTAGCCTTTGACCCTGCCTAGTGCCCTGGCCTTATGATTTCCTTTGGGGTGTGCGGGAGTTTAGCAGAAAGATAAACACTGTTGTGTGAAGAGAGAGGCTGGAGAGGGGCAGTACTGTTTTAAGCTGCTTGGAGTGGAGTTCAGAGGCATCAGCAAAGCTGCCTTTACAGGCACGCACCGCGAATTGTGTCCAGCTGCTGTCTCCTCTCTTACCTGGTTTATGGGGCCAAGTGGATTTTAGGAGGCACCCCTCAATCTTTTAGACTCTATTTTACAGAACGGAAGGAATAATATCACATCCTAGAGATCAGGCTCATCAGGTTAATATTTATGTGACACTTTGAGGTTAAAACACACTGGTTCTTGTAGTCCAGGGTCTATTGTTCTTTCTCAATGCAGGGACAGCTAGCAGGCCTTTTGGAAAATTATTACTTTACTGTCCTGTCCCTTGTTGCTTTTCTAGGTGGTATGTGGATGGTTTTGCAGAAAGAGGAGGCAAATTGCTGAGCTGCAGGTTGAGAAATATTGTCCTCATTGTTGTTGTTTTTTTTTTTTTTTTTCCTGAAGAGGTTTAGAATGGTCTCGGGTTGCAGGAATGAAATCAGCTAAAAGATCACAGATAAATTTTTACAGGCAGATGCAGAAGAGACTACCATGGGACAGAGGGGCAGACCCTCCTTCTGAGATAATTCCCAGCTCAGCTTTGCAGATCTGAATTGTTTAAATAAGTTATGGGAAAATAATTTAACGTGTGTTTAGTCCTGATAATGCCTTCAGCTATTTATGCTTTACCAAGCAGTCCTGTATTGCATAAAGAGGTTTGCTTCTGCGTACTAATAGAAGGAGATGGGAGATATGCTTCTTGGAAAATTCACAGGGACTCCCCTCTGGATGGCTTTTTTTCATTGGGACTGCACTGATCTGAATTCTTTGCATTCGTCGTTGGTTGGGATACGTGGGCAGACAGTTCAAACAGGAGCAGAGCAGACTGTCAACAGTTAATAGAGTAGCAGCGCGAGTACTTTGCATTTATATTGTGCCTTCCCTCAGAGGATCTCAAAGTGTTTCCAAATATTAACTAATCCCCACTAGACACCTGCCAGGTACGTACAGTCAATAATAAGCCCATTTTAGATGAGGAAGCCTGAGGTGGAGCAGTTAACGGTTCCGTAACAGATCAATGGTAGTGCTGGGAATAAAGCCCAGGACTCCCAGATGCCAGTCCCTGGCTCTGGCGTGCGCTTCTTTGCTTCCTTTTCATCTGAATGGGTTTACCCATCCCTAATATAAAGCAGATCAGATCACCTACTGTATCTGCATACACAAATTTCCTTTAAAAACTAGCTGTCAGTGGGCCTTTTCGTGAAATTACGCGCAGAGGAAAGAGAGAATATTACCATCTGGGATATCATATCAGCACTTCTAGAGATACTTGGTACAGGATGTATCCAATTATAAATGAGCTAGAAGCCTACAGTCTGACAAAAGCAGGTGGAACCTTATCAGCAGCAATGAACGGTTCAGGAAAGGAGAGTTAGCAGGATTATTAACCCTCCTGAAATAGATTCTGTCTTCCAAAAGGGAAAATAATCATGTCCATACCTGAAATAATTAACAGAAAAACAATTTGCAACACTTACATAATTAAATGAATAAGAATATGCTAATGCAGACTTAAGACTGCGCAAAGGCTTCTACTACATTACCTGCTAAGTATGCAATTTTCATATGCTCATAAATTCATTAAATAAAAGCCAAACTTCTTCCAATTTAGGAAGGCACAGACTTCTCACTGAGACTCCATGTGCCAGATTTCAAGCACCAGCCATGCTTTCTGGCTAGAAGGCTTTTGGTGGGGGGTGTTTTTTGTTTTTTTTTTTGTTTTTTTGGTGTTCTTTTTTCCCCCTCAAAGTGTGTTTTTCGTCATTCCGTATCTCACAAGCAGCTGAAGTGATTTTTCTGAGCTGATTCAAAACACAGTTCAGCTCTGGGAAAACTTACACTGTGAAGTAGTTTTTTAAAAGTGTGTTGAAATGGAGTGGGAAGGAGAAGTGTCTCCTAGCCGTACCCGCTGAGGGTGCTGGCAGCTCCGCCTGCAGCAAGCTTCTCATGGTGGGATTGCATTGCTGCTACAAATTGTGCCTGGCAGCAGCCAGCACTGCACTGCTGCCAGAGCCGTTCTGCGGCTCCAGATACACCTGCCACCAAATGGTACCTAAATTACCAGGTCTTGATGTTGTTACGGTACCAGTTCTGTGCCGCTGTATCTGGCCCAGCTGTCCCACTTGCTGATGTGGCCGTGTCATTTTAGCTAAAGGGGTGGCAGGAGAGAAAACCCAGTCCTTTCCCAAAGGGCTTTGTGTGGTCTGTGTGCTCTCTGCCTGGGATGTACCAAGCAGTGCAAGGCTGATTCTGCCCTGTTCTGCTGGCGTCTGGCTGTGCATCACGGAGCCAGCTCTGTCGTAGGAGAGTGGTATGTGAGGTGGCTTTAGGGACATCCTGTAATGTGTCTGTGCGATTCCTGAAATGTGACAAAATTGGGGTAGGGCTGAATCTGAAATGTGCTATTGATCTCATGTGTGTGAAGAGCAGGAAGAGGCACTGCTTGTCTCTTAGGATGAAGTCCTTTCTACTCCAAAAGCTGACAAAAGAAAAAGAATTTAAAAGGAGAAGGTTTTAAAACTGCTTTTGGTATCTTCTTGTCTGGATTTCCTCCCCTGCCAACACAGGTACATTTCTGAAGGTGCTGGTAGTGGATTGCCTGGGTGCATTTTCTGGTATCAACCTGCAAATATTACACACTGACACACAAAATGTCCTCATAATCTTTACTGGGCAGCGTGCATTTTTTGAGACCTGCTTGCCTTGGGATGAGAACTCTTTGGGGTTTGGGTTAGCTTTCTCAGTGACGAGGAGATGCCAGTCACCACAGCAGCATTTCCAAAAAAAATAGGAACCTTGTTGCAGAAGTGAGCCCTATTCTGGGTTAAGGATGTTTTAAGTTTAATATACTTCCTTATCTTTGCAGTGAATGCGATATACTGGAGCTGACAAGCATACATGGTAGCAACAACGTTTTCCTGGAAAATGCTATTAAATAGAGCTCAGGAAACCATGTCCTGGACACGTCAATATCTGCTTTGGGAGATGGTTCAGGCCTTTTAAAGTGATTCCTGATATTGCAGATTTCTCTGCGGAGAGTCCCAGTGGCACTGCTTACATCTGCTACTCTTTTATGCCTGGAGTCAGCTGCTGAACAGCTAGTTCTAGGACGGGGATGTGGGAATGGGAGGGTTGGGTTAGGAAGGGTGGATTGGACTGGAGAGCACACGAGTGGAGGGCTGGGGACAGGAACATGAACCACTGCTCTTCCTCCTCTGCCGTTCACAACACCCAGGCTGACTTCAGCAGGTGGCGACTGTGGGAGAAAAACGATGAGAGTGTAGGAAGAGGAGTGTATGGATGGTTCTTGTGCATTCTTTGCTGAGCCCTGTGCTTGATTTTTCTTCCTTATGAGGAGATTGGGAGAGAAATCCCTGCTAAAGTCCCAGGCGCAGGGATTTTAAGAGACGAGTAAAACAAGGAGAGGGAGGAGAACATGTGAGAGTGGGTTTTAGCAGCTCGTTTGAGTCAACATGACCCAAACCAGAAGGCTCTGGCTCTAACTTAGAATGATTTATCCCCATGCTGCCAAAATGCACACTTCTGCGTATGCTATCTACTGCTTCATGGCTCTTTTAAGGCTGAAATGATGGAGAATTCTCTCCCATGGTATATGGCTGCTGGGGTTGCGGGCTGTTTGGTAGGTCTAACACACCATAAGTGCAGGTGCTTAGGTAAATATTGCCGCTTTCTTGCCTGAATCAATACCCGTGCTGATCGCTTTGTAAATTGATGTGCTTTGATGAGAGGAGAGGGTGCAGTTTGCTATCACGCAGTCATTCTGGAATATCTCTTTCTTCAGATTGTTTTGCTTTTATGGGACTCTGGCCCATATTCTGCAAATAACCCTGAAATTTTAAATAGTTAAATATAGCTGGCCAAATTCTTCCCTTGGAGATACCCATGTAGTTCCCATGGCATTGCTGAGAACCCAGAACACATTTCTGAGGACAAGCTTAAGCCCAGCAGAGCCATTTCACTCCAGGCGTAACACTGTTCAAAGTCAATGGAAGCATGATTTGAGCACATTGTGTTTATATTTTTACAAGTGCTTTTCTGAATTCCTTTATTTCCAGGCTAGAATCCAACAATGCGAATGCCCAACAGAAAATTGCTGTTTTCTTCTTAAGCCTTGTTTTCAGTGAGCTATGCATGTGTTTGGGGAGTATAGCACGGTGACGGTGGGATGTCACGGTGACAAGGTGTTCAGGACACTCAAGCTGAAGAGAGCAAAAAGTAAGAAAATATTCTTGGATTTTCAGAGATGTTAAGGTTGCCTTGATTTGCTCCCACTGAAGCTGGCTTATAATGTTGGCTTCCACAGTCGCAGAATGAAGCTGGAGCAGAGTGCCAAGGTCAGCTTCTGACCAGTTAAAATCATTTTCCTCCCAGGTTGGCTGTCTGAGGTCAGCTCTAAGTGCTGGTATCCTCATTCACTTGGCTTAAAGCACCAACTGCCTTGCTTTCACAAGGTTTAACATATGATTAGCAAGATTGACTTGACATAGGTTAAAAATTCTCTGAAGGGAGACACAGCCTAGTGCTTGTGTCTCCATCGCAGCTGGCCTGTGAGGTACCTAGGTTGGGTCAAGCTGTCTGTGGTAACAGTCTCCACCCTGCAAATTCTACCTACATCCCAGAGTCTTCCCTGTTTGGTCTCCCTTGCTGTGTGTACTCAGGGTTTTTTGCATAGTTCTGTGTGCTGAGATGCTGTGGGAGCTTTTTGTGGCCAATGTAGGACAATGTGTCTCTTAAGAGAAACTATGAAAAGGCTTTGGAAGGCTACCAAGATGGGAGCAGTTTGGACTGCTGAGAGGAAGCAGTATATGGCATTTAATCTTTACTCACACCCACAACAAAAATGTGTCCAGACTTGGGCTGAGAGCTGTCTGTGCAGACAATGCGGCGTTTGATGCTAAATTCTGGGTCGGGGGAGTCCAGCATGTGCTGTGTGCATGCTTTAATTGCACAGCTTGCCTGACTCCACTTTGATAGGTTTGAGCCTGTGTTGGGAAATGATGTAGTTCTGTTGTGAGAGCAGTTTAAGATGAACAAGTCCAAGGTGGTCAGTGCAGTTGGCCACATACAAAGTGTCTGGGCATGTGCAGCAAATCCTGTTCTTGGACATTAAAAAAATTACTCTTGGCAAATTCAGCTGTCTCCCCAGCAACTGGCAAGGCGACAGGAAAATAGGCCAGGCAGATTTCCAACTGGCTTGGTGGCAGCCCTGATTTAAGATGAATATTCCCTGTCAGATTTATTTAGAAGCTAGAAGTATCTACTTCCTGGTCTCTCCTCACGCACTTCTCATTGTTTTGCTGCCTGCTTCTCGCCATCCCACTTTCAGTCCGTTCAAGGCAACCGTTGGCTAGGGTGAGTGTAACTTGCAGGTACCCAAGACACATGAAAGGACCTTGCCCAGCATTCTGTGCTCGGATCGGTTGATATAGGAAAGGCCCATGCCGTGAGGACATCCCTGCTCCCCTGTCCCATGGGACTTTCAGGGTGGGCTTGCTCTGAGTGACTGAAGACTTGTCCACCTCTCGGTGTGCAGTTTTGTGGGGACCTTGCTCATTCCAGGACCCTTGGACTGGCAGCACTGGTGGCCAGCAGGGCAGCGAGCACCTGGGGAGAGCCGCTCCCAGGAGTCAGCGCGGAGTGCCTCTGTGCTGCAGAGAGATGCTCCGGCTGCAAAGAGGTGGGGTGCCTGCACCCTAGTAGTACAGATTTGACAAGTCACTTAAGTGTGGGCATCTAAACCCTCTGATAACTGTGTGTGGAGAGAGAGAAATTAAGCCAATTCTGCTGGAAAGAAGTGGCTGTGAAGCTCTCTTGGGTCCTTTAAATCCTTTTCCCATCCAAGCTGTGCTCTGGAAGAGCTCTTAAGGTAGAGAGGACTGCAGGGCTGCTGGGGAGAGCCTGCATATGTCCTGCCACATCTGCTCCCCACTGTCCTTAATCCATGGTGGGGTCACTCTTTGCTTTTTCTTCATGTTCCTGCTGTACTCTTTGGAGGAGCTGCCCCCTTTGCCTTTGGGCAGCTGGAGAAATATAAGACAGCGGTGAACTCGGGGCTTGATGTTGCAGCTTTTTCTCTGGAAGCTCAGGAAGGCTGTTGGTTTGTTCCAGGCCTTTTTCCTGGACATTTGCTCGGGAGATCATTAGGGGCTGAGTGTACTTGAATGATAACAAGGAAAAAAACATTAAGCTGAAATTTTGTAGCTCAACTTTTGAAGGTGCAGCTTTGCAGTAGTCAAGCCCTGCTGTACGTGGCCCCATGCGTGCGTAGGTTTTGCTGCATATCCACGGTGCACGGGATGGAGGGCTAATGGCCTGTACTGATAACAGAGCTGGTGCAGCAGAGGAGCATGCACTGAGGCTGTCTTCCTCCAAAATCTTCAAGGTTTTCATTTGTACACCTTGAGAAGTTTCCTAAGTTTCTGTCAGCTCTTGTGGAGGGAGGCAGCGTCCTTTCAAAGCCATAAAACTGCTGTGCTTGTCCCATGCAATTTCCTTGTTTTTTTTCAGCTCAAAGGCCTTCAGGAAAATGCCGGCGACACTCCACTGACCTCCTTGCAGTACATCCCAGAGCTCTACAATCTGATATTAATTACAGTGAGGCTCTATATTAAAGCAGAGATTTGCCAAGTTACCATAGGGCTTTCAATGCTTGATTCACATTAATTTAAAGTGGAACTAGATATTCCCTCAAGCAGCTTTGGCAATCTCGTAAAAACAGAAAGGCAGGAATTCTGCTGAATATACCCTTTTTGCCAGGGAGCTGTTTAGTGGTCACCTGTGTGAACTACAAGGGACCATCCATATTGCCTATTGTTTGCTCTGTCCCTTGTTTTCCCTCTTGTGCTCTCTGCATTTGGACCCAGCTCTATTGCCTTCAGCTCTGTTGCTTTATAGAGAGCCTAAAAAGTTGTGACACCTATTTGCAGACCCTAATTCTCTCTCACTTGGCTTAGTTCAGCAGCTTATGTTGCTGTCTTACAGCAGTCCTCTTGCACTTGGGTTCTCTTAGGTAACTTCGTGGTTTGGGAGGACCTGTCAGTCAGTCTCATGGGGCTGGAGAACCATTTGACTAAGCAGTGATGTGGCTTTGTAGGGCTTCCACTGGGATAGAAACTGATCCTGGGATGCTTCTGCAAGGTAAATCCTTTTTTCCAGAGAGAACCCACAATGCACTTTCATTGCAGATCATTGGCAAGTGAAGTGATGATCTTCTGGGACATGGGGAAGTTGGCTTTGTTTTGAATCCTGTGGGATCTGAGTCACTTCTCTAAATGTCCTGCAGCAAAATCCCTTCCTGGGATTCTCAGCAGAGGAGATGTTGCCTCTGTGGTCCCCAGATAGATCCTTCCACTATGCTGCCTGCTGAAATTGTCACTTCTCTTAATCCTGCCACTGAAGCATGAAATGGGGTCAGTGGGTCGCAGAGGTGCTGTGTGTGGTGTGGGCTCCAGGCAGCTGCCTGTACCAAAGAGGAAAGTGGCTTTCAAGTCACAGCAGCGCTGGCTGGTGATCACAATGGGGCTTGGAGGAGGGGACTGGCATGAGGGACTCTGTTCCATGTGAGCAGGAAGGATTTCCTGCTTCTCTCCAGTGATTATAATTTGTCCTCTGCCTTTTCTTCCCCTTAAGTTTCCCTTTTCTTCCCTTCTATCATCTTCCCTTCCTCCTTCAGCATCTGCCATCTCTTGCAGCTTCCTCCTCTTCTTCAGCTCGATCCTCTTTGATAGCAGCTCTGGAAGCAAGGAACAACCTTAAGCAGCCCTGTTCCCTTCAGAAAAGCCTTCCTCACAAAAAGAGGCGGCAGAATTGGCTCCTAGGGCACAGCATTTCCCTGTCAGGGCAGTGGGTGCATTCAGAGGCTTTAATTGTCCTGACCACCCTCACCAGGGACCTCCATCCACCCCTTCTGCCCATCGGCCCTGGAGCACCGTTTAAGGCCTGGGCTTTGGTCCTGTCCTGAGCTCCAGTGGACCTGCCACCAGCCCTTTCCTGAACTGAGGATGG
This sequence comes from Chlamydotis macqueenii, assembly GCF_036417535.1. Lineage (NCBI taxonomy): Eukaryota > Metazoa > Chordata > Aves > Otidiformes > Otididae > Chlamydotis > Chlamydotis macqueenii. The sequence continues at coordinate 17,292,412 of NC_141567.1, read as the reverse complement.
TTTGGATTTCCTGGATGGAGCTCACACCTGGTTTGTTGCCTTGCTTTTGCCTGGTGATCTGTTGATAGGACCCATTTTCGCCCGCCTGGCTCAGGCGCTGTGAGACTATGTCCTGTTGGTGCGGTTACTGCCCAGCCCGGCTCATGGTCACCCTGCTTCCAGGCTTGTCTGCGTTTACGGAAGAGCTGGACCTTGCTGTTTTCTGATGCTCCTTTGAGAGCTTCCAATTGGAGGAATTCTATCTCTCAGGTTAGACAAAAAGCACTGCAAAGCTCAGTCTCGCTCGTGGGCCTAGGGCTGGGTTTTGCTGTGTTGATGTAGCGTTACTGGCTTGGTGACCATGCGTGGTGGTGTGGCTGCACGTGAGCAGGCATGAGGGTCCGGGAAGGCAGCGGCGCTGCCTGCGCTCCCAGGCTGCGCAGTGCTGGTGGCAATCCCAGGCAATGCTGAACTGCATTGCACTTATATCTACAAAAGCTGATGCAGTCAAATAAAGCTGTTCTGACAGCAGCATTTAATAGCCTCCTGTCTGCAAAACCCTGGGTTCTTGTACTCGCTGGCAATGAATGAGTGTTTTTAGAAAGCCCAATTTACTGTCTTAGAGCTAGATTTACAACCTCACCATCTACTGAGTACCTGTGCACGCAGACGACTACAGAAAACAGTGAAGGGGAGAAGGGAGGGCAGAGGTGTTGCATGTTCAAACAGACCAACAGGAAAAAAGGCCACGGCTTCTGTGCATCTTGGCCTACTGAAGTCGGCGTACGGTTACCTCCTCCATCCTGGGGGTAAGGAGGAAGGCAGCGGAGGGAGGCCAAGCCAAGCCAGTGGCAGCCAGGCATCTCTCCTCCCACAGCACTTTTGTTTTCTGTGGTGTGGGAGGGAGATGTGATTGAGGACATGCTACGAGTTGCAGTGCGTGGAGCTATGCCTCGCCAAAGTCCAACAGGCTCTTCATCTTCCTAGTGCTTTGCTCTGTCCTTACAACATCCTCAACCCCCACCACATTTATGCTGGTGAGGGAGGTGCAAATGGTCAGTAGTGGGGGTGTTTTCAAGATGGGATGTGGGTCTCTGAGGTGTTCAGCCTTTGGGCCAGCTGCGGGGTTAATACGAGATCTGCTTCTGGCTTCTCCCCTCTGATTTTAGGGAAGTTGTGGCAGGGAGGAATTTTGGCGCTCTCTGCCTTGTTTCATGTCTGCCTTCTATTTTGGCTGGGTACAGCCGTGCTCATTTCTGCCTTAATAGATTAAGTGCTGTCACGGCACACAGTTGCATGCCACCCTAGGGGTGGCTGCATTTTAGTGATTCATACGAGCCCAGAGGAGTGTCTGCTTCTTATTCTATCAATTTAATGGAAAGAAGCAGTTGAACTTGTTGTTCCTACAATTACTAGAATGCCTGCATGGCAGAAAGCTGTATTTGATATATAATATCTGAAACAATGGCCTAGCAGTTGGTCATCTTTCACAACTGTGTGGGAATTCTCCCATCTGCAGCTTTGATGGCTGGGCTTTTCCTTGACATTGTGGCTAACAGCCGCTCAGTAGTCACGGGCAGTCAGCTGTCCTGAGAGCTTTTAGGCTCACACAGAAGTGGTTTAAGCATGCTGTATGGCAAGAAAGGCATTGCAGTGTTCCTCTTGTTGCTTAATAGCGAAATGAAACTTGCAATCAACACCTCAGGTAGGATGTCAGGCGTGTTCTGGCTAGCCCAGCTAAGGTAAGGGATGTTTTTCTGGTGTTTTTCCTAGGAGTATCTCCTGTCCCCTTGGTGGGCAAAGTTGGTGTGGTGAAGACACACACACTTCTCCAGGACATAACAGGACCAAGGTTTCCTGGCCCGTTTCAGAAGCGCAGTTAGTGGTAGGTAGCTCATCCTCGTTGTAATATCAAGGAAAAGATACTGACTCGCAGATCATTCTCCCAAGGATTTCATCAACCTCTTGCTTTCTTCCTGCTGGACCGCTTGCCCGACACTGATGTGCACCACTGGGCTCCTCTGATTCCTCCTACGAGTCCACACTATCTTCTCCTTCTGCCTCTGCTCTCCCTTCTGCTCTGCTTTCTTCTTTTGTTCATGGCTGTTTGTATTTCAGGGTACTCCTGCTGTGCCCGGCTGCTGAGTTATCCCTGCACAAGTTTCTTACAGCTCTGCTAAGTGCTTGCGTGCCAGTGCATCCACAAATCATGTAGAGGTGTGGGTGAGAACTGGCTCCCATAGCATCACGAGCCCTCAGAGCTAACAAAGGGAAGGCAGACCTCTTTTCCAGAGACCTCACAGTCTAGCAATGGAGCAAAGCTCCCTGGGTCCTGGAGAACAGCCTGTCAGCTTGGTGGGGAAAAGGGAGAGCAGCAGTAGGTTGGGAAGGAGGCCAGCCAGTGTTGGGCAGGGTGCTGGCGGTAGGGCTGGGGAACTGACTTGCAATGAAGGGTATGTGATGAGAAAATGCATCCTTTTGAGAGCAGGAGTCTTGTCACATGGAGTCCTCAGCCATTTTCCAGCTCAGTCATGCTTCTCCTCTGTATGACTGACTGCTGACAAGGGCTCGGTGCGGGGAATACGCGCTGTTCTCTCAAGGAACCCTGTTCACAGGGTCAGAAGGGGAGAGACTGTCCCCAGTTGACTTCAGGCCTAGTAAGCAATGTGTCATCCCTTTCTCCTTCAGCACTCACACAGGCCTTGTTGCCTGACTTTTCCTTTGAGAGGGCATCTCTTCTCCCAACCATTCCTGTGACTGCTACAGAAATCACATTCACCCTTATGCCAGGCTTTGGGTCAGGCTGAGGAAAACGCTTTTTGTGGGCCCCCAAAAAGTACTTAGGTCACGTGTTATTCCCGGGTCTGCTGGGATTTCAGGGGTGCTCAGTGAAGTGGAGGCAGATGTAGGAGTAAAGCACCTAGATGAGAGGTGGGAAATTCTACAGTTGGGGTAGTGGTGGAGGGGGTGGAGGCCTTGTTTGGAGTTCTGGGGCAAATCTTGCATGGGAATAGCTTTGGGTAAAACAAAAAAGCAAGCACAGCCTAACTTTCTCTAGGGCTGGGTGGCAGTTTTGCAACAGCTCTGCAGGAAGCTTCATCTGGCAGGTCCCAGCCATGCTGACGTTCTCACCAGTCCTCTCGTCTCTCCCTCCTCTCCATTTTGAGTGAGTGCTTTGGGACAGCAGCTTCATCTTCCCGGGTTTTAGAAAACACTTGATACATACTTGATGCTGAGTAAATGACTGCTATTGTTATTATTATTGCATTAATTAGGTCAGAGCCCCTTTGCATGCACAAAACTCGATCATTATAGCAATTTGTTTATAGTGTTGTGGCATAACAGTCTAGGGCTCTCCAGCACAACTCCAGGCCTGCGACTAGAGGCTGTGGCAGGCAGGAGGGCTATGGACTGAGGCTGGCTGCGAAGAGGCTGGCTGCAGCGCGTCCTCCTGCCTCCTCAGCCGGTGCGTGGTAGCTGATGCGTGGGAGCTCCCACTCTGCTTCGGCATGCAATAAAACAGTCTGCCTCAACCACTGCAGGGCTGGGCGATCCTCCCTGAAGGACTCCTAGTCGGATGCGGCAGGTTTTCCACCTTCATTGCCCATGGCAGTGGTGAACCAGACCAACGCAAAGCCAGCAGTGACCTGAAGTTGTGTGGTACTTTTTCATTTCTGCAGTGTTCCTTGATTTCCCCCTCTTCCTCCACAGCTGGCTCAGCAGACAAGATGTGCTAAGTGAAAGCATCGTTTGGCCTAAAGGGTTGGTGTGACTTGCCCAAGACAACACATTAGTCAGGAGTAAACCCAGGGGCTTTTGCTGCCCGGTCGTGTGTTTCAACTGCTCCGTCTCACTCCCCAGGACGCTTGGATCCTGTTGGAAGCACAGCAGATGGAGCCAGGCGGCAGGTCCGACTCCAGCTGGCTGGCAGGGAAAGGGCAAAGCTGTAGCACCAGTGACCTTGCTGATTTATTCATTAGACAGTGCTTAGAAGAAGGGGAGGATTGATTTGTCTGTCAAATGCAACACCAAACCACGCGGCCTGCAAGGGGAGGACTAATTGTGCGGCTGACACAGAAGCCGGTACTGGCTCATGCAGTCAAGCACCTTTTTATTATATTTTCCTGCTAGTCAGCCCTTCTTCTTTTCATCTGTCCTATTATCTTGGGCAATTTATTGATGCCAAGCCAAATTGAAGTGCTTATTTTGCCTGTGAAAAAGAAGAGAAAATGTCTAAACAGAACAGAGTGAGGTGTTGGATCAGTCTCTGCATTATGGTTATCTGGAAGCAGTTTGAAGTGGTGCGGCCGTACAAGCCACAGTAGCACTTCTATGGCAGCAAAATGCCTTCAAGAGGCTGAGTCCCTCATTCAAAAGCATTTTGTGGGCTCTTAGAAAAGTGTCCCAAAGCATTCAGAATGTAGGTTCTGGATTCTTGAAAGCACCAAACTGCCTGCCTTTGAAATAAGTGCCTGAGCTTCTTTGTTGTTGTTGTTTTTATTTTTGTAAAAAAGAAAACTTTCTGTAAGTACAGTGTGATTGCTCTGAGGCTGCCATTCTTGAAGACGAGCACGGGCCAAATTTAAGTTGGCTGCTTCACATGCAAGTAGTGGTACTGCTGGGGTAGCTCCTGCTGGGATACCTGCAGAGACTTCAGATTTAGTTCAGTTCTGGATGGCTCCTGCTAACGGTTCCTAATCCAGGCCTAGCCAGCAGTCTTTAAGGGTCAGTACAGTCATTTGGAAGACTTCCAGTGCCTGCAAAGGGTGCTGAGTCGAGCCTGCACCGAGGGCGCAGGTAAGAATTCATTGTCTTCACTAATTTGGTTTGCAGATTCTCCCCCACTGCTCTGCTGAATGGACCTCAACCTGATCTCGAAGCCAGCACTTCGCAGAAATTTACACCCTGACAGGACTGGACTAGCTCCTCCTTTCGCTTCCAGTCTCGCCTTTATTTGCTATTTCTGTTCCTCCTCCACAATTTTTTTGAGGCCATTTATCCCCTCGTTGCAAAGTGTGCCTCTCCCTCCCCTGCTTTCGCTCCTTGCTGTCATCAGGCTGTTGAACACGATTCCGTCCTGTGTTGCAAAAAATAATAACTTTTTAATTCTGTAAAGGAAAAGGGGTTGTAAAAAGCCTTCAAAAGCGCAGTGTCTCCGGGTCCTGCTGCAGAGCAAAAACAACGTGAGCCTGGCAGTTTGTTTATGTGCTCACAGTGAGCTGTTGCTTTAAGCAACGTATTACACCCTCCACCCGTGTTCAGTCATGGACGAAAATGCCAGCTGAGAGATTCCTGGGCTGTTTTCAAAGCAGAGAGGGATTAATTTGAGCAAGAACTGAACGCCTTCCTCCCAGCTCCTTTTCATCCCCACGGAGAGAAATTAGGGATACTCTCAGCACGAGGGCGGCACAGTTGAAAAGCCAACTGTTCTGCGGAGTGATTTCAGGAAATCTTGTGGATTTGGCAGAGCGGTCATCAAGTGAAAGTAGCCAACTACCTCCCAAAGGGTAAACCCCCCCTGGAGCAGAGAAATGCTGCTTGAGGTTTGATTTGGTGCTTTGTGTCTTGCTGTGGCGCTTTTAGGGCTTTACAGGGAACGATGAATCAAGGGACCCAACTTACTCATTCTGAAGGCTTCCTTTTTGCTGTGATGCCCCTGTGAAACAGTAACAGCAAGGGCCTGTCAGCGATCCATTCATGTCTCTTGTTCATACTGCCTGGTTTACAGATAGTCACGAAATAGGATGCTTGCTAATAGATGCCGTCTTGTGCCTTTTTCTCTTTTAGGTGTGCCCTGCTGCTTCTCCCTTCATAGTTCCTACCCAAAGCACCTATAGGAGAGTAGTGCTCTGCATTTGCATGGCACCTAGCAGTCACAGAGAGGCTTCAGGGGCAGCAGCGTAGTCTGCTGTGGGACCCTGACCCTCTCCTGTGTCCCAGGATGAACGCTTCCCTGAGTTACTGAGTTATTGTACAGGGTTTCTTGCCCTCCTAAAAAAAAATGTCTGCCTCTACCTGTGGGCCTGAGATCGGACCCCTGGGGATGTGCTGTAACGCAAGTAACAGAGGGGAGTTTGAGCGGCAATTGCTGTGCATTTCTTATCGATGAGAAAACCTTGCTGCCTGAGCAGTCCAGGTAACACAGAGGCTGATAGAGTGGCAGATCTGGGATCTCCAGTTGCTGGGTCCCGTGCGTTATACTAGATCGCACTTTCTGTTGTAAGGTTGAGAAGGAGAAACTCCAGGCTTGGATGCTTGCCTGGATTTCTGTGAGTGACTGCTCAAGGGGGAAATCCGGCATGACCACGTGTTCCCCTGATTCTCTGCATCTGAGCTGTGATGAAGTCGGAAAAGCTCCAGGAATACAACTTTCCTGCCGGCATCTCGGTGAGGCAGGGGTGAGACAGCCCAGGAATGGATAAGCCTGAAGAACAGACAGGCCTGGCAAAAAACAACAAGCAGACTTCAGCTTTTGGCATGAAGGACTGGGGGAAAGGTGAAAGGGAGGTGGGATGGTGAGGGACAGGCGGGAGGAAGTTGAAGATTTCTGTCACAACTCAGTACCTACCTTGAGAGGCAAACTTGGTTAGTATTTTCAACCTGCCTTGCCTCAGTTTCCTATTTGTAAGATACGAGGAGTGATTCTGAGCTGTCGTATGGATGCAGTTATGCCTGGGAATACTGATGTGAAAGAAGAGCACAATCCTCTTTGTTGATACTGCATTGTACCAGTCAGCAAACAGCTGCGTTCAACTTTGGAAGTCTTCCTACCCCAAGAGAGGCCCATGATTAAACCCTTGTCCACCATCCTGAGGACAAGAGGACCCTGGAGTTGAGGCTGTATCCTTCCCCGGCGGGGCTGCGTGCCGTGAGCCTGTGTTAGCAGTTCATTTACATACTACACGCCGCTGCAGGCCTTAACGCAAGCCGGAGAGTCGGTCAGAGCAGTGATGCATTCAGCCATCACGCTGGGATTCAAATCCTTTACAAGTCAGTTCATCTCTTGATCTCAAAAAGACAAAAGTAATGGACCTCTTGAAAGAAGGTTGCTGTTTGTCCTCTTGTACTACCACATTGTTTGGACACCAGTTAGAGGAGGCCAGAGTCAAAGCAAAAAGCTGTTGAATGAGTAAATCGGCTTAGAGAGCTTTGTAGCGATTTATTCCGCTCTTTGGTCCTTTGGGTTTGTGTGCAGCTCATAAACGAGCTTATTATTCTATCATGATTCATAGCTTTGTGGAGGAAACAGAGGGTATATGTGCCGCCAGGGAAGACGGAGGGGCTGGAGACGAAGTATTTGAAGTGGAGATCAGGCAGAGGTCATGCTGGAATGCGGAAGCGGGAGAAGCAGAGGCTGTCCCTGCAGCCAGCCCGTGAATGACAGGGCTGATGGATTGCTGCGCGCGCAACGCGGCTGGTGCGGGAGATGACCCTCTGTGATCAAGGCTTAATTTTGTCACTCCTTCTTGGCATTCATTTTAGAGATTCCAGAGATCTCCCAGTGGCGGGAAAATGCTTTATAGATTTCCTACTGATAAGAAGCTTTGTGATGAGTTACGTACAGGCTGTCTTGAGGGAGGCTTCAACCCTCCCATCCATATTCTGGGACTTCTCTATTCTACTTCCCTCTTCACAACAGCCATTTCAGCCTTTCTTCACACCAATGGCAGAGGTTCTTACTGGGATGCTCTGCCCTAGCATGCACCAAGGCACCTCAGAAGTCCCTTGTCCTTCCCTAGCATATACAACACGCTGTTCTACTTACGGTGCTGCGCAGCTGGTTTATGCACGTTGGGGCCCCTCTGTCACTGGAGATTAATGCTGCAAACAGAAATCGGCAGGCGGCTTGAGATGGGCTTCAAGATGTCCCAGCCCATCATCTGTGTGTCTGATCTAATCCGTCAGTCAGTCTCCTTGGCAAGGGAGCGGCAGCATGGGCCAGGCTGCTTAGCCAGATGCTGTGGTATGTTTGGTTTTTCAGAGCTGTCAAATTAAAAAGGAGAAGCTCCGGCCTTTAGCACCTCTCTACTTTTCCAGCGTGAGGCTGGACTGTGTCTGAAGGGATGGCGTACAGCTCCATGTGCAGGGAACGAGCAAGTGGGCTTTTTTCTCTGTACTCAGGTCAGAGGAGCTCAATCCATGCTGCCCATGTCTAGTCCCTGTGCTCAGTAATGCTGTTTATTTTTGTAGACCTCCTCAGCAAACGCATCTCAGCAGAGCCTGACAGCTGCTGATGCAGCTGTGGATGTGTTTTCTCCACCATGACCTTGGGAGGCCTCCTTTGCGCATCCTTCTCCCTAGAATCACAGTGGGACTCCGGTCTTGTTTGCTGTTCCTTTGGCTGAAAGCAGGGATTGCTCTGCTGAGGTTATTTGTCCACAGTGGCACAAGACACGGGAGTGTGAGAGAGCAGCCCTTCTCATAGTGTTCGCAGAGACGCTATCCTGTAATTCCTCAAAAACATTTTTCATGAAGGACTCAGACTCCAGCAGTGCAATAGTTCATCGTAGCGGGCAATGAGGTGCAGATTCTGTTCTCAGTGTCTGTACACTGTTAAATTTTAGATTGGTCCCATCCAAGCTGAGGAACGCAAATAATCTGCGAGTGCAGTCATGTATGCTGGTGATGGTATCGCAGCCAGGTAGCACACAGCCACTGCCCTCAGGGAGAGAAATCAGCTTGTCTAAGGCCACTCGCCTTCTGGCCATGCCTTCCTCTCTCACTGGTTGTAAAATCGACTTGGGAGAACTGTTCTCCCGTACTCCTTTGGGAGTTTAAAGTAACAGAGGTAAATGGAGGTCTCTGGCTCTAGATAGGAGCCCTGTCTGAATTGCACCAAGAGGCAAATCTTTGTGCAAGTAGTTTAGAGATACAGGTGGGTTGGAGAGCTCTTTGTTTGCCTTAGCCTACATTAATAGTGACTGTACTACGTGAGATCAAATGTCCATCCAGCCAAGTTTTCTCTCTCCTGTGGTGGGAAACAGTGGATGCTTGAGAAAGAATGTAGGAACAGGGCAAGCATGTAGTGACATGTCCTTAATATACTCTCTCCACCTCCAGAGATTTACGACTTTCCTAGCCAAATGTAATTTCATTACATTCACTAGCTCTAGATGGAGTTTCTCCCTTCAATTTGTGCAGTTGCTTTTTTTTTTTTGTACAAGAATTTATAGCATCTAGCCCCTTGAAGCAAGGAGTTCCACCGCTAAAATCCTGTTGGTGTCCAAAACAGAAGATTGTTGGCTTCACTAGTAAAGCAAACCTAATAACTCAAAGAGCTGGAGGTCCCTGGGCAAATATCATTGATGCTTCTGAAAACTGAATGGGTTTCAGTGGACGTGTGAGTCAGCAGAGTGTTGCCTGTAGCTTAGAAATATTTTCAAGACCCCTGGCACACATATTTCTTCTGAAAACCAGGCTCCGGTTTGTATCTGCCTGTGCTCCGGGACTCTGGGAGTTCCCTGAAGATGGATCTGCAGACAGGCGTTTCTTCAAATCAGCTGGGAGAACAGTAAGGCTGGGAAAGAGAATAAGATTATTTTTTCCTTCATATTGGGTTATGGTTACATGCAATAGTGCAATCGCAGGTGCCTCCTGCTTCTGCAGGGTCACTCATGCTGATGAGCCTAGGAGCAGGCTAACGAGGCAAGAACTGACTCCTTTTCTCCCACACTTCAGTCACATGTGCAAACCATGAGACTGTGCTTTCAGAAATCGTTGGGAACAAGAGGTCTCCATCAGGGAGACAGCTCCAATTCAGGGTGCACGCAGATTGATGTCACTTTGTCAGAGCTGCACCTGCTTATGCCAGCTCTGAGGGTGGCTGAGGGCCAGACAGCACTTGGGTAATCAGATGGGAAATAAGGAAATGACTTTGATTAAAGCTGAGAGACAACATGTGGGGGAACAGTGGGAGGAACCACTCTGGGCCAGGGGAAGGGAAATCTACCGGAAAAAAATGATGGGGAAGAGTTTCTGTTGTTTGGATGGATGAAGTAATGAGAAAAGAAAGGCTCGGGGAAGGCTGCAGGTCTTTGGGAGATATGATGTTTTGGGACAGCAGCAGGAGAACAGCCAAATTCTCTTGTCATCATATTTCAGACCCACTGTGGGCAAGAGGCGCAGCAGCTTTTGGAAAGAATGACCGAATACTAAAAGCCGAAGACTTTTCCTAGCAGCGTGCCCCTCTGCGTAGGGGCACATGGAGAATAAACGAGGCGTCTGATCCTGGGATGTGCCGGCCACCTTCTGTTGTGTGCCAAGTTCCCTCCTGAGCCAAGAGTTCAGGATTTGCCCCTGTGCTATATGGTGTACCCTGTGAAAAGGTTATGCTGAGTTACTGCTGTGGTCGAGTCTCTGCTCCCTCGGGGATGCTATGGGGAGGGCACAAAAAGGGGACAGGGACATCGTGTGGGTGGTGGGGACAGAGCTGAATGGGAAAACTCTGTGGTGTCTATGCAGCAGGTCAGACTCTGGGACCATGAAATCTCCAAACCCGTGAATTTGTTCCACAAGCCTGCCTTACGCCATTTCAGGACGTGGGCTGGGAGCGGGGTGTTTGCACTGGTGTGTCTGTCAGAAAATACTGCAGGAGCATGCTCGCTGGGGCGGCTGGTCTCCAGCAGCTCGAGAAGTGCATGTGCGGTTTGTGTGATGTGAAACTGTTGGGATCCGCTGAGCATGGTGGGCTTTGCTGCACCCTATCACCATTTTTTCCCTTAGCTTTGCTGCCTAGCCTCATGAAACAAATTTATTTTTTTAAGAGCTTCTTGGCTATAAATTTGACCCCCCAGGACAAGTTTACTTGTTCTTTTAGTGAAGTATGCTCCCTCTGGTTACTGAGATGCGTGTAAGATGGCAGATGAGCAGTGGGTGAAGGAGGAAACTCTGAATGAACAGAGAGAACAGTCATCTAACCTTCCTCTTGTCCTGAGGGTGCGACTTGTTGAAGCCATTGGTTTTAGACAGGAGGAAATACAGGAGGAGTGTGTTTGGAGAGGCGCGGGAACGCAAACTGCATTAAAGCTCCGAGCAAACCGTCTGAGACCCGGTATGATTGAGTCACTCTGAAGGGAGGTAGAGTCTGTCACACATACCCACTGTAATGAGTATGAACAAACCCAGAACAGCTGGCTGTAACATATGGAGCATCCAGAAGGGAACAAAGCTGAAATAATTCCCTTTCCTCTGCTCTTTGCTTACCCTGGCCCTGATTCAGGAGCGCACTGGGGACCGTGCTCATCTTCAGGCCTGCGCTTTAGGTCCCAATGCTTTCTGTGATAACAAGTTTCAATTTTACTGCTGACTTACTGAGTTTTCTGGGCAGGTAAGCACCCGCCTGAGTGCAGTTGGGGTACGGCATCCCTTAGTCACAAACTGCACTGGCTCCCCAGTCATGCTCAGATGGGGGTCCAGCATGCACCCTTGCTCCTGGACAGGAGCCAGAGCTCTAGATGGATCTTCATGAAGAAGGCAAGGAAAAAACACAGGATGGAGTCGTCTTCTCACTCACAGTTAGCTAATGGGCCACTTTCTGGGCTACTGTGTTTTTACTTTTCCTGAGAGTTGATCAGGTTTTTGATTCTGAAATCACAGAATCATAGAATGGTTAGGGATGCAAAGGACCTTCAAAGGTCATCTAGTCCAACACCCCTGCAAGGAGCAGGGACATCTTCGACTAGATCAGGTTGCTCAGAGCCTCATCCAACCAGGCCTTGAACGTTTCCAGGGATGGGGCATCCGCCACCTCTCTGGGCAACCTGTTCCAGTGTTCTACAACTCTCATTGTAAAAAATTTTTTCCTAATATCCAATCTAAATCTGTCTCCCTCTATTCTAAAACCATTACCCCACGTCCTATCACAACAGGCCCTACTGAAGAGTATCTCCCCATCTTTCTTGTAGGCCCCCTTGAGGTACTGGAAGGCCGCTATCAGGTCTCCCCGGAGCCTCCTCTTCTCCAGGCTGAACAGCCCCAACTCTCTCAGCCTGTCCTCACTGGAGAGGTGCTCCAGCCCTTTTATCATCTTCGTGGCCCTCCTCTGGACCCTCTCCAGCTGGTCCATGTCCTTCTTACGTTGGGGGCTCCAGAACTGGACACAGTACTCCAGGTGGGCTCTCACCAGGGCAGAGTAGAGGGGGAGAATCACCTCCCTCGACCTGCTGGCCACGCTCCTCTTGATGCAGCCCATGATGCGGTTGGCCTTCTGGGCCGCAAGGGCGCATTGCCTGCTCATGTTAAGCTTCTCATCCACCAGCACTCCCAAGTCCTTCTCCTCAGGGCTGCTCTCAATCCATTCCCCGCCCAGCCTGTATTTGTGCCTGGGATTGCCATGACCCAGGTGCAGGACCTTGCACTTGGCCTGGTTGAACTTCATGAGGTTGGCACGGGCCCACCTCTCCAGCCTGTCAAGGTCCCTCTGGATGGCATCCCTCCCTTCCAGCGTGTTGATGGCACCACACAGCTTGATGTCACTGGTGAACTTACTGAGGGTGCTCTCTAATCAAATAGTTTCCTTCATCTGCATGCTACGCATGTGGGAATAGCTGCTCCAGGAAACTCAGAGGTGTCAGGTTTGCTTGAGCCTTCAGAGAGAATTTGGTAGAGCTGTTCTACTCTTTTCCACTTTTCTTCCATCTCAAGACACAGGGACAGAAGTGCACAAGCAGATAATCGCATCCCGTTGCCAGTATTTCTGTAGCAGAGCGGCGACAGAAGGAACAAACTGTGGCATAAGCAACATATATGCATGTATGAAAAAATGTGAATATGGCATACGTGATCTCAGCCATCATTTCTGGCTTTGATGCCCGAGAGAGGATAATTATCAGCTGCTCTTGCACAGGGATACAATGGTGGAATCGGGAAGAGTCTGTTAGAAACCAGTAAGAGGAGAAGAAGAATCCACAGGAAGGCTGCTTACTCCTTGTTAAAAATCCCTCCGTATGTACGCACATAAGCATGTGTGTACGGGCTTTGCACTTGCCTCAGCATTTTCGGGTGGGCTGTGAAGCAAATTTCCTAAGCAGTCTGCACCTCCTGCTATGCAAAAGCTGGCCTGAACATTTGTTAGGTTAGTCAAATGCATCTTTGTGCTACACTTTAAGCAACTGCCTCATTTCAGATAAAAATCTATTTGTGATTTTTTAAGGCTCTTCCAATTTATTGGTTCCACTGATATCCTAAATCTATTAGTTCTCAGCCCATCCACAATTTCTTCCAGAGAAACAGAATCGACAAGACTTGAATGTCTAATTGGGAAAAAAAAAAAGTCATAAAAAAACCTAAGCAGGTTGAAAACAATCAAGTCAAATTAAAAAAATCAACAAAACAAAATCCAGCCTAAAGGTTACAGGCTCTACTTTGTATGCCATAAGCAAGGGGTATTAAAGTACAATTGTTTTCTTTGGTTTTTTCCCTCTGCACCTCCCTTTTAAGCGGAGCACACCTGATGGCTCAAGCTCCCAGCGGATGGGCTGGGATTGTCCCCTGTAAGCAGCCTGGGACGCAGCCTGAAGTGAATCCGCATGACTGCATCGCATGCTCATTTATAGCCAGGAACTGCTGCTCTTTGGGGTTCTGTGGCCCCCAGCTCTCTTTGTGCCGTTATCGAGCAAGGGCCAAAAGATACGAGAAGAAACAGAGAACTGGGAACAGGGAAGAATTTTTCAGCAAACCCCAGCGTTGACATTACGACGTATTTTCCAGCTCACAGGCAGGAGCAAAGCCTTGCTATTACCTGATATTCTCAAAGGTGCTTTTCATCTCTATTCAAATAATCGTTCCACACCAGTTTTTTTAATATGGTCTTCAGAAGACTTTAATGTTAATGTTACAAAGATAATGAAAACAGGCAAACAGACAAATCGTGATGCCCAGTGCTCTGCTTCCTCATTGATAAAACATGAGAGCAGTTCCCCCCTGCAAGATTTTTACTTTCCAGGCTGCTAGTCATTTATGGTTTTATTTATGAAAAGGAAAAAAAAATGAGTTTCCATCACAGCACCTAAGCATAATAGAAAGGGAAAGCTTTCATGAGTTCTGCATGGGGCTGCGTGTCAGGCTGTGCGGGTGGGTAACAACGCGATTTCTTTCCTTACAGCCCCAAACCTGCCTTCCGGTTTGATCACAGAGCTGAAAAATGTGTTTGTGTTTGATAGCATCCCTGTTCTGTTCAGCCACAACTTTCTGCTTTGTGCTTTTTTTTTTTCCCCTTTGCAATGTTTTTAGGGGTAGGGCAGCCTTGTCCCTGTCAGTGCTGCTTGCATTGTTGCTGTTAATAATTATCTGTATTACAGTAGCTATTAGAAGCCCCGACTGTTCCAGGCTCGGTGCATGTAAGAGACAATCTCTGCCTGAGGAGCTTAAGGTCTAAATGGTAAGGCAGATAGTGGAAGTGTTATCAGTCTTATTTTTACAGAGCTTAAATGACCTGCCGAAGGTCACGCAGGGAGTCTGTGGTGGAATCATGACTCGAATACAGATTTCCCAGGTTTTATTTAAGCATCTAACCCAGGTTCCGTTTTCAGGAAGGCAGTTGTGAGAAGGCTGCCTGCAAATGTGAGTCTGGGTGCAGTTCTGGGTGGTGTACTGGATTTGCATGTGCCCTCCTGTCCAAGGGTGTCTGTGAGGAGCTTTGGGTGCTGTAACAAATGCACAGCCAGCTAAGAGCAGCGACAAGATGCACACTCACCTGGAATGTATGTCTCTAAGTAGTTCAAGGACAGAGCCTTCAACAAGCTGGCAGATATTGTTCGTGTCCTTATTTAAGCCTTCACTATTTTTTACTATGTCACAAAAATACGTGCAATACTTGTGAAATACGAAGAATGATGATCGGTCTAATTTTGGGCTGATGAAGAGCACAATCTTGTGGCTGGTGTGCCTTTTTGTATGTGCCTTGATGTTCAGAAGCAGGTAAGAACATCAAATTTTGCAAGAAAGCCACCATTTTAAAGTGTTGTTGCAACATTTTGAAGTGTTATGACGAAATACATGCTTTTGAGAAAAGACTGTGAGGTGCGCAGGTTCATGTTTGATGGGAACCGTGTGAGTGCTGAAAGTAGTGTCCACCTAGAAGAGTAACTGTCCCGCAGAGCTTCCTTCTGCCAGCACGATCTGTGAAGGGCTGAAGAAAATAGGGATCCTTCCTCTCATTCCTTTTTTCCAGGTCCAGAAGGTTCCCTGGACTGTGTCTCTGCTGTATCTGAGGGTGTGGAAACGGCTTCTCTTGAGCTGAAGACCTGTGCTGTGCAGAGGTCTGCTGTCTCTGTGTTTGGCTGAAGGAACGCCATACAACAGTTCTGTCATTTCTTGGAAACTAGGTACAGGTGGGACTCTAATGTCACAGGATTAGCACAACCACCTTTCTTAGCTAATTGTTTTAAACGACATTTTAAAGAACTACTGTTTTCCTTAACACTTCTAGTCTACTTTTCCATTCCCTGCAAGTACAAAATTCAATTTTCTTAAGTGTCAATTTTTATCTAAAATATAATACTTATTAGCAGTTTCAATGCATTTCAATGTATCTTTGTTTTTTTAAATTATTTCACAAAAGTCTTTACATGTATAATTGAAATTGACTTTAATTTGAAACTCAGCCTTAACTGAGTCAATATTTCTGCAATCTGTCTTAGCTTGTTTCTCAAGGAAAATGTTATTTCTGTTGCTGCGAAGGAAAGGAAGGGACGTGATGTATGCTACAAGAGTTAGGAGGCTCAGGACCCAGAGTTTAAAGAACTTTGGCCAGTTGTGACTAAAGGATATCTGGAGCCTGTGCTCCCAGTATCGACTCTCTCAGTATGTGCTGTAGTCAGGGTACAGCTCCACAAAGCTTTTTGAGAAATTTCAGCCTTTGAGTAATATTCATGGTTTCCTGAGAAGCAACAGTTTTTTTCAGTGGCTGAATTGGATTAAGGCGGTTGAGTTAATTGAAACGTGAAGGCAGACATTTGAGAGCTAATGCGTTTTGCCGAATGCAATTCCTTTCCAATTTTTTTTTCTGGATACAACGTGTTCTTAGATTAAAGTTGCATTTATGGCCAAATAATTTCTCTTTGACTCCCTTTTGTAACTTATCTTTCAATTAATGTGTTTTGCCTTTGTTTTAATTTTAAAACTCTATCATTAAAAAGCTTTTACCACACTGTGAAAGGACCATAAGTGGTTTGGAGTACTGGAAGTGCCTTCTCGTGTTCGTTAACCCGAAAGAGCTTAAAAATTGCTACGGAACAATCTGATCTTCCCCTGTATGAAAGTAACTTCCAGTAGCTCAAGAATGTTTTAAAAAAATCTTTTCAAATGTAGCGTGTAGAAGTGCCCTGTAGGAACACTGGAACATTTTGGGAGATGAGTCAAAAAGATTTGAAACTTCGCAATGCAGCCTCCTTGATCAAAGGATGATATATCCATAGCATGCTTGCTGTATGGTGTATTCTTATATTCTTTTAGCTTTGGAAAGTACAACTCCATATACAAATGAACACGAACCTTACCAATTACGAGTGGAGACACTTTGCCAATATTGAAATAATTTCATTACAGCAAATCCTTAACTTTTAAAAATATTCCAAATGAAATTTCAGCACTACTTTCAAAGTAATCAAGAAGACAATGGGTTGCTTCCTTTTCAGCTTTGTAGTTATAAGTGATTATTGGAAATATTTTTATATTTCCAAAGGTTGTAGCATCAGAGACACCAAATAAAATTGTCTTTCTCCAGGATGTCTTTATTTCCTGTACTGAAAAAGAAGTTAATATATTTTTGTCAATAAACAAAGATTTTGCCTTATGAAGATGCAGCATTTTAGCTACAGGTTAATCTTGTAGAAACAATGTTATTTAATTTGCTGCTGCATTCAAGAGATCTGTGGAAACAACTAAATAGTGTTGTTGTGTGCCTTTGCGGTTTCACGGAAGCCGCTTCGTTACTTTCTGTATTTCCAACCAATAACCCTTTTCAGAAATATTTTTCCTCGAAGCTATTCTGTAGTATCTTTTACAATGTTTTGTTTGCATGCTGTCTTGCATCTGATAGTCCACCATGAGCAAAACCCGTTGTGAGTCTTCTGACAATTATAGCTACCTTCAGTGATTCATGCAACATCATTTCTCCACTCATCTTGGAAAATACTAAATCTTCAGGAGATATATCTTGAGTTGTTGCTAGAGTGCTGCCAAGTCATTGAGGTTGTCACCTGACAACAAGAAAAAATAAGTAAATAGTTCTTAGACTCGTGTCTTATTACAGATTTTTTTTTTTGGGGGGGGGGGGGCACTTCTGCGTGGTTCTGGTTCATGGGTCAGCAAACCTCCAGATACTGGGACTCAGGATTTAGGCCACAATAAATACAGAGGAAAAAATAATCTTTAGAGATCAACAGGCTCAGAAAGTATGATAATCCGTGTGAACTTCTCTTTTAAAAATAGCTGTAGTCTGCCCGCCTGCCTTTTGGATCCTAGTGGCAGCTGAGACCATTTCTGTATGAAATTTGTAAAGACATTTAGGGTCCATTGGTCCTGAAGATGCTATACAAACATGAACTACTGCAGTTTGATATCGCTTACCCACCACTCCATCTCAAATAACAAGATAGGCTGGGGAAATGAAGCAGCCTTTGCGAGACAGCCTGAGTCTCTCTGGACTGTCTCTGGGGGAGCGAGCTTTTGAAGTTCCTTTCTCAGTCAGTTCCAGTCCTTCGACTCGTGCTCATTGATTTTCTCCGTTCTCAAGCTCTAGCCTTTCTGCGGGATCGGAGGTAGAGCCTATGCTTGCTTTTGAGGAAATCTTTGTCTCTTTTGCCCCCCAAAACTCTTTGCTGTTTCTTGTCCTGAGCTGTAAGGGAGCTCGTTATTTCTGGAGTTATTTCTGGTTGTATTCTGTTTCTATTTCTCTCCTCCTGCGGCTGGGAGCGGGCAGCATCCCAGCACAGGCAAGCCCCAAGGGGAGGGAGTTTCCCTCCATGTGCAGGCAGCTGAGAGTGGGCAAATATTGTCACAGCGCTCTGGGACAGCTTCCACTTAAAAAGTTTGGAGGCCTTACCAGAAAGATCTGCTACCATATTTCAAGCCCCTATTTTGTACACGGTAGCATTAAATCTTTGCGACAAAATGAAATAATACTCAGAGGTTTTCTTTTTCTCAGTGGCAATGTGTGGATAATTTTTGTCAGAAGTTTGTGTTTGTTGAGGTTGGACTCTACTGAAACAAGGTTTAATCTGCAGTTACGCTGCTTAGTGGCTTTTTTTGGCAGTATTTTCTTTGATTTGATCTTCTGCTTTCTCCAGTGATAAATGAATGAAAAAATGATGCTCTTTAAAAGAAGGGATGCTGGGCTACTTTTTGCATTTGGATTACCTGGAAGGAGTGAAAATATGCCCTGTGGTGTCTGCGTGTTTCTACTGTATTGCAAAAATGGATCAAATGTGCACCAGATTTCAAAGTGTTCTGTAATCCAGGCATCCAAATGTGTCATTATTAAAAAAAATAACAAAGTAAAGGGAAATGTAGGCAGAGAGCTTAGACTTTGGAAATCTCCCCAGGGAAATAGTTTAAAACCTGTTTTGGGGAGTCTGGAGTGAACCAGCTATACTGGTAAAATTCAGAATTTGTTATTGTTAAGTCACTTACAGCTTAAACAATATTCTGAGAAAGAATCAGTGACTCAAACATGCCTGAGTAAGAAATATTGTCTGGGTATATACCAGTACTTCAACTCCCCGTGTCGTACGTTGCTCTCCTGAGGGGTTTTGTTCATTTGTTTTGTGGAGGTGCTGGAAACCTGCAGCTTCCACTGAATGGGGTGGGTCTCCAAGGAGGTCCCTGGTGAGCCGACAAAAGAGGACAAGGATAGTGAAATATTTTCCATCCCAGCCTCACCTAAGGCGCTGGTTCTGGTGTGTGTAGGTGTGTATGTAGGTGTCAGTCGGATTTGCGTCTTAGTGGCGGTGTTTAAAATGGAGGCCCAAGCCCAGAGCAGCTGCTGCAAGTCCGAAGTGGGGAAGAGAGGGATTCCTTGCCAAAGCTGCTTTTTGCCTGGCTCTGGTCACTCACCCTCACAAGTATTAGAAGTTAACCAAACACATCTCACAGCAGAAAGGTGATAAACAGCCAAGACCTCCCCTAAATTATGGGCTGGTTACAATGGAAAGCAGATGTGCAAACTGCTCCCAGAGCAAGGGGCTGCCAGTGAGCACCCACCGGAATGTTAAGAGGGAAAGAGAGGACGATTTTCTTGCTGATGAAATGCTGCTTTGCTCAAGGGACCATATTATTGCTGTTATTTATTATTTATGCACTGCCGAAGGTGCGCATGGTGCTTTATAGTGCAATAAAAAGAAGGACTGGTGTCCGGTCCCTCGGGGTGTTGCGCCACTGCTGACGGGGTAAGATGAAGGGGCTGATGCTCCCTCCGCGGTGATGCAGAGGTTTGTTTTCATTAGAGGGTGTCCTCTTTGGACGGCTTGGCTGGGGATGTGAGAGGAGCTTTGTCACCGTTTTGCACGATTGTCTGTGATGGTGTTTGCAAGGGCATGTACCCTGTTTGATATGCATTCGGAGTCTAGCGGCAGTGGGAATGAGTGAACAATAAAAGTGCCGCTGTCACAGCCCCAGGTTTTTTTTTTATTTTTACAGATTCCCAGCCATCTGCTGCCTCACCAGCTGCTCACATTGCAGTGCAAAGCTTCTCTCTATTCAGCCCCTCAAGGAGGGCAGGGGTGGTGGGCTTGAAGATGCAGAACTGACCTTCTGTGCACTGTCTGCAGGACAGAGAGCCAGACCTGGTGACAGACTCCAGAGAGATGGGGAGTAGATGTAGGGAAAGGGTGGAAGAAGTGAAGTTCAAACACGTGGCCAGTCTCTTGTTCACTCCTTACAAAATGCTGGCCAATATGCCAGCCTAGAGAGCTGTGGGAGGGGGGCTGTGGGCTTGAGCAGACCACAGGAGATGGCCCAGCCCCAGAGCTGACACCTCCTTTAGCCACCATTAGGTTGACAGAGATGAGGACAGTTCCCCCAAGGGCATGGAGAGGTTCAAGCTCTCTCACTGTTGCGCCGCAGCCAGTTTTTCGCCACGAGGTCGGTTTTGCTTTGGAAAGGGAGCCGGGCCCTGTTGCAACCTAACTGGAGATATCGTGGAGAAAGCAGCAAGTCCTGCCTTAGGGAAGCCCAGCAGCTGCCAGCATCTTCAGGGGAACAGAGAGAGACACGGCTACTGGAGATCTGTGGGATCTGGGCTACTGGGGCCAGAGTGACCAAGAAATCCTCCTGACAAGAAAGTGGCAAGTGTTATTTCTTGCTGTCTTTGAGGCACCTAGATGAGAATTTCCTAACTTCATTAAATCTTATTTTTATAATCTCCTTGGGATCAAGGCAGCTGACCTGAATGCTCTCTAAACCTACCCCTCAACCCCTCCCGTGCCTGCCCCCCAGAAACGGGGGCGATGCTGGAGCAGGTGAGGGAAGGAATGGCAGGTTGGCCACGGGGGCCGGGAGGGAGTGACCAGGTTCCTTCCACCCTTTCCAGAGAGCTCCTCCGCTCTGCGTGTGCCACTTCAGACCACTCAGAGCACCCGCCTCCCTCCTCATGCTTTTATGCATTTTCCAATTAAATTTCCTCCATGAGAAGGAGAGAGGCACTCTGAATCCATTAGCATTAGTAATTATGCAAATGCTTCAGGGAGTTGACTGCCCATCATTACACATAATTAATGTTTCTGGATATGAATGGGGGGGTTTGTTATTCCCCCCCCCCCCCTTTTGTGCTGGAAGAGGGTGGGGTAGAGGTGCAGGGGGGGTGATGTTGCTGTATTTAATTTGCATAATGAGGAGGCCTGATTGGGTATGCATGAGGGTAGGGACAGGGGGACCTTCTCCAGTGTGCACTCTGTTAAGCTGGCAGGAAATCTCAGGAGGGAGATGCGGAATGTAAAGCGAGGGTGAGCGCAGCGCAGTGACTGCAAGCAGCAGACTCGGATTTAGGTAGCACCGCCAGCACAAAGCAGGGAAGGAGGTGCTCTTGGACCGGCGTGGCTGTGCATAGGTGTCCTAGACCTGGACATGCTTATCCTGCCCTTTTGCTTTACTTGCCTGTTAGAAATGACATAGGGCTTCTGCAGAGACATCCCATTCCTGGCTTTTATCTCGGGCAGCACACCGAGTCCTCAGTTTGCAGCCTCCATGGCAGGAGTACACCACGTATCGCACAGCTGGACCCCATGGAAAAGCACTCAGGACAGTGGTGAAGTTTTAGCTCAGGACTGTATCTCTGAGGAGGAAGAGTCAGACTTTACCTCCAATGTCAGACGTTACAAAAGCCGGGGGCGGAAAGTTTCCTGTGCGTATTCTAGCTACAATGAATGCCCTGGGAAGCCTCCCTGGAGATCTCCCTGCTTCCTGATACATATGAAAAAGATGCTTCCTGCCCACTGTAAAACATCTTCCTCATGTTCTTCCCATTCCCTAGTCACTATCTTTTCACTTTTTGTCTCTTCTATTCCTCTTCTCTCAGATTAATTACCCAAAAACTCCATTTCTCCTTTGTCTCCATCTCAAGCCTACCTCGTGTCCTTTCCCACAACCCCTGGATGTAGGCGGTCCATCCCTGGCCCCAGACTTCCTTGGTTTTTAAGGGACAGCTGCTGTTTTCCTTCACTCCTCCATGGAAGGCATATAACCCTTGGTTTTGGCTGATCAAGGACTTACAGAAACAGATATCCAGTGAAGAGGATCTGGAAGGGGGCGAGATTCTGGAGACAATGCTCAATGGGATAATGCTCTGGGAGGGCACTGAAAGGACGCACGCAAAGGAGAGCACAGAGATGATGAAAATAGAGGGAGATGAACCTCAGGATACCATGCAGATGAGAAAAGCATCCACGCAGCAGAGGTCAGATTGGCCAGAGTGTCTCAAACAAAAAAGAAAGAGGGACAGCAATTGCTTAGATGGAGTCTAGAGGTCTGGAGTATTGTCTCCTCCTACTCTGTGGCTATCATTATTTTCTGTCTCAACTATAATCCATCATTTGCAATGTGGATACTGGAAATTGGATGGATCTCTTCTGGCATCTCCCTGTTTGGTCACCATGGACAAGGTGTGAGCTTTCCCCAGTGGTGCAGGAATTTGTGGTGGCTCAGCAGAGGTTCCCAGAGTAGGCAGGGAGAGAATCGGCTTTTTTTCCTACCCTGTTATCCCCACAGTTTGTAGAAATGTGAGACAGATTTCCAATGCAAATTCCAGTAACCCTTAGAAGAGGTGAGGAGCGTGATAGACAAAAAAGAAAGAAACAATCCAGAAAAAAGTAAGGTGTTTCTCTGTATGTGTGTGTTTGTTTGTAAAGCAGAAGAAAATTGTGTGTGTGTGTTTTTAAAGGAGTAGAAAAGTAGGGAAAACTTGAAAGATTAAACTTTCAAAGAAACCTCAGACTCTTGGTAGTGGGGCGTTATGAGAGGACACCAATTTTTCTCTAAAGATTGGCTTTTGGTACAAGAAACTTGAGGCAGTACCGGATTCTGTTCTTGTGAAGGTTTTGTTTTCTCTGACTTGAAGCTTCTTTGGAGATTTGTAGTTCTAAGGTTCATGTTGTTCAGTATTTTGTAAAGCATTTGTACACTTGGCCTGCTGCTGGGGAAAACCACTGGGGAAGACTTTCAGTAAGTAAAAGCACCTGTAAAATCTCCAATGTACACAAAACCAAGAGATGTGATTTGCTTAGACCAAGAACTTCTCTTAGGGATGAGAAAGGTCCCAATACTGATCAGGAAGGCGGTCTCTGAATGATCGGGTGAAATCCGAGAAGGCACTTGCTAGAAGAGAAGGTCTTGGGGAATTCTGCAATGAATAACTGCTGTGAAGTCATAGCAGCAAGTGATGGTGCTTCTTTATGGGACAGGGGGAGAGCTTTCTGGCTGTGGAATTGGAAGACGTCAATAGCTCTGCTCTGGTTTTGCTTTCTGTGACATTCATCCTACAAGAAGACATGCCACCGAGGCCCCAGGACAGCAGTGAGAGGCAAGGGGAAGAGT
The DNA here is from genome assembly GCF_036417535.1 of Chlamydotis macqueenii. Taxonomy (NCBI): domain Eukaryota; kingdom Metazoa; phylum Chordata; class Aves; order Otidiformes; family Otididae; genus Chlamydotis; species Chlamydotis macqueenii. The sequence goes on along the minus strand of NC_141567.1, from coordinate 17,269,408 downwards.
CACCTAGGAAGCAATCACTCATGGGAAACAAGATGGGCCCAACCTCTTGAGATGGTCCGTTGGCCCAAGGCTGGGTTTATGTTCCCTGAGGTTAAATCTGCTAACTGCCATACCAGACAAAACTATGCTGTGTACTCAGAAAAGAGGAGACAAGGTGAAGACTTTGCCAGTGCTTGGGTCTGGAGAGCTAAAAGAGAGGGAGAGGGGAACAACTGTCAAAGCAGGAGAGAGACTGTGATGGGTACAGGGCAGCCTGGAGTCAAATGGAGGGATGGAAGAGGATGGCAAGTTGCGTGATAACACCACAATTGCACACTGTCTCATCACGTGGGAGGATGCTGGATGTGAACGTACTGTAGCCATGGTCTTTTAGCCCTCCTAACCCCACTACTGGCTCTGTGGAGCAGAGACTCCAGAGCTCACCTGACCTTCCGTAGGCTATCAGCCTGCTGTAACAGCGCTCTGTATTCACTGAAGTTAACAGATGACAAAGTGCTCCAAGGTGTCACTTTTTTAAAATTTTTTTTGCATGTGTGGGTAGGCCAGGTCATGTATGTGCAGCAAAAACAAACACAGAAGCACACACGTGGATACGTGCAGGCACGCAGCGCATGCATGCACAGACACTTGAGATTGCTAAAGGCATGAGTTAAATCCCACATCAAAGCAAGAGCTATCGGAGCCGCGCTGTTCAAAGGAGCCAGCTTCCTTCCTGGGAAAGACAGATTGTCACTTTGATTAAGGGATTTTAACAAGAGAGAAAAAAAGAGGGAATGAAAGAATGGAGAAGAGAAAAGAGAGAGTTTTCATTTATACCTTTTTTTCCCTTTGGCCATCCAAATAAGGTTTTAGTTTGATTTTAAAAAGACTTCAATTTAAAATAAGTTTAATGTAACAATGAATTATTTAAGGGAGAAGAAAATACAAGTGGCTGCTTAAAAAAAATAGAAAAAGCTATTATTGAAATGTCAGAACAAATACCCAGCTTGATCTGCATTAATATGATAAATACTAATATATTCATTTCCCCTGGTGCTTCTGGGCTTGCAGAGGTACCTCTGCAGTGCGTTGCTTATGGTAATCAGGTCACAGCTTCAAAGGGAGACATGCAAGGTATTCTGGGTGATGTTGTGCAGGCTGCTGTTAGAGACCTTGTGGATCATCCTGTAGAGTTGAGGAGAACTGATCAAGGGTCTTCTGGCAGATGTCTGATTGCGAAGGAAATTGAAAATTTTGTCATATTCTTTGGTGGACCACCAGTTGTGGGACAACACTGGTGTCTGGTTGTCAACTTCAAAGTTGCCATTGTTCTCTAGACAACTTAGTAAGAGCGAAAAGAAGACTGAGATGGAGAAAGCAAATGAGCTTCCCACCTTCTGTCTCTACAGCCGAATTCCCAGTGTCCTTGTGGTTGGGAACAGATGCTGTGGGCAAGCTGTAGAGCACAGCTGCAAGTCAACCACCTCTCAGTTTTCTTTTCCAGAGTCTCACAGTAAAGTTCTCGGGAACAGTTTAGTGAAGCTGATAGCCTGAAGCTTCAAGAAGCTTCACACAAGCATCTTTGTGTTTTCAGAATCTAACAGTCTGGGAACTGCAAGTAGGATGTTTCTGATAGGGACAAGTACTGCCTTCTACTAGGCATCTACTAGGCATCGTCTCTGCCTACCCCATCCTTCTTGCCTATTGGACAAAAAGTCTTGTTGCATTAGGTTTGCTGTCATCAGCACCACCCATGCCCTTGACAGAGTAACCTGGAGATCAGGCCCCTTATGGTTCGTATTTTCAATAGCCAGATTTAGGCAACTGTGGTGCAACTGGGTATCAACAGAACCCCACAGTTCAGAATGAAGAGAGTTTGTTTGGCAGTGATGTGCAGAAGGTATTGAACCGTTGTTCCTAACATTACAGCTGACAGTTGAATGACAGATTGGGAGTGTGGTTTAATTAGGATGCAAATTAATTTAAGCTGGTCTTCTGGTTGGTAGAATGAGAAAATTTAGGAGACAAACAAGAGAGGGTAAAGTTTAGATGAGAGGATTGGAGTTGAGAGAAGCTCAGAGGCAGGGAGTGGAGGAGAGAGTTGGGAAGTGTGTTTGGAAGGAGATGGAAGAATATAGTTACCTAATGTGAACCTATCAACGTGACAGGGTGTTTTGAGATAAAATCAGTCCTGACCTTCTTGGTCAGGACTTATTGCGTATCACTTCAATTGAAGTAGCTCAGATATAATTAATTAATACGTTGCTAACCCACCCTGAATTCCTTTCCTGGTAAAACTCTTGTTGGGTGCCGCAATGAAGCTGTTATCTCATGAGGCATTGAGCTCTTCCTAACAGTCGACGTCTAGATTGTAGGCTGAAGCGTGGCTCTGGAGTTGGTCGTGTGCCCACCTCGAGGAAGGAGTTATTGCATGCAAGGGAATTTAGCTGGTCGTAGTGCCTGGAGCTCCCAGGTAGACAAGAGGTGTGCCTGGGCCTAGGTAAGGCTCGTTAGAGATCTGCAGAAACTGTGCCTGGGAGTCTGTTGCGATAATCCAGATTCACTTGAGAAGCTCCTCTTCTGTGTATGTGCTCCTCCATGAAATGCTCTAGTTTCCAAGGAGCACTAATGTGCTTTTCCGGAAGATTTTACTCACAAATGCATAGAGTCTTAGTCCATCTGCTTCTGTACCTCTTTCCCTCCATTGCCTAAATTTGAATGTTTAATGTTGGCTTTTGGGCACAAGCGTGCTGCGCCCATGCTACAGACCAATTCCTCAATTAAAGGATGCATAAGCTTTATTATTTATACCATTACTTTTTTTTTTTTTCCTTCCCCCTGGAGATGCTCCACAGGGTCTATAGTTTGCTGGAAACCCCAGCAACAGCCCCTGGCTTTCGACTTCAGAAGGTGAACTCTTCCAGTGGCCATTTTTCAATCCATTTACTGGGAATATGTGATTACTCCTTATTTATTGAAGTTAAGTATTCTCGCTTGTAGCCACTATGGCATTAAAGTAAAACGTTCAGCATTTAACACGATGAATGCAGAGACACGAGGCTAAATGCACTGCATAAAATCTTTATGGGGCTGTAAACAGACGCCCGGAATATTTTCAGCTGTTTTGTTGTGAATCAGGCTGGGGTCCGCCTTCTGCCAGGCATCCTGCCCCAGGTCTTCTTGGGAATCAGCCAAGACCGTGTCAACGCCGCCTTGGTCTTCGCAGGGGAAGGGGCCTGGGGAGCAAAAAACGAACTGGCCTACTTGCTGGGAGATATCGCTCTTGCCAAGGCCGGCCTTGGCCGCGCTCGGTGGCTGTTGCAGCATCAGTGCAGATCTCGGGGGTAAATGCAGGCTATGACTGCTTCCGAGCTGCCGTCTTCAGTATCAGTCTCAGATAAACACAGCTCAAGAGAAAATCAGTTCAGAGTGAGTTTTGTCAGCTTCAAAAGAGATTCATTCCTAGTGTTGTCAGTCACAGGAGACTGATGGCTGAGATTACTGAGGAAAGCAAGGCCTGTGGGCATTAAAAAAGATACTGGTACTGGAACTCAGGGTTTAAAGATGAGATTTAATCTAGAATGGGGATTTGTACAAAATCCCTTCCCCCTTCCCGTTTCTCACGCTGAAGGCCTGGTTCCCATGGGCACGCTCAGCCTCCAGCGCTCCATTTGCATTTATCGGCTGTCTGATCAGCACAAAAATCAACTCCCGGCCTCCTGCCTGCACTGGACACCAACAAGAGAGCTGGGCTCTTACTTGGCCTTGTTCTCTGTCTGTGGTGTTGTGGCTGGGCTGTGTCCTCACCCGTGGATGGATGCAGGGAAATTCTCTGCAAAATGAGCACCCTCCATCCCTGAGGAGAGTGGCTGGGGTCCCAGGGAGCCCGTGCCAGGGTTTACACAGCTCAGCAGCAGAAACCCAACCAATGCCTCGTGGTATTGCAGCACGATGAAAACCAGTTGTGCCACCCAAAGCAACTGCTTGCTAACACCTTTACTTGTGGTAATCCGTGCCACCATTAGACATCTCTGCAAGTTCTAGGTATGGTTCGTGGTAAATGAGGAGACGAAGCTGAGACCCATGCTCTGGGTATCTTTATTGCTTTAATAAAAGGCTGTAGAAGGCATTTAAATAGCCTCCTGAGAAGCATCGAAAGAGCATCATTCCCACAAAGTAAAGCCAAAGGCCACAGTTCCATATTTCATGATATGGAATACAACTGGTGGTGTTTGTGCCGCAGGGAGGTTAGCACAGCCTTGACCGACCTTCCAGAGTCCTCTGCTGCCGTGCGTGAGGCTCAATGATAAACCTGAGAGAGTTTTTCCCAGGGGCTGATCTTATTTTTGATTGTTCCAAAATCGTGTCCTGAAATTTGGAGTGGCATATCCCTAGAAAGTCAACATCTTCCAAGCTTTGCTCATGGTAGAAACTCTAATGTGCCGATTGGGAATGCCCCTGCCTATCTGCAATGAAGTGATTAGGACAGCTTTACATCTTTCCCCTCCCTTGATTGCTTTGGATGCTTCACTGCTACGAAGGTTCCTGTCCCGCATCCACGCCTCCTCCCCCACCACCTCCTCTCCCAATCAGTATGTGTCTCTTGCCTCTAACATATGGTCAGAGCATATTCTCAGCGACGCCGACACTTCTGCTTCTTCACTTCAGCAGGCGCAATAGCTGTTGAACGGGAAATCTGTCGTTTAACTTGGCCGTTTGTAGTCACTGAAGAGAAGTAATTACAATGGCCTTAATTGGCTGACTGCAGAGCCACTGCCCAAGCAGTAATAAATAGTGCATGCTTAGGAGCTGGATGAGGTGTAACCACCCAGGGTTTCTCCTCCTCTTCTTCCAGCAGGCCTGGATCCAGTTCGCTTAGAAGGCTAGCGAGGATGTCAGGCTGCTGCCGTGAGGATCCAGCCCTCACACAGAGGAGATGCTGGTCAGCTGAAGTCCCAGAGGTTTCTCCTGAAACCGTTTCGAGGGATCCTGGCAGGGCAGGCTCTTGGCAGCTCCAGTGCCGCCTGCTTCTGCCTGGGTTCCCTGCCTTCCCCTTCTGCTGCTAGCAGGCTAGAGCACGTTTTTTTTCATTAGCAGTGATGCAGGCAGAGTGGGGCCAATTACTCACTGCTTTATGCTTGCTGGAAAACCCACCCAGGACTGGTAATAGCCATTAAGTGAGGGTGCAGCTTTAACTACGTGCCATTACATTAAGTTTCAAGTTGATATATGGCCAGAGCAAATTGAATTCCTGCTGCTATCCCGTCTGACATTTGTTACATTACAATGCCCGCTCTTTTGTTTTTGAGTCAATAGCTGCTGCTTTCGAGAAATATGGATTATTAGAATTTATAGCCCGTCCTATGCGTCTTTTCAAACACTCATATCCTTTTATCATTTCGTTTTGTTGTTATTCTGCCCAGCATAGTTTGTATTTCTTCAGGTTTTAGCACCTGGGACTCTTGATACTTGTGCTAAATCAATACCCTTTGTCCTCATTGCGTTAATATACACAACCATTTGTGTGATGCATGAATTGCAGTGGGTTTTCTGCCTGCGATAGTCATTTACTCCTCCTGTTCAAGCATTCCTTCCCCTGTCTGCGTGCAGGTTGTGCTTTGCAGTAAATATCGCACACCTACATTGAAATTCCGATACATGACGATTTCCAGGCACCTGGCTGCGCAGGGGAAAGTGAGTTTGCTGGCTCATTAGCAGGAGGGTACCACAGGTTTGACAGTATCCCAGTGCCTCCTGGAAAGTGCTGGGGTACAGTTTAAAAGAATCCACCTTGTGCTCTTACACGGGGTTCACTCCAAAATCTGTGCTTTAATGCAGCCACACCTTTTCATAAAGCGGATGTGAAGAATCCTAAGAACAATAAAAGGGTAGAAAAGGCCTTTGGACTTTTGTTTAGGTGTCCTTCAGTTAGCAACTGAAGTTGTCACTCATCAACTGGCAGTTCTGGAGACTTATGGGAGAGGAATCGCTCTGGTAACCATCCCGCAGGCCAGCGCTGTGTGTGACCGGAGTGGAGAGACCCAGGCCGGTGCCTTGGGTCCAACCCTTCAGCCCAGAGTAGCTTTACAGCGAGACCGGAGCACAGCCTGCGCTGTCACTGCCTCTGCTCCGCCTGTCTCTGCTTGTGGCGATGCTCCCAAGGCCGTTCATCTCATACCTTTTACGTGGCGGGGACACCGGAGCAGACCACCAAGGCACATGGTAGAGTTTCGGGTTTATTTAGGCTTGCACTTATCTGCTGAGCCTTTTGGGCTGTTCCCCCTTTCCTCTGCTGGCTGTGCAAGTCCAGGACGTGTAAGGACGGAAAAGCTGCATGTTCCCTCTGAATTTCCCTCTCTTTTGCCAAATCAGGGAGTGCAGGAAAGAGACAAGAAAGATGAAGTGATAAAAGACGAGATCAGAGAAAGGGAAGGTTTAGCTTGACCAGTCTGCATTTCCCACGCAAGAAGGAAAACTTTGCCCTCTGGCCGTTACCCTTCTTCCAGGCATTCTTCTTCTCCTCTGCTCCATCCACAGGCAGTCGCACACCCACCCCTTCATCCCCGGGCTCCCTTCTGGTCCTCGCTAGTGCCATGACCATGCCTTCTCCTCCAAGCTCTCACCTCACACTGCTCAGCTTCGTGCCTCGGTGTTTGAAGCCCCTCCGTTGCTCCTTCACAGCGATGCCAGCTGCCCCGGCTGGGTGGCCGCCCTGCCATCACCGCGCTGGCTCTGCTCTCCTCCTGCCGCCCCAGCCGCCCAGCTTCCGTGCAGGGCACAGCCCCGCGCCTGCCTTCACGCTTTAGAGGTGACAATTTAACTAAGTGCAATTTTTGAGAACGACGAGTGTGATTTTGAACGTCTCATTGAAACGCAGGGCAAATCCTTCATCCCCAACGAGAGATGCGTTCAACACTGCTTCAAAATCAATCTGTGGAGCATGAATCTCCCTCGCCGTGGTGACGAGAGGCACTGCAGCATCCTCCTTTGTCTCTGTGTTCGTGGCAATCTCCTGGTTTATTTCTGCCACTGCTGCTCTTCGGGGCTCTCCATCCCCGTCCTGCCTGTGAAAAATGAGATGTCACCTCCCTTCAGGGCATGGGTATTCCTGATAATATATTTTTCCATGTAAATTGGTGATTTACCTATCAGTTAGTGGGAGTGGTTTACCTATCAGTTACACTAGCAGCAGGAGAGACTGGGAGCAGCAGAAAAAGGGATGGACTGGGCCGACCCCCGCTGCCGTGCTCTGCTCCTGGGGGGCTGCGGTTCGGGCATGGCCGTGGTCTTCTGCGCTGAGTGTCAGAGCTGCCTTCCTCCAGATTTGTGGCAACATCACCAGCAGTGGAATCTAACCCCCCAGACTTCAGGGAGGAGGTAAACCAGCCCAGCATCTGACCTTGACTGAAGAGTTTTCCGTGGGTTTCAAGTCCTCCCCTAAATCCTTTCATATTCCCAGCGCAGCCTTTTCCATCGAATGCTGGTTCAGACCATTGGGTGAAGCACCCACGTCGCAGATCCAGGAGGCAGAGCCCAGCAGGGATGTCAGAAAGTCCTTCAAAAATCTGTCGGCGCAGGTGACACGTGCCCGCGTGTTCCTTGAAACATAAACGCTCCTGAATATAAAGATTATTTACATTCCCAAACAAAGCTGCCAAACACGTTTAAAATGTGCTAACGGTGCCTCTCTCTTTCCGCTGCGCTTGCTGATAAAGGGCCATAAACAAGCCTGACACATTTATAATAACCTTTCTCCCCTCCCTCTTCCCTGTTCTCTCCTCTTCCTCTCTTGCCTCTCTCGCAGGCTGCATCGGGCGATTTTTTATTCTGCTGCCATTAGCTGGGATATATTGTTTGATAGGGGGAAATAAAATGTCGAATCTCTTTTTATTTTTATTTTTATTTTCTTGTTCTAGCACAGCTGCTTCAAATGCCAACAGCGGATGTTTGGTTCTAAAATTTAGTTTCCCCCAGCTTTTTTTTTTCCCCTCTCTTTGTTTTCTCCCCTTTTCCGGTGTCTCCCTTCTAAAAGGTCATCTTAAATGATGCAAGGATACGTGCTTTTGCAGGTTGTTTTTATCACTTATCAGCCTATTCCAAAGGCCATTTGCTCTTCTAGGCAAAGGTTGCTGCTTTCAACCTCCACTTCCCATTTACAAAAGAAAAATGGATGCTGCATTTCTAGGTGTATAAATTAGGTATAGATACAGATATAAACCAGAATGCTAACCCATCTAAAATAAAAGATCCTTGTAATTTCTCTGTCTCCAGTCTGAAGAGGTCTCAGGTTCACCTTTTTTGATGTCACCTGGTTCTCTCAGAGATATTGATGGAAGTGCCACATCTAACGATTCCTCCTCCATCCTGTATTGATGCTGCTGTAGAAAGGCCCACTTGCTGGAGATGAAAGGCGATGGTGAGCAGTCCAGGTACAAACAGTTCATCTGGGGCTGCTCTTGAGGCTTTTTTGTTCAGTACCTCGTGGCTGTGAGAGAGGGTTTGTGTGCAGTGGGCACGTGGGCACGAGGGACTGCGCCATGGAGCCCGCAGAGATGAAAGCGTGCGCTTCTGGAGCCATCTGTTTGGTCCTGGCTTTGCAATTTTGTACCCATAATGGTAGAACATGTATTTGTTTTGCCCAGAGAGAGAGAATTGGTTGTGGTAGACCTGGCCTGGAATTGCTCATCCCCTGGAAGCAAATGAAGCCCCGGTGAGCTGGGCTCAACTGGGTCAGCCTTGCTTGGGGGCGTGCAGTCCAGGGAATCTGGCAAACATGCAGCAGCTAAGGAACTGCGTAAGAAGACATTACCTGAGGCATGGCTGAGGTAACGTGAAAATCTCCCTCTCCTCTCCCTACTTTGTCTTACTTATACAGTACATATGTTGGGCCAAGGACCATCTATGAGCTTGTGTATGGCTCCTGGTGCTGCCAGGGCAACGATCATAGTGTGCAAACCTTCCATGGAGCCACTTTCAGTGCTTTGTTGCTTTTCCTCTTCCCTTGGTTTTTTCTCTTGTATGTGCTCTATAAATTCGCGGAGATATGGTCGTGGTTATGGAAATCACACAATGGAATAATTAAATGGCCTAATTGTAAAGTACATTATCCTCACCATTGCGCTCATTAGCTGTTCTTCCGCACCTCAGAGAGGAGGGCAGTAATTACGAAAAGCTGACACAAACTTGTGCTCAGCAGGTGAATCCAGCCAAATCCAAATTTGATGAACTGAACCCACGACCCATTAAGCCCTCATGGTGGGCTTTGACTTAGTCAGGGGTTGAAGAAATTGGAGGAGGGGATGATAACACACAAAAGAGAGATCGTGAGGCATTTGCAGCACAGAGAAAGCTGAGACCCTTTTTAACTTTGGTACCACCCCTGCCCTCTAAATCTGTTCTATGGGCCTCAACTCTGCATCATAGAACAGATGCGTCATGTTCAGGCATTTCACCCTCTGTGGTCCTGGCTGGAATTCTGTCAAAATAGGCCTGTGCTAGGTATCTTGGGGCTTGTGTCAGGACCTGGGGCTAATGCTGTCTAAAAAATGAGGAAGGAATGAAGTGTCCTCTCTAATACGATACAAAACTCTCATCACCGGAGCTATTTTCCAGCATATTAATATTCATTTTGCACTAATGTGGGATGAATACATTTCGGTGTTTGGCCAGAGCACATTCGTCATTTTTATGTCATACTCAGAGCATGCATCAGTGTGATATATTGTGTATTTGACCATAATAGTAGACAATACAGCTCAGTATTTCATTGGGACAAGTAGCAAGTATGAGGCAAGGAGACAGCCACTGCTGGACAAGGGATGAGCTCAGGAAAACAGAAATAAATTAAAACATATTAATCTGGAGTGAAAAGTCATTTCGCCAGTAAATTAAAAGGAGCAGCCTTCACCTCTCGTTGAGATGCCCTATTAGGCTGCTTTAGAAAGGCATGGCCAGGAGCTTCTCCTGGATGTGACTTCAAGTGTTGTGAGTTTGGCTGTCTCAGCCATGCAGATGGCGGCATCCTTTGCAAAAGGTAGCACCCAAGAACGACAGCACCCAGGGGAGGCGCAGGGCTGGAAGGTCTGAGGTGATGCCAGGTGGGCTCCGTGCCTGCTGCCAGATGTGCGATGGGAGGTCCCACCGTCCCTGTTTTCAGAGTACAGCTGTGGTACAGCGAGGTGCCTTTGTGTGCTGGGAGGGAGGGAAGGAGGGAGCAGCTTCTAGGAGGATCTGTAGGATGCCCACAGAGGGTTGTCAGGGCTGAGGGGCATGGAAGGAGGGAGAAGGAACCTCAAAGCAGCCAGTGAAGTCTGTGGTCACTGAATGGACTTTTCCCCGTTGCTTTATTTGTTACCATGTTTTGCCCTGGGCACTGATGTTTAGTAATTTAGACCAAAGGGATCTAAAGAGTTGCCATAAAGGGCAGTTAAAAAATCAATGGATGTTAGAAAGGGTCAAATGATGCCATAAAGAGATTAACAGCAGTATGGAGAGATAATATTCCCCTGCCTGCAGAGCTGGCCCTGAGAGCTTTATGACAGGGAAAGGAAAGAGCAGAGGCGACCCAGCGCCTCTTTCCCTGCTTGACTTCTCCCCCTCCTGAAAGCTCAGAGCTGTCTGGGGAGAAAGGGGGCAGGACAGCTGAGGGCAGTGGGCAGGGGATGGCTGTGGAGATGGGAATGAGAGCAGACAGGCAGGTGGGCCATGCCGCTGCCTGATAGATGCTGCTTCTAATCCAGACAAACTGCAGCTCCGTTGACAAGTCCCTGCTAAATCACCCAGGAGGAAATGACTTACTCAGCAATCAGCCCCAGGTTTATAGCACGAAGGTCAGATTTTACGAGGGTCCCCTGGAAGTGCAGGGGGGAAACGCGACGTGGCTGTGTGTCACTCTCCTGGCGTTGCACCTAAAACCAGGGCAGGCAGCGTGCTAGGCGAGGGACAGATCCAGCCGGAGCAGCTTTCACCCCACCGCCTTCTCCCCAAACCCATCCGTACGGCCTCCTTGCTGAGCTAGGGAATAAAATCAAGAGCACAGCCCACGGGACCTGAGGGCTGAGGGAGAGATGACATTTGGTGATCAACTGAACGTCCTTGTCAGGAGCAGGAAAGCTGCTCTCTGGGGATTTGCTTTTTGCTTCTTCTTCAACGATTCTTTGGTTCCGTGGCATGTTGTCAGCGCTGACGACAGTCCCATGTAGGAACACATGGAATTAAACAGCTCTGCTTCCTCCTGTCTTTCTCGCAGGGCACTGCCTCCCTCTGTGGGGACAGGCAGAATGAAGCACCGGCATTTTTTACTTGGAAAGGGCTCTGAATGCACACAGATCTGCTTGGGATGTGTGGAAGGGCCACTACTTCGGGTTTGCAGTTGGCTGGGCTCATGGAAGGGGTCTGAAAGAAGTGAAGAGGCTAAAACCCACTGTATTCAGCAAGGATTGCTTGGGAAATCTTGGCCTGACCCTCCCGGGAAGCTTTTTCCCTTGGAGAGAAGCCAGAGGCGGCTTCCCCGGCGCCCAGCTGATGGATGCATGGGGAGCCTGGGCAGGAGCCAGCGACCTGCGTACAGGTCCTTACAGGCACTGCTTGCTGAGCCTTGCGGCAGTGACACTTCGTGGTGGGATAAACCCAAGTCAAATAACAACAACATTGTTTGCCTGGCATCACATTGTAGATCTCAGTGTTGCAGGAAATTAAAAATCACACCCAGAGGTACTTGATGTTTCCTGGATGAAGGGTACTTTCTCCTGGGTGCTGCGGACGGCAGGCCTGGCTGGAGCCCTGGGGGGCTGGTGATCTGTGGCGGGCACCTTTGGGGTCTGGTAGGAGACTCTCTGGGGTGGGAAGAGCATAGGAAAAATGGGGTTGCGTTTGGTGCTGCACTTAAATGAATCGATGCGTGAATCGGTGTGTCTGGAAGAGATGTGTTGAAGAGCCAGCGCACTGATGTACCATATTAGCAAGCCTGAAGGGAGAAGAAAGAGATGGCTAACTCTTGGGAAAGGATGACCTTGATCCACTGACCTTTAAAGCCAGGAAGACATCTGTTTGCTGGAAGAGACAGCTGCCATTTTATGTGGGAGCATTTGAGTCAACATGTGCTAAGAGGACCGCATATTCTGAGCTCTTTCTGCTGCCGCATTTGGGTGGCTTTTGGCCAGTGTCAGCTCAAAGCCCACTTTCCCCCAGGAGCAACCTGCTGTGATTCTCTCACCCTTGCCTAGAGGGACGTGTTTCCCTCCCACTCCCTTGCTGGGTGTAGCAGAGATCCCGGTGGCCATCAGGATGCCCGGTCCCTCCCCGGGGAGCGTTGTCCCTGAATCTGAATTATTCTAGCTGTTCCTGGGGTGGAGCAGCCAGGAGCCCCGGGCAGGGCTTCCAGACCCTGGCGTGGACCAGCAGTTTGACCTGTGGTCAGTCTCCAAGGAAAGCAGTGTTTTACTGGCAGACTTTAAACTTAGGCTTGTGCTGGCTTTGCTTTTTGCTTTTCTCATTCTCCCTGGCTTCCCATTTTTTTTCCCTTCTTCCATGTCCTGCTGGCCCTGACCTTGCTCAACCGCGGCCAGCCGTGCTGGGTCTAGCTCCTGGCCTGGCCCTCTTCAAGACTTTGTTTTCTTGCCTCTCACCGAAGTGACAGGAGATGAGAGAGTAGGGTGCTGCCACGAGATTTCTGTGCTTGCTTCCATCAGTGCTTCCTGCAGAGCCTGGGCGATTATTATCTCTGTAAACGACTGAAAGAAGTACAGCGATAAAAGGATTAAGCTAGACATATTTTATTTTATTTATTTATTTATATCTTGCAATTTCTCCTCCCCTCCCCCTTAACAAGTTGTGGAGCATATTGTGCTGCAGCTGCTGCAGCTGTTCCAGGGAGGAGCAGTGACATGGGGACCGGGGGGACGGTGCGGAATGGGAGCAGGCAAAGATCTGGTACAGATGGGTGCTTGGGCAGGGGTGCAAGGGGCTAAAGCAGGAGACTGACAGACCCCACTGTGAACGGGCTGGGCGTGGGCTCCCTTTTTCCTTGGGAACAGTCTGCTGTGAGTCCCTCTTTCAAGGCAGAGGCAGAGAGCCCACAGAGATGGGGTCACGGAGCTGCTCAGAGCCAGTGTTTCGGTGGGTTACGGACCAGGAGGGCAGCCAGAGTGTCCCAAAAGAACAGCCAGGAACTGTTCCAAAGAAACCCCCCAAATTGCTGCTCACCTGGGACCCTGAGGGCACGCCGTAATGGCACGGCACTGTTCCCATGAGCAGCTCTTGCCAAGCTGTTCCTGCAGCAGATCCCTGCAGACGCTTCTGGAAGCAGCCTATTCCCAGCCGAAGTTTATTTCGGGTCCCTATGTGTGTCTGCTAAATAGCCTACAACCCACAGACTCGTACAGACAACCTAGTCCTGACTGGGAACTCGCAGAGCCCTGCCTGCGTCTGTGGCCTCCCTGATTTCTCTCTTACAGGCTCCCACGAGTCAGGGTGACTTCCAGCCCTATGGGTGGCGTCAGAGTTGGACAGGGCTTAAACCGAGAGAAAGGCTCAGAGTTTTACACAACACAATTTACCCTGAATATTCAGGTTTTGATATTGCGCCCCCTGCCAGCTCCTTGGGGTGGAGGGAGCCATACATAGTGGCAAACTCTTCCTGGCCTGAGTCGTAGGGGAACAAAGCTGGAGATTATATTCCTGGCGAGGGCTCATTTGTACCAAGGTTGTATCTGTTCTAGTAAAAACAATGAGCCAGGATCCAGTCCCGGGTCCTGAGGGGCTGTGATGTGGTATGGTTTGTGCTGATACAACTACACTTTGGCCTCTCCCGTGCATTTCGCTCGTGACGGTCTCTGGCTCATGCCATCCCCTGAACTGTGTCCAGGATCATCTGGGAGAGTGCTGGCTGGCACGGCCCGGGCAGCGTGTGAACTGTTAAATGGCTTGGATGGCCATGACATGATGTCTGAAGCCTGCGCCTGGGCCCTGGTTTAGTTACCGATACAGATCTCTCCTGAGACGCTTCCGCAGAGTAAAAGGAGTTTCAGAGACCCACCGGCTGGAGCCAGGCACGTGGACTTTCCCTGGAGTGCTGCAAGGGTGAGGTTGGAGGGGAGTGGGAGAATGGGGATGGAGAAGGAAGTGATGTGCAGCAGGCTGGGAAGCCTCAGCAAGCGGGAGTGGAGGTGGGAGGACCCTCTCAGTCTTCTCCCTGTAGTCTCAGTGCTGGCACGATCACGCTGCCTCTGCCTGTATCAATGGGAAGAACTTGGCACCCTCCGTCTCGCTGAGTGCTGCGTGGAGACAAATCAGCCGCTGTATTTGTATGAGTAAAGAGACCCAGGAGCACAATCACTCAGGAAGTGAAACAAAACGATGGCAGCGTTTGGGCCAATACCTCCAGCAGTCCTAGGGATATCGGTGCTCTTCAGGCAGGTGAAGGAGCGGCTAAAACTACGTAAAATGATTGCGTATTCCCCTAGACCCCTGGGACCACCAACTAGCCCTAAAGGGGCAACAGCTGCGCTGTGATGTTCCCTTAGGAAGCCCCATCTCTGAGGTGGCATTGCAGATATTTGCCTGGTAGGCGTGTGGTGGCAGCAGCACCCCTTTATTACACCCTGCCATTTGTTCTGCGTCCTGCTGTAGCTGCATATCAGCTGGTGTTCGCTGGGCTATCTGTGCTTTTGGACCTCAGACCCAGCACTAAACCTAGAGTTAGAGAGCATCTCTTTGGGTTTATGGTCAGCAACAGAGGCTGTAGGTGTGACGTGACCCACCAGCTATCAGCTCTATGAGGCAGCTCAGGGGCTCAAGGCCAGTGTAAGTGTGCTGTCTTCACAGCCCAAGGCCAGACCCATGGGTCTAAGCAGAAGCAACGACTTTGTCTCTTCAAGCAAAGCATTTGGGAGATGAAGCTACATCAGAAGGGTCCTTCATGGACTCCTGTCCATCCCTGGAGAATACAAGCTGGGTGAGATGGCCAGTCATTGCTGGAAGGTCACCTGAGGGATGGACATATTCTCACAGCCTGACACAACTCCTCCTAAAGTCAGAGTGATTCCCCTGGGCTGGCTCTTGCTGTGGTGGCTTCTCCCCACAGATCCCTGCTAGCATTTACTTTTCCCTGCCTTTCTCTGCTCCTCTGTTTCTGTCTTCCCTTCCGCCAGTGCCCACAATGAGCAGAGCAATCCAGCATGGCCCAGTTTAATATTCCACAGATCCTCCCAGGCTGATAAATGAGAACAAGAGAGGGAAGGCGGGGGTGGGAGCCTGGTGCATGGGGGGGATATAAAGCCCTGAGCCTGCATTCAGAGCGGCAGAGATAACAATAAGCGAGAATAATAGTCTAACAAGTCGGAAATGTCACACGCGATCTGGTGCCATTAACACAACATGGATCTGAAATATCACATAATTAGTTTTGTGCCTGTTGTTCTGATTTGGAGAGAAAAAAAATATTAAAGAGAAGAGATTTGGGGGGGCAGACAGGGGAGTGCCAGCAAAGTGAACTCATAAAAGGGCAAAGCCTACAGCATCTAATGTTTTTGGAACAGTATAATAAAGCTCTATGTCCTTACCCATGTTTGAGGCAGAGATTTTTATCTGGCAGTACGGGATAAAAAGAAATGAGAACTTGAAAAGGGTAGATAAAATTGCGATTGATCTCTCTAGGACTGCCTTGCCTCCTTTCAGGGAAGCTCGTGAGCCTCATGAATTGCTCTACCACTGAGACACATGATCCCCACCGCTTCCCATGCCACCTTGCTAAAAGATGAAAAACCACAGTGCTTTCAAGACTTCTTTCCCCATCTCTTTATAACCCAGTGCACAAAACCCATGTTTGAAGGCTGTGGAATGACTCAGAAGCCGTTTGTCCCCTGAGAGCACCCCTAATGCATGGCCGCAACCCCCGTTGCTGTCAAGGCGTGTGAGCCCCCGTGCCCACCAACGGGCTGCTCTGTACGCTTGGCCTTGCGGGCTGGTGGGTGCCAGCCATCGGCTGCCCACAGAGCCCACCTCTTGCTGGTACATTTTGTGACTCTCTGAGGGATACAGGCACTGTCAGAAGACAGGGTTGCCCAGATCTTGGTGGGAGAGACCGGAGGACCACATGGTGCACAGAGACCAGAGCTGGATTTGCCAGGCTGTTCCAGGGGCCGGTTTTTGGAGGGAAGGATGGGAAGCACATTCACTGCTTGCTTTTGCCCTGTCAGCACAGAGAAGCTTCGCACCCATCCATCTCGTGTTGCCCCTTTCCCTGGTCTCTCCCAGTCTGGGGGAATGGAGGGCGGAGGAGATGTGCTAACTATAGGTTTGAATTTTAATATGTAATGAAGCTTTCTGTCATTTTTTCATGTGCCAATTGCTAATCACTTTTCAACAGATTCTGGGAAAGAGGTACTTTGAAATGAAAGCGGCGCTCCTGTGCCAAAGGCACGGATTGCTGTGTCCAACCCCTGTCTCCGGAGGATGCCTGTAGGATTGGGATTCAATTAATTCGGTCCTGGCGGATTCATCGCTTTTGCCCGCTAACGGCCGCGTACTGACAGCGAGTGCGACGGCAACGTTGATCTATTGCTGGCTGCCCTGGCCAGTCCTGACAGGAGGCTGCTGTCACCACAGGCTGTCACCTTCCGAGCCAAAGCCTTTAGCACATGAAATGGGGGATTTGCCGAGGGCTGGAATCCAGCTGCCGCTGGGGTGGAAGGCAGCCGCTATTTCACAGAAATCCACTCCCTGCGTTTGCGTGGAAGTGAAAGGTATTTCTACATTTTGTTAACACTGAGCAGAAGTGATAAATATTAGGACTGGGGAAGAAGGGAGTTTTCGTTTTGACAAGAAATTCTGTGGCATCAGTTTTTCCTTCGACTCTGAAATGAATGTTAAAAATTCTGATGAAGCATATGTTCTTCCAAAATTAAACATTTCATTTCTATTTCAGCCTTTGCAGCTTGCCAGTATTTTTAAAATACAAAAACAATGATTTTGTTTGGAAAGATCATTTTGAAGAAGGCGTTTTAGACTTATCAAAATGCTTTGTTTCATTTTTAAAAATTGAAAGACTATTGAACAGTCTATGTGACGTTAGTATTTTCCAAAATGTGTTGATTTAAATGAAAATTGAATAATTTTTTTGGTGGAAAGCAATGGTTTGATGAACCATCGCTGATCTGCTCTAGTAAGATAGGCAAGGTCTGTATTAGATATTGGCCTCTATCCAGAGAGCAAGGCGTCTGTTACTGCAAGAGGTGTAGGGAAGCTTGCATGAACAATGCTGTCAAAAAAGCCTTAAACACATAACTCCTCTGTCTCATGGGTCAATGTAAAGAATTAAACTTACTCCAGCCTGACAGTGCTGCTTCTCCCATCCATTGTAGTCTGCTGGAGTTCTCAGCGGATCAGCTAAGCCCTGACTTGTGATGAAGGTTCTGACAGACCCATAGCACCAAGTTTAGTGTCTGCTGAGAGTATGGTCACAGGAAATCAGGCAAACCCCACCAGTTCTGGGAATTTGGGTTGCAAGGCCTAAAGCAAGTCCTGCCCCAGCCAAGAGGCTTGGAAATGAGGGGACACCTGAAATCAGAGATGGGTTAGCACAGAAGTTTCAGGTGGGAGCAAGGCCAGGGTGGGGGTAGCCCACCAAAAAGGTCTCTGGCTCAACCCTGGGGTAATTGCAAGCAGATGGCACCAGCAAGGAAGAACAGCAAAGAAACCTGGTGCCAGGTGAGCAGTGCAGCACCTGGAACTGGTAACAAGAGGTAATAAATCTCGTTGAGGAGGTGAGGGTAAGGTAGGGCACTGGGGAGAGGTGTGCAGGCAAGGAGAAGCTGGGGGGCAGCTCTGGTGTGTTGTTTCACCTTTGGGGGAGAGAAGCCTCTGTGGAAGCCTGAGAAGGACTGTGAATGGCTGATCAGTGAAGGAGGAGTGATTTGAACAAGAACAACTCAGGAATTGAAGGTATGCTTGGTGGATGTATTTTGGTGGTGGTTGGAGATAAAGATATCTCTTCTAGCCCTCGCTCCTTTCCTCTTCCTCACATGTGAAGATGGATTGTGGTAGCAGAGTGAGTTACCCCAGCCCCGTAAGGAGGGGCAGGCTGGTGGAAATGGCATGAGGGGCTGCAGTGAGCTGGGGTGGAGGTGCCTTGGCCTTGGAGATGGCTCTGCCTGTGCCCGGCTTGATAGGACAAGGAAAGCTGAGAGCAAGCTGTGGGCCAGCTGCTTCCTGGGCTCAGAGGAGCAAAGCGTGCCCATTTTTTTTCATGTTAGTAGATGTTGTATTACCAAGTCTTTGGGAAGTGGCCTTCAAATTGTGTGACTTGAGGAATAAAGAGGGGGAAAAAAAAGTAAGCTTGTTCCATCTGGCTTGTAGCTCTTTGAGGACCAGCACTTCCTCCCCTATAGCCACGAGGATTAGAAGCATCCTATCTTCTTCAGGTGATTCAGAAAGTGAGGCTAAGTACAGTGCCTAAGACTCCAGAACCTGAGGGTATGCAATTCCCTGAACTCATAAAATCATGACTTGGCAAAACCACGTTAGCTGCAGAGCTGTTTATGCTCTTAACCTGTATTTCTCCTAAGCCAATTAGGCTGAGTTTCTAGCTAGGCCAATAATGGCTGGGCACGCTCCTTTGAACCAATGATGTTGGTGGCTGGAGTGGCCTGCTAATGAGGGAGCGGCGCCTGCTAGTGATGCATAGCTAATGACCCCCGTCTCCAGCAGCCCACGGCCAGGCGGAACAAAAAAAAAAAAAAATCTATTTCCACCAAGTGCTTCATTACCATCCAGCTACACTCAAATGAGCAGCTCGGTTTGGTGGAGAGAGGGGAGGGCGGTGTGACTGGGACGTGGCTGTTGGAGGGAGAGGTAGGGTGTTTTCCCTGCATCGTCCTGGATAAGCCTCTCTGCCTCTTTGGGCATTGCTGCGTGTTCCCCTCCCTGCCTTTGCAATAGTGCTGCTCCGAGGATAACGTTGGAGTGAGATGGGTTGTTATCCACGCTGCAGGTTACGGTGGAGAGAAGGCTTGCCAAAATCTAGAGGTTTTAGTGCCGCAGTTCGGAGATGCCTGCCTGGTTAGCGTCTGTCGCCTCTTCTCCGGGGTAATACCTTCTGGGTCTGGGGAGCTGTCTGCTCCTCAGTTTCCCGATGTGTGATGGTGGGGAGGGAGGGGGTAGGTGGGCAGGTTGAAAAAAATCTGCTGAAAGACTTCTTCCTTTCAACAGATTAAACTCTTCTTGCAGGGCTCCTGTATGTCACCCCTCCCACTTGCAATTATAAATACATTTTTCAGTGAGTTCGTGAAAAATTGAAGCTTTCTACTGTAAAGATCTCATCTTCTAACCAGGCCCTGCGAGATCTACGTGTGTCAGTTGATTCAGCCTCATTGGACTGCTGTGGTTGGTAAAATGTATTGAGATGCCTCCAAGATGCTAAAGAAAGATAAATGATTGCTGTTAGGCTAATTTATTACTATTTAGCAGAGAACAAATACATTTTTAAAGGGATAATGGCAAATTAAAAATCCTATTAAGCAAATTTGCTTACCTAGTACATAGTAACAACTTGGGCTTAGATCCCACAGTCGCTTAAATACATGCACAACTTTACTCAAGTGTGTGGGCCCAAAGAAATCTTAAATCTCTGAGGAATCAGGAACATGGATATTGAATGTAAAATAATTGAAAAGGGAAAGCCCCCACTAAATTAGTCTTTTGCTCTTTGTACCAGTAGTCTCCTCCT
The DNA here is from genome assembly GCF_036417535.1 of Chlamydotis macqueenii. Classification (NCBI taxonomy): domain Eukaryota; kingdom Metazoa; phylum Chordata; class Aves; order Otidiformes; family Otididae; genus Chlamydotis; species Chlamydotis macqueenii. Next base: position 17,249,706 of record NC_141567.1, on the reverse strand, counting down.
GACTCTCTCTCTCTCTGCTTTGCTTGGAAAATGAAAATCGATGAGGTCAGTTTTACTCCTGTTTCTAGTCGGCGTCAAATCGGTGACCTCCACGCGGTGCAGGTTTTGCAGGAGCGTGGTATTGATCCTGCCTCTGATCTGCGGCACTGGACACCAGCAGACAGAAACCTGTGCTGGCCTAAGAGTCAGTGCCTCTCTGTACTGGTGGGTTGAGCGGGCTCTGGCTCTGGGGGTCTGCAGGAGGCGATGCTGTGTCCCCAGTTACACGAGAAGCGTGTTGGCTGGGTGGATTTGGAGAGCCGGCTGCTGTCATCCAGTGCAGGTGGTCTGCACCGCCAAGGGCTGGCTAGCCAGGGGCAGCCCAAAGCAGGAGTCACAACTGAAATGTTATTCTGCAAACTCATTGTCACGTTCCGATTTCAGATGAGAGGAAGGCCCCCTTGCGTTCTAGCCGACCTCACACAAGTCTGGGAAGCTAGGGGCGGCTGGACCGACCTCTCACACACCAGAGCGTGATTTTGTTCGTATTCTCAGGAACAGAATTAAGACTCAAAACGGAGTCAAGTGCCAGGTAACTTTATTAACCCGACAAGAAGTTTGTAAATGGAAGAGAGAGGAGAGAAAGGAAAGAGGGAAGAGAGTTTCAGTTGTAATAGCTACCACCACGGAGCTGCGGCGTCCCGACAGTCCAGTTTGCTCAATGGGGGAACGATCCGTCCGGTGTTGGTCGTCTCGATGTCGGTTCCGTGGATGTGCATTCTGGCGAATGTGTATTCTGTTGAATGAATGAAGTGAAGAAGTGGTGTTCCGTTGAAAAAATGTTCCCCTTTTTATGTTGGTTGTTTTCATTGTATTTCAAGAGCTGGTTTATGTATCTCTGGGTGCATGCCGGGTGGGGGGGAGGTGTGGGGGTAGGGGGTAGGGCTAGATTTCTCAGAACCAGCTCTGCATTCAGGTTCACAAGACAACAGGAGTTGCCTTGCAAGATAATGGGAAGCCATTGTTCGGGTGGTGGTTTGATGTTTCAACAATGTTGAGACAAATTTTGGACACAGTCTTTTACACTCATCCCTTGCAGATCTCGGTGTGTGCTGGAGTCTTCCCTCTCCTGGCCTCGCTGCATTTGGCAATGCAGGTGACAGTCCATGGCAAGGTCTGCCCTGCCCACGCAGTGCGTGGGGGCTGGTCCCCCAAGACCAGTTGTTATGAGCTCTTCATTAGCAGTTGACTTGCTGAGGAAGGCCCGCGGGGAGGCTGGAGGCAATTCTTGCTCCAGGCACCCACTGGTTTGTGCCTGCTCTGTCCATACTTGAGATTTGAGATGCTAGTGAGTCCTGTGCATGTTCTTGTTGGAAATGACATCTGCTATAATTCCCGTAGCAAAAAATATACTTGTGAATGTGTTCCTCAGGAAAAGTGGTGAGTTCAGATGACGGCTTTCAGAAATCCTTCCTCACTATTTGTACAATGACTTCTATTTATGTGAAAGTACAGCCTCTGTGAGCACCCTAAATTTGAGCCAAGTTTGGTAAAGAGCTTTTTCAGCTGAGAGATGAAATTTTGATAGTCAAAACACTGTTTTGGGTGTATGAAGCAGTTTTAAATCACTTTTTTTTTTTTGACCAAATTTCTCTGGAACTAGTCCTTTCTCTTGGATATGAAATACTTTAGACTAACGCTTGGATATATTTTTTCAGTTGAGGCCAGCCTTAGAGCACTTTTGGGAAGGGAATTGGGCCATTCAGCAGTCAAGGAGTCATACAGCTGTGCCTGCATCACTCTTAGGTGCCAACTGGTCACTGCCTTGCAATTAAACAGAAGTGGTTATCCAGGCAAGGAAAAGAAACCACATGAAGTGTCCCAAATACCATGAAAAACCAGGGTATTTGCCCCAGCTTCCACAAGGTGATTCTTACCTAACTGCAAGGATGCTGGGTGGCCCTTCATGGCCATGGCCTGCCTCACTGTACCTTAAATTACGATATGCTGTGATTGAATCTGATAAAAATCAAACCAGGAGATATTTTGATGTGTAAGTAACACCTTCCTATGGAAAGGGACCCCTCTTTCTATTTTCAGTCTGCAACAGTGCCATTGCAAGCTTCTTTGGTGACTTGTGGTATGCTTTCCTTGTGGTAGATTCTCTGGGTAAATATTCTTCAAACCAGGCTTTTTCTTTTCTGCCACAGGCAGGCATTGCTCCCAGTTTGCAGGAGAGCGAAGAGAACTCTCATGGGGAAGGCAGGAGCCTCTTGGTGTGTCGGTGTCCTCGGCAGGCTTGCGGGGTGGGTTGTTCTCCAGGATGCGGGAGCAGGGTGGATGTGAGTCATGCCTTGCCCTTGTCATTCCCTTGTTTCCTGAGCCACACTCGCTAGTCTTTTTCTGAGTGCAGGATGTGGCTGGCTTTATTTGGAATGTTACAAGCATCCCTGTCTGAGTTAATTGACCAAGACAAATTTTGTTAAAAAACCTTGACGTTAATAATGAGAAATAAGAGCTGGGAGGTAAAACATGCTCTCCAGACATGCATTAGCAGTACCCCCAACCCTTCCAGACTCCTCCTGAGGTAGCATGGCAGAGAGCTTAGGTCAGTTAGTTTTAAAATTAACTTCTAGTCCTCAAGGCAGCCTTTAAATAGCGTATTTGAGCTGTGACTATCACTAGTCTTTTTAGGCTGTGTAAGGGTGTGAGTTAAGGAGGGATGGAAGAGCACAGACCCAGAGAAATCTGTAACTGCGGGTGACTGGTCTCATCACTGATCCTGGGGGCAGATCCTTCATCTCAAACCCCAAGCCCTGCTCATTCAGCTGGGATATGGTGCACCAGTTAGCACCAAGAGTGGGGATATTCCTCTGCTCCAAGGAACAGTCTCTACATGCTGTTAGGCTGCCCTTTGTAGCCCTGATCTGTCCAGGTCTTGCCATGATAATGCAATCCAAATGGATGTTGTTCCTGCTCCTCTCCTCTCACCTTGGGCACTGCTGTGCAGAAGGCTCTGCCTTATGTGTATGTGGTGGTACTGGCTGATGATCCTTTGGGCAGCAAACATGCACTGAGAAGCTACATCAGTCTGTCCCTGATGTGCAGAACCATTCTCTTCTCTTGGAGCAGTGGGGTGAGCCCAGGAGATCGGTTCCTTGCACAAAGGCAAGAGATAAGGTGAAAAATTCCTCAGATGAAAAAAAAAAAAGCAAAAAAAAAAAAGCCCCAGACACCCTCCAAGCCTGGTGAGCAAGGTGAGGCTTCTGAAAAAACACCTGCTTCTTGGCTTGTGTAGAGATGTGATGGTCTAAGCTGCAGTGACAGAGTCTTTCCTGGGTGCAAGCATGGTGATGGTAATGTGCCTCTTCACCTGCCCTTTACTGGCAGTGGGGAGCAGTCTCCCACAGGACTATGGCTGCTGTGATGTGAATCACATAATGTGTTTCTCCAAAGGAGCAAAGTTATCCCTGTGCTCTGCTTCCAGACCCAGGTAGAAATTTGTGGTGAAAAGATGCTCCTGAGGGCATCAGGACAGCAGCAAATGGAATATCTTCATTTACTGCTGGAAACGGGCAGAAGCTCAGTGCTTGGAGTGGCTCCTGTCCAAAGTCATGGCACTGTCCTGGTCTCTCTCGGGACACTGTGCTCCCTTGCCTTTCCCTGGTGAAGTGGGCCTCGCAGGCCATCCATCAGCCCGCATCTTTTCTGAAGTGGCAGGACTGCAGCCGCGCATTTCTGATCGATACCGCCCAACCTTGACGTGGAATCAGTCACTTGTAGCCAGCTCATTACTGCTGGCTGACCGTTTGCCTGCAGCAGCCCCTTAATAGCCTTTCCTGGCTGCTGCCGAGTCACAACAGGAGTGTTTAGCAGTCTTATTTACATGCAGCGTTTCACCAGTCCATCCTTTCCCTGCTCACAGCTTGCCATCTGCTCCAGAGCCTCAGAGGAGACGGGGGTTGCAAAGCGGGGACGGGAGCATCGTGCCTGTGTGTTGTCTCTATGGTGACTGAGAGCCTTTCCTCGTGGTGGCTGGACTCAGATCTGCCCGTTTTAGGGCTTCTCTGATAAAAACCTTTATTTTTCCAGAAGATTTTGGCGTTGTGCTTTGCTTTTATTCTGGCTTTGAAGCTGATTTTAGTTAGAGCGATTTTAATCCACTGTGTGTTTGGTCTTCTAATCTCTGTGTGTACACTCTCCAAGGGATGGGGAAGGCTCAGGATGCTCTTCCTAGAAAGCTGCTTTAAAATGGCAATTTATTATTTATAAATTGGGAGATGGATGGGGTCTGGGAATGGAGTTCCTGCGAGTCTATTAGCTGGGCAGGTTGTGCCCTGTGTCACTGCAAAGACGCTTGCCTTAATATCAGCAGCAAAATCTTAGACTTGACTCCTGACCTTGATCATGAGCTGTTAATGATCTCGGAAGGAAGAAATGCACTGACACAGGCACATTGGGGGATATTTGGTACATCTACTAGCATGCCATTGATTTACATGAGCAGCCTCAGAGTACAGGGGGTTTTATAAATGGCTTTTACTTAAAGTGAAATCCAAGTTTCAACCTTGGCCTCTGGTTTTCATGAGAAGAAACAATTTCACTCTTGGGAGCGAGGATGCAGCTGATGACGAGAAGTGATGTCTGCGTACAGGCAGCAGCTGACCTGGGTGGGGAGGGCAACCAGAACTGAACGGTGGAGAGTGGGAAAAGACAGTGGCACTGGAAATGAGGGGAGGTGACATTTGAGACCAGTGGTGTTGGTTATGTGGCACTAACAAGGACCTCACCTTCTCTTGCTGAGGTGACCCTTCTCTTCCTCGTCATGCAGTGTCACAGGCCTAGACAACACAGTGTTGTGGCAGAAAACCCAGGCAGACCAGTATCTGCACGTTTGGGGCTTTGACTGGTGTGGTATTTGTGATGCTCAGTTTGGTATAGGAACCCCCTGCTCTGGCACTGCAGGTGCACAGAACTGAGATGCAGCCCTGACACCACTACTGAGGGTCAAGCTGATGTGTGTGCCATCCCTGCTGAACAAAAGGGATATTTTTGTGAAGCTTAACAAGTTCACTAAATTACTTGAAGTGATTATCCTATTTCTTTCCTGATTAAGGAAAATCTTATTTAAATACATAGATGGTGAGACTATTCTTAGACATTTAGGAAGGAACCAGCAGTTCTGTAGAACGAATTGTGTTAAAAGTATTTTTACTCTGGTGTGAGAAACGGGAAGGCTTGCTCCAGGAAGCTTGTGGGTAAGGAATCTTTTCCAGTCTTGTATCTAGAATCACTATCTTAGGGCCTCAGTTTTTCAGTGGTGAGAAAGAATGGGTGCAGTGCTCCTGGGAAAGCTGGGTCTCTTGGTGTGTTTGCCAGGATACTGTCAGCTTCTCAGGACAGGGCTGAACCTTACTGCTTATCTTAGTACTGAGACTAAGCTTGTGCTGGTGCAGTGCGTGCTCGCCCAGCTGTCTCTGCAGCCTGCCCCAGCAGACCCCGTGAAGTTATTCATGCTCCCACCAAGGGAGAGGCTGCAGTGTGACGCTGCACCGTGTTAGCTTACAGGATTACAGAGGAGGATTATGGAGGAGAGACTCAGAATGTTGAAATCATGGGAGCACTTCAGTTGTCACTTGCGCTTCCTGCCATGGCAGTCATTGAAGTATGAGACACAGTTGTAGGAGACCAGGCTCAGCACAGTGCTGTGTCCCTGCCTTGGTCCTCTTCTGATGCTTATCTTCCATGCCCTGAAGGGGCATGGCTCTTCCAGTTCATCTGGGACTTTGCCCTCACATTGGTTGCTAACAAAAGACAGGGGTTTTTTTTGTTTGTTTCAGGGTAAGATTTGTAGGCCTCTTTCTCCTTGTGATTTCAAGAGATAAATATATGGTTTCACAAGAAAGAACTTTGTGCTACGTTCTCTTGTGTACAAATGTAGCTCTGGAGACATGGTGGACAAAGGCAGCCTGAAATGGCTTTGAAAATCAACTTTTATGTAGGAAAGACTGTCTGCAATGCAACCAAAGTTATGTATTGTAAGTGTTTCTTTCCAAAAAGTTCTCCCTCTCCTCTGTGTTGGAATTAGACAGCAGGTTATTTTTCTTTTATGTGGAAGAAGTTGGAGTGTCTCTGAAGTAAAAAGAGATCATCTTGACTTGTTGCATTTTGCATAATTTCCTGGATTTTATTTCCCTTGGAAAACTTCTTAGGAAAACACAACACTCCTTGGCTGACTGGATGGTATGAAGATGAGAGAACTGAACTGGGCTGGGTGGAGAAAAGGCTAAGCTAACAAATCATCTTGCTTTCAAGGAGGCTGACCAGCTGAAGGTTGGTACGTTCCGGGAACATCAACAACCCGGTTGGTGGGCAGGCAATGGGTGAAGGAGGTGGGCATATGTGCATATTTATTCCAGAGTCAGAAATTGAACAACCAAGTTAAGCTTCTCATCTTTGTGGTCCTGGCAGCTGGGATGGTACAGCCCACCTTGCAGGCTGGGTGCTCTGGAGTGAGTAGGGCTACACCAGCATAGGTTACTTATCACTGGGGCGTAGTGTTCATCCTCTCTCCGAGGCTGGGAAGATCCGTGCAGTCGTAGTAGCGCAGGGTGATACGCAGCACCGAGGTCTGAGCAGCTGTCTAGTCCATCTCCTTCTCAGCCAGACCTCAGCCCCCTCCGCTGCAGTGATCCAACTGCGATCAATCTGGCACTTTCAAATATTTATGAATCGTTGATGGATTTTTTGAAGTTTGAAGTTGTAGCTTTCATGGAATTTGGTTCGATTAGCTGGAAAGTCAATATTTTCACTGTGCTGTGTCTGAGCTGCATTAATTCCAGCCCAGGCAGCAGCAATAACAGCACTGCAGTGCCCATAGCTCTCTGCCTGCCATGGCTGGTGTTTAGGTAGACTGGGATGAGCTTGGAGCATGTGGAAGAACCTTACAGAGACCATAATAAAGCAGAACAGGTCACGGTGAAAATTGGCAAAGGCAGGTAACGAAAAGGCCTATAGCAATATTTGGGAATCTGCAAGATGAGGCGTTGAGGCTGCCTTTCTTGATAAGTCATCTCTTCCAGTACATCCAAACAAGATGGATTGCTTTTTACCACAACTCCTATTAACTTGTCTTAAAAGGATAAGGCACCTTCAGCAGAGTGAATCAGAACCTCATGGGACCAGACCTTTATTCTTTTGAGCTGATGCAAATAGGAAATTGATAGGTGAGCAAAGTTATCCTTGTCTTTACAGGTGAGGGAGCTAAGCCATAGGGGAATTGTATGCACTCAGCAGAGGCACAAACACCATCTCTATCTTTCTGTCACTTCATGCCATGATAGCCATCGCTTGCTTTGGAGAGCCCACCTCTCCCGTTCATGTCTGTAATACCTGTCCTGTCCCAAGTAAACTGTCCCAGTCCTGTTCCAAAGGAACCAAGCCCCTTCCATGCTAATTTGATATGGCTGAACAGGCTGATGGAGAGCTCATAAGCTCTCCACCGTTAGTGTAGGCAGAGCTTCCTGCGCTCTGAGGGTATGTATCTGAGCATCTTTGAGTCATGCATTACAGTGAACGTGCCTGCACCTGTCAGGGTCTGGATATTTCAGTGTCATCCCAGGGGTTAAGTGCCTGCAGTGGAAAGTCACGTTCTAGGGTATTCCCTTAAAATCCACATGTCACGGTGTATTTCTGCCAACCAGGTACCCAAAGAAACCCAGCTGTTTGCAGCAGGAAATGTTTGTGCTAACCTGTGCTCCCTGGGCAGAGACAGCTCGCCGGGGGCTGAGAAGGATGTCTGCTGTATGTGGATGGGATCAGCACTTGTGCGGCACAGGGGCGCTCTGTGATGCTCAAACATACTGTGCCCAGGGCTGCATCCTGGAAGGCAGCCTTTGCTCTGCTTATGAGGTTATGGGGACATGAGGGTCAAGGCCTTGAGTTGGATTTCTCCTGGATCTCTGCATCAGGAGCTGTGAGGCAGGGGACCAGCCTGGTGTGGTTGTGGTAACAGGATTGTGGAGCACTCGGGGATGCAGAGTGTATTTCAGCGAGAGCTTCCTGCATGCTGCAAGGCTGTCATATTGCTGCGGTCTAGCTGAGAGATGATGAAAGGCATGAATAACTGTGTCTGTGGCACTGTTCTCAGGCTGGGATGAGCTGAGATCCTGGCATTAATAGTGTGGATCACAGGTGCTCTGACATGGTAGCTTAAAGGCAGCAAGGGAGGCAAGGAAGCGTAAGCTAGGAACTGAACTGACTGTCCCAGTAGCACCACTAACCCCTGGCTTCCAGTGCTCAAAGTGCAATTTCTGTGGTGAATTTACACAGCCTGTAACTTCCGTTCTGTTCCCAGTGCCATCCCTTAGCTGTGAGCTGATCTTGCCTAAGTTCTAGGACACCCGTGCGGCACTGGCATTCGTGTGAATGACAGAAGCCACGACAATCCCATTTTAAACTTCACAGGCTTTTCGGCAGTGTTAATTGTGCAGTCACGATGCCCAAGCTCTTCTGAAGGAGGAAATGCAATGGCAGGCTGCGGAGCCTCACCTGGCTGCTCCAAGGATGTCGGATGCTGTGAGGCTCTTGGTTTGGAGGAGTGTGTACAGATGTACATGCATGGCCCATCCTTCAGGAGAGAAACTGCAGTAAGTACCGGTGAGAGAGGCAGCAGATCCTCATCGATTTACGCTGATGGTAGAGGTGCTAATGCCTTGCTTTTATGGCTTGATCTTGCTGCTCTCTTTTGTGGTGGCTAATAAATACAAGACAGTTTGTCTTCTGCTTTGGTTCTTTTTGTGACCTTTCTTTAGATTTGGTCAAGTTCCTGATGCATAGATTGTCTTGCCCTTCACCATGAGGAGACCTGCCCTGGCATGACCCTGGGTCTCACTATAATTTCTGCTGCAATGCTTTATTTCAGGCTTTATTCTGGAGGGATAAGACTGCATTCAGTCATGCTGCCCAGAGTGCTAAAAGCCTGTGGTCTGGGTGATGCTCTGGGTAATCTGCCTTGTCAATACCCATCGCTCACCTCCACAGCAGTGAAGAGGGCTTTGCCAGATGACTGGGTGCTTATGAACCTGGACTGTGATGCTGACTTTCCTTCCCTGGCCCTGCTCTCTTGCTTTCCTTTCAAGCATTAGCTTCCCATTCTGAGTTCTCAGATCTTGTGGCAAAAAATGTACTGCATTCACCCCCAGGAGAGGATGGTACAAGGATTCCTTCATTACACACGAGAGAAGGGTCTTCCTGCAGAGGCAGTTGTGGGGGGCACTGCCATCTAGTCTTCTGCCTTAGCTGTTGGATTATGTTCCCATTAGTCACCTCTGTAGGAGCCAAATCAATCCATTGCTACTTCACAGTCTTCCCTGCAATTGGCTGCCAAAAGTCACTCTTTTAAGGAAAAGAAATGTCACTTATTTGGAAACTCTACTTTTTTTTTATTCTGGCAGTGAATGAACTTACCTGGAACATCAGAGTTCCCGGGGCTGCAAGGTCTGGTTCCCTACCAGCTCACGCTGAGATAAACAAAAGGCATGGTCAGAGCGTAAAGCCCAAAGATCATTTGGAGAATGGCTTGCAAGTGTCTCTTCCCTGCGGGCTAGAAATGTAGCTCATTGTGGGGGCCTGGCCATGGCTTTCCCTAAAAAGTGCCGTGTCTGGATATGCTGGCTTGTTGTTTTTGCAGGGCATTTGTGCCTGGTTTGCTTCCAGTGGCAAACTCAACTGGAGATGGGAAGTCCTTGTCTTGCAGGGACCGCACATGGAAATAGTGTGAGAGGTAGCAGGGAAAGAGGAATATCACTTGACAGCAGAATCGGGTGCAGCTGGTTATTGGGAGAGCTTGGGAAGGCAGATGGGACAACTTTATGAAACATGTATGGTGTGCACAGCAGCCAGATGTAGTACGTGCTTGGCTGTCGTCATCAGCGTGATGTGCTGCTGGCCCAGGAACACCCTCCCTGCTGAACGCGGTTCTCAGAAGAGACAGTGACTGTGCCAGTTGCAATGAGATGACAGTGACGCAGTAGATAAAGAGCAGCCTGGGAGTGGGAATTCATGTTTTCTGATCCCATTCAGGGCCCTTTGAGCTTGGTGTCGATTCTGTTTGCAAGCTGCTTGGGAAGGGATGCCCTGGGTACATGCCTGCCTAACACAACATGCTGCTAGTCTGGCTTGGACCCTAGACACTGCTGTCCAGGGTCAAGAACAAGAGGCCTCAGACCCCCTGCAGCATCAGTTGCCCTTGATATGCAAGAGTAGTGAAGCAATAGTCCCTGAAAATTTGTTCTTTGTATTTGGACACTTGTCCTCGGACAGCTACTTATTCCTGCCTGAGAGAAAAACCTGGCCCTCGTATCTGCCTGAAAAAAGAAATGACTTCTTGAAGAGATCAAGATGATCTAATCCTGTCTTCTAAAAGAACTTGCAGTTCTTCCCACCTTCACACTACCTGCCAATTTAATGTTTCCTTTTTGCTCCATCATCCAGGTCAATAGCAAAAGCCCTGAAGAGAGCTGGCATGCGACACTCCTACAAAATCCTGTTTGTCAATGTGTTTTTCCTTTCTAGCAGAGGAGACCACTGGCATCTGCCCTCTGCATATGGCTAGCTGAGCAGTTTTATACCTGCCCTGTCATTGTTTCACTTCAGACCATATTCCCCTGGCTTATGGGAGTGGCAGGCGAGACAGTGTCCAAAACCTTCCTAAAGCTGAGATGTTTGACAGGTGGTGCTCTCTGCCGAGAGCCTGTTACGCTTTTACAGGAGGAAGATAGATCGGTTTGATGTGATTTGCTCTTGACAAATCTGTATTGGCTGCAACTCATCTCCTTGTTATCTCATTGATTTTTGAAGAGCTTGGAACTGGGTCCTCGGGGAACAGGGCAGTGTGTGCGAAGGTGCAAGAGCTTCCTGTCTGCAGTACCTGCATTGTGGTGTTGGCCACTGACACTGAAGTGTCTCTCTCCGGGTCCCCGAATTGCTTGTTGCCCCTTAGCACTGAAGCGGCGATGGGGTGGTTGTCCATGTGCCCTCAGTGGTGTTTTGTCATGTCCTGGGGGCTAGATGGCACAGTGGCCATGGGTGAGGCGCTGCTGTGGGCTTCAGGGGACATACTTTGCCCTCCTCCTTATGGAATCTTTTATCCTGTGATACAGTGGCCTGGGGTTCGGTCCCTCTTGCCCACAACATGCCGGGTTGTCTTCTTGCAGGCACTGACAGTGCCCCACATCTTCCCACTGTACAGCAGTCCTTGGGGTGCTGACCAGCTGCACTGAGTGGAGGGTGAGGGTTTTTTTTTTGTGCTTCTGTACCACCAATTCTTTTCTCCTGTGTTAAAAAGGATGATGCTTCTTTTTCCCCTTTCTCATTAAGAGGCTTGGCTAGGGAAAGGCAGGATGACATGCAATTTCCCTAGTCCCTCTCCTCTGAGCTCCCATCAAAGACGTGAGTCACTTTCTGGCTCTGTAATGACAATGCCAGCAAAAATGGCCTTGTGGAGTCAGCACCAGCTCCTGCCCACTTGGAGGAAGGTTTGGCTAAGATAGGTTATTTACTTACTCTTCCATGGCTGCTATGGAAGTGCTGGTGTTCAGCATCTTCACTGATGGGTGTTGGGATCGGCACCTGGCTGATGGTACAACAGGCAGACCCCAAAGCTGGGGCAGAGGGAGCTTGTTGCATACCTCCCTCACATGTACTGTGTGTCTGAGGCCAGGCTGGTTTGAGGCTTGAGCCTGTTCCCTCCTGCCTTAGAGGAAATGAGTTGGAGGGAGGTTACCAGCATCCTGAGGACATAGCATGCTGTGGGTGCAAGCTGAGCTGCTCTGACTCACTGGTAGACACAAATACTTTGTCGCAAGCTCCTTGGTGACTGTTTCTCTTTTAGTGCTCCCTGAGCTTATGGAGGATGATGAAAGCTTGTTCTCTGATTTTGGGGGTTACGAGTACCTGAGGAAGTACTGATGGCTGAGTTGAGACCACTTTTGCGCTGTCAGTAATTGAGCCTGAAATTGTAGGGCTGCCAACATGTTGGTGCTAGCATGGAGCTGCTTCAGTGAGAACGCTGTGTGGATGGAAACCTTGGTCCTTCTTGTGAGGTGAAGCAGGGGATCATACAGCAAACCATGCTCAGGTCTCCTGGCTGCTAGTCCTGTTCTCGTCCTGCTAGAGAATATTCTGCCATGCCCACAGTAGACTGCTGCTCCCTAGGCAGATGTCTGGGTGCTCATATTTGGGCCTGCAAGAAGCAGAAGCTATTCTTGGGCTTTTAAAATCCAGAAATAACTGGTACTGTGAAAAGCCTGCTTCAAATTCCAATCGACCTACCAGAAGAAAACTGCTGAGTTTTTGCCCTTTCCCGTATGGAAGCAGTGAGCATGTTTTTGGCTTACGAATGTTAAAGAAGTCAGTGCTGCTGTGCTCCCATGTTGTCTTCCTTGCAGAGCTTTTGTCTCACCTTTGTCTTGTGTAAGGGATGTAGCTGAATCCTGATTTCCTGCTAATGGGACTCTTGTGCCACTCGCCCTTGCCCTCCTCCTCCTCCTCTCACTTTGATCATGCTGTCTTTAAATATCCACTTCCAAAGTGTCTGAGTAGCATCTGGAGTGGATGGAGGAGAATATATTTGAACCCAAAGTTAAACACAGGCTTTTCTCAGCAGTCTCTTTGCTTATTTACAACATGTCTGTCAAAATTCTTGCATGGTGCTGAGTGAGATTGCCATGGAGGGGATCTGCTGAAGGCTTGAGGGTCTGAACCTGATGCTTGGTGCTGGCTCAGGACTACGGTGGGGAGAGGTTGGAGGGAATGGGGATGCTTGCAGATGACAGCCGATGAGTGGTGCCTGGTGGTGGCTGTGCCATATTCGTCATCTGGCTGTGCTTTACCAAGCTGGACTTCTCCAGGTCACAAAGCAGCACAGAGATGCACAAAGCCAGCTTTGTCATAAGGGGTTTGATTGCAGGAGTGGCACCTCAGAGAAGAAGCCCTTTTTTGAGAGCTGGAAGTGATTGGATAGAGGGGCATGGGAACAGCAGGACAGAGAAGGTCATTCCCTCTGTTCTTTAAAGTGTCAGAAATCAGTATCAGCCCCAGCTGAATCTGCGGCAAAACATCTGGGCTGACCTTACCTTGTTTATGCTCTTTCCTACCCATATCTCTGATAAGAAGCAAATCATGCTCTTGAGTTGGGTGGAATTTCAAGGTAGTGACTGGGCTCTCCATAGTCTCCGTGTAAGTAGCGCTGGTGGTTCAGATTCCCCCAGAGATGGCTGAGGTGTCCCAGTAGAATTGCTCTGCAATGGTGCTCAAAAGAAATGTCAGCAGCTTCAGGGTCACTGAAGCTTCCTGCTGTCCACTGTGGGGCAAAAGAAGCCTTTGTGGATGCTCAGCTCCTGGGCTTGCTCTCCTGACACGCTCCTGGTTTTCCTCTCCTCCTTAGCCACCGGAGGGCAGGCAGAAATCTTGTAATTACCCGCCACCAGGGAGGGAAAGCACTAGAATAATTAAAAAGCAATTAATGTTTGCACTGCTAGATCTGTGGTGGCATTGCTCTTTCCAGTTGCATTCTCTGCCGCTGGCCCCCTCACCACCTGCTTCACTTTGTGGATTTTCCTTTATCAGTTGCTTTTCATTTTCGCTTGAGCTGGCCGCGAGAGCTGAAGTAGAAGTTCAGATTAAGTTGCAGCTGGGATCTGCTTTGCTGGGGGGATTACAGAGTTGGCTGTGATGTGTGAGCTGTCAGGTGGGGCAGAAGGAGCAAAGCCTTTTAGGAAGCTGCGATCAGACAGAAGCCTCTACTTTCCAGGGCTGAAAATGCTGCTGTGGGGCCAGATGCTCCTAGGTTCTGGTCTGCACTGGTGTAACACAAACCAATTCCATTATGGAACTTCTTGATCCAACCTAAACAAGACAGCGGTGTAGTAGGGAGAAAAACTGGAGCTTTGAGATATATCTCAGCTTTTTAAATTGTTTGGGTGAGCTCAGTTTCTGTAATTGCTCCTTCCAGGAAGCTCCCTGGCTGTGCCTGTTGTATGTGTTGAGGAGATGCATCGCCTGAGGATTAAAATGCAACTGCTGTGAGTTGGGAGGCAAAACAGGCCAGGGCCAGCAGCTGCCGTGGAGGTGGGAGTAGGGCACTAGCAAATGTACGTGCAGTGGGACTGGTCTGAATGCTCTCTGTACCGAGTTAAAATAACTGACGCTGAGTAGTTGTTTCTTTCAAAATGTTAAAAATATCCCAGATTCTCCATGAATCCAAGAGATGCAACTGCAGTTGCCTAGCACGAGTGTAGATGTCTGTCCTCCCTCGGAGCCCTGGTGGGAGCTGTAATATTCACTGAGTTGATATTTTGAGGACCCTTACAGAGTAAATTGCCTTAATCTTTAGTTTGGCAGCTGGGATGTAAACCAGTGGTTCAGGGTGACCTGCTTCTTCCAGTGACTGTAAGCTGATCTCTCATTCATTGCTCTCATGTGAGGCAGAAGGTCCAGCCTGTGAAGCTGTCTGTATGTGACAGAGATGAAATATTTTGATCAGATTTCCCAAAGAGTTGTCCAGAGGCAAGAGCCTCCCCCATCCCAGGGTGGAAGGACCCTGCTGTCGGGGCATCCTATTTCACCCGTCTCTAGAGCTTGTTGGACTGCAGTATCACCCCGCCATCACACCACAGCACTGGGGTTATGTTAGTGCTGCTGTGCCACAAAGGCGCATGAGAGCACAGTGATGCTGTGCGTTCATTCCGCCCTTTGTGCGTATCTCTTCACTGCAGCCTGTTGCTGGCATCCTCTCTCTCCAAGCCCTGGCTGATGGAAGACCAGTTTCCATCCTGCCACCTCCAGGCCTTTCTTTACCCTCCTGCTCTCGCTTCCCCAAGTTACTCCAGGAGAAATTCAACAAAGAAGTCTGCTATTGCTGGAAGTGCTGCCGTTTTCAGAGCTGTAATCTCCCCACTCCACCTCTCCTGGTCTCCCTGTGTCACAGGCACATCCTTGCTTGCTGTGCGCTTTGCACTCCAAGACACGCGCGGTAGAAATGCTGCACAGCTTAGCAGGGGCCAAGGTGATCTCTAAAAGCATCTGTGTGCTGTTGAGATAGTGCTTATCTGTTGGGAGGGGAGGGAAGGAGTGAGCAGGCCTGACCTCCAGAGCACAAATGAGACTAAAACCTCATGCCTCAATCTCCCAGCTGATCTATCAGATCTCCTCCTCCACCTACAAAAACATGAAAAAAATCAGTAAACACAGTAGCAAGGTTCTAGAAGATATTTGACTGAAAGAATATTGCACTAACGGAGAGCAGTAAGAAGGTGGCGTGATACTTGCAGCCACAAAGTATGCTATAAATTGGGTCCTGTGTGATGCTGAGCCACTGTCGCAACATATGGCAGCCAGTGTGGGTTGTGAAGTCTGAGCCCCTCGGCGGGTGCCTACTGCCACCCAAAATGGCTCAAAGCCATCTGCTGTGACTACCCCTCCTCCCACCTCCTGCTGTAGTCATGGCCTGAGCGCGTATTTCCTGCTCGTAGCCTTCGCAGAGCAGCTGCATCCTTCTCTTAGAAGAACTTGGAAAGCTGTAAACCCAAATATTTCATGTAAACCTTCATGTCAACAGCATGTTAACGTGTTGGAGATGTTACGGGTGCTTCTGGCCCTCCTCAGCTCTTTCTTCCCTACTGAAAGGGGTCAGAGATGCTGCAAGAGCAGCAGTCGTAAGAGTTCATGTCCAGGCTGAAATTCCTAAAACAAGGGACAATGAATGCTTGTTTAAAATTCCCTTCCATCTAATCTCCACAGATGCTAGGGAGATAACATTTTTTGCAGGGTTACTCAGCAACCAAAAAATATTTGGGTCAAGTTGAGCTGTTTACATTCGTCTTGGTTTATCCATCTTGTAGGGAATGAAACAAGTTTCTTGTTAAGATTTTTCCTCTTCATTTTATTTTTATCTCCGTGCTTTGTATAAAAAGTCTTCCATGTGAATCATGGATATTATGATTCCAGTCATGATAAAGGCCTTGTGACATCTCTTTGCTGTGGTGGTACATGAGGGATGAGTAAGCTGGGTTCAGTGCAGTAAGACTCAGCCTAGGGTCTGTCTCCTGCACTTCCTTGGCCTTCTGGTTTTGAAAGGAGTGGCCCCAATTTGTGGACTGGTGATGGTAATAGGAGTAAATTTAAACTCTTGTCTTCTAATGAGATGCTCAGTGGCCCAGGGTTTCACATGTGATTCTCCAGTCCGTGTGTGAAAATGCTCTCAAGGGAGCAGACCTGTTCTTTACGCTCGTATTATGTTTTCATGAACTCATAACTTTCTGATTCTAAGTGAAGGTGCGAATAACAAAATGTCTTTCAAAAGTCAGTTTCTGCTTTTTGTATGATCACGAAGTCCTGATAAAGAGATTTACTAAAAGGTTGGTTGTACTGGCCTTGGTCTTGTAGAAAGCTTAGTGTTGTCTATGGGGATTCATCTGCTCTAAAAAAAGCACTAATTGATTGAAGATTGTCCAATGGCTTTAGAGGAAAGTCCCATGCCTGTCCCAATACGTTGGCCTCTCCGATTTGTAATCTGTGTCCTAGGGCTCTGTTGGTCTTGTTGAATTAAAATGGTGGACGCTGGAAAGCTAGAAATGATGAGCCGTTGTGAAAGGAGACTGTCTTGTGTGGTAGCTCTCTGCTCACCAGCCGAGGGGAAGCCATCTCCCTTTGGGCCTCCTTGGAAGTGCTCCTGCTTGAAACGGATGCAGAAAAAGCCCTGAAGGAGCGGACTGGAGACAGATGATGTTGCACCAGCTCCAAGGGAGCGCCAGGCCTGGCTGAATAACCTGAAAGCCTTATCTGTCATTCAATTCAAGGATGTGATCCTACTACTCAAGGGCCTGTCCCATGCACAGAGCTCCTGGTGTTGGCACAGGGCTCTGGGCACGGTGTGGATGGCTGCTTCCAGGGATGCCTGGGGCTGCTGTGGGAGACAAGAAGTGTGTCATGAGCACAGGAAGGAAAAGTAGGACAGCAGTGGGGAGCAGGTCTCTGTGGGCATTAGCGTGCTTGTGTGTGTCTGGCAAACTTGGGGAGCGGGAAGAAAAAAGATGATGTCCTTCTTGATGTGTGCTGTGGGGGGAAGAAAGGGTCTTCAGGGACAGCAGGCCAGATCCTTCTCCAGAGCAGATTCTCCTTCTTTGTAGCTCCACTGATTTAGTTGGCACTTCACTGATTAACACCAGTTGAGAATCTGGGCTGGAGTGCTTTGTATGCTTGTAAATAATTGAAGACCATGTGAATACAATGATGTAAGGGAGGATGGGAATAAAGCAGAGACTGAAAAATTTTAGGTTTTTGCAATGAGGCTTTTATGTGAAAACACACTGGCATCTTGGCTGCAAGGCGCTACGGTCGAGTGTGAAGTTTTTTCATTGTAATTATAAGGACTAGAGCTGGAGAGCTCTTGAAACTGCGAAAAATGGCAAGCACGTGTCAGATGGGGAGGGGGAGGCTGCTGCCAGCTGTTTCCCCCTCCCCGCTGCCTGACTGGGTTTGATAAATATGCATTATTTTTTAATACTAAAAGTGAGTCCTAGTTCTGGCAAGGTGCTAAGTTGACAAACCTGGAGATTAAAGCCCTTGTTATCCCGGGTGAAGCAGCGACAGCACAAGCTTCCCCCGCTCCCAGAGGGATCCAGTTAGTGCTCCACCGCTTTGGTGAAGGCCAAGAGATGCCACGTGTGGCAATGGCGGTTTGCGGTGTGGACTGGAGGCTCCTATTAAGCACTGGCTGCCAAATCCCTGCCTATGAGATGGCTTTTGACGGCACGGGTTGGTGGGAGCAGATCCCCGTTTTCCCCTGCATAATGTGCATGTGACAGCTCCAGCCCCTGCTCGCAGGGAGATGTGAGGTCAGGAGATAATTTGATGTATTTAATCCTGTCTGCATGTGTGATATGGGGTCAAGGAACGAGCCAAGGCGGTGGCCCGTGAGCTGGTGGCTGCCCTCAGCCGCGAGGCAGGCACCCCGGGGAGCCCAGATGGAGGGCTGCTGAGAGATGGATGCGAGCTTCAAAGCCTGGAGCCTTCCCAGGAGCTCCTCTGGGAGAGGATGGAGCTGTGAGGCCTGGACGTGGGCCTGCAGATCACGTATGAGAGTCCTAGAGCTCCGTGTTACACAGGAGCCGCTCGCCCGGCAGAGAGGGGCTGTGTCTGTGGTGTATCTCCTCACAAACCAGTAAAATGCAAATACTTAGGGGGAATTATTATTCTTTCTAAAGATTAACGCCCGAGTTCCTGAAAGATTCAGGTTTGGTTGTTCTTTATGCCCATCACAGAGTGGAAATTAATGTCCCTAATTTCTCATCCAGCTCCTGAGACCCTGAGCCTCGACGGAGGCAGCTGTGCAGCAGCAGGAGCCGCCGCCGCTCGTTGCGATGGCGAAGGCAGGAGCTGGCGCTGCGCGCTTGCGGGAGCAGCTGCCATTTTGTGTCTCACTCCAGTTAGGCTGTGTGGTGAATTGCTGTGCTTAGCCTCTTGGGGAGGCTTTATGTTCTTTCCTTTGAAAAGAAAAGTCAGTTAGAAACAAATTACCGTTTTGTGCTGGGTGTGGGGCAAGGTAATAGTGGCTGCAGGTGCCCTCCATTTCTTGGACCTTGGGCACAGCTTAACACCGTAAGCCACTTTTATCCAGGGCTCGGACTTCTCCCTGTAGTATTTATCAGTTAGCTATTCACGACATTGCAGATCCCTTTGTGTGTGGCCAGGTCTCTGCTTTGCCGCTCTCCTGGTCGAGCCTGCACGGACTGGGCTTGGCCCTGCTGTCTGCCCTCAGCCCTTGCCCAGGAGGGGCTCAGGGGGGAATGGAGTAGCAGGGAGTGTTGAAAGTCAAGATTAAGATGTGTTGTGGGGCACAGGCAGCCTGAGATCATGCGGATGGATGCCCTTAAGACAGTGCCACAGCGGGAGGTGGCAGCAGCAGGAGGGATGGTGCTCTGAGGGCAAGCTGGAGAGCTCTCTGAAGCCCCAGTGCTGTTGGGGGTGAGGTGGTTTGCCTCTCTTTTGAGGTGAGATGACATTTTGCCACTGCTCTCAACAACAACAGAGCAGATATGGAGACTGCTATGTAAAACAGCAGTCCTGTCCCAGCCAGGTGAGTGGCAGGGATGCAGGATTTGGGAGGCTGCTGTCTCCTCCTAGCTCAGCAGAGGTGGTTTGATCTGGAGCTCGTCTGAACATGCGCTGCAGGAGAAAACTAGAACCTGTGGGGAAATGTCAAACAGCAATTGTTAGAGAACACGATGCTGGAAAAACTTTCAACCCTCACCCCACAAACTCATTCCAAAACATATATTGAAGGTTACCCAGACAACCTGAATACCTCCAGCAGTGTGACCTTGAGAACCGCCTAGAGAGCCAGAAACTTGCAGTCAGTCTCAGCTGCTGGCCACACAGAACAATGTGCTTTATTCCTCACCTTGATTTCACTCCACTGTGGTTGTCGTCACCTGAGACTCAGCTTGGCATCAGATTTGGCTCAGAGCCTCATTGCCCCTTTGCGGGTGGATTCTGGTGAGGCATCTATGCAGCATTAAAGTATTTATTTGGTAAACATCCACCAGAGAAACTAAATTTCAAAACAAGTGCAGCCCTGTAGTGGCATTCCTGAAAAGACATCTGAAGCAAATGTTGAGCTCCCTCAAAAGTATTTTTTTTTTTTATTTTTTATTGCAGTGGGCCAAAGAGTGCAAAGTTCCCGTTGCGGGAGTGAATGCTTTCCTTTGGAAGGCAACAGCTCATCCCTGGGCCAGAAGGTTGCAATCTAATTTAAATAGATGAAAATGGCATTGGGTAACTAAATCATCCCCATGACATTCCTCAAACTAGCAAACACCTGACTTCTTTCTAGGGACTGGAGCAAAACAGGGGCATTTCTACGCCTGAAATGTTAACGTTAGAACATTGCCTTGGCAGGGAGGGAAAACCATAGAAAAGTGCCGTGGGTGGCTGGAAGGGTCGGGGTCTGTCTCCCCGTGCTCCTGCCCATCTCTGAGGCTGTGGGAGCCTGTTTTCAGGGGCTGGCTTGCTGCTGAGAGGTGGTGAAAAGGGCTGGGAGCTGTGGTAGGAAAGCAAAGCTGCTACCGAAATAGGCCCAAAATGCTCAAGTGGTGACTTTTTCATGCCTATGTGTTTCAGGGGCACTTGCAAGAGCACTATTAAAAAAAAAAGCAAGTGAGATTTCTAATCTATTATTCATTCAGGAAAAATCATTTCAGAGTAAAATAAAATATTTTCCTTCTCCACCTCATTCTTAATATACTCTCTTCTCTCTTTCTCTCTTCCCCTGCCTTCCCTCCACCCTGCGGGGCTCCAGGGAACAGTATGTAAGAAATTATTTTGTAAAATCCAATAAAAATTTTAATCAGGTCAACATCATTACAGAAAGGAAAGTGATGGAGTTTTCCTGATGCGTTAAAAAAAAAGTGAAGAAAAAAAGCGCTGTAAACATGCAGTTGTAAAAAGAGGTACACAGAGCTGTGTGCCTGGGCACCATGCAGTGCCGCCTCCTCCTCATCCCATCTCCATGGAGCACAGTCTCACTTTCAGCCACGCAGATGCCAAAAACGTGGCTCTTCGCTGACACAGCCAGAAGCGTGCATGCATACCCTTGCACATATGCCAAATACGCTCTGAAATAAGGAGATGTAGGCAAAAGTCTTTGGCTAGCACCCTTTAGGAGAACACCCGCCTCTGCCTGTAGATCTTTGCAGAGCCTCGAGCACGTATGTCCAGATATTGCCCTTAAATGGGGGTTAGTAAAGCAGAGGGACCAACTAGTTATGTGGCTGACTCCCCTTCTTAATCCTTGTCTCTCCAGTTACCACGGAGGGGAATAAAAAGCCCTGGCAACACACGGTCATGCTCTGAGGATTTGCATAGTATATTAAGGCTTGCTAAGATCTCATTCCTATCCTGACATTTACAGAAACTGCAGCTAGTGAGGCTCCTCTCCATCTTCCCTCTTTTTAGATTAAATGTGAACTTCTAAATCTGCCAGGAGGAGCAAAGGGAGGGCTGGGGAATGTAACTGTCTCACGCCAACCTCGGTTCATTACCACTATCAGAAATGTGGATCTAGGCCAAACGATAGGAGTGATGGATGTCCATGCAGGTCAAAACCCCTATGGGAGAGGAGCAGACGTGCTGAGCCCTAAAAGTAATATACTGTTGACTACAGGGATTTGCAAAAGTCTCCAGGAATGAGGCAGTCAATGCTTGGAATAATGTATTGTCGCCATCGTGTTCCTTGGGAGAATGCAAGACAGACTGATTACCTATCACAACCCTCTCCACTGAGGTCGAGGTGGCAATTGTGATTGACAATGCCAGCTCTGGAGGTGAGTACCATACTCTGAGAGCCCACCCATGCAGTGGGAAATATAACTCCTGAGAGCAACAGCTACTGGTAGAGATGCCCATCTCTGCACTCTTAGGACTTCTCCTGTGAAGTCTGCTGCCTCCCTTGGGGAAGCAGGGACCAATGGAGCAAACACAGATCTTGTGCTGTTCTGATTCTGCTGGGAATGGTGGACTGGGGATGTTTTTGTTGCAGTTCAGAGAAACTGGGGTGGGGGCTTTACCTTTTGGGGATGAGGGTGCCTTTTGTTTTCAAGCTGGAGACAGTTGAGGTTGAGTGGCGGTTGAGCTTACTGAGAGGGTGGCATCAGTAGGAGCAGAGCAGGGGTTGCCAGGGCCATGAGCTGCTCTACAAAAGATGGCTGAATCCTACTCTAGAGCAGGAGGCCTCTGCAGACTGTATCCCCAGCCATGGTCAATCACTGGATTTTTTGTAGCGACAACACTGACTTGCATCAGGGTCAGAGAGTCTTGCAATTCATCACCTCAACTGTCCCCTCTGTGGTGGTGCCTCTCTGCACGGTGGTGTCCCATGTGGCTTGTGGGAATGTGCAGCTAGGCCCGTGAGCTGAATCCTCCACTCTCTGCTGGCAGATGGGCTAAAATAGGAGTTGAAACATTCAGCGCTTCTGGGAAGAAAAATAAACTCCCAGGCAAGTGCCAACTGCAGCAACCATTTTGGCAGAGTACCGTCGTGCAGGGGGTGGGGGTCAATGGGAACATCCGTAAGTGGAAACAGCCCCAGCCCACCCAGCAGCATCCAGGCTGGTGCCTTTGCCTCCCAGAGCCGCGGGCTGTGCCGTCGGAGGCAGGCAGAAGGCACCCTGCCCACGGCACACGGGCTGGCGCCTCTCCTCCTCCCCATGATATTTCTTTGCCACCCTCTGAGTATACATGTACGCACATCCTACAGCTCTGACGTTATTCTCCTTTGGTTGATGTGAAGGACTCAAAAAATGTCCATTTTAGGTTTTTTTATATTTTTGGAGCCAGACTGAAAAATCTTTTCATGGTCAGTGACAAGCAGCTTATGGGAAACAGATGAACAATACTCCCAGGAATTCCTCTTATTGCTGCCTGTGTTTAAAATCTAAAGTTAGAAAGGGAAGGGGGGAAAAAAAAAAAATAAAGTTCTGTAGGCTGAATTCCAGTTGAGTGCAATGAGATAGTCTCTGCAGCTCTCCCTGTATGGATACAGAGCTCAGATGGTAGAAGTGGGCATGGAAAGCTTGGCTGGCTACAGATCTGATTTGGAGTGAGGCTCTGCACCCCTGCTAGGGAGTTGCTGATCCTCTGGAAGGATTCAGCCTTTCCTGGAGCCCAGAAAGAAAGGACAAGAGCACCCAGCCTGCCATGGGAGGCTCTGCGTGGTGCATTCCAGCCAGGTGTGGTGGCTCTTTGCAGAGGAGACCATGTTCCTCTGGCCTCTCCCACTTAAGTGGGAGAAGTGATTTGCTTCCAGGCAGCCTGATGGCGATGGAGGACTTGGTGACCACCCTCAGCCACCTGTGGTGTCTGCAGCGAGGTCGGTCTGCCTGGCTGTCACCTTTCCCAGTGTCACATGTAGGTGCTTGATGCCTGGACTTGCCCGGTCCTGGCTGCTGGATCTCTCCTCCAAGCCTTGCGCTGTTGCCTGCTGGGCTGTGCCGGGTTGTGTCCATGGGCAGAAGCCATGCCTGAGGCTGGGAAAGGAGAGCTGCAGCTCCCTGTAATAGATGGCAAGAGGGACTGATGGCCCAAGTGGTAAATAAATTTTGTGGGCTGGGTGATATAATAAAGCACTTGACCTTTGCCCTGGTGGTTTATTTTGTAATCAGTGCCCAGCAATTTATTTATGGGATAATCAATCTCTCCCTCTCTCCCTTCCTCTGGCCTTGGCGTTGCCTGCACCATGGTCCTTGCTTCTGAGTGATGACTCCAGGTTGCAAACAGCGCCCAGCGACGAGGCTGCCTACCCCTGTCCCCTTCTCTCCCCCGTACCCAGCTTGGGAGAGGACGTGCTATTTACAGCCTCATCTGTGCAATAAATGTTTATTAGGTGGCTCTCATCCCTCTTGCAGGGGCAGCCCTCTCCGCCTTGCCAATCTGCAGCGCTCTTGGCCTGACAATTGGCTTCCCACCACCTCGGTTTATAACTCCTGCAACAAATTGTCCTGAATTGAAAGGCCTTCATGCCTTTTGATGGATTTCCCTCTCATAAATTGAGGCTGTGAGCATCCTTGCTCTTCCCAGGGATGCTCTGCACTGGGAAGCTGCAGTTGGAGCAGCAAAGCCTGTGCAGGGGCAGAATTCATGCCCAGGAGACACACGCTTCTGCTGCGCATTTGTAGCATGGCTGTGAGTCTCCAGGGCTTCAGACAAAGGGCACAGCAAAGAGCCGCTCAGTAATGTGCGAGTAACTTCCTCCCTGGCTATAATGCACCGTTTTTCATCTTTGTGGCTGTTATTCTTCTTTCTCTTGCACTGGCTTGTGTCTTCTCTGCTCAGCACTATGCAGCCTGACAGCTGGGTGCAGCTGCGCTGTGGATGGGGGCTGAGGCAGCGGGGAAGGACTGTGGTGTGCCTTGGGATGGGGATAACGAGGATGCCCTGTAAATCTGTTCTTGCTGGGCCCTGGTTCCCCTTCGCTCCCTGCCCGAGAGGCTGATGAGATCCTCGCTGCTCAGATAGCTGCTGAGTGGCCAAGGCTGCCCGAGCAGTCGATAGAGACCTTGGAGAGATGTCATAAATACGGTATTGTAAGGAAAGAAAAGAACAATTGAGGGAGCTCAGTGTGCAGCTGGTCCCTGATGGGGAGCAGGTTCACCCAGTCACTGATAGGCTGAGGAAGGCATTTAAGTGCCAGTTCCAGCGATGGCATTTGTGATGGGGCAGCGAGAAAGGAGGAAAGGTCTGAATCTCACCAGGTTTTACTGAGGGAGAGGCAGCAGGGCTAAGGCCCTAAGTTCCTGAAGAGCTCTGGAAAATACTTCCCAATTTTAATAGCATTAAATTTGGGCCCAGATTTCTATCAGAGGCCCATCCTAGCAATGCACACCTACCAAGATCTGCACGTCTCCCACCCATCGTGAGGATGCGATATCATGTACCTTGCTATGGGCAACCGTGTGGCTCCAGGAGAGCTGCAGGCATTGATGGGGACCCGTGGGACAGGCTGAGGGGAGCTCTGAGCAGGAGGCTGCTGGGAAAACAGAGCCTCGGCCCCATGGCATGTAGGACACCGCTCCGTGTGTGAGGGATGCTGTAACCCTGAGGTGATGCTGTGTGGGATGTGGGGCTGGGCTGGATGCAATCATTCCTAGTGATGACATCTTTTCTTGGATGTTTTTTTAAACATCATCTTCCTTATGGAAAGTCTTTCCTTACATCTATTCTAAACTTGCCCTTCTGTTATTTAAGGCCATTCCGTCTTGTAATACATCATCCTTGGTCAGCCTTAAAGGTTGGCAAACCCTGAGAGAATAACGGAAGGAGTTATAATGTCTGAGGGGCTAAAGGTCTGATTTGGATGCAACTACATTTATTCGGTGGCAAATTACATCTTCAATCAAACCAACGTGAATCAGGCTCCCACTTCAGTCTATTTGTTTGAACTCTGTGAGTGCAAGGGGGTTCATTATTTTTTGTTCTTCCTTCCGTCTCACAAAGTTTATAAGCATATGCGCAGACTTGCGTGCACACGTCTGTCAAAACCCTCTTCCCCCAACGGTGTCGTGCTGTTGGGAATAGGTACGCGATGATCTCTGGGTGTGGGTAGAGCCTGTGTCCCTTGAGAAAGCAGTAGGAAAACAGCAGTTTCTGCCCAGGATGGCACGGTGTGAAGGAAGGGAAGGGTACCTCAGCTGCAATTAGAGCTCTCTGAATAATTCAAGTTTTCCAATGTGATGTCTGAAGTAGAACAGTTAAAAAACATCTCTGGGAGACTGACGGTGATCCCTTTCCCCTCACACACAACCTGAGGGAGAAACAAACCATGAAAATCCATTTCAGTTATTTGGGGTCATTTCATTTTGCTTCCTGTTTGTGCATGCCGGCTTGCTTCCGAAGTGAAAAGTACTGTGTTTCAGAAATGTTCAGGAAAAAAAAAAAAAGGTCTGAAATTTTCATTTTAGCTTCTTTTTCTGAAGTTTGTCTCTGAATTTGACCTATATGTCTCTGGGTTGATAAGAAACCTGGATTTTATTGGGGAGAAGGGAAAGATAAATCTATTGCTTTTATGAACAATTTCCCTTGCCTTAGTCCCATTCTGCCCTGGACATCTGCATGTCCGTCCCTGCCTGAGCCTGCTACGAAGCCCCCATAAGTCCTTCTCCTGCTCTTTGCGCCCTGCGAGAGGACTAGGGACTTGTCCAAGCCCTGAATTGTGCCACGGGCAGAGCCACCCATCGCACACGGCAGCCACGCTGACTCGGATCGCGCCCGCTCCCAGCGCCTGGGTAGCGACTCAGCCCAAACATGAAGGCAGCAATCTGATTTCCCCCGGGCGGAGGGAGGCTTCTTCCCTTGTCATCCTCCTTTGTTTCTGGAATAGCCATGACAGGGTTTGTGGAGATGAACTCGCTTGTGAGTTTGTGTGTTTGATCTGCTCCAACACGACGTGGCGGGGCAGCGGGGAGTTGGGTGGGTGCGCACTGTGTCCTGCAGTGCTCCCACACTGCCCCTCACACGCCAAGGCCCTGATCCTGCACCCACTCACACGTGGGCTTAATTCATTGCACTGCCAAATTCAATAAAACGTGACCAGTCGAGCTCAGAAGTTTGCAAGGTCTGGACTTACGGTGGTAAGCCCTTTGAGGCTGGAAGTGTCTTTATGTTGTATGGGTATTGCGTGGGGTTTTTGTCCTTGCTTGCAGCCTCCTGTTACCCCTGCCTACCAAGTCCAATCTGGATTCACTGCACAGAGCATTTTGAGCTGAACACAGCTCCAAGCACCTCTTGCAAATGGTAGGAAAAATTTCCATGCTGAGGATAATAATTGGTGAGTGCAAAGGAGGGACACAGTGGGAATTCCTCTCTCCTAGGAAGTTGTTCTGAGCCTGAATTTGAGTGCCGCAAAAAACCTTGGAGGATTTTAGTACATGAGTCTGGGTTTGTTGGGTTTTTTCACTCCTGAATTTGGGTCAAAAAGCTTTGCTTTTTTTTGTATGGATCCAAAATTGTGCATGATGTTATTTCAGAAACACTGCAACTGCTGTGTGTCCAGTGCTCCCCCAGCTGCTGGGAGGTGGCTGGGAATGGGACTGGCAGGCTTCCCCTGGGACGTGCTCACGTTTTTGAGACTGGTTCCTCAGGATTCGTGTTGTCTGGCAACGACGTGTCTCTCAAAAATGCGTTCAAGCAGTGCTAGGGAAGGCTGGAGGAGGGAGGCTCATAACCAGTACAACGCATGTGAGGCTGAGATGTTTGTCCTCTTCTTGAGCTGAAACCTGCTGGTATGGGGTAGTGGCGGGTTGGCCAAGCCTGGCTTTCATGGGTGAGCACAGACCTCTAGCTGCTGGACCCTGGCTCCTCCATCATCCCCACGTTACCTCCTGGCAGAAGCAGAGCTGAGGGTTCCCAGACCTTTCCCCTGCCTGCCAGCAAAGCTCACTGTGAACACCGGGTCCTGCACACAAGCAGCTCTGGACTGGCACGTGGCAGCAGAGGAAAGATCTCACAAGCATCAAACGGCCGCCCATGCTTTCAGAGGGGCATGTGGCCCCCAGGGTCAACTAGTTGCCCGGGTCCCTGGACCCATCCCTCTTTTCCAGGGACCTTGCTCCCTTTAGGCGAGGGGAGCTCATCTCTGAGGTCCTTGTCTCTGTCCTGAGCAGCCTAGAATTTGTTTCATTTGTATTTGTAGATTCTCTGCCCTGTAAATATTTGCTTGTAAAGCCGAAGATATGCACAGTGTTGTTTATGTGGAGGAAAGGGATATTTAAGGCTGCTCCACTTTGTTATTGCCCGTATTGTTTTCTGAAGGCCAGACACCTTTTTATAGGGCAGCTGCTGCCATTGTCAGGATTTCTGAACCAACTTTAGGGCTTTGCCTCCTGGTACCTCACCCGGTTGGCCTGTGGGAGGCTTGGCTGAGCTTGCAAGAAGGGTGCAGTGACTTTCTCCTCGTGCTGTGATTCCCTACCTGTCTCCCCTTTGATCATCCCTCCCCAGGCAGGTTTGCTTTTCTTCACTTCTACCTTAGCCCTCACCAGCTCTCCTCCATTCCCCTCTTTTTCCTCCCATAGCCTTTTGAATGTGCTGTTGATGACTGCTGGCCAGCTCTGGTTCCAGCACAGGGCTGGCCTTATGCCCTGCTTTCCCCGATGCTTATAAGCTCTCCCTGGCAACAGCTCTGCGCTGGCAGAATGTTTCCCTCATCCTACAGACCTGTCCTCCCTTGGCAGCCCAAATTGTCTCTCATGGTCTTCTGTTTACCTCTGTTTGTCTTGTCTGTCTGAAGATCGTCTGCATCATGCCAATAGACGATCGGATTCAGGAACGGCTCCCCAGAGCCCGTCCTCAGTTGCCATCACCTCCTGCACTGCCTGGACCTGCATCTTGGCATCCGTGTGCAAGCTGCATGCAGGTAACTGAAGGTTACCCCAAAGCAAGGGCCAGCTTGATGTTGCCTGCGGGCGAGATGGCTGCACTCGGCCTGCCTCATTCCCTCACGTCGGGTTGCTAAGGTATAGCTAAAACTCTCGTCCGGAATGTCGTAATCTCACGGCTCAATTCCTTCGACATCCTTTTCTCTGGCCTTGACAAATGCAATCTTCTCCCACTCCTGCCTGTTCAGAGCTCTGCTGCGAGCATCATTTTCCTCGCCTGTCATTTTGCTCGTGTCACCCATGCTTTACTTGCTTTTCCTGGTTCCTGCTGGCAAACAGCAGTTACCTGTCTCTGCTCTCCAGGCCTTTCACAGCTTTCTTTCCTGTTAACCTTGTAGTCCCTCTCCACACGTGGCTTCTTGCTGTCAGTCAGCCTCTGGTGACAGCCTCTGCCAGCTCTCGCCGTGTCTCCCAGCTCTCTGCTTTCTGCCCCAGTGCCTCTTGCTTGAAAAGCAGCTCCTAGGTGCACCCCTGCAAGAAATGTCTCCCTGACCTTCACCCTTTGCCAGCCTGTCCCAAATTGGTGACGATGGCTCGGGTGCAAGTGTGGGAACTGCCTGTCTGTCAGGCAGCGACCCTGTTTTCTTAATCTTCTGCTTAGGCTGAAGACCTTTGGGGCAGGGCCTTTTTTAGCAGTGGTTGCCTAAAGAAATGCAAGCTTGTGAGATCCTCCTGGGTCTGTGCATGTGTGAAGTGTGTCTGTCCTGCTGCCACGCTTTGTGGACGCAGTGGTGAATTCAAGCTGAATTTGGCAGGCTGCGTGGTGGGGGTGTTACGTTCCTCCAGGTTTAGTGAAAAGAGGTGTCTGGATACTGGAGAGGGACCATCTCTGGCACGCAGAGGCTTGATTTGTGCTGGGTTTGTACAGCTCGGTGCTGGTGGGGGGCAGGTTGAGGCCTTGCCCCCTCCTGCTTGATGCCCGCTCCATTGTGCCTGGAGTGAAGGGTGCAGGCAGCCGGCTCAGGGGAGCTTCCCCAGCCCTGAACCTTGCTGAGGGATGCCACAGGGCAGCATTTGCTATTGCAGACCGAGTCGGTCCCTAGACGCTGCCTGCTTGGGCTAATCTGGAGCACGGGCAGGGTCGCGGTGGTCCTGAGCAGCACATGGAGCTCCGCTGTGCACCGCAAGTGCAGGAGGGAGATAAACATGCATCAATGCCTTCATCTGCCCTCATGGATTTTTCCACCGTATTTTATAAGCGTTCATTTTTATTTATGTGAGGTTAAAGTCAGTCCAATTTGGAAATCAACTTGTCTAAGGAGATCCCCTCAGATCTTATTAGCTTCATGTAGTATTTCTATTCATTTGTGCTAATACCATTCACCAGGCTGGCTGCGGTGGCGGCTGCGGGAGGTGGTAACCCTTTCCTTGCCAGGCCACCGGGGCCGGGAGCCCGATGGCTGCGGGAGAGGCAGGATCTGGCCCTGCAGCGAAGGGCTGGGGCTCCCAGCTTTCCAGCTTCCAACAGTGGCGGGGGGGCAGTTTCTGACATCTCGCACGTGGTCCCCCCTTGCTGCACCTGGTGTCACCGGCAGCCCACCTATTGCTGCTGGCACGGAGAGCATCTGTATCTGCTGGTGCTGGAAATCCGGGGCTGGTGTGGACGGAGAACAGTTAAGAAGTGCTTGGGCTATCCTTGTAATTAGAGAAATTCCTGGAAGAAAGAAAAAAAAAATCCATTGAGGGCTTTTAAAGGAGAGAGAGAAGATGCCTGACTCAGGAAGTCCTTCAGATTGCCGGCAGCTGGAGGAGCATCCTGGGGAGGTATCGGTCCACGCTTGGCCGGCTTTTATGCTCATCCCCTGGCATTCGCTGCTGGCCCCTGCCAGAGAGGATGCTGGCAGGACCAGATCTTGGCTCTGGAGCTGGCAGGCTCCACTCGCCTTTTTATTTCGGTAACCCCCAAGGAGCTGGCTGCGGCCGTGGTTGCAGCACTAAGGTGGGGGTCAGATGTCAACCTCAAGCAGGAGAGACGGTGGCCACCGGCGTGGGATGCTTACCTCCCGTGCGCACCTCCCCATGCTGGTAGCACAGCATGCGCCTCCTGAAGCGTCACGGCTGCCCTGTCTCTCTCCCCTGCCTTTGATTATTTATTGAAACTGTTTGATACTGGGTGACTGTAATTAAAAGAAGAAAAATACACACAATAAAATGATTTCTAAAATGGCAACATGCTGGATGCAGTGAAGCAAGGAATGTATTAAATATTTATTGCCACTGGTCTGCTGGGGGGAAAAAATTAAAATTATTTAGCCGGAGAAAAACATTTTAATTATTTAATTTGAGGGGAAACCTCCCCCACAGCCCTCCTTAGCACTAAACCCCAGACAAATGGCAGCATAATGCAAGGTTTGATTAAAATCTGAATGGGATGAAGGCCTGGAGATGGGAACAAGGGATGGGAGCCACGTGGTTGCCATCTGAGCCTGAGGTGCCCCTGCTCCGCCACTGGCAGATCTGTGCATGTGATCCTGCATCTTGCTGGGGTAATTCTTCCTCTCGAGGGGTTGTTTGTGCTTGGCAGCAGTTAGCCAGGGATTTGCTCCACACGTGGGCTCAGGATGGGAGCTGCTTGTCCATCAATCACGGTGTAGGAAATTGCAGCAAATTACCGTGACCCACCATCTGCAGCTTGAACTCTCTGGACCCGCAGGGTTGCTCTGAAGAGCTGTGCCGGGGCGGGAGCTCTGGTGTGTCTGTCCCAGCAGCCCCACTCGACTGTGCAGGCTCTGCTAGGCTCACCTCACAGCAGGCACGGGGCTGTTTGAATGCTTGCGTCTCGTGGCATTTGTATCCTGAGGCTGGGAGGCTTTTCCTGAAAGCCTCTGCAGGAAAGGCATTGGGGCTGGTGTCGTCTTGGCATGTCCACTTGAGGCTGGAGCTAAGGATTCTCCAGCCACGTATCAAAGATTGAGAAGTGCGAAGTGTGGGGTCTGGCAGCGGCTGATGCTTTTCTGTGAGAGGACAAGCTGTGATTTTTTTTCCCTCATGTCTCCAGATTGACAGTGTCTCATTATTAGCCCCCTGGAAACAGGCACTTTGACTGAAAGAGCCATCCCAGCCTTCACCGCAACAATCAAAGCGGCTCAAGAATAAACATGGCTTGGCAAGAATAAACACAAATTGCAATGCTTGCTGTGAACAGCGATATCCAAGGGAGCAAACATCAAATGAAGGATTATCCCTGTTTGTGAGGAAGCACTTCTAGCAAGAGATTGGATGAGGACCATCTGCAGCCCAGAGCAAAGGGGCTACCAGGAGAACCTGCTCCTGCCATCAGGAGCTCTCCTGTTTGAAGCCAACACAGTCTCCTTTAGGCACTGTCTGGTTTTACTTCATATGCTTTTTTGGCTGCCGGAGCCCTGAGCTCTTTGCGGCTACCTGCACCTTGCAGATAGCGTAGGCAAGCCTAGAAAGCCCAGGGAAGGGAGTTGTGTGGGAGAGGGTTAGCGAGGATGAGGAGGGCAGGTATTGGACCTGGCTGGGGTAACTGCTAGCAAAAATGCTGAGCTCCTGCGGGAGCTGGAGGAAGATCACATCAACCAAACCCTGCGGGAAGCTCTGCTGCTGACGCTAATGCTGCCAGTCTGAGGGCAGGAGCCCTAAAGGCAGCTCTCCGCCAGCAGCTGTCCCCCTGCCGCTCATGGGAAGTGAGCACGGGCAAGCCCTCCTCTCCAAACCCGCGCCGAGAGACAGCCCGCGCGACATAAATCAAATTTGGAGGCACAGAGGTTCTATAAACAAGCTTATTTTCTGAAGCCAGGTCCCATTATGTTATCTGTCACTTTATTGGGGTTTCTGAGCCATTTATTTTTATGTATATACATCGGAGCTGGTGAGCCAGCGTTGGCCTGAGAGTATAAAGCTGACAAGACACGGTAGTGGCGTGTGAAACCTGTCAGCAGAGCAGCCGCCTGTGAAATGAACACGAAAGCCGACGATTTTATTTATGGGGAATCTCGGGTAGTGCATGCCAGAGCGGTGGGTGCTGCTGGGCGCGTGCCTGGCCCTGGCTGTGCCCCCCTGATGCTGCCGGTCCCGAGCCCTCTGAGAGGGACCAGTACCAGAGCCATCGCAGGCAGGGGTAAGGTCTTGAGGCAACTGGAAATGAGATTTTCTTCTTAAGGCATCTCTTAAGCTGCTAAAATACTTTGGTCACCTAGAATCCATATAAAAGGGCGAATATTTTTGGGGGTGGAAATGAATGAGAACAGTTTTGCAGCGCTGTGCTTTCCAGTGTTGATCTTCTTGGTAATCGTCCTCTTAAATTTTCCTTTGTTTCTTTGTATTTAAGATAAACTTGGATTTAGTGTAAAGATTTGTTCTCAAATGGGAAAAGTAGAGTTTCCTTATCAGAAAAGAAGTAGGGCTTTTAAAGGTTTTTGAAACTTTTTTTCCAGTTATTTTACCCCTGGAGCAACATTTTGCCAAACTCAGGAGTCTTTACAAAAGCCTAAGTGAATAATTGTTTCTGTCACGTTCCAGGAGAAAAGTACTTAGATCAGCATTTTTCCCTCTCAGTTGGAGCAAACATTTAGTATGTGAGATAGTTTTATGGGTCATTGAAAACCCTAAAGAGTCATCTAGGCTGTTACCGGGGCGACGGTACAACACACGGACCCTGCTCCTACCCCGTTGTGACCTTGTTGGAAGTGCTCTGGTTTAGCGCAGAGCGGACGTTCCTGCCATGGTTTGGTCCTTCAGCAGGCGAAAAGCGCTCGGCGTGCCCGCGCGGCTTTGGAAAGGCAGTCGGAGGTTGTGAACGGCTGCGCTGCACGTGGAGCTTGGTGCTCCCTGCCGACTCTTGCCAAATTCATGGATGAACACATTCGCACTTGCCATGCCAGCCCTCTCCGTTTCAGCGACACCCTGGCTGAAGCTGGCACGCAGCGGGTGGGCAGGCACCAGGGCGGCTGTGTTGCCACCCCAGCATGGGCTGCTTTTCGGCGGTGGGAGGTGAGCGTTACGGCTCATGCCTGGCAGAGGAAGGGGTCAGCAGAAAGCACCGTGCCGCGTGCCAGTCTCGCTGCTGCAGGGAGAGCAGGGGCCCTGCAGGGATGGCCCTGTGTGAGCATCTCTGATGCGTACAACCTGTTTGCATTCAATTTGGCAGGAGTAATACTTAAAATTTTAATCTAGACTCCCACTCTGTCTTCATGGTTCATGAGCAGCTAGCAGTGTGTCATCTTCCCAGAGCTGTTCAGGAAGATGCCATTCAGGAGCAGCTACCTGTCTCCTGGGCACCCCTTGGAGAGGTGAAGGCCATGGGTTAGGTGGTGGCATTTTTGCTCCCCAAAGCATCAAGCCCTGGTCTGTTGGTAGGAAGTTTCCTGGTGCTGCTCTGCTGCCTGCTTAAAAGCCAGTGGTATTATTTTAATCCTCAGCTTTCCCTGCGGTTGGTGTGAGGAGCACGTTTCCTTCCCTGGTTTGACTTGCAGCCTCTTCCCCGGCACATTGCGTGCCAGCCGGCGGCGGGAAGGGCCTGTCCTCTCTTCTCCTCTGTGAGCGAGGGCAGGCAGCTCTGCCTGATTGATCCGCTGCCTTCTGGTCTGGATCATTCCTCTGCAGGCCCGTCTCTCACCTGCCTGGGCACTGCTAAATCTTCCCGGGAAGGAACAGCTATTTGTCAAGTGAAATAGGAAGGTTTGAGTCTCGCGTTGCCCAAGGCCACTTAGCAGGGCTCTGGCTGCTCTCCGGACGCTTGCTTTTCTACACCGGAGTGGTGTGAGTAGAACGAAGGCCAAGGAAGCTTTTCTGGAAAGAGGAGCTACCTTCACCCTTCCTGATGCTGTGAGACCCCGTGGCAAGCACTGCGCGCAGCTTGTCCATGCCCCCCCAGCCTGGAAAGGTGTAGCGTTTACCCTCCACGGAGCAACGTCTGTGGTCCCCGTGCCGTCGCCTCCTTCCTTTGTGCTTCTCTGCACCAAACCATTTATTGACTGGGAGCGTAATTGTGCTGCATCATGTCTAATTGTTTTGCTCTGTCGCTCTCCGTTTGCTGTCTCTGTCTGCACGCTCCCCGCCGTAAACGCGCCGAGCTGTGAGCGTCAGCGGGGCACGACGCCGTGGTTCTGATTGCTGGAGGAAAAAAAGGCACCCAACTTCCCCCTTTCTTCTCCTAAATTCAAATGACAAGAAACAGAGGAAAACAATTTTGCAAACCCTTGGCGGAGGGCCAGCTCTGATAAAGAGCCGTAATTAATCTCCCCAGCTTTATTAGAATATCATTACAATTAACTCGGCAATCTTCTGTTGATCAAAGCCATTGTTCCCCGCAGAGCAGAGGAAGCCAGCGTGAGCCTGGATTGCGCGATGCTTTAGAAGCACCTAG
The DNA here is from genome assembly GCF_036417535.1 of Chlamydotis macqueenii. Lineage (NCBI taxonomy): Eukaryota > Metazoa > Chordata > Aves > Otidiformes > Otididae > Chlamydotis > Chlamydotis macqueenii. The sequence goes on along the minus strand of NC_141567.1, from coordinate 17,215,407 downwards.
AGCTGGATCATTCCTGCCAGCCCAGCCGCGGCCGTGCCGTCCTCCTGGTTGGTGGCACGGGGAGCAGCAGAGGTGTGGGCTGGATCTGCCCTCCTCCTGGCTCTTGAGCCACTTGCAGCTTTGATTTTTTTTTTTTTTTTTTCAGCTATTCTTCTTTGTTGATGTAGCCCAGATCCCTTGTGGGCACCCGAGCATCCCTCATTCCCTATGTAGACGCTTTTGGGCGCAGCCTTTGAGCACCAGATTTATTCCTCTGTGTGCGTTCACACAACTCCTCGTGTGCCTGCTTCCTAGCCTGAGCTGGAGAGACGGTGGCTGTTGCAGTAACACAGCAAACAGCAGCGTAGCTGGTAAAGAATCCAGCGGAAACGTTTGTGGAAGTGACATTTGAAAGAAAGGAGAGTTGTCAGAATGAAGCTTCATAAGCTCTGCAGTTAAATAGCCCAAGATGTGTGCTGTAGACACGCGGAGAAAATGAGCACCGCTAAACTACCCCTTTCCTCCTTTCCAAACTGTTCTTTTAATATCGGGTATTTATCTGTAATTTAAGCCTGTGATTAGTTTTATCAAAAAGATAGTTCTGAGGCAGAGATCTTAAAAATGATCAGGCACGTGTTTGAAAGACGAGAACGGCTCCGCTTGTGCCGCAGGATGAAGACGTGTCTGTCTGCTGCCTCAAGCATCCGTCTGTGAGGGCCTGGCGCTGGAAGGACCCTCCTGGTTCAGCACAGATTCCAGCCCACCCCAGTCTCTCTCAATCTCCTTCGAAGGTGCCAGCGCTGGATCCTCTTGTCGCTGGGCAAGGTTTTTTGTCTGAGGTGATTTGTGTCTCCTCTTCCTTGTCACACTTCTGCTTTTGGAAAAGAGCATCCTGTCAGAGAGGCTTGCTGTGGAGGGGGCTGGAGAGCCTGCGGCCCATTCCCCGTCTACTCCTGCCTCTTTCTGCTTGGTGGCAGCCCTCTGCCAGAGCTGGAGCCATGCCCAGGGAGTCCTCTGGACGTTGGTCCAGAACCAAGGAGGCTGCTGCAGGGCGAGCAGGCTGGCCCTGCCTCTGTCTCCAGCCTGACGTGAGATGGCACTGGTGCAGGTTTCATCCCTAAAATGGCTCTGCCAGAAGGGATTTATATGCTGCGAGCAGGCACAGTGAGTGTGAAACCATGCTGTCTGGTTACACAAAGAAAGAGAAGCATGAGAATGTAAAAAGCTTTGGGCACCTTTTCTCCTGGTTTTGGAGCAGGTCGCGATGGGCAGGTGGGCTGTTGTGGAAAAGGCAGTGCTAAGCCTCTTCAGGAGGGTTGTTAGATGAAGGCATCCGAAGACCTCACTCTTGCTTTTTGTCCTGAATTCTCCTCCATTTGAATTGTCAACACTTGTGAGCCCTGGGAAATAGAAAAGAGAAAGAAAAGGCAGGTCCAGGGTTGCGTCTGATCGACCTTCGCATTGTCCCTTTAAGCAGCCACCCAGGAGAAGGCAGCGGCTGCTCCAGTCCATTTGCTGGCACGGATACAGCCACAGCAGGCAGCTCTGCCTGGCATCGCCCGCTCTCTGCGAATCCTGAGCCCTCCAGAGGTGGGGGAAATGGGGCAGGACTGCGTTTGCAGTGTAGATTTCCCATGCGCCTGCCCGCAGACGTGCCTGGGGATGCGCGCCTGAGGGACACAGTGCTGGAGCTGACTCGGCGTGGCCTTTCTCAGGATGCAGAGCTTCCCTGGTCCTGGAACACTCGTACAACAGAAAACTGAAGTTTTTCATCTTCCCTGAGCTTGTATCCTTGGGTATGGCAAGGGAACCTCCTGTGGGTGAAAGACACTGGATTTTTCACCTCTCCAGAGCGCTGAGGAGGAGCTGTGGCTGGATGAGGGTGAGGTTTGCTTTGACCAGCGCTCCTGCAGTCTGCGTCAGGGACCTGATGCTGGAAACAGTGTCCTTGGGTTTGATGTAGGCTGCTGCTTGGGACCCCCTTCCCACCTCTCTCTCCCTTCCCTTTCTGTGGCTGTGGATCTGAGAAAACCCTAAAAACAAGAAAAAAAACTCATAAGGGCTGTAAAGCCTCTGATGGCTTCTTGGCAAGTGCTGTAGTCTCCATGAGGTCCTTTGCTGGTCAGTCCCTGAGAGGAGAACTTGTCCTTTCCCACCAGCGCTCCTCACCATGGGTGAGGGGAGGAGGGGATGCTCAGCATGGGCTGAGCAGACTCAGAAGGAGCAGGAGCTGGAGGGGGTCTTCTGAGGGGCTTAAAGTAATGCTTCCCTCCCCACGCCCTGTCCCACCTTCCCCAGGAGGCAGCAGGGGCCGCTCCTCCGCAGCCGGCTGGGGCCGTTAGTCAGGCTTCCGCTGCAGCTGCCTCAGGTCTCTGAGTGCGATGCAGGGGCTGAGTGTCAGGTTGTTATTAAATATCATTAGTAAGTGACAAAGCTGTGTGGAGCACTTCAGGTGCAGACAATGGCTGGAGGAGGGATTGTTTGCAGTGCCGGGGAGATGAGCGAGTGGTGGAGATCAGCAAGGTCTTGTGCTGGGCTGCCTCCGACTCCATCTCCTGCTCGTCGCCTCGGTGCGGCAGGAGGGGTGGGTGTTTCCTCAGGAGCAGACACGAGTTTGCAGGGACCCTCTGTGTGTCACCAGGGGAACTTCAGCGTGCCCAGGCCTGTATGTGAGGAAAGGGGCCCTGTGCAGTCCCCAGATCTCCCTTCTCTTCTATCCCCCTGTTCTTCAAGCGCTTCAATATGGGGCAGGGCAGACTCCCATCCATCCCAGTGCAGCTGCCCTTTCTACCTTTCTACCACTACTAGACTTTCTAGGAGTCCCTTCTACCCAACGGAGCCAACTGAAAAAGACATTTTGCAAATTTTTTTTCTTGCTAACTATTTTCCATGCTTGGTGCTAGCTTTCCCCCAGAGAGCTGCAGATGGTGGACCGCCGAGAAGGCAGCGCCCAAACCAGCGGCCCCAGCATCTCCAGGAAAGCTGACTGCTTGCCCTGGTGCCTGGCTAGCCGCAGTTCTCTGGGGGGGAGCTGGCTTTAGTGGCAGGGACACAAGCTGAAAAGCCAGAAAGCACCTGTCTGAGCGGCGAGATGGTGAACATGCCTGGAGTGGGAGCTGAGGGATGGTGCGTCGTGTAATCATCTGCTTGAAGCAATCGCAGGCCGTCAGCAGAGCAGGGAGACGCTTGCATTTATTTAAGGCGAGATGCCCTAGTTTTGAGCTTTCAGTGGAGTCCCTAATTATTCCTCAATCTTTGTAGTGAGCTAATTAGTTTTGCAGCACTCAGGGCTGGGGAACACTGATAGGCTTGGGAAGCACAAGCTGGAGGGATGAGGAAGAGGAGGGGAGAGCTGGTAGGAGATGGCTGACTGGCAGACAGGGCAGCAACTCTCCTCTTACATGGGCGCTTCCTCGGGCAGCTGCCTGTCCCGGGGTGCTGACTGTTGGGCGTGCAGGACCGGCAGTGTTTCCTGACTGTCCCCTCTCTTTTCTAGCTCAGTGGTGACACCGAGGAGCTCTGCTGGGAGAGGCCAGCCCAGTCCTCGCCATGTGGAGTGCCTGGTCCCCAACCTGGATGCTCACCTTCCCACTCCATCAGAGCCAGTTCTTTCAGAGAGAACCACCACAGGTAAGGTAACCTGCACTGATAACCGGGTCCGCGATGCTCCACGTACGCCGTCCGCTCTGGCTGGTCTGTGTGCCTGGATGCCCCGCTGCTCTGATGTGCAGGGTTGCACTCCAGATGTGGTCCTCACATCTGCACCGTGAGCCTGAGGAGCCACAAAGGTCTCATTCCTGGTCTCACTGTCGTTGGGAAGTTCCCAGTGGCCACTGAGTACAGTGTGTGACAACTCTGAAGTGCCCAGGTGGCCGTGGATTTATTAGGGTATTATCCTACTAGGGCTGCAAATGGTGTCATCTGTCTTCTAAACTTTGCACTTTATTTCAGGGAGAGAATTTAGTATATGCAGGCAATATGCTGTAGTTTTAGCATATGATAAAGCCCTGCTGGGAAGTGTAGTTTTATTGATTTTGTTATTAAAGTGCCACTGGAATAAATTTGCTCATTTGAATGAAATGTCTTATTACCTGGATCGTAACAGGCACATGATGAAATCCCCAGAGGGGCTGGAGCAAACCGCTGCCTGGTGATGGGGAGCTGAGACAGAGCAGATGACAGGAACCCGCAACTGCCAGCCCGCTCACCCCAGACTGGGTCCCCCCGAGACCATCGGCACCCTCCCGAGTCCACCGGGAAACTCTGCTTGGAAACCTCGGGATGTGAACAAACCACAGTGACAGGGGACGCTGTGTTTTACTCGAGGTGTGTGTTGCTCCTCCAATCCTTTGCTCAGGTGAGGGCGTTGTTTTAAAGGGAATTGAGGAAAAATCTCTTTCACAGGGCAATATTTCTTTAGTATCACCACTAATGGGGGTGGATTGGGAAATGAACCATTCCCCATTACACCGGGACCTAACCGCACAGCCCATGCTTTCCAGTTAAAATTTGATTGCCTTGAATCCTGTAGATTATGGAAAATAAGAAAAAGGCCTAGTAAAATTTATGGGTTTTAATCATAAACTGATAGAATCACAGTAAATCTATCATAAGCATGCAGCTATGGACCCAGAAAAATGAGAGGAAAGCAATAGGCCCATTTTTTCTTGGAGGTGCTGTGTGTGCCCATGGCAGGGCTGGGGAGATGGGGAGCAGGGCTGCTCCCCCAGCCATCTCCTCTGGGGTGCTGAGCCCCTCAAAGCCTTCCTCCTCCGCCGTGTCCTGCCAAAAACATGATAGCTGGGATGGCACTGTAAATCCATGCCCTGTCCTGTGGCAAACTGGCCAGGCAGGGCTGGAGAGCAAGTGGGGAGTGAGGGAGGGGGAGGTGGGAACAGACGGGCAAGGCAGGAGGGTGGGGGAAGAGAAAGGAGAAAAGGAGGCGAAGCCCAAAGATTTTTCCCTCCTCCCCTCCATGCCACTGTGCTGCTCGCTGCAGAGGGAGCAGGATGGGACCCTGCCAGGGGAGGAGGGGTGCAGAGACGCGGGGGAGAAATGTGTGTGCAGAGGGGGGACCACGGCAAGAAGAGATGTGGCAGGGAGCGAAGAACACCTGACGGAGAGAAATGGCAGGAAAGCGAGAGAGAAGCACAGGAGGCAGAAAGTGTTTTCAAAAATAAAAAAAAATAAAAAGGAGTGAGAGTGTGATAAGGAAGAAAAAAGGGAGAGAGTAAAAAATTGACTCAGAAGCAGAGATAAGAGAGGGAGGGCAGTTAGTGAGAGAAGGAGTAAAATGAAGCGCGATAAGGCCTGATAGAAATGGGGGAAAGCAGCAAGCCAGGGCAGCACAGCCAGGGTCTGCAGGCAGAGCGCCGGGGGGGCTGCGGGGCGCAGGGAGGCAAAGGGCCAGCCCAAAGCCCTCTCCTCTGGTCGCCCTCACCCCTGTGTAGGCAAACGTGTCGGTCTCAAACCTGGCCTTGTGCGCTGCTCTGTGTGCCTCTGATATCCGGGGAGAGGAGCGGAGCGGGCGTGGGGATGGATGAGGATGGCCGGGGAGGCGATGGGTATAAATGTTTCTGCCGCAGGATGCTATAACTCTGCTCCTGCCTCGGCGGCGGAAGGGGAAAGCTGGGTGCCTGCCAGCCACAGCCCACAGCAGTGGGGAGAAACGTGGAGCCTGATGAGGAGGGCAGTGGTGGGTGATGTGCTCAGGTTGGAAGTGCTAATAATCCCTTGTCCTCCTTGCTGCATCCCAAAACACAGGGCCTGTCATAGCATTGTGTGTCCCATCAGCCTGGGAAATTGGGAAGGTAAGGCACGTTTCACAGGCAGCCTCCCCTCCTTGCCCTAAACACATCTCTTCTAGGTTTTTTTGCTCTCTCTTCAAAGCTGTTTTATTAAGTGCTTTTTATTTATCCTTATTTTTTTAAAAAAACCAAGTGTTTGGCTCTGACACATCGCCCACGGTTACCCAAAGAGCAATGCTGGAACCTAGCCCCTGCTCTCTCACCCCTGATTAAACTGCAGAAGAAACAGACCATAAATTTCAGCAAAAGAGAGTTTATTCTTTGGGAGTTTTTTTCCCCATCTTTACCATCCATGAAAACTGCCGAGCTGAGATACTGGCCTCTCTGAGATGCTTTTCTTCTGCTCCATCCATCTGTTTTAATCACATGGTGACTGAAAAAAAAAATATCCAGTTCACAAAGCTTCGAAGATTTAAAGAAGTCAGTGTGGATATTAAGCTGTGTGGCAGGCAGCAGTGCCACAGAGCACTGGGCAAACTTGCTAACGAGGGACTTGGAGCCCCAGCTCGGGTGCGGGGCAGGCAGCGTGGCTTCTGCCCCTGGGAGGGTTTTGAGCAGCAGAGGCAGTGGTTTGGCTGGGTCTGGGTGATAAAATCCTGTGCTAGCACAGCCTGAGATGCTACACAGAAAATAAATAATTTTCTCTCTACTTTTCTTTTTTATCAGGATTCTATTTAACAGTGAAAGACTTGATTCTTCCCTTTGACTGCTGGGACGTTGTAGTATGCTGCAAATACCTTGTTGGACTTGGTTTTTAGTATTTTTTTTTTTTAGTCTACGTGTGTTGAATTAGCTCTTTTAATTACAGCATTAAAAAAGGATAACTGGAGCCAATTAAGAAGCTCTTTCAGATGGCTGGTGTTAACAGCTGCCCAGGAACACGGAGACCCCCCTCCACCTCTCTGCCGTCTGCTGAGCCGCTGATTGTCAGTCATGGCAACAAGGCTCAAACTGAGATTTCTGCACCTAACGCGCCGCTGTATGGGGCTTTCTGGGCTGCACATCTTCCTCTGGAGGGCTGAAGGTTCCTCCCAGGGCAGTGTTTCTCCAGGCCAGTGCTTGGGGTTGCTGGAGCAGGATCTGCGGCGCGGGTGGAGCCGAGCTTCAGGCCTAGTGTGTGTTGCTGTTCATGGTTTCGTATTTAGCTCACCAAAAATGTTAGTTAAACACTGGTGGGAGGGGAAGCTCACAAGAAGCGTTTTGCTTTGGTTCTTTTAAAAAGCAAAACAAAAGCAAAAGGCTTTAAAAAACTGTTTTGGTTTCAAAGTTATAAGGGAAATATGGGTTAGAGATGAGAAACTAAGAAATCAAAGCTCCTGAAACCCACTGTGAAGAGAAAAACACAAAATGTTTTGTTTGAAGATGAATAGAAGGCTGAAACCAGCAAAAAATCCCCCCTTCCCACTAGCACAGATGTTTCAGGTTGGTTCTTCTAGATTGGCGCATTGCTGGAAGAAAAGGAAATCCATTCTTTTACCTGTCGGTGCTCCAGGTTCCTGTCGCTTATTTTTGATCATCTTGTAGTGACTTTCATCCCCAAAGACTGCTTAAGTGCTTTACAAATCAAGCATGTAAATCTCGGCTCATCCACCCCAGCGATGCCGCCCGGGGCTGGGTGGGCCAGGAAAGCTGCTGGCTGGTGCGGTGCCACCGGTCCTGGTGGCAGCAGGGAAGGATGGGGAGCAGGGGTGTTTTGTGCTTCCAGCACAGCCGAAGGCCATCAGGCTGTGCAGGGGTCCCCGGGCCACGGTACCAGACCTGTTTCCCCTGTGGGTTGGCTGGCCAAGACCTTCGCCCCGCTCTGCACCTTCTGGGGGTTGGGAGGTTGGCACAAAGCACCTGGGGAAGGGCTGAGCTGCTCTGATGATGCTTCTCTTATTTTTCAAAGGTTGACTTGAGGCATCTCTGTCCCCATCGCGCTCTGTCTCTTAATATTCCTCTCTCCCTCTGTGGTTGCCCTCCTGACTCGCTGCTTTTAATTCATTTGCTGTACGACACTTACGCTGCTTTCTGTACCCTGTGCCATGTCTTGCTGCTGCAGGTAGCTCTGGTCTCAGGGCAGGGCGGCACTGTCACACCTCTCGTGCTCTGCCTGGGGGCCGATTTAACCCCCATTCCTCCCCGAGATAATACAAAAAACCTCCCAGACCTCCTGATCCCAAGCACCAGAGTTGAGCAAAGGGAGGCCGCTGCCTGGTGACCAGACACCATGGTGATGGGCACGCTGGAGTTAGTACCAGGGCAGCCAGCACGTCACAGCCTGCCACCTCTCTGCTGCAGCCCTGAGCTCTTCTGGCTGAGGCTGTGTGTGTGTTTATAAATGTATGTAATTTCTTTTTTTTTTTTCCTTTTTTTTTTTTTTTTTTTTTTCAGATAAGCTTTCCCGCAAACCTGGAAGCTAAAGTCCCTTGGATGTCTCTGAAGGTGCTTGCAAGTCTGGCTGCCAGTGGTCAAGTCCAAAAACCACCCTGAGACTTGTTGCAGGCAGATGGGGAGCAGCGCTGGAGCTGCTCGGGCCCTGGGTACCTGCTTGTGCTGCCAGCAAGGGTGATAATGGAATTGCAGCATCCCTGCCTGCAGGGACAGATGTCCATAGCAGAAGAGCCAGCTTGTCCCCCATTGGAGAGGACACACCACTATGCTGCTGGCAATGGCAGGCAGAAAGTCCTCTCCCCAGGTAAGGGGCAGTGGGATCCCTGGGTACCCCCAGTCCCGCTGCCAGCACCGCCCGGGCAGAGCCTGGCCCTGCTGGCTCTCAGCCCGGGGGCCGCGGGCACGGCGAGCTGCTGCCTGCCCTGCGACGTGGCTTTGCGTCCTCCTCACCGCGCAGACACGGCCCCGCTACAGACTGCTTATGCACATCAGTGCCGCGGCCCCGCTCCCCTGGGCTTTGAGGGTGGGCAGGGGAACTGGCTATAAAATCACAGCCGGTCCTGGGGGGAAAAATGTCAAACTCCTCTCGGTGCTGTGTGGGGCCCAAGACACCCCAAGAAGTGCCTTTTGGGGAGCATGAACCTGTGGCGTCAGCAGGAGGCTTGCTGTGGCTGGGACTGCTCTTAGTGAGGCGGCTGGAAAACGCCTCCAAGGAGAGAAAGCGAGTGCTCGCTGCAGATACAGGAGTGGACAGATCAAGAAGTCAAGATTTTGCATTCCAACTATCTATAGGAAATAGGGTTTTTTTATTATTTCAAGTTTTCATAAAAATCCATAATTATTGAAATCAAAGTTACAGAAGAAAGTTCATAACTTTTTATTGATTTTTATTTCTTTTTTCTTTCTTTTTTTCCCCCCTTTGTTGTTTTTCCCTCTCAGAGTTATATCTGACACCGGAGTCCATCAGACAAAGTCCGTACAAACACAGGAGTCCTGAAGACATCGGCTGGATGTTTTCCTGGTACAAAGAAGAGGAGGAGGAGAAAGAGGTGTTGACAGTGTGGGTACAGTGGGGTTTGGACAGGGGCAGAGGGCATTGTGGAAGAAGAGAGGTCGGTATGTTTGTATCAATGTTTGTTTTTTAATTATTTTTTTATTTGTTCATTTGTTCTTTTTTTTTTTTTTAAAAAAACCCCACCATTATTATTTGCAAATTGTTGCCTGGTTAAATCATTTTCATGTTGAACTTGCGCGGCGCGTCAGCAGAGCTGATGCCCGCGTCAGACTTGCGTGGCACATACTCGATTTCAATGTTGTGCTTGGTGTTGCCTTTTCCCCGGCTCCACAGGAAGAGGAGCACCAGACAGAAGAGCACGACGCCCAGGAAGGAAATGAAGCCCATGGTGGTGGCAATGATGAGAGTCTTGATGTCAAAAGGGAAAGGCACGGTGGCGCGTGTGCTGTTGGCATCGCTCTCATTGGGCTGGTTGGAGATGAACGCGAAGGTCTTGTTGGGCTGGTGGGGCCAGTCTGGGGAGTAGCTGCGCACGTGCAGGTGGGCCAGCATGGTGTCATTGCCACCCGCGTTGCTGGCAATGCATAGGTAGGTGCCATTGTCCTGGATCTGGGCGTAGCGCACCTCCAGTGTGCCGTCAGGGAAGACAGTGAGCCGCCCGTTGGTTTTGGTAGAGATGAGGTGCTTCCGGGGAGAGAGCCACATGATGGTGGGGGGCGGGTCCCCATCAGCCCGGCAGACAAAATGGACGGTGTGGCCTTCGTCCACGAAGATCTGCTGAGGTTTGCGGTCCCGTATCCGTGCTCGGCGGCAGGTGAAGTAGTTGGGCAGGAGGACGTCAGGGAAGTCTTTGAACTCCTTGCCCTGGACGAACTCAGGAGTGGAGCAGGTGGGCTGCTGCTTGTTGAAGTTCAACCTCCATCGCCGACGGAAAACCCAGAGCAGCCGACAGTCACAGGCTAAGGGGTTGTTGTCGAGGATGAGCGTCTCCAGGTTGCCCACTGAGTGGAAGGCCGACTCCTCCAGGGTGGTCAGCAAATTCCCTGACACGTTCAGGATGCGCAGGTAATTGAGGCCGCGGAAGGCAAAGGGCTCGACCGTGGTGAGCTGCCCTCCCACCAGCTGGATCTCCTGCAGCCTGAGCAGGTCATGGAGCATGGAGCCTTCGATGGTGACAATGGGGTTGTAGGACAGGTTCAGGAACCGGAGGTAAACCAAGTGCCTCACAGACACATACGGGATGGATGTCAGGTTGCAGTGGGTGATGGACAAGGAAGTCAGGTTCAAGCCGTAGAGGCAGTTGGACGTCATAGTATCCAGGTAGGGCCAGTGTGAGATCTCGAGGACCTTGAGCCGGTACAGCCTCTTGAATGAGTAATCCCGGATGGTGTTGATGTTCAGGTGGCGCAGCCGCAGCACGATCAAGCCGTGAAGGTGAGACAGGGCCTCTGTGGGGATGGAGGTCAGGTTGCATTTCTCCAGGGTCAGCTGCTCCAGGCTGTTGAGGCCACTGAAGGCCCGGTGGGAGATGTAGACAAGGTCGTTGTCCCCCACCTCCAAAGACTTCAGGTTGTACAAGTCCTGGAACATGTAGTCTAGGAGAATCACAATTTTGTTCTCACTAATGTCTAGCTTGGTAAGGTTGCTGAGTCCAGTAAACACCCCCAAGGGGATCAGCTTGAGTCTGTTACTCCTGAGCCCCAGCGTCCTGAGGTTGAAGAGATTGTTGAAAGCCCCAGGTTCAATGGCACTGATAATGTTCTCATTGAGCTCCAGCTCCTCCAGGTGAGGGTAATTGGCAAATTCATCCTGGTTGAGCGTCTTGATGCGGTTCTTGCCCAAGTCCAGCAGCCTGGTCTCGGTCGGGATCCCCTCCGGCACGACCATGAATCGCTTCCGGTGGCAGAGGACAGCGCGCTCCTGGGCAGAGCACTCGCAGCGTGGCGGGCAGCCCGTGGCGGAGCCAGACAGGATGGATCCCAGCATCAGGAGGAGAATCGGCTGCCAGCAGGCCAGGATTGGGCTGCGCATACTCGCCTCCCCAGCTACCATCCTATCTCTCACCTGCAGGTAACATGGGGGAGAGAGAGCAAGGTGGACGTGAGAAAAGGACGGGCACAACCACGGCAAAAGGTTTACCATCCTGGTAGCACTGACATTAAGGCGCGAGGCATCGCTGAGGCAGAGCAGAGGTTCTCATTTTCCAGTTGAAATCCATCCCTTCAGCTACAAGACCATCTCTCCTCCCCACCCCCCAACTTTCCACTTGATGATTGAACGTGCACAGACTTTGAGTGGAAAGCCTTGAGGAATCTGTGTCAGACAGACCTTGCTTCCTCGGCTGCTTCAAAAAAAAATTAATACTAAACACATCTATCTACATCCTATTTTAAGCTCTTGAAATTATTCAGTTCCCTGTAGATGGAGCCTGAATATAAAGGCTGCTTTGCAAACGCAGAGGAGCCAAGCAGGGGATCAAGTATGTGGGGGAACCCCGCTTGGGGTCGGCTGGGAGCCGGGTGCCTGAGCGGGGAGCAACGGCGACGGCTCTGTGGGGACCAGTCCCCTTCCTCGGCGCTTCCCCGGGCTCCGCAGCAGCCCAGTTTCAGTCTCCCTCCTCCCAGGGTTAGCCCCTTGCCTCCTGCCATGCCTGTCCCCTCTGAGAAGCAGCACCCAGTCAGCGTACCCACAGGGTGAGCTATAGCCTGATGTGAGGTCGGGGGTCTGCGGGGCGAGGGGGTCTGCCCGTCTCAGCTGGGAAAGGCCTGGCCTCCTGCTGCCTTCCCTGGGGAGGGCTGGGAGCCCCACTCATGGGTGATGGTTTGGCTTGCGTCCCAGCCCAGAACCGCCCCGGCCCATCGGCAAGCGGAAGCAAATGCTCCCTGTCGTGCTGCCTCTGTTGCATTTATTTCTTTGTTGTTCAAGCTGGTACGAGGGATCAAATCACATTAATATTGCATATTAGACGCACAGCTACTCCGGACCGTGTTTATATCTATTGTTGTGTGTACGCTCTGCATTGCTTCCACTAATGCTATTTATGGCTATCGCTGAATATGCTCAATACATTACTTCCACTGGCTCTGTTTGTACCCATCATTATATATCCTGAGCATTACTTCCCTTCTCCGGCACTATTTATGGCTCTGGTATGCATTCTGTGCATTACTTCCATTGCATCTGTTTATATTCATCATTTCATACAGATATATGACCCAAGTGTAACTTTCGTTCCCAAAAAATTATTCAAAATTCCTTTGCAAGATGCAAGGATGAAGGATGATGGACTGGCCATAAAGACGTCCACCAGCACCATCTCGGAAACCACCAGGCCTCAGCACACCAGGCGGTCTGGCTGTGAGGGCCCGGAGTCCCCACAGAAATCCTCCTGTGGTTTTTGTCCTGGCTCGCTGTCCTTCTCCATCCCCTTCCCCTGCTACCTCTGCGGTGGAGATGGCTGCTGGCAACCACTCAAAGCGCATCACTCCCAAAATGAAGGGGTGTGGTGCCAGGACCTCATCCCACACAGCTCCCCTGGCAGTGGTGCTGCGCTCCCTCATGCTGGCGCAGGGCCAGCACGTCCCGGTCCCGTGGAAACATTTCCAGTGGGTTTGCTTGGGCCTGGGCCAGGCTGCAAAGAGCCATTTGCCGGGTATTTACGATTCATCATTCCCCATGTCATCACCTCCCTAGCGCTGACGGTGCTGGGCAGCCTTACAAACACCAGCAGGGCTGCTGCTGCCGTTGCGATGCAGCGGGGTTGGGCCGGGATCCGAAGGAGGGATGTGCCGGCACGCCGAGGCCGGGATGGCACTGCCAGTTGGAACTCTTGGGCAAAGGGCTGTGTGTGGATTTGCTCCCTGGCTGGGGCTGAGCTGCTGGGGTTCCCCACGCCGCTGTTGCCACCTCTCCTCGTGGACAACACGTGTCTGGCGAACGCCCTCTCCTCCTGCCCACGAGGTGCCGGCGGCACTGCTGCTCCCACGGCCCGCTTGCCAACGCGCGCCGGCTCACTCGCAGCCTCCTTCGGCCGGCGCTTCTCAGAAACCAATTCCCGCTCCTCACAGCCGTGCTGAGAAAGCCATCAAAGAAAGCAAAACACTGCATGCAAAACAAAATACAGTCTAAAGGGCTTAATTATACCAGGGCTGAAAAGACTTCAGCTCATTAGCGTGCCAGGCAGCTGGCCGTATTTGGCTGTGTTCTGTGCGTGCAGCCGCACGCCAGTCCCTGCTGGGCGTGGGGCGGGGTGAGAGCTGAATCCTGCCGCAGGCCCCCATCCGTGGCTCCCGCATCAGCCCGGACCTCCCCCGGGCCAAATTCTGCCTCTCCACCAGCAGGAAGGGGATTGCACCCGCAATATGTTTGGTCCCATGCTGTTGGCCCTGCACCGACCTCGGCGGAGGGGCAGCGGCCAGAGCTGGTGGGAGCGATGCGGTGTCAATGGCTAAAATATAAGGCAGGACATGATAGATGAATAAAGCAAAATCTGCATGGCAGTAAAGATAAGACAAGCTCGCTGGTGTAGAATTAAAGTCTAGGCACACCTCACGTGTTATTAGTTCTCAGCTAAATGTAAATCCATGATAAATGCAATCCCTGACAAAAACATCCGTAATCTTAATAGCCAGAGCCATGGAAGAGTTTTGGGAGAAAGACAATGAATAAGCTAAAAAATTCTGGGCTAAAAGATGAGCTTTAAATCACTTCTGGTTCCCATTTACCTCTGGCTGTTTCAGAGAGGAATATTTGTGCCTCAAGGTGAGGCAGGTATTAAGAGGTGCCCGTGTAAAAATGACGAATCGTGATTTCCATGTGAGCTGAGATCCACAACTCATGCATGGCTTCACCCATCCCCCCCACCACCACGCAGAGTGTCTGGACTTGCATTGCGCCAGCAAACCTCAGCCCAAAGTTAGGGCTGTCCTTTCGGCCGTCCCGCACCCGCGACGCGGTGCCATGGTGCCCTGTGCTGGGGCTGCAGCCGCCGTGGCTGGGCTTAGGTCATGCTGGGGAGATGGCAGCGGCTGCTCTCAGCAATTGCCACCTGCAGGAAACTGAAGTGGCTGAGACAACGCACCAGCAAGGGCTTTCCAATAACAGAAGCCCTCCTGGGTTCACTCTGAGGACAGTGAAACACGCCGCAGGACCCCTCCCGGGTGCCCGGCTGCGGCCACAGCACGAGCTGCCAGGCGGGATCAGGGCGCATGGCTGTGACACGCCAGCCAGGCCAGCCCAGGGAGAGCTGCAGCCCTCTGGCGTGAACGTGGCTTTCGTTTCTCATGTGAAAAAAAAAAAATCAATAAGAAAGGAGCAGCTGTCAGAGACGCTTCCTTTAGGCAATGAGCAAACCAAAGCAGAAAATCATGCCCAGAGCCATGGCATCCGCTGACCCCTGTCCCTGCCACCATGCCACCTGCGGATGAGGGCTCCAAAGTAGAACCCTTTCCCTCAGGGAAGCTGCTCGACTCGGCCGAAGAGGCGCAGACGGGCGCGCTGGAGCCGTGCTGCCTTGATGCTACAAGCAGCAGGACCTGCTGAGCGTCTCCGCCTGGGATCAGCGCTGGGAGGGAAGATGCTATTCCAGGCCTGTGCCTGGAAACGCAGCCCTGGCCCGGGCGGGAGTGCTGGTGTGCGCAGGGATCGCCCCACTGCGACAGGCACAGGCTGCCCCAGCCCTGGGGAAACCAACCCCAGGCCATGACCCGGGAGGGAGCCCAGGTTTGCTCCTGGGGCTGCTGCTGCCCTCCTGCCCTGAGGGGTGGGCAGCAGGCCTGGCTTTGCCCACCGCTGTCCCCCGCTCACCGCCCCACAGGGGTGCCCAGAAGTTGGGGCTGGGCTGGTGCGCCTTGACACTGAGCGATCTGCCACGCTGACAGTAAGCAAGCGGCAAAAATCCCCGAGTCAGCTATAACCCCCACCTGGCAGCCATAAATTACACTGTGGGAGACATTCACCCTTGAACCAGATGCTTTCGAGCGCAGCAAATGACAACAGGCAATTTAGGACGAAGCGAGCCTTATCGGGGCGGGGGGGGGGGGGGGGCTGCAGTGCTCTGGGGGCTCAACGGGGCTGGGGGAGGGAGGGGTGCATCCCCTATCCCATCCATCCCTGCAGGAGCCCACCTTGCTGCGGTGCTGTGGGGCACGCAGGGGTGAGCCTAGCCCCAGCAGCACCAGACACCCGCACTGGGTTGCAGCGTGGGTACAGGCGTGGGTCAGCCACAGCATCACCCCATCTCTGGCCTGCCGGCTTTGCACGAAGCTGCCGAGACCCAGCTCATGGCGTCAGAGCGCTCGTCTCCTCTAAGCCGCTCCAGCTAAATCAAATTTTATTGAACTTGACTACATTTTAGAGATAAAGACTCCAGGTTTACAAATAAATATTTAACAACCTTTCCTGCTGCTAAAAGAGTTGCTTATCCAGACCCCGGGCTCCACACTAAGTGTTCCTGTAGCTATCTGCAAAGCAGCAAAACAAAGGGAGAAGCTTTAATTTGCCAAACACGTTCGTGCCCATTTCCTCCTCGCTCCATCATTCCCCCTGCGTCCAGTGTGCAGTTGTGGGCCCTTTTGCTTTGTCTCTCCCTCCTCCTCCTCTTTTCCCACCCAGACCCCGGAGTGCAGCGGATGCTCTCCTCTGGTGCCTGGGGACGCTCAGGGGCTGGGTGGGAGCAGGAACCAGAGCACACAGAGCAGAGGGGGTGGTTTTCCTCCTGGTATCATGCTCCTTCGCATGGGTAAAAAGAAACCAAAGAGGGCGAGCCTCAGGTAAGCTCTGAGCACTGCCAGGGCAGGCTGGTGGGCAGCAGACTGGGTGGCTGGAGGCACAGCGCGGGCCTGGGTGATGAAAAGCTGCCGCCATGGTTCCTCTGAGCCTTCGCTGACAGATGGGCTGTACCCTATATGAAGGGCACGCAAACAGGCTGCCGCAGTGCAAAGGGCTGCCCTGGGTCTGGTCCTGGCCCCAAATCCTCTGGAAGCAGCACAGAAGGGTGTGAGAAGGGGACAGAAACAGGCAGAAGTTGAGATGGATCACTTGGTCAGGGTGGTGGTGGGGCCACACAAGCGAGTCGTGCAAGGCACATCAGCCAGAAAGGAGCCCACCCCCAGCCCCACCAGCCCCGAGCTGCTCAGGGTCACCGGCTCCCGCTCACCCCGGTGAAGGCATGGCTCTCCAGCCGGGAGCTTTTGCTTAGCCTTCTGAGGTATCTGCTTTCAGCTGCTCCGAGGCGGGAGCCTGGAATAGGTGTACGGCAACCTGATCTGCTCTGGCAGTTGCTCTGAGGCTGTAAAAGAGCACCAAGAAGTATTTAAGATGCAAAGCCCCTTCCGGCCCTGACACTGCCCGGCCCCGAGACAGAGCCAGCCGCCAGCCTGCAGGGCTGCCCTGCAAAGGCCGGTCCTCCTGGTAACCGGCTCTTCCACCCAAAACGTGGTGCCCCCAGTGCCACAGGAGGATCAAGTCAGGAAAACACCAAGCCAAAGGGCAAGAAGAGCAGAATAAAGGGGAGGGGGATGCACTGGGGAGCAGAAGAGCTCTAACGTGGGCTGAGGGGCTGGAACGCTGGAAGGGGGAGGCTTTGGTCCAGTCATCCACTGGTTTAGCTCCACACTATGGATCTGCTTGACCTCATGCAGGGACACGTATGTGTGGTGGAGGCTCAGAGCCAGCCTGGAGAGTGGTTTTCAGGCTCGGCAGGCAGGTTATTGGAGCTGGGTGATGGGAAAGAGATCCTGGGTGTCTCTGCACGATGCTGAAGCTCAAAGCAGTTTTTGCTGAGGCTGTTTCTTGCTGTGATCACATCTGTGCAAGAGCTGCTTACCCTCCTCACACCTTTGCTCTTTCGTTTTTAACGTTTTTTTCTCTGTCTTTGCCTGCACATGCTTCGCTACCCCGTCAGCAAAGAAAACATCCTGACAAGTGATCAATAAGTAATTGCAAAGGCAGCTGTGGATGCTAGGGGTGTAAAGCCCTGAGCTAGCAAGAGAGACATGAGCAGCGTAAGGGTGCAGGGCACTGTGGAGCTTGGGCTTGAGCCAGCCACGCTGCCCTACTCATCGACCGAGGTGGCCAGGACGCGGGCTGGCCCACCGCTGCCGCAGCCGCTGCCGGTTGGTGGTTCAACGCTTCCCACGTCAGGTAAGCCAGGAGGAGGGTGATTTATTTATTTTTTTTCCTGCTTGTGAGATAAAGAGCAGAACTGTGTTTTCTGGGGGGAATATCTTCCAAGTGTTGGCCTTGGGACTCCAGCACTGGAGATGTTTTCGGCTGGGTCAGCAGGAGAGCAGGAGGATGGTGTGCACTGGGAGGCTGGGAAGGACATGAACCAGCTAGTTGAATAGGGTTTCTCCTTTTTCTTTCTTTATTTTGGCAAATCTCCTTGGGATTCCTGTCTCTGTGGACATGGTGAGCCAGCCCAGGTGCTCACCTGAAGACACCCAGCTCAGCAGGCACTTGAGTGATGAGTGAGCATGGGGCAGAGGAGCCTTCAGTATAGCATGAGGGTCTCTGTGGATGGTTTTTTTTTCTTCCCTGTCTGTAGCTGTGAAAGGAGGATGGAAAAACCCCAGGCTCTTCTTAGGGCTATGGAAACATTTGCACCAGAGAGGTGAAAGAAAGGTCTGTCCCATGAGCGCCTTCTGGGAGAGCCGCCAGGGTCATGATGACATTGCGAAGGCATCCCCTGCGCTCTGCCTCGACGTGCCCGCGGTGGACAAGGTGTCGGCGGACATGGCCATCCCCGAGGTGGCACCTTCAAGGGCTCTCTGGGGAGAGCAGGGCACCAGTGGCGGGCAGAGCCTGGGCCACTGTCCCGCTCCAGGTCATGTGGCTCTTTCTACTCGCATGGGAGGGAGCCTTGGTCTTCCCTGGGAAGGGGGAAGAAGGAGGTATCTGAACACCCTCTGCTCCTCAGGAGGGCTCTGAGCAGCTCTGACACCAGGGAGGGCCCTTCGCAGGGCCCTGCTCTGGGAAGCAGCTGAGATTTTGCGCTGGAGGATGGGGACAGCCCAGATGGCCCAGCCGTCCTGCCCACCAGCTCGACACGGCACCAGCGCTGCTGGGGCGGCCCTGTGCAGCTCAGCACGCTGTCACGGCACTGCTGAATCAGCCGGACCGCAGCTGTACGGTGCCTGTGCGAAACCCTGCGTTTCTGTCAGGGGCAGGACACCACCTGATCCAGCATAAAAGCGGCTGGTACAAAGTCACCCCGCTGCCAGGGCGTTTCCTCCAGATCAGGAGCAGATGGCATTTCTGTATGGGCTCGCCTGGATGCTCGGTCCAGTGACTGGTGGCTTCCCACTCCCCCAGACCCAGGCACCAGTCCCCGAGGATGTTCCCTGTGCTGCGGCTGGCAGCTGCTCCTGGCAATCCCAATCCCCAAACTGCACCTGGGGGCACCACGAAGGGCCTGGCACCAGGACAAGCTGCTCCCTTCCCAACGCTCCCTGCCTGGGGACATCCCACCACCTCCAGCCATCAAGCCTCTGCCCGACACCCTGGCCCCATGAGCAACCTCACCCCACAGGGCCGTCAGGGGACACTGCTGAGGCTTGGGGATGTGACCTCCTCTAAAAGCCACAAATCTGAGCCGCTGTGTCCCCACTGTGTCCCTGCCACTGCTTGAAGGCAGAAACCCTGGATCAAAGTCCCAAACGGGGACCAGCGAGCGCATCCCAAGCCTGTGGTGCTAGAGACCGACGCCGCTGCCAGGGACTGGGCACATTCCTTATGTTTAACTTCAGCTGAGATCGTACTTACAGCACCACTTCTATTCCCACACCATGTCCCTGAAATACCCCTACAACCGGAGAAGGATACCTAGAAAAGTACAAGAGTGCTGCGTCTGCCCCTGGAAACATTTGGGATAATAGCGAGAGGACTTAAGAGGACATAAACTCGGCAGCTTTGCTGACTCCAGAGAAAACTGCCAATTTACCTCCCTTTAGGACCAGCCCTGGTATTTTTACACTGCTGCCTAAAATAAGCGGCCTAAGAAGCCTTTCGGGAGAGGCCAACGACAGCGCAGCACAGAGAAGACGGCTCTGTGATAACCCATCAGTGAGACAAGGTGCGCAGGGCAATGAGGGCACGTGCGCGCCGTGCTGCCAGGACCAACGGCCCCGCGAGCACCGGGTGGCATCGGCAGAGCCGTCCCTGTCCTGTCTCCCGCGGGGACGCAGAGGCAGAGCGGGGCGGTGGGCTTGGGCAGGGGCACGGCTGTGAGAGACAAAAACCCTAGTCCTCTCCATCCACCTCCTTCCTTGACTCCTTCCTGCAAGCCAGATCTCCCTCTCTCCCCCTCCCAGTTATCACCAAGTTTTGTTCACATAATAACAAATCTAGTGCCGCAGGAATTTCTAGAAAGAGAAGTGGAGAAAAAAGGGAGCCAAAGAAAGCATGAGTGATGGTGAACATGGAGAGAAGATTCCTCTTCCCAGCCTGGCTCTCTCTGTGCTGCTTTTACATATATAATTCTTTTTTCTTTCCCCCTTTCTCGCTTGGTTGATTTTTGCATTATTTATGGCTTGTCTTCAGGGCCTGTATTTGCTGTTATTGTTTCATTCAACAATAAAATAGATTAGATAAAAACAAACCGCGCCGAGCCACGGGCTGAGCCCACCTGCCCTGCAGTCAGCCGTAGCCACGAAGCCGGGCAGCGCCGGCGCCAGCGGCCAGGCAGTGCCAGCCAGCTGGGAACGAGGGATCACCGCCTCGCCAGCCCTTCCCAAATCCCTGTGGGTGGGGGAGGCGCTGCGGGATATGGCCTGGCCAGGATTTGGGCTCTGGGTGCTGCCAGCCCCATGGATACGTGTCCTCTGCAAGGTATGGGGGCTGTGCACAGAGCTCCTGGGGTCCTGGCACTGCACCCAAACCTCAAACATCCCCCAGGCAAGAAAGAAAGGGTGGGACATGCTGGGTGAGAGGAGCAAACAAAGCACTGGACACTCCAGGATTTTTTAGGGCAATGTCACAGAATCCAACACACTGGTTTCACTAGCGAGGGTGCCCCAAGCTGAGCCAGCGCTGGCTGTGGGTGCTGTGCCCCAGCAAATCTCTGCCACAGGCGCTTTCGG
Source organism: Chlamydotis macqueenii (assembly GCF_036417535.1). Taxonomy (NCBI): domain Eukaryota; kingdom Metazoa; phylum Chordata; class Aves; order Otidiformes; family Otididae; genus Chlamydotis; species Chlamydotis macqueenii. The sequence continues at coordinate 17,195,155 of NC_141567.1, read as the reverse complement.
AACGCGTTCTGGGAGGCACAGGACCATCCCACAGCGTGGTGCTGGGGAAGGGCTCGGTGCGGATCAGCTGGAGCAGGGGCGAAAAGCACAATGGGTTTAATGCCTGCGATAAGGGCTGTCAGCAGGCGGGTGAGCATGCTGAGCCCCTCAGCACAGAGGAGAAGGAAGGACCCACTGTGGGGATGCAGTGGTTCCCCCGCTGCCCTTGATGGAGGGCTGCTTTGGAGTGGTTTTGTTGTGTTTTGCTTCAGCTGAAAGAGATATTTTCCACCCCTTCCTCCTCCTCCCCGGTGATGTTGATAATAATACAGAGACTGCACTCTGGGTTGTATGTGAGAACAAAAGTAATCATGGGGAAATACAGTGCATAGAAATTAAATCGGAAATGCAAGGCTAGGGTTTCCATTTCGGTTCAGCTTCTGTATCGTTTCCCATTGAAAAGGATAAACAGGCTGAGCACAAATCAGTTTAATGGCAGCACCTAATGGCAGCGCAATTCCATGTTTCCCAGAGCAAATCGTAGCTCAAGCCCAAAGCAACAGCATGACACGCAGCACGCCAGCTCCGCATGCACGGCGTGGCACAGCCCCAGCCAAGTGCTGGGGGCCACCGAGGCCCCCGCGGGACTTGCCGCCCTTGGCAGCACTGCTGAAATAACCTGGTTCATGGGGTGCAGAAGGGGATGGTGTCCCTCTCCAGGCTTGGGGATGCCGGTGGGCCCTTGGCTGCCCGATTCCCAGCAGAAGGGAGGTGTCCTGTTGGGTGTCCCTCACATCCATGAGCTCCCGACCCCAGGTTTGGACCCATGGGGAGCTCACAGAACAGTGCCAGGCTTCTCCCCCAGCATGGGCTGGGCAAGAAGGTGTCCACACTGCTCAACACTGTGGCCCTAACTCCTTTCCCTCCTCTGGCTCCTGCAGCTCATGCGCATTTAAAGCATGGCTACAGCTGCCATTTTATTTTCCCACCGAATCCTCGTTGCTGTGCCTTGCTCTGTGGTACCATGCAGAAGCCACCAGCAGAGCTGGGGCAGAAGTAAGCCACCAGGCCAGTGCTGGCCCGTAACGCTCTCCCTGGCTCCCCAGGCTCACATTTTGGGTTAGACCACACCACTGTGGCTCTCTGTGACTGCCCCCAGTCCAAAGGAGTGGTGGGGAAAGGCTGTGTGCAGGTGTAGGAAGGAGAGTTTTGTCCACGTGCCTGCGCGTGGGTACAAGGAGAGCTCACACTTTGCTTGCCAGCCCCAGGATGCCTCCAAGGTCTAAATCAGTTGTTTCCCATTTCACACTCGACATCTCAAATCCAAACAAAGAGCTGAAAGAATAGATCACGTCAAAATATTTCTGCTTCTCCCTCCTACGAGAATTCCCCATCAGAGACCAATCCAATTAAGGTGCTGGTTATGAAATTAACCACAATTACAAGAGCAATATTTAATGTTTTGCATTCTGATGAAGAAATGGAATGGAAATGACAAAAAAAAAATATAAATGGGTCCTACTGAGGTAACTGAGAGCAATGCGGGGTGGCGGGGGGGAAAGGGCTGAGGGCGGAGCAAGGGCTGTGCAGGGTGGCAGGGGCTGGGCTGCACCACGGGCGCATGGCCCAGGGACCCCATAGCAGCAAGGGCAGGGGCTGGGCACTTCCCTCAGGAAGCACTTCCCTCAGGGAGCAGCGGCCAGCCTGTCCCTAAAAGCAGGGGATCAGCCATTTGAGTGTCACTTGGATGCTATTGGGTCCCAGGAGGTGCAGACCAGGCCTGCAAATCCTCACCCTGTCCCCACTCCCTGCGGGGGTCTTCGGGCTCACCCACAGGACTGTCTCCAGCTCAGGACACTGACCTCAGCCCTGAGACAAGGAACAGGACAGCTTCAGTGCGCAAAGCCTTTGGCCTCCGACCAGGACACCTGGGTCCTCCTCCAGAGGCCAGGAGAGTCATGTCCACTTGGACACATCCACTGCAGGATTCCATGGGCACTGAAAGGCTGAGTGGCTTGTAGAGACGCATGAAAAAAAAACCATGGAAGAAAACTTGCAGGACAGTTAAACAGAAGCCATTTTTGTGCTCAGCCACAAGAATGAGAGCAATCAAGCCAAGCTCCCCAGCCTCCGTGAGAGGGCTGGCGAGCTGCTGCCTAGCCCAGTTCCACAGTCAGTTAGGAGACGATGTTTGGATGGGGTATGGGGTCATGGTGGGCAAGGGATGGCAGACAAGGTGTCAGCAAGGCCAGAGGGAGGGCTGAGCTCAGCTCACCTCAGGTGGGGCTCATGGCAGGGCTCCCCCCAACATGGCCTTGCTGCTGCCAATGCATAAACACACCCTGAGCATCCTCCTGGCAGGCCAAGGCACGGAGCAGGTGGGCTCTATGAGTCACTCCTAACTGCCACTCCCGCAAGGTGGGAATCACTTGGGTCTTGCCCCAGCACAGCCACCAACTCCAGTGCGGGGTCTCTGCTCAAGCTGGGCGCTCCCCTCGCTGTCTGCCCTTCCCGAGCCAGCCGGCATGATCCACTGCTCTCAGGGATGGAGGGAGCCTGATGCTCCCTGCCCGGGCTAAAGAGGAGATGAGGCCCTCTGTGACATTTATTAGCGTTGACTCAATTGCCAGGGTCAAGCTGACAATTAACGCTGCCCGCTCAGACATGGCCACCTTTGTGCGACCTGTCTATCTCCTGGCACGTCGTGCCAAGGGGAGTGCAGAGGCCACGCTGTGCTGCTGACGGTGCTCCCGGGGAAGCACTGTGGGGGGCTATGGCTGGTGTTTGTCCCCTTCCCCGAGGGAGCATCCTCAGACCCTCCTCTCCCTCGCTGTATCACACATGCCCTGACACTGTCCCAAAGGCTGCAGATTCAAACAGCCACCAAAACTGGCTGTTAGTAAGACCTGTCCCCAGCCAGGGTCAGAGGGGGCCAGGACACGCGGCAAAGGCACGGACATCTCTCTCCATGCAGCCATTCCCCTCGCAAGCTCCAATTTTTACTCCCCGAGATGGAGAGAGAAGCGGGGGGTGAAAATTGACTTGGAAGAAAATTGAGGCCATGGCCTTCAGTTGCTTTCTGCCTTTATTTTTCTTGGGTTATTTGATTTGAGTTAAGCATTTGCAGCCCTCCTCTCTCATCCCAGCCTTCCCTGCTACCTGACAAGCTCTTCTGGCTCTTTTCCCACCAAAAGCCATTTCTGCTCGTGCTAGGATAAACCCTGCTCCCTTCCCCCCTTGGGCTTTGGCAGAAAACAGAGGGGAGCTGCTGACTCAGTGCGTTGGATGTGTTTGAGTGCCGGGCAAACACCCTCCCTCGCCAAGCTGTGCCAGGACTTGCATCGCCGGCTGTGCCCTCCTCCTGCCAGCTCCGAACCATGGTGGCTGGTGTCGAGCGTAAAGGGTGAGTACGGGCACACTGAGCTCACGTTAGTACCATGGAAGGAGAGTCAACATGAATCAATGTCACCGCTAACATCCGCCCCAGTGCCAGCACTGCCCAAGGAAACCGCCCAAGCCAAGGGGAGGCCCACGGGATGGCAGGGCTCGGCTGAAGTGACATGGAAGAGTGTCTCTCCAGCAGTTTTCACGCCTGAAGCTTCTCAAAAGAGTTCATGGAGCTGCATTTTCCCACCAGGATGTGCACAGAGATGCGTCCATTGCAAACACATCCTCCCCTGCCTCGAGGGGATAGGTCCGACCCCCAGCCCTGACTCAGGTGCCACCCCAGAGCTGCCATGGCAGCCCCCACCCAACAGCCGTCCCACACACCCGGGCCCATCGCTGCCCAGTGACAACCACACACACAAGGTAGCACCTGATGGGGTGCATTAATCCTTATCGAACCACAATAGGTTCAGTTGTGCTTTATAATTCAGCAACCGTAATTACACTATAATTACACTATAATTGTGGCGTTATTATAAAGTGATTTATCAATCCCTGAAATTAAACCTCAAGTTATGGGATTTTACACTTGTTACATACATCAAGCCATATAAACTCCAGCATCATTACAGTGACTGCATTAAGCAGGAAACGAAAGGAATGATAAGTCTTTCCGTCATGCTGCTAACCTTCCAGTGATATGAAACAGTGGTAATGAGAGGTACCACAGAGTAATTACGTTATAGGTGTAGAGTAACTGCAGCACGGTACGGTATTACAGAAGTATAAGTGTTCGTTTTGTAATTAATCCCTCCACAAAAAGGCTTGGAAAACCTGACTCTTCACCAGGTGCCGTGAACCCAGCTCCACTGTCTCCTCCAGCCGCTTCCTGCCCATCCCAGAAAGCTGGGGCTGCCCAAGCTCCGAGCTGCTGGCCAGCAGTCTCACAGCCGAGAGAGAAGCCCCCTCCTGCTACCTGGTAACCTGCAAGGTCCCCAGAAGGGACACTGCTGCCTCTGTCCCAGAGGAGCAGTGCTGGGGAGGGAGTAGAAGGGCCTGGTTAAGTGGAAAACTGCCCCAGGATGCGGGGCTGGAAGACGTGGAGGCTCCAGCCCAGGGACACATTTCTCTCTCGGCCTTGCTCACCAACCTTGCTAGGCTAAGAGCTTCCAAGAGCACCTCTCCACCCATAGTACTAAGCCACTGAGCCAATGTGCTCCAGGAAGGAGCCAGGAGCAGCAGGTGAGAAGGCACGGCCAGCCCAGACATCTCCTCCCACGCTGCTGGGATGGGCAGAGAGCTGAGCACGAGGCTGGAGGGCGAGGCTGCCCCTCGGCTCCATGGCACCTGGGACAGGCATGGGGTGTTACTGGCCATTTGTATTTGCGAGAGGTCTGGCAGGGCGACAAGGCGTGCACTTGAAACTGGAGGAACGGATGCAGAGGAAGGGGGCTGAAGAAAGGTTTGGGCTGTGGTGCCGACGTGGGGCTAGGGTAGCTGTGGGGGTGGGTTGGGCAGCACAGGCAGCCCTGGTAAGGTCCCTGCAGCCCCCATGCCGGCGGGCTGGCTGGAGGCACGGCCAACGCCGCCGCCGCCTCCACGGCCGGCTCCGGCAGGCGTGAAGGTCAGGTCAGGGCTGCTGCAAGCGGCAGAGCAGCGAGGAGAGGGTTAAGGCTGGCAGGAGAGCTGGGATGGGGATGTGGAAGGGATTATCATTTCCGATCGGGGCTCGGGAGGTGATGCAGGGGAAGGGGAGATGGTAGGAGAAGGAGCGGAGAGAGAGATCAAAAGAATGGGGCTGAGACCCTGGAGAACAGCGTGGGCTAGGGATGAGTGTGGGGCTGTCACAGCGGTCCCGTGCTGCAGGCCGGCAGGTAGAGTCGCTTGCTGGAAAGGGCGTTTGCTGGGGAGGGATGGCGGATGGCGACTGCTCGGGCGCTAGCTGGGCTAGCGACAGGCAGAGAGAGGCAGCAGAGCCTGGGCTTTGCCAGCCAGCACGCACCCGGCGAGACCTCATCCCACCCGTGCCCACACTCACACTCGCCCGCTGTCCCTCTCTCCTCGTGCAAATCACTTTCACGGCACCAACGCTCCTGGTGCTTCTCGGAGGTGGCACCTCCAGCACTCGGAGAGAACCGAGCCTCTGCCCTCCGCTCGGGGCTATTTATACATCCAAGGTGCAAGGTGAAAAATCCGATAACCTACACACAGTATCAGAGAGCAACAAGCAACCGCACTGCCCGGGAGGGCTCCCATGGCCAGCAGGCTCCTGGGCACCCTCACCATGCCGGCTGCCCTGCCAAGCCCCTTCAACATCAACCCCTTCTTTTTTTCCGCCACAGAAGGAGTGAGCCCGCGCTGGCAGCCTCACCCTCCCCAGCATCTCCAATTCTCCGGGCTGGCTCCTGTGTGGGGGGCTGAGCCCGGGCAGGTGGACCCTTCGATGCCCCCAGAGCCCCCTCCAGAGCCTGAGCGATCAGCCCATCGGGCAGTAACTCCCCATGGCCCCGACCCACCCACCTCCAGGTAGGGCTGATGGAGAGGTGAGCCCCTCGCCCTGAAAAATTGCCCCCCATGGCTCCTGCCTGCAGCCCGGTCACTCGGGGCAAGTGAGCTCTGCCTGCCCGTGTTTAACCCTTCGTGTGTCTGCTGTGGGAACGGGCAGACGGCCGGTTCCTCCTCTTAAATTAACCCTTGGAGCCCGAGGGCTGATCGCCCTGCTCGCCAGCCAGCCCTGGCAGGCAGCGCCGTCCCGGCCGGACCCTACCCAATATGTAATCCCCTCCAGACCGCCTAACTCATCTGCTTAACTACCGCGGGTGGGGGGCAGAAGGAGAGCTCCCACATCGGAGTGCAGCCCTGCGCTCGCCTCCGCACCACCCAGCCCCAGCCCTTGGCTGGGCGAGGCAGCCTCGGGCGGCCGGGACCCCGGCCCCGCAGCCCGGCCCCGCCTGTTCCCGCAGGGGCTGGGCAGGGGCTGCGGGGAAAGGCAGGGGTGGAGGCGCTGGGGCAGAGCAGGGCGGCGGCGGGATGGGCACCAGCGGGGCTGCAGGGCCCGGGGGACACGGTCCCCCCCTCCCGTCCCGCTGCCGCTCCCCGCGACCGGGGGGGAGCGAACCCGGCCCCGGCGGGCACCCGCGGCACGCACACACACGCACCCGCCGTGCCCTCTCCGCTGCCCGCACGAAGTTCCCAGCCCCCGAGCACCGGTGCGGGTCCGGCCCCGGGGGGACAGAGCCCCCCCTCGCCTCCGCACTAGCTCCGCCGCACCGCCGGTACCGCCAGCCCCGGTGCCCCCGCTCCAGCATCGCCGTCTCGCTTACCTGCATCTCATTCTCGCCGGCGATCTCCTTCGGTCAGAAATGGCATCTCCCCCGGCCCCCACCCCCTCCCAGCCCTCCACCTGCAGTAACGCAGCTCCCCCTCTCCGCAGCCACAGCACCAGAGGCGGCGGCTCCGCTCCCGGGTCCGAGCCGCTCCCCCGCCCCCGCCACCCCCAGCCCCCAGCCCGGGGGCCGGGCCGGGCACGGGGCCGCTCTAGGGACGCGCGGTGACCGGTTGCCTCCCCTCCGCACCCGCCGGGCGGCGGCGGGCGGCGGCGCTGCGGGGCGGCGGCATCGCCCCACCGGGCGGGCGGGCAGGCGCGGCCCCGGGCTCCGCACGCCCGCTGCCGCCGGCCGGGTTGTGCCGCGTTTGGGGTGGGGGGAGCCGCCGCCGCGCCGGCCCCCGCCTTCCCCTCCGGGAGGAGCCGGCGGCGGGCGCGGGGCGGTGCGGGGCAGGGAGCGGCGGTGGCCGCGGCCAGTCCCCTCCTCCCGCCGCCTCCCCCGCTCCAGCGCGGCGAGGAGAGGCGAGAGCCGGGGGATGGGGGGGGGGGGGAAGGGGAAGGACCAGGGGGAAGCGGTGCTTTTCGGGGAAGGGGCTGGGGCTAGTCGCCTCCCGCAGCCGGTGCGGGGGCGAGGGGGCACCGGCAGGCCCCGCTCCCCCCCCACACCCCCCCACCCGCCGGTGCAGCCCGGTCGCTCGCAGAGGCCGGACTGGAGGAGCGGTGCCGGCCGCCCCTGCTTCAGCGCCCAGCCCTGCGTGAGCTGGGAGAAGATGCCCGGCTACCCTGGAGATTTCAGAGCGGCCCGTCCTCCAGCAGCCACCCCTGCAAAGCATTTTGCTCCTCGTTTTTCGCTGTGCCCCACCCCGCCAAACAGTTGAGAGGACAAGGGCTGGAAGGGGTGGGAGAGATGCCTCTGAGCACCCATCTGGGACCTGGCGAGCCCAAAGGCCTTTTTGGAGGGTCAGTGCACGCCAAGCTGGTGGTATCTCATTTGGGGCCAAGCACACGACTTTCCGAGCGCTGCCCACTTCTTCACCCTCGTCCGTAATGGGCACTGATTTATCGAGCGGCATTAGCAGATTTGCCCAGCGCTGGCTCTTCCAGCGAAGGCCAGTTTCTCTGGCAGTAATGGACACAAACTCTGCTTCTAATGTGCACTTCCCCTCCTGCTTCCTCTCAGCAGGACTCTCCTGGGGCACCTCCCGCTCTGTCCTGCTTCTACCCAGCCGTTCCGGCAGCGCAGCCAGCCGTGGGCCAAGGTGGGCCCAAGGCAGCTGCAGCAGGGCTCTCCACGTTGGCACGGGCTGGGGCCGGGGGCTCTGCGGAAGTCCCTTTGCTGGTCCCATGAGGCTTCCCTTGGACGGCTCTTTTCAGCTGGTGGGAGCTTTTGACGAAGACAGTGGCTTGGCCTTCTTCCACCAGCCATTTAACCAAGCCCAGGGGTGGAGATTCTCATGCAGAGCATCCGCCTGGGCAGTCCTCCCTTCCTCCCTCCTGCGAAAGTGCAGCTACGTGCTCTCCCCATGCCTCTCCTGTGCGACAGCATCCCTCCAGCCTGCGGGGAGCCCAGCGGGTGGCATGCCGGAGCTGGGCCAAACGCCTGTGTGTGGCCATCACGGAGGCCGTGGGCCCAGTGGCTGTCCCGAGCCCATGTCCCTGCAGCCGGCTAGCAGCAAACCCAGAGCGGTGCAAACCCTTCTCCGTGCTCAGACAGAGGCCCTCTGCCTCCCCGCAGCGGAGCTCCTTGTCCTCTTGCTCGGCGCACGCGAGGTTCTGAGCAGAGGAGGGAGAAACAAAAGGGAAGCTGAGGGCTGAATCGCTCCCACTCCCTGCTCCTGCCCGCTCCCAGGCTGCCGCCTCTCCTCCCGCCGGCGCAGACCCCGGCTTGGCTGGGTGCCTGTCAGGGGTGCAGCCCTGCGTGGGCTTGGGCAAAGGATCCTCGTGGCAAGAAACAAGGAGAGGAGGTGGCGAGGGCACGTGTGTGCGTGCATGCGCACTCCGCTCCTGACTTCAAGGAAATTTAGCCTGGCCCCTCTCAGTGGTCCTCAGACCTTTACTCAGCGCAGATCGATGCCTCTTATTATTACGGCTGTTTCAGCGATGCCATCGATGTTAATAGCACTTCAGAAACACAGACAAAGCCAGCAATCTGAATGTGGCCAGAAAAAGCAAACAGAGGACAAAAGACAGGCTAAGAGCTCTGAATGCCGGTTTTAATGCTTCCCCCCCCACCACAGTTAAAGCCCCTCTAAAGCGCAGGGCACTGTGTATTCTACAATAACACTCCAGAATAATTCCTAGCATTGTCTGGTGTGAGAGGGGGAAATTTCACCTCAGTCCTTCCGCAAAAGATACGGCAAACACGGCAAATACGCCATCCGAGTGGCGCTGGTGGCCGTGTGAGAGCGATGCTATGCGCTGCCTGGAAGCAGGGGGCCTTCCAAGACCATCTTTCCCACCTCAGCTCTGACGGCTATCCCCACCCCGGCGGCGCGGTGAGCAGCAGAGGCCGGGGGACTTGGCATGGAGGAGCAGAGATGAGCTTTTGGGGTAAGATGGCATCCCTGCGCACTTCTCCTATAGAAAAGTCCTGTGCAAAACCTGCCTTTTCCATAACTCTGCGTGCGATTTCTGACTCAAGTGGGCAGAGGGAGTGGCACAGCACCCGGCAGCACGGGTGCACCAGGCATGGTGGTGGAGCAGAGCCCCAGTTTGCTCCGCTGGCCACGGTGGTGTGTTTTGGTTGGCGGCAGGGTGAGCCGATGGGCAGGATGGAGGGTGCGGTGGAAAGCAAGCATTGCTCAGTAAGGGCTCTCCTAGCTGGACGCAGGAAGGCCCTTATCCGTGGTGCCAGAGTTTAAGAGGAGCCATAAGCCTCATCTCCCCAAGGAGCAGTACTGCCATTTGGGTTCTTCTCTTCCTCCAAATGCGGAGGGGTAACTCTCACCCCACCTCTTGGGTGACACTTCCTTACCCCACCAGCCCCGAGGACACCTCGGACAAGGGCAGAGCCTAGCAGCAATATACCCCCTTGATCTCTGCAGGAGGACCTGCTCTGGCCTCCCCATAGAAGCCCCAAAGTTCCCATGTTTCTGCATCTACTGACTCATTATCTTCAGCTCTGTGCTGGCTTTTCCCCAGGGACCAGTGAGCAGCACAGCCCACCCCACCCCACCCAGCACCAGATGCCCAGATCTACCTGGGACTGTCAGGTTGTCCCCAGCTCTTCACGGACCACTGCTAGCCAGCATCTCACCACCGCAGACAACCACAGAAGGCCACAAAGCCCCACTCAACTGGGTCAGCCTCCTTCTTGCAGCATGGAGTGACTCAAAATGAGGGGCATCCCGGCCCTCCAAGTGTGACTATCCTGCCCTGACCTCTGTGTAGCCCCAGGCTGCAGAGGACACCACAGAGAGCAGCTCCATTCGCAAGCCCTCATCAAACATTTCCCTCTTTTTGAAGAGGGAGTGGCAAGAACATTGGGTGTCCATCTGCAGGACTCATCCCTCAGACAGATGCTCCAGCTCTTTGCCACTGCCATCCTCAGATGATAACGGGCTGTGGCAGATGGTTCCCTTCTGTTGGCAGGAGGCAGGAGTTTATCCCTGCTCTGAGCTCCCTCCTGGAGAGGTGGCACCTGCACACCACGCGAGGGACCGAGCTTCCCGCCTGGGCAGCTGCCCCTCAGCAAGGCTCGCTGGGACACGTTCTGATGTTCCCCAGCAGCATCTCTCTTGGTTTCAGCACACGTGTCCAGGAATCCTGCAAAAGGTTCAGAAAGGCCTGAGCTGGCAGGAGGGAGATGGATTTTAATTACTCCTATTATTATTATTATAGTTCCTTTTCTTTCAGATTTTCACACTTTTGTCGTAACAAGCTGAGCTGAGAAAATACATGCAAATGCCAGGCTGAGATAAGATGTACCACACCTTGAAGTACTGCCAGCACCAGCTCTGGGAACACCAAACCCAAACCGGCTGTCTGCCCCTCCAGCCTCTTCCCTTTGTCACAACCACAGAGGGAGGGTCTGCGCCCGCTCTGCCCCTGTGCACCCCGAGAGGAGGGTGCCTTGCGTTTCCCTTGGGTTCAGCCGGCAACTGGCTCATCGATCCTGCCCAGTAACCTCCTGGCTGCTCCGGCTGGGGATGGAAAGGCGACCCAGATGTCTCCCGTTTGCCTTCAACTGAGAGCACCCGGCCCCTGCGGATGCAGTCGAGGGAAAAATGTGCTCTTGGATGGCGCGTGCTTTCTTCCTTGGAGGTGGTGACATTTCAGGGTGTGTGTGGGGGGGGGGGAGTGGGACGGAGGGGCAACGCAGGATATTCCTGCTCGCCCGTCCCCACGGCCATCTGGATGTGTAGTGCTGCCTCCTCACAGCAGGCTGAGTCAGTCCAGTGGCTTCTCATTATCAGCTGGAGGGAGTCCAAATTCTGCATTGTACGGCTGCTCCTGAGTGAAATTGAGGATCGTTATCAAGTATTATCATAATGGTTTCTCTCTGTACTGTCTTGTACTGCTCCTTGCCCTGGTCAGCTGATTGATTTGGAACAGAAGGAGGCAATGTACCAAAAATCCTTCGACCACTAGCCGCCCACTTGGGACAGCTGCGGCAGGAGCCACGCAACGTCACTGTTGACATGGACTCGGGCTGTGGAGGCCACTGAGGGCGAACCCACCGCTGTCTCCACACACGGCCACACTCGCTGGGAGGCTGCAGCCCCTCCAGCAGTGTCTGCAAGCCCATCTCCAGGCGTGTCTGCTCAGCTGAAGCGAGGTGAGAGGTAGGAGATGCCATGCTCATGCCTTGCCCATCTCAAATCACAACACGACCTCCGTGATGCTCCAAGGAACAGGCAGAAAGAGGGAAGAAAGCCTTTCTGTAGCCCCCTCAAGTGAAGGGGAGATGAGCTGCTGGTGCCAGGCTGCCGTACAGGGGTTACCCCAGCCCAGCTCACCCGGGTTTCTATCAGGGCACTGCCACCACCCTGTCCTGTTTGAGCTCGGGGTGCGGAAATTAGGCCTTGCTCTGTCGCGGAGAGAGGCCACGTGTCCTAATGTCAGCCTGACTCAAGTGCCTGATAGCTTGACTGCTCTGTCAAGCAGCCCAAACATGCCGCGTGAAGGGCTGCGGGAAAAGGCTCCATTAAATTCTTAAGCTCATTGACACATATACAGAAGGTATTAATAATATCAGGCATCTCAGTGTCTATTGTAGCCCACATCCAGGAGATGAAAGATAATTTCTGGGACAAGGAAGTTGTGACAGTGACAGCTTTTTAACAGCTTGGTGTAAGAACAGGAGCCGCACAATGGGACAAAGAGCAATGATTAAAGATCTTTTCATAAAGGAGAGAGGGTCTAGAGACCACGGTGAGCGTGGAGGACATGAGAGTCGTGTCAAACCCTCACGCAGAAAAAGAAAAGGCTGTGTTGGACAAGGAGGACAGGAAGGTGGTGTGGGAGACGTCCCACTGGGGCTGACTCACAAACGCTTGGCAACTAAGGGAAAGGGGTCAGGATGCCTGGAGGGGATGAAACGGGCTCCTCACCTGAGTGTTTAAAGGAGGTTTGGCCCCAGCCTCAGCTGGGGCTGCAGCCAGCCTGGCAAGTGACGCAGGGAAAGGTGATGCTGGGAGCAAGGGAGGGAGCTGAGCTGCACCCAAGGCTGGGCAGAGACAGGGAACAAACACGTCGGCTGGGTAAGGGGCCTGTGGCACGGGGCAGGACGAGGAGGGAGCTTTGCTCCCCAAAGGCGAGAGCTGGAGAAGCAGAGGCAGCGGACCCAGCACCCGGACACCCTCGGAAGTGTAATTATTACTAATAGCCTTAGTATTTCTTTGCACACATACATGCTCCCCTAATGTACACTGCACATGTAAACAGCCACCTAGTGACATTTGCACGCCCAATTACACCTGCGTATCATTGATTTACATGCACAGCTGGAGAGCAGTTACAACACCGGAGCCTGCTTCGCACTTTCCCACGGCCACCTCCGTGAACCCACGCGGAGGAGGAGGGGTTCCTTGTGCTGGGGCCAAATCCTGGCCCGGTCCCCTACGGCTCCCACCTTTTGCAGTGGCGTGCGGGGAGAGCCCCGGCCTCGGCACGTGCTGAGCGGGGTGGGCTCGCACCGGTGCCCCCGCCCTCATCCGCAGCAACCCTAAACTGGGCTGTAACGTTTGCTGTTTGCTCAGCTCCTGTCATGAGAGACTGGCGCCTTTCCAAAAAGGATTAAAAGCAGGGAGTGAGAAACATAAAAGCTCGTGTAATTATGTGTAGAAAGCCCCTTAATAATTTATAGAGGGAGAGGGTAAATATCTTGGTGTGTTATTCAAGTGTAGCTCATTGTCCCGTTTGGCTAATACCCAGAGTGCACGCATCACAGGCTTTATCTGGGAGGCTGTTTTGCCTTTAATACCTTTCATAAATTATTGAATTTATAAAGAGGAAAGCATGCCGCTCCTATAAACAGCTCGTTAGTTAAAACTAACGAAGGTGGGGAGCAACAGTTTCCTTTTGCCTTGTCTATCTCCCCTCTCGCTGTCTCTGCTGTCATCTGTGATGCAGCGCAGACCCCAGGCTGGGGCAGGGCAGTGGCATTCGCCTAAAAAAACGAAGTCCCAGGGGAAAATCAGAAGCACCAGCTCCTGTGGCACCCCTAACCTCTGGCTTTCTGAGACGTGCTTGTGCCTTCAGCGGAGGCTGTGAGGATGGAGGAGTGGAGAGGACCCCTGCCCCATCCTCAGCTCGCGTGCTGCAGCGTCACCATCTTCGTGTCACCTGCGGTCCTCTGCTTGGACGCAGCAATGGGGCGTCAGCTTCTGGGTGTACCTTTGGGGCAGGAGGCAGAGATCTCCGGGGCAGGAGGGCTGAGCACAGACGTGTCCCTGCCTGGGGGTCCTCTCGCCACAATAGTCACATCTGTCCCGTTTCCAGCAGACCAGGGCCAAGGTGCAAAGCCTGAGGGCTGCTCCTGAGCGCAAGCACTTGGGTCTCAGGCTGGCTAGGGGAAGCACAGCATCTCCCTTATTTTTTGCTGAGCGAGGCAGGGTGTTAGGAGGCCGCCTCTAAATAAACAGCAGACGTGTGACTGAGTCAGGCAGCACGTGTCTGCACGAGAGAATCAGCCAGAGCACCCGCGCACAGGAAAACCAGCGTGCAAGCACGCCCACGCAGCCTCCGCCGGCCGGCCGGGCCCCCCCGTGTGGGCTGTGGCCCCCAGCCCAGCGCTGCGGGACGGGGCGTAGCCAACGCACGCCGCCAAGGCAGAGCGAGCCTGCGCTCGGGAAGCAGCTGGTTCGGAGGCTCCGCTTTCACACCCCTGAGAGAGTCACTGAAGAGATGAACCCCCGCACGCACCCTCTCCAAATATAATACATACGCATTAACAAACAGATCTGGAAAAGGGAGCCATCAAAAGTATTTTAAACAGAGTTTAGAGCAGCTAGCACCAAATCAGGGTGACTAGGCTGCAACGCAAAGGACCCACAAGGAAAACGATGCTGCAGTGAAGCCAGCGGCATCGGCATCCTGACGGCCACGGCGCGGCGCAGAGATGGGGACGCACAGAGCAACCCGAGCTGCTTCGGCCCGCGACTGCCGGCAGCAAGGTGCGTTTGAGCCACATGATGAATGGTGGAAACTGAGGAAGACCAGCGGGGCCTCACGGGCATGGGAAGAGGGAACTGAAGCTATTGATAATCAATTAACTCCTTCAATTACAGAAGCCTAATGAGGTAGCACAAAGTCAGCTCTAATGAACATCAGTTTAATAGAGGTGGTTCCTCAGGGCGCTGGTTTTTGACTCAATCTTCACAACGTAGGAAACACTGCAAAAGTATCAAGCAATTAGTGTCACTTAATGAACACCCACTCCCCGCTCTCTGCAGAGCCGAGGGTTCGTGCAGAGCAGGTGGCTGGTACAGTATGGGGCAGCCCTGACCTCCCAGAGAGGTGTTGCCCTCTGCCCAGTTGGTCCCCAGCGCAGTGGCCCAGCAGTACTGGGATGACCTGGGATGCAGCTCTGCTGCTGCGGCTTTGCTGGCAGCACGGAGCTCGTTTATCCCGATGGAGCACGCGGTTTCTGGGGATGCTGCCGGATGCATTAGCTGCTGTAAGATGAAGCGAATGTCACAGGACCCAGCTCTCCCCTACAGGCAGCTATTTTTTCCTTTTTTTGGTGATGACAGCGTAAGTGACAAAACAAATGTCACTGCCCGCTGGCCCAGATGCCTCCCTGGAAACCTGCTGGATCCCCTAGGACGTGGGGGGAGGAAGGGGGTGATGGTGGAGGGGGATGCTGCTCCCCTCGCACGGGCCCCCTCCGTGCCCGTCACAGGGGCAAGCGGGGCCCAGGGAAGCCGGGTGGAGGAGAGTGTGGCTGTCCCTGCTCAGGGGGACGCTGCAGATCCAGAGCCTGGGTGGGAATCTCCCGCAAAGCGAGGATCTCGGCAGTGCCATCCCCTCGGAAGGCACACCGACCGCGCTGGGGAGGGATTTACATACTAAGGAGCCTCCAGCGGAGTAAAGACAACCTAACATCTATTTTGGGGCTCAAAGCCAAAGGCTGTGTTTCAAATCCACTAATCAGGTGAGAATACAGCAAACTCCTGCGGAGAGGAGCCGGGGAAGAAGGGGGAGCCTCAGGCTCCCAGCAGCGCTTCTGGCTCCACAGCCACCACCCGTGGGGGCTGGAGGGGATCATGGCAATGGCACCCAGTGCCCCATCAGCACCCACCAGAACTGGGCTTCCAGGGGAAGGGACTCCCTGCTTTTGTGGGGACTGAGCCCCAAACTCCTGCTGCATGGGGTGCATACGGAGGGGACCTTCCAGCATCTCACCCTCCATGTGCAGGGGCCCAGGGCCCTGCCTTTCCCCAGGGCCATCCAGAGCTGAAGCAGAGTACAGATGCCACAAAGAAAGCAGAGAGAGGGAGGGGAGAACCCCCCCCCTTCTTGTTATTGTTATTGAGACAAACCCCCCTGACACCTGCAGTACCCAGCCGTTTTTAAAAAGCAGTACCTCCACCTGATAGAGCACTTTGAACACAGAGACGTTTCCTACCAAATTGCATGGTCCTGCAAAGCTCCCGCGCAGCCCAAGCTGCTGGAGGGGCACCGGTGGTCCTGCCCCTCTCCCCACAGACGGAGCCCAGGTGTGTGGCGTGGGGGCTGCCTGCGTCTCCGGCTGCCGTGGCAGATGGAGGTGGATGTGTGCTGCCTGCTGGGACCACGCGTCGGCTTGGCCACAGCCCGCCTTGGAGCAGGGCGGATGGCTGGACGAGCTCAGGTGCCAGGAGAGGCACAGGCCAGGTAATTCACCCACGTGGACGTGTGCGTGTCTGTAAAAGCTCTTGGGTCTGAGCGTCATCTCCAGGGGTGCAATGTACCCCTGGGGTACCAGCAGGATGGACGGCCTCTTGGCCCAGCTTGGGGAAAGTGCAGGAAGGAGGTGAGGAGCCCAGCAGCCACTCCTGCCTTCCCTGCCATCCCTGTGCAGAGCTGGGCTGGAGCTTGCACGGGAAGAGCTCCTACAAGTCCGACAGCACCGACTGCAGATGCCACCCTTGGGGGATATCAGACCCTGTGCTCAAATGGATCTGCAGAGGTCTCCAGGGGCTGGTTCCTTGGCCTGGCTGCTGGACAGCCTCCGGGTGGGCAGTGGCACACTGGTCCCCTCCAGCCCTCCCAGTGCCTGCTTTCCCTGCAGTGTGGAGGCGACGTGGGGCACTGGTCCTGGCTGGCCTCTCCCCGCATATCTCGTCACGGTCCATAGGGGCCAGAAAAGGTGCTGAGGGCAGGTCTTCGGAGTGTGAAAGACCCAGGGAGGTGGGGTGCAGGCTGCTGTATGAAGGATGCTCGAAGAGCCGGTTTCATTAACAGCCACGCAGCTCCAGGCGCTGGAGATTATTCTCGTCTGTTCTTGTTTGGCTGACTTACTCAAAGACTATTAGTGGATTAACCAAAATTCTTATGATGCTGGAGCAGCGTCTTCACAGGGGGTTTAGGGAGGTGGAAGGGGTAGCTTTCATGTTACCCTGGAGCAAGTCTGCAGCTGGGCGGGTTTGCCAGGGGAACAATAAGAGGCGGAGAGTCCTGGCAACGGCCTCTCTCTTCTCCAAAACTGGCAATGTTGCAGAGAAACAGTGCTGTCTGGAGGGCAGCAACGTCAGAGGCTGGCAAGCCACACGGTCCCTCCTGACTTCTTCCCTCTCACATGTTACGCTTTGCAGCTCCTGGTCTCCATTTCACGGGGAGGGCTTGGGGACGCAAGGGGACTGAACCCAGGGATGTGGGAAGTCTCTTCCCACCTTCTGTTGCTACATCCTCCTCCCCGCAGGCGACTCCCACTGGGAGCATAACTCCGATAAGCTCTGCTTCCTTGTACCAGAAGGTCCCATGGCCATGCCCTCATCTCCCCACATCCCCCAGATAAGCCACCTCACAGCATCACTGATTTTCCTGGGCTGTGCGTGTGTGGTAGAGTCTTTCCCCTTCCCATGCCCCTCCCCATCTACTGGCAAAGCCCCAGCGGTTTCCCCCTGAGAGCACATGGTGAGACACAGCACGAAACAACTGCAGATAATTAAAGGATTGAATGGGGTATTGGAGGAGAGCGGGGAGCTTGCAACATCCATAAATAGCTCGCCTTGCCGAGCTGCTTAACTCCTTGCTTGTTCTTGCCAAAGTGCAGACCCCAAAGGGATGGTGCCTGTGCATGAATAGGGGTGGAAAGTTCAGGAGCGTATTTTTAAACCATTCAAGCTGTACGCAGGCTGAGCGATACATTATTGTCTGCGTGTGTCACTTGAAATGTCTCATGAATGCAAGGAAAAAAAAAAAAAAGCACCATTTTGCCTCTCTACACTCCCACCCCTCTGCTCCTACCCAAATAACGTCAGGCGAGATCTGACAGGCGAAAGGAAAGCACTGGTTCAGGCTGGTTAAAGGCAGCCTGGAACGCTCTTCTTGGAAGGAAGAGCCCCGGTTTGCAGGGCCGGAGGGCAGCAGGCGCAGGAGCGAGCAGGCACAGGTCTGCACAAGGACAGTGGCATGGCAGGGAAGAGCCTGCTAGAAAAATACTGGGGTCCCCAAGGAGCTCCCAGGAAGGGCAGAAGGGCTCCGTGCCCAATGGAGACAGTGTCCTTCATCTCACACGGCAGGAGATCCTCCCCAGGCCATGGGAATACTGGATATAGAGTTAGTGGCCTGGGACAGCAGGGAAGTGGGGTCAATTAGTCTTGACTATTGCCCCAAAAGCACAGGGGACATCAACCCACTGCTCACCCCTGCTACCCCACTTTTGGTGATGCCAGAATAGG
Organism: Chlamydotis macqueenii; assembly: GCF_036417535.1. NCBI lineage: Eukaryota > Metazoa > Chordata > Aves > Otidiformes > Otididae > Chlamydotis > Chlamydotis macqueenii. Next base: position 17,177,137 of record NC_141567.1, on the reverse strand, counting down.
ATGGCATCACCTCAGTGCCATGGTGCTGCCCACCCTGAGTCTCTGGGGCCTCTTTGGGGGGCTGGCACTTGGTGACGGTGGCAGTTTGCCTGTCCCCGGGGCTGGCAGCCAGCCTCAAGCTGTGGCTGGAGTCAGAGATACCAAAGAGCCTGACAAACGTCTGGAGCCATGGCAAGATACAGCGGGACAGAGGGAAAACAAACCAGAAACTCACTGGGAAATCATTCCTCTCCTAAATGGCGCTGATGTAATTAAGCAGCACGGGCTTTATGAATGATACCATCTCCGCCTCGAAACACATCATTACCTCTCTCTGTTAGAGCAGTATTTTAAAATATATATTTCCTCTTTAAATGCCTGAGGAGAAGGCTCCATGGCTGGGATGCCGGGATACATTGCTAATCACCTCCTATTTCACCCAGTGGCAGGGAAGAGTTTTGTGCCGAGCTCTGTCTCTCCTGCGCACACACCTCTGCTCCAAGTCAATACTGTGCAATTCTCCCCTTCCTCTCCTCTCCTCATCCTCCCCTGCCCCCACATGGCTCTGATGGCCGATACCGGAGGGGATGATGGAGCCAAACCCTCAGCCCCAGAGGGTTTGAGCCTCCCTGTGCCCAACCTGCCTGGGACCCCAGTGCTAGAGGTCATCCCAAACCCCTCTGCCCAAGCCATGCGAGCCCCTCTCCTTGTTTTACAGAAACTGGGGCTCAGGGAGATGAGATATTTCACCAACTGCCAACCCAAGCTGGTTTTCCCCCTCCCCACCTCAATGGGGTCTGGGTGATGCTCTCACTTTGGTATAATTTGGGCTTTTCTGTCCCCAGATGACTCGCCCAGCCCATGCCAGGTCTGCCATGAGTGCTCATTGCAAGGGATTAGAGAGGCCCAAGCAAGAACGAAGGGCTTTTGTGCTAGAAATTGAAAGTTGATGGAGTGTGTCATAGGAAGATGACAACAACCTACTGTACCTCGAAAGACAATTATTTTTCCCTCATTGGAAGTGATTGAATTTCTCCATCAGTGACACTACTAATGTCATCAACACCAACAGCTCTCTTAAGGAAAGGCTCTTTCTCAGCTGTGCACCTGAAATTTCCTTAGAAGTTTTCCCTCTCCGCTTTACTTCTTGCTCTTTTGCAGGACATGCTCAGCTCATGGCCAGCCAAGAGACCAACTTATCAGATGCGTGCACTCTCCCTCTCCATCCCTGCGGCTCCTGCAGTTGCAGGCCTCCATCGGATCTGCTCCTCCAGAGCAGACTTTACGAAGTCGAATCGTGTTGCTTAACTGTGATTGGCCATGCTACCGCTATCTGTATTACAGCGATGGGGCCGTGCTTGGCTGTCTGATGAACGTACTCAGACTGGTGAAGGGAAGAAGCTGGGAAACACGATGCCCTTTCTAGAGACGGGGAAAAGGATCAGGCTGCACCTTTTGACTGCTGTGGGATTTGAGCGTTGTACAGCCACTGGCACCCCAGAGACCCTGCTGTCCCTGAAGACCCTTGTGCTTGGGCAGCTCCAGCCTCCTCCACTGCCACCTTCAATGTCAGGGACATTTGTGCTGGTGCTGGACACTGGCCTGGGGGTGCCCTGCAACCACATGGGTCTCACACTAGGGTGAAATGGACAGTGCTGCTGCCCAAAAGCCCTTTCTCCAAATAATTTTGGCTCAGAATATTGAGTAGCACAAGCCCCAGGGGCTCTGGGGTGGGGTCTTTTGCGTGGCCGGGGCACAGCCATGCTTTCCAAGTGTACTGGCTCCCTCATTCCCAAGGTGCTTCTCCCTCCCCTCAAATCCAGCCTGAGTTAATGCCTGCTGGCAGAAGGCCAGCCTGATTGATTAAGACACACACACTAATGAATGAGCCACTGAGAAGTACTGGGAGCCCAGCACATCCCATAGCAGCAACCTGCACTGGGCTAACTGAGCCTTGCAACGCTCCTCACAAGCCTTGTCCTCCCCACCCAAAGCCCAAGCCCTGAGGACCTTGGGGAGCTCAGGAGGGTGCCACCACCTCACACACATTTTGAGGGGACAGTGGTCCTGTGCCGGTGCTGTGCAGGTCAAAAATCCCAGCTGGAAGGACAGGGAGGGTGACGCCACGTTGGGGCGAGCGGTGAGGCTGGTGGAGGCAGGCACATCGCACTGCTCCACTCCACCGGTGCCACGCACGCCGGGGTTGAGAAACGCGCACGCTCCAGCAGCTTTCAGAGCCGCATATGTTGTGTGGGTTTGGAGCACATATGTTAGGTACACACACATCTACGTGTGTGTGCGTATATATATACACAGACATATATGAGAGAGACAATTATAGATACAGATTTACATATATAATCAACACCAGAAATTAGTGCAGGATTTTCAAGACTGCAGAATCAGCCTCAGATACCAGAAAATGGCTATCTTTATCTCTACCCTCTCAGCTTGTGCCTTTGGTTAGGCTGGCGAATGCCACGTGCCAGAGCCCCAGCTGGGAAGGGTGCTGGGAGAGTGCTGATGAGGCAGGATGGATGCTGGAAGGGTTCTGGGGAGGCAGGATGGATGCTGTGAGGATGCTAGGGATACAAGATGGATGCTGGGAGGGTGCTGGAGAGGCAGGATGGATGCTGAGAGGATGCTAGGGACTCAGGATGGATGCTGGGAGGGTGCTGGGGAGGCAGGGCTGCCTGTCTTCCACACACAGTCTGCGTAGTGCCCTGGGAAGGAGCAAAGTGTCCTCCCCAGCGTGTGAAAGCGGAGTGCCACACACAGGGCGTGCAGGTACCCAAATCCTGCAGATCAAGAGGGAGCCAGAGGGGATACGTCTGCCCAAACACAGCCCGCGTCCATGGACGGGCCAGATGAACTGCAGAGAAAAAAACCTCTCAGGGGCAGGATTAATCTCTTTCTAAGGTGGCTGCCTGAGAAAGGTCAGGTGAATTGTGCCTGGACATGCCTTTTTTCTCCCCGCTGACGATAAATGTCACCCAGCTGGTGGGCTCGGCGGCAGGTACCTACGGAGGGGCCACGTGCAACCAGGTGAAGCAAATCCAAGCCCTGCTGCTCTGGGTCAAGCCTGGTGCTATGCACACCCACAGGTGGCACGGGGAGGCAAACACATCCCTGTGAGGTTCGTTCCAGCCACATGGCTCAGTTGTTAAAAAGTTATGACCACTTGAGCTTGCTAAGTGAAACTTTTTCGTTCGCTGTACCGGACAGCTCCAAGCAGCATCACCCAGCTGTAAAGCGCGTTGGAGTTGACTCAATGTCACATTTAAGTGGAGGATGCATCAGAATTCAGGATGCTTGAGAAAGGGAATGTAAACCATCGCATCAAACCCTGGGAGAGTTATTAAGGTAAGCGGCAGAGCATGGGAGACTGGGTGATTATCTCGCAGCAGTACTGTGGAAACACAGGAGCAATGTCCAGTGTAAGGATGTAACTCATTCTCCTTACAATTCTCATTTTGTTTCTCCCTAGTGCTTCTTAAAAAAAAAAAAAAAATATTAAAAAAATCTGTCCACCAAACAATTCTCTATTCTGGAAAATAATTATTCAAGAGAGTCTCCAATTAATCAGCTAAGACATTAGGGAGACAAGAAGGTTTGAAAAATGGAAACTTTCTCATCATTGGAAAAGTCTTCTACTTTCCCCTCCCCTTTTTGGAATGTCATATTTTAAATGCACTGTGGTCTATTAACTCCAAATTTATTTTATTCATCTGAACTAGTGCCTTTGAGGACCTGGGGGAGGACTGCATGGTTAATTTTGGAGTTATTTGCTGTGGACTCTTGAACCTCTCCAAAGTGTGTGGGCTCCCCAGGGAGCTTCTCAAGCCTGCAGCACTTGTCTTCAAGGACATGAAAGCATCTGCAGGGGCCTGCAATTTTTCAGAGCTTGGAACAGACCCAGCCAGGTCGAAAGACGTCAGGAAATCTTTAGGAGCAGCATTTTGTAAAGCCCAGAGCCTATCTGTTTGGGTTAAATAACGGCAAAAAGCCTGCAGAGACAACACGAACACTGTGGAAATTGCAGGCCTGAAGCAGCCAGTTGAAGGACCTCCATAAGTCAGCAGCCATTGCGCTGAAAATCTTTGGTGCTGTTGTGATAAAGCAGCAAAGACGTGCTAATTATAAAAACATCACTGATGGCAGCCCTGCAGCGTGCTGCCCGGAGCGTCTCCCACATGGCAACGCTGCCTCCTCCCAGGAAAAGCCACAGAAACCACAGGGAGATAGCTAAAGCCGTCTTGTAGATCTCCTAATCCCACAGGATTTATACACCCCATCTCCGTGTCGGCAGCCTGCATCCCGCTGTGTGAACCACGGGAATGTTGCTCCTTTGTGCACCTACACCAGGGTGAAACCAGGAGCAGGTCCCATCACAAACTGACCCCTGGCACATGGTCCCGGTCCAGCAGCTCCCGTACTGCGGTCCGGGAAGGCTGGCAGGGATCTTGGCGGACGCGTGGGGATGCTGTGCGTGCAGGTGGTCACAGCAGCGCTGGCAGCATCTCTTGCACGGGATGCGTGGGCTCTTCAGCCCCGCACACAGAGCAGAAGAAAAGCGGTGCTGAGTAACTGGGTTAACTCCTGGGCAAAACGGGCCGCGTGCGCGGCGCTGGGTGTGTAATAAAAGGTTTAGACCTACAGTTGTGCTGCTGTCACCCCCTCTGGTGGGTTACAAATGTAGTACATGCCGTTGGCGTTTGAACGCTTATTTTCACTTTGCGGCGTATTCAGCGGTGCGTAATCGCAGCGGTGTCGAACGAGGGGGCAGTGACTCACAGGTGGGCTTCAGCAGCGCCTGGTCACTGTCCAGGGTGAGCTGCACAACAGTCCTGGAGAGCCGTGCCTTTCTAATACTGAGGTACCACTCCTTAAATCCTAGAAGCACTGCTAGTGAATAAACTCCGCACAAGTCCAGGACCCTGAACGTGGCCTTGGCCCAGCCAGGCCCTTGGGAAGCTCTTTGGAGGGTGCTGAGCATCCCAGTCTTGTTGGGACCGTAATGAGAAGGTGTTGTTATAGGTGCTCACCCAAACCCTGTGAAGAGGCTGCGGGGGGACATCTCGTCCCTTGGCATGGCTTCCCAAAGGTGGCAGGGGACCTGTGCCCATGGGACAGTGTGGAGGAGCATCTGGGCTGGGGTCAATCTCAACCTGCTCTGTGCATAAAAGGAGCCCAGTCTCCTGGGCTACCAGCTGGCACCTTTCACTGATGTTAACATTAATTTAAGAAAAATTACAAAAAACCCCAACATGGGCTAATTAGCTAATGACATTATTTTGGCCTGATGTGCCATATAATTAAACAACTAATAAACAGCAAGAGTCCTGCGCTGCTGAGGCTCCTGAGTCAATACCACGCTATTACTGCGGTGTAATTGAGTTTACTGAGAACCTCAGCACGGATGTCCCAGAGCCCATGCGAGGAATGGTACTGAAATAGCCACCAGAGACCCACCTGCTGGGTATAGGAGAAAGACAAATCTTTTAATCTACAATACAGCCCGAAGACACGCACGGAGAAGACAAGTTTGTGCTTCACTCTGTGGTAAACGCATTTACTAGAGAGGAGGGTACACACAACCCGGAGGGGTGCTACACGTGCAAGAGCTGCTCTGGCAGCAAAAGGGGCTTCCTGGGCTCCAGGGAGGGTGGGAGAGGGATGAAATGTGGCTTGTCCTCACCTCTGCAGAAACACTTCCAAAAGTGTCTCTCTTGGTATCCAAAATGTTTACATTTCTCCATTAAAAAGGTGCATTTTTGGTGCATTTCTGGTGACGGAACCAGAAGGTGCACCAGGGCTACTGAGACGTCTCTGGGGTGGCTCAAGGTTTCCTCCTGTAGCCCTGGCCCTTGGAGACCAAGGGCCCCAACCTAATACTGTGCTAGCGGGCTGAGAATGGGCCAGGAGCTAGATTTGGGGCTGCAACACTCCTTCCTGATTTTTTTTAGTGCTTGTAAGAAAGAAGGCGAGAAGAGAGTGGGTTGGCAACCAAGTTCTCATTTGAGTCATGAAGCACCTACAGATATATCACCATTATTTGCTGTCCCTGGGGTGGGGACCCTTAGAGGTAATTTTGCTGTATGGATGCATTGCAGGTCAAATACAATGAACAAGACCTTTGCACACACACACAGAGTCCATGCTTCCTCTTCTGCACCACCTGGGCTCACCCGCAGCGTGTGGCCCTGGCACGCTCTCCCCTCCCCACAGCTCTGCTCCCAAGTCCATGTCCCCACATGCACCCGTGCTCCGGCTTGTCCTCCTCTTTCTCCTCGCCTCCCTTCTCTGGCAATGCCCGGCAAGAGCTTCTTCCTCTCCCGACCGCTCTCAGGCTGAGCCTGAAAGCTTCGCAGTGGCACGGCAGCATCTGTCATCCCAAGGCAGAGGCACAAGCCTCTCGCACTGTGCCGCTGTCAGGTCCCTGCACTGCAGCGGCGGGCAAAGCCCTGAGTCCTGCTGGCAGGCAGCAGGCTCACCGCCCCCACGATGAGAGCCTCCTGATGACAGCGCAACAGGACAGGGCATGGTGGTGGACATGACGATGGACATCATGGCTGCGAATCCAGGAGTCGAGGCAAGATCCTGGGGACCTGAACTCTTCACATGATGTGGGACAGCTCAGTGGGTCCAGCTGATATCTAGCACCCCAGTTCCATACTGGAAATGGTTAAATGGGGCCCAGGTAGAAATGCAGGGGGAGCCTGGCCAGGTATTTAAGACAGAGGCACAGCTCTGACTTCAAGAGTGCCGTTTTGAAGCAGACTGAGCTTTGGTGCTGGTGCAGAAGGAGCCCCCCAGGACAGCGGGACAGGGATGACAGCTGGGGGACGGTGAGCAACAAGGCTACATTAAAAGAGGGGCAAAACCCCCGCCTGCAAGAGGGCAGAGAGCAGGCGCCCACCAGCGCCGCGGCTGCGGGTGGATGCTTGAGCGGTGCCAGGAGCAGAGGCTGGGAAGAGGGGGGCGTGCAAAGGCTCGGCAACGGCGGAGCTGCTGCTGACAGTGAGAGGCAGCTCCCGTCGTTAGCGTGAGCCAGGCTCTGCCAACCCAAATACCGAGATTGCTGAAAACAAGATGTGCGGTCGTGCGTCTTTGCCGTCAATCAGCGGTGCGCAGGGAGCGCGCAGCAGCTGCTCCATATCCGTCTGCGATGGAGGAGGGCTCATGGTTTCACTGAAATTACTCCATGGTGGTCGTGGACAGACCCACCGGGGTCTGGCCAGGGCAGGAGGGCTGTGCCTAGGCAGCGGGAATGTTCTTTGTCCTCCTGGCTGCTTGGGGAAATCCTCCCGCTTCCCTCACCGCAGCTTGCCCACTGTCCTCCTGTGCCCAGCGCTCCGGGAGGGACCGAGGAGAAACTTCTAACATCTGCTGCCGCTGTGCGAGCCTTGGAGAGGTGCTTGTGTGGAGAGTAATTCCCGCACTTAAGAATTACTCACAGAGCACTCGAGAGCTGTGTCGAGAGCAGGCAGGGTGTACCGGCACAGACCTGAGCCCTTCGCTGCGTGGCCATCACCTGCGACTCGGCCCTGGGGGGGCTGCAGCCCGCAGGACAGCCTTGTCCCGCTGCCAGCGCAGCAAAGCGGCTCTGCAGCAGCCAGGGTTGCTTCCCCACATGGGGTGCACAGAGACCTTCCCCAATTTTGGGGTGGACACAGCGGTGTGACCTCAGGGACTCACCCGCGCTGAAGACCAGGGGCTCAGCTCACAGCAGGAGGAGACACCCAGACCCCAGCCTGCTGAGATGTCTCCTCCTAAGGCAAAAAACAGGCTGAGGAAAGCCAGTGGTCTGCACACCCAGCACCCGTTGGAGGCCACCATGGGAGGTGGCAGCGCAGGGCAACGTCCAGCACGCAGACTCCCGAGGTGCTACCACCCCCAAAATCAGGCCTGGATGCAGCTGAGCTCTGGTTTCCTCCCTCCGTGCCAAGCTGCCCTGCTTTGTCGGGAATGCAAAGTTTAGGCAGCCCCCGTGTCTTGTCTTTTATCTCTCATTTCTATGCTGACATTTTGAAGGAAATTTGCTCTCCTTCTTGAAGTACGGAAATCCACAGCCGAAGAGCGCTTGGGCCCAAAAAGCCGAGAAGATAAACATATTTGGACGTGCGATTTCACACTCGCTACGTTGATAGCTTTCAGAGGCCGGGTCCTGTCCATCAATTACCCGCAATGTGCATCCAGACGTGATATGGGAGAACAAAAACCCGCTCATTAGAGTGGAAGAGAGGTGACTGAACACCAAGACTAGTTAAACAGAGCAGCTCACATCTCAAGGATTAAAGGCAGATATTTCTCTCCTGCTGTCTCCCCCCACCCCGCTACAGGACGGCAATGTCTGGGAGATACACCACAACCCGTGCAAGCCCACCATTGCCCTGGCCAAAGGGCAGGGCACGGCCACCCGAACCAGGCGCGCGGGCTGGCAGAGCGTTCGGCGCGACCCAGAAACCGCCAGTGGAGCTGACTTGCAGGCAAGAGACGCAGCACAGAGCAGAATTTGCAAAAGAGGCTTTGAAGTGGAGACATTTAGAATGGGATTTTTAAAGATATTCAGGCCCCTCTCTTCCCTCTGGCCTGCAGGTACTTTGGAACGCTTTGCACATAAAGAATTATTTGTCCAATATATCACGTTAGAATGTGAGATGACATATCCAGGACAGACTTTTGTATAAAGCAGAGTTTTAAAAGCAGAATTTTAGCAGTCCCAGGAGGGACGGGGGCATGTGAAGCATGTGGTGGAAGTAGCAACGATTTCTGTTTAGTCTAGGCAAGGATTTTTTTTGTCTGAGTTCTCTGTCTCTAGGAAAGAGAATTATCCTTGGCACCTCTGGCACCTCTCAGCCCAGTGCAGCCCTGGCCGGAGGCTATGGTGGGTAACAGGGTGGTCCCGGGGGGCTGCCGCAGGCTGGAGGAAACAGGGAGTTATTTCCAATGCTGTGCAGACGGGAGCTGCAGACAGGGAGGGATGAAAGTTGGCTCTGGTCCTCCAAACCACTTGCCTCTCCTTTGGCTTCCAAAGGACTTAAGCACTAACTTGACAGTGGGATTAAACAAGAAGAATAATAATGGCCTCAGCCTCATAACTTTTCCCTGGGGATGTGACGGGTGACACAGGGCAGACCCTCCCCTGAGTGAAAGGGTTCCACGGGCCTTGGGAAGGGCTGCCAGGCATGGGGGGTCCCCAGGGCAGTGGGCAGGCTCTGACCCCATCCCCCTCTGCCTTGCCATGCTGGGGCATCTTCCCATCTATGCTCGGACAACCCAAATCCGGGGCCAACACGGTCCTTCAGTGCTTCCCCCTCTTCTCCAGGTCTCTCCTCCTGCCCCACTGCCTCGCCTCTCCCTCTTTCCTCCGCTTCCACAGGGTTTTTTCTGGGTGTTACTTCCTTTCCAGTGTGCTAATCCCTCTCCTGAGTACAAACTGATTCAGTCTTCAGAGGGGCAGGGAAATATTTCTGTTCTGAATACTCCACAGATACTCCTCTGCATGGAAACGGACACTATCATTATTGGTATTTCCCTCTCTCTTTTTAACATCTCAGCTAAGGAAACACTCTTTCTCCTATTAACTGTGAGCCTTTGCTATAGCAGAAATGAGAGGGAAGAGGTGTAAACCAGCCAGATTCCCGCTGCGAATCTCTCTTTCATGCAGCCCAACAGGGAGTCTCTGCCGCATTCAAGGTGGATTTCTGCGCTGGGAGAAGGTGTGTGCCATGCCCAGAGGCCCCAGGAGAAGGTGGCAGTACGGACAGAGGCAACGCACGCGCCCCGGATGCTGTGACAGGGCAGGGATGCTCAGCTCCAGGAGCAGGTGGTCTCTGTGGCCCCACTGTGCTCCCAGCTCCTCAGTGGGAGATTTGGGTACTGGGACCTTGCTTGCAGACCCCCAGTGAAGGGAGGTCCTGGCTGAGTGGCACCCAGGGTTCAGCCAGTTCCCCATCAGTGAGTTCTGCTGCAGGGGACGCTAGCTGAGGTGTCACAGCACTGCTCTTCTAGATAAACGGGAAGACAACCCCTACATATCTATAGGTAGAACTGAGCTGCCCCGCGTTAGGGCCGAAATGAGCCCGCAGGAGACCTCCCTCACACCAGCAGCCCCACGGAGCGGGGTGAAGGCTGCCCTGCTTTAACAACCATAGCACTGACCACAGTAAAACTAATTCACCAGCAAATGGATTAATCGGTTGAAGAGAAATTTAAATGAAGCAATCACACACATCCAGGATCAAAAGCCCCGCGGTCAAGCAGCGCCGACTGGTTTTGCCCGTTCTGAACCTGCCTGGATTACCCCAGCCAGCACGGGGATGGATTTATTCGGCGAATGGTCGCATCGCCCGGGGAAGGGACCGTTTGGCAGTGCGTGCAGTGCCTGCAGACAGGCAGACACACAGCTTCACAGGTGGCTGGTTTAAAGTATTGAGCGTCTCAGGTACAGGATCATATTACTCTGGAAATGGAGGATCAAATTCTTCCATTATTCCCCAGGGAGGGGATTAAATTACCCTGGAAATAGAGGATTAAATTACTCACCAAGGGAGAGGATTGAATTATGTTGTGAGTTGTGGGATTAAAACACTCTGCAGGTGGCAAACTCAAAATAGACCTTCACACAGAAGGCAGGATTAAATTATTCTATGGCTGACCAGGGGAAAAAAAAATCAAACCCCTGTACTCTGGAGGAAGCCATATTAAATTATTTCTGGAGATTAGATTGCTCCATAGGCTTGTTGGATCCCAGTGCTCTGGAGCAGACCATCTGCTTGGTAAGGTGTGCAGATACCCAAGCATAAACAGCCATATGATGGTGTCCCAGCGCTGGTACCCAAGTGTCTCTTGTCACCCGGCACCTGACAGTTTTGACTATATTTATCACGCGTCAAGGCTGCGATGCGGAGCTGGGCTCCGCTCCTCTGCGCTGCCAGGGAAACCCAGGGAGGGACAGGGGAGCCTAGGTCACCTGGGGAGCCCCAGGCAGATTTTGGGAATCGAGCCAAGTCTTAATTCAGTTTCTTTAGGGAGGTTTGATCTTCTTTTCATTTTTGCATTGATGCCTATATCACTGACGAGTCTCTTCTCTTGAGCAACGGCATCACTGCGCATACGAGGCAGCAGATCAAAGCCCGCCCTGCCAGCAACCAGGATGAGCTCTCCTCCCTAAATTCCTCACTTCCTCACTATTTTCCCTGAAACACCACCCAACCCATCCCCTCCTTCCCCTCTCTTGCTTGGCCCCAGTATCTCATCCTCGGGCCCAGCCCTCCATGGCGGCAGCTCCCACGGGAGCCAGCCGGCGGTGGCCGCACCGTGTCCGTGCCGCCAGCGGTCAGCCCTGATTCGCACTGCTGCGTCCCCTTCCCCAGCGCCTGTCACTGCCTGTTCCCAGTGACGGTGACAAATTGGCATTTGAAACTTGTATTGGTATTTTTTATGCTGATTCCTTTCGGAGGCTCCACTGCTGAGATTTTGAGAGAGAGAAAGAGAATGAGCATTTTAGGATAATCTTAAAAGCAGAAAAATTATTACATGTCAAACACCAAATGGGGAGTTTAAAAGGCTCCCAGGTGGGCTGCAGAATTAAATGTTTGGAGGCTTTTTTTCCCCCGGCGAGGTAAGAAACGGGAATGTCACCATAGCAACTGCAGGGCAAATTCTAGGCAGCAGCTCAGCGCATCGGCAGAACCAGGGCTGCCCCAGCCCCTCTGTACACCTTGTGGGGTGCAGGGGGGCTGGGGCAGCCTCGGCTCCAGCACGTCCCAGCCCCACAGCCAAGGCATTTTCGGAGCCAGGTTTGCAGGCTTCAGAAACAATGCAGTCAAAAGCTCCCCGAGATGCACAGGATGCAGGCTGTGTTCCTGGTGAAGGACCCTCCCGACCATTTCAACCCCTCCTGGTTTCTCCTTCCCACCTGCTCCAGCCCCTTGCACAGCGCTGGGAGCTCCCTGCATCCATCTATCTGCCTGCACTGGTGCTTCCAGGGATGAGGGCATCAAGGGACAGAGAGGCAGCTGGGACCTAACACCGCTGACTCAAAGAGAGACTCAAAGAGGGGCTTCAAGGTGCCCCAAGCCATGGGGCAAGAGTGCCAAAAGAGCTCAACAGCATGGGATCGGGTCCCTCATGTGGGTGAGCTGCACGGTTGCCATGACACACCGGGGAGGTTATCAGCCCCCCCAGCTGCGTGGAGGTTTATCCGCCGCCTGCCCGTCGCTATTTAGATGTTGACTTCCCGATGGCTGCTGGAAACAGGGGAAATCAGCACGAGCAACCAGGGGTTAATTGATTATAAGTTAACTCCTGGTGCTCTCCTCTTGCCTGACAGGGTTAGAGTAATTAGCACAACCTGAGCTCACTCATTAGCAGGCTTTGCAGCAAGAGTCACAGGTAGCAGGGGGGTTAAACTGGCTTGATTACTTCTCTGCTCCATGAGTACCACCGAGTCTGAGAAAGGATTTGTGGGAGGGAAACTGATTTCTCTCCAGAGTGAGCAGGATGTGCCTTTGCCAGGTGGGAATGGGGCGGGCGGTTGGACACATCTCGTGGGATGGGACCAGGAGAGCAGAGCTTTGCTCACAGCCCAGGTGAGGAGGGCTCAACGTCAGCACCTGCTCCGGGGCTGAAAACTGCCACCATCACTGACAGAGCTGCTGTTTATTCACAAGTGATTATTATGAAGGGAAACATTTTGTATTTACAGAAGGCTGTCATTTTACAAGGGCTCCAATTCAATTTGCAAACTACACCCAGCAAGCTCATGTGCCGACAGCAGACTCCATCGCTCCCACCATGGAAGTTACCAGGCAGAGGAATCGCGGCCGGGGCCCAGCCTGGCATCTGACTGTGCAGGCCTGGGGCTTGGTGGACACCAGCTGAAGAGGGCTGCCCATCACTGAGCCCCAGCACCACACAGCTGATGGCCACCGTCACTGCCCCTATAACACATGGCTCTACAGGCTGGGTGCCAACTCCAGCTCCTTGGAGCCAGATTTCTCATCCGCTGGGAGATTGCCCTAAACACTGGGTCCTGCGCAGCACTCGAGGCCATTCTGGAGATCCCAAACCCAATAGACCAACCACTTGGCCCCAAGCAGCTGCATCCCAGGCCCCACGCCAGTCACTCGTGCTCTCCTGCCCTGTGTCTGCAGACCACAGCGGGGTTAGCTGACCCCAGGAGGAACCGCCTGTAAAACGCAGCCACACGCAGCACGGAGTGCGTGGCAGAGCCAGGAGCCAGCAAGGCCAGACGCAGGCCCGAATGCTCTCCGGCAGAGGCAGGGAGTGATTAAAGCCCCCCCTTTGCTGGTGACCGGGCTGGCCGAGCCACGCAGGATGGATGCCGCTGTCGAGAGGCAGCAGGGAAGGCTCCCCTCGGCATGAGATTTATAGCAAGGCTGTAGATCAATTACCAGCAGCCTCCAACCTTGAAAGCAGCGGCCCAGAGCGCTGCAGAGCATCTCGCTCCTTTTTCTGGCAAGAGGTGCCCGTACGAGGAGGCTCAGTGACAAACCGCAGCGGGGGCTGCCAACAGGAGCCCCGCGGTCCCCAGGGGGGATGCGCACACACACGAGGGGGTTTGCTCACATCCATACACATGCACACATTCTTTTCTCCCTCTGGCACCCCCTGTGCCCCTGTTTTCCCCCTCCCTCATGCACCCAAACACGTAGACAGGCCCTGAACCCCAGGCAGGGGCAGGACCCCAGCTCTCCAGCCCGTTGCAAAGCGACTGAGCGAAGGACACAGCACACAAGGAGACGGCAGAGCAGGCAGAGAGAACCTAGCTTTTCTCTACCTTCCCTGGACTTGCTGTAGACGCCAAGGAAACCCAATTTTTGGAAGGAGGGTAGAGTTTCCTGAAGTCCAGAGAGATCCCCAGTGAAAAGGGGACAATTCGATTTTGCAGAGCCTCATCCTAGGGTGAAACAGTGTCATTTGCTTGAGAAAGAAAGCAAGCGCTAGCCTGGGTGCCTGCAACGAGCAACGCCTCCTTCCAGGAGGATGGTGGAAGCACAGAGACAGAGGGATGTTGTTGCATGGATGGTGGGAATGCCCTCCCTCCTCCCAGCACATGGCCTGAGGGAGGGGACACTGGCACCCAGCTCCCTGCTTGGGTGCTCCCCCCTTCTCAGCCACTGGGCCCTCAGCTCAGAGGGCTCTTTCTTTTTTATCACGGGCAAACAAAGTGGAAAATGAATTCCTTTAGATAGCAAATGAGTTTAACAGAAATGGTGATGGAGTGACGCTGTGCTGGGAATGCTAATCCGGTACCCGATGTGGCCGGACTCTCAAGCAGGGCAGTGTGGGAGGAGAAAGGCTGCACTTCAGAGCAGACACGTCAGGTCTGTGCCCAGATGGTGTCCCCTGGCTGCTGGTGACACCTCAGCAGGCCCCAGGGGACACCGAGCAGGATGGGACCCAGCTCTCCTGCCACAACCTTGGCTTTCAGGGCTGGGTGCAGAGCAACCAGGGTAAGGTGCTGGATGACAGGGACCTGTCAAGGGACCAACACTTCACTGTCCTGGTGACACAATGGGAACGCAGGCAGCCCTGCAGACGGCCAAGCAGGCACAGCACCTCACATACACTTCCAAACCCTGCACCAGTGCTCCAGTCTGGTGGTGGGGCGAGTGGGGCGCAGCAGGGATTATCACATCGCATAGACAGTCATGGAGAAAGGAGGTCAGATAGACAACCGTACGGGACGTGAGCCTCCGTTTCTCCACCAAGGTCCTGTATGCTAAGAGAGGTGATGATGGTGCAGTTGGTTGGTCCTTGCCTGTGATCGGTGAATTTTGTAGACGCGAGCCCCAGCGCAGCAGGAGTAGCACGGGGCGGTCTGGGAACTGACCCTGGCAGAGCCTTTGCTGCCAAAGCCTGGGGCTCCTGGGTCACCAGGGACAGGAATCATGTGCAAAGTGGGAAAATCTGCCATGCGGAGTGCGGCAGCTCTGCCAGCACACAGACAGCTCTGGAGATGGTCCAGATCCACCCCAGGGCAGGCGAGATTTCAATCTAGGTCTCTGTAAACAGAGATACACAACAAGAAGTTGTGAATGTCCCTGCTTCTACTGCTCAGTGAGGCTTGCCCTCAGGTCACCCCTCTGAGCACGGCTCCGGGGCCACGGAGTCGGACACTGCGTTAAACAACCCTCGGATTCTCCTTTCGGAGGAGCAGGTCTGTCCAGCTAGCAGCTCGGGGCCGGATCCAGCCTGCATCAGTCCTGGCCGCTCACAGCGATTTTCCACCATTGCAGGGTTTATCTGTCAGGCCCAGCTGACCGGTAGCTGGGTGTCGGGGCTGGTGGCAGTACGGCTCGGTCCCATGTGGCAGCTGCTCCCTTTGTCACATTTATGGCCCTGAGCAGTAAATCCAACCTTTACCCAGAGCTGCTGGCCTCTTCCAGCAACACAAGAGCACAACTCAAGCCACGGAGCAGAGACTCAAGGGGTTGCGGGCAAGCAGGGCAGAGGGCTGGGTATTTGGGCAAACAGAGGAAGGGACACAAGAGCCACTTGCTGAACCCTTGCTGAACCTGCAGCCACCCTCCTCTCTTAGGTGGGCATTGCTACCACTGCAAACCCTCACATGAGCGCAGCTTCAAGCTCATTTTCCAGCACCTCACCTCCATCCCAAGTCTGGCACCGACAGGTTCCCCTCAACTCTCTGCTTCTCCTGCAACAGCCCTGCCTCGCTGTGTCCCCTCTGTCCCAGCCCAGGAGTGGGGACGTGAGGGGGGACACCAGGCAGTGCTCCTCCTTCCCTGCAGCTTCACTGCTGCCAAGGTGACATGTGTCCGAGCTCGATAAAGCCCTTCAAAGGTGGGCTGGCATTTCTCTGCACACGGTTTTTTACTCATCCTTTTCATCTGGGTAATTTATTCCCTTTTCTCCCAACACAGGTTTAATTGAGTTCACAGCAGGATCCAGGCACCAGAGCAAAGAACCAAACACCATCAGCTTCCCCAGGCAGGGACCCCACAGGGAGCTGCTGGGCAAATGCTGGGTCTGGCCAAATCCTGGCTCCTTGCGCTCCATCGTGCGCCTCCTGCCCACCTCGGCAGCCTCCCAGGCAGGGTGGGAGCCACTGGAGCAGCCTGGGCAGCGCAGGTTGGTGTCAGCTGGGGCAGACCCCAGTGAACCCCAGTTCCCCCACAGCTCCTGCCACACTGCTGGCTATCAGGCCAAGCACAATTACACCCGCATCGCCCTTCCCCCACAGCCCACCCACATCATCCCATTTCCAAGCATCCCTCCATATGCTGCCTGCTGCAGTAGGGTCTGGTTTCACCTCGCACTGCTCCGTGCTCTGTCCCACGCTGCTGACCCTGCAAACCCCCTCTCTGCTTCAGCGCTGCCCGCCCTGGGGAGCGGGAGGCTGCGGCAGGACATTCCCATGCACCAGCACACTGAGGAGCAGGAGCCGCTGCTGTTCCCACCGCTGCTTTCCTCTTTGCTCAGAGTCACCGGGAAAAGCCCACGCTTCTGCTGCCAGAGCATATTTGATTCTTCTGCTAACCTGACCTTATTTAGTTCATTATAAGCCCCCAGGACATTGCAACTGTAACTTAAAAGGAAAAAGAAAAAAAAAAAGCCTAACAAAAACATGAACCTTTTCTCTGATCAATAGTGCAGGCAAGTGGAAAAGGTATAATTCAATTTGTCAGCACACAGTTATTAGTTACTGTGATGGAGCCCTTCCTCCCCGACCCGCTTCCCTCGCCGGTCCCGACGCTGCTGTCCCTGGGGCAGGGGAGCAGCCCACGATGTGACATGGAGCCCGGGAAGGGCTGAGACCTGGCCGCCACGCGTGAGCTAATGGAGATACTGCCTGCGAGTGGTGGCAGGGCTTCACCACGTCTGGGGACAGGGTGAAGGGGGAGAGACAGAGGTTTCTCTGTTAAAAGCAGCGGTGAGATCTGCCTAGTCCTTCCATCGGCTTTGCAAACTCCCCTCCTGGGGCACACACAGCGTTCAGATGATGCCACACCTGCATCCTCACCTTGAGATGCCAGTGCTGCTGCTCTCCCCAAGCGTGCCAGTCCTGCCTCGCTGTGCCCTTCTGGGATGCTGGTAAAGCCACATCCGGCCTCAGCAAGGACCCACCCGGGCTCGTGTTGCTAACGCTGCCTTCTTGCTTTCTCGTAGGGCAGGCTGGGGCAGGAGCACAGCTGGAAGACAGAGCCAGCATCACCAAAGGGCTCTGCTGTGGACCAGCTCGCGGCCAGGGAGAGACCAGCAGGAAGGGAAACACACCAGGGCACGCACAGCCTCAGAGAAAATCAATTACCATCTAAAACAAGGGGAGAAGGCTTTGGGGAGCCTTATCACACGCCATCCGTTGCTCTCAATCGGCAGCCTAGCCTGAAATTGCCTCCTGCCGCTCCCAAGGAGCAGTGGAAGCAGAGGGGAAAGATGCATAGCAATGGGCAGCCGTGAATACCAAGCGGCTTCTGCATGTGACGGTCCTCCTCGTCCATGCCTTGACATGGTGTCTCCTGGACCATCTGTTTGTCCAGCCCCGAGACCCCACCAGGGAGCACAGAGGTCAGGCCCCTCCACACTGCCCGAACGCCTGTGAAAGGGGATTTACGGTGACACGGCTGCGTGGCTCCCTCCCTGCTCTCCTCCCCCAGCTTCTTCACCAGGGAAACCTCGAGGTACGCATCCAGAGATGCCTTTTTCCATTTGTTGATGCCGACAGGCATATCACACACACATTCATTATTTAATCTACCTTTGAATTGGGCTAAATAGTTCTAACGATAATTACAGAGTATTTGTATTTATAGAAAACCATCATGCGCAATCTGCATCTACACAGATAATGCCACTGTGATCTATAAATACGGTAGGGGATGGTGTGGGAAGGCAGACGACGCTCCTAGTCGCCGTGAAACGCAAAACACACGGACGGCCTAACCACGTGGGGAGCTATTACAGCTCTGCTCGTTTCGATCGTGCCGCAAACGGAGAGCTGACGCGCAGCCCAGCAGCCACGCAACACCGGCAAGGACGAGGACGGGGGGCAGGAGCAGACCTGTCAGCAGGGCACGGCGAGGCCGGATGAGGGAAGAGCAGTGGCCGAGCAGCCCCGGGGAAGCAGGATGGGAATCAAGGGGAGCAGAAACAGAAAGAAATGAGATTTGGTCTGTTGCCTGGCACAAAGGCTCAGAGCCCCAGAAAGGGAGTGAAGCGAGAGCTGGGGAGCCACAGGGACCGGGAGAAGGGAAGGAGGGAGGATTCGCTGTTCGTCTCACACAGCAATAAAAGTTTTACAGCAGCATAGCCAGCTCTTATGATTTTATTGCCAGTATTACAGAGGTAGAGCTTCTCAAAGCCCCAGCCTCTGGAGTCAAGACGCAGGAAGCTTGGCTTTCATTAGAAACCAAGGGGAGAGGAGAGGGGCCAGCCCTCCCAGCTGTGTGAAAACACCAGAGAATGTGAAAACACTAGGCTCCAACTCCAGACGGCAAATAAAAGGAAGTCAATATTTAATATTTATTGATTTTAACAAGTGGTTTAGGAGGACTCGCGGGAGGCAGTGTTAACACCAACCCTGGTGAGATTCTGTACGGATATATCTGTGGTCCCCCCCATCTGCCTCACCAGTCTTTTGCCACGTCTCATGCTTTCCTTCCCACCTTCTGCCCCAGCACGGAGCCTGAGATCAGGTGCGACGCAGACACAGCCCAAGCGAGCCATGAAGCCGTTTTACAGGCATGCTTGCGCTCACGAAGGGCAGGACCACACGGGATGCTGCTCCGGGCCACGCAGCATGGGATCATTACATTGCCTATCCCCACGCATGCACACACACAAATTATGAGTACTTATATTGCATTAGTGCCTGGAAATTTCATTCCAGTCATATCCCATTCAGTGAGATACTGCACAGACACAGAACAAGCAGCATTTTTTTTTTTCCTAGAGAGAAAAGCTGTGTTTCTCTGCATATTGGTTTAAAGCAAACACAGCCAGAGGCTGCCCGCACTTGGGTAACGGCCCACAACTGGGCCAACAAACAGGGAGAGATGGCAGCGCGGTGCCCGTGCTCCTTTGCTTTGAGATCTCCTTGTGCTGCTCCAGTAACGGACCTGCCCAACCTGGCTCTGCAGAGACCATCCTCTGCAGGAGGAAGAGTCCAATCCAGACCCTGCGTTTCTTCAATTTAGGGCTTTACGTCTCATGCTTCCCACTGCTAATTTGTAAGCAAATATTTAGCCATCTGGCAGCCCCGTCCACCGGGCAGCACAGCAAGCCGTTTGGCTTTGCTGCTGACAGGGCGAAGCTGACATTAAGCTTCTCTCCCCGAACACCGGGCACCCCCTTCCACCACAGCACAGCATCCTTCATTTGGCAAGGCGCTCCTCCGCCATCTGCGTGCAGAACTCTCCAAAGGGCACGGAGGCTGCTAAATACAGCAGGGAAGCTTAGCAAACATTTGCAGCCAGGCTGAGAAGACTCCTCTCAAAGTTACGTCTTCCCTGGACTATCTCCCTTGCCTGTGACGTCTCCGATATCCTTAAAAAGCTCCACATTTTTCAGTCCCATTTCCTCTTTGGAGTTTTTCCCTTCCCCTCTCACTACCACTCTTCATCTCTACTTTTACATTTGATTTCTCCTAACATTTCCCTTCTTGCTCGGAGGAGGGCTCTAGATGATGCCAATGCTCCTTTCCCAGCCCACGGATCCTCAAATGCAGAGGGAGAGATCACACAGCCCGTGGGCTGACTCTGCACTTACTTCTCCACTCCAGGACCAACTTCTGCACACGACATCCCTGCTTCCACCAGCTCTTATCCATGGAGGGCCTTGCTGACAGTCCCATCCCAAGTTGCACAGGGTGCCCACCATTTCTGTACGGGGCTCCCCTTTCTTTGGTTACCCAGCTAACAGCTGGAGGCCATTTTTCCCACTCCTGTGTGAAAATTGACTGTCTCAGTAACCTACCTTCTCTATCTGACTTGGAGTGTGTGCAGTGCCACAAGCCTCAACCTTCACATCCATCTGCAGCTTAACAGTCCCTTACTCCTCTTTCTCCAGGAAGGCACAAGATGCCTCCACCTGGTCCAGTTTTAACCTTTCCCATCAAGGCCAACAGGGATGAGGAGCAGTGTAATTCATGGCACCGCTGATCTTCTCGCTTTGCCCTGTGCACAGCCAAAGCTACAAAGAATGAGGAAAATTATTGTAGGGTTGGGCTGAACCACACTTACACGTTTCTTTTCAGACAGCTTGATCCCACCATATCCCCACTCCCTGCAGAAGAAACAGCTGTCTAGTTGTGTCTTATCATAGCAAACAAACTAAGCAACAGAGAAGGAAAAAAGCACCCAGCAACCTGGGCATGGACAAGCCTGGCATGAAGACAGCCCTTGCTGCTGCACGGGTCTGAATCGTTAATCGTCCAGCTCCGGTAGTGTCCTCATTGGGAGAGCAGAGAAAGGGATAAAACACAAGAAAAAAAACCGCTTTTACAATGAACTCTCGTGTTCAGTCAGACGTAAAAGACAGGAGAAGGGGGAGAGAAAGAGAGAGAGGAAAGGAGGAGACACAATAGAAGACAGAGTACTGTTTCCTCTTCAAATATTTATTTTCAGGTCTGCCTTGAAGTGCTGCTTATTGAGATATAGAGCCTCGCTGCACGGCAGCTTGTAAGCTCCAGCTGCATGTGTTCACAGCACTGCCTCATCTGGACGTCCGGAGCCACTGGGGATTCCCATCAGCCCCATTACAGACTCCACAGAGGGCAGCTCTCCTCTGGGTCCCTTCCCAAGGCTTCACTTCCAGGCACCCTGCCATGCCTGCTCTCCATCCTGAGCCCAGCATCAGGCATCTGAGGAGCTGATCTCCTCTGGGCACTGTGCTGGACTCTAGCTGGGGTTGAGCTCCAACCCTTGGCGCTCTGGTCAAAGCACAAAACAGCGTTGGAGCTGGGGCCCTGAACTGGCCCTCCTCAATGTTTTGAGCTCCCTCAGTATTTGCCATGACACCCTCAGGGCAGCAGAGGTGGCCTGTATGGAGATGGGAGATTCTCCAGCCAGCCAAGCAGGTGAGCTGAAAGTAGTGACCAAGCAAGGTGGTAGAGAGCCCTGGCCTGCTGGAAGTGACATATCTTGGAGGAGAGCCAGGGCTGACATCCTGATCACAGACAGCAATTAAGAAATTAAGCTATCAGAGAGGCTTTTTGGGAGGGGTGAGTGTCTGTGGTTTGGTCAGGTGCCAAAGCAGGTCAATAACATTTGTCCTTCCCCTCTCCGCTGCAGATGGAGATGCTCCCCTGCCTCTGAGCCCAAGGCGGCCGCCCAGGTCCCTCCTCCCACCACCACGCACCGTGGAGGACACACAGCGGCAGAGAGGGAGAACATCAGGACTCTGCAAGGCAGTGACGGTGGGGAGAGAGAGGGCTTGGACAGAAACCACCTGGAGAACTCCAACCTGGCAAAATCAGCTCCATCTTCCCCTGAACCACAGCCCCTAGCTATAGCTCAAGCCCTTTTTTTTTTTTGCAGGGAAGGACAGGAACGTTCAGCAGTGCTCTGAGAGCAGGTACCAGGGCCATTCTGCACCCAGCCCATGTCCTCGGGGCGAGAGGCAGCCCTCGGACAAGGACAGCCACCTCCAGGGCACCTGGCACCGGACGCATCACGGTGCATGGTGCATCCAGAGTGGTCCTTGGGATGGGGGTCTCACCACACAGAAATGCCTCCATGGATAGATTACACACACGACCAGCATCAAGAGCTGGGGCATCCCATCTGTTATCCGAAACCCTGCCATCCTCCAAACGACAGGGCCTGCAGGTTGCAGGGCAAAAATCTTTTGCTTGGCTGGAAATCCTGGTTAGCCCTGATTACTCCTCATTTCCTGAACAGCTCAGCTCTGCGTACCAGAAACCAGGACAAATGCAGTGCACCTGCGCTGCCACAGCCCCCTGGCCTCTCACTGGCCACTAAACTGCACGCAATGAAACGGAGAAAGCTGTGTTTCCTTATCCGAAAGGGAATCACATGGAGAGAAACCCAGCTGCATCCCAAGACACGCACCGAAGCAAGCTGACTCGCACCCTCACTGATCCCGGAGCGGCACGCAGAGCTCTCCGGCACGGCAAACACCATCCCCATCCCCTGCCTCCCAGCAGCACCTCTCTGCCGCGCTCACACACGCTACGTGCACAATCCCGCCCCAGCCTCGCACGCTTGTGTGCGCTTGCACCCCTGCAGCCACGCAGAGACAGCTTCCTCTCCGTGCTGGGCCTGAGAAATATTGATTTCTTTCCCCCCTGCAATATTTTGCTTGGCTGAGCAGATTTAGAATTGAAGAGTCAGACTCTGCCTAGAGACCAGAACCGTATTTAATTCCACGCTTTAAGAAGCCCTGGAGCAGGTTATTCTTATTTTAAACTACCAGTGCATTTAAAAGCAAGTGACATTTGGGGGGATGGGATGGGAGATGGCGGGTGCCCTCTGCCTCCGTCCAGCCGGCGCTGGGAAGAGTTTCGCAGCTCCGCTGCCGCGCCGTGTCCCCACAGTCCCATCAGCTGCTCTGCCCGCGCCAATGAGAGGCAAGGGGTGGTGGCGAGTGCACGATCAAAGCTCAGGAGACCTGTTTCCATGTCTTTCTAACTGAGGAGAAATGAGAGAAAAAGAGAGGAGAAAGGAAAGGTGTGAAAACCTCTGATGAAAATTGCTCCGTGCATTGAGGTTTCACAATTCATATTGTCTGCTCCCGTACCCGGGCCCTGCTCATGAAGCAGAGCCCTCGGTAACGAGCAATTTGCAGATATTGAACAAAGACACGGCGCCTCGTCCCGAGGACGGTCCCCGACGGTGCACGATCACAGAGCAGCACTGCTGGAAGGCAGAGCCATCCAACATCCACCTCCCTGACAAACGCGCTCTCCAGCCTGCTGTAAGTCAGGGCGGCCGCTTATCTCCACAGCTCCCAGCCACGCAGCCTCAGCCTGGATTTCCAAAGGAGAGGCCATACTGACTTTTAAAAGGATGGAGGGGGGAGAGATTCAACAGCAAAGGCTCGCCCGAAGCATCTGTGAGCCTGCTTGAGGTCTAAGCAGCTGCGCACGGACCAGGCTTGACGCACATGCTGCCCCTCAGCGCCAAGCAGAGCACATCTCCTACCTGCTGCAGGAGAGAAAAAGCAAATGTCCCCAAAATGGAGGGTCCCGCTCAAGAGGAGGGTGAGATCAGCCTTACCAAAGGATGGGTGAAGGTACAGTGGAGAACAGGAAAGGAAACATGGGTCCCTACGCATCCCCTGTCCCTAAGGGCTCTCAGCACAGGCCCTGCTCCATGGCCATCGCCCTGCCCTGGCCAAGGGGGTCTGGCCGGTGAGCTGAGCACACAAACCTCGCTGCATCCCCTTTGCCTCAAGCACCACCTCCGGGTCCCCGCCATTTCCAGCCACACAGCCATCCCCAGCGGCCCCGCGACATGCCCAGGGAGCGACAGGCAAATGGAGATGCTCTTTACAGCCTCTAAATAATGAAGATGAAGACACCAGGTGCTAGACACCTCAAGGGTACGCTGGTACTTGTGTGTCCGTGTGCACGCACATGTGTCTGCTGAACAGGGAGGGACCAGCAACACGACCGAGTGCTGTTCCCAGGGCCGCAGCTCTCTCGGTGGGCTCAGCTGGGCCGCAGCGAGCACGCAGGGGGCTCCTTCTCCCGCCGTGAAGGCAGAGGCACCAGACAGTCCCTCCTCCAGCTGGGAGACAATCCCAGCAGGGCTGTGGTTTGCAACCCGAGGGCTGCAGAGCCCACAAGGAGCTCCAGTTTGGTGGGAGACATGATTCACAGCACGGCGAGCTGCGGGCTCCCGGGGGCGAAGGCAGCCCCGGGGGCTGTGGTAGGGGCTCAGGACAGCTGCGGTACGGAGAGATGGAGCGCATACCGCAGCAGCCCGTGCATTAGCTCGCTGTGGTCTGCTATGACACAAAATGTTGTTAGCTGCGGCATTGTATTTTGACTGAAGCAGACAAGCAGGAAAATGAAAATGGATCCTTTTATATAAGCTCCTGCACATGCTGTAACAGCTCTTGACATCTTTCCCCAGCTCCGCTCCGTGCCAGTGCTCGTGTGCACGGCATGAGGGCGAGCCAGGATCACACGGGCAGGGGGACGGGAGGCTGCAAGGGTCAGTTTGGGCAGCGGGGTGGCACCCCACGGGGAGACAGGCAGAGCACGCCCTGCTCAGGAGCACAACGAGAAGCCCGATGGCGTGGTTTGCACCCGGTGCTTGGCAGGCCAGCGCCCAGGGCTGCGGGGTACGGGTGCTGTAGGGCACCCCAGCACCGAGGGGCAAGGCTGGAGGCAGGTGCAGCTTCAGCAGGAGCTCATCTGTCTGGCTAATGCCAGGCAAAGGCAGCTCCAGCGAGCCACGGTCACTTCAGTACAAAACAGGGCAGGGGCTGCCGGGAGCGTGGGCACAGGGAGGTTACTTACTGGGGGGCTGCGTGGGGACCCACCGTGCCTGGGGAAGGGCCTGAGTGAAGAGGAGGTGGCTGAGACGCAGAGCAGGAGGAACAAAAGAGCACAATTAGCTGTGGTAAAGAGCCAAGGCTGTGAAAGCACATTACCATTAGTGTAATTACTATTATTGCAATTATTTTTTCCATATTTTTGACAATCTACTAAGAATTAGCTTGACAGAGAATATCTTCTGTTAAACGGTGAATCTAGAATGCGGAAAAGCGCAATAGCGTTTCACTTTACATCTGGACATTGCTAAGGATTTACCCATTTCTTTAGGACAAAAGTTGAGGAACTTTACAACCAAAAATTTGCTTTCTAAAGGAAAATGCCAATCACTTTACAGAGAGAACAGCAGAATGAAGCCCTGGCACATTGTTTGTTTGTTTCTCTACCCCAAACAAATTATTTCAGCAAAACAGAGGCACATCTGCAGACTTCCAGCACTGCTGAAGACGCACTTTTCTCAACAACTACCACCACAAGAACAAGCAGCAGCTTCTGCAACATCTTGTCTTGATCTGCTGAGATCGGCCAGTGTCACCAGAGCCACTGAAAGCTTTGGCACACGGGTACAGCCAGGGCATCCCTCCTCCTCCTCCCATCCTCCCGGAGAGCCAGCACCAGCAATAAATACCCGTAATGAAATGGCTTTAAAGAACAAAGTGTATAAAGACAAAGTCAGAATGAATCAAAAAAGGGATAAAAATAACAAAAAAAAAAAAGCATTGCTATTAGCTAAACTGTTAAACAACTAAAAAGGTATTAAATAAAGTTTCCTGAATGTCAAGTTGACACAGTTTTTTTTTTGTGTTCAGGGAAGGAAATGAGTCCCTTGAGTAAATCTCCCTGCTCCAGGGCTCGGCTTTAAAGGCTTCCTGCTGGATGTCGCTGGCTGAGGTCCCTTTGATCTGGGCTGCGGGATGCAGCACACATTTCCCCGCCGACACCGCCCCACTGCCCTCCTCCCAGTCCACACCACCGGGATGGCACAAACAGCTGGCGGCATGGCCAGGGCTGTCCCAAGCAGGGGCTCTGCGCTGCTTCGGGTGCATGAGAAGGGGAGAGCTGAGCCATTGCTTGTCCCCCACCACTACCCAAATGCTGCCAGTGGGCCTTTTTCTCAGGGTGCCTTTGCATCCCCCCCTTGCCATCTCTCCTCCGAGTAGGACAAAACAGCGGAGCTGCTGTCACATCTCCACCTTCACCTTTCCCACAGGCACCAGCAACAATTTTCCTTCTCTGGGGAAAACAGCTTTGTTTAGCAGTGTGTTACCTGTCAGCAATGCTCTCCCCTCAGCATCTCCTGAAGCAAGTGAAATGTTTCTTTTGGGGGAGGAGGGGAGATGCTCCCTCCCATGGCAAACACTGCCAGCTCCCTGGCACGAAAGCGAGCACCTTGGTGGCTTCACGGCAGGAGCCCTGAGAGGTGGCCTGGCTCCCTCACTCCCCACACCCGCAGAGCGAACATGCAGCCGCTCCCAAGCACCACGCAGGCTGATGACATTATTTCATGCCTGCAAGGTCATTTATGGGAGATAACTACGGATGCAGAGACATGTATATATGCATATATATGTGCATTCCTGGATTTCTCCTGTGCTTTGTGTATGTAACCCAGAAACTTAACCAGTGCGATACTGACAAACTCATCAAATGAAGCAATTTGTCTCAGACAATTGCTATAGCTGCCTCTGATGTCGCTGTCTCACCACTGACAATAAGAGGCTCTTAAGTGTCCTGAAATTGTACCGCGAGCTCCCCAACGCTCTCACCCCCGCCTTCGCTCCTCTCCCTCGAGCTCCTTTCCGTGTTTCTCCAGCAAAATGCTCTTACGCAAATAAACACGCAGGGAGGCACAAAAGGCATTTTGTCTAGGGTTTCAATACAACCACATATTTCTCATTCAAATATTCAGCTGTATCCTTCAGAGATCAAAAGAACAGCACTGAAATGAGGCGAGGCAGGAGCATCCCAAACCAACAGCTCAAACTTGCCTTTCACTCCTGCCCTGGCTGAGGGAGCGGATGGAGGAATCTGTCACCTCCACCATGGTGGCTCCCAGGTATCACAAACCCAGGGCGTCTCTGCACATGGGTACAGTTCTGTCACATCACTCATCTCTCTCCTCCATCTCTCCACAGAGCCCCACACAGCCATAGATAACAATAATGGCCATTAAAGCCTTCATGAGCAATGTCTGTGCAACAGGCAGTGATCTGGGTGCTACGAGGTCTCCAGGGAAGTGCAAGCTGGGACTGGCACATCCTGGACCACCTGGAGAAAGCTCCCTGCTGCCAGAAGCCTGGAGAACGGTCTGGCCCAGGGAAGGGTCCCCATGTCCTGCACCAGCACCCAGAGAAGCCACGTCTTGCTGCACAGGGAAGAAGGTGCAGCAGTGCTGCTTTCCTGGTGCGCAGCCTTCTCCAGCATGGCCAGGGCTGGAGCATCCCTAGCACCCTCTGCCACCTTGCCCCAGTGGAGCTGTACAGAGAGGGAAGGATGCATGGGTAGAGTGCACCCTACCCCAAAACACATTCAAAAGCCACTCCTGCCTTCCAGCCAGAGACCATCTGCCAGCCTGAACTGCACCACAGGCTTAGGTTTATTAACGGGGACCAGCTCCCCTGCCCAGCAACCGCCACAGCTGAGCCTTTAGCCCTCCTGCCACCTCAAACAGCCCTTTCCCCCACGGGGACCTACATGATGGGGCAACAGTGCTGAGCCCTGGCAGCTGCCTGCTCCCTTCTCCGCCTTGTGAGGAAGGTGCTCAGTGGAAGTCACAGGGTTTGGCACGTTTACTGTATAATATATGGGCTCATACCAGTTTTATAAACCCCTCCTGGCTCAGATCACATTGTAATTCTGAACAGTCTTAAACTCATTTAAATCCTAATAAAAACACCGCCCTGCATTTGCATTCGCTGCTCACCAGTCCCTGCGGCTGCTGTGACAGCGGTTCCTGTGGAATTGATAATGCTTGGGACGCTGCATACCGGAAGCCATCCCTCACAAGTAGGGTCAGGATGTGCATTTAATGGGACAATTTAAAAAATAGGTGCAGGAAACAGACCTCCAGACTGATTCAGGGTGATGCACAGAGCAGTCGGGTGTCAAACCTTTCACAGCAACATAGGAGAGCAACAGCACCAGCGCCAAATCCTCTGTGTCCCACCTCCTCTGGGATCCCAGAGGAGGATCAGGCCAGGTACATTGCTCTGACACAACAAGGCACCTGCAGACAGCACCACGAGGGGTTTTTAAGAGAGAACAGGAATGACTAATGAAGTGCCAGCAAATAACAAGCGCTGTGGATGCTGTGGGGAGTTTGTGCATGAATGGCACAGGTGCCCTGGGGGCGGATGGGGACAGACGCAAGAACTTGCCCTGGTTTCCCACATTGCCTGGTGTGCCGGTGACAAGGGGAGGCTGCTGTTACAGCTTGGAGACCCATTGTGCCATAGGAAAGGCGCTGTGACTGCATCTCACAGTGCATCCTCCACCCCCGGGCCACCGCGATGAACCACCAGTTCAGGATGAACCCTTCGCTCCTGAATGCAAAGTGGGATTTGGAGGAGGAGGCAGCAAGGGGCTGGATGACAGGGACCCTGACAGCAAGCCTGTACAGCTCTCCCCCCTCACTGCAGGCACAGTGGGAGCATCAGGTGAGCACTGACCCAGGCCCTGCCCACACACCCAAGATCACCTCTCCTACCCTCCCCAGTGCTGCTGCTCCACCACTCCCTACAGCATCCACATGCCCCTCTGCAGCCTCTCGCCTCTCTCCTCCGTGGCCAGTTCTGCTCCATTCCCAGTCCTCCACCCCACTTGCCCCCCTCAACACTTGCCCAGCACTTTATGCCTGGCTGTTCTTGGTGATGACATTAACAAGCTCCCCTGAAACAGTGAGATTATGAGCTATACCCTTGCAGCAGTAGAAATGCTAATTATTACTGAGATAAATGGGAATATCAATGATGAAAGTCAATATTATTGCCTCCTTTGTTCCTGTTTGTTTTATTTGTAGATGAAAAGACCACTCAGCCCGTCTCCCCAGGATGGAGGAGTTGGAACAGCTTCTCTTGGCAGGCTGGTCCAGAGCCGTGCTCTGATAAGAAATCATACTGCACACATGCTTGCAAAGGGCTCTCTAAATCAGCAGCTCTCAAAAGCAGGCATTGTCTTTGATTGATTCATAAAACTGGAGCTGCCTCCATTCCCCACTCCAGTACCAGGCGAGGGAGGATTTAGGGGAGGGGGAAGGTGTAATGTGGGTGGAAGTGATTAATTGTGGAACACAGAACAGCACTGGGAACGCTTCACAGTTTGGCTGGGTTTGGTGCTCACACCTTCATCCTCCTCACGCAGAGGTTTAGCCGCCAAGATGGGAACCAAGGGCCCCTTTCCAGGCTCCGACACAGACTCTCAGGCTGACCTTGGGCAAGGCCCCCAGCACCGCCATGGCCAGGGACGTGCTTACAATGGCAACATCGCCTTATTCAGCAAGTCTGCTCCCTCTGCGTATTCTGAGTCAGAGCTGCTGATTTAAGTGACAAGAGATTTTTTTTTTTTTAAGCCCTATTAGCCTTGCAGAGCTAACAGAGCTAAGAGCGAGTGAATGGGATGCTAATTTTGGATGACGCCTAATAGCATCGAGAGCGCTTCCTGGAGCGGCCCCTCTCCGCAGGCAGGCAGATGTGCTCCCCACAGCCACGGCCCACTGCCAGCTCCCCACATCTGCAGGAGGCAGGGCACAGCAAGGAGGGAGCAGTGGGATGCACCCCAGTGCACAGCCCAGCACATCTAGAGGACAAGGAACATTTTTCTTCTTCCTAGTACACCTTACTGTGTTACTCCATGCACTTCCAGGTCCTGAGTCCGTCACCAGTCCATCACCATCACAGGAACAAACCAATCCACTGACCCTCAACCCACCCGTCTCCAAGTATCAATACAGCGATCGCCTCCCTCTAATGAACACAAACCCACCCAGCCCCTCTCCGTGCGAACCGAGGACAAACAGCCCTGCTGCCTCTCTCCAAATGCAATGAGACCAGGAGAACTGGAAGCCTTGCAGGAGTAATTACGCCGGTTTTTAAAAAAGAAACCAGCCTGCTGAATATTTCATGGAAAGTAATTTTTTTTAAAGCTTTTTAAAAACCCTCTTTCCCCCCCTTTGTGCATGTCAGGGTGCAATTAAGCAGAAAGTATCAGCGCATAAACCCAACGAAACAAACTGCCACGCACGCCCAGCTCCTGCTCCCGCTCGCTCCCGCTTCTTCCCTGCGCTTAACATTAATGTGACATCCCGAGCTGTGTGTGCACGATACTAATCTCCCACCCGAGATGGGGAAGAACTGTTTGGCTGTTAGAAAACCTCAAGTGCCTCCCAGCCTTGCTAACACGGTGCCCAGGCTCCTGCCACAAATAGTCCCTGATGGTCCCTGCCAGTGCTCACAGGCACTGCAAAGCCCTCAGCACCGGGCACCCCACATGAGATCCCAACACCGCAGAGCCCTCCAGAGCCACTGGTGGCTTTGTTGGTGCTTGGAGTGAGACATTTGGAGAGAA
The DNA here is from genome assembly GCF_036417535.1 of Chlamydotis macqueenii. Classification (NCBI taxonomy): domain Eukaryota; kingdom Metazoa; phylum Chordata; class Aves; order Otidiformes; family Otididae; genus Chlamydotis; species Chlamydotis macqueenii. The sequence goes on along the minus strand of NC_141567.1, from coordinate 17,147,082 downwards.
ATCAGGTTTAATCTAGAGGGCTGGGTGGGAGCAAGGTAAGGTGTGAAAATGAAATTCAGGGCTTTTTTTGGCCCTGCTGAGGTGAAGGAGCAGACCTTCCAAAATAGCACCTATTGACACAGGCTACAGACACCTCTCCCTCTGTTGCACCCCCCTCTCCAGCCTTGTTCTCTCTGCACTTTCCAACCACAGCTTTTGGACCAGCTGAAGACAAGAGCATCCCTAGTGTCCCCACTGTCCCATACAATTCACTTGGTGACAGCCCCAACACCGCTGCTACTCCTACAGGAGACCTCTCTTCTGGGCAGGGGGTCCCATGCAGGGACTTGTGCTACCCAGGCAGAGCCAGGCTCCATTGCATTGGTTTTCCTTGCCCTGAGCTAGGTGATTGTTCAGCAAAATGAAGTTGTCAGGGGAGGTAATGCTTTCCACCTGACAACTTGCATTGCTCCTTCTCAACCAAGTGCTGACCTGCACAGCACAGTCCCAGGACAGACACCTCTTGGTGAAGGAGCTGCCACCCCTTTCCTCCCCTCACCAGCTCCTGCCATGCCAGGTGCTGTCACCCAGCCCCTCTCACACTTCCTGCATCCCCAGATCTTCCATATCCTCTTCCCCACTCCTGGCCACCCTCATGAGGTGTTTCTGGCCCATTGCAGCACGAGATAGGGAGACCTAGGGTGCCCCTGTTCACATTTATAGGCTTCTGACAGAACCCTGATGCTGAAAACTTGCTTTTAAAAAATGAAAATCCAAATGCTCTGCTCCTGGAACACAGGGGCTTAGTGGAAAGCTTGACCTACTGCAAGACACCAGAGCTAGCAACAGCAGAGAAGAGAGGGAGGATTTTTTGGGAGCATTTATGGCACACACATTCAGAGAGGAAGAGAAACATCCCTCAGAAACCACCAGGTTCAAAGATTTGCTCAGTTTAAACACTAAAAACTCATGCATTAAAAATCCACTCCAGTTCAGCCCTGCCTCAGAACTAAATAAAACCTCTGACCGCATCACCCAGCCCCAAGGGTCACTGTCTCCTTGGGGAGCAGGCTTATGCATCCGCTCGAGGCTGAGATGCCCCCTCCCAGCATCGGGTCCTGCTTTGCTCCAGGATGTTGGGCAGGCGAGGGGCCGTGCACTGACCCCAGGCTGTCCAGGGCCTGAGATGAGGCTGCTGCCCACTGTTACACTACGTAGCACCTGGCTGCCTTGGTCTTACATGAGTTATTGAAGGGACCAGTCTGAGAAACAGACTACACTCCCCTCCATTATCCCAAATTTCCTATGAAATAACTTTTTTTTATTTTCTCAAAGGAAAAACAAAACCACCCAGTTTTCTAAACACTGTTCTTAAGAAAAATCTTTGGAAAAACTTTTGCAAATGGCACTTTGGAAGAAAATATCCAAATCTAAACCAAAATTAGATGGCTCTCAGTGCTTGTTTTTTTCAGGGATGACTTTAACCAGCATGACCATTTCCCAGTAGAATTTTGTTTTGATAGAAGATCACTAAGAATAAATGTGTTTCAGTGCTTACTGCTGAGAAGGTGTTTTGACAGAAAACTGCTATTTCCATGGTCCCTCCGCTTGCTCTGTCAGCCCTGACACAGTGGGAGCCCCTCTGATCGAGCATCCTTCACACGCAGCTCTGCCCGAGGCCCAACCTGCAAGGAGTGCCCACAGGAGCATGGATGGGTGGGTATCTGGGTGCATTCTTGCTTACCATAAAATTGGAAATAGCAATGAGAAGCTAGAAATACCTCTCTGCAAAGTTGGAAATACCTCTCGACTGATCTCAGTCACGCAGGAATGTGAGGCAAGGTGAGGACACAGGCCCCTTTTCGCATGCATCAGGTTGAGCCTATGCAGCCTGCTCTTTGCTTTCAGCAAAAAACATGATGTAAAGGGGAAATTACATATCTGTGTGTATGTGTCTGAGTGTGAATGCCAGTTTTGCCATGCTGTTTTGATTGTTTTCTCTGAATCCAACATGTGCATGGGATGCTGCCTCCTGGGCAGTCCCAGGTGCTTGCCACAAGCAGAGGTCTCCCTCCTGGTGGCACCAAGATCACAGCACATCCCACCATCTCATACCACCTTTGACAACATCCAATTTGAACAATTCCCCTCCCTAGCATATAAAAGTTGCTTGAATCATCCTAATTTTTTTTTTTCATTAGGAAACAGAATTCTGCTCTTCTAGAAGGGAATCCTTTGTTCTCTCCTGAGGACTGACATCCTGGGAAATTGCCTCAGCCCAGTCAGTTCTGATGTTTGCTGTCTCATGCGTCACCCGCATCAAGCTGACAGCTCACAGATTTCAGCTGAGGATTCACATGTACAGTACAAGCCAAAATCTGCTCCCATCTCTTAACTGTCCCAGCAAGAGCACAGGAAGGAGGCTGAGTCAGTGCAGAGCACACAGAGGCCATGAAACAGTAATAGAGACATCTCAAAACGCTGCCTTTTGAGAACCCTCTCGCCTGCCCTCTCCTGGAAGATGAAACTGTTTCTGCCCAGCATCACCCAGGCTGCAGCATTCAGCTGTCTGTGCTGGTTCCCCCCACACAAGCAGCATTTGCGCCTCACCGATGGAACACAGAGTTGGAGCAAACCCACCTGCCTAAGCAGAGCCATACAGCCCCATGACAAAGGCCTCCTTTCTCAACAGTGCCACTGTCCAGATATTCATTTTTGGCTGCCTCCCCTCTCCTGTGCAGGCATGATGGATGGAACATTTCCCACCTGCTCTAGACACGCAGGCAGTGCCTGCCACAGATCCTGGTTGAAAGCTGCATTGCCTTACACCCCAGGAGGCTTGGGTAGCAGCCCCGGACTACCGAGGGGAGGCAATTCTACCACCCTTATGGCAGCAGCAACCAGCCCAGTCCTGCTCTCAGCACGACAAAGGCATGTGAGTGTCATATGCCCGGCAACAGAACCATGCCCGAGCTCACGTGCCACCTACCTGGGTCAGATGAAGGCAGGATGCTGGGGGATCGGATGCCAGGGGCGCGCTGGGCTTTGGCCTCTCCTCTGCTTTCCACTCATGCACTGTGGGCAAAATGATATTGTAATTAGGGCTTTAAACCTGGCATTTGAGAGGCAAGCAGGAGAGAAATTAAAAAGCTCTGAATGCTTTTCCCCTCTCCCTCCCAAAAATCAGAGCTCGGCTGAGCTTAATCTTCATCTGAGCTGATATTTAAAATCTATAAATCACGCTGCAACAGACAAACACAACTACCAAAATTTAGTGGACCTGCTACTGAAAGGACCAAAATGAACTGCTTACTAGAAGCCATTTTCCCATGGAAATAGCGCAGGCCTGTACTTAGCAGAGCATTGATCTGCTGACAGCTACCAGGACGGATTTGGGCCAGAGCACTTGGGAATCATTTGCAGTGATCTCTCAAGAAACACACGCATGCAAAAGCCCTCTGAAAAACACTGTTGTAAGGCAGGGCTGTAGCTGTCTATGAGGCCAGATAGCACTCGCTGGCCAGTGTGGGCTCACACCACCCTCATTAACCCTCCCTGGGCAGGCAGTGCTGCCAGGGCAGCTCAGCCCCCGGCTTTGCCCCTGACTGCACCCCTGTACCCCACCCTTGGGGGCCCCAGGTTGTGCAGAGCAAGAAAATGCTTCACACACAGCAGGAACTGCAAAACAACACAAAAGCACAGAGCTGCTAAAGGGTCTCGCAGCTCAGGACCCCAGCGATCTGGCACAAGGCTCTGGCCGGGGGACACTGCGTCCCATGGATGTGGGGTGTTTGGGGTCCTTCCACAGATGCGCTGGGATTTGGAGATGCTGTGTTACAGCCACAGACAGCCCAAAACACTGCCCAGAGGAACGCACTGTCACACCTCCCTGGGGACAACAGGCCAGGCCCTGCCAGATACCAGGAGCTCCAGTCCAGCCATGGAGAGCACAGGGACAGTGCCCTGTCCCATCCTGCCCTCCAACAGCCTCACCCTGTACTGGCAGGGAGGGGACGCTCCCTAACCAGAGCTGGGCAAGCTGACCCCTCCGCCTGCCCCATCCCACAGCTGCCCCACACATGGGAGGCAACACAGCCTGCTCAGGCTGCCAGCACCACAGTGCCCAAAATCAATGATGTCCCAGCCTCAGGGTCACCTCCCCGCTGCTGCCACAGCCCAGGTACATGCTGGAGAGAGGGTGGGCACAGGTACCATGGCTGTGACCCTCGTGCCATGTGTGGAAAGAGAAGTGTCCCACATTCACCTTTTCTCCTGCCAGAAAGCATTTTCCATCACAATTTTCACAGTTGTGAGGGACAAGGTCAAGGCAGGAGAACATATTACTCCTCTTATGGAATAAAAATTAATTTATCTCAATCCTGAACAGCTCCACAAGCAGGGGGAGATGGAGAAGCCTCAGGTGACATGAGCACTGCTGGAAGGGCTTGAGCTCAACTGCAAGACTCTGCCTGCCCTTTCCAGCATGGGGCTGGCCAGGAGCCTCTCACCTGCCCACTAGCTTTTCCAAAGCAGTTATCATCCAAGATAACCCAAGGACACCCAAAGAAAGCAAAACTCTCAAATCTCATTTCCAGAGGTGTTGAGTGCCCTTGGCACTTACTGGCTTCAAACCCTGGGTGCTCACTGCCCTCAGCCCTCAGCTAATTCTCACCATCTCACAGTCCCCACAACAGCAGCAGAGAAACAGATGACTTTGAAGACACATGGGGCAGAGAGGGCACAGGTGAGGGGGGATGCAGCCCTGTCTCCTGCCCAGCCCCCTTATGCAGAGCTCCTGCACAGACTGGATCAATAACACCAATTAATGCCTCATTGTTTGTTGTGGGGTTTTTTATTCCCATTATTGACTACACCTCCTTATGAACTCGTATACTTAGCAGATCTTACAATGATCCCAAAAGCTACCAAAATAAGCCTTTCATGTAAAAACCAGGAGCCGATCAATGCCTCTGCTTTAGGGGAACACAACCTGCCCAACTGTGCTTCAAAGGACATCTGAGGTCCTAACATTGCTCAAGAGCCTGCAGAAAGCACTGAAAAATGGGAGACAACTTATTTGCTTTATTTATTTTTGCTTTCACACAGCTTGTTTTAAAAGACTAAAAACATGTTTATGAATTTAACATATTTAAATGGATTAAAATCTGTTTAGCTAGGAAGGAAAACAACTTCCCACCCCAAACTTCTTGTGGGCTTGGACCTGCTTTTCAATCTTCCACCCACTGCAACTACTTCAAATCCATTTTTAAGCTGAAAGGCTGTTTCTGGGGACAGGTCAGGGACAGGACCTGTGCAGGGGGATGTTCCACCATTCTCCTCCATCATTGCCCCAAGCACTCCTTACCCAGAGCATCAGGGACACCTGGGCAGAGGTGTCATCTGAGAGACAGGGGACAATAAAGGCATCTGTGTGTGGGGACAGCATCCAGAAAGGATAGAAAAAAAAGTGAGATGCCTTCCTTCCTCTTCTCCATCAGCAGCTTTCCACAAGGAGGATCAATGCAGCCCACTGTAACTGCACCGTTGTTCCATTTTTAATTAATGAAAGAAAAAACTAATCATTGAATTAAACTTCTCATTACTCCAGCTGAATACCCACTAAGTAAATTTAATTACTGTACGAATTGGGTTTCTCCCTGCCTGTTTCATTAGCTACTGATAAAGATGAAGGGGGGGGCAGGGGGGAAGAGAGGGAGAGATGAAAACAAAGAAAAAGAATGGAAGATGGGAATAATAAATGCAAAAACAGAGGTAAGTGATTCAGCAGGTTTCAGGGGCTTCCAGTAAGGGCCTGGGGAAAGACCCTTCCACTCCTCCCAAACTACGCTGGTGGGATTCCCTGTGGGATAAACCCCTTTCTTCCAATCCACGTCCTGTCCGAGGGCAACCACCATCTTCTTCCAGGCCCACGTCATGCACAGGAACATAGACCTCCATGAGCTCTGCCTCCAGGCATCTACCCCACATCCCAGATGCTGGTCCCTGCTCCAAGCACCCAGAAGCGGAGCTGTGCTCTGGCACAGGCACACCACAAGGACCCCTTGGCATGGAGGCCACAAGGATGAGGTCCTACCACCTTCCCTAGCACCACCACTTGCATACCTGGGGTTCACCAGCCACCTGCAAAACAGGTGACAGTGGACAGAGACTTGGGCACAACTGGCTCCCCTCTAAATGAGGGCAGACACCAATTTCAGATCTGCAACAACCCTTGATCCCATCTGATCTCACATCACTCTGAACAGCCAATTTTTGCTTCTGCAACAAAGGCAGTAACCCTGTAATGCCTTCAGCAGGGAGCTAGTGCTGACAAAAGCATGGGGAGCACAGGAAAATGGATATCAAACACCTGCTGTCCCACCACATACTGAGTCACCTGCCTGGTACTCTTTGTATTCTAAGCCTTTCTGCTGGAGTAGGAGTCCAGCAGCACGCTCCTCCTAGGAAACTGGTGGAGGATGCATTCGTGCAGCCCCCTCCACACTGCTGCACAGATTTTGTTTATGGCATAATTTTGTGCCTCTCCTACTTTCCTGCTACAACTCAGCCCTCCACTCCTCCTTCCTGACAAGGAGCATGAGCCATCGTAGGGCAGGTACAGCCCTACGCCAGGGAGAAGTGTGGCAGTCCCTGCCAAGCACAGCAATCCCCCTTCCAGCACATGCCTCCCTGTCCAGCACTTCTGCAATTGGGATAAACTGGGGGTGGAGATGATGTAGTAAATGAAAAATGCAGCCTCCTCCTCTAATTAGGTAGCTTCAGCTTTCAGCTGAGCTGAGAGCATGGTGGAAGGGCTATGCAGGTGCTCACAGAGATGGGATCTGGCAAGTATGGTCAGATCATCTCCTCCTTGTCATTAAGGGGCCAAGAGGATCCCATGCAGGCTGCTTCTGCAGCCCCATGGGTAGGGTCTTGCTCACCACGAGGTGCTGTCCCCTCTGCCTCACACTAGCAGCTGGTGGCCCTCACAGTGCCCAACTGCTGCTCTTCTGCAAGACATGGTGCTGCTGGGAGATGGGGTTCTCCCTCATTCCCATGACTCTCCTACATCTTCTGACTCCAAACCAAGCTGGTGTTTGAACCCTCACCTTCATTCTTTGGCCATGCAAACCAGTGACCTGTCTCCCTCCCCCCCCCGCTGCTTCCTCAGCCCTTTCCTGCTCTCCTCCCTCCACTGCCCACCAGGCATCTTCCCCAGAGGTTTCTCCAGTGCAGGACAAACACAGCTGCAAACACCTTCCAGGCCAACCAGATGGTCCCTTCAGTGTCACATCAATCCCCCCTAAACTGGACTTTCTCAAACATTGGATGGGGAAAGCACTGATGTAAGAGGCACAGATGCTGCTCTGTGGGGAGCAAACGGGGCTGGGTGAGCCCTGCTCTGGCACCTGTGGCACTCAGCAGCAGCTATCATGGGTCTGGGCACCAGTGGCCACCACCACCACAGCCTCGGGGCTCCATTGCATCCCTGGGAGGATGCCGGCTCCCAGGTGGACTCAAGCACAGCGTGCTCTCCTTGCAGGCACAAGCTTTCTGCCGCAGCTAAAATTAGCTCCCGCAGAGTCTCTCCTGCCATTCCCGAAGTCATTGGTACAACATGTTCTGCCACCACAGGCGCTTCCCAAGCTCTCACTCAAAAAAACCCAGCAATGCTTAGTACATGCCTCGCAGCTCCCACTCCCTCACATGCACAAAGCAAATAACCCTGCAGGTTTTGCAGCCACCACCTCCCCGTTCGCTGCGCTGCTGAGGGCAAGGCTCCCTCCTCCTGCCTGCCAGGGCCACACAAACTCCCCCCCGTGCTGCCCACCAGTCCAGCAACCACCGTGTAACACCCATCTTTCCAGCCTTCAGCCCTGACAGCATCATATTCTGAGGATTTGGACTGGGGAAGTGAGGTGGGGGGGTTATTTCCTTCCTTTTGTTTTGCTGGCCAAACTGAGAAAGTAATTCAGGTTCACTGAAGTATTTTTTTTTCTTTGCCAAATTTTAAAACATCAGCAATAATCTGTGGCTGAATGAAACATTGTTTGGTCTGAAGTGAAGCTTTCATTTTGTTTGTAGGTGGCTTCCCCCCCTACACTGAAAAAAAAACCCTAGAAAAATTTCAAAATGAAATGTCATCTCGAAACAGATGGCTGAAAGGTTTCATTTTGAAAATGTCAAAATGAAACTTTTCGGTGTTTCACTTTCTTTCCCCAGCCAAAACCACTTGCTAAATACAACCTGAATTTGTGAGCTGTTTCTGTTGACTGAAACCTGAGTTATTCTGTGCATCAGCTGTTCCCTCAAAGCCCTTTCGGCAGGCTCACGCACGCACCCCACGCCGTGCATCCTGCTGCCGCAGGGAGGGATGCACGCGGAGCAAACCCTGTCGCACGTCCTTCTCCAGAGACATGGCACGGGAAAGAGAAGCAAAAGCACAAGGGCACTTACCGTGGCAGCAGACCTCTGCAGCTTCGTTTCGGGTTCTGGAGGGGCTTCCCGGGCAGCGGAGGGAGAGGGGGGTGCTGCGGCCCTGGGCGGGAAGGACTGGGTGGTCCTGCCTGTCTCATGGGACCCAACACGGAGCAGCAGGGCACCTCGCTCAGCCCTGGATGTGCAGCCCTGCAAGACAGGTGGATGGGGAGAGCATGAGAAGGTGCTGAAGGGAGAAACACCCAATTTGGGTAGAAAAGGAGTGATATGTTGGGAGCTGAGGTCAAACGTACTTAAGGGATTAGGTCAAGGTGGTGGCAGTGAGCAGCTGCCAGTGTCAGGTCTGTTCCCTGACACTGCTCTGCTCCTCTCCTCCTTGAGCAGGCTCTCAGGGTGCACCAAGCCCTGTGCTCACTAGCACAGGGCTTTCTGTGCCAGTGGCCACACAAGAGATAAACAAGACTACTCCTGAAGTATCACACCAGCAGCAAACCCAAGCTGAGGGACCTGTCCCACTGGAGCCCATCTCCAGGAGGGGTTGCTCACTCCCTCCCACCATGGTCATTGATCATTGCAGCTAGGCCACACCACAGCAGCACAGGTGCAGACATCGAGGAAGGCTTTGCCCACCTCCCTTCTCTTGCTCAAGGAGGAATGAAGTTCATCCCAGAACTGGCCAGAATCAGATCCCAGGGATGAGCTCTAACCACCAGCTGGTAACCAGCTCAGGGCTGAGCAGATCTTACTGACAGCAAACCCTGTGACCCCTCTCCCATGCCCCAAGGCCACAGCGGGGTGGTCCTGGGTGCTAGTCCTTGTCACTGCCTTGTACCAGGACCACAGCCAGGTCATTCCATCCCAACACCCAGAGGCCTGTCCCCCAGCTGGGTGCCTGGGTGACATTGCCATGCTGGATGGCAATGAGCCCATTGGACCATACGCACAAGCCGCCCACCTTCAGCAAGCAGGAATCAGGCTTTGGTTGCAAAGTTCACAGTCCAAGCATTTTCAAGCATGAGTGAAGTCCAGCAGCCTCAAATTCTGCCTTGAATTCATGGCCTCAACACACAGGAAGGGAACAGAAATATTTTAAATTTGCTTTAATCCTTCTTTCTCTTCCTCTCACAAATTACCCCTTGGTGCTGACCCAAGACCCTGCATTTTCTTGCCGCGCACTGTGACCCCTGACACTCCCCAAAGAGCTGGCAGGATTCCTGGGGTGCACCGGCAGCGTGCAGCATAGAGGAGCAAAATGGGTCAGATTCAGGAAGGTTCTCAAAAGATATCCCAAACCTTTAATCCAACCCAAAGTCATCGTTATAGAAATCTGGTTTATGTTCCACAAGAAGCCAGGTAAGGAAATCACAAACCACAAAATCCCATGAAAACAAGAGCTGACACCTAAACCTGAAATGCACAATTCAGGTTCAAAACTTTGGTTCATTTTCTTTTCCCTTTGGCCTCTGGCTCAGTTCAGGGGCAGCAGTGCTGAGATGCTGCCGGAGCATTACCCTTCCAGCACAAGCACACACCACAAAACGCTGAGGCTGGTGTTAGAAAACCTGTTTTTGTGAGATCACTAGCCCGATGGCTAGATGAAAGAGGATTAGATAAAGCTTAGACTAAGCATCTCAACAGTATCAAGCCGTAAGAGGATGCTCAGCCATTGCTACTGCTAAGGTAACACGGAGACAGATTTATCTGCTAAGAGAAAAATCTTACTTCGGAGAGCCCTCCTTGGCATGAAGAGGGGTATTTGCCAGGTCCTTGGTAGGCTACGTGTCCGCAAGGGCAGGGCAGACCTGGCTGCTCGCAGGCAGGAGTCTGCAGGATGGAGTCACATGGAATGAGGCAGACCTGCTCCAAACTCAAACCTCCTCCCAAGTTCAGGGGGCAGCAATCGGAAATTAAGCCCATCTGTTCCTAAAACAGTGTGCTAGCAGAGAGGTGAGGAGACTGAAAATCTGAGCTCTAAAGAAATCAAAAGCACTAGAGTGAGAGCCAGCGAGCTGCCTGCCAGGGAAGTGATGCTACCTCTCAGGCTCACTGCTGCAATGAGTTTGGAGATCTCAGTCCAGACCTCAATTAAATCTCTTGAGCAAGGGAACTGCAGAAGCATCCCTGCATCAGCCCACCCTGGTAAGGATGAGATGAGGCAGCCAGAGCTCCCCAAACTGCACAGATGAGCTGCAGACAAGCAAAGGGAAACTGAGGCAGGCACCAGTGGTGCAAGGGGCTGGCAGGCCCAGGTGGTGCCTCTCCAGCTCTGGAGCTACCACAGCCAAACTCAGAGGCCATGCGGCTGCAGCGATCCCGGCCCTGGCAAACGTGCCTTGTTGCATGGAACTCTGTTTCAGAAAAGAGCTGTAAGTGATCAGTCAGCATTAGAAATGGCCAGTTTTGATGTATTTAAAAGAAAAGGTCTCCCTTCCCCCCCCACCCCCAGCCCTCTTTTCATTTTAAGAATCCCCTCACTTTTTTTCTACCCCCAATCCAAACAAACCCTTCTGTCAAGCCGAAACACTCACTTGCATTTCTGCCACATTCTTTCAAAACCAAACCTTCACATTTTCCCCTTCATCCTTGAAGGAACAATCCTAAACCACCCAGCCAGCCTGGAAATCCATTTTTTTGCCCGGTTCCTGTGAAAAGCCAGGACAGCAGGGTGTTGGCTGGGAGTAGAGGCGTGGGAGGTAACAGCCAGGTGGGTCAGGAAGTGCTGCCTACAAAGCACCTCTTGGTGCCAGGACATTCAAAAAAGCCATTTTTATACAGTCTCTATCCCTGAGAGACGGAAATAATGAGGGAGCAGAATGGGATCAGGCGAGGGGAGGCAGAAGGACATTTAGGAGCAGGTCCCAAGCAGCACTTGGGTCACTGAGTGCCAGGCAAGCAAAGGAGGCGAGGTGGCTACCAGGAGGCACATCCAGCATCAGGAGCAGGGCAGGAGTACCTGGTCCTCACATTTGCAAGGAGTAGAAATTCAAATTTAGTAAAGAGTATTTATGGGTATTGAGGAAAAAAAAGCCATGCCACAGGGAATAACAAGGCTTTCTTGTGGCTGGCAGCTGAATGGAATAAATCTATCCACTGGGCATAAATTGTTTAAGCAAAAAATCCCTCTCAACTTGAATATTTTGCAAGAAAAATAGCAACAAAAAGGGAAAGAAAACTCTGAACCCTCATCATTTCTCTCCTCAAGGTCAGAGCTGTTATTCTCTTCTGTGAAGGAGAAAAAACACCTTTCACTGGTAAGTTCAGCCAAAAGAAATGAAACATTTGGGAAGGGAGCGTGTTACTGCCTGGACTGACCTGCCTGGCTCGATTAGGCTAAATATCTCTATTTACCAGGGAGTTATCCTTCAAAAGTAAGTTGTGGGGAGGCTCGGCAGTGGGGCAGAGAGGCAGCCCAGTGCAAGGGAGGAGTAGCACAGTGCTTCAGCAACAGGTCAGTGCCCGCTCAGACGGGGATGGGGCAGGACCCCAGAGCCACACAGGGAGCCCTGCAGCATCTCTGACCCCAGGGGCAGAATCCTGCTGCTATTCCTGACCTCGTCCCAAGTGCAGAAGTGGCAGAGGAACTGGATCACCCTGTCATCTCCAGGAGCAGACTTGGCTGTGGCACACAGCAGGGACGGGGCAGAGGAACACGGGGGTAAGGGAGAGATCAGCCGCTGGGGCTACAGCAGTCAAGGAGAGCAGGCTGTGCCCGAGCAGAGGATCTAGAGCCTCTCTGGTTATTATGCAGAGGCTGTGCTAAGGTTGCTGCTTTAGTGCACTGCAGGCACTAAATTAAGGGGACATTTACAACCCACAATGCAGAGAAGCAGCTGCTAAAGGTGGTCACAGTGAGTGACTTCACCTCTGGGTGAAAGGCTCTGCGAAATCTCAGCCAGTAGGGATCAAGATGGGAAAACAAGTCCTTCCCTCCACGCGCCTCCCTGCAGGGCAATGCCAGGGCATCTGGGGACCAGTGACAACCTGCTCTGCTCAGAGCCAGACAGGGTCTCTGAAACCTGCCCTGTTTGGAGAGGACGCAAAGCCCATGGGATACTGAAGTTTGGCCCAACTAGCAGAGTCCTAGTGTGACAAACTGCACCAGCACCACAGCACTCGGCTGGAGCAAACTCAAAGGATCTGCTCTGCAGGAATTAAGCTCCCCCAGACCAAGTCTTGCCCAGGCTCCTCACAGCACAGACCAGCAAGGCAGTTGCCTCGAGCATCAAGCCGTTCTGGGTGGCAAAACAAACCCTCATGCCTGCTCAGTGTTCTTCACCATCCTTGAGAGCCAAGCTGGCCACTGCTGCCAAAAAGGGGGTCACACAGGGTCACAGGTCCTGTGGCTCCTCCTGGGAGCAGCCAGCACTGCTCCCTTCCTCCTCCCACAGCCATGCCAAGCCCAGCTCACCAGGGCTTTCCACCCAGCACTGTTCCTTCCTCCCCTCCTTGCCCAACAGGAACAGCCAACTTTAGCACTGGCCAAAACCCAGCATGCCCACACAGATGAGCCAGGCATGTCCTGTGCCTTCCCTCTTCCCCAGTGCCCTGGCAGTGCCCAGCTTGTTTGCTGATGAGTCGCAATAGCACCTTTTCCTGGTAGGTCCAGGGATGTCCCATGCTGTGTTCAGCCATGCAGAGAAGGGGATGGCTCTTGGTGGGACCTGGCAGACTTATCCCAGCCCAAGGCACCGAGCCCAGAGTCAGTCACCTCCTGGAAGCAGCCAAGGGGAAGGGGAGGAAGACAAGGTGAGAGCAGAGATGAGCTGAAATGCACACAAGGGATTAACTCAGCTCCAGCCAGCACAAAAGCAGGAGGGTGCACTGAGAGGGGATCTCAATGTCACAGTGCACTGTGCTGACCAGCACACACATCGGCTTTCGTCAATAATTCAGCATGTTGGGTCACAAACATAACTGGGGAGGTGCTGCAACTGTAGGGGACATTTCTACCCAGGTAGAGGGAATGGCAGCGATGGGTGGGAGGGCACCTCTGAACAGGACTGCAGGGTGCTGGGCACCAGGAAGACTGGCCACTCACTGGAAAGCACACAAATGGCATCGTGCTCACACACATCCTTTTGAGAAAGTTAACTCGATGAATTAACACTCAAGCCCCTCCAAACCCAGGATGTTTCCTGCCTGTAGGAATTTAAAGCCACTATGCCTCCTGCAGCATGAGGTATTTGCTTAGAGGGATACGTGTTAGAAAGATCTGAACATTCAGTCACTGGGACCAGCCCAGGGCAGTGTCCACAATCCCTCATGCAAACAGACTGCTTCACCCCATGCAGCCCCTGCCAGAGCAGGGTGCCAGCAGCACCAGGCACTCTGGGAGCATCCTTACTCAAAGGATTGCTCCATATGCCCAGCTAGGAACAGGTGGCTGCTCCTTTGCAGCTTCATGGAGACCTCTCTCACCTGCCAGCAGAACCAAGACCCTGCATCTCCTGTGTCTTTGTGAACAGAGTGCTTGAGCACACCCAGAGTTACTGCACTTGACAAAGGAATCGGCAGGGGATGATTTCTGGCTTCTGTTGCAGAGCAGATCAGAGGGTCATGAATTGTCTCCTTTGGCCTGCAAACATGGAATGGGTGCATTTCAGGTGCTGAACTCCTCTGAAACATCAGCCCTGAGCCTGTATGACTGCCCAGAGGAAGGGATTCTGCTGTCTCAACCCAAAGCCTGGGCAACACACCCCCAGGTGAGCATGTCACAGGGTGAGCATCCGATGAGCCACAGGGAAGCCGAAGTCACAGCCAAGGCCAGTTACAGGAATAGAATTGGCTCTGACTGAGCAAATGTAACTTTCCATCACTTTGCAACCAGCCATCCATCCTGCAGGCCAGCTGGCTGCCATGTCAGTGCGCCTCCCATCCATTTCAGGTGTCCTGGTAACCCTGATGCTTCGCAAAACTAGCTCAAGAAGGCTTGGGAGAGTTATTATCCAAAGCTAGGCGGCTGGACTTGACTCAAATCTTAGGTAAGTGATTAAAATGATTGGCATTTTTTTAAATAAAATTACTGTGCTGTACCTGCCATCCATCTTTGGAAATTATTAACTGCAGAATCACAAAACTGGATGCATCTGTAAGGCTACACAAGCACACAAGTGTTTGCAGACTGGGGAAGCTCATCCTCACCTGCAGCCCCAGGACCTGCCACCCCCTGCAGGCTCCAAAAGTTGGGTACACTTTGGCCAAGATGCTCCTCTTGAGCATCATGTTACCACACCCGGGCAGCTCTCACTGCAGGATGCGGGATGGGATACTTGGAGTCATGGGGATGAGTGTTGAATGGCTGGTCTGCATGCCCCGTGACCTGGATTAATTTTACCCCATGGGTTACATGTTGGGTCTATTCTGGCTGGAAACAGTTTGTGACAAGACTGCCTTTGCTTAGGATCCTGATTCAGGTCCTATCCAGGCTCCTACAGGACACAGTAACACTGCCAGCCAACAACAAGGTATCATTCTTCCCCTTTGACTACACATGCTAAAAATCAAGTTTATTTTATTTCAGAGCAAAGGAAACTAAAAGCAGCAGCATTTCCAGGTGAGCAGAGCCCAAGAGCAGCTACTGAATGACACCAACCAGCTCCCAGCCCTGCCATTTCCCACATCCTCCCTACCATCATCCCTGCTGGTGCTGTCCCCATGCTGGGCCAGCTTTCCTGCATGCCAGGGTAGGAAGACACCCCACTCTCTCTCTTCTGGGTTCAATGCCAGAACCCAAACCTCAGCTTTCAATCCATTTCAGATTAAGGGAGTGAACATAAGGACAAGCCCTGCCTGTTTGATGAACCAGCCCAGCCCCAACAGCCTGCACCTACTTGCTTCAGTTTGATCACGTAGCCCCAAGGACTGGCAACTGAGGATTTACAGACTGGGGACACTGCATGGCCTCAGGGTTTTTTTTTTTATGTCCTTGCCCATGGGGAGCACAATATCCAGGGATCTCTGGGGAATCAAGGGAGGTCATTCAGTTTTGTGTCCTGTACATAACCAACCCGTGCCAAATGCTTAGCTGGGGCACCAGCATGGAAGCTGCCAAACTTGCCACGCCAAGGATTTGGACTGTGCATAGATGGGGTTCCCAAACAGGGTAAAATCTGCATTTAATACCTATTATCCTAACATCTCCCCATCTGTCCACTTCCCTCACATGCCTGCAACTGCAGTGTGCCAGGCCTGTCTGATATCAATGGCACTTTAATTTCATCATTCCCAACTTATTTATAGCAATTAGGAGGCAATGAGCACACACCAGGGGCCAGGATGCACTTGAATAGCATCCAAGGGTTACCACATTATCACAAGAGACCTTCAGATGGAATTATCAGTCTGCAAAAAAACTTAAATAAAAAGGAAGGCAATCCCCAAAGGAAGGATAAGGTTCTTCTTGGTCCTATAGGTCCCTTTTTAATTTGAAATCAGCTGACAGAAATATAAAGAGATGATACTCCTCATTTAATTAGTGGAGAGACAGCATCTCAGGTTGGAAGACAAAGATAGATGCTTTGCCTGGGCATCTGGCTGGAGCAATGATCAGAGGAGCAAGGCAGGGATTCCCGTGAGGTTGATTACCTAGCCCCACTTCAGGCAAGTGAGTTTTGCCATTGACTTTTCTGGGAGCAGAGGTAAAAAAAGGAGCCATTTTAGAAATCATAAAGGTAAAGGTAAAAAGCAAGCTCCTTCTCCCCTAGTGATTTCTGCTGGATGGTGGCAGCACTGTACGAAGCCAGTGCCACCAAGAAAGCTACCAAAAAAAGCCAGCCAGCCTGCAGCCTGGCTTCCCAACGTCCCCATTTTGTACAAGGCAGGTGAGATGCCAAAGAAGGGGATGGCTCCTCACTTCTGATTTAGCCACATGCCCACACTCCTCCCACATAGGCTCTTTAAATGCCTGCCTGCGTGAGAAAAGCAATGGCCTATTTTTTTTTCTGAGTAGCTCAGTACAGTCTCCACCTCAGAGCACAGCGCACACAGGTCTTATTTAGGATGCTTCAGACATATCCGGAGGGACTCTGGGAACAGTCTGTGGAAAGAGAAGACTGAGTGGGCAACCTGAGTCACTTCATTGCTTACAGAAGTGTACACAAGCATCTTCCATTTGAGCAAAACTCAGCACTGCTCCCATCGACTCTGGGGACCAGAGGAAAGTGCATCTTCTCTGGCATACTCCATTGATGCAGAATAACTGCACAGCACCTTTCTCATCCAGGCTTACTGAAAGAGGGATCATCCTCCACAGCTATGATCCAAACCTCTGATCCTGGCAATTCCTCCACAGTGCAGGAAGAGCTCAGAGCTGCTCTAATCTGCTCTGATGGGTGAGGGCTCTGGAGGAGATTAGCTTCCTCCTGAGGAGGAGAAAGCAGAGCAAGACATGTGAGGGAGAGGTGCATGCGAGCCCTGAAGAGATACAATTAGTGTTGGCTGCAAAATTCAGCTCTGAACTCATTGCCAAAGAGCCCAACACATGCAGATAAATCAACCCAGCACCATCCACTGCACATGGGAGGAGGAGGAGATAAGCACAGGAGTCACAGGAGACCTCGGTCCAGAGCCAAAACAGACTCAGCCTTTACCTCAAGCCCTGTCCTCAAGGAAGTCACTTTAAGCTGTCAAACAAGGGGCTCTGTGCAAAGATCCCTACGTGCTGGGGCTGAGAGGGGTCACCACGAGGCAAGGACATGCCCTGCCATGGGGGCCCCCTCTCATTACCTTTCTCCATTAATGCTGGTAAAAGGAGCCAGTTTGTGCCCCAAAAGCACAAAGCCTCTGTTCATCTACCCAACAGCACAGCCCAGGTCACACAAGCCCACCCCATGCCATCCTCCCAAGCAGCCTCTATCCTCATATCTAGGACAGGATGGCCACCGTGGGCTCCCTCTGCTCTCCCAGTCTCACCTTTCTCACCTAAGGCTGGTCACAACCGCACCACACAATGTCAACAGCAAGGTGCCTGCTGGGGGCTCAGATGCCCCGAGTCAGCTCCAAAAAAAGCCCCAGTCACTGCAGCTGCAAGATGCTAACGGCTCCCGGTCACTGCACCGCAGTGACCAACAAGCACTTTCACCTCTCTCCATCAGGTTATTTATTTCCCATGAGACAAGAGCCACAAAGTGGCATCTAGCGCAGGAGACGTTATTTCACAGGACTTGTGATGCTGTCAGCAACAACATGCTGAGCAGCACCCCAGGGCAGCAGGGAGGGGCATTCACGGGAATATATGGAAAGTGCCAAAACATGAACTGCTAATAAGATGTATTTTCAAGTGTCACCAAATTATGATCTATTGATCTTACACCAGAAACTTGACTTTATCTGTGTAACATTAATCTACGTCTGTAACACATTGGGAACTGCAGACTGAATGAGTGTCATTACACTAAATTTAGGTATTACAATTATTAACTGCTAGGGGCCCAAACTGGCAAGGTGCTGAAGAGCCAATCCAGAATAACAGCAGCTTAACAACCCACTGGGAGCACCCATGCACACGTACGCTTGAGCACCTCAGTGCAGCGGGTTGGGACAGGGGCATGAGGCTCACCATGGAGCAGGCTCTGCTCTCAGGGCATCATCCCTGCCCAGAAGCAGCTGATTTGGGAGCAGCTAGGAACATGAGCCAAGTCCTACCCTGAATCAGGGGAACCCCAGGGGGGAAAGTGTTTCCAGTCCCATCCAAACACACAGCTAAGGCCTGACAGCCCCCCCCCAGGCCACTGAGGGGCTGTGACACATGGCCAGGGCAGGGTGCTGATGACACCTCCTAGGCCAACTAAAGCCCTTACAGGCACCTGCAATTCCTCACGGAGGTCACCCCAAACCTGAGAGCATGATTCTGGGTAGGAACTCTCAAAAAAGTTGTCTTGCAGAAGGTTTTTGCAAAAGTTGAAAATGCTCCAGTGGGACTTGGGCCAAATATTTTAGATCCCTTTTAAAATCAAGGCCAATCCATAGTCACTTCTAACAATCTTATTGACTGTTTTTCACTGAGTGCTAACAGAGACAAGTTGTCTCCTTCAGACCACTATATCATGGCTGAGAGGATCAAGAGGGGAAGATGATGGGCTTGGAGAGGAAGAACTTCCTTCCTCTGCTCCACTTCAGCTGCTAATAGGCATGTCAGAGCTCTCTGAATAGCATTACATTAGTGCTGCATAAAAGCAATAAAGCCCTAAACCAACACATTACGTATTTACTGAACTACACATTGCACAAGAGACTGTTCCCAGGACACCACATGAGGACTTGAAATAGCAAAGTTGTAAAAAGCACCAGGCTGGGCTGGCATCCACAGTGCCCAACAGCCAGGGTTGAGGTGCACATGAGAGCCAGGCACACAGGAGCACGGCTGTGGGGAGCTGATGGGATAATCCAGCCATCACATTCAACCAAAGCAGACAGCATAAAACACTCAGTCTTCCCTGCCAGAAACTCCGGCGAGCCCCAACCATTGGGCACAGCGTCTGCAGAGACATCGGCATCCAGGGCAAGATCTGCTGCCATGCCAGTACAAAGCCCTGGCTGCTGCCTGCCTGGCACTGGCCCACACTTACCCCCTTTGTTTTCCCTTCCAGCACTTAAAAATTTTCACTCCTAAGCTCAGTAAATTGTCATTTCCAAATGGCTCTCCTGCCCGCAGGAAAGGGAACGGCATGAAGCGCTCTTTGATATTTTCCAATAACTGTCGTTGTGGCACAGAGCTGATACGGAGCCTTCAGTGGTAAATTGTCATGACAGTTTTGGTCTTTCTTAAAAGACCTTTTCCTCCCTCTGCCTCCCAGCACCTGGCAGGCCTACAGCATGTTTCCACAGCCAGGCATATGGCGAGATCACTGGGCCCTGCTCTGCCACCACAAAAGGGCCATCAAAGGTACCTTGGCTGGAAAGGTGAGGTCCCCACCAGCTGGTGGCCTGTGGCAGAGGGCAAGCCAACAGATGTGGAGAACTAGAAGGGGTCAGAGGCAGAGAGGGAGGACTCCCTCCTGTGTAATGCTGGAGAAGTACAGACGGAACTTTTGGATGCATGTTTCCCCCCTGCCCTCAGAAAGGACAGGTCTGCTAAATCAGCACAGCTTTGCAGGAGAGGTTCAGCTCCCCCCTCACTAGGTGGGCTGCCAGAGGGGCACAGAAAAGCCAAGAGCACATCTGACTTTAAATGCACCCTCAGCTACTGGCAATGAGGGGTGAGCCATAGCCCCTTACACCCAGCAGGACCAAGCACTCTTCAGGAGGTCTGTGGTCCCTGCCTGCCACTGCTGTGACCCCTGGGGCATAGATCCAGAGCATGACACAAACATCAGCAATTTGGTACCTATCTGTCCAGCTCCCTGCTGCTGGGATCATGGCAGGATCCTGCTAGAAAAAGTCAAACACCTCAACCAGAGGCATCTCTCCCTCTACAGAGGTGAAAGCAAAGCCCATTTTCTGAAGACTCCTTCTGGAAGGGGATTTCTTCAACACAGCTTGCAGAGATGCAGCCAGTATGCAAACCCACAGAGATATTGGCACACCTGCAAAGCTCACCACCGCCTCAGGAGCAGAGCTGCGAGTCTGTCCTACACTCCAGGAAGGTCCATGCAAGCCAGTCACAGCCAAGCAGCGCAGCCCCTGCGCCTGGGCACGCAACAAGCGGCTGGCAGTGAGAGAAGATGCGATGCCTGAGAAGTTTTGTGACTTACTGTGTCACACTGAACAGCTCTGACCTTTTCAATATTCTGTATTTTTATTGGCTGCCTGTTTCCCCTCCATCCCCACAGGCTCATTAGACAGCAAGCAGAGCCGAAGGTGGCTGCGGCAGCCAATACCACTGCACAACACTGAGAAGGTCAGAGACATCGAGGCTGAGCGAAGCTGCTCTCGGGAGGGCAGTTATAGCAGGACAGGAATGCTCCTCGGCCGACTCAGGCTGCAGACTGGGACCTGTTTTTCCCAGGGACCCTCCTGAGGCAGAGCTCCCACCGCAGAGACCCTGGGGTGGCCGGGACCCACACCACAGGCACCCCTGCTCCCAACCAGACCAACTGTTGCTGCGAGAGGACCTGCCCATGAAAGCACCCTGCAACAGGCTTGGTACAGATACTCGCAATACAGTCTCCACAATGTGGGAGAGCACAAGCCAGGGCCACGCTCCACACCACAGAGCCCAGTATGGGGGTCAGCTGGTCACAACTGGTGTGATGCAGAGCCCTGAGGCTCCTACCCAGGTGCTGCCAGCAGGGAAAGGACTGAGAACATCTCCCAGAGCCTCTGGCACACTGGGATAGGGAAGGCAACTGCTCAAGGTGATGAGCACTCATCTTTAGCAGGTGTAAGCAGAGTCTGTCTGGAGTCCAGGCCTCCCCTGAGGCATTCAGGGGAGTGAAAGGAAAAGCCAGCCCTGCTAGCAGGCTGCATGGCAGGCAGGCAAACACAGCCTCCAGGCAGGGACAGCACACAGACAGTACAGCTGCTTCAGTCACAGCCTTTTGATTAACCACAGCCCAGCCACCTTCCATGAAATAAAAGCAGGACACCCCCACACAAAGACCTGGCACTCCCGCTGCCTGCTCTGGAGAGGAGAGATGCAATGGTGAGCCCCCAAAGTCAACCTTCCTCCCAGGCACAGGCTCTGGCCCCAGGAGGATGCCATGAGCCCTGCCCTCAGCAAGGCGGGGGATCCTCAGCAGGACCACGAGTGGATAACGCACATGAACCTGACCTGGCTCTCCACACTGGTCTTCAGCGCACCCAGAGCCCGAAGCACAGGACACTGAGAAAGTCCATCTCCAAGGACACGCACTGGGAACCTCAGCCAGGGAGCTGCTAACAGGGAGGTGGTCAGAAAGCCGGTCAGAAAGCCAACACCTTTCCAGAGCTCAGCTATCAGCCCTCTACCATGGGGTTAGCACTCACCAAGTGGCTTCAGAAACACATCCCTTGGAGCACAAGGGCTGGCTGCTCTCTTGGGGAATACGAGCCAGGAGCAGAGGGTGGCCCTCCCCGACAGAGCACAGGCCCACAGCTCCAAACACAGCAGGCAGAGGTGGGTGCTGCACCCAAGTCCATCAACAGCACAAACCAGGTCCAGAGGCCCCATGGGCAGCCCAGGATGGATCAAAAGGAAGCAGTGCTGGATACACATCCACCCATGTTGAAACTCAGGAGAAGAAGGAGGTGGCCAGCCCTGACCTTAAATATGGCTCCCAGAGCCGTGATTGGAGATGATCAGGTGGGGCTGCTTAGGGCAATTAAAGCTGTTAAACAATTAGCTGGCCTCGCAGCAGCTGGGTTCTCAATGTCCACCCTCTCCTTCTCCATATGGCATAAGACAACCATAGTTTGGCAGCAGCTTGCCTGCTGAGGCGGGGGGGATCTGTGTACCCCTTGGGGATAGCCAAGGGGCTGTTGGTTGGACTGTGCTGCCTCCCGACAGCCCTGAGGCACAGTGGGGGCTGCCCCAGTCTCTATACTGGTTTTGGCACTGTTTTCCAGTACCACCAGCAGCACAATGAGTGCCAAGAGGCATGTGTTGTCCAGAGGAGAGGGAAGAGGAGTGCTTCTCCTTTGTCAATATGAAAACACACCCAAAAAAAAATCCCGGAGGTAGAAAAAATAAACAACAGAAATAAAGAAACAAGAGCCAGAAACCACCCAGGAGAGAGCAGGGAGGAAGGGGCAGAGTTGCCTGGCATTGGAGCCCCTCAGGATGAGCACCAAGGGTTAAAAACTTGAACAGCTTCTTTCCCAGAAATTGAAAATATCACAGCTCTGGCAACACGTACTCAGATTTTTCTAAAATAATGTTAGATTTTAGGGTGTTTTTTTTTTTAAAAAAAAAACCCTTGGATCTGGGCAAAGGAGTGCATTGACACTAGTGACAGATGGGATGGAAAAAAATTTGTTTGGAAAAAATATCTTCTTTTGAGTCACACGCATGCAGAAAGGAAAACAACTTAACCCCTCCAAGTGCGAGCTGTAACATGGCAGCAAAACGCCGAATCCCGCGGGGACGGACCCCTGCCCATCAGGTCACTAGAGGCCAAAGCTGGAAGGTGCAGAGACAGGATTTTTGCCTGACAAAAAAGCATTTTTCTTCTTCCCTGGAAGGCAGCAAAGGCAAACTGGCATTCAGCCCTCCCTGTTAAACCCAGGTGGCCTTGCTTGGGAACGGTTCTATCGTCCCTGCAGCCCAGGCACCACGGGGCCATGGAATGGCAAGTCCCAGGAGCCACATCGTCACGTCCTTCTTGTCCCACTTGGCCAAGCCCAGCCCTCAGTCCAGGCACCCCAGTGGCCCTTGGAGAGCATCAACCACGCGTTTTCTCAGAGCAGGGATGGGCTTTGCAAGGGCTTTGCTCAGACTGCAGCGACCAGGAGCATTAGAGAGACGAGACCTGGGGAAGACGGGCTTTATCGTGGAAAGCGGAGCCAAGCGAGGAGCTGTGTTTGCCTGGCGAAGGAGTGGAGAAGGGAGGAACGAGAGGCAGGAGGAGGGCTGGGATGAAGAGCGGGGCAGGGGAGGGAATTACGAAGTGTTTGCCCTTGTGGTGAAACGGCTGGAGATGAACTCCCACCGCTGCTGTTTTGACAGCCCAAACGCACTCGCTCGCACAATATCTCTGTCTTGTTAAAGGTAATTACAGTTCTTCCTGTGTAATGAGATGGTTTTTAAAGGCCATTCAAAAGAAATTTTCTATAATGAGGTTAAGGGTTTTATGGTGTTATACATCAAGGGAGCTGGTAATTGGTCGGATCCAGGCAGCATCCTGAAACAGGGAGATAGGAGGTTCTGTGAATAATAGGCTAGCATGGAGCGCAGAGTCTCCAAAATGTTTTGGTTCTGCAGAGGAGGGAGAATAAAAGTGGAAAAAAGAAAGGAAAAGGCAGAGTCAGATGCTGCCAGCTCCTGCAGAACTACAGAGGCATCCTCCATGTTGCTTTGGGTGGGTTTTGAGCAGCTTCACAAGAGAAGCAGGACCAGGGTGTTTGCAGCAGGTCCCACAGGACAGCGTGTCTGCTCTGGGTGGGAAACGCCGCTGTGCCGGTTGGCGCAGGGCAGCAGCCGGCTCGGTCCCAGGCAGGCAGCAGGGAGAGGGCAGGCAGGGAATGCCAGCATGACACGGCACGGCAGCGAGATCTGGCTGATCCAGACTTGCACGCCACCCCCGCCCGCTCCATCTGGAGAGAGGAAGAGCAGAAAGCTTTGCCTGCCCAGGGATCTCCCCACTGCGCACGAAGGCACAGTTGCGGTGGGTTGAACACCGTGCGGGTGAGGTGTGAGCTGCTCCTGCCTCTTACGTCCCTCCAACAATCCCAGGTCCCTCCCTCAGCCTGCGCAGGAAGAGCCCCGGCAGACCTGTCACCCAGCCCTGGGATCAAACCTCTCCCCGCCGGATTGCTCCGTGTTTATTATTGCTGCTGATGCTGCTTCCGCTCCCTCCCGACGTCTCCACTCTTCCAGGGCCTCCCAGCAGCGGGATCATTATTCCCGTGCGTTTCGCGGCAGCTCCCCGGCACCGCTGCCGAAGGCCTGCAGCATTTCTCCATATTTAGAAGAAGCTGATAGTGGCTGAGACACTGCTGTGGGTGAGCAACAGGGAGCCGAGCTCCAAGAGCGGCTATTTTCGTGCCACCCCCAACCTGCAAGCCCCAGGCGCTAGCAACTTCATAGCAAAGCTTGTTCTCCTGGGATCTCCAGCCCACTTGTTCGCGCTGAAGAGGCAGGAGTGGCAGCGGAGAGACAAGTACCTGAACTCTGGGAGGCTTAAGTGCTCTTCTGATTGAAAAATCAGCCTCTGGATGAGTGAAGGTTCACCCACCACTTGTGCTGGCAATGCTGAAGGAGTCGGACGAGTGTGCTGGTGATGGCAGGGGAAGATGCTCTTTGCATTGCTCCCACCTCCTCCGTGAGGATTGCTGGCTCCAGTGGTTATTGGGGAATGACTGAACCCCAGCTTCCCTAATAAACTTAAATTTTCCCTCAGCACATCAGATGAACCTCCTGTGAACTTCGAAAAATGTTTGAGTAGGGGCTTTTTTGTTGTTTCTTTTGGTTTTCCCAAGGGTTATCTTCCCATACATCTGCTTTACAGTCCTCAGCTTGCTCTTAGCAACAGCCAGGCCCAAGCTTTGGATCGCGATCTCCTGCCTCAGTGAGGCAGTGGAATTGACTTCCCAAAGGACGAGCTCATGCCAGGATAGGTGGGGCTGGAGCTGAAGTCCTTTGGAAACCTGGCACACAGCTGGAGGTGGGAAGTTGCAGGCAAATCCTGCAAAATCCTGAGCAGATGCGGCTTCGTATTGCTGCCACTGCCACCCACTGAGGACAGGGCCCTTGGACTCAGCCCCCTAATTTGGCTCCGTGGCCTTTTTCCCATCTGAACTTTATGGTGCCTTTTGTCCCCATCTACTACTGCAAATTGCACAGCAACTGCTGGACCCTCAGGAAACAATTTTTAATGGCTGGAACTAACAGCTCCCGCTTGGCGGAGGCAGCCGGCGGAGGCTGGAGCAGGAGGGCTCCGGTGATCTCGTTAGCAGGTACCGCGGCCTCAGAGGCACTGCGGAGGGTGCATAACGAAGGCACACATCTCATTTCCAAAGACAGTGAAGTCCTATTTTTGAGCACTATAAATGCCACACTGAGGAACAAGCCGTGCACTGACTCCTCCCTCTTGGCACCGAGCAGGGCTCGGTTTGGGGCCAGGCAGGTCCGTGCCACAGATGCAACACATCTGTTTTTGGGAGGTGACCTGGCTCCTCGAAGCACCCCTCTGTCACCGTGCACTGGGGCATGGTAGTCGAGCGCCCTGCTTGGCTGCAGTGGGGCTGGGCTGCAGGGCACGGCGGGGAAGGAAAAGGGCTTTCCCTGGCACCGCCAGCTTCCCGCTCCCGTCAGCGTACAGAACAAAAGGAAATGTTTCCCAAGCCCTCAGTTTCAAACCACACTAAGTGCATTTTGCAAGATGCCACCAGTCGCTGGGTAACGTACATTACTAGCCTTATTCTGCCCGAGGAGTTGCATTTAATATCCTGCCTATTTATGTTTTTTAAAGACCAATTAAATATTAAAGGCATTTATCAAGGTTTAACGCTGCAGTGAGTGTAACAGCTCGGATGCCAGCGATGCCAGAGCCTGTGGTTTCAGTGGGGAGGTGCAAAGGGAGCCATGGCTTTCTGAGCTGCTCTGCTCTGCACCGTGGGGACACGGGCGGCCCAGGGGACTCAAGAGGGGACACTGCCGCCCTTTTCAGCTCCAGGTCTCTGCTTTGAATCTGAGCTAGGCAGGCACAGAGAGCGGGAACTATCTGCGAGGTGCCCGCTCTCAGGATGCGTCCCCACCTGAGATGTGAAAGCTCCTCATCACGAACCAAAACCTTTCTCCGCTCTGGTCTGGAAACCTGAAATCACAGCCACTGCCTGAATAGAGCTGGTTTGGGAATTTGTCAACTAAATGTGTTTTCATCAATAAATACCAGTTTGTTGAAATTCAAAGCCTTCCAAAAAAGGATCAATTGTGACAAATTACCCATTTCACAAAAATTCTGGAAAAAGGCTCAGAAGGTCAAAATGTCCCATTTTTGACACATTCAAAATGAAAGAAAATCAATTTTTAGGTTAATAAATCCCAAGGTAATTTACAGTTTTGCAAAAAGAACTAGAAATGAAAAGCAACTATCAAAATGTTTTGAAATTATTTTTTTAAAAACCCTATTCAGTGGAATCAAAAGAGTTTTTTTTTCAATATTTTTTTCTACTACTGCTATTGGAATTTTACATCTCTGTTCCTGTTGCTGGTGGGAACTCATTTCTTTTCTATCTAAGAATTGCAGAGGTGGGGAGATGCTTCCTCAGCCGGTTCTGGTCTCGCTAACACTTCCTCAGATGGATTATCGCCGTTATTGACGTTACAACAGATGCCAGAGGCCTCCGCTAAGCTCCACTGCCCAGGAGGCTCCGGGTGAGCAGACATCCATCCCTCTCCCTCTTCAAGCGCCAGCCCTGCCGCTGAGGGTGAGTGAGGAAGACCCATCAGATCAGCCGTCGCCCATGTGAGCTGACGGCCCGACGCAGGGCAGGATGCAGGGTACAGCCCCGGCACATGTTGCCGAGAGGAAAGGGTCCCTCTGGAGCCCAGAGGTGTCTGGCTGTTTGCAGGCTCCCCGTTCAGCAAACCCCAAACAGATGGGCCGGCAGCGAGCCTTTGGATGCAGAGCAGATGACAGTGCTGCGCGGGAGCAGATAAGGGGAAAGCTGTCCTTGCACTCCCTGGCCCCCTCAGCCTGGTTAGATGTAGGTGAGTCCCCCTGGATCTGCAGCATCAGTCACTGGTACGCCACATGGGAAAGCAAGACCTCTCCCTCGGGCAGCATAAACCCTGCAGGCCTGGAAGAGGGGCATCCTGTTCAATATGACGCCCCTCTGCCACCATTTGGTGTGGATGGCTTCCTCGTGGCCATCCCACCAAGGCCCCGTGCCGCCACCGGTGTCCCCAGCTGCTGGTACCCTGTGCTCTGGGGTGGGCTGTGCCAGGGCTGTCTGGGCTCGGCGGCCGGCGTGCAGGCGGGCACGCGCTTTGCGATAGGCATCTGTGCAAAGATGAAGGCAGCAGAGAGGGAGAATACACCGACAGACATAAACGAGGCTGAGATAATGAAGCAACATCCAACGTTTCCAGCGATGAGTAATAGGCGAGCAGATCAAACAGGCGTTCTGTTAGGGGCAGCGGTGAGAGAGGGAGCCAGCCGGTCCCCTCCCTCTCCCCGCACGCTTCTTCCCCCTCTCTCTCCCCACCTCCCTTGCCCTCCTCCCCCTGCATAAATCTTTCATCCAGAATAACGTCTCTCTTCATAAAGAGAGAAAGAATTAAATATTTCACGAGGCTGCAGTCAATCTTGCGGGGCCCTTCTGTTGACATTTCAAACATATATTTGACATTGCTTTCTCATTCCTTCCTGGTAGAGCAGAGAGCTCTGCAGAAAGCCCATTACCCTCTGCAAGGAGAAGACGCCGTGGGCTGTTCAAGCTACCCTAATGGGAAACGAGATGGAAGGAACAGCCCTTTCCCACCCTGCATCCCCTTCCTTTTATCTCCTTTTCCTTCTCCTTCTGTCTCTGCCTCTCCCTCCCCAGCTTCCCCGGAGCATGGGCAGCCCCTGCCCTGTGCTTTCTCCCTCCCTTCCAGCAAAAGTTGAGCCGTACCCTTGTTGTGTCCAAGGCATGACCCAAAAGCCACCAGCTCAGTCAGCTCTGGGGGTTTGATAAAGCATTGCTGAGCCACATCCTGGGGGAATCTCGGCCCCTCTGCTCTGTGGCACCGGTGACAGCTCTCCCCTCGTGGGCACAAAGCACAGATTGCATGGGGAAGAGGATAGAGGCTGGAGTTTCATTCTGCCACCAACCTCGCCATGTTGGCTGGCCATTAAAATCCGGAAGGAGAATGATGAGAGCCCTTCTCCCCTAAATCCACATTCCTCACCCCAAGAGCACTTGTTAATCTCTCCCACCAGACAGAACACGGCTTGGGCAGCATGAAGACAGCGTTCAATAGCAGCAGTGGCTGCAGGGCTTGTCTTCTCCACGAGAGGAGCACCACTGTCAGCTCTGTCCCCCACCACGCACCCCAAGGTCCCCACTGCACAGCTGGGCAGCAGCAGCCAAGGCCGCCATGCCAGCACACTGGGAAACATCGTCACAAGGCTGGGAAGAGAGCCCCGGAGCTGTGCCAAAGGGGTGACACTCCCACGGCTCCTTGCACAGCGAATCTTACTGCAACTGGAGCACCAAGGGGTGGGGAACCCTCACCCCCATGCAAGAAACAAGGGAGAAGAAAGGTGGAGGGACATTCCTTCCTTGACACCAACATATCCAAGTGTCTCTCAAACACATAAGCCATCTTCAATAGCTTCCCGGGTGCCAGAAACCCCAGCTGCTCTCTGTGCTGCCACAATCTCCAGTGTTCCTCTCACATCACAGGAGACAAAAATCCACAGCACGTGAGGTGTTTGCAGCAGGGCTGGGCAGCCTGCTCTCCAGAGAGGGAAAAATGGCAACAGCATCACTGGTTTCTCTTCTGCAGTGCTTCCAAGCAAGGAGATGAGGACAAGAAGACACTTCTCAGCAGAGACAGGAGGTAACGTTCCCAGAGCAGAAGGAAAACCACATCTCACCCCTAAACTCCCACCTCCGACCCAAGGCATCCACTGCCCCTTCCACTCCTTGTGCTAATGCGAGCCTCCTGGACAGCCATCACCAGGAGAAACTGGGAGAATCAGAAGCGATTACAAGGAGGGACCCTGACTGCATCACAGCCCCCGGGTCCCAGGACGCAGTGCGTGGTGCCGGCAGGCAGGTTCCTGCTCTGCAGACACAGCAGCGAATAGCTGCGGACTGTAGCGAGAAGGAAGGTTCAAGGTTCTTTGGGAAAGCTGGATGGATTCTCAGAGCCTTCTCCTATTTAATAAGGTTTTACAAATTGTTTCTAAGGTCCTACAATTCCTCCGGTGTGTCAGTTGAACAAATCCCTTCCTTCTTTTTAAGTTCTGTATTTAAAGATACATTTCATCCCCCTGTTAAAATATTTCCCAATTCCTAATAAAATTACAGAACCAAGATTTTCATCTAGTTCTACCCCTCTGACTCAGACTCTTACTGTAACCTTTGAGTCTTCTTTAGATCAGCAGAGATTGATGTTTGCAGATCAAAAGGAAAGATTTATGATCACCGGTATTTCCCCTAGAAACACCCACGACCCCCACAAGCTCACGTAATGAGATCCAATGGCTCGAAGTCAAAGCCAGGCAATTGCAAGCTGGAAAGAAGATATCACTGTTCGAGAGCAAAGGAAACGGACTAACAGAGCCGTCTACTGAACAGCACGTTCTTCTGCCCCGCGGGACCTTTCAGCCCAAAGCAGAGTTTCTAAAAGCAAAGCTGTTTCCATAGGGATGCCCGAGACGGTCCTGCGGCTCAGCAGGGACCCAGGGTCGAGTGCCGGCACTGGGACCCCCCCATCCACCCTTCTCTCAGCCACCGAAAACCGCAGGTCCAAAACGGCCACTGCAGGGCCAGCCTGGGGACCGTCCCCAAAGCCTGGGCGGAAGCCCTGCGGCATGCACCACGCGGGAGGGTTAGCTGAGATGATTGCATTGATTTCTGCTGGCATTAAAGCTCCAGGAAGAGAAGAATACCTTACGTTGCAAGGAAGTATTTTGCAGCGAAGCGTTTATATGCCAGTTCTCTTCCCTGCTAATTTTTGCTTTGTCAAAGCTACTGGAAAGTATTTCTTATGACTGACAAAGCGGTGGAATTTATGAATAGGCAAATTAAGAATAAAGAGGGAAGAAATAAGTCTGTTGATAAAAAAGCTGAATAATTCAGCTGAGGATCAGTTGCTTGAGTCGATTCCCCCAGAATTTGAATGAAATCATTTTTACTTAAAGTAAGTTTGTCTTTTGGTTTGAAAACCTGTGAGCCGGAAAGCAACGTATTTGCATTTTGCTTTCCAATACATAAACTGGGACTTCATTTTGTAGGCTTTCTTGTTGAATAATCTGCTGTAATTTAATTGGAATTTGAATCCTATAAAAAGCATTTTCTACTTAGTTTTCTACTGATCCTGGGTATTGAGATTTTGTGATCTGAAAAAGCAGTACGTCTGTGTTGGCTTATTACCATACTCAGAGGAGCTTCATTGTTTTCACGTTTTCTGCTGAATAATCTGTTGAATCTCAAATGCAGCTTTGACTTAGCTCCTTATTGATATTTTTATTTTAAAATGTTACAGAATGAAGGGCAATTTGTTTGTATTTTCTGCTGAGAAGTGTTTTCTATTGAGTAACAGGGGGGCTGATTCTGTCAATGTTTACAGGAGCAACTAAGTCAACAGAATTACTCATACAATTAGCTCTACCTGGCCCTCAGATGCAGATATTGGAAGATATTTAACATGCAGATGGGTGTCTATGGGGTGAATGAAGAGGGTGTAGACACCTAATCTTTCTCAGCTCCTCTCTTCATCTTCAGGTGCTTGAGTACCTTGGTAACTCTGGCCCAAAGTTCATCATTCTGTAGAAAATGGGACAGGTTGGACAAAATAAGAGATAATACAGACTGGATTTAGTTCTGGTCGCCCAGGCAGAGCCACTCGCTCCTGCCCAGCTTGGACCAAACAATCCCAGGGCATGGGGACCATGGTGCTGGGAGCGCAAAAGGGACCTGAGCCAAGAAAGTCCACATCAGGAGCCTGACACGTGCTACCGGGGCTACAGCTCTCCTGTGTAAAGGCCACACATTCAAAACAATTGCACTGCACCAAGCTCAAGGCCAGGACTCGGACCCTCTAAAACTGAAGTCAAGTAAGCACACACATGGAAATCCCTCTGCGGCTCTGGGCCAAAGCCCTGCGTGAGGAAAACCAGTCCTGTCTCATCCATCAGTCTCACTAACGTAAACTCTGCCGTGGCTTATAGCATCTAATCACTGCCAGGGCAAGTACAACCTGGCACGTAATTTAATCACAGCAGCAATCATAAGAAATTAAAATAAATTTATATGTGTAATAATCACTCAGCTCTGGGTTATCAATAATACAAGAGCAGCTTGTGAGAGAGCAGAAGACTGAATGAATCTGTACCCCGTCCCTGTTCTGCGATAGTCGATCATAATTCACAGCAGCAGACAAACACTGCTGCCCGTGAACGGTGGCAGCTTGCTGCTTGGAAACAAAATGGACAGCAGGAGTGCTAGGGGGAATAGAGCATTTTATTCGGTGCATCAACAGAAATGGATTAATATAAGACAGTGATCCTTTGAGCAATGTCTGGGTAAAATATCACCGAGAGGACAGGAAAGCTACATTGACTGTGAAATAATTCCAAAGGGCAATATCATAATTTTGGTCTCCCTTCTATCCCATGGGTGTTATTTCACCACTCCTGTCATCAAAACAAAGGCATGCAACGCTACAGACCAAATTCACTGCGTCGGAGACCCGCAGACTGATTTCTTGCAGCCAGGCTGTCACATTGACGGGTCCAGTGACACGTGTGGCAGCCCAGGTCCCTGCTGCTCCCGTGGTGTGAGATGGGACACCAGCGTGGGGCTCAGCACGGCACCGGCAGGCACCGGGGATGCGTGGGTCTGTGTTTGGGTGAAGGGCACCGGCTGGATTAGCCAGATGCTGAGGGCACTGTGGCATGACCTTCAGCACGGGAAGAAAAGACAGATTTGGCTCCCTTACAAGCAGCCACAAATCCCCCTGACCTCAGCAGGAGCGGTGCCGCCGTTCTGCAGGGCAGAATTTGATTTTGAGAGTTTAGGAGTTCAATGCCAACCATTCATACATGCATAATCCTCCACTTAACCACAGGCGACCATGTGCTGGTGTGGCTCAGCAGCTTTAGCGGGAGGAGCCCGGGATGCACGTGGCTCTTGTTGGATGCAAATCCATGAAAGGTCTGCGCTGAGCCCTCCGACGCAACCCTCGCCGGTGCTGTGCCAGTGACACCCCACTCTCACTGCACACCAGTGCAACGCCATCCTGAGAGCCCCTAAGCTTAGGGGTCTGCTTGTTCGCTTCGCATTTGCTTTTCTATCACCCCGCTTTGAAAACCTGAGACTTGCTGGGGATCAAGGGAAGAGACCCTGCTGCTGCACCCCCTGTGACTGCCCTCCCCAGCCCACCTGCCATCCCACAGCCTGTCCCCGCGTAACCCGACAACACCCTGCGCCTTCTCCGAGGTAAACAGGGAGCCCTGGTGAAGCTCAGCCTATCCATACAAATGCCCTGCTCCAAATTCGGGGGAAAGCAGCTCCCCCAGAGCCTGCAGCTCCACACTGGTCCCAGTGCCGCGTGCAGGTGGGGTCCCTCGCTCACCATGAGTGACAGCGCAATTTAGAAAAACCACAGTGTTTTCATGTTAACAATCAAATCGCAGAAGGCGACAACGAATGCTGGTAGGACTCAGAGGCTGGATGACGAAGGCGGGAGGAGAAACGTGTCAGGACGAAAAAAGAAAGAGCCATGCTGAGACGGGAGGCTGCCAGCGCACGCGGGGCAGGGCCAGGCTGCCGAAGCATGTCGTCACGTTTGCTGAGCGGGGTGTGTCCCCACGCGTGGCACAGCCCTACCTGGACGCGTGCCGCAGCGCACTGTCTCATGTGTCCAGGCGTGGAGGAACAGTCTGCAGCCAGCAGGCATTCGGCATGTGTCCCCGGCACACGCGCCTGCACACACGTCTAGGTAAGACACCACAGCAGAAAGCCTGTGCTGCAGGCTTCAGTCAATAAGCAGATGGCTTCCCAGCACTATCATTTTACAACATTACAGCCTCTGCTCATGCAGTAAACATTTTCTGGCTTATTGCATGAAAAAAGGTGGCTACCATGGCTTTGCAAAATTGTACATTTCCTATGTTATCTGTTTATTGAATACTTTTGGGGTGGAGGGAGGGAACAGGGTTTCTATTTTTGATTTACATCCTGCAGGACAGAGGTTTTTTTTTCCCTGGATCCCAGTGGGTTTTTAATTCTTGTTTGCCTCTTTCCAGATTGTGATAGCTCTGTCACTCTTTGCAGGGAACCGCGAGAAGGAAGGCTGTTGTGCAGACATCAAGGGGTTGCGATCGCATGCTGATAAACATGAGAGCAAGAGGGATTTCTGATGGTATTAGAAACCACAAGGTATCTGCAGATGTAAGTGTTCCTGGAGGCAGCAGGTCTAGCTGTTAGCGGAGCAATTAGACCTGGGGTTATTCCCAGCCCCGCTGCTGCCCTGCATGGCGGAGCAGCTGGTGCCCGTGTCCCACCGCATCCGTCGGTGGCAGCCCTACGGCACGCGTGGGTCCCTGTATCCCACCCTCCAGCCAAGCCGCTGCTGGTTTCCACCTGGGCCTTATGAGCTGGGGAAAGGGGGCAGGAGATGATCTGGAGGATGTGGCACGGTGCCTTGCTTTACATGTACTGCAATTACCGCGCTGGCATTTTCCCTGTGTTCGGAATAAAAATGTCAATAAAGAACAAGTTATTAAACCAGCAAGAGAGTGGAAATGGCAAGAGCTCCCGGGGGCTCGGGGGCCCGGGTGTTACTGCAAGCACAGCCCGTTCCTGCTGTCCCTGGGCTCTGGGGCGTGGGGACAGCATGTCCCTGGACCATGGGGACAGTCCTTGCTGATGTGGCCACGGCCAAGGCTGGTCGCTCCCTTCAGCACCGTGAGACCTACCCACTTGGGGTTTGCCAGTCCAACAGGCACAGATACTGGAGTGAGTCCGGTAGGGAGCCATCGGGACGGTTGGGGGCTGGAGCACGTGGCATACGAGGAGAAGTTGGGTTTTCAGCCTCCAGGCAAGATCTTACTGCCCTCCTCCACTCCCCTCAATCCCGAGGCTGCCCCGGTAGTTGTATTTTTATCTTTTGATGAGACCTTTCTGTCCTTTTTACTTGCTTTTTCCTTTCCAAGCCCTTCCTTGGTGCCCTGCTGAGCTTTCTGCTCCCACCAGCACTGCCAGAGACCCCCTCGGGGAGCAACGTTTCCAAAGGAAGCAAAGCAATTCCCCACCGTTGCTCAGCCTCGGGGCTCCTGTGTCCAGCAAGGCTCTCGGCAAAGGGCACGCCCGGCACCACGGATGCTGAAGGAGACCCCGCTGTGCCATAGGGTGCAGGAGGAGGACGAGGAGGGGAGAGAGATGCTCAGAGGCGGGTATGCTTTCTCGCATGGGGCCCAGCAGGCAGGATGAGGGCAGACGCTGAGGGCAGGGGTCTGGGTGCCAGCAGCGCCTGGCAGCAATTACAGCCCAGCCCAAGGAGCTGGGGCAGGCAAGGCACCTGTGGCACCCTCCCGACCAAGGACGGTGAAATAGTCCCAAACACACCTCTGTTCTTCTGCACCTACAGTGCCTCCCTCTGCATGTTTTCAATTATCAAAGCAAAACAACACACAAAAAAAAAAACCCTCCAGGAATTAATTAATGATTCATGTTGGAGCCTTGGCAAACCTCACTTTGCAGAAGTTCAAAGCAGGAACAATAAGTATTTGGCAAGGAGGAGGCAAACGGCTTGTGCTCGGTGGCGTATGGTGCGGAGCGCTGGCAGCATCGCTCACATCGCACTGCCCGACGCCGCGAGGGGCAGCACGGAACGGCACCGCCGAACCACCCCAAGCCGAACTGTCACATCCTGCCTGACGGACCAGCCACATAAAAAGTACACCCCGGCGATCGATACATCCTTGTCTTGGGGCAGACTTGGGAGAAACACGACTGCTGCCAACCTGCAAGGGCGCAGGCCCTGCGGACAGCGGTGGCGTCGCGTGCCCTGCCTGCCGTAGACCTGACGCGTCCTCCACCCGGCACTGTGACACACGCGTGCCCTCCCAAAAACCTGGCACTGAGCAACGTCCTGGAGATTTAGGGTAGTGAGAGATTTTTAATGCAATTAATAGATGTCTTGGGACATGGTCTTGTGAGTCTAGAGCAAATGAGGCTTGGATAATTGGTGTGAAGCACATATATCAGCGAGATGATTTTTCCCCTCCGACAGAGTTTGAGGCTGGAACACGCTGTCGACCGACAGCGTACAAATGTGTTTGGCTATTTGCTGGCAGCAGCTTCCCAAGTAAGTTCTGGTGTGCAGCCTCTGCCAGGCAGCCCTGCAATCCTAGCAGCAAACAAGCTGTCATTTTTTTTTGAAAAAAGCTGCCTGGAAAGCAGCTTTATCCCTGTACGCATCCACAAACACACACGCACGTGCTCACGTGCACATGCAAGCGAGCAGCCAGTGAGTGGGCACCGGTAGCAGCATTTGCGATGCCCCAAGCTCTGCCTGCAGCTCCACTTTCCTTTTCCTCAAGCGGGTGTTCACTGGGGGTGCAAAGGTGGCTTTGACCTGCGGCACCCCGAGACCTGTTAGGGTTGCAGTGGGAGCGGAGCGGTCCGACTGCCCCAGGGCAGGGAAGAGAGATGCCCTGCGTAGGTCCTACCCAAGGGATGTGCCACCTCCCAGCACCCTCCTCAGCAATGTACTCGCAGCAGCACAGGACATGCTCCTCCATGAGCATCTCCATCCTGGGTTGGGATGGAGATGACCTGTGCACTTCAGGATTCTACAACCCCATGAGGGTTGTAAAACACCGGAACAGGTTGCCCAGAGAGGTGGTGGATGCCCCATCCCTGGAAATGTTCAAGGCCAGGTTGGACGGGGCTCTGAGCAACCTGATCCAGTTGGAGATGTCCCTGCTCCTTGCAGGGAGGTTAGACTAGATGACCTTTGAAGGTCGCTTCCAACTCTAACCATTCTATGATTCTGTGATCCCCAAGTGGTCAGGTCAAAGCCCTAAATCTTCCTCTATGTTATCTCAGCAGCACCTCCGAACACTAGGCTAGGACACTAGCTGGGACACTAGGCTAGGACACTAGGCTGGCTCCCCCAGCCCCCCCAAACCTGCTTCAGGGCTCAGGTGTCCCTTTGCAGGGCGCACATAACCAAAAAGTTGCGAATTTGTCAGAAACTGCAATACCTGGTCTGTGGAAGTTTCCCAAATTAAAAGTTTTGTTTTGCACTGAATTGAATAAATCAAAATTATCTGCAGAACAGGACTCGGGAAAAACTCGAGCCCTCGCATTTCCCTGGGAAACAAATGTTTCGCAGGCATTTTGCTGCAGTAAGGGAAAAAGTATTTCATTTCTCAAACACAAACCATAACAAAATGTTAAAATAACCTGGATATTAAATTAAAACATAAAAGTCAAAACATGTCAAATCAAAGAGATACATTTGAATTTCCTGGACAATGTCAACAGACGGCAGTCAGAATGATTGGCTTCGATACTCTCCCACCTGAATATTCGCTTCATGGCTACGCGCCGGTTCTGGTATCACAGCTTGATAAAAAATGCCTTTTCTAATGGAAAATTTTTATCCCTGCTACCCCCTGCCTCCATTTCCAGAGCACAGGCACACAGATCTGCCCGACCAAGGATGCAGGGGACGGAGGCGGTGTCCTTTCCAGCGGAGAGGGGACCAGGCTCCAGCCTTGAGATGTTTCCCTGGGCTTGTGCAGGGTCAGGGGAAGGGGCAGAGGCGGAGCGGCTCCCACCTGTGCCACTTAACGAACGGGAAAGGATTCCTCTGGGTTATTAAGCATTTGTGTATGGGTTTGGAAACTGTCACTGTGTCCCCCCATTATAATTATGGATAAACACAACATGGGCCATTGGAGCGCATCAGAGCACAAGCCTGGGAGGAGAAGGGCCCCGGTCCCTTCACCATCCTCTGGACCTCACTGGGAACAATGGAGATGGCGATGGGCAGCCTGAACAGCTCTGCCAGCCAGCCCCAGGCGCTCGGGGCTTGCCAAAAACGAGCTGGCTGGGGGCCAGGCCGCTCCGAGCCAAACACCAGGAGGGCTCCCCGGGGACAAATCACTTCCAACAGCAAAAGTGGGAATCAAACCCTGGCTGAGCTGGTTCCCCTGCTGCCACCAGGCACCTGCAGCCGCGCCCAGCCCCTGCAGGCACCCACACAGATGTACTTGCAGGGCTCCAGACCCAGAAAGCAGAACCAGAGCACTGAAGAGAAGCTTGTTTATAAAAAAAAAAAGGGTGGGGGAAGAGCATAACCATGGCCCTTGTGCTATCGCTATGCGGCCCTGTATTCCTGTGGCAATGGAAGGGTACCAGGGAGACGTGCCTGTCTCAGCGACCGTTTAAGAAGCTTCAGCACTTCATTAGGCAGCCATGGATCCTCGCAAAGCCCTGCTCTCCCCTCCCAGGCAGCAGTGCCAAAGCTGAGACAGGGGTGCCTCTGCCACCACTGCACAGAAGTGCTTAGCACCCACGTCCTGCCGGCCCGGGGGACTACCCTGCCTGCACCCCTGCCCCCCGCGCTGCCCAGCCGTACAGCAGCGTGCTACCGCAGCAGCACGCAGGGAGCGGAGAGCGGGACCGGCTGCTTTCTGCACTGCCAGGGCTTCCCCAAGGCCCTGGCCACACCACGTTATCGCATCCCACGGGCACAGCCTGGCTCCAGACATAGAGGAGCGGAGGATAACGCATGCAACACCGTTGAGTCGGAAGCTAAAGAGCAGCTGAGAGGCAGCTCTGTGGCCGTCTGCCAGGTGATGCAAGCAGTGCTTTCATAATTCAACGGCCAATAAAGCACTACGGCAAGGTAAGCCCGGCAGCCTGTTTTGGGGAAGGTGTCCTGAGAGCAGGGGTGGCACCTGAATCCTCTGTGTGTGCAGGCAAAGCGGAGGGGAAGCACGGCCGCCCTGCGAGCGACCTGCAGAGCTCACTGCTACAGGAGGTGGTAAAAGAGGGTGCTTCTTTAAAGGATTAGGTGGTATTGATATGAATGAGAACAGTAAATAGAGTTGGACAAATGGAGGCAGCGGTGTGGAAAGTCCTCAGCCCTTATGGGTTGGGGTGAGTAGCTGGAAAGAAGATTTACCTAAGATCTGCCACTTTCTATTAGACTCGTAGTGCAGAGTGCATTCTCCTATGCTGGAGGTGCATCTGCTCCAGCTGCCAGTGAAACGGAGACGGGATGTCTTCCTGAGGGATTCCTCCAGCTCTGCCACAAGTTGCTGGGCACCTGTGGGAGCAGCAGGGAAGAGGCTTTCTCCAGATGTCATTCCTACAGAGCACAGTTAGAGGCCTTGGATTTTGCAGCTTCGCAAAGCCATGAAGCTGGCACTTAGCTCTTCCAGCCTGAGGAGCTGCCGAGGGCTTGGGAACAGCCTGGGTCTCGCTAGGTGACCCGCCAGACCCATCCATGTTCCTCCCTTCTCCACAGGCAGCCCTGTGAATCTCCAGCTCTGCTGACCATCCAGCAATGGGGCATTTGGTCCAGTGGTGATGGCAGAGGAAAGGAGGTGGCAGCTGGAAGCCAAGTCCTGCCCGGGGAGATCGGGATGCACCGGGAGACCCTAGGTGGCACGAGGAGGGTTAACCCGCAGCCGTGGGAGCAGAAAATGAGGTTCCAGTTATTAGTTGATTTATTGGTCTGTCCTCAATTGGCACTCAGGACTCAGAAGAAAATGTTCCACTCCAAAGCATTAAGCATCTTCAAAGAGCAGAAGCATTAAAAATTGAAATCATAAAATAGACACGTAAATATAGCAGAGGTAAACGGGGCAGCAAGGAGAGGAGCGGAGTGGAGCCAGGCCCAGCTGAATCTGCGGGGCAGGGAACGGGCTGTGCCGGGGGGCTGGAGCCATGCTGGAGTGGTGGGGGGGGGACAGGTTGGGGGGACAACCTGTGGGGAAGCTCTGGATGGCTTCACTGCGTGACCAGCCCACTTGCCCAGCTCTGTGGGGTGCAGAGTCCCCAGAAGGGAGAGATGCCTTGCTGCACACATGTGGGAGCCTCACGCCACAGCCCCTCGCCTCCCTCCCCTGGCCTGAGTACGGACCCCTAATGCCTGCAGGGGTTTATAGCCAGGGCCTTGCTTTGTCCCTCACCAGACTTTCCCAAAAGACTTCAAACATGGCAAGGGAGGGGGAGCG
The DNA here is from genome assembly GCF_036417535.1 of Chlamydotis macqueenii. NCBI lineage: Eukaryota > Metazoa > Chordata > Aves > Otidiformes > Otididae > Chlamydotis > Chlamydotis macqueenii. The sequence goes on along the minus strand of NC_141567.1, from coordinate 17,108,173 downwards.
GGGCTGGGAAGGAGAGAGGGGACAGAGGGGTCAGAAGCGGTGACCACAGGAGACAAGCAGGGAATCAAAGTCAATCAGCCACGGGGCTGGCAGAGCCTCCCAGCGCAGGGGGGGCGAGCTCTGCCAAGCCTTGCTGGATGCCCAGGTGAGGCTGCAAAACTGGGGGCGGGGGGGGGTGCACGGTGCCTGTGTGGTGTGGGAGGGGCAGCAGCAGCCATTTGGAGGGGTTTAGGGCAAGAAAATCCTATCGCATGGCTGCCTGGGAGCATTCACGTGTCACGGGAGCCCTTGTCCCCATGCCTGCCAGCAGTTCACCCGGGTTGAGCGAACCTGGTGAAGTCACCCGGCCACCCCACTCTATGTCTGACGGGGTCAGAGCTGGATGGCAACCTAATGCCGTCATCTCTCCGGGCAAGGGTGGCTGTTCACATGCTGTATTTCACAGAAGCAGAGACAAGCACTGCCTCTCCTCCTCTTTTACGAGAACAAGGCAGAACAGACCCAAACTCCTCCAACCCCCTCTGGCCATTTGCCTGTGAGGCCGCAGGATGGTACCACCCATCCCAAAGGAGAGGACTCAGCGGCAGTGCCTGAGCTGCTGGAGGTGCTGGCCCCTTCCCAGGCGTGGAGAGAGAGAAGGGACCCTGATGCAAATCCCTGCCCCTGTGTAAGAGCCCCTTGCTGGGCCCGGGAGGTGTAAGGGGGAGCTGGGAACCGCTTCACGTCTTGCTGCAGCATCTGGCCCAGCATAAGGCACCATCTGCCAGCAGGGACAGCAAGCCAGGGGAAAGACGTGGTGGAAGGAAAAGGGAGGGAGGGGAGGACATAAAACCTCCTTGCCGTGGTGGGAATATACAGCTGGCTGGGGACCGGCATGTGGGGACAAGCGTGTGGCAATCCTCTTCTCCTTGTGAGCAACAAGTGATGCACCGGCTGCCTGTTTGCAGTATTTTCAGAGCTACCCGCTGAGGTACTGAGCCCTCCTGGCTTGCCGCTGCTTCACAGGAGGGTGGCAGATGCTCAGCCACTCTTCAAACCCCACCCCTCACTATGCTCAGGGGGTCTGAACCTCCGCATGCAAGAAATGGACCCCTTCAAAAACCAACAAACCAGTCAAGAGACAAAACACCAATGAGCCAAGTGCCAACGGCCACGCAAGCTCCTAACCTTTAAAACCACTGGAAGCGCAATGGTAGAACTCCTTGGTGAGGACCTGGGGAGTCCCCGAAGGGCCCCGTCCCACCAGTGGTCAGCAAGAGGGACCTCCGTCCACCCCTGCCCCTCGCCACACTCTGGCACTAACCCAGATCTCTTGGCACTGTACCTGCTTTTCCCCTACACACAATTTTTTTTTCTTAATTGGGAGCTTGTTAATTATCCCCATACTTCGCAGAGGAAATAAACAGCAATTAGAGAAATACGTGGTATTTTTATTCCCTGGCACTCTCGCAGAGCTCCCCGCCGCCTCCCATCCGCAGCTCCCACACGGGCACATGTCGCTGCCTGCTCCGGCGCGGCTGCCCGAGCGCTCTCCCCCGTCTGTTCCCGGCGAGCGGGGCGCTGCGGTGGCGGGCTGCCTTTCTCTTCCCTGGGTAGGAAGCGTTACCGCGTGAAAGCAGCAGGCTGTCCCGCTGTAATCTGTTTTAAAAGTCATAAATTGCTGAGAAAAGCCAGTTTTCCTGCACAACAGAAGGTTAGTGTGTTTAAAGAGAGCACTGGAACTGTTTTTATTAATCAGAACTGCTATAAAGAAAGCATTTTAATTAACATAATTATCCTGTTTGAGAGGAGCAGCCCGCACCTCACGGATACTTTTCAAACTAAAGATGCAGGCTGTCACAGTCAGTCATAATTAAGCAAAACGAGACGGTTTTTCTTGCTGCACATCTCTCTTCTCCCTTCCACACGCTTCTCCTTTCCCACTACACTCTCTGCAAGGCGAGCGGAGACAGCATCGTGCCGTGGGGGTGGCAGGGCCCAGCATGTCCCCATCCCTGCATCCCTGCCTCCAGTACAAACCAGTCAGGCTTATGCTCTCCCCAAGCCAGCGGTGCCAACTCCTGGCACAGCCCGAGCTGCAAACAGGCAACCCGGGAGATGAAGGTGGCTATAAAAAAACCCACAAGATTTGTAAGACACTGTTTCCAGCACGGTCTTGCAGTCAACAGATAAAAGATTTCTTCTTGTTGAAAAAGACAAAAAGAAAAAGCACAAAAAGCCTGACTCTGGGCCGCCTGCCAGCCGGGAGAGACAGGAGCATGGAAGGGGAATAAAAGCAGGAGTGGGCAGGCAGCTGTGCAGGTCTGGGTTCCTCTGAGCATCCCAGAGCTGAGCTGGACACCAGAGGACAGCGAGCCGGCCACGAGCTGCAGCCTCCATTGGCAGCACTCCTCCTCCTCCTCCTCCTGCCTGCTGCTGCCTGCAGCATCACACCCCTTAGTCAATGCCTTTCATGCCTCCTCCCAACGTAGTAAGAGGCTCAGTAGCTCCCATGGCACGACCCTGCCTACCCATTGCTCCCCCCCCCCCATGCTGGTGTCCCCCATGCCCATGGCAAGATGGGGCACACAGGCTACACAAAACAATCAGGTGTCACTTCCAAGCCCACCATTGGCTGCTTTAACCAAGACGCCTCATCCCACCAACACGTCCTGGAGCAGGACACGGACCTAGGGCTGAAGGTAACACCTTCAGCAACCAGCCAAAGTCCCTCCAATGGCAGCACCACACATACCTTAATGGATGTTCCACTATTTTGCTAACATCTCACCTTAATGTGCAGTATAATCGCCTGTTAACAATTAGTGCTTTTAATTAAAAACTCCTTTGTTTATAAAGGATGGCTCTGAGTTGATGGCTCTACCCTGACATTGCACAGTACAACCGGAGATGCTGACATCGTGTCTTTAGTGCAGACTAGAAGGACCAAAGCCACCGCGCCCAGCTCACAGCACTGTGTCCCCATGGACTGCAGGGACGAGAGCACCCATCGGCCCGTGGCAACACCCAAAGATTTTCAAAAGAGGACTTAAGATTTTTTTTCTTTTTTTTTTTTTGGCATGATTTCCTTAAGAAAACAAGGTTTGTGCAATCACCTGCTCCACGCGTTGTCTGTCTCCCCTAATTACTCTCCAACCCAGCAGTCAAATTCAACACTGTGTGAGTGACAGCTGGAAATCTCAAAGATATTAAATTCCTGAAGGTTTCATGAAAACAGGCAGGTGAACAGAGAGGAGAGGTCTTCCTCGGCTCAGCTGAGCCAGGCTGCAGCAGGAGCCTGGGTCCTGAGAGGCTCCGGAGGCTCCACGGGGAAGAAAGGAAAAGCACAAAAGCCCCAGCGATGCAGGGACAGGGCTGGATCAGAGGATGCGTCTTGGTAGATATCGAAATCAGGCAATCTTCAGGTATTAGCCCCTGGAAAAGCAGCCATCTGTAGTGCTGAGCAGCACGTTAACAACCTGTTTCCAAACAGGAAGTGCAATTTCCATAGGAAATTCAGTTTTCTTGGTGGAAGAATTAAAATATTTAAAAAAAAAAAAATCAAACATGCTTTCCTACTTTGGTTCAACACAGACCGGCAGATTTCAGGTGACTGAAAAAGACAACAAAGCTTAGCTCTGATTCAACTAAACCTTCAACCATGTCCCTGCTCCACATTTTCCACCTGTCCTCATCTCCCCGGGCTGGAGATGGACTCCATATGCCCCATGAGCCCACAAGGGACCATGGCCGAGCAGCAGAACACAACCCAAACCTCCTCTTTTGCATCAGTTGGATGATGCCTTTATGGGAGAGATGCTTGAAATGCTGTATTTTTAAAAAATATTTTTACTTCTCTGTTCCTTGGTTTTAGCCCAGAATAAAAAGGCCCCAACAACCTCATTCATCTGGGAGCCACCATGGAAAGTCTGGAAGCACCTCCTGCAAGCAAACTCCGCTGGGCATGAGCCAGTCCCCATGGCAGCCTGCTGCGGTATTCCCGGGAGAGCTGGGACAGGGACACGCATGGAAAGGAGAGCACAGGGCAGAGACAAGAAAGCAAAGCCTCAGGCTTGTTGCTACCAAGGGTTTTCTGGCACACGGCAGGGTTTTTCTTTGCATGCAGGCTATGCAGCACCCACTTAGAGATGTTCCAAGACCTACTTGCAAGACCAAATAAAAATACCTCTCCTGGTCCTGGACCGAGAGAGAGAGCTGGGAAGGAGGTTTCCAAAACTGGGTTCTCTCCCTGCCTGTGCAGAGGATGGGGTTGTGACACCAGGGAGAAGCTGTTTGTAGGTCTCCGTTCGCGGGCTACCAGACAGGCAGCCTCACCCTCCCTCAACCAGAGTGTCTGCCTCCCCCCAGCTCCCGATCCACGGTATAAATAGGACTCCTTGCTGGAAGCGTTGCGGTCGGCGGCACCGCACAGCGCAGCACGGCAGCTCTCCCGGCTGCGTCCCCTCCCTCTGCTGCTCCATCGCCGTCCGGGCAGCACCCACAGCCTTTGGGGAGCCTTTCCCCACACAGCCGGCCCGCGCGCTCCTCTCGTCGCAAGCCAAAGCTGCAGCAAGATGAAGCAATGCTCATAAATGCCTTGGAAGGGAAATGTTAATGAGCACTGAGCACAGGGCGAGAAAAGCCCTTAATCGCATTAGCTCTGCTGCCAGAGCTGATGAACATCCCCGAGCTGCGGAGCTGCGTCCAGCTACGCGGCACAGCAGCGGCTGGGGAGAGCCGGACCCCGAACCGCTGCCCCACCACTCAGGGTGGGAAGGGAAAACGTTGGTCAAAGCCTTTCTGGTTCCTAGCTTAACCACAAATGAACATTTCCTCCGAGCTGACGACCTCCACGTGGCTCTGAAACCCCAAGTCCTGCCAGGATTGGATGCTCTTTTGCTCTACCTGAGCAGGAGCACACACCTTCTCGTGTCGCCAGTGAGTTTATGCTTCAGTTGCATAAATAAGGCACGCGCCAGGTTTTTATACTGGTAGCTCAGTTCTGAGCTTGTGTAACTCTCCGATTTTTTTTTTTATGCAGCCAGGAAATTACAATATAAAAAAAAAAATGTATGAAAATAATTATTTTCCTCAGCTAAACAGCCAAGTAAGTGGTGCCTTTTGTGCTGCCCTGCCTTTCGATCCCTGCGTACGCTGTGTGCACGCACATATGTGCCGCTCCATGACACACGGGGACATCTTTTACAGTGACAGTCTGCTGCTCCCCCTTGGGGGAAAATGTGGTTTAATTTTTAGTATAACCTTAAAAAGGAGACTGGCGAAGTAGCTCTCCCATAAATTTTGTAAGTGACATTTACTTCTCGGAGCGTTATTGCTCGCGATGGACAAATCTTAAGTTTAGGGTTTTGGTTCAGAGGAGCAGCCATCTTCTCCTGCCAGCTCTGCTGAGATGAAGCAGCTGATGGTCAGGCTCAGCTTGGGCACTGCCTGGAAGATCTCCAGCCCTCTTCTCCCTCCAAGATCGCAGCCTAACATGAGGCTCCTACACGCCGTAGGGGGCTCTGGGGACTCCTTTTGGCTTCTGGAGACCCCATCTCGAGGAAGGCACTCACCCTTGCCCATGGGCCAGGTATCAGCAATAACATGGCAACGCTTCCCACCCAATCTCATCAGTTTGGCCCATAAAAGCATCCCTGGCAGGCTGCGATCCCTGTCCGTCCTGGCAGGAGTACAATGGAGTTCGCATTAAGAGCGCAATGGATCTTCCCGGTCACCGAATCCAGCTCCCTGCTACCCCTGAGCCTGCCAAGTTTCAATCTGAATACACATAAAAGATCTCAACAGCTGGGTGTTTAATTACAGGGACTAGAAATCAGGCTCTGCAGACTCATATCGGGTTATTCCAGCTCCCTCGAGCTGGCTTCAGAGCGTGCCAGGACCGGCCCTCCCGGGAGGGTGGCGTTTCCAGCTCTGCCCGAAAGCGTGGAGGCTCAAGGAAACACAAACCCTGCAGAACTCCCAAAGGCAGAGTTCAGAGGAGCCTGGGTGGGTGCTTCGCAGTATAGCCCTCTCCAAAATTTGGGTGCAGGGGATTTGCACCGCTGGGTGCAAGGGAAGAACACGGTTATTTGTGCCTGGACAGAGGAAAATACAAGATGGCACTAAAAGCCATGGCATCCACACAGATCCTGCAAGAGACAGAGGGACAGGAGATGCCATGAGCCTGCCTTGGAGCTGTTCTGCAAAGCCCAGTGGAAAATGGCTCAGCATCCTCTCCTGGTGCAGACAGGGACACGGCCATGTCCCTTGCTCTTTGGAGGCATGGGGCTTCCCTGGCACTCCCTGCCCATCCGCAGCCTCCGCTGCCATCCTGCTTTACTGCCCTGGGGTCGGACTAGACCCAAAGAAACTCTTCCAGCTCTAATAAAAGAAACGCTATCCAGCACTGATAAAAGACTGAAGGAGCAGAGGGCTGTTAAGGGATAGTTAAGTCTGAGGTAATTTGTGGCACAATTATTTGCACCTAGAAAAAGACAGGCAGCAAATTCCCCAGTGTCAGCCACACCATGGCAAGTCCTTGAGTGATGGCCCGTGGGGATCTGCAAAGACATTTCATTTGAACTTCTAGGGAGCAGGTCCTTCAGAAACTGAACCCTGAGTCCTAAAAGGCCTGGGCACCTCCGCAGCAATCACTGTAGGGTGTGGCAAAGTGCTCCAAAATAGCTACAGTTGGCTTTCCCCAAGCTCGGGCAGTGGCTGGAGACTGGAAAAGCCTTTTCTTTGGGCAGAGGAGCACTCCCCTCTGCCGAGGTGGTTCAGCATCCCCAGAGGGATGTTGGATGCTGTGCTCCCAGGGATGCCTCGCTCTGCTGTTCCCTGAGCACCGTCCTGACTCCCTCCCAGCCATGGGCAACGCAAACACTGAGCGGAGCCACCAGAGCTGCCCCAGCTGGGCTCCGCTAGCAGGTCCTGCCCTGTCCCGGCACCAGCAGCAGCCCTGCCGCTTCAGCAAGACCTGAGACTGATCCTCACTCTTCCACCTCAGACAAATCCAAGCCAAAGGCATCTCACGCAGTCGCCCATCATCGCTGTTCTCTGCTGTCAGACTCCCAAGGAGCGCTGCCTGCCGCCCTCTCAACACGCGCTTTGGCAACCCGAGCTGTTATTTCCCAGGCTGTTGAATCATTTCTCTCACAGGCGTCACCGCGCGCCTCCGACTCCCACCTAACGTCTCAGCTGCTCCCCAGCTCCTCCCCAGCATCTCCACTCAGCCTGGAACGCAAGCCAGTCTTTCTCGTGTTTTGGCAGAGGGATGCCTACGAAGCCTTGGCTTTAGCCCTGACTTAAAAAAAACCCAAAATAAGCCAAGATCAGTGCCTGGTGAAGTAGGCAGTCTCAGCAACACCGACCGCCGGCACCCATCACCAATGGCAGCAGGGTGAGCAGTGGCATCCCTGGGAGCACCTCCCCTCGCAGCAGCAGCTCGCTCTGCGCACGTGGCCGAGCCGAGAGAGCACCAGTTCTTCCTCTGCGTGACCCAAAGGCTGTATCATACTCCACAGGCCCCCAAGGGAGTCAAAATAAGGATGAACATCAGGTCAGGCAGGTCCCGTGCACAGCCATGCACACATCTGCTTCTTCCACGAGCTTGGAAATGCAATCCCAAGCACAGCCCCAAAAACCACCCGAAAGCCTGTGGGTGAGGAGGGAGGAAAACCCCACGGTCAGACTGGCAAAGGATGAGGCTCAGAGATGCTCAGACTGAGCTTTCCATCCCCGCGTGCTCAGCTGCCCATGACTGCTGGTGCCTCCTGGCCAGAGACCCCATGGGGTCATCGTGGGCACGTGGCGGAAGACCCAGAGCATGCTTTCCCCTTCCCCAAAACACTGTATTTGCCTGAAAGGCAGCTTACTGCAGGTGTAAGGGCACCCATGTCCTTAAGATTTAAAGTTTTAATAAAAGCAACTCACTGTTTTGTCTGGGTGAGCTGCTGGGAGCACCAGCACCTCAATTTTTATTGATAAAAGCCTCTTTTCTCCAAAACCATGGGTCTGGTTCTCCCCATGACAGCAAAACACAGGCAACTCAGAGCCTCAGATCACAAAGTACAATTCTTGCCCTGCATCTCTGCTGGGCCAGGAGGAAAAAACCCATGTCTGACGACGTCTGCAAGGAGATTCATACAGAACCAGTAGGCAGAGCAGGTTTCCAGCCTCTTCCACTACCTCACAGCCCACAGAGGCACACCATCAGTCACCGTACGGGGCACCTGCATGGTGCTTTGCTGTGCTCTGTGTTGTTTTGCATCCCAAAGCGAGCGTCCGCCACCTCCTCAGCAGCCCCCTGGGAGCTCTGGGATAGCAGCCCCAGCAGATCTCTTCCGAGGTGCTGCCGTCGACGACAGAGGGACAAAGCAATCAGGGAGCAGACAAGGAATGCGTGACTTTCCCTTCGTGGAGGGACTGCTGGGACTTGTTGGAAGGCATCCAATTAGTTAACGAGCACTCCAGAGCTGAGTCTGGTCTTGAATCAGTAATTAATTGCCACAAGACAAGCAAGAGTGAAGACATTGGAGGAACTCGCGCCTGTCCTAGGGATGGACCTAGGAGAAGGGGGTCTGCCCAGCCAAACCCATGCTGAAATGGAAAGGAGCAGCTGGCAACAAGCAGGTAGGATGATCTGGATCCCAAAAAGACATGCATCCCTTGTGCAACACCAGGAGCGAACACCACAACCGGCTCCCATCCCAAATGCCTTGTACCAGGAGCTGGCACGTCCCCGGTCCTGGAGCTGGTCCTCCGCGTTGATACGAACCCATCGCAGGCTGCACGCATGCTGCAGGCACGCAGCCGGTGAAAACTTTGCTTCTGACGAGCAGCGCTGAAGTAATTAAGCAAACAGGACACGTCAGCCTGGCTGTGTACCTCCCACTTCCACTGTCTTCAAACACCGCGGTTTTGGAAGTCCTAGAATAATTTCTTCACGTCTGTTTCCCTCATTAGTCTCCTGCTCCGGGCTCCTGAGCATCCTCAGTGCAGGAGGACACACCAGCTCCCAGGTCCGAGGTGGCTCAGAGAAGCTGGGCTGTCGCCAGCAGCATCAGCCTTCCTGGACAGGAGCAACCTCCTGTCAAGTTCTCCTGCTTGAAAATCAACGTCTGAGCTCTGGGAAGGAGGAGAAGACCTCCTGAAGAGGGGTCTGCTCCCAGCCCTCGCAGCTCCCTGGCACCGGCTGCCTCTCTGGAGCGTGTCCTCACGCGGCAGGAGCCGCGGAACAGCCCTGCATCCTGGCCCCTGTGATAAATTAGCCAGAGATTCAGGCATTTCGGTGCAGCTGCCTCATCCTCTGCCGGCATGACAATGTGATTAATTTTGGGCGCGGATGAAGCTCATTTATCAGAGGCACGTGACAGCTGCGCGGGCTGCAGGGGCGTGCGGGGAGCCCCGGGGTGCAGGGGAAGTGGGAGCGGCGGCAAAAGGCAGGGAGGGAGAGCGAGGAGCCAAGGCGGGGGCATCTCCCAGGAAGGCTGTTTGCCACGTTGGCTGGTGATTTAGCATGCTGGGGAAGAAGAGCCCGGCGTGGGAAGGGAGCTTTTATCTCTGCTAGCACACATGGCCGTGTCTGGGGAAGAGATGTGCAATGGGAGGGATGTAAGAGGATCGGGGAGAAGAAGCCGTGAGCCGATTACCGTGCTTCAGGGAGAGGCAATTCTGCCACTGCCACCACTTCTCCCCCTTCTGCCCCCTCCTACAGGCCATTTTCCACCTTACCCTCTTTTCTGGGGACCCACAAGCCCCATCCTGCCTGTCCCCACTCTGCAGCCAGAGATGCTCGCTCATCGCTCCTGCAGGAATTGTCTGGGAAGGTAGAGCCATACGTTTGCTTCCCGATCCAACATGGCCCTGACACAGAAAAATCAGCTGGTTGGTTCATCCATCCCTCAACTGGAGTTTCTCATGTGCTGGAGCAGCACCCGACATGGCGATGCCGCTTACAGGACACGGTGCAGCTCTCCCGAGGGGCAAGGCAGCCGGATGCGCTGGTGCAGAGCAGCCTGCAAGCCCCAGGCCAGGGTCTGTCCCACCGGCAGCATCAGCGCTACTCCTCCCCGCTCTCCGAGCTCTCCTGGTTGGCGATGCCTTTCGTTAGCAGGCATCTCATTCAGATTGTCACCCAGCGTTAGGTTTGAGCTGCTGGCTCCGGGCTGCACATATCCTCCGTGGGAATCGCTGTCCCATGCAATCACACGTGCGTGGTGGATGTGATAGCCATGGGATTGGGGGCTCCCAGAGCAGGCATGACTGGAGAGGATGACACACGGCAGCCCACGGCTCCCACCAGCTCACCCGCAGGAAGGGCTCTCGGGGGCAACTGGCACCAGGGAAGGGACCTGAACTGCTCCCAGCTGAGGCCACCAACGTCACAAGCAAAAATGGATCAGGAGTCTCTGCACAGTTTTGGGGTCATACCAGCAGCACCTGAAACCCCGAGACCACCGTAACCCTCCTCCCTTTGACATTTTTAGGCTCCAACTACTGAACCATTTTCTCCTAAAGGAAAGAAAAATCCTCAAGTTCAACAGGGCCACATGAGCTGGGACAACAGCGACAAATCCGTGGGCACACGGCCAGCATTAACGCCTTCGGTGGGAATCAATTACCAACCCAACGGGTAGCGTTAAACAGAGAAGCTGTTCTTCTGATAAATACGTATTTTTTTAAAAAAAAAAACCAACAACACGTCAAGGGGCCAAAGGTGAAGACGACGCAATCCATGGCAGCCCTGCTGCTTGCAAGACAGTCCTGCAAATTTATCCCAGCACAGAAGCAGGACCCTTTCTGCTGGGTTAAATGTATGGTTAGAAAACCCGCAGGGACTTTGGAAGCGTGAAAACGTCAAACACAGAGTGGCACAGGGACTTGAACCCAAGAAAGGGGAAATTGCATGCTTCTCCTCACTGGGTACCGCAGAAGAAAGCAAACAGGGTGGGTGGTGGCAGAGCGGGTTGCCTGAGAGGAGCCCGTTGCTGGAAAGGTGATAGGGGACAACGCTAGCTTGTGGCCAGGGCCAGGACCTGTGACTTTCACATTTCTTCCATGTCCTAAATGCTCCTCTAAGCCTGGCTCCTCTGCAAGGTCCCCAGGGAGATTTTGCTCCATTCCCACCCCTTCACCTTCTCACCTTTCCAAAGGTCCCCCAAATCCCACCCCAGAGCTGCTGTGGCGGCAGCGGCGGAGCCGTCCTGGCTTTTATTGAAATCATCACACTAATTACTCAACTGAACTTTTCAGTTCCCAGCCGTCAAAGTTCACCCCAGAAGGATCAAAGATGCCCCCACAGTGTCCCTTCGCGGATTACAGAGAGGCAGCGATAAATGTATCTCAGCCAGTTTTCACGTGGTGGGGAAATAGCTGCGCTAGCGCACGGGCCTCTGTTCGCGCCAGGGTGAAGCGCGCCAGGAGCCGGCTCCTCAGGCTCTTACACCGGCCTGGGGAGCGGTGTTGGTCCCTGGCCCCGCTGCTCCTCCAGCACCACGCGATGTTTCAGCACCGGCATGCGCTCAGCAAGAAGAAAAATGCCACTGCACTTACCAGAGCTGAAATCTTGCAAGGACCTGCTGGCGAGACAAGGAACCTGGAAAGGAGGAGAGAGAGATGTGGTTCAGTGGGTTTGCTCTTGACAGCAACCAGCATTTTAAGAGGGTGACAGGGGAGTGCTAGTATGGCACCAGCCCCGCGTGGGTGGGATGGGGCACGTTCCCCTGCGGCAGCGCTGAGCCCAGCCCCACAGGGCACAAAACTGCTCCGCAAACCCCAGCTGCCCCCTCCAGCCACCCCAAGCCACAGCCTTGCCATGCAGTAGAGTTTGACAGAGTCTTAGATGAGAAGCCTATTTAATTAATGTCGGTTGAAGTCGCGGACATCACCAGAGTCTCTGGGATATGGACCCTCCTGCCTGCGCTCTCAGCCACAGCATCCAGACACACTGAGTGCTGCCGCTGGAGCTGGCCAGGGCGTCCCAGCACCCACCGGGCTCCCACAGAGCACCCGAACGGTGCCAAAGCCAAAGAGAAAGAAATGAACCTTCCCTGGGAGCGTGCTGCCAGCCAGCGCTCAGACAGGGCTGCAGCCCTACAAGCAGGAGGGAGGTCACCTCCACTTGCCTTGCATCAGGGCCACTTAAATCCATCAGGGCCACCTCAATTCACCCAGCCCTGCTCACCAGCCTCTCTGGGTGCTCGGCTGCTGCTGGCAGGGCTGCAGGCCACAGCACATGGTGGGAATTCACCAATTTCAGAGGAATTTGCTCCATCCTGGTATGAACACAGGGCTGCCCCACCACTGCTCCCAGTGCCTCATCAGCTCCTGAAGCACGCTGTGCAAATCTATGCTAAGGAGTCACAACAACACACCTGGGAAACCATAAATATCTGTGAAAAATCTCCCCATAAATCCAAGGGAAGGGGAATTTACAGCGCTTCCTTTGGAGATTTCTCCAGGTGTTCCCTATTAAGCCATTGTGCTCGTTTGCATAAGTATTCCTCAGACAATAAAGCCTTCTCCGCCATCAGTTACTGGCTCTGCAAACAGGAGCAGTGCTGGGCATGGGGCGTGCAAACACCCAGCTGTAAAGATGAGGGACTGGCTCCTCACATCACCAGGTCCTCAGGGGTGCTGCCACACCAGCAACCGGTTGTGTTTGTACGGCGCCGTGGCAGGTCCCTGAGCAGTGCCAAAATCCACGTCCCCTTCTGCACGCGGGGGAATGTGGTGGCGTCTTGGAGATGAGGACGGGTTAGACCCAGAGGTCCACACAGCCAGGGGACATCCCGCAGCTCGGTTCCCTGCTTAGAGTCTGCTGCCCAGCATAGCCATGCTTCTTTAGAAAAAAAATAATAGATAAAATTGAAAATCTGCCTTGCTCCTAGAGCCCACATTCAGCAGATTTCACCCTGCAAGGCTGCCCAGGTTAATTGCCAGGAGAATATGTTGTATTTCAGCTCTGACATTGCTTTGCGTGTTTAACGTATCCTTATCATGACTTCCATGTACTTCTGTGTAGATGGATGGGAGACAGGAGAAAATGAATAATACGCTTCCTTCCAGCATGAAATTCTGGGCCTGTCCTCGGCTGAGTGCAATTACTGTGTATATGACTCCTGTAATCTGGCTAATACTGTTAAGTATACTGGAGATTAAGGGATTTTGGGCTGCAAAGTCCATTTCATCCGTCCAGGCCCATGCAAGGGAATACGAGCAAGAAAAAAGTCTCACAAAAGCCTCTGAACCGAGCGGAGCCTGGCCTGCAGGTGACCATCCCACCATGTCCCCTTGCTGCTGAGGACCTCTTGCGCGTGGCTCTGAGCTCTGTGCAGGGGCGACGTGGAGGAGGGTGACCGGAGCTGCTGGGGCCAAAGCACTGGCAGCCACAGCTCCAGGGCTCGCCCCTCACCGGCGGCTCCCAAACCCAGCATGCTGCCAGCAGGGATGCTCCCGACCTACGCCCAGCACTGCGGTCACGTTCCTTTGCAGCTCTAATACCCAAGGAAGCCTCAAAAATAACCCTCCTATGGAGCCAGTATCCCGCCCCGGTTCAGAGCAGGAACAGCCCGAGCCCTGACATCGCTCCTGCCCAAAGAGGAGGCCACTGCGAGCTCCCTCCAGGCCCTCCAAGCCAACGTAATATGAAGCACAGCAGCTACAGGGTTATTCTGCGAGCACAGATGAGCGAAGCAGAGCAAGGAGGTGACTTTAAGTAGTAAAAACTGCCCTTATGTTATGAGCTCAGACACAGCCTTACACATCCCCAAGCAGCAGAGGAGCCATCTCTGCTTTGATCTGGGTTTGATTTAAAACAGAGCATCTCCCTCAGCATCACCAGTGGAACAGCAGCAAAGTAACCTCGTTTTCCTCTGCTTTGTCCCTTTTGCTGCCTGCCGTGTGCCAGAGGTGCCAGGGCCACGCGCCACAGCCACAAAACCCGGCTCCCTGAGCTCCGCATGCTCGTGGAGCCCTGGTCCAGCTGTGGCAGATGGGGATGCTCAGGGAGATGCTCGCTCCCCACACCGGGGTGCAGCTAAGCCAGCACAGAGCCAGGGAAATGAGAACCTGCCGGGGCATAATGCCAATTCACCGCCCATTATCTCCCCGCAAATCCTCTGGTCCCCAGCCTTATCTTCCTCTACCACGTCCCCTTGCTCCCCCTCCTCCTCCTCCCAGGCTAATGGGCTTTTTGGACGTGGAGACAGCTGTGTAGGTACCCTTGGCTGTGCCTGGGAGCCCTTAAATGATGTTGCAGCGGTCTCACTGATGGGAGACATCCCCAGTGCCCCTCGGACACCCTCCCAGCATCCGTGGGCGCTGGGGCTGCCCCACGCAGCAGAGCTCATTGCCAAATGCTGGCTTGCTCCTGCGGATTGAATGTCAGGCACCAAACGTTAACAGTTACGGCGTAATATATCCAGCACCAACCCCTGTTGTCAGGAGACGCCCCAAAGCTATCAACACATCTGGATGCGGATGATTGTTTAAACAGCCCGCACGGTCCTGTGTGTACGGGATAGATTTGCTGTCACTTCTCGTAAAATTAGGAGGGATAAAATCAAACAGCTGAGCAGCAGTGGCTGCTGGGCAGGGAGGGAGCAACCACCAGCGCAGCTCAAGGGCTTTGCCTAAAAAGGGAGCTCTGGAATAAACACCAGCGAAGCTCAACATGAGGCATCTTTGCTTACAGCTCCTGCTTGAACAGTGAATTTGACCTGCGAGCCCTCCTGACCTGCAGCAGCCCAGCAGAGCGCTGGCTGGATTTAGAATCAGCGTTTTCAGGAATCAGCCAGATTTCGGTGGTCCTTTGCTGCAGGGCAGGCAGGGCAGGAGGGGCAGGCAGCTCCTATGCCCACAGGTGCTGCCCAGCATGGGCAGATGAGCTGTCCCAGAAGGTTCAGTAAGGTTCCTCAGATCAACAACGGGTGAAAACCACCAACAGTTGAGCACAGGGCCGGCCCTGGCTGCTCCTCCCGGGCTGCCCTCCCGGCTGAGGCGGCTCGCTGTATTATGGGCCGCACAGGAATTCAGCAGTCATCCGCGTCACGAGGGTAACAGCAACTCTGAAACTGCCCAAGAAACAGCTCCTGCTCATTCAATGCTCTCTCATTCCTCTAGCGAGACTCGAGTTGTCCGCTCCCCACCTTTTTGCCCCGGCAACTCGGTCTGTGGGCTTACAGCACTGGCTTTTCGGAGGAGAAAGTTCACCTCTTCAACAGAGAGCAGATATTTCACATGACAGATTGAGCTCAGCCCAAACCTCAGTTTTCCATCAGAAACTGTTTGCCCAGGAAATTTGTGTCCAGCCCTTTCCATCAAGCCGTGCAGGTTCCTGCCTGAGGAAGGGTTTTGGAATAGCACGGCCTTCCTCAAGGCAGCGGATAAATGCCAGACCAGAGTTAGTGGCTGGAGGCCGAATATAGACAAGCTCAGACTAAAAATAAGGCACAAGCGTTGAACAGTCACAAGTAGTAACCATCGGAGCTGCTGTGTTAGGAGCAAGAGGAATAGTCTGGTTTGATGCTCGGGGATGGCACGGCCATGGGAGAGGTGTTCCCAAAGCCACCCAACCCACCTACCAAAGCTGGCAGCATTGTCCTTGGCTTGGTAACCACAACCCTGCAGCATCTCCCAGCCCTCCTCCAGCTCCCCTTCATTGCAGCTCCCATGTTTTATCTTTAAAAACCACGACAGGCAGGGCTAAAAAAACCCCATGAGAAACAATCCAAGGGAAAGAATACAACAGCCCTTGAAACCTCATCCCACGTTTGAAGGGGAGGGATGGAGGCCAGGCAAGAAAGCCAGTGTAAAGCCTCATTACCATCAGAAATCCTCTCTCCCTGCCCTCACCTCCCCGCTCATTTCCATATCACAGGGGACACAATACCTTTCTTCTCTCAAAAAAACCTCCCATTTTTGCAGACACCAGCTGTCCCCACTCCCAGCACCGGCTTAGGGAACGGGGAACAAAAGCCGGGCTCGCACCTGCCCTGGCAGGCGGTGCGGGGTGCGAGTCTCCAGGCCCTTATCGCCCTCTCCGGAGTAGATTTATCATTATTATTAGTAGCCTACTTTATCTTTTTTTTTTTGCCTCCTTAGCTTTGAGATCCTTTAGTCAGTCAAATTATATTCAGAGTAGCAGAAGCGGCAGAAAATAAAGCATTATAAAGGGGTTCAGGAAGTTTTTTCCATCTCAAGGAGCGTTGTAAGAAAGGTTGACAAGTCTTTATTCTGTTCTTACAGGATAATCTGTAGGTTCCCAGCTGATACGGGGTGTGGAATTAAAAGCATCAGAAAAAAAATTACAGGAAGACGTAGAACCCAAGTCTCTGCGTAAACGGAGGTATCGCGCACCTTGGCTGACAGCTGGAGGCACCAGAGGGTGAAGCGCCAGCGCAGGGAAGGAAAGGGGTCTGCAAAGGGCTGAGCAAAGGGTGCTGGGTGCAGGGCAGGAGGGTCCTGCAGCCCCCTGAGGGTCACTCAGCCCCCTCTAGCTGTTTTTTTCTCCTGCTAAGTGGACCGGTCACGTCTTTCCAGCCCAAAGCATCACCAACACAGTGGGCGGAGGAGGGAATGAAAGCAAAGCGGCTCAGCCGTGGAGCAGCATCTCCCACGCCACCCTGGATCATGGGACTTGTCCTGCTCCTGTCTGGCTGCTCCCATAAAGGCTACAAGCACCGAGTCCGGCATGGCAAAATGTTTCTGCAAAGATTTTGGGGTCTCACATTTACATGCGTGGTGCGGGGCCCTGAGAGCTCTCAGCAGCCACCTGGCAAGCGCCGAACGTGGGGCTGGAACCGGAGCCAGGGTGTTGAGGAGGGGGCCAGGACCACAGGGCACTGTACAGAGCAGAGAGAAGAGGAGGAACCATCGACGCCTCCCCACACCGCCAGCCCATGGGGATGAGAGATGGATGCACGCAGTGCTGGATGGTGAAGGGATGCGCAGCCCACCTACAGGCAGGGTCCTGAGCGGCGCAAACAAGTGCACAAAGGCATTTGTGGGGAGAGAAAGCCCTCCTCCCAGCAGCACCACCGAGGGCAGGCGAACGGGGTCCCCCTCTTCCCAGCCAGGGCACGGGGGGCCGAGGCAGCGCCCTTCCAACGAAGCAGGGCGGCCGGCCTCGTGCCTCTCCGGCTGATCGGCAGCTGAGGCGCGCGGTGCTGAGGCGGTGCTGCCACCGCTGATTGATGGCACAGTTCAGGAGGAAATAAATTCCCAGGCTTTCTCAGGAGGTGAACTGGGGGGTGTATTCATCTTAAAGATACTTAATGAATGTGCCACAGCCCGCGGAGTGGCAGCAGATACATCTCTGCAGCCAGCACTCCCCACGCTGTTCCTTGCGAGGTTCAGGCACAATTTAACAGCTTCTTATTGATTTTATTTATGTTCCCCAGGCCCTGGCAGTGTCTATATTGCCCCAGTCCAACAAGAGCCCCACAGTCGTGGCAGGACCTGCACTTGCTTCTCCCTTCCTCCTCCTCATCCCTCACCAATGCTGGAAGCAGCAATGCGAAATCACCTGTCCCAAGGCAACTCTGGGGGCAAAACCTGGTGTTTGGCCAGAAAAGATGCAGTTTTGGTCTCCTTGAAACACATCAAGGTTCATGTGGGCTTCAGCTCGGTGCTTCAGGCCAAGAAATGCAGGATTACTAGAGCAACGGCGAGCACCGGCACAACACTGGGGGAAACGCTGGTGACACCCGCACCACCACGGCACCGGGCTGCAGGTTGCATTGTTGGAACTCAAAATGAAATAAAATGAGGATCTTACAAAAAACACCCTTGCAAGACAGACTTTGAAAAGTCTCAGCTTTTATGTAGCATAGCAGATCTTCATTTTCAAGGCAAGAAAACTGGCAATCAGCAGTTCTGGTGCTTTGTTTTTCCCTGTTTTCCTTAGAGGAAAAAAAAAAAAAGAAAAGCAGCAAAAAGCAGCAGAGACCCAGCTGACCTTTCTGGCTAAGAGACCTTGTCTGAATCACTGGATGGTAACAATGAATGAAATGCCAGTGCCCTGCCTTATAAATACCAGCTTCCTCTTGGGGTGAAATGCCAGCTTTCGAACACTGAAACGCCGCAAAGAAAATGTCACCCTCCCCAAGGTGTGAAATGCCAGCCTGCTGCAAGCGCCCGGGCTCACCCACGGGGAGACGGGCAGGCTAACGCCCGCTGCCGGGTCTCCAGCTTCCTCCCATTGCGGGTCTTCTCCAAAGCTCACCACAGCCAGCGGGATGAAGGGGACAGGTCTTCCATGTGGGACAGCCAGAGCATCAGTCCCCCAGCGTTATCTTTAGCATCGCAGCAGCGCGTGGCTCGGAAAAGCTGCCTTTGGGATTTGGGAGGTTTTTTCTTCCCTTTTCCAGTGGCTACAAGATTTGTCAGGGTGGCCAGTGAACCAAACAAATCACATTTAAAGATTGGTTTGGATCAAGCCAAAACAGTTATTTCCAGTTGTCTCAGCTAAATGGAAAAACAATTGAGCATAAGAAGATTTTGCCGTTTAAAGAGTTTATCACAACCTGAACTCCTAGTTTGCAGTGAGCACTGTTGTTTCTGGGTTTAATCCTATTTGTTAAACACGGGAAATAATCCAACATACCGTCCTTGTGTGAAGAAACGCTTCCCGTGAAGCTGGCGATATTTGCACCATCTCCCCTACCCTTCCTGGGGCCAAGCTAGGCAAAAGTTTGGGTTCATCCAAAGCCACGTTTTTCAGCAGCTCATCCTTCCTTTTCTCCCCACTCGGCATCCTCCTGCCTCGGCATCCCCAGTACCAAAGCCCTGACCCCAAACCCGCACCGGGTCTGGGCAGCAAAGCAGGAGGGACAACTCCCCAGGACCATTCCTGGGAGCTGCAGGGCTGCGTAAATGTAACCAAACCTTTCCATCCGATAAAATTGCGTTGGGAAATGAATGAAGTTGCTTTTTGTCATGCAGGAATTGGAGCTGTTCTCTTTCCTCACACCTACACCTTTTTTTTTTTCTCCCTCCCCCCCATAAATGTGTGAAATAACTTTACCACCCTTTTTTTTTCTTTCGGTTACTCCTCCTCCCCTCAGATCTCGCCCTTCCTGGCATTTGAAAATAGCTTATGCAAAGGAGGAAGAGAGGGGGAATAAAAGGAAATGTGTGGGGATGCAAGATGGAAGGGAAGAAAAGGGGAAAATACCACAAAAATGAAAATACATGCTTTTCAAAGCAACTCAGGAATGGCTGTTTGCTTCGACTCCAGCACCTGTTCTGGGAAAAGCCTAATAACGTTGCAAGTTTTGAAAGGCTCTTCGCATCCTGTCGTTTGGCAACACCTAGGAAGAAAGCGGCATGGGCAGCTCTGCCTGGACCCATGGGACCCCACCGGCCTGCCAAGGGGAAGGGTCTTGGTCACCTCCAGTGCTCAGCTCTGGCTCGGAGTGGGTTGAGGTTTGAAGAGCTTCTTTCACCAGCCGGCGCCAGGCCAGGGAGCAGGCTGCTCCCGCTTGCCGGCAAATGCAGGCCATTAGTGCTGGAGGCAGCTCCGGGAGGTGGTTTGGTGCCTGACCCCTCTCCCTGCCTCACGAGCGGGAGGAGATCTCCACAGGAAGCGGTTTTAATGCATCAGTGTCCATGTTCATCACGTCCAGGGCTTTCCCCCAAGTGCTTCTCTGTAATGGATTTAAACCTCGACCCGGAGCAATGCTGCTCTCCCAAAGGTCCCTGGGGGATCAGACTCCTGGTTCCTCTCCAGCTTTCCTGCCAGGGAAACGTGGCCAGGGGGGCTGGCAGCCCCAGCAGCATCGCGCTCCTAATGCCCCACTGCAGCACAGCCCATCTGCAAACTCCCTCTCGGCCTCGGCAGCGGCACGGCTGCCAGCACAGGAGGAGGGATGCTCGTTGCCAGGGATGCCTGCTGGGACAATCGTCCCCTCCCGCATCCTGGGCAAGGGGGTGCAAGGACACCCACTGTCCCTGTGCAGCACCTTCCACCTCCTTCCTGCTCCTGTCCTTTGGGCACGTTCTGGAGCCAAAGGGACGCTTTCCAGCTCTTTTCTTTTTTAAAAAAACCCAACAATCTAATTCATGGCAAAGCAACCACTTCATGTCTGACATGGAAGGGACTCAAGGATTTATGTCAGTGGCGGCACAGAGGGGAAGCAGCGGCTGGAGTGGCAGCAGGAGGGCAGGCATTGCCAGCACAGCTGCCATCACAGCCCCGGGAAGCGATCCCCCGAGGAGCGCGTCTCCACGGGGATGAGCGGATCCAGTGCCAAGACCAAAGGATGCTTCCCACCCCGATCACGAGCACGGCAAGTGCTCCTCACCTTGAAAGCAGCAGGAGCCGAGGGAAACTACATCTTATCCTGTGCCACCCCAGTGCCTCGAAGCACCAGGAAAGCCAGGCTGGGCTGAACTGTGCTGCAGCAGCGGCACGTCGGGGAGAGCCTGTCTGCTCTGGGCCCGGTTCAGGCCAAGGAAGAGCTTTCTCATGCCGCCTGAGAGCGAGAGCAGGGGGACCCTGCCACCCTGCGCAGCTCCTTGGGAGCCTGGGGGGATTCGTCCACCAAGCCAACGGGCAGCGATGCCCCAGCACACACGAAGCGAAGGGCATCTGCAGGAGCTGAGCAGGATGGACTTGAGATTGTGGTGGGATACTGAACATTTCTTGAGCTGAACACTCAAGTCCAGCCATCCGCTTCTTTCCTCGAGAGATGCCACCCTGCGACGCACCCTCTTCCCACCCTCCCACAGGGACGCTCACTTTTTCCAGCTGAGCTGAGGAACAAACAAGTCATCACCCACTCCTAGTAGGTGGGTTGGCACCAGCCGAGGAAAAGAGACTTTGTGTTTGGCGACGGTCTACGGAGCTAGCTCAGCAAAGCCGGATGATAGGCAGCGAAGCCACCCTTTCCAATAATAGCACTGTGTGGCATGTAGATCGCTCTTGCTCAAGAGACCTCCAAGGGCTTAGCGCGAACTTCATAATACCTCCGTTTCCACCACACAGCAACGCTGCTTGCAAAGCTAATCATTCTGCAGTGTGTCTTCATTAGCCTTTCAACGCTCTGCTCCTGGCCTCCTGTGCCTCCACAGCTGCTGGAGGCTCCGGGCCGGATCCTGCTCTCCTGCACTGTGATGTAAACGTGTTTATCCATAGCTGGAAACACGTTGCTGGATGTTACGCTGGTTTCTGTAACATCTCAGATGCTCACCAGCATGCGTTTCAATGACCGAACCTCAGAATAAGACGCAGAACCTTTCCCCAGCATTTCCCTTTAGGCCACAGACCAAGAGGCAAATGCTCTGAAATATTCCTTAACCCTCTCTCGCAGAAGAATTTCTTCCCAGAGTAACAAAATTAAAAAACGAGTGAACCTAATGAGCAGTAGGGTCTGGCAGCAAACACCCTGCACGGGACCTCAGCCCACCTCTCCAGCCCCTTCTGCTCCTTGCCGGCAGGACGGGCTTCACAACAGCTGGCTTCTCTGGGAACGGCTAAGAAATCCCAGCAGGAAAAGCACCAGCGAGGAGCAAGCTGTTGCGACCCAGCCTTTACCTCTGCCTGTGGGCACGATTGCCATAAGACAATTTGAAATTCAGGCTGAGAAGATCCTGCCCGGCGTACTCCAAATCTGACAGGGAAGGAAAAAAAAAAAAAAATCCTTCCTCCTTGCAAAGCTAAAGCTGCTAAATGGCAGCCAGCCATGGCTCGCTCCTTCTCTGCAAAGCAGCCCTGAGCGGGATGGCCTCAGCCGGGGTCGCGGGGCAAAGGGACCAAACAGGGATGGGTTGTCCTCCTGCTTGGCCCTCGGCCTCTCCCAAACTCTGACTGAGGTTTTGCAGGGTTAGAACAACAGCGGGGCGGCAAGGGAAAGCAGCAAGGGGGAAGGGGAAGGATTAAAAATAGATTCCAGTTTTGTTTCAGCTATTGTAAAATAAAAGGTCCTGCAGCAACCATCACCAAACCAAAAAGCATGCCTGCATCTCAGGCCACGAGGCTTCTGAACAGCGGATGCATTTTTCATTAAAAGACTCGTTAATATTGCAGTTTCCTGCTGTGGACCTGCTTTCCTGGCTCTGACTGATTGCTGGAGAGGCCCTTCCTCCCCCTTCCCTTGCTCAGCAGAGCGGGGCTTCGCTTCCCCAGCCCTGAGCATTCCCTCCTGCACACCATGTCCATGCCTTAGTGTCCCCAGGACCATCTCCATCCCCAAGAGCATCTCCGTCCCCCATCAGCATCCCCCCGCACGCCCTCGGTGCTGCTATCGGCGGGTAGCAAGGAAGCCCCAAGTCCAACGCGGCAGCTCCAGATGGGGCGAGCGATATAGTGCCATCAACCTGGCACAAAGGTAAATAAGAAACAAATCATCTGGCATTTAAAAAAAAATAACGAAAGGCAAGAGCGCTCCCAACTGCACAAGCCCAATGGCTGGTGGTAAAGGGAACTCATTTCCCCCTAATGAGAGGCAACTACACTTCGTTAACTCACACTTTCTCATTAATCACCTTTGCATCGCCTCTGTCTACCTCATCGCTGTCAGGCCATGATAATATATGAAGAAAATTAATTTATCCCCCAACTTCCCACCCAGTAAAGATACACAGTCCTGTGGGAATGGATTTGCCCCAGCACCCGACTCCAGCACAATAAGGCTAATTTCGACACGCTGCTGAGCCAAACCCTTTCTTCTCCTCTCCCCTCCTTTTATTTTATTTTATTTTAAAGCCAGCAGGTGCTGTGCTCCGCCATTAGAAGCAACTGGAAGCTGCAGGTAGAGCATCACGGGTTCAGGTGAAGGTTTCTCCTCTCCTGCCTGCTCCTCTACCTGCAACGCGTGGCCGGAGCCGCTCCCCTTGGGTACCAACCCTGGGTGCTGTCGCCCAGGGGCGCCTGCGCCGGAGCACCCGGTCCTGCTGGCACCTGCTCGCGGCATTTTGAGGCTCCAGAAAGCTGCACGGGAGCCAGTGACACGCAGTGGGGTCTCGATGCAGGCGATAGCCTCTCTTGGTCCCCTCGTGTTGGCTTTGTCATCCCTCCTGTTTCCCAAACACGCTGTATTTTATTGAAATCGTATGCAAAACGCTGCTGCTGCCGCCCACGCAGCTGTTGATTTTGCAGCAGCCCTCTGTTTGTTCGAGATTTGCTCTCACAAGGAGGGGAGGAGGGAGAAGCGGGCAGCTCTACAAGGGGGTACGCATCCAGATCCTGCCATTTTTTAAAAAAAATAAGGAACTGGGATAATTAATTGTCAATTAATTAATAAGGACTTCAACATGTAGAGATGCAGAATACAGAGGAGAAGAAAA
Organism: Chlamydotis macqueenii; assembly: GCF_036417535.1. Lineage (NCBI taxonomy): Eukaryota > Metazoa > Chordata > Aves > Otidiformes > Otididae > Chlamydotis > Chlamydotis macqueenii. Next base: position 17,084,905 of record NC_141567.1, on the reverse strand, counting down.
AAAGGCAAAATCCCTGTTTGTTGGACATGTTTCTTCTGGTGGAAAAGCTTTTTAGGAGATTGAAAAAAATCACGTTCAGATGATTTTGGAAGAAGGCAGGGAGAGGCAGGCAGAGCCGGCTGGAGCGTGGCAGGGCAGCCCGAGCGGTGCCTCCTCCCATGGGTGCTGCAGCGGGTGCAGCCTCCAGCCCAGCCCGTCCATCACGGGAGGGACATCGCCGGCGATCAAAGGAGCATTGCTGGAGCCAGCCGCCTGCAAAAGTCCCCAGGGCTCGCCGGCTTGCTGGGAGAGGAAATATCAAACCTGTCTGGAAATCAAACAGTGGAGTCGGAACAGAGGGAAGAAAAGAAACGCGGGGGAAAACAAAACCCAAGCTGACACCTTTTGTAATTGAAAACATCCAGTACAGAGATTCGTCACCCCCAGCGCGGGTCGCTGGAGGGAGAGCACGCTTTCTCATCACCCCTCGAGGCTGCGGTGGTGTGTGATGGAAATCCAAAGCGACTCCGACCCTGGAGCAGCTTCCCCAGCCATGGCTGCGGGTTTCTGGCAACGAGCTCCGAGGCGTGCAGATGCAGCGTGCATCATTAAAAAGCCCGTTTGCTGGGGACGTGAAGGACATCGAGCTCCTGCCGGGAGGAGTGGCGCGGGCAGCCTACGGGCTCTCCCACCAGCAGCAGCAGCGAGGCGAACAACTCCTTGTGGAAAAAGAGCCCTACCGCTGGAAGAAATCTTCCCTGCAGGTACCAAAAACGCCCTGATGGAGCCCAAACCTCGTGTTTCAGCCGTATGATGCTGTCCCCTCCGCCACCCGGCTGGTGGCAATGAGCAAAGACCCAGGAAACTTCGCGGTTAGCCCAGAGCCGCCACCAACTACACACCGATGAAAAACAGATCAAAAAAATCCTGAGAGGGCAGATTTCATGGCTCGCTAATACCTCATTTGAAAGTGTTCCATTATCCTGAACGTTAATGGAAGCCATGTAAAAAAGAACCAAAAAAAGCAACAGGTGTTAAAATTGGAAACCGTTTCTCTGCTCATCGTCACAGTAATCTCTGGTTATCTCCAAGTTGAAAATGTGCTTTAAAAATATTCACATGCGCACATCAGGCACTGTGGGAGCAGGACCTCCAGGAATTTGCATTTCCACCAGTTAAGAATCCGTATAGGAATCGGGAATCACAAGCAGCAGAAAGCATTTGCAGTCTGGCTGGAAAGGCCAAGGCAGATAGAAACAGAAAGCGAGGAGGGCATGGACTGGCACAGGACAGATGCTCGCGTCCTCAGAGGCTCCCCTGCCCCAGTCTGACCGGTTTGGGGCAGGCACCTACAGAGCAGAGCAATGTGACATCCCTGGAGCACTCAGGGCACAAGCAGGGACCTCCCGAAGGCTTCCCAAACCCACGAAGGAAAAGGATGGGAGCTTTTACCTGCAACACGGGATTTTCCACCCTGACGCGCCAGCGACACGCGCCCAGAGGGATTGCTGCTAGGCTGGACGCGGGCACAAGGAGCTGGCTGCAAGGGAGGGGTTCACGGCCACTGTCCCCAAGTCACCAGCACGGCTCCGGCTCCACGTGCCCGCAGCCAGAGCTGCGGCGTGGGCGAGGACGGAGGACGCACTGCGGGCACCCGCGGGAGCTGGCGCCTCGTCCTCCCTACCAAGCTCCGTCCCAGGCAAGACAGTGGAATTAAGTGCAAGTTATAATTAAGACTGGATGTTTGAAGAGAAACATAATCTCCGTTCCATGGGATTCGCCGGCACAACAGTAATTAACGTCTCATTAACATTCGCCTAATTAAGCAGTTTATGAAAGTGCAGATTTGCATACTGCTCCACTTCAGCTTCAGTGCATCCAGCTCTATCCAGCCACCAGAATTAACCCTTGCAGGACGTTCCCAACCGCCGGCAAGACTTCCCAGCCTTTCCCTGCAAGGCTGCGAGCTGCCGTGGCTACGCATCGCACTGTGTGGGTAAAACCCTGGCAAAACACGGCAGACAAACCCATCCTAAGCTCTTCAGGCTTTCTCTGTTGGTCATTTCATTTTAAAAGCCTTAGCTGGTTGCATTGCTTTCCGTCAGATTCTCAGATGTTCATCAGAGAAGTAAAAAAGACTTGTAAGAGTTTCTGAAGTCAGGGAGAAATGTCTCCTGAAACATTTCATGCTATACTCATTACCAATTGTTCTTTAATGTTTAAAAACAATGACTTCACGATTAAAGAGATGCTCCACGTTCCAAATACCAGCTTAGAAGTGGGATGCAACAAGATGTCTCAGCAGCTGCCAAAAACATTTTGACATAGGGACCCTGTCCCCTCTATTTTAGGGTCCCCTTATCAAGAGGAAAGGAAAACCAGCACGAGCAGTGACAACACCCAGGCCCCCAGCTGATGTCCCATCCCCCCTGGGGACAGCAGGGACCAGGCCCACCTTTCCTGGGTGGATCCCAGCGCAGCGAGGGATGGGTGACGCAGCCCATCAGATAAGACACATCCCACATGCGGCCCCTCAGCGATAAGTCACTTGAAGTGCTGGACGCAACATTTTCCACTGTTAATACCGGCTTTCTTGTCTGGTGTTGGATTAGTAAAGCTGCTGCATCCATCACGCACCTAAAAAGACTGCGTGCAAACTTGCCTCCCCGCTCCCACCCTCTGCGAGGCAGGGAACCTGGCTCTCTCATTAGTGGTTAATGCTCGGAGCCGAGATGCAACTTTGCAGCAAATACAGCAGGAGAGAAAAATTCATGACACAGCCTTTCATTGAAAATCAATACGGCCCAGACCTGCCTGTGATATACACGCTCAATTCATTCCCCACCCGGCTTGCTGCGCCTTCACCAGCCCTCGCAGATCAGCCTGGGTCCTCGCTGGAGGACGCGGTGCCCCCGCCCGCCCCCTCCCTCTGGGTCATGGCACCCACACCACCAGAGCCGCATCGATGCGGGATTGTCACCTCCCTGAGCCCGGCAGCCTCAGGCTAGTGGCCCCGTGTTCCTGGCCGCAGCAAGCCGTGCTCCCACGGCTGCGGTCCAGCACCCACAGCATCCCCCTGGGAGCGGGGAGCCAGCACAGCAGGGAGTGGGAGCCCAGCTGGACCCTGATGCGGCAATTTCAGGGTTTTCTTCCATCTCAGAACAGGTACCTGTAGCTGTAGCAAAGTGCCACGCTGGGCTCTGCTGGGGAAACACTCCTGATTTCCACTTGAAACATCTCTGTCTTGAAAACACATCTTAATTTTCCCCTCACCCCAACACCCATGAAGCCTTCCTGGGAGTGGTGATGGACCAAGCCATCCTCCTGACCCAAATCAGGGCATCCTCCAGCCCCACCCGAGCCCTTTATGATGCTGGAGTTGCATCCCTTGGGCACCTCTCCTGCAGCCAAATACGTGTCCGAGCCAGGAGGCCGGCTCAGGGATTCCGGCAGGAGAGCTTCCCCGCACAGCGCCCGCCCGCAGCCACCGCATCCCCTCCAGCTCTGCCCTCCTTCCAGCCCTGCTTCTCCTCTTGCACGGAGCCCCATGCCGCCATCCTCACCCAGAGCCACCACAGTGGGACCACGGGGCAGAGGCAAAGAGCCGCCCTGATGCCAGGGTGAGGGGCTGATGCCAACCCAGTCCCACAGCAGCTGCCTTTGGTGTGGGGCAGGCTGCCCCTGGCTGTGAGTGGAGCAGCCAGGGGGGCGGTGGATTTGGGGAGAGGTGGGTGCCTGGCTGTGCTGGGGGCTTTGCCTTCATGCTGGGCTCTGCAGCACAGCCTGACCTACTTTCTCCAGTGGCACAACCATGCCAGCTGCAGCAGCAGCGCGGGGTTTCTTCTCTCCCCTGCCACGTAAAGATGTCTCCTCATAAACTGACAGTGAGATCACAGCAGGGCTGTCCCCTCCCTCGCCTCTGGCCAGGCTGGCTGCCTTTGAACAGGCACCCTCCTTTCCCTACAGTCCCCCAAAAAATTCCCAGCACATCTCAGCCAAAAGGAGGATTTATCGATTGTCTTATCTGTGTCTAATCCCAGCTGGAGCGCTGCGATAAACGAAGCCGGCTAAATAAAATAAAATGCCTTCCTGCAAGATCTCTGTGTTGAGAGCAGCTCTAGTGGGGTGCAAAGTGGCGGAGCAGCCCCCCAGGACCCCAGACCCACTTGCACCGGGAAGGGCAGCCCACCGCGGCAAAGGTGTTTAAGCAAGGATTAACGCTCTGCGCGGCAAATGCCCGTCCGAAGCTGAGGGCAGGGGTGGGGGGACAAACCAGCCCCAAACCACTCCATCTAATGGATGGTAAGCAGTTTAAATGCTGGTTCTCTGCGGTTCAGGGAGCCCTAATTCCAGGCATGACCTGAATCGCTTTAAAGAGAGAAGTGAGGAGGGGGGAGGAAGGCAAGGAGAGGGGAGAGCCAGAAATGCTGTGGATGCTAATTTATCCTCGTTGCCTCCCTGCAGAACAGCATCTGGGAGAAAAAAGCACCTGCTAGAGAGAAGGGACCCCCATGGAGCAGAGATCCAGTGGCACACGCGTGCTCGCAGAAATCCCTGTTACCCAGCTTGGGCTGAAAACACTTGACACGAGCAGGTGGGATGATGGACATCGCCGTCTTTGCGAGAAGAGCCTGGGGCACGCCAGGCATGGCACCAGGCACAAAGAAGCCAGCCAAGCACGCTCCAGCCCACCGCAACGCGAGGAAGGAGGAGGAGGAGGGGAGATGTGAGCGAGCTCAGCCCAAATGCGGCGTAGCCATATCCAGGTCAGCTGGCGAGGAAGCACAAGCTCAGGTTATAAAAAGCACGAGTGAGATGCTGGGAGCATCCTACAGCTGTGAGGAAGAGGTCGGAGCGGCCCTGCCTCCTAAGTCAGGGCTGCCAGGGTGGCGATGGGCTGCAGAGGATGGCACTGGCCGCCTGGGACTGCGGGCAAGCGCCCTTCTCTCTGGGATTTCCAAAGTAATGATCCGTAAGACAGCATTGACTAAGAGTTACTGCTGGTTTTCCAAAGGGAAATGGGGTGTGGAGGAAGAAGGACTGAGATTGCCAACAGGGCAGCATTGGCAGCAGGAGAGATGCAGTTTGGCGCCCACAGCCCTGTGCCGAAGAGGAGGAGGACGAACGGCCACCTCCGGCACCCCACCGATGCACGACACCGAGCAGCAGTGCTCCTTCAGCGGGGAGGTGCCGCAGGAGGCACCAGCCCGGGACCCTACTCTGTGCTGGAGCAGACAACCTGGGTGCACTGGAAGGGGGATGAGGCCATCAACCCGACGAGCCTGTCATCCCTGCAAACCTGTTCCTGGACAAGGTGCATGCATGTGGCCAAGAGCCTTTCCTTTAGCTTAGCACCACCCCAAATCCACTACAGCCAACAGCCAGAGGCAGGGAAGATCCCAAGCTGTTCCCACCCCGCTGCCCTCCTGTCACCCCATGCCATGATGTCCCCACCGCTCTCCCAAGGAGAACCACAAATCTGCCCCAACCCCTCATTGCACACCTGAGCTTTGCCAGACCCCATGCCAAGCACCACACAGCAAAGGGTTAAAGGGTGATGGGGGAGAAAGGCTGGGGAACTCTGTCCTCCCCATGCCCCCTGACAGGACCTGTGCAGGCAGCCACCGCTGCAGCCCCCCTGGCCCCAAATTTGCTAGGGCCTGGCAGGGCGTGCAGGGAGCTGTCGGGCCCCATCATGACTCATGCAGTCATTTCTCCCCTCAAGCCAGCAGGAAAAAAAAAAAAAAAAAAAAAAAAAAAAAAGAGACAAATTGTTGAAAAACTGGAGAAAAACAGAGGGGAGAGGAGATGGAGGAAGTTAATGAGGTCCCCGGCCCCACCGTGAGGTGCAGCACAGATGCTGCTCTGGCCGGCAGCGATCCCACCCGCTGGGCATGCGGAACACCCAAGGGACGGCACTGCCCGGCAGGGACCCGCAGGCAGCCCCCGGAGCCGTCCCCAGGGCGGCGGAGCAGCCAGCCTCGGGGCAGGACCCCCAGCAGCCCTCAGGCAGCATCCCCACGGTCATGTTAGCAAAGGGATGGCGGGATATCCTGGCCCCAGGAAAACCTGACTGTGCTGCAATGGGCAGGCTGGGATAGCTCCTGGATTTATTTTTCTCCCCCCTCTCTAAAACAGCCATGTGCTCGGCGATTCTCAGCCAGGGAGGAAGGCAGAGCCCCCAGCCCGACTCCCTCTGGTCCTCACCCTGTGGCTGAGCCACCCCCACCCCAAGGACTGAAAAAGGAAAAAAGCCAAAAAACCTTGATTCTTACAGTTAAAATCAAATGTGTCACTTCGGTAACAAATTGGCCTGCCTGACTGGCAGAAATAGCTCTGTTAAAATATATATACGAATTAGGTTTTTTTTCTTTTTTTTGTTGCCTTTCCCAAATGAGTTCAAGAATGGGGAGGTTTGAAAGTCCCCGTGGACAGCGAGTCTTTCTACTCCCTTCCCTGCACCCAGCAAGGTAATTATCTGCTGGGAGCCCGCTGCTCCACGGCTGGTTACACCACTAATTAGCGGGAAGAGCCAGCCCCCCAGGGCACCCTGGGTCCATCCCCATCCTTCTCTGCCTTCCTCCTCCTCCTCACCCCAGGGGCACAGGCAGAAGAGCATCTCGCATGGCAGCTGGGAGGGCCTTGTCCTCCTCTCTTGGATGTCAGAGGCGCAAACATCCCCCTGCCCCACCAAAGAAGACAGAAGGATCCCAGAAACTCATCCATTGCCAAGAGGCTGCTCCTTGCCATGAGGCTACCTGGGGGACGAGGACACGGTGGAGAGTTCTGCTTCTGCCTGTAATAAGAGACTTACAGATGTCATAATTTAGAGTCTGTGTCAGCCTCTAAAATGAGGGATTCTTAGGAAGCAGATGCTTCCCAAGAAGTCTCCTCTTCCCAGAAGGAAAGGAAAAAAGCCCTGAGCTTGGGGGCATTTAGCTCACAGGAGAGGCAGGGCTGCTTTCCATGCCTCAGCTTCTCTGAAGCTTCCCTGTCTCCTCCCTGCCAGCTGCTGCCACCAGGCAAAAGTCACGTTTCAACAAGCCACCCGCTTGGTTTGCAGAAGGGTACGGCGCGAGTCGCCCGCACGGAAGGCATCAACGGGGAAGCGCCGGGCATGATGCCCCTCCTGCACGTGATGTGTCGGGAGGAGCGTCCCCCGTGCCTGGCCCAGCAGACGCGCTTTGTGGGATAGGAGGGAGCTGCTGGAGCCCAGACACCCCTGCGAGGATGGCTTATGGCTGCCAGGACATCACGCGGTCGTCCTCCTCGCCAGCAGCAGGAATAGGATCTGGATGGAGCGCGCGCAGAGGGACTCGCTCTCCACCCTTGGGTCTCAGAGTGCAAGCCAGCTCGGTAACCTGAGGAACTCGGAAAACAGCTCAGGTTCTCCACATTTACACCCATCCCTTCCTGATGCTCCAGTGCAAGACCTCTGAGGCCCTGCGTCACCTTGGATCTCAGGGGAGCAGCAACAGCAAGAACTGGGGCTACCCTCAGCGCTTCCAGGCACCGTGTTTGAGACCTTATAGCTGAGCATCCAGCACAAAAAGCCTCCCAACCTTCACAGCCTGAAGCTACATATCCAAAACGACACCAGGACTCTGAGAGGAAGCCCCAGACCATCACTCCAGGGGCTCCAGGACTTCACTGGACTGTGCACACAAGCTGCCTTCTGTCCTCCATCCCCCAGTGGTTCCCCTCTCCGGCTGTATGTCCCACCCTGCCCCAGGGAGCCCAGGGCAGGGCTGGAACAGCCCTCAGCCAGCCGGTGAAAGCCCAGGGCTTGCATGTTTCCAACACCAACCCCTGCCCGCTGCCGGCTTGTGTCAGCTCCCCCAGGAGATGTGGAAGGGGATTGCACTGGTCCTGTGCACCAGGGATGCTCCACAGGAAGCAGCTGGTGGGGCCCCTCCTGCCGTTAATGGGTAGAATCCGGGACAGCCCCTGGAAGCACCCAAAGTGGGATGAGCACAGGGCTCATTCCCATCTCTCCGTCACCGTAAGGAAGACAGCTCTGCCCCCCCATTACTCCCCCTCTCCCTGCAAGGCTCTGGGGCCCCCAAATGTAGGGAGCTGCTCAGAGGCCGCACCGCCCTGGATGGGTGGTAGGAATAGGCACTCACCGGATACCGTTCCTGGACAACTCAAGCTCCTCTTCCCATGCCCCCCTCTCAACCAAGAGCAAGACCAGCCTGCAAAAGCAGCCGCAAGGCAAGTCAGCGACCGCTGCTCCGCGCTCACCTGTGCTCTGCCCCGCCGGAGAGCGGCTTGGAGCTGCTCAGCCTTTGCAACCAACTCCCCTCCGCAGCAAGACATCAGCCTGTGGGTGCCGCTCGCCCCTTCCGCACACTGGCTGCTCTGCTTGCCTTTGGGATTTTTTTCCTTCTTCCTTCCCCCCCCCACACCGTCCCTGAGGGTTTTGAATGTGCAGATGCCCCAGCTTCTTAAAATTCAGCCTGGGGGCGTGGGAAGTGTTTTGGAACATGCCCAAGCTGTCTGCTCGATGCGTGCGTGCTGCTAAAAATTATCCACCTACAGCCCCCATCTCCTGCACCACTTGTCAGCACCACCGTGTCTTTCCAAAGATAAGCGAGCTTACACACGCCGCCGGGGATCAAAGCACCAGGAGCGATCCCGTCGGGCTAGGGTGAGAAACCTCACCGATCAGAGTCACCAGGCAAACTTTTTTACGTAGCAGCAGTGAATGAGCAGGGTGGCAGAGGGACAGCCCTGGGAGGTGATGCCCTTGAGCATCACTGCCTCCATCCCCTCATCATTACAGCGAGGAAAGAGCATCACCGCTGCACAGGTAGAAAACAGGTGCAGAAAAAACAATTTACTGGCTATCAAAGGATGCAGCAGCAGGACTGGGAGGTGAACGCAGCCCCCCTCGCTATAACAGGGACGTTGCAGCGATGGTGTCCTAAAGGATGTGTTTAGGATACCCAGCTTGGCAGCCCTGCCCGACAGCTGAGCATCCACGTGGCAGCGCGGTCCAAGGGAGCGTAACTCGTCTCCTCCCAAGCAATTCCCAAGTGCTTTACCAACAAATAAATGAGATACAGCGATTTAAAGACTTAACCTGTAAAATACCACTGGCCCAGCTTGTCTAAGACACTAGCAAGAAGCTCTCAGTGGAGTGCCCAACCAGGGTAACGGAGCTACACCTGTTTACACCAGTTCAGTACCTGGCCCCAGTAGCCACCATGTTAAAAAAAAAAAAAAAAAAAAAAGGGAATATAAACCACCCAGGCTGACATCAGGTCAGGAAAGCCAGGCTGAGCCCTCCTGCCACATGCAGGATCTACAATGAAGGCTCCAGGTTCCTGAGGGATGAGGACAGCGGGCCTATCTCCAGCCCGGCTCCAGGTTCACAGCACAAGCTGTTCTAAATCAGTGACGAGGTTGCTTTCCCCTTGGCTTGCAAATCCCTCCAGCAATCTGGCCTTCAAGTGCTCATCAATCCATTCAGGGTAGTCAACCCCCCGCCCACCGCTCCAGCATCACTTCACTGCAAATTTGAGTGAAATTGATATTTTCCTATCAGAAACATGAAATTTCAAACACACAGAACACTGGATTTGAAAGCTGACTTTTGTTGGGAAGGTGCCTGTCTCTTTGTTCACAAAAGGGCTCGTTTTTCCTGGAAAAGGGCCCAGATTTTGAGTGAAAGATCAATAACATGCAGAAAACGGGTCCTTTTATTTAAATTTTCCACGATACCAAAAAGAAAAGAAAGAATCCAACGCTGAGGCTGAATGACTTCAAAATATTTGGCATTTGTTTACCCCAATGCAAACCTGGAGCATCTATTCAAGGGAGCTCAGCAGGAAGAATGCAGCCTTTGGGGCTCCCTCAGAGCATCCCCCCATCACCTACTGGTACCTCGCCAGGGACAGCATCCTTGGCACCCCTCCAGCCCAACCCTGGTCCATTTTTGGGGGAATTATTAGAGATTTAACCACTGCCTCCTCTGCCCTGCCTTGGATGGAGGCCAAGGAGCATCCCCACCAAAACGCTTGAGGATGACCCTCTGCTCACTCTAATTATGAGGAAGGGGGACTCAAACTTTTATTTTAATTACAGCCTGGGTGGGGGGAAGGAAAAAAAAAAAAAACACCCAGCCTCATGAAGATTCAGCATTCAAGATGCCGTGCAACAGTCATGACATGCTGCATCCTCCCCGATCCATATGGGGGAAAACTAACACTTTGGCAAATTTATGAAGATGTGCGAAAGTGATTATATTCCTGAAAATATCTCAAGTGGAACGGCCTACCTGGCATATTTTGTTAGTCATGAAACACGCTCCCTCCACCGACTGTAGTTTGTGGCTTCCCATCTGCTTAAATACTTTAAATACTGCAACTTTCTGATTTTTTTTAAGCTGAAAGAGCACGCCGGCAGCAGCAGCAGCACACTGCTGACTCAGGGGCGCGGGATGGGGACACGCTTGCCAACAGCAAAGGGAGGCAGAAGATGCCATGCCAAGAGGGTAAAAGAGCAGAGGATTCACCACACGAGTAGTAAGGCTTTGCCTGGCCAAAAAAATGCAAGAGGTTGGCTCGTGTTAATTGAATTAGGAGCAACCGGCACGGGAGCTCCAAGCACAAACCAAAAGAAGAATATTTTGAGATAAGTGTGGACATGAAAGTGAAAAGATTAAAGGGAAGAAATTGTAGAATCATAGAACAGTTTGGGTTGGAAGGAACCTTTAAAGCCCATCCAGTCCAACCCCCCTGCAAGGAGCAGGGACATCTCCAACCAGATCAGGTTGCTCAGAGCCCCGTCCAACCTGGCCTTGAACGTTTCCAGGGATGGGGCATCCACCACCTCTCTGGGCAACCTGGGCCAGTGTTTCACTGCCCTCATTCCCGCATATCCAGTCTGAATCTGCCTCCGTCTATTTTGAAACCATTACTCCTTGTCCTATCACAACAGGCCCTACTGTGAACAGCCTCTCCCCATCTTTCCTATCAGCCCCCTTGAGGTACTGGAAGGCTGCTATAAGGTCTCCCCGGAGCCTCCTCTTCTCCAGGCTGAACAGCCCCAGCTCTCTCAGCCTGTCCTCACAGGAGAGGTGCTCCAGCCCTCTGATCGTCTTCATGGCCGCCTCTGGTCCCTCTCCAGCAGGTCCATGTCCTTCTTATGTTGCCAGAAATAAAAGACAAACACTAGTAAAGCTTACAAGTCCCCACGGCTAAGCCCAGCTTTTAGCAAGAGATGGGGTTTTATGGGCACTTGGTCCAGGGCAGCCACCACCCTGACCCCTCGAGACCCCTTTCATCCCAAGGGAGCTGGGGAGAAGGCACCAAGGCTCACTAAACCTCCTGAGGGACCCAGCTGCCTCTCCCCTGCCCTCTCCTGCTCTTTAGTTAATAGCTTCTATTTTCAATCCCTGGCTGGAGTCGCTCTGATCGCAGCGGTGGGAGGTGGAGCGGGCATTCGCAAGGATACAGGCAGAGCTCGGCGCGGCGGCAGCATGCTGGGAGGAGCGGGCAAGCCCCAGCCTGTGCACCAAGGGCTTCAGCAGCGGGCGCGAGGGAAACCCAGCCAGGACTCCCTGAATCAAAGGGGATGGCCAAGGGAGCAGCAGAGAAACATCCCCCCAGAACAGCTCGGGCACAAGCCCATTCTTACCAGGCTTTCCCAGAGGTGCCCTTAGATGTGCTCGAGCGTCCTGCACCCCCGCAAAGCTCTGCTTGTAAACACCAACCAAGCCTTTAACCACGAAGGGATAATTTTGAGTAATTTAAGCAGTTATCTACTGGCTGGGCAAGGCAGTGGCAATCGCATCCCGCAAAGCAACAGGGCATAGTACTCACGGTGTAACGGTAGTGTAATTACTCTTAGCCTGATTATGGAGAACGATCAAACTAGATGGGAGCATCTCAGCCGAATCGCCTCCTGCCCGGGGCTCATAGGCTGTGCTGTAGAAACCTCAGCTATAGATGTATGGAAAGCAAAGTAGAGACCAGCAGAATATGATGAACATTTTCCCAAATGGCAGTGCAAGACTGAATATTAGGTGATTTATAGCGGATTCCCTCCAAGTGAAAATCTCTCCTACCATGGTAGTGGTTTTTTTACAGCTCATTTGGCTTTTCATTTGCTGAACAGCTTTGTGCTGTTTTCCCTTGCAGGATGGGGCACCATCATTTGTGCTTTCTTACTGATTTTTTTTTTTTCCCCTCCTAGGAGAAAACCATCTCTCCTCCTGTTCTCCTTGAGCCTAATTCTGCATCCCCAGCCGGTGTGTGAGAGCGTTTGAGTTATTCCCACTTTCCAGGGGGATAAATCATGTCAGAGGCAGGGGCTTTTGTTCAAGGTCCAATACCTGGAGGAGGAGTTTCCCTTTCCAAATGGAGACAGTCCCCAGGAGACACAATCCCACTGGAAATAATCTAGTGCAAAGAGAGTTTATTGCATCTTTTTAAAGGCTCTTTCTTCCTGACAATTGATGAGTTCATAGCTACCAATATCCATTAGGGGGTTTATTTTATTTCTTGTTAGAAAATAAAATAAAAAGGCAGAGCCTGAGAAGAGTGAGACCAGCCACAGAGACTGAAGACTGACAGAAGCTGCCTGGCAGACAGTGAGTGAAAACGCTGTGACAAGATGAAATGTTTTTTCTTTCATTGAAATCACTCCCTTTCCGAATGACTAATATGCAGCTATCGCGCCATGGATATTTCCAGAGTGATGAGATGTTTTTAAAATATCTCACTGTGCCTCAAAATATCTCACCGTGCCTCAGAATATCTCGCTGTGGCTCAATAGATCATCCAAAATGCCACCCACGGAAATCATAAATAAATAGATATTATATTGCTGTTAAAGAGCAGACTGGTCAGGGCCGGGGCAGCATCCTTCATCAGCAAGTAAGCGCGGCCGCTGAACTCCTCACCTTGCTGCGTGGCTCCAGCAGTGAGGCGTTTTGGAGACGGAGACACAAACCCTTACAAGCAGAGCTGGACACCGTCTCTTCTCCCCAGCACCTTTGCAGATCTGTCTACAGATTAGCTCCTCGGTGCTGGAGATCTCTCCTTGCATGAGTAAACTGGATATAAGAGCTGCAATGGATGCCATAATCCCAAACACCAGCACCATGGTACCAGCAAACACCAGCACAGGTGCCCCCAAGAAGGTGGCTGATGGGCTCTGGCCCAAAGGACACCCTGGAAATCCACCCCCCTTGCCTGTCCAACAGCTTCAAACTCCAAGCAGCGGCACCCAGAAATGCTCCATCCTCCTCCACGCCCCTAAAACTCCCGCGATGCTGACAAGTCGCCTTTGCACATCGCTCCCTCGGCGCTGAACAAAGAGGGTGGGGAAAAGGACACCCACACCCTGGGAACAGCCGGCATTTGGGTGACGCACCGGTGGGGGTGCCAGCCTGGCAGCCCCCACACCACCTTGCCCCAGCCCCCGTGGCGGGGGGGTCCCAGGCTGGCACACAGCACCCCGCTCCGCAGCCAGGAAACTCCAGCTCTCACGACAGAGGCCCTGAGGAATTGCCAGGGAGCAGCTTCAGAGCCACCCTCAGGCAGCTGATTTTTTTTTTTTTTACACATTTCAATGCACTCACTCCAACCTTGGAGAGGAAAAAAGCAGCCAAATGACAAGAAGAAGGCACGGAGTGGGGGGATCCATGGGTTGACTTGCCCTGCAAGTGTTCCAACCCTGCTAAGGGGCAGGGGGCTTGTGCCAGACCACTGCGCAGTTCTCCTCCCCGCAGGGAAGGCACCCGAGTCCCAGCCTTGGGTGAAAGGACAACTCCTCTGAAACGCAAAAACAAAGCTCCCAGCCAGCCCGAGTGCAGATGTGCTTTAAAAGCTCCCTGAATCCTGATGCTGCCAGCCGAGAGCCAGCCCAAGCCAAGCATGACACCCCAAACTGTGGCCAGCCCAGCCCAGCCCAGCCCAGCGCTGCTCCCACCGCTCCACTGGAGCTGCCTCTGCTTTTTCTCTTCCCTAGGAATCAGGCAACACTTTTTGTTTCGCTGACTGAAGGATAAAAAAAGAGCAAATTGTTCTGAGGAACAAAAAATAGTCTCCTTCGCTTTTCCCAGCAAGATAAAAAAAAATTGTTAGGGTCACTCAGGCTCTGTTGTTCCCAAGTTGTTTCCTCTTTAGAGGCATTTACCAAAGCGTGTTTTGAAACTTTTGGAGGTAAAGAGGCTTTTCAGAACAACCGAGTCAAAATATATCCCTCAGAAACCACAGACAGCCTGACGCTTGTCTTCTTTGCTTGAAAAGGGCTGGAACTACTTGTCCAACACAGCAAGGATTGGTGGTTTCCCTGGGTTTGGGAAAGGAAAACACTTTGCCCATAGAAATTCAATCCTGCTGCTGATGGAGGTGGGGAGCCTAGCATCAGGATGCTGCAGCGATGGGCCATCAACATCCAACGTCCCCCACAGAGCTCAGCCAGCCCTAGTCCTACTCACAACCCCTGCTTGGCTTTTCCCTCCAATTCCCTTTCTTCCCACTGGGAACAGCCAGCACTGCGGGGCTGAAGAGGGATGACAGAGATGCTGCCAAGGCAGGAGGGAGAAAGCCAAGGCCCCGCGTTTCCAATGAAGATAGATCCAACATCTGTCCTCAGCCAGAAATGTATTCACCCGCACAGACACACTCATCAGATGAGGCTCTAAAATATTTACTGCCCAAATATCAATCCTCATAAAGTGAGGCAGCCATTTGGGCTCGGGGAGGGGGAAGAAGACAGGGTGGGTTGTCAATAATGTCATAACCACGGGCAATTTTATGTATCTCTGGAAATGGCCAAGGAACACGCAGTTTGACAGATGTGCAAACGGGTAATGCAGGCTTCCTAGTTATGAGCATGAGGATGTCAAGAGGAATAGATGAGCAGTAATTCAAAGTATATTGGGCTTAGAGAAGTACACGGGCATCGTAATGAATGTGGGATGGGCACCGTGGCGAGGGAGGAGGCAGTGTGTTGGTCTGGGAACGCAGCCCTTGCCAACACCACGGAGCAGCTGCGGGGACAGGGGAGCCGGGTGGGCATTTGATGGGCAGAGCCACGCTGTCGCGGGGTGTTACCGCACCAAGGAACGCGTCAGCCTGCCTCTTGCTTCCTGGGGTGAAAGCCCAGGTCGATTTCTTCCTCCTTCCCAACTGCATCTCTACACAAGCCTCTCCCACCATTGTGCCACCTTTCCTTTCCCATGCTGGGAAACTCAAGGTTTTGGCCAAATACCTGCTTTTTTTTTTCACCAAGAACAGTCAAAAAACCCTCACCAAGAAACCAAATTAAGTTTCAAGTTAAGGCTCAGAAGAGCTACTACTTTTTTTTTTTTTTACTTTCAGCTCCAAACTGAAAAACAACCCCCAGTGCCGCAGCAAGGGCCGCCACCGCCCCCAGCGCCGCCTCCAAGGCGCAGGCACTGCTCACACCTATGACTAGTGCCTTGCCCGGCATTTCCCCATCCCACCCCGGCTGTTTTAAAAAGCTCCACTGCATAGAGGCATGCTACACCTCCAGCCTCACGCTGCTGCCTCCTGTGCACGCTCCCGGCCCAGGCCCACGGATCCCAGCGGCACGGAGGACCGCAGAAGCTGGCTGCCTTCCAGCACAAAGCCAAGGTGCTGGAGACACAAAAAATACCCAAATTAAATTGAAATGAATGATGCTGGGACATACTTCTCCTCAGGTGTTTGCTTTGCCAGAAGAGCAAAATGGGGAGCATCGCCTGGTCCTCACTTCGCAAAGCCCAGGGTGGAACGCATAGACATCTCAGCTCTGCTCTTTTTTTTCCCTGAGAATCATCTCGTTCAGCATTTCTGGTGGTGAAATTCCCACTCCCCCCTCTCCCGTGGTGCTCTTCAAAAGGACACAGTCATCGGCCACGGTGGTAGAGCCAAGCACACCCTTCCTCCCTCTCAAGTCCCCCTTGCAGTTCCCGCAGAGAAGTTCATCGTTTTTCCACACCCTGGTGCTTTTGGAGGGGGACGAATTACTCACGAAGGCAAGCAGCAATCCCCAGCAATCCCTACAAAAGTGATTTTTCCAGCGGAAAAATCCATGAATCACTGTAAAAGTCAGTCTGGCTTGAACCGAGACACATTGCTCACCATTGTTTATTAAAAAGAATTAATCAGCGATCTTTTTCCTGGCTGATTTTATGAAATATGACTTATCCCAACCGTTCAACTAATCAGTTATTGCAACATCCAGCTGCAGACTTCTCCTGCGTGTGCTCCTGGAGCTTTCCCCATGGCTCATGGATTGCCATAGGGTTTTGTTAGGTCAAATGACCAACGACTGAATAAGCTTGAATCTCACGTAAATGTTTCCTACAAGCCTCAGATCTCAGATTTTCACTCCCAGGAGATGTCTCTGGCACTGTCTATTCCTGCAGACCTGTTGCTCGGTGAATAATCCTGCCAGAGCCAGGGCGTCCCAGGGTTTTGCAGCCCTGGGCAATGGGGTGACACAGCGAGGAGGAAGAGGCACGGGCAGCACATCTCCTCCACCTTCCTTAAAAACCACTCGCAGCCACCACCCCAACCAAGGACGCACAAGCAGGTGCCCAGAAAGAGCAGGCAGGGGCTGACATCGCTCCACATGGGTGCGGAGTCTCTGACACAATGAGACAACCAAGCAAGAACAGACCCATAATGAGGGGGTTTTTTTTCCAAAAAAAATGTCCTTGCTATAATGTAACTTTTTTTTTTTCTCCTGGCAGCACCCTCCTGTGCGCAAGGGCTCTGCAAGGACACGGTGTAAGAGCAGAAAATATCAATGCCCACAGTTGCAATAGAAGAAGAGAGAGATAATTGCATTTCTTACAGCAGCGGTAACTTATCTCAGGGAAACTTTTCCTGCTAATGAGGCTTTTCTGCTCTGAAATTCAGCGAGAGCTGAGAGGGCTGGTCCTGCTGCCAGCTCGTGGCAGGTACAGGCGGAGGCAGGCGGGTGTGGGAAAAGCAGTGCCACGGTCCCAACCTCATCGCTTACTGGGGTTTAGCTTTCCAGTGAGCTGGCTTGTATTTATTTCTCCTTAAAAAAAAAATCCCACAGTATCAGCTATTGTCTCCTCTGCCTCCTCTTGCCTTTGGCTAGGTGCTGTTTTCAAGGCATCTCCCGGCAGAGCTGCACCTGCCATCCAACCCCAGGCCTCTGCAGAGGATTTTCTGCATCAGTGCCCCAGTGCTTACAGGTCCCAGTGAGCCCGTGGCTGGCAGCGCTGGGGGGGATTGGGGACAAGGCTCTCCGCCGATGAGTGCCAGCTGCTGAGCGGGTCACCCAGGCCACAGCAGCTGGAGGCAGAGGTAGTGATTTGTGTGCTCACCTGGAAAGGCAGAGATCCACCCATCCCTTGCAGAGCTGCTAGGAAACCTCCTCTCAGCCTTTCTCCTAGAAGTTAACCACCACCATACTTGAACTCCAGCGAGAAGATGCAAAAAAACAAACAAAAAAAAAAAACCAAAAAAAAACCCCCTCTCCCTCCATCCAGCCACTGATAGGGCAAAGCCAGATGTGTGGGAGAACCAGCTTCCAGGGAAGCGCTTGGAGGGTGGTGGCTGCAGCCAGCTGGGACTCCATCTCCTCTGCTGTGGGGACACCCAGGACCGTGTCAGCGTGGCTGTGGTCTGGAACAGCCCCTCGGTGCCCAGCACAACCCGGGGCAGAGCTCCAGCTCCCCGCACCAGCTCTGCTCCTCATCGGCATGCCAGGCACGTGCATCCCGGCAGCACGGGGCTGCTCTCCCTGAATTCAATCCCTGTCCCCAAGTGGTGGCAGCAGGAAGGCTTGGAAAAGTAGAGCAAGACAAACGAGAGGGAGGGAGGCCCAAACCCGCAGCTGAGCACAGCTCAGGCTGCAAAGCCGAGGCTGGCGGCATCGCTCCGGTTACCTGCACGACCTTGAGAGCCTGGGACAAGCCACAAAGACGAGAAGGAAAACCTCCAGCAGCAGCTCTGCGTGCTGCCGGGGACGGGGAAAGTCAGGCAAGGCACAGAGGGGCTGATGCCGTTTGGGATGTGCCACCGCAGCAATGGAGCTCACCCGATGGGCCAGGCTGCTTTTACCTCTGGCTCAGCCCCTTTCCCAAAAAAGCAGCTCAGAGCCCCAAGCCTTCTCTGCACAGCACTTCAGTGGGCTGTGGGTCTTGTCGCCACGCGAGCACATGCGTGGGAAGAGGTGAACACCCGACGCTGCTCCTCTTGGACCCAGCTCTTGCACAGGACAATGGCAGGAGGAGGAGGAAGGCTTCGCCCGTGCTCCCCGGAGGGAAGGACAACCAGCCCCGGCTCTGCTGCGATGCAGGAGACACTGCCAACATGCAGGCAGGCTCCCCAGATCGCAGCGTGTGTATCTTGAGAGCTCAGAATAAATATTTAAAGGTGGAGGGGAAAAAAAAAAAAAAACAAACCTGCTCCTCTCCACGAGCAGGTTCTCAGTCTTTGCTCTGGGATTTGAGGCAGAGACAGACAGGAATATGACAAAGGAGACGCAGGTTTCAGCAAATCATGGGCACATCAGAAGCGATGGCTTTCAGATGCCGGTTGCTGCAAGATAAATTCCCTCCTGGCTGTCAGCCTGACAACCTCGGCAGCCCTGGGGGACTGCAGGTCTGCTCTCCCCGCAAACACGCGAGGCTGCGGCGAGCCACGGCTGGCCCATCTCCTTACCCCGTCCACCCCGGGGGAGTGGTGATGAGACCAGAATGTTACCCAAATCCTTTTCCAAGCCAGTTAAAGCTGGTCCTGGCCTGCGGGGACGTGTGTCCCCTGTCCTGCGATGGGACAATGGGGACGCAGGCAATGGGCTCTGCGTCAGGGTGTTGGACAGCACAGAGGGGCTCCCCAATCCCCATCCTCACAGCAGAGCTCTGCCAGAGCGTCAAGCCATGGCTTGGCTTTCTCCATGCCTGACACGAACGATGGCTGGGGGGAAGGATGGGAGGTGACAGTTCCGCTCAGCTCCCAACAGCCCGGTGCTGGGCTATGGCTCGGAGGCGGTGGCCGGAGCAGCCACAGAGAACGGGTTGTTCTGTACGGCAAGGCTGTCCTCAGGATGCTTTTATTTCCAGAGAGAGCTCATTAGCTCTGGTTGTGCAGAAGTTCAGGTTTTTTTCCCCCTGTTTCCAAGAGCTGGAAAACTCCGCTGAATAACATCTCCGAGCACGAGTGGAACAAAGACAGGGCACACAGGGGAAGAGCAACAGCAAACCCAGAGATAATCAAAGCTGCTGCTGCAGCCTCACATCACTTACGATCTCTGTCTCATCTGGATTTCCCAGCTGGAGCTGTGTCCGCTCGCTCAGTCCCCAGCAGCGCCCGGCAGCCTCCTGCATGCCAAGGCTGCGCCCAGACCCATTCACCCCACGGCTGGGGACTGCAGGACTTGTCCAGAGCTGGCTCTGCTCAAAGAGGCAGGGAGCCACAGAGGAGGGTTTGAAATGGGAGGGAAGCGGACTCAAGGCTCCCCAGGAGCAGCCCGCTGGATCGGATGGGATGCCAGGAGCTAAAGGGGCTTGTGCATGCACCAGGCAAGGAGGAAGGCTCTGTCTCTGGCATTGCCACTGGGAGGGGTTTAATGTAGACACATCCCACCCAGGGTAGGTGCTCATGGGTGCTCCAGCAGCGATGCGCTGCTGGGATCGGTCTGGAGCAGCTACCTCCTTACCAAGCCTTGATGCTCCTCTCCCGTCGCTGCACGGTCCAGCTACACACTGCAGGGGATGCAGCCGAACGTACCAACGGCAGGAGGTAAGCCAGCTCCCCAGATACCATCACCAGCCTCATTTTCTCCTTAACCCTTATTCGATTCACTCATCCATCCCAGATCTATGATTCCTTATCTGGATCCTCCTGTTCTTTCCCATCTCTTACCCTGACCTCAAAGCATCCTTCCCAGAAAGGAGGGAAGCTGCAGGAGAGCCCCGGGCTGCCACTCACCACAGCTGACGGGATAGGCTCCGATTGACTGACCCTGGCGATTTAAAGTTAATAAAATGTTAAAAGCAGCCCTATAAATCACCCGTGCAGGAAGTGACTGGGACAGGAGGCCTAACGAGTTAGCAGAGGGTTTTATTTAAAAGCCATTTGTCTGAGAAGTGCAACACAAAGACTCAAATAACTCTTAGGAAAACAGCAGTGCTGGAGCTACTGGGAGGATTAGAGCAGGCTGGATATTTACGGCCGAGGATGTCAGCAGCGGTAGCCGGCACCTGCTTCCTCTGGCTGGAGCATCCCAGCTGATCCCAGCTCAGAGGTGCAGGCAGAGAGCTCCCAAAGGGAGTCAGAACAAGCCAGACCTAGCTCTGGCTTACATTTTAGCTCACTGGGGCCGCTGTGACCCTCTCGCAGACCTCTTAAAACTGGGGTCTTGTGCCCTCACCCACCCTTCCGTACACTGGTGACATCCACATCTCCAGGTCCCAGCTGCCCTGGCGCAGGGGACTGCACACATGGAGAAGCTGTGATTCCCATGTGTTCCCACACACAGCTGATGCCTCTGATTGCAAGGAGAAGCTTGAAAACAAGAGGTCCAAAAATCTCCAAACGCAAAACAGTCACAGAAATCAAGTTTTTAGTTTCTAAACCTGATTCCTGCTCCTTAGCCGTGAATACCAATTTTGCACCCATTGGGAGGGCCGTTAGCTGCGCATCCTCAGCCCCAGCTCACTCCCCACAAACCAAGCTCTACTTTAAACCCTAAAAAAACCCCACTATGGCAAAGTGCAAAGGGTAGACGAGTATGTTTCACTGGGACAGAGGCTCAGCCCGCTCCCAAATGCCTCCAAAACCACCCCTCGCTCCACTGCCGCAGGAAGCCTCCAAAATACCCTAAAGACCTTTTACCGTGGGAGGAAAGGCAGTGCATGCTTGGGAAGCCTCCAGACCATCGTTAAGAGATGAATTATAGACAATTATCCTCAGAAGTACATCAGAGAAGCCAAGGCAGTCACAAGGTGCCAATCCCACCTAAGCCTGGCTCCTCGCAGCAGCCCAGGCTCCCTTCTAAAACTACAAGCAAATTCACAGATCAGATAGGATCTAGAAGCCATGGGCTACATCAGGAGCTACCCCACCTTCAAAATCACCTTTTCATTGCAAGTCAAGGGCAATTCTTTCTCCTGACCTGGCACCTTGCCCTCTTGGCGAGCCCCGGGGAGAGGAGCAGACTGCAGCCCAGGGAACTGTGCCCACCCAGGCAGGGCAGGAGATGCAGCAACCCAAGAAATAACCTGTCTTCCACTTGCATTTGCAAACCCCCTGCTTTTCACAGACAGAAAGGATGCGATCCTTACCTTGGGAGGGATGTGAGCGGCTGGGTGCGGGTGCTGCCGGTTCTCCCTGCTGACGATGGGCCCCTTCCAGGGGGAGCGGGGAAGCCTAGCAGCACCAGGGGGCTGTGGCCGGGGGGCTGCTCCGGTGGCTCTGCGGGTGCTGAGGGTGGCTCATGGCTCCCAGGCGCAGGGGGCTGTAGACAAGAAGAGACAGGACACATCAGGCTGGGAACGCACCGAGCAAACCCAACCCCACAGCAAGTTTGACTTGAGAGTAAGGAGGGTGAAGAACTTTAAACACTGACTTTTTTTCTATATTGCTCTTGTTTGCCCCCTCCCCATCATCAAGGAAACAAGAGGAGTCAGGTGGGACCTGCTTAGCGCTGAATACTAAACAGATGTGAATACTTGAAGAGGTCCAGCAGCCCTTGAGGGGCTCCTGCCCGGTGCAGGGTGGTATGTGGGAGCAGTTCCCAGAGCGGTTACTGCGCTTCCAGCATCGCTGGTGAGGAGAGAGAGAAAGCACAAGCTGAGAGGAAGCAGGTCCTTGACCTGCTGGTCTGCGAGCGCTCCTCCTGACTTCAGCGCTGAAAGAGGAGCAAGACTCTTTCCTGATGGAGGAGGTGGCACCTTCACCCCTCCTCTAACCAGCCTCACCTTCGCGTGCGGCACTGCCCTCTCCAGCGCGGGTTTGATTTAATACAGTTATTTAGCCGTGAGATCCCCAAGGCAGAGCTCACGTCCCTTTTAGCGTCTCAAACAGGTTTGAGCAGTCAGTGTTTAACAAATTAATAATAAAGCGATGGCGCCTTGAAAAATAGACTCTCCTGTCCTCAGAAAAGGGGCCGCGTCTCCCAATTACTCCGCAGGGCACCGCTTTAGACCTCGCTGAGCAAATGGTATTTAGCCGCAGCCACCTTTTAATGGGAACAACGTGATCCTGCAATGGCTGCAGTCAAGTGTATCGCATCCGAAGATATCCCCACGCTGCACAGCGAGAGGGCAGGGAGGAGGAGGGATGGAAACAACTGCTGCTAGCTTAGCTCAGGTATTTTTTAGCAGGCATTCCCATGCTGAGGTCTGGCATCCGATCCCAAGTTGCCAGTTACGCTTAGCGTCTCTCAGTCATGAAAAGTATTCACAAGGTTCGCGGCGGAGGCTGGCAAATATTTGCCAAGGATTCTTCCAAATCTCCAAGTCTGCCATGTGCTCACTGCAAATTTGTTTGCCGATCGTGGTCCTTGCACTCATTTGCAAATGGAGAGCAAAGAATAAGACACCCATACGGCGTAGGCAAAGGCGAGCGAGGAGGATCCTGTTCCATGGGGACGACAATGCCACCGACCCTAACGATAGCTTGGCAATTAAAACCTGCTGCAGTGGAGAACAGGGAGGTCCAACACCCAGCTCCTGATGCTGATCACAGCTGAGGGAAGTGATCTCTTCATGAAGGCAGCATGGGGGAATTGAAGGATGCTGCTGGGGATGGTGATAGTTGCGTGTCGGCAGCACCTCAGAGGAATACAGGCGGCGATTTCCCCAGTCCCAGCTCCCAGCACTGGCATGTGGCAAAGGAGCAGTGGCAAAGCATCCTTCTCTCCTTGCCCGCTCCCCCAGCTCGCTCCCCAAAGGTGTTCCCACCAGAGTCACTCCCCTGGCTTCTCCTCTGGTCTTGGCGCCTTACCAAGCTCCAGCCCAGGCCAGGCACGCTGCTAATTAGCTGTGCTAATTAATCACAGTTTCCACTCTTTATTCTTTTGTTCTCACATAAACACCCGCGCTGCCCGGCGTGGTGAGCTGCCACAGTGTTCACGAAGCGCAAAGCCAAGCTGGTGGAGCTGGCCCTGGGGAATGGGGGATACTGACCGCCTGAGGCTGCTGCCGCCGCCGCGGGGGCATGGAAAAGGCACGTGCCACCATCCCAATTCCCACGTGCAGCCATGGCCTTCCTGTCCCCAGCCACGAGGACAGCTGTCTGTCCCTCCATCAGATCTCCTCTGTGGACACATTCCGTGTTTGCCCCCAGGAGTGGGCACCGCAGCCAGAACTGGCACACGGCCCCGGTGCACGGGCAGCCGTCCCACTCCCCCCGGCTAATCCCCCCCGCGCGCCGAAATCCTGCCTTTGTGCTTGCCGGATCCACTGCCTAAGCATTAGGCACCCCTGATCCCAAGCTAATCTCTGGAAAGCTCCCTTGCCTGGGGGGGGGGGTGTGGGGGGGGTTCCCATTCCCCAGGGCAGCCCTGGGACCCCGGAGGCACAGGTGGGCAGGAGGATGCTCTGGCTTTGACTCCTTGCCGGCGCTGGCAGACTGTGCTGGGGATGAACCCGACAGACCATTACCTCTCCGCTTGCTCCTTTTTGACAGGGCTTTGTGTAACCAGGTATTTTTTTTTTTTAAAAAAAAAAAAAAAAAAAAAAGGAAGACACTAAGGGGAGAGAAAAGAACTGTTAGTCCAAGGGAGCCTGTGTTGTTAAAATACAGAGAAATCCAAGTCTGGAGTCTAAGAGAGGCCAAGGTTTCCGGGCTTTGACACAGCTGACAAGCTGGAGCACAATGAGAAAATACGTGCACAGAAATAGCCAGGCAGGATAAAGGATTTACTGCCTCTTTCATAGGAAAGAAAAGAATAAGCTTAAACACTCTATTTAGGAGCATGAAAAAAAAAAAAAAAAGCTGCAGGAAGAATATTTGAGCAGCAGGATTACCAGGAGGTGAAGAGAAACCAAATCCTGTCTGTCCTGGGTGCAGGAGGGAACAGTGCTGCAACTGCCTGCTCCCAGCAGCGACTGGGCAGCAGCATCCCTAGGGAGCTTCTCCCTGGGCCTCCCCTGATCCCCAGCAGCACCTTGCGCCATACAACAAACACATCAAGTCCCATCTTGGTCTTATCTCCCTGCCTGTCCCCTCCTGGGTCAGACCGGCACGAGCACAGCCCAGCTCTGGGTCAGAGCATCCCTGCATGGCCAGCTGCCATGACAACATCTGCACGCTCTCCTGTCTGGAGCGTTTCTCCTGCCAGCGAGATCGCTCTCTTCGCTCAAATCCCTCTCCAGGGTCCACCGCCCCAGTGCCACCCGCTCCAGCTCATGAGGCTGGGGCTCCCTGGCTTTCAGACAGGCTTTTCCGTGATGGGAAGGCTCCAGGCTCTTGGCTTCCCTCCATTTCATGAGGAAATCATCTCAGACCATGAGGCCATGGCTGGGGAGGCCTGATGGAGGCACAGGCTTTGGGGATCGGCTTGCTTGCACCATCTCCCCAGGCTTGTCCTCTTTGAAGAGGAAAGTTCTGAGTTCCCTGAAAGTTTCCTCCAACTTGTAATGAAAGAGAAACACTCTGGAGGAGAGACAGGAACCCAGTTTCCCTGATGAAAGTATTGCAGTGGGAATTTTTTTTTTCTTTTGACTAGCGCCAGCCAGAACAGCGCATTGCAGCCAGCCAGGCAGAAGGTCTTACCCTTTCCATGGCAGGAGATCAAGTCTCCCAGCTGGACATCAGGACAGAACCCACCCCTGGTCCTGCTGAGAAGCAAGCTAAAAGCCAAAGCCGTCATTTCTGGGCTGAAACCGTGCAAGATTCATAAACAGGTTCACTCCTCCAGCCTGGAAGCGCTCACGCCAGCGCAGCTCAGACTGTATTTCTGAAACTCCGGGTGGCTGGGAGGTGCTGGTGGGTCATTCAGTCCATTCCCCCTTGGAGAACAGGGATTCACTGTGCCTAAAGCATCCCCAATGACTACGGTCAAGCCTGGCCTTCAACATCTCCAGCAAAGCCAATCCTACAGCCTTCCCTGGCAGCTTACGCGCTGCTTAATTGCCCTGATAGTTATGCATCAAGGGTTTTTTTTTTTTGTTAAAAGCAGCTGATTTCTCAGCAGTAACAAATACTTGGGAAAGCTTTCTCTCTGGCACACTCTCTTTATTGTTCATCTCTTTCACATAAAACATTCCTAATGAAGAGGGAAAGAAGGAGCTTGGCTTCTTTCAAAACAATCTGAAATATTATATTAAAAACACGCACCGAGTGTTGACATATTTAGTGCATTTCTTTATAAAGCAAATTGCCCGAGCTCATTCAGAGCTTGACACCATTAAGACAGCACATAACTATGTGACTGGGAGGATATCGCTGCAAGAAACCCCACTTTGGGCGGGGGTACAGAGCACCTCAGAGTAGCCAGATGGCCCCGACTCTGATTTTGGTGGGAGCCACCAGCATCATGCCGCCCTTGAAGGGAGGGATGTACAAGCACCACTCAACATGCTAACGTGAGGAGTGCAGATCCATGAATCCTCCCTGCCCAAACCTCCAGCTCCTCATCTAGACCTCTCCAAAGGTCTAAGTCTGGGAGGATACGGTACATGCTGCACCAGGCTCTCCCAGCAATGGGCACCCATGCTGTGGGAGCAAACCCTTGCCACACCAAGCCCAGTCCCTCAGAAAATGGGCAGAACGTCTCACTTCAGTCAGTTTTGAGCTGGAGACATCTGGGTTTCTCTCCGTTTAAGAGGACAAAGAAGGAGACAACTCACCCTCAGTGTGAGCACACGAACAGCCGAGGGCTGGAGTCACCAAAACCCTACCATTCCTGTCCAAACTTCCAGTGAAATCCTGATCAGCAATACAACCTCCAGACCTCAGAGCCACCAGACCTCATCCCTTCCCACTGCAAACATGAGAGTGGACCCCCAGATCGGGCAGCTGTCTGCAGAGGCCGGCTGGGTTTCTCTCCCTGCCTGGCATATGCGGGGTTCCTACAGAGCATCCATCCTCTTCCCAGGCATCTTTTAACTGCTCTGTCTTCCGCTGCAACAGGATTTGTATTTTTTTTTTTAAACAGACATTAAACTGATGCTCAAAAAAACAAACAGACATAGAAGAAGCTTTCATTACAAGGCTGGTTTGCATACAAGTGCAGCCCAGGGGCCAGGCTAGGGAAGGTAATGGTGCCTGCACAGCCTCTTGCTGGAGGCTGGCGTGAGGTATGGCTCTCCATGGACCCACGGTCCAGGCCGGCTCCACGTTCATTTTGCAGGAGCAGAGGCAGGACAATGAGCAGGTTTTCTGGAACGTTGCTTCTTCTCCAGGGACCAAAGGTTTTGATGCTGACAAAGGCACTGCACCCTGTCCTGCTGTGAGGGTGTCCAGCCAAGACATTTGGGTGCCTCCAGAGACGCTGCTGGCCTCAGCCGGGACATGCCAAGGGTGACCAGCACCCTCCCTCCAGCATGGGAAGCACAGGGGAATGAGGAGAGGGAAGCTCTAAAAGCTGCTGTGAAAATGTCAGTGCTGAGAACTTGGTAGGATTTTCTTTAGCACATTCCCATCTGAACAACCTGCCGTGCTGTTAATGATCCAGTTGTGGGAAGTCACGTTTCAGGCAGGGACCGTTTGCGACAGAGGGGCAGACACTCCTCCATGTGTCTGAATCCGCTCCTGCCGAAGCCCTTGGCTTTCAGACACACACCAGATTTCATTCTTTTTAGGCTTAAACTGAGGTTCAGGCAGGAAATATCCTGCACCCATCACTTACTGACCCCCTAATGCCTGTGTGGGCAGTGCTCCTGGGGGGGATCCCCTCTTCCCCTGCACGCGCAGAGCGTATTTAGGTGCATTTACCCACAAGCTAACTCCACCTGCTAGGTGGGCCCCTGACACAAGGTCCTGGTTCCCCAGGACAGGTTGGTGCAGAACCAAAGAGCATGGCACAGACAAACGCTGCCCTATGCCAGGATGCTGCTACAGCCACCCAGGCAGGGCACAGACCCTCAGAAGCCTTCGCATGCCCCGAGCTCTCTGACCTTCTTTGACTCAGGACTGCAAGCCCTCTGAGAAGGTCCAGCAATGCCTCGTCACTTCCACTCTCTCCAGACCCCCTTGGGTTTAGCAGTACCAGCGAGCAGGCAGGCTCCCTGCAGCGAGATCCACGGAGTGAGAGACATCACAACAGATCAGAGGGACTGGGGGCTCCTCCTCCTTTATATTCCCCTCCAGCCGCAGCCTTCAACATGGCTGAGGAAGGCAAGGCAAGACAAGGCCTACAGAGAATGCCTAAAGATTATTTCTCTCAGATTCCAATTTATTTTCCATCATTAACGCTTCTGAAAGCCCAACACGTCCTGCAAACAGAAGGAGCATGTTAAACGTGCAGGCGGTGGAGCTGCAAAACCGCGATGAGCGCGTGCCTGGCACAGGTTGGTACCCAGCCAGCCGCGGAGACGTGGCACCAGCGGGCACACTGGTAGCAGCACGGCCAAGACAAGGGCTTTGGTGCCAGCAAGCATCACCCTGGCTCAGCAGAAGCTGCAATAGAAGCTATTTATCCCCCATAGAGAGGTTCCTCATCATGCACCCACTCCAGCCTCTTCCCACAGCCCTGGAAAAGCGAGAGCATCATCCTGGAAAGCAAGCCTGGGTGCCGAGCATCGCACAGCGGCAGAGAGAGGGTAAGACCAGGGGAGAGCAGCTGTAGAGGCTCACATGAAGGATGAGAGGAGCTGGAGTCTTCCGTAATGTAGAGAAAATTGCTTTCGCCAACTATTTGCAGTTTTAAGGCAATTACATTTTGGGGGAGGCTGAGAGCACGTCTGAGTGCTGCACACATGGGGGGTGTGTTTTAAAATGCAAGAACAGAGTAAGGAAAAAAAATAAGGAAAAAGAAAATGCCTTTAAAAAAAATATTTGATGCAGTAGGTACTGAGAAGATAAAATATTTATAACTCAGGGAGGGGACAGATCTCGGAGGCAGCCAGACATCCCAGTCACGGGACAGCTGAGAGCTCAGGAGGGGAGCCTGAGCAGCACGCTCCCGCTGCTGGGTCCCTTCCCCCTGAGCATGGGAAATCCTCCTTGGGAAGCTCTGACCACACGGCAGCTGAGCTCTGCCTGGCCCAGGAGAAATAAGGTTTGCCTCAATGGAAACACCATTCGCCCTCGGCTTTGGCTGCTCGTGCAGGAGGGACGGTAAGAAGCACGAGTCGCTGCAGCGCCGGCATCAAGGCCAGGTCTCAGTGAGCTTAAACATCCTCAGGAACACGCTGCCCTCAGATGAAATACCATTCGTGGACCCAAAACCCAGTAAGCACCCCAGCACCTGCCAGTTAAAGCCTTTCCAGGCCCGGATTTAAGAGGGGAGACAACAGCTTTGTTTGGCCATAGATGAGAAGCTCCTTCAAGCTGTAGGAAATACTTCTGATCTCCTTCCCCGGCAAGCCGTCACCCTTCACTACCATTTTCCCCCTCTAATCTGCTGGGATTAGCAAGGATCCCAGGCAGTAAGCACATTTTCTCTAATTACCAAGGTGGCAGGGGCCAAGCTGCCCGGATCCCCCCGGCTGCTGCAGCGGCTGCTGCCGGCACAGCTTAGACATCCGATTTATCAGGCAGATGCCCCTTTTGCTTTCTGGCCACGCATCTTCCCCTCGTCTTTATCTGCTCTGGGGACAGGTGTGGGAAGCGGAGAAGTGGCATCGGCGGCTGCTGGTGACAGAGCCCCTTTTCAAAGGATGCTGTTCCGCTGTTATTACCGACTCTTGCCAAGTGGAATTGAGACATGAAGTAGATTTGTGCCCAAGATAATGGCATTTATTAGACAAGCTATTGAGGAGAAAACAAAAGCTAACAGTGGAGAGCCACTAAGAGCAATGCTTAAAGAGAACCCATCAAGAATACAAAGAGAAGCAGTGTTTAGTTGGTGCTTCCCATCAATGATTAGAAACCTTGAGCAGTCCCTTAACAACACCGGGAGAAGGAAGGTTCGTGTCACCCAACAAGAGGTGACAAAGAGCACAAAGGTGTCTGCACCTTCGGACAGAGCAGCATCCCATCCCTGCTTTCACAGTCAGACGTGGCTGAGCATCTCTGCCCCAGGGTGGCAGCCCCCAGCTCACCCACAAGCCCTTCTCCTCACTATACCTATACCATATGACACCTATACCGTATGACCCCTACACCATATGATAATACCTATACCATACGCTCTTGCTACGCACAAGGATGCCACCCTCCAGAGCCAGGATCCCAGCATGGCTACTCCAGCCCCTGTTGCTGCACCCCACAGCCCAACCATGACAGGACGAGGAGGGAAGGCGAATTTAGTCTCTGCACCCCATTGAAGCAACCAGGGCACTTCTGATAAAGCCAGAATTGCCCTCCCATGGAGAATGCCTTGCAAATGATGGATCCATCTAGATTTTCATATTGGAGATCTACCCCTTCTTGCCAGAGGAGACCTGTTCCTGCAAAATCTTCAATAAAAATGCTTGTTTGATGGGAAAAATGTCACACCCACACTTTTTCATCCCAACCTCCTCTTCTTCTCTGGGAGGACATTCAAGGGCCAGGCTGGGGCAAGAGCCAGTGGCACAGGGCGATGTGGAAAAGGATGAGCCCTGACGAGAGCACAAGGGCAGCCCAGCAGCTCTTGAGAAATATATTGCTTGTGACACGTTGTCAAAGTGAGACGCGCCTCATTAGTCAGAGATGAAGCAAATGAGAGGGCTCCTTAGCAGATTAAAAAAAAAAAAAAAAAAAAAAAATCAGGGATGCTCCGTGGGCTCACCACCTCCCCTTTGGCCCCGCTGGTGAGTGGGACACCAAGGCAAAGTATAACACAGACCCGAGTCACAGCTTCTCCCCTTCACCGAGATGGTCAATTCTCTGTTTACAGCAAGCGGCAGCAGCCAGGAGCAGCCAGCAACCATCACGCAGCCAGGCTGGATCCAGCACAGCCGACGGGAAAAACACGGAGCTCGAGGAGCCACACCTGACACTCGGAGAGTTTGAAAATGAGAGGTTTTGTTTTGTAGCTCCTGGAGCATTTTGTTTCCCCGTATCTTGAAATAGAGCTCATTGACTCTCCTGAGTGGCATTCACTGCTTAAAAAAAAAAAAAAAAAAAATCTATCTTTAAAAGCTTTTCTTTTTTAAATGACGTGGTTTTCCTTTGTGGGTTAAGCTGAGCTGGCACATGCCTTTTTTTTTTTTGCTGTTTTTTCTTTGTTTTTTTGCGCCCAAGATTTATCAGCCTTTGGTGCAGAGGGTACTACAACTCTTCTCCGGCTTGGCAGTGATGCTGGTCTCCCGGAATTTTACACTGCCCTCCTCCAGCCCGGCCTCCTCGCACCATCAAGGAGCCCCTGGCCCTCAGCAGCCCGGGGAGAGCCCATCCCTGCTTGGTAACAGGCACTTACGGGCAGCTTTGAGGTCCAGCACACCCAGGGGACGTGGGCTGAGCTCCCCAGCTGCACCCGGGGTTGCACGGCAAAGCATCCCAAATCTCACGGGAGGGGAAAGGCAAACGCGGCAGAACAGGCAGAGGGACCATTTTGGTGCCAGTGGGCACCTCTGCGCAGAGCATCATCTTCCCTGTCGCAAACCAGCCTGTTAGCAGCAAACACCTCAGTTCAACACTTTTCCTGACGGGCACCGGAGGGACCCGGGAGCTGAAGATGGAGCCACAGACATCAGGTGGATCAGTCGCACCATGAGAAGAGCCTGCTGTCCCTGCAGCGGGGACCAGGATGCCAGAGCAGAAAGGAGGTTTCACCTAACAGAGGTGGAGGCACCCAGAGAAGAGACGGTGCTTGTGTGGGTCTCCTCCACCCACATGAGCACCCAGCAAGAGACAGGAGAGGCTGCAGGCCCGAAAGGTGCCGCAGGCACCGTCACCCCTTGAGCTACCCCAGCTGAGCCCCGTGGCTCCCAGCTCATCCCCCGAGCACGTGGATGCTCCCACTGCGCTCCCATTCCAGCCCCTGGCCCAGCACCAGGCAGGCCGAGCCCAGCTCAGCCTTCACCAGCGTTTGCCTAAATTAAACAATAAACAAGAAGCCGTTGCAGATTTTCCTTACGCTGCAGTTCCTTATTAATCCCCACAGTAAACACAAAGGAGAAGAAAAAAAAAAAAACCAACAAACAATTAACCTAAGAGGGATGCTTTCTGTTACGGATACAAATGGATGCTAAAAGCAGACAAAGGAACCGGAGCGAATGCACGGCAGAAGGAGTGGGGAGCAGCCCGCAGGCCCTGGCGAGGGAGGGAAGAGTGGCAGGGCTCGTACCAGCCGTGCCCGGGAGCCTCTCCAACGCGCCGGAGCCATCACCGGCATGGGCAGGCAACCTGCAGGGTGGCACGGGCTGCCAAATCCTGCACCCCTTGAAGGGTCTGTCACCCCAGCAAGGGCTTTCTGAGGAGAGGGAGGACCCCGCTCACACACCCCATGTACAGCCCAGCCTGAACCGACCCTCTGGTCCCAGCAGGTCCCCGAGGCTGGGTGGGCTGGTGGCTCCCACGGCAGCAGTGGGGTGCAGCGCGCCGAGCTGTGGGGAACAGCTGGGTGGCAAAACTGCAATTACTCGACTGGAAAAGGGCCAGGACACTGGAACAAACACCCTGCGCCCAGTGACTAATGCCACCCGCTGCTGGTTTAACGAGAAATGGCCATTTGAAGCTTAACGGCTCTCGCGGGCAGGTTCCCCCTCTCTTGCCGCTGTAGCTGCTTCCCCTACAGTGCACCCAGCTAATTAATTACAGAGCGCAATCCAATCAGCCCGGCCATCCTATTGCAGTTAAAGGCATTTAAGAGATAATGCCATGAACTCCAGATGGACTGGCCTGACCCCAGCCTCCGACACCTTCGGGGTACTCGGGAGCTGCCGCCGCTCCGGCTGACATCCCAGATCCAAACACACCGGAAAAACCCTTCAGATGCCTGCAATGCTCCCTGTGCGCTGGGTTTCTGAGGCCCCAGTGACTTTAATGAGACCAGTGCTGTTTTCCTCCGCTCACACCTTGCCTTGGGACAGCCCAAGGGGCTCACTGCTGCCCGCAGAGCACATGCCAGCCTGACTCAACACAAGCAGAGGTGAGGGAGATGGCACCTGCCCTACTTCTGCCCGCCCTGAGTTTGCCCTCAGCGTGGCAGAAGGACAGATTTGAAGTCCAGATGCTCATCCATCTTCTCCCCGCTGCTGCCGACACCTGCCCCGCATACGGTCAGCTGCGGCGGAGGCTGCCTTGAGGTGTCGTGCTCCGCTGACACTGATATGCCATGGCAGCCTCATCCCTTCCCACCTCGCTGTACGGCTCCGCTCCAGCTCCACACCGCTCCCCCAAGTACCAAGACATGATGGCCACTGCTCAGCAGCAGAGACTGGCCTCGCTGGAGGTGGGCTTTGATGGCAAGGGGAGGTAGGAGAGTGGCTAAAGCGATGGGATGCTGGACAACCAGCCCCTTTATGGTTATGATTGCTGGCATTGATATGCTGATCTCCATATGGAACTTTTTCAGCTTTGCAAGGATGGTTTGAGTCTCCTCCCTGGGCTACAAGAATGGGAGCTCAACCAAAATCTGAAGTGCTGAGGAGGGAGAAGTTATCAGACCCCTTTGACAAAAGGTGGGGGCTTGCGTTAGCTCAGCCCATTTGGTCCTAAATCAGCCACGCTCCCTTCCACCGACTCCAGCAGTTCAGTGCCCTTGGTACCTCAGGCAGCCTTTTTTCTTAATCACCCCCCTCTTAGGCCCAATCCTGACCATGTATCACTGTTCCCAAGCCACTCACTGCGATGGTATTAAAGAAAGAAAACCTGCAGCACCAGACCCTGAGCGTCCCCACAAAGGCTCTGTGCAGTGACGCTGCTGTGTGCCAGCTGCGCTCCCAGCCGCCTCGCGTTCAGTGATGAAAGTGACTGATTCTATGATTTACTGATCCTATCCTTGGTTAATTTTGCCTACCTGGGGTGAGGATAAGCTCTTGGATTTGCAAACATTTTGAGATTGTGGTTTTAATTTTTTTTTTTTCCCTTATTGTGTGTGCATGCATCAAAAGCTCTTACGCCTTGATCCAAAGCCCAGAGTCTAGGCAGGGATGTACGTCACGTCTAAATACAGTCCTGTCACAGGTGGCATCAAAAGCTTGTTGCAATTGAAACAAGCATGGGTTCTGCTCTCTCTTCATCCAGCCCGTCTCGCGGCAGCTTGACCAGCGAGGAGAAGTGAGGAAGGGTCTCTGCCCCTCAATCACACCTCCAAAGTGCCTTTGTCAGAGACTCAGTCATAGCTGACTACAGCAAGGGACAGAAAGCCTCTTCTCAGAGCTGTCCTCGGCCGAGCCACCCCTGGCCAGATACCCAGCTACCCCACATCAGCATCAGCACCAGGCAGGCCACGGTGATCAGCACCAGGAGCACCAACGAGGTTTGCACCCAAAGAACAACGTACAATTTTCACTAAAGCAGACTTGCAAAGGAGGGATGCAACTCTGGCAAGAACGGAGCACGGCTGCAAGCAAATGACAGTGTTCACACCAAGCACGAACGGAAACGGGATGGTGCTGAGATGATGTCTAATAGCTGGGTCTGCCTGAACACACCGTATCTGTGCATCTACAAAGCTCACCGTCTTACAAGAACATCTACTGAATGTCTCCTTGCAGTGTCAGCAGCAGATGCCAGCGATAAGCAAGAGGAGCCAGAACTAATGGTGGTCAGTACAGATGAGACGGGACCAACTCCAGACCTCTAACGCCAGCTGCTGTTATGTGCTGGTGGGAACTGCACGAGGGCTGCCTTCTTCCAGCCAGCACCAAAATTAAGTACAGCTAAGTCATTACCTTGGAGCCTAAAACAAGGAACGTAACTACAACAACAACACAACACCACAGCTTCACGCAGAAGAGCAGCAGCACCAGCTGCTTGTATCCGCACCCCCTCCAACAAGTCAGCAGAGATGGGGGGGCACTGTTTCCTTGAAATGTCCCACACTACCCCTGGGAAGGCTAAGGATAGAGAAGAGCTCAGCACATCTGGATGAGCAACAAAATAAAGCATGTTGTCCTTCTTCCTCCCACTGGTGTGTCCCAGACTGACACATCATAAGGTGTGGCCGCAGAGAGGCCTCATTTTGTAGCAGCGATACGGCCACAGTGGGATGCCGCAGCCGGAGGACTCTGTGGAGGAGCTTCTGCTCTCTGAGCCGAATCCGGCTCCAGGGGCCAACAAGCATGGCACGGGCGGGACCGGACATGAGGAGACAGATGCTCCGTGCATCCCAGCATTGCAGCCCTGGCAGGGCGGGGACATCCCCCTGTGGGCTC
Source organism: Chlamydotis macqueenii (assembly GCF_036417535.1). NCBI lineage: Eukaryota > Metazoa > Chordata > Aves > Otidiformes > Otididae > Chlamydotis > Chlamydotis macqueenii. The sequence continues at coordinate 17,050,563 of NC_141567.1, read as the reverse complement.
CGAGCTCCCCTGCCACAGCCGTTTGGAAAGGGAAGAGGCTTTTCCCCATGGAGTTGGAGAACCGAAACTTCAAACACTTATCTCGAGAGCTCCTGTAAAGCATTTCAGGGATTTTGGCAGGAGGAGGGAGGAGAAGATGTTCGATAAACCCTAAGGCCATCCCACCTTACATCCCTAGAAGAAAGCTCTGTAGAGCCCTGATTCTGGAGGTAATTCCCTTGACCTCTGCTCCCTGGGTACCCCATAAAACAGGGCACATCTCCTGATGTTCCCACAGGAACTGACTGAAAAGATCAGCAGAAATGAAGCGATGCTGGAAAAGCAGCAGCCCCTCAGAGAACGGCATCGGCTTGAGGTTGTGCTACCAGCCCAGAGCACCCGCTCTGCACCAAGCCCCCAGAGCAACACACCGGAGAAAGCTCTTAGCCTTCAGCATCCATCTTCCCTTGGCCACAGCTGTAGCACCAGGATCACTGCTGGAGCCTGCACCATCCCATTTTCCATACCCCACTACAAACCCTTCCTGGGAGCCGCCAATTAAACCACTGAACTGTTCTCAGCTCAGCCTCCCATGTATGAAACCGTCCTGTTATTTCGCACCTGCCAAGAGCTGTGTCCCAGCAGATTCATCTTGAACTGACACTTGAGGATAATTAAACCCCTCTCTCTCCTTTGTTAGCAGCACAGCAGATAAAAGGAGAGCCCTGGGGCCTGTTGTGGTGGATTACTCCTGTACAAGTGAAGGAACATGAGATGAGACTCAGTTTCTCAATGGAGACATGGACGGGCGGGGGGGCAAGGGGACAGCTTTGCAATTTGCCCTAATTTGGCAGTGGAGCTGACGCATGCAGGCAGCTTCCCTAGCAGGGCAGATCATCTGGTGAACGGAGAGCTGGAAATCAAATATCTGGGATCGAGTCGAACTCCCCTCGTTGCTAAACCTGGGGTATCATCCGTCATTGAGCCGTTGCTCCCTGGAGATCCAGCCACGATGGTCCAGGCACCCTTCTCATCTCCTCTAGTTTCAGCTGCCCCATAGAGTCAGCCCAAAGTTGGCCGTTTTTGGGGAGTGGGTGGCAAGGCGAGCAAGCAGCCGGCCTGCCGGCAGCAGTCAGCCCCACACCAAGCTGTGCCCGTCTCCCGTGAGGTTACTGGATGCATCGAACCTCAAAGCCAAGCTTCGATCGCAGCGGTTTGAGGTTGGCGCTGAGCATCTGCCATCACTCCGGGTTGGGCCTCCAGCAGCTACGGTGGGGGGCTGAGAGCGCAGAGACCCCCACCTGCCTGCCCCACTGAGCCCTTTGTGCCTTGCAGGGGGGTTTCCCCTCTTCCCATCCCCGCTGCGGGGGGGCCGGGTACCACTTGCTGAGTGATGCTCTGAGGAGCCACCGGTCTCCAGGGAGCACGGGGCGGATGGATCCCCCCCCCCCCCGCCACACACACACCCCCCCACACACCCCAGCCTCATCCGGATGCGGCTGCCCCCGCTCCTCTTTTCGCCGCCGTTACCTGGCAGGGCTCGGCCGGCTGCCGGGCGAGATGCTCCGCGTTGCAGCTGGGTTCGGCTCCGCGGGGCTCGGCGCATCCTCCGCCGCTCGGGGCTCGGCCGGGCTCCTTCGCCCCGCTCCCCGCTCTTCCTCGCCCGTTTACCCTCTCCGGTGCTAGCAGCCGGGGGCGAGCGCATACCCCGGGGCTTGCGGCTCCAAGGCTCCGCTCGCCACCCTCCTGCAACCACCGCCGCCGTTACCGAAACGCCCCGCCCGCCCCCGCCTCCCCGCTCCCCTCCGCGCCCGGCCCCGGTGACAAATCGGGATTGCTTTAAAGAGAGAGCGCCCATATAGTCAGATGGGGGTGGGGGGTGCTGCTTGATACCCCCGCCTCAGGGAGGCACAGCACCCTCCTTGGGCTCCCCAGAGTGCTGGGCATGTGATGCAGCTGAGCCCCGACAGCTCGACACACTGATGGCTGCAAAGGCAGCAAAGCTGCCTTTGCAGCCATCAGTGTGTCGAGCTGTCGGGGCTCAGCTGTGTTCCCAGTGCAGCATACAGGCAACCCTGATGCTCACCCCCAGCAAGCAGGACACAAAGCAACCCTGCTCTGTTATTTTGCGACAGCAGCGGTGCCAGCTCAGTGCGGGGAAAATGTTCCTGGATTCTTGGGGAGAGAAGATCCGACTGTGGTTATCTGCTTCCCTGCGCCTTCCTGGTGAACCCCAGTCCCGCCGCAGTTGGGGGATGCTGGGACAAGCTAGTGCACAGCACTGCTGGCAGCCTGCACCTTGCCGCAGGGGTTTTCCAAGGAAGATTTTATCCCTATGGCATCCCAGCAGGGTCTGAGGGAAGCTGTAGCCTTCCTTGGTGCTCAGTTCATTCAGCAGCAATGCTAAAAACTCTGCCTGGAGATCATGGGCCCAAGCCGCCAGCTCTGCAGGGCCTGGTAGCCCAGCTGCCCGTGAAGGAAGCCCCTCTCCTTGCTCCCCACTGCACCCCATGCCCAAACAGGCCCCCTTGCCTTGCAGGAGCATCCTCAGCCATCACTCCGCAAGACAGATTTGCATCATGTCCCGCGCACGTGCGGAGCTCGTGGCTGTACACCCAGCACGGGCCGCACGGTGCAGGAGACACTAATCCTTGCGGAAGGGCATGCGGAGCTACAGCAGAGCCCCTTCCTTGAGGAGCCCTCGCCCTCTCTACAGGCCCTGTTTTTGTGAGCATGTTCACGCACTCATCCGTAAAACCCATCGCTACGCGGCGTTCGGGGTGCTCTGTGGCAAGTTTGCGAGCTGATTGAATTGTGCATTGTTCTGTTCCCAGATCTAATCTTATCCCTCTGGCCGGGTTTGCCTTCCCCGCGTCGCGGGGCTGGGAGGGAGAGGAGCCGCCCAAGGCTGAGCACACCGGACCCTGCCCGTGGGAAAGGCGCCGGGCTCCCTTCCACAAGCCGAGCTGCGAGCCCCCTGCAAACCTGCCACCCTGCCACACTCTCGCTTCAGATACCATCAGATGTTTTCCTTTTCTCCCACGAGTATTATCCTCATCCTTATTCATGCGGGAGCTGAGGCTTGCAGGTCTGTGGGTTTTAATCAAAACTGGAATTCTCTTCACACACTTTTGTTATCTGTGTTTATCTTGCCGGCATGAAACGATGTGTTTGGGGAGGTTTTACAGAGCATCCCAGCCTGTCAGTGAGGGGTGATTGAGCCCCTGGCTGCGGGCTATCGGTGTGCGGGCAGCGCTGGGCGCTGCACGCTCACTGGGAGAGAGCCCCGTGCTCCCTGCCCCGAGGAGACTACAGCGGCCGCACAGGCAGAGGGGCAGGCCGCGCACACAGGGGTACGGAGCCGGGAGCAGGGCGCTGTGCTCCGGCTCTGCGGCAGGAGCACGGGCAGCATCCTTCCTTCCCTTCGCGCTGCAGTGCCGACGCTCACTGCTTTTGCGCTTGGTGTTTCTCGTCAGTGAACGCCGTCTGTACCAGAACCAGGTATTGTTCTGACCTTTGAGGCTCCATCCAGTGGTGGCTTCCATCAGATGCTTCTTGTGTCTTCCGATGATCCCAGGCACGGTGCCAGAGTCAAAATGCGCTGAAGGCAGGGAATGCCTTTCCTCCAGTTTCAGGAAGGAGGTACAGCATCCAAAAAAAAACCTGCCCAGATGCCAGGATTGGGTCTAGAATTATTCCTCTTCCACTATCACTAGAGATAAGCAAGACAGGAAAACCCACCCAGTAGGAGGATTGTGAAGTAATTAATGCATGATATTAGTAATGATCTTCTTATTCCAGCTCTGCTTATTATTACAACAAGCTTTGCTCTAGTCCACCACGATGTGCTGCACAGAGCAGCTGTCTTCTGAACCTGATTTCCTGTTTGGAGATGATCTCTAGCTGAGAAATTACCTGCTCTCCAAACTGATTAGAATCCTCATCAGCAGATTCTTCACCCATCCTTTAGGCAGGCCCTAGAATACATGGGGAATTCAGAATAATTTCACGCAGGGGGTGAAATCTGGAGTCGGTGGCCCAGCTGTGTGCCACTTCCAGGGCAGAAGGAGGTTGGCGTTGCTGTCCCAGCCTGCGGGAACGATGCTCACTGCCCTATGAAATTGGGGACCTCAGGGGATGCCAGCAGTGCCCGGCACGTCCCTGCCCCCAGGAAGGATCCTGGAGCGGGCAGGACCCTGCCAACTCCCACTTCATGCCCCTGCAGTCACAAGCAGCCAGCTTTCTGCTCCCTTCACCATTGGTCTGGCTCAGTTTGGAAAGCAATGAGGTATTTTTCCTCCTCTGCTTCTCATAGCTAAAAACTGTCTCGCGACTCCCATGGTTAAAAACTGTCTCCTAATTTCCAGCCTACGTTAGCCAGTTTAAACCTATTTGTTCTTGTGCCAGCACAGTCTTTTAGCTTAAATTGTTCCTTTCTGTACCTGGTGTTTACTTGCTTCATATATTTATGGAGAGCAATAATATCTCTGCTTTGCCTTCCCTTTGCCGGGCTAAACAAGCCAAGTGCTTTCAGTCTCGTCTTATAAGCCAGGCTCTCCATTCCTCCCCACCATGCTAACGGCCCTTCTTCGCACCGCATCCAGCGGGAATTAATCTTGCCGGAAGAGGGGCCATCGTGGCTGTGTGCGGCGCTTCACATACCATCTCCCGGTGCTCTGCGCAGCCGCCAGCGCCCGCTCCACCTGCACTCATGCCACCCCAAAGCGACCGGCCGCAGGTCCAAGCATGGCAGTGCCACACATGTGCCAGTCTTCCTCTTGCCAGATTGTCACCTGAGTGAGGTGACACCAGTGGGAGGCCTTGCCTTGCGCCTTCCGAATACGTCCGCCCAGCCGTTGGCCATCCCAGCCTCTTCCGCCGGGCCGTGGCTCCTGCCTTCCCCTCTGGCCAACGGCAGAGAGGTTGGGTGCTCCTGCATACTAAAGAGGGCTGATTTCTCTCCTCTCCACTGCACCGCAGCAGTGTACATGCGGAGCTCTCCCGTGGGGAGTTATAAACTCCCGCAGCCTTAAACAAAACTCACCGAGGACGCACAGAGTCATCCCACTAAACATAAGAGGGAGATGGTATCACCATGCTCTGATGGTCACTAATAACTTTACCTCTCCTGCACTATTCTCAGCAGAGATAAACCTCCAGTGTCTGATGAGCCAGAACAGAAATATCCAATGGCTCTTCGCTCTTTTCTATTTTTGCTGCAAGCTGGTTAACCCTGAAATCCAATTACTGCTCATTATTCAGTGGAACTTGCCTCTTCTCAAACGGACATGTTGCGGGGCCGCTGTGCCAACTCCGAGTGCTAATGGAGCTGCAAATTACTCCTGCCACACTGCTGGACCCACAGATGTGAGCCCGGGGGTACCGCTCCAGCACCCCTCACGCACGCGGGGCTCCGGGACACCTACCGCTGCCTCCCTTCCCCGGGCTGCCGAGCACGCTGCCTGCACATTGCAAGCCCTCCGGAGCCACACACGGGCAGCGCTTGCTGTGGTCTTGGCTCCCAAGGTCACTGAGGCACATTCCTCACCCTCTGGCCCAGCACCGCAGCCGGAGTCGCCCTGCCTGGCCACCCATGGGTGCTACGGGCTGGTCCCGCTGCCCAGCATGGGTTGAGTTTGTGGGCTGGGTGCCGGGAGGAGTAGCGCGGGCTGAGGCTGCGGCGAGCAGCCTTTAAGCTCCAGAGAGGGGGTTGTTGCACTCGGTGTGAAATGCAAGGGGCTGATCCAGGCGTGCCGTGGATTAGCCTGGGAGGCCGGAGGTGCGGGAGAGGCTGGCTGCCTGCATTAGCACGGGAAGCGGGCGCGCAGCCAAGCCCAAACGCCGCCTCATTCGCATTCGGCACTGAATTCAGCAGGTGGGGAAAGGAGAGAAAAAAAAAAAGGCTTTGCAGTTTTCTTTGCTGATTAAAGTCATGGCACAGCAAGTTTCACCTACATTCATTAGCGAGAGGGGAGGGAGGGGGATGTTCCCAGCAGCAGCTGCTGCCGATGCTCCTCCGGCACCAAAGAGGCATCCGCGTGCGGACCGAACCTCCTGCCCATGACCTCATGCCGCCTGGGCCGAGCCACATGCTTTTCCCTCCTGTTTCCCATCTTCCTCTCCCACCCTGGCCTCAGGAACAGTTTCTCAGGTCAGCCCGGCTTAAATAAGCCCCACGTTAGTCTCTCTCTCTTCCAGATCATCCATCAGTCCTTCTCTGAGACGGTTTAGGCTCATCATCCTCCTCAGAGACAGGCGATGGAAATGTCAGGGGATGCTCCGGGTGAGGTCCCCTGATGCTGTCAGACACGGCTGCCACACTTTCTGGCACCTACTGCACCGTCACTGGGTTGCTTGTGAGCCCTGCCAAGCCCTGCCTGCTGCATCCCTCCCTTCCTTCCCCGCTTCCCGTGCGCTGCCTGCAGTATCGGACCCTCTGGTTCCTCTCCGACATTCGACAGGGATCCAGACCAGCCCTGAGCACACGGATGCATTGCAGCCCCATTGACAGGGTGACCCAGAGCCCAGCTCACGCTACCTGCAGCGAGACCACGGGTGCAAAGCTGTGCTGTGTAGTGGGTACCCGTGTCTCACTCATCTGATTCAGCTTGTACCGCCTCAGCACGAGCGCGCTCTTGGAGCACCGAGGAGCTGCTGCTGTCCCTGCCCTGCTTTCCCTGGCTGCACCAGCCTTTTATTCACTCCACTGGCCTCCTGCGCCCCTTCAGAGAGGTGCTCATGTGAAGTGCCATCCACTTACATCCGAGGCTCTGTGACTGCTGGCAGGAGGATGGGAGCAGGACCAGCGTTATGGATGCTCGGATGCTTGTTCAGGATTGCCCCCAAGCAGCCAAATTTTGGCTCCTCGGCACAGAGCCGACTGCAGGAGGTTGGCAAAGCAAGGGCTAGAGCTGCAGCTGGGTGGGGGGCATGGGGAGTGGTGGCTTGAGGTCCCCTGGCTGTGCCTGGGGGGCTCCAGAGCTCGGCATCCCCCATGCCCAGCTGCACACGGGCAGGTAAAGCAGGCGCTGGGAGCTGAGCACAACCCAGCCCTTTGCTTCCACCCCCAGCTGTCTTGTCAGCTACAGTCGGCCTGATTAGAGATGATTAATTCCCCCAGCCACCCTCCCAGTTGGTTACAGTGATTAGCACCTTGGCTAATGGCACAAGGGAAACCCGGCAGTGATCTCCCCTCGATTGCAAGAGAATCAGTCCACACCTCCCTGCCAGGCATCCATGAGAGCAGAAGACCAAGAGGTGACACCCTGGGCTTCTGTGGGGCCCAGCAGCTCCTCTTGACCTGGGTCTGGTCCCCCCTCTCCAGCCCTGGTTTGGCTTCCTCCTGCTCCTGCCCAAGGCAGAGCATCCCAGGGATCTGCCAGAGGGGAAAGGGGAGAAAAAAAAATGATGAAATGGCAGTAAATGGAAGATTAACCATCATACCAAGTAAATTAATACACAAGAAGAGAAGTCAGGTTTTAAACTAACTCATTACACTGCCAGGCTTTCACATCCGTTTATTTACCCCATAGGTCCTGCAGCTTCACATGGAAAATGGCTTCTGCTTGACTGCTGATGAAGCTCAAACGCAGAGCGATGTGGCGGCTGCCGAAGGCTGGCAGTCGACACCTGAGCGTGCCCACAGATACATGCAGGGACAGGAAACTGCACATGCTAAACATTCAGCTGTGGCAGCAAACAGGCCGATTGATGAGAGTCCATCTCTGTGCACGATTACATGGCGGGGGGGAGGGCTGAGCCACAGCTCCAGAAGACAGAGTCAGGTGCCCCCTGTCCCCTCCCCGAGTGCTGGACATGCCGTGCGATGGCCTCCTCTTCTCCGTGCCTGCCCGTTTCCCCAGGGAGCAGGGCGTTTCCATCCGCCCAGCAACCAGGCGGCACCGCGCCTGATGAACCCGGTGCTCGTTACCCTGTTAGCTGTGATTACAGAGCAGACGGCTTAATAAAGGAGCTGTTCTTTGGGGTGGATTTACTGGGAAAAGGGCAAATAGTCTGAGCCCCTTTGTTTGGGAAGTCTCTGCAATTCAGCGAGGCTTTTCTACAGGATCTCTCTTATTCTGGAATTGCTGTTCCCAAGTCTCACTGAGGAGCCGGAGCTGGTTCATAACAGACGATAAACGAAAGAGAGGGGGGAGAAAAATCCTTGACTTTATTTTCTTCTCACTGCCTCCCCTCAAGCTGGCAAACGAAAGCTGAGCTGCACGGCAAGATGCTCAGCCCAAGCTAGGGCGAAGCGGCTCCTGCGGAGGCAGACGGTGCGTTCCCGGGGGATATTCGTGCCGGGGCGAGCCCTGGCACTGCCAAGGGGAGCCCACACAAACCAGTCTGGTGGTGAGCCGACAGCCTGCCTTTGTCTCCGTTCCTGACCGCCGGCTTCACCACACTACAATTCCCAGCAGCCTGCAGGAGCGGCTCTGCCTCAGAAAGCGGCATGGAGCAGGGAACGACTGACAGAGCACTTGGGGGACAGGGCCACCTCGCTGGTCAGGCAGCGAATTCAGCGCCGGGTGGGTGGAGATGAATGTGCGCAGTGAGACAGTGCCAGGAACTTTTAAGGCTAGGAGCACGGATGGGAGCATGATCTCTTCCCAGTAAGGCTGTGGAATGCGGTGGGCAGGGCAGGACCGATGGCAGGGTGATGGGATTGCATCTAGCACGCTCTCCTGCCTCCTCCCAGGGCCACTGTGATGCTTCACTTTGCCCTCTAGCAGCTCCGCTGGCCAGGATGGGAGAGGAGATGGTCCAGGAAAGGCTTCTCCTGGCCCAAGCTGGGGAACAGGACATGGGAGACACCTCTGTGTCCAGCCTGGAGCAAACCCACCTCTCCAAGGGCTCTGGGAACAACGACACTGTGGCCTTGGGTTTGCGTGGGAACAGCTGGGAGGGGGTAGCCCCCAAGCCCCCTCCGTTCGTGCCTCTAATTATCGCATCTTCCCCTTTGGGAGCACGAGCCCTGCTTTACCCCATTCGTAATTCAGCCTGACACAGCCCAGCAAAAATCAATTCACTCTTATAAGAAAGTGCCAGTGTAAATTATTTCCCAAAGCCTTCGACAAAGCTTTCTTCTCTCCCACCGACTGTATCTTTGGTGTTTAGTCCTAAATTACATGTTAACCCTTTGAGCTCTTCCAGTTTGCTGGAGAGCCCAGCCCACCGGGTGACTGATGAAGCCATCAGCAGCAGCACCTCGTCTCCTCGCTGCCCATCCCTTCAGGGGTGGGCCCATCTAGCTGCCCACATGCGAGTCCATCCATTCATCCTTCCCTACATCATCCACCTAGGAACGCTGCCAGCTGTACAATCCCTGCTGTGCCACCTTGTCGGGGGAGCGAGAGCGCAAAGCGAGGGCTGCCCTGATTCATTGCTGGGCTGTTCAGGCATTTCGGGTGCCCTTTCCCAGAGACTCCTTGTTGGTCTTTCCAAAGGCAGTTTGTGGCCATCAGAGGACTTTTTTTTCCCCCCCCTCTTCTTTTGCACAGTGTCTTGGTAAAGTCACCATCAGGAAAACCCACCTTAGCATCCCTGCTGCCTTGGCAGGCATGTCCCGGTGGCAGGGTCCAGCCCCGATGTGTGCCGTGCCCTGCAGCCCCCCAGGCGCTGTCGGCAAGGACCAACCATCCTCTGCCCGACCCACGCTACCGTTTGTGTTCTTTGCAACCATCCGCATCACTCCCCTGCTGCGAAACAGCGCTCAGGAACATAACGAAGCTCTTCCTTCCTTGCAAGGTCGCCCGTTATGGATTATTATGTGGCCTTTCAAACCCATTAACATAAGCAGTTTCTAAATGCAGAAAGAAGGGAGAAAAGAACTGATGGGTGTTGGGGTCTCGGGGGCAGGGGCTGCGAGGTCCCTGGGAGCACCTGTCAGCTCCCGGGAGAGCATCATGGCAGGGACTGTCACCGCTGGTATGAGTAGACCTTGCTGAAAAGCCTTAAAATCTGCTCAATGAAAAGGCTTTCCCCAGCCTTGGACTACAAAAGGTGGAAATCAGAGAGAGCTGATGAAACAGTAAATCTAATAAAGGGAGATTTCATCAGAGTTAAAGAAGAGGGGGGAGGGGGAGGACAGATCGGAGTTATAAACTGGCTGGAAATCCGTCCCTTCGTTATCACAAACACATGATCGGAACTTAATAGTATTTGACATTTCATTAATTTAAACCAGGAGTCTTGGGAATAGAGAGAGAAAACGAAAGAACATTATTAATTTTAAAAACCTCCTCCAGGAAGGGCTCACTCTGAAAAAGAAAAGAGAAAAGTTAAAAGAAATTTTTTTCGTTATGTTTTTCTCCCACTTTCCTCCTCTATCTTTCCTCCTTTAGCTGTGGAAGAGCTCGCTAGCCACTAAAAACTCCGGGCTGGGCTTCCCACGCCTTTCCCAGCCCCAAGCAGCTGATGTTAACAGGCCGGCCCAGTCCTGGGTGTCCACAGGGCGGATGCGGGTGGGAGACAGGCTTGTTCCTACGAGCTGCTGCCCAAAAGCATCTGTCTGACCTGCTTCCAGCAGTGGACAAGGCACTGAAGACCAAAATAGCTGTCCCCAAACCCAACGGTGTCACAGCGTCCCCCGGCAGTCACCGAGGAGCTGATGGCAAAGCTGCCAAAAATAAAACGATTCAGGAGACCATCTCTATTGTAAGGGCAGATGGATGTCGCTGGGGCTGCGCTTGAAAAGGGAGATCTAAAAGGCTGGAATTAAAGCGGCTTTGGAGAAAGAGAGGCTTTCTGCTAAGGCTGATGTGCTCCTTTACAGATAAGGCTGCTGCAGGTGGAGTGGCAGGCCATGCTTCAGGTCAACTGGGAAAGGAAAAAGCCCACCCCAACCCTCCCTAGATGCCTTCAGCGGTGGGAAGGTGGCTTCCCTGGCTCCTCTGACGTTCACCACGAACTTTTTAAAAAGCATTTCTGGATCCTCCCCTGGTGTTTTAAGAGACTTCAATAATCTTAGGCGATTATTTCAAAGGATTTTTGAAATAGTCATGTTTTTCCCCCATTCAGTGCGGCTGCACATCACAACATCCAAGAAGCCGCGCAGCTGCCTGCGGGGTGGCCAATTTAGCTCCATGTATTTTGACTGCTTTCTCAAGTCCCGCTATTGATTTTTCTGCCTGGTCCAGCTGAGAATTCAGCTTATTAAAAAAAAATCACAACTGGGGCAGAGCTACGCCACCCATGCCTTGCCTCCGGATGTGGCTTCTGCCTTCCACGTGCGGATCCTGCCGCCCTGAGGGTCCTTTGCTTTTAGGGCTGATGGGGTGGTGGGAGCCGTTGATAAAAGAGAGAAATTCCCCCAGCGATGCCCAGGCTTTGCTCAGTGCCAGCAATTACCTGCTTTGCTGTTGCACGCCCTGTTTAACAGCGTTCGCTCTCACCCGGTTTCAGCACAGATAATTTTAGCGCTTTAGCCCTCGCTTTGTCTCTTCAACCGAGGACTTAATCTGCTGCCGATGAAGCCGGTGGTTTCAAGAACTGGGCCAGGTGACTTGCCTTCAGGCAGATGTTCAATGCTACTCAGCCTGCTGAAAATGGGGAAATAATAGGAAAAACAATGATTTCCACACTGAGCCCTTCAGGAGCCTCTTGTGACAGCTCCCGACCTTGCGTCTCAGTGCTGAGCTCCCCATGCCCAGCGAACATGTCCGTGCCACCAGCTCCCCCCAGCTAACTGGGTTTTGCTCCTCATCGCTATTAGATGTGCTCTGGAAGGGGTGAGGAGGCACCAGCGATGCTGAAGCCGCCCTGTGGTGGCTTTGGCTTTTGTTCTTTTTTACCACTGCCTTCTGACAGAGAAGAAGCACAAAGGGGATATTTATGAGCCCTACCAGTGGTGGGTTTGACTCTGGGCTGTGATTAAAGCACCTCCGTTGTTTCCCAGCGTCAACCGCCTCCCAGATATTTACAGCATTTGACAGCTGGAGACAGAGCCAGGTTAAAGCGTCCAGCTGCTTCCATGAGCGACCCGCACCTCGGGCGAAAATTTGTTAGTGGATGAGGGAAGAAAGGAGAAGAGGGCTCCTGGAGGAAGAGGTGGACATCTCTTCACCAGACCGGGTCCTTCTCCCCAAATCCCCACACAGGCACAGCCAGGAGGAGCTGGGGAGGGATGCTAAGCGCTGCCCATGTTATACCCGTGTGTTCCCAGCTTGATCCCCTCAGTCCCTCGCTTCACGCGCAGGGGCTGGGGCGGTTGGGGTTTAGCAGGTCCCCCCTTTGCCATTACTCTGCTTCCCCATCCCAGCGATGGATCCGCCTCATTTTTCTTTCTCTCCCATGCTCGCTTTATCTCACATTTATTTTTCTTCACCGCTTTTGCATCTTATTCATCTGTCTCTCCTTCTGTCTCATCTCCCCCATCCTGAAAGGCTTGTCAGGAGAAGAAAGAGCAAAGCCCAGCTTCTCCCAGCTCTATTTACCAAATAAGGCCTGGAGTCAGGTTTTATTTAAGAAAAGGAAAATGAACTGGATGCAAGTAGGCCAGCAGAAGCGCCTGCGAATATAAAAAGATGACGGCAAAGAGAAGGATGAACAAGGGAGAAGCAGCAGAGCATCCCCTCGGGATGCCAGACACAAGCTCACCGCCAGCACCTGGCTCCGGTGCTGGGGGAGCTGCTGGCCGCAGCCTCGGTGGTTCTGCTCAGTAGCGGTGCCAAAATGGCATGAGAAATATGGGAGTGTCATGGGAGGTTGGGGAGCGAGTCGGGTGGATAATTAGTTGGTTTAGGGCATCTTTTGTTGGAAGCCAAAGCAGTGGTTTCGTTCCATCCCGTAGGCTATAACGCAATTAGACAGACAGCAGCTATCAGGAGCGGCAGCATCAGACTGGGGGCTGTGGGGGGAGTGGGAAGCGGGAGAGAAATCTTTTTAAACCTCTCCTGCTCCCCACCATGGTGTGGGAAGCACAGCCTTAGGGGACAGAAACCCTGCAATCAGGGCTAGGGGATGCTCAGCCTCGCTGGCCTTGGGGCATGGACCTTCGAGCCCCCCTGGGCACCACAGGGTTTCTTGGGGGCAAGCTCAGCTCAGCCCTAACCTGGAGCAAGCCTTCCTGGGCCTTCTGGCCCTAAATTGGGCCCCCTCCCCTAAATTCAGGGGCCTTCCCACACACAGCTTGCTTGGGCTCAGGTGGGCTCAAGGTCACAAAATCAAAAGCGACTGAAAATAGGGTTTTGCCAGCAATCCGCTGCCTTTCTGGAAAATAGCCTCTAAAGAGAGGCCTGGCCCCGTGCCTGGGGAAGTTAACTTCAATTGACTCGGCTGCATTTTGCTTCAGGCCCTCTCTGATTTTTCTGGAGTGCCCTGTAATATTGAAGTGCTATCGCCAGGAAATTAAATTCACCGCACTTAGCACAAGCGGAAACCCTTTCCTGCAAGCCACCCTCTCACACGGGCACCTGAGCATCCTCACCGTCACCTACCTCAGGCCACCTCGCGACAAAGATGCACACACTCCCTGGCACTGGCCGGACCAGGGCCCCAGCAAGGTACCCGGCTCTCCTCCCTGGAGTTTGCATCCTTGTTGCCCATCACTCACCAGCCTTGCCACCACACTCCTGAGATGTCGGAGAAGATGGGTGGCAGAAACACTACTGTCTAGAGCTGTGCCTCCTCCAGCACAGCCTTGTCAATACACTGCAATAGGAGCCAGTGTGCTTCCTTTAAATTAAACCCTAATTTACCCAGATCAGCAGGGATGGAAAGGCTGCCCAATCCCCACGGCTTGTTGCTGTTCCTGTTCTCACTCTTATGAGCTGTTACTGGCCATCACTGGCTAATTAACCTGTGCTGGTTTCATCTGCTGGGGGAAAACCAGAAGCCCAGGCACCTCGTTAGGAAGGCTGAGGTGGGATGCAGCTCCTGGCCAGCCGGAGCAGCGGGGCTGGGCAAATCCCCAGTGGTGGGGGGGTCAAGGATGCTTTTGTGGGGTGGATGCTGACCCACTGGAGCTTGTCTGTGCTGCAGCCCGAGGAGGGGGCCGCAAGGACCTCGGGCCAACGCCAGCGGCAAGAGGAGCATCTCCAGCAGCAAGCCAAGAGCATCTTCACCTTGCCTTGTTATTGCCTTTCCCACGGTTGGAAAAGCTGGCCGGCAAAATCTCTGCCCTGCTTGAATGTTAGCATGTCTTAAAACAAAGGCATTTGGCCTTAAATCCCCTTTTTCTCCTCCTGGTGAACAGATTTGATCCGGGAGCTGGGCGTGCTCAGCAGCAAACCCATGTACGAGGAAAGCACATCAGGTCCTAGCGAGAAAGTGAATTATTGAAGTCGAGGGAAGTTGTGACGAATCAGTTAGGGTGGACTGCCGGATGCTCCCAGTGAATTATTCAAAGCCTGATTTTAAGTGATTCCTGAAATAAAGATGACGGAGACTGGAGAGGGAGGAAAACTACTGCAAAAGGCCACCACGATGCCTCCCAGGCTGCGGGGACCGGGCCGTCCCCGCCGTGGGCTGCTGCTGCCTGGCAGAGACAGGGGGCTACAGGCTTTGCTCTGCACACCCAGGAAAAATAGCCGCCCCAAAAAAACCTACCCCCTGGATGTATCTTTTAATGCTGTTTTATTCTAAGGCCAGACATTGTGTTCTGGAAACAGCAGGGCTGGTTTAACCCCACCGGCACAGCCAGGCAGGAGAGCCAGGCAAAGAAAAGTCCCTGCTCCAGAGGACATCATGTGAATTTTATTTGATTTCAACAGACGAGAAAGCAGCAGAGCTGGAAGCAGCGTGTGGTGCTGGGAGGGGGGAAGAACCAGGCTGAACTGCCTCGAAGGCTCCTAAAAAAAGCCAAACCACAAAGGGAAACAAAAGGAAAGGAGAAAATACTTTATTACATCTGTTTGAAGTGAGGAAGACATAGGAATGAGCAAACACTGAACTGTTTTGCTTCTGCTCGCAAATGAACGCGCTGCTGAGCCTAATGGGATTTTAGATTAAAAGATTTAACGAAAAATAACAACCACCTCCACAAATAGAGTTTTATAAGGTCAAATAACAGATGCGCGGTAGCGAAAAAATACTGCCCGTGCTTTGCCTCCTTCTGCAGGGCTGCCTCTCCCAGCCTGAGCCCCGGGGTTCAGGTGCCCTCCTCTAATTCCTGCCTTGATCCTCAGCGGTCACGTTTCCCACCGAGGGCGGCTGGGGAATAATCCTCTGGTATCCTGTTTCGGCTGCCTTTTCTAGGCAGGGATTTGCAAGACGTTGGGCACCCATGAGCGACCACCACCTTTGTGGAGCGGCAGGGCTGGGGATGGGGAGCAGAGACCTGGCTTTTCATTAACCTGGCTTTTCAATTAATGATTAATTTAATCATTAATCATTTTGTTAATAGGGACACGGCTGTCCCATCGCTCGGGCTGGCCCTTTGCCCCCCCTATTTCTGCTGGGCATCAGCCACAAGTCTCCCATCATCCGTTTTTGGAGGTATCAGGTATTTCAGCCACTCCCAGCTTCAAGGGCACCTGGGGTTTGCAGCACCCTTGAAAAATTAGGCAACTTCTGCATGCCTAAGTAGATGTTTAATGACAGACACTTCTGGGAGAGCGCGTTGGCAGCAGCCCAGGGCCAGGAGCGGGATGAATCAGACACCGCTGCAGCGTGGTACTGGGCGATGCAATGGACGTCTGGCTGTCCATCTTCGCTTTGTCCCCGTGGACCCTTTGTCCAGGGAATGCTCCCCGTGGAGGGGTCCGTACGCTCCCCGCTCCATTGGTGATGCTGCAGAGTGATGGAGGACCGCCTGCATCTTGCTGCCTCGGCCCCAAAACAGGGCTGATAATTCTTCCTCACCACCAAATGCCATAATTTGCGGTGCTGGTGAAGCCCAGCAGCATTAACCCAGAGCTGGAGCTGGCCTGGCAGGGATGGTTTCAGCCATTTAACCCTGCAACAAGCCAGAAATTAGGCAAATCCCGCTCTCTGATGCCAGACACCAGCTCCATGTCCTCTGCCTGCCCCTGTAATGTCTCCAGTGATGCTAAGGGAATGGACGGGCAAGGGATCAGCTCCGTTGCAGTCTGTCCAGATTGATAATAGGATGTGCTTTAGATCATGCTTATCCCTTTAAGCTCTTGTTTTCTGAGAGCCCCAGGGTGTTCCCACCCTGCCATCAGCCCAGTAATGGTTCCCATGGGACATGGGTGTCCTGGCACCCATCCCCTCCTCATCCCCACCACCTCAGCAGTGAGGACAAGCTCCCCCCAGACCACATCCAGCTCTCCCAAAAGGGAAGGGTGAGCATCCCATCTGTGGAGGGATGCTCAGGCAGCTGCTGGGGAGCGGATCCTCTCCAGCAGCCGCCCCCGGGCCACCAGGTAATTGGGAAGCATCGTTGGCCTCTCCAGCACTCTCAGCCCCCCCTTCTCCCATGCTGATTGCAATCAACACCTCATTCATACACCTCTGTTTACCAATTTTCCAGGAGGTATCATGCTAATGAAGGGAGTCAGGCAATCAAGCAGCCTCCCAGGAGTGGGGAAAAGGAGAAGGGAAGAAGGGATGGTTGCTAGCAGGAGAAAGAAGGGAATGGGGCAGGAAAAGAGAAGGGAGAGCCAGATGAGGGGGTCCTGGGGTTCACTCTGCCTTGCATTCCTTCCAGGAGCAGCTGTGAGGGCAAAAATGCTGTTACCTGTTGAGCAACACCTGCAGCATCCTTGGCAGAGGGGTTGAGGTGCCACGCTGTGGAAGTTGAGGATGCCGGCCAGGGGTGCTGCGAGGAAGGCTTCCTGCTTTTGGGAAAGTTCAAGTCATCCTCTGGAGAGCACATCACTGAGCCCAGGGTAACGGCCTCCTGAGGAAGTTGCGCTCTGCAGTAATACCTGCCTCATGAATTATAAAGGTGCCATATAACCGAGGGCTCCATGCAGATATCCAAGCTAAACCTCACCAGCGAGTGCCCAGCCCTTGGAGCCACCGTCTCAGCTGTCTGCCGGTGGGCATCACCAGTGCTCGCGATGGGTTTTCAAATTCCCCTTACCTGGCAGAGCAGTGAGACAGATCGGGTAGTTTGCTCCCTTTTCACTGGGAGGGTTTCCAGCATGTGGCTGTGAGACCTAGAATAAGGGGTACGGTCCTCTGCCCAAAATCTCTGGCAGGGAGCCGAAGCCCTGCTTGATCAAGGGGGTCCCAGGGCTGCATCCCCATTGAGGAGAGTGCCTGGAGCCCGGAGGGTCCGGGCAGGCAGAGCCGGCAGCGGAGGGGTAGTCTGGCTCTGGATGGAGAGGCCAGTGGAGCGACAGGCAGGGCTGCGCCCCCTCCATCTCCAAGGCCATGTTTGGCACCTGCGGCTGCCTGCTCTCAGGCAGGGTCTGGCTCCGGGCTCACCGCAGTGGGGGCAGGCTCTACGTCACCTTCTGATGCTCACTGGAGTGGAGCTGCCGTGGGATTGCCGCCCGTTCCCTGCCTGCTGGCTCACGGCTGCCAGGGCGGTGGGTTTATGGATGGTTTTTGGAGCAAGGTCATGTTTTTCAGAGCAGAAAGTCCTGCGGGGCAGGATTTCCAGCACTCGTGGTTTGGGATCCCCCGTGGGGTACTGGTTCCCAAGGGCGACTCTGGGATCACCCAGCTGGGGACATCTCTGTAGAAAGCAAAAGGGAAAGGATGGGTTACAAGTGGCAACTAGGCAACAAATATCATGATGGAAGGCAGACGTGATTCCAGCCAGATGGAGAAACAGCAACAAACAATCCATCTCCGGCAGAGGAAGCCCCGTCAGCCCCAGCTGCCAGAGAGAGGGGAGCATCCGAGGGAGCATCCTCAAGAGGAGAGGGGAACAGAGGCTTTGCCAGGTGCCCGACTGGATTTGGAGCCCACCGGGGCTTTGACACCTCCCCAAACCAATCTGCTGGCATCCCACTTCCCAGGCCTGCTACAATCCCAAGAGACCCCGCCCCCCGCTTTCCCGCAGGAGCAGCTTTTTGGGGCGAAGGGCTGTACGATGCTGCCAGCTGCCTGCGTTCCCTCCCTGTCTGCTAAGCCCTGGCACAGCTGATTGATGAATGGGCTCTCGACATGATTGATCTCTTTGACAGCGTGAGACGCGGTGATTACCTGGTGCTAGTAGATTTTCCTAAGTGTATCTCACGCAGGCACAGGACATTTGTGCCATTATCATTATTAACTCCATTGTTAGTGACTAATCCATGCAAGGATTTGCCCTGGCCTGTTTGAAGCGTGCGAGGCAGCGGCTGTTTTCATGACGGAGACAGACCCTGCAATAGGAAAGGGGATTTTTATAATTTTCTTTTTTTTTTTTCCTTTTTTTGGGTCTATTTACGGAGGTGAGCATCCTCCAGGCGTTCGTGCTCATGCCCTTGTCACAGGGTTTGCAGACTTTCCCTGGTCAGGAGCAGGGGAACTCAGGGGTGAGAAGCTGGATGGCTTTGGTGGTGAGCGTTTCTCCACCCCTGGCATCTCTGGAGCAAGAGGGTGGTTGGAGAGTCCTCACCTCCCCAGGCCAGGCAGAGCTGCAGCTTTCTCCCCAAATAGCTGCCATTTTCCAAACCTAAATCAACCAAACTGCTCAAATACCTGCCATTTTCCAAACCTAAGCTTCAGCCCAGAAGCTTAACCACAATAAATGAAACCCCAGCAGGGCCATAAGGGACTCAACACGGTGACCCTAGAGCTGTTTCAGCCTGCTTTGGCCATCCAAACACAAACCCCGGGAAGAGAGAGGAGAGCAAAACCACAGCTTTTCCCCTCTGGATCCCCTCGAGGCCCCCAAATCAGCCCCTCCCGGGACGGAGCAGCCTTTCGCTCGCAGACCCCTGGGAGCACAGTCGGTATTTTCTCGTTTAAAAGCAGCCGTCAGCTGAGACCTAATCAACATATTTCCGAAAAGGGGGAAAAAAACCCCACAAAACCTCCAAAAATGACATTGTAGCTGATGCTGAAGTCATTAGGGGATCATTTAGGGGATGATTTATTAAACACCAAACAGGTGAAAGGGAGATTGGGCCGAGGGGGGAGGCACGACAAAACAGGAGGGATTGAGCAACAAGGCAAAAATAGCCTAAAAATACGGCAAATGAGAAAATAGCGACAGTTGCCATCCCCACAAGGATGACTTAAAATCCTGGCTGGCGTAACTCAGCAGAGAGCCCAGGAAGCCAATGGAGCTGCAGTAATTTACAATAACTGCTAGTTGGGCTCCATTTAAATAGCTCGGCTTTACGGATACCGGGAACACGCGCGCGTGTACGCGTGAGAAACGGGAGAGGCGAGTGGGGAAGGTTTTATTTACACTGCAGCTTAGAAGCTGCTTAAACTGATTTGGAAGCAGGTGAATAATTAATTGCGTCTTTAAGGAGTCGAGCTGTTAATAATACTCCCCACAGTGGCAGTTTATAAATGTTCCTGTCAGGGCGGAACACGGAGCATCGCAGAGGGAAGATGGGGGGGTGAAAAGCCTGGAGGAAAATCTTCCCCCCCCTTCCCTGCCTGCAAAATGAATTAAAGTTGCCATTTTTTTTTCTGCCATCCAGCTGTTCTTGACACCTGGATGTCAAATCAATATTATAATGACAGCACCACAGGAAAAAAAAAAAAAAAAGGAAGGAAAAAATAGTCCTATTACTACATGGAAAAATATTTATACTACCTCCCGCTCTCCAAGGTATAGCCCGTTAATTGAGCACAAAGGGTAGGATTTGCCTGGAGCCTGCAGACCCATTAGAGAAGCAGCCGATAAGTTTGCGATGAAATTGGGGAACTGGGTGCTGCGAGGGGAAGCTGGTCCTGATCGGTGCAGCTTTTGGCCCCTCCTGTCCCTCCTGCCCTCCACCCATCCCCTGGGACCCCATCACCAGGCAGTTCTCGCAGAGATGGGGATGCACGAGCAAATGGATGCCTTCACGCCACTTCCCAAGGATCCTGCTCCGCTCAGCTCATCCCAGCGCCCTGGGTAATCTCCCACAGCCAGGCTAGCCCAAAGCCAGAGCAGCCAGAACAGCCAGGGCTACGGAGATTAACACAGCGCAGCAAAAACCTCCAGAGCAGGGGTTTTCTGAGGAGTCTAAAGCCTTATGCTTCAGGACAAGAATAAGCCTCTAATAAGAAATTGGGAGGGAAGAGCTGGGAGAAAAGGTGCTGCCTTCAGGGAACCTTTGACCTTTTGCTGCGAGAGGGATTTGGCTCCCTGCAAGCCTAAATCCCCCATGCGAGCGGCTGCAGTGGGTGTTGCTGAGCATCCCCAGCCCCATGGCCGGCAGCTGCCCCTCCGCTCCCACCCGGGATGGGTGTCAGGGCCGAAATTCACCCAGGGCTTTTCTCACTCTCTCTTTGAGTGTTTTTCTGCCTCCTTATTCCAGCAAGGGACAAAACCATCACTCCTCACCTCTTCAGTCTCTTGAGCCACATCCCGGGACCCATGTACAGGGTAGGGGACAGCAAGGGAGCCCCACTCTGCTGGTCCCAACCTCTCCTCCTCTCTCAGCCCACTGAGGT
Source organism: Chlamydotis macqueenii (assembly GCF_036417535.1). NCBI lineage: Eukaryota > Metazoa > Chordata > Aves > Otidiformes > Otididae > Chlamydotis > Chlamydotis macqueenii. Next base: position 17,030,127 of record NC_141567.1, on the reverse strand, counting down.
GGAAAATCAGCACCTACAGAGCCCTGCCTCCTTTCCCATCATTAATCCAGCTGCTGGAGAGCAGCAGGACTCCCCTCCTCGTCCATCCCCTGCCCCAAAACCACATGTCAAGGCTGATGTTAATCAGATAAATTCCTTTGCAGTAGCACCAACAATTTTTCTAAAGCGCAGTCTCCCTGGAGCTACTACTAATTACTCCAGACCCAGACATTAAAGCACCACCACCAAAAAAAAATGTTTTTAATTAAAAAATTAATTTTTCTGACGGACTCACCGACGTTAACTTGGAACAGCGGAGCATTCGTCAGGAGGGAAGGGAGAGGGACAGCGACGACCTGTTCACAAACCCTTGTTGGGAAAGGGGCGAGAAGAAGGGTGGCATCTCTCAGGGCTTTGGAGATCTCACTCCTGCTCCCATCTTCAAAACCCTCCTTGGCCCAGCAAAGCAGAACCTGGTCCTGACCAGGTCACCTTAGCTCTGCCTGCCATGACGGTCCTAGTGCCAGCCGTTTAATTTCATCTTTGCTCGTAAAGGCCGGATGGCTCCAATCTCAGCCCGGCCATGGCTGTGTGGCTTTATGGCTGGTGTCACTGTCAGGTGCAAAAACACAGCCGGTCGCTTGCCTAATTACACGGATTGATTGTGATTGCTCCCCGGTGGGGCACAGCGGGCTGGGGACCCCCAGGGATGCTGATGTGTCTGCACCGAAATCTCTCAGCCTCCATCAACCAGCACCCTGACATGGGACACTGGTTTTACACTGGGAAAGCCAAGCTGGGGACAAAGCACTGGGCTTGGCCTCAACAACGCGAAGATGAGAAGGCATCTCGCTGCCCCGTGATTTCCCTACTCTGTACGACATCTCTCAAATGGGGCAGTTAAGCTGATGTCCGACTCAGTCTCAATCAGGCTGCAATCCCCATTGCACCTTTCCCAGTAAAAGCTGAGCAAGAGCTGCATCTCCCCGAACTTCTGGGAACAGGACCCTGCTGATGGGACAACCCCAGCCCTGCAACTAAACCAGCCAGACAGGCTGGACATATTATCCCTGGGCTAGGAGGGGAAGGGGTGCTAGAAAAAAAAAAAAACCCAGTACAATGCTCCAGCGAGCTCCGCCGCAGCTGCCAGGGTTACAGCCCCAACTTTTTTCCGCCTAATCATAGCAACTCTTGAGCTCTCCTTCCCTCTGGCTGCCTCTCATCCGGGGGTCTCGGGTTCAGGTACCTCGGCAGAACATAATGAATCTCTTCCCTTCCACTCACCGGCACCAAGGTTTCCTGGAGAGGTAATGAACGCCTCTCTCTAACAGGTTTTGGGGGTGTTTTGCGCAAGCCTGATGGAGAAACATGGCCAGCGGCGAGCTGCTAACAAAAGATGACTTTATTGTGGGAGGACGAAAAGCAGGATGGATCGAGGCGGCGCGACGCTTTGGTGCGGGGAGGGGCTGAATTAATTGGATACAGGAAAATACCTAAATGAAATACATGGCGGGAGAAACAGCAAGGCGCTCGTGTAGGGTTGCATTCAGGAAAAGGCAGGCTGATGGGCTCAGATAAAGATAAATACACTGAGAGCTGATCTCTTGGCTGGGACAAGGCTGTTAGCACCTCTGGAAGAGAGGCACAGGTGAAAAAGCCCCCTAAACTGCTGGAAACATCCCCTGTGTGCTTTCAAAGGCCACTGAGGCGTGGGGGAAGAGGAGGAACAGTGATGGAGGCAAGACCCTCCTTCCTCTGGGCCCAAGCACCCACTAATGAATTCGGTGAAGTCAGGCCAGGAAATATGGGGAATAGGGAAGGTTGAATGAATTTGAGTTGCTTAACCCAGGGAAGAGACGGCCAAGGGCAAAACTGAGTCTGCAAATACAGGAGACGACAACAGGCTGCAAAGCAGAAGAGAAAAAGCTCTTCTCTGCCTCCAGTGTGGGGAGGAGAGAAAGGGTCGGGTTAGACAGCAGGAATCCTCTTTCCAGCGGCGTTGGTGGGTGGATCTAGACAGCCCAGGTCCCACCGGTGTGTTAATGCACAGCCCGAATGGATCATCCAACAATGGGTAGGTTTTAATGTGGAACGTTGCAGTTTTTGCAGCTACAACTGGAAGACCAGTTGCTGGGGCAGGTGAATTACTGGTATGCTTTAGATAATTACGCCAAGATACCCGCTGGCATGTGGGACATCTGCCCACCGCTCCCCGAAGCATCATGCACCCAAACATGGCAGCTTGGTCTCTGTCAGAGCAGGGCCAGGGCCAGCGAGGAGCAATATTACTTTATTTTCCATCGGCTCATCAAACAGGTGAGCAAACAACCTGCAGAGCTGTTACCTTTCACGTACAGCGAGCCAAGATCAACAGTGATTTATCTCTGGCGCTTCCTGAGGGAAGCATCCTGCTTCCCAGGGCTGAGGGGATGCTGGGTGCCAGGGGAAGGGGAGCGGAAGTTGAGGGGAAACACCCGTGGGACTTTGGGAACCATGATCCATTGCCTTTCTTTGAGGTAATTCAGTGGTTAGGGTTCTTTTGGAGACAGCAGAACCTGTCACTGCCTTATTTTCCCTCTAAAAAACAAACAAACAAACAAACAAACAAACAAAAAAAAACGAACCAACTCCAACTCTTCAGTCTCTTCTGTGATGAAGGGAGAGTGTTTCTGCTCATCTGAAAAGTCTTCAAAATCAATATATAATCTACCTGTAATATTCTCACACTTAAGGAAATTATTTCAAATCACGTCTGTTGGGGGAGGCGGTAATTTAGACCGGCTTCCCCCGGGGATCGCTCCTCCTGCACGCGCATGGCTCAACCTCGCCAGCAGCAGGTTGATGGAGCAGAGCAGCCTGCTGCGCCCCACGAGGGGGGTCCCCAAATTTCCCCGGCTCCCACCGGGCTCTGCTGCCTCTACCGAGTGTATCTTTGTGTTCAAGAGTTGTGGCCCACAGGGATGAAAGAGAAATCTCCCTGCGGAATAAATGGGGGGGGGAAATGGACCTTTTTGAGTAAAAATCATGAGCTGGCTTCAGCGCCTGCCCAAAACACAGCATTAAGCAGCACTGCCAGCGTGAGGAGTGGGTACCAATTAGAAAAATTAAAGAGAGAAAGCTCGCTTGAGATCTCTTAAACCCGTAAGGGACAGCAGGTGGATGTTTTTCTCCCTCTCACAGTGCTTAAGCCACTCTCCCGCTCTTCCTAAGCATCCTTAAGCTTTTTCTCAGCGCTCGCCAAACACACACACTCGCATGAAACTAAACCCAAGCCAGATCCTCCTGTGGTTCCCTGCTTCCCTGGGCAGAGGGGACAGCGGGATTTCAAGCACAGGGAGAAGCACGCTAAGAGCTGGGCGCTTGGTAGAAGCCCAGGCTCTATTTTTAGTGGCTGACAGCATCGCCGCCGACTCCTCGCAGCAAGGAGAGGCGATTCCTCAGAGCAGAGGAGCTTCTAATAACACACCGCGTTCGACACAGCACCGCATTTGGGCCCTCATCAGGCCCAAATTCTGCTGACATTGCACTTTCTTAGAATTTCCCCCCCCTTATTTTTCAACACTGGGAGTATTTGCAGAAAAATGGCTCAGGCAGCCACAGGCAGGAGCGACGCCAGCCCGAGGCTCCAATGCCGGAGCCACCCCACCAGATTGTGCCTCTTATTTTTCCACAAAGTGCCAACAGAAAGGGAAAGGTCCCAGATCCTCAAATGTAGGTTTGACTCTGGCTCTCGCCCACCTCGCAGCTGGCCGTGCCTCTCCCGGCTCCAGCCCCAGCCAACTTCCAGACCTCTGCCACTTCTAAACACTTTTTTTTTTTTTTTTTGCTGGACTCTTGAAATTAAACGCTGGCTAATTCATTTTGCAGAAAACTCTGCATCCTGCTGGTACTCCTCTGCCAGCTGTGACCTCCTCCCTCAATGATTGGATTTGGGAGTAAATTAATAGACTCAGTCTATTAATTAATTGCTACCAACTCGCACGGTGAGCCGGACCCATCTCTCATGCTCACGAGCTGCCCAGGAACTGCTCCAGACTCCTGCTCCGTGAGCACTTTTTACGTTTTAATTTCAGCTGAGCGGTTTGGATGAAGACTTTCCAGCTCACGGGTTATTAGCAAACAGCAAACCTTTAATTATCCCCTGTTTGGCTCCTGTATCCAAACCCCAAAATAAAAGGGGAAGCCTTAAAAGCAATGGTTTGCAGAGCAGCATCCCTGGGCGTCGAAGCTATCGAGGATAACGCCGAGCATCGCAGAGGCAGAAAGCAAACGCTCCAGCAAAATCTCTAAACACCGCACATATATTTTCAGTTTATTCCCTGGACCTACCACTGAATCTTATTTGCTGGCATGGTTTTTCTTTTTTCTTTTTTTTTTGTTCCCCTCCTTCTGCCTGGGAGAACTTAATAAATCTTTGAAATCATCAAAAAGAAATGCAGCTTCAACACTTAGAGAGCACGGTTAAGTTACTTCCTGGCAATATAAACTAAGGCTGTAAAGTCAAACATTTCCATGCCATAACGCGAGATGAAAATGAGAGTTTGGGAGGAGAGAGAAAAGGAACGGCCTTGCCTTGGCTCTCCCATCACTTGGGGCTAGAAAACCCTAGAAAGCCTGTGGCTGGCTGACAGTGGTGACGAGAACATTGCTATCCCCCCCAAACTTTGCCACCACCCAGGAGGTGCCTGCCTGCCTCCCTCCCTCTCCCTTTGGGTTTTTAAGTGTTTTATCCAGTGTTTGGAGAGATGGGAGCTGTGCCCCAAGCAGACCCTCCAAACCCCACCGATGGTCCCCCGAGGGAGGAGGCTGGTGGCACTCACCGGCTGCAGGACCAGGGGTGGACATCAGTGCACCTGAGATGGACGCAGGCAGGACTGGGGTGGACGTGGGTGCATCCAGGATGGATGCAGGCAGCGTTTCCATAGTGACATGGCAAAAAAAAAAAGCGGCGTGGTGGCAGCCCCAAGAGGAAAATTGGGTCAGGAGAAACTTTGCTGCTGGGGAGGGCAGGGGACACAGCTCCTCCAGCATCAGGGCTCCTGGCCAGGGTGCAGCACCCGCAAACCCCTGTGCCCCAGCAGCTTGCGGGGCCATGGGGACCCCGCACCCGGGTCCCTCATCCCTCCGTGGGGCTGGGGAGCCGCGGCTGATTGCGATGCATATCGCCGAGACTGTGCTGTGCCCTTGATTTACTCTCTTAAGCCTCCTGCTTTCTAAATCTCGCTTTATTAGTATTACCGCACAGCAGAGCACAATTAGCAGTATATTAGCAATAAAAAAGCAGCCAGAGCCAGAAGTACCGCAGGTTATTATTTTATATCCCGCGTCTGCCAGGGTGGCCACACACGCTCCCCTCATGACCCCCAGCCCGGCTGCGGTGCCACCCTGTCCCGCTTGGGGGGGGGAAGGGGCCAGCACCCCCAAAGCATTGGGGCAACAGCTAATCCCCCATCTCCAGAGCTTTTATCCGGTGCTGCAGCAAAGCCAGCACTAATCCTGGCCACGTCCAGCCATTTATGTTGATTACCCTGTCAGCTCATTTGAATAATTAAAACCAGATGGAGCCCTTTTATGTGTTTAAGGGAACAGCACCAGGAACATCCCTGGAGCTGCGCGGTGTCGATGGAGGGGTGTGGAGGGGTGCAGTGGAAGCCGGGCGGTTCTTTCTGTCAGATCTTTTCGGTGACATTTGCCACCCTGCGCAGTGCCTCCCATGTCCCCACCGCCAGCTCCAGGGACGAGATGGTGGCATCAGCTCAGTTCCTATCCCAGAGCCCATCGGGGGCAGCCGACAGCATCCCTGCTCTTATTTATACAGAAATAATTGCTGTCGTACACTGATGCTGTTCCTTATACAAACAGCACTAAAAACGCCAGCCAGCCGCAGACCTGATAAACAGCGGCAAATAAATTAATCTGGTGCCAACAGCCAAATGTTCCAGTGCCAACGTGTCATGTAAGGATGGGGATGGGGGGGTCCCAGCAACCTTGGCATCCTGACCCCAGCTCCTGCTTCAAAGCCGCACCCAGCATCGCCCTCACACCAGTATCACCCAGCAGGACTCTTGCCAGGGACCTCAGGCTTCTTGAAACGAACGGGTGCTACCAGCTCAGGTCTGGTTACTTGTTATTCCACTGTCTTTTCAAGGCGAGTAAAATATTCCTGGCGTGGTGCTGGTTATGCACTCCTGCCATCGAGCAGGGATGAGTTATCTTTACAGAAAGAGGCACAGATTAATATGTCAAATGAAAATGAACTATCGGCAGATGAAGATGAAAACGCTATGGCCAGCGATAGGGAGAAAAGGAGTAGAAAAAAGAAAATGAAGCTTCTCAGGAGGACAGGAACATTAAAAATTGAGTAATTGATCAGCGTTGGTGAAGTTGGATGGAGTTTGAACACCCTGTGAAAGGCAGGGACTGTCCTCTCCTGCCTGCTGATGGGGGAAGACCATGGTGGGAGCCTCAGCCCATCCTGATGAGGGGACAGCTGCACCGGGGGGATGTCCCATGGCAGCCCTGGCCACCACGTTGGACCTTGTGGTGTTGGCTATCAGACCGAACTGCTGTTGCTGCATGCTCTGCGCCCTGCCCCATCTGAGCGCGGCAGATGAGCAGGTCTGCATGGGGAGGGCTTTGGGGAGGCTCAGGCTAAGCTTAGCCTGCTGCCAAGTCCTTTAAAGGGAGCTCCGGGGGGTGTGGGCTGCACTGTAGCCCCTTCGGAAACACCAGCTCTGCTCAAAATCACACTCCAGGCTGCTTTGACGCTTCAGACCAGCTGCGGAAGATGCTGGCAGTGGGACATGCAGGCACATCTGCACCCCAGACCCGTGCCCCCTCCTCCTGCCTTTCTCCTGCACCACCAGCGCCCTGTTCCACGCTCTTTGCATCCTGTTCCACGCTCTTTGCATCCCGTCTGCCCCTCACGGTAGTATCCAGCCCTGCTTTGCTTTCCCAGCTACGGAGCCACCCACAAGAGACAAATACCGCCAGCTGAGCTCAAAAATATTTTTCCAAGCAGAAACGGGTGCGCTCCAGCAGTGCGTCACAGAAGCCTTCACAATTTACAGGTGTTTATTGTCCGGGACGAGCAGTTGAGCCCAGTTTGTTTTATTTAGACGTACTTCCAGTACCTGGAAATAGATATTTATACAGTCCCGGTGTTTTGACGCATTTAGGTGCCTGGATGTTGACGGATCAAGCCCACGAGCAGCATGCTGGCAGGTTTCTGGTTCCTCCCCTCCCGCCAGACCCCAGCGCTCAGGCACGAGCCCCAGCCCCGCTCTGTGACACCAGGATGCGGCCGCGGAGCCCCGACGCTGGGCAGGGGGCTGCAGCCTCCCCCGCCCTCCCCTCCTGCTCTTCGGTGGGGAAAAAAGCCCGAAAAGATCCCTCTCCCTGCCTGCTGCTCACTGCCTCTGTCAGAGATAATAAGAATTAATTAAACTTGCCTGCCTTTCCTCTGGCTGTGTAGCCGCCCGGGGGATTTATTGGCTGCCTCCACCATGGGGTCTGTCTGATTTAAGGGGGGGATAGGTATACACTCCATTACACATGTCTTAATATCGCAGATAGGATATCACCCCTGAGCGCTGAACAAATTGGGATGGGAGCTTGCGGTCAGGGCTGGGAGGGGAAGAAGGGAACCAGCCCAGCAAACGCCAGTCACAAGAGTCCCTTTGCTGGCCCAGGCTGTTCGGGACCTGACCCGGCGTCCTCCTACCCCGACTGCATGGCACGGGGAGATGCCACCGGTGTCCCGAGGGCAGCACCCAAAAGCAGCGCCCCAATGGCTCATGGGACCCCTGCTTCAGCCGACATTGGCCACAGGAACACCCCATCCTTTGGCTCTGGTTGAGATGCCAAGGCCTTTTGCAGAGTTGCTTCTTCATTCCCCGAGGCCTGGGGTGCCGCAGCCTCCCTGAGCAGTGTGGAGTGGGCAAGCGGCTGGCCTGGTGCTGGGGGGCTCCCCCCACCCTGTGGATCACCCCCTGTCCGGGCTCCCAGCGCCTCAGCCATGTTTATGGCCAGGCAGGAGATTACGCAGCAGAATAAGGGATAGCTCCTTCTGAAAATCAATAACTAATCAATAACTAATTTGGCTCCCCCCTGCTCTCCAGGACTTTGCAGAGCAGAAGGAGACCCTCCCAGGGACGCAGAGGTTGGCTCTTCCACGCCGTGCTGTCAGCACTTCTCCATTGCATCACGCCAGGAATATTTCTTCCAGCACAGCGCATCTCCTTGGTGCTGCCGGGGTTTGCCAGTACGGGAGAGAGGAGCATCCCGTGGGAGAGAGGAGCTGCCAGGGATGAGAAATAGCAGCTGGTGTCATCTGAGGGAGAGGACCTGGCTGTCCCAGCCTCAGGGGACACCTGATGTCACTCAGGGCCACCCCGCTCCATCCCCACAGCCCTGGACACCCCACACAAGAGCTTTAGCCCTCGGAGACCCGATGTCCCAGCAAGCAGCATCCTCCCGCTCTGTGCAGGTCACCCCGCACCCTCTGCCCCGTCCTTGCTGGCCCGGGGGTGGCAGGGCTGTAAAAGCCTTTGGCGGAGGGACCTGCCATGAATCACGCTGAATTTACAGCTGAGCTGCAGGAAAGGGAATAATATAACTCTCAGGAGACAGGCTGGCGGGGAGCGAACATCCATCAAGCACAAATTCTGGATTATTTACCGCAGCTGGATCTCGCCAAGAGAAACACCTCCTGTACCGGACAGTCTGCAAACAGATTCGGCCGTCGGGACCCATTCAGCAAATGAAAAGTCTGTGTCTTGCTTGTCAGAACAACCCAGGATGTTTATTTCTCCCCCCCGGGCCCCTCTTGCCCACAGGACAAGCCCAGCGCCCGGCAGAGGATGAGGCCTCGGCTCTCATCCCCCCTCCACAGCGCAGCCCCCTCCAGCTCCCGGTTCCTGGAGATGAAGGAGCCCGGCAGTGGTGCCAGCCGGCTCTTTTATGAGCAGCACTTAATTATTCACCCTTTTAAAACGTTTTGCATCATAAACCCGGGATGGAGTGGAGGGAGGCGATTACTCTGCCGCTCGCTCTCCTCTTGCTGAAGGCCAGCGGGCACGGCGGCGAGAGTTCGGGGGTTCGACCACAACCAGGACACGGCCTCCTTGACACCCACGGGCACCTGGCCCCGGGCACCACGCCCTCAACACCAACAGCCTCACACTTAAGCACGTGTGGAAGCATTTCATCAGCTAGGGAGGGATCTGAGCTTTAAAATGAAGGCAGGACTTGCAAATCCTGCGTATTGGGTTTTCCCAGAATTTGGCCGCTGCAATGGCCTGTAGCTTGTCATTGAGCTTGCGGAGTACCTGGTGCTCACAACGTGCCTCATTAGCTCCTAATTCTGCTCTGCTTTCACACGGTCCTTGATCCCACTGGGGAAAAGCAGAAGCCCAGCCCCAAAACCCTTGTGCCTGGAGGAGTTCAGCGTCCGACCCATCCCAACGAGCTTCTGCCATCCTGCTTCCCAAGCGCCACCTCAGCCCTGGCAGAGAGGGAAACAGCATCAATCTGCCCAGAAGCGGAGCTCTTAGGAGGGGTTTTGGATCCGCTCCCAACCTGGAGACTTTATACTGGTTCTTTCTTCGCTGCTTTCCTTAAATTGGCACTAAAAATTCAGGGAGACTAAAAGTCTGTGATTTGTACTTTGCACATGGGAAGCGGAACAATCTTTTGTTCATTTACTGTGACAACTGCAGTTCAGATTTAATTATTTACGATAATGTTCCAAGGCGCATTAGGGAATGTTCTCCGAGTTCGTAAAAAATAATGACGCCTTGGTACTGAGTGGCATCTAGCTACGGGCTCCGCTATTGCACCGGCGGAGGCACGTGCGGCTCCGGGAGCGCGGCAGCATCGTCACTGTCACCGCTCCTGGTCCATTTGCGCCCACACAAATCCCCACTGCCCCATCCCAGTATGCCTTCCAGCACTTGCTGTACCAGTATACGCTGAGGGTTTTTACTCTGTCCTTCTCCATTAGTCACAGGAATTAGGACAGACAGTTGGTATTTCATCATTAAACGTATCACATCCAATAAATTGATCGTTATTCTCTGCTGATTAGCAGCCCTGTTTCCATCAGCTTAGAGCAGTTACGGGTATTTTCCACCCCATCTTCAAGGAGTAGCACAGTTTCTCTTAAGATCTGTTATAATCAAAGGATTAGAGCTCTGGAAGTGTCCTTTGCATATGCAGGAAGGTTTTTTGTTTTGTTTTGTTTTTTTTCCCTGCTCTCCCTCTCTCGAAAAGAGCATGCTTTGAAACTCTGGCTCCCAGCACCGCGCTGCTGCCTGTACCTGACCTGTTTTAATTTTAGTCTTGCCTGAATCTGCCACCAGCTCATTTACTTGTAGCATTGAGAGCTCCCTATGGAGATGGCCATGGGTCAGCTCACATACTTTTATTACAATTGCCGAATCCACCCGTGTCCTGCAGCTCCGACCCAGCTCCCGGCTGTCAGACACCTTCCTCTAAAAATCCTTGGCTCCTCCGGCATCCCCCGCTCTGGCCAGCACCTTTGGGGTGGGAAAAGGGAGCTGTACGCTGAGCAGAGCTCCCCTTCTCTCGTAGCCCCACATCACAGTGCAGACGTCGACAGCAGGATGTGCGTCACGTCCACGGCTTCACAGGCTGCAGAGAAAATGAGGTGGATATTTTCTTTTAGGATGCTTCCAGCGTTTCTGACACGGCAAGTGATGCCCTGGAAAAAGCTGACCCAGCTGCCCGGTTAGAGCCATGATAGGCCAAGCAAGACAAAAGAGCTTGAAAATTCCAATGAATATTCATTTTAAAAACTTGCTCAAGTATTCCCAAGGTAAATTCAGCTCTGTATTAATTTCACCCCATGCTCTAAGCACATTGTTATTGCAGAGAAAGCCGCACAACAGGATAGGAATCGGTTTGGGGTCCTCTCTCATTGGAGCAGGAGGATTTAAATACCCCAGCTGGAAGGGACCTGAAGCAGCATCCCGCTGCCCTGCACCTCTTCCACCACGGATGTGACCATACACAGCGGAAGGCCCACCTTCCCTGTCACCACAGCTGCTGCCGGGACCGGAGCAGCAGGTCTCACCAGGCTGTGGAGGAGCAGGTGGCTGCCCTTGCTGTTTGCATTTTTCCAGAGGTATGGAAAAGCACACTCTGAAAATAGCCACGTAAATACTCTCACTGGAAATTCAATTCAATTCGTTTTGTTGACCTCGGAGGCAACCCTCGCCAAGGCTTTTGCTGAGTCTCACAAGTCATGAAGAATGTGGCAGCATAATTAGCCAGCAGAGACTAGAGCTATGAATCCCAGCGGGAGGCAGCTGTTCCCCAAACATACTCAGCCATGTGAGCTCCTCCTTTGATCCCAGCTCCTCCTTCACCCACGTTCTGGCTTTTCAGCACCTGAGGTCACCGCTCCTCGCAGCGGAACAGAGCTTACCCAGCTTCATTGATGCCCCTTCCATTCATTCCCATTCCTCACGCCCTGTGTTTCTTCCCAGGCTGTAACTGGGATGGTGGCCATACTTGTGGATGTGTTTGTCGTCGAGCTCATCTTTCTGTCTGCTCCACAATGCAAGATCCATATACATGTATACGTTCATCATTCCTATGTGCTGGTCTGGCACTAATGTCCTCGTGAGCATCGTTTGATTGCTTGGGAGATAATGATTTTGCACCTTTATCAGCTCCAATATTTCTAACCAGCTCAGTCTTTGCCTGGGTTGAATCTCCCTTAACAGGCAGTCTCTAATTGCGGTATGATGTGTCAGTTCAGCCGGCTGATCACCAATCACTCTGTCAGCCAGGCCCTCAAAGCAGCACCCGGGGACCAATTCACTTTGGTGACACCTCAGACAGTTCTGCGTGGCCCTGGGAACAGGGATGTGCGCAGGAGGAAGGGGGACAGCCAGGACCAGGATGCAGCCCCACAGCTGATGCAACTCTCTGCATCTGCATCCCATTGCAGGCGCTCCAGCAGTGAAAAGAGACTGCAAAGAATTGGAGCTGGGCAATTTTGGCTGCTGTTAGCAATATGCCAACCAAAAACCAGCAGCCAAGCTTCAGAAAGGCATGCAGCTTCCGCTTTGTATTAAGAAGTTTTGAATCTCCACTTCCTCTAAATCAGCCCTGAAAATCAATCCCTTCCACACTCAGGGTCAGCTTCTGCCTGCTTGGCCCTTCTTAAATCACAGCTCCTCACTTTCCATCTCTAAATTTGGGAAGCACCACCCAGCTCCATGCGTGAGGTATCCCTGTAAGGACACCTTGTATTTGGGATGGCGGTTGGGTCTCTCCATCCCAAGCCAGAGGGAAGGTGCACCAGTATGAACTGACACTGAAAAAAGAACCAAAAAAAAAACCACCCAAACCAGGAGGAATGTGGGGAGGGGACAAGCTATGAGCTACCCCCAGCCCTCCCCTGCACCCCAGTGAGGATGCTGCAGCCCTTTCCCCATCCCACTCCGCTGCGTTCGGTAGCTTGTTCCGCTCGGAGGGTATTTCAGCCGTTTCAGTGCTTCTAATCTCTTTGGGAACATTGCTGAGAAACACAATTTCAAGCCTCCCAAGATGTGACATGACTTGTAATTTGAGGCCGAGGTGAGAGCCTACCACCCAAGGGACAGAAAATAAACAGTGTCCCCATGCTTCCGCTCCTAGCCCTCCTCCTCGCCGTTGGGGATGCTGACATTTCCATCTGGGCACCAAAACCTGGGGCTGGGGTCGCTGGGCAGACCCCAGCCTTTGGCCCCAGCACCCTGGACACAGCAGGAGAGCAAAGCAGAGGTTGGGAAAGAGGAGGAGCAAGAGATGTGGGGCAGGGGTTCTGCAGGCAGGATATGCTGGCAGTGGGCAAGAATGGGGGGCCGAGCTGGGGGAGCATGCCAGATCCAGGCTGGATAAACTGGGGAAGCCATTTCGGAGCAGGTTCTCCAAAGCAAGATGCTGTGCAGTGCATTCGGGAGTACCAGCTGCTGGCACCCCACCCTACTGAGATTTGCCCCAAAAAAAAAGCGGGGGGGGAATGCCAGGCTGCAGGTCCTCCCCTCCACAAAGATCCAGGTGGCACTCAGACCCCACCGGACCCCAAAATACCAGCCTGCCCAGCCACAGGCAGCCTCTGATCCCCGCCCCAGCTCCCACAGCTCCACGTCAGCTCATCTCTCCTCACAAATCAGTTGCCGAGCTCAAGCTGACTGTCCCTGCCCAGCCCAGTCCCCCAGATGCCCCAGTTCCCAGGGTGCCCATGCCAGCACTGGACAGTGATGCCAATTCCCCACACACTGCCCTGACTTGCCAGCGCTCAGGTGAGCGAGGCCGAAACAAGAGAAGAAATAACGCTGGCAATTATCCTTGACATTTCTAGGGCCCAAATGAGGGGGAGGTGGAGGAGTGGGAAACAAATCAGAGACGCTAAATCTCAGCACCAGCTAAATCCAATTAAGCATCCCAAATTTCATTATTAAAAAAAAAAAAATCCATCATTGACTGTACTGGAGATGATGATGCTTTCACGGATCTGCACGGATCTGGGTGCTGGCCCTCCCAGCACCTGGGGGTTTGCTTTGTCCCCTCAAGTCGCCCCCCAAGGGCCACCACAGCCAGGAGAGGCGCGGAGGGGATGCGGAGCCCGTGGGGCGGCAAGGAGGAAGGAACCAGACGTGTTGGCACACGTGCCGTTGTGTTTCACGAGCGGAGGAGATAATAGCCACCCTGTGATCCTGCAAGCTTTCATTACCAGACCGGCACCACCAGCGAGGCTCCGTTCGCGGCTCAGTGTTAATTGTGGGATTCCTCCGCATTTGTTAGCAGAGCTGCACAGAGCTCCCCAGCTTTTTGGCTGGGGGATGGTTTCATCATCATTTCCTATATGTTAGCTTTAAATCCCCAATAATCCCACACGACTGGAGCCCATTCCAAGTGAGCAGCAAAATCCAATTTAGGATCCTGTTCTCTCCGGCTGTGTAACCAGAGCCTACTTCGTGCTGCCACAAAAATCCAATTCAGCTTCTTTACCTCTCAACAGCTGCCCCAGTGAGACTCCGGGTGAAAAAAAAACACCTGGAAAAGCCACATTTGGAGGTGAGATGAGCCGACCTGAGCAGGCTGGCACCCAGGGAAGCTGGCTGCAGAGCTGTAGGCAGCTCAGCTCCTGCATCCCCTGTCCAGCACATCACAGGTGAGGAGGGTCAGGGAGCCTTGCACACTGTCGTCCAAAGGATCTCAGTTTTCCAGTTGTCCCATACCAGCAACCATCTCGCCAGCTACTTTCCAGATAACACTTCCCCCCTTAACGCTTCCCAAGGCAGTTTATTCCTTCCAGAGCTTCTCTCCTGTTCTTATTTAATTCCCATTAATCCCTATTAACCACAGGGCATTCACAAGTCGCTCCAGCACAGACCATTTAAAAAAGATTCCCCCGATTTAGCGACTTACCCTGCGCAAGCGCCAGCCCTCCTGCCAGAGGATGCTGCAACAGGGCTCCTGCTCCCTGCGCCCCAGAAAAAATCAGGGACAGGGGGTCTGTGACAGCACCCGTAAATCCCGAGCTCACATTTGCTTTGGCCAAGACACAGTGAGCTTCAAGCAGGTTTAAATTCAGTCCCCTGAATTCCCTTCTTGGGCTTCTCGACTGGCTTTCAGCCACTTCCTTGCCAGAGCTGGTGGGAAAGGGGTTTGTCCCCAAAAAGCACTGGTGTCCTACCATAAGGCAAGGACACAGAGATGGCCAGGACCCAGAGACAGGGAGGAGAAGGTGCAAGTCAAACCCACCATACCAGAAAGCACCAGGATGGGGTTTTTCATTTTTTGTCTTTAGGTGTACTGCAAACTCACATTTCCCAGGCAAAGAGTCTTTTGAACCAACTTTCCCCCATTTTGTCTGATTACAAATCACCAAAATGGAACATTCCTGCTCATTTCTGAACGCCTGCTTTCAAACTGGGGAGATTTATCAAGTCTGACCTTCCCCACAAGCACTTTCCATTTGACAAAGGAGCAGTTTCAAAAAAAAAAAAAAAAAAAAACAAAAAAAAACAGAAAACCACACCCCAAGGCTACTCCAAAAATCCATCCCCATCCTCACAGTTGAAACCCAGCCCCCTCTCTCCTCCTTCCAGCATCACAGCCAGCTCATTCTTTCTCCTCCTACCTGACTCTTCCTCCTCCAACTTGCGTTCTTCCTCTGCAGTCAATCCCCCCACGGTCTAGGCTGGATGGGCACCATGCTTTTCCAGCAGAACGCCGAATTTCTTGGTCCTCTCTCTACACGCATCCTGATAGCCCTTGGCTTAGACAGGAAAGTCTTCTGGGACACACCTGGCCCTTTTAGCAAGCTAGAAAATAAAAATAATTATTGTCAGTTCAAGAATTAAGTTTATGCGTCCCTAACAGCGTATGGAGTGAGCAGAATTAGTAAGGATGGGGAATGTCCATCTGTTTAAAGACACGGTGTGGGGAAGGGAACCCATCACTGTGTGTGTCCCAGCAGGGCTGTGGGGAGCAGCTCCAGAACGGGGCTGGGAAAAGACAGGAACCGTGGGTGCTGGGTCAGCTGGAGAGAGCAAGTAGGAGTGGAGAGGGATGAGGAACATCAGCTGGAGAAGCCTGAGGAGGTGACAGAGGAGCTGAAGCCAGCCCAGGCCTCAGGGGTGGGGGCTCTTTCCTTATGCAGAACATTTTTCCCCCCCATTTCCTTCTCCAACCACTTTCCTGGCTTTACTCTTTTTAAAAAATATTGTCCCTTTTCTATCATCTCTATTTCCCTCCCTCCATCCCCCATCAGACCCAAGATGCCCACGTGCATACCCAAGTGCGTTCGCCAGGGGGTTCCACCAAGCAGCAACGTGTTCAGTGGAAACACAATACAGAGGTTGTTTGTTTGTTTGGGGTTTTTTTTGTTGAGGAAACAGCTCTATTTGTGCCGTGTCAACAGCTGACAGTTTTCCCAGGGCTCGGCAGTGCTGGCAGTGGGCAGCAGGATCCCGTTGGGAGGCAAGCCTGACCCCGGGCTGCCGAGCTGCCACTCTCCTTGACACTTTTTAGATTTTTATTAGCCTCAGCTCTGTTACGCACCCCCCACCTGCTGAACCACTTCTCTCCAGTGCCTTACACTCTTCCCATCGGGGTCTGGGTTTATTATGGCTGTATTTCCCCCATCTGCTCAGATTTTTTTCCCTTCTGTCCAGTGGGGAGCTAAGAGGGAACGTGTGCACAAGAGGCACTTTACAAAAATTGCTGCCATCATCACAGCGCCTACCCATGCCTGGAGAGCAGCTCTTGCACATCTCACGAGCATCGCCTGCACTGCTGCCGCCAGTTTTGGCAATGCTCCATCCGCACTTGCTGGGTGCTCCAGTTCCACCAGCACCTCCTGAATCACAGCACATCCTTGGTTTCACCAGTATTTGAAGCTTGAAGAGGCTTTAGATGACTCAGGAGTATTTTTCATGGGTAAATAGACCCGTTTACCTCCATGTCACCGGCTCAGCTCCAGCCCCAGGTCAATAGACAGAAAGTTGTTGCCAACTGACAAATGCCTGCTGGGGAGTAAGGCATTGGTCTCAGTTGAGTTACAAGGAGACAAATGTCCACATCACAGCCTGTCACAACCATTGCTAACCAGCAGTCCCCACCAAGGGGAGAAGATTTCCTTACAATAAAGAAAAAAAAAGTCTAAGTGCCCATATTTGGAAGTATTGGCTGGTTTCCTTCAAGCCAGCGCCGAGGTCCCACCAGCACAACACTACAAGGATCCTCCACATCATCAGTTTCTGCTGGGAATCAACCCTGGCTGGGGCAAGGGATGCTCAGAGGAGTCCTGCCTGGCTTGGGGAGAAACCTATCTCCAGGACCTTCTTCCTGGCTCTTTCCACAGATGCTATATTAATGGAAAAACATCAAAACCCTCTGAAACATGGCTTTGGTACAAGATCAGAAATATTCAGACTTCAAAGTTTGCAGCGACATTTCCAGCTCTCACATTTAGGTATAAGAAGCCTGATGATGACCATGTGATGAGCTTCACAGTTGATAGTCATCCTTCATTTCTGCCATCTAGAAACTGGTGTGTGTCTTTGTAGACCAATGGAAACTCCAACATGCCACCCTGCAGAAGGAAAAGCCAGTGACCTGAGCAGAAATCAGCCTGTGACCATCTCCCTCATGTTTTAGTTGAGTGTGGCCACCAAAGAGCCCGCCAGATGCTACTGAAGAGGCAGTTGCTGCCCCAAAAGTCCCAGTTTTGACCCTGGGCCTCCTTGCTGCAGAACTTGGGTCCCTCTAGCCCTGGTCCACATGCCTCACGTCTTCTATGGGCACTGAGCTGGAGAGGAGAAGGAGATGCAGAGAGGCCAGCAGGTGATGGGCAGGGTGTAGATGGTGGCACAGAAGGGAAAAGGATGGAAACACAAGCATGTCCTCAGAGACACGACTACCAGCCTTGCTCCATGGAGCCTGGGGAGGAGATGGCCCCACTCCACCACACGGCATGGGGACAGATCCTGCCAGAAATAAGGCCCTTGTTACTATGGTGATTAGCATTGCCTTGCAAACGCGATCCTGTGCTACAAGATGGCTGTGACAGCAACGGGCGAGCAGACAGGCAAGAGACAATATCGATGGTCCAAGCCACCCCGAAGGGGAAGGTGCAGAGGAGACCTCCGGCAGCATCCCTCCACCAGCCCCCAAAGTGACACGGCTCAGAAGCTCAGGCTGACGGGCAGGTTTAATTGAATGTTTCTCCCTTTACATTTCCCTTTCCAGCAAATAAAACCGGAGTAAGATGAAAATATATGATGCTTAAATGGGACACTGCCAAGGAATTTTTATTGGTTTTAATCTGCATTTTACTCTTCATTTGTTCGCGGCACTGTCTCTCTGCAGCTGCAAAATGGTCTTTTTTTCCAGCCGTTCCTGAGTTTCGTCATGTTTCCAGCTGGTAACTGGTGATGGGGCCCCCGTATCCCACCGCTGTCCCCTGTGCAAAGCACCGAGGCCAGCTGGGCTGCTCCCACGCACAGCGCGAGGTGCAGGTAACCCCTGCAAACTGCAGCAGGGTGATGGGGCTCATCCCATCCTTGTGGTTGCCTGAAGGCTTAATTTATACCCTGGCTCCTGGAATTAACAACTGAAGGAGAATATTGGCTTTTGGTTAAAAGCTGGGATTTTGTAGCCCCAGTGCTTGAAAGATCCCAGCTACTCCACCACATAAATTTTGACAGAATGTATTGCTCTCAGCCCCATCAGGACCCAAAGGTGGAAATTCCAAGCACTGGTTTCCTGCTGGGTTTCCTTCTCAGGACAAACTGACACCAAGCTAGAAAAAGTCTAGAAATCTCCACAACCTTTACCTTTACCACCAGGACAAACTCCATTTCCCTCCTCCCTGCCCAGCCCCTCCTAATTTCCCCAGCCACTTTACTGTGCCAGTAAAGTGACATGTTTCTCATCTTCTCCAAGACAGATAGGTCCTGGGGCAGGGAAAGAAATCCCCTGGTGATGCCTGACATGGAGGGAAACCACAGCACCAGGAGCCAGGGGAGGTCATGGCATCTCCTTCTGCTTATTTATTCCCACCCACCCCATTACAGCTTTGGAGTTTGTGTGAAGGACGGAAAAGAGAGTGCGAGGAATTGGGTCAGGGGTCATCACCACGACAAGCCTGGCTGAAGACTGAGGTGTCCCCCACGGGACACAATCCAGCAGAAAAGTTTGGGGTGTGCTCACCCTCACACATCTCTCCTAAAGCAGCCACCGAGCGTCTTACCCTGCCAGCTCAGCGCACGCAGGGAAACTGCCACCTTTCCAGGTAAAGCAGCTGTCTCCTTTCTGAGCCATCATTCTCCGAGCAGCTGGATGGAGAGGGGCAGCTCCCGGTGCCTCTCAGACCATATGCTCAGCAAGGGAAGGAAGGTCACGGCAGGTAGGCACCTGCCCACTCTGTTTTGGTGACATCAAAGGCAGACGACAAGGGGCCAAGCAGCAGGAAGGCTGTGCGGGAAGAAAAGTGGTACATGATAGCAAAAATAGGGATTGGGATGGACACGGAGGGCTCACAGCATTCCTTTTTAATGGGTCTCCCATGGGGACCCGCGTCAAGAGCAAAGATGGGAGGGACACCGAGGGCCCCGAGGCTGCTTGTCACCCACCCCGGGAGCCACAGGACATCTCACCCCTTGCCGGGGTGCTGTCCCAGCTGGGGTGGGCTGCCAGGGACCTGCCCTTCCGTCACCAGACCACCTCCTCCTTTCCC
The DNA here is from genome assembly GCF_036417535.1 of Chlamydotis macqueenii. Lineage (NCBI taxonomy): Eukaryota > Metazoa > Chordata > Aves > Otidiformes > Otididae > Chlamydotis > Chlamydotis macqueenii. Next base: position 17,010,887 of record NC_141567.1, on the reverse strand, counting down.
TGTGGCTCAGCCCTGCACCCCAACCCAAACACGCTCATCCCACTTCCAGTAACCAGCAAACACTAGAAGATCTGCCCAGCAGGAGCCCCCCTGGAGCGAGGCGGGGGGGTGAGCCCCCATCCCAGCAGCTCCATCCCCGCCGGGGCGGGCAGTCGCGGAGCGCTGGTGCCATCTCCTGGGCTGTCGCCGCCGCTGGCACCGGCTGCCCGGAGCTGGGGCAAACCAGGGCCGGGAGAGGACGAACATCTCTGCTCGGTGCCGTACCCGGGCGGGCCGGGCTGCTCCAGCCTTCCTCCGGCATCTTCCTCCGCTCCCAGCCCCAGACCTTGCTGGACACCAAAGTCCCGCCAGCACAGCTCACCACCGCTCCCCGAAATGCTCCACGGCTCGCTGCAGCCCTCCCCGTGCCCACAGAGGGTTCCCCGCTCGCACAGCAGGGAATTCACCTCTTGAAAATATATCGGTCAATATTTATCTGGTGCTAAAAGCCAGTTCCCTCTGTCTGACAAGCCCTGGAGAAGCCGGTGAGACTGCTGGCTCCAAATCACAGCTCAGTTCCTCTTCCCAAACACCCTAAATCCAGGCTAAAAATAAATGGGCTTTATTGATTTCCTTTTTCAAACTAACACTGGGGAGTGATGTGTTCAGTGCTTAAGGAAGAGCAAAAGGTATTACTCATGGGAAAGTACAGTCACAGCCCTCTGAACCCCCCAGGGGTGCAAATAAAGCCCATCTCACACAAGACCCTCACACAAGGCTTTGGGAAAGCAGCAGAGAGCTGTCGGGCTAGCCCACAGGAGTCATCCCATGGCCGAGCACAGAGGCAGCCTCCTAGCAGGTTGCTTTTTGGGGACTTAAAAATTCACCCTTACACAGAGGTTGGGTGTGATGGAGACACCCAGAAGAAGCAGAAAGTCAGCAGAGAGGAGATGTTTGCTCACCACACTGCGAACACACCCAGATCCCCATCCTGGTCCCCAGAGGGCAAGTCACTGCAGGTGAGGCAGGCGGCTGGGTAAGGGATGCAGCCCCTCTGTCCGGGTCCGGGTCAGGGTCCGGGTCAGGAATAGCAGCCAGCATCAGCCCAGCACCACAGCACATTCCTGGTGAGGAAAAGCAGGGGCTAAAGGCACCTGAGCTTAAATGCAGTCGGATGGGGGTCGGAGGGTGAGAGTGAGAGCCCAGATGGGGCTTGTCAGGGCAATTAGCACTCAGGGCCCGGACACTGTGAAGAACTGTTTTTCTCCTTAACAGCATCACAAGTCTCTGCCAGACAAAGACTGTTTTGTTGGGGGTTGCAAAGAGACAAGAGAAAAATTTGGAAGGACACATGGCCATGCTTCTCCTGCCTAGTGCAGCAGCCCCAACTCCCTGCAGCATCCCCAGGTCCCTGCAGCATCCCCAGGTCCCTGCAGCATCCTCTTCCTCCTCTAGCTCGCTCCCGCACACCGGATGTGCTGAACAAACCCCATGACGTCCTTCTCTGCTCCCCCGGGTGAGCCCAACCGCAGAGATATTGCACATCTGCCCAGCTGTTTCAAACCGCAGTCACAAGGTCTGCATCACATTCTCCCTGAGGAAGCAGAGAGAAAACCTCCCCGAGGTGACCGCTGCCTTCACAGCACGTACGTGTGGAGGCAGGAGAGGCTCCAGCCCGCCTGAAACTCCAGCTGACATCCCCGTTTCTGGGGGAATGAGCACACGGCTAAGGCTGGGGACCCAGCACCCCAGGCCAGATCCGCCCAGCACCTCCAGCCAGGGCATTGCTTTGGCCAGGTCGGACCCTTTGTCTCCTATTAAAATCCCTCCAGCACTTGGGAAGGCAGATGCTTGAGAAGATAAATCCCAGCAGCATTCATGAATGTGCTCCCTCCTGCCAGCACCGGATGGGATATTCCTTCCAGACGCTCGCGGCGCGCTCCAAGCACGCTTGCTGCTCCCCTCCCTCGGACAGACTCGCTTCCCCAGCTGCAGCCCCTCACAGCCATCGGGAACCCCCATCCTTGCTCGACAGGTGGCTGATCCCCTCCTCTGCCGGTGGTGGGAGCCTGGGGCCAGCACGAAGCCCAGCCACAGGGAGAAAGCCCAGCAGCGAAGCCAAGCTCTGGTTATTAAAGCGCGCGTGGGGTGTCCCTTCCCCGCAGGTGGATGCCAGCATCCCGCTGCTCTGACTGGCTCGCGTCTCAGACAGAGCAGGCAGTGGGGTTGGAAGGGCTCCCCGCAGATTTAACTCGTCCTGAGTTATTCGTGGAGAGGCTGCAGGACGCAGGAGACAGTAAAAGGCAGCCCACGAAGCAGATGCCATGGCAGGGCTGTGGGTCAGGGGCTGCGGCCACCGAGCCCCCCTGGCAGCCCTCCCCACCTTCCTCCGCACCGGCTACCCTGGCAACACATCCCAAATAAAAGCTGGGCTTGGATAAATAAATGCGTCCGGAGGCCGAGAGGAGGCGGGGGAGCAGCCCTGCACCCGGAGAGACGGAGACTGCGGCCGCTTCAAACACCAGCCGCAGGGCTGCGGGGGAAGGAAACAATTTAACTTTTCTTATTTTCCCCCCAGCAGCCCCCAGCAGGCTCCCCGAGCCCACAGCCCCCTGCTTACCCCGGCAGCCGGGTTTCTCTGTGGTGGGCACTCACCGAAGAGTGAGGGCAGCTCCTCAATGCCTGCAAACGGAGATGGGGGCACCCAGCTGTCGTCTCCCCGTGCAAGCAGCGGGCAACCCCGGTTGAAGCTGCCTTTGGAAGGGGAAGAGCGAGGGTCCATCCCCAGCAGCACCGGAGCCGGTTTCAGTGCCGAGCCAGGCTGCCAGCCCTGCCCCAACACCCCGGGGAGCGAAGGCATGGCTCCAGGCTGGCTCTGCCCCTCTGTAGCTCGGCCAGATGTTGGCTCGGAAAGGGAAAAACAAATCCCCGGCTGCCGTCAGGGCCTGGCTGAGGAATAGCAAATGTGCTGGCCAGATGCGGGGTATGGGGCTGCGCTTGGGGGCTCCGGCGAGGGGGGCCGCCAGAGCCGCCTGCGGCAGGAGCGCCCGGGCTGCCGCGTGGACTTGGTGGGGACAGTTCTCTGGGTACCACACAGGGTTTCAACCAGAGGTTGTAACTTCCTTATTGGAGGGGAAAAAAAAATAATGATTTAAAAAGCAGTGGAGGTTCTACTCTGTCCTTGCTGCAGCCAGGTTTGTCTCTGATGTTTTCCCACCAGCCTCCTCCCAGTTGCTGCAGGGTGATGCTGAAGGCAGCAAGGCCAGTGAGTGGCTATCCCTGCTGTGGCTGGTGTTCCCCTGGGGAATGGTGGCGTGTCCCCAGTGCTGCAGGAAGCACAGGAAGCATGGGGATGGGGAGTCAGGAGCAAATCCAGGGTGGTTTGGTGGGCTGGATGTGTTCCTGCTGGGCTGGAGGTGGTCCTGGTGCATCCTTCTGGAGAGGGGAGTGGGACCACCCCGTGCCAAGCGGGCAGGAGAGGAGTGGACACGTTCAGCCTGCCTGTTATCCATGAATAATGATGGAGACAGTCGAGATCAAACATCCACCCAAATCTATCCCTCAATCAGCCCTTAATGAGGCACAGAGAGAGGGGGACCGCTGAGGACAGGCAGAAAGCGAAGCAACGCAGAGGTTCTCAGCAGCCCTGGAGATAAAAAGCAGGAAAGGGAATACTTGGCAAAATTGAATCTGTACAAATCAGCGAGTCTGGATAATACGTAACCCCCAGACTAAACAGAATTAGCTAATGAACTTACTGAGCCCCTGACAATTACTCACAAAAAGTTACTGAGAAAACAGCGCATCCCAGGTTTATTTAATGTCTTCATTAATTATCTGAAAGCAGGGGTAAACAACAAATTAATTATGTTTGCAGATGACTGTAAGCTGGAAGGTGTTGCAAATGCTGCCAAAGATGGCAAAGTCACACCAAGGGCCCTAAAGAAGTTAGAAACAAGCCAGCAGGAAATAAGCTGCACATCATCCATCGGCGAGAGACGGCATGGAGGAGAAAGGACTCGAAACACAGACACCCAGGAGGACGGAGGGTGCGCCTCACGAGGTCCAAGCAGGAGGCCGGGAGCAGGTTTGGAGGGGGATGGAGAGATGAGCTGTACCGTGAGCGAGGAGAGCCCCAAAACATGCCGGAGCTCTGTGGGGCCAGGAGCAGGGACCCAGGCAGGGTGGGATGCTGCGCCTCTGAAACGTTGCGCCTTTGTCCTGAACATGTGCGGCATCGGCTTTGCACCGGGGCAGAAGCTGGAAAGCTCTTTTCCCAGTGCCATGTGACAAACCCTGAGGGCTGAGGATCATCCCGGTTGCCTTTGGTCCTGCTGAGAGAGGTGTGAGGTGTGCAGAGTCGCTTCGTCAGGCAGGCCGGCTTGCTGAAGGGCACAGCCGGGGACAGGTAACATGGCTTCAGGACCGCTCTGCTCATCTGGGTCTGTGTGGACACCAGGAGCTGGTTTTGCTCCATCAACAGCACCCGATGCTGGGAGGGCCATGGATGCCCGGAGCAGGCAGTACCTCTGGAACCACCCGTCGCACCCCACCATTGGGCTCCTTCCCCCTCGTCGAGGGTGGCCGCTCCTCCCTCGCCTCGTCCCGGCGGGAACAAGGAGGCTTTGAGCGTTGGGCGGGGGCCTCTAGCCCTTTAAGAGAGTAAATTGACTTTGTAATATGAGCGAATTCCTCCTTTCTGACAGGCGGGAGAAGTTACGGGTCCCTCCCTCGCTCTGCTTTATTAAATATAGTAGTAGCAGCAGCCCTTGCCTGCAAGCGGGCGCTGGCGGAGGCTGTGCCGTGCCCGGAGCCCGAACCGCTGCTCCAGCCCCGGGTGACACCATGGGTGCCCGAGGTGGCATTGCCACGCTGCTGCTGCTGCTGCTGCTGCTGGCCTGCCAGCCGCTGCCTCTCCGTGCGGGACCCCCGGCTGGAGGTAAGCCCCGTCCCAAGGGATGGAGCGGTGAGAAACCCAGGGGGGAAAGGTTTGGCTTCAGGTGCGCGGGGTGGGCTGGGAGGGATGGGGACCCAGCGTGGCGCGGTGCGGGCATGCGTGGGTGCAGGCTGTCCCTCCCCTGTCGCCAAGCTGGTGGGAGCGAGGAGAGGCAGCTGCCGGTTTTGGGCAGGGTGTTTGGGCTGGAATGCCCTGCAGGGAAGAGCCAAGGGAGGGAGCGGGGCCGCTCGCCCTCCGTGGGTATCCGGCACAGCGCTCCCCCACTGTGTCTGATGCTTTCCCCATGGCCACGCGCCAACGCGGTGCTGGGTGGGATGGGGCTCACTCCTCCTGTGCACGCAGGGCTTTGGGCTGCGCCGTGGGAGAAAGCCGCCTTCCCACTCTGCCGAAGCCCTGTGCCGTGGGGATGGAGCGGAGGCACGTTCCATGGCTGTAGTAGCGGGAGCCAGCCCTGGTTTGGCTTCTCTGAGGTAGCTGCCTGCGAGGGCAGCCCCTTGCCTCCCAGGAGCAGGGGCTTGGATGACGGGAAGGAGGGAGCCAGGCAGTGTTTGCCAGGGACTATCTGGGGATGAGGGTCATCCCCAGGAGAAGCAGCCATGGTGCTGCAGTATGGGCAGCGGGAAGGGCAGGGGACGCTGGCTGCTGCACTGGGACAGAGCCGGGAGAGGGGTGACGGCAGGGCAGGGGCTGGCCAGGGAGCAGAGGAGGTGATTTATATCCCATTTTCCCCGAGAAGCGGCCAGATTTGACCCCAGGGCTCTTGGCACTGCGGTGGGCCCTGCCACAGCATCCCAACAGCCACCCCGCAGCCCCGCTCCCACCCCGCGCCTCCTCCCTGCATCTCCTGCCTCCTGCCCATCCCTCTGTCCCCTGCTCAGGAACGTGTCCACCTGCGAAGGTGCTGGCCTCGGCAGGGTCTGCGGCATCTGGGCACGGGTCTTATCCTGCTTGGGACAGGTCTGCACCTGAGCTGTGCTCAGGGTCTAACCGACCATTTGCACTGGGTCAGTGACGTCCGCCACTTCAGAAGCAAAAGGAATTTAAAAAGCCCCTTTTTTTTTTTCCCCTAACTCACTCAAAAAATAGTTAAGCATCTAACTGAGCAGCTTCTCTTCCCCAAATCTCCCCCCAGACACCGGGGCTCTGACCAGCGGAGGGGCAGGAGCTTGATCCCAGCGGTTTCCTAAGGAATCACTGAGCACCTCTGGTCTTTTGCTCCCCAACCACCTCCTGCACCCAAGCCTGTGTCAGCGTGAGGAGGAGGAGGATGAAGATGAGCCCAGGGCCCAGCCCTGCAGCCCTCAACACCCACATGGTCCCTGCAGCTCCCTTGTTGTCCCCATTCACTCCTCAGTGAGCCGGTGGACTCTGGGACACACTCCTCTCCTTCCCTCTTGCCTTATTCCTTATTTTTTTTTTTTTTTTGCCATGCACCAAGAATGAGGATGCCTGGCAAACCAAGTGGAAAAAAAATCCCTTTTGTGAATGAACAAAGTGATCTTCTTCCCTCCAGCCCTGACCTTTCCATCCCAGGCAGGGATGTCACCATGCGGAGCCATTGCCTGCTCGGCTGTCCAGGATGGTTCCCGGGGCTGCGCCGGCTCTCCCAAGCTCTTTCACAGTGAATGGGCTGGAGAAACCCCAAAAACCAGCACGTGGCTTTCGCTGACACCTGCCAACCCCCCGAAATTCCCCCTCAAGTAACATCACCGATGGCCAGGGCACAGCACCGTGGGCATCTGCCTGGCAGGGGCCATCGAGGCTGGGAAAGGAAAGGGGTTTATACCCATTTTCTGACGCTGGGGATTATTTCTGTGCCAGCCTGAAGCAGAGATGCCAGGGGTGACCCCAGATCTGGTCACTGACCTCCTGCAAGCCCCATCCCCTTGGGAGCATCCCTGCTTAGACCACCAGCGTGGTACCAGGCGTTCCCACGGGCTGCCTGCCCTGGGACACCCCTCCCTCCCCGTCAGGGAGAGCCCACCAGCCATCAGCAGTGTGCCGGGCACGGGGCTAGGGGCAGGCTCGTTTTTAGGGCTGAAGCCTGTGTTTCATGCCCAGGTTCAGGGGCCCGGGCATTCTGCCCAGCCCGAAATGGAAAGAGTCACCGTGCACATCAACAAATAGAAGATTATATCAAAAAGAAAAAAAAAAAAACATTCATAAAATTTGTCCTCTTGACATCTGAGTGTGAAGCTTTAGTAAACTGTTTTTAGACAGCCCAGCTCTCCTCCGGTTCCCAGAGAGGTCACACGCAGACTGAGCCCCCCCTTCCCCAAAAACCTGCTCACTGGGGAGTTTTAATGAGGACGGATGTGGGGGGCAAGAAGGAATCGGATGTGTAGGGTGCCTGTGACCAGCGTTCATCCCGAGCTTACATCAAGGGGGTGCCAAAAATGTGACACATTCCCCCCCGAGTCTGAGGTGGACCCCCAGCAGTGGTGACGGGGGTGCTGGGGAGGTGAGAGGGACCCCGGCTTCTCCACGGCTGCCCCACACAGGGTCATGGGCAGGGACCGGCATCCCCCCCAGGGTACCCAGCTGGGACCCCTCCTGCCTTATCCGGGGTTATAGGCTCTGGGGAGCCGCCTCGGCTATTCCTCTCCTCCACTTTTGGAAATCTGACCGGATTTATTCAAACTTTCTTTTTTGTGAATGCGCCACATGCTTTGAGGTCATAGCTCCAAGCAGATGGAAAAGTTTCCAGCTGATGGGAAAGAACAGGAAAAAGGCTGAAAAGGGGGGAGAATGCAAACTGGTATCGTGGGAATCGGGGAGAAACATTTTCCTCTCACTCTTAAATTTAGCAACAGAGGGCTGCGGGCAAACATATAATAAGTGCATTCCTCAAAGATCGCAGGACAGGGTTAAGCTCACCCGGAGGAACTCACGTCAGGTTGAAGGCTGGACAGTAACAGGGCTTCAGAGGCAGCAGGCTGATGCTGTCTGTGTGCCTAAATAAAGCTCAAAGCACAGACTGTTCGCAGCAGGCGTTGGCTCAGCCCAGCCTCAGCTCCCAGGGGCCGCTCCCTCGGCCCTTTCCAGGTGCCGGGCTTCGGCTTGTCTCCTTTTTGGGAATCCAGCCTTCCCCGAGTGTTAGCATCACCCTCAGCCTTCAGCCGGGAAAGTCCTAGAAACTCCCTGGCTCATATTTGTGCTATTCCTGGGTCTCGCCTGGGCGTCCCAGGCCATTTCCACGTGCCCACGTCACCCCAGCCGGTACAAGGCAGGTCTGCACGCAACACAGCCCAGTTTGCAAGCAGCCCCTTTGCCACCCCGTATCTCCAATCCTCTTGGAGCCATGGAGCGAGGAGGGTGACCATCAGAGACCCCTCGTTCCCAAACCAGCCCTTCCCCGAGCCATCTCCATCGTGCCTGGTGCTTGGGTGCACGTTGCCACACTGCAGGTGGATGGGATGCCCTGTCGAGTTTTTCTAGGGTAAACGTAACAGAAAAACTGAGGTCAGGAGAAACTGAGCCGCTGCGGAGGTAGAAGGCATGCCTGCATGATGCTCACTTTATTTGTGAAGTTTGCAAGTGGACTTGAGGCTTTTTATTAATGTGCCACAGCCAGAGAACCCACTTAGGCCTGCTGCAAAGCCAAGGGCTGCTTTGCAAAGCAGAGCCCAGAGTCAGGGCAGCCCTGGATTCCGCAAAGCTGGGCTTAAAACCAGAGGAGTGGGGCTGCTGCAGCTCTTCCCGATCTCAGGATGGGGAGGATGCAGCTTTGCCACCCAGTTTGTCACTCAGGATAGACCAAATAGGGCCTCCGAGCATCCTCCTGCCAACTGGTAGCGAGGTGGGGCAAATGATGTTTATGCCCCGTGCCGTGGATCCCAGCGGGTGATAAATCCCCATTTTCCGTCCGTCCTTCCCGGGTGTGTCGCCTGCGCCAGCCACACATCGCTCCGCGCAATACCTCCGGGAGCTGCCCTGCTGCGCCCAACGGCTGCTCTTGGCTGCCTGACAGCCGGACAGACAGCCGGTAGCAGACAGAAAGCATCCCGGGAAAGGGAGGGTGCTGCTAAAAAGGATCAGAGAAAGTCATTGGGCAAACAGCGTGGTTTGGAGATGTCTGGTCCCGTCACGTGCCTCCAAGCCAAGGAGGGAGAAAAGTGACATTCAACCGTCACCGTGACTCACCGGCTGTGCAAGGAGCCTTCCTGGGCTGTGAGTCAGCTCAGGACTGCCCTCGTGGATCCCTGCTGCTTCTTTTTGCCCAAATCTTGGCTTTCTGGTGGTTGTTTTTCCTCCCTGCTGTGTGTAGGCGGGGGGAAGGTGCGTGACGGAGGAGGGGTTTGGGGTCAGAGCCCCCGGCTGCTCACAGTGCCATCCCACCCATGTTGAGGGATGCTCCCCATCAGTTATTGTGCCATAAGCCCCCCCAGCGCTCGCCAGTGCACAGGCGTCAAGCAAGGAGGGGTCAGGAGGAATTTCCCATTCCCTTTCCCAGCCGCCAGCTGGGCTTCAGCCGGGCTTTGAGGTTCTCGTGCATCCCATCCCACAGAAATTTCTGGGCCCACCGGGGTCATTTCCTCTGGGAGCCGGGGAGGAGAGAGGGAAGTTTTGACCCGAGGTAGATGCGGCTGAGAAAAGCCTCCTGTCCTGCCCCGCAGCCCTGGGAGGGGATGTGGGCGCCCGCTTCCACACCCCCACAGCCCCACGCGGCCAGCTATACCTTCCCCCCGAGCTAGAAATAGAGCAGGCGTTTATTTTCTCTGTAAACATCATCCTGCCGCTCGTTTCTCATAGATGGAAAAGTTGAGGGGATAACGGCCGTGGGGAAGGAGGGGCAGGGTGCGGAGGGGGACCTCTGAAAGCATGGGGAGAAAAGCAAAGCGAGAGGAGAGGAGAAAAGCAAAGCGAGAGGAGAGGAGAGGAGAGGAGAGGAGAGGAGAGGAGAGGAGAGGAGAGGAGAGGAGAGGAGAGGAGAGGAGAGGAGAGGAGAGGAGAGGAGAGGAGAGGAGAGGAGAGGAGAGGAGAGGAGAGGAGAGGAGAGGAGATTTTGGTTCTAGGAAAAAAAAACCTCACTCATTTTCTTTGCAATTAGAACTACAAGACAGACAATTTAGCACATCACACCCAAATGAGTGAAAAATACCCTCTTTCCACACTGCAAACTCCCCTCCCTGTCCGTGGAGACACTTTTCTCTGCCCCTCGCAGCACCCAGCATCACCAAAAGCCCATCCCGGCCATGGTCCCCGTAGCCCCGCAGGGCAAAGGGTGCTGCGGGTGCTGCCCTGCCAGCATGGCTACAGCCAGGTCACCCCGAGTCACACATTTTAAAAACTCCTTCCTTGAGGACAGTGCTGGATGCTGAAACTCAAGCTGGCAGGTAGCAGAGCTTCAGCATCTCCCTCCGTGCACTGCTTGTGCCTCTTTTTCCCCTGTCGCCCCAACTTTGGCCAATAGCCCCCCTCCCATCTTGGCACTTCAAGAGCCATTTGACATAAGCAGGGCTGGGAAATGTCTGAGCTGGGATGGCTGGAAACGGGCCCCTCTCCAGCGGCGGCTGTGCTGTTTGTTGACAACACGCGAGGATCTCTCCGGTAACGTCTAGCCATTCCAGGGATGTCTCTGAGCATCTCCTGGCCGTTCTCCCCGCCAGCTCCCAGGAAGGCTGCTTCCCAGACGGGGTCTGGAATGGTCGCCAGCTCTGTGGGCTGGGGAGAGGTGGCATTTTCCCCTCATATGCCACTGCATGCCCTCCGGCATCTTCGCGAGCCCTTCCCTTGCCGGGTGGGAAGCAGCCGCCATGGGACCAGGGTAAGGGAAAGCCGTGGGAGCGGGGGCCGGGATGCGCAGGGTGGAGCTGGAAAACCTGCCAGCCAGCGACAGAGGGGGAGACGGCCTGGCAGGAAGAAAAAGAGAGAAAGAGAAGGGGAAAAAATAGAACAAAACCCAACTTGGGATGGTTTGGAAACCACGTCCTCAGGGGCTGATACAATATTTCCAGGCCAACAACTCCTGGCAGCAGGAGCCGGAGTGAGCCTGAGTCACGCTGCAGGGGACGGCACAAAAGCCCCATTGAGCCTCCCGCTTCCCCAAATCCTCCCACTTTCTCCCCCCGCTTCGCTTCCCAGGGCAAAGGCTCCAATGGCTGCTTCCAGCTTGGCCTTATTCCTTCGGTCCCTCCGGAGTCGTTTAGGCACACGTCGTTAAAAGCTCTCTCCATCCCTGCTCCTGCCCGTGCCAGGCTTCATGGGTGCTCGCCCCGGGGTGCGTCCCCCTCAGCTCTTCCCAAGAGCACCGCAGCCTTCGCAAGGGGCATCGCAGCCGACGCAGGCCTGGGGCCGCGGCGGTGCCAGCTCTCATCTCCTTGCCCTCCCCTCCGCGGCTCCGCATCTGGCCGAGCAGGAGAAAGAGCGCAGGAAATACCATCAGCTTTAGGGCTGCTTGAATCATCGTCAAACCACGCTGGAGAAGCGAGGGCTGGAGCTCTGGAGCTCCAGCCAAACCTCCTGGACCCCGCGTTACGGCCTCCAGCTACAGCAGCTCCTTCACGCCGCTTCGGAGGGGTGGGAGAGGCAGTTGGGCAGGGGGTCGAGGGCTGACAGGGCATGGGATAGTTTGGCAAACCCCGCTCCTAGAATTAGCAGGGAGCATGTTTTCCCCTGACCCCAAAGTCCATGGGCTGCAAAAAGGTTTTTGTTTTTGTTTTTTTTTCCCCTCCAAAGGCAAGGGGGAGAGCAGCTGGCAGGGGAGCAGGGAGAGGAACTGAGTTCATAAACACAGGCGGAGGTTCTCAAAGCGGCGCGGCAGAGCCAGAGGTAGGGGCGGACGATCCGCCTCGCGAGGATGGGGCCAGCCGGATGGGACGGGGGCAAACCAGAGCACCCCAGCCCAGGGGCTCTGCTTCCGCCCCCAAAACAAGGGTGATGGCCGCTTCTGGCAAGCGCTGGGCTGTCGGCAGCCCCGGGGAGCGCAACCAAGCCACGACTTTGCTGGTGGTTTCCCGGGTGTTGCTTTCCAGCAATCTCCGCTGGCCGGCACTCCTGGAAAGCGCTGGCCCCGGGGAGCCCCGCTGCGAGGGAGGGCCAGGTGGAGGGTGGGAGGCGAGAACCGGAGCTCTTGTTCCCGTTGCCGGGGTTTGGAAAGCACGCACGTCCCTGGCTCGGGGTGTGGGAGCTGCAATCCACCGACTGGAGTCATGGAGGATAAAACCTGGAAGAGGGGATAAAGAGAAAAAGCCGTCATCCCTGAGGTCCCCACTGGGCTTGAATGCCATCACCGTGTCCCATATCAGGTCACATGCGACCCATCTCTACTGTCCTGCTGCACCCCGGCACCCGCTCAGGTCTCTGGGCATCCCTGAGGGCAGGAGCCCCCCAGAGACCCCCAAACAAGGTTTTTCAGGCACCCTGTCCTCTTCGCAAAGCCCCAGCCAAACATGAGGGCCGCTCCGCAGCGGCTGTGTTTGCCTTCGCCTGCCTCGCAAGCTGCTCATTTCCTTCCCCGGCCATAAATAAAACCACGCCGTAAAACGAAGGGAATGTGCAACATAATGGAGCCTTTCTCAGAAAGCCCATCTGATCCCTTCCTCCCTTGGCCCCTCCGCCCCACGCTGGGATGGGGGCACAGCCCCGCCACTGCCTGGGATGCAGCCGGGATGTGGGGGGCCAGGGGTCCCATCCGTCACCGCAGAACCAGGCTGGGGATGAGGGAGGCAGAAATCCCAGGCCACCCACAGCGGAGGCAGGAGGGCTGGTCCTGCCCACCCTGCCTGCGCTGGGAGCGGGGATGGGAGCTGAGGAGCAGGCAGCGGGGGGACCAGGAGGGGTTCAAGCTGCTGAGCAGCATCTCCAGGGCTGGGCATCCCTGCATCCCCTCCGGTGCTTACACAGCGTGTGCAGTGCAGCGGGTGGCAGGCGAGCTCGCTACCTTATAAAGTCATTAAAATTAAAAAAAAAAACAAAACAGCGCCAACCTCCAAACAACTTGGAGGGCCTGGAAAGAAGCCCCTGATGCTGTGGAGGAGGAAGGCAGCAGGCTGGCTGCGCGGGATGCCCCGGCAGCACCCCGTGCGCCGGGGGCTCAGCAGCACGGGGCACGCTGCCCACACCAGGGCTGCTTTTTGGCATCGGCCCATGGGCAGGAAGGAGGGCAGGGCTGCACCCCTGGCTGCACAAGCCCAGGGCTGTTTGGGCAACAAGGAGGCTTCACTCCCCGGCTGTTTTTCCACCCTTAGAAAATTGGTGTGGCCGGGGCGGTGAGCGGCTGCGGAAAAACAGAGAGCCTTTCACAGGGGGGTGCGTGTGTCTGCACGGGGCTCTCCTGGCACCCACTCCGGTAATTAGAGAGCTGCTTTAATGAATTCCAGTCCCCTCCCTGCAAACACACAGGGGCCACCGGCCCTGGCCCCCACCTGCACCCCACCACAGCCTGAATGAGGCCTTGTTGAGCAGCCAGCCCCTCCCCGGCGCCGCGGCCCCTCTCCCCACACAGGGTTTGCTCCGCTCCTTCCTCCTCAGCCTCAGCATCCTCCTCCAGGCAGAGAGACGGGGGTTCCTACAGCCCCTCGGGGACTCGCTTTTGTGTCCCCCACCCCGAGCACCACTGCACCTCCTCATGCACACCCTGAAACCGTCCCATGGGCAGGGCTGGGGGTGTCCCGAGCCGGGGTGGGAGCCTGCAGGTGGGGAAGGCATCCACCCACCAGCTCACATTTCCCAGGAGAACGTCTCCCCGCTCCCCGAAAACCCCTCACGCCCAGCACCGGTTTGGTCCGCAAACCCTCTCGCACCGAGCTTTGCGAGCGCTTTCCCTTGACTGGGATGGGACTTGGCTCCTCTGTCGTCCTCCTACGTGCCGAGGAGGAGGTGGGAGAAGTTTGTGTGCTGAGATGTTCAAAGACAGAGGGGAGGAGAGCCCAAACCAGCTGCGCTGAGCCCCAGGGTGGCCCCAGAGCAGCTGGAGCCCCCCGGGGCAGATGGGGATCCCTTCCCCTCCGCAGTGATGCCCAGCACCGGGCTCTGCCAGACCCACATCACCCGGGGGCTGTGGTGCCAAAAAACTCCCCGAACGCCAAAACCCAGCAACTGAAAAGGCCAAACGCGCCGTGTTTTCAACTGGAGGAGCAGGAAAGGGCCAAGGAATTCCAGACCCGGCACGCGGCCGGCGGCTGGAGCGGGTGCCGGGGCAGTGCCGGCTCGCACCGAGCCCTTGCTTGTTTGCCAGCCCCCGGAGGAGCCGAGCACATCCAGGGCCTTGCTCCCAGCCCCTTGCTCAGAGCTTTTGGCTCGTCTCCTTGTTTTTTAAAATGCAAAAAAAAAAAACCATCCCCAAAACCCAAATGACACTGCAGCCTATAATCTGCTGGCCGGCTGCTTGGAAACTGTGACAGAAGCCCCTCTTGCCTCGTCAACGCCTCTCCATCAGCCTGGCAAGGCAGGGGCAGTGATTTCCTGTGGGACACAGCGAACTGGGAACATCCATTATTTTTAGCCAGGGTGAGCGGGACGGCTGGGGTGCCCACTCCAAACCACATCCGGGATGTGGAGACCTGCTGCTCCCTGTGAGAGGGGTGGAAGGGCCGGCTCGGTCATCCCCATCCAGGGACGAAGCCCTGTTCAGGGCATGACATGCCCATGGCATGATCGTGGCACCCTTGCATCACCCGGGAAAAGTGCTTTTGGGTCCCAGGAGCAGGGCAATTCCGGGACGCTCAGTTGCAGCCAGCCCATGGATGGGGCTGGGTGCCCGATGGGGTCCCAAATCGGAGCAGCCATCCAAGCGATCGATCAGGATGGTACACCCTGCACCATGGATTCTCCTCCAGGGCGAAACATGTGAAAAAAACTCCCAAAAACCCAGCAAGCTGTATTTTCTGCGTCTTTTGCAATGTGGAAGGCAAGGAAGAGGGGAGAAGGAGGTGAAAAGCTGCGAGACCCTTGCGAAAGAGAAACGCCGTGGGTCGAGCATCCTGGCCAGGCTGCAGAGCAGAGGAGAGCAGCCCTGAAATAAAGCAGGAGTTTCGGAAGGCAAACAGCAGTAACTCACACCGCCTTGCTGCCGGAGAAAAATCCCAGCGTCTTCCGGAGCCCGGCAAGGGTCCCTCCTCCCTCCTCCAGCAAACAGTATGCTCCCCTGGGCATCTGTGCTTTGGGCAACTTTCTATTAGTAGTGTTTTATGAGAGAAAGAGAAGAAAAGCATCTCTGGCAGCTTTGGGAGGACCGAGGCAGGACAAAATGTGCTGGCTGCAGGAGCTCCTGCCCCTTGTCACACTGGAAAACGGACCAGCTGTGCTAAACCATCTCCTCCAGCCCCAAAAAGTGATCCCCAGCACCCTGGGACCGTGCTGTCCAGCCTCTGGGCTGGCCAAGGAGCTGCCAGGGAGGTTCCACGTCGGCGTGGGGACGAGGAAGCAAAGCTCTCCCTCCTCGTGAGAGCAGCCACTCGGCACTCATCTGAAAACCACGTTTTTGGGATTACGGGGAAGCCGCAGAACAGCAATACAGCAAAATCCCAGTGGAAGCTGGAGCACAGAGTGTGCACATGTGGGGGAACCTCGACGGGAGCCAGCACGCGACGTGCGTGCTCGACCTCCAGGGACCAAAACACATTGCGTGCACGTGTGGACACCTTGCTGGGGTCCAAGCACCAGCCTGGACGCGGAAGGAGAGGAAAATTCCCATTTGTGATGGGCCTGCATCGCCAAATGTCAGGACAAGGTGGTGCCCAGGCACCCACCACCCTCGGCCAGCGAGCCAGGCGCGCCGGGGATGGCTGGGTTTTGCAAGGGCCGTTGGAAGGAGGGAGCGGGTCAGGAGAGGACAGAGCCCATCACGGCCCCGTGAAGAATAGCAAAGCTCCTCTGAGTCACTGACTGGGCTGAAGAGGACAAGGAAGCCAAAGTGCCCCATGCCAAGGGCAGGCACGAGGGCCAGGAAATGAGCCGGCTCGCGTAAGGATGCTGGCAGCCTTGCCCTGGGCTGGGCAAAGGGCTCGGTGTTAAAGCAAACGGCAAACATTTCCATGCTGCGCTTCTTCCCTGCCTGGAGTGGGTGGGGTGATGGTCCTCGCAACACCCACGTTGTTCTCCCAGACCCCAGGAGAAAGCTGGGGCACTTTCTCTGCTAAGAAAATGCCAAAAGCCGAAGCAGAGTGCTCCAGCTCCACCCCTGCCAGGCAAACCCTCGCTCTCACCTCTAATGACAGGCTCATTTCAAACTCTCCGTGACTGTGGCTGCTTGTTTTCGCACTGGGTTTTCACTTGCTGCACCACCCCATGAGCAAAGCCTGCCCGCTTCCTGCCCATTCCCACCCCACTCAGCCCTACAGAAATTTGGGCAATTGGAAAAGGCAACTGGGAAAGCAGCCATAAGAGCAGACAGTGGTGTTTACACCCAGACCTCGCCGTGCAGGAGGCTGGTTTCACCCCAGCATCCAACCTCCACCGAAAGGGAGAAGGAGCTGGGCTGGGACCCTCAGAGAAGCCAAAGCCTCATCCGTCACCCCATGGCTCCTCAAACTGCGTGTGGGACCCTGAAGGACAAAAGTGCAAGAGAGGATGAGATGCGCTAAGCAGGATGCGGGGCAGCACACAGCAGGCACACGCCTTTAACATGCGTGCAATGCACACGCGTGTGCTGTGCCAGCAGAAAAAAGTATAAGCGCTCTAAAATTAAGCCCTGCCGCTCCCTGCGCTTCTAATTCTGCCCTCTGCCGCGTATGCCCTGTGACACGGTCTCTCATTTCGTGACCGCATGCCATTGCGCTGAGTCCCTCCCAGGCTGATGTATACCAGACGTGGAACGTGTGCCAGCCGCGGCTTCAGGCACATGAGGTTTCCGCGCGGCCTCACATCCACATATGGATCGCGAGGCACCAGCGTTTATTCCTCCAGCGCTGACGGAGCAGCCGCCTTCGGGGCGAACGCCAGCAATGCTGGGGTGATACGGAGAGATGTTGGAAAGCGGCATAAAACAAGGAGAGGAGCAGAGCACGGTGTTGGCTGACCCTGCAGCACCTTTCTGTTTGGCTGGGTGCATGGGGAAGGACTGAGGGATGGGCTGCAGGTTCACACGTCCTTCCCTGCCTGACCCTCTCCCTTTTCTCCCCAGCCTCTTTCTTCGGGGATGGCTTCGTGGAGATGCCGCTGGCAGATGCTTCGCGTGCCGTGCGGCTGCACCTGCAGCTCTACACCAGCCAGGGGAGTGGGCTGCTCTTCCTGGCCGCCGGCCAGCCCGACCACCTCCTGCTCCAGCTGCGAGCCGGCGCCTTGCAGGTCAGCACCCTGACACGGGCTGGGGTCCACGGGTCGGGGCTTCATCCGGCGCAAGGGTGAAGGGGCAGCACCCGAAAGCAGCAGCCCACGGGGCCAGACACAAGCGTGGACAGCCAAGCTGCCAAGAGCCCTGGCCAGGGGATGTCAGGAGTTCAAGAGTGGGCAGAGTTTTGGGAGAGTTGGTGAAATACAGAGAAACAGGCTTCCAGTTGGGGAAGATCCTCACCCACCACCTGGGGCGATGCTGGGGAGGGTCATGGAGACACCCAGGCACTGGCACCCTGTGCACGTTGCATGGTCAAACATGGGGCACAGCACCCTTGGGGTGCAAGGGGTTTGTGAAGAGAGGGGATGAGACATGAGGATCTGGAGAAAGAAGAGGTCTCCCGTGTCCCACCACAGACCAAGCCCAGCTAGAGCATGGGAAGGGATCAGGAGAGAAGAATAAAATTCCCTCTTGTAGTTACGGTGTTGGCATCCACCGTGAAGGAAAAGAGCAGGGAGCATCCAAGGTGCACGTCCCACCTCCCCGGCAGCCTGGGCTGGGCCACCCACCACATCCAAACCAAAGCAGGAGAGCAGGCTGGCCGGAGGTCTCCCTAACGCAGACCGTGTGTCCCGTGGCCCATCGGCTAACCCTCTACTTAGGCAGGCTCCAGGCTGCTGCTTGTGGGGAACGAAGCCTGCTATTTCCCCCGCCAGTTCCCTGGAAGCAGCCCAGGCTGCAGGGATGGAGGGCAGCGGGCAGGGTGGAGCAGGGGAAAGAGAAGCCGGCATCTGGCAGGGCTTCTCTGTAGGGAGGGAGAGGAAAAGCCCAGCTGTGGGACCGGGAGATGGAGGACCCCAGGAACATAGCCCTGAGAGTGGGGTTTTCTGAGAATGAGTGAAAAAGGGGAGAAATTCAGAGAGCAGGACAGAGAAAGCGTGCCCACGGCCGGGATGTAGCTGGGGAGGGAGGAATGTGCATGGAGGAGGAAGAGGGCAGGACGAACAGTAGCAAACAGAGGGTCCAAAACACTTGCGAGCCCCCAGGAACAGCCCACGCTTCAGCAGGTATTTCTGGCAGGCGGAGAGGGGTCTCCTGCGCCGCAGGTAGCGCCTTGCGTGAGCTGAGCACTTCCCGTCTCCTTCCCTGCAGGCCAGGCTGCAGCTGGGCTCAGAGGAGGTGACACTGCAGTCCCCGGCAGACCTGCCGCTCGATAACCTGGTGCCGCACGACGTGGAGCTGCTGGTGGAAGATGGGAGGATGACACTGACCATCGACGGTCTCTTCAACAGCTCGGCGGACATTGCAGGGCCCGTACGGGAGCTGGACATCCAGTATGGCCTCTATGCTGGTGGGACAGGAAGCCTCGACCTGCCATACCTTGCTGAGGCCAGCCCACCCTTCAGAGGTTGCCTCCACTTAGTGATATTCAATGGCCTGGATGTCCTCTCCCCTCTGTCCTCCGACGGCACCTCGAAGATCTTCCACCGGGTTCAGGAAGGGTGCAGCCCGCAGTTCTCTGCGGAGCCCGAGGAACCCTTTGGGTTCCCAGGGCCACATTCCTACATTGCATTTCCCACGTGGTACGCAAGGGAGGAAGCAACCATTGAGTTTGTGATAACGACGAGCATCACCCAGGCACCCCTCATCTACCACGCAGGGCTGGAGAATGACTTCTTCTACCTGGAGATTTCCAATGGGCGCCTGAGAGGGTTTGTTGAGAAGGGGAACGGCATCATCGTCCTGCACAACAACGTCTTCATCAGCGATGAGCAGCAGCACTACGTCAAAGTCTACACGGACATCCACAAGTTTGAGATACTGATAGATTACTACGCCTCATCCACGTCCAACCGGGGCATCAACAACTATCTGGATCTTCAGGGAAACCTCTTCATCGGAGGTATGAATGAAAAAGCTTTGCAAAGGCTGAGGGAGCACCATCTTGCTTTCATCTCAGTGTGGACCATGACCAACAACTCATTTGTTGGCTGCTTGGAGGACCTGCGGATAAACCTGCAGAGGAGGAGTCTGCAGGACGCCGTGATCACAAAGGACATCACAACAGGCTGTGGAAAGCAGGAGCACTACTGGGACTATGACGAGTTGTACGAGCAGGATGAGGCACCCACCTCCCCACCTCCAGATGTCTGGTCAGGAGCACCAGGCCTGGTGGTGGAACCGTGCCGGCCAGACAACAGCTTCCCGCCCGCCTTTGCCAACATCAGCAGGCTGCTGCACATCAGCCCCCTCATCGTCTCTGAAGGGGGTACGGCCTATCTGGAGTGGAAACATGCCCAGCCAACAGTAGATTTGAGCCTTGCAAACATCCAGCAGTCCCAAATCCTCTTTAGCATCACCAACGACCCTAGGCACGGCCAACTGGAACTGGACATTCCTGGGTCCAGGAGCAGAAGGAAGTTCACCTTGTTGGACATTTTGAATCGGAAAGTCAGATATGTCCACGATGGCTCCGAGGGGCCCATGGACCAGCTGATGCTGGAGGTGACAGTTACTGCCCAGCAAGGGGTTCCAGAGTGCTTGCGGCAGGGGCAGATGTACCTGCTGCCCATCATGATCAGCCCCATCAATGATGGCCCACAGGTGATCTTTCCCCATGGAAACCACATGACAATCCTGAAGCACACACGGAAACACCTGACCACAGACATCCTGCAGGTCCTAGATGACGACACATCCTGTGACGATCTCGAATTCCAGCTGCACGGTGGCCAGCAGATGGAGGAGGGTTACGTGGAGTACGACTTCCACCCTGGAGTGCCCATCGAGGAGTTCTCCTGCAGGGACCTGGAAGCAGGCAACATTGTCTACGTGCACCAGGGTGGGACAAACCTACAGCTCACCTTGCAGGTGAGCGACGGCACGGTCCCAAGTCCCATTGCCACCCTGCGGATCCTTGCCATTGACCCTGACATCCGCCTGCACAACAACACCGGCCTCTACATCTCCCAAGGAGAGGCTGCACGCATTACCACAGGCAACCTGTCAGTGGAGACAAATGCTGTGAAGCAACAGGTGGCCATCCTGTATGTCCTCACAGAGCCTCTAAAGTACGGTGAGGTCCAGAAGCAAGGGAGCATGGGAGGGGAATGGAAAAAAGTTGAATCATTCCACCAGCAAGACCTGGAGCAAGGGCGCATCCAATATTTTAGCACAGACCCCGAGCACCATCTGGAAGATGTCGTGGAGAAGCTGAGATTCAAAGTCCAGGTGGGGCAGAAGGTCTTGCAAAACAACACCTTTCTCATAAGGATTAAAAGAGCCACCATTAAGATGAGGACCATGGTTCCCCTCCAGATGAAGAACAAGCGGCACAGAAACATCACCAATAAGGAGCTGGAGGCAATGTTGGAAGATCCAAACTCTGCCCCCATCCCCTTCCACTACTTGATAATCCAGGCTCCCAAAAAGGGAAACCTGGAGCTGCTCGGCAACAGGCTGACCGAAGGTTTTGGCTTTACCCAAGATGACCTGCAAAGAAACCACCTGAGCTACAGCGTGACCATCAGGAACTCTCAACAAGCCGAGGACACCTTCCAGTTTCGCGTCCGTGCCGGCGAGCAGCACTCTCCCGTCTATACCTACACAATCAGCATTGGTGGGGACCCTGATGCACCAGCCCTGACCAATGTCCTCCTGACTGTGCCGGAAGGAGGACAAGCCGTCATCTCCAAGGACCACTTGTTCGTGCAGAGTGTGAACAGCATGGACTACCTTTATGAAGTGATTGAGGGGCCAGCACATGGGAGGCTGGCCTGGGCTGCATCCCACAGCTGGGCCTCCAGAGAGGAGATCACAGAGTTCACCAATGATGACATCCTCCACCGCCGGCTGCTGTACCAGCACGATGACTCTGAGACACTGGAGGATGACATTCCCTTCGTAGCAATCAGGCAGGGCGAGGGCAGCTCTGAGCCCGATGCAGAGGAGGTGAGAGGAGTTTTCAGGGTCTCCATCCAACCCGTCAATGACCATACCCCTGTCCAGATAGTGAACAAGGTCTTCAATGTGGTGCGCAATGGGCAGCACCTGCTGACAACAGATGACATCGCCTTCATTGACAAGGACTCTGGCTTCTCTGACATGCAGCTGGTGCTGGCAAGGAAGGACATTTTGTTTGGCAGCATCGTATCCGTTGATGACAGAAGCCACCAAGTCTATCGGTTCACACAGGATGACTTGAGGAAGAAGAAGATCCTCTTTGTCCATTCAGGGGCTGACCGGGGCTGGATCCAGCTACAGGTTTCAGATGGCCTCCACCAAACCACAGCCCTCCTAGAAGTACAGGCATCAGACCCCTACATCAAAATAGTCAACAACACTGGTCTAGTCATCCACCAAGGCAGCCGAGGGCGCATTGACTCCTCTGTCCTCAGCCTGGAAACCAATATGGACATCAGATCAGACGAAGAGATACGGTTCCTGATCACGACCCCTCCAAGGTGGGGGACCGTGTTGAGAGGGGAGCAGCCAGTCATGGCCTTCTCCCAGAGGGACCTGCTAGCAGGAGAGATCTCCTACCGCCACAATGGGAGCAGGAACAGCCGGGATGAGCTCCAGTTCACTGTAGAAGCGAATGAGGTGGCAGTGGAGGACACGCTGGCAATTAGTGTGTTCTTGGACACCCATCCCAGCCCCCTGCACATAGTCAACTTCAAGGGCATCCACATCTTCCAGGGGGAAGCGGCTGGGATCAAGGAAGAGAACTTACTGGTGAGTATCCCCTTCTCTAGTCATTCCCCAAGCCTGTGCCACTTCCCTGGCCACCAAACCAGGACAGCCACCACCGGTGGGACTCCATTTTACTCCCATCTGCCCAGAGCAAAGGGCTTATGCCCATGTCAGGCTTTGCCCAGGGAGGGGTTCAGGCATGGCCTCGGCAAGAAGGTGACTCTTGCAGCTCATCCCACAGCAAAGCCTTGGGGCATTGCACAGCGGTGGACTACGGGGCAGCCCAGCCTCACAGGCACCAGCCCCCCCACTCATACCTTGTCTCCCCCACACTCCCAGGTCACCCATGAAGAGATCCCTCCCCAGGACATAGTCTATCTGGTAAGCAGCCCTCCAGCTGCCGGCTTCCTGGCGATGCTTCAGCACGGCCAAGACTCGAACGAGCAGCCCAGCCTGGACCCCATCCAGTCCTTCACCCAGGAGGACATCAACAATGGCAGAGTCCTCTACCTCAACTCCAAGCCCGAGGAGGTGTATGACCGGTTTATCATGGACGTCATGGCCAGCGGCACGGACCCGCTGGAGGGGATGGTGATGGCCATGAACATACTCCCCATCACCGTTCCCCTGGAGGTCTACAACCTTACGGTGCCAGGGGGTGGCTCTGCTACCCTCTCCACGAGCATTGTCAACATCCCCAACGCCTACTACACAACTCTTGGCATGGAATTCAAGGTGCTCGAGCCCCCTCGGTTCGGCACCCTCCTCAACAGCAAGCAGCCCGAGGAGGGCGGGCTGCGTGGCTTCACCTGGAGCGAGGTAGAGCAGCCAAGGGTGCCCGCTTGCCCACCATGCTGCTTTCCCAGGGGGGTTGGGAAGAACACGGGGCTGGCCTCCAGCCCTCAGCGGCACTGGGAGGCTGGAGAGGCCTGTGGGGTCCTCTCCCTGCCAGATATTTGGTGGAGGGTTTTGGGGTGGAGGGGTTTGAGGTGGAGACATCAACCCCTAAGGTGCGTTTAAGCATCCCAGGGGATGCAGGGTGGGGATGCAGGCAGAGCACCCTCTTTGTGCCGGATCCTTGCACTGGATCCATCCTGCAGGGACATCCCAGAGCCAGTGGTGGGCACCCCGCTGCCTCCCTCCTCCCATGGCTGGGGCTCAAGTCCCCTTCCCAGAGGGGCTGGTGGCCCGTGTCCTCCCAGGAGGGTCACCCAGCCCCTGCTCCGCAGGTGCAGAAGGACCAGATCCTGTACAGGCAGGACGGCCCGTGGGCCCGGGCCGACAGCATCACCCTCCTGGCCAACGCCTCGGCCGCCGGCCGGCAGAGCCAGCCCAGGACTCTCTTCATCACCATCCTGCCCCGCAGCTCCAAGGGGCCGCGGCTGAGCCTCAACGCCGGCCTGCAGGTAAGATGCCACGGGGATGGGCGGCGGGGTGCTCAGCGCTGGGGGACGGGACGCACCCCGGGGGGGGGGGGGGGCGGGGTGGGAGGAATGCAGCCCAGCGTAGGGACCCCACAGGACCCACTCCCATCCCGGTCACGCACCCCCAGGAACTCAGGCACAGCAGAGTCCGGGGTGCAGACCAGAGGCGGACGACGGGCTCCGGGGAAGGCGGGCGGTTTCCCGGCCGGGCGAGGCTTTGCGGGAGGCGGAGCCTGGGCTGCGCGTCCTCCCCCACCCACCCGCAGCCGGTCCCTCCCCGCCGCTGATGCTGCAACCGGCCGCGAGATGGGAGCATCGCCCCGCAGAGCGCCCGTGCGGGCTGGCTACCGCGAAACCGCGGCACGGAAATTGTTAGAAAACACGCAGGAGTGCCAGCCCAGCGGGATCCATACCCCCGCCCGCCCACCTCAGCCATCCCAGGATTTCCCAGGCTGGCAGCAGGGAAAGCAGCTCCTTCCACCGGGATCATCCCGCCGGGATCACCGCAGCGGCTTTGGGAGAGGTGTCCGGGAGCCTGGGCTCTGGAGGGTACAGGTTGCCCTGCTCTGGGGCCAAGCAGCTCCGGAGGCAGGGAGAGGGGTCAGGGGTACCCAGGAAAGTTTGGGAGGTGCCCCCATCCGCAGTGCTAGGGACCCTGCCCGGGACGCGGGAGAAGGTTCCCTCCCTGCCTCATTTTTAGCCAATTATCCCAGAGATTGCAAGGCACTTAGGGAAGCACGTCCTTCCCTCCCAGCCATCATGCTAAAAAAAAAAAAAAAGGGTGAAAAGAAAGAAAAAGCTCCCAAGATAAACTCCGAGGCAGAGGTCCGTCCGCCTTCCTGCTGGGATCGCCCCTGGGCCCGGGAGGGGTGACGGCAGCTGCCCCACTGCCCGCTCTGGAGCTGGGAAAGGCCTCCCTGCTCCCAGCAGGAGCGATGCTACAGCGGCGCAGGGCTCAGGAGGGGCCCGGCCCTGCTGTGTTTGTGCTCTGGCGAAAGATGACTTCAGCGTTTAAAGGTCAGGCCGGGTCCAGGAGAGAGATTGCACAAAGCTTTCCTCTGCTGCCAGCGCCGGGGCGTGCGGAGTCCGCGCAGGGCTGGGGAGACAACGGGCAGGGTGCGGACTCTGAAGCAGAGCCCCCTGGAAAGGACCGGGCAGGTTTGCCCCAAGCAGCGTTTTGGGTGGCACCAAGAGGAAGGACGGCTGGATGCCACTGAAGAAAAGGCTCCCACTGCCGCACCGACTCACACGGCCACGCTCCCGGCGCTCTTTCGCTGCCTCCTCCCGCGCTCTCCCGGAGAGCAGAGGCGACACGGAGGCTGAGCAAACACAATAACCCGCGTAAGCCAGAGCAGGAGCCAGGCGGAAGGCTTTAATAATTGAGAGATGGGGAGCGTGGCGAAGCAGGTCAGCTCCGGTGGCGCGGGTGAGCGAAGCCAGTGCGTGTTCCCATCTCCAGCGGGCAGCGATGCCGTGGGGCTGCCGGTCCCTCCTGTCTGCAGACGCCTTTCCAGGCCCTGACTGTGGGGATTTTTTTCCTTGGCACCCAGTCCTGGCTGTGATTGCAATTCCACCCAGTGCCAAGTGCCCTGGCTGCGGGTGCTGGGGACAGGAAGCAGCCCAAAACCCTCAGTGCGCGTCCAGGGGAGCAGCAGCTCTGGCTTGCGAGGGCTTCATCTCCTGCACCAGCCCTGTGTCCGGCAGCACTTCCCCCACCCCATCTCTCCAAAGCTGCGTTGCTGAGCCTGCCTCTCGCCATCCCATCGGGACTGCCGAGGGATTTAATTTCACTGTCAGCACCCACACCCACTCAAGAAATGTTTTGGGTTAGGCCAGCTGAAAAGAGCAGAAAAGAGCTTCTCTAACTGAGCTGAGTGACTCCTCCAGCGCCCGTTGCAGGACGCGGGCCAGGCTTGCGATGCCATGGGTTGCAGCGCATCCTGTCCCTCTGCCCCACACAGGACACAGGAAAGCTCGGACCACACGCCCCGAGATTTTGGTGCATCCTGTGGGAGTGCGGGCAGAACCCGTCTGGCAGTGCAGGATTCATACCCCTGGTCTGCCGAGACCAAGATCTGGCCCAGGATTAGGACTGGAGAGGGGAGATGCCAGGGCTTTGGGGGGGTCCCCATGGGGCAAGCGGCCCTGGGAGCCTGCGGAGTGGCCCTGAGCTCAGCCACATGCTTCTTGTTCCTGGAGGGTTTGCTGGGGAGGCTGGCGGCCTCGCTGCAGCCTTGCGAGGGGGCGGTGGGACGGGTGCTTTGCTGAGAGCGTGAAGATGGGGCTGCTGTCACCACGTACGCAGCGATGGCTCAGGAAGGGAGCTGAGGGCTCGGGGACCCCGCTAAAAGCCCCTCACCTGCAGAGCAATGGGGAGAACTGTGCCAGTGCTCTGCCTTCTTCTGTTTCCAGCGCTTGAGGAAACTGAGGCACGGAAGGGCGAGCCCTCACCCTTGCCCTCCTGCACGCGCTGTGCCGATGCACGGACCCAGAGGGACGGCACGTGCTGGCAGCCACGGCAGCAGCGGCGCAGGTGCAGGGTGACTCAGGGCTGGGAAGAGGCCAGACGCTGGAGGCATCACCCAGCACGCAGACAAGGCACCCTTGTTGGGCTGGGACGCACTCAGGCACCCAGCAAAGCGGTCTGAACGGGGGACAGGGTCCGGAGCGGGCTGAGGAAGAGGGGAGAGGTGCTGGGGACATCCCAGGGGGATTACAGCCTCTCCCTATCCTCCAGCTGCGGGAAGGTGCCATGGCTGTCATCGGCCCGAACGTCTTGAGCGCCGAGGACGAGGACTCGCTGGCGGAGGAGGTCACCTACTCCATCCAGCCCCCAGCCAACGGAAAAGTCGTGCTGAGGTTGGCGCCTGGCGCTGAGATCCGGCAGTTCACCCAAGCCCAGATAAACAACGGCCTCGTCCTCTTCGTCCACCAAGGTAGAGCAGGGCTGAGGTGCCCCCAGCCCCCCCAGCATCACCCCCAGCCCGAGGGAGGGGACACCACCGGAGGGGAGCACCGTGCCAACAAGGCAGATGCCAGCCCCCATCACACAGCACCCTGGCCCAAACCGTGCCAGGTTAATGGGGGGCTGCAGCCCCCCTGCTCCCTGTAAACGTCCAGCTCTGTGCTTTCTGCAGGGCCCCTGGACGGAGGCTTCGCCTTCGACCTGTGGGATGGCAAGAACCTGTCTCCTGGGCACTTCTTCCATGTCAGGGCCCAGAGAGAGCCCCTCATCAGCCTGACCAAGAAGAAGAGCCTCACCGTCTGCCCAGGTACGTATGGGCACATTCCCCATCCTCCCAGTTCGATGGCAAGCGGCGGCCTTGGACCCTTCCACCACCCCCTGCCCGAGCCTGGCTGCTGCCAAGAGATGCCGGTGGCAGAGGCTGCAGGTCGGTGGCAAGGCCAAGGGTTGAAATCCACACTCAAATGTGTTTTCCAGGCGCCCTCCAGCCCATCACCAGCCAGAACCTGCAGGCAGTGAGCAACGTCCCCGCCAGCTCCACCGCCCTCTACTACAGCATTGAGCAAGCCCCGCACCTGGGCAGGTTGAGCACTTCCCAGGGGGAGGAAATCAGGAACTTCACCCAAGCCCAGGTGAGCTTTCACCTCCCCCAGCCCCCCAGGATCCCCAGGTCCAGCCCTCCATCACGCCCCGCTGCAGCCCGGGGGTTCCAGCCTGAGCCCACCACCGCCGCCACGAAGGCTGCGGCCACGCCGTGATTTTTCCAGCCCTGCCAACAGCTGCTAAGAAAGATTACGAGCTGCCACCCCAGCATCAGCTTTACTGCGGCCACCAGCCTTGGATTTAGTGCTGGAGGAGGCTCAGGGAGTTGTAATCCCCTTTTCTTAGGCTACGTCCCTGCTGCAGACCCAGCTGCCCTGGCTGCTGCCTAAGGAGAGGGCTGAGCGCGATGCTCTTGTCCTGAGCCAAGCCTTGCTACCACTCTTCTCCCACAAGGCCAGGCTTTGGCAGAGCACAGCGGAGGGCTTATCTCTATAACCCTCCCTCAGAAGCACGCAGGGTTGCCCACCCCGCAAGCTTGCCCGTGCTGTGCTCACCTGACTCTTGGCGGATGCTGAGCAAGCTCATCTCTTTCTCCGAGCCTCAGTTTCCCCAATTGCTGGGCAGATACATCCTGGCAGAGAGGCACCGTGAGCTCTTGATGGTGGCTACCATGCCATGGCTGGTGATGATACTCGTTTCTTAGCTAATTAGGGCTTGGCTGCTCCTTCCTACAGCCAAGACGAGACCCCAGGGTGCACACATTGGCTCTAACACAGCGTCACCAAGGTCCTCTCAGCGCTACAGTGCCCATCACACCAGAGATGAGACAGTTGCACCCATCTCCCACATGGTATCACCCACTCTGGGTATTTATTTTCCCATTTAGCAGAGCTCATAGAGGTTTTTTTTATTATCGTTACTACTTTAGGTGGACAGCGGGTTGATTTTCTACCAGCATGAGATGCCAGAGAAGCCCTTCTGGCTCGCCCAAGACACCATCCGCTTCCGTGTGGTCGCTCCCACAATTATTTCCGATTCCTTCATCCTCGTCGTGCTGATCTCCTTTGAAGAAAGGTGTCCCCAGCGCTCAACTCAACTATGGAGAAATGCAGGTAGAGAAGCAAGGGACAAACAAGCCCTCCTGAAGTTTGCACCATCCCCCCGTTTGGGGGGTTTGTCTGAAGAAGACACCACTGTGCAATTTCCCATGGCCCAAAGCACAAGCTTTGACATAGAATCATGGAATGGTTTGGGTTGGAAGGGACCTTTAAAGCCCATCCAGTCCAACTCCCCTGCAAGGAGCAGGGACATCTCCAACCAGACCAGGTTGCTCAGAGCCCTGTCCAGCATGGCCATCCAACCTTGCTTATGGCAAGGAACGTCTAAAATCGCACCCATCCTTATGCTGGCTCTCTGTACAACTCTTTCTTCTATCATCTTACCAAACCCAGCTGATTCTCATACCTCTTAATTTCTTTGCAATCCTCCTTTTTCTGCTATATCTTGCTCTCCTAGCTCTTTCCAGAAGTGACAGACTTTTGGGTTTTCCCTTCCATCCCCAGGTCTCCAGCTTGCAAGGGCTCAACGAGCTGAGATTGGCACCTCTGTGCTGGATGCCTCCAACCTCCTAGGCCAAATCCCAGTCCCCGAGAGGGCTACACATGATATTGTCTTCCTGGTGACAGGGCTGCCGGCTCATGGGCGGCTCTTGGTGGCTGGTATGCCCCTGGAGCCATCACGGCCATTCTTCCTGCAGTCAGACCTGGCCACAGGACGCCTGGCATATGCCCATGGTGGAGATAGCATCTCCGAAGACCATTTCAGATTTAAGGCTTGGCTCCGTCCCCAGGTGCAGCAGTCCATCCATCCTCCACAGGAAGGGGTGGTCATCTCTGAAGCTTTCAATATAACAGTGACCAGCAGCAGCAGAAAGCCACCACGGGTGGTGAGGCGGCAAGAAGTGCTGCGAGTCCCACCAGGCTCTGTGTTGACCTTGTCCCAGGAGTACCTGGATGTGGCAGAGCCATCAGGTTCCCCAGAGGACATGGTGTACAGCGTCCTCCAGAGACCCCTCACCGGCCACCTGGCCAAAGCACACAACCCACGGGAGCCCATCAGCCGCTTCACCCAAGCAGATGTCAACGCAGGCCACGTGGTGTTTGTTGCCACTGGGAGCCGTGCCCCAGGGTCCTTAGCCCTGAGCCTTTCCGATGGCCACCACCCACCCACCTTGACCTCGCTGGAGATAGAGGTGCTGCCTGCAGTGAGCACCGTTGCCAGCCCAGTGCTGCTGGAGGTGCCCCAAAACCTGAACAGGGCCTCCATTTCCCACCATCACCTCCTGGGAGCCACACAGCTAGGGGCAGGCAGTGCCCTGTACAGGATCACCAGGGACCCAAGGTTTGGCCAGGTGCAGGTCAACCAAAAGCCAGCACGGAGTTTCTCACAGAAGCAGCTGGACCGTGGGGAGGTGATGTTCACCTTCACTGACTTCACCTCTCCCGAGGACAGCTTCCAGTTCCTTGCCACGTCACGAGTAGCCAACAGGACCGGGATGGTGAACGTGACTGTCCGCGCCTTGGTGAAGGCTCGGCCAGGAAGCGTGTGGCCCAGGGGCACCACAGCCCTCCTGGACACCAGCATCCTTGATGCCAGCGAGCTGGCCAACCGCACCAAGAGCATCCCGGTCTTTAGGATCCGCAGGGCGCCCCGCAGCAGCCGTCTCGTGAGGGTCCCCAGGGACCCAGGACAACCCACCACCCCGATTGAGACCTTCAGCCAGAGCGAGCTGGAGCAAGGGCTGGTGGGGCTGGAGGTGCTGGATGCTGGGGAGACTGACCAGCCCCTGCAGAGTGACAGCTTCGTCTTTGAGCTGGCGGCTGCTGGCGTGCCACCAGCGCTGGCATCCCTGGGGTACAGCATTGAGCCCTACAATGCCTCAAAAGCCTACGGCGTCACCCTGCTTGTGCCCCTCCTGGCACCCTCACCCCCGGTGCCCCAGGGCACGGCACGGACCAGCCCCAATGCCAGCGAGCTGGGGATGCCCCCCACCTCCTGGCCGGGCCCCGGTGCCACCACCAGCCCCAGCCCCGTGGAGGGTGGCACCTTCCTCAGCTTCATCGAGGCCAACATGTTCAGCATCATCATCCCCATCTGCCTCATCTTCCTCCTGCTGGCTCTCATCCTGCCCCTGCTCTTCTACCTGCACAAGCGCAACAAGACAGGGAAGCACCACGTCCAGGGCACCCCCTCCTCCAAAACCAAGAACGGGGCTGTGCCGGACCAGGAGACCTTCCGGAGGACGGACCCCAACCAAGGCATCCCCCTAACAACTGTCAACTCCCTGGACGGCAAAGGCATGGGTCCCCCGTCCCAGGGCACGGGTCCTGGGGCGCCGCCGGACCCCGAGCTCCTCCAGTACTGCCGGACTTCCAACCCCCCCTTGAAAAACAACCAGTACTGGGTGTGAAGGGCTCAGGCCTGGGGGCACAAGAACACCTGGGGGTCCGGTCCACCCTGGACCACTGCTGGCCACCTCCTCCAGGCTCTCCTCCTCCTCCCTGGGAGCTGGAATCCCATGGGTGCAGGAGGGCCCTGGGGATACAGGGGCTGCCGGTCCGGCCCACACGGGAGCCCCAAATCTCCAGGTGGCTTTGGGCAGGGGAGGGGGGCACTGCATAAGCAAGCGGGGGCAGGCAGAACCTGAGCACCCCTGGGGAACGCTGACTTCGGGTGCTCGTTTGGGCTGCCCAACTGTGGCCAGAGTGCTGGAGGGGACGTGGTGGCACCAGTCCCCACCGAGCCACCCAAGCGGGTGCAGTGGTGGCTCCTCCGTGGGCAGCACCCACCGCCACCGTGGTTTTTGACGCAGCTCTTGGCGAGAGAGGGAGGATGAGGAGCAGCTTGCGCTGAGTCAGGCTGGGGATGAAGCTGCCCAAATCCTCCAGGGTGAGGCGGGCTGAGACACTGGAGCAGAGACTTGGGGGAAAAAAAAAATAAAAAAAACCAAACTCTGTGGCCAAGGCCAGGGGAATTTAAGAAGTCCCCACCCACTTGGAAAAAAATCCCGCCTCGCTCTTTCTCTGCATGCTTGCTGTGTGTTTCATAAAGCAGATTGCACCGAGCCCCCGGGGGAATTGCACAACAGGTAGGATGCCCTGGGCCGGGAGGGACGCAGGCGCTCACCTGGGCAGCGCGAAACCGGAGAGGAGAGTGGGGAACCGGAGCCAGCGCCGTTTTCCACTGTATACTCCAGCACGGCAGAAGTAAACAGAATAAAGTGCCTTTTCCGAGGTGCATCATGGTTGTTGTGAGCCATCTCCCTCGCCTCGCTGCTCCTTGCCAGGCCTGCTTTCAGCCCAGTGAGCTGCCGAGCGACATTTGGAGGCAACGCACCAAATTCTGGGCTCTCACTCAAATTTTCCCCAGCCTGGAGTCCTAAAAGCTTAAATAGAAATTGTCTGAGGAAAGGCAGAGGAAAAACTGAGCGCGGCGCTCAGGATGGGACCCAACAATAACACCCTGCATGGCTACAGCTGGGAAGCTCATCACAGGGCACATCCCGCTCTCCCACCACCCATGGGAAGCTGAAGTGATTCCCCAGGGACCGCGGGGGATGTTTTACATTTGCACCCCCTCACACGGGGTGAAAATCCATCCGTGGTGTCAAGGCAGGATCCCTGCCCAAACCGGCACCCCGGGGTGCTCCCGTGCCAAGGCTCCGGCAGAGCCGGCGTGTTTGCTTGAACAATCCCAGCACTTCTCCCGGCTGTGTTTACCGTGCCAAATGTTTGCTGAGCGGTAAATCACACCCGCCCCGCTCCAGCCGGCGGGTGCCGACACGTCCTGTCGGGCACAGCTGGGGTGCGGGCAGGCAGCCCCGTCCCCCCACCATCGCACGCGCCTCAGCCCCGACTTGCCCCACGGCACGGGCGGGATGGGGCACGGCAGAGGCAGCCCCCACGCCTCCAAGCCCTCTTGGCCCACGCCACGGCTCTGAGCTCGCCATGGAGGCTCTTCCCAAGGCGGTGCTGCTCCCAAGAGGTCAGGACAACCTCTCCCTGCAGAGCGGAGGGAGTGCCATCGCCTCCCTCCCGCTTCCGGATTAGCCCCAGCTCCGTGCCTTCCCCATCGCACTCAAATCAGCAAATTTATTATTATTTTTGCTAAGTGCGTACCCCTGGCAAGCGACGGAGGCTTGCGGGGAAGCCAGTGGCATCCACCAAGGGCCCTCTGGGAAGCATCCGTGGTGTTTTCCTTTCAAAGGATTTTCTCCTCGTTCCCAGGGATTAAACAGGAGGAACACAGCCTGTTTCGTAAGGAGCGCTGAAAGCGAAGAAGGTTATTTTTAAGGCTTGCGGTTGTATTCCCGCTGCTGGGAAACGTCCACTTCCCAGGGTCAGGGGAGGACGGGCTGTAACCTGGAAAAAGCCAGCGCGGACCACGGTTCTCCGAGGCCAAGCTCTGCTGGCAGGGTTTAAATCCTGAGCAGAGCTGCTGGCTCCGCTTGGGTCACCGGGGGCTTGCAGCGGGGCGGCGGGGCAGGATCAGACCCAGCCTCAGCGCTCGCCCACCGCCCACCCGGGGAAGGGCGGCAGATCCGCGCGGGATCCAGCAGGTTTCGGGGGGTGACGGGAGCTGGGCTGCACCCTTCCCTGTTGAGCTGGTTATAAAGCTTGTGGACCTTTAAGGAAGATGCTTAAAGCTGCTCTGCCAGATGTGCTGGCCCAAGGCAGGCCAGATGTGCACAGCTGGCTGCCAAGAGGCAGCCATGCCAAGAGGAGAGCCAGCCTACGGCCAGGCTAAAGCAAAGCCTCGAGCCACCCAGGGAGGACTTGGGGTGGCAGAAGAGCCAGAAGACACCCAGATACAGAGACGAAGGATGGTGAGCACGTTGGGGTGACTCATGGGGGCGTGACAGGACGGGGATGACAGACCGTACCTCCTAAGTGATGGGAAGAGGCATAGCAAAAGCAAGGACATGGCCAACGAGAGCCACCCAGGTGTGAGGATGACTCGATAACCGGTGTCCCCTCGTCCTCTGTGCCACCTCTAGGCACCCTGAGGTGACCACCCGGGAAAAAGCATCTCAGTGCCTGACCACCTGGTCACCCAGGCAGCCACACCAGCGGCAAAACTGACAATGAGTTCCACTTCTATTTTGTTCTTTAATTAAAAAAGTTGCCCTTTCTGTCCATAAGCCTCAGAAGCGGGGGGTTTCTCCTCCTCCACCGGGAAGCCCCCGCAGCCGGGTCCCAGCAGGAGGAGAGTGTCACAGCTCTGGTGACATGAACCAGTTCCAGGCTCCTACTCAAACACAAACAATAGGCCAAGCAGGTTCATTTCAGCACCCAGCCAGGGCGCGTGATGAGCAGAGGTCTCCAGGAGACCCTGCCTGGGAGGGCAGGAAGACACACAGTCCTCTCAAGGCAGGTGAAGGCCCTGACCAGGGGTGGCCAGGTCCTCCCAGGAGCTGCCCCACATGGGACACTGGGAGCCAGACCTCAGGCTGGACAAGGCTCAGGTCTCCGCTGGGCTCCCAGCTAATCCCAGCATCCCAGGATGTTGGGAGCCCTCCCTCCCTGCTACGTGCCTGCCGGATTTCGGCAGGCCGTGCCCACAGCCCACAGAACAGGCTCAGCTGGCAGCAAGGACGGGACAGGGCCTGGGGGAAAGAGTGAGCTGCAAGCACATCGCCCTGCGAGCACCCCACGGGAGGCGGGGACAAGGAGCCCAAGCGGGGACAGGGCTGTCCCTAGGGGTCTGGCGTCCCACTGCCACCTTGCCCACCCGAGGCAGAGCACATGAA
Source organism: Chlamydotis macqueenii (assembly GCF_036417535.1). Classification (NCBI taxonomy): domain Eukaryota; kingdom Metazoa; phylum Chordata; class Aves; order Otidiformes; family Otididae; genus Chlamydotis; species Chlamydotis macqueenii. Next base: position 16,977,305 of record NC_141567.1, on the reverse strand, counting down.
TTTAATCTGCAGGGCCAGGTTTGCTCCCCAGGCTCTGGCAAGCAGAGGAATGAACGGGGAGGTGAGGACCCACCAGAAAGCATCCCCCATCAGCTGCTGCCTGCCACTGCCTTCCAGCCCCAGCTGCCGATTTAAATTCGAGCCAGGCTGAGCCTAACCTCCATCTCCACACCCAGCAGCTCCACGGCAGACAGGCAATGACGGAAGGACAGCCACGTCCCAGAGCCCGGGCTCTCCACCCCTCTCCTGCAAAAACAACACGCCCAGAGACGCAGCTCAGGACCTGCCGAGCCGGGGTCACGCTTCGGAAATCTTTGAGAAGCGCAACAGTTAAAAGCTTTGAGCTGGCATCCTGAGCCCTCTCCCTGCGCCCCTGGGTGGCTTGCCTGCGGAGATGGCTCATCCCACCGAGCTGAGCCTTGCTGGCTTGGTGGATACACGGGGATGGGTTGGATCCCGGTTGTCCCTGCTGCCTCCAGTCTCCCAGAGGTCAAATCCAAGGGCCAGCCACGGTGATCCCGGGGAGGATGCACCAGCCACTGCAGCCACCTCCCCACCCGGCTGTCGTACCGGCGGTTCTTGCGGCCATGCCTCGGCCTTGGCTTTCCCACGCGAGAGCAGCCTTGGGAAGCAGGAGGAGGAAGCGGACCTGCCCCGTGTTCCCGGCATTTCCTCTCGGCCCCGCGCGCCCCGGGGTTTTTTTTTCTTGCCGTGACCCTGAGCAGGAGCAGGAGCCTGCGTGTCAGATAAGGGCAGTGACCAAAACCGCTTGCAAAGCCTGCCCCCCCAGCCCACCTCCCAGACCCCAAAACGCCCGTCCATGGGCAAGGAGGGCCCCAGCCACCCGCTGCCAGGCGGTGGAGGGAAAAGGCAGGAATGTTAATGGGAAGCAGGTTTTCCCGGCCGATGGGCTTGCCAGCCTCGGGAGCGTGGTCCGGACACGGGCGTACGCAGGAGGGGTGGCTGGTGGGACAGGGAGACCTGCGTGGGTGCCGAAGGACTGCAGAGGACCCAGGCAGACCCTGGGGGAAACTGAGGCCGGCAGAGACCCTGTTCCATCCCTGTCCCCATGCTGGGATGTCGGAGTGGAGGATGAGCTCCAGGGGTGCCAGGACACTTCCCTGCTCTGGTCGCGCACCCTGCGAGCGGAGGCGGCTCTTCGCAACGCTCAGCCTTTGCTGAGGGTGTCACCAGCCTGGCTTTGGGGCCTACATCTGCAAGTGCTGATGAAGGTGGCTCCGAGGAGGATCTCCTCCTTCACCGGGGCTGCACGCAGCCTCCCGACACTGTCATCACCTCTCCTGCCCTCCCAGGTCCTTGCCCCCCACCCACATTCAGACCCTCCAAAATCTGTCTCTGGGACATCCCAGGGACCATGCTGTGATGGGGGGACCTAGGCACAGCACTGCCCTACCGAGCTGGGTCCGGGGGAGCCGGGATCCCGCAGCCGGGTGCTGGCATGGCTCTGGAGGCCGCTCGCGGTGCCGGAGGCTGGCTGCCGGCCCGGGGATGGCGGTGGCAGGCTCAAACCCAGCGCCATTGTGCTCCCCGGGGAAAAGCCGGCGGCAGCAGAGCTGAGGGGGAAGGGACACGACGTCCCGCATAGCATCCGGCCTCAACGTGGGGCCAAGGCAACCGCGGTCACCCAGCGCCTGGCCAGCGCGGCCGGGATGAGGCGTTAAACCCCACGGGGTTAGCACGGGGGTTAGGCACCCTGCTCCCACCGCTGCTGCTGCTGGAGGGGCTGGGGAGGGATGGGGTTGGGGTGGGATGGAGCCAAGGTAGGATGCAGCAGGGATGGGGTTGGGATAAAATGGGACTAGGGTAGGATGAGGCCCCGGCCGCAGGATGCAGGAAGAAATGCGTCCCGCCTGGACGGAGGCTGCGCCATGCCTCCAGCTGCATTTCGGTGTGCTCGTCCCCACAGGCTGGGGCCGGGGAGGGCTCTGGGAGGACAGAGCGCAGCCCGCCGCGTTCCCAGCGCTGCTGTTATTTTAACAATACCCTGCTGGCCCGCATGCCGGGGCTAATTTTAACCCTGGAGTCAGGCCAAGCCGGCCCTAACTTTCCTCGCTGTGATTTATCCCAGCCATTTCCCTTCGAAAACAAGGCCCCCGTGCCAGCCCCGCCGTCTCCCCGAGCAGCGGCACGCTGCCCTGCCCCCTGCCCCCCTGGGCAGGGCAAAGCGGGGCAGGATTTGCCCCTCGGCCGGCTGCTTGGACGGCAGGAGGGCGGCCGGTGCGGGGCACTCTGCCCTGGGTGCTCAGCCCCCGCCGCCCATGCACGGGGATTTTCGGAAGCTGGCTGGAAGCCAGGGGATGCTCAATGTGGAGCCTTCCCCGGGACCCTGGAGCGGCTCTGTTTTCCACAGACATCTCTGGGAAGGAGGTGGGTGGTTTTTTTTCTACTGATGTTTTTATTGAAAACGCTGTGGGGCGCTTTATTTTTTGCCTTTTTTTTCTTTTTCTCCCTTTTCCCAGTCAACAGCCATGCTTGAGAAAGATTTCCCTTCGCCTCTGTGCGTCTATTTAAAAACTGATTGATAAAAATGCTGCAGAAACATTTGCGAAGAATGAAAAATATTGAAAATATCTCGTGACAAAAAAAAAAAGAATCATTCTTTTCCAAATAAAGATCTTTTTCTTCTCTTTTTTTTTCCATCAGAAAAGCTTTTAGTGTGCAAAATGTCGACCGCTTTGATTTCTTCTCCCAGCGGGCTGGGATGCACCCACCTCTCTGCTCCAGGAGGATGGATTTCCAGAAAGCTAAAAACCACTGGGCAGAGACAGTGGCACCGTTACCTCCACATCCGTCTCTCTTGCGACTGCCCCCGCCAGACCTGCGGCAGGGTGGGAGGTCCCCAGGGAAAGAGGTGGCACGGCCAGCCCGTGGGCGAGCCCTTCCCCGCAGGACCTCAGCCTGCCTGCCCGGGAAGGGGGAAGAAAGCCCGAAGGTATTTGGTCACTAGCGTCATGAGTTCCCGTTCGTTCTCAGCCTGTCACAAACAGAGGAGGTCTGCAAGGCTGCAGATAGAGAAGTGCGTGATTTTGGCGGGGCAGCAAGCGGAGGCGTTAGAGGTTGTCGTACATGCGTAACGTCTTCTCCAGCTGCTGGCTGACGCGCTGGTAGAAGACGATCTGCTGCTTTAAGTAGGACTGCATCATCCTCTTGAAGTCGGCCACGCGCCGCTCGTGGAAGTGGTTCATCTCGGCTTGCAGGGCGAAGCCCACCACGCGGCAGCGCTTGCGGATCCCGTCCGCCTCCTCCTGGTCCATCCGGCCCTCGTCGCTCATCCGCTGGCTCTCCTTCACCTTGGCGAAGGCGCCTGGCGAGGGAGGGGGAAGGGTGAGAGGCCGATGGATCCGTGCGACCCTCCGTCCCCCTTCCCCTGGCACCGGCATCCCCGGGCAGCTCCGATGGGTCCCATCACCCTCTGTGCCAGGGCAGGGGCACCAGCCTGGCCCCACAGCCAGAGACACAGAGCTGCCCCACGCTTACAAGGGAGGGATCTGTGCACTCCCAGGCTGCCATCTCCCTGTGCCCATCAATCCCCATCCCTCTCCTCCAGGCAGGGAAAGACCAGGAGCCTTTTCCATCCAGATTCTGACCTCCTCACCTCCTTTTCCGCCCCATCCCTGGGCAGTTAGCCTCGTATTTAGTGGGAGGTGTGGGGGTCCAGGCTGATGGAGGGGTGCGACTCAAGGCTCGGGGTGCGAAGCTAATGCTTCATAGCCAAGCGCCCTGCCAAACCTGCTCTGCAAATGTCCGATGTCACCCCCCGGATGGGGGTCAGGAGCATCCCTGGGAGATCCCAGCCTGGGAGACAGTGAATTGGGGTGCGGGAAGGGCATGCAGGTCCGGCTGGAGCTCAGCTGGGAAAGCATCTCCCTCTCCCAAAGGCAGCTGATGCTCTGACACCAGTTTTTCCCCTTCCTTCCATTTATTTTTACAGCTCGGTTTCGAAAGAATCCTGCCTGGCTCCAGCCCTGCATTCCTCCCCCCTCATTAGCACAGAGGTTGTTTGCCGGAAAACGGGATCTGGCCCGTAGCTCAACGGGCTTTTTTCCCTTCTCCTTGCCCCTTGCCCGGAGCACGGGACCAGGGGTTATGGTGCTCCTGCTGCACCAGCCCTGCTCCCAGCAGAGAGGAGGAGGAGGAAGAAGCAAAGGTTGGAGGCCAAATCCTGCCTTCCGCTCTGCCCACGCGGCCTCGCTTCCGTACGGGATCCAGCCCCTCGGCACCCGCTGCGGTAAACAACGCGGGGAGGGAAAGGCGAGGAAGCGGCCAGGGCTGGATCGCATCCTCCCCTTCCCTCTTCGCCTTCCCAGCCTCCCCCAGGGATGCGGAGCGATGCACGGACACCCCCGGATGCTCCAACATGGACAGCCCTGGCTCCGTCCTAGGGAAAACTCCCTGCCCCTCAAAATCCGGGGCAGTCAGTGCGGGCGTCCCCTCCCTGCTGTGGGCAGCCAGGCCGGGAGGAGCGCGTGGACTTCGGCCCTGCTCCCACATCCGGCTCCCCGCCTGCGTCACACCCCTGGGTGCAGCGGGTCACCCAGCCCCGCCTGCCTGCTGCCCTCCCCAGGAAGGGCAGAGCAGACATCTCGGGCCCCCTCTCCTCCTTCCTGACCCCCCCAAATACCCAGGGGACCTGCAAGCAGAAGGAGCTAAGGGGATGCAGGGAGTCCCGATGCCCTGGGGGTGCTAAACCCACCCAACCTGGGCTCAGAGGGGCAGGGATGTACTCTTGAAGAGTTGGACCCTGGTTGTCCCAGAAGGTCCAGCATATCCCTTTGGGCCACGGGAGAGCAGCGAGGCTGGTGGGAAGCAGGGACACATCCATATCCCACTGCCCTGCACACCCGGCCCGGCCCCTCTGAGCGACCCAAGGCCATGTCCCAGCCGTGTCCCAGCCTCGAGGGAGCAAGACTGAGCATCCCCACCGGCCACCCAACCGCTGCCTCGGCCTGGGAAGGAGGATGATGAGGGACAAACGGTGGTGGATTGGGATGTGACGAAGTCCCTCGCTCACGAGGTACTGGGCAGGCCAACCTGGAGCCAACAGCAATGGTGCCAGCTCCTGCTCATGGCTCAGAGCGAGCGACACCTGCACTGAATTCCATGGCCAGCGCTTTGCAGTGGTGGCAGTCACGGAGTCCATGGCATCTCTTGGGGCAAAACCTGAACCTGGAGCCATCAGCCTGAGCAGCCTTGCCTGGGCCGGGGTGACTGGGGAGCTGTGCCAGCAAGGACTTGCTGCTTCCCCGGGAGCCACAGGCAACAGTTCCCAGCCTTATCCCCATCCCCATCCCCATGCTCATCCCCATCTTCATCCTCAACCCCATCCTCATCCTCAATCCCATCCTCATCCTCAATCCCATCCCCATTCTCATTTCCATCCTCATCCCGATCCCCATCCCCATCCTCATCACTGCACAGCACAAGATTTCCACATCACATTCCCATCCCGCTCCCTGTGCTGCTCCCACCCACATGGGGCCATCACGCAGGAGAAGTCATCACCAGTGGAGAAGCAGCTACCCTTACCTTTCTGGAGGTGGATGATGTCTGGGAAGTTGGAGAGGAGCCCTTGGTACAAAGAGAGAGTGTCCAGCATGAGGAACAGGTCGTTCTTGGGCTGCTCGGCAAACATCTCCCCCACGGTCTCGTACGTCTTGCCCGTGTGGGAGATGGCATTGTTGAGGGCATCCAAGCTGTAGGGAGGGTCCATCTGGAAGGAGTGGCTGATGGCTTGGAAAGCATTGCCCAGCTTCTGGAACTCCTTCCGGAAGCCCCCCACGTGCTTGCGCACCAGCTCCGAGGCCACATTGGTCAGCTGCAGGACACTGTCGTCCATCTTCTTGCTGAAGGCCTTGAAGGTGTCCACGCGATCCTCCACATCCTGCAGGTCCTGGTGCTCCGTGGGGATCTGGATGGTGAGGAGGAAGCTGGCGCCCACCATCTCGTCCTTCTCCGCCCGGCGTTTGCCCAGCTTCCACTGCTTCTCATCACGACAGCAGAGGAAGTGCTGGAAGCCTTCGTACTGGGAGAGGACGGGGTGGCTGGTCATATGGTCCATCCAGAGGATCAGCCTCCGCTTGCGCTTCTCGATAAAGTCCTCCTCAAAGCGCCCGGTGGCCTGCTTCTCGGGCAAGTGGGGCACCGAGATGACTGTGAACTTGTGCAGGAGGCGGTTGTAGAGCCAGTCAAAGTGCTTGTACCGCCGGTAGACGGGTGAGTTGATGTTGCTGGGGGTGAGCTTGTAGGAGATGTAGCTCTTGATGCCCTTGAACTTGGTCTGCTTGGTTGGGTCCTCCACGGAGCAGATGAAGGGGTGGGGGTTCGCCCTCCACTGGGGACCTTTGGAGCCCATCTCGATGCAGTAGGCCTCGGCGATCTTGGACATCAGGGGCACGTCACCCAGGATGAAGGCTTCTACCCCCGAGCGGACGAAACAGGAGAAGCGGTTGAGGTTCCTCCCCACCACGCTGCCCCTCTTGGAGGAGCTCATGCTGTCCTGCCTCTCCAGTGCCGGCTTGGGACGGTAACTGCTGTGCTGGTGGTGGCCGTACGCCGGCGGGTACTGCAGGTTGGGCGAAGGGTGCCCATTGGTGCCCGGCGCGCTCCGGGGCTCCTCCACCACCGTGCAAGCATCGTCCCAGTCGTCCCAGTCATCATCATCGTCGTCCTCAAAACTACCCTGGTAGGAGATGCCGGGGTTGGGGGAGGCCGAGTAGAAGGAGGAGTCGTGCCTGGGGGAGCCAGCCGGGCTGCTGGAGTAGTCCGTGAAGTTGGAGCCCGACCGGGAGCGGAGGATTTCGACGTAGGAGGCAGGGAAGAGGCCGGTCTCCCCGCGGCTGTTTTGGCCCTGTAACCACCCGTCCAGGGAGTTCTCGCTGAAGATGACGAGCTCCTCGTTCTCCTGGATGCTGATCTCCTCTTTGTTTTCGCTCTGGAAGTTGTAAAGCGCTCTGGCTTTCAACGCCATGGCCGCAACCCCTGGCGCCAAAAAAAAAAAAAAAAACAGAAACCCCTCACAGTGATACCGCAAGCGAGCTCCGCACCGGGGCCGCCCCACACTGTGGGAAAAGGTTTGGCCGGTTTCTCAGGGAAATAAAAAAAAAAAAAAAGTGGAGAAGAAATTCCCTACGAAGAAATCCCCTACGAAGTGACGCCTCCGAGGTCCATATGTCCAAGCGACACTCCTGATCCCAGCACCCCCGTGAAAAACAACATTCGCCGGTCAGGCGAGCGGCATTTCCCTCGATCCTATGGGATGTAGACCCCGGCTGGGCCAAGCGCCGGGCTCTGCCATGTCCACGCAGGTTTTTTTTTCTCGCTGGGACGCTGATCCCGCAGTTTCACTTTCCAGGAGGAAAAGATCCGGCTGCCAGCGAGGAAATAAATCCAAAGCGACTTTTCCCGGGGGCTCCTGCGGGTAAAACGCCCCAGTTTCCTCCCGCCAGCGCCTGGGTGCCGGTGGGTGCGGGGAAAGCGCCGGGAACCGACCCCGAACCCAGCCCAGCCTCCCGGTGATCCCGGCCCGGGGGTTTTGCAATCCGAGGCCGACTTTGCCGGGATTTGGTGGTGGGGAATTTTGTTGTTGTTTGGGATTTTTGAGGTTTTTGGTTCCTCTCCCCCTCCGAAACCCGCAAATCTCACGCAGGACGGAAAGGGCAGCCCCCCCCGCCGGGGCCGGTGCGGGCGCAGGGAGGGGGAGCCCGGGCCCCCGCCGCTCCCGGTACCGGAGAACCGAGCTCAGCCGCGGCCCGGCCGCCCCTCCCGTCCCCTCCGCGGACCCGGCGGGGCCGCCCTCCCCGCCCGCCCGGGGCTGTCGGTACCGCCGCCCGGTTCCGGTGTCGGGGCCCGCTGCCGCTGCGCGATGTCGGGGCCGGTGGCGGTGGCGGGGCCGGTGGCGGGGCCGGCCGCCAGCCTCCCCGTGACGCACGGCAGCGCCGAGCTGCCCGGTTCGCAGCTGGACCGGTCCCACGCTGCCCTCTGCAGGCAGCCGGCCCGGGGGGCACGGAGCCCGCCCACGGCCACGGTCACGGCCCGCGGGGACACGGCTGCCGGTACCGGCTGCTCACCCGTCCCTGACCGGGAGCGGTCCCGCGTATCCCAGCCCGGGGTGACCCCTCCATCCCTGCCCGGGATGCCGCCCCCCCGCCCGCCCGCTTCCCGACCCATTCCCGGCGGGAGGGGAAACTGAGTCACGGCACGGGGATGGAGTCCTCCGCGCCGCCAGGGGGCGCCCGCGGCACCCCCGCAATCTCCCGCACTCCGGGCGGAAGTGCGTCACGACGCGCGGCGGCGGGGCGGGCGTTGCCATGGAGGAGCTGAGCGCGGCGCTGGCGGCCGGCGTGGGCCTGGCAGCGCCCAACAGCCCCGCGGCCCCGCACCCCCGCCTCGCCGCTTACAAGGCCCGCGGCAGCCCCGGGCAGGCCGAGCGCCGTCAACGCCTCCTCCGCCTCCAGAGAGAGTGAGCGAGCGAGCGAGCCCGGCTGGGGCCGGGCCCTCGGGAAGGGGGAGGCACGGCCGAGCAGCCTGGGCAGCGGGAACGCGGCCGTGGGTGCGGGGAGCGTGGGGGTGGGCTGCCTCCCGCAAGAGAGCAAGCTGGGCTGTTTTCTCCCCACCCCAGGAGGCGGCTGGACTACGTGAACCATGCCAGGAGGCTGGCAGAGGACGACTGGGCAGGGATGGAGAGCGGGGGCAAGGAGAAGGAGGAGGAAGATGGGGAGGAAGAGGAGATGGACGTGGATGCTGGCAAGAAACTGCCCAAGCGCTACGCCAATCAGGTGGGGAGCTGGGTGAGGGACGTGGGGCGGTGAGGCTGGGCATGGTGAGCAGCCGTGGGGGTGGCTGTGTCGGAGCTGGGAATAACGTGTCCTGCCTGGTTTGGTGCTCAGTGAGGCACTGCGCCTCGGTTCTGCCTCCAAGACATGCTGCACGCACGTGGAGGACAGGTGGAGATGGGTTGCCCGTGTATTTAGGGAGATTTCATCTCAGCTGGTAGCTTTTGTATCCTGTTGTGCAGCACTCAGTTAAAGATTTCTGTCTCTCCCCATGTGTGGGACACCAGGAAGGAAGGGGAACCTCAGCCAGTGGGTTTCATCAGCTTTGGCTGCCATTTTGCTCCTAAAAGACACACCAGCCTTCAGGCGGTCGCAGCCAGGGAGTCCCCGAGGAGGTCAACTTGTCTGGGCTCTGCCGTGTATTTATAAACAAGCACATTAAATGTGCCGGAGTGGGGACCATGGTACAGTGCGAGGACTGTGAGCCTCGTGCTGTATTCCGAAGCTTAGTCAGCCGTTGGGAAGCAAGAGAAAGACTTGGGGAAGAGGCTGTTGTGCAGGTTGGTTAGAGGGAGCCAGGCCGCTTTGGCGCTGTGATGTGGAGTGACGAGCAATGCAGGGTGCCTCTGAAGCAACCAGCGTAGCTGTTGAAGCCACGTTGAAACCTTCTTACTTTGTCCTTGAGCTGTGTGTTCTCCATAACTTTAGGAGAGTTGTTGCTAACTGATTTTTTTTTTTTTTTTCTTCTGGATTTCTCTGTAGCTGATGCTGTCTGAATGGCTGGTCGATGTCCCCTTGGATCTGGAGCAGGAGTGGGTTGTAGTGGTGTGTCCTGTCGGGAAAAGGGCGCTAGTCGTGGCATCCAGGGTAAGCGGCAGCAGTGGTGGCGTCTTGACATCCAGTATAGGATCTGTATCTGTTTCCCAGCCAACATAAGGCTGGCCTGACTGTCTTTCATGAGTTTGTTTTTTTTCCCTCCTGTTCGCTCACAGGGCTCAACAGCTGCTTACACCAAGAGCGGCTTCTGTGTCAACAGATTCCCTTCCCTGCTGCCGGGGGGGAACCGGCACAATTCCACGAGTGAGAAAGGTAACGGTCTGAGGAGATATTTGGGATAGAGAGGGGAACCACCCGCTGCTCCCTGTGAGTGTGTGTACCAGCAGGCTCAGTGCTGCTCCTCCAGCTCCCCCTGGCCCCAGAGCTGTGCCGTTTTCCGGTGCTGGGGGCTGCTTCAGGCTTGTTTGCGTATCTCTGGGGATAACTAGGTGTGGACAATCTCAGATACCTTTTTGCTAGATAAGAACACTTCTTAATCAGCTGCCTGGTTAACTGACACACTCTTAAACCTCAACATCCTCTCTGTCTTCTGGCAGAGAGCTGTGTATGGTGTGGTCTTTCTTAATACCTCCTGCAGTTGCCTTCTTGCGCTAAGAAGGGGTTACTGTTTGATAAATGCCGTTTTCTGAAACATGCCTTTGCTCGCTGTGGCTCTGGCTGGTACCTTTGTAGCCTTGTTGGACTCCTCAGGCTAAAAACTGTTCACAGCATCTGTTAGCAGAAGGGGATCCCTCTACACCTCACAGCTTTACATCAGGGCGGGCTTAACGCAGGAGAGGTTTGATCTGGCAATTGCCTCTTGGGTTGGGCGGTCTCCGGAGCGTGTCTGGACCTCGCTGTGTTTGTGTGCGCAGTGTACTGCATCTTGGACTGCATCTACAACGAGGCAAAACAGACGTACTATATCCTCGATGTGATGTGCTGGAGAGGACACCCCGTTTACGACTGCCAGGTGCTGAGTCTCCCCCCTCTGCCCTCCCTCCCTCTTGTGCCCTGTTCTGTGAGCTGCTTTGCAGCCAGCACTGGACGTAAGCCCCCGTGCAGTGGGATGGTTATTTCATTTGAGCACCAGCATCTTTACAGCTTCTGGGCTGCTCATTGCTGGAATAACTGGGTGTATTTTTTGGGGATATCAGGGGAAGTAGCAGAGTTTGGGGTGCTGGCTGGTTCTGCAGGTGAAGCTGGGTTTGTAAATCTCCCGGGTGAGCGCGGAGGAATGGAGACGCTCAGCAGGTGCTGATTGGTGATGTGTAGTGGATAATCGCTAAATCTCTGCCTCCTTTCACAGACCGACTTCAGATTCTTCTGGCTTTTATCAAAGATCCAAGAGGAGGAAGGGTTGGGAGAGAAAAGCAGGATTAATCCAGTAAGTTCTTTTGTACTGGGAAGAGGAGGAGGAGGATGGGTGGTAAGCTCTCCTGTTCAGCAGGCTTCAGCACTTTCTTTCACAAGCGGAAGCTTTTTTCTTTTTTTTTCCCCCTTACGGATCAGGCTTCAAAGTGTACTTCTGACGAAATGGGATGCCATGTTCAGGATGTAAATAGAACCACTGACTATTGTAAATGAGTGTGGTTGGGTTTTTTTTTCCCAGCCAAAGTGCTGAGGGAGATCAGACTGCAGGGTATCCGCTAACTTCCACGCTGTTTTTAGCTTTCCCTTGAAAGGGAATGGAAAAGCAGCGTGGTTTCTACAGGGGCAGCATTGGTTGGCAGCCTGACTACAACAGCAATTATTCTTGTGTAGTTCTGTGGGCTTGCAAAGCAAGGAGAAAGGCTCGTAAAGCTTTAGCCTTCCCTCCTGCTTAAACTAATCATTGAAGTTGTCAGGATGGATGCCAAATTGCCACCTGGAGTCCCTGCTGAGCGAGGATAAAATGTCTTTCTTTGAAGACGTACACCTGGAGGTCAGACCTAGAACCCACAGCAGCTTGGAAAGTGATTTTTGGGGATGGACATAAGAGATTTGGCAGCCTGGCTTACGGAGCACAGTCACAATGCAGGACCTGATCCCGCTGCAGCCCCCGTGCATGCTCAGGCACAGCTAAGCAGAGCGGCGTCTGTGGGTTGAGCACATTGGTCATAAGTGCAGATGACCGCTCCTCTGCCAGCGGCGAAGGTATCTGTATTTGGAGAACATCCTGTTCTGACTCCCAAGGGGAATATCCAGAAGACAGCTACCTAACGAAGGAGGGGGTCGTTTCAGCTTTCATTTCCTGGGTGGAAAGATTTGCTTGGCTGAGCCAGCAGCCTGGAGCAGACGTCTGTCTGCTTTGCATCCTGTCCAGAGGTCATAATTTTCTATTTTGGTTAAAAGAGCATCTCAGGGTCAGCTCTCCTGAAAAGTTCTTCCTGCAGCCTTAGATGTTTGGGAAAAAAGGTGTTGGGAGCATGTGGGAGCTGTGTTGTGAGTCTCTGCTGTCCCCATCTCTCGTTAAATACCAGAGAGGGAGTCATTTGGAGCTGGGACGATAATACACTTGAAATAGATCATTGGGGATACCTGTCACGTTCCGTCTGACCTCATCGGCCTGTGGTTTTACCTAGACCGTGGAGTTAACGGCCACCAGGGGACCTGGTCTAATTCTCTTTTTGACCCTGTTTTTGGTTTTGGGCCCCCGATACCCTGTGGCAGGAAGGCCAGCAATTTAATAATGTGGTCTGTGCTTGAGATCTCCTCTCTGGCTGCTTCGTCAGATGCCTGTCCCTCACCCTGTCTTTCTCATGCTGGATCTTGCACTGGGAGAAATCCTTCCTTCATAGCCGCCTCCACACCAGCGCTCGATTCAGTGACTTGTTCTGCTTTAGGCCATGCAGTTGTCTCTTCTAACCCTCTCTTACTCTTTCAGTACAAATTTGTGGGCCTGCAGAACTTCCCCTGCTCTCCGGACAGCCTGTGCAAGGTGCTGGCTATGGACTTCCCCTTCGAGGTGAGAACACGCGGGCAGGGGGCCTGGATCTCAGCCTTAGCGACAGCCCCGCTGCGCACCTGCCAGCGCTTGGAGGGGGGCATTCCCTTCGCTTGGGAGCTGTGCTCTCCTGAGGCCTGCGGGCAGCTTGCTGAGCTGCACTGTTGTTTCTGTGTCGGGGATGGATGCCTTTTAGCACATGGCCGATCTCTTACCCTGAGAGGGAGTTGGTGCGGACCTGGCTGCCTCCAGAAGCAGCGTAGCTCACATTCCCATGGCAATGTGATGGACAGCTGACCGTTTCAGGGCTGAAGCTGGTACTGCTGGCTGCCCCAGGTGGGTTTGTGTGGGTACAGGCATGAGGATCTCTGCAATGTGCTCCTTCATGTGGTGGTGTTTCTTGAGAGGTCTGTGAGTGTGGTGTCTTTCTCCGACCTGTGTCACAGGCTCTGTGTTTCCTTAGTCTAGCTACTTCCACCTGCCTATGTGCGAGGCACCCAGCTATCTTGTGCCTCTGGGGAGGAAAAAGGAGGGGGAGGTAAGCTCCTGGTGGTTTCTGGGGGGTTCGGATGTTAGTGATGGGCACCTGTTAGTGATGGGCACCTGAGGCGTGCAGATGGCTGTAACAGAAATGGTTGGGAGGGGTTCAGATGAGTCTGCCCTGCTGCTGCAGAGGGGATAGTGACCCTCTTGCGGAGGGGATAGTGTGAGCGCTGCTTTTCGCTTGGTGCAGAACCAGCAGCTTCCTGCCTTTGGCTTCTGCTGCTCTTGGCCCTCTGAGGTGGCTGTTCTCCCAGCAAGAGCGGCTGAACGGGACACTTGCATTTGCTTCATCAGCTTTACGAGTCGGTGCTGTTCAGGCCTCTCTGCTGACCTGTGGGAGAAGGACAGGACAGGCAGCTCGGTGTGGCGCCCGGTTTGGCTCGGTGTGGCGCCCAGTTTGGCTCGGTGTGGCGCCCGGTTTGGCTCGGTGTGGTTGTGAGCAACGAGTCGGAGGCCCTTGTGAAAACAGCTCGGGCTGCTTTCGGTGGCTATTCTGGCTGACTTGGCACTGAAGCGGAGGAGGATGGAAGAGGCGATGGCATTCCGGCACGGTGTCAGGGACAAACATCTGGGTGCCAGAAGCTCCTCTGGCAGCTGCAGCAGTTCCTGCAGAGTGCCCGGTCTCAGCCCTAGATCGGGAGCAGCCTCTAAGGAGGTTGCTGGTCCCGCTAAGCCAAAAGCCACGTTGATTTGACCGTGCGTGTCTCTTGTGCTCTCCTGGCCCAAGTTAGCGATTAACATAGGTGCAGATTTAAATTTAAGGGATGCTAATTTGGCTGTGAGGGCTGACTTTTCCTTCTGCTTGTCAAAGCCAGGACAGTCATTAGAGTCGGAAAGTCCCAGCCCCTTGCTGGTCTTGCCAGATCCCGCTCTGAGCACAGATCAGGGAGTGCTGAGAAGGCATCCCAGGTTTCTTTCCTGCAGCTGACTGCCTCAATTACCAGTGCTCCGAGTGCCTCTGTAGAAACAGTCATTCCTGTCTTTGCTGGAAACAGCTTCATTCCTTCCTGAGGCATCTGCTCCCACGAGAAAAGGCTGAGGACCCACTGTGGTCAGAGCAGAAACGTTTCAGCCTGCGAAGGAGACTATTGCGAAATGCTGGGGGAGGGAGATGGAGTCAGTCAGGCTCTCCCTTCTCATCCAGCTGTGACTTCACCCCCGAGTTCTCTGGTGCAACCCCAGCAAGTGAAGCGTGGTTTGATTTGGCTCAAAGGCAACCGGTGACCCCACAGAAACCGTGGTGCTGCTTCCAGGAATGAAGGGAACCGTGGGTCTCTTTGTGATGTGCCACAAGAGGGAGCCCAAGAAATGCCCGTAAATAGTGTCCGCCCGCCACCCATCACGAAATAAACCTTGCAGAAGGCAAAATACAGCCTGGCTGTAGATAGTGCAGTATAACAGAGCTCTTCTTATGCCTGGGCCCAGCATCTTGTGATCCTTACAAGGACCTCGTGCGCGTGGTGACAACAAATGTGATCAGTGCTTTCAGATCTGGGTCTTCAGAGTTAATCTGTAACCTTAGAAGTTAGGACCTGATCCGCTCTATTCAGCGGAAATTTTTTCCACGGAATTCAGTGGACTTTGAATCAGTTAACTGGCACTGAGTTTGGAGTGGATCTTGAGAGCTACTGTGCTACTCACAGATCTGAGTAAAACAACGTTCAGGTTTCCATGAAAGCAGGGGGAGCCAAAGCCTGTGAAAAGCCAGTGTGAAAGAATGCGGCGTACTGTTAAGCACCTAAAATCTGAAGAGCATGGCTGGGAAATGTGAAATCCTGCCAGGCCAGTTTGTCATCAGGTTCGGTCGCTTAGGGACAGTGTCAGCCGTCTTTCTGATGTGGCTGGTGTCAGTGTGGTGACTCAGGGTAGGGACCCAGCCAACAAATTAAATAAACTGGAAGGAATATGGGAGTAACTTAAGAGAGATCAGGGGAAGGAAGAACATGACCTAACTCTCCACCAGGCTGAACTCCTGAGAATTCTCCGGCTCAGGGAAGATCTTTGGAGCGATCTGGAAGGCAGAAGCCTTTCCAGGCTCTCATCTTTACCAAAACATTCCTGTGGGTGCCAGAGAATCCCTGTTGCTCATCAAGTGCTGCGCACCAGCAGGAATGGGCCGGATGTGCAGGCGTGGTGCCGGGGTGCCACAGAATCTGGCTCTTCCCGAGTCTTCCCGGGAGGCAGGGGGAGGGAAAAGTTTTGTACTTTAGAAATCCAGAGGGTTACACAAGTTCATCATGATGTTTACTGTTCTGGTTTTATGTTTTCCTAGCACAGGAATCCCCCTTTTTTCCAGGATTATTTTGCAAGATCTTAACAGTGACTGAAAATTATGGCCCGAGTAGCACAAGAAGCTCTACCTCCTGATGGAGGTTAGCATCCATGGTGCAGAGGTGCACCTCAGCTTGGCTGGACCTTGCAGTCCAGCACAGTAGCAAAAATCACCTTGATCCACTTGGTTCACCGATGCCTCGACTCACTGCTGATATTCTTGGGGCTGTAGGCTCGGGGAGGGGCCTGGGAGCGATTCAGCCCGAGGTGGGCTCTTTTTCTCCTCTCTTCTGCCCACTCAGCCACTCTCACTCGTGGCCAAATTGCCTTTTAAGAGCTTGGGAGGCTGAGCTAAGAGGAGCACCACCTCTCCAGCGTTAGTCAGCCCGACAGCAGGATCTAACCTTGCAGAGTGCACCCCAGGGAAGCGCAGGAAGAGGGGGGTGAAAGTCCCTGAGCGTGGCAGGGAAGTGGGGAAATCGTCAGCCAGCCGCAGTATTGCGGTGTGGAAATAGAAGCGCAGGAACTGGGGCCTAAACCTTCAAAGTCCTGAGTGCCCTTAACTGTCATTGATTGCTGGAGAAGTTCTCTCTTGGGAAACATTAAGAATTTATTTTGCATAAGCCAGCTGAAAGAGCTGTAGCAGCGTTACGAAGCTCTTGGCGTCACGCGCTCTGACTAATTACTCTCCAAATGCATTATTTAAAATAACCTTAATCCAGTAAAGTGGCCTTTCTGTGCGCTGCCTTATTCAGAAACCCGATGGCTTTTCTGCAGAATGGGATCATAGCAACCGGAGGAAAAGTGCTGGTCCGTGCCGGCGTCAGGCTGAAATTGCTTGCCGTGGACAATTTAAAGCCATCCGGCAGTCGCTGGGCTTGCACTGATCTTTCAGGGCAGGAGCTCTGCGGGTTTCTTCTTTCCCTTCCGCTGTTTATTGCACTGCTTGAGGAAAAATGATCCAGCTGGTAGTTTTGGCCTGTAAATGGCGAGCGGTGCGGTCGTCTGGCGCCCTGTCATCCACCTGCAAAGCCTCCAGCTCCGGCTTTTCATTCACTCTTTCTCCTTTTTACAGGTTGACGGCCTTCTCTTCTACCACAAGCAAACCCACTACACTCCCGGCAGCACCCCGCTGGTGGGCTGGCTCCGGCCTTACATGGTACCCGAAATCCTCGGGCTCACCGTGCCCGCTACCGTGCTGACTGCCAAACCAGACTACGCTGGGCGTCAGCTCCAGCAGATCATTGAGAGCAAGAAGAGTAAAAAGCTGGCAGCGGAAAAGGGTCACCCGAGCGGCACGGCGGCTGCGAGGAACGGACATTACGAGCTGGAACACTTGTCTACCCCTCAGCCAGCAAATTCTCAGGAGGGCCAGGAAGAAGCAGTGAGCCAGATGGAGAATTAGGCTGCTGGGACAGATTGGTTGGGTAAGGAGAGAGCAAAAGGTTCCCCGCTTCTCACTGTCACCCGTGCTTCCTGAGAGGGGGCAAAGGTAATGATAGGATGGTTTTGTTTAAAGGGCACCAAAGTGGAATATCTTGTTCCAAGTGCTGCTGGATTTTTTTTTTTTTATTTTTTTTATTTTTTTTTTTTGGCCAGGGCTTCTGTGAGGCTTTAACAGGATTGTCTGGTTCTTTGCTGAGGCAGTTGTGCGTCGGGAAATGAAATGATCTGTCCCCACACTGCAGGGTTCCCGGTTCAGTTCTGACCTTGCTTCTGTTAAAGCCTCTGGCAAAGCTCCAGCGTAGGAACAGTGCTCAGACCTTGGAGGTGCAGCTGCTGCTCGTAACCCTGCTCCCAACGGCAGCCCCAGCCCCGGAAATTGGGGCAGTTCAGCCTTTGATCCAGCTGTTTACTGAAGCCTTCTCAATGAAAGTTTTGTGGTCAGTCTGCCTCTGGTAACAAAAAGTTTGCAGCAGGCTGCTGTGAATCCAAAGGCTGGGCTTTCCACACCCACACGCTACTGAGAAAAACTAAATTTCCTTGCATCGCAGCGGGCTCTGCCTCTGAGCACAGCTTTGTGCAGCGCGAGCACGGCAGAAGCCTGTACTCGAGGCTTTTCTCAGTAGGGGGAGGAAGGAATGGTTTCGCTCTGAAAAACGCTAGCATTGATTGTGCCAAATAAAAAAGTTTCTCAGAAAGACAAATTCTTGAGTGTCTTCCTGCTACCTAAGGGTGGACGCGTGCTGTGCCTCCCAAACAGGGATGGAAAAATCGGTTCCAGCGCTAACTGGAGCAGAGGAAATGCTTGTAGGAGTTTGATTCTCCTCCGTGCACTGAGGTGCTTTGGTCCCTCCCTGTCACTGCCCCTCTGAGCCCAGCCCGCTTTGCGAGCACCGGCTGCTGCCTTTTCCTGGTTTCAGTGGGATGAAACGATTGTACTCACCGTCCCCACGTTGTTTTCCAAAGGGACGTTAAAAGGCCAGAGCGGGACCACTCTTGCCACAGATGGGGAGATGAAATGTTAGGCTGGGGAGTCTCCTCCTGGCCGACGGTGAAAATGCCCCCGGCGGAGGGCCCGTATCCAGGAGGAGATACCGAGAGCGGGGATGGCCGCCTGCAGATAGCGAGGGCACTTGTATCCTGCCCTCGCACCCCCCTGTTTTTCCCAGAAAAACGCTTGTTTCCGTGCCAAGCGTGTGGGCTGCGTGCGATCATCTGACTGTGCAGCCGCTATTGATTATACCAGCGGGCAGCAGGAACTGTCCTAGCTGCGGCCGGAGCTGGCTGTGGGAGGGGGCTGGCCTCGCCTCCTCCTCCCTCAGAGGGGAGAAAGCAGCACCCCAACGCTGCAGCATTTGGATGTGGCTGAGCGTGCCGCAGGCTTTTTCAAACAACTGCTTTTTTTTTTTTTTTTAAGCATGTAAATCAACTGGCCCAGGGGAAGAGGACAAACATCTGGACTGCCTTGTTCCTCCCCGTCCGTCCCTCGAAGGCTCTGGGCTGTTCCGGCTGCAGGTTCCCCCTACACATCAGCTTAACCGGCTGGCAGAGGACCGCAGGGAGAGCCCCTGCATCCAGCCTCCTATCGGCCTCATTTTCCTTCCGTCAGGCAATTAAAGCCAGAGGTGGGCATCTGGATGTAAGACTTGTGAATCCCTCGGGGCAGAGAAAGCTGCAGCTCAGGTTACCGCCTCCCTGCCGCACTTCCAAGGTCCTCCAGCCAAGGGAAGGGAGGGAAAATACAGCTGACGAGGGGCTGTCTTCAGCTCCTTGCTCTGATCGATGGAGGAGAGCAGGAGGGAAGCAACTGCAGCTTTCCGCCGGCTCCAGATGATGCCGCATAGTTTCCCTTTTAAAAGCACGAACTGGGCTGGAGAAATAAATATTTGTGTTACAATTCCTGTTGGAAACGAAAGGCTGCGTTTGGAGAGAGGGTGTCAAACGGAAGTCACCGGGGCCAGCGTAGTTTGTTGCTGTGACTTTTATTTGCTGGGTGCGATCCCGCTCCCAGCTGTTCCCTGCCCTGCTCCCAACTGGAGCAGGCGGCAGTGCCGGTGGTGACCGAGAAGGGGGCTCAGTTTTAGTCTGGGGCAGGAGAGCTGAGCAGGCAGCTCAACCTGTAGAGGTGGCTGGGGGCTCTTGGGGTCAGCCGGCCCTCGAGCCCACATCCAGCTCGGCGTTCAGCCCCTTCCTTCTGCCCTTTCCTTCCATTTTCTCCGAGTTAGGTGCAAAAGCTCTGGCTGCGGGCATGTTGCCAACGCAGTCCTCCTCGGCGGAACAAAATGTCCCCCTGTCCCAGGGCCTGGCTTTTCCGTGGGGCCACTGCTTTGCAGCACAGGGCCCTGTTCCCTGGGGTCTCCATGCCTCCCCTGCGTCCCCTCCCGAGGAGAATCGGGACTCTCCATGCAGGATGCGTGTGCCCGGCCAGGGAATGCTGAGGAAGGAGAGCAAAGAAACAGCTGGAAATCCCAGACGCCTGGTTGCGCAGCGGAAAGCTGTGCGTCTGCCCCTCCTGCCCACGGGGGAAGGCTGGGAGGCAGAGGCTGAGGTACCGGCAAGGGAGGATGCTGCTGCCGGGAAGGGGCTGATCCTCGGGGCAGGCTGGTTGCTCCTGTCCTGGGGTCGCTGCTCGCAGAGTCTGGGGGTACAGCCCCCGTGCAGAATAAAAAATAAAATATTAAAAAAAAAAAAAAAAGACTGATGCTTGGTGGTGGGCTCGCACAAATACACCACATGGCTTTTGGGTTTCTTCCAAAGTCCCTCGTAGGCCTGAGTGGGGAGGTGTCCCAGGCTGGAAGGCGCAGCCCTGGGGCTCTTCAGACGCCCCTGCCTCGCCCCCTGCCCTGCCCTCCTCTCCCTCGCCGGCAGCGCGGCTGGATGCCACCATTTTAGCGGCGGCGGCAGCGCTGCCATCGCCCGCCGAGGCCCTGCCCGGAGCCGGGGGGAGGCGACGCCCTCCCGGCAGAGTCGGCCCGGTCCGGGGCGGGGCTCCGCCGGTTCCCCCGGCCCCATCCCGGCCGCTGCCGCCCCCCCCTCCAACGGCGGGAAGGGCTTCCTGCCCCCGCCTTCCCCTGGCCGCCCGCCCGCCCTCCCGGCGGGGCCGGGCCGAGCCGAGCGAGGGGAGGGGGCTGCGGGCGCTTCCTGCCGCCGCCCCCGCCGGGGCAGAGCGGAGCGGGGCGGGGAGCTCAGCCCTGCACGGCACGGCACGGCCGGGCCCAGCCGAGCGGCGCTTCCCGGGGCGAGCGGAACTGCGCGCCGGGGGGGGGCTGCGAGACAGAGATTATTTAAAAAAAAAAAATAATTTTTTTTTTTTTTAAATTTTTCGGCGGGGACCCCGGGGCGGAGCCGCCCTCGCCCAGCCTGCGGCGGCCGGGAGGGACCGGTGCCCGCAGCGCCGCCGATCCCCGGGGATGGGCTCCGCCGGGGCCCCCGCCGCCTAACCCGGCCCGGCCCGGCCCCCCGCCCAGCATGGCCGCGGAGCTCAGCGCCGAGGAGGAGCAGGTAGGGACCCGCCGGGCTCCGCGTCCCCGCTGTGCCGCTGCCCGGGCTGGGCAGGGCTGGACCTGGGGCGCTGCACCCCCCCCCCCCCCCATTTTTTTACCACCCGCATTTACAGTCCAGTTCTTCTAAATTATTTTTCCCATCTCTTCTCCCCAAGGAAAACCCCATCTGCAAAGCCTCCCCTTCAAAAAATCTGGGCAAACTCTCCCATCGACAAACCCCCCCACCCGCACGATCCCCCCCCCGTCCCCGCAGGGCTTCCCGCACAGCCTTTGCGGGCCCCGTGCTGCGGGCATCAGGGCGGGCAGGGGTGCTGGGGTCACGCTCCCCACCAACACCCCCCCCCCAGTCCCCCAAAGCGGCGGCCTCTCCTCGCAGGCCTCCCCGCCGTGGGCAGGCTGGCGTGGGGTTGGCGTGGGGATGCGTGTGCACGCGCTTCCCACGCCCCAGGCCTCCCGTGACGTCCCGGTTTCCTCCGCCAGCCTTGCGTCACCGCCGGAGGATGTTGCTCGGCTCGGGGAGCGAGGCCGATAACCCAGCCGGGGCGCGTCGGATGGCCGGAGCCATCTCTGTCTCTCCCCTTCTTCATCCTTATCGTCATCCCCCAGGGATGCCCAGCCGGCTCCACAGCCGGACGGGGATGCGGGGCGCGAGAGCCGGGGTTGGGCACGGCTGCCTCGAAGCCAGGCTCCCCTCTGCCCCGCAGCGATGCTTGGGCTGGCCAAGGGCACGGCATCGTGTCGGAGGCCACAACGCGAAGGCAAAAGGGATCCAGCAGTCAATTTTCTGTCTGCTTGTTGGGTTTTCTCTTTTTAAACATTCTTCGTTTCCGCAGGGAGCTTTAGGAGGGCTGGTGTACAGACCTTGGGTTCCCAAAACCCCCGTGCCCCCGCAGGGAGTGCTCACCCGGAGCTGGAGCGCTCCCTCCCACAGCCCGTGCTGGTGCTCGGGAAATGCAGCGCTGCCAGGCTTCCTCCTCCACCGCGCCTCCCTCTTATCAGCGCCGCTCCCGGGAGCCGTGCTGTGATCTCCCTGGTAATAAAATCTCAGGGAGCAGAGGGCGTTTGTGCCCCTTGTGTCCCCCCCACCTCCCCCCGGCAGGTGCCGGTGCTTTGTGTTTCCCCTGCGTCACGGAGGGGGCAAGGCTTCCAGCAAACAGGGTTTTGGAAGACCCTGCCCTGCCAGCGGCATCCCAGGAGAGGGATCCAAGATGTTTGGTTTGTGCGGGAAGATTGGATGGAGAGGATGAAGGGGGATTTGCAATAGCGGCTCCCAGTTTGGGTCATCAGGCTAGGCTGGGGGAAGGCTGCCCATGGCGGCTTGGAAGCCAAAATAGTGGAAATTTCTCTCTTTTCGTGCATAAGTGCTGGTTGGGGCTGCGACATCCCCTTCCTGACACCTCTTCGTCCTCCTTGGGACCGTCGGGTTTCCCTCCGCTGGCTCCGCTCTCCCCGTTACTGACAGCGAGCCAGGGGGGCAATTTGCCCCTCTCCTGTCCCTGCTGGCCTTGGGACATCTCCTGCTCCCTGGGATCTCCGCAGTTCCCTCCTCAGCCCATCCCAGAGGAGCCAAGCTGATGTTTCCTCGGGGGTTTTCAACCCAGCTGCAGTTTTCACAGGACTTTTTTCCCCACCCCGGGCTGAGGAAGGAGGCTGGGCTGGCTGTCTGCGCAATCCAGGGAAGGAGGGCTTGAAGAGCCCCCGTGTTCCTGCGGCGGTGGCTTTGTCACCAGCCTGCCCTGGCGCGGCGAAGCGGGGACTTCGATGACGCCAGCGCTCCAAAGACCAGCATTGTTCAAAACGCCCGGCCGCAGACCGCTGCGCTTCTGTCGTTGCTTGCAGAAACCGGGCTTTTTTCCACAAATCTTTCCTTCCCGGCTGCTGGGAGCGGTGTTTGCGTGGCTCTGCGTCACAGGCTTCGTTGCCAGCGCGTGGAGTGATCCCTGCCGTGCTTGACCTGCATGAATCCGTGTAGGATGGGGGCCAGAAACGCTGATGAGATCCGGTGGAGCGCGCGAGGGGGTAGAGCTATGGCTGGTATGGGTGCTCGGCTCGGTAACTCCCGGCTCGCCTACTGTTGAATGTCGGCACTGGTAAGCTTGGGATTTCGTTTTTGCTCACGGGGAAAGCAGGAATTCATGGCTGAGCTGGCCTGCAAAGCCAGCGCTTCTTCTCCTGGCTCTTCCCCCTTGGGAAAACAAAAAAACCAAACCAGTGAACCTCGTGCTGGGTGCTGGAAGTGGGGTCGCGTGAAGCGTGATGGGTTAGGTGGTGAGGACGGAGACCCGAACCGCCTGTTGCATCCTCTCCCTGCTGCCACCGTGCCCCTCGGGGCACCCTTCCCATCATCTTGGGGCATTTTGGGTTTGCATCTCCAGCCCAGCTGCGGCGTTTGGGCAGGGGATGCCCTGCGAAGGAGGGGTGCAGCCGGTGAGCTTCCCCATCCAGCTTATGGGCGGATGTATTTCCGTATACGTACGTGTGGATGCGTGTGCTGCAGTAAGGCTGGAGGTGGATTCCGTATCGCCTCATTTGTTTTCCCGTCCCTCTTCAGTCGAGGGGGAATGGTTAGGTATTTGGGCCAGGGCAAAGTGGAGGCTGTTGGGGATGAAGGCATCCCGTAAGCACCGCTCCCAGGAAAAGCTCCTGCTGGCTGGGAGGCGGGAAGGCGAGGCAGGGGGGTGTGTAACGCCCCGTCTCCTTTGCTCCCGCTCCCCTCCTGTCCCTTGCACCCAGCAACTGCAGAGTTGGGGGGACCGATCCGGCTGCCAAGCTGCAGCCGGGTGACCGTGGCACACTGCCGCAGTGGGAGGGCTCGCCATGCTTAAAGGGGATTTTTGCCAGGGCTCGGAGCTGGGCTATTGAAATCTGCTCTCGGATTCTTACCAGCGCTTGTTGGTGGCAGATCCAGCCCAATTCCATGGGTTCCCTCCCGGCTGGTGCTCGCCCAGCCGCTCTGTGAGTTAGGGAGCTTCTGGCTGTGATGTGCTGGGGGTCTGGGCTGGCTTTTAGCAGCTGCCAGCAGCTGGGTGAGCCGGTACCCCTTCCAAAAACGCCTGCTGTGATGCCAGGCAGGCTATGGAGAGACCCCTTAGGCGAGCCGAGCTCCTTCAGCTCATCCCACGAGAGGGGCTCGCTGTCCCCACTGAGCCTCACGCTGCCGATAAACCCCGGTCCTTCGCTTCCTCCCGTCGGAAGTCATTCACGCCAACGAGCTTTTGTGGCTGAATAACTCCCAGGAGCTCCGCGCCGCTGCCTGATATCCAGCACCGCTGCCTGCCCGCGCTCCCTGCTCTGGGAGCCAGCCTTCTGCACTCACTGTCCCTCCTCCTCCTCACGCTGTCATTGCCATCCTCCGCTCTTGCAAGGATGAAAACTCCTCTGGTTTGGGGTGTGCCCAGGTGGGAGCGGGGCATTTTAGGGACCCTGCTCTGTCCTGCCCGCATCCTTTGAGCCATACGTGGTGGAAGGCTGGGCCGTGCTGCCCCGTCTCCCTCGGGGCTCCTGTGTGGCGTGAGAGGGTCAATACGCAGCAGAAAGCGAAGCTGCTCCCGTTAGCAGAAACCCCAAGCCCACCTTGCAAGCACAGCTTGTCAAAATAATATGTTTGGGGGTTATTTTGCTCTCCTTCAGGGCTCTAAGCCTGCCGGGAGGTTGCAGGTTGGGTTTTGCGACTGGAAAAGTTTGCTGGAAAAGTTTGTTTCTTGGTTTCTCGCTGTTGTGGTGCGGGTGCTTTGGGAGGGGAGCGTGCTCGTGCGGGATGGCCCCGGCGTGTTAGGGGATGGTGGGCTGTGGGGAGCAGTGGGAGCATCCAGGGACCCTCCTGGACTGAACCCTTTTTGTCTGATCCTCCGCGGCCATGTGAAACTGGACGAGCTGGTCTGTGTCCTGTAGCGCGTCAAAGCGTCAGCCCTCGGTGCTGGCGTTGCTCGTTACCGTGTGCGCACAGCCGGGTTCGCTGCTGCACGGCGGAGCTGCAGCCCCGGGAGGCCATTGACGGCTTCCTGCTGCCCCTGGGCTCCTGTGTCTGAACGCGTTTGCCGCCTGTAAAACCCTCCTTTCACTCCCCTTCTCCCTTCCACCAATCTCCCCCAGTCCCAAGGCCTTTTTTCCTCTGCCGGCACTCCTACCACTTGTCTCGTCTCCACCCCCAGTGCCTCACCCCCTTCGCCAGTACCCGCCCCAGAGCTCCCCACTTCACCCTGAGGAGCTGCTGTCCCACCGTGACCGAGGATGCTCTTCGGGGTGCTCCTCCTCCTCCCACCCCATCTCACTGCAGCCCCCTCCTCTCTCCCGCAGGCCACCAAGCAGTTCCTGGAGGAGATCAACAAGTGGACGGGGCAGTACAATGTGTCCCCGCTCTCCTGGAACGTGGCCGTCAAGTTCCTCATGGCCCGCAAGTTCGATGTCCTGCGGGCCATCGAGCTCTTTCACTCCTACCGGGTAAGCGCGTGGGGCTGGGTCCACCCCAGAGATCTCTTGTCCCAAGGAAGACCCTCCCCTTGCTTTTTTTTCTTTCCCTACCCTCCCTTATGGGTTTTATCCGGCTGGCAAATCCTTTTTCCGCCAAGGCGAGTCACCGTGGAGATCTCGCCGACCCCAGTCTCCTCCCCTGTGCCGAGAGCAGTGTGCGTGCTCGCAGGGTGCCCTCCCGGCCGGCCCGCAGAGCGTCCCCCCGTACATAAATGGTGTATATACATATACACCTTTCCCATCCTGATTTTACAAAGCTGCTTCGCCCCGCGCTGGGGATTGCGATGCTGCAGCCGGTTGCAATCCCCTGCTGGAAAACGGGGCCGTGGAGCGGAGGTTTCTCTGCTGGGGCTTCCCTTGGAGGGCTGAGGGGGGACGTGATGTCGTGTGGAGGGCTGGGGTGCCCGTGCCCGCCGTCACGCCGGCTCCCTGCCCGCAGGAGACGCGGCTGAAGGAGGGCATCGTGAAGCTGAAGCCGCACGAGGAGCCGTTGCGCTCAGAGCTGCTCAGCGGCAAGTTCACCATTCTGGTAGGTGGGGCTGTCCCCTCCCAAGTTACCCCAACCGGGCGGCTCATCCCGGCTCTGCTCCGCGCGGGTGTCCTGGGGTGCCGTGGGAGCCTGACGCTGTTTCCTCGCCAGAGTGTGCGGGACCCCTCGGGAGCCTCCATCGCCCTCTTCACGGCCAAGCTGCATCATCCCAGCAAGAGCGTGCAGCACGTGGTGCTCCAGGCGCTCTTCTACCTGCTGGACCGAGCGGTGGAGAGGTGAGCAGAGGGACCGTGTTGTCTGGCGGCGGGTCCCCGGGGAGCCCCTTCCCTCCCAGGGGCGAGGGGAGATGCTGCTGCCTGCTGAGGTTTTGGTGAAATCCCTCCAAAAGGCTTCACAGGGAAAAGATGTCCCATCTCTCCTGTGAATGGGAATTCCTGAAGGTGAAATTGTGGCTAAACCTGTGTGCCTCCACACGTCCCATCTCTATTTAGGGGAGAGAAGGAGTCACAGCTCCCTGGGGCTTGAAATTCCCTGTCTTCCCCAGGTTTGAACTCAAGCCAGACATCCCCGTGGAGGCATTCAGCAGGGGAACAAAATCCCTCGATCCCGGAACCGGGGTCTTCGCAGCCTTTCTCTGCCCACGTCCAGGTTTCAGTTTAGCAAAGCCCCCGATTCCTGCAGGCTTCGGCCAGGGAGGAGGCAGCCCCGCTGCCGGAGAGACGTAACGTGAGCCCTGCCAAAAATATAAAGCTGAGACGTCCCATTCATCCTCCCGGGCTCTTTCTGTTTTTGAACTTGCCCGTCATGGGCGATGCAGCTGAGACAGGCTTAAGACGCGAGCCAGGCTTAAATAAGGGTTGTAGGAAGAGGTGGTGGAGCAGCCGGGAAACGCAGAAGTGAGCTTTGGGTCTGTGAGGCCTTCTGGAAGCACGGGAGGGGATTTTTTGGGGTCAGCAAGCTGAAGAGGAGGTTAGCACGGGGCAGATCTCATGCAGGAACTGAGCAGTTGGATGTTGTGGAGTTGATGTTGCTCTTTCCTCTCTCTCAGCTTTGAAACCCAGAGGAACGGGCTGGTGTTCATCTACGATATGGCGGGCTCGCAGTACACCAACTTCGAGCTGGACCTCAGCAAGAAGATCCTCAACCTGCTGAAGGTAACGGCTGGGGGTGACCTGGTGTCCGGGGACAGCACACGGGCCGCTCGCTCACCGCGTACGTGGAGTCCTGTGGCTTTGGTGTAATTTTTTCATGCCAGACCACACTGACCGCGTCTCGGCCGAGGAGCACCGGCTCCAGCCCTGTAGGACCTCAGGAAGGCGTTGGGAGCCTGCCAGGCCGGACCCGGCCGGGTCTGCGGCGTCCCGCGGGTGGGAGGGGATCAGCTGTCCCCGTGCCGGATTCCTCTCGCAGCTGCTGGCAGCACTTTTGGGAAAACAGATGCAAATTATTTTTTAATCATGCTGGCATTTCGTGCCTCCTCCCTTCTCCGGAAGAAAGAAATAACAGTAAATACTGGCCAGGGTGTGTTCTCCGCACAAATCCCGGCTCTCAGGCTTCACCTCTTCCCCCGCGGAGCCAAACCCTCTGCCTACCTAATTCCGAGGAAATAATTTGTTTCCGTATTGGAGCATAAAAATAAGCACAGTCGTGGGCTGCCGGCTGCATGTGAGGCACGCTTCGGATGCAGCGTTGCCACCTCGGGGTCCCTTTGCTGGTTGTCACCTCTGCTGGGACGTGTCCCCACACCCGGCAGAGCACGGAGAGGGGCCGGAGTCCCCCCTGACGGTGTGGATGTGACCCCTCTCCTGCCCGCAGGGTGCCTTCCCGGCTCGGCTCAAGAAAGTTTTCATCGTGGGAGCACCCATGTGGTTTCGCGTGCCCTACTCCATCATCAGCCTGCTGCTGAAGGAGAAGCTGCGGGAGCGGGTGAGCGCGGGTGCCTCCCCCCGGCGCGGGACCCTCGCGGGGAGGGCTGAGGCTGTTTGCCCTTTGGGACGGGATGGCGTAAGCAGCCTGCGCCCCTCAGCCCCGTCTGCTGGAAGCTGCTGAGCCCAAATCGGTGGGAAACGGAGGCTTTAGCCTGTTTCGGTGTTTTCAGCAAAATATCTTGAACCCCTTTTGAAATCATTTGCGATTTTTTCCTCTGGGGTGAGGCTGCCAGCGGCAGTGGGTTGAGGTGAGGGTAAATGATTAAAAGGAAAGGAAACTTCTGCGGAGCATGCAGGAGAAAAGGGAAACTTCAATGCCTGTGCTCAGGCCTTACCTGGCGAAGCCAAAAGTACCTCAGAAAATCCCCTCGGCATCAGCGGTGCTGCTGACAGAGCCCATTTCC
Organism: Chlamydotis macqueenii; assembly: GCF_036417535.1. Classification (NCBI taxonomy): domain Eukaryota; kingdom Metazoa; phylum Chordata; class Aves; order Otidiformes; family Otididae; genus Chlamydotis; species Chlamydotis macqueenii. Next base: position 16,949,719 of record NC_141567.1, on the reverse strand, counting down.
AGCCCGACCTCTCCCTGGGCTGGACTTTGCCCCTTTGCTTTGCTAGGAGCTTGGAGCTGCTTGCAAATTCGGAGCCGAGTGTCCATGTGGGCTCCCTCCCCGGGTGCGTGGTGGGGGCCAGCCCCTGCCCCACCACTGATGTTCCCCTGGGTGCTCTCCTGGGGTGGGGGAGGAAGGGGGAAGACCCTGATGCTGTTGGAGAAAAGCTCTGGGCTCTGTCAGGACCACACCAGACCATTGGCATCCTTCTCCATCCTTCTGGGAGTCACCCCTGCCCCTCCTCTTCCTCCCGCAGGTGCAGATGGTGAAGATGTCAGAGCTGAAGGAGCACCTGCCCCGGGAGTGCCTCCCCGAGTACCTCGGGGGGTCCCTCAAACTGGACCCTCTGAGCTGGAACTGCCGGTTCCTGCCCCAGCAGAACGGGCACCCCGACCCCCTGGACGAGCTCATCCTGGTGCCGCTGGTGGCCCCCAAAGATAACGGCTCCGTCCACGTCCCTGGGCCCAAGTCCCTCACCCTCCAGGAGCTGCTGGACCACGTCAGCCACAAGCAGAAGCGGGGCATCTACGAGGAGTACGAAGATATTCGGCGCAGGAGCCCGGCTGGCACCTTCATCTGCTCTTTGTGAGTCGGGGGGGGCGCGGAGGGAAGGAGACGAGTGCGGGCCAGTGTGGGGGTCCCGCTCTCTCTCCAAAAAAGCTGGGTGCCCCCCATACCCATGCTGCTGCTGCTGCTCCGCACAGCCCGGTTTGCGCTTTGGGGTGTGATGGTTTGGGTGAGAAAGGGAGACCCCCAGCCTAGGGATGCTGCCAGCCCCTGTCGCGGCTCCCACTGCCCCCGGGAGTGGGAGGGGGGCACGCAGGGGACTGCGGGGACCGAGGCTCGGCCGGGACTCTGCTTCCCGAAGCTTTGGCCAGGTGATGGCAGCAGAGCCCAAGCTACGGGCGCCGGAGGCTCGCGCGGAGTGAGGGATGCTGCCTTTTCCTTCCCGCCTGGAAAACATCCCTGCTTCCCTCTCCCCGGCCTCCCAGGGCGCCCTACAACCAGGAGAAGAACCGGTACGGGGACGTGCCCTGCCTGGACCAAACCCGTGTGAAGCTGGCGAAGCCGTACAGCCGTCCAGAGGTGAGCCAGCCCGGGATGGAAACTCGGGGTCCCGCCCGGAGCCACTGCAGCCATCCTGGCCGTGGGGGTCCGTAGGGCTCACGGAGGGCATGCTTTTCTCTCCCCAGCTGACCGACTACATCAACGCGAGCTTCATGGACGGCTACAAGCAGAGGAACGCTTACATCGGGACGCAGGGTACGGCCCCGAGCCCCTGTGGGAGCCGCCCGGGGGGTTTTGCTCCTGATGAGCCCGGGCTTCGCCTCCCTGCCCCGCATCCGCCACCGGCTGCAGGGGGCTTAGCAGGTTGCTGCCCAGTGAGTCCCCCTCCTCTCTGGGGGTCTTCACTCCTCCCTGGTGCTGGCAGTGGTGATGGCAGCCCCCTTCTCCTGCTCCTGAAACCCAGGGGGGACTTTGCCGCGTCTGCCCAGGGATGGAGCAGCAGGGAGCAGAGAGGGGGGATTGGTGCTGGGCTGTAGGATTTGGTGCTGGGGCAGGGGGTGCAGTCATTGGCAGCTCCAGGCAGGGCTGGTGGATCCGCACTGAGGTCAGTCCCCGCGGGAAGGGGCTGTGTTCCCCTGGGGAGGGTGAGAAGGGGTGCTGGGGACTGCTGGGCTTGCCTGAACCCATCAGGTTTTGAGCTGATAAGCAGGCTGTCTCCCCAGGGCCTCTGGAAAACACCTATGGTGACTTCTGGCGCATGGTGTGGGAGCAAAACGTCCTGGTGATTGTGATGACAACCCGGTGAGTGCCCTGGGTGTGGGGCACAGCCCTGTTTTTCTTTTGCAAAATGTTGGGTGGGCAGTGCTGCGCTCTTGGCAGCGACCCTGCCGCTGTGGTGCCAGCCAGAGCCCTGCGGGGCAGGGACACCCCATCAGGGATGGACTGTTTGGTCCCTGTGGGATCCCCAAGGGACCGAGGCTGGGTGGCATGGGGCATGTCCCTGGCAGGGCAAGGAGGACATCACCACCTTGTCCTTCTCCTGCTCCCAGGCTGGAGGAGGGAGGCAGGAGAAAGTGCGGCCAGTACTGGCCACTGGAGAAGGATTTCCAGGTGTGCTTTGGAGCCTTGACCATCACCAACCTGGGCGTGGAGAACCTCAACCATTACAAGAAAACCATCCTGGAGATCCACAGCTCGGAGGTGCGTGGCCGCAGCTGCCTGGCGGGGGATGGCGCGCGGCACAGGGGTCCTCTGTGGCCAGGGGCGGAGTAGGGGAGAGGGTCTAACCCCCCTGCTTTCCCCTAGACCAGGGAGCGGCGGCTGGTGTCCCACTTCCAGTACCTGAGCTGGCCAGATTACGGCGTCCCGTCCTCCGCGGCCACTCTCATCGACTTTCTGGGGGCCGTGAAGCAGCAGCAGAGGGTGGCGGTCAGCTCCCTGGGACCTCGCTTCAAGGGTCATCCCGGGGGACCCCCGGTCGTGGTGCACTGCAGCGCTGGCATCGGCAGGACAGGTACCAGGGTAACCCTGCTGCTGGGGCGGGGGTCTTGGCGGTGGTGGGGCAAGTTCAGTCTTCCCCTCCCCGGGGACACATGGTGCGTTTGCAAGCTGGTTGACCGGGGACACGCGTCCCCAGGACTTTCTGCAGCCGTCGGACTGGGGAGAAGTCTCTGCCCCGTTTGTCCTGATGCCTGTGGCCTCGTTTAGGAGGTTTGGGGGGGGGGGCTGAGGACCACCACTACCCAGCTCCAGCTCTCACAAGGGGCAGTGACGGCTCTTGGGTGGTTGACGCCGTTCCCACCGTTGTCCCCAGGAACCTTCTGCGCCCTGGACATCTGCCTGTCCCAGCTGCAGGACGTGGGCACGCTGAACATCTACCAGACGGTGCTGCGCATGCGGACCCAGCGCGCCTTCAGCATCCAGACCCCCGAGCAGTATTACTTCTGTTACACCGCCGTCCTCGAGCACGCCCAGCGCGAGGGGCTGCTGCTCGCCAACCACAGCCGGGCCGCCCAGGAGAAGAGCTCGCCGGGACACTGAGACCCGCCGCCTCCCCACCAAACCCCCCCACCCCCGTACTTCCCATCCTCCCCGGGGCTGCCAGAGCCGCCTCCGCGCCCGCCGGGATTCGGCAGAGCCGTCGGGGCGGCGGAGGCGGCTGCCCGTCCTGGGCCGTTAGCACTGCTGTCGAACTGTGCCTTACTCAAACCAAATGGTGGCTGCCGCGCGCCGGGGAGGCCCGGACGGCGCGGGCAGAGGCTCTCGCTCCTCTCCGCGGTGTTTCCGTCGGGGGGTTTGGTTGTCTGGGGAGGTGGTTTTTCTTCTTTTCGAGTTGTTTTTTTTTTTTTTTTATTATTATTATTTTTTTAATTTTTTTGTTGTTGTTGTTGTTGGGACCATCTGAAATGTATCTAGAGAGGGGCTTTGCAGAGCCCTGGGAAATGTATTTCCAGTCCTGCCCTGGCCTGGGGCTTAGGAAGAGGCGCCTACTTCAGTCTTACCTGCCGCTACGTCTGTGTGTCCGTATGTGTGTGTACGCGGTATATCCTCGCTGTGCCGGCCCTTACAGATACGTATATACACGCACCCCTTTGGCCGCTCCCGCGGGGCCCCGCTGTCGCACCGCCGCGAGCCCTGGAGCGCTGAGTTTGGTCCTGGCTCTGTCTTGTCTTTTCCCACACCCTCCTCCTTTTTTTTTTTTTTTTTTTTTTTCCTTTTCTTCCCCTTTTCTGCTGCGCTCATCCTATGGGAGGCACAGGGATGCTCTCCTTTCCTTGTCTCGTCTTCCCCATCCTCGTCTCCTGCTGGGTGAGGGCAGCTGTGCTCCCGGGATCTGGAGGATTTTGGCCGGGGTGAGGCAAGGAGCTAGCCGGTGTCCCCTGCCCCTCGGGGCGCAGCCGTGGGGGTCACTAGGTACGAGGCGACGGGGACCCACCGGCTCTCCAGATCTGCCCGGCTTTTCCCGAGCCGGCACTGGGAACCCGCGGGCCCAGCCCTGCGGCGAGTTACAGGCTGGGAAAGCGCCGGGTGAAAAAAGCCAAAACCCTCGGGAGTCAGCGAGCTGAGCCCCGAGGCGGCAGCACCCGCCGGGGACAGCCGCCCTGGCCCTGGGCTGCGGTGACTTTATACTGTAATAAGCTCTTTGAATGTGTATATTCTTATTTTTTTATAATCTTGGGGGGTTTTTTTTTGTTGGTTTTTTTTTTCTTTTTATTTAACATTAACTTGATCCAAGCCAGAGCCAGAAGTATTTGTAAATGTTCCTATTTTGCTCTCGTTCAGAGAAACGTTTTTGTTGTTGTTCCTTTTTTAGGGGGGGTGTGTTTTGTTTTTATTTGTATCGACACATAAATACACTACCAGTGACTGGTCCTCTCAGCTCTCGTGGTGGGGTTGCTCAGGGGCAGGGAGGCACACCCCATGGTCCCCAAAACCAAGCTGGCCCCCATCCCTGGGGACGCACAGACCTGCTGCAGACCCCCCCTCAGCGCTCTGGGGGCAGAGGGGCTGTGTTTAGGGCCAGCTGAGGGCAGCGGCCGCAGGAGCCGGCCGGCCCGTTCCCGTCCTGGGTGAGGCCCCGCGAGAGATAAGCAGGCAGCTGTCCTGGGCAGGCAGGGTAACGGCAGGAGGGCAGCCCCGTTAGCTGGGGGTGGGGGGCACAAACTGCCCCCCTCCGAGCTCCTGCCCCTTTTCCAACGCTGAGCCCCAGAGCATCCATCTGTCCCGTTCCAAGCAACGGGCTCTTCAGAGCCACCTCTTCTCTGCGTAGTCCTTTTCTCCAGCTGTCGCCTTCCTCCTTTCTCTTTTATTGATAATTATTTTGTAAGTGCCCATCAAGGTGCGCTTGAAAATTATTTTGAAAGGCTATGAAACCAAATCCCTTCCTGTAAGGAGCCTCTGGGTCCCAGACAGGGAGGCTGAGCAAGCGGGGCCGGCCGCGGGATCTGCCGGCTGCTGCCCACACCTCATGAGGCATGGCGATTTGGGAGCAGGCAGGAGGGTTTGTCTGGGGTGCAAACACACAGCTTGGGAGGGGGAAACATGGTTGGGCTGCCCGTGGGCTCCCGGGCCGACAGCCAGCCCCAGCACCTTCGGGTGCAAGCGATGCCAGTCCCAGCGCGGCAGCCGCAGCCTGACGCTTCGGGGCGAAGGAAGACAGAGGCGGCTGGTGCGCATCGAGCCCTAGAGCCAGCGGGAGAGCGTGTGCCCCGGAGCAGAGCAGCCGGCCCCAGCGCGGCTTCCCGGGCGAGAGGAAATGCCGGCGGGTGGGAAGAGCAGCACCTGTGTTTGCTCAGCGGTAGTCTGAAAAAGCCAAGGAGGGCAGCGCCTGTCTGGGACTGGCAGCGGGGGAAGCTTTCCTCCCTGTGCTGGAGGCGCAGCCCGGTTTGGCTGTGCCCAACCAGGGCCAAACGTGTGGGCTGGATGGCTGGAAAAGAACGGGAGGCAACAGGGTATCCGTCTCCAAGGGATGTGTGCCCCAGCGCCCGTGGCGGTGTGAGAAGTGGGCGTTTTGGGCATCCCTGGAGCTGTGCACCTCCTGCTCGTGGAGCAATTTTGTTTCAGGTGCGCTGTCCCGTTCCTCTAGGTATTGTTTTCTGCCCCGCTGTGCTCCTCGGGTGGCATCAGCCCATGCAGAAGTGGAGAGCAGCTCCTCCGGCTCTGGCCAGCCTCGAGTTCCCCTCCCTGCACGGTGGCTGCAGCATCCGAGGGAGCCCTTAATCCTCGGGAGGAAGGATCCCAGCGCCTTCTCTCCTCGCTGCTGAACATGTTCTTCACCCCAGCTGGGCTTTCTTGTTGGCAGATGTGCAGAAAGGTGGCTGCCTCCGCCCTCCACCCCCTCTCTCCCACAGGGGGAGAATTAACCTGGAGAAAACCATCTTTAGGTGAAGACGAGAGAGAGGGGATCACCAACGCCGGCTCTGAATGGGAACTGCTCGGATACGCCGCTGTCGCAGACCAACCTTCGAGGAGGGATGGAGATCCCATCTGTGCCGGAGGCGGAGGAAAGGGTTGTAAGCATTTTCCATGGGAAAACAACCCAAACACTCACCCCTCCTGACTATTTCCAGGGCTGTGTTTCTCGTCAAAGCCAGCGTTTTCAGTCCTCTTGGACAATGCCAGGTTTTGATCCCTCCACCCCTCCTCTCCACCCTGCCCTGGGCTAGCACGTCCTGCACAGCAGCAGAAATAGAGATTGTCTGCTTCATGGGAGAGCCAAGTGCTGCTGGAAAGTAAAACTTTGCGTTTGGAGAGCCGTGGGAGAAACAGGTTTATCTCACCCTGCCTGCAGCATCTCCCCTTCCCCAGAGTGCTCCAGGGCAGGGGAAGGGCTTGGAGGGATGGGGATCAATTATCACCAGCAAAATTCAGAGCAGGGAACCATAGGGAGCCAGCAGCAGGCACATCCTAAAATGAAACATGCCCAAGGATGACATTCAAAGTGCTGGTCAAGGCTGGAAACGGGATTTAAAGCCATTGCAGGGAAACCCCGAAGTGGCAACGCCATCCCCATGCCCACCTCTCTCATGTGGCTTTCCGGATTTCTCAGCTGCATGCACACCACCTCGCTCATTACGATTATTTTAGTGCTTGTAATCTGTGTTGAGCCCTGGGAGTTTGGAAGCAGCCTGGCTCAGGAGCATTTCATTTCTCAGCCCTCCTGCTTCCTTACCACCAGCTTCCTAGGCTTGGGCTCGATCCTCAGCGGCACAGCAGCCCGTGCAGGCTGAAACACCCCCATCCAGAGACCTTTCAGCAGGTAACCAAGCTGTAGCTCCCGAACGAAGGGGTGAGAGAGATCCTCCTCTGCTGCGCCTGCATGTCCTGGCGGTTAGAGCCGAGAAAGGTGAAAGCAACTGGAAAGAACAAAACAGAAGTTTAGAACTTGTCTGAGTGAATATGCTCAAAATATCTATTTTAATAGAAGTTTAGAGCGGGTGTGTTTCTATTTTTCTACCTTTTGAGTGTGGAACGATGAGATGAGCAGCAGGCCTGGCGACAGGTAATCCTAGGCCAGGCCTGGCTCCTCTGGCCTTGATCTCAGGCAGGCTGGGGGCCGGTGCCTGCAGCAGAACTCCCTCCACAACTTTGTAATCCCCGGGAGGAAAAAAAAAATTTAAAAATAATTAAAAAAAAATATGAACCCCTGCAGCTGCTGTCCCCGCTCTAGCTCGTGTTTAGGGGCCGAGGGGGCCGGGCAGCGGCCCGGTGGTGGGGGATGTCAACTCCCTCCCGCCCTCCACCGTGAGGCCTCTCCCTCCGCCCCCGCCCCCGGCTCCGGTGGGCGGACCGGCCGTGACGATCGGCATCGCGGGGCCAATCCGCCCCGGGGGGGGGGGGGGGAGTTCCCCTCCATTCAGGGCTCCTCGCCTGCGCGGTGGAGGGTATGTAACAGCTGCTTTAACCCCCCCCGCCGCCCGCCCGCCCTTCTCCCCTCACGGCGGACCGGGATTTGCTTCCCCCCCCCCTCGCCCCCGGAGGCGGGAAGGGAGCCCGGGAGCTGAGGGAAGAGGCGGTGCGCGCGCTCCCAACGCCCGCCGGCGGGAAGCGGGCGGCGGGAAGCGCGCGTCGCCGACGGGGTTGGTGGGGGGGGGGGGGGGGAGGACAGTGAGTGAATGCGTGTGTAGCGGGGGGGGGGGGGAGCGGCGGCCGCGCAGGCTCCGCCCCTCGCTGCCATTGGCCGCGGGGCGGAGGCCACGCCCCCCCCCCGCGGCGCGCGGGCCTCTCTCCTCCTTCCCCCCTCCTTCAGTCCGTGCGTGCGTGCGTGTGTGTGTGTGTGTGTGCGCGCGTCCCCCCCCCCACGTGTAACCGACCCGCCCCACGTGGGGCGCTGCCATCCCGGAAGTGAAGGGGTCGGGGGGACAAAAGGCAGAGCCGCCCCCTTTCACGCCCCCGGGCCCCGCCGCCGACCCTCTCCCCCCGCCCCCGCCGCCAACCGGCGGCGGGGGCGGGGGGAGAGGGTCGGCGGCGGGGCCCGGGGAGGAGGTGGCGAGCACGGGCGCGCGCGCGCGCCGTGAGGCGGGGAGGGGGGCCCGCGCGCGCGCCGATGTAAACATTCCACAAAAGGGCTCCCCAGAGAGGGGAGGGGGCGGGCCCTCGTCGGTGGGAGGCGGGGCCAGTGCCCCCGCCGCGTGGGCGGGCTCCCCTTGGTGACGGTCGGGCTGCCGGCCCGCCGGTTGGACGGCGTTGTACGGCCGCAGCCAATAGGGAGGCGGAGGAGGCAGGCGGGGGCGGGGCGAGTTGCTTATACGGACATTTTTCTTCGGCGGTCGCTCCCCCCCCCCCCCCCGCCTCCCCTCTTCCCTCCCTTCCTCTCCACATCCCCTTCCTGGGGGCCGCGGCCAATAGGGGCGGGCGTAGTGGGCGGGACCAAGGCGGCGGTTGGCAGCGGGGCTGACGGGCGTGTGGCCCGCCCAATGAGCATTCGGGGCTCCCCCCCTGCGCGGGGAGGGGCGGGATTTCCCGGGGAACAGAGAAGCGGGCAGCGTTCCGCCGCGGCGGCCGAGAGACGGTTACTCCATCTTACCCCCCCCACGCCTCCACCGAGCCCCCTCCCCGCCCGCGGCCCCGGCACCGCCCCCGCCCACCCCCCCGTCTCCGGGAGGAGGGGCGCGGGGACCCCCCACCCCCACCTCACCGCACCGGGGACAGCCCGCCCCCGCCGCCCGCCCGGGAGGGGCCCGCAGCGGCTCCGCCGCCCGCTGACCCCGAGGGAGACTCGGCCGCTGCCAGGCCCCGCTTTGAGGTAACGGAGGGGATGGCGGAGGGCGAGGGGGGTCGCCAGGCCCGGTACCGGCCCCCTCCGGCGATCCGTAGGGGGCGGGGCCTGGCGCCGGTGCCGCGCGCGCTGGCGGGGGGGGGGCGAGGTGGGGGAGGAGGGCGGCGGAGGTTGAAGCGGGAGGGAGCCCGGTGTTGGCGGCGCGGCTCCCCGGAGAGCCCCGGCCCGCGCGGGCGGTCGCGCCGTCCCCGTCCCCCCCGCCCTCCCCAGCCCCGCCGCGCCCCGCCCCGCCGGGCGTGAGGGGGTGTCCCGGCCCCGGCATGGCGGGAGCGGCGGGCGGAGCGTGCGGCGGCCGCTGGGCGCGCTGCGAGGCGGGCGCCTCCCTCCCTCCGCCCCTCCTCCCGCCCTCCGCCCGGTGCCGCGGCCCGGCTGCGGCGGGACCGCCCCCTGTTCCCCCCACCCCCCCACCACCACGCCAGCTCCCTCCCGCATCCCACGGCCCCGCTACCGGATCCTGGGGTGGGGGGGGGGTCCCCAGATCCCACCTCAGCGTCCCGCCGAAGTTCCCGTCGGGGGCCGTTTTGCCGCTCCGTAGCCGCCCTCCCGCTCCGTCACCCCCTCCCCCCGGCCGCCACCGGGCCGCTCCCCCTCCGAAACCGGCCCCGCTGGGGCTGCTCCGGCCCTTCTGGGACCCCCCCCCCTTTGCATTTTTTCAGCCCGAATCCGCAGCGCTCCGTGAGGACCTGTTGGAGCCGCGAACAGCTCTGCAGAGACCCCCGAGCCCCCCTCGCACGCCTTCGTTTTCCAGCGTTTTTAACAGCGAGCTGCCACCCCTTTTTTTAACACATCCGCGCCTTGAACTTGGCAGAGACTCGCGCTCGGTATTTCAGCCCTGGGTTTTAATTCTTCGCACCGCTCTACGTCCATAGAAACCGCGTTAGGGTTTTGTTTTTTTGTTGTTTTTTTTTTTTTTTTTTCCCCGGGATTGCGGGAGGCCGGCGACGTGGTTCAGATAGATTTAAAAATGCGAGCACGCTTGGTATCTGCTTAGCTAAATTCTGTGTTTTCCCCGGCCCGGGTTCAGGATGGGGTTTTGTAGTCGTTATTTCTGCAAATAACCCCTGTATCCCGTGCACCGATGGAAGGGTTGTGTCCCAGAAGAAACACATTTATTTGCACCATTAAATACACAAACTAAAAAAATAATCAGTTTAAAATAGCGCTGGGACAAGTGATGGAAGGCGTCTGGAGGTGCGTGTGGATTTTTAATCTCCCGCGCTGCCCAGTGCAATCAAAACCTGGTTCGTGTGCCGAAGTGTAGCTTAGGGATGACCTCACACCTTACTTTTTTTTTTTTCTTTCCCTCTAACTTGTTGCTTTTATACTCACCGGTCGTTGCTAAAAGGTGTGAGGTCAGCGAACAAGTGGGAAATGCCCAATTTTTTTCAATATGGCTCTATCCGCGCTTCAGTCTTCCGGTCCTGACTTGTAATTTCTTTTAAAATACAGTTTCGAAGAGGTATACATTGTTCTAAAATACTGTGCCCCAAACACCGTATAGTAAAATGGCACCGTTTGTTAATACAGTAATTTTAAAGCACCTGTAAAATTCCTTCATCGCATAAAAGTGCCTTGGCAGCCTGGCCTCAGCCCATGCTGCATCTCTGGGAACGGAAAAACGCTTTTTAGGGTCTTTTCTTCCCTGCCTGGGCAAAGTTAGCAGTTTTTCAGGCTGGTGCACCCTTTGCAAAAGGAAACTGCGCTTTCTCACCCCAGAGTATCTTGTCCTCATCCCTCCTGCCCCCCGCTTCTGCTTAAGACATGAGGTCTTGGCGTGAACTTGTTTGAGAAGCTGCAGCGTGGTAGTTCACCCAATAAAAGGGCAGTAATTTGCTAAAGTTTGGGGAAATTCCGGGTGATTTGGGAATGGGGATGCTCTCCCCATCCTCCCCGGGCCGGGTTGCCGGGGGAGCCCTCCGCGCAGGCTCCTGGCACGTGTGGGTCTTGGAGCCGGGAGCATCGCATTGGAATGGGCAGGCGGATCGTTTACATTTCCAGGATTTGTGAATCGTTTTCTGTCCAGATTGCTGTTCTGGTCGTCAGCATTGGAAAGCTTTTATGGCTGTTAGAGCTGGAGCAGAAAAGAGTTCTGTAATAGCTGTCATTTCAGCCTGTGAGGCGGGGGGATGCGCTTTTGGGGGCGCGCTGCTCTTTTTTTCCATCTCCTGTGGGGTCTTGTATCTCTTTTTTTATTAACAAAAAAAAAGAAGAAAAAAAAAAATTCTGATAATTCGATAATTCTCTGTGTGTGTGGGGAAAGTGTACTCCGGAAACTGGGCAAAACAGCGCTAACCTCTGTACTGAGCGTAAAGCTTGGTTTGGATCGTCTCTCTGCGGTGGAGTTTGACGCCCAGGCCGTTTGCCGCTTTGGCAAAGCGCAGATCAGTGCCGTACCAACTCGTTACCCGTCTGGACGGAGACCAGTGGGGTTTACTCCTGCCCCGTCTGCCTCGTGGTGGGTGCTGGCACATAATCCGCAGGCTGTCACCATGTCGCCTTGCAGAAAACTCTACTAACTGCTCCAAAATCTTCATGTAATTCTTTTTCAGCACCTTTTTTATTCTGGTTACTGCTCATTTCATTTTTACAACGCCCGGGACTCTCCGGTCGTGGATGTGCCCATCTGCACAGCACCCCTCTGCAGTGGAGCCAAGGGCTTTTTCCCGTTTTATAGGTGAGGGATCCGTGCTGTGTGGCACTGTGCAGAAAAAAAAAAAATATACCAGCGACTGCTGAACAAGCTGGGTCATGTTCTGGAAGTCGTGTGGCTGGATTAGCACACAGAGTGCAGCGCTGCCAGAACCTGAGCCGGCTGCTTTCTAGCAGGCACCGTGATGTACGGCGTTGAAATCCTATGAGGTACTTGTCCCGCAGCACATCTGCGACGGCTCTGGGGTCGGAGCTGCCCCTCCAGGCTCTGGGGCCGTGGTAGAGACTTAATGTTTGATGCTCCTGAGTTTTAAGTCCTTTCTCCCTCGAAAGGAAACCTTTTAAAAAGGCCCCCGCATGTGTTAAACACATCATCTGCAGTTATGCCATTTCCCTGCCCTTTTTCAGAAGGGTCCTCGGTCTGCAGGGACCAAAATCCTCTCTAGTGGCACTTTCACAACTTCTTCATGAAGACGGTGTCTCACCTGTCTGTGCTTCCAACAGATGCCCAGGCAGCAGACCTTCCCCATTTACTTTCTTCCTAGCCTCTGTTTGCCTTTTTATTTTGCTTTTTGGTTCTGACAGCTGTTTAACAGCTGATCTTTAATGCCAGAAGACCCTACTTAATTGATCGCAAAACCTGAAATAAAAAAATGCAGATTTTTGAGATCTTATTTGGTGAAAAGCTGAGAAGCAGAGCTGTCACGGGAGAAGCAGTTTTGCAAGGAAAGAGGAGGTTACCTGTACTCTCTTGCCTTCGTTGCTCCCACGAAGGAGTGAGCAGGAGGGGAGCCGGGCATGAGGAGGGAGCTGTGCGGTTCTCCACCAGCTGAATCCAGCCTTGTCCCCGCTTTATTTCTTCTCTTTCTGTGTCAGTGCTGCTGCTCCTCTCCTCTCCACGGTACCAGAGGGGAAGGGATGCGCTCCGCTTAGTTTATCGGTCCCGCTGGCTTATGCGAGGCAGATGGACGGGGAAATCCTCTGATGAGGCTGGTGGGGTAGAATTGCATAATTCTGGTGGTGTTACTGAGATGCAACGACCCTTTAAAAATTTTTTTTCTTGCTTTACCAGCTGAGGATCCTGTATGCGTTTGTGATTTGTCTGCCTGATGCGTGCTACCTGCAGCACCAAGCAAAGCTGGTGAGCCCGGAGGTGGCACAGGTGGAAAGATCAGAGGTGTGTGCCTACGTGGTGTCCTTTCCTTGAGAAGGGGAGCACTAAAAACCTCGGAAAAGAAAAAAAAACACACACAATAGAGTATCTGGTTCTCATCCTCCTGTAGGCAGAATGTAGTGTACTCCAGCTGAAGTTGAAGGGTAGTTTGGGTGGAAGTGATGCTGGGGAAAGGGGATGCAATTCTCCGTGGGTAGCACAGAGCGGGACTCGGTCTGTTCAGTTACTGCTAAGCTCTCCCGCGTGCCTCGGGTTAATGCTTTTAGCAAAGGAAAGTACCTGAAGTTCACAGCTTGCTTTCAGTCTTGTGTGGTCCTTGCTGTATTTTGGAGACTTTCTTTTTTTCCCACCTCCAAATGAAGATTACAGATGATGTAATTTGAATTGGGGCTTTTTAAATCTTGGCGTCCAAGTCCGTAAGGGGATGCCAGAGCTGTGCGCTGCGTTTCTGAGCAGACAACGTTAAATAAGCTTTGCACAGTTTGTAGTGTTACCTCAGTGGAGGGCAGCTAGATGGTACAAGTCTTTGACTCTACTGATTGCAATTGTGCATTTATCCTCAGATCACCTTCCCACGTTAGCTGGGCTTTGTCATCAGCAGGGATGTTGAGAGAAATCAGTTGTCACTGGGGGTAGAAGTGAGTGGAACTCCCCTTTGACCGGCAGGCTTTGGCTGAATCAGTCTAAAATGACGTGTCTAGTCTTGGGTTTCATCACAGCCTTTCTTCTGTATCGGCTGTCTGGCGCGCTGCTGGAAGAGTAGGACATGCTGCACAGCGGATCTCTCCAGCGTTTGAATGGGGAAGATCACTGGAAGATGCCAGGTCAAGATCAGCAGGACCTCAGTGAGGAAATGAACGCGCTTTTGGAGCATTCAGCATCATGTTTTCTTCTGCACGATGCAGACCGGTTTCTGCTCTAGTGCTGGTTTCCTCGCTTTTCCCTCTGTAGAGTTTCGGTCGTGGTGGATGCACAGAGTTAATGTCACTGGTCTGTCTAGGAACAGCAGAGTGTCAAGATCATCTCTCTGCTAGGATTAAAAAAGCCTCTGAATTAGTAATCTTCATTAAGTGGTGGTCTGCTGCAAGCCACGCCTGCAGAGAGGATGCAGACCCTGAGCAGGAGTTTAGCGAAATGTTATCTGGGAAGAGTGACTAATGCTAATGCCTGTAATATTGACTATGTTTATATTGACTACAATGTGAAATTTTGAAGTTGAAGCAGGTACAGTGCTCGGATAGAAGCAGAGTGCAAGCTCCATTAGCGGAGATGGGGGAATTCAGAGGGAAGAAAAACCTACAGGAGCTTTAATTTTCACTAAACAGAAGCGTTAATGTCGGCCGTACAACAAGCTGGGTTTCTGGAAGATTGCTCCCTTGGTCTATGAGAATTAGGAGCTTCAAAAACTGATGTTCCTGCTGCTGGTGTGTATGTGGTGGTGTATCCTCAGTGCTAGCACGATTCCCACAGCCTCACAGGGCTGAGATGTTCGATGGCCCCACGGGGAAGAGGCTTCTGGGTCAGCCTAAGGTGGCATTTTAATCCTCGTAAGAGCACACGAGCCTTGCAGCCATCTTCTGTCCTCAAGCAGCCTCTGCTTTGAGGGTTGGTTGGTCCATCTGAAGTGACAAGTGTGGTGTAGTTGCTCTGGGAAGTGAGATGCAGGACTGGGGCGCTTAACAGCTGCCACACCGCCTTCAGTGTGTGTTTGTACATATATACACGTACGCACACCCCTCATCGCAGACAGCGCGTCAAGCCTGCTGCAGCCCTTTCACTTCTTTGTGGTACGTCGCGTGAGAATTCTTTTTTAGAATGTTTCTGCTCTGGGGCTGTTGTGTTGACGTATCTGCGAACCAGCAGCTCCTGGTTGCTCCTGTAGGGAAGGAAAGCGCTTGCACCATTGAGAGGGTAAGGGGCAAACTGGCCCAGGAGATCAAAAGAAAGTGGAAGGACTGGCTGGGGTACCGGTGTTTAGAGCAGGAGGGTGTCCAAGTTGGTGAGCCGGTTATAAATAGATGCCACCAAAGCTCTGCCCAGACTTTATTCATGCAGTCAGCCATTGTCATGCAAAATCCTGGCTAGCTCTGCTCCCGGGATGGTGGTGCGTGGCCAGATTTGCCAGCGTTTCTCAGTTTAGTCCCAGGCCTATTAGCATAAACCTGTACGTTTTTACAAAGCTCAATGCCGGCTGTGCTTGAGGGGAGTAGCTCCACGTTAACCTGCCTTGCTCTGTATTTGTCAGCAGAGACCAGCTGAATGAAAAGACAACCAATGCAGGCACCCTTAGCACAATGAGCTCCTGAAACGTGCTCCTCAGGTCAGACCTACTTAGGACTTGTAACTTGTCAATAAGATCCGGTTAGCAAGCCTTCTCCTTTACTTGGGGCGAAGAGCCAGCTGTCTTCTACCTGCCAGGTCATTTGGGGACCTGATAAGGGACTGTTCTGAGAGGTTAAACTTGAAGAGCAACTTCAAAAAGAAGTGAAGTAATCTTCCTTCTTGTCCTGCCCCCTCCAAGTGAAAGGAACGACTGGTGGAGAGGGACATGGAGGGGAAACCGCTTTGTTGCACAAAGCCTGCGTCTTCAAGCCCACCTTGATCTGTTCTGAACCTCTGTCCTGCCAGTTCCCATTTGACGTGCACTGAGATATTGGTGGATGATCTTTGGGTTATGTGGTTAATGACAGACTTAGACTGTGAAGAGCTGTCCTGACTTGGTACATGAGGATTGGCTTAGTTGGTTGTTGTATCGTATTTCAGGGGGAGCTTCATTCCCTCTTGTTCATCCATGTGTCCGTGTTAGCAATGGATGTGTTTAACTGCACTGGAACTAAAAGGACTTGCTTTGGAGAGGTCTTGATGAATTAGAGGCAGAAGAGGGTGGATTTCACACTGTTCTGTGTCCATCAAACACCTTAATAGGCTTGTGAGCACCCAGTGGTTGGATGAACAGCAGATAACCTCTCAAGGACAGCAGTAACTACCAACGCATAGGAAAAAAACACTGGAATTTGCTTGCAGGAAAGAATAGGTGAGCAGTTCAGTCGAACAGAGCGAAGAATTCGTGGCGCTTCTAGAGCTGGACAGTGGCAAAATGACTGTCAGATTTGAAGTTAAATGAAGATGCATAAAGACAACTGGAGGAGAAACAGCACGGAGAGTAGTGGGAGAGCTGCTGATCAGTGCTTGCCGGCGTCCCGAGCAGGCACACGGGCTGCTAGCCGCAGTGCCTGCTAGCGCTGCTCCACCTTGCGCTCCTCGCCTTGGTGCTGGTGAGTGTGTATTAAACAGAGAGCGCTTTACTTTGGGCTTTGGAAGTGGTTTCAAAATCTGACTACACATCCTGCTTTTCGCCTCCTCCTTCCCCCTTCCTCCCACGTTTTGAAAGCATCTCTCACAGCTGCCTTGGGATGGTCTGGGAGGTTTTTTTCTGCTTTCACTGTAGGCAAGTTGGTCCAGGCTGTGTGTAGGTGATGCACCCTCCCTCAGTCTGTTGTGTTTAAACACTGCATTCAGTGAGCTTTGTATTGCTCGGGGACCTGTGTGTGCTTAAGATACCCGTGATAGCAACGCTCTGTAAGTGAGATTGAAGAAATTGTTAACTTTTAAGCAGTGGATTTTATTTCCAGCAATAACGATGTATTTTTTGTGGTGGAGCGTGATTGCACATTTCATGCAGAATGCTGAGTCTTAATTCTATCTTCTTATCTTGAGATGTCGGTAACCTAAATGAACAGACAGAAACTTGCCCTACCTGCTGCTGGTGAGCTTGGCCTCTGTGGCGGTGGCAGGGAGCGATGAATCGATCGCGTTTGTTAACTGGCCTGTTTTTGACAGGTTTCGTAGTGCTTTCCCGAGCATGAGTTCAGAATGAAGCGGCGATTGGATGAGCAGGAGTCACCCGTGTACGCGTCGCAGCAGAGACGTATCACCAGCAGCACCGAAGCTTTTCAACACCAGCACCGCGTGCTTGCCCCGGCACCTCCGGTCTATGAGGCGGTTTCGGAGACCATGCAGTCTGCCACGGGGATCCAGTACTCGGTAACTCCCAGCTACCAGGTGTGTGCGCTCGTCCCTTCGCTGCGTCTCCTGCCGTGCACCAGTCAGCACCGTGTCCTTTCAGGCTACAATTCTGTGTTCGAGACAAGGTTTTGTTTTAGTAAGCAGGGCTTCCTAAAGAAAAAAAAAACAAAATTGAACAACATTCTTGTCGTACATCTCATTTTAAGCGCTTACTTTAAGACTGCCGGCTTTGTTCGTGTTCAGAGCCACCTGAATAAATGTAGTGTCATTTGGCTTTGCTGAACGTGATTCTTTTAATGATTCTCTCAAATCATGGTCTCTGAATCCTAGAGGCAAAGGTGTGCAGGGCTTTTATTCTCCATTTTTCTTTTCTTCACTGGGAAAAGAGTTGTTCTTTGGTTGCTCTGTCGCAGATATATGATATCTTAGGTGATCTTAAGCTTAACAGGCTGTATCAGATCAGCATTTAGATTGAAGACTTTCAGGAAAATTGAAATGTTTCAGAAAACATTACCGCAGGGTCATTAGGTGGCACTCTTCCCTTTCTTGCCTCCTTTGCAAGGAGCTGTCAGCTGGGGAGGGGGAAAAAAATGTACTTTAAGAGCGCACTGGAGATACCTCCCAGGGAAAGACCAGGGAAAGACTGTTTCTGTGTTGCTTGTCTTTGCCATGTTTCTGGTGTGTTGCATCTTTTACGCTTGTGTTGCTGGTGAGCTGCCCTCCCTGTCTAGTGCCTAATTTTGTACACAGCTTCTTCCTTACTTCTGCAGAAGGGATGTTCATGCTGATTGTAGCAGCCACAGAGCTGAAGAGCCTGCAGGCAGACACTTGCAGGGACTGGAAGAGGTTGTGTTTATGCTGGCAGTCCTTCCTGGAAAGAACTTGGATGGATCAGCAAGCAAATTGTTTCTTGTTTGTGACAAGGGTTTAAGAAGTATATCCCATCTAAAAGAGGCTTGAATAGAAAACAAAGTTTGAGTAAAATGAAAAGTTTTTTTTTGTTTTAAAAGCTCTTTTAATATATTGTCCGAACTGAAGTTTTTCTACTTTAATGTATCAAGGAGGCCTGAAAAGTGCATGCCTTCTGTTCCTTCCCTGGTTTTCTAGGGGAGATCCCAAGCTGAGTTTTCCCCTGAGTCTGCTGGGGCCAGAGTGCCACACTTTGACATCCAGTACCCAAATTGAACAGCAAGAGTGGAAGCTCCTGAAGATTCATTCATTGAAATTATTGCTTGTGACATGAAGTGGGGTTTTTGAGAAGATAGAGAACCTTGACTTTATCAGACTAAAAATCCCATTTTATGCTCACTGGACAACCAGTGGGTGTGCAGGCTGGAGAGAAACATATTTGCAGAGAGGGCTCTCCTCTATTAGGAGTATAGAATGAGTGTTGTCTTGTTTTGTTTTTAGGTCTCTCTGGGTCATTGTTGAAGAAAACAAAAGACTTTTTTTGAGTAGGGTTGTTAGCACTCATGGTTAAAGATCAATCTGATTGTATTCTGCTTCCTTAAAATTTTACTTGTGTATCTGGGTCTGGGAAGACTGACCTTACTGTCTGTCCGTGCTGCGAGCGGAGGTGGCCACAAAACCGTAGCCGTACGTGATGTCCTCTTTGCCTTGCCAGGTGTCGGCCGTGCAGCAGAGCTCGGGCAGCCATGGGCCAGCGATCGCAGCCGTCCACAGCGGCCACCACCACACCGCACCGGTGCAGCCCCACGGGAGCCAGGTGGTGCAGAGCCACGCTCACCCCACCCCGCCGGCCGTGCCGGTGCAGGGGCAGCAGCAGTTCCAGAGGCTCAAGGTAACGCTGAGCATTGCTGCTTTAAGAAAACCAACCTCTGCCTAAATCCTGGGGTAACCGGGGACCTTTTTCTGTTCACTGGGTAGGGGAGGCCTCCCTGCAAAGCCAGCTAGTGACCCCTAAAAGCTTTCATGATAAGGCTTAGATGCTTCTCCTGTTGAGAGGACTATTGAATGCAGAAAGGGACTTCTTTCTGCTGAAACTTCCTAGGAGAAGATCAGGGGCAGGAAGCAAAAAGGAAGAAGTATTGATCAGAGTATTCACATGAATGGGTTAAATTGGCAAAATATTTGGTGCTTTTCTGAACACATGGCTTAATGAGGGTGGTTGTGTGGGAGTAATTTGGGAGTAAGGAAGGCTCTATTCTCGGATTATGTGTTGTAAAATCTTTAAAAAAAGAGAACTCCACCAAAAATAACCCGTTTATGTAGCAACATTTGGTTCAGCTCTAGCGGGAGGCCACGCTTAGATGAGTTGATGCCTGTTTCTTGGTCTCTTCCAAACACGGTGCAAGTCTCTTCCAGTTTTGATGGAACCCACTGCCTTGGTGGGTGAGAGGCCCTTTCCTTTTTGCTGAATGTAGAACGCTTCATTTCTGGAGATCTTTGAAAATGGTTTCAAAATGTGTATGTGGTTCTTTCTCCCGGTGAAATCAATGTCAAATCCTCCGCTGGTGCAAGATGAGGGCTGTACATGATAGTCTGTCTTCCTTTGCTGTCATTTGATTTCAGATGAAGGAGAGGTCCCGTGTGTAGCTCTTGCAGCTGATGAGCGTATGGCCCGGCTGTCGGAGGCAATAGTGACCCAGAGCTCTCGCTTTAGGTTGTGGCTGTTCTTTCAGAGCATCTGAAAATGGGGTGTTGGTACACGAACAGTTCATAAACCTCTTGCTGTTTGAGGTGTAAAACAATTTACCGCCCACAGTTGCCATTTTCAAAATCCTTATATGTTGAACTGAAATGTCTGGCTTTTTGAAAAAAGTGCAAGCGTGTACCTGGCAGACATCTACCACACTGAATATGTCATTCCCACTTTCTGCTTGTTCTTAGACTTCCATAATAATTTCCACATATGAATGCAGGAAAAATACTCAGTCTGGTTCTGTTTATGCTAGCAGTCACTTCAGTGATGGTAAATTTGGAGTATGTTGCCTTTTTTTAATCTGAGTAATTCTGCTGATCTGTGTTGCTTCTTTTTTTTTTTTCCTTTTTGTTTCTTTTTGGTACAGTTTTATCTTGTGAGCCAGGAGTGGGGAGTGAGTATCTCATATACGGTGCTAGTAGTACACTAACCAGGCTCATGATCTTTTGCTCCTTAATTCCCTGCCCATGCTCAGGGCTAACAGCTGTGTTTTCAAATAATGCGTGTTTTGCAGAACGGGAGGTGAAATAAAATCTTCTCTGCTAATACAACCTCTCTGTTCTGTCTTCAGGTGGAGGATGCGTTGTCTTATCTTGACCAGGTGAAGCTGCAGTTTGGTAGCCAGCCACAGGTCTACAATGACTTCTTGGATATTATGAAGGAATTTAAATCTCAGAGGTAACAAGCTGCATTTTGCTTCTTCCTTCCAGGTTAGAAGACTGTACGTGGGCCTGGGAGCACAGAGCAGGACCTAAGTTCTGTGCTTCTGTGTGCAGGGTAGGACACCCCTAGCAGTAGAGTAAAAGCGGTTGTGTGCTTGCTTTCCTGAGAATTAAATGCATCTCTTCATTTATACTAAATTTCTGCTTAGAGTGGGAGTTCACAAGTTCAGCGCGATAGCCGATTCGTCTGGCTGGCTGCTGTCTGCCTATTAATAACGGTCAGACTAGATCTCATAGATATAAAATGCTGTCTAAGCTAATAAAATAATTCTAATGTCGTTCTTAAGTTCAGTAATGTATTTATAGGAAGCAGTTTTGCTTCATCTCGTATGTTAGAGATGTTGAGGTAAAAATTCTAATGGAAAATTCTTGTGTGGAGCACTCAATGTGCCGCTGAAAGGGTCTTCAAGGATGGTGACACTTTGGTCTTACTTCTTCTTCAGTATTGACACTCCAGGAGTGATCAGCCGCGTATCGCAGCTATTCAAGGGCCACCCAGACTTGATCATGGGGTTCAACACCTTTTTGCCGCCTGGTTACAAGATTGAGGTGCAGACGAATGACATGGTGAACGTGACAACGCCGGGGCAGGTTCACCAGATCCCCACTCACGGCTTGCAGCCCCAGCCGCAGCCCCAGCCGCAGCATCAGTCGCAGCCTTCGGCGCAATCAACACCGACACCAGCACAGCCAGCGCCGCAGCCGCCACCTGCCAAAATCAGTAAGGTGAGAGACTTTGAATGACATACATTGGTAACGTGGGGATCCTGTTGCCTGAAACTGGTGTGGAGCTAGAGAGTGAAAAATGAACTTTCACACTGCTTTTTCGTAATATTTGTGAATTTGCATGTCGTGCTTCTGCTGGATTAGTTTCTCCTTCTCAAACTTCACGATGTGTCCTAGTTGATATGACAATAATCAAATAATCCAAATAAGCCACCTTAAGGGTTTGCAAAGGCCTTGTTGCTTTCAGTGGGGAACTGAAAGTTGCTCAGAGCAGCTGGCAAAACGTACACGTGTTATTCAGAGAGTGATCCAGCAGCCCTGGGAAAAAGGTCCCTGAAATGCATTTGACTGCCTGCTTTTGAGTATATTGTCTCAGAATAACTGATGTCCTAAGAAATTCCCTGGGAAACGGAGGCCGTGATAAAGGTATTGCTCATGCTGTGAAAGTTAGTGTGTGGTTCCAACTGCTTGGGGCAATTAGGCCTTTAGAAGAGCTTGCTTAGTCATGTGGTAGGTTCTGCATTGGTTGACATCTTGTTTTCAGATCAGACGTCTGTTATAAAGAGTGCTCTAGTTCAGCTGTCAGCTGGGTGGGTGCAGGAGTTGTTGACAAAATAAAAAATGCAGGAGTTCAGGCAAGATGACCATGATGTTGCCTTTAGGTATCGGTTTGTGTGCCTGAAACTGAGACCTTTCAATAATTTGACTCTCTGCTTTAGATATAATCCAGATGCTACTGTCCAACAGATGTATTTTGTGTGATTGAAAACAGAATAGGATAATATCAGAGGCATTCAGGGATCTTACTCTAGATAAAATATTACGTATTTCAGCCTCAAAATGCGGAAAGATTTGAGACCCTTAGGGAGGGGAAGAATCCCCAAAGTTTCAAGGGTTAATCTCTAAACTGTACAATTAGCTAACAACTGACTGGAAAAGAAAAAGAAAATAAAAGGAACATGGAGTTAAAAAGCATCAGGATTTGAAATGGGGTAATAAGATGATCTCTGGACAAACATTGGTGGGACTTGCACCCTCCTGTTCAGAAATGGCACAGAAAAACATGCTAAAAGATTTGCAGAGCTGAAAACTGCAAAGCTAAGGCATTCAGGAATTAACTTACCTGTGCCAGATTTCAAGGCTTTTCTCTGAAGAAGTAGCACATGGTCTCGTAAAGAGGTAGGTTTCTCATCACTGTGGACTAAATGGTTTTCTCCTCGTGTCACCACCCTCCTTCAAAGAGCTGAACTATTTTTGCTGAAACTTTAAAATGAACCTGAGAGACATGCTATAGATATTGAGGTGAGATTTCCTTACCAGACAGGTAAAGCTGTAGGTAAGCAAGGCAGGATCTTGTAATAGGATGCTTCTGGGCATCCTAAGACAGTTTTCTACGCTGTCAGTAGTGAACACGCCACATAATACACATTTTGAGTTATGGAAGGTGAGAGGAGTGAGTACTTCTATTTGCATTTAAAATTGTCACCTCAAAACTGCTGTTAAATTTTCCTGTGGCTGTTAGGTGTCTATTAAGAGTATTCAAAAGAATTACTGTGAGAGCCTTCTTGGCCTGCTCTTTGTCCCAGTATTGAAAGAAATTCCAGTTTTCCCTTGCAGTTGCCTTTATGCGCCCCAGAATTCTTCACTGGGGCAAAATAACTTGCAGTGATGCTATGCCTGTGCATTTTGTATCTATTAAATTTTTGAGATAGTTTGTGTCTCTTGTCAGATTTTGATCAAAAGTAATTAGCAAGGGGAAAAAAAACCTGTTAATAACAGCAGCTTGAATGGTCTGGATGTTTTGTCTTCTTGATGAAATGTAGTCTCTCCTGGCCCACTAAATATTTATTCACTCAGTTTCTTTGTATAATGGTTTTCTCCTATGTAGTCTATGTGTATTTGTGCTTCTGTTAATCCTTAAAACCCAACTCTGACTATGGCATGGTGGTACTTAATTTTAACTCTTAACAGCAGTTCCTGCTTGGTCAGCCAGCAGGAAATGTTCAGTTTATGAAGGATACTGTTAGCTGTGAAGGGATTAATTGTTCAGTAGCAGTCTAAAAAAGACCAGTCTTTCAAGGAAGTGCAGCAAAAGTTGTCCAGGGATGGTATATGGCAAGACATTGTTTGACTGGATGTGGTAGTGAGATATTTCATCCAGCTGCTGTGTGCTCTCTGATATTCCAGTTCAGAGGTGTCTCTGAATCCATATTGTTCCAGTTGGCATCAGATACAGTTATATGCTGGGTCGTTTCCTCTGGATGTGGTCCATGTATGGATCAAAAATGCCTTTATTCCAAACAGGAGGGAATCTACTAATTTCTAACGTGGCTACTTTTCTTCTTAGCCATCACAGTTGCAGGCACATACTCCTGCCAGCCAGCAAACTCCCCCAATTCCACCATATGCATCACCACGCTCGCCACCGGTCCAACCTCACACGCCTGTGACAATCTCTCTGGGAACCACACCATCCCTGCAGAACAATCAGCCCGTTGAGTTTAATCATGCTATCAACTATGTCAACAAGATCAAGAATCGGTTCCAGGGACAGCCAGACATCTACAAAGCCTTCCTGGAGATCCTCCATACGTACCAGGTGAGTGTTAACAACGCAGATTTGAGTATATCATAGGATCATAGAATCACAGAATGGTTTGGGTGGGAAGGGACCTTTAAAGCCCATCCAGTCCAACCCCCTGCAAGGAGCAGGGACACCTCCAACCAGATCAGGTTGCTCAGAGCCTCATCCAGCCTGGCCTTGAACGTTTCCAGGGATGGGGCATCCACCACCTCTCTGGGCAACCTGTTCCAGTGTTCTACCACCCTCAGTGTAAAATATTTTTTCCTAATATCTAATCTAAATCTACCTCCCTCTATTTTAAAACCATTACCCCTTCTCTTTCTTTGCCATGGGGAGCTAACTGTGTCTGTTCAAGACGTGCATTTGGGTCTTCTATTGGGTTAGGCCATTGACCAGCAAGCTAGACAGAATCCTTGCAAATTAGGAGGTTATGTAGCAGCATGAAATAATATATTTCAGTCCATCATCTTTGTTTACAAGTGTCTGAAATGCCTTTTTAAAAATCCAGTTTGGTATTTTTTCACGATTGTGGGTCAGGAAGAGAAAAGACAGCTATAGTACTATGTTAAAAGTAAGGAAATCCCTTCCTTGATCAGTGTCCTACTAGTCCAGGGCCAGTTGTGTGTTCAGTATATATTTATAGCATGATTCTTTACGTAAGATGCTGAGACCTTTGCTGTTTCATTCTTTGTATCCCTTAGTTTGTGCATCCTTTCTTCTTACACTTCTCTTTCCTGTGACAGAAAGAGCAGCGTAACGCCAAGGAGGCAGGAGGTAACTACACGCCAGCTCTGACGGAGCAGGAGGTGTATGCGCAGGTGGCTCGCCTCTTCAAGAACCAGGAGGATCTACTCTCAGAGTTCGGGCAGTTCCTGCCTGATGCCAACAGCTCTGTGGTGAGTTATCTTGGAGACAGACTGGAACCAAAGTACCTAGTGGAAAACTGTTCTGTATGTAGACAGAGTTCAGAAAAATGTGCTTTTGCTGTTTGTTTCTTGGGTTTTTTTTGGAGTGATCTTTTACTGAGTGTGGGAATGGGGTCAGGGTGATAGACTCTGTTTTCTGGCCATAACTTGTATTTTAAATACAATCCCTTTGCCTAAAAGGGTTGTTCTAAGACCACAATAACTGCGGTAAAGTACGATAGAGCTAGGAGGAGCAGGCATATTTTTTTGCCTGGATGCATGGAACTCAGCTCTAATGGTCTTATGGGTTTGTCTCTAAATAAGCTGTTAAGTAAGACAACTGCAGAGAAAGTGGAATCGGTAAGAAATGATCACGGTGGCACGGTGAAGAAGCCACAGCTCAACAACAAACAGCAAAGACCCAACCAGAATGGCTGTCAGATCCGACGGCACTCGGGAACTGGAGCAACCCCTCCGGTGAAGGTAAGAGCGTGTGCTGCTCGTTCGGCAGCCCTGTTTTTCCCAGGAGGCGGTGGCAGAGCAGCTTGAGAAAGTGGAAACTAATGCTTCCCTTTAAAGGAAGCTTTAAAAAGTCGTTGTTTCTAAGCACAAGGCTTTGCCTCTGATTTTCACAAACTGGTGGTGTTATCTGTACCTGAGGGCGGTAATAGGTACTTTCCGCACTTCGTTAGGATGCTGCAGAAAGCGTGGGGGCAGTTTTATTGGTGAATGAAGCAGTGTTTGGTGATGAGGGGGAGATGGGGGGTGTGGAGGCAAAAATCTCAGTAAAGTCACAATATAATTTTGTTCAAAATTTGTAGTGGGAAGATAAGCTGAGGGAAAGACGAAGGTGTGCCCAGAGCTTTATTGTAGTAGAACTCGGAGCAGATGCAGTGGGATTGTTTGCTCACCTTTCCTGTGACAAACCTTAAAATACAATGATGAATGATTATTCACTTAGCAGAGTTTGCCCTTTTCAAATTACGCACTTTTTGAGAGAGCGAGGCTTTGCAGTGTAATAAAAAATGGTCTCCTGGCCAGGTGGGTTAGCGTTTGTGCTTTAGGGACAAGTTTGCCTGCATTATTCAATGGTGATGTATCTTGCTTTGTGATGAAAAGCATTAGCAGGCATAATTGTGTCATTTAAATCTAGTGACTTACTTCCCCTTCTGCCCTTTCTCCTTCCCTTCAAATAAAGGGCAGCAAAATGAAACACATTTTGGGGGCAGCTTTTGGCCTTTCTGAGGATGTGGAGTGCAGTGCTGGTATGGGGAAAATGAAGGATCTTGCAATGGAACACAAGAGAGAAAAATAAATATAATAATTTTAGGGAAGTATGAGACTTAACTGGGTGAGTGATAGGAAAAAAAAATGGATATATTTTGGTAATTTTGCAAGCTAGTTAGAAAAATGAGATATACTACAACCAGTGACTGTTTCAATCAACTAGTTCCGTAAAAGGATGCAACAGTATATTAAAAATATTTGTTCTGTGCTACTGATTAACCTTTAATAGATAAACTTGTGACGCACATCTTTCCAAAAAAGTCACCTTTCTTTTATTGAAAGCAAATGGTGGGGTCAGGAAGCTGAAACTCTTGTGTGACAGATAATCAAAATATGACAACTATGCTGAACAGACCTTTTTTTTTTTTTTTTTTTTTTTTTTCCTTGCCTTTCTTTTTTTTTGTTAACAGAAGAAGCCGAAGCTGCTTGGCTTAAAAGACCAGTCTTTGGCAGAAGCCAGCAAACATGGTGTGGGGACAGAATCTCTCTTCTTTGAGAAGGTGAGAAGTGAGATTCAGAGAAAGCCGTCTTGCGTCGTTGATTTATGTTCTTAGTGTGTATACCTCTGGATTTTTATCACAGTGAACTATGTGATAGATACACCACCCCAATAATATTTGTCAGCTTGACTTCGGATGTACTGTGCGACCTCTAAGTCAGACCCATTGAATTTTTTAAAAGACTGGTGATCTTTTTTATGGGGATATTTGTATCTTTTCCCTAAGGGTCATTCTCCAGCTTTTTGCTTGCTGCTGATACAGTTTATTTGCAGGAATGGGAATTTTCTCCTGTAATGCACACTCCTTATTTTTTTTTTTTTTTCACCTTTATGAAGGCCCCATACAACCGGTGATGCGCGTGGCGTGTCCTGCTGGGTTGGCACAGCTTGCTGTACCCATCCACAACCAGCTGCCTGCAGTGTGGGAGCTCAGTTTACACAGCAGCTGATTCATGTAGACATTGGGTTGTTTTGTTTTTTTTTTCCCAGAGAGATGAATCTAATTAATTGCACAGTTGTTACCTGTTGCTGGTTTACTGCACAGAACAAATGAAGGATATGTGGGATGTTTCCCAGTGGTACCCTGGTGTCTTCCCTAAGATGTCCATACATTTCCTCATGGCTCAAAGGGGAGTATACACTGAATGTAAACAAGCCTTTTGAGTAATATTCATGTGTTGATGAAAGTCTTGGTTGCTCCCTGATGATGTGGTGTGTTTTGCAGCGTGCTGTAGACCAGCTAATGGTAACTAGGAACCCATCGATGCTCGGAGGATGTGTAGGAGTTAATGTGAGAAAACCTAGAAATCCCTGCTGTAGAATTAGAATGGGAATGATGAATATCTTAATGAGGATAGATCTCTGTCTGATGCATAGATGCTAACTGTTCTCACGGGAAAGGTAATGGTGTGGGGATGAATCGTTTGGTTTCCTTGTAGTGCGAAGATAAGGATTACGGAAGCTGGTTTATCTGCGATAACCCAAGCTGTAATGCAGGTGAAGGCTGGAGTGGTGTTACCCAGGGCACAAATATCTTATCACTGCTCCCTGCTGGCAATGTTCTCCAGTGTTTAAGGGCAACCCAGAGAGGGTTGTGGTGCTGCAGTTACGACTGATGTTGTCCATGATTCCAGCATTTTATAATCCAGCTGTTAGGGAGTTCTATGAGGGATTTCATTCTTTGCTTGGAACCTCTTTCTTCAGGGTAATGCACTGGGTGCTGGTGTTGCAGGGCATACCCAGCACGGAGATGGCTTACGTTGGTATCTGTCTGGCTGGCCCTGTGTACAGGGCAAGTTACCCTCTCTTCAACTCACTTAAGGATTTGTGTTCTCATTCCATGTGTAATTTCCATGCATCAATGGGAAGCACAGTGTTGAATCCAGGTCTCCTGGACAGCGATAGCATACACAGCTTAATCTCACCCTGACAGTAACTGTTTTCCTCTTTTCTTCTCTCTATAAGGTCCGCAAAGCTCTGCGTAGCACAGAAGCATACGAAAACTTCCTTCGCTGCCTGGTTATTTTCAACCAGGAGGTGATCTCCCGGGCTGAACTTGTGCAGCTCGTTTCTCCATTCCTAGGGTAAGTGGAGGCCATTTCCTTACATGAGGAGTTTAATCCACTTGCTCTGTTTCTGTCGCAAAGCCAGGAAAGAAACGCTAACCTTTGTAGTCGTTCAGGGGAATGCGTCTCATGTGGTTGCGTGGCACAGAGGAGGAGGAACGCCGCTCTGGGAGCCAGGGCGTGGTTTCTGAGCCACAGAGTACATCTGAGGTGGAGTCCCCCTGTGCTGCCCGCTTCCTCTGCTGTTGGTTGGCTCAACTTTTATCTAGATAGCCCACCACTGCTTAATTGTCTGTCCACTAAGTGACTGCATGAGTTGCTTGCTTCTAAGGCAGTGCATTCTCTGACATCTCCTGTTCCCTCCAGCTCAGCCTGAGCATCACGAATGTGTGTGGTGAGGTGCCGCGTGCTGCTGTATGGGCAGGAAGATGTTAGTAACTCTTGGAAGCCCTTCAGTGACTAATACTGTGCAGGTGCCGTGTGCTTTAGGCTTTCAGACTTTTCTTCTATTGGAGCAGGAAAGAAGCACCCTGCTTCAGTTTTCCTTCCAGCTTCACCCTCTTCTGCACTGCCCTCTTCTATTGCTTATCTGAGAGGAGGTAAGAGAGGGATTCCTAGCTACATCTTGGCAGGAAAGCAGCATTTAAGAGCAGTGCTGGTACTTCTTGTTTTGTTTCTTCCTTTTTCAGAAGAGCAAGCAGAATTATTTAGCAGCCTATTATACGCTCTCTTGCTCTGGAATCACAGATTATTTCATCTGAGAAAATATTGACTGTCTAATTACATAGGAAATGTCCCCTAAAAAAAGAGTGCTGATATAAACTCACAAAAATCTCCAAAAAGCAGCTGAATTCTGTTGTGAAGACAAAAATGATAAGGAGTACTATAGTCTAAATAGGAATTATGGCTTCCATAATTGCCAGTAGTGTACAGAACAACTCTGTATTAATCAGCCAAAACCAACCGATATCCTCTCATCAACTTTGGGCAGCAAGATTAATGTTCCTTCTTCCTGCAAATCGATTTCCTGGTTCCAAGGGAGAAGGCAATAGCGATGTAAATTGGGTTCAGGACCCCATTACACTTGCTATTGTGCAAAAGAAACTGCCCCAAGGAGCTTCCACTCTCTGTAGCGTTAGCCAGGCACCAGCAGGATGCTACCTGTAGCTAGGAAAAGTGAAATATTTGACAAAAAAATTCTGTCTTTCTCCCATCTACCGTCTGTGCTCCTAGGTATAAGGGTGGATATCTTTGGGATAGTACTGGGAAAAGTATAATACTGTTCTCTTGTTTTGGAGTTGGACCTTATCTTCTGCCATGTAATGAAAAAGCAATAAATGAGCAGTGATTCAATTAGCCTCAGTAACAAGTTCAATTCCTCATATTGCTGGAGCTTTGCATGAGATAAGGGGAGTTGGACAGATGCAGTATTTTAGACTAATAAATTATTCAGAAAACTTCTCTCTACAAGCAGGCAAACTTAGGCCCGGCAGGCAAAGGCTTCTTCATAGTCTGCGCTGGTCTGTGTAGGCTGGGGAGGCAGCGCTGGTTGAAGCAATTGCTCAGCACTGAAAGCTTTTGCCATGTAGTTACAGAATCGCTTTTCAGTTTCTTCTCACTGCTTTTGAAAAGGAAGGATCTGTTTTAAGGTTAAGAACATTGACAAACAACTGGGGATCTGGCCTGGGCTCACTGCTGGGATAATTTGGGAGACCCGGATGTGACCCTGGTGCCCCTGCAGTGAAAGCTTTGGCTGCTCTTCTTTGCTTGTCACTTGTCTCGCGGGGACTGTACCCACGAGGCGCGTGGAGGATACATCAGTGCGTGTCTCTGTATGCCTGGCAATGGGAGGAGGTAATCCTAAAGCATCTTAGTTACACTGAGAGAGCAATCCACCACCTGATCGATAAACAGGTACTCGCTTCCCATTTGGTTAGGTTTTGTGCAAGTGGGATTGAGCAGAGAGGGTCCTCTCTCACCAGGCTGAGGGAGACCACCAGTTCAGATGGTCTTCTTGGACGCAGTCTGCCTGTAGCAATCCGTTGTAGCCTTAGCATTGCGGCTCAGCGCTGTTTGATTTCTACTTGGCTAGTTTTTCACTTCATTAATTTTATTTTTAGGAAATTCCCAGAATTGTTCACTTGGTTTAAAAACTTTCTGGGGTATAAGGAGTCTGTTCACATGGAGACGTATCCAAAGGAACGGGCTACTGAGGGGATTGCCATGGAGATAGACTATGCCTCCTGTAAAAGACTGGGCTCCAGCTACCGAGCCTTACCCAAGAGCTACCAGCAACCCAAGTGCACGGGGCGGACTCCGCTGTGTAAAGAGGTAAGATGCTCTTGGATGGGAATTGCATGACGGAGCAAGGCTATTCCCGGCTTTCTCGGAGGGGCGGAGCAAGGACAAGTGGAGAACAGAAGAGTAGGATGGGGATGTGCTGTCCTGAAAAGGTTCCTGGGGGTGTCAGGGCACGTCTGCTCTCGTACAGCTGAGTTGTGCTGCTCGCTGCGCCCCAGAACTGGCGCTGGGTGTGGAGCTGGGGCTTAGCTGCCTGCTTAGCATGGATCCAGCACTGAGCCGTGCTGCTCCTGCACCCAGGCGTGTGCGGGAACACCGTCCTGGCTGGGGATCATCGCAGGACATGTCAGAGCCTGAGGTGAGCACGCCCAGAGCTGTTCCTAGTGGCGAGTGAACACTTGGCACTCCTGCAAGCATCTAGGTAGTGTCCAGAAACTATTGCACAGGGTGAGGCGTCTGACTAGGAATGGGTTATTCCAGAAGCTGGCTGGGAGATGCGATGCCCACGTGGCTTTGATGGCTGGCATCGGCTTTTCTCCAGTGGCGCGTGTGAAAGGGTGTTGCGTAAAGCATTCAGGAGCAGCTGGGAAAAAACCCACCAAATAGCTGTGATGTTTAACTACTTAAATAAAATGTAGGGACGTTCGATATGTGTGACATTTTACAGAGTATAACGTGTGAAAAGAACGTCAAGATTACAAACTTAAACACTCTAAGTAGGAAATGAGAGAACTAATTTTCTGTATGGTCTTAGTGTGATCTCAGGGATCTTTTACAAGGTAGTATGTAATTTAAGATTATTGCTACCTTTTTACACAAATTCCCACTACCTTTTTACCCAAATTCCCACTTAGTCTGCTTTCAGGGTTGTCTCTAGTCCAACCGTAAAAGAAAATCACATTTTCTGTAGACAGATTCTCCCACATATCCCTCACATGCTTCTTTCTTTCTACCTGAAATGCTAAGATGACCTCCTGTCTTTAGAAATGGTGTGTTGCTTTGGGAAATGGGCTCCCTACAGGGATCCAGCCTTCTTGGTCAAGAGTCAAAGCTGGCCTCCCAACAAAGTCCTGCAGAATCAGATGCACTCGTTGAGTCCTTTAATGTGTTGTAATGACCTTTTGATCAAAGTGGGAATGGTACTGGCTGATCCTGTTCCTTCACTGGTGTTGAAGGTACTGTTTTGGAGGTGAGTGAGCAGTACTTGCTGAAGGCCAGTTAATAAACGTGCTGCTTGAGAACATTCACTGGAGGACGGGAGAGTCCCAGAAATCCCTTTCCTGGGTGACTGCAGTCAGCAGCGGCACCCACAACAAATAGTGAGGAGATTGCCGTTTGGGAACATCACATTTTTTGTGTCCTTGTGCTCCTTGAGAGATGAAGAGGACAAATGTGGGTGACCAAAGTCACACAGTTGGCAGTGGTGATGGGTGTTCAGCTGAAGTGGTGGCAGAATAGTGAAAACACAATTGCAAGTTTTTAATCTAAGTCCTGACATGTGTCTCAAAAATGTCTTGTGTGATGCAGTTACAAACTTTTTCCTGTGAGAATCTAATGACTCAGTTGTTCAGGCTTCAGGTTTATGAAAACTGAGCTTCGCTTTCAAGACTGCCTGCCAAAATCCTCGCTTCTTTGCCTTTGGCTTCTTTGAGGTTTTTTTGAATGTTCAGTTCCTGTTTTGGAGGTGGTGAAAGCTGCAGGTGCTCAGCTGCTTTGTCAGGATAGGTGTTGCTGGGGTATGGATTTATATTCCCAATTAGCCTTACTTGGAGGGAGGAACCACGTACTGTCTAACAGTCATGTCTGACGTGATGACCACCCAGGGTTGTCGGTGGTGAATCACACATGATGAACCAGCTGGTTGCAGTTGACTAATCCAAAGTAATGGAAAAGCTCTTTTCACCTTTCTTTTTCTCTTCCCTTGCAAGTTTTTTTCTCACAGCTCCAGCTAATGAATTTTTCAGACTGCCTGGATGTTTTGGTTCTGGCTGTTTGGGGTTTCCCCCTGAGTCCTGGGCTTTGGAAGGGGTACACAATTTTTGCAACTAGGGAATTACAGCCTTGCATCAGAAGACTGGGCTCAGAGCTGGGCAAGTGTGACTCCCTTGAAGGCTGACCATGACTCTTGTCTCCCCTTGTCTCCCTCAAAGGTTTTGAATGACACCTGGGTCTCCTTCCCGTCCTGGTCCGAAGACTCCACATTCGTGAGCTCCAAGAAGACGCAATACGAAGAGCACATCTACAGGTGTGAGGATGAGCGTTTTGAGGTAAACTGTTTTTCCTTGATTCATGTCTCGGAAAGCTTGGGGTGCTGTGAACAGTTAACGATCTTGATATAATTATACCTTTAATACTGCTGCTCAGAATCTGTTTTTATTGTGTATCTGTCACTTGTTTTTTCCATAAAAGCTTGTGTTCCCTCAATGCAAGAAGCAGCAGCTGCATAACCACCTCTTGCTCCAGGCTACCACCTCTGGCCCTCACTTTTTGTGCAGAGCTCTTCGTTCACACCACTGCAGATGAAGTTCTTCAATGGCCAGCGTAGAATAAATGCATCTTTTCTGTTCTTACTCCCCACATAGCACATGAGAACATGCATTCCCCTGTAATAATCTAAAAAGCGGTACATTCAGGATGATAAATGATTGACGTCTTGACTTGAAATGGAAGTTAGCTTGGCAATTACCTGAATACACTCAGATTCAGCACGTCCTTTTGTAGAGTAACTGTCAATTGTGTTCTATTCCCAGGTGGAAAATGTAATTTCCTAATAGTATCATTCTGGTAGCCTTTAAATTCTTATGCATTATTATCTAGGTAGCAGATAAAATATAATTGGATTATTTCAGAGCAGTTGAACATGGAAACCACTGCTTGAGAACATCTTGTTAAACATGCACAGCTTCTTGTTTCGTGTCACTTAAATGTTAGCCTCTGTGAAGTATCATGTTTTATCTGTTCAACGATGGCTAATGCACTGTTCTCTTCAGCTGGATGTTGTCTTGGAGACCAACCTGGCAACCATCCGCGTCCTTGAGGCAATCCAAAAGAAACTCTCGCGCTTGTCTGCCGAGGAGCAGGCCAAATTCCGGCTGGACAACACTCTGGGTGGCACTTCGGAGGTGATCCACCGCAAGGCTCTCCAGAGGATATATGCGGACAAAGCAGCTGACATCATTGATGGACTTCGGAAGAATCCATCTGTGGCTGTTCCCATTGTACTGAAAAGGTACTGACTGCTCCAGCACCCTGCCTGGGGACTCTGCCGAAAGATAACACACCATACATGATCCAGATTTATGTAAAAGTCACTAATTTCTGCCCCTAAAGGCTGTGACCTCCCCAGGGCTGTAATTTAAGAAGTGCATTTTATGTTCTGGTCAGTTGCCATGTTTCACAATAATCACCTAGAGAGAGGGAATTGCCCTTCTGAAACAAAAACCTTACCAGCTCCGCTGGAGGGATGTAGAGCTTTTGTTGTCTTCTCTTATACCTTGTTTCTTCCTCGGTGTCAGCATTGTGTGTAAGATGAGGAAACTCTATTGTGTGCATTGATCCAGGGCTACATTTGATCCCTTTGCAAATCCCACGGCTGTGTGTGACCGTGGGCTCAGATTGTGGTGGCTGTGTTACCCTCAGATTCTCAGTCTGATTTCTGTTGTCAGCCTCCTCTTCCTTGGTCAAGAAAAGGGAGTGGATGCTGCAGCTCCTTAGGGAAGACTGAGAAAATGGGGAAGCAGGAGATATTCTTCCCCAGACACTTCCTATCTCTGTGGGACTGTCACTTCTGTGTCTCAGGGCTCTGAGAGCTGGGGGTGACAGCCTTACCCAGGATACCTGCAAGGTCACGGCTTCCCCACCCTGCTGTAAGGACACTCTTCCTGTGAACCAGGTCTTGGGCTGCACCGGGTGCTTTTCTTGAGATCCTGAGTCAAGTTTAGGAGTCCATTCCTGGGAAGCTCAGGTTGCCGTAAGGTGATAACTTTGTTAATCATCCAAACTAAGCTGCCTCTTTTCAGCAGCTGGAGCTACACAACTTTCTGGGGATTTCTGGGAGGACTGGGCCAGTTCTTGTGGTTCTCCCATCCCTTCAGCCCCTCTCCCTGCTGCAGGCAGTGGGGCTAGAGAGGATGCCAAACCTTCTAACTACCCTGGTATGCTGTGGGAGGAAGCACAAGCTTTCAAGCTGCTTTGTTCCTGAGCTACATTATTTAGGCATGAGGGAGGTCCAGAGAGGTTTATTCAGAAGGGCATGTGCAGGGTGCCCCTCCTGTAAAGCTCAGTTCTGTGGGATGGCTTTCATTTATGCCCATTTCATAAGGAGTTCAGCTCTTCTCAGTGCTGGCCAGGAACCACAGGCCTAGGTTTTCCTTATATGGTCAGAGTGGGACCTTTATGTCTCTTAGCTCACCTTTGTTTTCTTGATCCAAGGTTAAAGATGAAAGAGGAAGAGTGGCGAGAAGCCCAGAGAGGATTTAATAAAGTCTGGCGAGAGCAGAATGAGAAGTATTACCTGAAATCATTGGACCACCAGGGCATCAACTTCAAGCAGAATGATACCAAGGTCCTGAGGTCAAAAAGTCTCCTCAATGAGATTGAAAGCATCTATGATGAGGTAAGATGGTCACCAATAATTTCCTTCCCTCAAGCTTATGTACTTTGCAAGTGCGGTTTCAGTTCCTGTTGCTCACCGCTCAATGAGAGAGGAAGTCTGCACCACTGGCAGAGCTTTCTGAAAGGCTCTTGGGTGGAGAGAGGTGTTTTTCAGACTAAGTTTTGTGCTGCGTTTCTCATTTGTAGAGGCAAGAGCAGGCTTCAGAAGACAATGCTGGAGTCCCTACAGGCCCACATCTATCACTAGCCTATGAAGACAAGCAGATCCTGGAAGATGCTGCCTCTCTCATCATCCACCATGTGAAGCGGCAGACGGGAATCCAGAAAGAGGACAAGTACAAAATCAAGCAGATCATGTATCACTTCATTCCAGACCTGCTCTTTGCTCAGCGAGGTGAACTCTCGGATGTGGAAGAGGAGGAAGAGGAGGAAATGGATGTGGACGAAGCTACGGGGGCTGCAAAAAAGCACAACGGTGTTGGGGGCAGTCCTCCCAAAACCAAGCTGATGTTCAACAACACGACAGCCCAGAAGCTGCGGGGCATGGATGAGGTCTACAACCTCTTCTACGTGAACAGCAACTGGTACATATTCATGCGGCTGCATCAGATCCTGTGCTTGCGGCTGCTGAGGATCTGCACCCAGGCCGAGCGGCAGATCGAAGAGGAGACGCGGGAAAGGGAGTGGGAGAGGGAAGTGCTGGGCATAAAGCGAGACAAGAGTGACAGTCCTGCCATCCAGCTGCGACTGAAGGAGCCCAGTGAGTGACTTCTGGTGGGAGGCTGGGGAGGAAAGGCGCTTCTATTTGTAGCAGGTTGGCAGGGCTTACTTGGTGTCTTCAGGCATGTTACAGCAGTGACCCTTTCAGATGAGGGGGAACTCTTTTTTTTTTTTTTTTTTTTTTTTTTTTTCTTAATTATCACAGCAGTACATTGAGGGAGGAGATAGGAAGGTGTGGGATATGTTGGGACTTAAATAGCACAGTGGTAATATGCAGCAGTTACTTTGTAAAAGCTTTCATTTTACACTTGCGTATCTAAAGTATCCTTGAGTTCCCTAACTCAAAGCTTTTTAAAAAGCCTTTCAGAAATAAAGACCTCATGGAGGAGGCTAGAACTAGAAAGCAAGAGATTATGAAAGTACCCATGGCCTTAAAAGGGCTCATTTATAAATGTCTATAAAAGATAAGCTTAAGTCTATTCCAGTAACTCTTCAGCTTAACTGGGTAGTCTGAGGACCAAAACTCAAAGCAACTCTTCCTGGGGCTGGTGTTTTCATCTCTCCCATTGTCTCTTGCTGCAGTGGACATCGATGTTGAGGATTATTACCCGGCCTTCCTGGACATGGTGCGCAATCTCCTGGACGGGAACATGGACTCGTCGCAGTACGAAGACTCCTTGCGCGAAATGTTCACCATTCACGCCTACATCGCCTTTACCATGGACAAGCTGATCCAGAGCATCGTTCGACAGGTGACTGCCAGCAGAGGCTAGAGGGTGGATGGTCCAGGGTGGAGAAAGTAGCTGTGTTGTTTGCTGTGGTGAGAGCCCTCGCGCACATTGGAGAGGGAGTGTTGTTACCTAAATGGGAAATTTCAGGAGTAAGCAGGTAAATTCTGAGTGTTTTTTAACCCAGCTCTAACACTGATGTAAAGTGACATGATAAAAGGTAATTTCTGATTTATTTAGATTATTGAGACTATCCTCTCCATGTGTGTAGGCTTCTCCCTTTGTTTTCCAGAAGTTTTAAGATAGAAGTATCCAACTTTAAAACGTTTCCGGAGCTAATCCTCCTTTAACTTTGAAAAAGAATTAAATTATGTTTAAGGAACATCTTTCCTTTTCACCAGTGCTGTAGGAGCAGTGCCTGCCTTTTCTAAAAAGCTTTGTCTCTTTTATCTGGCTGTTTGAGTAGCTGTAACAGGCTGTTAAACTCTAGTCCTTTTATTGGGCTGGTAGGAAGAATGTGTGACCAAGGGAAAAATTCTTCATGTGCCTTTTTGTAGCGTAAAGAACAAAAACAGACACGAGGGGCTGGAAGTGGCCTTTCCTCTTTCAGAAGGGTAGAGCTGCTTTTCAGAAGCCCTTTACTTCAGTCCAGAGATTAACTGAATTCAAAAGACAGTTGAGAGACTTTTTTGATTTTTAAACTTGTACAAAATAAGGATTTGATACGCAATCTCCCACCCCTCTCCTCAGAGGCAGTGGCAGCCCCTTGCTGAGGCGGGGATATCCTATGTCACGATGCTGTGTCCCTTTCTCCCTTGCTGCTGATCAGGATGTGCCCTGCCTGTAGTTTTTTCTCTGAGTAGCTGTACTTTGCCACCTGCTGTTTTTTTTTTAAAGATACTGTGGTTTTTTTACACAGCAGCAGAGATTATCTGCAACTGGAAGAAGTTACTAAAAATAGCCTTAAGTAGCCTTAAACTCATGCTTTTTCAGCCTTTTTTTTTTTTTTTCTTTGCTTGGGCTTAAACCCATGGTTACATCTTTGTTTCTCTCCTGTGCTGATGGGCATGTAGCAGACTCCCTGACGTTCCTCGTGTTCTTCCTTTTCACAGCTGCAGCACATAGTGAGCGATGAGATCTGCGTGCAGGTAACGGACCTCTACCTGTCGGAGAACAACAATGGAGCAACAGGAGGTCTGCTCGCTTCCCAGTCTTCTCGTACTCTTCTGGAGGCCGCGTACCAGCGCAAAGCTGAGCAGCTCATGTCAGAGGAGAACTGTTTCAAGGTAAAACTGGGCTGCAAACCACGGTAGATGCCTCTTAAGAAGGGAGAGGCACCAGTCCTTTAAGAAAGGAGCCTTGTTTAGGCACCTAAGAGCCCTGAGGACTTTCTGTCACTCTGAAAGCTGAAAGGAAAGTTTTGGAGGCACGTTCCCAGCTTTTGGCACATAGGTTAATGGTTCTGTAAGGGCCCCTCAGAAATGAGGTTTCAAGGAGAAATATATTTCCTGGAACAGTAATGAATATCCCTTGTGCTTCACAACGTCTTTGGGTTGTATCATACTGACTGCTTTGCTGTCACCAGTTTGAATTTGTTAGCTTAAACTCTCCAGTTTCTCCTGTGTCTCAGCCATTGCTGACTGTGGGGAGACCCGCTAATACTGACTGGGCATTAAATCATTGCTGACTGCATACATTGCTAAATAAACCTGGTGCGCTGCGCTAATCAAACCCATGCTTCCCTCGCCTAAGACGCAGGAAGTGGTCAGGCCCTATCTGAGTGAGTGAAGTACTTTGCATAAGTTCTCTCTTCCCATGTACAATCTCTCTTCCCTTGCCTTCAAACTTATTTTGGGGGCTCAAGAAGGACCCACACCACTCCAAAAACAACAACAACAACAAAATTTTTTTTTTAAAAAAAAAAAAAAAAGCTTTACAATTTTTCTGTTCCCCCAAGATTATGCAATTTGGCTAGTGCTTTGCCTTTGCTGCAGGCATGTGGGAAGCACAATTTTTTCCTTTGAAACTATGCCAGCTTGCTTCATTCTCCCTTTGCCCCAGTGAGAAGTGGAGGCTGTTTTTTCTATTTGAAACCTCTTGCTGAAATCCCTTCTGCCTTTTCTTTATAGCTGATGTTCATTCAGAGCAGAGGTCAAGTTCAGTTAACCATTGAACTGCTGGACACAGAAGAGGAAAACTCTGATGACCCTGTAGAAGCAGAGGTAAGAGCAGCTTGTCCAGGGAGCTGACTGTGATGGTCAAGGGTGCACTGCACGAGGGTGTCCAGTTGACTGTTGTTGTGGTCCACTAGTGCAAGATAGAGAAACATCAGGGACATGCCGTAAATCTTTTAGTGATGTGAGTAGCCAAATCCTTCGTGGTTTAATTTGTAGTGGAAAACCCTCAAAACCATAGAGAGAAATGTTGTACCTGCCTTTTGGGGGCTAAGATGCACGGAACCTTCAAAAGTGACGTTGTGTTCATCCGTATAACATCCAGCTTAGCTTCCTTAACCATCCTATGTTGTTTGGTGGGAAGGCAGTGCCTGATCTGTGCTCTGTGCTCACTTCCAGCGCTGGTCGGACTACGTGGAGCGGTACGTCAACTCCGATTCTACCTCCCCCGAGCTCCGGGAGCACCTGGCTCAGAAACCGGTCTTCCTGCCGAGGTGAGTGGCCAGGCTGTGCCGTGAACCCTACCCAATGGGCTGTTCCTGGTCGTAGAGGGCAGAGCGATCGCTCTACATCACAGTGCTGGGCTTTCAGTTTCGCCTGTATTTTAGTGCTACGACAGAGACTTGTTGTAGGGCTCTGAGTCTGAAGGACTGCAGCAGGCAGTTGTGCTCCAAGCTGTTTGCCAAGCTTCTGAGGGGCCACCACAGATCCACCAGCTACGTCCAGCCTAGCAATGCTAGAGGGTGAGCACTCATTCCAAGGGGGCTTCTCTGGTTTGCAGGAATCTGAGGCGGATCCGTAAGTGTCAGCGTGGTCGGGAGCAGCAGGAGAAAGAAGGGAAGGAGGGAAACAGTAAGAAGTCCATGGAGAACGTGGAGAGCTTGGACAAGCTGGAGTGTAAATTCAAGCTGAACTCCTATAAGATGGTGTACGTGATCAAATCGGAGGATTACATGTACAGGAGGACCGCTCTGCTGCGAGCTCAGCAGGTAGGAGCAACTGGAAGGACTGGGTGGGCAGCTGGTGTTTCCCAGGACCCCTTGATCCCAAAGATCAGGTGGGGAGAGTACTTCCCATGGGTGGTGTTCCTCCTGTTTTTAGGGAAGACCTATCTTCAGCATGTTCTTGTGGTGACACGTGAGAGTGCCTGTTCTTCTAGGGCTTCCCCAAAGAGGAATCAGAGTGCAGAGCATCAGATCCCGTCT
Source organism: Chlamydotis macqueenii (assembly GCF_036417535.1). Taxonomy (NCBI): domain Eukaryota; kingdom Metazoa; phylum Chordata; class Aves; order Otidiformes; family Otididae; genus Chlamydotis; species Chlamydotis macqueenii. The sequence goes on along the minus strand of NC_141567.1, from coordinate 16,910,354 downwards.
GTCCCCCTGGCTCCCTCTGGGTACCATCTCCTCATCGTTTCCTGTCCCCACGGACATGGAGAGCAGGAGTCCTCAGATCACTCCCACACAGCAGAGCACAGCCAACGTGTGGCAGCAGCTCTAGAAAAGCTTTTTTTTTGTGGCAAGGGTGGGAGGGGTGAGGCCTCCCATACAGAAAAATGCCCATGGGTATTTTTCCAGGGCTTGGAAGTCCCAAGGGGTCTGTGACATCTCACATCTAGCATTTCAGTGCTCATGATTGCTGATTTAAACTGGAATTTGACTTTTTGAAGTTACTGAAATTTTCTTTTGATTGTCTGTGCCAAAAGTAACTGTTGAGGCAAGGGAAGGAGGAGGTGACTGGGACAGGTGGGGAAGCAGGGGAGCAGAGATGTGGGAGGGGAAGGAAGTGTCAGCTCCGTTCTTGAGCTGTAAAGGTTGGGGTTTGTTCAAGATGAAAACAGCCTCTGACTCCAGACTGGCCAAATTCGGAAGGGTTCAGTTGGAGAAAGCTGATTTGGTCTTCTGAACACTTGGACACTTGGTTACTTTTCTGATCCCATGGGAATATTTCCATCCAATAAAGAAAACCCAGGAGCTTGAACAGCAAACTGCAGTTCTAGTCTGGCTATTTAGACTTAAAGTTTGAAATACATCACTATAATTTTATTATAATCTATTTAAAACACAATGTTAATCAGAATACCATTGTTTAGAATGTAAAAGAAAGTGAAACCTGCCAGATTCAGGCAAACATTAGTGACTTAAGCACCTAGGTACTGGAGAGGCTCTCTCAGCAGTAGACTCTTCTGTAGTTGCAGAGATTGTTTGCAGTTTATTTAGTGATTTGCTTTTCTGAGCAAACTACTGACCACAGAGAAAATTCACCAGGAGATGAGGGAGTGGGAGAAGTGCACGCTCCTTCCTGCCTAGTAAATCATCCTTCACAGCTCTGTTTTAGTCACGTATTTAGCCTGATAAAACAACTACTTACCATCTGTTTCTTGCTGATTAAATACTAATAATGGGTTTATTTCGTTAGTTGTAAAGTAATTTTGTTAAACTTGCATTCACATCAAGTGAGAGTGTCTTATTTCAGTAGAGATTCTTTAAAATGCCAGGACTAAGGAATTTGATTGAATTCCATCTATGCCTTTCAACTGGCACAAACCTCAAGGAAAAATTGTATCATAAACGGGATACTGTGTGCCAGTGTTTGTCACAGAGAATCTGAACACAGGTCAAGTGATTGACCTTTCAAGTTTATACCATGCAGCTCAGCCCCTGGGTTACTGAAGTACACCCAGGGAGCTGCAGAAGCTACATTGAACTACAAATCTGTGGGATTTAACTGTTAACGCTGAGAAGCACTCACTGTTTGGGAGAAGAGCAAAACAAATAATAAAATACATAAGTTTTAATCTTGAGGCTTAACTATATTTGCTGTCCTCAGTTTTCACTGTAGTCATGGGTTTCAAGCCATGGTTTTAAACCATCTGTCCTGGACTGTAAATTCCTGAAGCAGATGCTCTTACTCAAGATGTGCGCAGTTTTTCCTCTCCTGATGCCAGTGGTTCTGACCTTTTAGACCTGACCTGGTTCTTAATTTTTCCGTAGCAATTGGGTCCCCGACATGTGCAACATGTGTTGTTGAGCTTGCTCTCTTCTGAGACCATGCCCTTCCGCGAGGGGCTGGAGGCAGACCCTGAGGGCTGGGGAGAGCGGGACTTGCCTGGTCTGGGATCTACCTTGGCTGCTTGAGGAGGAGGAGGCAGCATCTTTTGGGCAATGCGGAAGGGACACAGTGCTGTGCGTGCATACGCGTCCCACGGGATGTGTTCTGTATCCCCAGCCTGAGAGCTGCTGTGTTAAACAAAAAGCATAGATAGAATCACAGAATGATTTGGATCAGAAGGGACCTTTGAAGCCCATCCAGTCCAACCCCCCTGCAAGGAGCAGGGACATCTCCAACCGGATCAGGTTGCTCAGAGCCCCGTCCCACCTGGCCTGGAATGTTTCCAGGGATGGGGCTTCCACCACCTCTCTGGGCAACCTGAGCCAGTGTTCCACCACACTCAGTGGAAAACATTTTTTTCTTATATCAAGTCTGAACCTGCCTCCCTCTATTTTAAAACCATTACCCCTTGTCCTATCGCAACAGACCCCACTAAAAAGTTTCTCCCCGTCTTTCTTATAAAGCCGCCCTTCAGGTACAGGATGTTCTCCCTGGAGCTTTCTCTTCTCCAGGCTGAACAACCTCAGCAAAATCTCCTGGTATTCCTGAGTTCATTTTGCCACTGTAATTGCCTTGGAGAGGAGACCCAGGGGCCTTCATTGGAGCTTTTCCTCTGTCGTTAGCAAGGGCCGGTGTGTGCATTACAAATTCCCTCTGGCTGCTGATCCCCTCAGTTGTGTTGACCGGCAGCCGAGCTTTGAGTAACGCTGCAGTCTGGGGGGCAAAGCCACCTTTTTCTAACACCTCTTCCTATTTCTGTAGTCGCATGAAAGAGTGAGCAAGCGGCTGCACCAGCGGTTCCAGGCCTGGGTGGACAAATGGACCAAGGAGCACGTGCCCCGCGAAATGGCGGCCGAGACAAACAAGTGGCTAATGGGCGAAGGGTTGGAGGGCTTGGTGCCCTGCACCACCACCTGTGACACAGAGACCCTGCACTTTGTGAGCATTAACAAGTACCGCGTCAAATACGGCACGATATTCAAGACACCGTAAAACTCCCCCGGGGCGAGGGAAGAGCCCGGGAGATGTGTGTGTGTGCGCGCATCAAGGAAAGGAGGAAGATGCCTTTCTCCCCTCACTGTGTATCTCCGTAACATGGCCACTTGACTAGTGCGTGGCTGGTACAACCTGTCACCAGCGGGATTCCCCGTAGGGACGCGGATCTCCACCGGCGTCCGCTGGGACTGCGGGGCCCCCCCGGCCCTTTGACTTCGGCACGCGTCCCCGGAGGGCGGGAAGGACCCTTCTCTGAACTGAGCCATCCCAGAGAAACACAACGAGCTTGTACACACCAGCAGCGTTGAGGCTTTGACTGCCTGCAGGCCCTGAACGGCGAGGGAGGAGAACCAGAGGCTCTCCACGACCGGACCGCTTGGATGTCCTGAAATCCCCAGGTGCCTGTTGCGACCGGATTCTCCTCCCTTGAGGCTGTCGCCAGCGGCCGGGCTCCTGCGCGGGGCTGTGGGGCAGCCCCACACCACCTCACAGAGCAGACCCTGGGTTCCTCTCGCCTCCCTCTCCTCCCTCCCAGGCTGGACTCACCCCGTGCAGATCGGTCTGTCCTTTCTAGTGCCAGTGGAACTGTTTTATTTTGGGTTTTTTGTTTTTTTTCTTTTTTTTTTTTTTTTGTACCTGCTTGTTTACTAGTCTCTCCTAGTGCCATGCACCAGCTTTTCACACACATGTACGTACACACACACAACAGAGAACAACACGATTTTAACATGTTCCCATCCTTTTTTGTAAATAAATGTACAAATTGTCAATTTTTTTTTTGGTTTTTTTTTGTTTTGTTTTGTTTTGTGGTTTTTTTATTAAAGGAAGTATGCTTGATGTGCTAGCATAACTGTACTAGCTTCTTGTGTACCATAGTACCAGGTGGCTCGAGAATTAGTACCGACAGACAGACCGCTGGAGACATTTATTACACTTTTTACCAAAGGGAGTTATCATTGTAGTGCTTTTGTGTGGAAACTTTTTTCTCCTTTTTTTGTAAATAAAAATAATGTCTTTGTTCTTAACTGGAGAAAGACACTCGCTCACCCACAGCCCTGTTCCTGGTCTGGAAGGCACCGTGCAGCATGCAGTTGGCGGGGTGGCGAAGGGGAGGGGGTGCATCCGACCGGTTTGTATGGTTGGCTTCGCAATCTGAGAGGAAAAAGCAGAGGCAGCGTATGTGTTTTGTGGTCAACACAACCAAGGTATAAGCAGTCTGTTAAGATATATAAATATACAGTATATAATTTTTAATTTTTTATTATTTTTTTTTTCCTGGTGGATAATTTTTATCCACCTAGTCTTCCAGCTCCAAGTACTGTCGCTTTTGGGAAGTGTTGCTGAGCTACTTACCTGGGGTTGCTGGTGCTGATGTATTTTTCCCCTCTCGGTATTGGAGAAAACATCCTCTGAAGTACCAAACCAGTGTTTGACAGAGCTGCTCTGCGTGAGTGTTTGTATGCGGTGCGTGTGTGTGAGAGAAGGGTGAGGGGGTGGGGTGGGTCTCGGTGCATTTCACTAGTGAAATGCACAGATGGAATATATATTTTTTTTAAGTATAGAAGTTTAGCGCTGGCAGATATTTAAAACACGGGGGAAGATTCTGATTTAAAAAAAAAAAAGAAGTTGGCACGGAGTTTGTAAGCCACGACTGGCACAACTGCACTGTCTCTCCTCCTCAAAGGAGGCAGCTTTCCTTGCACAAGCCCGTGCTGCCAGTCCTGAGCACCCAAAACACCTTCTGTTGTCCCTGGCTGGGGAGACACAAGCAGGGCTTTGCTGCTGCTTCAACCTCTCCCAGGGATTTGGTTTTTTTTTTCCAAGACAGCAGGTTGTCTCCTCCCAGAACCAGAGCTCCCCTCCCTTCCACAAGCAGGGAGCTGGGGAGAGCCCGGGAAGCGGGTCCAGAGGGGAACGCGTGTCTCACCGGCCCTTCTGCAGCTGGGACAGCGTGGCTGGGAGCGCGCAGCCCCAAGGGGCCACTGCTCATTGGCAGCCCATGCGCAGCAGGCAGATCTCGAACGGGAGCCTCCTATGGAGAGAGGGAAGAGCCCAGCAGGGAAAATTCACAGTTTGCCAGCAATAAGTTACCCGTCTCGGTTGTTCTCCTTCGCTGTCACCAGGCTGGAAGGGGCTCTAGCACGACCTCTTCCATTTCCAAGGTTTCACCTGCGCTCCCCTGCTCTCTGTTTGCCCCTTATTTTTCCTGTTGTATGCTCAAGGTGATCTGGGAGCGAAAATCTTGGGTGATTCAGGCTTTTGATCAGCTTGGAAGTAACAGCTGCTGCAGGGGCTTGGTGGGTGTCCTGTCGCAGGAGCCTGGGCCCGTATGTTACTGAGCGCAAGCGGGGCTGGCGCCGATCCCTGGGATGCACCGCGGGGAAACCTCTGCCCTCGGCGGCCGCCCTCCCTCCCTCTGACACCCCAGCGCAGCTCCCAGCCCAAACAATAGCAGAGGTCTGGTTTTTCCTTCTTTTTATTTAAACTTGGCTTTTTTTTTTTTGTATCCTGTACTGTGATCCTCAGCCCACAATCCATGTGATTTCTATGCGGATGTTGTAAACTTGACTGTAGTGCAGTATTTCCATTAAAATACCAGGGCTAACCGCTGCGTTACAGAATCTTCCTTCCTGATCATACACGGTGAAGTTTTGGGCTGCTTCTGAGGGAGAAAGGGGGTAGGGAGGACGAAAAGTGGGTGCAGAACTGCTTAGGCTGAGGGACGGGGAGATGAGACACGTCTCTGCCTCTGGTTTGCAATTAATTTACTAAAATTCCGCAGTGGCTGGAGGCAATAATTTGACGTTTATTTTTTTTTCTCCTGGAGTCCCCGGGAGCGCCTTTCCAGACCCACTCGTGAAAAGACTGACGGTGGTTCCTGGGGAGCGCCCGTCCGGACCCGCCGGAGGAAGGAGCGACCCAGGCCGCCCCCGGGGACACCTCGCTGCAGCCTTTCCCGGGGGCGGCCCCTCAGGCCCGCGCAGCGTCCCACGCCCCCCGAGGCGGGCGGGAAGGCTGTACCGGAGGCGGCCGCCTGGAACCCGCGCTGCCGCGACCGGACCCTCCGCGCCCTCCCGCCGCCTCCCGCGGGCCTCGGCCGCCGCCCCGCGCGCATGCGCCGCACACGGGGAAGGCGCGGTGGGGGGCCGCGCATGCGCAGAGCGCCTGACATCATGGCCGCCCCGAAGCACAGGCGGACGGCGCTGGAGCGGGTGGAGAAGTTCCTCTCCGAGACTTACTTCACCGACTGCAACCTGCGGGGCAGGTGGGCGGCGGGGCCACCCCCCGTCACCTCCCCGGGGCCTCCCCGGGGCGCTGGCAGCAGGCGGGGTGGGCCGCGCCGGGCCCGGGCCTGCTCCCGTGTCCGTCCCCGAACTGTATCGCTGCCGGCCAGGGCTACGGGGGCCCCTGTGAACAAAGCACATACACCCCGGCCGGCTAGGCTGGAGCTCTGCCTCAGGGTGCTGCTGGCACAGTCGCCCCCAGCCCTCCTTGGGCAGGCTGCCCTTGGGAGGACGCTGCTGGAGGGCCAGCTCCAACAGGCCCCTTCAGCAGGGCAAATTATTATTCTGTAGTTCAGTTAAGTTCAATTAAATTTAGCAAAAATTACGCTGTAGTTCAGTTAACACTGTGAGGGTGCTCCCTATGCCCCCCGCCCCGGGCTGATCCCTGCAGGACTGGCTTTATTAACCATGTCCCGGCTGTCTCTGACCGCAGGCTCTTTGGGAATCGCTGTCCGCCAGCGTCGCTTTCCTGCTTCCAGACCCCTCAGCGCATCCCCTATGATGAGGCCATCCAGCAGGAATTCAGACCAGCTAAAGTGGGAGACTCCTTTGGGCCCACGTGAGTAGCAGGTTTTGGTGGTGCCGTGAGCGTGGTGGGGCTGGAGCTCGCATCTTCAGTGTTACTGAAGTGGGTGTGAATCCTCATAAGCTATCAATGGCGAAGAAATGAGATGATAATCCTCTTCCCTCTTTGATGCTTTAGGTGGAAGGTGTCTGCCTAGAAGGCATTAGGGAGATTTCTTGAGGAAACAGACCCGGATGTGTCTGTTTCCAAGGAAAGTGAAGAGCCAGGTTCATCCATCCTTCCTGCTGAGAGCTCGTGTTTGTAGTCATGATTGTGACTTTGATGCTTGCTTCTGTGTGGGATTTGTATGCTTTGTCAGGGCTGGGAGAAGATTGGGGTTTTTTCCTAGCTGTGGTCAAAGACAAATTGCTGCTGTCTATTTCTCTGGGGTCCCAGAAGAGGCCGGGTTGGGGCCAGCACCACGGGGTTTGTTGGCTGCCTTCTGAGCCTCCTCGCCCGCTGGGGCTGCCGTGCCTCCTTGCAGCCTGGGCACGAGTCTGCCCTCGGGGTTGTGTGCGGCCCCCGCTTTGCTTTTTCCATGGAGGCTCTGAGGAAGTGTGGTTTCCCTTGGGAGAAGGCCTCGCAGTGGGCTGAAGTTGTTGCCTGCTCTCTTCCAGGTGGGAGACGTGCTGGTTTAAGGTGGAGCTGAGCATCCCCTCGGCCTGGGCAGGGCGGGAGGTGCACTTCGTCTGGGAGAGCGATGGGGAGGGCATGGTGTGGCGAGACGCCCAGCCTGTCCAGGTAAGAAGGCGTGGATCAGAGGTGTGCCAGGCACGCTGCTACATACAGAGCGCTTATCTCTAGAGGTTGCCCCCCATCAGGAGTTTAAATTTTTGTCTGCAAACTGGTAATAGCTGAAAATCCCTTGCTTAGGCGTTAGCAAATCTGTCTTGGAAGAAGGATAGGCAAGCATTGGGCCTGAGGTGTGAACCTCCACTGCTGCCAAGGACAGTGCGACAGACTCTTGTTGCACGTGTCAACTTCAGTCCTGCTTTGAGATGTTGGAATGGCTTAGGTGACCTTTTGCAGCCCTGCTCCGCTCTGTGATGGTGTCTGCAGAGTTTGTGTTACTGCTGGGCCAGCAGCAGTTTCTGTGCCGGTTGTTCCTGTGGGAAGCATTGTCCCACGGCATGTGGGACAGGCCCCTACCTCCAGCAGCACGGGTCTTGTCTTGCCCATCCAGCCCACCAGCGTGGACCTCTGAAGCCGTGAGTTAAATGTGCCATCTTCCCTTGCAGGGTTTGACTAAGGAAGGCGAGAAGACCAGCTACATCCTGACAAGGAGCCTGGAAGAGACGGAGCCCCACAGGTAGGTGGTCAGCCTGGCCAGAGCCCTTCACCACTGGGGGCTTCTGTTTGAAGCCAAGAGGCCGGGGTGAGACATCCTGATCTGCATCCAGGTCCTCCAAGAAGTTTTGGGCATTCAGGGGCTCTGTCGGGTGTTCAGGTCAGGCCAGTCCCGCCACAGGGAGGGGAATGGACTTTCCCAGCCGATTGTTCGTGATGTGCTCCCTGATGGTTTCCTTTTGCTCTTCAGTCTGACGCTGTACGTGGAGCTGGCCTGCAACGGTCTCTTTGGGGCCGGCAAGGGCAGTATGATCGCCCCTCCAGACCCTGACAGGAGGTTCACCCTGAGCAAGGCTGAGCTGGTCATCTTCAACAGGGATGTCTATGAACTGCTGGTGGATCTGGAAATACTGCTGGACATGGCCCAGGTCTGTGAGCTTGTTCTCTTCCCTTCTCTCATTCTTTCCATCTCCTTACACAACTTCATTTTATCTCCTCCTTCAACCATGCCATGACCTGTCTTCTCCCACCAGAAGGCCCTGGAGGAGCAAATGTTTGCTCCTGCTGCTTTAGCACAATTGATGTTGTCTAATCTAGGAGAAAACTGAACAGAGAGAAGCCGCAGGTGTTTTTTTCATCCACTTTCTGCTGCAAGGCAGGATCAGTTAGACCAGAGCCCTCTGGGGTGGGCGTTTGTGTAACCTGACTTTAGAAGGCACGTGAGCAAAGACATAAGGTTCTGTCTGTGAAGCAGGGACACGGTGTTTACCGGGCACCGCTGGCAGTCAGATGTTGGAAGGAGGCGGCAGGTTCTCCCTGGGGCAGGTGGTGTCTGAGCTGGTACAGATTGCTGCTCTGAGCCAGAGGATGTGCTGAGCTCCAAGTCAAGCTGTTATTACTCTCAACCCCAGCTCCTCGGGGAAGAAAACCAGAGGAGTTTCCAGGCACTGTACACTGCCAACCAGATGGTCAACGTGTGTGACGTTACCGACCCGTCCACCTTCCCTGCTGCCCGTGACCTGGCCACGGCGATCTTCAGCCAGAGGAATGGCGAGAGCCAGCACACCATCCATGCCGTGGGTCACTGCCACATTGACTCTGGTGAGAGCAGCACAGCATTCCCTCTCTGCTGACCTGGAGGCCAGGACGTGCTTCCCAAGGGGAGAGCTGGCTGCCCTGGGGCTCCAGGCATGGGGTACAGTGCTCAGAGGGAAGGGAAGGGAGCTCTGTGCTGCCGTACAGCTGGTCTGTCGCCGAGGCAGGGGAAGGTGTGGCTGGCTAGCTGTGCCGTTTAGAGTGCTGATGGGGCTGATGGCAAGGGATGAATTACACACCGCTGTCTTCCACCTGTTGGACTTCACCCCTCAATTTCGAGTCCCTGAAGGGGTTTCAATCCTGATTGAAAGACAGCAGGAGAAGCAGGAGTTGGAGGCCGAGTCATAACTTGTGCCGAGTCGTAACTGCGGTGCTTGTCCCTGCAGCCTGGCTGTGGCCGTACGAGGAGACCATCCGTAAGTGCGCTCGGAGCTGGGTCTCGGTGGTCCGTCTGATGGAGCGCAATCCGGAGCTCACCTTCGCCTGCTCCCAGGTGAGTGATCTCCCTCTGGGGAGCTCTCTTTCTGCTTGTGGCTTGTTGCTTCTCCAACGTGACTCAAAACGAGACAAGGCGGGTGACTGGGAGCGTCCTGTGCAGTTGCAGAGAGGAGGGACGTCGGTGCGGAGCGCTGTGGTGGGAGCTGAGGTTGACCTCTGTGCTGTGGCAGGCGCAGCAGTTCGAGTGGGTGCGGAGCTGGTACCCTGGGCTCTACGCGCAGATTCGGGACTTCGTGGCGAAGGGGCAGTTCATTCCTGTCGGAGGCACCTGGGTGGAAATGGTGAGAAGCACGGTGAGCCTAGCTCGCCGCACCCTCCCTGCACCATCCCTGTGGGACCAGTCCTGACACTGGAGGGGGAGAGCAGAGCCTTTGCTGAGCCTGTTTGGTTGCTGATGGTCTCCAGGCCCAGAAAACAGCAGCTGTCTGCAGTGTCTAGCCTAGCAAAAACACCATCCCTGTCCCAAATTATCTCCTTCCCTGAGAAAGGAGCGTTGGTTTGGACTGGCTGAGCTCTGTTCCTCCTTTCACCATCTGCCAAGCTGTATTCAGATCCTTCCTGTGATCTGTCACCCGCAGGATGACAGTGGGTGGGAATGGGGGCTCTCACAAGACCTCCCCTTCCCTGGTGCCTGGCTTGCCACATCGACTCCCTGTGCTTCCCCCCAGGATGGGAACCTGCCCAGCGGGGAGTCCATGGTGCGGCAGTTCCTCCAGGGACAGCGGTTCTTCCAGGAGCAGTTTGGCCGGATCTGCTCAGAGGTACTTGCTCTTTTCCAACACACTTTCATTCCACACCATCTCCTTCCACCTCTTGCTCTGCGTGAGGGTTTCTCTCTGGTTTGCCTTCCAGATAGGATGTTCAGGTGCCTCACATTGGCCTGCTTTGTGCAGCTAAAGCTGCGAGGAGTAAATACCTGATCCTCCAGGTATCCTCACCTTAGCACAGGCCCATGCCTTGGTTATACGGCCTGGAGGTCCCTGGCAGGTCCCTAGAACTGCTCCTTGTCCATCTTCAGTTCCTTCTGCAAGAAGGGCTCGGAGCCTGACTGCCAAGAAACCCTCCGCGAGCTCAGGCTGTGATTCGTGGCCAGTGTGACTCACGTGTGTCTCTCCTGCTGTCACCTCTGCTCCCAGTTCTGGCTGCCGGACACGTTTGGATACTCAGCACAGCTGCCCCAGCTGATGCGTGGCTGTGGAATCAGGCGGTTCCTCACGCAGAAGCTCAGCTGGAACCTGGTGAACACCTTCCCGGTGAGCTGTGCTTTCCTTCTTTCCAGGGGATGGACTTGTGGTTGCTGGAGTCTGTCTCCAGGGCTGGACCTGTTGGTTCTGTAGGTCGAGCCAGTCCTTCAGCTCAGCTGACACAGGCTCTTCTTCCAGAAGCTCAAAGACGTGGCCAATTTATGGTGGTAGTCATGTCCTGTCAGGCTTTAGAGGAGAGAAAGGATGTGGTTAGCTGGCTGTACGCCAGCTGGGCCCCTGGCGTACAAATTCCTTCTGCTTCTGGAAGCAGACCACCTGCGTGCAGGTCTAGCAGACAGCAAACTCAGCCTCTCCTCTGCTGTACCCTGCCCTTGTGGCATTCCCCATCCTTGTGCAACTGTCTCCTTGCACTGATCTTGTACTCATCCTGCAACCCCATGGAGAGAAAGTGAAGGCCCAGTTTGAATCCTCAGGGGGCTCAGAGGTACCTGTCCCCTGTGCTGAACAAAGGTGCTGAACTTTTTGTGTTTGACAGGGCTTGTAAGGACGCATGGGCTTCCAGTGCACAAGGTCTGTGCTGATGTGGTTGAAGTGTGCCTTCCACACACACATTTGTGTGGGAGGATGAGTTTGGGAGCCTTGAAACACTAAGCTAAGGGTGAATTTATCTTTCTGGTACTGGCATGTCTTTTTGGGAACTCCTGGAAACAATGGGGCTGTGCTTTAGCATTTTGGCACTGTACGATAGAGAGGCTGCGTGAGACAGCACGCTTTCCTTTGGTTCCCCTCCAGCATCACACTTTTTTCTGGGAAGGCATTGATGGTTCCCGAGTCCTGACCCATTTCCCTCCTGGTGACTCCTATGGGATGCATGGGCGAGTGGAGGAGGTGAGTGAGGTTGCCAGACCTGCACGTGAAGTGGGGCCAGATCTGAGGCTCCTAGGAGAGGGCACTGCCTGGGAAGGGAGCGGGATAGCTGGCAGCATGGCTGGACAGAGGCTGTTTGGGTGCCTGGCAGCCAATTGCCTGCCTCTGAGATGCAACTATGGCTGATTTTGGCAGTTTGGACTGGGGAAGAGGGGTAGGACTGGGCTTTGCACCCCAAAGGCTGACCTGGCTTTCTTGTGTGGAGCTGTGGGAGCTGGGATTGCAGCCGTCCAAAATTCCCTCTAGATGCTGAAAACAGTGAAGAACAACAAGGACAAAGGACGTGTGAACCACAGTGCTCTCCTCTTTGGCTTTGGAGATGGAGGAGGGGGCCCCACGCAGAAGATGCTGGACAGGATGAAGAGAATGAGTGACACAGACGGGCTGCCAAGGTGAGAGGAGAGCTCCCTTCCTCATTCCTTGCGGGAGCACTTGTGTGAGCCAGGCTTGGCCTTCTGCAGTGCGAAAGGAAAGGGTGCACGAAGGAGAGCAGGGAGCAAGGAGGGCAAGCAGAGGGCTAGCAAGGATTGTCAGGGAGACAGAGGGCTGTAAAAATAAGCACACGAGGTGGCGTCAGACTGCTCGTGAGCCCCCCTGCTGCCTGAGCTGTGAGGTGAACAGCCAGCACAGCAGTGGTGCCTAGCAGTCTGTCCCTGCCTGGGGAATGTCCCTGTCCCCGTGGCAGGCAGCACAGAGTGGGAGAGGGGTATGAGGAGGTTGGGGAGAACACAGTGTGTGATTGTGTTGGGGTTTCTGAGGCCTTTCTGTCACCTTTCTGGTCAGGATGCCCCGTTAGCTGTGTCACAGGCTTCTCTGGCTCATTGCAATTTCCACTTCTCTCCGGCAGGGTTCAGCTCTCCACTCCCGACCAGCTCTTTTCTGTCCTGGAGAAGGAGTCGTCGCAGCTGTGCACCTGGGTGGGAGAGCTCTTCCTCGAGCTGCACAACGGCACATACACCACCCAGGCCCAGGTGACTGCGCGCACGGGACAGGGGCAGCGGTCTCCCCCACCCCGGGGAAGGTGGCCATTCCCAGTTCTCTTTGCTACTGATCGGGTGGCTCCCGGGTTTGGGTAGCGCCCTTTAGGTCTCAACAGTGAACGCCACCTTAGCCAGGACTCCAAAAGGCAGACTTATTGTCAAACTTTCTTCAAGGGCTGAGAAGGAAGCCTGGAAACAGCAGGGCCCCCTTGGTCAATAGCTGCCATGTCCTTAACTTTAGCAGATAGCTGCAGAGCTTGGGTGAAGAGTCAGAAGAAGGGGAGGAAGGTCAGAACAGAGACAGGGGAAGCTGTGTCCTGTGTTGCGAGTTTCGATTTGATCCGTGGCCAGAAATATGGCAAACTTATGACACCTACAAATAACCAACCTCCTGCACTGGAGCTGGGCTTTTGCTGCTGGTGTGAGAGATCCCAGCTACCAATTTCCCAAGCATCTTTCTTCTCTCTTTGCTTTAACACCAGATAAAGAAGGGGAATCGGGAGTGCGAGCGAATACTCCATGATGTCGAAGTACTCAGCGCCTTGGCTCTGGCGCGGCGCAGCACGTTCCAGTATCCTGCCAGCCAGCTGCAGCGGCTCTGGAGGTGAGGGTGTACGGGAGCACTGATGGCACCGGGGGAGAATGTGGTGAGAATTAAGGACGTCAATATTAGAGCTGGCTGCTCTTGGGGTACTGCTCCCCATCCCCTACAGCTCCTTGTCCCTGCCTGAGTCCGGGTAGAAATCCTTGCACTGAAATTAGCCTGGACCGGTCAGACCAAACAGGTGTGGGCAGTTATTGGGCTGGTCAGTGGGAGATGGTCACTTATCTCCCAGCCCCGTTCGCCCAGAGCCAGAAGGGTGACTGACCACAGCCTGTCTTCATTGGAACTGCCTCTTGAGTGAGTGGGAGAGCGGCGCGTGGTTAGAATGTAGGGACCTTTGCGGATTCAGTACTGCAGCAGTGTGTAGACAGCCCCTTCCATCAACTGATGAGGTCTCTGCCTGGCAAGCGTTTCAGTGCTTAGTTTTATTCTCTCGGTGGAAGATGGCTCAAACCCTCACTGCTCTGCGGGCTGGAAGCTTCATTTCCGACCTAAGCTTATTCCTCGCCAGTTTTCACTTGTCTGAACTTGCGCTACAATATTTCTGGTTTCCCTGAGGGATAAAAAAAATATCTCTTACTCCCCATGGTTGTGGTTTACTAAGATGACAGCTGACAAGTCCCAACATAAAGGGATTTAAAGGGTGCTATGGAAAAAATACTTTTCTCTTAAGTGTTTGCTGACAGGAGGATAAGGAACAGTTAAGTCTGTCCATCTCGCAAACAGGGCTTGATAAGCCAGAACAAATCCAGCACTCTCCCCTGCTTCCTCACCTGGTTTCTCTTCTCTGGTTTAGGTTATTGCTGCTCAACCAGTTCCATGATGTTTTGCCAGGCAGCTGTATCCAGCTCGTGGTTGAGGATGCCCTGCAGTACTACACAGGTAAGCAGGGAGTTGGCTACAGGGGCGCTTACCCATGGGAGCGCACTGGCCCTGCCTGGTAGGGCTGCGGAGGTTTCAATCCTGGACTGCCAGGCGCTGTGGGTGGAACCTGTGCAGGCATGTGTCTGTGATACTGTTAACTCGACAGTGAATTAGCAGGGGAGCCAAGAGATTAAAAAACAACCTGAGTTATTGGCTTATCTGCTTGCTGCTGGCATGCCAGGATAAACCCCAGCCACGGTGGGAGCTGAATTTTGCTCCTGCCTGCCCACAGGCACTTGCAGTAGCTTCACTGTATTGTAGCTCCACAGTTTTCCAGTTGAGCTGGCATAGCTCATTGTAATCTTGTAATAACCAAGTGAAGAATAATTATAAACTTTAATTACTTACTAATAGATAACAGCAATTCATACTAATGATAATTAGTAACTGTAGCTTGGCAGTAGTTAAAGTGTCTGTACATTGCGCGAGAGTGCCAGAAACTCTCTCAGATGTGAGAAAGGGCCTGGCTGGGTCCAGCTCAGGCCTTCTGTTTGCTCAGAGATCCGCAGGGCTGGCGCTCGGCTGCAGGAGGAAGCTGTGCAGTCCTTGTGTGGGGACCTGCTGCAGCCCAAGGCAGGGAGCGCCGAGGGCATGCTGGTGTTGAACACTTTGCCCTGGGAGCGGACTGAGGTGATCTCCAGGACTGGGCCAGCTGGAACAGAGACATTAGGTATGTCTGACTTGGAGGTAACTCGTGTCAGAATTTCTTACAGGGACAGAGACACCTAGCAAAGAAATACTCTGCCTCTCCCTGCCCTGGGGAGGGTTTACTAACTTGTCAAATCACTCCTCGTGGCTGATCCCCCTTCAAGTAGTCCCTGAACTATGGAGGAAGAAGAGGAGGGTATGAAAGGAGGTGGTAGGTCTGATGTGAGAGCAGCAGGGCAGCACAGTGTGACTTAGGGTTAGGCTTGAGGCAGATACTGGAACAGAACCTCTTTGCTTTCTAGCTCTGGTGACAGTCCCCAGCATGGGCTACGCTGTAGTAAGGGAGCCGTTGCTGCCCCCTCAGCCTGTGGCAGTGAGGAAGCAGGTAAGCACATCACTTGTCCTGAGATCGGTGTACCCTTCATCAAAGGCTGACTGGGGAGAAATGTAAGGAATCCGTCACGCAGCAAGTCCACACGCTACATTTGCACCCACCTCAGCTCCTGGAGGTGTGGGTCTGTGAAATCCGTTTCTGTCCTTTCCCCGCAGGAGGACGGCTCCATTGCCATGGAGAACGGCGTGATTGCCGTCTGCCTGGATGCGATGGGGCGCCTGACCTCACTTTGGCTGGTAGACTCCGAGAGGTGCGTTTCTCACCTGGTTCCTGAAACTAGACTCCTCAAACCTCTCTCAGGTCGTCTTCTCACTGTAAGCCCTTCACCACTACCAGCTCTTTACACCGTTTCTCTGTTCCACTTTGTTTCAGAGAGTCGGTCCCAGATGGCTGCTATGCCAACCAGTTTGCACTCTTTGATGATATTCCCCTGTACTGGGATGCCTGGGACGTGATGGATTATCACCTGGAAACCAGGTAGAGGAACAGTGCACGTAACACTTGGTTTTTGTCTTTGCTCTGATGGTTCTTGCCCCCCTTCAGCAGTCCTGGCTGTCACAAAAGCTGTAACACAGCATTCGCTCCAGAGAAGTACGTGCCTGCTGTGTGGGAGGCTGGACTGGGATTTGAGAACCTGGATCTTCCAGGCTAGGACCAGCTCTGCCTTCATCCCTTTCTCTAGGAAGCCAGTGACAGCACTGCGGAAGCCTCTGGAAATCACCCTGGCTGGGGGTCTGCGGGGAAGCGCAAGCTTCTCTCTGCAGATCGGGGAAAACAGCACCTTAACCCAGGAGATCATCCTGGATGCCGCGTGCCCGTACCTCCGCTTCCAGACCCAGGTTTGGCCAGCGGCTGCTGCGCGATACGGACATCTGTGCTGCGCAGACAGCGCCCCGGGGAGCTGAATTTCGCATCTGAATTACATTCCCCCTCCTGTTTCCTCCCTTGGAGCCCCCCTGCCTGTCCTCCTCTGCCTTAAGGGAAGGCAGCCCAAGAGTGGGGGTCCTGAGGGACAAGGGTGGAAGAGAAACCCACCAGTTCATCTGTGTTCAGATTCCACTGTGGTTTTATTGTACTTGGTCTGGCCCAGCTGCGAGCTGGCTGCTGTGCACCGGGGAAGGATAAGTGCAGCCTCTGCTTGTCAGCCCCCTGTGATGATGATGATGTTCTGCTACCACATTTAGGTTGAGTGGAAGGAGGCTCACAAGTTCCTGAAGGTGGAGTTCCCTGTGCAGGTCCGGAGCACAAACGCCACCTACGAGATCCAGTTTGGACACCTGCAGCGGCCAACGCACTGGAACACGTCCTGGGACTGGGCCCGATTCGAGGTGAGAGGAAAGGTCTGGTCCTTCCGTGGCAGGGCTGCGTTTGCTCCCAGGAGGTAGCTCTGTGTGGTGGCTGTGTCCCTTGGTACCTCTTGCAGGTCTGGGCTCACAAGTGGCTGGATCTCTCCGAGCACGGCTTTGGGGTGGCACTGCTGAACGACTGCAAATATGGGGCATCGGCCCACAGGAACGTCCTCAGCCTCTCGCTGTGAGTTAGGGCTGGGGCAAGGGTGGAGCTGCTGCAGTCACTTTGCCTTCTGAGATCTCTTGGAAGTCAAGGCAGCACCTGGTCCTAAATGATCCTAATTAATAAGGAAATAGTCTGGTATTAGTCTAAGTGGCTGGCTGTCATCTGAGAACTTTTGGCTGACTTAATTACAGTCGACTAAGATGTAATTCCTATGAGTTATGCTCATGGATAATTCAGGAGAGATCAGATCCACGCTTGCACAAAGTCATTTTTCTGTTGGTGGCCAAAACCTATCCCAGGAGGGGAAGCTTAAGGAGAGGGAAGGAATGGCAACTTTATGGATGCATACAAAGCTAAGAGAAACTCTACATATTTCAGTTTGGCTCCATCAGCCGCAGGTTTCATAGGAAAACACCCTTCAAAGGTCAATTTTAGCTTCTAAAGACGCCCTGTCCAGGGTCTATTTGCTGTTGCCAGAAACCAGCAGCATGTTGGCTTCTGCCTCAGGGCACAGTCTGAGATAGCAGGGGAGGCAGTTACCTTGTCACAGTGCTCCTCTGGCTCTGGACGGGGTGATAGAGGGGCAGTGTCAGGCTTGGGCTGACAGAGGGTGCTGCCGAGACACCAGTCTCACCTACCTGTTGTTTCCTTAGCCTGAGAGCGCCCAAGTCCCCCGATGCCACCGCAGACATGACACACCACCAGTTCACCTATGCCGTGATGCCTCACTGGGGTGAGTGACAGGCAGAGCTGGGTCCTCTGGAAACATTCAGGAGGACACTCCGGAGATCGCGGTGAGCACATCCGGCTGTGCCTGTGTAGAGGCTGGCTAGGGGTTCTCGCGTTGCAGGTTCCTTCCAGGATGCCGGTGTGATCCAGTGCGCCTACAACTTGAATTTCCCCCTCCACGCGGTCCCCGCCAGCTCTGCCCAGTGCCCGGCCTGGAGCGCCTTTTCTGTCAGCTCACCTGCGGTTGTGCTGGAGGCTATCAAGCAGGCAAGTCCCTGGGGCAGAAGTTGGGACGTGGGTGCTGCAGCCACCGTTATCAGCGCTGCGCTGTGGCTGGTCAGGAACACCCATGCACGCAGGCAGAGCAGCTCAGCCATGATCGCTTGGGTCGGGCTGTACCCCGAGGGGTAGGGTGGGATGCGGCTGTCTCATTTGTCTGAACTTCCATCTGCGCTGTCTCCCGAAGGCTGAGGACAGACCTGAAGCCCTGGTGGCCCGGCTGTACGAGGCGCATGGCAGCACGGTTGTCGCCTGGCTCCAGACCTCCCTTCCTGTGAAGGAGGCGATGCTGTAAGTCCACGCTGGAGGGCTGGGCGCACGTGGGGAATGGAGACTGGTCGCTTCAGTCTCACCCACTGCTTTCTTTCCCAGCTGCGACCTCCTGGAGCAGCCGGCTGCAAGGGGCCGCCTGCCGCTGGAGCAGCGGGGCGTGAGGCTGTCCTTCACACCCTTCCGCGTGCTCTCCGTCCTCTTGGTCTTGAGGCAGTGACCCCATCAGTCGCCCTTGCTGATGCTGTGGCAACCTGGACCAACGCCATGAGCTCAAATCGCAGCCTGAGGCTTCTTTCCCCGTCCCAAGAGCTGTGCAAGGTGGTGGCGGTTCCAGGGAAGGGCAGAGTCTCCCCCTCACCCCCTGCCCAGCCATCGGAGAGCAGCGCTGGAGGACAACCGTGTTCTTTAGGAAAGCAGGACAGTTGCCCCCTGCGTAACCTGGGAACAAGAGCCCAAGTGAGTTCCTGGCTAGCTGGAGCGTGGGTCAGGTTCCAGCAGCTTTCCACAGCGGCTCCCGTGTCTCAGCCTTCATCTTGTCCAGCCCCTAGCAGCAACAAGCTGCAACAGGACAGCGAGTTTACAGACACACTACAGTCATTCCCTCGCCCTTCGCCTGCCTCTTGCACTGCCCTTGCCCAAGGGGAACAGAAGTAAAGAGCAGAATTGCAGGAAAACAAACTCCAACCTGTTTCCTTAACTTATTTCCAAGTAACTGCACTCATCTGCCTCCTTCCAGGCTGCTGCTCTCCTAGTGTCTTCCTCAGCAGGATCTTGCTCTTGGGCCTGGGGAGGCAGAGCTTACCTTTGTTTTTGGAGGGGGTGAGGTGGAGGGGAAGCCTGCTCCCATCCAGGGAAGAGACTGGGCCCAGGGCGGTGATCCTTAGCACAAAAAAAAGACACGCACAGTGGTTTCTACACAAAATACTTTATTAGTCAGCTAAAAACAGTGATTCAGGCAGCAGACAGAAAGGGAAAAGGGGAAGGAAGAGGGAATGCACTTTTAGGCAGAGGGAAGGGTCAGAGTCCAGCACGATGTGCGGTCTGTGGCCCTTTTTCCCCTCAAACGCCTGGGGACAGCAGGAGTATGCTGGATAACTCAGTCCCATCACCAAACCCAGCTTCTCCGTCCCACAGTGGCAGGACGCAGCAGTAGCAAGCACGGGTACAGAGCAGCCCCCTTTCTCCCCAGCACTAACCCAGGTTAAAAGGTTAAAATGCCCCTCGGGAGGAGGGCGGCTTGTGGCACTCACACGGCAGGGGCTGCGCCTGGAAGATGGAGAGGGAAACGAGAGAAGAGGGTGAGGGGGTGCCTGAGAAGCCCCCCCGGCTCCTCTCCTGCCCTCTGGCACCCCCCCAGTCCCCCTGACACGAGGGAGCGCTCCCACAGCCCCAGCCTGCGTGTCTGACAGCCGCAGGGACTGCCAGCCTCACCTCTGCCCCTGCGCGCAGTCGTCCTGCGGCTTCTTTTGGCTTTGGTGGGCGCCTCAGGCTCGGATGAGGCTGGAGCAGCAGTTGCTTTCCTCCTCCCACGGGAACGTCCCTTCCTCAGCCTGTCAGCCACTGCCTCCTCCTCCGCGGCTGGCTTCGGGGGTTTCGCTGCAGCCCTGGGGCGCCGTTTCGAGGCGCGTGTGGTGACCTGGATGGACATCAGAGCTGGAGCTTAGCAGCAGAAGCGTGCTGGGTGCCAGCTGATTACAAACTCCGGGGAGAAGCCCCACCATGATTTCGGGAGCAGCCTGAGCAGGGTGCAGGGAACAGGACAGCCTCTAGACCCAGCAGGAGTCACATCAACCACAAAGCTTCTTACCTTGGAGGTCACAGCCTCAGGATCTGCCTTCAGCTGAGCGCGCTTCTTGCGGGACCTCTGCCCTGCGTGAGAAGAGGTGCCCAGGTTAGCGGGGGTGACGAGAGGATGCGGCAGAGAGCACCTGCACGCCACGGGACAGGCTGCGGCAGTGACCTTTCAGGGATGCCGTTCCGGGCGATGTGTGAGCTCAGCACTGAGGAACTGGCACTGGACTGGAGGAATGGCTTGAGGGGGCTCCTCTCCACCCCCACCACGTTCCCTCCCATGCCAAAACCCTGCTCCGTTCAGGTTGCAGCCCCAGAGAGAGCACGCCCTCCGGCTCCCCGCCCAGCAGGCCAGGAAGGGCACGTAGGTGCTGGCCTGGAAAAGCACCCTGCGGGCGCAAAGGCTGTGCCCAGGCGGGCGAGTGTGCTGGTAGGAAGCCTTGG
Organism: Chlamydotis macqueenii; assembly: GCF_036417535.1. Taxonomy (NCBI): domain Eukaryota; kingdom Metazoa; phylum Chordata; class Aves; order Otidiformes; family Otididae; genus Chlamydotis; species Chlamydotis macqueenii. The sequence continues at coordinate 16,890,181 of NC_141567.1, read as the reverse complement.
GGTAAGCAGGCTCCGTCCCCCAGTGCCACCGGCTGTCACAGACCCATCACTGCCCCAGGGAGAGGGGCTTTGCTCCTGCCTTGCCCCCACTTCCCAGTCTCCAGCTCTCCCGGAGCAAGAGCGGGTCCCGCGGGGAGGAGAGAGGACACTCACCTTTGGGAGCCATGGGGCCAGGCTCTCCCTGCAAGGAAGGTGACAGAGCGTTGAGTGGGGCGCAGTCATTCTGCAGGTAGCAGCTGCAGAATCCGTGCCCCTTCTTCACTCCCGCAGCCAAGACAGTGACAGGGAAACAGCCACGTTTCCCCAGGAAGTCGGGGAGTTGGAATTGCTCTGCCTGCCCCGTGCCTCTGGGACTCTCCCATCAGCCCCGGCTCCTTCCGCAAGGCCCCACCACAGCCCCTCACCCTGACAAGGGGCACGGGAGGGAGGAACCATGCTGCCAGACCACCCGAGTAGCCCGTCCCCGCAATCAGCCCCTCTGCTCCAGGCTGCCTGCCCTCCCTCGGCCAGCCAGCCACCACATGGAGGGGTCCTTGTCACCTCCACGTCCAACGGTCACAGCAGTCTGTTGGAGAGGGAGCCCACCCCCCCAGCGGCACAGCGTAATGCTTAGGGGTCTTGAGAAGCAGAAAATGGGCTGGTGTCCCCTTGGAGGAGTGGTCGGGGAGTGTCCAGCCCCAGGCAGCAACCCCAGACTCCTACCTGGAACCATATGGTCCTGCCGTTGCGGTCCCGCAGGGAGCTCATGCCAGGCACCAAGTAACACTGCAGCCAGTCCTTGAAAGCGGCATAGTTATCCGCATGATCTGGGTCAAAGAGCTTTTTCTCTAGGAAGGGAGAGAGGGAGAGGACAGAGGGAGAGAGGAAGCAGTGACCATGGTGTTGGGGTGCCCTCCAAAGCCTCCTGCTCCTGGGAATGCAAAGCCCAGGCCTCCCCGCCAGCCCCACCTGTCCCTGTCCCCCAGCTCCGCGTCCCGTGGCCTCACCCGCTGCGATGACCTCCATGGGCACGGTGTGGCACAGCTCCAGGAGATCTGGGTTCTCCCGCATCAGCTTCAGCTTCTTGCTCAGTGTCAGGGAAGGATTCTGCAGGGGTGGAGGAGGAGAGGGAAGTCACCCGCCAGCCTCCCCAGCCTCACTGGGGTCTCTCCTCCCCCACAGCAGCCCTCCCCACCTCCTCTGCCCTCCTGAAGACAAGCTGCCACGCTCCCCACTGCGTGCCTCACCCCATTGTAGGCTTTGAACTGCGCATTGACGCTTTCCCCAGAGCTACATGACATGAAAGAGGGCTAGCACACAAGAACACCAGCAGTTTGTAGAAACAGCCCTCAAGCTACGTTTTGTTTTCAGTCTCCTTTAAAACAGCCACTTCCTCTCCCCGGAGGCCATGAGATCAGCCAGGGCCTCTACTGCAGCCTTCCCCAGAGATTTTAAGCTCGCAAGGTGTTTTTGTTCCCCTCGTCCCTTCCTCTTCACCTACCCCAAAATATACCCAGAGACTTCCTGAAGGCAGAAGCCGGGCGCTACCAGGCACCAGCGCAGCACGCGGGCATGTGCCAGGGGAACTGTCACAGCTCGTCAGCCCGGCCACACGTGAACAAACACTGCACACGTGAGGTTACAGAACTGCTGTGCTCCATTTGCCGCTCCGTTGGAGGGGCAGACGTGCTCAGACATGGGTGTACATGGCAAAGGACAGGAAAATGCTTGAGAAGGATCCCGTGCAGCAAGCGTTATAGTTGTGAAGGGAAAACGCCTGCTGTTGGGTTTGGAAAGACAGAGCAGCAAATATCTCTCGACAGTGGTGCGGACAGAGGCTGTGCGAGCTCTGCAAGGGCCTCGTGACGATGTTCTGCCCCATCAGAGCGAGGAACCAAACACAAACAGAAACTGGCCCTGAACCCTGGGCTGGAACAAGCCCAGAACAGCAGACCTGAACCAGAGCTTTGTACCCAGCTAAGTCCAAAGCAGTACCAGAGCAGGGCAGCCGGCTGAGCCCAGACTGGGGGCTGGAAGCAAAATGAACCACCTCCACCGCTGCTGAACCCAAACTTGAATCAGGAATGCTCCTCAGCTCAGGCTGGCTCCCTACATGGGAGGCGAGAAGTTCCCAGGACCCCAAAAAACTGCCGAGATGTCCTGCAGGGCCACAGGCAAACAAATCCCCTATACGGTGTCTGTCTGGAAACCTGCCCCTTTCTGAGCCTGTGAAAGCACCAGGTATTCCCCACCTTCTTCCTCCTCGTCTGCTCCGGATCCTTCAAGGCCTCCAGCACGGTCCGAGCCTTTTCGAAGGGAGGGATCTTCAACCTGAGAGAGTCCAACTGTCACACACAAGCCTGAACTCTCATTTTGGGCTCTCACCTGTGTCTACTGGGCGAGGAGGCCCAACCAGCCTAGCCAAGGAGCCGTCAAGCTCTGGCAGACTCTTGGAGACCAAAGCTCCCCGGTGGGTCAGCGGGTGCCCAGCCCACCTTACCTGTACAGGATCTCAGCGCGCAGGTAATTCCCAATGCCATTGAAAAACTTCTGGTTCAAAAGGGCCTCGCAGATGGGCTTGTCAAACGCCTTGTCGTCCAGGTTCTTCAGCACGTTCTCCCTGTGACGGAGCGCGGGGCGTCAGGCAGGTTCACCTGGGCATAGCTGGTTCACGGCCACACGGTAAAAACAGCCCGGGGAGCCTCCCCTCGGGCCGGGCCATGGCGGGACGCTCACCTGAAGGCCTGGTACTCGGAGACGACGCAGGGCCCGCGGCCGGGCTCCCAGGCGTCACCCAGGCGCCATGAGCCGAAGCGACGGGCGTCGATGAAGCAGAGGGCGCGCGGGGGGCTCTCGGCGGTGAGGAAGCGCAGGTGGGCATGGCGGGGCAGCTGGTCGGCGGGGCACAGCCGGAACGACCCCGACATGCCGAAGCGGAAGACGAGGTCCTGGGGCGCGGCGGGGCCGAGCGGGGCCAGCCTCAGCCGCAGCTCCTTGCCCCGCGAAGCGGCCGAGATGCGGTAGGCCTCGCTGGAGAACGGCACCTCCGGGCCCCTGCCCACCGCCGAGCGCTCCACGCCGCCCGAGAACACCAACCCGCCGCACGCCTCGTTGATGTAGCGGCCGGCCAGGTGCAGCTCCGGGCACTCGGGCATCGCCGCCCGCCCCCGGACCGGACAGCGCCGGCCTGGACCCGGCGCGGCCCCGCACTACCGGCCGCCCGCCCCTTTGCCTGGAGACACGCCCAGGGCCCGCCTCCCATTGGCTGCGCCGCGCGCAATGCACGCCGGGAGTTGTAGTCCTACCGCGTTGCCTAGGCAACCGGCCCGCCTCGCCCACGGGGCCCCCAGGGAAAAACCACGCGGCACACGGCTCGGCGTGGGCACTCTGACCTTTATTGGAGCATCTCCCCCGAGACGGTCCCCGCCTCCCGCCTCCCCAGCCGGGCAGCGGCGGGCCCGGCCCCGCAGTCCAGCACCGGAGCCTCCCGCCATCGCCCCGGCTCCTCAGAGCAGGGTGTTCATCAGCGCCTGGGCCTGCTTCAGCTCTGCGGAGAGAGGGAGGAGGCGGTGGGGGAGCCCCCGGGGGGTCGGGGGTCCCCGGGGCTGCCCCTCCTCTGGCCTCACCTGCCAGCAGCACCCGGAACTTGTCGGCCGAGAGGGCCACGGGGACGGCCGCCATCCTCCCGCGCTCCCCGTCCCGCACGTCGAAGGTCAGGTGCACGAGGGGCTGGTTGACCTCCCGCAGCTCGCTGGAGCTGAGGGTGTAATCCACCCGCCAGCGCACCGAGCCCAGCCGGCTCACTAGGGCGGGCGAGCGGGCAGCGTCAGCGCCCCAGCAGCGACCCGGAGCCCCCCGAAACTCCCGGTGCCGCACTCACGTCTCAGGCTGGAGGCCCTCAGGCTCTCCTGGAGGGAGCCCTGCTTCTCCTCGTAGGATCGGCACAACCCGCTGGCGTGCTCTGCCCCGGGGAGGAGACAAGAAACGGTCCTGCTCATGCCGGCCCCAGTAAAGCACCCAGGGACGCACAGCGCGGAGGGGAGGTGATGGAGGACAACCCGTCGGCCATCCCACAGCAGATCCAGGCGTGAAGGCAGCGCCGGGGGCTGCCAGCTCAGCCCTGGCACCACCCCAGGCAGGTCGGGCCCGAGGGTCCCCCCCCACCTTTGGGCAGCCCCAGCTGCTGCAGCTCGCTGGAGAGGGACTCGCCGTCCACGTTGTGCTTGGCAGCGCTGGAGAGGATGAAGCCGAGGACGGCGATGGTGGCCTTCACGTCCCCTGACTCTGCGGGCAGGACGGAGGGTCAGCTCCGCCACCCCGGGGAAGGTGTCCCCTGCCCGACGGCCACCCGTCCCTGCTCACCTAACTTGGCGTCCGAGGTCAGCTTCAGGATCTTCTCGTACTGCGGGAGCGCGGGGCCGTCAGGGCACGCACCGGGTACCGCGCAGCCGCCCAACGCGCCCGCTCCCGGCGTCAACGCCGAAAATTCTTACCTAGCGTCACTACTGACACTTAACGCCCGCATTACCGCTACCGGTACCGTCCCTAATCCTGAGGCTGGCACGGGGGTGGGTGCCACTGCCCGCTGTGCGGGTTCTGCGTCCCACCGCCGCGCTGGGGACGGTGCGGGGGGGTGGCACTCACCTCCATTCCCTCCCCCAGCAGGTCCCGCAGCACCTGGGCGCAGATCAGCTTCAGCTTCACCGAGGACTGCGGGAGGAGGGGGAGGAGGGTGAGCGACCACCGGGCGGGAGCGGACGGGGTGGGGGGGGGGGGGTGCGGGGCGGGCACTTAACGATTTTGGCCAGGGTGCTGATCTCGGCCAGGACCCAGTCCGGGCAGTCCAGGTCCCCGCAGAAGCGGAACCGCTGCGGGGGGAAGGCGCGGTCAGAGCCCGCCGCGGCCCCCCCGCGCCCCCCGGCCCCGCCGCCCCCCGCCCCACCATGGCGCCGCCGCTCCCAGCTCGCCGCTCCCCGCTGCCGCCGCGACCCGGAACGGCTCCCGGGAGGGCGGGGCTGCGGCCGCTCCGCCCCTCGCCACGCGTTGGGGCTGCCCCGTGCGGATCTGGGGATTCAGCGACGAGGAGGGCCCCGACCCCCGACACCAGCGCCGTGCTCGGCCCTTCAGCCCCAGCCCCAGCCCCAGCCGCACGGCTTTTATTTCAGCGCCAGCTCTGTGAGATTTCAGCTCCAGCCCTGCAGTCTTTATTTGTGCTCCAGCTCTGCGCTGTCTCAGCTCCGGCTCCAGCCCTGCCGTCTTCATTTCAGCTCTGGGATGGTTCAGCTCCGGCTCTCTGCTCTTTCAGCCCCAGCCCCGCAGTCTTTATTTCAGCCCCAGCCCTGTGGATTTTCTTTCAGCTCCTGCACCGGTTCAGCTCCAGCCCTGAAGTGTTTAGTTCTGCCCCAGCCCCAGTTTTTATTTCATCCCCAGCGCCTCAGGCCGTGTGTCAGCCCCAGCCCAGGGTCTTTATTTCCCCTCCAGCCCCACGCTGTATTTCAGCTCAGCTCTACATCCAGCCCCAGCCCTGCGGTTTTTATTTCAGCTCCAGCCCCTTCCCCACAGTTTTATTTCAGCTCCAGCCCTGCCCTAGAGTCTTTATTTCAGCTCCGGCTCTGCATCCTTTCTGCTCCAGCTCTGCAGGCTGGATTTCAGCTCTGGCTCTGCGTCGTTCCAGCTCCAGCCCCTGCCTGACAGTTTTTATTTCAGCTCTCAGTCTACTGTGTGGATTTCAGCTCCAGCCCTCAGTTTTTATTTCGCCTCCATCCCCTTCCCCAGTTTTTATTTCAACTCTACAGTCTTTATTTTGTCTCCAGCTCTCTGTCATTTCAGCTCCAGCCCCACAGTCCATTCCCACCCAGCCCGGCAGTTTGTATTTCAGCTCCAGCCCTGCTGCACAATCTTTATTTCAGCTCCAGCCCTGCCGTCTTCATTTGTGCTCCAGCTCTCCGCTGTCTCAGCTCCGGCTCCAGCCCTGCCGTCTTCATTTCAGCTCTGGGATGGTTCAGCTCCGGCTCCGCATCCTTCCAGCCCCAGCCCCACAGTGTTTGTTGCACCCCAAGATCAGTATTTCAGCCCCCGGGTGTTTGCTTCAGCCCCTGTCCCACAGTTTTTATTTCAGCTCCAGCTCTGGGATGGTTCACCCCATCCCCAGCCCTGCAGTGTTTTTATTTCAGCTCTCAGTCTACTGTGTGGATTTCAGCTCCAGCCCTCAGTTTTTATTTCGCCTCCATCCCCTTCCCCAGTTTTTATTTCAGCTCTACACTCTTTATTTTGTCTCCAGCTCTGTAGTTTCAGCTCCAGCCCCACAGTCCATTCCCACCCAGCCCGGCAGTTTGTATTTCAGCCCCAGCCCTGCTGCACAATCTTTATTTCAGCTCCAGCCCTGCCGTCTTCATTTCTGCTCCAGCTCTGCGCTGTCTCAGCTCCGGCTCCAGCCCTGCCGTCTTCATTTCAGCTCTGGGATGGTTCAGCTCCGGCTCTCTGCTCTTTCAGCCCCAGCCCCGCAGTCTTTATTTCAGCCCCAGCCCTGTGGTTTTTCTTTCAGCTCCTGCACCGGTTCAGCTCCAGCCCTGAAGTGTTTAGTTCTGCCCCAGCCCCAGTTTTTATTTCATCCCCAGCGCCTCAGGCCGTGTGTCAGCCCCAGCCCAGGGTCTTTATTTCCCCTCCAGCCCCACGCCGTATTTCAGCTCAGCTCTACATCCAGCCCCAGCCCTGCGGTTTTTATTTCAGCTCCAGCCCCTTCCCCACAGTTTTATTTCAGCTCCAGCCCTGCCCTAGAGTCTTTATTTCAGCTCCGGCTCTGCATCCTTTCTGCTCCAGCTCTGCAGGCTGGATTTCAGCTCTGGCTCTGCGTCGTTCCAGCTCCAGCCCCTGCCTGACAGTTTTTATTTCAGCTCTCAGTCTACTGTGTGGATTTCAGCTCCAGCCCTCAGTTTTTATTTCACCTCCATCCCCTTCCCCAGTTTTTATTTCAGCTCTACACTCTTTATTTTGTCTCCAGCTCTCTGTCATTTCAGCTCCAGCCCCACAGTCCATTCCCACCCAGCCCGGCAGTTTGTATTTCAGCTCCAGCCCTGCTGCACAATCTTTATTTCAGCTCCAGCCCTGCTGCACAATCTTTATTTCAGCTCCAGCCCTGCCGTCTTCATTTGCGCTCCAACTCTCTGCTGTCTCAGCTCCAGCTCCAGCCCCGCAGTCTTCATTTCAGCTCTGGGATGGTTCAGCTCCGGCTCCGCATCCTTCCAGCCCCAGCCCCACAGTGTTTGTTCCACCCCAAGATCAGTATTTCAGCCCCCGGGTATTTGCTTCAGCCCCTGTCCCACAGTTTTTATTTCAGCTCCAGCTCTGGGATGGTTCACCCCATCCCCAGCCCTGCAGTGTTTTTATTTCAGCTCTCAGTCTACTGTGTGGATTTCAGCTCCAGCCCTCGGTTTTTATTTCGCCTCCATCCCCTTCCCCAGTTTTTATTTCAGCTCTACACTCTTTATTTTGTCTCCAGCTCTGTAGTTTCAGCTCCAGCCCCACAGTCCATTCCCACCCAGCCCGGCAGTTTGTATTTCAGCTCCAGCCCTGCTGCACAATCTTTATTTCAGCTCCAGCCCTGCCGTCTTCATTTCTGCTCCAGCTCTGCGCTGTCTCAGCTCCGGCTCCAGCCCTGCCGTCTTCATTTCAGCTCTGGGATGGTTCAGCTCCGGCTCTCTGCTCTTTCAGCCCCAGCCCCGCAGTCTTTATTTCAGCCCCAGCCCTGTGGATTTTCTTTCAGCTCCTGCACCGGTTCAGCTCCAGCCCTGAAGTGTTTAGTTCTGCCCCAGCCCCAGTTTTTATTTCATCCCCAGCGCCTCAGGCCGTGTGTCAGCCCCAGCCCAGGGTCTTTATTTCCCCTCCAGCCCCACGCCGTATTTCAGCTCAGCTCTACATCCAGCCCCAGCCCTGCGGTTTTTATTTCAGCTCCAGCCCCTTCCCCACAGTTTTATTTCAGCTCCAGCCCTGCCCTAGAGTCTTTATTTCAGCTCCGGCTCTGCATCCTTTCTGCTCCAGCTCTGCAGGCTGGATTTCAGCTCTGGCTCTGCGTCGTTCCAGCTCCAGCCCCTGCCTGACAGTTTTTATTTCAGCTCTCAGTCTACTGTGTGGATTTCAGCTCCAGCCCTCAGTTTTTATTTCACCTCCATCCCCTTCCCCGGTTTTTATTTCAGCTCTACAGTCTTTATTTTGTCTCCAGCTCTGTGTCATTTCAGCTCCAGCCCCACAGTCCATTCCCACCCAGCCCGGCAGTTTGTATTTCAGCTCCAGCCCTGCTGCACAATCTTTATTTCAGCTCCAGCCCTGCTGCACAATCTTTATTTCAGCTCCAGCCCTGCCGTCTTCATTTCTGCTCCAACTCTGCGCTGTCTCAGCTCCAGCTCCAGCCCTGCAGTCTTTATTTGTGCTCCAGCTCTGCGCTGTCTCAGCTCCAGCTCCAGCCCCGCAGTCTTCATTTCAGCTCTGGGATGGTTCAGCTCCGGCTCCGCATCCTTCCAGCCCCAGCCCCACAGTGTTTGTTCCACCCCAAGATCAGTATTTCAGCCCCCGGGTGTTTGCTTCAGCCCCTGTCCCACAGTTTTTATTTCAGCTCCAGCTCTGGGATGGTTCACCCCATCCCCAGCCCTGCAGTGTTTTTATTTCAGCTCTCAGTCTACTGTGTGGATTTCAGCTCCAGCCCTCAGTTTTTATTTCACCTCCATCCCCTTCCCCAGTTTTTATTTCAGCTCTACACTCTTTATTTTGTCTCCAGCTCTGTAGTTTCAGCTCCAGCCCCACAGTCCATTCCCACCCAGCCCGGCAGTTTGTATTTCAGCTCCAGCCCTGCTGCACAATCTTTATTTCAGCTCCAGCCCTGCCGTCTTCATTTCTGCTCCAGCTCTGCGCTGTCTCAGCTCCGGCTCCAGCCCTGCCGTCTTCATTTCAGCTCTGGGATGGTTTACTCCAGCTCCAACCCTACAGAGTTTTTATTTCAGCTCTCAGTCTACTGTGTGGATTTCAGCTCCAGCCCTCAGTTTTTATTTCACCTCCATCCCCTTCCCCAGTTTTTCAGCTCTACACTCTTTATTTTGTCTCCAGCTCTGTATCGTTTCAGCTCCTGCCCCTCAGACCATTTCCACCCAGCCCTTATTTCAGCCCCAGGCCCTGCTGCACAATCTTTATTGCAGCTCCAGCCCTGCCGTCTTTATCCAGCTCCAGTGGCAAAATTGGTATTTCCGCTCCAGCCCTACAGCCCACTTCAGTGCCGGCCCCATGGTCTGTATTTCTGGACCAGCCCTGCTGTGTTTAGTTCATCTCAAGCCCTACACCCTTTATTTCATCTCCAAATCCCTGGTTGTTATTTCAGCTCCATCTCCACCCTTACACATTTCATCTCAGCACCAACCCTGCAGTGTTTATCTCAGCTCCTGCCCTGGAATCGTTATTTCAGCTTCAGCTCCCCTGGCTGAGCTCCAGCCCCACATCTTCCCAGTGCCTCTGGGTGAAAGCTGCCCTGGTTCTCACAGCAGCACCAGGGGCTGGCACCAAGGTGGTAAGTCAGTCGCTGGCACCACTGCCCCGTGGTGCCTCGATCAGCGCGTTGGCGCCCCCAGCCCCATTTCAACACCCCTACGTGTTGAGTTCAGCTTCGTGCTTTGGGGGCAAATGCGACCAGACCCCCAGCTGCAGTAAGGGAACCACAGCCCTGCCCCTCAATAACCACCCCTAGACCACCCAAGCTGGCATCTGGGGGCTGGGAACAGCTGCTCAGCTTCTGGTTCCCCGTCCCAAAACACAGCACTGGGGCTGGTTCTGAGCCCCAGCCCCCCAGCTTGTGGTCAGGCCCAGCTCGGCTCCAGCTCCAGACCCTGACAACACAGCACTTTTGGTCTTTTTTTGAGCTGCTGGACCTTGCGTCTGAGCCGGGGTTTCAGCCCCACACACAGCACTGGGTCCCTGCACTTGGGGGGCTGCAGCCCCAGATGGGAGAGCTGGGAATGGGGGCGGCTTGGGAAAAGTTTATTTCATGTCGGTATTTTTCAAGTCCATATTATACAGTATGTTTATAATAATATAATAAAATAATAATAACAGGTTTATTATTATCTTTAATTATATTATTATTCCAACGCCGTCACCTCCTACTGCTGCTCCGGCCCCGCCCCGGGCAGCGGCCGGTGCCCGTCACCGCTCCTGCGGGCCCTGGCGCCGCACCAACCTGCGGGGCCGCTGCTGCCCGACACCGGCGGGATGGTGCCCCGCCGGGCACGGCACGGCCTGGCCTCTCTGCCCCGGGCCGGGCTCCACCGCCCACCCGGGGCCCAGCCGCGCCGCTCCAGGTCCCACTCGCCGCCCGCCACGCGAACCGCGGCCCCGGCCGGACGCAGGAAGGGGCCCCACGGCCAACAGCGCTGCCCGCTGCCCACCTCCCGCCGCTTCCCGGCCCTGCCTCACCGGCGCCCCTCGGGGCGGCAGCACCAGCACCACCAACAGCTGCCTGTCACCGCCGCTCGACACTGACACCCTGCGCCGCCCGCGCACGCCTTTTATACCCTTCCGCCCCGCCCCCCCAGCCGGCCGACCAATCATAGTCCGAGGCTGCTCCGGGTCCCGCCAATCCCGTCCCGCCTGTTGCCGCCGGCCCGTCTCCTCTTGGCCCAATCCGACCCGACGACCCCGCTCCCGCCCATGTCAAACCCACCCAATCCCGGCCCGCCCCTTCAATCCGCTGCAGCCTCCCGGCTCCGCCATTCCCGACCCGCCCTTTGCCGCCCGCCCGTCTCCGTTTGGCCCGCTCCCGCCTGTGTCAAAATCACCCAATCCCAGCCCGTCTCTTCAATCCGGCCCCGCCTTCCGTCTCCGCCCTGCCCAATCCCTGCCCGCCCCTTCGAGCCGCCCCCGCAGCCGCTTTGCGGGGATCCCCGGTTTTTTTCATGGCTGCCGGGCGGGTGGCTCCCGCCTGCGCGTCACTTTTAGAAAAGCGGCATTTAAAGAGATTTCTGTAGAACCGCTCCCTTTCCCCCTCAGCGCAGCAGAACGGGTCCGGCCGGGCCGTGGGGGGGCCCTTTGCTCACGCGTGGGGTGGGTGACACGCAAGAGAGGGGGAGGGCAGTTCCGGGAAAGCCTGGCGCTTCAGTAACGAGTAAGAAAAGCGACTGAAATGCCTTTTTGCAGCGAGGGGCTTTGTGTGCAGGCTGCTTTCGGCCTCCACTCCCACACAGCAGGGAAAGCAGACAGCAAGAAGGGGGAAGAAGAAGAAGAAGAAAAAAAAAAATAAAAATAATCACACCAAACACAACCCCAAACCACCAAAAAAAAAAAAAAAAAAAAGCCCCACGCTGTTGGCTGGTAGTTAAGCAGGCAGGAATAGCAGCCCCCATGACAGGGTGCTGTGCATGCCGAGAGGAAGAGAAGCGCCGGGTGCAGAGCAGGAAGGATGCCTTGACCCAGGGATGCGTTGCCCTGCATCTAGCACTCTGACTAGTGTGGGAAGAGCTGGACAGGACCAAGCTCAGCTTTGTGACACCAGTTAGAACAGCAGCACACAGCCCTGGCTGCCCAAAGCCAACTCGGGCCCAAGCCCCACAGGGCCTTGCAGCCTCTGCCCCCCGAGCTGTGCAGCCTCCCAGGCCCCCCCACCCCCCCTACAGCAGAGGCAGAGACCATTCACAGCTGGGTTCTACCTTCTGTAAAGAGTTTATTGAAGTTCACTATACAAAGTTACTCCTTCATACGCCCACATCCTTCTCAGGGAGTGCCTGGCAGCTGCTCAGCATCTCTCCCCCCTACAAACCTCTCTGGGGGCTCACCCCATCTTCTCATCACGCAGAGTCATTTTGCCAGGGCATGCGAGTATCCTCTGTGCCCTGCAAGTGAGAGGGTGAGAAGTCACTATGTCCACCTCCAGCAAGGGCAGGGGGCAAGATCTCCTTCCCTCTAGGGGTTTCTCTGACTCCTGGCATTGCCTAGGACCCTCACCAGCTACCCCAGGGACCTGTGACCCACAGAAACACCAGCTGTGCTCCAAGGCTCCAAACTAACTGAAGGCCACATGCCTGTTCAGAGGATGCCCAGAACCCTCTGTTATCCATTTCCAGAGTCTGGGTCCCCACTTCAGCATCTCTTCTCTCCCGGAGGGCTGCCACATCCTGCCAGCCAAGCCTCTTGGTCCTCAGACACTAGGGAGGAAAGCGTTGGGGCTGCAGCTGTGCCTGCCCCATGCAGGGCTGGGGCTGCCTTGCCCCAGCCCATTTCTGCTCACCTCAGCAGACAGACATTGCCCTTACCACCAGCAAGATGATGGGAGCAGTAATGATGCAGAGGCCACACACGACCATGATGGCCACGCCGTACTCAGGAAAGCCCGATTCAGGCAGTGGGGGCTCCAGGGTGTCCTCTGGAGTGGAACACAGCAGTTAGCACAGCCCAGAGGGGACACAGGGGCTCTGCCCCACAAAGCTGCAGCCACCCACCCTCCTTTGGGACAGAGGAAGCAATATTATCTGACACCCTCCATGCCCTTCCCAGATAACCCTTCCCTCCTGTCCTATGCCAGCCTGCAGCAGACAGGTTTGGGAATTGGGTTCCCCATCTCCAGTGCCCCAAGTCTGTGCAGAGGGATAGGGCATAGTCATTACTGGAATTATACTTTCAGATCAACCATTGCAAGCTGGTCACCTCACCAGCTAAGATATCTCACCCTCCTTTGCACGAGGAATTTGGATTTAGGTGGTCGTGGATCTGCTCTGCTCACACTGCAGTCATGGTGAAGCTCGTCTGCCCCTACCCCAAGGGGAAGCTTACCTCCCACAGCAAGAGAGTACGGGTCCACCTGGAAGGCTGAACCAGCCAAAGTCTTGTTTGGCCCGACTGAGAGCACAAGCGCCTCCAGAACTTCCAGGCTGGTTGGAGCAGGCTGCTGGAAGACCACATCCCCATGGCAAATCAAGGAGCCAGGCCTGTGGACAGGGTTGGGAAGAGCTCCAGCAGCCACCAGACCAGTCCCACCATGACCTTGCAGCCATATACTGGGCTATGGCCATGGGCACAGCCAGACCACCAGCTGGTTTTGCTCAGAGGAGCCCCAGGAAGATGTCTCTGCTCTCAGGGAGGCTTGGTTTTGGGGCTGCTCTTTGCAGTGGAAGGGACATCCCTGGGGGTCCAGCAAGTCCCTCCCGAGACAGGGGGTAAATGCTGCAAACCCTTCTGCAGCAGCACACCCTCTGCTCCCACTCACAGGAATCCTCTTATCATTGCTTGCAGGAAGCTCCTCTGGCTCTTCAGGGCTCTCGTCACCTGAAAGAGATGTTTTGCTCAGCTCCCCATCAACCTTCAGGTTGTTTCACCCAGCCAGGCCACCACTTCCACAGCTGTGACAGAGCTTGGATGGCCAGGGTAGCAGGGACATGGGGCAGCTGCCATCCTGCAGCACCTCCAGGTCCCTGGCTGCATTGCAGTGGCCAAAAAACCACTGAAGGAACATCAGCAGAAAGAAAACATCCTGCCGCTAAATCCTCAGTGCTCTACTTCAGCAGGCATCAGCCATGGCACCGGAGTTGAGGGTCTGGTTTGGACAACACTAAAGTTGGACTCCAGTGGTCCTCAAGTCTCCTTTTCCCAGCAACCTGGCTCCCTCCCACCAGCCACACGTACCGCATCACAGAGGCCTCTGGTGAGCTCCTGGTGCTCTACAGCAAAGGTATCCAGAAGGTCCTCACTGAAGCGTCTGTTGGTGATGAGGAAGGAGACCGGGTAAACCTGCAGGTGAAGCCTGGCTCCTGAAGAGGCAGAAACACAAGTGCTAGGTGAGCAGAGCTGGCAGCGAGCCCCATCGCACACAGGGATTGTCCCTACCATCCACTGAGAGGGAGGTCAGGTCCATGGAGCAGGTCGCAAGAGCTTTCAGGGCATCCAGAACCGCTGCAACATCAGCATGTTCAATCGTGTCGAGATAGACGTCTCCGCTGATCTCCAGGTCCCCGCTGAGGTTTCTAAGGGGAGAGCAGGGCTCTAAGCAAGGCAGGAGAGCTGGGAACAGGCTCACCAAGAATACCTTTGCTGGTCTTTTTTTTTTTCAGCTGATGACTGCTCAAGTCCAGGGAAGTTGCCCAGTATTGGCCACCAGCTGCTCACCACCCTCCCAGGTTTCCTAGTGCACCACAACTCATCCTCCCCGCCTTTGCACTGTGGCTAATTAGCTGCGGAGCACGCAAGGGCTGGTGAAGGCAATTTAACAAAGAGCTTTGGAGAGGAGCAGTTTTTCCCCATACCTGAGCTGGGCAATGGTGAAGTTCCTCACATGGTAGAGGGTACTGAGAGGTTGGACCACCTGGAGGGAGAGGAGACATCTCACACCCTGCTTCTGGTTCAGCAGACATTATCCCACCGTGCCGGCAGCACAGCAGCCAGCCTGCGCCCATTTTCCCTGACGGGTCAAGTCCCCAGCATCATCCTTTGGAAGAGCTGCCGAGGCTCACCGTACCTCACTGACCAGGCTCTGCAATGGCTCTGTCCTGTTCCTCCCAGGCTGGAGGACAGTGAAAGAGATGGACAGCTTCTCCGGGTCCAGGTTCTCCAGGCTGAAGCCTAAAAGAGGTCAGAAGACAGTTAGGCCCATACCTGCTCCTTCATCTTCATTGGGAGATACCAGTCAACCTTGAGCCCACCCTCTGCCACATGCTAAAAGTGGAAGCTGGCAGGGCAGCTGAGCAAAGATATCCACCTGTCCCCTTTGTGGTGTGAAGGCAGTGGTAGGTACCACCTCCAGGGAGAGGAGGAGCAGGTCAAGGATGGGGAGCCAGGTAGTTTAGCAGAAGCACTGGACCATGCAGATGTGGTCTCCAGCATCCTCAGCACTAGAGGGTTTGCATGGGTCAGGAGAGGTGGTGTCAAGTGGAGGTGAAGCCTGAACTCCAATCTGGGCAGGTTTTGGCTTTGATGGATGTATAGGAAGGACACCAACAGCAGCTGCTCTGCTGCAGGAAGATCCCCACGCCTTACCGCTGGACTGAACAGATAGTGGCTCCAGTTGCCAGCTGAAGGTGCTCCTTGACCTGCTCGCCTGGGTGATGACCGTCCGGATGAGGTGGGAGCTGGTGGGAGCAGGAGCGTCCCCCCGGAACAGAGCCTCCCCTCGCACAACCACCGAGCCATTCCTGGGAGGAAGATGAGATGAGGAGCAGCCCACCTCCCCTTCAGCAGCAGCTGTAGAGCCCCAACAACCAACCTGCAGAGAGGTCTCAGGAGGCTTTGGCTAGAGCCTGAAAGCCTTCCAACAAGGATCCCTTCAGACAATGACCCTGGGGAGCGAGCGTAGCCCCACACAAGACCTGTCTGGAGCATTTTGCTGGGCAAACCCTTCCCTCCAAGCCAAACCCACCCCTCTCTGCCTGTTGCCCCAGGGCAGAACTATGTACTCACAAAAACTCGAGGACATTCGCCTGCAGGAAGGTCTCATAGGTGGACAGCATTTGGTGTAGCTGGAGGAAAGAAGTATCTGTTAATTAATAAGCATCCCAGTCCAGCTCCAGTGGAGCAGTGCCAGGGATTTCCTTGTCCCCACCGTGCCCGAGTGGGTGACAGACCGAGCCGGGGCTGATGCAGCCTGCATGTCTCCACTGACCAGGTCCTGCACTCACCATCAGCATCACTTCTTCCTCCAGCTCCTGGTAGCTCTTTGAAGACTTCCTGCTCAGAGCTTCGCTGTAAGCGATGCCCAGCAGCCGGAACTGCAAGGGCAGGATGTGCACAGGCAGATGCTGCATGGGAGTCGGGACATTTGCCCCTGGGGACCCAGGTTTGCCCGTCGTCATTAGCTCAGCCAGGGTGAAGACCTCTCCTGTAGCTGCAGGGAGATGCTCTCTGGCTGTGGAGGGGTGCTGGGAGGTGACAGAGGACATGGACTGAGCATCAGGCACCACTGCTGCTGGTGTCAGTGGGATCCAAGTGCCGAATGGAGAGCTGGCCACATGTGCAGCGCCAGTGGAAGTTGGCGGGTAGGATGGAGACGGCAAGCTTGTGGTGCCAGTGTGGTACACAGCACAATGCTCCAGAGCGGGGTTCTCGGAGCAGGGAGGTGGCACAGATCTAGCACGGGTGGGCCCTGGAGGTCCTGCTGATGCTGTCTGGGGCTCGCTGTGCCCAGCTGCTTCTGCCACAGCCGCCTGTCCAGGCGGCACTCTTGTCTCCACCACCTTCATGGCCCGGTGCTGCCCTGCGGTGGGTGCGTCCTCAGATGCCGTTGTGAGGAAGGGAACGGGATGCGGAGATGGCCCCTGGATGGGTGACCCCAGCAGAGAGGCATGTGTCACACCCACAGCTCTCGAAGAGGGGGAAGCCACCACAGCAGCCCCATCCTTGCTGGGTACTTTGGTCACTGTGGGATCTGGGATAGCATCAGGGGCTGCTGAGCTCATCCACATCACAGCAGGACCTGCAGCACTGGGAATGCTGGTTGGAGCAGAGGAAGGGCGAGCTTTGGCAGATGTCAACGGAGCCTGCTGCACGGAGGGGGAGGACAGGTCACTTAGCTTCTCCAGGGTGACAGCAAGTGCCCCAGATTCTGCTGTAGGAAGGAAGGGGGCCAGCACTTGTGGGTGGTTGACACCACGAGCCGTTGCAGCACTGGGAGATGCCAAGAGAGCATCTAGAATTCCAGACTCATTTCCTGAAACCTTGGCCAAGACTGTGTCCAGCAGCAGAGCAGCTTCGCCATGCAGGAAGGTGCCAGGGCTTGGCCTCACCTCTTCCTTCTGCCCACTGCAGCTCCTCGTTGTGGCTCCAGCCACTCCGTGCTGGATGTCAGACAAGACGCTGGCCACAGGTGGATCAGATGCAGGCACACTGCTGGGAGCCCACGCTGCTGTTGCAGTTCTGGCCCAAGAAGGCGAGTTGCTGGCTGTGACCGCTGCAGAAGATCTAGAGTTTGCAGGTGGGTGGCTGAGATCTGCCCTGAGGAGTATGGTCTGATGGCCAGGGGACACCCCAAGGGCCAGCATCTGGTCACCTCCAGGTCGGTCGGCAGTGCTGTGGTCCTGGGAAGGAGCACCTGCTGGTGTCCACGCTGAACCTGCATGCGCTGGGGCATCCGATGGGACATGATCAGCCCCTTCAGGTGAGACCGGCTGGTTGGGCACCACCTCCAGCCAGGCAGCCCCCGCAGAGGGACCAGAGGGATGCTGCAGCTGTGCCGGGGAAGCAGCAGGAACCCAGGCAGCTGGATCTTCCCAAGCATGAGGGGTGTCCACAGAGCTGTCCGTGGGGCCCTGGGGCTCTGCCACGCCCGCTGGCTGCTCAAGGCCATGGGCTGAGGTCACCATAGGCACCCGTGCTGCATCATATGAGGCCAGTCCTGTGCCGGGGAGGTTTCCCAGAGGAAGGTGATGCTGGGAGTCAGGACTGGAGCCACCCATGGTCTGGAGGAGCCCAGCCAAGGTAGTGGACATCCCTGTGCCAAGCCACTGTGTCGGGGACAGCATCACAGCCACTTCTGTGCCCAGCCCCAGCCCTTCCCCGTGCCTGGATCCAGGCTGCTGCTGTGGTGAGGTGTGAGCTGCCGAGTCAGCAGCTGCAGTCGGTGTCCCCAGGCTCCATCCCTCAGCATCTGTGCTATGGATCCCATCTCCTTTGGCCCCCAGGAAGCAGCCTGAGGTGCTTGCAGAGCCCATCAACACCCTCTCACGCTGCTGTGTCGCTGGTTCCTTGAACAGGTCTCCATGCACGGCCACCAGATTGTCACCTGTCCCTCGCTGGGAGGTTGGCGAGCTCAGCGGAACGTGGGAAGGAGGCAGGGAGCCCGAGGGAGTCCGGGATGGAGCAGCCAGAGAGCCCAGGCTGTACGGCAGCGCGGTGGCAGACAGGCAGATGGCCAGCACCACGAAGGCTTTGCACCGCAGCCCGCTGGCAGTGGCAGCCACACAGGCAGCAGGACCCAGGTTCGTGGGCACAGCCCCTTCCCTCTCACCATGGAGCATCATTTTTGGCTGCAGGGCAGTGACATCTGCAGGGTCTGGTGGTCCTGCCCCTTGGCTCTGCTTGGGAGATGCCATGGGGAGAGCCCAGCTGCAGAGAGGTACAGGAGCTTTAGGCTGGGTCCCTCCAAGCCTTCCCCACCCCAACCCACCCCAGTGACAGTGCTGACCCATCCCCAGAACATCCCACACACCAGAGCCAGGAGACCCCTCATCAAAACATCTCCAGCACCTTCTCCAGCACAGCAATGGCTGTGCCAAGCCTCAGCATCTCCCAGGGAGGCTCCTGGTGCAGAGCAGGGCTGTAGCCAGACATTACCTCATTCCCTGCCCAAAACAACCCCCTCATCTCAGATAGCCTCCCCAGGGACACCAAGACCCCAGCTCCCCTCACCTGGCAGCACCCAAGGAGTAGAGAGCACCAAGCCCCCACCCCAGCCCTGTGCTTTTATCTCCTTTCCCAGGGTAGGGGTGGGTGGCTCCATTCCAGCTGCTCCCAATTAACACACAAACTAATTTGCCCTCTCCCGGGTAAAGTTCTTTCCCAGCTGGAGTGGTCCCAGCTTCCCTCTACTCCTCATTAAGCCCTTAGCACAGGGAAGGAGTGTGTGCCTGTTTCTCCAGGTAGGTTATTCCCCAAATCCCATGGATGCTCCTCAAACTGCCCCATTTGTGGGGAGGATTCATGGCAGTGCTGTTTCCCTGCCTTGCTCGAGTAATTCAGGCTGGAAAATGTGGCTTGGGGTGTTTGTCTCTCAGGACCAGGCAGATTTTGTGCTTCTGGTGGGGGCTTGTAAGGGGCAGGGTGTTTCGGGGGTCCTGGGGTGCATCACCCCAGCAGCAGGCAGAAGAGCACAGGGGGACGGGTGTCAGCCCCCCACGGCTCTCCTGCCCCGTTCCTGATGCGCAGACACCCCCACCAGCACCCCCTCCTCCTGGCCTGTCACCCGGGGGGCTCAGGACAGACCCCTCATGGGTGCTGGGACGTGCTCCCTCCCTGGCACGTGACCCATGGGGCTTCCCTGCACCCCCGGGCACCCATAGCGGGTTGGACACTGGATCCAGCCCTCTGAGGATGGGATGGACTTCCCTCCCCCCCCCACCTCCAAAAGGTCCCAGGGTGCCCATGCTGGCAAGCAGAGACCGAAGCACGGCATGTTCGAAAACGAGCCAGAGCCTTTAATCTGGCGAGGCACCTCTTAAAATTCATGTTCTTACAAAATATTAAATAAAGTGAAGGAACTTTCTTCCCTGGAACCTTATATATAGATATATATAAAATTACAGTATTAACAAACACTGCTGTCCGGATTGCTTTACAACGCTGGGCACAGAGCTGGTGTGCACATCCCACTGGAAAACCAGAAAGGCAGCCGCCGGCTCCCCAGGCCGGCAAACACCCCTTCTGTTGAAAAGAGTCTACACTATGGGTTGGGTAGGCATTTTTTTCTTTTTTTTCTCCGTTTTCTTAGCTTAAAATAAATATTTCCTGTAGTGAAATTAAAAAAAAAAAATAATAATCCTCATTTTGTTCCTCCATGCCCTGCATCAGCTGGAAAAACACCTGAGTGTTGAGTTTGTAAGGCCTCTGCTGTGTCCCGCCGCTGCAGGCAAGGGTGAGTCCATCCATCCCCGGATGCCGGAATCCTGCCTGGGACGCCCAGCCACCTTTCGGTGCCTGCGGGATGGAAATGCTCCCTCCTTCTGAGGTCTCGCAGCACCGCTCCCCTCTCCTGCCTCTCCGGTCACGCCATGTCTCCGTCAAGGTCATCCCCAGTGTTCTCCTTTGGGATGGCTGGGACCTGTGTTGTACAGTGGTTTGGTTTTCTTGAACAGATTTTAAATCCTTTTTGCGGCTTTTTTCAGCTGCGATCAGGACCGAAACTCAGCCCGACCAGCGTCGCTCCTGCCGCCTTGGCCCAGCGTAGTAAACAGGTGAAGATGTGAGTTTAAATAAAAAGGCAAATATAAATTATTATATTAAAAAACCCAACAAAACCACGTAACCTGAAGGCAGCAGCTCCTTATAAAGGTGAATTTGTCACATTTTAAAAATGTCTTCATTTAAGACAACAAAAAAAATCAGTCCTTCAGTAACTTCAGTTGCAATTTCCGTGACCCTCAATGGTGTGTGACGTCTCCGTAGCAACTTTAAAGACTGGAAACCAGGAGGAAGGTTATTGGGAACGGCGCGTATAAAGCAGGAGAGGCAGCCATAGGAGAGAGGAGGGGGCGCGGTAGACCGCCCCTGCGGCAGCCAGCCTTTCTCCAGCGCTGGGGACGGTGGCGCGGCTGTGTCTGCGCTCCTTCTCTCGCGGGTGCAAACGCTGCTCCAGCGCGGCTGGGACTCCAGTTCCCTCCCAGTTCATCAGCGGCAGCCTGGCCGGTCACGGGTGGCCACGGCCGTGGAGCATCTCCAGGTCATGCGCCCCTGCCACCACCCCCAGCATCATCCTTGGAGGGTCCCAGGCACCAGTGCCCCCAAGAGGACCTGTCCCCGTCCCCGACCCCGCCGTCTGGGGCCGAGCGTCTCCCCGCTGGTCTGCTGGTCATGGCCGGCTTCGTCTCGGCCATCCGTGGCTATCGCCGTGCCTTCAGCTCACAGTACCTCCACGCCATGGCTACCTGGGAGAGGACAGAGTGGGCAGGGACGGCAGGGTCTTCGCCTCCCCGTCCTGAATAACCCCCTCCCCAGCCACGAATCCCCCCCCCCCCCAGCCCAGCCCAGGCAGTGGGGCCGCTTGTGTGCTTCTCCCAAACCAGCCCAAGCTCCCCGTCGTCACGGCAAATATGCAGACGCCTTGACGTAAACCCACCTAAATCCTACAAACTGACGCATGAGCAGGAAGAGTTACCTACTTGCAGGGGTGCTGGCCAGCCTCCGAGCTTGAACCTGTAAAAAATACAGTTGTTGGCAACGGCCTTGAGCGGCCATGAGGCCTGGAGGTGACCAACACCTCCTCGATATCCCTGGGATGGCTTTCCCCACCCAGGCAGGCAGCAATAACCCCCAGCTCCACCACCACCCTCCAGCTCCTCCGCAACCCATGGAGAAAAGCTAAATATTCTGCTCCACAGAACCCTTGGTAGGACAAGGATGCTGAGGGACCATGCAAGGGATGGGTGCTCACACCGAACAGAAGCATCCAGGAGGCCGATGAGGCTGGAGCTTCCCTGGAAGAGTCCCAGGGACCCACTGGTGTCACCCACCCTCCACGGGAGACACCGGCCTACCCACCGAGCTGCTGCCGGATGGAGTCACGCCAGTGGAGGTTCAGCAGGTCTGGGTAGATGTCAGGGAGCTGCCTGAGTGCCAGAAGCTTCAGCATGCGTGACGTGCAGCTCTTCAGCTCCAGGTCCCGCAAGTGCCTCTCCTCCGAGAGTGTGGTGGGACGCAGCTCCACCTTGTGCTCCTGCAGCACTTGGTCAATGGAGGCCCCGGGCAGCCTGGGGAAGAGCTTCTCCTTCACCACGTGGATGGGGATGAAGATGTTCCCTGCCCGGACCACGTGGGGGAAAGGACACTTGCAAGTGTCTATGAAGGTCTTCAGCTGATGGAACAGCTCGTTGAGGAGAGCGGCCACGTCCTGGAAAGCCTGCCAGATCTCCTTGCCTTTGATGGGCTTCTGTGTTTCAGGGATTCTGGAGCCGTTCTTGGGTTTGGGGGGGGATTTGGGCACCTCTCTGAGCTCCTCAGCTGGCTCTGCCTTCTTCAACCACTCCCGCAGCAGCTCCGGGGACGACCCGGACACGGCGCGCGAAATAACGTCGCAGAGCGAGGTGTGCTGGGCGGTGAAAAGCTGCCTGGCAGAGGCCTGTGGGTCAGGGGCCTCGCGCTGCCCGGGCAACGAGACCCTCTCCTCTCCCGGCGCGCGGGGGGCTTCGGGCAGCGGGGGAGCCCCCGGCAGAGCGGAGGTGCCGGGCTGTGGGGCCGGGGGGCTGCCGGCTGGCGGGGAGGCGGAGGGGGTCTGCGGGGGGGGTGCGGGGGTGCTGCCGGAGGGGGCCGGCGGTGGTGGGCTGGGCTGGGGGACACGGGGGATGCTGGCCGGCTGGGACGGCACAGTGCTGGGCGGGAGGGAGCGCAGGATCTTATATTTTTTGAACATGAAGGTGGCCGAGCTCTGGAAGTTGCTCTTGTCCCCGGAGCTCACCTCCAGCAGCAAGGGCAGCGCCTGGGGCCTGGCCCCCTCTCCCACCCCCATTTTCCCCCCTGACCCCTCTTTCTTCTCCTCCGCATCCTCCCCGTCCCGCGTCCCCTCTGTGCAGCTGACGGGTTGCTGGGTCTCCCCGGCTTTCACCAGTCTCTTCTTCAAGCTGAGGTCCAGCACAATGTCCTTGGGGGCCAGCTCCCCACTCCCCACCCCTCCAGGGCTGCCCTCCTGGGACCCCGGCTCTCGGGGCACCAGCTTTGGCTTTTCGGGGACCCGTACATAACAGCTTTCCCCTTGGAGCGTGCTGCTGCCCGTCTTCAGCGCCTGGCCGGCTGCCATCCCCGCAGACAGCAGGCTGGACCTCGCCGAGACGTCTTGGAGGGTGGCAGGCTCCCGGCTGCCCGCCGTGTTTTGGGGTGGGGTGTCCCCCCGCAGATGGTCCCTGCAGAAGGGGGCTGGGGCCGAGCCCTCCGTCCCCTCCAGGTAGTCTCGGTAAGGTGCCAGGCTGAAGACATTGTTGATCACCGGCATGGGCGGGGAGGAAGGAGTCCTGGAAGGAGGACGCAGCTCCACCTTGTGCTCCTGCAGCACTTGGTCAGTGGAGGCCCCGGGGAGCCTGGGGAGTCCAGCCCTCGAGTCCTTCAGCCCCTCCGGCGGGGAGGTGGACGGAGAAGGGGGGACGAGCTCCTTGGCTGCATCCTTGCAGGCGACGACAACGGGAGCTGGGGGTCCCCCACGGGGGGTCTCCTGGGGGGCTGGGCTGGCCTTCCTCCTCCTCGAGTAAGGGGGTTCCTGCTCCCCCGGGCTGGGTTTCACCCAGCCCCCTTCTTCTTTGGGAAACGTCTCTGTGAGCCCAGCAGAGCCCCCGGCCACCTTCTCCGGGGGGCCGACGGGTTGGAAAGCGCTGTTGTGCCTCGCCGCTGCTCGCCGCCGAGGACTTTCCGCCTGGTGCCGCTCGCAGCTCGGACCCGTGCTGGCGAAGGAGGTGCCGAATACGGCCGCATCGCCACCGGGGATGAAGGCAAAGCCGGGGCTCGGCAAGTAGCCGGCTGGCCGCGGCGGCTCGGCGTCCCTCGGCAGTGCCGCCGACTTGGCGGGCGGCGATGCCACCGCGCCGGCTGCCCTCGGCACGTAGGTGTCCGTGGGGCTGGGAAAATAACTCCTGGAGGCTTGGGGCTTCAGGTAAGAGGCGGGAAAAGGCTCCCCGCTTCCCGCGAAGCCGAAGCCTTTGTAGGCGCTGGGCTGCGGCTCCACAGCGGGAGGCGGGGGGTGGTAGAGGAGGGCAGCCTTATGGAGGGGCAGCGGGTAGTGGGCGTGCGGGTAGCAGGCCGGCAACCTCTCCTGGTACGCCGAGCTGGCGGCGGGCGGCTGCAGCTTGGGCCAGGGCTCCGGGCTGAGGCTGGGGACCTCAGGCACCTTCCTCTGCCCGTGGGTGGCGGGGCAGCCGGCTTCCAGGAAGGGGGTACCAGGGGGAGCCCTGTATTTCTCGAAGGTGGCGTAGTAAGGGGAGAAGGCGACGGGGGAGCCCAGCTTCTCCTTGGCGGGCAGCGCGAGGCTGAGGTGCAGCGGCGGGAGGCTGGGGTCGCAGCGGGGACTCCTCTTGGGCAGCCCGCTGCCGCCACGGGGCTCGCCAGGGTGGAGAGGGTGGCTGGCGGGGGCGGCAGCGGGCAGAGCCCAGTCTTCGTCCCCCGGTCTCTGCTGCAGGCTCTCCGGCCGGGGTCCCAGCGGCAGGGCCGCCCTGGGGTCCACGAAGCATGCCGGGGCTCCGTACACCGGCTTGGGGACAGCCAGGGGGGCCGCCTTGTTCACCGCCACCGGCTTCTTCACCGGGAAGGGGTGTCCCGGAGCCGGCGGCGAACTGCTCCACCTCTCCCTCGCCGTCAGCAGCTCCCGCATCAGGCTGCCCTTGCCCTTTTCGGTGCCTGGAGGCGGCAGCCCGCTCCCCAGGCTGTCAGGTCGGTAAAGCAGGCAGCTCAGCAGCGGCCCCTCGGCCGGCACGGGCTGGCTGCCGGCACCGGTGCCATAGTGCAGGTAAGCAGCCGCCGGGCTCCAGCGTGCCAGGGGCTGCTCGGGGCCATCGGGGCTTTGCAGCGGGCAGGCGAAGTAGGAGCCTTTGTAGTTGAAATGGTTTTCGGAGCCGGGGTTGGGCGCAGGGATGGATTTGCAGAGGCCAGCGGGGAAGCCAGCGGTGGGCTCCGTCTCCAGCCGAGGTAGCTTGTTGAAAATCACAGGGTCCAGAGACTCCAAGTGCCGTTTTGAGGCCATTTGTACGTTGCTGACGGCGTTCCAACCGGGGTGTGCAACGGGAGAGGTGAGCTGGCCTTCCTGAACGGGAGAGAGAGAAAAAGTAAATCACAAGGAAAGCAGGTCCCCGTGGCAAACACTCAGCCTGCGGTGGAATGGCATGAGGGGATCCTGGCAGGCTGACCAAGCATTTCTCTGGCCGTCTCCTTGGAAAAGCCCGGAAAAGCTCTCACCGCCTTGGTTCCCAAGCCTCAATGAGCTTCTGTTGCAGGCAGCGGGGAGCAAAGCCGGGTCAGCTCGGGTGACGAGCAGGCTGCGGCGAGGCACAAACACAGCGTGCCCCAAATTCCCCACCAATCACACCTTTCAAGCTAATTTGAGGATTTTCCCGCAACGCAGCAGCCTGCAGCTCTGTGCTGGGATGGGGGGGGACACTCTCTCCCTTACGGTCTCTTCTGATTTTGGGCTGCTGCTGCGGTGGGGCCCGCAGTGTCAGGCGGGACATGCCAGCAGGTGGAGCTGGCAGACCGTCCCAGCATCTCCCCGCACCCCCTCGAGCACAGCAAATATCCCCCCACTATCTCCTGGGGTCACCCAGCATCCCTCCAGTACTGGCCAGCATCTCCTGAGACACCTGAGCATCGCTTCAGCCCCAAGAGAATCACGGGACCGTCACCCAGTATCGCGCCCAGCATCACCCCAGCATTGCGTACATCACCCAAGCAAGTCCCAGGACCTGTCTGAGCATCGCTGGACCACGGCTCAACGTCCTCCCAGTGCAGCCAAACATCACCCAGGATCCCCCAGACCCACGGACAGACTTACTGCGGGGGGATCTCGTGTCTGTTCTTCACACCCCCACCCCCACGGTTTTGTGTTGTTTTTTTTTTTCTTTTTGTGGCAAGAGTTAGCAGAGAAGCAGAGAAGGAAACGAGGAAGAGAGCGTGGAGATAAGATAAAAGCCGTGTCCACAGAAGCGGAAATGAAGCAGATAACCGGGGAGACTTGCGGGGGCAGATAAGGGACCCGAGCGTGGTGGTTTTGCTCCGCAGCACAGCTCAAACCCAGCGCTTTGCCCCGGAACAGCAGCTCTGGCACGACCGAGCGGCCTGCGCCCCTCTGCCGTACCGCTGGGTTGGGTTTCTTTCCCAAACTTCCAACACATCCAGTACCAATTAAATCTGCCACTGCTTAGACCAGGGAAAATGCTCCCTTCAAATTGAAAAAGATTGGAGAAAACCCCCCCGCCAAATCCCCAAACCCTGCTTTCCACACCAGACCCTGGCCCGAGGCAGGAGGTGGACCCGCACCAGTCCCTCCTTGTCCCGGGGCTCCTCCATCACCGAGATATTTTGGGGGCCTGCATCCCGGAGAAGTCAGCTGCACATTGCCACGTGCCCCCCAAAAACCAGCCACTGGCTTTCCTTTGGGACTTCGGGGGTCCCAAGCTGGGTTATTTCCCTCGGGATCTCTTGGGAGGGTGGTGCTAAAATCCGTCTCCCCGGGAGATGCTGCATGGGAGGGAGACGCGGCCATGGGATCCCTTCCACACGGTGATGTCGCTCCGGGTGGACAAGCCGGGGCAGAAACCCTGGGATCTTGTGACTTCCGACATTTCCTCGCTGCTTTTTCCCCTTTCCCTGAACTGCACCGCTTTACAGAACCGACGACGCTGGGGACGTTGTGCAACAGGCCCTGCCGTCACCCCGGGACCAGGTTACGCCGCCGGGCACACCGGCGGTGCCGACGCAATCTCCCACTCTCCAAATTGTCTGAAACCGCAGCAGTTGAGACCCCTTTTTAGGGGAAAAGGAGGAAAAAGGCCTTGTAACCCCCTTACAAGGAGACCTCTCCCCTCGGGAACGCCCCAACCCCTTCCCATCAATTTCAGTGGGCAGCCAGCTCTGGCTTCCAGCCTTGCTGGAGGGACGTGGGATGGAGCAAGTCATCCCACAGCAGCTGCCGGAGCCAGCCACGTCGATTCTCTGATGTCTGATAGGGGTTGAGCTCATTAAGCTCATTAGGGTGAGAGCATTAATGGGCTCCCTCTTTCTATGAAATACACTGGGGCTTTGCCCAGGCCGGTGCCATCCCTACACCCGGCCATTTGAGACCGAAGAAAACAGCTCTTCCCCTCCGGGACTATCCCCTTGCAGCTGGTGCAGCGATGCTGTCCTTCCTTCCTCCCAGCCTCAGGGGAGCCACGGGCGCCAGGATTCGCAGGGAGGAGAGAGGCACGTGGGAATTGGGGCTGGAGGACGCCTGGGCGGACGCTAACATGTGTGGCCAGCACTTGCCATACCAAACCCCACGGCTGGGGAAAGCGGTGGGCGGATTAAACAAAACCGATTTATTCCTCTTTTTCTTTTGGTAATTTTTTTCCCCTCTCTCTCCTTCACAGGGGTTTTTCCCAGAAGGGGCCGGTGGCCAAGGAGGGAGAAAAGTAAAACCAAACGGAAAGGAGCACGTGCCACCCTGCTGCGTGCAGGCAAAACCTCCCCGACAAGCGCTCGCGGGCCACAGCCAGCTTTATCCGCAGCATTTCGGATGTCGAAAGGGCACGGGAGGGCTCCCCTCTGCCGGGGCTCCTTGGCCTGCCCAGGCTGCTGGGGCTGGCTGCGACGTCTCTTTTTCACTCCGACAGCTCCGAACAAGCGTGGCCGTGTCTGTTATCGCCGAGCGCAGCGCAGGGCTCCCCGGCACTTCCTCCCCAGGATGCGATGCCTGAACACGGCAGTAATAAGCGGGAGCCTCTCATCGCAGCCTTCCGCCTCCTCCATCGCCACGTGATGTGAAGAAACAGCCGCCAACTCCCGGCCAGCCCGCAGGAATTGAGAAATAAAACCCCCACATCTCCTAAGCCCACTGGCATCGGGCATCCCCTGCTGTCCCAAGACGCCTCTCTGGGGTCCCACGGCGGCTGACAGAGGGGCCTTTCCCCGTGTCACCCCGAAGCGAGTGGACTTGTCCCCCGGCAAGAAGGCGGTTTCCTGTCCGGCTGCAGCGCTGGTTTCACAATCGCGGGGACCTTGGGTCCCTGCCGAGGAGGTCACCTTTCCCATCTCTCTGACGGGTTCGGATGCGATCGCCGGCAAGGTTTCCCCCTCTCCGCTGAGATCATTTACAGAAGCAAACAAGAAGCCTGAGTAGTCCCAGCTTCCTCATTTCACACCTTATCCCTCTTCAAAAAAGTTTGCAGCTCCTGAGCTTTTCCCAGGTAGACGAAAGCCTGGCCAGAGTCTTCGCTCAGACCAACCGGCTGCTTGTTAAGACACTGCCCTCACCGAACGCACGCAGTGAGCTGTCGCTTGTGTTGCAAATTAGGCTGCTATTTCTGAAAAAGCCCCAGTGGTACTTACTTTCATATAAAAAAACCAAACTCAATTAAGCATGTGGCAGCCACCAGAAGGGCAGAGCGACATCTGAATATTTCGGGGATTAAACCCCTGTCGATACACAGGTACAAACGCATCAATCTGACTCCGACCCGTCAGCGTCACAGCCCAGGTTGGCCACAGCCAGGCAGGGTCAGCCCGGTCCTCACGGACCCCTGGCATCACACCATCGCTCGCAGACCCCCAGGCATGGCACCATCACTCGTGGACCCCAGGCGTCACACTATCACTTTGTGGACCCCTGAGCATTGCGCCGTCACCCGTTCCCGCCTGGCCACGAGGCGCGGGGGTGGCGAGGGCCGGACGGCCACCGTCCATCCGTCCGTCTGTCCCCTCCGCGCGCCCACGGCCACGCCGTCGGAGCGGGCAACGCGATATTGACCACCAAGAGAGCCCCTCGGCGGGTTCGTGGCCGGGCAGGGGACGCCGAAGGCGCGTCCGACCCCGCGTACCCGCCGCGCATCAGCCGCGCGAGCGAAAGTGTCCATAAATGGGGAAAACCCCTGGAACCGCAGCCCGAAGTTCGTTATTCCCGGCACGGCCCGACGAGGAACAGAGGATCTGAGGGAAAACGTTAATATGGGGTGCAGGGAATCGAGGTTGAGAGGGTGTTTGACCCTCCGAAGGCCAGCGGCGTACGGGGCGAGGGGGCCCCGCCTTGGGGGGGGGGGGGGGTCGCAGCCCGCGCTGCTGCCCCGCATCCCTCCGGTTTCTGTCCTTTGCCCCCCCACCCCGAGACCCCCCCCATCCCCCGCGCACCGGGGGCCCGATCCGGCCCAGCACTCACCTGCGGCGGCGGGGGCGCGTTGCCTCCCCCGGAGCATCTCTACGGGGCCGGGCGGGGGGCTCGGCGGCGGCGGGGGTGGGGGGTCTGCTGCGCCCGCTGCCCCGCTCGGCCGGCAGCCCGCATTGTGCGGAGGAAGTGGGAGGAGGAGGAGGAGGAGGAGGAGGAGATGAGGAGGAGGAGGGCTGGGTGTGAGTGTGGGCCGGCCGGAGGAGGGGACGGGACGGGACTGGGATGGGACAGCCCAGCCCAGCCCAGCCCGCCACATGTGCGCTGAGTTGGTCGGGGCTCTGCCCGGCGCGCTCGGACCGGGAACACTCGGTACAAGGTCATTTTCCCCGTCCCCTCACCTCGTTACAGGGAACCCCCGCAACGGGGACCCCTTGTTACGGAAGGGTCCCCGTTCCAGCAAGCCCCCCGTTATGGAGGAGCAGCCACATGGGGAGCCTATGCTGGGGGGAAGCCCCAGTAAGGGGAGCCCCACATTGTACGGACCCCCATTAAGGGGATTCCTCATTCGGGAGGAATCCCTATTAAAGGAAGCCCTTACCTATTAAGGGGAGCCCTCCCCCATTAAGGGGAGAGACCGTCATTAAGGAAGCCCCCACCCATTAAGGTACCCCCCCTCATTAAGGTGACCCCCATTGCAGGCAGTCCCCATTAGGGAGGAGCCTCCCATTAAGGGGAGTCCCCACTGTACAGAGCCCCCATTAAGAGAAGCCCCCCCCCCCCAAGGGGACCCCTCACTGCAGGGAGTCCCTGCATCGTGGGGAGCCCCTGTTAAAAGGAAGCCCCTGTTACAGGGAGACCCCCCCCTCCTTGCAGAGGACCCCTGGTGCAGGGATGCCCCCCCAGCCTGAACCCACCAGGATGGGGGGCCTGGATGTAGGTGTGGATGGAGCCGCAGGGTCCGGGTCTGGCCGGACACGCGTCCATCCATTCGCACACAAGCTGGTGGGCTGGGGTGGGCCAGGGGTGACTTTTTAGCCCTCCTCACGGTCACCATCCCCATCCCAAAGCAAAAAAAACCTCTCCTCCTGCGTTTAACCCCCCCTGGATTGTAGGGACCCCCACACCACAAAGGGCCGAGCCCCAAGTCTGTTGGCCGGCATTAACCCTTAGTGTTTATCCAAGGAGTCGCGCCTGAAAAGGCCCACACAAACATTCCCAACTAACAATTAACCTGCGCAAAGGGCCGGTGAATACCAGTAACCCAGTGACACAGATGTTGTGCAATTAAGTGAGATGCCCAAGGCCAGGGAGCAAAGTGGTGGCAGAGGCTCAGCTCCCACCAAGAGAGGGAGAATGAAAAATTTCTAAGTGAGAGCTGAAGATTTCTACTTTTCCAACAGCCTTTTCTTCCAATATAGTCCAAGTTGCTCTTTGTGCAGCATGGAGGTGCCTCAAAACACCGTCATCCAAGCCTGGTTTTGTTGGAAACCAAAACCTCCGGGCATGTTCAGGTGGTAGGTGGCAGAAGAAAGGCCTGGGAAAAGGTTCCCTTGGAGGTTTCCCAGGAGAAAGAGCTTTACATTTACTAACTGTAAAGGCAGTGCAATGATTATTGATGGGGAGCGGGCTATATGGATAATTTCGGGAAAGGCTCACCCCAGCTCTGGCTCACCAAGCTGTACGAAGCCGCTCACGCTCTTTTTGGCCCTGGTTCAGCACAGGGCTCAGGAGTGTGCCTAATTATGAACACAGGTGATGAAGGACCTTATTGAACAAAGACCAAGAAGCCAGCCTTTGAATTCTCCTCTCCTTGGCCTCAGAATTATTATTTCTCCCTCATGGCTTCATTTAATTTATAGCAGTTTTGTGGCAGCGGCAGTTGATTCCTGCAAAGAAAATAAGTAGCTGGGAGGAGCCGGCTCTGAGTTGCCAGTCCGTGAGCTCTGATGTTTACACATGATTGCTTTGTCTGGAGTTCAGCGATCGGGTGCTGCCGTAGTATTTTCTTCGGTCCAATTGTAATGCAATTACAGAATAATTATTAGATATGTCATTATTAGATGTCATATCTTAGTGCGGAATACATAATAGCTATTATATATTAATGTGAGTAAATGGGAGGATAGTAAAGCTTATTATTTGGAGTTATGGTCATAAAAAAAAAAAAATCAGTGTTAATTTTTACCTCGCAGCTCACTCGGCGTGGCAGGTGATCCCGTTGAGCTTGGGCTGGTTAACGCACACACCCGAAACCCCCTCCCTCGTCCCCATTTGGACACATCTCTGCTGCCAGTCGTTCTGCTGAACTCTTCAAACTAAATCTCACCGAAACCTTCTCCCCAGTTTTCGGTCTGATGGGGGTTTTTATTTTTCTTTTTTTAAATCTGTAATTTCTGTAACATCTTTTTTCCTCCTAAAAAGACTTTTAAAGACCGTGACGTGTGGCACGAGGTTTTGACAGCAACGTCCTCTAATTTCTAGAGGGTGCTTTGTTTTTATGATGACTTATTTGAAAACACACATGATTTCCCATGTAATCTCCCTCCTGAAATAACTCAGTGCCTTACATTTCTCTAGAGCAGAGAGGGGGGTTTCTACCTGTCCGCTAAGCAAATACCTGCTCTAGTTTCTTCTTTTTGCTGTGAATTTCCTTCTCTCTCGACTTCCTGCCTGATTCATCTCTTCATTAGCAACTGAAATGAGCTGAGCGGTGACAAACCTGCTCCTTGCTGAGGCATCAAACTGGCCAGCACCACGAGCACAGTAGACACCAGCCTCAAAAGAAACAGCTATATTTAAAAAACAATAATAATAATTAATTATTTTTTTATTTTATTTTTTAAAAAGTTTTTAAGACATAAGCACTTGGGAAAATGGCCTTTGGGGAAAGGTGGGTGGTGATTCCCAGCTCTGCTGCAGCCAGGGCACCCAGGAACTCTTTGCCCCTCCAGCATCCTCTGCAGTGGGTGAGCATGTGGGGGGCTCAGGGACCCCGGATGACCCTGTGCTGCTGGGGAGCAGCACAGGCATCCCTGCGGGTTGATGTGAGCCCGGGGAGGTGAGGATTTGACTGAATTAGTCAAATTTTGGCCCTGTGGTTTTCAATTTTCTTTTTGAGGCTTCTCAGCCCCGGCAGCGATGGCGTCTATCTCCAGGTTCATCGCTTGAGCGATTTCATCTGTGGTTTGCCGTGCTCGGGCTCTTTCCCCGCGCTCAGGAAACCTGCTGCCTTCAGATTGCTGCTGCCTCCAGCGCACCCGCTCCCGGGATGGGTCCCCAGATGCCGTGCCTGAGGCGGGGCACCCACTCCCAGGGTTCACCCCTTGCTGGCACGGGGATGAGGGGGCTCCGGGTGGGAGACTGGGTGTTAGACTGAACCTTTGGAGTTCAAGCCATCATTGCTCCCCAGCCATGCCACTTCTCCCGTACCCTAAAAAGAGTCAGTTCTTGTCCCAGCTTCTGCTCCCCAATTTGTCTGGGTGCTAATTGAACCCCCTCCAGTTAACCTTCTTTAGGAGGGCCAGGGCTCCCAGTGCTGGACCCCCTGCAGGCCAGGGCTCCCAGTGATGGGGAAGGGTGGATGTGAGGGTGGCTCTGGAGTGCCCAGCTCCTGGACATAGCAAAGCTATCCCATCTCCTCTTCCCGTGGCAGGTCGCTCCAGGAGCATCTTGCCTTTATTCCTTTTCCCCCTTCTTTTTTCCTCTCCTCCCTGATTTGCGTCCCCGCGAAGTCATGCTCTAGCTTCTGCAGAGCTGGTAGGCTTTGGCTGATCTCTTGGTGACAAGGACAGGTGACACTTAAAGGTCACCCACTGCCCCCAAACACCGCAGCTACCAAGTCTGTAAATACTGCATCCTGCCAAAAAGGCCACGCGTTCGCTCCTAGTACCCGGGCAGGCTTTGGAGCAGGACCAGCTGTGTAAGCAGCGATAAGAAAACTCCTCTCCCCTCCTCAAATCATCTAGCAACCCTCAAATTATCCCTGTGGGACACGGGAGACGTGGGATCTGCAGAGGAGCTCAACCATCGGAGGGTCTTAGCGGCAGCTGTCCCCGGTTTCCTCAAGAACCTGAGGAGCTTTTCCTGGAAACATCTTTGATTTCCGCTCAGTGTCAATGGACGCGAGCGTGGGAAGGTGGTGAGTGGTTTGCCCCCCGGCCGGGGTCTCTCAGCTCCCCCCCTGCCCACAAGCAGATGCCAGCCAGGAGCGGGGCTCGGGCAGCTTGGGAGGCTCCCGGCTGAGGTTTTGGTTCGTGCAGCTGCACGGCCTCTCCTACCACGGGGTGTGATGGCTTTTTTGGGTCAGGAGCCATTTTGGAAGGGAGCAGGCAACGAGGTCCCCTTCTGCATCCTGAGCACGTCCCGTATGGGATGAGGGCCAATCCCCTGGGTGCCGCAGGGAATTTGGGACACCGGCACCCGTCACTTTGTCCAAGAGGTGGCTTTAACCCTGTCCCAGCCTCGTTAGCAGCTCTCACCTTGGAGACATCCTTGGAGGCAGCAACGTCCTTGATGAAGCTCTAATTATTGAGCTAATTGGAGTGAGAGAGCTGTACCGACAGTCTTAATTTACACTGTTCTCCAGGCTCAGCCCAGCTTGGGGAGAGGGGCTCTGTCTCACCTCACGAGGGAAGGAAAAGAGGGATGAAGGGATGGAGCGGTGGCAGGGGAGCCGGAGGGAGGAGGATGGAGGGTTATAAGGGAGGACTCCCAGCAGCTCCCAGGGTGCTTGAGTTGAAAGCACACTTACGGAGAAGAGAGAAAGGTCAGGGTTTTCTCCTCCTGCTCATTTCTTTCAGTGCTGAGATGGGACTGAAGCCTTGAGAGCTGCTGCTTGAACACTGGCTACGTGGGGAGGAGACCCGAGCATCCTCCAAGACATCTGCTCCCACATCTCCGTCGGTTCTGGAAGTCAGACCCCATGCTCTGAGGGCTGGAAGTTTTTTTGGGAAATGGCCCCGGGGGTTGGTTTGGCAGCAGCTTTACAGCTTCCCCCACCCCTCTTGCTCTGGAGCAGAATAAATCCACCCTTCCACCTGGGGTGAGATGACCTTTTGGGCTGAATTAGGAGAAAATAAGGCATGGGCAGTTCCGATTCCTTGCCCAATGTGATGCCAGCTTCATCACCTTCAAAACTTCGATTTACACCACATCAGGGCCTACAGTTATTTGTAAATAAATAAAAACCCAACCTGTACAACTCACTGCCCCAGGAAAGCAATAAGGAGGAGACCCAGTAAACCATAGATGCAGGTATCTCATTATCAGTAGATAATTACCCAGAGATAATGAGATATCCAACCCCCAGCAACAGCAGAGTGGGTGTGAATTCCCAAAACATCGCCCGCCCCCCCACCCACAGAAGATGGGCAACCCCTCCGCGATGGCCATGGAAGTGACGATGCTTCCCTGCCCCGGACAGGGTGGGAGCAAACCCGACCGGCCAAGAGGGATTTTCTCAGCAAGCAAGGAGGATGTTATCCTCAGCAAGCTGCTCTCCAAAGGATGTTGAAAACAAAATGAATCCTGTTCTCCCATGGGGAGGAAAACACAAATAACACAAATGAATGAGCAGCACAGAGCAAACTGCTGGGGCCTGGGCACAGTTTGGGAGCTGAGAGCTCTCCAGCTCCAGGTTCCCACTTGAGTTATTGCTTCTGCATTCACACGCCATTCCTCCACTTAAAAAAAAAAAAAAAAAACCAAACCAAAACTGGGGTTTCTTTTCTCTTTGGTTTCCCAGCGAGGGAGCTCCCATGGGAGGTTTTTCCCTGCAAAATCCTCAGGGAGGACATGGGGAGGGAGAAGCCGAGCAGCCCCCGGGTACCCAGTCCCGCCGCTGCCACCGTTCCCGAGGTGATGGAGCTTGCAGTGGGTTTGTTTTATAGTCCTGCCAAACACAACCTCTCCCTTTCTTTATTCTCTCCTTTCTCCAGCGCGAACACAAAGCCACCATTTGGCGGTTGGGGAGGCGATGAATTAGGGCTCTTGACAGCTCCCTGCGCCCTTGGCGGAGTGGAGGCTTCCTGGAGTGGGGCTGGCAGGAGCCCGGCCGCATCCGTGGCGGAACGAGGCTGCCAAGTCGAGGCCTTGCCCAAAATCCTCCCACTGGGATGTTCCCAGGCGAGTCCCGGGAAGCGGCCGGAGCAGCTGAGCTGTCATTTGGCCCTTGGAGCAGCTCCCAGGCTGATGAACCCCATCCGAGGCCAAGGAAAACCGCTCTTGTGTCGTGACATGGGCTTGCAAGCCCATGGCTCCGGCTTCTTTCGCATCTCCTTGTCCTGCCCCTTCCAGCCTGGAGACAGAGTCCCCCGCCTGGGTTTGTTCCCTGGGCACCCCACTCCCGTCACCTCTGGGGACACCCAAAGGCTGTTTTGGAAGAAGAGGAGGGGAGCAGGCAGGGCAAGGAAAGCACCGTGCTCGGCGTTTTGTGGTGAGGGATAGATCTGTGGCCTTGGAAAAGGCTTGGATGTGCCTGGTGTCCAAAATCAAGCCAGGTCCCCCAGAGGGCCAAGGGATGGGGTCAGGCCTGGTACCTATGGGATCCTGGGCGCACGGCAGCTGTGGTCCCTGGACAGGGGAAGCGCGGGAGGCAGCGGGGAAGGCATGGCGCCCCGGGAGGCTGGGGGGTCCCGGCGGGAGCTTCCAGCGGGGCTGGGGCTGTGGGCTCCTGCTGCGGGCACCTAATGAGCACCATGATGTAACCCCGGGCGAGCCTTGCGAGAGATCAGCCCGAGGAAGCTGCAGTCTCTTTGCCAGATTTGTTTACCTCTTTTTTTTTTTTCTCTTCTCTTTTTTCCACCTTGGTTGAGGTCACTCCCTTTGAACCTCTGCGACACGCGGACCTTCCTCCCCATCTTCTCCGGCCCGTGGCCTCAGCATGCCCCCCCGGCTTGCTCCCAAAGAGGAACCCTCGACCTCTGTGACGCTTTCTGCGCTCTCACGAGCGAGTGAGGGTTGCGTTTCTTGCTAAACTTGTGGTTTGGCTGCCTCGGAAATACCACCTATAGCCACAAATGAACTCAACGCGATGACTAAGAGGGCAGCTCGGCCTTGCACTGCCCGTGGGCTTTTTTTTTTTGCTGTCAAAGGATCTGGGAGAGGACA
The DNA here is from genome assembly GCF_036417535.1 of Chlamydotis macqueenii. Taxonomy (NCBI): domain Eukaryota; kingdom Metazoa; phylum Chordata; class Aves; order Otidiformes; family Otididae; genus Chlamydotis; species Chlamydotis macqueenii. The sequence continues at coordinate 16,854,603 of NC_141567.1, read as the reverse complement.
GGTGGACCGAAGGACCGGCCTCTCCATGGAGCTGATGGAGCTGAACATCCTCCCTTCACACCGCACCAGACCCAAGGCAGCAGCACAACACGGCACAAAACGTCATCACCGGGACAACCAAGCTCTTTCCTCCCAGGCAGGGATGGAGACATGGGCTTGCAGGGGTCCAGAGCAAGCAGTTGGTCGCTTTCTTCACGGGCTCAAGGTTCGTAGAGGATGGAGGTGGCCTCTGCCAGCTGGGCTGGAGGCTTTTCAGCCCCTCAGCTGCCTTCGGGGAAGGCAGGTGGAGGAGCACGGAGGAGGTGGGAGCATCTCTGGCACTTCCCAACCAGCCCTTGCCCATCTGCTTCTTTCCCTTCCACCCACTGTAATTGATGACATTAGGGGATCAAGATGCTCAGGAACAGATCTAGCTGAAAGGTCGGCTGGCAAGAGACAAATAAAAGGGGCTGACTTCCAACTGCACCCAGTCCCCAGCTCCGGGGAACTGCAGCAGGCCTGCGAGGTGGGACTCGTTCGATGGGTTTGGTTTGGAAGAGGTTTCCAGCAGCAAACACCAAGGATGCCGAGCCATGTCTGCGCCGTGGGGGTGCCCCGTATGCTGCTGTGCACACCTAAAGGCCTGGAGTGGTTTATTGATTTGTTTCCGAGTGGTTCCCAGTGTGGGAATGGCTACGAGACACCAGTCTCCATCCATTATCCCTGGTATCTGTGTGCGTGGGGGCTCGTTGGGGTCAGCCTGCATCTACCAGCTATAAAAGGAAACCTCACGCGCAGGGTAACGCTAAGTATGCTCTTCAATCACAACAACCCAGAGCTGGGCCACCACCGCAGTGAGTGACAAAATCCACTACACACACGCTCTATACTACTTCTATGTGATTACGTAAGGTTTAAACATTCACAGAAGGTTTTACACGGCCTTTTCAGTTCTTAGAGCTCATTGGTCTTAATGTCCACAGAATTTCTCATCCTCAGCACAACTTCTGTCTTGCTCCTGCTCTGCTTCAAAGAAGTTATCTTCAGGTCATCACGTCTCATGATCTTCCTCTTTGAAGGCTTGTGGCCTGGAAAGCTTATAACACACTTACTCAAGCAGAGATCAGTTGATTGATTTCCTATTCATTAGCACTGCAAACACACCTGTAAAAGTTAATTGATCAGCTATTGTCTACTGATTCATCTACTGATTAGCTTTGACCAGTCTTGTGATGGCCTTGGTAAGGGCTATAGCTCAGAACCTGTATTCTGAACTTGGTGAGCAGCAACAACATGGCAATAGGCTTTAACACCAACCCATGCACAGGTGACATCCCCACCCATGAGCTTCAGACCATTTTTGGTCCCCTCCTGACCGGGGTCAGAGGGGGGTTCGCTTGGCTTTGCCGCGGTGCCTCCGACCCTCCTTTCCCCAGTGCGGGAGGACAAGCGGCTTAGCTACACAGCTTTCTGGTGAGTTTGGGCATCTTGTTCTCCCCTTCAGCTTGCAGAAACTGCTACCTCAGGAGAGCTGGAAACCCTTCAAAGTCTTCTGCAAGGCTTCCTAGCTCTCGCCTGGCTCCGTTCCTGCTCTGGAGGTTGCTCTCTTCCCTCTAGGACTGTCTGGAGTGGTTTCTCCTCTTCCACTGGGAATCCTCAGCACATGACACCAATGGGGAAGAAGGCACCAAGACAGATGAAGGCTTCCTAGAGAAGAGCGGTGGTGACCACCAAGTCCCTGGAGTTCAGAGGCTTTTGCTGTGCTAGCAAGGAGGTCCCTTTCTTGCAGAGATCATCTCTCCTTCTTCCTCCCAGCTGGTTCTGGGTCTCTTAGCCAGGTTTTTACCAGTTTGCTCCAATCTTCCCACACCGCAGAGCAAGTTGTGAGCGTCACTGCTCCTGAGTAGATGATGAAAACTTCACAGCTGGTGGGAAAGGGCTGCCTTCCTCCCAGTGGGACATCTTCAAGGAGCTCCACGCAGGAGGGGATGTCGCAGCAGGCTAACCACAGCAACGTGTTTTTCCCTTCCTGGGTGGTTTGGCTCGAGGTCTCGTCAGAGGAGAGAGCAAGACCATCCCCTTTATCTGCTGGGGTGGGTCAAGGCTCATCTCCTCCAGCCTGCAGAAATGCAGCTTAATTGCTGAGGTGGGACCAGGAAGAGGAGACTTCTCTGTTTACTCACATACTTTCAAGGTGAATAACACACACCTAGCCTGGCTCCCGCTTGACTTCGGTGGTGCTGCTCCCCACTCCCGGAGAGGGAGATCTTCCTCTCCCAGCTCACCCAGCCCTTGGCTTGTCAGGATGGGCAGAAGCAGCTCCTAAGTGGAAGGACATGGGGCTTTCAACCTCCTTCTGCACCATTGCAGCTGGGGACTGGTGGCCTCAAACCCCTCCTCACGAGGCACAGCAGCTCTTTGTCCTCTTTTCCTCCTTCATTCCGTCACACAAGGAGCTGCTTTGATGCCCTCATAAGACAGATCTTCCACCGATAACCGATCCTTGTGGTTGCTCCTGTGACTGGCTCCTATTGAGTCATTCCTCTTGCTTGGATGAAATCCCGGTGGCTCCAGCTCCCTCCAGCCACCTTGGGAATGGAGAGATCCTCTCTCCCTCATCTCCACCAGCAGCAAACAATGCTTCCCTGCTCCTGACCGCGCTCAGGGCTGCAACACCTGACATAAGGCTTTGCCCACCCTTGGCCAAGCTGCCCCCAGGTCTCCAACCACAGCATCGGCACGGGTGAGCGGATGTGCCACAGCTGAGCCTCAAAACCTGGCTCACCAAGGGGTTTTCTTGTTCCCCAGCCATCGGCTGGAGCAGACGACCAAGGGAAGACATAAACTTCGGTGAACAGAAGTGACTTCTACACCCCTTGTAGCACCCAGCAGAGCGAGCCGGTGATGGCCCTTGTGTCCTGGGTGGCTTTCCCTTCCAGAAATTGCTTTTTGAAGCCATCCTTAGCCTTCCGCATCATGCTGCCCTAAGGCAAAGGGCTTGCAGCTCAATGGTGTGGAGAAGCGTCTCCTTTGAACCCCCAGGCTGCTGGATGCGTTTGATGGCCCTGGTTTTTACACAACAAGAGGCAGTGAGTAATCACCCCCTCATTTATCTTCTCTGAACTCATGATACTACCGACCTCCTTCACGCCTGCCCCCAGTGTCTCTTTCCCAGCTTATTTCATCATCCTTTGCACAGGAACTGGAGTCTTTCAGGGGACAGCGGCTCTCCAAGGGTGTTTGCCGCCAGGAGAAGGATGCTCGTGAGATTTGGGAAGCCTCCCTTGTTTGCCGGGGCCGCGCAGGGTGTGGGGAGGCTTGTTTGGGAACATCCCGTCCTCTCTAGCTGCCGGCAGCCGGAGGTGGGGATGGCTCCCGATGGTTATTGCCGTGAGGGTGAGGTAAGCTGGATTAACATGGGGCGGTTGGGAAATGAGCCGGACCCTCTTGCCCGAGCCGGGGCCGTATTGTGGCAGCAGCCCGCACAGTTCCTTGCAGAGCCCCGCGGCCACGGGTGTTCAATTGCCACCCTGGCGCACTGGAACACCTCGTTGGCCTCGTAAAACCTCGTTTCACTCAGCGGGTTAGTGTGTTTTTTGGACGAGGCCATTGCATTCTCACCAAGGGACCGCTCACCACCTCCCTCCCACCGCCACCTCCCCACTGTCCCCAACCCTTCTGCACGCTTTGCCCTCACCATGGCCTTCGGTGGGGCCTGGCTGCAAGATGAACCAATTTTTTTTCCTTCTCCTTCCCAAGGCGGGCTCTGAGCCCATTTGCTCTGAAGGGAGAATAAATTAAAAAAAAAAAAAAAAAAAAAACAAAACCCACAAAAAGGCCATTTTTATCCCCATTTTTGTCTTGCACCGAACCCGAAGGTGCAGGGAGCTGTCAGAGCAGGAGCACTCGGGGTTTTGGCACGGCGGCTGCCCGGCGAAACACAGCTGGCCCGTCCCATATATAGCACGTGGGGTGCTGCCGGATCCGGCCCCGGGGAGCCCACAGCCCACGTGGAGCTGAGCCTGCCAAGCTGCTGGGGAGCTGGAGATGAACCTGAAGCCATTCCTTGACTTGGGAGCCAGCCAGGCTGCGTTGGCCAAGTGTCTTCTTTATTCCCTTCCAGGCTTTTTCCACGCCTGGGTGTATTTCCACAGCGCGGAGTCGGGTGGAAAATTACCGGCGATGCTCCGCTGCCAGGTCCCTGCCCCGGCAGAGGTGAGCCAAGGCTGCACGTTCAGCTGCGGAACTCCTCGCCACGCGATGCTGCTGGGTCCCAAATGCCTTGAAGCAGCAGCTAGCTCATTTAGGAAAAGCAACAGAAAGCTATTAAAAACAAATATATCCATTTTTGCTTGGAAATTCTTCTCCTGAGAGATCTGTACGTCGCAGCCCATGGGAGAGGGGTTTTGGCAGCCCAAGAGCTGCCTGAGGTATCACAAGAAACTACCAATATATCCTAAATGGCACAAAGAAGCAGATAAACCGAGAAAAATTAAATGCTCCAGCACCAACAGCCTGAAAACCCAACCAAAGGCCCTGCGAACAGCAACGGAAAAAGAATACTTGGAAGCTGAGGAGCAAACAAGCCGTCAAGTTTCAACGTGCCACCTCGGGTTTCGCAAGAGGCTTTCCGAGTGAGCAGGTGGCTGGAGTTGCTGTAGGGAAGGGGCTATATATGCTGGGAAATAAAGGAAATACTCCAGCCAGAGGGAGGATGGCAGCATCAGCAGAGAGCTTGGGGTCACAGGGACCATCTGGGTTTGTTGGTCGTTGGTGCAACGACTTCAGATGGATGGATGGATGGGTGGGTGGATGGATGGATGGATGGATGGTTACAGGAGCAATGAGCAAGCCCTGAAGATCTCCTTTCTGCTAACCAGGGGATGATTCACAAACCACAAGGCTGGCCAGCCGAGACGTTGCTCCTCCAAGGACGCGGAGGGCAACATCGCAATCCTCCTGTTATGGGAACCCCCTGATTGCAACACCCAAACCGAGGAGCCGAGACCTGGGCGCTGCTCTCAGCTCGGGTGCAGCATCCCCATCACCCAAGAGCATCCCTCCCAGTGCAGTTCCCCACAGGACTTGCACCCGTGTCCCTTGATGCGTCTCTCTGGAGGTGTTTTCCTCATTAGAAGGTGCAGCAGGGAAGGTGTGGGTCCCCCTTGGTCTCTTTGCAAGGGCTGAGCAGATGCCTCCAGGCGCAGGGATGCTCACCCGACCCAGTTCCCATGCTGCAGGGCCCGGGGGTGGCTGAGCCAGGACCGGCGGGAGGGATGGAGCATGCCCTGCTTACATCCAGGTCACTGGAAAATCCCCTTGGCTGGGGCAGAAGCAGCACATGGACACCACAGACATGGGAGGGCTGAGCCCGGCCTCTCCCCTCTGCTCCCCTGGCTATGCACCTCCAGCCTTCCTAGTTTTCTTCTCAAACTATCAATTTCTGCTGGTATTTGTGAACAAGTTTTGGGGAGTTCATTTGTCCAGTCAGGAAGGGCAAGCCCAGGTGTTTGGTGCCCATAAAAAGAAAACATCTGCTTGGCAACACACGGCAAAGCCATTCATCACCTCCAAATCCCCTTCTTCCCACACAGCAGTTTCAGTGCCTGGAAAGGAAAAAAAAAGTAATAATAACCGAGTGAAGCTCTTGGCTGTGCCTGCCACAGCACTTCTGGATGCGGGCTCAAAGCTGGGGTTGTGGGACCTTCTCCAGCCTGGTTCAGGAGAGGAGGTCCCACCAGCCAGCTGCTTTGAAGTTCAAGCTCTCCTTCTCCATCCCTTCTTTACTGGGATGAGGACTTTAGGGCTCACTTGCTGGCCCTTGGCTTCCCTCAGCAGAGCTTTTCTTGTGAAAACCTTCAGGGCAGATGGCTGGAAAGGAGGTGGTGGTGGGATAAGTCATGGTCCTGGTGCCAGGATGGCTTTACCACCCCAGGTAGGGGAGAGGGATGGATGCTCAGGGCCTAGGGCTGAAATGACCCTCTGCTCTCTATCTCCCCCTCCCAGTATCCACGTCCTCATCATCTTAAAGGTCATGGAAACCAGTTACAAGAAGGCTTATCCCTTGCTGCGCCCTTCCTCAGGGACACCTGCCGCCTTCTGATCTCCGGCATCTGGATCAGCCCTTCCCACCCAACGCCTCCAGGGAACCACAGCTTGGCCCCAGCTCAGCATCTCCCCTCAGGCTGGGGGACTCCCCGGACCCAGCTGGCAGCCAGCCTTGATGCCACCAAAGTCCCCAGGGACTTCCCAGGGCTGTCCCGGATGCACCCAGCCCTGCCGGGCTCGGGGCTGAGCAGGAGGAGCCGGCTGGGGCTGGGCAGCCTTTGAAAGGGCTCCCGTTGCATCAGCCAGCCTTGGAGAAGCTGCCCCGACGACACCCGGGGATCTCCTCCTCCTCCTTTTGCTTCCTGAGGAGCTTTTCCTGCTTTGCCTGTTCTCCTTTAGCTCCAATCAGCACCCAGAAACACGGGGACCACCCCAACCCCTGTCCTCCAAGGTGCAGCTAAGCCCACCCTGCAGCAGGGCAAGCAATGCGACTGCACCAGTAAAAGCTGGAGCCTGCCTGGGGTGTTCCCCCCGTCAGGGCGAGGTCCACGTGGTAGAAGCGCTTGAGCACCCCTGATCTCTAATCATCTCCTCTCTTTATTTATTCACCTGCGGTTACAGGTTTCCTTTGATTTTTGCTGCAATACCAATCCACTTACCAGGTGTTTTCTTGGGCAAGCACTCCAATTGCACCAGCCCGGTGATTACTGGTATTGAGAAGCTGCTGGAGAGATGCAACCACTGCTGGAGAGGGCAAGTTTTGGCCAGCCCTGCCTTTGCTCTTCACTTCTGCTGTTATATTCCTGAGTCGCCACTGGCATGCTCGGTGTCCCCGTGCACTCGCCTGCATCCCCATCGCACCGGGCAGGCAGGAGGTGGGTCCACCGGGGCTCTGCAAGGCATGGCAGGTCCTGGGCTTTCCAGACCTTTTGTCAGGTGGCTGGTGGCATATGTAAATCCCAGCTCAGGGAAATCCTGGCTGAGGCCTCCCTGTTCTCCACGGTCACAAAACCCAGCACTTTCCCATCAAAGCCCAGCACTGGCAGAAGAGCTGTGCTCAGTGCATGGTCCGATCTGCTCTCCAGAAGGGGATTCCCACCTCAGGAGCCCACCCTCGCCTCTACAGGACCTTTTAGCCCCAGTGAGACCTTTTACCCCTGAGCGATTATGATTTTTGTGGAGAAGGCTCCATTGCCCAGCGTAGCAGCGGCTGTCCCACCACCACTTCACAATGTGTTTTTTTTCCCCCAACACCCTGCAGCAAGAGAGCAAAATTCCCCACAGCTTTTGGTCTTCCCATCTTGCTTCAGGGCAGTACCACCTCAAAGGCTTCCTGGACGTCCGGTTTGACCTCCTCGCTGCTCCAAGCATCTTCTCCGCACGTGCCAAGCCAAGTGGATCAGTGGGTGGCCTGGGGCTGGGTCACCATGGCCTCCGAGGGACCAGGGGTGGGCTGGGGAGGCAGCATGGGATGCCCCATAACCAATTCCCTGGCAAAAAGCTTGGAGACACCATCACAGCTTCCATGTTAAGGGGGGGATGGTCATGAGGTGGTGCCATCTCCCATATCCCCCATCATCTTCCTCCTCCCAAAATTGCGGGAAGCACCTGGGGAGCTCCTCCTTCTCCAAGTCACCTGGAAACACATCCTGGTACCACCTGCAAGACGCAGTTAGAAGTCCATGAGCAAAAAGAAATCCCTTATGGTTGTGATCATCACTGTTAGTGCAGACTTTGGCAGGAGGAAGGAGTGAAGCTGAGCCGGCCGCGCGGGGTTGGTGAGGCTGAGGAAGCAGAGCTCGCTCTGATTTACCCCGTTGAGCAACGGGCGTTCATCTCCAGACGGTTACAGGGAGCGAAGATTGAGAAATGGGTCAATTGCGTGAAATGGACGTTAGCACACTGGTAACCCCAAACCCATGAAAAATACTCCAAACCCCCACATTGCTGCAGTGACACTCATCAGCTCCTCCCAAACACCCATGGCCGCTGCTGACGTGGGTTCCATGCTCACGGGCAGGAGCTGGCGGAGGAGCGGGCAAGCTGCCCCGCCGGGAAGGTGGCCACCAGCCGCAGAAGCTGGGAGCCAACCTGCCCGCCTTGGAGACACTCGCCTTTGCCTTCCTAATTTCAGGAGGCTCTTCCCAAAGCCAGCTCATCTGGGGCGCGATCCCCTTCCTTTATCTGCAGCTTCCCCATTGCCCCTGAGGCTGCTCCTTCCCAGCGTGTCCCGCTGATCCAGCTGGGTGGCTGCTCCTTATCGGCACGGGTCAGGGAGCGCCGCTTCCCTCCTCCCCTCCGGGGAGGCATGCCGAGCGAGATAAGGATCCACCGGCTCCCACACCGGGGCAGGGACGGAAAGAGACTCCCCCCAAACCAGGCGAGTGCCCCCCAAGGCCGAGGTGAAGGAGACCAGCTGCCATCGGGTGCCTGCTCTGCCAGAGAGCCCCAGGGCACCTCGCGCCGCAGCCACCCGCCTACGCGGCTGTCGGCGCCCATCGCCCGGGCACGCCTGCAAAGGCAGAACCACGGCTCATGGAAAGGCAAAAATTAACATAAAATGAGATAAAACCAACAAAAGGAGGTGTGAGAGAAGCTTTGCACTTCATCCGTTTCTTCCAAAGCCTTTTTCTTCAGAGCTGCGGTGGAAGAAAACTGATTTTCCTCCACAGCTTTGCGCAGGTTGATGCCAGCGGAGAAGCAAGACTTTACCACACGCTTGGGAAAAACCAAACCCGTAACCGAGGTGTTTCGCATCTCATCCTCTGCTGGGCCTGGAAGGGGGCTCAGGAGATGGAGGGGTCCATCTTCATCACCACCTCCACAGCCAGGGTGGACCCTGCCCCTGTTTCCCACCAGCCTTCCCGCAAGGGAAGGGAAGGGGAGATGTCGGGGTGGAGGACCCTCACCCGCGCTATCCCACACCCGAGGGTGCAATGGGAGAGACGCTGGCTCCGGGGGGATTTGGTGATCCCTGCGGAGCGGGGCTGGGAAGGGCTCACGGGGAAGGTAGCCCTCCCCAGCACACCGGCCAGGCTGGGACGCGGCTGGCCAGGATTTTCAGTAGCTGAGTGAGCCAGCAAAGCAAACATTAGCAAAGAGCTCCCGAGTCCTGTAAACAAACAGCCAATTAAAAGATGAAATAAATCTCCCAGGTACATAACCTTTCTATTTAAACACCGGCCAGGCCTGGAGGAGCTCCAGAGCATCTGACGCAGCGACGCCTGTGATCTGGCTGTCGAGCTCCCGCGGGATGGAAGCGGGGGAGTTTCAGGGAGTGGTTTGATTTTTCTGCCTTTTTCCCCCTCTAATCATATTATTCTTTCTTTCTTGCATTAATTTAACTCAGAGGGAAGGCCCCCAGCTCCTTATCCTTCTGCATCCCCTTCTCCGTGGGGAGCAGGACCTGGCAAATCGCTGCCTCCCTCCCCACCTCTGGAATCACACTGATGGCCCTGACCTGTTAATTTTGGGATTTCAGGCTGGTATATAGGAAACGCAGGGGCCCAAGCAGCCCAGCAGCATTAATGGAAGAGAAAAGCAAGGCTTTAAAGGGAGGGCAGACATCCCTGGGGGAGCTCAACACGAGGTTCCGTGGGGATGAGGATGCTCCTTCCACAGCAGGACAGGCCCTGGGTGTTTTAAAGTCAGAAATCCTGCAGTAGGCTAAAAACAATGGGTGTATGTGGGAGGCGTGATGATTTTCCCCCCCCAAGCCCTGTGTTTGGGGAATGCTTATCTTTGCCTTAAAGATTTGGGGTGGTTGGGCCTTCACGCCTTACGCTGGCAGGACAGAGGGAGCAACGAGCCGTTGTCTAAAACAGGAGCCAGGAAAACCGCCAAGAAGAAGCAGCGTATCCTGCAGGATAGCGTTAGGCAGGGCGAGCTGGGAGCACAGCTCCACGGCTGAAGCATCCTCGCCAGAGCTGCTCGCACCCACAGCTCCCTCCCCTCAGCACCCAAAACCATGCTCCCCCGTCAGCCGCCTGACCCCTCGCCTGCTCTCGCTCTGCTGAGTCAGGACAGCGGGGAGCTCGCCCCAGCCGGTTTCAGCATGGCCTCTAATCCCAGGCTTAACTTTAAGCCCGGGCTCGGGTCCTGCAGAGGACAGCGGGCTGCTCCCCGGGCAGAAAGCAGCCGAAAGCCCCAGCCAAGGTCATGGCCGGGTTACGCTGACCCTTCCCAGAACTGTGGGGGGGGAAAGCTCTGTTTTAATTAGGGTTTCTAATTGGGCTGAAATCCATGCATCTGCAGGCTTTCGTGGCCCAAAACTAAGCACGGAGGCTGCAGCGATAAGGACCACTGAGGGGGGAGCATTGCTGCTTTTCGTAGCTGAACACTTATTTTCCACATCAGCCCGACGCCAGAGCCTCTCCACGCCGCCAGCACATCAGGTCTTGGCCATCCCTCGTCTCCTTTTATTTTTTTTTTAGAAAGAAAACCACTTGTTCAACTCCAGACTGGAAGCTCTTTCAACGCTCAGCGACAGCATTTCATCTTCAACAAAAATGGCTCTTACTGAGGTACTGATGTACCAAAGCGCTTCGCTCTGCCCTGCTACCAGGCCTCCGCTGCCACACGGAATATTTGGGGGCAGGGACCAATGTGAGATGCAGTCAGCTTAAAATATTAAAATATCTCCTTATTCAGAGGTGAAACACGCAGGTGCAGCCTGTGCACCAGGGACTGGCGGCGTGGCTGTCCCCCTCCAGAGAGGGGATGGAGGGGGGTGAAGCAATTTGGACACCTCTGCATCCCCGGTAGGGAGTGGGTACCCCTCCCCAAACCGCACCCTGGCAGGGATGCTCAGCAGTACCCCCAAACCCCACCGTGGCAGGGATGCTCTGCAGCCCCCGGCTTTGGTCCTCTTCAAGCCCCCGCAGTAGATGGGGCACCCACCTCCGGCAGCACCAACCCCACCCGCCCCAGGGAGAAATTTATGAGCAGAGAGCAGGGGAGGGGGAAAAAAATAGACCCAAGCCAAGAAAACCTGCCCAGACAGGGAAGTGAAAGCCCCAAAGATAGCGCTCCCACTCTTTCACATCGGGGCTTTCAGTAATCACAGATTCTTTCACTTCTCCTTTGCACGTCCGCCTGTTCCTCCACCGGTGGGTTTTGGTTCCTCTCCGCTCCCCCGCCACCTTCCCCCTTTCGAGGCCGAGCCTTCAAACTGCTTCAGCCCTTATTTCCAGTTTCTAAACCGCAGGGGTGCCGCTGGTTCCCATGTCCCACACCGGTCCCTGAGCCGCGGTCCCCTCCGGGGAGCCGGGGACGCAGTGGGGCTGGGGGATGCTGCTGCAGCCGTGCCAGGATCTCTCCGGCTGCAGTGGTCCAGCTTGGATGGATGCTCTGGGGGAGGATGGATGCTGGGTAAGGGGAGGAAGAGAGGGGTGAGAGATAAAAAGCAGAGCAGAAGGTGGAGCTCTGCTTCTCCACGGCTTTTCCCACATGTTTGACTTCCAATAAAACCCCGACAAATAAAACTTTTTTTTTCTTTTTTTTTTTAAAGAATTAGCTAACAAAGCCGGCGCTGGAGGGAAGTGTGGGGCTTTGTTCTGCTTTTGGTAATTTTAGTGCCGAAGCATGCAAGCGCTGGCGAAGGGTCAATATTGACTTTCTGCTGAAGCAACCGGCAGGGTTCATTGACTGGAGGCGTACGGGCGCTCCAGCTCCCGGCCGCACCCTGCCTGCACCCTGCCCACAGGGCAGGAGCTTTTTGCCTTCGTTGTGAAAATCTTTCCGTTTAAAAGTAATTTCGTATCAATGCAAAAATGCTGCCGTGCGTAATGTCCACCCTGGTACATCCGAGAGCCAAACCCGCCCAGGGACGTGCGGGATGCCGGGTTCCCAGGGGTGCTGTCAGGGCAGGATGCAGGCAGGAGCTCCCTGCCCTGGGGCAGGACCCAGAGGTCATTCCCGAGCACAGCAAGGGGCAGGGGTCTGCCTGCGCCTCAGCACCCCCGTCCTGGGGTCCCGACACGCAAACCCACTCTGCAAGCCCATGGCTTTACTGGCCGTGGTCTCCCCTCGCAGTGGTGAGCAGCCACGTTTTGCTGCCTTTATAAAGGGGCCGCGTTGGCCAGGTGGAGACGCGTTTGCACAGGGGTCGGCGGGGACGAGCCCGCAGGCAGCCGCTGGGTCAGGGCTTTCCCTGCTGCCCCCATCTCCATGGTGGAAGGAAGCCTGGGCGCAGCGTTGGCTTCCCCGTCCAGGCATCCGGCAAGCTCACAGGCAGGGGACGAAGGGACCACGCTTCCCTCGCTTGCCACTCGTGCAAGAGCCCGCAGCCACGGAGGGCTGCTCTCCCACGGGCTGGGATTGCTCCCAGACCCCATGCCCCAGATCTCCTTATCCTTGGGGAAGAGGTGCAGTGATCTGGGGGGCGACTGCAGCCCCGGGGTATCTGCAGAGCAGAGTCGGCGCCGTGCAAACACAACAGCGGCTCAGGTCACAAATCATCCCCCGCAACAAAGCATCCCCCTACTCGGCTGACCTGTGCCCACAGCCTCAGAGCTGTGGCAGATATGGGAGACACGAGCCTGAGCAAAGCGAGCTGCGATTCCCTGCAGTGGGGACAAATGGTTTCCAGCTATTTTTTTCGGGCACACGTTAACTTTTTGCCCTGTTTTAAGCATGTTCCCCTCATCCTGGGGTTTCTGCCAGGCGCAGGCTGGGCTCTCTACCGGCTACATTCCTTCTAGTTGACGTGGCTTTTCTTTCTTCCTCCATCCTTATCACGCTGGTGTTTGTGAATCATATTTCTCCAAAGCTATAAACCACCCAAGCGACCTGTGTAAATCAAGTGAGACAGAAAGCAGAGCCAGGCACAGGGTTTCAGGCCGCTCCGGGGACATGTCTCTCCTGGGGAAAGGCTCTTCCAGCAGTGCAAGGAGCCCAGCAAAAATAAATCCTTTTTATAAAGCTTTTATCATGGCGCTTGGTTCCCCTAAGGCCATGAATTCTGCTTTCCCTTGTTTCAGCGGTGAGAAGGTGGTGCAGCACGCTGCCTGCCCTGGCACGCTCGCCCGCCGTGCCAGCGGCGCTGGAGGGAGGATGTGGGGGGAATTTTTGGCTGCCTCCGCCATGGGCAGGGCCGGTGCCAGGGGAGCTGAGCGGGTCCCTAGGATGCTCATCCCTCCACAGCCCCGTGCGGGCAGCCCAGAGCTGGCACCGGCCATTGGTGTCTTGCCAGAGGCTGCACGCCACGGGTCGCGGGGCTGGGAGCACGCCGGGCTCTCCCGGCTCTCAGACTGGGGTGTCTTTGCAATCGCACCTGATGGAGCTGGATTTTGTGAGCCTCCACAGCACAGCCCGTCTCTCTGTACCGCCTCCAAAAAACACAGGGGCCTGCGGTCAGGAGCAGACTGAGCTTATCTCTACTGCTATGACTACACGCCTAAGAGTCGCCTTTATCCTCCGTCCCCCTGGCCAGCACGAAGGCTTGCTGCTGGGTCTGCTCCCTTTATCCTCTGTTTTTTCCCCAGAGAGTTGGAAAAGCGAGGTACAATGCCAAAGCCAGGCTTCCCAGAGAAAAATCCCAGTCTCTATCTGAAGGACAACATGACATCCCACGAACGAGAACCCAAAGAGGGTGAGACCTAGCAGGGAGCGACTGCCCCGGTCGGATTACTTCTCTCCCCTCTCCGTGCATCTCTGAGCATCTTCAGCCCCTGCATGACTCCCGACAAGTACAGAAACCCCGAGCAGCACAGCCCCAGGGAATTCAAGCTTTTAATTAAGCTCAATTACTCCTGGAAACAATTTTTCAACTATTCACCGAGGCTGCTGGCCCGGGCAAGAACACTGCACCTGCAAGTTTTAATTGCAAGGTTGTCACTGCCGAAGCCAAGCTATCAGCGCGGTCGGTGCCAAGGAGTCTGTGCCGAGCGGTGCCGGGTCCTTCGGCACCCTCCTTATCGCAGGCCGGGGCGGCTCGGCTGCTTTCTAATGCCTCCCGAGTCGGGAGGGCTGGAGAGGCAGAAAAACTGATGCAGATGGAAAGGAAAACCAGAGGGGCAGAAGCCAGGACTGCCACGACCCCTTGGGGCCCTTACTCCAGTTCTGCAGCAGGAACACCGGATGCTCCAGGGGAAGCAGAACAGGAGCTTCGATGAACCAGCAGAGAAGAGACTGAATCCGAAAATCTCAAATATTTCCCCAGCAGAGATATAGTGCTGACCCCTCAGAGAGCCCGGGAGTTCTTCGGGGTCACCGATGGCACCCATGAGGCTACGGGACCTGCACAACGTGACCAGAGGCTCGCAGGGAGCAGGATTGGCAGCTGCCCCGGGTTTAGTCTAGGAAGGGAGATGGGGGCATTGTCTCCCTGCGTGAAGCAAGCAGCCGTGCGTGCGATACCGTCCCATCGCGGTGAGACAGCGCTGCTGTACGTCTGAAGTGAGGGAGGGTTAACGGGGAAGCAAGATGGTGGCTGACGCCATGAAAGGCTCTGCAAAGGCCCTGACTCACCGATGAGCAGGTTGAAATCAAACACACATGATTTCACAGTGACCTCTCTCCCACGCCCGGTGCTCGCCCTGCATTTCCCAGCCCCCTGGCCCTGGCACAGGCGTAACGGGGTGGCTTGGAACGGGCCATGCTCCAGGCTCGGGGTGGACAGGATAAACCCCAAAGCCAGCTTTCTGTATCACAACAGGTCACAAACAGGTGGATCAGCAGTTCCTTTGCTAACAGCAGGGGTTTGGAGCCTGAGACCTGGGAGCCACCTCCCTTTTCCACTAAAAAAGTACTTGCCCATCGCTCAGACAGAGGTTGTGAGTCGCGAGGCTGAGGACGGGGAGCAAGGCAGGGCTGGGGGCTGCAGCTCTCCCGGCTCACCGGGGTCCAGCTGTGCAAGGGCAGGCCAGCAGTCCCACGCTGCCATAGCCTTGCATTCTCTATATAATCAGTAACTAGTCTTACAATCACCATGTAAAGCTTTCAGAAGGATGATTCGTTTCTCAGGGGTTTATTTGGGTGTTTTTAATTCTGCCACAGCAGGGAAAGCCCACCTGTACGAGCACCCCCCAGTTCTCACTTGCCACCACCAATTCATCACCCTCCGGC
Organism: Chlamydotis macqueenii; assembly: GCF_036417535.1. Classification (NCBI taxonomy): domain Eukaryota; kingdom Metazoa; phylum Chordata; class Aves; order Otidiformes; family Otididae; genus Chlamydotis; species Chlamydotis macqueenii. Next base: position 16,839,510 of record NC_141567.1, on the reverse strand, counting down.
GGCCACCGCCCTCTCCCAGCACCCAGCCCTGCTGCGGTCGGGGAAGAAAAAAATGCTTCCTGCCACCCCGCGCTTTCGAAGACACGAAGCAGGCGGCGTCCCCGCTCAGCGGGCGGGCAGGGCCGCCGGCAGCACCGCCGCTCGGCTCGCTGCAGGCAGGTGTCAAATCCGGAGCCCCCGGGGTGCGAAGCCACTGCACGCAGGTTCTCGAAACCAAAGGTGTTGCAGGGACACGACTGCTTAAAGTCTAAAAGCAGGGAGGTTTTGTCGCTTTTTTTTTTTTTTTTTTTAAACTTGAGTTTTTCTGCAATCTGTTCATGTGTCTTTTGCCCCAGGCTCCCAGGACAAAGGCAGAGGATGGGACAGGCAGGTGGGATGATGTATGTCCCATCCCAAGTGACAGGGGACAGACTTGACATCCAAGGAGCCAGCTCCTGACCAAAGTACCATGCTCAGAGCCAGAACACCCAGACGCAAAGCAGCACCATGGCATCTCCCTCCTCCTCCTCCTCCTCCAACCCACGAAGCCAAGCAGCTTCACAGGGATCACATTGAGTTTGGGATAGGGGGGAAGCAGCTGGAGAAATGGATGCTCAGAGTCATGTCCAAGCCCAGGCGAGGCCGGGTCTAAGCACAGGAAAGGAGGAGAGCTGCTGCCTTAGCTGAGCTTTTGTCCCAGCTGTTGATCGCTCCCAAGCCAGTGCTGAGAGAAACAGTTTTAAGCAGCATGAATGAAGTTGCAACGCAGCAGGTTTCAAGGGGATGCTGCCTCGGTCATCAGAGCGTTTGACAGGAAAGCAAAACAAAAAAAAAATAGCTTGTGGCTTAAAAAGAAGAGCTGAAGAAAAAGCACGCAGGCAGCATCTTGGGCCTGAAACACACACAAAACTGTGAGGGATGGAGATGTCAGGCTGTCTGCCTTGAGGAAGCCGTCACTCAACACCTCTTTCAACCTCGGTGATCAGCCAGCGCCCGGCAGTCCCGGTTTGGCAGGGGTGAGGCTGGCAGTGCCTATTTACCGAGCCTGCACAAAGCCCTGGTTTTGAACGCAACGGGAATTTGGTCCTTCCCTCGTCGCCCCAAGCCTCGCCCTAGAAAGGCATTGTCCCAAAGTCCCCTCCTAAAGCCGAACGAGGGGTGTGACGGCAGACAGGGCTTCCCCCAGCTTCTCTTTCTGCCGCTTTTCCACAGCAAGCAGCCGGCGAAGCGTACCTGCCCGCAGGCTGCCTGCACCTACCTCGCCGTGGGTGGGGACGCGTGCCTGCGCCACGGGTGGGAGCTGCTCTTGCTTCAGCCCTCTGCCTCCACAAAGGAATTTAACTGTTTCTTCTATTTGCCCGGAAGGAAAGGCGGTTTGGGCACGGGTTTATCCCAACCTGTCATACTATCACGATCTGCCTCCAACTAAAATCATAGCAATTATGCAGAGGATCACTTAGCGGCACGATCAGTACCTGTTTCTGCAGCAGAGACAGACAGACCAGGAGCAGTAACCTCTACACAGGAGTTTTCTTTGCGGGTTTTTTGGCCGCTGTGAAGTGCTCCTTTCATTCCCTTGGGCTCTACTCAGCCATATATTTCTATTCCTGCCCCAAATACTTGCAGGACAAAGAATTAACTCCCTTTATTCAGGGATCTGTAAGTTATCTGCAAGCCTTAACTTAGGCCTCTCAAAAAGGCTGGGAGGAAAATTTGTCTTCTTAGCAGTTTTTTTCTGCCTTTACAGATCAGCCCACTAAGACTGGTGCTACCATCACAAGCACCAGTTCTGTGTGCTAGCAGGCCACCCAGCATAAATCCTGGATCTAGACAGGCCACATTACCCCTTTTTGTGGAATTATCGGAGCTTGCGCTTTGGATGCTGTACACTTTTTTGCCCAGTCTATGGTGCCCGGAGAAGCCAGACAATACCTGTCGACGCTTCTGGAGAAGCTTAAGCCAGCAAACCAGATTTGTGACAGACGAACACGCTTATCAACATGGTGGTTTGACCTGGTATGAGGAACCTTACTGTCAGATTTTCTGCATTGCGAAGTCACAGACTCGGAGGAAGGATAAGCAACTGCAGCCACACAAGATACCCGGGGCAGAGCCCAGACAAGAGCTCCAAGGTCAAGTTACAGCTGCAACTGCCAGAATACATATTTTTCTGTAAGTAGGAGAAACAACATTCACCACAAAAATCATGGAAACCAAGAGGCAACTCTTCTACTGCCTTCAAAAAGCTTAAAGGAAGATGCTCTGATAGGTGGAGAGCTTTCACCACGCGAAGAACACGAGCAAATGATGCAGGTCCCACCTGCACGTGTTCATGACCACGGTACCACTACGGCCCTTCGTGTGAGCCACAAGCTCTGCTCACACAAGGCTCCTACGGACTTGATGCCCAGAAGCTCTGAATCCCCGGCTCTCTGCTAGTGGAAGAGCCAAAAATTAGAAAGTTCAGAGGTTTTTATTTGTGTGGAAGAGATAAGGAAAGCAAACATACCCTGATAACCTCTTCCCTCATGCATAGCAGTCTGAAGGTTGCCTCCATAGGCAGGATGCACATTCTGTACCGAAGGCTTTAAATTTGACTGAGTGTCGTTAAAAATAAACTCTCTGGGTCAGCAGTGCTACAGTGACGCGTTCAACAGCCCCAGTTTGCTCCCATTCCCCTCAGGAGTGGGATCATGTTTCCAAGGAAAGGCTGGACTGGGGGAGCCCCGGCTGGTCCAGCCTACCAGGCCACAGGATTTCCGAATTTTTTCCTGCCAGTTTGTTAATTTTCAAGCCGAAAAGGATGACCATAGGCAAAGCCTGTCTTCACTGCCTTGGGAAACGCTCATCCTGGCTTTCCACAAGGGCTCAGTCTGTTCATGTCCTGACTGGAGCACCAAAATGGGCAGGTGTCATTTTGGTTCGCAGTTGATGTCTGCATCCCTATCCAGTCAAGATACAAAAGGGCAAAGGCTAAGCTTCTTTCAGTCAATTTTTCCCAATTTCTGATAAAAACAGCACGCAGACACAGTGATTTAGCAATGATGTCAGGCGCAACCCCTCCCCAGAGCCGCTACAAGAGGCAATTCTGCAAGGGCAGAATTAAAAGCTCTTTTTTATTAAGTTCCTGTAAGGGAAACACTGTTTGGACAGTGACTCCTGCTGGAAAGGGGAAGCCAGCACAGCTACTGAGCAGGCTTTGGATGGCAGGGATGTCCCCGCACCAACAGGCTGGAAGGGGATGGCATTATCCCCATCACCAAGACTTGCACAGCACTCGCCTCTCTAGCAGCCCTTGAGGGAACCACTGGACCTGAAATACCTTGGCAGTTTCTTCCGCAGCCTCCTGGGAAAGGAGCACATGGGAAATACTGGGGGCCGAGCGGCCTAGGGGAACGTTACTCCCTCTCTGCAAGATACCACAGAGTTTTCCCACACTAAAGCAGCACGTTCTTGGCTTTGGTTTCTGAAGTCTGCAGTGATGTACCACATTTCAGTTTGGCACCAGCTGGAAGAAAACCGTTTCGCTCCTACGGTTGAAGGGCACGTTATAGGTCTGCATGCCATCTCAACTCAGCTTCCTGTTGGTTTGATCTTCAAATCGTCAGGGAGGCAAACAAATGCAATGTACATGCCAAACCACTAGCTCTGTGTTGGCAAGTCCCGCTCTTCAAGGATCCTTTTCACGCTCTCCACAATGGTCCAGACTTCTGCCATGGCACCTCGACCTGCAGGGTAAGAGCAAAACCACACGGTGAAATCCAGGTCCCACAGTTCTCCCGTCCCACGTCCTCGCTTCTCCACACGCCGCGCTGCTGCAGAAAATCAGATGTACAATGGTGCGACGGCACTGCAAGGCTCGCCGAGTATCCCCACGTGTTTCCTCATGACTTGCCCAACAAAAAGCGACCACAGAGGCCAGAGGATCTGCTCGGTCCACCCGGTTCTGCAGGGGTTTTGTGGCACGGTTGAATGCTATCAAGGAGGAGTACTCATGCTAACTCAGTTTGGCTTGTAACTCTGAAGTCTAAGCAGGAGCACAAGCTCCTCAGACAGTCAATGGAGAGAGGCAGGAAACCTCAAAAGGCAACTCATATGACCTTAATAAGTACCTCATGTTCTGAATCATCTCCAGAGGTGTCTGCACCTAACCCTTGACCGCACAGGGAGTCACTATCTTAGCTCACACTGCCCTGAGGGCAAGCGTGTAAAAGCACCCCCAAAAGTGTGTGGGTATGAAAATACCCTATTTGACCTCCTTTCTCCAGTGTAAACATCGCATGTGCTCAGTAACTTTTTGAAATAGGCCTTTGCCTATAAAAAAGACTTGCCAAACTCATACCATTCTCATGACTCTGCAGTTAGACCCACATTAGAGAAAGCTGTCCTGGATTCGCACCAGCTTGAATCTTGGGAGTGATTCTTGGAGAAGACTGAGTGCTGGACAGAACAAAAATGTAAAAGCTTTTCCTTCTGGACCGGTTAGTTGCCAGATGAACATCTAATCTGTGCTTCCCCCTGAAATACGTTTTAAACTCAGGTTCAGAATTTTAAGGCCAGAGATCATTAAATTATCTTGTCCAACCTCGTGTACGGAACTCAGAACTCAGTCCATCCCCTCCTCTAATTTCCTTGGGGCTGAGGAAAGATACTTCTTCCACCAGCATTTGTCTCCTTTGGAAGACTGAGAAGATGGAGTCCCTATTGATCTTTTGTCCTGCTGGCTAACTGCTTTAATAATTTCAAGTGCCTTATTGGTCATCAGAAATTAGTTCTGAGGTTTTGTTTTCCTCTTTTTTTCTGGTCTGCTTCTACAGCTGGGTAAGCGAGCACACACCTGACCTGTTAAACCAGCAGCCTCCAAAGGACAGTAACAACCTGAGTGCAGGCCAGAGATGGAGGACAATGGGAAAGGCCATCCTGACCAGCAGGGAGAGGTGCTCTCTTGAGGGCAGATCGCAGCCCTGAGCTTGTCTGGACCCTCAGTTTTGCAGCACAGATGAGCCACCCAAGACTCGTCTGGGACAGAAGGTGTAATTGGATATAACAGAGGATTTGTGGTGAAGAATGATACTTCTGAAAGGTCAAGAAAATTGAGTTTCCCTGCAACATAAGATTCATTTGCCACTATGCCTTCTTCAGACTTGTAAATCCCAGGAGGCCTGAAGCATCCTATGGACAAGCAGCAGGCAGATCTGGGCCCTTCTAACGTCCTGACCTTGAGGAGCGGAGCTGCAGCTGACGGGTCCTCCTAAACAGGAGAAATTCCCTGACTGCCTCCGCACGGTTTGGCAGAGCTACACTCTTTGAGAACATTTCCAAGGCCTGCCTTTGTCCTCCACCACCCACCTCCTCAACATCTTTGGCTGGATTTTTAGGTTTAGCAGAGCAAAATCTTGCTAAGCAGCCTGGCTTACAACACAGCTCATGCCTACAGATAGAAATCTTCCAGTGTGCCAAGCTCTAGAAACCCAGCCAAGGATGATGAAGATACTAGCAGTCTGGAAACATTTTCACAAAGGCAGATTGCTGCAGGCCTACGTGTGGTACCCCACCTCTCAAAGCTCTCTTTATATCGTGGCACATGGTTATCATCAAGGCCAACAGCCGGTAGCCATTTAACTATCCAATCAAGGAAACATTTCAATTGTCAACTCAATTTACTTTGTTATTTTAACTCTCTTTTAGCTGGACACTATATCCAAAACAACCAAATTTTTTCTTCAGGAAGAAAAACTAATCAGGCAAAGTTTGTAATGTAGAAACTTGGTGGCAGTCAGGATCTGGCCCATTTCAGGTGAGACCAGCCACATGAGTGGAGGAAGAGAAACCTCTTTTACAGCAAGACAAACCACAATGTCAACAGACAAAACTGGTGCAAACAGAATCTCTTTTCTTCTACACCAGATGTGTGAGCTTTGCTACCTGCTGGGCAAACCCCTTTGTGGATGAAACCCACAAAAATAAAAATTAGTGTGGAATAAGAGGCTTTGGGGTGAAAGGCCTGAAAAAAGAGGGGAAGAGAGGAAAAAAAGCCAGTGGTGGAGACTGTCTTGGGTCTTCAGAGACCTGGAGTCTATTACCGCTGTGCTGGTTTTGGCTGGGACAGAGTTATTTTTTCTTCACGGTAGCTGGTATGGGGTCATGTTTTGGATTTGTGCTGGAAACTGTTGACAGCACAGGGATGTTTTAGTTACTGCCAAGCAGTGCTTACACAGAGTCAAGGCCCTTGCTGCTGCTCACACCAGCCCGCCAGCGAGCAGGCTGGGGATGCACAAGAAGTTGGAAGGGGACACAGCTGGGACAGCTGACCCCAGCTGACCAAAGGGATGTTCCATACCATATGATGTCATGCTCAGTAATAAAAAGCTGGGGGAAGGTTGGTGGTGGGGGCGCTGCTCGGGGACTGGCTGGGCATCAGTCGGTTGCTGGTGAGTAATTATTTTCATTTGCATCACTTGTCTTTCTTGGATTTTATTTCTTCCTCTCTGTTATCTTTCTTTTCCCTACAATTTATTATTATTATTATTTGATTTTATTTCAATTATTAAACTGTTTTTATCTCAACCCACGAGTTTTCTCAGTTCTACCCTTCAGATTCTCTCTCCTCATCCCACTGCGGCAGAGCGAGCGATCAGCTGTGTGGTGCTCACTTGCCAGCTGGGGTTGAACCACGACAACTACTTTGCCATAATTTTCCTACATACTGCCAAGAAAATCCTGGCGTTTGCCAACAGGAAAATCTTGTTGTGAATTGACTCACAAACACAACGGGAGTCAAGTCTGACATGGCTACTTTTACCTCAGCTGTCCATACCATCCTTCTCCTGCAAGCTCCTTCAGGAGTTTGTCCTCTGAACTGAATATGAAGCAGCTCCCAAATGACTGCTGGTTTAACGAGGCAACTCCCGACCAATGCTGGTTTACGTTGCCATTCTGAGCTACAAACCACAGCAATTCACATGCTGCCTCTCATGTGGCTCACACAGCCCTGTCGCAAGGGCGGCAACCCCCAGGAAAGGGGCAGGGCAGAGCGGCGCAAGGTGGAAATCACGTTCACCGCCCAACTCTAATCCATTGGAGCTGGTGAGTCAACTCACACGGCCCTTTTGCATCTCAGATCCCCGTCTGTGAACAGGGATGACAACAACACAGCTCAGCCTCATGTGCAGGAGCCTGCAAGAATAAGCACATTACTCATTAGGAGGCACTCAGCTGCTTCCTACGGGAAGAGGGATCCTATATAGGTATGAAAAAAGGTGAAGGGAAAAAATAAAGGACAAACAAGCTATGCCAGATGGCCTTTCCACTTCTGCCAAAATGTCTGCACAGAATGACCTCTTCTGGGCGTTTTCCCTTAACATTTTTACAAGTACGTAAGATATTTGATGTAATCAGGTCTAAAATCCCAGTGGAAGCATAATTGTCCAGGATATTTCAACTGATGCCTGAGTTACTTGACTACACTTACCTAACTGTAAATATTTTTCAGTCTTCAGCTCCAAAAAAAACCCACTCTCTAGCAGCACTGCATCTACCTAAGAATTCAGAAAATAAGCCAGCCCTAGAATTGAGCCATGAAGAACATTTTAACATCCTGTCTTTGCTACAGACTGTTTATTAAACTATCTGACAGAGCAGTTAAAATCCTGCAAGACTTGGGGTTGTTAAACAAAAGTACGAGTACACTACTGTGCAGGTAATGGCACATTTGTTATTACGGCTAGAACGGGTGACATTTTGCAAACAATTTGTCCAAGAAAATTTAGACTAAAAAGCAAATCTGCAAATCCATTGATCCAAATTGCTTGTATAAAAACCCTTTTCATATCCTCCCAAAAGTCAAAATATCTCAATTTAAAGCAGCTCCTAAAATATAAATGAGACCACTTCAGTAGTAATTCTTAGCACTGCGAGTTAAGCCTTTGGAAACTGAGGGTGACAATTTTTCTTGCCCCCCTCTTTCACTTCACACTTAAGTCTGATGTCAAAACCCCAAATCAAAACCTGAGTGGGAAGCTGAAAAGTAACCCAGACAACAAACAACAACAAATGTTAAATGCTCGTCCAGCTACACCCTCAGCCACGCCTGCAAAGCGCTTATTCTCACTGTCTGCTCTCGGGGATAAGATATTATCCCTATGTTAGAGATGAGGAACTGAGGCATGACGAAAACAGCCCACAGTCCCAGTAGAGGGCAAGGTCAGGACACCCAAATCCCACGCTGGTCATGCTCAACGCAAAGCCTTCCTTCTCTTTGATTTACTCTCTTCTTGAATTAGTATTTCATTTACATGTCAGGGCTATCTAATGGCTCATTTGAAAGCCTAGCTCTTAAGACTACTTAAAAATTAATAAAAAAGAATAATAGATATCAACTAGCTCAGGGCAAAGCTTCAGTTTATTTCTATAAACTCTGGCACTGAGCACCTGCTCCCTGCAGTCCAACATCTTGAAGGTCAGGAGGCAAAAGAATGCACGTCCCTTCAGGATAAGAGCAGCACTTGTGCAGGAAACCAGTCAGAAAATGTGCAAAAAGACTGACCTTCATCTCCACACACTAGTTTCTTCACCACACAGGGGATCTCTGTGTAGCCAAAGCCTTTCAGCTGCTCCACCTGCTGAGCTGTGATGGGATGTTCCCACATGGCTGTGTTCATAGCTGGGCAGAAGAGCAGAGGTTTGCTCAGATCCCAAGCACGGATGACACAAGTCTGCAAGAGAAGCCAAGAGGTTCAGCTCTGAGATGGGTTGTCTGTACTCATTCTTTCTCATCACTTTGCTGCACAGAAGCAGCTTCCCAGCTTGGGTGCCATTAGTGGGGCAAAAGCAATCTGTCAGTGTAGCTGGACTAACCCACAGGCAGATCCAGACAGCTTCTACCAATTTGTATTACACCGCAGCAAAGCTCGTCTCTGACAGGCAAGAAGGATGAGGGAGGCTACAAAGAGGAAAGATTCCATCCTACTCCGGCTTAGGGCCAAGCAAGCAGCCCAATTGTTGGAGCAAACCAAGCTGGAACACCATGCGTGCAGGCTGCCAGCCCATGTGGGAGATGGAGAGAAGCTGAGGGGTGGCCACAGATCCTATCAGCTGAAGAGAAATCCCCAGGCAACGCTTCTGATAAGCCAGCTGTAGAACTAAACACGAAGAGTTGGCAAGTGAGTCTTCTTTAAATGATATGCCAACTGAATCTGTAACTCCTCCCAAGGGAAGCACTGCTGCTTCCAGGATACAGAGGATAACAGGAACACATCTGGGCTGCTGCAGAACATGTTGGCAGATTACAAACCATCTAGCAGCTCCTGCATGCTACAGGGAATCATATCTGACTCCCCCATAACACAAGACCTACAGATAACCCACTATCACCTCATGTCTTACAAGGATAAATGGTGGTTGCTCTTAACATAACACCCATCGGTTTCCCTAGGCCTAGCACAGTTTTAAACCATGCAAAGGGAGCTTCCCAGGTAGCAACAGTTCCTGGTGCAGGGTCTCTGCTCAGGTCACAGAGTACTTACGAGAACCCTGCCCATCCTTTTTTATGCCCTGTGATTTGAACCCTTCCCAGCACAGGGAAGTCTGCTAGAATCTGTTCTAACCTGCCAACCAGCACCTCCAGCACTTGCTTTCCTTTGCTGGAAACACCTCTTACCTTCGCAAGGCTCTCTGAAAAGACTGGTAAGAGTTTGTGAAGCCACACATCTCTAACATCCTCCCTGAGCTCTTCCCTCTGCTACCACCATCACATCTACAGCACCAAGGGGACTCAGAAGGACAAGACACTGCTTGTCCCTCCCACAGCTCTTTCTGGCTTCTCTTAGATCTCCAGCGATCTGCTCATACAAATGAGCGCTGCTGCTCTGGGTGTACTTTGTTCATTTATTCGCGCTCCCTCTTGCCTGAACAGCTAAGTTGGTCATGCAGGACTCCCCGGCCAGAGCTGATGCGCTGCTCTCCACTCCTAGTTCTAGGCTCCTTGCTCTGCTGAAGGGTGAAGCACCATAGCAACATTTGCAGATCTGCAGCTTCCTGGCAGATCTTTTGGGTGGTTAATGCTTATGACTTCTCCTAATAAAGACCTAATGCCTGGACACAAAGCATTCAGCCCCACTGAAGGTTCCCATCACCCAACAAAGCAGCACACTCTCTTTTAATACACTTTTCTGATCAACCTTTCAGCCAGAACACTTTTAACACCAGAAAAACAAGCCTGAACAAGCAAAACCTCCTGTAGCTGAAACTGGAAGGTAAGTAAGTGTGAGCATGTTTGAATTTCTGTGCTATGCAGTTAGACGAAGGAGGAGGTGAGGTAGCAGGAAGTAAACAATTTTATCTGATCTCACAGGTATCTTTCCAGATTGCATCTCAAAAATGCAGAGAGGAACTGTGAGTTCAAGTGTGTATGCGCATGCGTGTGTGTGTACATGCATGACGGAGACAGGGTGGGGGCAAAAGGAGAGAAATACCACCCGTCTGAAAAAGCAGGGAAGGCACAAAGCAGGGACTGGGAAATAATGGAAGAGACAGAGAGCTGAGGAGTGGAAAGGGATGTAGGTCAGGGAAGGAAAGAATAACTGTTTGAGAAGGAATAAAGGAACCATACTGGAGAAAGAGAGAGAGAAGCATACAAAGCGGTAGCAGAACATGCAAATCTCACTGTTCTCGATGCTGTAGAAGCACGAGAGTTTCCATGAAAGAAAGGTCAGACAGTCTAGTGCTGTGAGGCGAGAGAACTCTCAGGCAGGGCTCCGCTTACTCACCAGCAGGTTGTCACAGATGCCGTTGGCCAGCTTTGCCAGCGTGTTTGCATCGAGAGGCGCCACCAACATGAGGTCAGCCCACCGTCTGAGCTCGATGTGCAGGACGGGGTCCGAACGGCCTTTCCACAGCTGTGGACGAGACAAGATGCAGACTGGCCAACCCTCCCAAGGAACGCTGTGAGCAACAGGCATTTTATCAATCCCACATTAGTAACCACCATGTCAACTTAAGGGGAAAGAATTACTCTCACATTAAGCAAGATCTGACAGCGTGGGAAAACGGGGACTGCGGCCACAGGGCTCACATTTCTGACTTCCTCCTCCAGTGAAGGCTGTGTTGCAGCTATGTTTAGGAAGCACATTTAACAGACGGCATGTATCTGCTTGGTGCTCTACAAATGAGTATCCTTTCCCCACAAAGACAATTCACACATCCAACAACCACAGATTTCAACCCACAGGAAAGAGCCTTCCCCATCCACTTCCCACTCCCATCATCCCTCAGCTTAAGAAATGCTCACAAGAGCTCCCTCAACACGCAGCATATCTGAGCGGCACAAGAGCTCCATCCTATCAGCCAACTGAAGCCAGACAGGACCAAACCAAGGCTCACGCTCCCCGAGGAACCCGTGCGATTTAGAAGCTTAACATTTGGTTTAAAGTGAAGCTGTCCACTGGCTCTTAACAAGGTACAGACCCCTAAGTGCACAAGTCAGTTTTCAATTTGGATGCAAGCCTCTACGCATACTCGCAGCAGCAAAGTAAACCCTTGTAACTACAGTAGGGAACAGTCCTGTTGGCTTTCTCTAGGATGGATGAGGTTTAGTCAGCTGGGCACTTCCCTCCTCTCTTGGCTCTTAAGTGAATATTGTATTTTCACGAAAGCTCTGAGCTGCTCAAGAGAGTCCTGGTCTTCTCTTAAGAGCATAGTTAACTGGGAAAGCGTCAAGAGAAGCAGCAAACAGCATCAGGTGTTTAATCCCCAGAGGACACACACAGCCACAGGACAGCAAGAGGTGCATCAGGACCACAAACTGTTCCTTCTCTGAGTCACTGAAAACCACAACAAAAAAGACAGCATCCGGAAAGTTGTTGCTTCCTGACACCTTTCCCTTCTTCTCCACTCACTTCTATTTTTTTCTAGAAGCACTGAAAATTGTAGTTTTATGTAGTTTTACTGGAATGGTTCTTCTACAAGCACAGACGCAGACACCTCTGAGATAAACACCACTTCCATCAAGAGAACCTCTCTCACTTCCAGCCACCTATCATAGTGGTGCACGACATCTCCAGGTACTGGCCCTCCTCTGCACGGCTACACCAGGGTGGCCCTATCAGCACGAGGTTACCGTTAAAGCAAAGTTCGTGAAGACGCTTCTGCCGAGTCACGGGATTCAGACTGGATCCCATTTTGTCTCTAAACTCCTTCACAGGAAGAAGCCCAGGTGTGGCTGGATCCAGACTTAGCCTGGACTATAATGAAGGGTTCGGACCCTCACTTCTGCCACAGAGTCTGTGTATTTCAGCTTGAGCTAGGCCCCTCCTGCAAGGGACTGCCGAACAACGAAACCTCTGGGCAACTAAAGCCTTCATAATTTAAGTCTCCACCCCTCATGCACTCTTCACGCACTGTCCACAAAACAGTTAGCCCAATTGCATTTCAGGGCTGGAGTCTTCTCGCTCCTCATCTGGTCCCCTCTACACCTCTAGACAGGCCACCTCCTTATCTTCAAAGATTGCAGCTGGTGGCTAATTTCCTTGTCTCCTGGCTTGGGCCCCTCGGTTATCAAGGTCTTTGTTTGTTATCTGCTACCTGAATTGAAGGTCTTCTTTTTCCTTGAGTCATGGGTTTGGTTCCCCTTATCTTGTAGATTAGGATGTCCCGTACTCCTTTGTTACCTCCTCTGCATAGCCATCCATGCTAATGAACTGAGTTAATTTAAAATTCACTTCTGAGTTTTAAACCACACCTACTCATGCTAAGCTATATAAAGTCCACTCAGTGCTAAGCTATAAGCAAGCTACAATTCAACCACGCTTGATTGTAATTTAGCTTACCTCTAACCAATCACACAATTAATTCTGACATTCTAGAAGTAAACTTATTTTAATCCCCAACAGTCACCTAGTCAGACACTGGGCTGACTTTTGAAGTTTTGTGAATGTCAGTGACGTCTGTGGATTCAGAATCTGCAGCGTTAAGGAGAATTAAGCTGCTGCCTTTGTGACAAGTATGACTCATGACAAGCGCCAAACATCCTCACTGAGACTCTGCAGTGGCTTTCTTGACATTTCCTGATACTCCTCCGAGCTGCGCATAGTGGCTGAGCCCAGGGTGGTAAGAGATCACTTCTACCCTCATCGCCTGCTGCAAGTCTGCTTGGAGGTACAAAACCCTCCGGCACAGTCAGGGCAGCCTTTCTTTTCCTCCTCATTTACAGCACACTTTGAACCAAATTCTTTGAAAGCCATATTCCAAAGCACAAGTTGCCAGAACAAAGAAGTGAATCTGGGCCCAGGATAAAAAAAAAATAAAATAAAATACATGGTCTCTTGCAATAAAACACGGAAGAATACTTCTAGTTGCTCTTCAGCACTTGAACAACTAAGTGAATCTCCCAGGAAGCCTGCTTTTTCTCGGAAACATGACCCATTGGCCTTCTGGAAGTAGAAGGCACAAGTGTATGACAAAACTACTCGAATTACAAACCATGGGTCTAGTGGGGACAGGACAGAAGCCCTTGCGGTCTCCAAAGGAAGAACAACTCACCTGCCATTCATCTTCATCGCTGTAGAGGGTGACAGGAATCTCCTGGGCATTGTAGAAATGCTTTGCTCTCTCAGTAGTGACCACCTTCACTTCGAGCTAATCAGAAAAGAAAGAGAAGGAAAGACCAACGGTCAGACTCAAGGACAACCCTGTAAAGGTGGGTAGAGGAGGAGAGCTCGAGCAGCAAAGATTCTGAAAGCTATGCAAATTCTCAGAGGGCCTTTCCCTATTCACAGCTGAAAGGCCAGGCCACTGTAGGTGTTTGTGGGAGCCAAGGACTCGTTTCATGCCACCCTAAAACGGGCAGGTGATTCGTCAGGACCTGCCAAACATGTTCACAGGGCGAGTTCACAGCAGGGACAGCAGAGAGGACACAGCAGGTCAGAACTTCAAAGAGAGTAAGAAGCAGCAAACCAAAGCTCTGTGAAAAATGCCCTTTAATCTAAAAATACGCCTGCCAAAGGGAGTAGGAGAGCATCTTGCTTCAGTGGATTCCCTCAGCCACAGCACGGAGGACTGCCAAGGGGTAGCATGCCTACACGGCACTTGCAGGATCACTCTTCCCACGCTCAGAGCCAAGAGAAAGCGCAGTGCTGAGTGATCAAAAGAACTGCTGAGGGACAAGTAGGTTAGCTGGGGCTCGGCACCACCAGCGCACAGCAAGCCCCCCTCTGCTGCACAAGGCTTCACAAGAAAGAGCGTCTTTGAAAGACACAGTACCATTTTGTGGTCGAATGGACCATGTTGTGCACCTCTCTCTGTCTCTATGATCTCTCGGTGCCAAAGGTGGGGGGAGGTAGCTACAGACTACTGGGTACTACTTTTTAAAACTGTGTTAATCAGACTTGCGCCAGCCAGTGGTAAATACCAAAAGAAAGCTGGAGCTGGGTCTTCCAGCTTCCCTTCCTATCAAGGTAAGATGTTGGAAAGAGGAAAACCTCTGCGTAGGTTCATAGCACAGGGTTTCTGTACAGCCAAAACAGTAAACCAGTGGCTTTCACAAAGGAAAGGTGACAGTAATATGAACGTTCTCTCCAAAATCTTAGATAAACCTGCCTGTCTTGTGGAAACCTAGTGGAACCCTCAGTTATATGGTATATATTGGGGAAACCCTCTCATGTCCCTTGGATGTTTATTTGCCATGCACACTTAAGAGGTGCTAAGGTGCCCTACGACATGAGATCCTTTCATTTCCTCCTGCAGAAATGTTAACAAGTGGAAAAAGGGGGGTTTTCCCCAGTTTCTACATGTCACATAGAATCACAGAACAGTTTGGGTTGGAAGGGACCTTTAAAGCTCATCCAGTCCAACCCCCCTGCAAGGAGCAGGGACATCTCCAACCAGATCAGGTTGCTCAGAGCCCCGTCCAACCTGGCCTTGAATGTTTCCAGGGATGGGGCATCCACCACCTCTCTGGGCAACCTGGGCCAGTGTTCCACCACCCTCATTGCAAGAAATTTGAGCATGACCTGCTCAGAGCTGTAGCTCTGACAAATGTTGCAAACAGCTGCCTGCCACATGCGGTGAAGCAGAGGTGCTCTGCACACACTGGGATCAGCCACAAAGCGGAGCCAGTGTCGGAGTGGCTCTGCAAGTGCTGATCACCCATGCAGGACATGTATTTCCACCTGCAGTTCCTCCCAAGGATGTACCTTAAAACCAGTGAATAGATGGGCCACCACACGAAGGCAGTGCTTCAAAAAGACGAGTAATGTGGAAGATGCAGCTCAGGCCACCAATTACAGTGAAAAATAACCCTTTTCCTTGTTATTGGCCACTCTAAATCACCGTCTGCTCCTCCAAGCAGTTCACAGTGCAACCCATTGTGTGGTTCTACTAGCCCAACAGAGATGGGGAGAAACCAACCTCACCAACAACTCCATACCGCTAGAAAACTGTGGCCTGAGGTACAAAACTGATCAAGCAGCCGGTCTGCGCGCTCTTGCTAAAGCAGACTGCCAAAAACCTCCGACCTCCAAAAAGCTATCGTCAACAGCAGTGGTTGAAGTGACAAAACATGCTAACCTATCTCCCCCACACTATCTATTCCACTGGGAATGGAGCAGTGTTGATTATCTGCACCCTACATGACTAGAATAACAGCTTGCAGTGGTGGAAAACTGAGATGGGATTTGTTAATTTTTTCCGCTTCCTGAAGGAAAAGTCATGGGAAAACATAGCTGCACAGAACACCAGGATTTGGCGCTCCACGTTTTTTTCTTCGCTTCTTCTAAATGTCTGCTCTTTTTCAAGTGACCCTGCTTGGAACCACAGCTGTGTTTCTAGAGCTTTTGAGTGCGAAGATCATATTCACAGCAATCAACTGTATTGGTATAGTTTCCGTATCAACCTCACCTCACAGGAAGCTGTTTGGAGCCAGGCAGCAACACCCAGGAAGGTGTTAACGCTGCTCTCTGCTATGCCATGAGTTTCAATGAGGTGTTAACCTCACAGCCTGCAAGACACTATTTATTTGGTGATTTTAAAGAGCAAGGTGCAGTTTAAAGGGTCTGCTCTCTGAAATGGTACCAGCAGGCCAGGTCTGCACTGAAAGTGTTCAGCAGCAATGTTTGCTAGTGGTATTGTTATCTCACAGTCAGTCATAACGAGACAAGGTTTTTTAGGTGATACAACTCTATCTACCTCATGATGTATTTTGTCACTTGCTACTTCAATTGTATCATTATTCAAAATTTTGTAATCTAGACCAGAAATATCCCTTCAAGACTAAAGGATACACAAAAATCCCCAAAAGACAGTGCTTTTTTTTGGTTTGGTTTTTTTTTTTAAGATAGTTTCATAACCATCTCTGGTCTTAAAAAAATACATACTTCTTCAAAGCCTAAGCTCAGGAACAGGGAATAGCTGGCTATTGAGTACCGCATCCAACCCACTACAAGCTAGAGCACACAGAGGAATATGTTCAAGGACTCTCAGTGGTGGCGACTCCACCACTCCCCCAAGAAACTCTATTAGTTAGAACTCTATTTGTTAAATATTCTTCCTAACTAAGGTTTTCTGCTGGGGTGGGCTCCTGAATCCCTTGTTTGGGGCAAGTCCTTCAAGTCCCTCCAGCTATGTTGGAATGAGATCAGTGTTCTCAAGATCACTTTAGCCTACTTAGTGTTTTTTTCTGTTCTTTTATTTACCTGGCACACCCTCTGTTTGCCTGAGGTTATATCTCTGCTTAAACAGTAAAGTCAGTCTAGCCACGCTCAAACTCCTTTACTGGAAACAGTTTAGACTCGTTAGAATTCTTTCATTTGGACCATTTCAGCCAGTTCTCCAGATTAACTTTACCTGCAAAATCACTCTCCTGTGCTCACGCAATACTGTTGGTCTCTGTTGGAGGATTCTGCAGTCACAGCCACACGCTCAGGGTAAGGCTACGCAGAGGATCTTTTCATAACTTTCCCAGTTTTGACAGCAAAATCTTCAGACACATAGCGAGCTCCTCTCTGAAAGGATACCTACAAGCTGACGGAAAGGCTACCTGGCAGGAGCACAATGAAATCACGTGACATAATGATTTAAACCTAGAAGCCCAGAGGACATCCCGTACCTTCCAGAGCAATACGTTTCTCCCACAGAGAAGTCTCCCATTGCCTTTCTTTACGACTAACCAATATCCTGCCAATACGATTTTTGGCACTGTACTCCTGCCAGGCTGTTCAAAAATGCGAGGAATTGGCGTGAGACACCGTGAGCGAGTCCAGCGCAACCACGAGAGTTACCTACGGTGTCCTGACAAGACACCATGTGCTCCCTCCCCACAACACCAGGTGCAAGGGTAATAACCTGAAAGGAGTAAGCTGATGCTGTATAAATTTTTCCAGATCTTCAAAGAGGCTTAACAAAAGGCAGTAAGACGTAGCCACATCCATTATTACCCTCGAGGAGATGTTAAAGCTTAATGAGTGCAAAATCACGCTGCCAAGTTGTTCACTGAGGATCATTTTAGCCAAAACATCAATTTAAACTAATCACTCTGGTTTCAAGCCTCTGACCACATCTCCTTCAGTATCAAAGCCTTCCTCTGCTCCTGCCCTGCTTCCACTGATGGCTTTGTAAAGTTCCATCAGTAAATTGATGCAACAGGCTCGTGCAGGACTTAACAAACGCAATGGGAAAGTTACACTGACTTAGCAGGCTTTAGCTGACATCTTGAAATCACATCAGAAATAATTTTAATTAATAAATTAAGTACCAGAAGTCCCTGGACTGGATGCTTCACTTTCCTTTTTATGCAACTAAAGCCTAAAATCGATGAGCGCAAAGCCTGCAAGAGATGTCGCAGATCGTACGGGCCTTCAGAGAGAATTCGGGTCCAGCTCTCTGCAGTTTTTAATTATGAATCAAATTCTCAGAAAGAAGGAACACAACTGACCTAGATTCCTACAGTGGATCGTTTGCATTCTCCCTGTCACCTGCAAAAAAAGGATGTTCCAAGCACCAAGAGCAAAGGAAGAGACAACAGTGAAGTCAATCTGAGAGACGGAGGATCAGAAGATGCAGATCTCTGTGCATCCCTGGCTCTGGTCTGGCCATCCCCCTCCCTTGGTATCATTTTTCTCCGGCCTTCTCACTCCAGACTAGGACCTTTGGCCTCACTAATCATTTCAGGTCAAGAAATAAATTAACTGAGGCCCCTCTTTGCAACCCAGAATGCCAGCCCAGCTGGCAGAACTGGTGCTGAACAGCTCACCACATCTTTGGCGCCATTTCCAGCTCGATATCAGCATCGACCCGATACTTTAGATTGGGGGTTGCAGCTGTTCTGAGTCTGTGTTAAAGTATCTACAGGTAAAGCCTCCTAAACCATCCAAACAGATATTTGTTAAGCAGTCTAACAAATACATCTGGATATGTAAACGTACCCTCTTGTTCCTGCCACTCTTTCATTTCACTGCTCCAAAACATTTGCTTCGTTTCTTAAAAGCTAACGGTTTTCTACGTTTTCCTCTAACTTCATTCGACAGCAAAAGTGAGCACGTTTACCTCCCTGACTCCAGTCACTAGTGGCCTCTGCTGGACACCTCTGTTACTCCAGACAATAAACTGCAGTTTAAAAAAAAAAAATGCACAGACACATATAGCAGATTGTACTTTCTGTTTCGGTTTTTTATAAGATCTGGTTTCCCTCTGTTGGTCAGACAGCAGCGTCCATCTTCGCAACATCCACATCTCGTCTACGGAAAACTGCAAGGTCCTAATTAGAGACTTCAAATTCCAGAAAGCATCCACCTGTGTCTGTACCAGATCTGATAATTTGACTGACAATGGCATATTCCAGAAAAAAAAATAGCAGAAGACGAGGACGTGTTCAATCATTTTTGAGAGAATGAAGCAAGCTGAGCTGAGCCATAGTACTTTCATATTCCAGAATCTAAATGTCTGCCTATGGAAACATCCAGGAACAGTTACTGCCCTTAAAACCTGATTTAAAGTTAACTCTTATCCATAAAGAAGTATGAAATTAGAAGAAAAAGTATTAACCAATTTTTAAAAACAGGAAGACCACCGCCCCGCAACAAATTTTTAAACTAAAGAGCTCAAAGCCAGAAGGAAGTTTTCATTTCAACAGAAGCCATCAAATCTCTCAAAGAAATAAGAAATAGATAATACCAACCTTACGAGACTTCTACCCATAGACATACTCACCCCAGGGAGTTTCAGCAATTCGGTGACGAGGAGAGGCAGCTTCAGGGCAGCCACACTTCCAGTCACACCCACCAGGACGTGGAAATTTTTCTGCAGCACAGACGAGCTCTTTTCTGCAGGAAGCCCTGGTTCTGACGGCGAGAAGGGCTCCATGCTCTGATCAAACTCTACAAGTACAGAGAAACAAAGCCACTTGCCTAACAGTGCCTCCGAGTGCAGCAGGGCTCCAGCCCATCCCGAGGGCACGGATCTAAGCCTGGACTACACAGGGCCCAAGGTAATTCAGTCTGATGACGAGCACGCAGCCTCTGATCCGCAAAGGTTTTAAGCATCAGCAGACCTGTAAGCATAGCATTTGTCTACTCCTCCCGTTTAATTACAATTTTCTCTTGGATATGGGTAAAACAGAATGCTAAAACTGGCACAGGCAGGCCACAGAAGCGTTCTGGCAAAGCCCATGGCCCTCAAAACAAAGATATACTCTCATGCATTGAGCATGGTCCAGAATTTACAACAAATGTACCTTGCACGTCGACTGCTGGGAAGACACACAACCCCCAGCTCAGTCAGTCTCCCTTCGCACTCTGTGATGAGAAATAAATGCAGGGAGAGGATCTTAATAATTAAAAATTTTGGGGCCCTGAGGCAAGCATTATCATCTTACTTCCTATTGTATCACTACGTATTTACAGCAGCACTAGGAATTACTCCCTAGCAGACGGGGAAAAAACCAAAACAGCGAGTAAGAGGCAGAACACAACAGCCACTGAGTGAAAACACCTTTTCAGGGACATGTAAGTCCCAACTGCTCGCTCTCCCACCAGCACGGAGCAAAGCAACCCGCTGGCCAACGCAACCACTTCCAAAGTGGGGCTGAGCCAGCAGCTTTCATTCACGTCTCCTGCCTTCTTCCAGCTGCCCTGCGCCGCCGCCATGCTCAGAAATCCCAAGTGACTCTTCTGGGGAGGAAAAGCGTTCCACTGCAGAATCAAAGCAACCATCTCTGCTTAACGAGTCATTAGTCTTCACAGGAAGTTGCCTGGAAGTGTTTCAGGTAGAACGAAAAGGAGGAAAGAGAGGTTTACACTGCCCTTGTTTTCATTATCAGTTTCGACCTTGCAGTTAGGAGGCTGGATGCTCAAGACAGGAATTTACCCCTTCGGCCCTTCCCCAGGACAATTCAGCAGCAGGTTTAATTCAGGACCCCTCATGGGATGATCCCGATCACGCTTGTGCAGCAGCTAGGTGGGAGTCTGAGCTCTGCACCCAAGCACAAATGTCCTTTCTAACCCACTCACACCCATCAGCTGCAACGCAACAGCAACAAGATGCTCTCTTTCCATGCTCTGCTTGGCACTAATACGTTTAACTCAGGCCCCTGAGGTTTCTCAGTGTGTTTATAAGAAAAAAAAATTGCTAGGATAGGAGCAGGATTTCAGCTCGAGCTTCTAGGCACTGATTAACAAAAGTAATTAGAGGCAAGGAAATCCAGCACGCATATTGGCTAGGCGATTGCAGCGCTCCTGCAACACCTTACGTGTTTACCTACAGCTAATTAAAATCAAGTTAATGTTATCACAGCAAGGAAAACATCCACTTCTCACATGATTACTAAACGACAATCAGTTCACTGAAGCATCCACATCTCGAAGCCCGGGGGGTAACACACAATTTTTTAACAGGCAGCTTTCAATAAAGGCCATTAGGGATAAAACAAAAGCGCGATGTGCTGGGCCACGCTTTCCTCTTACCCAAACACAGCTCTGGGGAATCAGCCGAGAAGCCGTTAGAGAGCAAGCAGCCTACAGGTCTACGCCGTTATTTTATTACTTTTAAACTCCGCAGTTACACAGAAAACGCCTTCAAAAGGCCACTGAGGCAGAGAACAGAACGAAGCAACCCCAGGGATTTCCAGAGCGTAAACAAGCAACGTTTATATACCGGCAGAGCCGCGACGGAGGGGCAGGAGAGCGACAACCCCCGAGCTCCAGGCGCGGCCCCCGCCCGCCATCGCCCAGCAACGGGAACGCGACCCCTCCGCGCTCCGGAAGGCGAAGGGCACGCTGGGTAATGGCACGTCCGTCAGCCCAGCGCTGATTGGTGCGGGGGGCGCATGCGCAGGGACGGGTGTCGGTGCACGGCGGTAGCGGAGGCCATGAGCCCCGGTCCGGTCCGGTCCCCCCATTGCCCGCCCCGGGACCCTTCCCTCCACCCCGCCCTGCCCCTCCGGCACCGCCAGCCCCCCGAGCGCTGGGCTTGGCCCGCTCCGGCTCCGCTGCCGGCGCCCCCAGCACTCCCAAGCAGCCCGGGAGGCGCTTGCGGGCCTTGCAGCGGCGGGACGGGGGCTTGCGGCCCTGGGCACCCCGGTAACGGCCGGCCCGCAAAAGCCCATGGAGGGAGCCCGTGCAGGCGGTTTCAAGCTCCTCAGAAAGTTGTTTAGGGGGACATCCTAGCTCATGGTGTAGTTTTAGGTATTTCAGAGGGCAATAGAAAACTCGCTGCTAGGGGGAAAAAAAAAAAAAAAAAGAAGAAGTAGGGGAACAGGGCAGAGAAAAGGGTGTCTGATGGGTGCAGGGCCGTCGCCTACTCGTGGATCCCCATGAGAGGCAGCTCCCACTGACAGGCGAGCTCAGGGAGGCATTACAGAGCAGGAGCGAAAGCTTTCCTACAGGATTTGGGGCAGCACGGATAGCTGGCGGCGGAAAAGCGGGTTAGAGGGCCGCTTCTGTGTTGTCTTAAGCAGAAGCACAGCAGATCTGGGGCAGCGCGTGGTCCCCAGCTCCTTCCAGATGTGACTTAAAAGCAGGAGCTCTCTGGGCATCCCTCTGATGTTGGCAGCTACAAATAAGCAGCAAGAAAGGCAAGAAGCAGAGGGCTCTGCCTCACCAACCGCGGGATGCAATGGGGAGACCTCAGTAAAACCCTAAGTGTGCTCTGCTCCAGAGCTGCCTCCTCACCCAGCCGCGGAAACACCCAACATCAGCTCTCTCCCACGCTGTGGGCTTCAGCAGCGCCACGCTTTGATCACAACCACAGCACCTCCCCACCTAAAGCGGTCGCAGATTAAAAATAAGCACGGTGAGAGCTGGGGTGTGGTATCCTGCTGGAGGCACAGGGGCACGTGTCAGGGGTCAGCACTCACGCTCGCACGCTCGGGAGACGCACCGGAGAGGAGGGTTAGATGCTGAAGCAATGTCTGTTAGTTAGAGCTCATTACAGTTATTATTTATGCATCTCAGTGTAAATGCAAAAGGTGAAGTCACTTAATCCATCATTTCTCAGACACAGATGACAGAGCACGTGGTTTGGCATAGTAAGTTTTAGGCTAGCTAGAAATGAATTGCACAATATTTAAACCTGATTAAGTACATAATAGGCTCAGCAAAGGATTACTTTTCTCCTTACATTTTTATACACATATATACACACACACACACACAGAGGCATTTTATCATTAGCTGCATTTTAGTAGTGTCAAGAGATGACTGCCTACTGCAGAATGACTGAAGTGATACCCTTAAAAAGGAAACTATTCTTGGTGGGCTTTGCTGGAAAAGAGAAGTTCCTCTTTGGGGTGATTCTCGTGGGTAGGAGTCACAGAGAAGCATCACTGGACAGCCGGAGGGGATGGGGGACGAGGGGCCGGGGACCGGCACGGCTCTGGCGAGCTGTGGAGATGAGCGGTGGCACGCTGAGCAGCGGGCAGGGGATATTTGAGCCAAGGGGGCAGACTGGATTCCGTTTGGGCTGCTTTTCTAGGACTCGGGGAACAAAAATGGCTTATTTAAAGTGCATTTAGAGTCTGAAAAGCATCTCTGAGAACAAGCTTTCCCTACTCCTGCCCTGCAGCGGCCATCAGCTCACATTTACAAACTGATCTTTTCCAAGGTCTGCCGGTCACCTTCTCCGGCTGCCGCAGCCCAGGAGGTGCAGGTCTGAGCTCAGCTGCCCCCCGCTAAGACGCGGGATCATTATTTAAAGCCCGACTAACTGGGCAGGGATGTCTGCCCCAGGAAAATACATGGCCAGGTTTCACTGCGCTTTTTAGAAGCGCAAGTGAGCAGGAATCCTTCCCACCAGTCTGAAGGTTTCCTAAAGAGCCTTAAATTAGTGCACACCTCAAAAGCTAACAGGGACAAATCTCAGCCTCGCTATTTACATGGTCAGTGAGACTGGATGTATGTGCTTCCGTACAGGGCGGCAAGACTTGACCGCAGCCTTAGCCAAGAATAGGTTCTCTGAGAAACACCCTGCCAATTTTATAGCCGCTTTTCAAAATAGAAGCCTTTAAAAAAAAAAAAACAGACTCAGGATGCAGAATCTGGAGCGGGACGGTTGTATCCCGCAGGGAAAACCTGTCCTCGCTCCCCAACACACGTGCACGCACGCACACAGAGTGCGCCGGGGCTCCTGCCCGCAGTCACGCATGAATACTGGTCTTCCACGTCAAAAATATGAACTACCCTACTCTTTTTTTTTTTTTACCACACCACACACTGAGAGAAGTTGTAGATCCTGAGCCAGGGTGTAGATTAGGGATCTCTTGGCTTCCAGCATATCAACAGCAGGATTGAGGGTTTCTTTTTTTTTTTTTCCCCTTCATTTTTTTTTTTTTTTTAATGCTAAATCAGCCAGCCACTTGCTACTTAAAAAGCAGAAGAAAAGGGAGAATTCCCAGGATTGCTTGCCCTTGCTGAGACAGTGGCTGGACACTACCAACTGAAGGAGAAAAAACTCACACACGTCGTAAACCTGTGGTTCAGGGCTTACTCCAAGAGGGAACGTGGGTGCTGGTTGCTATTTTTAATCTTTCCCTTTTGGGTGGAGGGGGGGGCTTTTGGCTGATGTAGTTCTAACATACATCTATCACCACAGTAATTAAAAAACCACCACCATACACTATTTCACAGGAAAAAAGAAAACACGTGAACATACACTTACTACCACGCACAACAAGAGCCCTGCAGGTCAACTCACAGCCTCTTCAGAATGAAAAATAAAAGAGAAAAGAAAAGATAGGACAATAACGGGGCGGGGGGGGAAGAAAAAATCCAAAATGATCTCGTTACAAAGAACGGGAAAAGAAGAACCGTTATGGTACACTCTGACTTTCTGAAATAGCTGCAGAAACTCGGCTCAGCCTTCCTCCTCCTCCTCCTCCTCCCTTCCCCCCCCAGATCTTTCGCCCGAGGACAGAGTCCTGCTGCTCACATCTCGTTGGAGTAGGTGTAGTTCGGGGTGGCCGAGTACTGCGTCTCGTGCTGCATCATGGCCCCCTGCGCCGCCCCCATTGCCGCGTTCTGTGCCGCCTGCTGCACGTGGGGGTTCTTCCACGCCCCCGTGGTCCACTCCTCCTGCGCTTTGCTGAAGCTCCCGCCGCTCCCCCGGTAAAACTTATGCACCTGTAGCAGGTTGGGAAGAGAAAATTCGGAGGCGTTGAGCGACTGCAGCTTGCGCAGACCCTCCAGGGTAGCAGCAAAGGCTTCCTGAAGCAACGCTGCACTCCCCTCTCCTCCCATACCATCGTGAGAGCGATGAAGGAGAAGACCGCCATCCCGGTGAACAGGACAGTGGGGATCAGCATCACCACGGCCGACCCCACGTTGGTCCCGAAGAAGGAAATCGCTGCAATCCAGCCGCTGCAAGGAGATCAAAACAACCGTTCAGCGTGCCTGGGGCCTTCCCGGCTGGCTCTGCACGCCCCAGCCCATCAGCATCCTTCCCAGCCCCTCAAACCCTCTTCCCCCAGGAAAGACGCTACTGAAGCACCGAGGATGTTAAAACACCAAGACACCACAGCACCAGCGCAACAGTGAGCGTCCTGGCAGGCAACAGGAGAGCAGCATCGTCCTTACCAGACGCCCCAGCCAGGGATTCCCACTGCCTGGATAATGCTGATCACCAGCTGGGCCATGAAGGTGAAGAAGAAGGCCATGAAGCTGAAGGAACTGTCTGTCCTGCAAGAGAAAGCTCAGTCACTCCCTGCACCTCCATCCCTGCTGCACTGCAAGGGAAGGGAGATGCTCCCACGTCTCACACCCTTTCGGGGCAGAAGCGGCTGTGGTTTAGCGAGAGGGCGGTGAGAAGCGGAGCTGCCTGCAGACAGCAGGTACCGGAGCAAAATACAGGCAAAGGAAAAACTGTGAGAGGCTGAAGGTGGTGAAGGGGCATCTGGGAAAGCCATGGGGCATCCGACCCTCCCCACAGCTCGGCCAGCTCTGTGCACCAGGCGAGAGGGCATCCACGTTCAGACATGGCTCTCACTGCCCCACCAGCAGACTCAAGCTTCCTGCAGGGGGAAGAAATACACCCCCAGCTTCCTAGATTTGGGGACAGTGCACTGGGGATGGACCTCAGCAGCATGGATAATCAATATAAGCACCTCGAGGGCTCGTAGGAAAATGTAAAAGAAGCCTCAAGGATGAATGGGAGGGGAGGGAAAGTTGGCACGGGACCCAAACTGCACTCTCACCACTCCCCCTAACGCTGTGCAGAGCCACTTGTGAGGTGTCTTTGTATCACATGGTTGAGGTTTTGGCCCTTGGAAAATCCCAAACACCCTTGCTTTGGAGGTTAGAAAGTAAAGCTAAAGGGCTGGACGGTAACATCAGGCAATGCCCCAAGCTAAGCGCTAACTGTTTGGGAGGGAAAGAAAACAAAAAAAAAGATCAGGAGAAGCCGGGCTCAGGTGTGACCACTTACTTGAAAGCTTTGTAAATAGGTCTAAACCAGCAGACATAGGAGCAGGGCGTAAAGAGAATGAGCCAGAGAATTGCCAGTCCAAAATTAACAGCTCCACCGCCTCCAATCAGCCATGCGAGGCAGCCAACGAGATTCACCGCCAAGGTGATGCTGTTCACTGCAAACACACACACACACACACACAGAGGGAGCACAGTAGCGTGTACACAAAGACGTCGGTGCGATACGAGAGACCCCAACCCCAGGGATGCCCACGCCGGGACTGACCTCCAGCGGGTTTGGCCAGCAATGTGTTAACCTAGCTGGATTTCCCTTAACTTAGCTTAAATTAAGTTGGCTGAGTCTAGGGAGCGTCGCTAGGCTGGCTCAGCCAAAACGGGTCTAACTTGAGGTCTAAGTTGAGGAGCAGGAGGGGAAGGAAAAAAAAAAAATAAAAAAAAATTGCTCAGAGTTGTAATGTCTTAAGCAAGCCCAGGGCTCGTGGGGCTCCAAGGACAGGGAAGAGCCGTATCCTCCCGCGGCCAGTGTGCCAGAGCACGTTTCCACCAAAAGAGGAAAACTGGAGGAATCAAAGTGAAGCTTTTTCGCTTGCCTCCAGCTACAGTTTCACTGAAGGAGCCTGTGTGCGAGTTCCCCGAGCTAACACCCCCTGAGCTGAGAGCCGAAGTCCTGAACTCCCGGCCCCCGCCTCACCCGTTCACTGGGCTGGCGCATTTCCTTCTCCCACCCCTGCTCGGGGCCAAGCAACACAAGGGCTATTACTATGAAGCCCAGCTTAGCAGACATAGGACAAAGCAAAGAAGGCTCATCTGCATTCTGACGCCTCCGATTTTTGAGAATGATTCATTATTCTGACGAGAATTCAAACCCTCCCACGGCCGCCCGCGAGAGAGCTGCAGCTGGCAAGAAAGGCAGCTCAGTTGGCCGGGCTGACCGGGCGCTCGCAGCTCCCTGAAGCCCCCAAGGACACCGAGGGGACCTTTCAGCCTCTCTGCGCTTGCGTCTGGCTGGCTGTTTGCGGGGGAGTTGGGGAGAAAATGATTCAGAGAGGAGCTCCAGAAACAGAAACCCAACAGCCAGGCAACTTGGCTCGGAGAGCTTGTGCTGCAGGAGAGGCTGGAGCAAGAACGGTGCTCTATTAAATTAAGCAGAGCAAGAACACCCAGATCGAGACAGGGAGGGGATTTAACACCCCCAAGACAGCTTCCCTAGGAAACACAACTTTTTTTCCTTCCCCTTCACAGAAAAGCTAACACTAACCCTCCTGACATGATGGGGGAAGTTACCCTAGGATCACCTTCCCAATGGGACACAGTCCCCAGAAGTCAAAGCAGGGTGCTGCCCCGGGGGTGCCAGCTCGGCGCTGTGCTGAAAGCAGAAACGCTCAACCTCTCGGGTGCCGGCTCAGCTCCTCACAACCTTCCTCCAAAGCACAGGGCACTCCCTGGGCGCTGATGTACTTCCAAAGGTCAGAGAAAACACCTGATTAAGAAACTAAGTTCTTCTAAATAAAAATGAAATGATGGTGGCAGCTTGCCCCGAGCATTAGCATCGTCTTTAGTAGTGTTTCCACATATGCCGGGGCACAGCCTGTCCCTCCAGCTCTTCTCCCCACCCGGGGCTGGTAAGCGAGAGAGATCCGGGCCAGTTTTAAGAGTTAGAAGACAGTGAGAGCTCTGTTAGCACAGCACGGCACACAGGCATGCAAGAGGAACAGGCAAGACCTGGCTTTGGGGGAAGACCCAGGCTCCCCTGTTTTGGGGAGCAGGCACCCTGACCCTCCAGTCCAGGGCATCTCAGCCTCAGGCCGCTGCCGAAGGGCTCACAAGGAGTTTGGGGTGGCAGAGAGGGCCCTTCCCCAGCCCAGCTGCCAAAGAAACCCAGGGGAGTCTTGGCAGCTCTCCGGCGAGGCGAGGCCGGCAGCCGAGCGAGACGAAGAGGGGAGTAAATCCTTTGGCAGGAGGATGCGCGGGTGCTGAGCCGCCTCCTCCTCCTCACAGTGGGCTCCAGGGGGACATCAAGGTCACCGAGAGCCCTTGGATGCCAAACCAGCTCCACACCTCCATCTTGGAGGCTGGAAGGGCCGAAACTCCTGGGATGCTGCAACCCCTGTCCCACCCCCAACGGGTTTTAACAGGAGACGCCAAGGCCTGGAGGGGCAGAAGGACTTCCCCTGATCTTGCTCTGCTCTTTCCAACCAGTGCCTTCCAGAGGAGCAGCCTTCGGAGAGGCAAACGCAACCCCACCCGAGCCCCTTCCCCGCCCAGCGACTCACGCATCCAGAGGTAGTAAAGCCGCTTGGCCATGGTACGGTGCTGCGGCGGGATCTCCGCATCGAAGTCCTGGTAGAAACATGGCTTCAAGGGGATGAACTTCGGCAGGGGAGGGAAGTTGTTCACTTTTTCTGCAATAAAAAGTTTCAGCAGCATTGGGCGCTGCACAGAGCTGAATGTAAATCAAGAGGCTTCCTAATTAGCCTCATTCAGTCCCAAGAATTGATGAGTTTCACACAGGAATTAAAGATTTCCCCTGGTAACCACCACCAACCCACTCACAAGCATCAAGACAAATTTAGCACGTGGATCCTGCCAGCGTGGACACCCGCAAGCCCACTGGGGACTAATGAGGTGACATTATGGCCACTGAAGCCCCAAGTGGGCTTCAGAGGCAAGGGGCAGCCCCACCAGAGACCCCCCTCCTACCTGCCATGCTGGCACACGCTCAGCCTCTGTGTTCCGCAGGAAAAGTAGGGGAAAAAAAACTGGGAGCTTTACCAAAGCTGGAGGAAAACAAGAGAAAAAGTGATGTGAAGTGGTCAGGTACCTCCCCAAACAGCCTTCACCTTCCCACTGCTCCAAAATAGCTCAAGGACAGCCTGTTACAGACAGGGCAGTTTGCTTTATTTATGCAGACACTTTCCTCCACTCTACTCACACATCCAGGCTTTCCACCTGCACCTGGCTGGCAGCAGAATAAATCCCAGCTCCTACAGCCCGAGGCTTACACACCAGTTAAGGCAGAAGATTAAGAGAAGATCCAGCGATGTGGGGCAGGGCGCGAGCTTAACCTCCCACTCCTGACTGACCTACATCCAGCCGGGCTGGACGGGAGGGATGCAGCCCCGCCAGAGGCAGCTGTGGGCAGTCTGAAATCCTCAAGTTCATTACCTGGCCCCAAACCAATTTTTGTTTTGATTTTTCTTTTTGCAAAGCGTTCCAGCACAGGGAGCTACCTGACGGCATCGCAGCTCCCAGCGCGTCCTCCGCAAGCGGAAGCTAGAAACCAGGCCAAAAGGGAACAGGGAAATCAGCTGAAAATACCAGCTGGAAAAAAAAAATAAATCAGTGGTGATTGTCACTAATGAGTCACTTGAGAGCTGGCTCGACAGTTACTCATGTCACTTGGCACCTTGTGCGGGATCTTGGAGGTGGGAGAGGGGGGAGCTCAGCATCCCAGGACAGCCGCAGACCCCACCATGCTCAGCCCCGGCCCAGCAGTGAAAATTAAGAGCTGAGGTTTTAAATACTAGCGCGAAGATGGCCACGCTGAGTATCCCCAGCTGCCTGCAGGTTTTGCCCTCTCCCAAGTTACCCGGGGCAGGGCAACGGCAGTAGCGAACACGTCTCACGACGTGGGGTCCTGGCAGCCGATGCTTCGGGCTCTCCGGAGGAGACGGGAGGGTTTTGGGGAGGGGGTTCTCTGCCAGGGCCAAAGACCCCAGCCAGGCAAAGCAAACCCCCACGGCTCACCGTCTCCCTCCATCCTCCCCAGCGCTGTAAATACGAGCTGCCTGCCTGCCGCCTCCCCAGGCAGCGGCTCGGCGGCGCGGCCCCCGCACACGTGTGCCGGGAGCGAGGACACGCGGCCGGGCGCGCCCTCCGGTTCGACACCTGCCCGGGCGCTGCGAGAGCTTTGCGAAAACAAGGGGCTTGGGCAAAATTTTGGGTTTGTTTGTTTTTTTTTTTTTTTTTGACAAATTGGGGCAGGTGGGGGAGCTTTTGCAATGCACCACAGGGGTGATAACACTGCGGAGAAACTCCAGCATCTCCTCCGGGGGCCTGGGGTGCGATGCTCGGGGAAGGGAAGCACGGCTCGGGGAAACGGGCGATTGTCACCCGTGGGTTTCCACGGGTGAAAGGCCGCATATCCCACGCACCTCCCCCTCCAGGGCCGAGCGCTGGACTCCCAGCAGCGGCCTGGCTCGTGGAGGACAGCGCCTTGCCCCCACGCTCGGGCCCCGCGCAGGGGACTGCACCCACGCGGGTGCGGGCGGCCCCGTGGGCGCCTCCACGCCGCGCACCCCCCCTCCCCAGTTGGGTGCAGGGGGCGGTCGCTCGCCCCCCCCCCGTGCCCTGGGGTCGCATCCGAGCGCTCCCTCCCGAGACAGCTCGCCCTCCTCCCTGGCCCCGGGACTCACCGCGTGGCGTGGCGTGGCGTGGCGTGGCGTGGCGTGACCGGTTCCCCGTCCCGCGGCGGGTGGCGGCGGCCGCCCGCCCCGCGCTGCTCCTGCCGCAGCGCCCGCGCTCTCGCGAGATTTGCCGGGCCGCCGCCGCCGGCCGAAGGGGGGCGCCCCGAGATCTCGCGAGAGCGGCAGCCGCTGTCCAGGGTCCTGACGCCGCCGCCAGCGGGGCGGAGAATTGCCGCGGGGAAGGGGCGTGGCCGAGGGATGGGGGCGTGGCCTCATGGGGTCCAGCGGGGCCAAATTTAGGGGACCCCACGTCCACACCCCGCTGCGCCCCCGGCCGGGGTCCAGTATCTGCCCGCGCTGCCCTGCTCGCAGCTGGGTGTTGCAGCCATCACGCTGCCCAGCGTTTGGGGGCTATTCCTGCTTTTCAAGCCCACCCTACTCACCCTTCAACCGAGCCGCCACAGCAGGTAACGCACCCACGCGTGTGTTACCCCACGAGCTTCACAGCGTGCACCACGCAAAGCACAGCAGAGCTGTGCTCGCCGGGTGTGGGCTGTTTGCATCAGCAGGGAAGTCGGTATTTTAATGTGGAAACCACCTAAGAACACCCAGCGAGTGTGCTGGCGACACAGGAGGAGTTATTTCTCCCTCTGGGTCACACCAGTCCCACTCCTAGGGCTGCTGGAGGAGCTGCTGTGCTGTTATTTTCCCCCGTCTCTCAGCTCAGACGTGCAGCTGCAGGGCTGCTCCCTGGGACAGCAAAAAATATCACGTCAACTATTTCCGAGAGCAGGAAGTTTCCCACTGTCTGGGGCAGGTCCCAAGCCACCACCCTGTCACCCTGCCTGGGTTCCCACGGTGGTCTGCCTCACAGCCAACACTGCTCCGTGCAGTAATTAATGGCTTGCATGAAGGGCAGAGGATAATTTGAGTGCTTTTGCCAGCAATGCCCAGTTGGGATGCAAAGGGCAGGGGAAGGGATTGGATTGACTCATAGGTGGGCTAGGACAGGGACAAAAAGCTCCTAAAGGGGAAGTAAATCCCAAAACAGCCTGAGGACTCCAAGCAACATGAGGACTCCGCAAGCAGCATCCCTTGTCCTCAGTGTCATTGCAAGGATCCCTGTGCAGACCACCTGGACCTCCTGCCTCGGTACTTATCAGCACGTGGATGCAGCGTCAATAAACCACTTTATTGGGTAACTAAACCATCCTCCCTTCCCAGGGTCCAGCCCGGAGTGTCAGTGCGCTGTCATGCTTTATTGGGCATAGAGGGTCAGCGAGGACAACATCCCACCATGGGAAGGTGTGAAGAGCAGGGCAGGAGAGCAGCTGAACCTCTCCTTACACCCACCACCCACCACCTCCTCCCGGCAGAGGAACAGCATCGCTCTGCAGTGGAAACCTGGCAGAAGCGGAGAAAACACCTATTTCACAGATGGCAAAACGGAGGGAAGCAAGAAAATAAGCCTGCCACAGAGGACGCCATACCTGTGGACCCAGCTGTCCACTCTAAGCACCTTCTGGGTCTTGGACCCCGAGCTGCAGATCCCTGCAGAGATGCAGCCCTGTGCCCCAGGCGACAGCAGGGGAGCAAGGGGCAGGAACACGAGCAGCAAGGGGACACGGTTGTGGATCCCCACTCACCAAGCACTGCTTCTCGCCTACGGGTGATACCTCATGGGGGTGCTCGGGGACTTGGAGCGTGGCGCTGGGTCTGCCCGCAGGCAGCTGTGCACCCTGCAGGCACTGAGCACCCCAGGGACTTGGGGCTGGCCAGGAATCACAGCCCCGCTCCCTGGGGAGGATTTTTGTCAGACTCAGCTCAGTCCTAATTTCACAGATCAGTTGTGAGACCCCTCCCTCAGGCCCAGGATGATAGGAACTGCTTTGTGCCCTTATTTCTTGTCTCTTGAGCTTTCTCTGATCTGGATTTGCTCCCTACCTGCTCCTTTGCCTGCCTCAGGTCCCTCAGCACCTCCCCACCTCACTGAAACTTTGAGGAGGGCCAACCACACAGCTGTTCCTTGCCCTGGACCACATTTACATCTGCCTGCAGGCTTCATAAGAAGAGAAATTCAGAAATCAAAGGGATGTGTGCTCCCCTCACTCACGGGGGGTGTTTGGGGAGCCAAACATCACCTCACTGCCCAGTGCCCATCCCATGTTACCTGAACAGGGCAGGCTGGGGAGGACCATCAGGTTAAACCAAGAGCCCACATCAACCACCAAGTTCGCAGCAAGCAGACAGGTTCAAGGCCAAGGCATTAAATCAATCCACAGGTCAGGTCCAAAGTCAGTCCACAGGTTGGGGTTCAGAGCTGCAGGGATCAGGCAGGAGGATAGCTGTAGCTGAGCTAGAGAGAAGCCACAACACAGCTCCAGCTAGGACTAAAAACCCCTGGGCTCAGCTTAAACAGAGCTCCTGGGCCACGGGCAGGATGTGGGTGAGGGGTTCTAGGTGGGGCTGGTCAGGACCCTTAGGGTTTATTAATGCCCTTAGGGGGCTTACAGTGTCCCTCTGCTCATTGTGGTAGAGCTTTGCAAAGGGGCTTGTCCTATAAAAGGAGTTTTTCTTTTTTTTTTTTTTTTTCTTCCGTCCCTTTTTCTTTTCCCTTCCCCCCACGTGCTATCTGCCTGCTCAAAATAAGGATTATCTTGAGCTCAATTTTCTTCTTATGGCAGAGACAAGGGGTTTCTCTTGCTCGGTCAGGTAGCAGGAGCTGGTGTTACCCTAGGGTTCCTCTGGCATCCTGAGACAGCCCCTGCACCCCGGGGTTGCATCCTCTGGGCGCTGGTCCTGGGAAGCAGCGGCTCCCAGGCTTTGGTTAAGATCAGGGCAGGGGGTCCATCTGCAGCCCCCCCACCCCAGGGCTGCAATCAGCTTGGGCATCAGCCCGCTGCCGAGTGCAATGTGATGAGTGCCTGAGACCTGAGCCGGGCCGATGTGACGCAGAGATGGACGGTGGCGCCGAGACTTTCCTTGTATCGGATGCTTCGACTTTCCGAGCCACTCCCGTGCAAGGCCACCTCAGATGAAAGAAAATATAGAGAGGGCAGGAGGAGGACAGGGGCTCGGGTTACTGCTCCTCTCCAGCTGCCCTGCTCTCTGTTAGGAATATGTTTCTGGGTTTTGGGTTTTTTTTTCCCCCTTTCCCAGGCTTGGCTGGGGCACTGTTGGCTCTGGCTCCATGCCGACCCCTGCAGCCCTCTCCATCTCCACCACTGCCAGCCCTCCTCTCTGGGCTCCTCTGCCAAATGGCCCTTCCAGGCAAGAGGGTCCTGTGGGGACGGGGACCCCCAGCCCTGCAAGGTGCTGGGAGCCCACGGCACTGGGATGTGGGATGCCCAGGGAGAAACTGCAATGGGGAAAGGGAGGAAGAAACTGGCCCCTGGATCCTGGAGTGGATGTTCAGGGATATGCAGGGTGTAATGGCTTTATTTGTATTTTTTCTCCTTTCTTGCCTTACAATCTGCCTCTTCTCCATTTTAAATGACTCCCCATCTTCTCTCCAAGTGGTTTTCTGCAGGTCCCCTCCGTCCGGGCCTTTGTGTCCCCCTCAATGGCTGCCCTCCTCCCTCTCCCACCCCACTGTTACTGCGGCTGAGCTCATTTCAGCTTTTCCTTCTCTTGGAATAACCCATCCACTCTGTTGTCCTCCAACAAATAAGCTGACAGACTAATGAATGGCTTCAGATGGTAATTAGCAATGGAGTTGCTGATAATGAATTTCATTTACATTTTAAGCACTGCAGAGGAAAAGCAAGACCCTGTCATTAATGCCCCCCCCACCACCACCACAGCCTTTGCTTTGGGGGGAGCGCACCCTCCGCAGCCCTGGGAGGGATGCGGGAAGGCTTGGCTGTGATTCCACCTCGCCTGCCTCCATTTCGGAGGCTGCAATAAGCGGAGTTTGTTAAGCAGCAATTAGAGGCGGTGGGGGAAGAGAAGCTGCTGCCACTTCCAGCGTCTGATGGGTGGGGAAGGAGCCCCGATGCCACGAAAAATGGGCCGCAGGAGGCAGGAGCTGGTCCTGGGACAGGAGAGAAGGGCTGGATGGTTGCCCCCGCACCGGGGATTTATCCGGCTGCAGGTTCGGCACTGAGCAGCCCCGGAGCTGCCAGCCCTCAGTGGCCACGTAACCCTCCCATGCTGTCTGCACACCCGAATAGCTACTCAGAGGGATCTCTCTGCTCCCTTGACTGCACACGCTCTGCAAATGGTTGCTAAAATCCTTCTCAATTATTTTCCTAGGGTTTTAGCATCTTTTGAAGGCAGCAATTTCCCTGAGAGAGGCTTAATCCATCCCTACCCGCCCCAGGAAGGAGCCAAGCGCCTGCTGTAAGGACACCACAAAGAGTCGTTGAGCGGAAAAGGAGAAAAATGACATTGTTTTGTCTCCTATGAGTGAGGGAGTCATGGTGGAAGCACAGCGACTAGGCACGCTCGCTGCCACGGAGCGCCGGGCATGGCTTGGGGGATGCTCAAAGCCTGGATCCACCGCCAGTGCTGGGGGTGAGCCTGGGAGCGTGGCGTGCCCTGCCTCAGTTTCCCCCTCTCTGCCAAAAGGGTGTTCGTTGGGGCAGGAAACAAACTGGATGGATGCTCTCCATCCCCTCGGGTTTTCCAGCGCAGCGCGGCTCTGCTCTTAGACGGAGCGTCCCATCCCACGTGGGTGAGACACCCATCGCCCGCAGCCCCCCCGGGGCCCCAGTCTGGCAGTCAGACTGGGGGGTGTCCCACACCCACCCTCCATTTAGGGCAGTGGTACCCAGAAAGCCGTTCTGGGGACCACAGGGCTGTAGGAGTTTGTCCTGGCTGGGATGGGATGGCCGCATGCCGCCTTCCTCTCTGCGGGCGTCGGATCGATTGGTTTATTTATGTATTTTCTCAAGCCCTGCTTGGAGTGAAAACAATCCAGGGGCCGCCAGAGGCCGATAAGATTTGACTGCAAGTCAATACTCGGCGTGTCTTTCCGCTGTGCAATGATCCCCCAGCCAGCGGGGTGGGAGGCTGGGGGTGCCGGGGCGGCCAGGGGACAGGCAGGTGACAGGGGCGGGCAGAGGGACATGGCCTCTGCCCGGGGAAGGGATTGGGGGCAGAAAGAGGAGATCTGGCCTGCGGTAGGTATCTCCCGGGATGTATTGGCAGGGGCTCCGGCCGTAAATACAACGGTGACCCCACAGCGGGCAGCTCCGCGTTGGGGTCGTGGAGATGAGCAAGGGACAGGGTCTGGGAGAGCAGCAGGAGGAAGGGAAGGAGGTGGTGGAGGGAGAGAAATCACCCATGAAAACCGGCTCTGCCGTGACATCTGCTCCTCGGGGCTTTTGGGACAGAGAGGTTTTCCTGGGGGCAGAGCCAGCACTGAGGCTGCAGGGTGCTGGGGGGAGCAGAGCTCCAGCACACTCAGTGCATGCCCCAGCCCCACAGCCAGGCACAGCCGCGATGCCATCTGCCAGGCTTTCTGCTGGCTGAGGGCCCCAGTAGCTTCTCTGATGGCTAATAAGGGTTGAGCTCAGGCTGCTGGCTTTCCCATAGTAACTCCCACATCTCTGTAGCATCTTCGTGCAGCGCGGCCAGGAGTCCCTCATCCCTCTGGGAATGCTGCTGGGGAGAGGGTGCAGGGGAGGCAGGGAGGAGGCTGACATTCGCAGTTAGCGGTTGGTGTCCTTGAGCGGAGCAAGCACCGAGAGAAGGGACCAGGTTCTCTTTAAGGGGGCAGGACTCTGGGAGCATCACGAAGGCAAGAGTGAGCTTCTCCTTCTGCCTTCCACCTTCCCCTCTTTCCCTTCCCTTTCCTTCCCTTCCCTGCCTGCATCCTCCTGGCCGGGGACCCAGGCTCCCTGCGCTCCCCTTTGCCTTCCCCAGATCTGGGTGCCAGGCAGGGATGAAGGCTGGAGCTGGGTGCTGGGATGGGAGGCTGAGCGAAGGGAGGAGGAGGAGAAGAAGGGGAGGGAGAGGGGGAGGATCTGCTAATTACACAGAACAGCTCTGGGGGCTGCTGAAGTCCAGAATGAAGCAAAGAGCAGCAGAAGCAAGTGCTGCAGTGGGAGCAGAGGAGCCCAAGCATCGCCGAGAGCCGGAGCTGGCTGTTGTCCCCACTGGGAGCGACTGGAGGCACCCAGGGGATCCCGCAGCCCTGTCCCCTCCGGGGGACAGCCTCTGGCACAGCCACTGAGCCCCCTGCCAGCTCATCCGCAACCAGCTCCGAGCGAGGAGAGGGGAAGGGACTGGTGGTTCTGGGGACACAGGGTTAAACTCAGCGGAGGGCAGCGGAGTCAGCCCTGCCATGGTCCTGGGGGGCTAGGAGCCCGAGCAGATCCATCAGGAAGGGGTGAAGGATGGCTGCTGAAGGAGGGGGACCCAAGCCCGTCGCCCAGTCCAGGATGGAGAACTTCCGAAAGGTGAGGACGTCGGAGGAGGAGAGCCCCTTGCCCTTCCCCAACCTGCCCCCAGACGTGGTGGAGATGAAAGTGAAGGAGGGCAGCAAGATCAGGAACCTGATGAACTTCGCCATGGCCCAGATGGAGCTGAAGGGCAGCCGGCAGATCGTCTTCAGTGGTTGCGGCAGGGCGGTCACCAAGACCATCACCTGCGTGGAGATCATGAAGCGGAAGCTGGGAGGTCTTCACCAGGTCACCAAGGTGCGCTACAAAACCTTGCTGGAGGTCTGGGAGAACCAGGACCCGCTGGCCGGCAGCCCGGCGCAGAACCTGACCGTCCACAAGAACGTCCCCTCCATCTGCATCCTGCTCTCCCGAGACCCCCTGGATCCCAACCAGACGGGCTACCAGCCCCCGGAGCCCCGGCACGGGCCGGAGACGCAGCTTGGTGATGCAGAAGACACGTCCAGCTCCTCCACCAAGGGGCTGAAGCGGCCCCTGCCACCTCCCCAGGAGGAGCTGCTGACCAAGAAGATGCAGGTACAGGTACCCAACAGCCCAAGGGGCTTGGGGACCACTGACCACCAGCCGGACCACCACCACTGACCCCACCACTTCCTGCCCTGACTGGGTATATGGGCAGGAGATTGTATGCTGGAGAAACTCTGGGGTTTTTTTAGCTACTTTGCTGTGGGTAAAGGCAGAGCAAAGCCCGTGTCCTGCTTGCTCTGGGGTCACTGGTGTGCTGCAGGCTCCCCCCAACGCGTCCCCACTCGCTGCCGCTGCTCCGGCTGACCCCTGTGCATACATGCTTGCTGCTGGGGGGTACCCTGTGCCCAGATTTGGGATGAGCGTTAAAAGGTTAAATCTGCCAGCTCTTGGTTATGGACTGAAGCGAGGGGGATGTGTTGGGGGAGCTGCTGACCCCACACCCGAAGGCAACGCCACCCCCAGCCCCCTTTCTGCAGTGACTCTTACGGAGCCAGAGCACCCGTTGCCTTGCACCGAGGGTTTTGACGTGCACCGGCTGCACATCATCGCTCCCCATTACGATGTCGGAGCCATCAGGAGAGATGGTTTTGCCCCAAGCCCGCTGGAGTAACCCCTTCATTATCAAAACCGCTGCAATTACTCCCGGCGAGGAGCCGTCAGGTTTATTAATGC
This sequence comes from Chlamydotis macqueenii, assembly GCF_036417535.1. NCBI lineage: Eukaryota > Metazoa > Chordata > Aves > Otidiformes > Otididae > Chlamydotis > Chlamydotis macqueenii. The sequence continues at coordinate 16,801,677 of NC_141567.1, read as the reverse complement.
CGAGCTCAGCGCCCCGCGGCGCCGTGATTCATCCCGAATAAAACACACAAACAAGCGGCTCCTTCCCGGTGCCTGCTGAGCCGAGCGCTGCGCTGCCTGCCTGCGGGACAGCAGAAGAAATAAAACCCTTCTTCCCACATCAAATATTCAGGTCTTTGCTCTCCCGGAGGTATTTGTAGGGTCTGGAGCTGGGGGCGGTGGGAGCGTTAGGTAGGTTGTCATGGCTGGATGCGGTGCCTGGTGCAGGATGGGGAGGTTTTGGGGTTGTGGGCTTGGCTGCAGAGCAGGCTAGCTCCCTGGAAAAGCTCTTCAGAGCAAAATTCCTGCTTCTTCCAGGGGGTAAAATAAAATGAATAGAAAATAAAAGCTTTTTATAAATACTTGAAATACGTCTATGGGGAAATGGGGGGAACATCTTGGCTACGGACCACAGCACAGTGAGGGTGTGACGGTCACTGCCGCCGAGCCAGGACAAGGGGATCCCGGCCAAACTCCGTCCCAAGGCAGGATGGGATCAGGGATAGTTTTTCCTACGTGCTCTGGCAGAGCCTGGCAAAACCCCCATGCCACCCCCCCTGCCTGGCACAGCAGGGACCAGGGCGATGCGGGGAGGGCAGGGGATGCGTTATGGGAGCCCAGCAAGCCCCGCTCCACACGGATCCCTTTGACCCAGCCCAGGCAGCCCGCGGGGGCGCCGCAGGATGAATTAAATCGGTATTAATGCACGTACCCTTCCCGAAAGCCACCCGGGAGGGATGCTCCAGCTGCAGCTGCGTTATCTCCCTGCCTCGCTCCCACTCTCTGGGGACGGCGAGCGTCTCCTCTTTTGTCAAGGGCTTGCTTGGCAAGCGCTTTGCTTGGCTGGGAGCGGGAATGAAAGGAGACGGGGAGCGAGGAGGAGGAAGCAGGGGGCTGTTTGTTTGGCGATGACCTTGTTATCTCCCTCAGCAGGCAGCTGCTCCTCTGGGCCAGAGGCTTGTGCTTATCTGCTGTGCCACAGATTGATTCGCTTCACTTACCTGTCGCCATGTCGTTGAATATTAATTTCCAATTGTTATTTTTTAATAATTCTTTTTTTTTGTGAGTTTGGGGCTGGGAAAGCTTTGGGCTCCGTCCCACCCAGCGATCGCTCTTCCCGGCCTCCTCTCTCCGGTGCAAACACTATCAGGTTCAACCCTCCACCCTGCATGCAAGGGGAGCACTGAGTAGGAGTTCCTACCCTAAACGTACTAAAAATCATGCTAATAAATAAATTCCTCCATAAACGCTCTGATCGGAGCCGAAAGACTGTCACATCCATGCAGCTGAGAACCAACAGCCCTTCACCTCCCCAGCCCTGCCCCACTGCTGCTGTCTCACATTGTTCCCAGCAAGGAGAAAAAAAAAAGAATTCATTTCTCCTTATTATTTTGTTAATGTGCAAAATTATTTTTAATTGATTTTATACGCAGGCAATTTTAAATCTTGGAGGCAACAGGAGCCTGGGGATTTTGCACTCCTCGCTTCGGTGGCTGCGGGCCAAGGATTTCCTGCATGAGAAAACGGTTTAAAAAAAAAAAAAAAAGATGACTGTAACCCCAAATATGAAGCATTTACAATAGCATGATGGCATCTGCCTCCACAGGGTCCTTAAGGGGACACGGCGAGCAAAATTGTCACAATGATCTTGTGCTGTGCTGCTGAGGCACAGCCGCAGGCGCCTGCGAAGAACAATTTCTGGGGTGATTTTGTGAGCCCTGCGGTGTCCCTCGTGGTGGTGGGGCCAGCCCTACCCTCCCACCGGCACACGGGGTGACGGAGGCCGACGGCAGCACCCTGCGCTCAGGGCCTGCGAGGTCTGGGGACGAGGGCGTGACGGAAGCCGCCGTGGCGGGTGCCAGAGCCGGCACTGGGGCAGAGGCACAGAAACCCTCGGAGCTGCTGGATGCTGCGCCCAGAGCCAGGCTGGGCCCCGTTTTCCCCTCGCTCAGTGGGAAGAACTCAGGCTGCTCTCCCTCGGCAGAGCCGGTGGCACACGGTGACCGCAAGGAGGGACAGCGAAGGGTCCTCCCTCACTTCCCTGCGGCCCCGATCCCTGAGGGGACACGGTTAACGGGGCTGCCGGGCACCAAGAACGCCCCGAGGGCCGCCGCTGAGGCCTTCTGCGAGGCGGGAGAGGCCGACGGCTGCCCCCCGCCAGCCCGGTCCCCGCCACAAAATGGCGGCCGCCAAGCCCCGCCCCCTGCGGCCTTCCCGCCGTCACGCGGCGGCGCGGTGTGTCCCCGCGGCGCCGCCGTAGCCGCCGCCGCCTCCCGCCCGCCCTCCGGTGCCAGGAGCGAGCGGCGCGCGCCCCCGGTGCCGCCTCCCCGCCGCCATGCTGGCCACCGCCGCCGCGCTCCTCCGCCGCTGCGCCGTCTCCGGCCTTCGCGCCACCGTCCGCCGGCCCGCCGGCCCCGCAGGTGAGCGCCCGCCCCGCGTCCTTCCTGCCCGCCCCGACCCACCCTCCCGCCACCCCGGTTCGGCTCGGCCCCGAGGGGCCCGGTCCCGACCGCGTCCCGGTGGCGCCGCGTCCTTGCAATGACCCGCCGGCGTCACTCGAGGGCAGGCTGCGCCTGCGGCCTAGTGCGCACCGCCTCCGCCGGGCCCGGCCACTGCCCCCCTTCTGCCGCCCCCACTGGTGTCCCCCGTCCCCCCCCCCCCCACATCCGTTACCGGACCCGCCGCCTCCCGCGGGGCGCCGAGCCCCTTCCCGGAGTTGCAGCGGAGAGGCCAGCGGCGCCTTTCCCGAGCCTCCCGCGAAGGTGACATTGAGGGAGGGCGGCGGTGACCTCCGCGCCGGACCGCTCAGCACCGGGCCCGGCGGGCACCGAGCCTCCCCCCGGGCCCGGGGGCCATCGGGACCGGCCAGCCCTGCTCCGGCTCTCCCTCTCCTTGTTAACACCGCAGTTAATAGGAAGGGGAATAAAAGCAGCCGCAGGCAGCGCGGCGTGAATGCTGACCAGGGAACCGGAGCGAAAATCCCGAGGCTGCAGAGGAGGCAGTGCCTGTGCATCTCAATTAATCGCTCATTAACAGGCAGCGAGCGTGTCTGAAGCGCTCCGAGACCTGTGCGTGCCTCTTCTGCAGCACAGGTGAATTAAACCGTTGCCATAGGGAGTGGATTACTGCATTTTTTTTAAATGCAGGGTAATAAGTGGTGGTCGGTCTGTTTGTATGCTAGGATTTCCTGGATGTGTCTTAAAAACCTTTTTTTTTCCCCCTGTTTTAAAATCCATTAAAATTCCGTGCTCGCAGTGCCTTTGTACTCCAGCTGAACCCTGGCTGCTCGTGGCCCTTGCTTCTCCACGCCTCTGCAGCCTCCATGTTCTCCTTTTCCAAGGTCTTGTATTACAAACGCCCCGCTTAGCGCTTCTGACCCCGTTCGCCTTTGCCGGTGGCCTCCGGGGTTTGTGTTTCGGCAAATCTAACGCGCTGGGCTCATCTCGTGAGCCCGTGGGTTTAGGTTTACGTTATATAATGCCGCAAACCGTTCTGTGTAACGCACGTGCAACCCTGGGCTCGTCATTGCCAGTCTGGCCTTTTTTGGCAAGTTAGTGCCCCCCTCGATGCGTGGTTTTCTCCCGTGCTCATTAACAGGGAAAGCTGACAAATTCTGGCAGTCAGGGAAGATTTAAACATGTTTGTATGATATTAGATGATTTTAGACTTCTCAGGCTCTTGAAGCTTGTTGAGTTCTCTTGAAAGCGTGCCTCTGCAAACATACCTGCCCTTTGGCTCTTCCGTGAGTTGGGAATCTCCACATGACGTGGATCACCTGTGACACGTGCATCGTGTGTGTGTGATGGTGACCTTGATGGACCCCACTGAAATGCGAGGCGCTCGGCTGGCTCCTGCGGCGCTTCTCCTCTGCCAGGCTCGCGGAGTCTGTTCTCCAGTTTGTGCTTCCAGTACATAGATATAAACCTTAGTATGGAAAATAAAGGGAGATAAAGAAACATGGCAGCAATTGAAACATGCCTCCTGGAAATCCAGAGTTTAAATTCTTGTGGTCTTTACTATTTTTCTTCAGGATCCTTTCAGTCTAGCCAAGTCGTTCCTTCGTTTAAGACTAAAGGGAAGGGTTTTCTTGACTGCTCAGTGGAAAGAGACTTTACTTTTTTGACTTAAATGTGGCATTCAAGATCTTCAGTCTAGGCTTTTCTCACACCGAAATTTGCTGTTTCTCTGTAGGATTTGCTTTGTGTTCAGGAAAAAAAAAGTATTCTCCCCTAAACAGCTGGCATCTGAGGGCTTTTCAGCAGTGTCCTCTCACTCCCTGCCTGGACACTGGAGCATTTACAGAGGAGTGCTCTTGCTCTGAGCTCAGCTGTGCACGTGATTTATTGGAGAAAGCGAGGTCAAAGGTCTGTTTTGGAGCTGGGGACAGGATGGGGAATCTCCCTACAGAGCGGCAAAAGAGCATTATACGTCTTGCTTCACCTGGCGTTTACTTTTCCTTTACCTAGTTATGTAGATAAACCAAATGAAAATAAATGATAAACCAAATGAAAATATTTTCATAGTTTGGGAAGCGTTGCATACACGAGAATTGCAGCTGAAATGTTGGACCACGTTACATTTTGTGAAAAATCTGTATTGTGTTCTGATTGGGCTGTCATTTAATGCAACTAAAGATATTCCTTGAAATTGTTGTGATTTGTTCCATTATATTTTATGTAGAGTTAGGGTGTTGCTTCGCAGTATGCCACTCGCTGTGATCTTCAAACTAGAAAAATGTGTCTGGGAAGGATGCAAAACTCCAACCCAATCTGATACCTTGTGCACAGAATCAAGATACATGGTGTAGGGGCTGCTTCTTTTATCTAAAACTTTGTAGTTGGCCAGCCTGAGTAGTTCGTGTTAGGTTAAGAAAGGAAAAGTGACTAGCTCTGACTTCCTCTGCAGCGGAGCGACAAACTGTCAAGGTCATATCTAGGGTGTGACCTCTGCAGATACTAGTGGAGTGAAATTACCAGCGGGGAAGGGAAGCAGTCTCCAGCCAGGCTGTGTCCTGCCAGGAAGGCAGCTTGCAAAGCGGTTGGACTTTGCAGGAAGGACCCAGTACAGCTCTGATTCGGGTGGAACTGGCTGAACCCTAGGTTTCGGTTCCTTTTGGAAAACTCTTCCAGTATTTATGGGTTAAAAAAAACCAAGGCACTCCCAAAGAAGCAATTTGTGATAGAGTAGTGTCGTATCGGCCATGTCTGTCCAATAGAGTACAATCCCCTTTTGTGCTGTATTAATTATGAAGTATTAACGCAGTTCTAACCTTGAGGTTCAGGAGTTTAATCATGGATAGATACTGAGACAGCAGTAGTTTTGTTTTCTCCTTCAACTCTTCAATAGCCTGTAACAGCTCTCATCCCTCCTGCTCTTCGTAGCCTTTATAGTTGGGCTTAGGTAATTTTGCACAGATTCCTAAAACCACTTTAAACCAAGCCTTCTTCAACTCTGAACTTGTGGTGGAATCAAAAACCTGCAGCTCTTTGCTGTTGAGTCATCCATCAAAGCCAATCTCTTGATTGGGAAATCTGCTGTTCTTGGATTACAAAATCAGTTATGGAGCAATTTCAGGAGTAGGAAGTTACTCTGGAATAAACCAGCATTTTCATCTTAAGTAACGGGTAACTAATAGGGTGTAGGGTTTTATTTCTGCGAGGAATGTCACTAAGAAACTGATGTGTGTAGCTAAACTCACTGCACGGACCAGTCCTGTGGTTTTGAGAAGGGTTGAACATGGGGAACAGAACAATCGTGCTACTTCAGAGGGTCTGTTGATGAAGTACGTGTATGTTACGTTTCTCTGGCTTGTTTGGCTCTCGGAAGAGGGGAAATTCCTGTATCTTATGGAATCAGGGCTCACAGAAAAACTTCTCTTCAGGCCTGGTTATACAGCATAGTTTTTCTCTTGCATTTCCCCCTCTCATTAAATAATGCTGCTCTGACCAAAGGGTCTGGGAATGCTTTGGAATTCTGATGGAAAACAGAAAATACACCCTTTGCCACAAAACAAACAACAGCTGTTTAATAAGCTGTATTCATCTAGTCCTGACCCAGGCTGAGGACTGACCTGGATTGAGTGTAGTAAGTGAAATACATATTTTATGGTTTTTGATCTCTCAGTCAGGACTGAAGTACATCTATTTTCTGTTTGCTCAAAGCCTCTTTCTTTTTGCATTCAGCTGTACTGCATGCCCGCTGCTACTCTCATGGGTCACAAGAATCAGATGAAGAATTTGATGCTCGCTGGGTGACGTATTTCAACAAGCCAGATATTGATGCCTGGGAGCTCAGGAAAGGTATGTTAAATGAAAAGGGAAGAGTCGCATTGAGTAAATACAACTGCTTTGCCACAGTTTTGTGACCAGAAATATCAACTTATTTTTACTTTGCTGCAGAAATAGTGCAAACTGGGAGTTTGGTGTAGGAGAGTACCCAGTTGGGGCAAGGCACTACGTGAGCCTTTCTTTATCTGTTCTGAGTCATCTGCCTGCTCCGTGTGCGCCTGTGGTTGGCGTGCTGCTGTCTGCTCAGCTCTGAGCCTGTTGCAGGAGGTGATGGCACCTCACCAACCAAACAAGCAGGTTGGAAGGAACCACTTCATGCAGGGTGGGGGAGAGTGGGGGTAAAAGGCGGTGGGAGTCCAGGCTTTGTAAATTTTAGTGGCCCAGAACACACGTTTTAACACCTGGATGGGAGGGAGAGAAACATTTGCCCTGAGGAAAGTGTATTTGAGCGCAGCTGTTGCTTAGTGAATAACCACACGTGTTTTTCTTTGGACTTTGACTTAATGGCTTGGCCATAACTCACTGTAAACTCTCTGCTTGTCTCCAGTTGTTGTTTGCTGTGGAGTTGCCAGCTCCTGTTAAACTACCCCAATTAGAGCTTATAAATGTGTTTGCATAACAGCCAGAGGGATGGTTCCAGCCTCACCTGGATGACTTGGTGTTGGGCTCTTCCCTTGGAAAGGAGAGGAGGGGAATAGACAGCAGCTCGAGTTCTAGTTTCGTTACACCTGTAGGAATGAAGTTGTTTGGATGTCTTAATGATTCCATAACTCATGCTGCGGTACAGACACTGACTCCTTTTGGGAGCATGGGTGAAACTGGCCCACTGGGATTTCGTGAAATCCACTTAAAATCTACAGCAGTGAGCAACGGTGAGAGGGAGCAGAGCAAAAGAAAACCCTTGGCTCTGTGTGTGTGTCCCCAAAATAGGAGTGAAAATTGTAATCAGCTTCTAGTGGCGACTGATGTTGTGGTAATGCTTAACTTTCATGAGATAGAGCAAAATAATGCTCAGCAGGTTCCTTTTGGTAGCATGGTGAGCTGATGCCAAGTTCCTGTTGGTGTTTCCTTGTATCCACAGGCGTAAACACGCTCGTGGGTTATGACCTGGTTCCGGAACCAAAAATCATCGATGCAGCTCTGAGGGCATGCAGACGGTTAAATGACTTTGCCAGTGCTGTCCGCATCTTAGAAGTTGTAAAGGTGAGTGGAATGGCAGCCTGGAGGACAACTGCTGTGTTCACACTGCTGAAAGCCCAGCGGAGGAAGCGTTTTTCTTGCCTTACTGTTGGTGGTGCAAAGGGAAACCGCTATTTCCTGCTGCCAGAATCAATAGCTTCGTTATGAGCATGTGCTCAGCGGCTTGAAATAATTGTCTTGAGGTAGGAATACTCAACAGCACAGCTTCACAAGTGTGACATTCTTACATTCGTATTTTCCTTTCCTGATCCTGACTCTGCATTTTTCTTCTTTTTTTCATTACTGGAAATATCTCAAGCAAAGGCAGCTTACTGGTTTCTTAAGGGACTGAATACTGAACTGGCTGGGAGTAGTAACTCGGGAAGCTGCGTAGGCTTGAAAAACAACAGAAACCAGCACCTGGAAACCTGAGTCCAGCCTTCACTTAACAGGGAGTTAAAATGGGTGGGAAAGAGGGGCAGGAGTTCCATTTCAGTCATAGAAGCCAGCAGCTATGCTCTTCCAACTGTTATTCGCCACAACCGAGGAGGACTGGCGTGGAGGTCTTTGCTGCTAACTGTTAAATCCGCTTGCTTCAAACTCTGCTCCACAATCAGTTGCTTCTCAGTTGGCTTTTTCTGCTTTCTTCTGTAGAACTGGAACTCTTTCCGTGGTTTTAGAGACATAAGACCAATGGAAGAATCTTCATATGTTTTCCTTATCTTTTTTTTTCTGGTCCCCCAGCATGTAGGGGGCAACTCAGTTTATCAGACCTCAGGCAAATTTATGGTCCTGCTGGAGTCCTGCCTAAATATTATTCAGGGGGTGCTGGTTTTCCCCTAATTTCCAAGGAAGTTTTATTTTCTTTCAGGTCTGCCCAAAAGCTGATGTTGTTTTTTTTCCCCTTTTACTGATCAGATACCATTTTCATGTTAAGTGAGGGAAATGTGTCAAGTGTTACGAATAACCCGCAAATCCCCCAAAGGGGAGTTCAGCATTGTTCTGGGATGCTTTGCAGTCAGGGTCGATTGGTAGGAGGGCTTTCCAGTACAGCTGTGTACAAGCCTTTTTACTTGACGCACAGATGCAGCTGGGCTGTGCTCTCCTGTCCCGCAGGAGCTCCTCTCACGAGTAGGGGGGTGAGGCCATGCACCCTTTTGTGAACACACATCTTCATTGCAAACCTGGCTGGTGTGCGGTGGGCCTTGACAACAGCTTGCTGTTGAAATAACGCCATTCCTTTTCATTTAGGACAAGGCAGGACCTCACAAGGAAATCTATCCTTACGTTATCCAGGAACTTAGACCAACTTTGAGTGAACTGGGAATCTCCACTCCAGAGGAACTGGGCCTGGACAAAGCATAAACTTTATTGGTAAGGAATTTCATTGCTTCTGAGACGCTTGGCGTGGGACTCTGGTACCCTGAAACTCTCCTGGCAAAGACAGAGTCCTCTTCCTTGCATTTCTGGGTCTGTGAGAGGCTGTGAACTCCTTGTAACATGATTCTCCAAGTATCTTTACAGGTCTCCTAGAAAAGGTAGTAACCATTTTCAGCGAAGGCTTAGGAAAAGAACAGTGCAGTTGCTTGAGAAGGGATAAGGTGGTTGGCAACCATACCCAGCCTCCCAGAAGTTTCTAGATAGCAGTTGCCGAGACAACGGGTATTTCAGCACTGATTTGGCGGCATCTTGACCTTTGCTCCTCATCAGCTTTTCCCCCAGAAGCATTTTTAGCAAAGGGGAAGACCCATTTCCTCTGGAAGTGCACGAACTTCCATTTTATCGTCACAGCGTAGCCAATTTAGAAAACTGGGAGACACTAATTACTAGCTTGTGCTAGCAAATGGGTCTCGCTGATGGTGGTCACCCAAATCCACTGATGTTTTTTCATGTTACACTTAAAATAGCATCTCATTCCGTAGTTGAACACTAATTTGGAGGGCCTCTTGCTTACAGAATAAACATCAGCTGTAGCATAGCCAGAGCTTAACTGCTCTGTGCGCAGAACACTCATCAGCCTGGGTAGTTTCAGGAGCAGGGCACGTGTGTTTCGTCCTGATTGCAGCGGCATCAAATCTCAGGAAGCCACTTGTTCAGCTCTAAAATGACAGTAAAACTTCTGAGTACTTTCTAAACTTGAAAACAGCTATAACTAAGACGTTTAGCTCCCCATCATAAATACCAAGCTCACGCATGAGCTGCAGCGTGTGAAGGCGTTGTTACTAAACAGCAGCTTCTCCAATTAACGAGGATCTGTCATTAAGTATAGGCAAGACCTAACATACTCTAATTCCAGACTAAAATGAAGCCCTAAATAAAAATCCTCATGGAAATGAAGCTGTGTAAAGGCAGTCTCAGGTCTTTCAGGAGACGGCCAGTGTCATATTCCAGCCTTTTTTAATATTACACTTAGAATGGAGCTATCAGGTGTCAGACTGCAGATAATTCTCGATCTTTAAGACCCTGCCCTCCTTGCCCTGAGATACGAAGCTGGCAATGCAGGAATTGCATTTGGAAGCTGTGTGTGGTTGGTTAAATTGGGCTTTGAGTGCAAAAACAAGCAGTGAAAATAACGCATTTGAGGCCCCACGGAAACTTTGTGGAGATAGCGGGCTGCTGCTTCAACGGCTTCTCTGTTCTTTTCTGTTCCAGGTGCATTACTTGAGCATTTTACCGATGCTACCTGATTGTACGCGGTCGCCTGGAGACACAAACGTTAACATATTACCTATTTGAAATACCTTCTTCCTTTATTGAGTCACAGTGTATGCGATGTGAAGTTGGGCCTAATAAAGGAAAAGCTGGTTTGACTGATGTGACGGTGGCTCGTGTGGTTCTTTCTTTTTGCTTTTCTGGGGAAAAGGAAGAAACAAACTGCAAAGGTACACCTAAGAGCTTCTAAAGCATTGTTTGCTTGGCCAAGCCTTGCCCAAGCGCCCAGCTCCACCTTTGGGAAGGGAGAGGTAAGGACCCATCTGGAGGGCACGGTGATGCGCTTCTGCGCACAGCTGTGGGGAGAGCAGGGACTCCCAAAACTGTCCCTGCCTCCCGTGTGGGGGGGAGGCTCCTGTTTGCGAGGGGCACACGCTCTGGCTGTGGGGCCGGGAATCTGTTCTGGGAGGGGTGTTACTCTGAAGAGCCTGTTTTCCACCTCAGCCTCTGTGCAAGCAGGGATTTCAGGAAAAAAAAAAAAAAAAAAAAAGGAGGGGAAAAGGGAAATTCATTTTTCTGTACTTGGGGGTTTTCTCCAGAGAAAAAAAAAAAGGGAGTTTTCCAGAAAAACAGGAATTTGGGCAGGGAAGCGGCTCCCCGGTGCACGGCGAGCTCAGGGCAGGGCCGTCCCGGTGTCCCGGTGTCCCGGTGTCCCGGTGTCCCGGTGTCCCGGTGTCCCGGTGTCCCGGTGTCCCGGTGTCCCGGTGTCCCGGTGTCCCGGTGTCCCGGTGTCCCGGTGCGCTGCCTGCGGAAAGGCGCGCTGCGCATGCGCGGCGTAGGGGCGCACCAGCTCCCTGTCTCCCACTGGCTGAGCCCCGCCGCCGCGCGCTGCCATTGGCGAGCGGGGCGCGGGGGCGGGGTCGGCGGGCGGCCATGGCGACGGGCGGCGGCGGAACGGGGGCTGGTGCCGGTGCCGCTCCCGCTGGCAGCAGAGCCGGCGGGCGGCGGGGCCCGGGGGTACGTGCGGGGCCAGGGGGAGTGGGGCAGGGTAGGGTGTGTGGGGGGGGCATAGGGCTGGGGTACGTGTATGGGGCTGTATAGGGTGTGTGCATGTGGGGGGGTACAGGGGGTGTGTGGGGGTATAGGGGGTGTACATGGGGGTGCTATAGGGCTGGGGTGTGCGGTGCTATAGGGCTGGGGTGTGGGGCTGGGGTGGGTGTATGGGGCTGTATAGGGAGTGTGTAGGGGGCTATAGGGCTGGGATGTGGGGCTGGGCTGGGTGTATGGGGCTGTACATGGTGGCCAGTATGGGATGTGTGCGTGAGGGGGTGATATGGGGCTGTGCAGGGTGTGTGCATGGGGCACTGTGGGGCTGGGGTGTATGTATGGGGCGGTGCAGGGTGTGTGCATGGGGCACTGTGGGGCTGGGGTGTATGTATGGGGCGGTGCAGGGTGTGTGCATGGGGCACTGTGGGGCTGGGGTGTATGTATGGGGCGGTGCAGGGTGTGTGCATGGGGCACTGTGGGGCTGGGGTGTATGTATGGGGCGGTGCAGGGTGTGTGCATGGGGCACTGTGGGGCTGGGGTGTATGTATGGGGCGGTGTAGGGTGTGTGCATGGGGCACTGTGGGGCTGGGGTGTATGTATGGGGCCACATAGGGTGTGTGCATGGGGGTGGTGTAGGGCTGGGCTATACGCACAGGGGGGGCAATGTGGGGTATACGCGCCGTGGGTGTAGGGCTGGGGTGTGTGCGCGGGGCACTACGGGCTGGGACATACGCCCAGGGAGCAATACAGGGCTAGAGCGCGTGCATTGGGCTGTGGGGGGCACGGCGCGGAGGCACGGTGTGGGGTAGGGGCAGGGTGGAAGCCCCCCACGCGCAGGGGCTATATGGGGAGGGGTGTAGCGCATGCTGAGGGGCATAGGCAGAGGTTTGCTGCCTGCCTGGTTAATCCCACCGGCTCGGGCGGCCCCAGCTCCCTGCGCACGGAGTTATTCTCACGAGTAAGGCTCTGCCCTGCTAATTCTGGCTTAAGACACTGATGCTAATCCTGGTTGTGCTCTGCAATCCCCACCCCGTGTCCTCTGCATTGTTTCTTCATTAACTGTTTCCTCCAGCTCCCAGTCCCTCTGCACCAACTCTCTCCCCCTGTTTTCTGATTTTTCCTCTATTTTCTGCATTAGTTATTATATTTGTATAACTTTTTTTTCTGCCCATTGTCGTTTAGCAGTGCCAGCTCTCCTTGACAATTAATGCCTTACAGACGAGGGAGGCTTTTCCTTAAAGCCCTGACTCTCAGCCCTGATTATATGACACTGCTTTCGTTTTAATGATGTGGTTTTATTATTGCGTGGGGAGAAGCCTGAAAGGCTCAAAACTTGTGGATAAATTAAAGTATCCTTGTATTTTACTTGATGAACCTGCTACTTAAGTCTCCTCCATCACGTCATCTCCCGAGAATTACTGGAGTTCAGCTGGTAAAGAAACTGCTGGTCGCCACGTGCGCTTTTAATTTAGAAGCGCCATTCCCAAATAATCCCTTTGTCTGTTAATAGACCTGCTTATTCCTGTTCGTGTCCCTCCTCCGTCCGCAGCAGGAGGACTGGAGAGGAGGAGCCGTCCCCTTCCAGCTCTCCCCAGCTGAGGTGGTGGCAGATTTCCCCGCTGACGCTGAGTTCCCAGGAATGGCCAGATCGCTCCGGTTTACTTCATCCCCGTAGAGAGATGCTACTAAATTTGCTTATTTCCCTTTTTTTTTTTTTCAGCTGATTTGGGCTGAAAGCAAGAGGCTGAACAAGGCGACGGATGCGGTGGAGAAAAGGGGACCGTACATCATGAGCAAGCCTCCCTCCATTCACGCCAAGCTGCGTAAGTGACGCTCGGTGTCACCTCAGGGACTCGGGGAGATAACTGCACCTCTCGCCGAGGGTGGGAGCAACCGAAAGCCTTTTTATTCCTTGGGGGGATAAAACCATTAAAAACCGCTCTTTTTTTAGCTCTGCCCCTGTGCTTGCCTTTCAGAGAGGCAGCGCGAGCTGGCCAAGGCAGCGCTGCGAAGGCAGGGGCTACTGGGGGGACCCGCGCCGCACCAGCCGAAGCCGGCAGCTAAAAGGTCTGATCACGGTTTTCTTTTCCCGAGATGTATCTTTCACATTCCTTGGGGAGACTGGGAAGCTCAAAGGATTTAAAAAAATGAGTTTAGGACCTTAGTCTGCTGGCTGTGTTGCGGCAAGCAGGCATCTGATTAAAATAAAAGACGGCACTTTGCCTGCAAAATTAGGAGTTACTCTAGCAGGGACCATGCTCCTTCTCTTTGTTTTGGGGATGGTTTGGTGATGAGGATTTAATCAGGTAGGCTAGAGCTTAGGTGGTATTTATTCTTAGCTGGTGGTGTCCCTGGACAGTGCCTGGGTGGGAAGGGACATTCAGGACCGGGATTCCTGCCCTGGCTGCTCAGTCTGGCAGCTCGGTGGCTGCATTTTCACATCAAAATGCCTCTCACGGGCTGACTGCTCCACTTTCTGGCAGGTCGGTGAAGTTTAACCAGGGCTACACGGCGCTCAGCCAGACAGCGGATGAAAACCTGGTCTCCCTCGATTCGGACAGGTTGGGACTGGGCAAATATCCCAGGATTTTGGGTGGGGGGTGTTTCAGGCTCAGAGCTGGCTTTTTGGGGGGATTGGTTTCACCTTGTCACTTGTAGAGCATCCCCGACTGCATTGGACACCTCTCAGCAGTGAAACACTCCCGTCGTCCCAGATTTAACAAATCCGTCGGGGTTACGCTGCTGGCTCCCTTTTCCCCCAGATGCCCTTATCAGTGTCCCAAGCAAAGATGCTGCGTCCCGGCTGGCTCTGACCGTTTCCTTCTTCTCTTAGTGACGGGGAGCTGGGATCCAGATGTTCCTCGGGCTACTCCTCTGCCGAGGCAAGTCCAGGGGTTCGGCTCTGACAGCACGCTCTCCGCGGGTTCCCCCGTCCCTGTTACACCTCGGGGTCTGTAGAGGGGCAGCTGAAGAGCTCCATCGTACAGGGTGTGGCAGCCCGCGGGGTGTTTTGGGGTGCATGGGGTGTGTGTCGGAGTGCTGCAGCCCAACAAAACCTCTTTGGTCAACCTCTTTGGTCTTTCGCTTCTGTCTTCTCTGCTCTGGTTGTGCTGCTTCTCCCCGTGCAAAGGCACTGGAGGGAGGATGTGATGCCCTTCATACTCACAGCCCTACCCTTTGCAAGCCCTGGGACCTAAATTTTAACTAAACTGGGACTAATTTTAAGCAGCTCTGCCTCCTTTGTTTCCCCCCCAGCAGGTGAACCAGGACCTGAGCCGGCAGCTGCTGCAGGATGGGTACCACCTTGACGAGGTCCCCGATGACGAAGATCTGGATCTCATCCCCCCGAAACCCGTTGCTTCCTCTTCTTGCCCCTGTTGTTTCGGAGAAAATCTCTCCTGCGTGATCCAGTAGATGCCGCTCAGCCGGAGCCGCGCAAGAACAGGTCAAAAGCCAGCACTTTCTTTGTCCCGTGGGATGGCTGTCAGTGTCTGTGTCCCACGCTGGGACAGTGACACAAGGACTGAATGATGCTGCGATGCCACTCGTGGTGAGCAGCACCAACCAACCAACCCCGCGGGACTTTTCCTTACGCTCAGCAATATCAGGGAGAGGTGGCACGGTGATGTTTAGATGGCCTGGATGAGACCTGTCGCCTGGCTGGGGTGGGGAGGGAGGAGAGGCAGAGCCCGGGAGCTCGGTGGGGGTGTAAAGGGAAGGAATGGGGAGGTGCAGCAGCAAATGCTCTTCGGTTTGCCTGAGCTCCTCTTTTCCTCCTTTCACTGGCCTTGTGGAGGATTTAGGACCTGGCCCTGGACATGGGTTGCCCTTCCCAGCCCTCCCCAGTGAAGACATGGTTCATGGTGGGGTCGAACTGCCGTGGTGTGGGACCAGGCTGGAAAGCCCTGAGACCCCTTTTCTATTTATTTTCGCTTTAGCACCCCTCCTCCCTGGCAGGCTGAGGCCAAGCCAGCGGGGCTGGGGTCAGTGCAGGCTGGCAGAGAGCTGCTTCATTTACCTATTTCATGCTGCTTGCGATTAATTGCTGCCAGGTTCCCTGCTCCCAAAGCCTGGGCTGATCTGAACCAAAGATTGCAGCTCCGATGGAGAAGGTAAGATGGGGAGAACCCAGCGGAGTGGACTGGAGCAGGCAGCTGAGCTGTAAGCATCTGCTGTTACATCCACCAGCAGCTACCGCTCAGGCTGGGACCTCTCTGCTTTCTGCCTCTTGAGGCACCCGTTAATTCTGGGTTTGGAGCTAATGGCTTGTTCCAGTTGTCCCCAAACTGCTCTGAAGCAGGCGAGGGGCAGCCCAGACCCGCCCCCCGTGCCAGCTCTGCACAGTTTGGGTGTAGATTTGGAGTGACTGGGGAGTCTACCTGCTGTGAACCTTAAAAGCTGCCTTAAAAATCATGGTCCTGCTCTACTACATAGAGGACAATCAGCTTCTTACAAAGCAACCTTATTTAAATATTTAATGTCTAGAGACCCAAACTGTTGTTTTCTTTTGGTTTATTTGTTTTTTGGGTTTGTTTTTTTTTGTATTTTCCTGGTCAAAGGGAGCACTCAATAAACTGGATCTCATTACTCTGAGGGGGTGTTGGTGCTGTGGCAGGGGCCCTGAGCCCCGCTTTCCCAGCAGCCCCGCTGGGGAGGGCTCCTTCCCTGACCCTGGCGCATTTTTTGAGCAATCCAGTTTCCCTTGTCACATTTTACCCTGGTGTCCTGTTTCCCTGCAGAGCTGCCGCAGGGGCAATACAGGGAAGACTGCAGCCAGCACTGCAGGGATGCTGGAGTTGCCTCCAGCCTCCTTCTGTGGTACATGAGCCCTGCAAACACCACGGCTTCTCCCCCTTCTCCCTACACGACGCTGCCCTGGACCAAGGACAAAGTCACCACTTTATTCACAACACTGAGGCTCTCCAGCTCCATCATCCTGCCAAGCAGCCCCCTTTTATAGCTGGGGAAGGGGTGACAGGCTCAGGAGGGGCCCATTGGGCACCCAGGAGCAGCAGAAAGCCTGAGCAGCAACCTCCTGGAAGCCAGGCAGAGATGCTCGAGACCCCAGGGTGCACACCTTGCGCCTTCCTGCTGCTTCTCAGTGAGAAGGAAGGGGGTAAAAAAGTCATAAAAAGAGTCACCGCATGGCATTAGCAGCACCCAGAGGGGATTGTGCTACCGGACGTGGCTAACGAGCTGTGAAGGGAGATGCTCTTCCTCTGCCCGCCCTGCTCCACGCCACGTCCAGGAGTCTATTTGTGAAATTGCTCTCTATATACGGCGTGCGGGCTGTTTTGGGGGTTTAATAGATGGAGGGGAAACTTCCAAGTGAGATGACTTTGCCCAGATCCATTTCTATCTACTCAAACGTGGAGAGATGGGGGAAGGTGTCCGGGTCTCGCTCAGAGGAGGCAGCAGGCTCGGAAGAGCAGCATCCCGTCTGGCGAGGAGAGGTGGAGGGAGATGCTCTCGTTGGCAGAGATGAAGAGCACGGAGCCAGGACGCAGAGTCATTTCGGAGGCTGCGGCTGTGGAGGTGCCCACAGCCGTCCCTTGGATCACCAGTAAGATGCTGGCAGAGTCTATGGCGGAGACCAGGTACAGCTTGATGGAGGAGGGGATCTGCAACAGAAAGGGTCACTGCAGCTTGAGCCTCCTGCAGATTTTCTTCTCTTCGGAGAGCTGGAATGGGGTCATCCCTGTTCCCACCCTGCAGCCACCTTTGCTGTGCCCAGGCCACACCGTGCCTGCAGCAGCCCAAACCCAGGGATCTCAGCTTAGCTGAGGACACCCAAGCTGCACCCCAGACACCTCCTCCTGGTCCTCCCTCTGCCCAGAGCTGCTGGAGAAGATGAGCGAGCTCTGGGCAGTGTGAACAGGGAAGGGAGAGGAGCCTGCAGAGCTGCCCGGGGGTGACACAAGCATCCCTCCATCCTCCCTGGAGCACTAGCTACAAGGGCGAGCACACCCACATCAGGAAGACCCCAGCCAACACTCAGATGTCCTACCAAGAGCACAGCCAAGATGGGAGAAAGCTGGTGTTCCCCCCAGGTGTCCCCAGAGCAGACCCGTTGCCGCTCACCTCTATCCTCATGATGGTGAAGTCTGGCACGGGTGGGTCGTAGAGGTAGATGCTGGGGTCAAGCTGGCTCTGCGTGGCTGGGAAGGTCTTGGAGCTGCTGGGCGCTGGCGTGTAGTTGAGCATCTCGCACAAGGTGAGGACGTCGATGAATTTGGGGGTGAGCCCGGCACGCACCGTGTTATCCGAGCACGCCATGCACTCCACGCAGTCTGCAGGGATGAGGTAGTTCTGTCAGCCCACCCCAGCTCTCCCGTGCATCTCAGGGGCATCCAACCTTGTGCAGGAGACCACGGCTGCACTGGGGGACAGTCCCTGTGGGGTCCTGGGTTAGGAAAGCCCACCACAATGCTCACCTCCATGCAGGTAGGCATGGGGCTCATTGGCTCCCAGGAACAAGGCCTCCCCCGGCTCCAGCTTCACCAGGTTGAGGAAGTAAATGGTGAAGCAGCCGATGTCGCCTGGGTACTGGGAGTGCAGCCGCAGCAGCAGGTCCCCATTGCTCCCTGACGTGTCCTTCCCTTCCGCCGCTGTGTGGGCAGAGACCAGGTGCAACGCTGGAGATGGGGCTAGTGGGGTGCCCCGCCCCCTCCCCTAAACACAGCCGCCCCCCAAACCGCTCTCAAGGGCTGCAGCAGGCAGAGGACCCACCTTCTTGGGAGATCCTCTTCACCAGCATGTTCAGCTGGTCGACAAAGAACTTCTTCTCGCTCTTCATCAGGCGGGTGAAGCAGACACGGAGGGCAGCCGAGACGCCGCGGGGATCGTCACTCCCGCTCCGCTCCAGCTGCTCCGCTGCCACCTCCCCGATCAGCGCCCGCAGCTCCGGGACGCCTGCCAGGGTGGTCAGCCCGAGTCATCCCCGGCGGCCGCCACCATGAGGGAGCCCAGCACCCCCACCCCAAGGTATCACAGCCACCAACCCCACCCCAAATCCACCCCATGGAGGGAAGGTGGCATCAGGATCCAACCTTGCAACTACCCTCCCTCGCCATCCTTACTCTGGAGAAAGGAGACGATCTCCTCCACTGGCCGAAAGCCGCACAAGCCCTCGAAGGGGGTGAGAGCGATGGCCATTTCAGGCTTGTGGTTGTCATCAGGGTAGTGCTCGGGGAACTGGGCGTGCAGCTTCGCTGCCAGCTCCTGGAGAGGGGGGCAGAGGAGACGGGTGAGCTCCCTGGTCCGCGAGGTCTGGCTGGGGCTGCCCCCCCCGGGACTCTCCCTACCTTGTTTGGGTGCGCCTGGATGGAGAGGGCGGTGTTGACCGACAGCACCTTGAAGAGAAAGGGCAGGCGGCCCTGGAAGGCGTCCTTCACCTTCGCCCCCAGGCAGGCGGGGTTGTCGGCGATCCACTGGCCCAGGGTCTTTTGGGGGATGCGGTTATCCCGGATGACGGCATCACCTCGGGGGTGCGTGCCCATCCAGAGCTGCGGGAGACAGACGGATGGACCCCTGAGCCGGGCAGCCAAGGGGATGACTTGGGCTTTTCTGGAGGCTGTTTGGCCCCAGAGGCGATCGATGCGGCCAAGGCAGCTCCCTCGGGGGCTGAGTCACGGCGGGCTTCTCCTCTCCTCCTCCCCGGGCAGCCCCCCAACCCCAGGGGCTATGGGGGACTGGGGACGGGCAAGTGAGCTGCATCGCTCCCTGAGCCGGCCAGACCCTGGATGGCGGGAGAGTCGCAGCCGGTTGGGATGGACGCGTGTCCGGGATGGATGCATGGACAGACAGACGCGCAGCCGGGCACTCACCTCTGCGTAGGGCAGGTCGGGCTGGATCTGGACCAGGGGGTCACTGCTGGCCACCAGCTTGGCCACCTCGCTCGCCAGCCCCACCTTCCCCCAGGAGTAGTTCTGCACGGCGCAGGAGAGGGGGAACACTGCGGGCAGGGGGGAGAGATGTGGGGGGGGGGTCAGAAATAACCCCCCTGCCCCCCCAAAAACCCCTCCCGGGCAGCCCCAAGCCGGGGATCCCGGGGGGGTGGGAGAGGGCCAGGGCACGGAGGGTGCATGGGGGGGCCAATTTTAAATTGCCTTGCAGGGCGGTTGGGGGTCCCTCTGCCCCACCGCCCGGGGCGTCGCCCAGGGGGGGTCTCCAGCCCCGTGGGGGGGTAACCCACCCCCCCAACTTCCAGGGGTCCCCACCCCCCCGGGCCCCGCTCACCGCGGATCTCCGCCATGGCTCGGCAAGGGCAGGCCGGCAGCCCTCGTCCCGCGGCGGCGGACGCTCCGGTGGCGACGCCGCCTCCCCCCGGGCCGGGCGGGGCCCTACACGTACCCTATAGCGGCCATAGGGGAGGGCGGTATGGGGCCGGGCGGCCGCCCCATAGGCCCCCTCTGTAGGTGACCCCCCCCCCGCTGCAGAGCGTGGCCCCGCCCACAGGGTTAACCGCCCCGCCCCGCGCTGCAGGCGGGGGCCGCTGTTGTGACGTCACACGGCGCCGTTGCCCCGCGAGCCCCTAAAGCGCCTGCGCGGTGGGCGGGTCAGGTCGCGTGGTTGGCGGCGCAGGCGCCCCGGTTGCCCCGGAAGTGCCTGGTACGGTGGTGGTGGCGGCGGCGGCGGGAGCGGAGCAACCGGGACCGCGCCCATGTCGGGCTTCGACACCAACCCGTTCGCCGACCCGGTGGACATCAACCCCTTCCAGGTGGGCGCCGGCACCGGGCGGCCCCTTCCCCCCTCCCCTCCCCTCCCCGGCCCTCCGCCGGGACGTGGCACTGACTGAAGCGTCGCTGGCCAATGGCGGCGCCGCTTCTCTCAGCCGCGGCCAATCGGTGAGAGGGGGCGGGATTAGAGGGGGGGCCCCGTGCTGTGGGGCCGGGACCCCCGGGGCCTCCCTCCCCCGCCTCTGTCCGTGCCCGGGGGTCCCCGCTCCCCTCGGGGGTCGGGCAGGAGCGGCGTGGTCTCGCCGGGGTCCGCCCCGGCCCTGCTCGCTGGCGCTGGGACCCTTCTCGCCCTCGGAGCCCTCCTATCCCCCGGCCCCCCGCCCCCCATTTCGGGGGGGGGGGGGGGCTCTCACCCCCCGTGCGCCCAGCCCCAGTCGCCCCCCACCTTTCTGGGGTCCGTTTTTAACACGCGGTAGCCTCGGCTCTTAAAACTGAGCCTGCGAGGTAAAATTCATCCTTTGGCGGTGGCTTTCAGTGGCCCTAGCTTGGGATTCCCTGTGAGGTTCCCAGGGATTTGGGCTGCTTTCCCTGGGTTTCCCCTCCGTGCTGTGAAACTTGGGATGGTTAACGCAGGGAAGTGGCCAAACGGCCTCCGGCACCCGAGCGGTGTGGCGGTGGGGTGCAAGCTGGCGTCTGGGCTCCGGCTTCCATCAGCGAGCGGCCGCGGCCGCCGCCTCACCTGTGCCGTTTGGCCGGGACGTGCCCTGCAGCGAAGGGTGGTTTCCTGACCTCTGATTTCGTGGCCAAGCCGAAGCGAAACTGTTTGTTTACGAGGCTGCCTGTTTTGAGGAATCGAAGTGAAACGAGAAGGAAAAAAAAAAAAAAATAAAATCCTTTCTTTCCCTCACCTCCGTTTAAACACGCTCTCGTGTGTCTCGGGAAGGGTTTGACGACGGTGTCCCTGTAACATCCCTTCTGTGGCGGGGAGCGTAGGGTGGCTTCGAGTACAGTTGCTGTTCCCCTAGAGATTTATTGCTTCAGTGCTGAGGAAGCACTCTGCTGCTTTGTGCCCCTTGCAGCCACTCCGGTATCTGACCG
The DNA here is from genome assembly GCF_036417535.1 of Chlamydotis macqueenii. NCBI lineage: Eukaryota > Metazoa > Chordata > Aves > Otidiformes > Otididae > Chlamydotis > Chlamydotis macqueenii. Next base: position 16,780,718 of record NC_141567.1, on the reverse strand, counting down.
AACAGGGCCGTGCTCGTGCTTTACTCATTGTTTACACAAAAAAGATTGGATGCAATTTACAGCGGGTAACTCTGATGTCACACTCACTTTTTAATGGGGACGAACGTGTGTCACGCTGCAGACGCCCCTGCGATTGTCTGATGGCTCTTTGCTGATACAGCTGGTCTTTGCAGCAGGTTTTACATCCTCCTTTTGCGAGGGTTAGGTTTTACATTCACCTTTGTCCCTTTTTTTAAAGAAAAAATTCCACCAGTTGCCAGCAGCTGGACACAAGGAATCCCTGACTGCCGCTGCGCGGAGCCTCGAAGCCCTGTCTCTCTGATTTGACAGTGGCATCTCACAACGTAGGACGGTGCTGCCCCAGTGTAGTAAATCTGATGAAATGAGCCCGTTCCCTGCTGAGGTTTGGATCTGCGTGCTGGCTCGGTGCTGTGCAGGGCTGGGACAACGGTTTGCCTGCCCAACAGGCGCTGACATCCCCTTCCACACACTCTGGAGTTCTTGCTGAAAGACTAGAAGCATCTTCACCCTCTCAGCCTTGTCGTGCTGATGAATATCTCTTGGGCAGAGCACGAGGGTTGTCTCTCCTCGTTGCGGATCCCGGTATATTGCTTTGTGCTCTCCGAATCCTGACATAACTGGGGATCTTTGCCTTTTAAGGAGGCTTTGTTCGTGGTGTCCGATAAGCCTAGTATAAAATAAGCTGGTTTGGTCCCGTTAAAAATATCTCTGGCTCATCTTTCTGTGACTTATTCAATCTGGTTAACAAGAGATTATTAACTGCCTTTGTTTACTCAGTAACCTGGTAGCCACCTCCAGAACTTTGTTGCAAACTTCAGACAGGGCTGGAAACTTCTGTCCTCTGTAGAGATATTGATAATAAAATCCTTGAGGTTTCCCTCAGTGCGTCTTCCAGGCGGTGGCAGTGCTGGGAGGGCCCGTACTGGTGGCTGACTGCAGGACTGGCAATATTTGGGGCAGGTACTGTGATATTTAAGCAACCATGTTAGGTTCCAGGTGATTCGCCTTTGAGTTCTCTTGTCTTGATCTCATCTAGAGAGGCATCTCGTTTTGTTTTGGTTCTTTAACCTGTGGGAAGAGAAGTGGAAGAATATAATTTCTTGTGCAAACCTGTTGTATCAAAATCTTCCGGCAGCTCTGTTGGCTGGCACAGTGCGACAGCAGCTTCATGGTTGCGTTAAACACTGTGTTTGAAAACAGTTTTAACCTTTGTGTCAGTGCAGTTTGGTCCAAACACAAAATTATTCTGCGCTGGGGAATTTGAAGTAATGAAAAATGATATCATATATCCCTGCCACTTGTGGGAGCGATGGCAGGGAGGGCAACCAGTGGGGATCTGCTTCACTGGCGTTCTGCAGTCAATGTAATAATTGACCGGGGAGCACAAAGTTTGTGACTGGACCTACTTATTAAATCAAGCGGAATAGCTGGAGAAGTAAGAGAGCTTTCAGGTGCTCAGGCTTTTCTTTAGCTCTGAAGCAGGAAAAGTTGAGAAGAATTGCTGAAGTTTAACTGAGGATCCTAACAACTAAACCCTCCAAGAGGAAAGGCGTGTGGGGCCTTTGGAGCAGAGAGGAGAAGGCAGTTACTTCCTTGAAGGAGAGGGACAGCCAGGTGACATGGCTTTGGGTGGCTCAGTGGCTGAGTTAAGTCTCCATTTCCACGTTTCACAGCATAAAGGATGAGACCTGTGCTTGTTTCAAGAGAGTCAACTCTCTTTTGCTCTGTAGCTTGCAGGAAATAGCCGTAAAACGTGAAGTTTGTGGGCAACTTCTCGTTTGTCTCCTCTGTTTCTCGTGCTTACTCATCTTTCACGCTGTATACTCCAGGCTGGTGGAAGCTGGTGGCTTTGTATCACCCTCTGTTTCACAGCTGCTGTTTTCCTTCCTGCCCTATCCAGGGCACAAACATGTATCCAAACACACTTCAGCTTTGTTGCAAATTCCCTACTCTTTGTATATCTATTCTAAACACACTTGCACCACAGCAGGCAAGTTAAGTTGAGCTGCCTTGCCTTGGCTGCACTGCCTAATTAAGTAAAAAAAAAAATAAAATTTAAAGCTGTGGAGAGGTCGTTTCCTTTTGAAATCAAACTGACCATACAAGCTCTTCAGATGATTATGCAGCTTTCCTGTTCCCGTGCTGTTAAGGGAGTTTCTCTTCCTTGTATAGTTGTCTTCTGCTGGACTTTAGTCAGGCTGGGACCTCGCCTGGCCTGGATTAAGGGTATCACGCCGGTGCACAGTAGCCATCCTGCCTTCACTGACTTGTAAGCTTGTGTCAACAGCCCATGCCTCAGCGAAACTGGTTAAGCTAAAGCCTCCAGAAGAGTGAGCAGTGAAGTAAAAACCTGTGCCTTGAGTCCTCGCAGCCCTTCTTCCCAGTGTGGCGGTTTGGCTGGTGCTGCCCATCTTTTACCTGCTCCCCTGCCTGGCTGGGGAGTTGTGCTTGGTCAAGCGGCATCCAAAATCTCATCTGAGATCCCTCAGCCTGAGGTGATTCATGAACTAGTGCAACCTGTTGCGTAGGGAGTGCCTGCTGTCGGGGAGATGCGTGAGGTAACTCATTAACCGTCCTGTGTGCCTCTTGTTCAGCAGAAGGCTGTGCTAAAACCCCGCGGAACGGCTCCAGTGGGTTGCAGAGATGCCAAAAGACTTTGCAGCGCGTGGACTCGGTCAGGCTCTGCACGCCTCGATTGCTCGTTCTGACCCTGTCGCAGCCTCGATTGCTTCTCACCCCATTAACCACAAAATTAAAATGACTGATCTTGAGACACGGGTTCCTGGGAGAGGGAGGGATAAAAAGCCACTTTTAAATTTTTTTTTTTTTTTTTTTTTTTACCCACACCCAGCTATCAGGTTGCCAGGCTGCTCTCACAGTAGGATTTCAGAGCTCAAAAAGTGCTTTGTTTTCTAATAACTGGGGAGAGAAACATCCAGAGGTCCAAGTCTGGCTCTTAAAGAGGAATCTTTTGTGGACAGTAGTGTATGTAAAAGAAGAAATAAAAATAGCTAAGTGCATTGCCAGTGAGGGAAGAAAGGTGTTTTCGGCAGAGATGCTGAGAGCCTTTTTTAAACAATCAGGCTGTTTGCTGGAGACAAGTAGGAGATGCTGCGAGTCCAGGTGAATGCAGCTGTTATGCTGGCAGAATTAAAACCTCCAAAAATAATTGGTGTCACGCCTCCAGCTCCACTTTCCTGGGTGTTTTGCCTTTTCAGAGCAATCATTGGCATCTTAGGTTGCTGGTCCAAATGTCCTGGGTGGCAGCTGGCACTTGTTGGCCAGGACCACTTGTACCTGGAAGCTCATTTTGCGAGACTCTGCTGTGCTTTGTGGATCCTCGCTCGCTTTGTCGTTCAAGTGAGGTTTGGGAGGTGGTCCTGGGTGTCCAGCAACATTCTATCCGTGCGTCAATGAATCTGTGTCCTGCTTCAGATCTCTGGAAATTAGGAATAACTTGCTGTAGGTAAGTGGTAGTAGTCTGCAGAAAGGGCTCCTGTGCCAAAAGGTTATTGTAGTTCTTCAAATATACCTCTTGGGTGAAGAGGAGACTACTTCTGCCCACAAATCTTGACTTGCTGATAGCCATCTCCTTGGTTATTTGAATTCATTGCCAGCCAAGGCCATCCGCCTGTGGGGGGGATGCGTTTCACCCCATCCTCTTCCCAACCAACAAGTGGATGGAAGGCGGGCAGCATGGATAACGTATAAGGTGATGATGACCTGTGTCTGATGCTGATTTGTCTTTGCTCTCTCCTTTCAGGATCCTTCGGTGACACAGCTCACAAACACTAGCCAAAGTGGCTTGGATGAATTCAACCCCTTTTCTGAGAGCTCCCAGCTGGTACGTGCCTTTTGTCTTTGCACTTGGTGTCTTGGTGGTGGTTTTAGCGGTGTAGAAGGTCCCTTGTTAGGTGCAGCTTAGAAGAGAAAAAATAAAAGTGAGGCATTTGCAGCTGATTTCCCCATGGACAGTGTAACTCGCTGCATGCGTGGCAAGCTGCAAGCCACTGCACTGGAGCACTAATAAACTCCCAGCTGGAGCTCTTTCCGCTCGCATGGAACAGCTTCTCTCAGACTCACTGCTGGCTCATGGTAGAGCTATATGAAGCGTGAAGGGGAAGATGTTTTGTGGCAGGACGCATCAATATTTATTTGGGCTGGGTGCTGAACTGCTGCGCTGATACCATTGATGGATTGCTACAAGAACTTCATTCTTATTTCCTGGCTGCCACCGTGTGTGGGATGGGAAAAGGAGAACAGGAAACCAGGGTAAAGCAATATTTGCAGTTCAAACAACTTATCCAAATCCCCTTCTGCTTCTCCTTTGCCTAATACCTGTAATCCTCAGGCGCCACTCCCCCGGCGCATTGAGAAACTAACAAACTTTTGAAAATGCAGAATTGCTTCCTGCTAGAGCTTCTGGTTTAGTAGTGCTGAAATGTGAAGGACCCTTCGCTAAAAGAAGCCGTGTGTAATCTTTTTGCCTTGTTGCTTGCGGTTTGTACGCAGACAAATGCGGCGCGGACGACACCAGCCACGCAGCCCTCCGGCCACTCGCAGCCCGCTGTCCTGCAGACGTCTGTGGAGCCCACTCCCCAGGTACAGCAACCCCTCGCTGCCACCTTCCCGAGAGCTGGGCTGCAGAGCGTGAAGGAGCTCCTGTGGGCCTTCCCACAGGAAGGGGATAGGAGGGGAAGGGGATTCTCTGGGGTTGCAAGTGATCTTTTAAACTTGCAGTTATATCTGCCTTGCAGATCTCTGTAAGGAATACACGTGTAATTTTTAATGCCTTTTTCCCTGTCCCTTTGGTGGCAGAGCTCATTTTGTCTGGTATCCTGTTTGCTCTGGCTTCCCTCTGCAAACACTGAAACGTATCCTGCTAATGCTTTTAGCTTAGTTCTGGTGACTGGTCAGACACGCTCTGTTCCAGGAGCGTAAATGCAGTCTAGCCTTAGGTTGCAGCGCTGCTTAGACTGGCTAGCAGGTACCTGACTGTCAGGACCTCCTCATCCAAAGAGCAGAGAAGCTGAGGCTGCTAGGAGAAAGGATCAGTTCTCAGAATAGCAAACAGGTAGAAGAGATGCCTAAAAGGTGTGGCACATAGCTGTTTTGCCTTTCCTTTGAGCCTCCTCCCCTAGCTGGGAAGGGAATTTTCCTGGTAAACCCAGGAGTTGTGCTCAGTGCTCTGTTGCAAGGCACTCAGAGCAATGAGGCAAACTGGGAGGTAGAAGAAGCTGCAAGAGGAGCACAGCTTTGCTGAAAAGGGCGGGAGAGAGGATGGGCAACAGACTGGATAGCCTCTTGAGAGCCCTGTCTTCCCATGGGATAAGAGAGGAACATCTGTGTGGAGTTCTGCACTGACCTTGATTTTTATCCTCCAGCAGGGAAGGCAGAAAGCCTCAAAGTGTTTCAGATCAGCCACAAGTATTCAGCTTTCAAATTGTTCTCAACCCTTGCTACTGAATTGCCTTTGCTTCCGTTCCAGTTTGACGTCTGGTGTGTTTGCTGGTGGTATTGCCACTGCCTCAGTTAGGGAAGGACTTACCTTTTTCTCCCCCTACTTTAGGCTGTGGCTGCGGCAGCACAGGCTGGGCTTCTTCAGCAGCAGGCAGAATTAGAGAGGAAGGCAGCTGAGTTGGAGAAGAAGGAAAGGGAATTGCAGAGTCACGCGGCCAGCATTAATCGTGAGTAGTGCTTCCTGCCCTGCCCACAATGAGCGTGATGCTCAGGGAAGCTGGGGTTGCTTGCTTTGTCAGGATTTGATGAAGGCCCAGCCTTTCTGAGTGTATGAACTACTTTACAAGCCATGTGTCTTTCCTCTACTCCTTCACAGCTGTGACAACTGTCTTAGGACTGTACCTGTCATCCTATAACTTACAAGGTGGGAAACGAGCTCAGACATGAAGTGCTGGACACCAGCTCTGGTGGGTCTCTGCCCTCTCAGCAGCTGTACTCAGCCACGCTGAGTTCTTCAGACACCAGTTTCATATCTGTGTCTGAGCTGTTGTGTGATGCTGCCACGTTAAAGCTTTTCATTGAGAGCAAGAAATCTTTTTTCAGTTTTGAGGCTCAACCACAGCAAAAACATGTTTTCCTCTCATCTTAGTTTTAAATGGCTGTGTTTGGACTTGTAGTGCTGAGCGGCAATGATTGCAATGGCTCTTTGGCCGTTGCAGGGGAATTCTGCCTCCCATGGAGGACAGCCCTCAAGCTGGGCTGCCCTGCCTTGCTGCTCCAGCAGAGTTAATGCGTCCCCGCCGTGCTGCCCGCTCAACCTGCCAAGGCCTAAACTCTCCCAAGGTCTTCACGTCAGTGTGAATGAATGGCTGGTTGCAAATTACAGCGTGCGAATGAATCTGTCAGTGAGAGAAGAGCAAGTGAAGAACCTCTCTTTTCTCCTTTCCACAGCGAGGCAAAACAACTGGCCGCCTCTTCCCAAGAGATGTCCAATCAAGCCGTGTTTTTATCAGGATTTTTCTGCCGACATCCCAGCTGACTACCAGCGGATATGCAAGATGCTGTACTACTTGTGGATGTGTAAGTAACGGCTTGAGCTGCAATAAAAATATCTTCCTAAGAAGATTCTGTATCAAATGCTGAGCTTTGACCTACAGTAAATTCTGTAGGTGTTGTCTGCAAGGGTAAAATAATGTCTCCCTTCCTTTTTTTATGAGGGCAAATGTTAAGGACTCTAAGTTTGTGCTTTGGGAATAGCTCGTTTGAGACAGAATTTTGATTGATGCTTAAGGGATACTTTAACAACTCTCCTGAGACTCTTAGAGACAGTGGATAGTGCAGTCAGTATTTGTTGATTTCTGTGCTCTGAAAAGAGTTAAGATTTGGTTGTAAGCAGCAGGATCAGATGAGGTCCTTAGGTTAAGCTCTGTTTTCCTTTCAAGGGAGGGAAGGAAATGAGATGATCCAAAGGCTCCTTAATTTCTGCAGAGCTCCATGTGATCAATGAGAGATTAGGGATGCTTGGGGAGACTTCTGAGTTTTTCAAGAACTTACTGATGTTTTTTTCTCTCTCTCCCATCCTGACCAGTGCATTCGATTACCCTGCTCCTAAACCTGCTTGCTTGCCTGGCATGGTTCACAGTCGAGACGGAAAGAGGAGTAGACTTTGGTCTCTCGATCCTGTGGTTTATTTTATTCACCCCTTGTGCCTTTCTCTGTTGGTACCGACCAATTTACAAGGCTTTCAGGCAAGTACTGTTTTCTTCTGTCACAGGGACATATCTTTTGGTGGGAGGAGCTTTGGTTTTGTCTGTCCTGATCGTATATTGCCTGCAGGATTTTTCCAGCTCTTTGCATCATTGAATAGATCAAACCCACTTGTTCCTAAACATATGAGAAGTATCTGGGAGAACTTGATTGTGGTAGTCGCTTTTCATCTGGAAGTCCAAGCCTAGGCAATCGTAGGGCCCTACTTTTTATTAATTTCTGCGAAACGGGTACATCAGTGTGTTGAGCACACTGTGTGTGTTCGGGAAGCTGCCTTCACCCCATCTTGCATTAGGCAGAGTGGTGGTTTTGCGATATGCAGTGGAAGTGTTGTACTGCTGCATGAGTTCCTTCTGAAATCGCCTCCCCTTAGTGAATTTCCCTGAGAGGGAGGGGTTCACTGAACTTGTTCCTGTCCTCTTAGAGGAGGGAATCTGTGCAGGAATCATGTCCCTGCATTTCATTCCTGCTAATGTCTCTCCTGCAGGTCTGACAGCTCGTTCAGCTTCTTCGTCTTCTTTTTCATCTTCTTCTGCCAAATAGCAATCTACATCATCCAGGCTGTCGGCATTCCTGGCTGGGGAGACAGGTAAGCTTGGCTTCAGGGGCTGCCATGTCACAGCTCTGCATGAATGCTCTTTCTCACCAGGGCTGTGACTGTCAGAAGCTTTGGGGCCCGTTTTTGACAGCTGTCTGTTCTTTCTCCTGTGTTTTTCCTCTCCCACCTGGTACCCGGCTTTGGCAGATGCCAGCTGGGCTGCCTCTCTCCTCTGCTCTTCCCATCCTAGTCCCAGCAGAGGCACGTACCTTTTCAGACTCTGCTGTGGGCCAGTGCCGAAAGGAGTATGAGAAATCTCCCACACCTCCTCTGCTGCCTCCACCCTTGCTTAATACGTATAATACCCCTTCTTGATGCTGAGCCTCTCGTCTTGGCCACATCTGTGTTCAAATGTTGGCGTTGTGTTAAAATGTTGGCTTTGTGTTCAAATGGAGCCTTCCCTCATGGAGGCTGTAGCACGGGGGTGAGGGAACTCTGACCCGGAGTCTGGGTACGTCTTAACTCAATACTGCTGCTAGCAGCCAGATTCTGTCCCCAAACTCTTCCTGAATTTCTCTCGAGTGTGTTATTGGTGGGCTATGCTTAAAAAAAAAATAAGCAGAGAGGGTTTTATCCTCACCCTTTCTTGAGGGCGTTGTACAGAAGGGTGAGTCTGGAGTGCGTCCAACAGGCCTCTTCCCAGCAGTTGCCCCCTGCAGTGAAAGCGCCAGCTTTCTTTTTGCCGTGCTGCGTTGGCCGCGGATCAGATGCCTGAGTTACTGTGAACAGTGGAAAGGTTAACAGCTAGTGGTTTTTCTCCTGAGAGAGAGCCTTCAGGTGGTGAGCGCCGTGAAGCTGCTGTCTATTTTTGCCCGCTGCCTGCAGAACGCCTCATAGGCAAAGCTGTCCTCGTGCTCCCTCCCCTGCTGCCTGGTGCTGCCTTAGTCATGGGGGACTGGGAGGGGACACTCCGTTTCCAGTCTGACTTTGGAGAGCGTGCGTTGAGCTTTCTGCTGTGTTTCCTCGAGCCAGACAGCGCATTTATTTTTGGCTGTAGTGCATGGTGTGCCTTTCCCACTTCCTTGTAACGGGTGAGTTGTGCAGCACATCAAATGGGACAGTCTGGCTCACTTGATTCCCTCTCTCCTGGTGGCAGACGGTTTGCTTGGTTTAGCAGTTGGAAAGGTTCCTTTCTTCGGGACCCAGGAGAGTGTTTTGAATGATGCTGAGCATCTTGGCTTTTTCACCCACAGCCAAGAACTGATAACTCCTAGCATCCTCCCTGCCCCTTCTCTTCAACAACTGCCAGTTTCCTCCTTTCTGTAGCTCTGACTTCGTCCCTTCCTTTCTCTCCCAACACTTACATCCCTGGCCAGGCAGAGCTATCATGGTGACACGTAAGTCTAGGCTCCAGATCTGCCAGCTGATCTCTTCCAATTTAGATGTACCAGCCTATCTTTACACTGTTTGGCTGAATTTTAAGGTGTTAATGGAAATGATTTGATTTTATGATGGCTCCAAGGGTGTCAATTGCTGCCTAAGGGAGGTGGTCCAGGGGCCAGGGCTGTAACGATTCTCTTGTGTAGAGGTGGATTGCTTCTAAAAATGATAGTGGGAATTCTAGCCCCTAAACGAATGCCTGGATGAGCTCTGATTCCCTGTTTCCGCAGCCGTTATGTTTGGGTTTGCAATTCCCTGTAACCTTGCCCCCTGCTCTCCTCTCTCTCGCAGCGGATGGATCGCGGCACTGTCCGAGCTGCACGGGAACCTGGCCGTGGCTGTTATCATGATGGTGGTGGCAGGATTCTTCACGCTCTGCGCGGTTCTCTCGCTCTTCCTCCTGAAGCAGGTGAGTGGCTCGGAGGCAAGGCGAGCTGAATCGCAGATCTGCAGGTCAGCCTGCTACCAGAGTGTCCTGGGGTTGCCATCTCCTCTCGTCTGTTTGTGGGGATGAGCTTGCTTCTGAAGATGTCATCAGGGCACTGTCAGGTCAAGAGTTTTAGTGAAAATATTTGTGCTTCCTGCATCGATGCCAAGTCATTTGAACACCTGGGGGGCTTGCAGGTGGGAAAGCAGCCTTTTGGGAGGGAACGTGTTAGAAGAAAGGAGGGTGTAGTAAGGCTTGCTGCGTTGGCTGCTCTCATTTAGATTAAGTAGTTCAGAGAAGATGGCCAGCACGGTCCCAAATGTCACCCTCTTCAGACACATCAGATTTCTTGCACCTCCCTTTAGCTTGAGGCTGCCCAGAGTTGGCTGAGCTGAGAAGGCCATGGCTTTTGGTTTGTGTGGGGTTTTTTTGGGTTGGTTTTTTTTTTTTTTTGGGTGGTTTTTGGTTTTTTTTTTTGTTTGTTGTTTTTTGTTTTTTTTTTTTTTTGTCCCACAACGCTGTGGGACTTTTTCTGAGCCTGGTGGGATCCAAACCAGTGTCTTGCTGGCTCCCAAACACAAGCCCTTCCTGATTGACCACACCAGTGTTGCTTTTCTGCAATTAACAGCAGAAATATCACTTTGGGGAAGGCAAGGATGGCTGAACTGGTCCTGCTTCTACTGCTTCCTTCCTCCTCCTTTTTTCCTAACTTGTATTTTGAAGAAAATACCTGGTGCTTGTAGTTGCAGACACCTTCAGGTCCTGCGAGTGTCTGTAAGTGCAGGAGTTAAGCATCCATACCATCACAGTGCAGGGAGAGGAGCTTTTGGTCCGATACCTGCCATTTTGCTGAGAGCTCCACGTTTTACAACAAATGAGGATCTCCTGAGATCTGCAGCGTGATGTGCTGGGTGAGATGGGGCCAGTGGCTCCAGCCCATCATCTCTAGCTGCCAAGAGAGCTGCTTAGTGACGGGGCTGAGGGAAAGCAAGCTTGCAAGCAAGGTGCGTGCAGCAAGCCCACAACCGCATGCTGATTTTTCTCCCCCTTTTTCTCATTCCCAGGTGCATTCCCTGTATCGGCGCACGGGAGCCAGTTTCCAGAGGGCCCAGGAAGAGTTTTCCCAAGGCATCCTCACCAACAGGGGCTTCCAGAATGCAGCGGCTGGCGTGGCCTCCTCAGCCGCACAGGGTGCTTTCCGGGGAAACTAGCCCTTCCCGGGGCTGCCTCCCCCTCGCTTCCTCTGCCGTCGTCACCCCAACCATTTTTTTTTTCTAAAGATGCACTTTTTGGGAGTACCATGTTAGCTCTGTGATGCCGACTCCAGATGAGAAGAGGTCTGGTTTTTTTAGCTTCAGCTGGCCTGCGTTTATGACGATTAGTTTTCCCTGTCTTGTGTTAGGGTGCGGGAGATAGGGGAGACATTCTCTGAAGCAAATATATTTCTCTATCCAGGATGTACCGAGTGTTTGTCTCTCTTCCTGCCCTTGTCCTGTCTGTAGCGGGAAGGTGAGAGGAAGCAGGTTTTTGATTTTACTCTCTCCTATGGACCTTTGCTCTGAAGAATTTGATTATCTGCTGTTTTGGGGGGTTTTGTAACTTGCATGTAGTTTGTCATTAATTTTAAGAGCGGAAACTGTACTTTCGATTTATTACACACACGATGCTGCATTTTTGACCTCTTAACTGCTGGGCTTCCCGAGAGTCGGAGTGATGTGGCACGAAGGAAAATCTGGGAACAGGGAGGGTTAGAATGGAGAGGAAACATCTTTCTCCTTGTCTCCCTGTGGCAGATTCCCCCGTCTCTGCTTTCATGAGGATCCTGTAGATGATGGCCCCGGGGGCTCCTACGCCCTTTTGCCAGCACCCATGGCCCCAGGCATGGAGAGGGGATCAGTGGGGGCTGAGTCCTCACCGTGGCCTTAAACCAGGGGATAAAGGGTTTTTATTTGACTTGCTAGCTCTGCTGTTCGGGAGCAGCGGCACTGAAGAAGCCAGCTCAAACACTGTGTGGTGCCTGCGACATCCTTCTCCACGTGACCTTGAGAGCCTGCCAGCTGAGCGTGTGAATGAATTTTTCTCCAGGGACAGCTCCTCCCTGCCTTCCTCCTCCCGCGCATTTTTTTTTTTTCAGCTGGGAAAGAACTGGTTTGATGTGTGTTTTAGCTAGGAAAGCTGACGGGCTGTCCCCTCTGGAGGTGGATGGGGTGCGGGGGTTGATGTGCCGGTTGTGGCGAGGTGTGGTGGGGACGTTTCCTCCCTGCTCGCTCCGCATTGGTGCGGGAGGGGGGTTTCACTTGCAGACCTGACTGCTGTGCTGCCCCTCTCTGTCCCCTCCTGCCCAGGAGGGGGATGCACTTTGTACCCCACCCTTTGCTGTCAGAGCGTGTGCCAGGCGGGCCTCCCAGCCGCCTCATCCGCAAATCGGCGTTTTTACACCCCCTGTGTTGTTATTTCTTTCCCCTGTGTCTGATCTTTTCCTGTTTAAAAAAAAACATTAATAATAAAATGTATATGTGCTCGAAATGATATCGTCCTCCTGCTGGGGACCGTGGCCAAGACCGGGTGGGGGCGTGGCCAAGTCGGGATGGGGCGTGGCCAATGCGGCGATGGGGGCGTGGCCAGGGCCGGGGCGCGCCGGGAAGGCGGAAGCGGTGCCGGGGGCCATGGCGGGGCCGGGCTGGGCCCCCCCGCGCCTGGACGGCTTCATCCTCACCGAGCGCCTCGGCGCCGGCACCTACGCCACCGTCTACAAGGCCTACAGGAAGGTAGGGGCGGCCCCCAAATATGCCCCCTCCCACGCGTGGGACCCCCCCCCCTCTTTCCCCAGCCCCCCCCATGCGGGGCACCGTCCCTATAGCCCCAGTATGGGACCCGCAGCCCCAGCCCGGATCCTTCCCTTCCCCTCACCTTCTCGGGGCTCCTCCCCACGCGGGACCCCCGTGGTGGCTGTTTGGGTGGAGTGGGGGGGCTGCAGTGTCGGCTCCCCGCGGCAGAGGGACACGCGTGAGGTGGTGGCCATCAAGTGCGTGAGCAAGAGGAGCCTCAACCGGGCGTCGGTGGAGAACCTGCTGACGGAGATCGAGATCCTGAAGACCATCCGCCACCCGCACATCGTGGAGCTCAAGGACTTCCAGGTAGGGCTGGGGGCTTCCTGGGGGGAGCACTGAGCCAGCACCCGTCTGTCCCGCCTCCACCAGGCTCTATCTGTGGGGCTCGGTGCCAGCAACTGGGCAAACTGGTCCAGAGGGCCCCGCGTGGGTGGGATGCCTGGTGGGGCTGGCCGGGGTGGTGTGACCGAGTCCTCGCAGTGGGACAGCGACCACATCTACCTGATCATGGAGTTCTGTGCCGGGGGGGACCTCTCCCGCTTCATCCGGATGCGCAGGATCCTGCCCGAGAAGGTGGCGCGCGTCTTCCTGCAGCAGCTCGGTAAGGGCACCCTGCCTGGGGATTTGAGGGGGGGGGGGGGCGGGGGCAGGGCTGCGGTGGTGACCCCCTCCCCGCCCAGCCTGCGCCCTGAAGTTCCTCCATGACCGCAACATCTCCCACCTGGACCTGAAGCCGCAGAACATCCTGCTGAGCGCCCCGGAGAACCCCCAGCTGAAGCTGGCAGGTCAGGGCGGGTCCCCTGGGAGGGGCCGAAGGATGTGGGGGATGACAATTCCTTCTGTCCCTTCTCCCACGGGCTCTCCTCACCCCTTCTCCCGCAGATTTCGGCTTTGCGCAGCACATGTCGCCGTGGGACGAGAAGCACGTGCTGCGGGGCTCCCCGCTCTACATGGCCCCCGAGATGGTGTGCCGCCAGCAGTACGACGCCCGCGTGGACCTGTGGTCGGTGGGCGTCATCCTTTATGGTGGGCTTTTGCTTTTATTCTTCCCCCTACCCCTACTCAGGGCTTGGCTCAGGGCCTGTTTCCCTGCTCCATTGCCCCCCCCCACTTTTCCCCCCTCTGCAGAAGCGCTTTTCGGGAGGCCGCCCTTCGCCTCCCGCTCCTTTGCCGAGCTGGAGGAGAAGATCCGCAGTGAGCGGGCCATCGAGGTAACGCGGGAACGGGTCAGAGCCAGGTGGGGTCTTGCAGCCCGTCCCCATGGCGGGGCTGTGGCGGGGCCGGTGGTCTCAGCCCCCCTCCCTCGCCAGCTGCCCAGCCGGCCGCTGCTCTCCCCGGAGTGCCGGGATCTCTTAGGACGGCTCCTGGAGAGGGACCCTTTGAAACGCATCTCCTTCGAGCGCTTCTTCGCCCACCCTTTCGTGGATATGGAGCACGTCCCTGGCCCCGAGAGCCTCTGCAAGGCGGTGAGCGGGGTGCCGGGGTGCTGGTCCCCAGGGGTGTGGGGGGAGGCGAGCTCTGACCCCCTCCCCCCTCATCTCCCCCAGACTGACCTGGTGGTGGAGGCAGTGAAGAAGGATCAGGAGGGGGATGCATCTGCTGCACTCTCCCTGTACTGCAGAGCCCTGGAGTATTTTGTGCCGGCTCTGCACTGTGAGTTCCCCCCCGGGGTGGGGGGCTGCATGGGTCTCAGGCTGTGCTGGGTGCCTTGTGGGGGGGTCCCAGTGTCTGCTCGCTCTTCCCCCGCAGATGAAAGCGATGCTCGCCGGAAAGAAGCCATCCGGGCCAAGGTGAGCCCACAAATCCATGGGGAGGTGGGGAACAGGATCCCCTCCCGGCTTAGCTGGGTGAGGTGCCCCTCCCATGCTCTGTCCCCCATGGCGGGGGTCCCCTGACCCCCCCGTTGTGGGCAGGTGGGGCAGTACATCTCCCGAGCAGAGGAGCTGAAGGCGTTGGTCACCTCCAGCAGCAAGAGCCTCCTGCAGCAAGAGAACCCGGCCAGAGAGCTCCTTAAAGGTAGCGGTTTTTGGGGGAACCCCCCCCCTCCCTCAGTGTCAGAGTGGGAAGGGGGCACCCAGTGGGATTTTGGGGTGCTCCCCATTGCAACGTCCCCGTGCAGAGATGGCCAAGGACAAGCCTCGGCTCTGCGCTGCGCTGGAAATGGCTTCTGCTGCCATCGCTAAGGTGAGTTGTGGATTCGGGGGTCCTCTCTCCCCTCGAGCGGAAGGGGAAAGAGCAAACCTGGGTGGGGAGGGGACCGGTGTATCCCCCCTGCCCTGGCTGCAGCCCGGCCCGCCGGGCTCTTCCACAGGAGGAGGAAGGCAAGGATGAGGGTGACACGCTGGAGCTGTACCAGCAGAGCCTGGGGGAGCTGTTGCTCCTCCTGGCCGGTGAGTTGGGGTCCTGGTGAGCGCTGCGGGGTGGGGGATCACAAATCCTGCGCCCCGTGGCTAACGGCGCGCCCCTCTTCCCTCCCGCAGCGGAACCGGCGGGAAGGCGACGGGAGCTGCTCCACGCCGAGGTGAGTGCCAGCTGTGGGATGGCAGCTCGTCCCCCCTTGGCACGGCTTTGAAGTGGCTTCACTCCCTTTCTCCGCCAGATCCAGACGCTGATGGCCCGAGCGGAGTACCTGAAGGATCAGATGAAGGTACGGCTGCTTGGTGAGGGGCTCTGGAGCGTGCTGGGTGGGGTTACAGGCTGGAAAACACTCCTGTTCCATGGCAGATGCGGGAGGCACAGTCCATGGGCAAGGAGGCGCTGGCAGAGCCTGTCCGGAGCGGTGAGTCCCCGTCTCTGTCCCCTCTTGTCCCTTCCAAGGGGGCTTAGTGTAAAGGGGCCTGGGGAAGCGTCCTGCCTTGTGGCTGCGGTCGGGAATATCCCTACAGCTGCCGGGAATATCCCTACAGCTGCCACAGCCGTGGGCATATTCCCACCCGTGGGTAATCCCAACCTGGCACGCCCTCCTCGACCCCGGCGTGGGGTGATCCATGCCCGGGAGCCCACCCGGGCTGGGCGATGGTGTGCGCAGCCCAGTGAGTGCCCTCCGTCCCCCCCGCGCAGCCTGTACCTTGCAGTGAGGCCGGGGCGCCGGCTGGTGGGACGCTGCTCCTTGCCTTGGCGCTGCCGCGCGAAGAGATGCCGACAGCGGCGTGGAGAGGAAAGACGAGGCTTTCGTCCCCACCGCATTGGGGTAACCGTCTCGGGGGCTCACCCTGGGGGTCCCGCCCCGGGAGGGTCCCATGGGTGGGTCCGCAGGGCCATCTGCCCCTCTTCCCGGGCGCTGGCGTCAACTCGTTTCAACGGAGTCCCCTCCCAGCCCTGCCTCGACCGTCTGCTGCTGCTGCCTCCCCTGACGGTGGCGGGCGGGTTATTCCACTCTAATTCCCTCTGCTGGCTGCGACGGGCTGGGTATTTTTATCCTGGCAGCGGGCTCCAGCGGAATTTTCCCCCCTGCCAGTCACATACGTCTCTTGCCTTTTCGGCTGGATGTTTCTTCCCCCTCCCAAATTCTGGGGGAGCCCTGAGCGTGTGCACAACCCAGACCCTGGCAGCCCCGCCGGTAGCTGCAGGCTGTTGGTGACGGTGGCAGCAGGCAGGGGGTCGGGGACGCTGCCGGCGCCTGCCCTCCGCTGTGCCTTTCTCACCCAGCAACTACCTCTCTGCGCCCACCGCCGCGCGCCCGGCCTCCAGCACCCAATCGCACCGTCCCGGCCCAGCCCTACCTCCCTCTCGCTGCTGGAGGGTCGGGGTCAAGGCTCGTCGCTTCCTAAACCTGCCTGCGCTGGAGTCCGGCAGGTGCTGACTGCGGTCGTCATTTGTGTCATGAGGTGGTACCAGTGCTCAGTGGGGACGGGTCGGTTGTGCGTGCTCCCCCGCGGGTGTAGTCGTTGAGTAAAAGAGATAAGCAGGAGTCAGTCCCCTTCAGGGGCGGCGTCGCGCGGCCGCAGACAGCGATACCTCCCCGAAAGCGGAGCCTGGCTGTCCTGCCTGCTCTGCTCCTCAGGGCTCTGACAACCTGATTCCCCACATCACGTCCCCCCGGCCCTGCAGAAGTCACTCACCCGGGGTGGTGAGGTCTGCTTGTCCTGCAAAGCGAGGGACTTGTCTCAAAATCTACTGTATTGCAAGGGAATGTAATTTATTGTTTTTAATAAACACTTGATTTGGGTTTCTCCAACTCCTCCAGTCTCGGGCTTGTGCTTTAAGACCCAAGAGGAGTCTCCAGCTGAGCCCAGGGTGCCTGGAGCCATTGTCCCCCCTCGTCCCTGTCCCCCTGCCCAGGGCAGGAGCCGGTGCCCGTACTCCCTGGGGACCCGAGGCAGCTGAAGCAAGGTTTGACCTTGTTTTTCCCTTCAGATCTTTTTTTTGTGTGTGTGCGTGTGTGTGTGTAAATCGGCGAGCAGAGCAACATGAAAGATTACGTAAAATCACGTTTTTCTCCAGTAGGTTTTTTGTGGCAGGTGGGGAGGTGTGGGAGTGGGGTAATTTTGGGGGTGGTCTGAGCTGTGACCCCAGCACAGCCCCTCCTGAGGCTGCCTTCCGCCCCAAGTGCTGCCCCACGCCCTGGTTTCCCTACTCCTTCACCGGCTGCTCCAAGCTGCGGCTGGAGAGCTTCCCAGGCAGATGTGGCAAGGCACTTTTGTGTCTTTTATTATTATTATTATTATTATGAGCAGAGATTATATCCTGAGGCTTTAAAGAGCTTTCGGAGCCCCTGCCCTCCCCCGGCCCGTGGTTGGCGCAGAGCCGCCGGGGATGGCTGAACCGGCTGGCTGCGGCAGCCGGAGCGGATAATCGCATCTGCCTTTACGCTCTGCCGAAGACGCGGCCGCATCCGGAGCCTTTTGAAGCGGGGAGAGGCTCCGGCCTCTTCCCCGAGGGGTGATGGAGCTGGGAGGGGGTGCCTCAGCTTCGTGTCTGGGGCAGACGCCAGTCTTTTCTGCGTTGGGGCTTGCGAAGCGCTGCCGAAATGTCACTGCGCGGGCTGGAGGGAAGGAGGCACGAAGCGAGCAGTCCGCAACGTGGAGGCGGCTCCGGCCACCCCCTACCGTTGATATCACAGTGGGGATGAGCACCGAAGTCTCCTTGCACCATCCAGCCCTTGCAAAAGGGCTTTTCCTATCCTGAGCCTCCCGTCTGTCACTCACAGGATGGCTTTCGGGTGCGGATCGTCCCCCAGAGAGGGATGCAGGGCTGGCAGGTGGGTCAATCGCCCTCCTCGTGCCAGCCCGCAGGTTAGTGGGTGACGTGAGGTCAAACGCTTTCAAAGAGTGGGTTGGGGAAAGCTGGGTCAGTGTGTGGAGCCAATCCTGGGCTCTCCTCCCTGCTCTTTAATCCGGATTAGTCCCAATATCTGGACCCGGTGGCACGGGGAAGCTGCAGTGGGGTGGATGGGGCTGTCCCTTCCCACAGCGGCTGGCAGGACAATTTAATTGCCTGCCAAAAAAGAAGGAAGCGTTCAGCTGACATTCCCCAGTCCTTTGATGGAGGCTCATTTGTTTCAGCGCTTTAACGATTGCTCGTTTAATGCTGTGGCCGTCGGGGAAACCACACGTGTGGTCCCGCGCTCACCAGCAGAGAGGAGCCGGGTCCTGCGGTCGCGTGGCGAGGGGATGCTCCGCGTCTGGGGCAGGAGGGCAGGGGCTCTGCCCACCCATGGAGCGCTTATTTCTCTGCTCAGCTGCCTGCAGAGATCCTCCAGCACCCAGTAAGGGCTTACTGGGACAAATCCACCCCAAACCTGGCCACGCACGTTAGGGAATTATATAGGGGTTTGTAGTGTAGGAGAGAAAAAAAACCAGATTTTCTGCTTTAATTCTTTGCTTTAGGTTTTTTAGCCCGTGTGTTGATGCCCAGAGCGGTCGTACCGCGTGCAGGCAGCTGGGATGCTCGGCTGCAGGGATGCTCGGAAACCCGGCAGCAGAGGATTCTGGCCAAGGGGACGCATCCCCCGAAAGGGCAGGGGACGGGCAGGAGGGGGGCTGCTGCCCCTGCTCCCCCCCATCCCAAGCTCTCCTCCCCAGCACAGGCTGGGAGCACCCGGGGAGCTCACCACGCTTTGCTGGGAACGCTTTGCCGAGGCTTAACACGTCGCGGAGAGCCAAGCGGGGAGAGCGCGTGCTGCTTGCTTTTCACATGCCTGGGGGTCATGGTGCCTCCTAAAATAAACCCGCCGAGCTTCACGCGGCCTTTGCGGGGCGGCACGTGGGCTGGGAGCGAGTGGGGAGCAGAGCCGGAGGTCCGTGGCTGGGGGAGTGGGGAAGGGGGGTGGAGTAAATGGTGGGGGAGAGGGTCTGGGCTGCATTCTGGTGGGGTTACACCGGTTATGGGTGGGGATGAACCGAAGGGCTGCATCCCCCATCTCCCTCCCTCCACTCCGGTGGGGATCCCACTCACCTGCAGGATAGTTTATTGCTACAATAACAACAACAACAACAACAACAATAATAATAGCAGCTTCCCAGCACCCTCTCCTGTGTTTTCCTGGATGACCTACTCCCTTCACAAAACCAAACCACAGTTAATCTGCTCCGTAGGGATTTGGGGCGGTGAATTCCCAGCCTGTGCCAGCTCTTTCCAGGAAGCCTCGCCACGGGAGCCGGCCGCTCGCTGGGATGCCGGCAGGCCAGAACTGCTCCAACTGGAAGTCCCACCTGGTCTTGTCCCTGCAGAGACGTGTCCTTGCTCGGAGCAGCACCGCTGACATCCCGCAGCACCCGCGAGACTGAGGCGGGGAGCTGGTGAGCGATCTGAAGGCTTTTTGACTAAAATAGCCGAAAAAAACCTGTGAAATCTGGAGGTTCTGTTTGCTTTTACACCCGGCTGCTGACAAAGAGCCGCTCGTGGCATCCCTTCGGCACAAAACACAGCGAAACACCTGGCCGCATCCAGGCACGATGCTTTCTCCTGGATGATGCCGCAGGAGATTTCTCCCTTGTGCTCCCACCACTGCTCCCCGCCACTCGACCTCTCTGCGCCCCTCGTACCTTGGGGCACCCCAAAACCTTTATCAGGAAAGCACAGCTCGAGGAGAGAAAGGAGTGCATAGACATCTCCTGGTATTTATTCCACCGGTTACAACAGCACGGCGGCGCGGGGACGGCATGGGAGCTGGAGGGACACTCAACTGAGCACAGCGCACAACCACAGCACAGCGGAGGAGGAGGAGGAGATTTTTTTTTCCCTTATCACTTTGTTCTTCTCCTGGAAGGAAGAAGGGCACGAGCGGATCCCACCCTGGAAGAGGGGAGTTGTGCCGCTGCCGCTCGAGGGTTCAGGGTTCAGGTGAGCGCCGAGGGGTTTTTACTCCTCTCTGGCATCAATTCAGGCTTTGTCCCCCTGGTCCTCAGCGTTCCCCTTCCCGCCAGGCTGGATGGGGTCACACAGCGGGTCCTGCCCAGCTGATGCCTTTGAGGAGGCAAAGCAGTTGGTATTTCTCACACGGATGGGATGCTGTTCCTAATGGGATGGGAATGGGATGCGGGAGTTGGGGGGGGGGGGGCACATTTCGCACGGCGCTTCGTCCTTGCGAAGCAGATTGGAGCCTCCCTGCCATTTCTAGGGGGCTCAGACGAAACGAGTAGGCAGAAAGATGATGTACAGCCACCGCTCTGCTGGAAAGGCTTTGCCTTCCTGTGCTGGCGTGGGTCAATAACACCTCAAGGTCACCTGGGGTTTTCCTTCCCTGCACCCCCCCTCCCCGGCTAAAGACACCCACAGGCACAGGGGGAGGCGTTGGGGTAAGGGGGGGACACACACATGCTGGCTCTTCGCTTTAACCTCAGACTGGAGAACGGAAACAAAAAACCACACATCAGGGACATCGGGGTCAGGGACTCGAGGCTTCGTGCAGCGCAGGAGGGGGACCCGGCTCGCACCAGGCAAGGGTGACAACACCAGTGGGGTCCCCATCGCAGGCAACAGCCACCGCCAGACCCTTCGCTGCGTCCCCTCCCTTCTCCCCCACCGTCACGCCAACGGGGAGGGGGGGTCCAGCCGGGTCACATCACGGCGCATTTCTCGGCCGATTGCTTCAGGTCCTCTAGCGTGGCCGAAGCTTTGTCTTTCAAGGAATCAAGGTCCAGGTTTTGGATGTTGCTGAGCTGGCCGATCACCGAGTTCTTCTCTTCCTCCTCCTCGTTGTCCTGCTCGATCATCTTGGCCAGCTCTTTGGGCAGCTCCACATCACCTCCCACCAGCTGGATCTGGTTGTCATCAGTTTCGTTCTGAAATGGGCCAGGAGAAAAATCAGGCATGGGATGCTGCCGGGGTGGGGGGCAAGAGGGGCTCACGGGGGCACGAAAGCAAGGTTCGCAGCGGTGCCTTCCCTTTTTAAAGCTTGTGTGGGGTGGTCCCTGGGGCTCACCCTCATCCTCGAGCTGTGGACAGGGTGGTACCCGTGAGCTCCATCGCCGCTAACCCAGAGGGGACACGGCTGGGCAGAGCCCTGGCACGTGCCGGCGGGCACAGCCGGAGCTGAGGTGACAACCCCAGCGTGCCGTGTGTCACTGTAAATTGGCTTTCAGCTGGCATTGGAGCGGCCGGGGAGGTTCAGGCACCCAATTAAGCCACATGCGTATGCTTAACGACGGCACCCACCGGCCACGGGGGCTGGCTCCATGCAGGAGAGCCGCGGGGAGAGTTGGCAAGCAGCAGCCTGGCTGCCAAGCAGGATCAGGAACGAGCAGAAGAAACTCATCGAGAGATGAGAAGGGACATCTCAAGCATGAGAAAGCAGCAGGAGGATCGGGGGGCCAGATCTGAAAAAAATCCCCGTTTCCCCTGGAGAAAAAAAAAAAATCTCCATCTTTTCTTTTTCTGCCTTTTCCTGCTTTTGGCAGGGGGAAAATAAATTCTCCAGCTGTTTATTTCCCAGCGATAAAAGGGGTGTGAGAAGCAGTGGGGTGCGCATCCGGGCTGGCTGAACAATATCAAACAATCTGAACAATATCGCTTGGCTTTGCTGACCCTTCTGCACTAAAATTAGCCCGGCTCCAATTTAGAGCATTCACCACCCGGAGGATCCTGCTGAATAAAGGGTGGGGTTGGGGGGAGAAGAGCCTGTGGCGATTCCAAGAACGGCTGAATTATCCTTGATTAAATTGTTTTGAGTGAATCGTTCATTGGGTGACAGTTCCAAAACAGGAGTTTGGTTAGGAAACCTCTGCCAAATAATCTGGGGAGAGAGGCTGGCTAATTCAGCCGGGGAGGTGGAACTCCGGCTCCTCTCCTGGGAACGGGGCTGGGAGTCCGGGGTGAAGGCGACTTCTTCTCCTCTGGCCAGATTTGGGGGACAAAAGAGAGGAAGGGGAGGACCCAGCAAGGCAAGGAGTGTGTGTTGGGGGTCTGGTGGCTTGCGGTGCTCAGGGGTGACGGGAAGGGGCCAAGGTTTGGGTGGAAGGATGCTTTGGTTTGCACTGGCGCTTTGTAGGTTAAAAACCCACCCAGCCAAGGGGGTCGGGTGCCCCTTCCCCTCCCCACAGGTCCCCCCGTGACCCCAAGCCGCTCACAAGGGCAGCGATGGGGTTGGGCTCTCTGTGTCCCCCCCTCGACACCCGGCACAGCCGTACCTTGGGGAGCCTGTACTTGTCTCGGAAGTGGGACCTGAACGTGGCTCTCTCCGCCTTGCGCTGGGCAAACTGGGCATCTCTCTCCATCCTGCGAACCACACAGGGCAGTTACCGGCACCTGCTGCCCTCAGGCCCTGGCTGTGAGCGCCTCTATCCCACCCCCCAACCCGCATACCCCTCATCTCCCCTTCAAAGACCCCCGCTTCCCCACAGTTTCCTCCCCCCAGCGCAGCCTGAAAGGAGAAAACAAGCCCATCTCCCGGGCGAGGAAGCGGATTAAGGGATTAGGGGGTTCATTAAACTCCCTCCCGGCCCTGCTCCCCCCTGTGCTGTCTCCCTCCAGCCTTTCCAATGCATGGGACAGTGGGCTGCAGGGGGAGCACCCCATCCCTCCCCGAGACCCTGGGGGTCCAGGAGACCCCAGTACCCGATGCCGATCATACTCACTTCTCCTCCACCAGCTGCCGCTGGTATTCCTCGTACTCCTCGCGGGTCATGCCCTGCGCCTCGGCCGGAGACTTCTCGCCCTCGCTCTTCTCCTCGCCACCCAGGCCACCCGTCAGGTTCTTCAGCTGGCCCCCCACCATGCTCTTCACCATGAACGCCATGGTCACGGTCACGGGGGGCCGGGAGAAGACGGGAGCCGGGGTGCGGAGTTACTGCGGAGCAGGGATTAATGGGGAGATGGGGTCCTGGGAGAGGGGAAGATGGGGAGGCTGAGTTATGGGAGAGCCGGGGGACTGAGCTGGGGTACCGGGAGCGGGGAATTCCCGGGAAGCCGGGATGCTGTGCGTGCAAACTCCCGGGGAAGCTGGAGCACCGTGTTACCGAGGAGCTGGGATCAGCGGAGCCGAGTTCCCGGGAGCTGGGATGCTGTGGAGGTTGAGTTCCCTGGATCCGGCGGAGCACCGAGTTCCCGCCGAGCCGGGATGCAGCGGAACAGGGTTCCCGGGATGCTGGGGTACCGGATTACCGAGTTCCCGGGATGAAGCGGAGCCGGGATGCCGGAGTATGGGATTACAGAGTTCCCGGGATACAGCGGAGCTGGGATGCCGGGATGCCAGAGTACCGGATGACCGAGTTCCCGGGATGCCGGGGGTCTCAGAGGGGCCGCGCCCCCCCTCCGCTCATGGCGGGGCCGGGCTGCCCGGGGAGCAGCAGCGGGGCTCCGTGCGTGCGGGAACTCGGGCAGCTCCGGTGTGTGCGGGGGGCTCAGGCAGCTCCGATGTGTGCGGGGCTGGCGGCGGCACCGCCCCCCTGCCCGCCCCCTCACCGCCCCCCGGGAGGAGGAGCCGTCCCCCCCCCCCCCGCCCCGGCTCCGGAGCATCCCCCGAGGTTGGGGATGGGGCGGGGGGAGGAACTTCAGCCGGGATAGAGCCCCCGGAAACCCCATTTTAGCCCACGGAGGAGCAAACCCAACGAAACACCTCCCCCGCCCCCCTCCCCCTCCCCCGCCCCTTTATTCCCTGTCCTTTGGGTCTGGCTGGGGAAAACCCGGGATTTAGAGCCCAGTAGAAGCCACTTGTGCCACACACCAGTCCCAACCATCGTTCGCTTGTAGATCGAAGGGCTGGAGTGCCCAAAAGCTTGTTCCCCTCTTTCCTGGTGATATTAATTAATATTAAAGCCACCGTTAGCCCCTACAAGTGCTACCTCGCACCGGAGCCAGCCCAGGGACCCACGCCGTCGTCTGTGACCGAAACCGGGAGGCCGAGGCCGGAGCAGGCATCGACTTCGTTGCATAATTCCCTTGGCCCCTCCAGCTCTCCTGGCTCCCATCCCACCCCACTCCCACTCCTGCCATTTCCCTTGGCCGCAGCCCCACCGCGGGCCCCGGGGAGCGAGCAATTAACAGCAGCAGACACGCACCTCCCTTCCAGATGGCCAGCCTGGCTTTAACAGGCATTTCTCCCTTTTTTCTTCTCCGCTCAGGAAAAATGAGCGCGGATCCAAACCCCAATCCCGGCTCACGGGAAATCATTTCATTTCCGAAATTTAAAGACAATCTCTGGAGATTAAAATGACAGAACAGCTGTCAAGCGATAGAGTAAAGTGAAGAGGAGGAGGGGGGAGGTTGGCCCATCTTCTCCCTTCCCCCTCTTGCCCAAGGTAGCACCAGGCAAAACTGTCTTAAAAGGGTGAAAAAAAAAAAAAAGGGTTTTTTTTGATAGCAATCTGGCCAGCAGTTACACGGTGGCCACTGCTGTTATGGGTCAGAGCCCACTTTTGGAAGTGACAAAGGGGATTTGTCCTGGTGAAGGCTCTCCGGGGCTGCGGCTAAATCCCAGCAGAGCAGAGGCTCCCCGAATGATGCCAGTGGTTCCCCCGCGTCCCTCTGAATGTGCAAATTGCCTTTCCACACGGCCTGTGGGCTGGGGGAGACCCCCTCCAAGGCTCCGTTTGGCACAACTGGGCATCACCCACCACATCTCCAGTTGACTCCTGCCAACTGTTTTCAGGTTCTGCTCTGATCTGCAGACCCTCCGAGCGTTTTCCGACAGACAGCCCACAGAAAATGAATTTTAACCCGCAGCGAGTCTTCACAGCCTGTGGAGAAGCAGACTGAGAGCCCCAGGAACCCTGCAGACCTCCCATCACCGACAGCGTGTTCGACGCCTGGCTGTCAGTCAGAGGAAGAGCGGATGAGAAGAGGAGGAAAAGCATCCCTGCTTGTGTCCCAGAGCCACTTTGCCCTTGGATGCCGGGCAGGTTTGAGCCTTAGGTTGGTTCAGAGCAAAGTTTTGCTGTGACTCGTCCTAGGAGCTTTGCTCAGTCCGAATTTCTGTCTAAGCATTCACTAACAGCAAGAGACTTGAAGTCAGGACCGATTTTTTCCAGCTGGGTGAGATGGGTCAGCTACCATGCAGCCTCCCTGTCTGAGAAACTAAGAGAAAACAGCTCCTGATGAGCAGAAACACTTGGCCGAAGCAGCTAGGTGAAAATCAGCAGGCGATGACTGGCAGCGGCAGGGACCCCATGGCTCCTGGTGGGGTTGCTCGCTCTCCAGGAGACCGATGCGCCCCATGGAGAGGGAATCATGAGGTCGGTGATGGAGCCCGTGGCCGGGCTTCAAGGTGGTTGGTTTCCCATTTGCTTTCCTTTGGGCAGCCAAACTGTTCCTTCTCCCTGAAATATATTCAGGGGAGAGTGACTCATCCCTCCTCGCAGGGCTCTAACCTGCAGTAACGAGATGCAAATCCTCGCATGACCTATTATATTAGCTTATGCTGTATCACACATCTGCGTGGATTAGACGGGAGCGGGGGGGAGACGACGCATCCCCCGGCAGCAGCCAGCCTCAGACAAGGCGGTGGAAGTTAAGAGGATCCTCTCTCAGCGTCGACACCCGATTGGAATAGGGTGCGAGCGGTTCCCTTCCCTTTGACATGGTAAAGGGAATTGTTTTAGCTCTTCTTTCCAGGTGAGGGGAGAACGGGCGCCAAAGCCACACCTGGAAGCCTTCCCCTCAAGCAGGGTTTTGTGGGATGCTCCAGAGATCAGGGGACCAGAAATGGCCAGGATTTCCTGGAGGGACTGGTTCTTGGAGTCATCCCATAGATCAAAAAGGGAGGGGAAGGGTCCATGACCTTGAGGTGCAATGCAAGGGCAGAGACCTGGTCCTTGCCGGCCTGAAATCCAGGGGAACCCAAAGGTTCAAACCTTTGAAGATCATGAATAGGTGAGTTAATCCTGGAAAGACGTGTGTGTGCTCTGGAGACGCGACGGCAGGAAACGAGAAGGCGTTTCTAAATAAAGCAGGCGGCCGCTCTGCCGGGAGAAGTCACGCTTGCGCTTGGAGGTTGATTGTCACTTCTTGTGATGGGGACAGGCACTGCAAAGGCAGCGACTGCCACACTCAGCCCTGGCCCCGGCCGCTGGGCAGCTCTTCCCACCCACGGATGGGGATGCTCTGCTGGGATGGGGACAGGGATGCCCCGCTGTGCCCATCACAGCCACCTGCTCCAGGCACCAGGATGAAGCACGGTGACATCTGTCCCGTGACAGTGGCATCCGGAATGGACTCAGGAGCTGAGCATCCCCTGGGCAGGAGCTGTGGGGTGGCTCGTGCCTTGGGCACACCCGTCCCCTTTCCTTGAGGCCTCCAGGAGCAAAAAAGCAGTAGAACAGCCACCGGTTAAACCTCAATACTAATTAATCTGTGCTGAACATTTTTTTTTTTTTTTTTTTCTGTAGAGCAGCTGATGAAAGTGTGTTGCGTATCCTCACCGGCACAATCAGCTTCTTCGTGTAAACTACTTATCTGTAAGAAGGTAACGATTACTCCGTGACAGCTATTAAGAAGTTATTAAGAAAATGCCGAGGCGCTGAAGTGCTGAGGTTTGGGGGGGAAAGCAGAGGGATCTTGGGGGGGACTGCCTGGCCGGAGGGTCCTGGCACTGTTACGGACCGCCGCAAGCTTCAGCTGCCAAAAGCTTGAGAGAAAATATCCCGAGGTCTTGGGCACAGCATCCCTTGAAAAGGCAGTGGGTTCGCTTCTGCCCAGCAGTCACCAGGGTGACAGTGCCACCGTGTCATTAACACAGGGAATAAAGCAAGCTTAGGGTGAGGGTGTTATAAATTGTAAATTAAAATGACTTCCTTTCATCTTGCAATTAAATAAAGCTAAACGTGTCTGGAGTTTGTCTGGGCTGAGGAAGACGAGGTGCGACACAGCAGCTAGCTTTGTGTGGAAATTAAACTGTTTTCTTGACCTAGGGAGGCCGTTTCAACAGGAAGCATTCCTACTCCGACGGAATCAAGCCTTTAAGGTCCGAAAATCCGTCGTCATCGCCTCAGGACGAAGAAATCCTGAAGTCAGGGTGTTATTGCTGCTCTTACTTGGTACTGAGCCTCAGACTCAGGGAGAGCTATACACCGCGTAGGCTGTATGTCACATGTTGCATCATGCAGTGAATTTTTATTTTTTTTTAATAAATCTTGTGTTTAATTGCCTCCTGAGCTCTCGTGCATCCCTCAGTGGGGACATCGCTGCCTCTGCCTGTGGCAGCAGGGGCTGAGCATAAGGAAGAAGCGGCAAGGTCCTGTACAAGGTGGTGCCCGTCACTCCTCTTCCCCGCTGTGTAACAACTGAACCTGTTTATATCGCTGGCATTATTTTGATAACGAATGCTGTATACCGTGCTGTGTGATGCAGCTCCCTCAAACCCCTGTTACGGATATGCACACACGTATGTACGCACACACGTATGTGCACACACATGTATGTGCAGTACCAGTTATTCTGTTCAGCACCCCACAAGCTGGAGACCATCAGAGCCCCCGCTGCCCGGGGCAGTTTAAAGCCGGGAAGGACCAGGCCCTCCCCGTTTATTTCTAGGCAGGGGGAGATGTGACAGCCAGGTACCCTGACATGGCCGGGGGGAGAGGGGCAGAGCCTGCACCCAAGCAGTGACACAAACACACCCGGACGGACACACGGAGCATGTAAACAGGCACATGGGGACACCATGTGCCGCTCGGCTGCCGGCGGCGGAGAGCAAGCCCGGAGCAATGGCACACGCCAGCCGAAACACAGATAGGACCACGCAGGCGCGCGCAGCCTTCCCATGGGGGGATGTCTCCAGCCCTGCCTTCCTCTCCTGGAGCGCTCAGAAGGGAAAACCAGAGATCGGAGCCGGAGAGGTGAACAGTACCCAGCGGTGATGGGAACGGCTCCGTACATCGGGATAAAAATAGTCCCAGTGCCAAAGCCAGCCGCGGCGAGGGAGCAGGGGTAGGCAGCGTGCGGGAGCTGGCGAGGGCAGCTTGGGGGTCACCAGCTCGCACCCCAGGGATGGAGCAGAAGGAGCCTCCTGGGGCCATAATTAGAGCTGGTCCTTTGCTCCGAGCAGCGCCGAGGGAATCGGGTTGGGATGAACAGTTGGCAGCCCTGGGAAATGGGAAGCGGGGAGCGAGTGTCACAGCTGGGATTGCGCCGGGAACAGACTGGAGCTCTGGTTTCCTCCGAAGTGAGTCCGGTCAGAAGAGGAAGGCTTCTCACATCGCTGGGGTGTGAGGGGCTGGGACATGGGGAAGGTGCTCGGGAAGAGCCAACGCCAAAGGGAAGAGGGCCGACGGAGAAGGGAGAGGGTGCCTGCAGGGAACAGAGGGCAGGGACAGGGAGCGATGCCCTGGCCTGGGTGACCCCAGCGCATCCCCACAGGGGGGCAGGCGGAGGAGCCGGCGAGGAGATGGATGGGGAAGGGAAAGCAAAGCACGGAGCCGGTCACAGATGCCTGCCGTCACGGGGAGGTGCCAGGTATCTCTCGCCATTTCAAAAGCCACTTTTCTTGCAGGCTTTGCCTGTAAATGACTTTAATCTTCATAAGCCCAAAAAGTAAAGCTGCTTATACAGCTGGAGCTTGCCGGAGCACTCGGAAGAAGGGGGTGAGGGGGATGTGGACAAGAGGAGGGGGGTTAGTCCAGGAGAAATGAAACCCTACGGTGGATCAAGCCCCATCACATCCCTGTCCCGTCTCCTCTGGACATCCGGAGGTCTTGGGAGAAGGGGATCAGGAGCGCTCGACTTCTATAGCTACTGTCACCTCCCCTCCACACCGACGGGCTCCAGAAGGCTGTGTCACTCCATCCCACCCAGAACTGAGCTGTGCCCGCTGTCCCAGCACTCCCTGATTTTCCCTTCGACAACCCCAAGAGTTGTCTTGGTCCCAATCCCAGCCCAAAACAAGACCGAGAGCTTCCAACTCCGGCTTGCGAACCAGGCAGCAGGTAAAGCCGATGCCCTGCGCCTCGCTTAACGCTGAATAATTCTCCGCCATTTTAAACCTGCCGAGCCTTGCGTGCCAGACGCCACCTCCGCCCAATACCCTTCAAGGCAGCAGAGACTCCGTCGGGACCCCTCCTTTGGGGTCAAGGGTCCAGGAGGGCCCACTGCACAGATATCTTTAGCCCCTTGGCTGAGACAAGCAGGGCAGGGAACAAGGTCCACAAGGTCCAGGGATCAGCCCCAAAATGCAGCCCCAGATCCTCCCCTGCCTGGTCCAAGCATGTCCAGGGACAGAGGAATAAAACTCAGCCTAAAGAGGAAGACTATCATCACTTGGCTGCTTCATGACTGTCATAACTTCACCAGTTCTCATGGAGGGGGGTAGAGACAAGGGAGGCCCAGGCTGCTCACCCCAGCTCTGTGGGGACCCCAGGCAGCGACAGGAGGGCTGTCCCCTCCTTGTACCCTGCCAGGGGAGCCCAGTATCCTGTGCCCCCACCCAGGGCTGCACCCCATGGGAGCAGAGCCACAGACAGAGGGGCGCTGAGGCGCGATGTGCCGCGTCCGTATGGAATGGTTTTTTTATTACAGTTTTAATCTCACAGT
The DNA here is from genome assembly GCF_036417535.1 of Chlamydotis macqueenii. Lineage (NCBI taxonomy): Eukaryota > Metazoa > Chordata > Aves > Otidiformes > Otididae > Chlamydotis > Chlamydotis macqueenii. The sequence continues at coordinate 16,751,332 of NC_141567.1, read as the reverse complement.
CGGTAGCATTACATGAGAATAAAGCACTGGACAGGACTGGAAAAAAAGGCCTCTGGAGACAGCATGCAAACATTGCAACGAGTTTAAAGCAAAACAACCCAAAAAAAAGCATCTCATGGGGACGCGGCTGCGCTCTCCCGACCGGGCGGCGAGTCCAGCGTCTCCCCTTTAACCATCACTTCTGTCGCTGGGGTTTCCTTTTTGTGTGTCCGTTTCATTGGCTTGTTTTTTTTTTTTTATTATTACTCTTCTTTTATTAACCTTCTTCTCTCTCTTCCTTTTTTTTCTTTTTTTTTTTTTCTTCTTTTAATTACATTAAAAAATAAGATTCGTACTTTAGTAAAACACCCAGCGCTGAGCTGGGCCCTGCTTGAAATAATAAAAAACAACAAAAAAAAAAACCAACAAAAAACCCCCCAAAACTGATAAAACAAAAAAAAAACCCACCCAAAAAAAGAAAAAAAAAAAAAGAGCCTGGGAGACCAAAAAAAAATCCCCCAAAACTTGAGGGGAAAACAAAAAAATAAAGGACTGATTTGGAAGTTTGGAAGCGACCGGGAGAACTGGGGTGTGAGGAGGGAACACCCCCGGGACTCCCTCCCGGCCGCTCCTGGAGCCGGGGCTGGGCAGGGGGGCTGCCCACACCCCGGCGTGTCCCCCCCCTCAGCGTGGGTCCTCTCCGTCTGCCGGGGTGGGCGAGCCCCCCCGCCCCTCACAGGTAGAGCTCCTTCTCTTTGATATGCACTAGCTGTTCGCGGAGCTGGTGGAAGGACGGCCGGTGGCCGGGGTCCAGGGTCCAGCACTTCTTCATCACCTCGTAGACGACGGCGGGGCAACCGTCGGGAGCATCCATCTTATAGCCCTTCTCCACGCGGGGTACCACGTCCTTCAGGGGCTGGGGGCACAGCGGGTAGTGGGTTTCAGGATGCAGGGGCGTGGGGTATCCCCCCCAAAAGAAAAACCCCAGCCCTGAAGCAAGGGGAAGGGGTGGTCCTCACTTACGATTCTCGGATAAGGCACTCGCCCGAAGGAGTAGATTTCCCAGAGGAGGATCCCGAAGCTCCACACATCTGATTTGGTGGAGAATTTCTGGAGGGAGCGGAGAGAAGCCCCGTGAGCAGGCTCAGGCAGGGACGGGGGGCAGCAGATCTTCCCCACCCTTGGGCAGCTGTTTTGGGTTTGGGGGGGTCAGACAGCAGGAACTGGGGCTCAAGCACCACCTCTGCATGGAAAATTTGGGGCAGCCTGGGGTGTGCCCCCATCCTCCAGCCTCCACCATGTCCTGGCAGCCCGGGGAAGCCCTCGCTCCGCTCCCTCACCTTTTCTCTAAGTGCTTCTGGTGCCGTCCACTTCACCGGCAGCTTCCCTGTGTCCTGCGTGCACGAGGCCTCCTTGGTCAGCCCAAAATCGCTGACCTTGGCGATGTTGTCCTCTGAGACAAGGACGTTCCTCGCCGCCAGGTCCCGGTGGACAAAGTTGTTGGCTTCCAGGTACTCCATGGCTTCACAGACATCTCTGGTTGGGTGGGAGGGAGAACGGGGTTCAGTGAGGTGGCCCCAAAACGCGGGTGGGTGTAGGTTGGGGTGGTGGATATGACCAACCCTTGGTGCCCTGCTGTCGTACTTACAGGGAGAACTTCAGCAGGCAGTCTGCACCGAGGACTGACCGCCCGCGCGACCGCAGGTAGTCTACTAGGCTGCCCTGGAGAGATGGAGAGAGATGGTGCCACCAGGGTCAGCACCCCACCCGCCACCCCATCTCAGGTGGGGCAGGACGTGGGGATGACATCCCTCCTTCAGAGGCAGGGAGGTGGCCCCAAGGAGGTGTCACCCAAGCTGGGATGACCCAGCTGGGTCTGCCAGGGTGACGCCCTGGGACCCTAGGGGGTTGCTGGGTGGGGTAAAAGGGGGTGAAGGGGGGTCAGGTGGCTGGTGTGGGGGTCTCACCTTGGCCATGTACTCAGTGACGATGTAAAGGCCGCTCTTCTCCTCCACAATCACCCCCAGGAGCTGCACCAGGTTGCTGTGTCGGAGCTGCCTGCACGGCGCAGGAGGGCTCAGGGCAGAGTTTTGGGGCTCCCATGCTTCCCGCAGGGCACCGGGGACCACCAGCCTCTGCTCGTACAGGCAGAGGTGCCCCCTCCCTCCCGCTGTCCCCCTCCCCAGCCACACTCACGTCATCACAGACGCCTCCGCCAGAAAGGCTTGCGCTGTGGCGTCATTTTTAATGCACTTCACGGCGACTTTGTTCCCCCGATAATCCCCCAGCATCACATCTGCGGACGAGGACAGACGGGCACGGGAGGCACTGGGAAGCATCCCCACGTCCTGGGGCCCCACCATCACCCCGGGGGGGCTGCAGAGGAGCTCCCCCCTCCCCGCTTAGGGCTGCTGCGGTGTCGGGGAGACGGCACTCACCTCCGAATTCCCCTTTGCCAATGATCTGCAGCAACTTGAGGTCCTTCATGTTGAGGGCCCAGCCACCTGCGGGGGGGTACAGGGAGAGTGAGGGAGGGGTGGGGGGGTCCCCAGGAGCCGGGGAAGGGCCACGGCCACTCACTGCGGGAGAACTCGTCCTGCGCCGCCACCGTCCCCTCCATCACCTTCGGTTTGATGAGGCGGGTGCAGAGCCCGTCCGCGTCCGTGGTGTAATGCTGGGGGGTGGGGGGGTAGACAGGGGTGAGAGGTGACACCCTGGGGTGGGGGGGGGGTCTCCGCCAAGGCGATGCCGGGCTCTGGGATCCCACCAGGTGGCAGCACGAGGCCGCGGATGGCACCGGTGGGGGCTCGAGGTGCAGGGGGGATCCCTGTCCCTCCTCGGAGCCCCTCCATCCCCTGCGCAGCCTGCCCTGCCCACCCAGCCACCCTCTCCACCCTGCCCCAGGAGTCTGTCCCCACCAGCCCCAACCCAACCCATGGGGTCAACAGAGAAGGTCCCACCGCCTCCCGGGCTCCAGACCCGCAGCCCTGCAACCCCCAACCCCCTCCAACTTCAACCAACCTATGGTCCCCAGGCCGCGGAGCGGAGGGTGAGACCTCACCTCCACCAGCTGCATGAGGTTTTCGAAGTAGACCTCCTCGTCGATGCTCAGCTTGCTGGAGGAGTAAATGATGCGGTAGTGCTCCACCTTCCCCTCGCAGCTGACGCACAGGGTGTAGTCTCCGGGGTAGTTGGTGCTCTCCCGCACCAGGAAAAGCCCCGTCTCGGGTGGGTACAGCAGCCGCTCCGCCTGCTCCCGCGTGATCTTCCCGTGAAACCACCTGCGACGGGACACGTGGGACAGGTCGAGGACCGGGGATGCACTGGCCCAAGGGTCGGGACCCCATGGGGCCACGGGGCTGTGGTTGGCGGCGATGGGGATGTCGAGCAGCCTTCACCCCTGCCTGCACGGGGCCAGCTCAGCCCTGCGAGGGACGTTGCTGTTTTTTGGGACATGGGTGACATTTGGGTCAACCAGGTCTTTGGTTGGACACAGTGGGGATGCTCCTCACGAAGCCAGGTCCCCCTACATTCACCCCGGCGGATACTCACGGCATGAGGCTAAGTTTGATCCCAGCTTTCACTCCTTCCCGCTTCTGCACGTAGTTTGCAGGGATGATGCCCTCCCGGCCCACCTTGTTCTTCGCCTTGTACCAGTTGGGATCCTGCGGGGACAGCAGAGATGGCACGATGAGCCCGCAGCCCCCGGAGATGGCAGCCCCCCACCACAGGAGCCCCCCGGAGTGTCAGTGCTGCCCCTCCTGTCCCGGGCAAGAGTCCCTGGGGTGGGCAGGGGACGGCCGGAAAGGGCGGGGTCGGTGCTGGGACCAGCAAATCCTGACGCTGGTGGTCCCACAGAGGTCACTGCGATCCCCTCCCAGGCTGCTGGGCATCCCAGAGCCCCCCGACCCATGGCCTCTCTCTTTTTCTCCTCCAGAGCCGAGCGCAGCATCACTCCCCCATGGCGAGCTTCTCCCCTCCCTCCTCCACCTCCCGGGAGGCACCCGAGAGGCTTACATTTCGGGGAAACCTTAACTAACGAGGCCACAAATTAATTAACCAAATGCCTGGCCCGATTCCTGCCCTGTCTGGCTCTGTGGGACTTCCAGCGGGACACGGGGATCTCACCGGCACGGGAAATGCCATGTTGTGGGATGCAGGGATGCTCCCGGCATCCCATGGAAATCCCAGGAGGGGGGTGGCAGGAGCAGCCGGGGGGGCTGCGGGGGGTGATGGCATTACCTTGGTGACAGCGACGATGGTAAGGACGTCTCCTTTGCTGAAGGGCAGGTCCTGCTCGGCGGTACCGTGGAAGTTGTACTTGGCGATACATTCTGTACCGGACGGCCAAACGGCCTGATGTGGGAGAGGGGGACAGTGTCAGAGCCCGGCTGGGCACATCTCCTATCCCCCAGCCCCCCTCATCCCACGGGGACCCCCCTCACGAGCATGCTGGGCTCCCGTCCCTCTGATGCAAACCCAAACAGGATCCATTTAAACCAGAAGCAGTGCGGGGGATTTGGGGCAGCCCTGGGAGCTCCGAGGGTGTTTTCCAGCTGGGATGGGGACAGGGATGGGGGGCAACACACAAAGCTGCAGGTCCCCATGTTGCAGGGCTTCTGCAGGGGCACGGGGAGATGGGGACAAGTGTCCCCATGTCCCTCCTCAGCCTGGGGCCATCTCCGAACAGCTGGAGAGCTCCATCCCTGCCTCTCCTCCCCGCCCGGCACTTACCTGCATCCCTGACATCTTCTCCAGAGGTTGGGGAGCGTGAATCTCACAGGGGGGACACGTCACTTGGTACCATGAGACCTGGAGGGGGACAGGATGACTGAGAACCGGGCACGGCAGGGAGGGCTGCGTAAGGATGACGCGCCGGGAGCGTCCCCCCAGCAAAGGATGCTCCTCCGGACACGCGAGTATCTCTTCCACCACTGAGAAGGGAACGGGTCCTGTTCAAGATGTTGCTTCCAAAATATCCCCAAACCGATGCGAAAGCCCATCTGCGGGAGCTCCGGGCCCCTGCAGCCGGGGACTGAACCAGCGTGGAGCGGCTCACCCAGATTATAAAGTATTGGCACAGATGCAGCTTCTTAAGAGCGGAGGCTTTGGGCGCTGTGCGGCCACCACAGCATCTGCATCGACAGAGCAAGGAAAGAAAACGGTACGGTACAGAGGGATGGAGATGCCTGGGGACAGGAAGGGAGCAGAGATGACCTCCAGGAGCAGCCAGAGCCCATTCCCCAGCCTGGGGCGGTGATGGCACCGTGGCGGCCGGCTGGGAACCAGCAGTGAGACGCTCCAAACGCTCTGCCTTGCACAATGCCCCCAGCCTCCTCCACACATCTCGGGGGGCTGCCAGCAAGGCGGTTCACGGTCCCTGCGGCACCAAGGGGGAAACTGAGGGACCAGCGGGACGCGGCCAGCGAGGAGCAGCTTCCCTGAGCCCCACGCTCAGGCCTCGGCGAGCATCCCGGTCCCTTCCCACGCAGCCGGAGCCCTGCTCTCCCACGGCGCCCGATGACCCACGTGCGGAAAGATCCAGCCCTGGGAGCTTCCCAGGCCTGGAATCCAAAAGAAATAAAAAAATAAATCTATTTCCTGCAGGATAAAACCCATCAGCATTCCGGGCCGCAGGAGCTCCCGCTGGCTCCTAATTCCCAAGGGGACGCACTGACCGGGGGTGCTGTGCTCCTCTTCGGCAGTGCCCCGAGCCAGGTCGCATCCTGCACCAGCGCGTGGGAGGGGAACAAACCCGGCTTTATTCTCGCCGCTTCGACCCCCGGGAAGAGATGAAGTCAGTGGCCCCGGCATCAAACCAGGCTTTCTTAGGCCGGGGCGCCGGGGTCGCGCCAGGCTGGGGGCACGGAGCGGGACGCACGAGATGCAGGGAGGGCATCCCTGCCCGCGCATCCCAAAACCACCCGAGGCATTTATGAACTCATCGCATCGATTCGGGGCTATCAGCGGCCACCGCGCCCTGCCCTGCTGTCAGCAGTCATCAGCAGCTTAAAATATTTAGGGAAGGAGGAACTGAAACGAGGGGCAAGGCTGACGGAGACAGGAGGAGGAAGAAGATAAGGGGCAGAACTGCGGGGAGGAAGAGAGCGGGTGCGAGCACGGCCCCGTTTTCACCGCAGCCAAGCCCAGACCCCTCCGGAACAGGCGTCACGCTGCCACCACCTCCCTCACTGTCCCCGAGAGTGGGGACATGTCACAGGTCACTTTATTTTTTGCATCAGAGAGGAGAAACCGAGGCGCAGACACTGGGGGACCCAAAGCCAAGTGCTGGGGTTTCCAGCAAAGCCCATCACCGCAGCATCTGGGCCCCGTGTGCATCAGGTCGGTTTTCTTCCCAGCCAGCCTCAGGGCCATTGATGAAGAAAAACCTCTTGAGACGGCACCCAAACCCAACTTGACGGCACCCATGAGCCTGGGGATGCTGGCACGGAGGTGGCTGGGACCCACGGGAGGGCAACGCTGGATGATGCTGGACCGGAGAGAGTCAGCTGGGAACGCAGCCCCCGGAAACGGCCTCAGCTCAAACTGTCTTCCATTTCCAAGCTGATTTTTGGTTAAATTCTGAATTTACACCTGGCATGGAGCAAAAAGTTCAGATGCCACCAGTTTGAGCTGCAGCCCAAGAAAAACAGGGAATAAACGACACCCCTCCATCAGTCCCCAGGCAGATTTGGCTAAGTTCAGAAGGAGCTGGCTTAACAAAGGTGCTCCTGTGCAGGGAACTTCCCATTGCCAGGGTTTGTGGCCCCGTTCCCCATCCGGCACACCACGGGGACGCCGAGCAGTAGCCGGCCCTGGGTGTTGCTCAAGGAGCCGCTCACCCCCACAGCGCCAAGTCAGCGTTTCCCACCGGCCAGGCGCTCAGATGCCGCTATTTTAAAATAACCAGAGGAGAAAAAGTAGGATGGAGGTTTCACCCGAGGTGTGACTCCAGATGGAAAATCCTGGCTGAGCTTGGCCTACCGGAGCCAGGTCGGGATGCCAGGGAGCATCACCTGGAAGGGACGGCCAAGGTCCATCCCCGGACCGCAGCCCACCCAGAGGGTGGAAAATGTCTTTTCCACCCCGCAGGAGAGCCAGATCTTTCCAATCCCCCAGGCAGGTTGTTTGGGCTTTCAGCTCACGAATGTCACCAGCATTTATATTTTATAAACGCAGAGAGGATACAAAATTTATAGCCTGCCTCCAGGCTTTTGAGTCTCTACAAAGATTTTTTTTTTTTTTTTCTCTATTTTAAAGAGGAAACTGTCCCAGCAAACCCCGCCAAGAGGAACGCACTCCAGCCGGTCCCAGCATTTTTACCTTCCCAGACGGTGGAAAATTATGGCATCGGACGGCAGCATTGTTATAAATATAGCACAAGAAATTTGCTTATCGGTTTTACAGGGGGAGGCGGTTAACGGCACTGGAACTGCCTTTTGCAGAGCCCCTCACGCCCCCTTCTACATTTTGGCGCAGACCTTCTTCCTCCCGAGGGTGACTTTTAAGTAGCAGCCTGATTATTTCTTTTTTTTTTTTTTATTTCAATCGTTACCTAATTTCTGCCTCAAAGCCGAGGCCTTCCGAAGAGGAGGAAACCGCACACCCCCGAGAGCGCTGAGCTCCGGGGCGGCTGCCAACCGGCCCCCCGAAAGGCACCGCTGCCTGCGGTGGCCTCATGTGACAGCCAGCGGTTCCTGCCGAGCGCGTCACCCGTCGTCACCCAGGCCAGCCCCAACCTCGTGCCCACGGTCGCTTCTGCCGGTCCGGGCTCATCCCTATGGGATGCCGGGCTGGGAGAGGGATGCAGTTGATGCCGGCACAGATCCAGAGCCTAAAGGCAGCGTCCCCTGCCTTCCCCGCCGGAGAGCTCCGGGAAAACACCGGCATTGCCCCTTCTCACCTAAAGCAGAGGCGCTTCCCCAGGGAGGATGCGTAGCAGGAGAAGGCAGCTTGAAAAAAAATAAATCAGAATTTAAAAACCAGCCGGGGAACAGCCCAGCCAACTCAGCAGAGCCAGGCACCGGGTTTGGCAATTTTCAGCCCTGCCAGGCGAGGGTTTCGCTCCCCCTGGAAATTCCCCATCCCCAAAGCGGGGCTCGGGAAAGCAGCTGGGGAAGCCAGCAGCCTCTTCTCCGCCCCAAACCGTTCTCCGTTTCCTCCTCCCGAGCATCCTTCAAGGCCAGGCACCACGGCGAGGAACCTCAGCCCGACGCTGCACCCCGAGAAGGGCTGGGGTACGTGCTGGTCCCCAGCACCCCCCTCCCAGCCCCACTCCTGGATTTCCCTCCGGGAAGCCTGGCTCAGCAGCCAAGAGCCGAGGAAGACGGGCAGGGTAGGTACAGCCAACACCTTTGCCACCCTGATAATCCAAAGGGCGCTGGGGAAACAAACCAGGGAAAACCTTCCCTCTCATCAGCCACCAGCCTTTCCTTCTCCTGCCAAAATCGCACCATGCCAAACGCGCAGGACTGGCGCCCAGGGGGAATTTGGGACCCCAAGTCCGAAGAGCGCCAGCACCACGGGACGGACTGGAGGAAAGACGCCGCATTTCCATTTCAAACCCAATTATCTGGAGGGAAACGGGGAGCAGAGCCTGTCCAGAGCCAGCTAAGGCCAAACCTATTTTAAATAAAGTTTAGTGGTAGATGGTAGAGAAAGCTTCATTCCCATCGGAAATAGGTGTGCAGCCGGCATCCGCATCCATCCCGCTCCGCTCATCCATCTCGCCCTCACCAAAACATCCCCCAGCGCTCAATAACGCGAGCTTTTTCAAACTTAAAAAAAAAGAAAATTAAAAAAAAAATCCAGCCCAAAAACAGACAACATCCTCGCTCTCTCCAAAAGATCTTATCGCCTGTTATTACAAGTAACACCTACGATTACTATAATCGAAAGAAAAACGTTCCTCCTTTATCTCATCAGCGAGCTGGCTGCGCTCGCAGGGTTTCGCTGCGACCCAGCCTCAGCTGGGAGAAAACGGCACAGGTGGGAGGGGGTCTTCCTTTTTAATTCTTTCTTCTTTTAAAAAGAAAATGAGAAGACGTTGCTGTTCAGACCGCAGAAGGCGCCTGGGGGATAGTCGGAGGCAGGAGGAGGCCCGGAGAGATGCTCCCGGCCTCCTCATCGTTGGAAGGGTTTTCCTTGTCCTCCTCTTTCCTACAAAAAACCTCAGCAGGGCGATTTTCCCTTCTCATTACCCCCAAAATGGCCCCAGCATCCCTTTCCCGGGTCGCAGAGGGTGTCAGGGTGTCCCCGGGGACAGGCACGTGGCGCGGCTGCCGCTGAAGCCGCCCCGGCGCAGGCCTGGGGCACGCCAGGATGCGGTCGAAAGGGTTCTTTGCAAACATCCACCCCGAATCAAAAAGGCGGAGGGGAGGCGGCAGCCGCAGGGCAAAGCCCACCCCAAACTCCCCGGGCTCACAGGGACGGCGTCCCGGTGCTGCTCCTCGCCGCGAGGCTTTGCTTCATCACCAGCATCCCACCAGCGCTTAACGAGGGACGGGAGGATGGGGACCTCACAGGGATGCTCCCGAAACCTCCTGCATCCCTTCGCTGCGCTTCCCCGGGTCCCATCGGCCGCTCGACGCCTTGACAGGATCAGGATGGGCTCCGGTGGGAACACATCCCATGGGAGCGTGGGGGGCAAGATCCCCTCTGCCCTGGGAGGGAGGGAAGCAGCCATCCTCATCCTCCCGCTCAACTGGCCCTCACACCTTCAATTTCAATTTTATTTTATTTTATTTTTCACTTTTTTTTTTTTTTTCCACACGATGGCATGGCCCCTTTCGCTCTCAATAAACCTACGAGCAACAGCCGCGGCTATAAATAACCCGTCACCGCCTTATTGACAAAAAAAAAAAAAAATTAAAAAAAAAAAAAAAAATCAAAAATATCGCTGCCAGCCCCTTTTGACGCCCAGACCGCGCTCCCTCCTTCCGCCCCAACCGCTCTCAAAAACCCCGCCGGCACCTCGGGGCTCGGCCTCTCGGTACCCGAACGGCCCCGGACGGGGATGGGGCGGGAGGGGGCGGCGGGCAGCCCCCCTGTGCCGGGTACTGGGTTTGGGGGTGAGCTGACAGCCCCTCACCCCGGGAGGAGAGGATGCTGCTCGGTCCCTCGCTCTCCCCACCGCTGGAGCTGGGAGGATGCGGCCCCCCCGAGCCGGGGGGGGGGGATGATGGGGGTACCCGGGCGGGGCCCGTGGTGGGGTCACCCCTCAGGTGAAGCGGCACGGAGGAGGCCGTACCCCCCCCCCAAACCCCTCGGTACCGCCCCCCCCTCCCGCCCCGCAGGGCCCATTGTCTGCGCTCCGCGGCCGCCGCGCTCCCGGCCCCGCTCCCCCCCAAACACCGGGGGATGCGAGCACCCCCCGATGTCCCCCCCCCGACACACCCCATTCCCCGGGCAGCGGGGGGTCTCCGGTACCGGGCGGGCACTCACCTCCCTCCGGGCAGGGGCTCAGCCCGCCGCCGGCTGCTCCATGCGGCGCTGCCGGGGGCCTCCGGGCTCGGCTGGGCCGGCGGGGGGGCGCGGGGGGGGGCGGAAGGGGCGGAGGAAGCCGGAGCCGGAGCCGCCGCCGCCGCCCGGCGGGGCCGAGCCCGGTGCGGCGGGGCCGGGGAGGGGGCGGGTGGGTGAAGTTGGGGAGTGCGAGGAAGGGAAAGGGGAAGGGGGGAGCGGCGCGTCCGCCGCCCAGCGTGGGCCGGGCGAGGGGCGCGGGGTCCGCCCGGGGCGGCGGGGCCTGCGGGAAGGAAGCGGCGCCCGGAACCGGAGCGCCCCGAGCAGCGCGCCTGCGCCGGCACGGCCCGGCCCGCAGCGGAGCGGAGCGGGGCGGAACGGAGCGGAACGGAACGGGGCCGCCACCTGCCGGGGAGCGCCGCCACCGCACCCGCACCGGGACCCGCACTCGCATCGGGACCCGCACCCGCAGCGGCACCCGGAGCGGGAGCGGAACCCGCACTGGGACTGGAACCGGCACCAGGACCCGCACCAGGACTGGAACCGGGACCGGCACCGGTACCGAGCCGTTGTGCGCAGCACCGGCCCCGCGCCCAGTTCTGGGTTCCTGCGTGGGCCAGGGGTGCCTGCTCGATGGGTGCTCGCATGGGTGCAAAATACTGCTAAAATAATAATAAAATAATAATATAATGATAATATAATAAAAAACAATAATAACAAATAATACAACGCTTCAATATCAAAATGTAATATATCATATCATATATCGTAACATATCATAATATCATATAATATCATATATCATAACGTCTCATAGCATAACTTAAAATAAAATAACATATTAGATTTTACATTAATAAAAATAACAAAACAATAATAAAATGCTAAAACATAAAAATACAATATATAACATAACATATCATAACATAATATAACAGAATATATCACATAACATAACGTAATAGAATAGAATATGGTTTTTTTTGCGCTGAGTGTGGTGGAACACTGTCCCAGGTTGCCCAGAGAGGTGGTGGATGCCCCATCCCTGGAAACATTCCAGGCCAGGTTGGATGAGGCTCTGAGCAACCTGATCTGGTTGGAGATGTCCCTGCTCCTTGCAGGGGGGTTTGAAGGTCCCTTCCAACCCAAACTGTTCTATGACTCTGTGAAATATAATATAATATAGTATAGTAGAATATAATGTATAGTATAATGTAATAAAATACGTAAGAATATGATATAAAACTAAACATAATATACAATGTAAGATAATCTAATCTAACGTGATATAATAGAACATAATATCATATCTAGATGATCTGTAAGGTCCCTTCCAACCCAAGCCATTCTATGATTCTGTAATACATCAACAACAAGAGTGACGATGACGATGAGAGGGGTGAGGGCGGGGGGTCTGGCTGCAGCAGGCTGGGCAGAGGGCAGGGGTAGCCCCAGGCTGGGCGGCTTGCCGCGTCCCCCTCCCCGGCTGCAGCATCCCCCATCCTGGGGAGGCTGTGGGGCGTGGGAGGGATGGGCCTGGGCTCTGCCTACGAACGCAGTTTTGGTGTTGGGGTCTGTTCCAGCAAGTGGACGGGATGGAAGGAGAGGTGGGAGAGGGGAAACAGTCCTTGGGCATCCTGGCGCATCTCCTTATCTGCCGCCATGCTGGTCCCTTGGGATGGCCAGGTATCGGCTCGGCCCGCAGCGCGTCCTTCCCCCGGGGAAGGGCACGGGCCTGTGGGTGCTGGGGCAGGGCAGCGCTGGCCTGGCCACGAGTCCAGCAGGGACCTGAGAACCCCTCCTTTCTGCTGAGAGGCCACGCTGGCCGCGGGCTGCTGGAACGCCAATGCGCCATGGTGCCTCGCCGACACCAAGGTGGTTGTCACTTCCTGCACCAGCGCTGCCGCCGCCGTGTACAGCAAAGCAGGAAGCCCAGGCACCAGCCTCCCTCTTGCTTTTTGGCTACCCCTCGCTTCTCCCCCTGCTTTCGGCATCCCCCCATTGAGGCATGGGGTACCAAAAACCAGCCCAGGCAGAGGGGACGATGCCAGCAGCTCCACTGGCCTGGTGAGGCTCTGAGGAACGTCATGATGTGGGAAGAGCTTGCAGCCGATTTTGCCGCATTGGGCACAACGTCCCCAGGGATTTGGGGGGAGGTGGGGGCAGGAGCTCTTCCCACCTGCCTCTGCCCCTCTCCTGCTAGATAAGGGACAAGGGCTCAAAACACCAGCCTGTGTGGCTGGGAGGGGAGGATGCTCTCCCCTGGGATGAGGGGACCAGAAAGAGGTGATGGAGATGTCCCCAAAGGGGACAGGGGGATGGGAAAAGTCAGGGGACAGAAGCAGGGAGATGCCAGCGGCCAAGGGATTGCAAAGCCCGGCTTATTTTTAGGGAGCACATCCTTGCTCCTACAGCAGGTGGGAAAGAGCCAGGAACCTGCTGCCGAAGTCGGGCACCCCAGGTCCTTCAGAGCCCCAAGCTTCCCCCCGGACCCGGCGCATTCATTTGGCATCGGGGAGGTGGGGAACGGGCTCATCCTGGCACAGCCCCCGGCGCAGAGCCGTCCTAGGAGGAAATGAAACCAGCTCGCGCATCTGTTTGCACCAGAAACGCACCCGCAGATGCAAGCCCAAACCCACCCACGCGCGGATGGGTGCACCCACCCGGGGCTCGCACACGCATCGACACACCCGCGCACGCTTGCAAGGACCAGTTGGCGTGCAAGCACGCGTGCACGGTGTGTGCGTGCACATGCCAACACCCAGTTGCACGCCCAGCGTGCCCAAACCCAGCATCGCCGTTCTCCTCTCGTGGTAAAGTCAAGGGGTGATGCAGCCGTGGGGACCAGGGACAGAGGAGAAGGAAGACGAGACTCAGGTTTTGCTCTCCGGATGTTTCCGTCAGCGGATGGGGGATTTCGAGCAGATTCTTTGCTTGACAGTGAGTAGAAGTCGAGAAATAGTGTTCCTCGCTCCGCCGGACCTGGGAGTCCCCCCTCCCCGGGGCTGGGGACCAGCATGGGCCTAGTGGGTCTCAGCTCTTGGATGAAAAGACCAGGTGTGAACCCAGCCTGATGGGGAGTCGTGCCTGGTCCCAGGTTTTCCCAGTCCATCGGACCTAGGAAGAGGAATACATCCCAATGACTACACAGCCACGAATGCTCAGAGCTGCTGTTGAGTTTGTTTTTTTTCCTTTCTCCCCTCCGAAGGTCCGTCCCTGAATTAGCTTCTCCTGGGGACCACCAGCATCCCCAGGGACGGCTGGAAGGGCGACGCGGGTGAGCCGGCGGGGATTCCTCCAGGTGCTGCTCGCAGCAACGTCCCAGCTGGGATTTCTCCTGGAGGAGTCTTGTCTTCTCCATGAGAAGGATGGGTTTGGCTGGCCAGGATGAGATGTGAGCAGCCATCTCCTTGCCTTGCACCAGGAGGGGGGGCCCTTGAGCTGGTGGGAATCAGCAGGAAAAGGGAAAATAAAAGGAAAAAAAAAAATAAAAAGAAAAACGAGGAGGTGCTGAGAATAAACCCCAACTGGGTGATATTCCTTTGCTTGAGGGAGCAAAGCATGGGCAATCACCCACCCTGTCGATCCGCCTCTCCTCCGCATCCCCCGGCCGGTTTAGTCACTGCAGGGCAGCAGGTTGGGTGCCTCAGAGGGATTCCAGCAGCACAGGCTGGATGAGAACTGGTGGGCAGGGAAAGGGGAGGGTTGCAGCCTTTTGGATGTACTAGACAGTGGAGAATCCGCAGGCAGCGGCTGGGAACATCAGAGGAAAGTCGGCCTGGAAGCTCCCAGAACTCGCCTTGGAGCGGAAAAATCCCCGAAGGGAACCAGGTTTGGCCAGTTCTGCGGCTCCCAGAGCTGCAGGGGCGGCGGGGGACCGTGGGATGCTCTGGAAGGGAGTCGGTCCCCTACAGAACCCCCTTCCCAAATGTGCCTTCCCCCCCAAAAAAAACCTGCCAGCAGGGGTAAAACCCCTCGCTTGTCCGTGCTCAGCAGCCAAGGCGCTGGTGTCGCCGGTGTGAGGGATGCCACGGGAGGGCGTTCACGTCCCAAACCCCAGCCAGAGGGGACGGAAACTGCTCCGGAAGCGCCAAAGTGAATTAGGATCCTGCCCGCCCCGCCCAGCCCTGGCAGTCAGCCCTGGATCTCGGAGGGGGGCTTCTCCCCAATGTGCTGGCCCCAAAACCCCTTTTGGGTGCGGCGAGCAGCCTCATGTCGAAGGCTCTTTGGGGAGCCCTCCGTTGGGGGATGGTTTCCGTTAAAGCAGAAGGGGAGCGGGTTGGGGACGCTGCCTCTCGGCGCGTGGCTTTTCCCCTCCGGCGTGGGAGCGGGCTGGACCCCCTGCCCTGCCTGTGTCCCCCCTCACTCAGTGCTGGGAGGGGGGATCGGCACCAGCCCTGCTTTACCTGTCCTGATGGGGTTCAGGGAGCTGATTTTAGGGGCAAGAGAGTGGAGCGGTCAACCGGGACCCCTTATTACGGGGTCAGTTAGTGGGAGGTATATGGGGGCAGATGTGAGCCCATTCCCCTGCGCAACCCCCCCAGATCTACCCTCGCTCTGCAGTAGCCGGTGCTGCCCTGCCACCGGCAGACCCAGCGCCAGCTTTGGGGACATACAGGTGACTGCCAGCCCCAGACGCATCCCGGTTGTCCGTCCCGCATCCCGCTGCCGAGGCTGGGGTTAAGGACCACCCAAAATCCCGCAGTTTTGTGCTCATGCCACCAGTGCTCACGGGACCTGGTGTCCCCTGGCTCTGCGGGGACATATCTCCAGGGCTGCTCCCCATCACAAGCCTTGCAGTTCCCTGTTCCCCCTCTTTTCCTTTCACTCATGGAAAATCACACCAGGGTTGGGGGACAGCCAGGTTTGATGCTGTCCCCTGGAGCCCAGGGCTTTTCCCTGGCAGCCCTTCACATGCAGGGAGCGGTTATCTCTGCATCCTCGTTGTTCCCTTCCTAACCCGGGGACAAACTCCATCCTTACTCGCTTTCATGTCCTCTGATTAACAGGTACCTTGTACCTCTAATGACGCGGGGCAATCAATCAGCCCAAACACCATTTCCTTTCCAGAGTACAGACAGAGGTGAAGGCTGGGAGGGGGAGGAAGGGTTCGTACTGATTTGGGAGCCCTCATAAAATACGGGGTTTAACGTGTGCAGCTCTCTCGCCTCAAGCTCTCCTCCATCCACAGGTCCAGCCTGGGCTGAGCAGAGGACCAGCATCTTCTCCAACCCACCGCAGAAGGCAACTTCACCAGCTCCAACCCCTCAGAAGCTGCTCAGTTTTGGAGGCTGAGCATAGATTTCCTCCCCCAAAAGGCAGAAACCAGCCATTGTCCCCGCTGTGAAGCAGCTGCTCCTGAGGTTCAAGGCACACAGGAGACCAGCCTCATCCCAGGAGCGGAGCTGCAAGGAGAAAGGTGGTGTTTGGGGGCTTCCTGCTCCATGGGAAGGAGCTCCCAAGGCCTGGCAGTGCAGCGGGGCAAGCAGGACGCCAGGGCAAAGCCCACCACGCTTGGAGGATCAGCTGCCACCAGCTCCGAGGGAGGTGTCCCCAAAACCACTGGCAGAAAGAAAGCACACATGGCTCAGAAATAGAGTTTAAGGTGCAATTCAGACCTTTATTTTAAGCTCTAGGGCATCAAGAGATGACATTTTTGACGTGAAGTCCCCCCAGTATTGGGGACAACCAACAAAAGGGAGACACCCAAGAGTTAATCCCCATGGGGAGATGATTCCCAAAACCAGATCTCACAGAAGAATAAACAAACAGCCAAAGGAAAGAAGTTAGAAATACAGGATGCGCTTTTAACGAGGAGGCTCATTAAGTGTTGGAGCAATTCCTCTCTTCCTTCCATCTGGGAGGAAGAGCCACAAGAGGTTCCTCTAGCCCATCCCGGGGCTGAGTATGGGCTTTCCTGGGGAGGAGATGCCACCACTCCAAACACTGGCACCAGGCAGGTGTCTTGGCTCAAGGGAGAAGGCGGGTGTCTGCCTGGACCTTTCCCTGTGGGAATGAAGGAGCTGGGAGTTTCCCCTGCTTTGGAAGCGGAGCTGGGGAGCTGGAGCTGGAGCCACGGCTGCTCTGCTGACTCATTTTAAAACCAACAATAAAAGCTGTGGGGTGATAAAAGCTCCCCTGGCTTATCACCACCCCAGTTCCAGTAAGCTTGCACTTGCAAGCTACTTGGGGAGCAATTGGAGGGCTTAATTGAGGAAGATCATTAGGGAAAAGATAAAGATAGGGGAGCCAGAGTCCCTCACCTGCTGTGAGCGATTGGGGCTTTCAGAACAGCGATCAATGGATTTCTTTATCAGGAGGCAACGGGGAAGGGGAGGTGAAGACCTGAGATCCTGCACCCCAAAGGGAGCAGGGTGCCCCCATCCCTTCCTCACAGAGGGTTCCTGGGGGTGCAGGGGGATCCGGAGGTGCAGCTGCGCTGCAGAGCAGAGAGCAGTGCAGAGCTGTGGTGCCTTGTCTGATGCTCGGGCCACGCTCGCTGCTCTCCTTGTGTGCTGGAGGCTGCCAAGACACCTGGAAGAGGAAGCATCTGGTGAAGGAGCCGGCTCAGCTTTGATGTTCCAACAGTATTGCCCAGGAGCAGGCAGGGTGCCTGGGACAGGGATCAGGGAGGCTGGGACTGATGGGACAGTTTGACCCCAGCGTCCCCAGCAAGGTAACTGGGGCCTCACCAGGGGTCACTAGGCTGTTGAATTGGCCAGGGTGTCCAAGGAGACGTGTGCATGCAGGGACATCAGACTGAGGTCTCAGGGGGTTCCCCTGGCCGTGCAAGCTGCCTAGGAAGGTCTCCCACAGCTGGGGAGGGGATGTCTCCGTTGGCATCAAGGGGAGGGAGGGATGCCGAATGAAGATGGGGCTTGATAAAGTAGGGTGCTTTGTCTCCAACACCATGAAGAGAAGGGCTACATGGGGAAGGATAACTGCCTGCCCATTTCTCTCCCCTCGAGCCTTTTCTCATGCCCTTCTCCATTCTGGCATGGGGGTGACTTTTTCTCCCAGGTCTCTGGTCTCCAGGCTGCACCCAATGCAGACTGGCAGCAATGACCCCAGGGGAGGCAATCAGCCCTCGATAAATGCATCTTGGGGAGACCTTCCACCAGCAAGGAACTGTTTCACCTCGGTAATGTTAATATTAATCTGCTTATCTGCCCCAGGGCTATAAAACACACATCTCCAAAGGGAAAAAAAAAATACCCACTGTTCTTTCTTTCTATCTGCCCTTGCTTATTGCAGGCCTTATCAGCAAACGTAGCCAGCCTTCAGAGCAAGAGAGTCACGCAATGGCTCCAGAAAACGGGGCCCCTCGTCCTACACCAGCATCAGCATCACGTGTTCCCACCACAACTGGAGTCACCGGGCCAAGTCCATGAGAGCTTCTCCGCCCCACGGGGATGGCGTGACACCCTGCTGCCACCAAGCCCCTGGTGGTCCTGGTGCTCTTCTGAATCACGAGGTTAGGCACTGAAAGACCCAGATCCACGTCCAGGATGATCCCACCTTCCCCTGCAGTAGATGAAAGCTGGCTTTGGGATGTCCTTTGTGGCAAGGTGGCTCATAACTCTATTGCCTTGACCTACGGGCCTTGTCATTGGCAGGGGAGATGTTATTGGGCTGATGGACCTCATGGATTGTCTTTCCTTCTGCCTTTCCTCCAAGGCCTCTCATAGCCTGGAGCTCAAACCAGGGTTTAGACTTCCTGGTCCTCACTCTTGCTTTATTGGGATAACCTGCAATATTGGGATTAAGACATTGAGTGCTGAAGACGAAACTGGTGTGACATGGAATGAGGCTGCTCAGGCTGGTTCAGTGAATTGAGGTGAATCTGAGACTGTATCTTCTCAATGTTTCACCACAAACTGGTGACCAGGCAGGACCTGGACACACAGCATTGCTCCTTTTCATTCAGGCTCGTTTAGCGGGTCTGAACACCTCCCTGCTCTAGCTGGAATCTCCCTGAAGTCTTGGGCAATCGGCTTCCCCATTCTGTTCCCCAACACGCTCTTTCGTTTCTGCCTCTTCTTGGAAATTTTTGTGCAATGCATGATGAGTGATTGGTATTCGGACCTGAAAGGAGCTCTCATTGGTCAGCGTCTGGGGGTATGGCTGAGCGGATGCCACGCATGGGAACAGATTCAAGAGCAGTGCGTGCTGCACCGGGTGGTTACAGTTGTTCCTGTATCATTGCTTGCCAGGTGCTGGATTGGCTAAGATGCCTTTGCGTGCAAGTTGAAGAAAAGGAAGCATCTGGCTCTGCTGGCATGGGTTGACTGGCAGCCAATGTAAACTCTTGGGTCTGAGCTAGAGAAGTCCTCTTCTCCTTCTCTGCCCCGTTGTGAAAATACCCTTGCTCCAGCCCGCAATGCCAGCAGCTTGACTTTCTCAATAGCAAGGGACTGCCTGTTGGGCTTGGTGGACCTTCTCACTCCAGATGGACTGCAGAACTCGTGCCAGGTGCATGGTGAGACTGGCAGCCGTTGCAGTCATGGTAAGACGCAAACCCTTCACAGCCATCACTGGCCCAGCATAGAAACACCTGGTGACTACAGCAATGGGAGGGGTAAAGGCATCGTTCCTTGTGTCCTTCAGGGCCAGCAGGGACTATGGTGAATGAGGCTTAAGGTGGCTGAAGTCCTCTAACACAATGGTCCCTCCAGGGAGGCTTTTTCCTCCAGCTCATTTTTCTGAAGAAAGTAACCTGAGCAGAAGGAGAACCTCTGACGCAAGGTTGTCTGAAAGATTCTCAAAGAGGCACCAGAGTGCTTTAAGCTCCTCTACGGACAAAGATAAACCTCTCCTGAATGGGATCTTAGAGTGACATGACAACTCAGCTAGGCAATTAAAAACATAGTGTAGAAACAAGGGAACAGGCTGTCTTTAGAGGACTTGGAGACGTATTAGTGTTTTCCCAAGATTTCCAAGGTTTTTTTTTTCCCTGCAGACACATCTACAGTGAAGGTAAACGTCAATCAGTGAAAATTCGTCCCCTGATACTGGCTGGACCTCAGTAACATCATCCTCATCTCCACCCAAGCTTTGGGCACCACTTCAGCCAAGATCTTAAACACCAATGGATGCTGTGGGGATACGGCATGGATTGGCTGTCTGTCAGCTATCAAAGAGCGATTCTAAAAGAATACAGACCGATGGTATTCAGACGGTTGGTTTTGGGTACATTCCCTTTCCTTCCAGCAAAAGGCAGTTCACACACCACCGTGAATGTGCTTTATGGCACTAAGACTAGATGTGATGGAATATCCAACACTAGATGGAATATCCAGCACTAGAAACGCTGGAAAATGAAAAGGCAAGACATGCTACAAAGTGAATACGATAAGCCAGGAGTTACAACGGCTTCAGTTTATTACATCACCCCATAAAGTTGTACCAGACCCAGCTTTGCTACAAGGACACCCAGGTCTTTGCCCCCTGGCGATGTCTAGGCAATGGATAAGCCCACTGCTCAGTTCCTGGTCTTCATGGGGAAGCGCTGCTTGACCTGGAAGTGCTCACATCTTTTGTGCTTCATGGACAGCCCATAGATTGGGGTCATGTCCACCTTCGTGCCGTTGCAGACACTGAACTCCAGCTGCTGGAGCAAGGTGGACAGGAAAAGGAAGACCTGCCACCTGGCAATGGGTTCCCCAATGCACTTCCTCTTCCCCAGGCCAAAAACCAGCACCTTCTCCCCATCCACTTTGTTCACTTCTGTCCCTTCAGCGTTGAGGAAACGCTCTGGGTTGAAGGTCGATGGATCCTTCCAAAGTTTCCTGGAAAGGAAAACACGAGATGCTGAGATGGTGTCTCCTGACCACGGGTGTAGGAGGACACTGGAAGGTGATAGCTCAGAGAGGTCAGGGGGAACTGTCAGTAAGAATATCCTTGAATTTAGTAGATACCTCACCTGCTCCCTTTTATCTTAAAGCAAGTTGACCCCACGTCTGCCCAGGAAGATAACTGTGCAGGAAGGGGCCTGCATGTCACTGCAGGATGCTTTCTGCCTCTAAAGGTACTTACTCATCATGATTCACTTGCCACTGATTAACAAACACGCAGCGGTCCTTTGGGATGTAGTAGCCATTCAGCACCGTGTCCCTGGTCGTGCTGGAGAGAGAAAGGACTGTGAGAGTTTGGGAAGCAAAAAGGCTCTTCAGACTCCTCAGGGGACTGGTAGTTGGCTCCTGATGCTGCTGAAGTAAGGATGTGTCCAAAGAGATGGCTTTATGAGAGGCAGTTGCATTGTCTGTGAGCTGGATGGGGCAACCCCTACCTGAGCTGGGTGGAGTATCTCCAGGGAAGCCAGCAGAAGGCAAGGGTTGCTCTTTGGGAGCTCCCACATTGCCCTGCACAAGAGCTGTGAGCTCCCCATGCCCGTGACGAAGCCATCATTCTACAAGCTGACAAGCATCTTCCCTGCCTCTCACCACACCGCTGCCGGCGAGGCTGTAACAAGATGCCTCAAGTCCACCCTGTCCCTCCGCCTCCTTTGCAACCTCAGCACTTGCCTGTGCGGGATGGTGAAGGGCAGGAAGGAGGAGTGCCGGAACATCTCCAGGATAAAGGCTTCTGTATAGGGCAGCATGCCCCGGTCCGACAGCCTCGGTCTCCTCTCCTGGCCAATGATCTGGTCTGAGGGAGGTCGAGAGGAGGGAGCAGGTTGGGGTCAGCCCTCGACAGAGAGGTTTTGGCCCTGGAGGCAGCGGGCTCATGGGCTCACCTAGTTCTTTCTGGATCTTCTTCTGGATGTTGGGGTATGTCACGAGATACATAAGGCTCCAGGATAAGGCAGTTGTCACGGTGTCAAAGCCTGGTCAAAGAGGAAAGCACGTAGATGAGATCTGTACAACATGCAGGGCACATGCCTTGGTTTGCTGCCTAACCATCACATGGAACAGTCTTGGATGGCTAAGAAGGCAGAGGACATCCTAGGCACGCAGTAAGGCTTGAGTTTCTATCCTGCCGGAGAAAACTGCTAAAATATTTCGCTCTCATTCATCCTAATCCACCCTTGTGTTATGTCAGGTTTGTATAACTTCTCTGGAATCGAGGGAGTTTCCACAGACTAACTCAAAAATGAATCAGTCACTAATCTCCCACAACTGGGAAAAGCCATCCTGGCTTGTGGAGCTTCACTGAGCTATAAGCCATGGCTTTTGCTTTTCCCTGACACCTCTTTCCAGAGCTCATGTCCCATGTTGGTCTCTAGGAGTGTCCCTGGATGGTCCAGGAAGACCAGTGAGCAGGATAATGAGTGCTTAGACCCAAACTGGCTGCCTGGTGTCAGACAAAGATGGGTCAGATAGAGCTATAACATGAGGAGCCTGGGAAAATCTGCAGTAGCTGAGGGACCAGTGGGAAAAGATACCTGCTCCAAAGAGGTCATTCACAAGGTTGACGATCTTCTCCTTAGGGATCTGCATGGCAGTATTTGCTTCCACTTTTTTCTCCAGGCACTGCTCAATGAGCGAGTCAGTGATGTCTCGGACGTTGTTCTGAGAGGAAGAGAAGACGAGTCGTGGCAGCAGAACCAGTAGAGGAATGGGTGTTACTGAGCAACAACCGGATGCTAGCAGAGCCTAGGGTCATACGAGCTCTGGAGAACATCAGCTTTCAGCCCCCATGGTCCCTACCACTTTTGCAGCCTATCAAAACAAGGAGACGGTTCAGATCAGATATTCAACCAACAAACTGCCCCTGTCACACAGGGCCGTGGAGGAGAAGGAGGACGGCAATACTGGACTGCACATGGAGAGACTACAGGTGAGCAAGACTACAGCTGGACTTGCTAAATGCAGCAATACCTGTAAGAACGTAAACACCTGTGGATGCTTGGCTGCAGGAAGGAAAACAATTTGCTAATAGGGAGGGGCAGAGAGTGGGGACACATCTCTGGTGCAGGTGAGGGTCCTGCAAGCTCTTACCTCGTCATAGGTCTCATAGTGCTCTTTAACAATCTTCTGCAGAAAATGGAGGAATCGCTTGTTGAAATCTTTAAATAAATTCATGCTGCGGCTGGGAAGATACTGGAGCAGGGGTATGAAGTCAGCAAGGTTGCCAGAAGCGGCCACCTCTACAAACTGGTCAGTTACATTCACCACGTCGAGCAGCTCTTGATCATTGTGGTTGTAGCGCTTGCCAAAGCAGATGGCACAGATGACGTTGGCCACAGAGACCACCAGGTATCGGTAAGGGTCAAAGCTCTTCTCCTTATCCGTCAGCTCCAGGAGCTTGGTGACCAAGTAGTCAGCCTCCTTGGAGACGTGCTCCTCCAGGAGGCAGATGGATGAGGACGTGGGGCTGGGGGCAATGGAGAAGGTCTTCAGGGCGTTCTGCGCCAACTTTCTGCGGGCTTTCCACACCTCCCCTGAGTCAGGGCTGAAGGTTAGGCTCTGGCCATCCGTGACAAAGCGGAAGCTGTAGAGGTCAGGGCGTCCCATGAACTCTTCTCCTTGCTTCACCAGGGCTTGCTTGATGGTGTCCAGCCCGCTCAGCACCACGACGGGACGCGTGCCGATCCTGACCTCCATTACGTCCCCGTACTTCTGGCTCAGCCTGGTCAGGGCCAGGTGCGTGTCCTTCCTCAGCTCCAGCGCATTGCCGAGGATGGGGTAGCCTCTGGGTCCTGGGGGGCTCTTCAGCCCCTTGGGCACATGCTGCCGGAGGGACTGGAGGAGCAGGAAGACCAGGCAGAAGACAGTAGCCGCGAGGATGACCTCGGTGGCCGAGACAATGCCTTGGCTTCCCACCAGCGACATCTCAGCCTTCATCGTCGCTGGAATGTCGGAACGCTAAGGGAGTGAACTAGAAGCACGGAGAAGAGCCACGATTAGCAAGAGGCTGAGTCCTGCAGATGTTCCTGATGCTGAGAATGGGCACCAAGTGCCCTTAAACAGTTCAGGGTGATGCAGCTGCCTGTGCAGCACTTTCGAGTTTTCAAGGGGCAAAATCTGGAGTCTTATAAAGACTCCAAACACACCCATCACTTAAGGGGGACCTCGGCAACCCCAGAGCCTGTGGTGGTACCCCTTCCCCTTGAAGATCCTCAGCACCTGCCGGCACAGCCACAGCTCTCACCCAGGTGAAAACTGCAGCTCAAAAACGTGCAGGGAGGCAGGAGGAGAGGAACAGCAGCTCCTCAGTGAACCTGGCCCCAGGTCCAGCAAATCTGTGAGAATGTATAGCCAGGAGTCCGGATCTGTGGAGCAGCTACTGGCGCGTCAGGGCACGGAGAGTGGGGATGCCCTGCAGGAATGCAGGACTCATTGGGTGGGCAGGGGAGGGAGGGGAGAGCCTAGTGCATTAATTTCTCCTTCAGGAGACCTTCCTGGTCCTATATCCATGTTCAAAACCACATGCACACACGGTGTCTCCTACCTGCAAGTCCTTGCGATAGTCAGGGCTGGTTTTACTGCCCGTGGCTCTCAGCAAAGATAGGCAGAGGGTGTCCTGGGGAGCACAGGAGATCCTATTCTGCTGCCTGGACCTTCTTCTCCTGACACCTGGAAGGCCATGGCTTTATATGCACTCCTCTCGTCACACAGCCGAGTGCTTATCTCTGGAGGGTCACGGCATGAGAGCTACCCATTAACAAACGGGGCTGAGCCTGGCTGGAGCCAGCCCAAGAAGCCCAGGCAGATATTTCCTCAGCTCTAACAGGCTCCAAGGGATGAACATTGACTTCTCCTGCCCGCACACGTGCCTGCTCCAGAGCTTTCGACGGGGAGGCAGAAGGGGGTCCCGAAGCCCTGCCCTGGAAAGGATGGAGGACGCACTCTTGGAGTGGCTGCCCCATGGGATGTGGGTGTCAGTGTTTCCCCTAAAGCCCTTCCTTGGGCTGACCAGACTCTTCCCAGCACACAGAGAGAGATGTCACCTCCCTGGACACTCTGGAGGTGCTGGGAGCTACAAACTCCAGCTGCTTCCAGCAGCGAGGGGATGCATTTGCAGCACGGCATCCATGGCCACAGCCCTCTCCATCCCCAGGGAAGCATCCAGCAGGCCCCCGCGCCCTGGGAGCCGTCGTGGCCAGACCTTCTGGCCCAGCAGCAGAGTCAGGCTCAGGTTAACGATTGCCCAGGTTCGCGTGAGAAGGCGGCTGGCTCGCTTCCCCCGGCTCCTCCGTGGCAAACAGGCAGCAGGGGAGAGGAGTGGCGGGGCAGAGGGGAGGAGGTGAGCCGGGGAGATGGGAAAGGTGAAAGGGGCAACACAGGGCAAGGCTGGGGCAGCTCATCCTGCCAAAAACACAGCGTGCCACCCGGCTGGAGATGCAGGAGCTGCCGTTCGAGCTGGGGCAGCATTCCGGGCTTAGGGAACGATGAGTTGGGAACACTAACTAGCCGTAGGGAATGAGACAGAGCTTTGGGGTTCAGCCCTAAGTTTTTTTTTCAATCTTTGAAAACTGTAGTGGGAAGTTGGCCCAGGTGAAAGCTGAGCTAATATTTAATAAAGGCTTTCAACATCTGGGCTAATCAGGCTCATTAATAGGAATGACGCCATTCATTAATGCCTGGTGAGAACAGTTACAAAACCCCAGCTGCTAATATTCATTCTGATAATTGCCAGGCACCTCGCAGCCCCACCAGCCCCCGCTTCGCCAGGTGATGCCTCCCAGTGAGGAAGAGGCTTGGGAGCGCTTTCGGGGAGGCAGGCTGGGGTTTCGCAGGAGCAGGGCAAAGCGAGGCTTGTCTCGCGGGCTGGATCCAGCTGTTGTCTCCCATCTCTGTGGATCTACCCGGCTCCACGGCACGGAGGTGGGCAGATTGACACCTCCCAGGCAGCATTTCGGACCTCGGTGGCCTGGCACTGGCGGAAAACCCGCACCAGCCTCTCCTGATCCATCGTATCGCAAAGCGCTGGAGGGGCTGAGGAGGGTCCTGGGGCTGCAGCAGGAACACCAGAAAGGTTCCCCAGGACCCACTCACCCCCCTTCCACTCCCCCATCTCATTCCCTGTCCCCGTCCCCCCTACTCCAGCCTCCTCCGCGCTCGCTGCCAAGCCCTGCGAGGGCTGGGTGCCTCCCGATGAGAACAGCGTTAAGAGCTGCCGCCTTGCGTGCCAGGCAGCCTCACACCCCAAACACATCCTCACCCAGCCCCAGGGGGTCCCACCCCGGCCACCGCCCGTCGCTGAGCCCTCAGGTCCCCGGAGCTGGCCCGTGGGGACAGCTGGAGAGCCACCACAGCCTCACACACACCTGCCAGGGCATGCAGGGGCACCTTGCATGCCATCCATGGGTCACCGCTGCCGGGAGGATCCTGGCTGCGTGCATATGGGTTTGCTAGTGCACGTGCTCGTGCAAGGATATACGTGTGCAAGGGGACGACGGCACACACGCAGGTGTGGCAGAGTGTGTGTGTAGGGGAAAATGTGCAAATCCGTACATGCAAGAGCAGAAATTTGCCGTGCATTTGTAGGCAAGCGCGCTATTTTCACGTTTATAAGAAACACAGAGCGCGTTCGTGCGCAATGCACGGGGCACGTGCTGCAGCATGTGCTGCGGGACAGCGGGGATGCGCGCCGGCTCTGTACACCCAACACATGTGCACGGTCTGTACGTGCAGCGACGCGCCGGTACAGGTGTATGTACAGACCGAGTGAACGCACGTACCCCAGCCTCACGCAGGACAGGAGGGGCGTGGGCTCACGGGAGCCATGGGTATCCGCATGCATTTTACGAGGTGCTGCGGTGCGTGTCAGCGCACATGGAGGCATCTCCACCTGGGGTTTATGGATACGTTGACGTGTCCCGTGTGGTCTGCATGTCCCGAGCAGCCCCTGTCTCCTGGGGCATGGAGAAAGGCAGAGTGGGGGGGCATTCGCACCCCTGGGGATGGACAGCCCTGCCTGGGACAGTTCATCATTCAGTGTACACTGGACCCCAAAGGGGACATTCGTGGTGGCACGATTGAGACCTCCTCCCCACAATTTTGTACAGTGGGAAACTGCCCACTGCCCCACTCCTCGTGGCTGGAGAAGGCTGGGACCTCAGTGTCCTATGGAAGGAGATACGAGTGGCGGGGGGGCGCTGCTGTCCCCTCGCAGGTGACGGCAGCATCCTGTGGTAGAGGGGATGTTACCCTCAGAATCGGGGACCTCCTCTCCCCTCACCAGCCGAGGTGCGGGGGGGGGTGCTGATCCTGAGCTGCTGCGGCGCCGCTTTGACCCCGGGCCAAGCTCCTGGACGTGAGGCCACCGCCCTGGTCCTTTAAAAGCCATTTCCCCCCCCACCCACCCATAGCGTGACTGCGAGTGACCGGGGCGGCCCTCCCGGGTCTGTCCGGAGCCCCTTCGCACGCAATGTCCCCAGTGCCACCCCTGGGACTGCTCCCCGGGCGGGGCGGGACCCTTTGGCCCTTCTCCCATCTCGCTGTAGCCGGGCTTGGGACAGGGGTGCGGGTGGAGGGGGTGAGATTTGGGGTGCGGGCTTTGGGGTCCCTCCTTGTCCTCTCTGAAGGGTGAGTCACCCTGTCACCCCACGGGGACCGGGGATGGAGGGGCTGGAGACGCAAACTCCGCCTAATCCTCCCCTGCCCTGGTGCTCTGAGACCCCCGACGTGCCCTCCACCCCCCCGCCACCTCGCCCCCCGGGGCCGCTCCGTCGCCAGGGGACAGGAGGTGACAGAGGCCACCGGCCGCTTCTCACGCGAACCTGGAGAATTTTTAACCGGGCAGCGAGGGCCGTGACCTCCGGCTCTTCCCCCGCCGCCCCCTTCCCCACGGGGGCCCGATCCGGGCTGCGGGCCAGCACAGAGCCCCGCAGCGTGGGGGGCACACACACGACATGAATACAGCGACACCCCGGCCGGGGTGGGAAGGGGGTGAATCCCCCCTCCCCTCCCGCCCGGCACAGCGCACCCCGGGGCTATTTTCCCACGCTCCCCCTCGCCCCGCGGCACCGGACACCGGGGCTACGGGCACCGGCTGGGATGGGGAGGGGGACACTGGATGGAGCCGGGGTGCCCGCAGCGAGGGGTGGCGGGGGGGGGAGACGAGAGGGGGGGTTGAACCGGCGCCTTTAAGATCCTACCGGTAGCGTGACTGGAGTGACCGGGGCGGTGCGGGTTGCCCAAACATCCCGCCCGCTTCGCACGCGATGCCCTCCCCGGTCTGGAACCTACCGGCACCCCCCCCCTCCGCCACACCCTCCCCCTCCCCGGACCCGTCGGGACCCCCCCCTCCTCCTTCCCCCGCCGCCTTGCACCCCCCCGCGGGTCCCATCCCACACCCCACGCGTCAAAGGGATGCGCAGCCCCTCTCCTGCCATCCCGGGGGGGGGGGTGTGGGGGTGTGGGGGTGTCCGGGTTAGTTATTTAGGAGTTTGAACGCTCGTCAGCTTTGATTAGGCTTCGGTCACGTGGCAGGAGGTTGCCGGGCCAATCAGGGCGAGCGGCGATGCATATAAAGCAGGAGCGGAGGGCGAGCGGGGTACCTGCCGGCAGGATCGGGCTCCCCGCCCCCCTCCGCTCCAGAGGTGAGTACACTCGGGGTGCCCGAAGGATGGAGAGGTGTCGGGGGGGCACACTTCCCGCTCCCCCAGGGCACCCTCGAGGGATGGGAAGCCCCACTGTAGTGTGTCCCCCTCTCTGGCTCCCAAAATCCCCCCTAGCATCCTTCCCGGAGCTGTGGGGTGGTGGTTCCTGGGGGAGCCGGGGGTCCTGGGGCTAGTCCTGGTCCCTCTTGCCCAGCTGTGGGCTGGGAGGGGGTCCCAGCCAGGCTGCATCCACTGCAGTGCTGCTGACTTGGGGGTCTCAGCAGCATCCCTCCAAGGCTCCTCACCCCATGGGACCTGGGCATCCCACGGAGGGGTGTAGCACCTTGCCAAACCCCAGAGCAGGTCGGGTTTCAGACCCAGCCTCTTCCTACCCCTGGTCGGGGTTATCTGAGGGATTTCTGACAGAGCTGGGAGCAGCCTGCCAGCCCCATGGTCAGCTTTCCTGGCCACCGATGGCTGGGAAGATGAAGATTTAGGATGATTGAAATGCTTACTTTGCTTGTGAGCAGTGGCTCAGGGTGAGCCACCAGATGACTCAAATCAGGGGGATTCAGCTCTCCTATAGCCAAGCGCTCTGGAAAAGTCTCTGCAGTATTAATGAGAGGTCCTGCAGTTAAAAGAGCACATTTCCAACCCTGGCACACAGAGAAAAAGCCATGGGACCTGTTCCTTTGACTCCTGGCTAGCAAAAATAAACTGCTTTCACTTAAAAGCAGTTTCCTAAAGTTCCTAAAACCAACGCAGCTCTGGATCAGAAGTTAAGCCCAGCTCCCCTGCCCACAGTCCTGCACAGTTGCAACTAAGAGCATCTCAAACTAGAGATGCTCCATGGACCTTCCACCCTTCGTAAAGACTCTTTGGTTTATTACTAAGGTTTCTAGATGCCGGCAGCGATGAAGGCTGAGATGTCGCTGGTGGGAAGCCAAGTCACTGTCTCGGCCACCGAGGTCCTCCTCGCGGCTACTGTCTTCTGCCTGGTCTTCCTGCTCCTCCAGTCCCTCCGGCAGCATGTGCCCAAGGGGCTGAAGAGCCCCCCAGGACCCAGAGGCTACCCCATCCTCGGCAACGCGCTGGAGCTGAGGAAGGACACACACCTGGTCCTGACCAGGCTGAGCCAGAAGTACGGGGACGTGATGGAGGTCAGGATCGGCACACGTCCCGTCGTGGTGCTGAGCGGGCTGGACACCATCAAGCAAGCCCTGGTGAAGCAAGGAGAAGAGTTCATGGGACGCCCTGACCTCTACAGCTTTCAATACATTTCGAATGGCCAGAGCCTAGCCTTCAGCCCTGACTCAGGGGAGGTGTGGAAAGCCCGCAGAAAGTTGGCGCAGAACGCCCTGAAGACCTTCTCCATTGCCCCCAGCCCCACGTCCTCATCCATCTGCCTCCTGGAGGAGCACGTCTCCAAGGAGGCTGACTACTTGGTCACCAAGCTCCTGGAGCTGACGGACAAGGAGAAGAGCTTTGACCTTAACCAGTACCTGGTGGTCTCTGTGGCCAACGTCATCTGTACCATCTGCTTTGGCAAGTGCTATGACCACAATGACCAAGAGCTGCTCGACGTGGTGAACTTCAACAATGAATTTGGAGAGGTGGCCGCTTCTGGCAACCTTGCTGACTTCATACCCCTGCTCCAGTATCTTCCCAGCCGCACCATGAAGCTCTTTAAGGATGTCAACAGGCGTTTCAGCTTCTTTGTGCAAAAAATTGTCCAGGAGCATTATACCAGCTTTGACAAGGTAAGAGCTTGGATGCTCTTGGATGTGGGCAAAGATGTCTACAATTGGCTGCCTGCCTGGCAACTGGTGGGGGGGCGGGGGGTGGGGGGGGGAGAGGATACGCTCTTGTTCTCCCATCTCTGCCCAGGAAAGCTCCTTGGAGCTTTCAAATCTGCAGTTAATGCCCCCATGACCCAGCAGTGGCTGAGGGAGGAGATGTTTCCCTAGCCCTGGGTGTCCACGACGTCCCTGACCCACTAGCTCTTCCCCAGGAGCACATCCGGGACATCATGGACTCACTGATTGAGCACTGCCAGGAGAAGAGCGCAGGGCAGGATGCCCACGTCCTGCTCTCCAATGAGAAGATCATCAACATTGTCAATGACCTCTTTGGGGCAGGTGAGAACATTTCTGAGGGTAAAACCTCTCTGCTGGGAGGCTGGGTGGGGGAAGCGGGACATCAAGGTGAGACCTTGGCCATGCTTGGGTGTTTGGAACTGCTGCTGGGCTCATGGATGCTCTCCTGAGTGGATGCAGATGGCTCTTCAGTGATAGCTGATGGGGAATCGCTCCATGGCCAACATCTAGAGTGATGGGGTCTGTAAATACCCACTCATCTGTCACCTTTTGGTAACTAAATGCCTTTTTCATGTCCATCCAGGCTTCGACACTGTAACAACCGCCTTATCCTGGAGCTTCATGTACGCCGCCTTGTACCCCAACATCCAGAAGAAGATCCATGAAGAACTAGGTGAGTCCATGAGCCCGCTGCCTCCAGGGCCAAAACCTCTATGGCGAGGACTGACCCCAACCTCCCTCCTTTCGACCTCCCTCAGACCAGATCATTGGCCAGGAGAGGAGACCGAGGCTGTCGGACCGGGGCACGCTGCCCTACACAGAAGCCTTTATCCTGGAGACGTTCCGGCACTCCTCCTTCCTGCCCTTCACCATCCCGCACAGGTATGGGCTGGAGCAGCTGACATGTTATTCGGGGTTTTTTTGGAGTGGTTTTCTGGGAGGTGCCATTTAGGCAGATAATTGCCTGGGAATCAGTCCCTGCTGTGGGGAAATATTCTGGTGCACAGCCTGAATGACTCGTGTTAAAGCTCCCCATAGCTTTCACGCTCACCGATAGCGCAGCTGCCACATTGTGCTGGTGCCTACGTCTGCGTCTGCTACCCCTGGGGCCAGTACCTGCCCAGCTTGCTGCCCTCCTGGGGTCAGATCCTTCACTTTGAGGGCAGGTTTACTCCAAAGCCTTTGCTGGCGGAGGGATGGTGAACACCTCTGGGTTTATATTTACCCTTACCTTGGGAGAAGCACGACTCATCCAGCTTCCTGAAACTGGAATCTTTCTGCTTGAGGAAAAGTGTTAACCAAGTCTTCCAAATACAAATTGGGGCATTTCCTAGCCAGTCCACAGAGTACAAATAGGGCGTTGAAAACTAAACATCTCCAGGACATGAAGTTGTGGGTCTCCTCTTAACTTCTCCCCTCCGCCCATATTTCTTTCAGTACAACGAAAGCGACGGCGTTGAACGGCTATTACATCCCCAAGGACACCTGCGTGTTCATCAACCAGTGGCAAGTGAATCACGATGAGTGAGTACACCAAATCCCCTGTGCTTATCCAGGCTGCGATGGCTTTACTGGGCATTAAGTTCGCTCCAGTCCTTCAGAGCAGCATGCCAAAAGCCAAATGGCTCACAAAGGCAGAAAAGGGCAGATCGGACAAAAATTGTGTGGGTTTGATGCTGAGCCCAGCCTCAGGTCTCCTGGGCATGGCGCTGCTCTCAGTTGACTTGGTCACTAGTTCAGCAACTCCCCAACATCAGGGCTTACCCAATTTATGTGATGATGTCCTCAACGCACTGGACTTCCCACGTACATGCGAGGGTTGGCAGCTTGGGCTGCTGAATGATTAGGAATTGGAAGATCCTCCTGCCAAGCAGCCCTTGTGATCCAGGTTGACAGCTTTGGATGTACTCAACGGGAACTGCCTGGATCCTTCTTTCAGGGAGGAAAATGTCCTGGCGTGACTCTCGTTAAACTCAATAGGCTCATGCCGTTATTGCTGACAATCAGCTTTGGTGAATGAGAGGGGATTTGGAAACCAAAGCCCCACCTTACCCCTCCACTGCTGTCCAGCAGAGATTCTCCTGGGGGGAGCAAGTTGACTAAGGCTCGACACAGAAGGTAGTTCCCAGATCAGGCATTTTGGATCAGAAGCTAAAACAGTCCAACGGCACAGAACTATTACACTATTCCTTCTGCTCCTGCATATGCTGGTGAGCATTGCAATGGGAACGCTGTCTTTAGAGCCAGAGAGGATTCCCCATATCCAAGCAGAAATTCTCATCTAAGGCACTGGAAAATCCCACATGGCACTTCCCAGCAGCCGGGCTGGGAAGTTTTGCTGGGAACATTCAAGGTGGGAAAACCCTCCACCCTTCCTCTTTAAGAGATGCTGACCGATATCTGCACAGAGATTTTCTTTTTCTCCTTTCAGCTGCAGGGTCTCTAGATATTACATGCTGAATTAACTCCATCCCCTGCTATCTGCGCAGTCAAACACAATCTGAGTTTGAAACAGAGGTTTCAATAGACTGAGCTGATGGAGTCTGACATGCAGTTGGCATTTTACATCAGGGGTAGAGGTTGCCAAAGCTTTTGGACGGTGAAACGAGAAAGTATTGCAATGCTTCTCGCTGCGAGGAGTTTTTTTGACTGCTGTCCCCATCACGGTGGGTAAAGATGGCTTCCTCAGGCATGTCTCCTTTCTGCTGCAGGAAGCTTTGGAAG
Source organism: Chlamydotis macqueenii (assembly GCF_036417535.1). Taxonomy (NCBI): domain Eukaryota; kingdom Metazoa; phylum Chordata; class Aves; order Otidiformes; family Otididae; genus Chlamydotis; species Chlamydotis macqueenii. The sequence goes on along the minus strand of NC_141567.1, from coordinate 16,718,866 downwards.
GATCCCGCAACCTTCAACCCTGAGCGGTTCCTCAACGCTGCAGGGACTGAAATAAACAGGACGAAGAGCGAGAAAGTGATGGCTTTCGGTTTGGGGAAGAGGCGATGCATCGGGGAAACCATCGGCCGGTGGGAGATCTTCCTCTTCTTGGCCACCATGCTGCAGCAGCTGGAGTTCAGCCTCCGCCCCGGGGAGCAAGTGGACATCACTCCTCAGTACGGGCTGACAATGAAATACAAGAAATGCGACTGCTTCCAGGTTAGGAAGCGTTTCCCCATGAAGAGCTCTCCATAAGCTGCAGGAGGAAGCATCGCTTTGCAGAAGAAAGCCAGCCCTTGCAGTCAGACGCTCAGCCCACTTTTGCTAATGCTCTCTAGACGCCAGCACAGCCCCTCACTGTGTTGCTTCACTGGAAGCTTGTTCATCTCGTGTAAATGCAAGCAGGGAGGGATAGAGCCGGCTTTGCCAGGCTCCTTGCAGCTCCCCTCGCCAGCTCCATTGCCCTTGCCTGTGGAAATCTCACCAGAGGTCCAGCCCTCTCATCCTTCTTGGGGAGGTGCAGGGGGATCGCAGCCCTGTGGTGGGGAGGGGGATGCTTTAGGCTGGGAGAAGCGATGTGGGATGTCGGTAGGGATGTCCTCACCCCACCCAGTGCCACAGGCAGAGACAGAGCTGCAGCAGGCAACTCCCTTCATCCACCAAATGGGAATAAACCTGCAGGTTCCTCCCCGAGAAACCTGGCCAGCCTTTTCCTGCCGGGTGAAAATCTTTCGAGCTCATTTGGCAGAGCTGTTTGCAAAGCCTCCAGCTCCCTGTGCTGATGGGAACGGGCTCTCCCCGCTCCTCCAGCCGCCTGCTGAAGGGCTCTCGAGGCGACGCAGAGGCTGGACCAACCCCTGCGCCAGCGCCCGTCTCGAGTGGACCCGTTCTGGGTGCACCCTCATACAGCTAAATTCCTTGAATGTAAATTCATTAAATGAATCCCCAACTGTTTCTACTGATCCTTGGTGACAGCCTGACTACTAGAAAAAAAATTAATATATACCCATAAGTTCACAAATTGCAGTAGTGCTAGCTAAACTCTTAAAAAGAAGCCTCCTGGAAAGTATCAAAGGGCTGAGAATAAGGGACAAGAAGCAGAGAGAGGCACAGTAGAACACTTCTGGCTTCCAGACTCTGTATTTGCTGCTTTTTTAAAACTAGTTTTCTTCTAGCAAGCCCTAGATTTCTATCTTCAGACTAGTAAAGGAAGCAAGGGTTTGAGGGTTGCGGATGTGCTGCCTTATGTTGCAGTCTGCTTTAGCCAGCATGAAGGTGAATTCTCCGGGCAAACGGAGCAGCAATTCCTGCTTGTTTGTACCTGTGTGGAATGCATCCGTATGCTGGGATATAAGCTGCACAGTATTTCTAACCCAATAAATACTTATATGAAAGTTTCTTAAGTTTCTTGCTTGGTTTTTTTTTTTTTTCTGGTCTTATTCCACTGGGAGAAGATTCGGGAGGGCAAGAGAAACGCCCACACTTCTTTATCACCCTTAAAAATCTGACTTGGATATGTTGGATCAGGGTTTTTCCTATGGAGACACGAGCTGGCTGCTCCTTCACTGTCAGGGCTGTGGCACCAGTGGCATTAGTGGGATTCTTTTAGTCCTTGTAGGTGCTGGATCTGGTCCTCTCCCCGTGTATGCAGAGGAAATGGTTGTGCTGAAGCCTCAGCTGGGATTTGTGCAGAGGTGATGCCAAGCTCCGGCTCAGTTCAGGATTTTGATAAAAATCAGAATTAGCTCTTCTATCTCTGAAAAAAAATGAATCAGCAGCTTGAAAACAGCATTTCACAACCCTCCAGGAGGCGACCCACGGAGGGATGCTCTAAGCCATCGCTGGCTCTGCACTTCCCCATCTCAGAGCACAATTATTTCCAAGGCTTTGCATAACTTCCCTTTAAAAAGGCAACATACATTAAATTGCCATGCAAATAACAAGGCCGTTCATGGAAAACTGGGGTCTGTGCATACCTGACGTGGCATTCCTGCAGGGACCAGCCCTCCAGGGTCTCCAGCTCAGCGGGGTAAGAAACTGCTCTTGCCCCACAAGCATGTTTTCATGAGGCACAAATATTTAGCGAAGCCCACAAACATGGGTGTAATATCATGGGTCTTGGCAAAATTCAGTCTTCTGCTGAAAATCGTGCTTCTCTGCAAATCCCTGCCCCAGGATGCTCCGTAGCACGAGCTCCTCTCTTGCCCCATGCAGGGAGAAAATCAAAATAAGTGCAGAAAGGTTAATATTTGACTCCATCCGTCACCGGGACATAAAGGATAGATTAATAATTCAGTGACCTTTTTAATGGCCACCCGTAATTGCCACATGCCTTCTACCACAGAGTTACTTTTAATTTAGCGGCTGTGCTGTGGAAAGGCTGCTTTCTGGAAGAGGAGCCTTCCTCCCACCATGACCTCGCTCACCTTCACGTTATAGTTACCACTGCTATTGTAATTACTTTTTTTTTAATGAGTGTCCCCAGCACTGCCTGCCGTTTAGCTCGGGAAGGCCAGCCGGCGCACGGATCCAGCACCCCACCCGCTCCTTCCTCCGAGTAACGAGGAAAACAGCCTCCAGCTTCGGAGCAGGGAAAAGCTGGTTTTCATGGAGCCGAGGAGAAAGGAGGAGATGAACGTGCCCGTACCTCTGCCCGTGAGTGGGGGGAGGCGGTGGAGGTGTGAGGAAGGTGTGATGGAGGTGATGAGGGTGGGATGCAAGTGATGGATTCACGATGCAGGGCGTGTGACAGCAGTGATGGCCGGGTGGCAACAGGCCACAGAGGCGATGGGGGTGTGAGGGAGGAGGTGGAGACACGACGGAGGCCATGGAGGTTCGGGAGGATGTGTGACAGCGGTGACACAGGGGAGACGGAGACCGCGGCATTATGGCGGGGGCGTGACAGCACTCATGGAGGTGGGATGGAGATGGCAGGTATGTGACAGCGGTCCCAGAGGTGACAGATGTGGGACACACACAGTGGAAGACTCCAGGAAGGGACAACCCTGCGCCGACAGCGGGACACCCCGCCGCCCCCATGGCTGACCCGCACCGCGCATGCGCCCGGCTGCGCTCGCCTCTGCTCACAGAGCGGCAGCTTTCCGCCGCGCATGCGTAGAGCGCAGCCGGCGCCTCCCGCCGCTCCGGCCCGCTGCCTTACTGCGCATGCGCTAAGCTTCGACTCCTCCGCCCCTCTCTATGGTCGGCAGCCGGTGGCTTGAGCGCCGCTCAGGCGGGGCAGGAAGTGACGGCAACGCCGAGCGTCGCTGAGGCGGAGGGGCCGCGGCCGAGGCGGGAGCGAACGGTGGGTGCAGGTGAGGCGGGGGCGCGCCCCCTCGCCCCGGGGGGGCCGGCGGGAGCGGGCCGGGGCGAGCCGAGGCCTTCGGTAGGGGGCTGGGCCTCGCCCGACCCTCCCGTGAGGCGCGGCCGTGGCGCCAGGCCCTCCCCGGCCTGGCCGGGGCCGTCGTGGGGAGGCTGGGGTTGGGGGAGCGGCTGGGGAGGGGAAGGGCTACGGGGGCAGGGCTGAGCGCTTCCTCTCGCTGGGCTCCGAGCCGCAGCAGGCCGCCTCTTGCTGGGGTCTGCGCAGACGCAGCTTGGGGGCCCCCTGTGTTTACCCGGGGGGGGCCCCTGTGTTTGCCTACGGGGATCAGGCTAGCGGCAGCCCACCCTGATCCAGCTTGAGGAGACAAGCCCTGTTGGGAGCATATATCCCACGCCAGCTGGTGTCTCAGGTGCAGAATGAGTAGGTACGCTGGCTGTTTTCCCTCCAAACCACCTCGGTGCTAAGTAATTTTTCAGCTAGGGAGATCATGTGTAGTGGCATCTTCCTTCTCAAGAAGCAGTGGCCGATGTGCAAAGCTCTTGACTCCTCACATGCTTTGTTACCGCTTACAAACTCTGTTTATTAAGTGCTATATGCATATCTGAGTAAGCTCCGTGACTTGAGTTTCTTTTAAAACTTGTAGGAATATCAGTAATGTACACCTGAAAGAGGAGATGTGGAGAAGTATAGGATATCTGCAAGTTGTAGGGCAAGAACTTGTACTGTGAGAGAGAATATTAGGCAGGAGTTTTGACTTTCCAGGTGTATGTAAACAAACAGATGTGCTCGTGTTTGTCACGTGCGAGGTAGTAAAACACTCACTGCATGCGTAGTTCATGCTTTCTTCTAAATGATTTTTGCACGAAATAGTAGGATGCGATCCTTTGAGATAAAGAGTTTCCCTTGTTTTGGTTCATGTTTGCACGCAAACGTAGATTTTATAGGGTTTTGTACTTGGTAAAAGGAGGCTTTTATTTTTGAAAAGGATCCTTGTACGATGGTGATGTGTACTGAACTCTCTTCCTTGTTTGCAAAAAGAGATCCAAAAAACAGGAAAAGGAATGAGATTCTAGTTTTACTACAGACACTCAGGGATGTGTTATCTGTGTTTTGAAAGTGCTTTTTATCAGCTGTCATCTTGGAATCCAGGCATTGTTATCATGGGTTAATATAAATACACAGAAACAGGAAAGAAAGGAGGCTGTTCTCGAAGAATTTATGGCTTAGTAACCCAATTTAACGTTTGCATCCCTTTGAAGCATCCCCTGTTTTCAGTCCCGTGAATGTTGGGGGAAGTGAGTTAGTTCTGGTAGCATGCATACATCCTTACTATTACCAGGGGTTTTTTTTCCCTTGCATCTTTTTCCAAGAAGTTCAGGACAGGAAGGGCTTGACGAGAATTAAAATGACTCTCACAGAAATGTGGTTTATGTATTGATGCTAAGCTTCCTGGCTTATCTCCTGTGCTTTCTGTCTTTGTGTTCCTTACAGTAAATATCAAGCCTTCTCCCTCTTACTGTTGATTACACCATGAAAGGCAAATATGTACAGCAGTCATTTTCATTTCTGGGCCAGTCAGCTCTTTCACGCTACCGTGATGCTAGTGAGCCTGTCGTCTTCCTGTGGCCTTTGTCTGAAGGAAGAAATCTCGGATCAAAAGATGTGCTTAACTGCTTCAAAGTGTGCTGATACAAGTTCAGTCAAGCATAAAAACTGAGGCAATTCCGTGGGACTAACTAACATCTAACGTCTAACTAAAGAAAGTGCATTTTTTTTCCCCCCTGTATTCTGGTAAAACTTGATGCTGGAAAGGAGTGAAACTTTATTTGTGACAGTATTAATACTCCTGGCTCTGGAGAGCATGGAGACTTTTGTCTCTGGACTTGATGCTGGAAAGGAGTGAAACTTTATTTGTGACAGTATTAATACTCCTGGCTCTGGAGAGCATGGAGACTTTTGTTCTGGACTCCAGTGTTTGTTTGCCCCCCACCCCAGCTCTGTGTCTGTTTGTTTCCTTAAAGGTGTTGGTTTTAATCTGTGTGTGCAGAGACCAATCTGCTCACTGCTGAGTGTTCACAAAAGCTGTTCTGCTCCAGTGTTTGTATGCCAGAATTTTAAAAGGGAAATAAAGGTAAATTCCCTGTTTGAAATTACAGAGAGAATGTCTGCAAACAGCACTAAATACTAAATATTGCTGTTGGAAGCTGTTGGTCTTGAATTTGGTTGGAAGATTGCTTCCTTAATGATGCAAACAGTGATCTGTGTTACAAACAATCGTATAGGCAAAGCCCTGTCCGGGGATTTACGCGCTTGCTGTGATCCTCAGTGTCTGTATGGATGTTATTTCCACCCCACAAAGAGGAGGGAAGCTGATGAAGCCGGAGCCTGGGTGGGAGCCAGGCTTCTGGGCCGGGGGATGCCGTTGGTGCTGATTCAGGTTGTCAGTTTCTGCATCTTGTTACAGGCAGGCCTGTGTCTCTTTATTACAGCAATTGTGCACCGGAAATATGGCTACGGACTGGCTGGGGAGCATTGTGTCCATTAACTGCGGAGAAAGCTTGGGAGTCTACCAAGGACGAGTGTCTGCTGTGGATCAGGTCAGCCAGACCATTTCCCTGACACGGCCCTTCCATAATGGGGTCAAGTGCCTCGTGCCAGAAGTCACCTTCAGGTTAGTGTCTTTCTTTTTTTCCTCCTGCCTTTTTCCAGGCAAAGTCTGTGGTGGTTTGGATGTTTTCGTTTGTTTGCTCATTCAGAAATGAGCTCTTTGCCTTAGATCTCCCTATTGCTACTGAGCCTCTTTGGATGAGAAATGCCTCTCGTGTTTCTGCTGGTTTGTCTGCAGGAGATTATTTTCTGGCTCTGTGATCCTAGTGTTAGAAGTGGTGTAGCTCACACTTGGAGGTTGTTTGTGGGTGAGACTGTGTGTGGGTTTATATATACACATATATGAACGTATATATCTATGTATTGTGTGCATACATTCTGTTGTTAGGGTTTTGGGTAGCTGAGGGAGCTGACACACTCTTCTACAGCTTTACCTTCAGCACATGTACTGTATGTAATTAAGGTGTGACAGAAGAGAAAGCAGAGTGGTAGATCGATTAAAATTATTGCCCCGATAAAATTAAATTAAGTAAATTGTTAAATCCAACTCCATCCCCTCTGTCTCTTGCCATGGCTTTCCTCTCTGTAGAGAGTTTTGAACCAAAAAGTTAAATCGATGAAGCAGTACTGTAGCTCTCTGGAGTTCTTTCCCACCAGCTCCTGGCAACACTGGGCTTAAAAAGAATAAATGTGAGTCTCTCATCACTGGACATTTTCATGTTACGTGGCATATTATGATAGTTGCAGACTATGAGCCATTGTTTTATAAATAAGACTGATTCCCTGAAGTCAATACCTTCCCCCTCCTCTCCTTGTATTTTGAAGAGACAGAGTGCAGGGAAAGACGTTGACCACATTCTTCCAGGAGGTGTGTGGAAGTCTGTAGCAAGCTCTTGCTACTTTTATATCCCAGTTGGACAAATAATAACTTCTTAAGTTTAAAATAGAAGACCTTAACTTCAGGCTTATTTCTTGCAGTCAGTGCAACTGGAGGTCTTTATAACCACTTCTTTGTTTCGTTTTGGCTCATGCCTTTTTTGAGGAAACAGGAAGCACCATCCTTGCCTGAGTATGAATGGCACTGATCTAAAGGTGGCTTTCTGTAGAAATGGATTAGAAATAATAGCAACCTCAAGGCTGAGATTAATTATATTATCTAGAAACTGTTAAATTAATACAGATTTCTGCAAAGATCTGTGCCAGTTGCTTCCATTTTCTGCTTGGCTTCCATTTTCTGCTTGGCTTCCATTTTCTGCTTGCTTCCATTTTCAGCTAGGAACAAAACCTTCCAAACAAAATGCAGGTGCGGTGTAGAAATACTTGAGTTGTCATTTTGAAGATTCGTACCGTTTCAGTTGAATATTTTGATATCAGTGAAAATATCCCCTCTGTTTGAGTATTGAAACTTTTTTTTTTCTTGTTTCTATTGATAATGGTGCCAGAAAAAAAAAAAACACTGTAAAATGTTGCATGTTTTTTCTTTAGAGGTTGCTTTTTGTAAAGATACCTCAAATGCTAAATTCCTGAATGTCTGGATTTCTTTTCCTGTTTTTAGGGCAGGTGACATTACTGAGCTGAAGATTCTGGAGATCCCAGGGCCAGGGGACAGCAGACAATGTGGGGACCTGCAGCAGACAGAAATGGGCATCCCTGGTGTTGGATGCCAAGTGGGTCCCAGTCAGAATGGCAATGGGAAAGTGTTGAAGAAGCCCATCTCCAGTAGCGCCCCACAGAATATACCAAGGAGAACAGACATGAAGAACCAGGATATCATCATCTCTCCACAGCAGCAGTGCTCCAAGAGCTACATGGATCGGCATGTGGAAACATTGACTCAATCCAAAGGCTTCCGTCGTAGGCACAATTCCTGTGAGTACACGTGTTATCCTGCAGCTTTCCTTTTGCCTGCCTGATTAACCGCGGTTACGTCTTCCCTGCTTCAGCAAGAACGTTTCACACGGTGCTGCAAACTTTTGTTTTATACTTGTGTTGCAACCTGTAGGTCTGGAGAAGAGGAAGCTAAGTGGTGAGGAGAAAGACTTCACAAGCTGTGCCTTAAAGTAAAAGTATAGATCTTCCAAATGTCTGACACTTATCTTGAAATCTTTTATGATAAGGCGATGGCACGATCTCATCCATAATCTTGAGTACGCAAAGAGAGACATCCTGGTGTTTTCTTTGCCGTGGCATTTCTGAGAGAAGTGTGGTTGATGCCTGTATATGTAAAAAGCAAATAGTTCTTTAACAAGTTTTTTATTAAAGTGAATATTCAAATTCAATTAGTGAAGTCTCACCCTGTGTATTATTCTGCTTCACCAGCATCAAACGTTAGAAAACGTGGAGTTGAATAATGCCTGTTACAATGATTTCCTTGTTCCTGCTATCTTTCCTATTTGAAAATTGCCCAATTGCCAGCCTCCATTTTTCCTCTAAAAGGAACTGGAAACTGGTTGCAATATTATAAAGCTTTTCTATTTAAAGCCTGTATAACCATAACCTATTACACCATCACCCTACAAGTAATTACAAGTGTTATTTGCTGTGTTGTTGAAAATACAAAATAATGGGCTCTAAAGAGGATGATGTAAAGATACAGTCAGCGCATCTCAAAGTCAAGCATCCATTTTTTTAATTTCTCTTCATATAAATCTTCAGCCAGCTCTCACGCTGTGCCAGAATTGAGTACGTTGTTTTTTCTCAAAGCCCCCTGGGCTATGCTTCTTTCCAGATCTTCATCATGCAATTATTGAAACATCAGCATATATCCAGCATATTTCCATGACTTAATTGTTGAAGCATCAGTATCCAGCGTATTTCCATGACTTCATTTTGTCTTCTTTCTTTTGTGTTTAAAGAAGAAACAAACCCAAGGTGGGCAAGGCCAGTTAAAAGAGGGAGATCAAAGGCTGTATTTATGTGGAGAAGTTCTGGACCTCTGGAAGGCTTCCTCCCCCACCAACAGCTGCATTTTCTGAAACCATTGTAACTCTTTTCATATTCTTTTTTTTTTTTTTTTTTTTTTTTTAAATGACTGCCAGAGTTGATGGGAGGACGAGGGCCAGAGCGATGTGGAGGAGGAGGCACGCACTCCTTGGTGACCTAACCATATTCAAACCTGTCTAGTTTTGAGTGTTTTACTTCTGCCTAGGCCTAAACTCTATAGTAGTTGCTGTAGGAAAAGAACTGTGGTTCCTTTAAAGTTAATTTATTTTTTTTAATTCCCTGACTCTACTTAAATTCCAGTTAGTTGTTTGAGTATGTTACTTCGGTTGTTTTTAGAAAAACTTATTCAAACTTCAGCGTCGGCTACCTAAAATAACTTCTGCTTTGCTTTATTCTGGCTGGATGGAGTGTGTAGGAGGATTACCTCATTTAATGCTGTTTTGCCAGTATCTGGTAGGTCTGGGGTGAGCAGTGAGTGCTTGAAACCACTTCACCCCACAAATAGCTTGTGTCAGTTTTGCATAAGCACAACAGCAGGTCAGATTTTCTTTTACAGACTTTGTTTGAAACAAGTTGAGCAAGGTGCAAGACGTAGATTCTTGTTAGCTTGGATTCATTTTGGAATAAAGAGGGTAGAGAAGCGAACTCTTACCCTCTAAAATGTGTGTGTTTGGAGAACAGGGCAAATAACGTGCGAATCTCTGGCTCTATGGAGATGGTGTGTACAGGGGTCTGGGGAAGAATGGGCTGAGATATCATCTAGAACTTAGGTAATACAGGGTTTAGTACAGCTGAAAGTTGACCTCTTGATGCCCTTTAGCGTGCTAAGTGAGGGACAAAGTTCTCCCTTTGGAGTACTTGTGTGACAGGAATCAATAAACAACAAATATCAGCGCAGGTTTCACAACAATGGCTGCTGTGCTTTGCTGGCACCAGGCTCCTTCATGCCAGGGCTGGCGGCAAAAACTCCTGCAGGGATCTCGCAGGAAGGCGGCCAGCTCGCTAGAGAATTTTACATTTGCTTGTGTGCTGTACGTGAAAGGGTTTTTTTCCGAAGAAACAAAAAAAAAAAAGCCTGGGAAGTATTGTTTATCTTTTGAGGGAGGCGCTTTTCTGTGCGGCGTAAAGCTGCCAGCTTGATGTGGAGCCATGGACTGTTCTCCTTAATAAGCTTTACACACACACACACACGGCAGAGGCGCTGGAAGCTGTGCTCCGAAAGGAGCTGGACTAGGAGGTCTGGATTTCTGTAGCCGCTTGGCAGAGTACTGGATCAGGCTGTGGAAGCAAGCGCACCTGTGAATAGCAGCTTTGAGGCAATGGCTTCATCTAGTGTGTTACACCAGTGCCCTGGAAGGCAGTGGGCACTTCTCTTACCCTCATCTTGGATTCTTCTGCCTGAGTTTTCCCTTCCTCCCCCCTGCCCTCTTTTTAGGCTGTTCTGTTTTCCCTGAACAGCATCAGTCTTGCCTGTCTAGATGGTGATGCTTGAAGAGGAACACCTCTTCATTTTGCTCGGCGTGTATAGGAGGCCTCTGCCATGTTCCGTGCAAGTTCTGTTGCGGGGTTGTAACGCAGTCGGTGAAAAGACAGCCAGTTCTGTGGGTCAGCAGTATTTCAGAGTTGGCATCCATCGGTATGGATTAGAGAGCTGCCCACCACAATGCCAGCACATCTCGTTTTGATGAGGTACGGTCTTGGCTCCCATTCATTGTGTCTGCAGGGGAGCCCAGGGAGCTTTCCAGCCATTGTTCTCGTGGCTTTTCTAGTGCAGCTTTTTATTCCGTCAGCATTTACAGGCTGCTCGCATCAGCTGCTTCTTTCCCCTGGTTCCACTGCACATCGGCGCATCTATCCCCACATTGTGCTGCTCAGGTCAGCTGAGGGTAGCGTGGAGTTGTTGCAGAAGCATCTGGCAGTGAGTGTAAAAACTCTTGTTGGGTAACAGGAACGAACTGAGTTGCCATAAAACTTGTTATTGACACAAGAGGCAAGCTTGTTTTGCCATTGTGTTTATTGTAGGCTCCAGCTTACTCATCTGAACTCTGAGAGTCCCTTGACTATCGCTTCAGCCTGGAGTTTGTGAACATTTGAGAGCACAGCCTGTTGTGTTGGGCTGGGTTTCCATTTCTTGTCCGGCTGATCGCAGCACCGTTGCATATGATTCCCTTGTTGGTAGCGGCCATTGCCAGCTCCGTACTAATTTGTGTACAACTTTGGAGTGGTTTATATGTCAAATTTGGAAGTTGTGCGTTAGTAAAAAGCTTTCCTGTTCTCTCAAAACTGTGCATGTAAATGACTGGTCACAGTTTGTTAACTGGAGTTCTCCTTGCCAGAAAGACTTATCCTTTCTCCTCTATCATGTTTTGTCACCGCCATTCCTGAGTTCTGCCATCTGTCCTTCAGTGGCTTCTTGGCAAAAGGTGTATTGCAGTAGTCAGTTCTCACCCAGTTGTTTATAAATGCTCCTTGGCTTCTCCGGCAGCTAGAAAATCCCTGTGCCTGGAAATGAACTACCTGCTGCAGTTATAGTACTTTCAAATTGTTATAGAGACTATAAATAGAGAGTAATGTCTAAATGTGGTGATGCTGACCACACAGCTCTGTGTGGCTAGTTTCAGTTGCTCCAGGACGCGCAGAATAAATATTTCATGCTGGCCGTTGTACTGATAGTGCTGCTCTGAAGAGGTGAGTGGCTTTGTGCTGCGGTCAGTGGATTTTCATGATGCAGTGAGGGTAGAGTAAATCCAGTAGGCAGGGTAGCTGTGTTGCTGCGAGACGTAGCTGTTAGCTGTCTAACTTTGTAGGTGCCCTTTAAGATATTTTAGGTAACGTAGGCTGTAGCTATAATGGAGAAGAAAGACTTGTAGAGAAAAACTAACATCTTTCATTAAGCCAGGTGATAAAGCTGGGGAAAATTGATTTTTTTCCAGTCTCTTCACTGCTTGCTAGAGATGCTTGAGTAAACCTGTTTTTAAACTGGTGTAAGCAGAGCACTCAAGCTCATGTTTAAAACAAAACAAAAAAAAAACCCAGAAAAAAAAAAACAAAACCAGCAGAACCACAAACTACTGTTAGGGGAAATTATCATTGTGGGGGGTTTTGGTTGATGATTCCGCAAAGCCTTGAAGATTTGGGGTCTTATTTCTGCCTCTTCAAGGTGGGAAATTCTGTACTCTGACTTCTTGTGCACTTTTTTGCTGTAGCTGAACTTATGAATTGTGATGTTATTGGAGATTGGAGGTCCAGCAGCTTTGACAGAGTGTGTTTTAGGGTGTTCAGGTCTGTTTTCTTTAGCTCATGTTCTTAAGACATCGAAGAAGGAGCTGCTGAGCATTTCAAAGAGCTTCCTTGCTCCGGGGGCTGGAGAGGTTTTAGAGCTTGTTAGTTGAACAATTCTCTAGAAAGAACAAGTGAGACAGTCTAAAATACAGGGAAGAATAAACAGAGGAAAATCATTCCTGAGACAATGCATTCCTAGTTGAGAATAAAACCAAATACATATCCTTAGCAAGTCATCTTTCAGCATGGCATAAGTTAGATGTAGTGTTAGATAAACTCAATCTCATGCTGTAAAACAAATTTGTCAGAGCTTACAAAGTCCTTGATAAGCTCTGAGAACCACAGGCAAGCCTTGCCTGTATCTTCCAGGAGAGCATTCTCTGCTCCGGTCTGTACTTACAATGTTTTCTGTGAAGGCTTCAGGTAATCATAAGAATGTTCTGGAGTTAACAGCTGCAATTTACGTTATGTAATTGAGCTACTGAATAACTTTGGTGTAGAGAGGTGAATTCTGTTTGTTAACTTGGCCGAAATCGGCACATTGGCCTGGCACGTGCCAGTTCCTGTCCTGATCCTGGAGTGAATGAATGTGAATGCTCCCATATAAACAGCTGACATGAGGAGGGTCCTTCGCTTTCTAGGTGAAGTGCTGTTCCTCCTGATGGAGTGGAGGATTTCACACTTTGGAAATGGGGGAAATTAGAGCTGAGGTTTGTCAGGGAGATTGCGACTGCTCTGCCAGTCTGACCTGAGGTTACAAATAATCCTTTCCAGGCAGGGAGGAGGGGTTTGCCGAGAGCAAGCTCAACTTGTCTGCACTTGTGAAGGTGACAAGTAACTTTACGGGAGGCCATGAAGGTTGTGCCTATTGCAAATCTTTTTGAGTTATTTTCTAAGTATCCGTAGATGACTTGAAATTGTTCCTGTCTTCTGTCACTGGTTGGTAATAATGCATAAAGACAAAAGAATGCTGCTGCTTCATTTATGGAGGAGGTATATAAAGAGCAAAAATCATCATGGTAATTTGTTTGTTTCTGTGTTACCAAATGGATTCTGTCAATAAAGAAATTTATATAAAATACACGCAGAGGTGATTATCATAAATGATGAGAAAAATTTTAGTAGAACAAGTAGTTTTGGTGTGTTAACTCCATCTGTTGGACACTGTAGGCGATACCTGTAATTGGCCTGAAATATTTTCTAGTAATTGCAGATGTAACAATAATACAAGCAGATTAATATTGTCTGCATCTGAGTTTGTATGGATGACCTGAATAATAATATAAGAAATAAGAAACTAAAAGGATATGTTGACTTCCTAAGTGCATCTGGGTTTATTTCAGTCCTTGATCTCCAGCCATAAGTTGGGAATGAGGAGACTTTCATCACTCTTACTCCAGACAAATCAGGCTGTCGCAATTACTTGTGATTGGAAATAAGTGTATTTAAACATTCAAGACCATGAGTAAGTAGAATAATGCAATAGGAATAAGGAAAAGGACTTCATACCAATACAGAAATGAGGAAAAATAAATACTAAGTTCTCCCTTAAAGATCATTAATAGGCGGCCAGCCTGTTATGGGAGAAAACACCTATCTTAGTCTCTGAAATTTAGGGAGATTCCAAAGAAGGTCTTGGGCCGCATGCCTGCATGAACGTGAGTGCAGTATAGGAGGAAAACTGCCCTACATCACAGCTGGCTTATTATCTTCTCACTAATTTGACACTATCTTAAAATAAACATTTCTCCACGTTTTATTTAATTCACTACTATGGTCAAGCTTGTTTTTCTAACCTTGGTAGTGGAAAGTCCCTGAAAGTCTCTCTCCTGATACTCTTGTTCTGTTTTCTGTTGGTTTATCTTAGCATGAGCAATGCCAAAGATGAGGTCTGCAGCTTCTTTGGGAAGTGAGTATCCCTTGAGTTGGTGGACTGCAAGCATGAGCTACCCTCTTTTGCAAAATCTGCTGAGAAAGTGTATGAGCAAATGTGGCTTTTTGCATTTATTACACCCTTTCAACTTGCTTTTATTTTTGTTTAGGGTCATCCAGTAGCCGTCACCCAAACCAAGTGACTCCAAAGAAGAGTGGCTTGAAAAATGGGCAAATGAAGAGCAAAGATGATGAGTGCTTTGGGGATGACATTGATGAAATCCCAGACACAGATTTTGATTTTGAAGGGAACCTGGCCCTTTTCGACAAGGCGGCTGTGTTTGAAGAGATTGAAACTTATGAGAGGAGGAGCGGCACTCGTTCACGGGGGACCCCAAATGAGAAACCAGCTCGCTATCGGCATGACGAGAACATCTTGGAATCGGAGCCCATTGTCTACAGAAGGATTGTCGTACCCCAGAACGCTAACAAAGAGTTCTGCACGGGTATGCCACATCCCTTGTTGATAAGGATGCGAACTCCGCTGCTTTTCTAGGGCACATGTTGATTGTTTTCCCTAAGGGGTGTCTGTCGGCTTAAAGTGGTACAAGAAAGGGCATTCATTTACATAAGCTTGGATCTGTGCCTTGTATCTACATACAGCCTTTATTTGTAGTATTTCCGAGATAAAAAATATTCAGATAGGGCAAGAAGGTAAGTGTTTTTGCAGTGGGGAGCAAACCTGATTGTTGGGTAACAAGAATGGAAACTGAACTGGAGCTGTTTGAATCCTTGCTTTGATTTCAGTAGTGTGACGAACCTGCGTGGTCTTGATTGCTGGCTTCTGAGAGGGAGGAATGGTCTCAGGGTTCTGGTACATGGTAGCATATCATAATTTGTGCTTTTTTGATAAAAGGCAGGAGATTTCATGTGTTTCTGCTACGCCTTGGGTGGTAGTTGCATATTTGCGCATGGTTTTGCAGAACGTTAAGTGTCTTTGGTGTATAAAAAAAGCAGTTGTGGCTTTTCACATCTATAATTGCAAGCATTCATTGTACAAAAGCCTTTTCATGCAGGGTCTGCACTGCCGCTTACTGTGCTGTGCTGCTGTGTGAAAGATTGAGCCCCAGAAAGCTGGATGAACACAGCATTAACGTGCGCGTAAAATACGCGTTCTGAGACCAAGCTATGCCTTTCTGGCCTTTTCTTTCCTTTTACAGTTAATTCTAAGGTAAAGCAAAACTTCTAGGCAGGTGTTTGAATTGAAGTATGTGTCAAGTGTATCATGAGGGGAAACCAGCTCAGCGTGCTGGTGCCAGCTGCTGTGCAGATGTTCTCCTGCAAGTCTGATTTCTGGTCCTTGCTGCCGCTAAGTAGGCTCTTGGGTAGAGGTGAAGGTGGCGGGGAGGATCAGCGAGCCGCCTGGCCGCGAGGAAGCAGTGATCCTAAAATCTAAGTGCAGAGAATGATTATTCGCTCCTAATCCATGGCTCTGGGGAAGGGTAGAATTGGTTTCATTTCATGTTCAGTAGTATATTTTTTTTTTTTTTTTTTTTTTTTTTTTTTTTTTTTTTTTTTTTTTTTGCCAAGCACCAGAGAATGGTGTTTTCACCAGGATGCTTGTGTATGCAAATAGATTTTACTGTAAGGAATATTTTTGTTTCTGTACACACACATTCTTTGAAGTGTAGCATATTTATTTTATGCTACAGTTAGGTGCAGATTCCCTGTAACTTTAGGCTAGTTGTGGTGGCCTGCCTTCAGTTTGCATGCTTTGTAGCACTGGCAAAGTGTAGGAACTTTGCCATTCCAGGAACATTTATTTTCCACATCAGAATAAAATCAAACTTCACATCTTTTTGTAGAGAGACACTAAATAGCTAATATCCTCGGGGTCTGGCCACTGAGCAGAAGTGTGATCAGGTCCTTGATCTGTCGTTCCTTCTCTGCCCAGAAACTGCATCTAAGGTGTGAAACAATTCGCAGAAGGAAGCTGATTCGTTTGCTGCTTTTCAGTTTTGAAAACCTCAGTTTTTTAATGGTTCTGCTATGCAACCATTTCATAGTTTTCCGTTTGTGTCATCCTATTGATCTGTCCTGCTCTCAGATGAGACAAAAACGTACTGGGTCACATCAGAACTTGTCCAGCTCAGTACTGTGTTTGCAAGGATGCTTAAGGAAAAGTGAAAGGACAGAGTGAATGTGCAGTGAGACATTCCCCTGAGTGCTTTGTCTTTCACAATTTTAGGACTTCCTGAAGCAGAAGTGATAGTTCAGTATTAATAGCTTTTGATGACAGGGTTTTTTCTTTTTTAATTTCTGCTTAATTTAACCTATTGGTTTTTAAATCTGTGGAAGCTTTCAGTATCTCTACAGTGTCTTGTGGCAGGAAGGTCCACTGATTGCCTGTGTGCTGTGTGAATAAGCACTGCTTCATTTTCATGTGTGATTTACTTTTTTTTTTTTTTTTTTTTTAATTTGCTGCTGGTCAATTCATCTTCTCACTGGCTTGTTTGAGCGGAGACAGGGCCTCTATGTATGTCTAGTCTGAAAGAAAAGCAAACCTACTGTCAGCTGCTAATTTGAGAGGTATGGCTAATACGATGTTCTAGCAGTACAGCTCCTGGGAGGGCAAACTGTGACATGCAATCAGCAGCAAGACTCAGTGAGGAAATTCTGGGGATGAAAGTTAAATCATGCCTTGCTAAACTCCGTCGTCTTTTACCCTGGGAACTCCTGGCTCCCCATTTGCAGCGTGCCGAAGGGAGCAGCCCAGTGAAAGGACTGCTGTTTTCTTGTTTTGTTCTTGGCAAGCCTGCGCGGGGAGGGTGGTAAATGACTCCCCTCTGTCGTTGCAGGGTCTCGCTAGCCTCATTAGCTGCTGTTGAGTGCTTAGTCTCCCGTATGGAATTCTGGATTTGTTTGGAAGAAAAGCTGTCGTGTCGCACAACGGGCAGGGGATTGACAACTACAGTTCCCCGTTGCCTGTGCTGAGCACGGCGCATTCACAGTCCTGTGAATGATGATAAAAGTGTTCCAGTGCTGTGTTTCTCTAGATGTTTTTCCCACAGAGAGTGACTTCCTTTGTGTCCACTGAGGAAGTTTATTTCTGCTTAGGAAATGCTAATGGCTATCCAGCAAAAGCTCTTGTAAACAGTTGTAACTTGCCTACTGTTTCTGGCATTCAGTCTCGTGCTTTTTGTAGTGAGTCAGCCCTCCGAGGGACAGAAAGACATTCAGTGTGCTTGGAGTAATGATGGACTGTCACTTGAAAAAAATCCTGATTTCTTTTGTTTAGCAGCTGGCGGGAGGATGCTAAGCTGTAGGCAGCTTGCCTCTCTTAGTGCCTCAAAGAGCAGCAGCTGCTGAAATTAAATGAGAGTGCCAATGGCCCCAAAAGCCATGATTTTGCATATATCTGTGGCAGAAATTCTTTCTCCTTCTTGTCCCTGCAGAGCTGTCTCTGGACTCCTGAGGGGAGCTCTACTTGCACAAAGCACTTCCTAGTTACAGGGAACATAAGTACTTCATAATTTTTTTCCCTAGGCCAATCTCGAAGATGATTGTCTTGAAAGATCTCTGGCTGATAGAATAATTATTCTGTCTGCTATAAAAGCACAAACAAAGGGATGCTGGTGATTGACAGTGAGCAATATCCAGCTCTTGTCATGGTGAGAGAGGAAGAAGTCTGTGAATCCTTGCATGCTCTTTTATGCCATGTTTCCATGGAGCTCAGAAATAACCAGAATTGTAAAACCAGCAAACTGCTGATGACAGTTCTCCAAAAGACTAATCTGCAGGGCTTCCAGTCTGTGTTTTTATTGCTGACTAAAGTAAGTTGACCCATGTAGGATGTGAGCAAAGCTTGGTAAACACTTCCGTCCAGCAGGATGCTTTTCTGAGGGCTGGTTTTATGGAGCCGGGCTGTCAAGTGGGTGCATTAGTGTGTGTTTTGGAAGTAAGCAGGGAGTGAAGGTGGGGATCTATTCCAAACAAAAACAAAAACCTGAAGCTGACAGAGCTTACCAGGTCTTTGATCATGACTAAGCTGAGTCCATCCCTGGAGTTCCACCTATGAATCGCTCCCAAATATAGAGTTAGCCTTTACTCTTTTGGGCTGGCAGCTATTGATCTGTCTCTCTACATACCCATATATGACACTTGAAAGGGGAAGTACAACTGCTTAACAAAAATCTCCCTCCTTGGAAAGGCTGATCCCTTTTCTGAGGTGTAAGCTGTCTTCTTCTATTTCCAGAGCTGTCCAGCTAGAGAACTGAAACGTGTGTTGGCATACGTCTGTCTCTGTTCCTGCTGTTGGCTATCAGCATTGAAACAGTCGGTGCTTGAACAGCGTGGTGTTTTGGAATCGGGTCTTTAGCAGTAGCTGCAAAGCCCATGTTCTGAGGGCGTGCTGGAGCTGAGAGGAGTTTGCAGTAGAATGGAGTATCTCAGTTCATCAGCAGTGACTCTATATAATATAATCTCAAGCATACCAGATGCTCCAAATTGTTCTTTTTTTGCAGTTAATGTCTCCTTTCCTCTTAAACTTGTTTCTGCCAAGAAAGTGTCTTTGTGAGCACGCTGAGATGAGTGAAGAGGAGAGCTGTATGCCACGTAGGTAAGGTGTGTATTTCTTTCCCTGATGTTCTAGTAAGGCTTTGTCCAAAGCAGGTTCTCTTCTTATTAGTGCTGTTAGTGTAGAAAATATGCTGTTTCCATCCCAGTGTCTCTTCTGGAAAATAAATGGGATTTTTCAAGCTCAGCTGCTATAGAAATTTGAGATACTCATTTGTCAAGTGAAAGCAGGACTGTGCTCAAAAAAAAAATGGACTAAGTGCCGGTATTTCTCTGAGTTTCCCCTAACTAGACTTCAAGTCTGTTCTTCATGAAACGTTTTTTCCCTATGGTAAGGAGAAAGTGAAAGAAAATGTAGAAGTAAATCAGTGCAGCAGACAGAGCTTATGTGCCATGGTTGGACTACAAAACTAAGGCTGAGTCTGTTCTGCGAGGAGGATGCTGACAGTATGGCTTTTTTGTGTGTGCCATGTCCTTGACTGGCTTTTTGTGTGTGCCATGTACTTGACTGACTTTTCTAGTCTCTAGCTTTTAGCTCTTCAGTCCGTAGATGACTGCCTTACAGCGATGGTGTATATTGAACATGTGAAGTGTTTCTGGGATCTTTGAGATCCCAGGAGAAAACCAAGTGGTCATGAGGCGAAGTCTCTTTGTCCCTCAATTTTTTATTTTTTTTTTTTTCCTCAGAGTGAATTGTGTGCTAATGCTGGGAGAGGCTGATATTGGAACTTCAGCCAGAACTCCCGCAGAATTTGTCTTGATTGAAAACAATGATTTAAAAAAAAATCTAGCCCTTAAGGTTGTGGAGAAGATCATTCATATTTATGAGGCAAGTAACAGTGTTTTGCTGAGTCTGCAGACAGATTACTCCATGCAAAAGACAGCAAGTGATGTCCCATCTGCCTAAACTGAACAAGAGTTACACCCACTCCACGTAACTGCATCTTAGACCATGAGCTGTGCGGCTGTGGAAACTGGAGGTATTTGTTGCAAGTGGAAAGAGTTACTGGCTTTGCGTGCAGCTTTCAGGAGATCCTAAGTTTAGTTCTGTCTCGTCCATTCTCGCAGCTTGCCTGTGTTTAGCAGCTAGAGAGCTGCTAAAATACTTGAGAGAAAAAATAGGGCTTACACGCTGAGCTACTCTAGCAACAACCCTATCTTTTTTTTTTTTTTTTTTTTTTTTTTTTTTCTTCCTGCAACTGAAGGCATGGGAGATGTTTGGACTTCTGACAGCAACATTGCTCTGGGCCTGTTTAGGGAAAGACTCTTATTTTGTTAACTGCTGGAGAGTTAACTCAGTCCTTCTGCTGGCATGGGGTGGTTTAGTCCAACCAGTACGCACGTAACATTGCATAGTGAAGCTCAAGGAGATAACTTGTTCGTGGTGGTAGTGCCCAGGACAGCGTGCCTCATAAACAGAGAATGCTTCGTGTTTAATTGGGCTCCAGCAATACTCTGCGTGTCACAAAACTGTTAAGTCTATGTCTGCCTTTTTTTTTTCCAGGCAGCTGTAAAATACGTTTATTTAATATTAAAAGGCCTGAGCTAATTTATTTGATTACCTTCATTACCAAACAATAAAGACGCACTGTCCAACCCAAACATAATTAAAGTTGGCAGGAGTTCAGTTCTGCTGCAGTAGTGTTATTGTTTGTGGGTTTACACTTCGCCTCCTTGATTGCTTTCTGCCAGAGTTTATTTAACTCCCTCCGCCTGGTTTTGATAAGCCAGTCTGACTGGTTGGACCTTGCGTGAGTGCAAAGAAGGGAAGTTCTCTTGGCATTTGAGCCTGCTCTTGAGAGGGAGCAATTAGGACAAAGTGTAGCACTGGCATGCTAAATGCCAGTTCATCTACTGCCTCCCAGTAATCTCCTTTGCATTAACCCACTGGGCACCGAGTTCGTCTCTCTGATGGTGGGTGCGGGTCTACTAAAGCTCGTGGTCTGGGGGAAGCGATTGAGGGAAGGATGTAGGTGGTTACAGAGAAGACGTCAGCAACAGCTACCAGCTAAACTGGGTAGTTAGAGTATAGATTGGCTATTTCACCTTTCTAGTTTGGGGAGTCTGTGCAGAATTTAAGCAGAGAATTTGTGGCCCCGCAGTTCAGAAGGAGCAAAACCCCACAGTTTGGGAGCCCCCTGTTTCAGGCTGGCAGAGGATGCATCCCGTCAAACTGTTTGGAGAGATCCTAACCTCGGGTCACCCATTCCAAGTCCTCCCTCAAGCTTCAAAAACAAGACCCGATGAAGTAGCAAAAACATGAATGGGGAAGAGGCAGAGCCGAGCCTTGCGTGACTCCGGAGGCTAAGAGGGTGTGTGAACGCAGGGCAGGTGCGTGACTGGTGTGATGGGCTTAGGATTATTAGTGGCTTATGACTCTGAATGTTCCACGGCTGCTATCAGGAGTCTGAAATGACTTTGATAATGTGCATACTTGCATGTGTGCTGCATGTAATGAAGGACTGTCGGCGGAGGTAGCTTAATTGGCGGTTAGCCTGCAAGGTCAAGTGTTTGAACACGTTTAGGCCCTCTATATCTGCAAAGCACTAGCCAGTGAGTTCAGAAATGAAGGCTAGAAGGATTCAGCAGGATCTGTTCCACATCATTTTACTGTTATCTTGCAGGAACACCTCTGATTTGACTCTGAAAACTTCAAGATGTACAAAACCTGCCATCTCCTCTGTAGCTTGACTTAGTGGTTTGTGACTGGGGCACCCTGGGGAAACATGGCAGGACAAATAATTCCTCACAATTAAAATACGCACTGCTTTCCTCATTTGAATATGGCACTTAGCAAGAACCAGTTGTAACAAGTACGGTTTTAGTCTGCAAAAGAGCCCAAGCCCACAAGTGACTGTTAAGTTTCCTCTCTGAGCGGATGTGTACGCTGTGGCTGTTTCCCTTTGAGCTTGTTTCGCTGCTGAGCGTTTTCACTGGGCCATGTCACGTTCCCACGACTCTCTCCCATTAGCTCAGGCAGTCCGAGCCCTGCCATGCTGGTCGGCGCCGGGCTGCGACGAGCGCCCGGGTGGCTGCCATCGCCCCCAGTTCAGCGGCTGATGGGATTGGGAAGGTGAGCTGGGGCTGCTGGCCATTGAACATGGCAGAAGCAGAGCGTCATGGTGGAAGGACTGAGTTCACACTGACGTTTGGCATTGTGCCTGAGCTGTAGCAGGTGTCAGTCTGAGTCCTGGACTTTTTTTGACCCACTGTGCCTGACTGCTGTGCACCTCATCTGCCTGTCCCAGAGTAGGAACTAACAGTATTTTTCCCAGTAAATTCACAGAGCCCTTGCACAGCTGGACTTTGCTGGGATTACTGGTTTAGTTTGGAGCAGTGCTTCTGAATGATGTGAACAAAAGGAGCTGAGAGTTCTTTTTGCTGGCAGCTGTGCTCCAGCTATGTGACCATCCTGTACAGGAAGGGAATTAAACTGTGCCTCTCCTAGCTGGGAGAAAGTTCAGGGTATCCAGGCCTTGGAGGAGGATGTCTCAAGAGAGGAATGGCATGTGTTTCTGATTCTACGTAGGTGCGAATCCTCAAACACAGAGTGAAGGGGCTTGGATATCAGAATTATTTTGGAGAAGAGTTAAAATAAAGAGGTGTGTTTCCGTGGCTGAAGATATTCAGGGATATCTGGCTGGCTGATGCAGCAGTTTTCTCAAGTGTCGCTTGTGTTTTGCACTTCTCTCTCGATGTACCATAAGTATTTTCAGTTTCCTTGTCCTCTGCTGTTCAACACACCACCAGAAAATTGCTGTGACTCCCCTCAGAGTGAGCTGCCTTTTGGAGGCAAGGAATCCTCTGTGTTTATTTCCAGGCGAGGTTACAGGTGTCACTGCAGGGTTTATTTCTGTGAAGTCAGTGCCAGTCTGGCCTGCTTGGACAATTGGCCAGAACAGTTATTCAGGTTTGTGTTTTTCTTACCTGCTGATTCCAGGCAAGTTTGCTGTAGAAGGGAGTGAGGAGGATTGTATTGCTTCCTACTGCAGGCGCTTAACAAAACCTCTCTTGTGTTTTTTTTTTCCCTTGATCCGCATGCTGGAGCATTTCCTGGCTCACAGACCAGGCTGTCAAAAACGTCTGAGAAGTATTTTTCTACAGACTTTATTCTTTCAGCTGCATCATTCCCCTGCTGCCTCAGCGTATTGTGATTCAGCTCTTGTGTCGGAAGCCAAGCCTTCAGGGCACAGCTCGGGTGGTGGGGACACCTACCTAGTAAATGTGGGACGTCTTGTTTTTCTGTGATACGTGGGTTGTGGGCTGGAAGTTTGGAGTTGGTTACTACCAATGTCAGGAAGCGTAATACATCCATGCTTTTTTGGTGGGAAATCTGGTTCAGAACTTCTCTTCCCGCTTTCACAGTGATTTGTAACACGTGTTTGGGCATGGGTGTGTGTTAAAGCACTGGTGGCCTGGAGACAATTACAAAAGAGCCTAATATTCAGTCTGTAAGTCAAAAAGGCCTTCTCAGTCCACGTGTTGGTAAAATTGACAGCTGCCTGCTGAATTTTCCTGGAAACTTACATTATTTCAAGCCCAGCAGTTGTGTGTAGCTGTCAGTGCCTCACTCAGAGTAAGCTGACTCTGATGCACTAGTCTGGATTCATTTGATGGTCTCAGAAGGAACCTGGATCACTGCGTTAAGCAGACCCTTGGTAACAGCTGACAAGCCTTGTCACTGTCATAATTTCTAAGTGCTGTCTTATAAAACCTTATCAGACTGCAGCATTCTGAAAAATCTCTGATTATACCCCTTTCTGTCTTCCTCCCTCTGCTGTCTTTGAACCCTAGACTCTGGGCTGGTCGTTCCAAGTGTGTCTTACGAGCTTCACAAAAAGCTGCTCTCGGTGGCGGAGAAGCACGGGCTGACTCTGGAGCGGAGGCTGGAGATGACAGGAGTGTGTGCGAGTCAGATGGCCCTGAGCCTCCTTGGGGGACCCAACAGGTAAAGCTGTTCCCTTTCACTCTGCTGTGGGTTTCCTGCCTCTAAAAAGAGCTCAGCTTATCTTGTTCTGCTAAATGGGGTTGAGGTAAAGAGGCCGAGAGGTTACTTTGGAGGTGAATGTCATGTGGCTGCCTGCTGCCACATGTGCTAGTCCCACAGTGGGCCTGCAGCTGGAGGCAGCTGTCACCTCTGTGCCTTCCTTGCCTGTAAAAGAAAAAGCTCACCCCAGTGCTGTGCAGACCTGTGTGGCAGCTCGTGTGTCATGAAAACAAGCGCGAGGCTCAGGCTTCTGAAGTGGGAGGAAACCTTACAGTAGGTTTCCATGTTCGTGCTGCTTTTTTTTTTCCCCTCTCCAGAAAAGGGCTGGCTGAACACACCATCTTGGCTGAATGGCTTACTAAGGGCTTCTTTTTGGCTCGTCTGTCCCAGAAGCAGAAGTATCTCTTGAGTCAAAGACAAAACAGAGCTGAAATTTTTTTCTTTCCACTTGCTGGGAATTTTTTTTTGAGGGACTTGAGCTTTGCACAGGTGTAACCCAAGGCAGATGAAACCATTGCAGAATTTCTGGTGAGCTACTCCTTTTTGCAAATAAGTAAACCTTTCCTTTGCTGTTTTTACATATTGCAGTTTAATGATATCAATAAAACCAAAAGTCAGCTAAGGAAAACAAAGTGCTGTTTAGCTTTTTGCAGCGTTAAATCAGCTTTCAGGCGTCTGCACCTGAACTGAGAATACCCTGCTCTTTGCAGGGCTCAGTTTGCTAGTGGGAGTGCACTTACTTCTCTTTGCATGAATATATGTGCTGACTTTTTTTGACGAGGTCTGCTCTGTGCCTGCACTTACCATAGCTGTTGATGTGGGCAGACAATTGCACTTGTATTTTTATGTGGATAGATGCTTCAAATTATTTGCTCTTGAAAGGGAAGGTAACCCTTCAGTGTCCATCTGTTTGTTTGGTAGTACTTTACCAGGACCTGATCATTTGATTGAGAGCAGTGAGTGCTGGCGTACCAGGCAGCACTGACTCTATCAGCTGAAAATCCTGCTGTAAGCCACCCTTGATGGCTTGCAGGACATCAAATAGATCAATTTTATTTTGCAATTGATGAGGCTTGGGGAGTAGAAATTGGGTTTTTTTTCTTCCTTTTTCTAACTATGGCTCTGCTGGTGGAGTAAATCACCCCATATTTTTAAGATTGTATAGTTAGCATTATTGTAAAATCAGAGGAGCAGAGGAAGAAACCTCGTAAAAGTGAAATTGCGCTGCGTTCAGGCTTGCTAGGTGAGCAGTGAAAATGCCCCCTGCTTTGAAAGCCCAAGTTGGCTGTGTGATGAACCGGGATAGACTGTGCGTGGGCACTCTGCTACGGGTGCAAGGAAGTCTTGAAGGGAACCTGCAAGCAGAGCAGCTCTCTAGTGCCAGCACTGCAAAAGGATGTGGGTTCCTTCTCGGAAGCAACGGAAGATTTGCAAAACACCTGTCAATTTGCATTTTACTGATTTTTCTCTTGCAGGAAGAAGGTGAGAGATTCTTGGGTTTATTAACAGTGCCCTTTTGTCTGCATTTTAGGCTGAACCCGAAGAATGTGCATCAGCGGCCCACAGTGGCCCTGCTGTGCGGCCCCCACGTGAAGGGAGCCCAGGGGATCAGCTGCGGACGGCATCTCTCCAACCATGATGTCCACGTCATCCTCTTCCTACCCAACTTTGTCAAGATGCTGGAGTCCATCACCAACGAGCTGAACCTTTTCAGCAAGACGCAAGGCCAGCAGGTGTCCAGCGTCAAAGGTAAGTGCCTGAGGAGCAGATCTGCTCTTCGCCACGCTCGCAGAGACCTGTGCCGCTCAGCTCCCCAGTGCCTGCCCGGTCTGGTGGCACCATCTAGTGGCACCACCACAGGCAGGTGGCTGGTGGGAGGCTGGCTGGACGGCAGAGACCGGAGAGATTGAACAGTGGAGCAGTTGTGCTGGTGCAGATGTTTTCCGTATGGACAAATACGGAAAAGCTTCTGTACGGATCTGAGTCAGGCCAGCCACGGGATAAGGGCTGGCCTTGTTCAGGGTATCGGAACTGCGAGTCAATGAGCATAGGGCTGCTGCTTCAAACCAAGCAGGCAGCTTTGCTGAACTAGTCCCGGCAGCTGTCAAAATTCACTTCTCTTAGTGTGCCCTAGAATAAACTGATCTTCCGTCTTCCGTGAGAGAGCTGCCTTCTGTTCATTATTTCACCGGTGGTTGCCCAGAGAGGTGGTGGATATCCCGTCCCTGGAAATGTTCAAGGCCAGGTTGGATGAGGCTCTGAGAAACCTGACCTGGTTGGAGATGTCCCTGCTCCTTGCAGGGGGCTTGGACTGGATGGGCTTTAACAGTCCCTTCCAACCTGAACCACTCCATGATTCTATGATTCTGTTTTCAAACCTGTTTTGTTGAAACTTACTGGGAGAAACAAACCTGGGAATTAATGCGCTGCACAGTGTTTGATGTTGTCGCAGGGTGGGGGTCTGCGTTGTGCTGCCTGAGCTACTTGCCTGTTATGAAAGATTATAAAAGATTTTACACCAAGGACTTTGTGGCCCATGAGGTAAGAGGAATGCAGCAGATGCGGCAGAGAGCAGCTGAGTGCAGTGAGACCGACGGAGCTCGGTGGGGCAGACAGCAGTGCAGCACACAAGGTGCCTTCCCATGGCAGAGGTAGTCAGCGTGTTTCAGAAAAATAGGCTTTTTTTTCAGCTTATGGAATAGAAAATGGTTCTTTTATAATGGAGAGAGACCACCACTGCTTTCCTGGGCTGCCTGGGCTGGTGAGCCAGCTCAGCAGCAGCATCTGGGGCTGCTCAAATGCTGACCACTTGATCAGATTTTGTACCCGAGAGTCTGTGAATGTTCTCCGCAGCACTAAAGAGCTTTTAAGTATCGGTGTATTTTATAGGACAGCAGTAACAACAGGTAAGGCCAGACTGTGTGCAGTGAGACTGTGAGTACTGGAGAGAAAAAAACGAAATGCCTGCTGGCAGTGCAAGGAGGGAAGGCACTGAGCCTGAGTTCCTGGTTTCAGGCTGGTCCTCAACGCTCAACGGTGTTTGTGTTTCTTGCAGATCTCCCAGATACCCCTGTTGACCTAGTGATCAACTGCCTGGATTGTCATGAAAATGCCTTTTTGAGAGATCAGCCTTGGTACAAAGCAGTTGTGGACTGGGCCAACCAGAACCGGGCACCCGTCCTCAGCATAGACCCTCCGATAAACGAAATGGAGCAGGGCATCGATGCCAAATGGTCGCTGGCCTTGGGCCTGCCCCTGCCCCTGGGCGAGAGGGCGGGGCGCGTGTACCTCTGTGACATTGGCATTCCCCAGAAGGTCTTTCAGGAAGTGGGAATAAACTACCACTCGCCCTTCGGTTGCAAATTCGTCATCCCCCTGCACTCCACTTAGAGCCCAGCCAGCCACATGGCTCTGAAGAGAGAGAAGAGAGAAGGAGGAGGTCTGTCAAATAAGCTGTCCAGTGGATCCTGACTAGTAAACTCGTGACGCCTTAAGGATGTGAAGTTCTGGAGAGTTTTCCTTCCAGAAGAAACGTTGTGTATTTAAAACAAAAAAAAAAGAATAATCATAAAATGAAACAAAAAAAAAAAAGGAAGCGAATGTTCCTGCAAAGCTGTTCTCATTCTCTTGTGCCATTGTACGAAGGAACGCGCAGGAAGGTGGTGTCTGTCCTCGGCAAAGGTGGCCGCTGCTGCTCAGGCCCGGCCGGGAGGCTGTGTAACGAGGGGGTGTATGCAGGGAGGGTACAAGTGACAGGCGGTTTGGAGATTCGGGGTGTGTTTCTGTCCTTGCGGGCGGATAGACCCAGCAAGGGTGCCCTGGTGGGAGCAGCACCCCTTGATTGTGTAGCAATCCCTTCTGTTGCAGTTGTACTGGGAGGGAGGGTTTGGTTTTGTTCTGTTGTTCTTTTTGACTCCCCCCCCTCCCCTGTTTTATGTTCCTGAAGGCAGTTGTAGCTCAGTCTCCCTCCCGGACCCTCCAGCCCCTCAAGGAGAGAGTTCCCTCTTTGGAAAGCTTGTGCCAAGAGCTGAAAGGGTTGGCACGTGCTCTGGGAACACCGATGTCCTCAGCTGGGCCTTACTTGCTTATATACTCGGTTGGCTTTTTGTTTGCTCTCTAAGTGAGTGAAACCCAGGTCTGTGGGAGCAAGGTTCGTTTTGAAAAAGAACTTTTCCAGGATAGTTGGGGGGTTTTTGAGTTGTTGGGTTTTTTTTGTTTTTGTTTTTTCTTCTTTGTGGCACAGGAAGTGGCTGAATCAGGTAAACGCTAGTGAAGCAGGGCAGTGTCACTGAGTTGGTTGCATGGTGTATGGTGCAGGTGGTGTTCGGGCGAGTTTCCCCAGTGCTTCCAGTATCCCTCCTACACTCAGTGTGGCTTGGGAAGTAGATCATGGATCCGTTCATTCCCTTTGGGCTCGAAGCCTGCAGATCGGGTGGGTTCGTGTGTGCGCCTGTGTGCTGGGAACCAGCTTGAGGAAGGACTTCAGTCCTCAGCTCACGCGCTCCTGTTTGCCTGCAGGAGGTGGCGTGGTGGGAGCCGCTGCCCTCCTGGAGGGGTACGGCAGGAGGTTCTGGTCTGGATCTGGGGGATCTGCCCCGGGTTGCTCTGCTCTTGTGCTGCACTCGCTCCCCGCACGCTGCCAGGAAGCCTTGGGGTGTCTTTTTCTGCGTTCGTTTTGTTGGCCACCAGCCGGCTGGCATCAGGAATCCATCTGTGCTCTCTGAGGGGTTTGCACCTGGTAGCTGACCCAGGGAAGTGCTGGACCTGGAGTGATGCAGAAGGTGCTGTAAGGGAGAGCAGTTCTTTCAGAGAAACCGGGCAGATGGAAGGCAGGGGCCCTGTTCTGGCAGAGGTGCTCGGCTCCCTCTTGCTTACGATGCCGTGAGCATGGGCAGTGCTTGAAGCTCTGCTGCTCTTCTGGTACCTCACCTGTCCCCAGAGCTCCTGCAGGTACCTAGGCCTTGCACAGACCCTATTCTGGCAGCTGGGAGAGCTTCAGAACTTTAAACGGTGCCTTTTCTCCAGGGGAGCTGGATCCCTTCTGAGGCTGAAGCGCAGGGACCTGTGGAAACGGTCACCTGCTGTGGTAGCTGCTCTGTTGCTGTGCTCTGCTGAGCAGTTGGAGTCCCCCTTGGTGAACCTATGGACCCACTTATGCTCTGAGGGGGGAGGATTTACAGGTCAGGCACTTTCATCTGCTTACAACAAAGGCCAAGTGTATCAAAGGAGGACAGAAGAGACTTCTCCGGCTGAAAAGAAGCAATTGAGTAATTAACATTGCCTGGAACTGTGGAGTGATGAGGGAAGACCCAACCTGTAAGGCCTCTTCCCCTGCCAAACTGCCTGCACCTTGCCGTATCTACCTCAGCAGGATGGAGGGCTCTGCCCCTTGGTGTCTGGACCCTGGCTCCCCTGAGCTGCTTTCCCCGCTGAGGGCTGGACCACTGAACCACAGCCGCTGGCTTACGCCGGCGGCCTTAGTGCTCGCACGAGGAGGCTCGGTGACTTGTCAGTGCTGTGCGCTGCCCTTGAGCAGTTCCTCTGCTGTAGGAAGGGCAAAGCCGAAGCACCCGCTCCTCAGGTGAACCACGTTTCAGCTAGAACTGCAGGGGCATTTCACAAGCTGTGGTTCTGACTTGGCTGTACTGGGAAAGGATAGCAATGTGGTTGGTTATTTAAAATAGAAATGCAAGGCTGCCCTCTGCCTGCCCTTTTTTTTTTTTTTTTTGGCTGTTTTAGTCAGGCAGAGGAGCAGCAGCTGGGTTAAAAAGGTGGATGACCATCCCCTGGTCATTGCTGTAGTACAGTGTTAGCTTTAGCCCCTTTATTTTCTCTTTCCTTGCTCAAGACACTCAATAAGAGAACCTGCTGGTTCAATTTCTGCTTTCTTTGAACTGGGCTGCAGGCTTTTCTTGCCTCTTCTGGGTTTGGCTGTTAAACTGTAGATTGTACACACCGAGCAGTAACAGTGTTAGAAATACTTAAGGCTTTGTCACAGGGGCCTTTTCTGCCTCTCCGCTGCTGCCACCTGGCTGAAGTCAGGTGCCCAGAAGGGCCCTGAAGCAGGGCAGGATGGTTTGTTTTTTTTTTTTTTTTTTTGCTGGGATGGCAGCTGGGATCAGGTCTGCACTTGCTGCTGCACTGAGGCCCCGTGCAACAATAGGGTTCCCCACGGTTAAGCAAAAACAAAGTGAGCGGCATTGCACAACAGGAGGGTACAATCCTTCACATAAGGAAAGGGATTCCCAATCCCTACCTGTGCAGTGTTTAGGATGCAGCAGGCAGCTTTGGGCTGTGTTTGGCACAGTTAAAGGTTACAATGCGCTCAGTTTGTGGAGATGAGAATAGACTGGGGCACTGGGCTGAGCTTTCCCCCAGGTACAAAGGCTTGCTTGGGGAAGTGCTTGCCTCACCCACATGGAGGGCAGCTTAGGTGCAGGTGTGAGCTCTTCTGGAGCACTCCAAAACAGAGAAAGGGCTCTGGGTCCCTTCCTCTCTCCCTTTCCCCCATGTTGCCAGAGTTAATTAAAAGAATGGAACACTTTTTTACTCTGTGTTTGAGATAGTTTCTACCAACAACCTTCACCACCATCATAGGAACTGCCCGCGAGTGCTGCTCTGGTCACTGCCGTATGAGGATCACTGCACTTTGTCACTGCTTGATATTCCATTTGTGACCTAATGTTTGTAACGACTAATTCCTGCCGCTACTGGGGGATGCCCTGAAATAAAGTGCAACTATTCATGTGTGCTCTTTGTGTGCAGCTATTTTATTTGTCTCCTATCATTCTAGAGCCTGACAGCACAGCTGGAGCAAACCTTCCTGCTGCTCTACACTGTTCAGAGGAGCAAGGGCAGAGACCAGGGAGAGTTCAGCCCACTCACCCTTGCTTTCTACCCTCTAGTGAAGCAAAGATTCCTGCTGCTTAGTTTCTAGTTAGTTTTTCAACATTTCCATCTTCCTTTGTTGAAAAGGCAAAGCTGGGAGCAAGAGAACCCAACACTTGCCTACAAGGGAAGTATCAAACAATAAGAAACACTTTATTTTTAACTTTACAACATATAAATAGACAAATCTGTGCTTTCCAACGTAGCTTTTCTTCCCCTCCGCTACCCAGGGTCCTTATTGCAGTGCCCCAGTCCCTCTGAACTCTGAGAGAAGAGAGCGAGGGGGCCTGAACTGCAGAGCTAGACCAATCCCGTACGTACAGATCCAGCGGGCATCACACCCTCCCCAGCCGTCATCTGCTCAGGTCCCGGCTGGCACCTCGCCCGCACAGCATCCTTTCCTCTGCGGAGAGGCCAGCAAAGAAGGGATGCAGGAGGGCTTCTGAGAACGTGATCCTGCGGGAAGGGTCGAATTCCAGCATCCTCCTCATCAAGTCAAAGAGCTGTGCGTGCTCCAGAGAGTCGTGCAGCATGTACGTCTGAAAGAGAGAGGGGTGTAGTGCTCTGGTAGGCCAGGGACTGAGTGCTAGGCCCTTGTTTTGGGATACACAGCAAGGCAAGGGTGCTCTCATCCTGAAGTGCAGCATCCCTCCAAATCCCTACCACCTGTCCTGCTTCAGCCAGACCAATTATCTTCTGTTACTGCAGACAAGTGTTCGGGGCTCTGTAAAAGCCAGGTACTAAGGGAAATTCCCATCCCTAAGCCCCGCGCTGCCAGTCTGGGAAAGGGAACCGCACCGTGGTTCAGCCTCACAACACAGCCAGCCCTCCACCAGCCGTGGAGCAGCACCTACCCGCAGGGGCTTGCAGTTCTCTTGGACGTATCTCCCATCGGATGTGTTCTCATCCCATACCAGGTTCCCATTGTGGAAATATTTTTGCTTCCTGCAGAGGAAAGGAGGTGTTCAGTAAGGCTGCTCCGGGGACATAAGTCTACTGCACAGCTATACCGATCTAGGTGGGACCCAGTGTGAGGACAGAACTGGTATCCCGAGAAATGAGCTACAGCCAGCTGACTGGACTGTCTGAGTTCAGAAGGTTCTTACCGAGTTTTGTGGATCATGTGAGACGGAATTGGCCCGAGGATTTTCTCCATCATGACAAGATGCTCACGATTCTCATGGGTCTGCAAAGGAAGAGAGCAATGGTGCACTAATTCAGAACTTGGAGGTCAGATGACAAAAGTTCTGTCACCTATACAAGTACAGAGGAAGAAGAGACAAGCTTCCATCAGGAATGATGCAGCTCCTGTCCCCCTCTACTTCTCTTGATTTTTCTGTTCTTCACTGGCACAGTGAAGAAGCCAGAAGTGATCTGCACCTTGTCCTTCCAGCAAAGCCCGAGTCCCCAGACCACGAGTTTTCCTGGACTTATTTTCAAATTCAGCTTCTTAGTGCCTGGTCTGCATATCCATTCCCTTCACCTAAGCTTGAGCCCTTTTAGACATTAAGAATTCTTAGGGTACAGTGCCTTTGGCAAGAATCCTACCTGGAAGAGCGTGAAGCCGCGGTAATACTCAAACAGAATGCAGCCGGTACTCCAGACATCACATGGCTGTGCCCAGCCCAGCTCTGCAAAGAGAATGAAGTTAACTCTGTGCTCCCAACAAGTCCCACCAGATTTCTGCTGGTTCCTTGTTGATACTGCAGGGTTTTCACAAAGACAGACCTAGAAGTTATCTGTCTATTTCCGGTGCTGCACACTGGCAGGGGGACTGTGGAGTCCCCCAACATGATTCTGTTTCAGCTTATGCTGACTCTGCATTCCCCTGGAGCCAATTTGAGTTGTCCTGAAGAACTGGAGTGCTTTCAAGCTGGTTTTCCTCTAGACAGCATCATCCTACAGCATCCCTGGGACAACTGTTCTCCTCCACCCATCCCAGACTGCCGAAACCCCAGCAGTACTCACCCAGAATCACTTCTGGTGGACGGTAGTGCCGGGTAGCCACGATAGTGGTGTGGTGCTCGTGATCGAAGGTGGCGCTTCCGAAGTCTGCCACACGGATGCTCGTGTTCCGAATGGATTTCTCCTCACAGCTCTGCAAGCAAACAAGAAGGTGCTCAGCGCTTCTAAAAGCTGGTTCAGGATTAGGCTTTGAGAGGAGCCCTCTGACCCCAGAACTGCCATGTCTGCACTACCAGTCAGGATTGTAATTATGAAGCCCTGAGCTCTTTACATCGCAGATCAGCATTAGGAAAGCTGCTTGAACACTCAACTTTGTGGACTGGAGCCACTCAGGCAGTCTTAAGGCTTTTAGAAGACACGGGAGGAAGAGGCCTGACTTCCAGTCTGTTCCCACTAAACAGACTTTTAAGACCCTGTGGGGCATGTATGGGACAGAGACGATCCAATTTCTGCAGGGAGGGAAAGGCAGGCCATTCCTGGTCTATTCACTTCTCTTTTGGACATAACCCACCTTTTTCTCGTTGTACAGAGTGTCAAAATCGGAGTTGACGAACAAGATGTTTTCTGGCTTGAGGTCAGTGTGAGTCAGCTGGTTGTCATGTAAAACTGCACAGGTGGAGAGAGAAAAAAACACACATAAGAACCGCACACCAAAGCACCCATACAACTCAGCCCATCAAAGCACCACAGTCAGCCAAGCCAAGTCCCTCTCAGCTCCCTCCCAGCCCATTCTGGTGAGACATCGTCACCTAGCAAGGCTGGCCCCGGGTGACTTACATCTCAAGGCATGGCAGAGCTGGTAGGCCATGTGCCGGATCTGAGGGAGAGGGTATGGCTGGAAGTTATTCTCCTTCAGGAACTCGAAAGTGTTCTTGCCCAGAAGCTCAAAGGCAATGCACATGTGGCCATGGAAGTTGAACCAGTCCGACATCAGGACACACAAGCTGCGCAGAGAGAAAGATGGGAGGGTTAACCATCATCCAGGAACTCGACACAATAGTCATTCTCCCAGTTGCTGGCTACTTCAGAAATGGTCAGTGAGCAGAAGCTCTGAGCCAACTGCCTCAGAAGCACAGTAACTCCTCTGTGTACACCAGAGAGACACCCCTGTCCCACTTCGCTCAAGCACCTTTAGATAAGAGATCTTCAGTTCAAGTGGGACAAGGCAGAAGCTGGCTTAGAGAAGTTCCAGTTAATTTTTTCTCACTATGAGCTGGCATGTCAGTTCTTAGAGTTTAAGTGTTTAACAGGACTAGAGACAGACTCTCTTCCAAAATGCAGAGGAATGAGACAGGTCTTCCCCCACGTAAGACGCAAGTAGCAGGTATTCCAGTCCTCAGCCCCATGTTTCTTTGGACACCGCCCAAGCAGACTGCTTGTCTGTAAGGATATGGTACTAACCACCCAGGAGTCTTCCAGGAACTTACAATTTGTTCTCCTTGTCCTTCTCTTTGATTTTTTTAAGGACGTTAATTTCCAGCCTGGCTGCTTCTCGATATTTTCCAACATTTTTTATGATTTTCAGTGCCACCTGAGATTTGCCTCTGTAAGGGAAGAGACAAAAGGATGGAGTCAGAGAAAAAGCCTACATACGCATGTCCTCAGTCTACAGAGAGAGGGCACATCCCAGTTACTCCGGTCATGTTTTCATGTGTTAAGAGGCTTAGTCATTTCTGGGTCCCAGCAAAGCTCTCAAGGTCTGCCAAAGATTTATGCTGCTTGACCAGTAGTTAAGTACCCACATGGAAACGTGAAGCTAAAGGCTGCTGCTGGGTAACGCTCCAGAGAGCTGCAGACAGCTCTGCGAGCATGCCATTTCCTGACACAGCACTCCGTAAGGTCACCGCGCCTCCAGCAGCCACCTCCCCTCTCCAGCCGTGCCAGAGAGATTTCTGAGGAGGCAGGAGATCCCAGCGGCTCCTATACTAAGCTGACCCCATGGCTTGGAGCCAGACAAAAGGTCAGGAACAGACAGGGGTCAAGTGTAATCACAGGAGAGGTTAAAAAAAAAAAAAAAAAAAAAGAGAAGTACCCTGGCAGATTAAGAGGTCACCTTCCCCAGCTGCCTGGCCCATCCCTCAGCCGGATGGGCTGAGGCCCCTGCCCTTTTGCAGCAGGGCAGTAGAACAGCCTGTGCTGAAGCTCCCAGCCACTGAACGAACTCCCCTGCTTCCCTTAACACATCAGCCTGCGAAATCGGAGGGCTGAGGTATGAACTGGGCCCCTTTCCACTTGCTATGAGAAATAACCTCTACCACAGTGACAAGTGGTAGGTGACAACAGTTCGGTCCAGCAGTCCAGGCCCACGCAAAACTGGCAGCACTTGGGAGCGTGTTGCAGAAGGGACAGAATAATTATCTGGAAGGGAAAGACGCCCACCTGGCATGGTCCACACACTCCACCACTTTGCCAAAAGTGCCTTCGCCAAGGCTGCCGACAATTTCATCTAGGAGAGAAAACAGGAGTGCACGTGAACTTCAGAGGCTTGGCAAGAGCTGAGGTCCTGCAATTTCACAGCAATAAAATGGCAAAGCAAAAAAAATGTCTCTCACTGCTACACACTCTTTAAAACTCAAGTGTCTATTGTCTGCCTCAGGCAATTTACTGGTCAGTCCATTTATAAGCAATAAAACACTAGAGACCCCTCCAGTACAATACGAGAGATCTCGTCTAACATGGGGATAGAAAGTAGAGAGGTAAAGTTTTACGAAAGGTGGCTGTACATCGCTCTTGAAGCCAATCGCCGATCCTGCACACCAGGTGGCCTTCCTTGTCATCTTCCACGCTCCTGCTGCGCTTACTGCTCTGTTGGCTTCTCTGTACACACCGCCCCCCGAAACGGCATACGACCAAGCGCGCACAGCGGGCAGTTCCGAGCGGCAGGATTGTGTTGTCATTCAAAGGTGGAGATGACGGTGCGTCGGTGGTTGGATTTTCCAGATCCCAGCATTTCATAAGGCACACAGCATATATAACGATAGGGATATTGCAAGGGACACGTCAAGACACAAACTAACTTCAAAACAGAAAAGTAATCAACAGCTACAGGTATGTAAAGAAAACTCTCTCATTAGCTACGGCCTTTGGCACCGGCACCTCTGAGGCAGGAAAATGCCCCCCTCTTCTCTGAAGGGAAGCAGCAGCTGGGCAGCTGGTGTTAAGGTGGCTCGGCTTGGCACTACCGTTCCCCAGAGAGGAGCAGCTTCCTCCGCAGCACCGGAGGATGCTGCCAGAGGCATGAGAAGAAGGAGGCCTTTGCCAGAAGAACGTCATTTCTCCGCTGGCAAACGTGACGAAGGGTATGCAAACCGTCAGTTTGGACAAGCTGTCCAGTAGAAGCCAGAGTAGCAGTTCTTCCCCTGTGCAGCCTGCTCTTTTGTACCTGGGTTAACAGATCGCCAGCTACCCAGAGCCGTGTCCTGCCCCGCTGACCAACCAGCCCTTCCCTTCTTGACAGAACCAACTACCACTGATCCTAAATCCATACGCCCGACTGGCTGCAAACAGACCCCGTGTTGCGTATCGGCCTCAGATGCCATTTTAAGCCTGGGAGAACTTTAGGAACAGGACAGTTAAATTAATCCCCAGGGAGTGTTTCATTCCACTCCAGGCATCCTCTAAAGGTATGAGGTCACATTCGTTCCTGCTACTGCTAGCTTCTACTGGAAAACCAGCCGAACGTTCCCGAAAGGACCCGGGGTCCACAAAGCAAAGTGCCCTACTTCCTGATCTTTTCTGTTTAGCCTTAAAAATAGTTACACTCTCTACAGCCAAAGAAATTAATACAAAGCTCTACATTTCCGTGCCCGAGTTTCTATCGGGCTTCTCTTCTATGGCCCCTCGCCCCCCAGCTAGTCCCAAATAATGAGCTACAATCAAACCCAAAAAGGTCAGCCGAAACGGAGGAAAAGGTAGAGAGGACAGTTGAGACAGCTGTGAGACTTCCAAGGATTTAGATCACGCCAGCACAAACCTGCACACTGTTATCACCGCACGCACACACACAAACCGCACTGGAGCGTTTTCATCGTAACCCTGGCTCTTTCTAAAACTCAAATTAAAAAGTCAGCTGGAAAGGAGTAAAAGGAGGAAAGCAACAGACTGTCAGAAGTTCCCAGCCATGCAGATATCCACTACAACTGCAGGGATTGGTCATTTAGTTGTAGTAACATCTAAAAGCAACAAACGTGTGAAAGATGGAAACGCTCCTTACAGGAGAGAAGCAGTGAAACAGAGACATTCGGCCTGATGCCTCACAACACTTCCAGGGTATTCCCAGTCCCAGGACCAGCCTCCCCGCCCAGTGCCAAAAATTCCTTGTTAATCCTTGAAAGGAATATTAAATTTCAAGGTGGAAAATGGGAAAGTTTTCAGAGAAGCTGAAATCCAGGGAGATTTGTGTGGAAACAGGCAAAGAGGACACGTGCATATCCTCAGAAGGTGGAAGTTCTTCTCTAAGTACAGTGGGAGAGGGGTTAATAACCACAGGGCTAACAGCTCGGGATTGATCCCATCTGGTAGGGGATCCTGGCACAATGTCAAATGGACGTGCCTTCATGGAGCGCTCCGTACCACCGCTGCATACCAACCCCCCTGCCCCCAGCAGCAGCAGTGTGCAGAAGCGAAGCCCTGGCCACGTATAAACCCGAACAATGCCCCGTCCCCGGCAGCCAGGCTGGCCGGCGGCCAAGGCTCGCCCTTGTTCGCCTACCACGTGTGTGTCATTTGAAGCTTTCCCTGATCCCTACCCTGGCCATAAAGAACACAGCTTAGTTTCCTCATGTATTAAGGCTACAGGGGCTGGACTAGTAAAAACCAATAGCTACCAATGCTTCCCGCTTAAGAAGACACAGATTTTGGACTATACGTTCCAGGTAATGAAAACAAACACAAAAATGGGATCAGAGGTACTCACCCAGAGTGTCCAGAGCTGAAAGGAGGTAAGAACAGTTAAAACCCTGAACAGTCCTGAACTCATTCTGGATGCTACTCACCGAGGAGGCACTGCTACAAGACCTGGTCCTGCGTTTCCGGCAGTGATGCTGATATTTCTTCGGACGGTGCTGCTCTCTGCCTCTGGATCGCCGCCAGTTCCGCGAGCGGGTCGAGTAATAGTCCTCTCCAAAAGACGGGCTTCGGTCTTCAAATCTGTAGGCGTCGCTGTCCCGTCTGTATCTCCTGTGATAAGGCATCCTGTCATGGCTGTAGCACAAAAAAGAACACATTTATAAGCTTGGAAAAGCACGAAAGGCAGAGTCCTGCTGAAACAAAGTGCTCTTGCTGCTCACTCCGGTGGCAGGGAAACGACAGCAAGCGTCCTAGCTTCAAACGCCCCCTCCACTGTGGCTCAAACGCTGACCACTTCTCAGCCAAGTTTCTCAGGTAAGAAAAAAAGAGAAAGGTAGCAAGAGAAAATCGCCTGGCACTGCCACTTTCCAGGAGCTGGGGGAAAACCACTCACCTGGAGCTCGATCTGAGCTGCCTACCTCATCTGAGCCGCCCCCGCCACCATACTCAAGTGTTTTCCTAACACTACTACTCCCGCAGGAAAGGCTCTCATTAGTTCTCAAAGATCTGAAGGCAGCAGCAGCGCCCTAGTCACCACCCCAGCGGGGACTGGAGTCCCCTGAACACCAACCCTTTGTTGTACACACGCACACCAGCTCATCAGATCATTAGCAAGAGCCAGAAAGAACATTTGGTCTCCGCAGGATAGTCAAGCTCCCACACCTCTAGTGTGGGATGCGAGCAGGTAAGGGAAACTTTCGGCCAAGCTCATCTCTGCATCGGGAAGGGCCAGAAGACCCCAGCCAAAGCTCCCCTGTGTGGGTATTTATCAGCTGGAGCTGCACACACAGATTTAGGTACTGTCTGCGCACATTAACGATGAGAGCAGCTCTGGTCGCCCCGCATCAA
This sequence comes from Chlamydotis macqueenii, assembly GCF_036417535.1. NCBI lineage: Eukaryota > Metazoa > Chordata > Aves > Otidiformes > Otididae > Chlamydotis > Chlamydotis macqueenii. The sequence continues at coordinate 16,680,470 of NC_141567.1, read as the reverse complement.
TTAGAGCGTACCTGCGAGCTGCAAGTGCCTCAAGCTAGAGCTGCGATTCTGAAACTCCTGCCTTTTGCTCTGCAGGTCTGTGTGCTTCCTTAGCAGCACTGTTATGGTACCTCCTTTAAACTGGACAGCCAAAAATGGTAACACGTAGCAGTGGCCTGCTTATATCCCCAAAACCAAGGCTGTCTTCTCCACCGCAGCCGTTACAGCTGGTCTAAGAAAACAGCTTCCGCTACAAGCCTTGCTTCACCCATCACTGAGTGAGAAGCCACGTTTTAAGTAGAAGATGTTGCAACTCAGAAATAAGAACAGCATGTTGGCTTTCCAATGATAATCAGCAGTATTCCGGCAGACGCCTGGCCGGGTCGATGCTGTCATGCTGACAGCAAGAGCAACGGCTTCTCCAACCGAGACCACGCCGCAGCTGCTTCAGTCCGGAAATAGGAACTTTTCTTGTTTGCGCCTCTCTGCTTTGGCAACAATTAGCTCTCTCGCTGACAGCTTAACGGGACGCAGGTACGTGTGTGGTGGTTCGTCTCATCTTGGGTCAAGACCAAAATTTCAAACTACCTAGGTCACTAGGCTCTAGGTCACTGCTGAACTACCCAAAGCACAAAAAAAAAAAAACCCAATGGCTCCGTTCCCACACCGATACTCAACTCCAAACGCACCTTTGTGAAACTCCAGTGTGTACTTTTAGGATACAGAGGATTCAGCAGTAACAACCAAAAATACAGAGGAGACTGCGAACCTGTGAGAGGCTCACAGTCTGGGACTAAGGTGGCAAGAAGGTTTTCACCTAGCAAAAGCCCGTTTTCACCCAAATCTGTCCTACATCACCCATCAGATGAAAGAATGGAAAAGCTCACTGTGTGCGTCAGCCCTATTTCACAATCCGCTTCCTTCAAGTAAACAAAAGCCAGGCTCAGAAGACAAATTAATCTGTAGAACATGTCAGGAATTTAAAAATGAACTCAGCTCCCTTCTGGCTGCACCTGCCCTGTTCAACCAGCAGAACCGCACCAGCTCCGGTACCATGGAGCAGCGAGGACCGCCAGCTTATTTCAGTCGCACAGCCCGACGCGTCAGCACGCGCCCGGCTCCCCATCAGCACTCCCGCCTCTGTTCCAGAACCCTCGCCGCGGCTCCTGTTATCACAGGCCTTATCCACCCCGCTTCCAGCACCCGATTGTCCTTGTGGAAACACTGAACAAAGAGAGGATCAGAGGTAAAATCCAGAGCTGAAGCAGGAAAAATCAGCGATGCTCAGATCCTTTCTGATGGTGTAAGTGAGGGAAAAGTGGTGTAAGTGAGGGAAAAGTACTGTTACTTTAAATCTGATTTGTAATTATTCCAGAAGGAAGCGGAACGCTGGGAGAGAAGGACTTTAATGCCTCTGCAGCATGAGAACTGGGAAGCAGGATTCCAGGACAGGCTGTTCTCCCTCATTAACATGAAAGGCAAGGCTTTAGGAAGAACTTTTGGCCAGATGCAGGAACCGCTCAGGGAAGGCACGCGTGCAGCTGAGCCCTTTACTTCCATCTCCGGGATTTACAAGCTTAAAGCCGATCCGCAGCCAGGAAATGAAAGCGGCCACCGCTCAGGAAACAGGGCCAGAACGGGGGCCGGGGGTCCCGGGCCGAGGGAACCGTCCCTGCGGGCAGGCGGGCCGGCCTCCCTCGGCCCAGAGCCGCTCCTACCTTCTGGATCGCGACCTCCGGGACAGATCCCTCCGGGGCGGGTACCGCAGCCTGCCCTCGTAGTCCCGGCTGCGAGACCTCCTCCTCTTCCACCGCTGGCCCAGGGAGCTCTCCTGCTCCGGGGACCGGTACCGCTTGCAGTGATGCATCTGAGGAGAGCGGAGCGTTCGCACTCCAACCCACTCGCACCTCTCCCCCGCGGGACACAGACCCGCAGCGGGGCGCCGCGGCTGGGCCTAGGCCCGGCCCGACCCCCCCGGCCCCGCCGAGCGCCCCCCGCCGCTCCGCCCCGCCCCGCCCCGCCCCGCGCCCCCGGGCCGACCCCGCTGGCTCACCGCCCCTCCGCGCCCCTCCGCGCCGCGCTCCGCGGCTGCGGCCCGGCCCCGGCCCGGCCCCACCGGCCCAGCTCCGCCGCCGCTCCCGCTCCCGCTTCCGCTTCCGGCGCCGCCCGCTTCCCCCCCCCCGCAACCTCCGGCCACGGCGGCTCCGCCCCGGCCGCTCCCGCAGCCCCGCAGGGCGCGGGTAACCCCTGCCGCGCCGGGCCGCGCGGGCACAGACGTTGTGAGCGGGCCCGGGCCGGGGGCTGCGGCCTGCCTCGGCACGGCCTGCCTCACCCGGGCCTTCCTCCCCGTGGTCTGCCTCACCATGGCCTTCCTCCCCGTGGCCTTCCTCCCCGTGGTCTGCCTCACCATGGCCTTCCTCCCCGTGGCCTTCCTCCCCGTGGTCTGTCTCGGCATGGCCTTCCTCACCCTGGCCTTCCTCTCCGTGGTCTGTCTCGGCATGGCCTTCCTCACCCTCAACACGACCTTCTTCCCTGTGCTCTGCCTCACCATGACCTTCTTCATCATGGCCATCCTCACCATTGGGCCTTCCTCACTACAGCAATCCTCACCATGGCTGTCCTCACCCCAGCCTTCCTCACCATGGTCTGCATCACCCTGGCCCATGCGCCTTCTCCCCCCAACGGGCTCTGCAGCCCCTCTCCTTCCACCGAACAGGGCTGGGAGCCACCGTTGTCCGCAGGGGGAAAGACCTTCAATTACTCCGGCCATGCAATCGTGCTTCACCCCTTTATTTCTTTATCAACCACTCGTTTGGGCCAGCAATTAATTAAAAATGCCGATGAACACCTTCAGCGCTGGTGCAGGGGGAGGGTTGGTTGGGGTGATGTCGTTGACTCCTTGCGGGTCTTCTTGCTGGGGGGCAAAGCAGGCTGTATCCCAGCCCGTGGGGAACGGGAAGGGTCCGGTGAAGGTCTCGGCTGCTGTGGGGCTGACTGGAAAGGGTGGGCTGGTGATGGTGGGTTAGAAGGGGCAGTAGATACCAGCACCGTGGTGGCCACAAGGCTGCTGTCCCAATGGGGTGATCTTCCCACCCATCTCCTACCACAGCCAAGGGTTCAGGTGCTTGGGGCTTGCTCTGGGTGCAGGCACCGAGCAGGCGTCCAGTGGACATAGCAGAGAAAGGCTCCTCTTCTTCCTCTTCTCCTCTCCTGAGGGCTGAAGCCATCTTAGATGGGCTCGTTCCCCCGTGGAGCTTTTCAGAAGGGGGTTGTGACCCTGGAGATGGAGCCCGTGATGATACGCAGGCTGGGACCTTCAGTCTCCAAGGTTTGGAGGTCCCTCTTCACTTGCTCCCGCAGGTGCCGGAGTCCCAGGCAAGCCCTGCCCATGGGCTGCGGGCAAGATCAGGGTCCGAGGGCGTCGGGCTGGATCCGGTGCCACCGCGCTGACTCCAGAGGGCCCTGGCTGCACATCTCCCTCCAGTGCAGCAGCCCAGCCCCGGGGGCGCGGGGACCCACCTGCACCTGGCCCAGCGGGGAGCTGCGGGTGTAGATGCGAGCCTGTGGTGGAGAGGGGCAGAAGCAGTGTGGGACATGGTTGATGGCCTTCAAGCAGAGCTAGAAAGACCCGTTGCTCCCAGAAGAGCAATCCCACCCCAGCAGCATCCTGTGGGTAGCAAGTACCTCCTCCAGGCTCACCTCTACCCCTCCTGCAAGTAGGGGCTGAGACCTCTGGTTACAGGAGAGGCTCTGGAGCATGGGCTATCCAAGCCACCTTCTTGGCCATGGTCATCTTCATCCTGCTCACCTGCATGACAGTGAACTCCAAGAACAAGTCCTGCTGCTGGATGTCCCCGGCAGGGAGGTTGAAGAGGAAGGGTGTGTTCCAGACGGGGTTGTAGCCAGTGATGGACTTGGTCTCCTTGGTGTCGATGACGTGGCCATTGTGGTGAAGGTGGATGATGACGTAGTGGCCTGGAAATGGAGACAGAGTCTTGGTGAGAGGGACCTGCTCTGGACACACACCAGGGAGGGAGGCTGGAGGTTCGAGAGCCAGGTTCCTGCACAGCATGGACAGCCAAACAGGGGGGCCTGGGGAGCTACAAGACCTCCATGGAGCTCTGCGGAGCTATGGGGAGAGGACGGAGACATGCTGTCCGTCTTGGTTGCACCCATCCCTCCCTAGTTGGGAACAAAGACCTCCAAAGTCATTGGCTCCCATCCCTGCCCGCCTCCCAGGCTTTGCATGGGCTGAGGTGCCAGAGATGACGACAGCCAACAGGACAGAAAGCCACATGCTGTTTTTTTTTACCATAAATACCTATTTTTAAAGCATTTTTGGGCCATATTGGAGATACCTAGATCCTAGCTGTGCTCCCTGCACTCGTTTTGCTTAGAAAAGAGAAGTGCAAGAGGAAATAAGACTGTCTGCCAAGCAAAGGAGGGGAAGTCGTTCCCTGTGCCCACCTGGGCATCTCCTTGCCCCGCCCCGTCCGTGCCCGGTGCCCTACCTGGCGTGCCCGGCATGCGCGAGAGCCGGCCCAGGTGCTCTGCCTTGCGGACCAGCACCTTGATGCGGCCGGCCAGAGCTTGGTATTGGAGAAGAAGGAAGAGATGGCCGAGGGATTTGGGTGGGGAGGAGAGGACGCTGTGGCTCGTGTCGTGGGCACTGAGACACTGCAATGAGATGAGAGAGCAGGAGATGCTGTGAAACCTTCTCTGATCTCATCCAGCCTCTCCAGCTCAGGGGTGCTTGTCTCCCACTTGTGCTATGGGCGGGTCCAGAATGGGCAAAAAGGAGTCAAGAAGGTGAATTTGGTGCTTACCATCACCATAAGGATGGTGCCAGCTCTGCCTTTAACCCTTCCACCCCCAGCTCCCCCATCTTCAGCGAAGCCCCCAAGCAGAGATGCTGCCAGTCATTAGGGTTCATGGATATTAATTGTGGGCAGCTCATGAACCTGCACCAGGAGGACACGTGGCAATGAGGGGCTGCTGCCTCAGCACCTTCAGTCCGTCCCACTGCCTCCCACCAGACGATTCTTGGAGGAGGCTCTGGTTCTCGCCGTGGAGTTTTAGGGCTCTGAGACCAAGTAGACGGCCAAAACATCAGGACAACCCCTCCCACTCGAGCCCACTGCCTTCCTGACCTTTCTGAGCTTGGTTTTGGTGCTCGACAGCTCCCAGCTGTAGCTACAAGATGCCCAGGTGTCCCAGGTGGCCTGAGCACAGGGGAAGAGGACCTCTCCCATGAAGGAGTCCTTGAAGCTGTGAAACCTGGTGTAGACAGCGAAGCGCAGGGTGAAGTTCCTCAGCTCCTCCAGGCTGTACCGGCCAAACCGGCACGGCTCCCGGCGGGCAGGGTGGAGGCTGCCACGCTGCAGTGCCACGCGCCGGGATGCTGGGAGCCGCGGCAGCAGGTACACCTTGACGTAGGAGCCACGGCCGCCTCTGGGCAGGTGGGTGATGCTGAGGACTGTCACAGTGAGCGTGGCCTCGGCTGGTGAGTAGAACAAGTGGCAGTGGAGCCGGGGACGCTGCTTGGGGCTGGTGCCGGAGGGCAGTGGGCTGAGGGGTCCTAGGATGGGGTGGACCAGCAGGCCTTCCTCCTTGCGGAGGAGGTTGGCTCCGGAGGTGGTACGTGCTCCCACCGGCTTCGGAGGAAAGGGGAGGCTGGGCAAGGAGGCTCTGTCGTGGAGCAAGCCCCCACGGGATGCTGGTGATGCTGGGGGACCCTCCTCCACCCAGGCACCCAGCACCTCTCCTGCCACCTCCTCATAGGGCCGCTGGACAGGAACTGGCACCGTCCCGGTGGGCAGAGCGGGTCCCAGCTCCACCGTCACCCACTTCCAGCCAAGGCGGGGCCCCGGGCGCCGGCAGAGCTGCCAGCACATGGTGCAGCCCAGGAGGATGCTGAGGCAGAGCAGGGCCAGCCCCACGCCCAGGAAGACCTGCAGATGCACTGGAGAGAGAGATGGGCACTGTCAGCACGGCCGATCTCGCTGGGGCTGCACCGCCGTGGCTCACCACGGGTGACGGAGCAAGGGAGAAGAGCAAGACCTGGGTGCCCACCTCTCCTGCCATGCCTGTGAGCCACCTCCCCACCTTTGCAAGCTGGGATTGAACTGGAGCATCCCAAAGGCAGAAGGTGCGAGAGGAGCCAGGAGGGCCAGGGCTGTGCTCGGCAGCTGGGCGCGCAGGCAGCCTGACATCGGGCTGGCTCCGGTGAGGCTAAAACAAACCTGGCCTCGCCCCGGGGGTGATAAAGGCTGTGGAAAAAGCGGCTTTTATCAGCTCTGCTGCCAGGCTGACGCAGGTTGGGCACGACCCACGATTAGCTGCTTGCTTGGCCGGGGCGCAAAGCACACGGGGAGGCACCGGTGCTGCTGGAGGGGAGCAGGGGCACCTGCAATGGGGTGATTTGGGGATGTCTGAGCTGGATTCAAAGCAGCAGCAGTCCCTGAGTTGTTATATACCCAAGCCTGGCTCCTCCCTGAACAGTGCCCAGAGGAGCGGCGTCCCGTGGGAGATAATCTGGGCTCCGTCCCTCCTGGCAGGGATACCCATGGGGTTTTGGGCTGCCCAGCAGCTGAGCAGGGTGGCATTTCTGCACCTTGGTCATTTAAGGACCAGGGAACCAAACTCCTGGACATGAGGGCTGAAGTTTCTGAGGAAACTTGGGTTTTGGAGGTGGGCAACAAGCGCCAATGCAAATGTTGCTGTGCCAGTGCAAAGCCTCTCTGTGCCCGGCGCTGGCTTTGCCTGCAGCCCTGCAGTAAGGGGTTGTGGAGAACAAGGTTTGGACAAAGCTCTGCCAGAGCCTGAGCCAGGAGTGATAAGGGGATCCTAACGTTTGCCAGGGAAAAGCAAGCAGCGTCTCAGGCTGTGGGGCTGGGCTTTCCTACCCAGATACTTTAATCTGCGCTGGGCTCTCTTTACCCCTTTGTTACTTGTTAGGGAAGCCAGGTCGCGGCTGGGATGGGCAGTGAATGGTGGCATTTTGGGGAGGGCTGGAGGGAAGGGGGTTGGGATGTGGACTTGCCTGGAGGATTATATTCCAGCCCAAACAACGGCTGCCAGTGCCCGCGGCTGTCCAGCTCTGGGAAAGCGAGTTGGGAGGGCTAGAGCACGCCCACCCTGGATGTTACAGACCCACACTAGTCTGTGGGGCTGGGGAGGAGGTGGGGAAGGTGCATTGGAGCCCTTTGGGTGCCTGGTTTTGGGTGCTGGGGCAGCTGGGCTGGAGGATGCTGGGCAGAGACCTGCTGCACCAAGGAGGTAACAGGGCTGTGGGGATGTCCCAGACCTCGCCAGTGGGATTGGGGTGGCCACCACGGAGCCCTCCTTCACCTGGGACCTGGTCTCTGAGCACCCCTGGAGCCAGGGGGACACCCCCTTCCAGCCCGGCACCATCCCACCTCTGATTTTAAGGCTGCCGATGGATAAACCCCAGGGCAGCACACACCACGGGTGCTTGCTCCCCTCCATTGCCGGAACCCACCTTACCTGCTTCCCACATCCGGCTTTTAAGGTGAGCGGTGAGGGCTGAGCGTCTCAGCTTCGAAGTCAGAGCTGGGAAAAGCCAAACCCACCGGTGGGCAGGAGAGGAAACGCGGGGGGGAAAGGCTCTGCCTTCACCTGCCAGCTGCCCGGATAGGCTGGGACCGGAGCCCAAGTGAGGCCGGCAGCTCTGCCAGCGCTCCGGTAACCGGGATCCTCGGGGGGGCTGTAAAACACGGGCAGGTCTCTTCTTGCACAGCGTGGGGTGAAATCAGCTAAGACACCAGCAGGCAGCTGAATTTTGCAGCCCTGGTGACAGGCAGCAGCCCCATCCCCTGCCTGCAGCGAGGGCATAAAGCGGGCAGGACCTGTGGCCTGAGCTCAGAGACTCGTTTGGCTTGGAAAGAGGAAGAAAAAGCAGGTTCTCTGCGTCTCCATTTTCACGTCAGCTTTAGGGCAGCAGGAAGCTCCTCTACACCCGTCTGGAAGCAAGAGGCTTGTCTGTCCTCTGCAGAGAGGCAGCGGGGATGCGCAGAGCACTCACAACTTGCTGTTTTCTAGCATCCCGGCCACGGGGCACAGTGAGGAAACCCAGGGTGGACCTGAGCACAGGCAGCCCTGGCACAGCCATCACCCTGGGACGGGTGTTTCACCCATCCCCAACACAGCCAGCTGCTGCTGGAGGGGCCCGCAGGCAGTGTGGGCAGGAGGGGAGGGTGTGGGGATGGGGAAGCTCACAGACGCACACCAGGCTCCATCCCAGCATCCTTGGACGGGCCGCCAGCCTAAACAAACGCAGACACTGGGACCTCAGAAACGCTGGTATGAAAAGGGCTGGAAACCAGTTCCTCTCCAACTGCCGGACTGGTTCAATGACTGGAAAAACAACATCAGGTGCTGTGTAAATAGCAAAACTGCCGGGGAGCATTAAATGTCCTTTTTGTGCAGAGGAGGCATTGGCACCAGAGGGATCTGGGAGGGCAGCCCCTGCCTGGCCTTCACAGAACAAGTAGGAACACGGAGCAGGTACAGCTGCAGCGTGGGAAGGGAGATGCAGTGTAACTCACCTGTTTAACGACCATTCTGCCCACAGAGGGCAAAACTGCATCACACCAGACTGGGTTTACAGCCCAGCGCTCCCCAGTAAGGTACAAACTGGGAGCATAAAGCCCCCATCTAGGCTGACCCAGGCTCTGGGAGTACTTTCCCTGTGATGGAGGGGCCCAGAAATCCTTGACTGGCCATTTAGCGAAACAGCGCAGCTACAAATCAGGCTTGCAGGGTCACCATGTGAAGAGGTAGAAGTTTATTGGAATATAAACATTCAGATAACGTGTAAGATAGAAAAACCCAACAACAACATATACAGACACTTGTTGGAAGGAGACATTGAGGTATTTATCCACCGCCTAGGCTATCACATTTCTTTTTTTTTTACTTATTTATTTTTAATTTTTTTTTTTAAATAGGTAAGAAAACTAGTAGCAAGGCTGCTGCAGCTGTTTGTTGAAAACATCTGATCTGAATCCATTTGGAGCACACGCACACAATGCAGTGGCCAAAAGGACTTGGTGTGACACGTTCACATTTCACTTTGGGAGCCGAGCAGGCGCGCAGCCTCCCCCCTCACCTCTTCCCCCTTTCCCAGCTTGCAATCTTTGTGCCTTCCCAGCATAAACTGGGATCAACCGGAAGAGGAAAAGCAGGTTTGGTTTTGGTTTTTTTTTTTCCCCAGCTGGGCATCGAACCCAGTTGACAAGCGTCCCCCTGAAACAGGAGCATCAAGGCTGCACGGAAGCAAGCTGGGGGCTTTTTAAATTTTTTTTTTTTCGGCTGCTCACTGCAAAACCTTCGCTGGTCTGGAGTTGAAAGAGAATTAGCCACACTGCAAAGCGGAGCACTTCACGCGAAGAACAGTCCTACCCGCAGTATCAAAACCCCTGAGTACTATACAATCGAACACGGTCGAGTGAAATGAAGCGGAGCCGGGGAGAGGGAGGAACCCACCACCCTTGCCCAGCCTTCCCCGGCTCCCGGCTCCTCCGCCCCATCTCTGCTGCTGGTTTCCATAACCCTGTCCCCAAAGCCTGGCAGCTCAGTAGGAGATCTGGAGCTCAGCGAAACGTGCATTAAGCCAACTGCCAGTATCAAAGCCAGGCTTAGGGAAAGGGTTACTCTTCACAGTCTGAAAGGCTGGTCCTTGCCATCACGTACTGCGAAAGGACCAGTTTATTGTTGCAGCTTATTTTTAACTGAGGTATCTGTTACGCATCCCGACTTGATTCTTTCCCTGAATTGGATACAAAACAATCTGTTAGTCCCTGTCTAGTTCCAGTCTAGTTGTGTAAAGCTTATAAACATTAATACTCTAGTAGTGTCAAAGCTGTTTAGCAGTTCAGTGATTCGAGTGCCTTTCTGTGCAAGAAAACACAATGTTAGCATGTGATACATAAGCAAAACCACCCATTACTAACCTCTGCTCCCCAGGACCAGAGAAGAAAGCATAAGGAAAAGCAAAAAGTTCCCCAGTCCCACTCATAGGAAACAGCCCCCAAACCCACCCGCCAAAGGAAAACAAAAAAAAAAAACCAAAAAAAAAACCCCAACAAACCAAACAAAACAAGCAAAAGAAAACAAAAAAAGGGAAAAAACCCAATCTGAATGAGCCTCAGAGTCTGGAAAATCCTCTCTGAGCCTGTGAGGATGAAATGCGGTGGAGGCCCGTGGGATCCGCCAAACGCCCTGCAGCCACAGAGCAGCTCGGCTTCCCCGCGCCCCGGCGGGCAGCCGCCACTCCAGCGAAGAGCAGCCGGAGACGGAACATCCTGGAGCAGCAGCTATCTCAGGCCATGTGCATTCTCACTCACTTTCCCCTCTTCCTCCCACCAACTCCTGGTGATGTCAGGCAGTGGAATAACTCAAGCCACAGTGTGTAAACACACCTAGGGAGCACGGAGCCTCTTGCAACCAGGAGGTCTCGCCTGGGGTTCACGCAAGCCTTGGCAGCAGCGCTCGGCTCTCAGGGACAGAGCAGCAGCACAGCTGAGAAGTGCTGTGGGATTAAAAAGGAGAACCTGACATTTGACTTTAAAGGAAGGATTATTCATTTCATTTTTTATGTACATTTTGAAGCCCAGTCCTCAGGCTGCTGATGGGGCTTTTCCTGTGGCGGTATCTGGCCTGGTGTTTTTTAAAGCCACACTCTTTTCAGTAGTATAAAGCAAACAGCTTCAGGGAGCAGGACATCCAGGGAGCACAGGGATGTACCACAGCTCACCGGAGGTATTACAGGAGGGCATCTCCCCCAGGCTTGTGAAGAGACAGGCTTCTAAGGCTGAGCTTGGGCTCAGCAGTGCAGGCAGGCACAGCCTGCAACAGCAACAGCGCCTCGAGCCTCCCGTCCTGCACAGAGCTAAATGCTCCCAACAGCCCTGCTCACTTGCGGGAGCAGATAAAAGGTGACGTTCTCTTCTCATACTGGTATGGCAACTCACTCACCATACTCCAGGAAACTGCTTTTTAGTAGGCTGAATCTCAGGTGGTTGTTACACAGAGGTAAAAAAACAGAATAACTTCTTATTTTGGTGCCGCTCACACAGCCTACGCAACGTGGCTTCGTCTTGTAGTGTAGACAGAAATAGCTGTGTCTGAAAAAGTCCCAGCACAGCTGGGTGCAGCACCACAAGACCAAGCTGTGTTTTCAGGTGCCAGAAACCACCTTCCTGCAAGAAGCCTGGCCCATCTGTAGTGTAAGCAGTGCTGTCATCTCCCAGCTGCATTAAGCAGCTTTGATGTAAGCACAGATCCTGGAGCTTGCAAAAATAATGACTTTGGAGACACCCTCATGTCCCACATGAAGGACAGATCTTCTAAGTCAGCAGTCACTCTTGCCATCTTTTCCTACCTCTACCTGTCCTCCTGAGTCATGCACATGTCCTGGGACAATGCTGTTCAGCTTGTCTCCTGCTGGCCCTAAAGTATGGGGAAGCCACTGCTTTGCTCAGCTTTTCTTTCTGTCTTTGGTGATACAATCAAAACTTAAAAAACCCAAAACACAATGTCAGCAAAACCACTTATAAAAACAAGCAATAAGATATGCCAATACTTCCTGAAGAGGTTAAAAAAACCAACCCAAAACAAACAAAAAACCCAACAACAAGTACATATCTGAGGTATTTCATCTGCTCAAAAAAACCTGACTTGGGCCCGGAGGATGGGAAGGACGTCACCAGGGCAGGATGGATGGTGCTTGCACCTGATCTCCAGGCTGGGGAAAGCACATGTGGGAAAGGCCAGAAGAAAGAATGAGGCCACCTGAGCAGGAGCTGAGTTCGTGGAGTCACTAAGCCAGCTTGGTTGGCTCCAGAGATGGGAGAGCCAGGGCCAGCCTTCGCTTGCTTTCAACTGGAGGTCTGAGGGGAAGGGCATGGAAGGGCTTGATCTCCTTTTCTCTGAAGCAAAAGGTCTTACTCAACTGAGAGCTGCTTTCTTTTTGCTACCATACAATTTGAAGGGGACTGGGCTTCTGCAGGTTTGTTCAGAGACCAATGAGAAGACGCGTGTGTAACGTTAACCACAGCATCTACACACACACACACACCCCCCACAGCCCCACTGAGTTAAGATTTCAAATAGCACCTTCTATTTTCTCAGCGCCCGGATGTGGAGAGCTTCCAGGGGCTACTGAAAGACACCTTACGAGAAGGAAGTCACTCCAGGAAGCCCAGATCAAGCTAAGTGACAGCCCTTTTGCGTCAAGGGGGCCGAGGATCAGAACACCAAGCCACAAGAAGTTCAGGCTGTCAGGGTAAATGTCAGTGGGATGAGTTCCTCAAGGGGAGAGAGACAAGGTCGAGGGCATTTAAAACTGGGCTGACAGGGCTGAAAGTCTGAAGAAGGCAACAGTAAAGGAAAGGCCAGCACCAGCCAGGAGAACAAAGGAGCTGATTAACAGGTTTTTAATGGGTCAAACGTAGCAGTGAGAAAGTCCTTCCTCTCTTGCCAAGACCTCGGAAAGGGGAAAGGATGCTCACAAGTCAAGAGCACGTGTTCTAGGGGAGGACATACCAACACTGGACCACAACAGAGCCTGAAGAAAAGCGAGGAAGCTCGCCTGCTCTGCAGCCACACGGCTTTCTGCAGCACAAGCCAGGGGAGGACAGGGGCAAGGCACCCTGCCGGCTCTTAGGATTGTCAACACACAGAGTTGCTTTGTGGGAAGAGTCCTTGTGGCTACTGGTTTGAGAAGAACCCCCTTTCCCTGCCCCAACTCCAGCTCTTTCCACCTGCCTTGGTGACGTCTCAGCCATCTCTCAACTTGCAGCTCCTAGAGACGATCCCTGATTGAAAAACGCCAGGTGTGCCCCCCCCACCCCGCTCCATGTCCCACCCCCCAACAGGAACACAGCAAACCCTGGGAGGAGGAGGAGGAAGAAAACAAAAAGCAAAAGGGAGGAAGAAAGGGGAGAACAAAGAAAAAGGCTGGACAAACAGACGATGAAGAAAAACTCGCTGGCGTGGAAAGGTTTCAGCATCATCATCATCTTGCTGTTGGCCAACCACAAAAGCAGGTTCCTTGAGATGAGGTAATCTGTGCCACTTCTTCCCGGCTCGCTCCCTGCCAAGAGCAGAAAGGAAGAGCTGCCGGAGGCCAGTGTGAGAGACAGCAGGCTTGGCCGTCCATCAGAGAGACCAGCTAGTGGAGGGCTCTGCGCTGGGGGTTCCCCGGGATGAGGTAGGGCTGGGAGAGCAGTGGGAGCTGCTGCTGCTGCTGCAGGAACTTTGGGTGCTGGAGCCTGCAATGAGATGGACGACTGGCTTCTGGGCAAAGAGCACTCCTGCAAGGTGGAGAGAAGGGAAGAGAAGGGTTACTGGGACTGTGGGGTAGCACGGCTGAGAAGGATAGGGTACAGAGCAAGGGGCAGTCCATCTAACCCCAAAGACCTCATCCTGATCAGAAGGTCAGTGATGACCAGGATCTAAGAAGGGATCCCCCAGGACTCGTTCTGGCAGCCTCTGTCACAGGGATGTTGTGCTTACAGAGGACAAAGATCCCAAATGGCTTCAACACCTTTGGAGGAGAGAAGCACCTTTCACTGCACTGCAGTGCTGGGCCTACCACCTGGGCTTTGTCCAAGGGAGCACATGCGTGCCTACAGAAGGGGAATGGCTTCAGCAGAGTACAGGCAACAACAGCGATTCATGCTTCCCAGAGATGCGTGAGAAAAAGCTGAGTAAAGCCACTCCTCAGCAGAGGAGGGATAATTCTCCTTCCTATTAACAGTTCTATAGGAGTCTCTTCCCTCAGATTTTAAAAATACTAACAACCACCACCACCCACCAAAAGGAAAGTACATTCATCTTGACTGCCTAGGACCAAAATAAAAAAAAAAAAAAAAAAAGAGAACAGGAATAATCTCCTACTGAGCCTTCTAAGCCAGACAGGTTGCTGCTTTGGCAAAGAGCAACGCCTGGGAGCACACCGCCCTCTCACGTCCTGCTCTGCACCACCAGTCTCGCTCTCTACCCATCCCCGGGAGCGGTTCTTTCTCACCAGCATAAATTGTGCCGTTAATCTCCACCGACATGTTAATACTCCCAATGCCGTTTGGTGACAAATTCAGTGCTGCTGCTGCCGCCGAGTCTGGTTTATCTTCTTTCAAGAAAGAAGAGATGCAGAGTTAGAGGGTAACGATCCTGTTCCCTGCACTACCCAGAGATGATCAAAGGTGCACACAGCCCTCCTTTTGTCACCTCTTTGGTGAGGAAATCCCCACACAACGTCCACTTCCAGTCCTATTGTAAGATAGGTCTACAAAGGTGTTTAAATGGTTCGGTGTGAACTCAGGACAGGCTGGGGGCTCACTGGCATTTGTGAGTTTCTCCCCAGCTCGCACACCGGAGAGCCAAATTAACATCCCCTCTGAAGAAAAGCTGCCAGCACACGACACAAGACCATATTTAAATCATCTGGATTGTGGCTGTGTTTGCAGCAGACTGGGAGCGCAAGCACAGTCCTCTCCCCCTTCGCTGAGGGGGTGGCAGTTTCTGCGGGAGGTGGCGCAGGGCTCAGACTGCAACAGCTCCAGCAGCCGCTGGAGGGAGGGGACACAGTGCCAGGGACTCCAACCCAGGAACGCTATGCTTGGCTGCCCCTACAGCGCATGTGAAATCTGGGGTTTTTTGGTGGGTTTTTTTTGTGTCCTCAGCCTGGAGAGTCCCTTCTAAGCCATGATAGGCAGCTCTGGAAGTGTCAACGCAGAGCAGGGGTTCAATTTGCACTGATGTTTAAGGGGAGCTGAATATCATACTCTTCGAGACCCTTCCAAATCCCTAACCTAAGAAAGCCCTAACCGCGAGCCTGGGCTGCAGGCCTGCTTCTCTGCTCTCATGAACGCGCGCTTGCAGTTTGCACAGCCGTATCATGGTTACCAGCCCACCCAATGTTGGTTTTGGGGCACTGTGCTATTAAAACAGAGAGAGATTACGCAGACAGTCTGCTCAGGCTCTGACATTTCATGAAAAATGCATGGTTTTTAGCTCATTTCAAGTCTGCTGGGACAGCAAACCCACTGTTCCCGTAAAGAGTGCTACGGACATTGTTAACATTTAACCTTAAAGTTGCTATCAAGCTACAATAAGCTCATGTGGTCCTTTTCAAAAGCAACTCCGAAAAGCACTTTGCAAAGCACAATATTATTTGTATTTTGCAATTAGGAAAATTAGGCCATGAAAGACAGGACAGACTTGTCCAGTCACCTAACAAAGGCGGGAATAGTATCGAGGCCTCAGCTCTCAGCCTGTTACTAATTGTAGAGACTAAAATTGTTCCTAGCATTTTGATTTAGGAAGTTCAGGGTGGAGAGAAAAAAAAAATAAAGTGAGATGAAACGGAATGAACATTACTTGATAAAATTTGTATTCCCTTTTATTCACTGTTTTTGTTTTTATGCAAATATGAAATTTAGGTGGATGTGCACCTGTCAGGAACTAATCCCATTTAACTCCGCAGCAAGCTGCTACTGCTTCAAAGAGGAACCTGCTTTGACCCTCTGCCATACATATTTCTGGCAAAATGTCTCAACAAAGCATTTACCAGCACTGCTAGCAAAGCCCTCAAGAACAACTCTTTCCTTTCTTCTAAGCCGTGCCAAACTTGCCTGGCCTTGTGCCTACATCCAAATACACAATTAATAGGGGGTCTGAGACCTTTAATTTTAATGGATCAAAAGGTTTAGAGGAAGCAGCTGTTGGGACTGAAATTTTCTGAGGCTCTGCTGGCCAGGGAAGTGCAGCCCCCAGGACAGGTAAGGGAGCCACGGCACTTAATCAGCTTTTGAAGCCACTATATAACAGTATTGATCCTGACAACGTGCCCTTTTCAGGGTGACTCCCCTTTTACAAAGCATTTCAGGAGTGCATTTCCCAGCCCATGAATGCTGCTTATATGTGACCTTCTAACCCAGCCTTGCCAGGAGTTCTTTGCCTGGAGGCTGTGCATAGGGTTGCAGCAGATGTTGGAAGAAATCACCTGACTCGCTAAAAGCCCTGGGATGCGTAAGGTCCCCTGCAGATACACAGAGCTTTGTGGCCTCCTCATCACACCTGACAAAGGATTCCTAAAAGCTGGGCATGTCTCTCCTGCAGTCTGCTGCCCATATGGAAAAAGCCGTTACCTCCACGATCAATTAAAGGGTTCCTGACCAGGAAAGGACAGAAAAATCATTCCCTGCAGCGCAGTGCTGGCATGAGGCTCAGATGAGAGCAGGGCAGGGGAAAGCTGAGCATCTGGCACGATGGCCTTCCCCTCCAAAAGTCATCTTACTGACTGCAGAATCACAGGGCTGCCTTTGGCTAGGCTAAACCATGCTCTGGGTTCTGAACCGTACACAGGTATTAAACACAAGGGGCTCAGATATGTGGCCCAAAACAATTTCAAGCCACTCTGTGTGCTTCCCATGAAGGAAGGAGCAAGGACAACTGAGATAGCATCAACTGAAACTGGTAATTCCCCACAGTGCAAGTTCTGTGGAGATGTACCACTGATCAACACAGGAGGTCATCAGCTCAGAGTAAGGGTCTTGTTGTATGAGTCAAGTGGGTTTTATCAGCTTAGATAGAGCTTTCTGAACACAGCTAGGGTACTTCTGAATCCAGGCTGGATTCAGATAATGCTGGATTATGCATCAACAAGAATAGAGTAAAACCAGCAGCAGTAAGTAAAACCTAACAAAATATTGCTCCAGTTTAGCTTTGCAGCTATTGTGCTCTGTTTTACCAGCTTCTTGACAGTTATCTCTGCCTGGTACCCAGAGAGATAATCAAGCCTGCGTGTAAAGAAGTGTTTGACATCCTAGATTAGGAGCAGTTCCCTCCCTGCTGCAGTCTGTAAAGACCTTTTGTGTATCCAGAGGTGCTGCTTACCCTTGCCATTGATTTTGATCTTCATGGGGATCTGCCGTGCCATGCTGAACAGGTTGCGCTGAAGAGCCTGCTGGACAAGTCGCTGCTCCTCCTCTGTCATCCGCGAGACCTTCTTCTCCGGAGGCTCTCCCGACTCCAGTCTCTCCCTCAGCTGCTCCAGGGTGGCTGTTCTTGCTGCCACAGTTGCCTGCTGGCTAGCCAAGGTCACTGGCACAGCAATACGATTTGGCATAGACACAGTCAAGGGCATACCGTCACCTAGAAAAGGAAAGAGTCGCTTAGTCCCTCCCACAGCCCTTCCTAAAGAGCACGCAAAGGTTTAAATTGCAGGCAGAATATTCTGCAAACCCTGAGCCACCCAAGTCCCACTGCTCTCAAGTCCAAAGTAGTCTGGGTGGACAAAATGGAAAATGACTGTGTTTTGGTGCCTGCACCTCTTAACCCAGCCATCCTCTTTGCTGGGAGTAGCAGTAGCTGACCTTTTCTGACAGCTGCTGCTGGAGACACCCGAGGATTGCTGGTCCCACTGCCTGGCGCGACGCCGATGATGGGAAAGCGGATCTTTGGGGGAGACAGGAGGGAAGGAGGCCCCGTGGTGGTGGGTGAGTAGCTGAACAAAGAGGAGCTGTAGCTGGGCCGCCTGCCTTCCCGCCTGTTGCCGTCGATTGCAGCCTGGAGCTCAGCAGGAGAACTGAGGGATTTCTTCTCGCATTCGTAGGCATAGAGGTACTTCATGTACCTGCGGGAGAGACAGGCACAGGGAAACTCAAGTAGGTTTCTCAATAGAACATGAAATTAGAGGCTACAGCAACAAGCACTGCATTCAGGCAGACTTTCAGGCAGAGGTCCTCTGCAGAGCAGTTCAGCTGTGAGGCACAGCTTTCGTGAAGAAACTTTCAGTTTAATCAGTGTGTATAGGGAAGCACGTAGTTACATACTGCTACACCCACAGGGCAGAAAAAAGTCATCCAGATTCCTTTACAACTGAGATACCATCTAAAATTTTAAGGATTAAGGTTTTGGACCGTAACAATTAATGCAAGGAAGGAAGTTTGAGGAACTATCCTTGTCCAAGTCACTTGTATTGGGCAACACCAAACCTTACTGCTTTTGCTGAACTGTGGCACACAGGTTTGCAAAGGACTACTTGTACCAAAGGCTGTAGAAATGGCAAGGAGCTTCCCTTTCTGGGACTCAGGGGCTCTAATACCTTCCAAAAAGACCGAGTCTGCGTAAGAGCTGGGTGTGGATTCCCAGAGACCAGCCTTCCATGCTCAAGTGACTAAAGCACAGCTTTGCCCTGTTGCTTAAATTTTACAGTAGGTTCACTTTCACCATTCTTTTTCCTCCGCTTATTCCACTTTTTCTTGCCTTTTTTCTTTTGCTTGCCTAATCAATGTGAGTTACTATACCTCAGAACAGGAATCCTCACAGTAAGTAGGTGCTAAATGCAAGTTTCCACGACTTAGTAGTGATAACAGACATTAAATGATCAAGTTCATACTTGATGCCTACCAATCAGGAGGCCTCCCTCCCTCCTCCCTGTGCCAAGTGCTCTGCAGAGACACAACAAGACCCTCCTTGCCCCGAGGAGTTTAAGCCCTGAAAAGGCAAGAAAGGCATAGAATGGAGGGAGGCACTGAAAACAAGGCGATGGTGTACTAGTGTTGGGATTGTTGGGATGGAAGGGGAATGACTGAGGAAGAACTGCTAAGAAAAATGAGATAAGGAACAGAAAGAAAAAATCACAAGCCTTGGGTGAGAGGGATAAATAAAGCAATTTTTCAGCCCCTCCCAGGCCACAGAGCAGAGTTTAGTCTTTCAGTTTTTCCACCCCAGTTCCTACTTTGCACTTCTCAATCCCCACTGTGTTCACATCCATGCTCTTAGACCTTCTGGACTTACTGGGTTCGAAGCGTGAACGCGGCACTGGTGATGGACGTGGGCAGATTAAGGCCTTTGGTGATCTCTCGCCAGATCTTCTTGTTGATGATTTCCACTAGCCCTCCTTTCTCAGTCACCAGCTTGTAGAGCATGTAGAGATCCAGGATCTGCTTTGCCATGATGGGGATCCGATTGATGGGAGTTCCTGCAGGGAAACAGCAAGGAGGGAAACATGGAGTCAGAGAGAAAATGAGACCAAGAAAATCGGCAGGCTGGGGCTATCGATCTTCTTTCTAATAGGAAATTCAGGCAACTCTATTTGCAGCCTGACTTGAGGCCTCTCAATGGGTGAGTAAATGAGCCAGAGAAGCGTAGCTACATGGCACGTCCTTTTCATGAAAAATCCTTTCCTGTAAGCAAAAGCAATTATCAGACAAATAATAACCTGCAGCTAAGACCAACTTCTAAAATAGAAAGAGGGGAAGTGAGGACTATTCAATCCTAGGGATGAGGGAGCAGCACAGAGGAATCATTTTTTATGAGCTTCCAGGGAAATCTCAGATAAAAAAAATCTGTATTGCCTGTGCTCAGGAAGGGACTGAGCAGCCCGGCACTGGAGCTACTCAGTACGTTGCGATTCAGCTCCCTCACTCCCCAGGATCTGCTATTCTGTCTTGCTTGGGAACAGTGACAGAAAAGGGTATGTGACACTCAAGAGCATTCACGTAACATTTCGCTACCGCTTCTGCTCTCACAAAGCATTTTCACCCTTCTACTCCTTTTCCCTGAACACATTTCCCAAACGACACACCAGTGAGGCCACACGTGTACCTTGGTAGCAACTGCAACCCAGCTGGAGCAGGAACTTGTTGTGAGAGTGCTAGAGAAGTGGTGTTGATGGTGGAGTTGAACAAATGAGCAGTGCAGCAGAGCATCAGCTTGCCTGACCGCAGACACTGCAAAGCCAGGCATCCTCACAGCTGCTGTGAGAAGCACCAGGCATCCAAGCACCTTTTGGAGCCCAAAACGAGGTTCTGCTCTGTCCCTGCAAGGACAGACAGGGAAACAGCTCTATCCTTCCTGTTCAGTTTTGTCCTCTTGTGGGTTAAGAGAAGGAAGAAAATCTGATATTTAACCTGATAGAGCCCTTTGAGCAGCATCTTAAAGTGATAAAGCGTGCAGGGTTTGAAAAGGTCAAACTAATGAGATTTAGGCAAGGAGAGGAAGAGGGGAAAAAATGCTGATGTAGCAAACCTTTTATTTTGCATAGGAAATACTGTCCTGGATCAAAGAGCCGTCCATCTGAGGTCAGTATCCTGTCTACCACAATGGCCAGCACCAGCCTTTACAGGAAAGCCTGCGAAGCGCTGTAATGGACAATTATGGAATACCCAGCCCACAGGGGAGACTTCTGCCACCGCTCATCAGCCAGCGATTCGGTTAATGCCCTGAAGCAGAGCAGTTTATGGCCCTTATAAATGGGTTTTATTCTGTTTAGTGAAAAGGAGTTCAGCTCAGCTCTGCAGATGTCCTCATTATACATGTAAGTGTAATTTTTTTCTTTCTCCTCTCTTCTTTTTGAAGCCTGTTATGCATTAGCTTATGGTACCAATTCCCACGGGTTAATAAGATGTTGGACAGAAAAAGTAAACTTTTTCAGCTTTAAAAGGGCTGCCTTCAATTTCACCAAGTTACTAACTCTTAAACCATAGGAAAACAAAGAGTAACCTGATCAGGCTTGGTCTGCATGCTCTGTCATTTTATATCTATCATATCCTCTTTTCCTTGCCTTGTCTAAACAACCCCTTCCCTGTCCACAACAGAGAAGTCCACAAAGGAGTAATTTCACAAACTGCATCAAATCCTCTTCCTGCATTTCAGAGACACCAGTTCCCTCAGGGAGCAGAGATAAAGACATTTCCAAACTGTTTAAACGCACTGCAGCTCCGTTCGTCCCAGCCGGCTGCCCCAAGCCCAGAGCTGGTCCCTCCCAAAAAGCCAGCCTGTGTAAATGCAATCCTCAATTTGCTTCAGTTTTTCCTCAGCCACCATTTTGTCTCTGTGTGTTATTGCAAAGATTAAGAGCACACTAGCAGCGTCATTTCAGACAGAGAGGGCTGGGAGCGATCATGTTACCAGCCTTAAGTTATCATTCATCAGCTGAGCCATAGTAACCAGAGTCACACCCAGCCCACTCCAAATGAAAAGCAGGGAAATATTTACCTCAGAGGTCCCTAGAAAGAGCCGGGGGTGGTTTTTTCCCACCCCCAGATGCCCCTCCATTAACAATCCAGCATTACTGCCCCAGCAACAAGGAGAGCTGAGGTGTCCTAAGTGGCACCATGTTGCTAGCAAAGCCTTTGCTCCACTGGGATCAAGACCCTCTCCCCCTACTCCTCCAGCAACCCCATGCCGCTCAAAGCCACCCACTTTTCCCCAATCCAATTTAGGGAATAGTATTAACTTGTCCAGAAGGGCCTTTCATCCAGCTCTCCTTGGACCAGACGGAGAGTGAAAGGGAAGGGTGATGGATAAGGCTTCTCAGGCAAACAAGCCACCAACACATGAGTAAAAAGAAAGATCCACTTTTTAATAAACTGCATTCATCCTAAACACGGTTTACTCTTCTCTAGGTTCTCCCATCTCAGCATTTGAAAAAGTACACGAGTATATTTATCCAAATGTTCCTGTGAGAAGGACAAACATGATCTACATCAGTGGGAAATAAAGGCTTCGATATATTTTCAGAGAGCCTGCTCATTGCTGGAGTAGGAACAGCAATCAGACCTGACCTCCCTGCCTCACGTTACCACCCCTTTGACACCTTCCCTTCCTGAAGTTTGCTTTAAAACGAGACTCACAGACCAAAGTGCCCAGAAATTTAGTTAGTAGCTTTATAAACTAAGATAAAACCTATAGCTTCCCCCCCCGCCACTCCCCTAAAATTTATTTATTCAGGCTGAGAAACTTTGCAGAACAGACAAAACTGCTTCTATCCTTCAACCACTTGAGCACAGAGATGCAATCATTTTCCTCCCATGCTTCCTCACAGTACCACTCCAAGTGCTATCCCTCAGAGCTAGCAGAGAGTGATTTGGGTTTTAGACCTAGAAAATTAACTGTACTTTTCAGAACAAGCCAGGGCTCTGCATGTTTCATAGGATCTGCCTGCAAAAGAGCTGAGAAGCAGGGAAAGGCTGCTCCCACAGCCCTCTCCTCCCCCAGCCCCTCCCCGCGGAAAGGCAAGGCGATAAAGTCTTTATTGGAAACCCCCAGCGCTCAAACAGGAAAGGCTGAAAAACGAGTATCATGGGACGATTGGATGCTGAAGCCGAGCGGATCCTTTCACAGGCGGCTGCAAGGCTTGTCAGGGGCCATGATGGATTACTGTCATCTGGCAGCATCAGGATTAATGATCCAGAGGTCAGAGGGGAGAATTCCAGAGGGAAAGGTCGGCAGCCGGGGGCACAGCATAAGACTTGTTGCCTTTTGATGGCAAACTCATTTTACTGTACTTTCAAGCCTCTCTATTCCGCCAGCTCTCAGAAATGCTGTACATACTGGTCTTGCAAAGAGCTGGAGGCCTTGCCCAACATGAGACAAGGGTGAGGAGGAAGACTTGCTCCTCTCCCAGTTTGCTTGCTAAATTACTTTTTTTCCTTTCAGTATAACCCCATCCACACAAGTACAGGCTATTCCTGCAAGGAATCAGCCAAAGCAGGGGCAGGACAAGGAGTTTGTTTCCACTGGAAAAGGAATGATGCACAGGAGCCCTCAGGAAGACCAACTCCAGGTCAGGCAAACTCCTGCTACTGAAGACCCAAGAGCGGAAGCAAAGCCTAAGGGTAAGAGGCTGTAAGAATCCAGACAACCTACCTTCCCCCTTGCTAAGTAGAAGGGCTATGAAGAGGACAAAAAGCCCAGGAATTACACTGGAAGAAGGAGGAATCATCCCATAAGTCACAGGCTCCTGGTTTTCCAAAGGGAAAGACAGCTGTAACTACAATTCAGATTTCTGGAATAAAGAGTTTCCCTGGAGGAAGCCTGACTGGATCTATAAACACCTCTGTCCTTCAAGGGCAATAAGCAGCCCCCTCTGCCAAGCTGTTTCACCCCGTTCAAAAGCCTCTTCTGTTTCAGGCAGATGTAACAGAAGCCTAAAGGGCTTATATGGATAGGCTTGAATATCCCCTATGTCCCTTGCGCTGGAGAGGCAGAAGGAGCAACTGTTTGATTTTCATCCTTCAAGAGCTATCTAAGAAGGGACTGAGGAAGCTGTAAACCCCAGATAATCTTTGAATGACTGTTTTTATATCTACTGGCAATGAACCAGTATCTGGGGAAGGGGCATTGGCTGAGCCATCAGCACATTCAGGCTCCGCTCCCCTGAAACAACAGCCACTCGCTCAGTGCTGCGGCTCAGCCTTTCCGCTTCTTGAAAGGGATCTAAGCTTTGGACCAGCATCTTCCTCACCCACCCAAGCACGCTGCCCAAGGTGGGGTTTTTTTCCTGTTCTTTATCCTATCTTACCCAGACTTCAGAGTCAGATTTAAATCTGAAGATGCAGACTGCTCTTCAATGAATCATAGAAAATAAGTCCCCTCTCATTTTCTAGGGATTTGCTTGGCTTTGCAAGTCTTTCATGATGGAGACCCCTTGCCAAGAGCCACTCTCTCCTCTCCTTGAGCTGCGTCCACTGCAGGGAGTTCCCCACCAGCAAGCAGTCTAAGCTGTGACTTGTCCTGCATGCAAGAGACAAAGAGCAGTTAATTATACCCAGCCTGGAGCACTACTTTTTCAGTCACCTCCCTTTTTTACTTTCAGAAGTGTCCATTTTTTTTCAGTAAGGAACAAAGGAGGTGAGAATCCAAAACATTTATTCTGCAGAGCAACATTCAAAGTGCAATAAGGCATGCTCTGGAGTGAAAAACAGGCACAGAGGGGGCATTTTTAAGCCACAACCTGTACAGGTAAGGAGAGAGCTGCTTTTTCCAGCTTCCACTCTAAATATGTTGAGAAGAGAAACAACATCAGACAGCCAAAAGGAGGAGTCTCCCTCACAGGAGACTGGGGAAGTCCACAGTGATTTAAAATAATTTTGAACCAAGCCTTGAAGAGATCTTCATGCTTCTTTGAAGGAAGATAGCATAATTACTTGGTATGAGTGATCTCCCCATTCTCCCAGGCTAAACAGGGGTAAAAATCAGTCCAACAGCAAACGAACAGTGTAGGATAGGAGCAAACCACTTGAACCCTGCACTGTCTCAGTTCCTGGTTTGCCTGAATTCCTCTCCCAGGAGAAACTCTGGTTGGCTTCATGCAAAGCTGCCTGTTCAGCCACTCCAGCTCCTTTGCATGAGTTTTATTTGTTGATTTGGTTTGAGTCTGTCCCAAGCACGCACTCGGTGTTAAAAGTAAAAAGCAAAAGTATACAGAAGGGAAACAACCTCTCCCCTCCTCCTCCCTGCCCGTGCCATGGCTGATCTAATCTTTCCCTACGCGTGGCATTTCCACAGCGGGCATTCTCACCTCCCAACAGGAATGTCACCACCTGATCCGCAAGCCTGCAGACCATTAGACACTCCTATCAAAGCAGGAGCCAGGATAGAGGGTAATTAATCATGCTCTATTTGACAGGAGGCCCACTTCTTATCTGCACCCCTCGAAACACCATCAGTTTCTGCTTCCCTCCTCAATAAGTGAGGCTGACAGCAGCTCCTTATCAGATTTCGGCTGCTGAACCGGAGGCGGCCTAACTGGCATCCAGCGCCCTGTTTGTACTGGCCAAGGCTCCATCCACATTAACCCTCCCGCACAGGGCGCTTCTCCATCCCCAAAACAGAGATCCCACGGCGATTTGCTTGCTTGTACCCAGCTCAACTACAGTCCAACTGTTTGGCTGCTTCTCACAGCTGGGTCCAATACATTTGCTATTACAAATTTCTTCACCAGATGTTGAACAGCCATGCAAATGGTGGTGGGTTTCCATACATCCAACCTTTGAACTGAATGGAGAAACTCCTCTTCTCTAGGCAAAGAGAGGCACAAACACAGAAGGAACGGGGACAGCTGGGGAAAACAAAGGTTGGTCAGGCAAGCTGCACAAAGTCCAAAATTGGGGCATCTTCATGCCAAATGGTTCCACCTTCTTCCATCCACCTGGATATCTACAGGGTCATCTCTTCAGCACTGAACTGCCTCTGGAGTGCAACAGTTCATTAATCATTTGAAAAACATGCTGTCAAATTTAGGAACACCCACAGCAAAAAAGGAAGAACCAATATAAGACAGCTTGAGAAGACTAGGATTTGAGACACAAACATCCAGTCTTTGAGATGCTGGAGAAACATGTACAATTTAACATCTCAATCTTCAGGGTAAGTGAAAAAAACCCCCCTCTGACTCCATCACTCAATTCTGTATACCCAGGAAGAAGCACCTGGGATTCAGAGACCCTCAGCTGGTGATCAGTGGAGCAGACTGGTATCAGATATGCACTACAGAAAGGTTCATGCAAAGCAACAACAGCCAATCATTTCAAATTCATTTCTTTTGTACTTTGTCCAATGCCAACTCAGTTCATAACAAAACATTTAAGCTGCTCAAACATTCTTCATGCTGGCTGAATTTAAAACAAGTCTCCTGTAAGCTAGAACCAAATAAACTCCTAATACTATTTTCCCATTAATTAGAACCGCAGCTTCCAATATTATTTCTCTTTGGAGCTAATGCAGTATTCCCTCTAAAACACTATTTTCCAGCTGCTTAAAAGCCAGGGATATTAATTACTTGGACTGAAAAGTTAACTGGGCTAGGTATTTTCCCATTAAAAAAAATTTTTTTAGATCTTTCAAAACAAAAACTTCCAAGCTTTTTCCAAATTAGAGAAAAAAATCTCCTGTCTCCATGACTGGAATCAATGTTTTGATTTATAAAAAAAGAATGGGAGAAAGTTTATTTCTTATTGGAAGGACCTGCTGATAACTACTTCTAAGTTATTCCAAATTGACCCAGGTAAACTCCTTCAGAATATCAATTTACATATCTGGTGAAGACTTTTAGTTACCTGGCACCTAAGGCTGATGAGCAAGACACTCCCTAAAAAAAAAAAAAAGATCCCAAGCACTTTGCTTTGCACCTGTTTTTATCCTAGCATCTAAAAGTGTTTAAGAACACGGAGCAGCACATTCTGTTCCCTGTTCTGAAAAGCTCAAACCACTTAAAGACTACAGAGGAAATGTAAACCAGAATGCCAGCTCCCCCTAAAATTTAAGGAAAGGTCATTTTTTCTAACAATAAAAAAGTGAAAGTCTAAAATATTTCACTGAACCCCACTGCTTACCATTTGCACAAGACAAGTCACGATTTTTCCCGAGTCTAAGTCAGAACAGTTGACCAAAGAGGTTTTTTAAAGGAGGTACAAGAAGCAGAGATTTAGCTGTGTACAAATCCAAGGGTCTAACGATGAAGAGGACTTTGCCTG
The DNA here is from genome assembly GCF_036417535.1 of Chlamydotis macqueenii. Classification (NCBI taxonomy): domain Eukaryota; kingdom Metazoa; phylum Chordata; class Aves; order Otidiformes; family Otididae; genus Chlamydotis; species Chlamydotis macqueenii. Next base: position 16,654,200 of record NC_141567.1, on the reverse strand, counting down.
CTTGATTTGGACCATCCAAAACAGACCTTTCCATTGCCTCAAGTGAGAATTTTCCACTGCAGAGCATCATCTGCTATTTAGGGAAGCACTGGCTGTGGCTCGGCATTGAGCAGGTAGCATGAGCAAAGGATGCCGAGAATTTATATCTCCTGATGTCTCATTTAGAGAACTACATTGCTTAATTCAGAATCAAAAATACCTCCAGAGGATCACAAGAAGAAACCTGCAAAACTGGATCACTAGAAGAATGAAGGATATTCCCCAGACAAATATTTCACAAACACCACTTGGCCTGTAGATAAAAGAACCCGTCAGTAAATGCTTTTGTCAATACCGTGGATTTGTTGTATTTCCACATCTAAAATGTGCAGACAGAGCATACAACAGCAGGAAAACATTAAAACCACACGGTCAGACGTACAAAGCCCCTTCTATGTATATACACACAAAAAACTAGAATGGTCAAGCCATCTGGGAAAACCAAGGTCATGCAGAAACCTTGAACAAAATTAGCAGAGCTGTACAATTGGAGACGTTTTATGAGGTCTTCACAAAGGCAGTACTTAAAACGAACAAAACAGCGTTCCTTGAGAGAGAGCCTTTCCTAATACACCAGAGCACGCAGTCGGATCTCTTCCCATGAAACCGTTTCTCAAGAGGAATGTCTGCACGAATACTGCTGATCCTTCCAGAGGGTGAAACAGTCCCACTACTCCAACTCTCTCCTGACCAGCACTACCAGAATACAATCAGCTCAATTACTGGTGGCTGCCTGAGTGGCTCTAAGAGTCATGCCACTAACAGTCCTTCACCATCTGGGGACAAAAAGCAGTCTAGCTATGCTACCTAGTACGTGTCACTGGGCTAACAGCTACATTTTCCTACTACTGATCATACCCATGCCTTCTATCACACACAAAAAAGATGGAGCCAAAATTTAGCTTTAGGGTATGTTACCATCTGAAAAGAAGTACAAGATGTCATCATCTCTAAAACTGAGTCTGATCTCAGTAAATGAACTTGTCCATCTGGCTACACATATTTCTGTAATAAAATTCTTTTCAGTAATACAAAAGATGGGGGAACACACGATTACTCTGAGTTTTGGTCATGGATGCAGCTCTAGCCTGGGCACTTAGCAAACTGCTCCTGCCTACAAGTGCCCTCAGTGGCAGGCAGAACAAATCCAGCCTCTGTACCTGCAACTCAGCCCACTGCACAGCCCACGTGCAGAGAAGCATCAGCCCATGCCCAAAAAAAAAAAAAAAAAAAAAAGCCCTGAACCACAAACTTGCCCATGGAGTGGCTCCTCATGCAGCAGGGGGTTAAAAATACAGCTTCTGAGAAACCAGACCTCAAGACATCAAGGCTCAGCTTGTCACAAGACAGATCAGCAACGGAGACTGAGAGAAGCCACTGCTGAAGCTGCTTATCCCTGCTCAGTTTGAGGAAAGACAGCCTCTGCTTTGAGACTGCAGAGGAGCTGAGAAAGGGGAGGTGGAAATGTTAATACAACAAGCTAGCATCATCCCCGTCGGGCTGCGTCAGGTCCTGTTGCAGGCCTGGTTCGAAGTTAGTCCTGCACACTAATTGCTCTCATCAACTGCTCTCCCCTCCTCTCCCCATCTGCCCCTTCAATCACAGCCATGGTGGGACCCATTCACCTAAACACGTATAAGGAATAAAACGTCCAACAAAGGAAGAGTTACAGCTTTCCTCTCATCTCCCTCTTCCATCATTATTGCCACTGAAGGGCCATTTTATCACTTGCAGCTGTGGTCATTCAGTGACAACCTGCTGTGCTCAGAGGCAGATGAGACCTGCACATTTGATCTGCATTAAGCCTGTTTCATGGCTTCACATTTCTAGGTACATTCCTAACAGCAGCACCAACAACCAAATCTTTTCATCCCTCCAGCTACTCAGCAGCTCCTGTGAAATCTGCCATTTATCTTTCACATCAGGCTTTTTTGGTTCAGCATCAGTTTGCAATCTGTGCCCCAAATCCATCAGCCTCAAAACAAGGGCCAGCACTTCTCCAGCTCCTCCTGGACCACAGCAAAATCCTCATCTTTACACCAGCAATGTTTATTAGCAAAGCTGGTTTCCATTCCCATCAGACACAAGGTGCAAATTAACCAGCTCTTCACACATACTAGCTAAGAAACAGCACTTCGCTCTCAGGTGCAATGGCCCCTCGGTTGCAGCCATCTTTGGGGGACTCTTTCAGAACAAGGTAGCTGTTCAGCGTTGTTTGTTTTAGGATGCTTATTTGGCACATAGAGCAAGGGGAGGAGAAATGAAAACCTGAATGGTATCCTACAATAACTTTGCTGCAGAAGCTCCCAGAGTTTTGAAGCTCCCAGAATAGGACACAGTGGGCAAGTCCATCTGCTCACTAGAAAACCAAAGCCCTGCTGTCGACAGTGGTGAGGAGAGCAGTCATGGGAAAAGTGAACAGCATAGCCTGTGAGAAAAACATGCCAAGACTAAAGATTTCCTTTACAGTAAGACACAGCAGCTCAGATTAACAACAGAAGAGAAGCTGCCTCCTATAGTTCAGCCTATGCTGTTCAGTTCTCCTATCAACCTGAAGAAATTCAGCTCCCCAGAGTCCTTCTCCCTATTTCTCTTGGCGGTGCCAAAAATATAAAACAAGTCCACAACTGCCTTATACCCTGCAATCCATCCAGTTCTCCCAGAGCAAGGGCAAAAAATTTCCAGCCCCTCTTGCAGGGGGCTGTCAGTTCACTGCATCTCTCCCCCACAGCTGCCAGGGCTCTTATGTTTCATTTTCAGCCTGCCAGCAAGGAAGAAAACAAGGGAGTCTCCAGAAAACAAATACACTTGGAAATGCCCAGATGATTAAAAGCTAAACTCCTACAGCAACCAGCTGGTGACCAGCTCAGCCCCTGTGCTGGGAACATGTCAATTATAAATAATTAAAAGGTAATAGGAGGGAGACACTGAAGTATTAAGCAGATTTCTCTCCAAGTATCTAGAGGTTTCTATTGCTGCCAATCACACCCTTCAGATTATTGTCTTGTCTATCCATCATCCCAGCCCTTACATTAACATGTGAGCTCAGGTTAACATCTGCAAGTAAACTAATCAAGCCTGGTTATGCCTCTGCACACAAAAGCAAAAAATATCAGCAAAACTCAGCTTAACCGACTCGGAAGCATAACCTGAAACTGCTGCAGAGAAAATTCACACAGGTCAGCTGTCGGCTCTAGCCATGCCAGGAAAGACAGACGCAGAGATAAGGAGCAGTTGCAGTAGCTGCATTTTGGATAGCCTTGCCTCTGCCTGTCATCTAGCCATCCACAGAGGGCAATGCATCCAACAATGCAGGGTTCCAAAGACAACTGGAAGTAAGACTCCAGCTCCAACCTAGCAATCAGATCATCTTCAAACAGATGAGACTGAGATGCTGCATATTTATACTTCATTAGGCTCTCACGGCACAATATTGCTGCAGAAAATAAGGCAGCCCTCCTTCCAAATCAGCACAACCTGGCTTGTTTGGTCCAGCACACTCCCAGAGAGCGTCATGCCAGAGGGAGCAAAGGGTCCTTATTATGTCTGCTCTTCACACCTACCTTCAGTAGGCCTTTGGAAATCAATAAAAAGCTCTATAGCACAATTTAACACTTTTTTGTCAGCAGTATCTTTGTTGGAAGAGTCTGTCTGGCCTGGTGTGCTTGGAGTAGTAAAGGAAGAGAGCACCACAAAGGATTTGCCACAAATGTTCAGAAACGTATGTTCCATAAAATATCACATATATATATGTACATTTTTACTATAAATAGCTTGCAATGAGAAAATTAAACTTTGATAACTAAGGGACACAAAAAGATACTTTCATGACATCTCAGCTGAGCTACTTCACACATGCATCACCACTCCTGGAGCAAGGGCTGACGCTACAGGGAGGAATGTGAGAACACTTCTGAACTGCGCACTTCTGCACTCAGTTACACAAAATTACTAAACGTAAAGCTGACACATTGTAAATCTACAGGAAAATGTGGCTTGGTGTCTGTTTTCCCAGTCCCCAGATTGCATGCCACTACTCTATGCAGACTGTGAAGGCGTTCACACTCAGCTTCCACATGCCATTGAAATCAAACATGAGAAGATGTGTGATCATGCCACCTGAAAGGGAGACCAGATAATTCCCAGGGGTACTCAGCCTTGTTTCAAAAATCCTTGGGGAACCAGGCTTCTTGGGCTCTTCAGTGCATGGACAACTTGAGTATTAGGTAGGAGCGAGGGCAGAAAAATAATATCTGTGAAAATGAGTTACAGGGCAGAAGAGTTCTTTCCTACTGAGCTCCTTATCTCCCAAGGTAAATATCTCAAGTCTCACCGCTGCTCTTCCACCTGATCTGCAAGTTCAAGCGCTGGATTTGTTCTTTCCAACTCAGGAAGGAAAAATTCAAACCACAACAGCACCCTTGTTTTACCTTCTCAAGTTCAAATGCTCACTCACCCCTCTTCTGCATAAAGATGAAGAGATCATCCAGGAACTCTTTCCGTTCAGGGTCACTATCCAGTTCATAGAGCTAGGGGGAAAAAAAATAAAAATGAAAGCACAATCCACAATGAGACAGAAAATAAAGTAATAATATGAGCTTCTTCCAATAGGTGATCTGGTGTTTGTACTGGGGGAATGAAAGGCAGCCACAGGCAAAGAGGCAAAACAAGGACGGACTCCTGGTAGTTTGAGGACCCTCTTTGCAGCTTCTCTTGCTCAGCCCCTCAGTCACCCATCTGGGCACAGTACAGATTGGCACCCTGAAGGGAACAGGATTCAACTCAGTTAACAGTCCTGCTGCAGAGAGAAAGGGGAGAGAAACTATTAAGACTAGATAGAAAGATGAGGGGACCAAAAGGAAGGCGACAGTGGCTCAGGACAGATTAGTGGTCTGTACCTTTGAGGCACCAGGGAGGTAAACTTCTCTGCAGCTTCTCCTCGCCTCATGATTCCCTCCTTCAGGGATTGTCACATAAGTGACAAACTCCAAGTCCCTTGAAGGAGGAGATGAAAGGATAGAGCTTTCTTGTAACTACTAATGCCTGGCAGGGAAGGCTTCTCTACAATTAGCCAAAAAGCCTTGAAAAACGTCAGAAACCAGCCTGGAACCAATTTGCTGCAGAAATCATTTTACCAAAAGGCTTAAAAACCACTTCATTTAAAATAAAGTTCCATATGCAGCTTATTCCAAAGGAGAGGCACCGTGTGCTAGCATTATCCACTGATTTTTCAGAAGGGACAAGGCATGAGTGTCCTCTTACAATTACCTCTTGAACAGGAAAACCTAATTTTCACCTATCAAGAATCTGGTGAGGCCACAAAGCGCCAGGCTGAAAGGGCTGAAGTCAGTCTCTCCCTGAGATACAGGAGGATATAGAACAAGACAGAAGACAGTGCTGTACACGAGCCAGAATTGAATTCCTTTTGTTTGCATTGAGGAAGACTCCGGCCTCACTCCAGGGAATTTTTTGCTGGTTGTAGCTACTTTTGTGGAGCAGCTCAATGGAAAAGCAAAGAATCACTGGGAAATACGTATTTCAGATACGTAGGTGCTGCTAGCTGCTCGGTATTAATCTAGTCCTAAAAAAAAAGGGCTTTTTGCATTCATTTCCCGTGAAGCTCTGTGCTTTCTCACACAGTGAGCTCCGGGAAGAAAATGCACCAGTGTATTTGCAGAGCAATTAGCTGCACCCTTTCAGAAAGGGCCAGCCCAGTTTAATATGAATTCCTCTGGCTAGTGTGACACACAGCTGCCGCATTCAGATCCACCACCACAGTGCTGAGCAGGTTCAAGAAACGAAACACTCTCCTTGCAGCTGGAGAAATTATTGACTAAGATTTTAAATGTCAAAAGTCTGGTTATGAAGTCTTAGTTCAAACTACATTCCAGTGACCAAAGGCAACAAAACTGGCAAGTTTGTAGGCAGAGAGCTACAGGACAGAGCAGTTTTCTGACAAATTCAGCAGAGAGGAATTGTGAGGGCTCCGTAGCCACTGTCTGTCACAGATCAGGGGAAAAATTCCCCAAAGTCACTTCATCCCCATTCCCCCAAATCCCTGCGATCAGACTGACCTTGGCAAAGTCTCGTGAAATTTCTCTTCCTCTGCATCCATCACCTTCATCACTCCAGGTCACATTGCCATTCTAGGGAGAGAGAAATGAAAGGGTGAAAGGATCACCAGGGAAGGGCTTTGCAGGCAATTCCAGAGAGCTTGCAAATCTGCATTTTTGGGCACAAACACATGCAAAAGCAGCTGCTGGCTTAGACTAAAAAGACTAGAAAGATGGAGACATTTCTGCATTTGTCACAGCGCACTTTCCTGGAACATCTGACACTCAGCCCAAAACGGGAAGTGGCATTTCACCTTCCAGGCAACTCCTGAAGGTAGGGGAAGTTTTTCAGCGCTAAGATTTTTTTTTTGCAGATATGTATCTCAACAAAGTTGTCTTGACGCCAGGGAAACCCATTCTAGAGGAAAGTCCTCAACACCTTCACCAGTCGCCTGCCTTCATCTGTTAAACAGAAGTACACTAACACCCCTTTAGCAGGGGCTTTGCTGTAACGAGGTCCAACACCTAAATAGAGTGGTGCTGCTTTTGATCTCCATGTCCATAATTTTTACTAAGTGCACATCCTAGAGCCCCTGGTGAAAGGTGCAGGTGTTACCCAAGGTATCCTTCCTTTCTGGTCGACAGGTGACACACAACTGCTCCCCTTTGCTCTTGGAAATGCCCTTCTGGTCTCCCCTCACTTGCCTACAAAACCAAAATACGCCAAAGAGGGAAATAATCCCACTGGAGCACTTCCTGTCAACCCAGGACCCTTACTCCCAGAAGCTACTGGATGTGGATTTCCCCCACAGAAATGGAAAGCTCAGCTTTGCTGGATTAAGGTTCATGCTCTTCTTAGGCATTAAAAGGATTACTCTAGTTAGGCCTATTCTGCTTGGTAAATCATCATCCTGAAATGATCACTGGGACTGGAAACCAGCAGAGGCAGCCTCTCGTTGTACGGCAGGACCAAGACCAGAAGAATGATCCTGAAGTACCTTCAAGCATCTTTAAACCATAAACTCCATAAAGCTCCAGCACAGCAAGTGCTCCGGAACCACTCAAGGAAAGAACAGCCAAATCCACCTGGTAAAGTAGTTTTGACTCCCCTGTCCTGATAAACACAGAGCATCCTAACACAGGCAGAAAAGCACTGAAGATAGCAAGAGGTTTCAGCACAAAAAAAAAAACCACCCAAAAACCACGCAAGAGAGGTGGTCCAATATCTGAAATCTTGGAGTCATCTGGTTGTGACACATACATTGAATTAGAAAGATGAATAGCTCTTGTCAAGGCCAAGCAAAGCTACATTTCCCCCTTTAAAAAACACTGCAGTGAGCTGCCCTAATGCCTGCTGATTTAGTTTGAGCCAGTAATTCCTGCTGGAAAGTCAATTATCCAGTGAGTCCCATCAACTGAAAGATATTTAATGGGGGATTATTGCCACTTCTGTTATGTCAGCTGTTTATTACAGCAGATCAATTCCCAGCCCTCTCTAGGAAGAGATCTGAAGACCAGTTTTGCTCACAGGAGGATTCATCCGAGTGTCCTTTGCTAGCAGAGATTAAAAACAGGTTTCTTTTTGCCAATTACAGTAACATCCAGCTGCTCCTAAAACCTCACTGACTGTTAATGCATAAACTGCTCATGTTGTTAAACTGGGTGCTCCAAGGAGGAAAACACTTGCTTTCATAGGGAACTTTGGTCATGCTGAGAGCTTATTCCGCTACATTTGAGGACAGGGACAGGGAAGAGAAAGCTTAAAGCAGACAATTTTCTACTGCCGGTGGGTTTGAACTTGGTAAAATTTCCAGGAAAAAAAACCCAAACTTTCCATGGGATTAAAGACTCTTTAGAAGTTATTTTACTTGTTTTAGTTGAAGGAACAGGATAATTACAAAAGAATGACAAGATTAAGGTTTGATCCAGAGCATAAGCAGAATATATGCACCCTGCTTCCCATACCTGCATCCCGAGATGCTCGAGAGCACAGCAGTAACGCTCCCCCACACCTAGCTAGTGAAAAGGAGCTTAAGGCTGGCTGAAGCCATCGGTGTTTTGCCATATGTCCAGAAAATTGGCAGAGCTGGATATCACCTGGCATGACATGGAGTGATCCGAGGTGAGAGACAGCGGTCAGCATTAGCATTTCCTCCTGTGATAGCTGGAAAGGTTTAAAGCCAGTCACCTCTCCCCACGTTAAGCTATCAGAAGAGATAAGGAGAGCACTTCCCATCCGCCTTGGTGCAAGTGGCAGCTGCCGTGGTGTAAATCAGCAAGGCTGCACTGAAACGCCACATGGGCTGTGGAGACATGAGGACAGAGCACAGGTTTGTTTTGGGTAGCGGAGTTCGCAAAGTCTCGGGCTAGCACGAAATGTCAGCTCAGCAGCCAGGGAATAAAGCCTTATTTATTCAGAGAACAGAGTACAAGCACCGACAGGCACTTTCCCAGGCCACAGCTTTGATCTTGAGGGACTGTTCTGCTTACCAAAACCTTTGGGTCCATGCCAGGGCTACAACCAAAGATACCAAACACTGGCGGCGGTCAGAGCAGCGACTAGAGCACAACTGGAACAGGTAAATCAGTAAAGAGCCCCAGGAAGCTACTGAAGGAAGAGGTGTTCTATATGCAGAATAAACTACATTTTGCACAGGGAGAAAGCTCAGCGGGAGCCTTGGTATCAAGCTTCCTTTCCGTTCCTCCTAGGAAAACAAAGTTACCCTATGCTGAGAAGCCCTCCTCCGTACAAACAGCAGGAACCTGAGAAATCAATATATCCTCACAAGTCATTAAGAGACCTTTGTATAAGTCAGGCAATAGTAGCAGGAAGGAAAAAACACTGTTCAGAGAGGCAGGTCATTCTCTGGAGAGAGTCCTGCCTCTCCCTCCACCCCTTTGTATCAAGGGAATTTGCTGATGTTTGACAAACAGCTCTTGCATTACCATGGACAAGAATTTATCTGGTTTCTTGCAGAAAAACGTGGTAGAAATGGCACTAGCTGTGCTTGAGCCCCTGACGTAAAGCCTGAGCGGGAAGGCAGAGGTGCTGGGAAGGGCTGGCCACCTTCACAGGCTTCTGACAGAGCTAGGAGCCTTCCCCACGCTGCAGACACCTCGGAGGCCAGAGCCCCCCCTGGATCGCCCTTGCCCTGAGAGGCTGCAGGCCCAGCTTCAGAAGCAATTATATCTGGAGCTATTTTAGGATTACTCCCTAACCACCTGGAATATCTTATTAGAGGGAAGCTCAGATGTCCAGAGCAATTTTGGTTTCCAATCCCACATTCAAAAGCCAGAGTTAACCCTTTCCTCAAAAGCAAGAGCTGCCAAGCAGACAGAGAAAGAGACGATGACAAATGCCTTCCTGCTTCATCCAGCCCATTCTTTTGAGGACAAAAACTTTGCAAACAAGCAGCCTCAACCCCTCCCTGCAGGACACCTACCTCTCAAATATTACCATCTCACATGTCTGTCCCTCCCAGAGACTAATCAAAACTCTGTGCTTAATAAAAAAGCAGAGAATGCAAACAGAAAAGCAGCTCCTCATCTCCTTCTTCAGTTTTGCCTACACAAATTGCAGTTGGTGTGCAAACAGGAACATTGATGAGAAACTGGAAATGCTCCTTTTCCAGGTCACTCCCTTCTCCTCCACCAGTTTCATTCAGCTGTTTGAGAGGGGCTCAGCTAAAGTTCAATGAGATTTTACCAGACTACAAAATTGTACTCAAATGTCAAATTCTGAACTGCAGAGAACCCACTAAAGCTTTAATATGTAAAAGAAACGAGAAAAACAACCTCTGGCATGAAACTCAAAAGCACTGTGCACCTCCTTACTGCAGATCTGCAGTTTTAGAGCTCTTAGGCAAGAAATTTGCTGAAATATCCACTTAGGGACAATGCTAAAAGTTGCAGGGAAAAAGAAAGCCCCTCCCCTACCCCATGGGTTAACTGAAAGCACCGAGTCAATGAAAAGGTACAGGGGCAGCAATTTCAGGATTATCAGAGAATCCACAGAAATTCCTTTTGTGGGTAGAGTTAAGCCTTAGGAAGTGAAACAGATGCTATTATAAAGAAAACTGTTGTACTACAAAACGCTGATAAGATCAGGACTACTGCCCTGAGCTGCAAGTTCTCAAGCATGGAGAACCAAGTTATAATTACTGCCTGCACAAGCTGCCTGGTAAAGCTCTGCTGAAATCAGAATAAACCCTTTCCAGCCAGTAAGAACAACAGAGCTCAATTCAATATTTACAAGCTTCCAAGGCAGGTTTTGAAAACATTTTAGTGATTTCAGGAATGGCAGGGAGGCTGGGGAAGGAAAGAAAAAGAAGAGACTGAAGTTAACAGATTAATTACTTTTTTTTTTAAGTTTATTTTATGCGCTCCCATGACCCAGCGACTGCAGCACCAACACAATTCTTTCCAAAACAGGAATCTGCTTCCTTATCCTTAAGGAAAAGTTGGACTCTTTGTGAATGACTCCTATTCACAAATACTCAGAGGAATTAACTAAAATGTAAGTGACAAGAAGATTTGTTCAGTGCTGTATGGCTGTGGGAACAGAAATTCTCACTGCTACACAAGAGTCTCAGATTTACCCTGAAGTGAGAAAAACAACAGTGTAAGAACACAACACATTCGAGCTCTTTCCATCTACCCTTCTCCAGCATTAGCTAGAATTTCTATAAACGGGCATCGAAGGAGCCAAGCTGCAACTATTCCTAAAGAAAAATGCAGCACCCGGACAAATCCCAAAAGGAGCCATACCTTCCCCAGGATATAAACGAGCTCCTCGCTCTGCTCCTGCGCTCTGCCTCCAGATACAGCACTGTCACTGCAATGGAGCACAGCCCTGATGAAACCTACGGAATTGCCTCTTGGGATGGAGATCTGGGGGCATTCTCTGCTGTCTAATACAAGTCATTTCTAGGCCGCTGCCTACAGTCATTATCACAAGCAGTTTCTTGGTTCCTCTCTCCCATACTTTATTTGCTGTATTAAACAAAAAGGTGACTTTGTTGCTCCAGTCGCTGATGCTGCACTTGAACTTACATACCAGTATGAACATCGAGTTAGGTGCTACAGCAGAAGCAGACTGTCACAGGCACGAAGACTTCATCAAAACAAACCTAAACCATGTATTTCAAGAGAAGCAGTAACTAGCAATTTAAGAATTAAAATCTGTTCTTACAGAAAACAGCTTTCAGGAAAAGAGAAACCAAACATCTACCCAATATCAGCTATTAACAAAGAATTCTCTTCCCACTACAACATAAAAAGCACAATACTCAGTGACCCACAAGGAATTAAAAATCCAACCTTTGAATTTGGCCCTGGATATCTGAAATAACTAGGAGGCAAAAAATGCACCGTGTGAAATGCAACTTTTTTATTCCTGGGACCTTCACCTCTCTGGATTAATGAGTATCTCCCGAGCAATACCTCAATACACACAACACTTGAGGCACATACTTAAGGTTATGGAATCTCAGCCACTCATTCCTAGACCCTACAGCAAAGGCAAAGTAATTATTTTAGGCTGACTTATCTTAATAAACACCATGACCTTTGTAAAAGTTTAGGTCAGGATTTTCAGGAGTGACTGGTGATTTCTGAGAACCTAACACGAGACATCCCCAAAAACCAGACCACAAACCACTCTCTGGAAGTCAGACGGCTGCTTTACGGAGACTTACCTTGCTGCATTTAAGAAGGCATTAAGTATCAGCTGATGCCTGAAAACCTTGGCTTTATTTTTACATTCCGCGAAGGAATGCATGCAGTAATGTGCGTGCTGTAGTAACAGCCTGACAAAATTGCTTGCGCCAGTGCTGCACGCCAGCCTCGAGTGGAAAAGGAGCAAGCAGCACCAGCGAGCAGCGGCTGTGGTCCTGGCTGTCCTACACCGCTCTCCCTGGTAACCAGAGACATCGCCAAGCAATGCCAGAACCCACGGGACGAGGACCCGCACCCAGCCATCTGCTAAAAGCAACATTTTCACCCGCGGAATTAAAAGCTCATTTTTTTTCTCAAAGACAGGCAGCCCACAACACCCTTCTTGAGGACGGCTGCGGGAGCCCTCGGCTGTCGGAGCCCTGACGGATTTCCAAGGGATTCAAGCAAGTCCAAGGAACAAGGGAGCTGAGCAACTCCCCCCTCACCTCCCTGAGCTCTTCTTTTAGGACTGCAGCTCCCTGACAAGCAACTCCACTCCCTTGTTGTTTTGTGCTGACAGGATTCCCACCGCCCCTGTATCATAAGCTGAGCCAGCTCTTTTGTCTGCCGGCTTGTTCTACAATTATTTACTTGGCCGTCCGGGACCAAACAGAACAGGGTTTCATCTCGCTGGTAGTTTCCATCTTTCTGCCATCTTCACGCCACATACCTCCCAGGCAATCTTAGCCTTGCACTTTCAAGATACATTTTTCTCCAAGGGCGTCACTCTCAGAAGAACAATCCACACTTGAAAGAAGAAATAGAAGTGACTTTTTCCCCTTCTTCCGCAAGCAACAGCCATTATGCATACCACAAATACTCCCAGGGCAGAGCTGGCTGGAAGCAGCATTTATTAACTGTTATTAGCGTCCATCTCAAGAGAAGCTAAAAAAAGACAAGTTCAGGAATCATTTCAAAACGAAACTGGAGAACACAGGCACTTCTGCATTTGATCCTGTTTTTTTTTCTGCCTAAAACAACCATTTTAGACCAAGACAAAAGAAAAAAAACTAGTATCATTGAAATTAAAAATTTCAAGCAAGGCATGCACCATTTAGGATACAGAAATCCGTGGAGAGTCCACAGTTGCACACACATTTCTCCCTTCTGCTGTCATGCCAGCTAACAGTTCTTGCCTGCTCCTGCGGTTTATTCCCACGTCCATGCAGCTTCCCGCTCACCAGCTCTGAACTGGTATAGCGCAGTTAAATTTTTACTCCCTGGTATGCAGACTCCACTCGTGAATGCAAACAAGTTGATCTGCAATATTTACCCTACTCAAGGTGAATATACTGCACCAGCATCACTGATACTGGGCACTCCAACATGGCCTTTGAGCACGCCGTAACACCTTAACATCATTCACCAGCATGACTATGAATATAAGCCATGCCTCACTGGGGCAGACCTCCTAGCCCAGTACTCCATCTGCAATGACAGTACCAGGAGACAGGATTTTGGGACATGTGAACCAGCCCGCTTTCTGCCATACTTTCCCCACCATCCAGAACTGCACATCCCTGATATTCATTTTCAATCCATTCTTTAACTTGATATCCATTGATTTCTCTAATTCCTTTCTTTACTGTCTGCCCCCCCAGCAGTGAAACAGATTAACAGAGCAGCAAGAGAGCTTTTCTTTTAGTTTTGCTTCCTGGTGAAGCTTTGTGCACTCTGGCTTCCAGAGTAAGTTGGCCTGAAATCACACTAAGCTGCAACCTACTACCAAAATACTTGATTACTGCTGAAACGGGCCGAAGTAACCCGATCAGTATCAGTGCACAGTATGCCAACTGTAAACAGTTGTGTGGTTTTTTTTTTTTTTTTTGCTTTTGCAGATCAGCTAAGACCAGATCTGGCATGCTTACGGTCATTTGTCTTCCCAGAAGAGGGCAAACGGCCTAGGAACCAAGCCTATTAATTCAGTAGGATTCACAGGACTCTCACAAGATAAGCAAGTACTGGAAAGAAGCACAATGCCACACTTGTTAGCACTTGCTGAGCTAGAAAGAAAACCAAAGACTAATGCTAAGTTTATTAGTGTTGGTATTTTTCTTTTTTTTTTTTTTAGAAATTGATCCCCCTAACACCAGAGTCCTGCCTACTATGCTCCACCCAGAGACCTGAAAGAGGAAGTTTTCACCAGTTGCTCCAATCCGGTAAATTCTGAAACAACTTCTCTAGCGACCGTTCCCTGACCGACACACACCTCATTTCCCTACAGCAGCTTGAGTAACTCTTGTTTTCAACCCAGCCCCTCTTGAGAAGCAAGAGCAGAGAAAACACAGCAGCAACCGGTTGCCTGCTGCATCCCGTGCAGCAGGGCTGCTTCACCAGTATGCTTTATGGCACCAGTAGCACAAATGCCATTCACCTGGCAACTTCGAGGAGTTCCTGCCACACACGTTGGCATGGAAACACCAAACTGGGACAGTTTTGCAGGAGCGTACAGGCCACAATAAATGGAATGAGAGAAGAAAGTCATCTTGCTGAGCCTTAGCAGCTCCTCCTTGAACTGTTGCCTGCGACAGTATAAACAAAAGCATCTCATGCATGCAACCAACAAGCTAAGGGGACAGCCTGCCCTGAGCAACCACAGCAAACTTTCCAGCACCTGTATGGTTCACTAGCCACCAGAGAGCAGCTCCAGCTTTTTCATTTCATAGGGTTTCCAGGAGGGAAAGAAAAAACCAGCTGATTTTGTCCATACAAGGTTTCTTAGCTCAAAGAACCCTATCTGAAGCAAAACCTGACCCTCTTCACGCTCAGGCTAACATCTGTAGAAAAGGACAATCGAGTCCAACTTTTTATTTCTATTTAAACCATGCAGTCTTTTGGCTCAGTTTCAACAGACATAAATGCTGTAAATGTCTCTGAAAGTCTGCTCAAGTTAGCTCTGTAACAAAACAAGTGCTGCATTAATTGAAATATCTACGTACAACAAAGAAAAGAATTCATGATCCACTGGCATTTATCTACAAGGAGCAGTAATTCTTCATTCAAACACAGAATTAGCCTACCAAAACCAAGCAGCAGCAAGTTAGCTCCATCCTTCCCACACACGAAATATAAAGTGGCTCTGCTTCCTCACAGCATCAGGGGCAGGACTCTTTCCTGCCTGCCTACACCACCAACCAGAAATCCAGCCAAAGCCGCTGCATCCTGGAGGCCTTGCACAAAGGGGTTATAGATGTCGTATGTGAAATAACTTGAGTGAGGCATTAGAAGATAAAATACAACACCAGCTTGTTCCATTCTGAGTGGCACAGGAGCAGTGAGATAGAAGATAAACGAGCCAAAGATGAAACTTCTATCTCCCCACAAAGGTTCTCACAGATTACGTATCATAATCATCATTAGCTGGAAATCTGTATCTGCAAAGCAAATAAAGTTCTTGTGAAATCTCTTTATAAAAGAATAAATCCGGCAGAGCACACCAGGGAAGCATCACTCTGCACGTGACCGGTTCTTGCACTCTTTCCAAAGCACTTGCAAACAGGCAGTGCTTGTAACAGGACACTGAGCTAAACAAATCCTCCGTCTGACTGAATATGGTCATTCTTATTCAGATGAAAGTAACGTTAACACTGACCTGTTTGAGCTGCTCGTCCAACCGCCAGTTCTGCCGTCCAGACGGGGAACCAGAATACGGTTGCTTAGTAGTGTCTTTACCCTGTTCTTCCTTGCCCTGCTGTCCCCGCTGGTGCCCTGAAGCTGGAAGCGGATTAGAGGTAGAGGTCACTCTTTGGTTGTGATGGGCAACTTTGGGAGCATGAAAATATTTCAGAGCAGAGCAGGTTTCTTTTCCAGTCACATCAGCGCCATCCTCAAGATCGCCACCTTCTAAACCCCCTTCTTCTTCCTCTTCCTCCTCTTCTTCTTCTTCCTCTTCTTCATCCTCCTCTTCCTCCTCTGGCTCTGAATTCATGCTGCTCTGATCAAAAGCTCGCGTAGCCCCGGCTGCAGGTGGGCCTCTGGCCAAGGGACCAACAGCGGAGCCGCCCGAAGCCCTGCCAGATGTGGCTGCTAGGACAGCCTGCTGCACGGCCAGCTGCTGAGTGTAGAGCAGCTGGGCTTCTCTCATCTGCCTCTGCTGTCTCTCCCTGGAATCCATCTGCAGAGGCGTTTGCTGCTTCTGCTGCTGCTTCTGCAGCTGCTCGACCACAGCTTCCAGCTTCATCCCGCAGTTTGCATGGCTGGGAAAAGAGGGGGGCGTTTTTGACTTTATCTGGCAGGGTTCAAGCCCCGACCTTGGGAGACTGGCAGAATCTGAAAGATAGACAAATATTTGTCTGTATGAATATAAAATGCTTTCATCTTTTCCCCAGGAAGAGGATAAATAGAGTGCAAAGCCAATACTCTTTCCTGTGCAGGAGACCGTGAAACAATCAGCTTCATGTTTAACAGCCTCAGGCTCAAACTTGCATTCAATTTTCAGACTGTTTAATTGTATTTTCAAGCTGAACACATTTGCTATAACCTCAGTTTCATATACCCCAAAGACAGCATCTGAAATGCCTTTGTCCGCTGTCCCAGCGGTTCATTTTTGGTCAGAATCCTTCCACGCTTCCCAAATAATTACTTTTCAAATGTCAGGTTTTACATCTAGGGTTTGGTGCTTCTGAAACCGCTACCTTAAAAGGAGATAGCCAGGATGATAAGCCTGACCATATTTCTATTACAATACAGGCAGGAATTTATCACACACCAGTTACGTCTCAGTTCTTTTACGCTTCCATTACTTTATTAAATTCTTCATGCTTTATACGTCTTTCTTAAAAAGCCCAACTACATTTAGCCATTATTTTTTCCCAAGGAGATCGAGACAAGAGCATAGCAAAGACCACGGCAGCCTGAAACACACTGCTGCCAGCACATCTCAAGGCCCAGCCATGGCCTCCCTTCGATTTTCCCAGCCGAAGGACCCGAGAGCTTTCCTGGCTCTCCATTTTGACCTGCTGCAAGCCCACGCTGAGCCAGCACTAGCCTCCTCTTGAGCAAAGACCAACACAACAGACTGCAGCTGGAAACACAGCTCTGATCTACAGTAAATCCTAGAAAGATGACTACACCTTTAATCCCCGACCATTAAAAACAGCATGTGTATTTTGGACTGTGTGTCACAAACTGGACCTGCTGACAAAGACTCTCCTTCTCAGCCTTTTTTTTTTAAAGTAAAAAGATGCTTAAGCAGATCTCACTTGCTGCCCTTCAAGGTTCATTGATATCAAAATAGAGTCAGCTTGGAGAAACAAAGGAAAGGCCAACTACAAACAAGCTACAGAGTCTCCTGGCCACCTCCCACCACCCTGTTTACAACCAGCACGGTGCTATTCAAGCCACACACTTGAAAAAAAGAGGCTATTTTGCTCACACGCGTTTTCAAGACAGGCACAGTTCTGTTCTAAAACAGCAAATAACCTACCAGGTACCAGTTTTAAAAGTGAAAGACAACTTCCAGTATCCCTAGCGCAACTCCAAGTCTTCCTCTAAGGTGGTCAGACCGCGTCTCTCGTACAAAGCGCCCTCGAGCTACGATGCCCAACTCATTTTTCCTCTGCAAACTCTTCCCTGTGCTAAATAACAGCCCATCACCAAAATGAAAAGCCTGGCCGAGGCATTTGCATTTTTATCTAGCAGGCAGTGGTATAGCTTTAGCTTGCAAATGAAACAATATAAAGTGGATTAGTGGTTTGAATGTCAGGAGCAATAATGCATTACCTGCCAGCTGAAAAGAGTCTTAGACTCGTTTGAAGGCACAATACACCATCTGGCCTAGCTCCACACACACACTTGCCCAGTAGAGCAACAACGAACTGGTGTGGGTGTTGCAACAGCAACCATAAAGCAGACTGGGTGTTAGGGAGCCTACAGCCCACACCTTGCTGTATATTGTTGCACCTGAGGTGCGGCGAGGTGTTGCCTCTCCTGCCTGGGGGATATTCAGCAGGGCGTGCAGTTAATACACGCCTGGGGCACGTGAAGGAGAATAAACGACCTGCTACTCGGTGAACACACCGAGCAAACACACCTCAGGTGCAGCAACACCCTGGTATGCGGCGCCCGCGTTATTTCCCGGAGTTCAGGTACAATAGCGTGTGACAGGTTACGGCGGGATTTACGCGCCGCCGCCGAGGGTTTGCATCAGAGCCCACCGCAAACCTCGCCAGCCTCCAAGAAGATGAATTTTGGATACGGCAAACACGCCCTCAGCAAGTATCGATGTTATCGTGGAGAAGCAGCCAAGTTTACAGCAAGTTTTAAGCCAGTGAGGAGGGCGCATCGCACACAGCAAAGAATTAAACCACAATATCAGCACTGACTTTAAGAGAACAACCACAACCAGACTAATAAAATTAAATCATTCAAGTTTTTTAGCGTCCATTTTACCCCTCAGCACGGATATTTGCTTACTTTTTGTGCCTCTCCCACCCAAGGCAGTGAAAGGACTCAGTTTAACCTTCAGGTCCTCAGCACCAGCCTTTGTGCGGCTTTGAATCCCTGGGAGAGCAGTTTAATTGAAGAGCCCCTTGATTGGAATTTTTAACTAGCTCTGCCCGCAGTCTAATAGGGAAAGCGCCTGCCTCCGCGCCAGCAGCGCTGGGAAAGAGGTTTTCCAAGTGGAAACCACCTGAAAGAGTTAAAGCGTGAGACGGGCGGCCGAGGCCAGCCCCGAGGAGGGGAGAGGTCTCCCGCGGTGGTAAACAACTCCACCAACCCCCCCCCACCCACACCGCCCGGTTTTACTGGAGACTCCGGTGCCCACCACTAAACCACCGACTCCCCCCCTCCACCTCCCTCAAGGGGACCCACCCGGAGCAGGGCGGCTGTGCCCGCCGGCAAGCCCCGCTCCCCCGGCCCCCCCAAACCGGCCCCACCCGCCCGAGCAACCGGTGAGCTCCAGCCCACCCCCCTCCTTGCCTCGGTACCGGTCCGGTAGCGCCCTCTCCCTCCTCAGCTTCCCCGGTACCACCCGCCCCCCCCCCCCCCACTCCCCACCGGGGCCGTTACCTCCCGCGGGCCCCAGGAGCGGGTGGCTGCCGGCCCGTGCGCGGCCGCCTGGGCTCCGCCCGCAGCACAACCTCTTTTCCTTTCCTCTTCCCCCCCCCCCCACCCCCGCCCCCGCCCCAACCCCCGCGCCGCCCCTCCTCAGCCCGGCCGGAAACGGGGCGGCGGAGGCGGCGCCCAGTAACGGAAGCGCCCGCCTTACTTCCGGGTACGGCCCCGGCGAACGGAAGGCGAGGGAGAGCGCCCCGCACCCGGAAACGGCCGAGGGGGAAGTGGGAGGGGGGAGAGGGAAAAAAAAAAAAAAAGGGTGGGGCTATGAGTGAGCCGGGAGCCAATCAAATAGCGAAGCAAGGGGCGGTTTCCGGTTCCGGGGGGTATAAAGGGGCGCGCGCGTGGGCCGCGCCCGGCAGTCGCGGAGGAGGCGGCGCCGGGGGTGCGGGAGCGGGAGCGCGCGCAGGTGAGCGCCGGGGCGACGGCTCCCCCCCCCCTTCCGGTGCCTTCGGGGTGGGGCTGGGGGGGTCCCCGCTGTCCCCCCCCGGGTGTGTGTGGCGGGGTTGGAGCGGTCCTTTGTTCGCTCAGGTCCCTGGGCAGGGGGTGGGAGGGGCAAGGGTGTGTGTTTTGGGGGGATAAAGGAGAATTAACCCCCGCGGTGCCGCCGCTCAGGCCCTCGGGGCTCTGCGGGGCCCTCCCAGCGCTGCTGTTGGTGCCCCCTTAGGGTACTAAATCCTCCCAAACCTGCAGCGCGTGAGGGGCGGGCGCTAGGGGCTGCTCCTGCTCTGTCCCCTCCGAGGAGGGGCTCGGTGACACCTCTGTCCCTGCTCCCCTCAGGCCCGGTCAGCATGGCGGAGGAGGAGATCGCGGCGCTTGTGGTGGACAACGGCTCTGGCATGTGCAAGGCGGGCTTTGCAGGGGATGATGCCCCCCGTGCTGTGTTTCCCTCCATTGTGGGGCGCCCCCGGCACCAGGGTGTCATGGTGGGCATGGGGCAGAAGGACAGCTATGTGGGGGATGAGGCCCAGAGCAAGAGGGGCATCCTCACCCTGAAGTACCCCATTGAGCATGGCATTGTCACCAACTGGGATGATATGGAGAAGATCTGGCACCACACCTTCTACAATGAGCTGCGTGTTGCCCCAGAGGAGCACCCTGTTCTGCTCACTGAGGCTCCCCTGAACCCCAAAGCCAACCGGGAGAAGATGACCCAGATCATGTTTGAGACCTTCAACACCCCAGCTATGTACGTAGCAATCCAGGCCGTGCTGTCCCTCTATGCCTCTGGCCGTACCACCGGCATTGTCATGGACTCTGGGGACGGTGTCACCCACACCGTGCCCATCTATGAAGGCTATGCGCTGCCCCATGCTATCCTGCGTCTAGACTTGGCTGGCCGTGACCTGACCGACTACCTCATGAAGATCCTCACAGAGCGGGGCTACAGCTTCACCACCACAGCCGAGAGAGAGATCGTGCGGGACATCAAGGAGAAGCTCTGCTATGTTGCTCTGGACTTTGAGCAGGAGATGGCCACGGCTGCCTCGTCCTCCTCCCTGGAGAAGAGCTATGAGCTGCCTGATGGGCAGGTGATCACCATTGGGAACGAGCGTTTCCGATGCCCTGAGGCCATCTTCCAGCCCTCCTTCCTGGGCATGGAGTCCTGCGGCATCCACGAGACCACCTTCAACTCCATCATGAAGTGTGACGTGGACATCAGGAAGGACCTGTATGCCAACACTGTCCTGTCTGGTGGTACCACCATGTACCCCGGCATCGCTGACAGGATGCAGAAAGAAATCACGGCCCTGGCACCGAGCACCATGAAGATCAAGATCATCGCCCCGCCGGAGCGTAAATACTCCGTCTGGATCGGCGGCTCCATCCTGGCGTCTCTCTCCACCTTCCAGCAGATGTGGATCAGCAAGCAGGAATACGACGAGTCTGGCCCCTCCATCGTCCATCGCAAGTGCTTCTAGAGGGACTGCTGGCAGTCACCCCAGGGCCGTCCTCGCCAGGACGGGTCCAACGTTGGACCGGAATTGTTCGACTGTTACTGATTTTGTGTTTTAACTCATTTGTGGAGGTACTGAGTAGTGACGTGTGCGTTTTAAAGGCCCCTTAGGCTGTCGCTCTCCTGTGGCCGGCGAGCTGCTGCTCCTCCTCGCAGCTCCCTGGGGCTCGGCAGTAGGCGGAGGGTTGGTCACTTTTCCCGTGTAACACTGGTAGGATGCCACTCAAGTTAGACTTTGTCACCGTTAGGTTTCTCACAACTGACTCCTTTGTAGGAAAACAAATAAACTTCTTAGGCTTCAAACCGGTGAGAGGTTATTTTGTGTTCTTTTGGTGGGGGGGGGGGGGGGGGAGGCTCTTAATCTCCTTGCTACAAGGAGTTGTTGTGCGGTACATGGGTTTGGGCTCAAACCTGGCCTGTAACTGCGTGCTTAAAGCTTGGAAAAACAAAATTTGGGGTGAATGCTGTACAAACCCTGTAATGGCACCTTGTAAAGCTGCCCTGTGCTGCGCAGACCATTTTAAGAGCTGTCAGGGAGGAAAGCTTGGCTGGTATGTGGCTCTTGCAGCCTTTCTGTACTTTCATGGTAACTTGGCTTTTTTTAGAACACAAACAGCTCTTCTCGTCAGAAAAAAAGTTGGCGCCTTGGCACTGGTTTTGGTGACCAGAGGAGCAGCGGCTTCTCCCTTTTTTGGGAGAGGGTGACAAGATGAAGCAGCAGACAGTGCTGGAGCTCGCTTGGCTAGTGCCTCCTGCCCTGGGAGGCTGTCTGCAGGAGCTCCTCGTCCGCGGGGAAGGGGGCAACCACTTAATTAATCGTCATTAATTGACAGACAGCTGGCATGCTTTTAGGAATAGGCCCCGGCCGCGGTGGGGGAGTGTGCCCCTCCCGCCGCCCTCCCGTATTTAAACCCTCAGCCGGCTGCCTATTGGCTTGCTGCGCTTCGTCACGGTAGGGCCAGCCAATCGGCGGCTTCCCCGCCCTAAGGTTGCCCACCAGCCTTCCCCCGCCGGACTCCATTTCCCAGGGTGCACCGCGCAGCCGGACGGCACTTCCGCTTCCGTGTGCGCTCCGAAGGGGTAGGGGTAGAGCGGGGCTGGGGGTCGGTGGGGCCCGGGGTCTGGTCTGAGGGTGGCCGGGCTGGGGGCTGGCACTACTGGGACCCCTCACTGAGCGGCCGCGGGTGCCTTGCCGCCGTCTCTGTGCTGGGAAACAGGGGTTTGAGGGGCTGGAGCCTGGCCTGGGGAGGGGGCGCCTGCTGGAAGAGCCGGGCTGGGCCTTGCTCTTGGCTTCTCTTCCTCCGCTGAGCCTTGAGGTTGTTGCGGGTGTTTCTGCCTTCCGTGCAGCTTCACATATGGCTTAAGACGGGGGTAGGAACCTAAAAAGCATAGCTGTGCGTTGATCAGGCCTCGTCTTAGTTTCCTGTGTGCTTCCCAGCAAAGGTTCGCCCCGTGAATTAATGAGGTTTTATTGTCTGCCTGGGGAGAGACTCACTTGGATTTGTTTTCCTCCCTTTCCAGAGCTTTGCGGGCCTTGCTTTGGCTAGGCTCTGTTCAGTGAGAAGGCTGCGATGTCCCTGCCGGAGTGGCACATCGCGGTGAAGCTGGCGGATCAGCCGCTGGCTCCCAAATCCATCTTACGTTTGCCGGAGACAGAGTTGGGAGAATGCCCGCTGGGTGGGTGCAGCATCTCGTACCTCAAACAGCTCATCACCGGCAAACTGCAGGAGTCTGTCCCGGACCCTGAGCTCATCGGTAGGTGCCTGCGGGGGTCGTGTCAGAGTCCTGCCGCTTGGGGCCACCCTCTCCTTCTCCTGGCTGCGTTCGGGAGGCAAACATCCTACTGATGGGGAGGCTTGGCACGGCCAGACAGCGCGGCGTGGGGGCCAAAGCTTGCTCCAGAGACTCTGCTACGCTGCAGCAGTCTTAATACCTTGTGATTCTGATAATTTGTTCTGCGTTTGCTTGGGATCACAGTGCTCTTGCAGTGTCGGTGCCCTTGTTAAGAATTTTTTTTTTTATTTGCTAATACCAATGTGTCCTTGTGAGATCTCTTATGAGAACCATGAGAGAGATTGAGCCTTCTAAAGGAAGTGGCAAAGTCACATTCTGGGAATCACGGCTCCATAATTTCTTCCCTGAATCTCAGCTCCATGACTTCTCTGTGTTACGGAGTCCATGTGCTGCCAACCCGGATGAAGCAGCTACACAGTGGAGCAATAACCCCCAGGCAGCCCTCATTTAAAGGCCCAGGCCCTTTCTCAGTGTGCCATAGATGTTTATCTTTAGATGTTTCTCGCTCCTAGATCTCATCTACTGTGGCCGTAAGCTGAGGGATGACCAGACACTTGATTTTTATGGCATCCAGTCTGGCTCCACTGTTCATGTCCTGCGCAAGTCCTGGCCTGAGCCTGATCAGAAACCAGGTGAGGAGGAGAGAGTGTGGACCTCCACTTAAATCTCCTCGGGATGTGTTTGCTGTGACTGAGGAACAACTTCTCTTGGGATTTGTTTCTGGGAGGCCGATGTGCGGTTTGCAGGAGGAATTGATCGATGTGTCTGTGTGGGAACTCTCTGCCTCTAATAGCAGCAAATGAGTGTCACGTTCTCTTGCTGATGGGAGAGCTGAGGAATGAGCTACGTAATGTGGAGAGTGAATATCCTTTCCTTAATTGACTGCGATGAATTTTAGGGTGTTGCCAGAGAATCAGGAACAAAGCAACCGGTTACTCAGCTTGAGGGATGAGCAGGCTTGTGTGTGTTCCTAGCCTGCCTGACTGTAGAATAAGATGGGTTAATTTAGAGTTGTTACTTTAATACAGCTCCTTTTGTACATGTAGGAGGACATATCTCTATATTTTTCTATGTCTGAAAGCTGAGAGGGCAGAGTGTGATGCTGTTGCACTGTGATGAATGTGCTGAGACATTTGCAATCATTGGTCTGTACCCTTCCTCTCTGGGTCTGTTGAATCCAGGTAAATTAAAGAACTGCCACTGCTATTGCAGCATGGAAGTCCCAGTGGCATGTAAAATGGCTAGTAAAGCTGCCAGAGGGAGAACTGTCTTTCATTCTGTTGTTTTTCTTACCTCAGAGCCTGTGGATAAGGTGGCAGCAGTTCGGGAGTTCCGGGTCCTTCACACCGCCCTCCACAGCAGTCCTGCCTACAGAGATGCAGTGAGTGGGGCTTTGTACTTTGCCATCTGGGTGTCTTCTGTCTGTCCCCTCTCTGCGAGGAAAGTCCTTGAGTGGAGCCTCATTGTGCAACACTGCTGATCTGCTCTGATTTCTCTGGCAGGTCTTCAAAATGCTGGGGAACAAGGAGTCGCTGGATCAAATCATCATAGCTACTCCTGGCCTCAGCAGTGACCCTGTTGCTTTGGGTGAGTCCGCATCTGATTCAGAGTATCTGAGAAAAGCCAAGTAAAGATGGTCAGTGTTTAATTCCTGACACGGGGAAGGGAGAATTCCCTTTCTCTGGAAAAAGAGTCTTTTTTTGGTCCCTGTGAGGAGCATGAGAGTAAGTGCCTGCTTAGGTGTCAGAGTTGTGCTCTGTTGGTAGTGTTTAGGGATGGATGCTGGCTTCAAAAGGATTAGGGAACACGGAGCCCAAAGGAGAGCAGTGGGGATGGGTGCTTTCTCCCTGCTGCAAAGTGTTACAAAAGTGTTCATTACATCTAGCTTGCTTGTTTTGGCCCAGGCCGTTGCTCGCCTTTTTGGCACGTTGCTGTGAGGCAGGTGGAATGTGGGATGCGGTCGCAACCTCTCACAGCAGGCAGCTGGCTGGGGTGAGCAGCGTGCCAGATTTGATCATGCCCTTAAGGTGGAGCTGTCTGTGGTGGATGGAGCACAGCCCGTGGGACCTGCTGGGAAAGCCCCGTCCTTTGGGTGTGTGGCTGTGATAGAGTCTCTCCGCAAAGACGTAAAAGACTTCAGAGAGAACAATGATAGAATATTTATGGTGTCTGCTAGTGACTCAGTTCCTGAAAAACAATTAATTCTTTTGTTTTTTTTTCCCATGACTCTTGTTTGACTGGCTCCTGTTTCTTGTATCCTGTCTTTCACTCATCGTGTTTCCTGGTCCCTCCCAGGTGTCCTACAGGACAAGGATCTCTTTTCAGTGTTTGCAGACCCCAACATGCTGGACACGTAAGTTTACGTAAGCTGGTGCAGTGACTAAGCGGTGCCTCTGCACGCTGTTGTACAGGCAGCTGTTTCTCTCTGGGTGGGAGAGTTCGTTCTGCTCCTGCCTGCCAGTACAGATACACCAGGCCAGAGATTCAGCATAGGACTCTTCCTCCTCAGCAGCAGAAAAGAGGGAGCTGATGCTTTGATGCGTAACTGCCTCCGCTGTTGGATTAGACCAAGGGATATTTAGTGGGAGACAGGGCCATCATTGCCTCCAGGTCGTAGTTTCAAATCCGGATCTGGTTGCTCACAGCAGGGAGTTGCTCTCCTGAGAGCATGTGGGAGATGTATACAATGGGAGGGTCAGCATGGGATCAAGAAGGAACAAGGTGGGGTGACCTTAGCTCCTGGAGAGCCAAAGCCAATATCTGAGGTGGTGGTGGTGCAGCCAGCGAGGATGGCTCTGCCATTCCTGACATAAGTTCTTTGCTGGTATCGAGCTGCTGATTTCTTAGTTTCCCTGTGTACATGATTCATTCTTCCACTCTTTCTCTCCAGGCTAATCCCAGCCCACCCTGCGCTTGTGAATGCCATTGTCCTTGTTCTGCACTCGGTGGCTGGCAGCACCCCGCTCCCAGCCCCAGAGACGTCCTCCCGAGGCATGGCGTCTGGCTCCTACCGGGACATGCCAGGTATGTTCAGCCACACAGATGCGTGGGGAACCTGCAGAGATGATGGACTGCAGGATTCGCAGACAGATCTGTGCTGTACCGACACTGTCTTTGCCAGGCTGGAAGGAAAAGAGGTTTCGGTTCCCGAGCCAGAAACATGCGCTGTGGTTTGATATATTTTGCACTCTGTGAGACTTATTTGGAGCAGTTTGGATTCAGGGCCTCTCCCAACCAAGTGTGTTTAATCACTGTTGGTAGTAGAGTGCTGTGGCCTCTGTTTTGTGCAAATGATGGGCCTGACCTGTCTTCCACTGACCTTCTGCACGTGAACCTGTTGGTGCTGAGGCCTCTGTCCTAACCAGTGTGTTGACTGGGGCTGAGCCTCGCTGCATGGCTAAGGACTCCACAGGATTCTCATATGGTGTCTAATTCCTGCCAGCACCCAGTTTTCTGCATCTGTTGATTCTCCTTTCTGTTGCAGGTGGCTTTCTGTTTGAAGGTCTCTCTGATGATGAAGATGACTTCCACCAGGTAAGCAGCAAGGTTGGGTGGAGTGGCTATTTTGGACTTGCAGTAGGGGTTTAACTTGTAGCCCTTAAAAACTCCAAAGATTTTCTCTCATCCCTTCTCGTGAATGGCAAAGCTGCTCTAGTTCCTAGTTGTGTGCAGATGAGCACGGCTGAGAAGCATGAGAGTGTTGGGCCCTGCCCTTCTGCAATGTGGGAAGGTTTTCCTCTCCAACGGACAAAGTATTTTGTAAGAGAAATAGTGTATTTAGGCAGAAAAAGTGCCTGTCAACAGCTAATTGTTTTGTTACAGGCTAATAACACTTTGTTTTTAAGCTGATGGCTGATCTGCTGCCAGTTTCCACAACTTTGTAAAAGCTGAGGTTGTGAAAAGAAGCACATCCGATTTGTCATGTTTATTTTTTAAAAGCTGCATACCTGTGGTTTCACATATTGTAGGAAAGAGATCCCTGGGGATGAGCACGTGAGCCAGATTTTACTAGAACGCGGACACCAACATCAGAGATGGTGGGTTTTCTTTCTCATGCAGAGCACAAGATCTACGCCGTCTAGCAGCACTTCTGGTTCCCGGCCAGCTTCCCTTGGCTATGCTGGGGCTGCTGGACCCCGGCCGATCACCCAGAGTGAGCTGGCGACCGCGCTGGCACTGGCGAGCACGCCAGAGAGCAGCTCCCACACGCCCACCCCTGGCACCCAGGTACGATGGCAGTGCAGCAGGTAGGGAAATCCTCCTGGGCCATAAAACCAGTGCTTGACTGAGCGCAAGCCCTGCTCAGATCTGGAAGTCCTTGCTGTTTTATTTTCTTATGGCTGAGTTCCTCTCCATATGGGCTTGGGGAGGCATGATAGTGGGGGTGCAGCAGGTGTTGCCCTGTGCTGGCCCTGGTTCCTGTACTTAAGTGTTCTCCTGATCCATATCCAACTTATTTCCTCCTAGGGTCACTCCTCTGGGACCTCCCCGATGTCATCCAGTGTCCAGTCAGGAACACCCATCACCAACGACCTCTTCAGCCAGGCCTTACAGCATGCTCTGCAGGCTTCAGGGCAGCCCGGCCTGCAGGTCAGTCTCGCAGCCTCTTCCTTTGGGAGCCCGTGAAAGCCCCATATCACATCAAGTGTTACAGGGTGGAGGTGGTCCTTCCAGCCACCTCCTGTGGCAGAGCATTAAGCTGAAAGGGGCGTCATTGGAGAAGTGGTGCTTGCAGGAGACATGGTAGACTGATATAAAAGTACTGGGTGGAAGCAGATGGGGTGGGCTGGTGAATTTGGGGGTTTTGCAGCAAAACTTTGAGCTTTCAAAATCTGGTGGCGCACTTAGCATTGTACTTGTGAGCTAGAGAGAGGTGAGAGAATCCAGCGTGGAAGAGTGAGCTGTGAAGAAGGCTATTTTTTTTCAGCTTGGATTCTCATGCCTACCCTTAGCTTCTTTTGTTTCCTGTCTGTAGAGCCAGTGGCAACCACAACTTCAGCAGCTGCGAGACATGGGCATACACGATGATGAGCTAAGTCTCCGAGCACTGCAGGCCACTGGAGGGGACATTCAAGCTGCCCTGGAGCTCATCTTTGCTGGTGGGGCTCCCTAGATTTTTGGGCAGGAGAGGCTGGACTGGTGAGTTGCACTGAGATAGCTGTGACATTTTTTGGTCTGGGACTCAGCCCTGAAACTCTTCTATGCACTGAGGTTCCTCTCTCCAGCATGGAGCAGTTGGGGTGGCTGCTCCTTTCCTTGCAGATGGGCAGTGTGCTCCTCCTGTTTGAGAGTACTGGCCATGCTGAGGGCAGCTCCTCCAGCTCCAGATACCTCTCTCCAGCCTCTTTCATCTGGCCACCAGAGATGAGACCTCAGAACGTTGTCCAGCATGGAGAAAGAGGTGGTTCTGTGTGTTGGAGAGATGTAACACCTACAGTTCTGCAGCCTTACATCTGTCAACACGTTCTCCTGCCTGTTGTTTCATTCCTGCCCACCTGATGTGCCTCAGTGTGGCTTGTTTGACTGTCGTGGCCCCTCTGTGTTTGACTGTATTAAATGGACTGTGTTCACTTGCCTGTTGTTTGGGTTGTGATCTGTCCCAACTGTGCTCCAGATTGATGAGGCGATGTGCTCATTGCATGAATTAAACTGGAAGAAATGCTTTGCCTGTTGTAGGACTGTTATTTCAGCAGAGGGCACTCCTCTTACAGAGCAAAGCTGTATCTGTTAGGAGAGCAGCGTTTGGGCTGTAGCAGACCTCCACAGCCAACCTGCCCTGAGTTAATACAAAAGAACTATTTGTGCTACGGATATTCTCCAAGAAAGTGCTGCAGAGAAGTATCATGTGTCCTCCTTAGCAGAAACCGATCTGTTCTCAGTTGTTGTGGGTGAGACTGGTAGAGTCCTGCAAGCTGACAAGAACAAGGGTACAGGTGCAGGAGTTCATGGCCACCACAAGGTGACAGTAAAAAAAAATGACAAGCACAAGGCTTGAGGGCATTGCCAAAGGGTGTGAGATGCTGCCGAATTACTTGGCAGGAGAAATGCCTTGCCTCTGACACAGGTTAGTCTGTTGGCCAGTGTTTTCCAAAGTGTCTTCTAATCCTGGGTGCTGCTTTTGAGGTGCCTTAAGACCTGAGCTGCAAAGACAAAGGCATTTGTCTGTAATTACATTTAATAGGAGCTGAGAGAAGCCAGAACCAGAGCTGGGCTTGGCTTCATTCCGATTGTACCATTGAGATTAACAAGGCATGAAAATGGGAGCTGGTTTGCCTGAAATGCAACCATGAGTTACTAGGGGAGCTAAAAGCAGAAAATGCTTTCCTACCTTCAGGCTGCCTGTGCTCCCCTCTAATTCCTTTCCAAGCGCTAGGATTGCTTGCTGATACGATCTCAGCTATCACCCAACGAATGCTGGATTGTTCTCTCCAGGGTAGCCTATTGACTGATAGACTTTAATCCTGTCTAGATGATTAAGTCTCTCAGGAGGGAGGGAGGGGCTCTTTTTATTTTTCAATATGTAGGAGATACGATTTGACAGACATAACTGGCTTTCCTGACTCAGTAACACCCTTCTGGGTCACTGCCCTCATTACCTGCTTTGGAAATCCAGTCCAGGTGATGGCTATGATTTTACGTGTGTGAAAACTAATTAATTTGTTCCTATCCTTGGTGCCTTCACTCTTTGCATTGCTGGGGGAGTAGACAGCATATGCACAGCATCCTCCCTCCCTTCCCCACTGTGGAGATGAGCCCTGCTGTCAGTCCTCAATCCTCCTGGGCTAACTGAGGATTAGCTGTATCACAGATGCTGCTGCCCAGAACTGGAAAGCATTCGCAGGCTCTGCCAGATCTGCTCAGGGCTAGCAGGACCCGCTTTGGGACCAGGGCGACTAGTTTGCTTTGCTGTACCGTGTCAATTCTCAGCTCAGGCCAGCTTGAGGTTGTTGGTGTCCCAAAATGGTATTTCTATTCTGTCCTGAGGTTGCTCTTATGATTTGATCACTTTGTTGACCCATGTTTTCTATTAAGTAGTTTCTTCTGTTGTAGTGGCTATTTCTGCTTCTCCCTGTGTCCCCACATAACTGAGAATTGCCTTGATGTTTTGTATCAAAAGAACTTTTTTTTCCCATTTCTCTCACAAATTGCGTTACTTGGCTTGGAGCACCACATCACACGCATTCTCTGTTTGAACTGGTTATAGCAGAGAAGAACTTGGCACCGATGTTGTTCACGACGCGACTGATGCGTGCGCTTCGCTTCCCTCATCTCCTGCCTTTAGCTGCCTAGAATAGATGTGCTCAGCAACCAGGCAAATTTAGAGATGCAGGGATGGGAAGAGAGGCTCTGCCTGGCACCTGCAGGGCTGGTGATGGTTGAGGAGGAGGAGAAGAAACTTTGATGCAGGAGCTCTTGTCGGAGAGTGGAAGCTCAGACTTCCTCAGAACTGGCTCTGCAGCAGCCAGGTGAGCGCTGCCTTCCTGCCTGCTCTAATGGCTGAGTGCCTTCTACCTCCCAGCTTTGAGAGGAAGGCGATGCTGAGAGCCACCTCTGTGTGCACAGAGAAAGCTCAGCCAGCACGGCCAAGGGGGAGAAACCGGCTCGGGGGAGCAGGAGGCACACACTCATTTGGAGAAGCCCTTTGCCTGGGGTTAGCAGCTTATGTGGCTTATGGGGATGTAGCCTGAGGTCTTCTGTCTGAGACAGTTGTTCTGACTTCTACAGTCATTGAAGGAGCCTGTATCCCAAGAGGGATATTGTAAAAACTGGAATGACGCTGGAAGATGCTGATATCCGTTGCTTGCTGAGAAAGCAGCTAAGTCCAGGCACTAACTTGTCAGTGGCTGAACACAACAGATTGCGCTTTTTGGGAGCAAATAGTGATGCACTGTCTCCCGCCTGCCCGTTCCTCTGGTCCATCCTTGGTGCCGCTGCCCTGACACCTTCCCATCTTCCTTGCTGCTTCCATGCTTGGGTTAGAGGTGCATCTCTTCTTGTTGGGTCTCAGCTTAACTGTGTCCTACCTGCGTGCACAGCTTCCACCACGCTCTGTTTGCCAGCCAAGCATCTGTGGCCTGACTGCCTCACCGGCACCGCAGCGGGAGCAGTCTGGGAGGCGCTTGGCTGACCCCTTGGAAGAGGTGGAGGTCAGATCACGGTTCCCCAGCGTAAGCGCTTTCAGTAGGGACTTTCTGGTTCTGACATCAAAGAGCAATTTTTGGTTCAGTTCCTTCTTTGCCTGTAGTGGAGCTGACAAGGGAAGCAGTAACAGCGGGTGTTTTCAGTAGTAATGGTAGCAGCTGTTTGTACTCCTGTGTTTTCAGTAATCTTGTTACTTGTTCTGGTGCTTGACTGTCAATGTTGGCGCATTGTGGACACCTGCAGAGGCTGGCAGTTTGGCTGGGGTCTAGGTTCCTCACCGTGTGTGCCCTGCTTTTCTACTTTCGCCACTTTGATGGCTTTTTCACTATTTCAGCCTTGTCTCTTTCTGCCTAAGACAGTCCTGAGCTGACTGTCTCCATGAGGAGAAAAGCAGTGTTGTGGAGGGGTAATTTTCCAGCAAAAGGGTGAAATGGAGACAGAGCAGACTCTCCCAGGCTTCACATCCCTGATGGCTTTCGCAGTACCTCAGCCTGTGTGACTGCCCTTCTGGGTCTTCCTCTGCTTTCACAATGATGCTGGAGCCTTCCCATATGTGAAGTGAACGCAACTGGCAAGATCTGTCCCAGGAGCAGATGTTGATGTTTGAGGTATTAATTGTTTATGTGCAGATGTGGTCTCTCTGTTGTGTGCTTGGGTGGTTTGTTGGATCAGATCATAAACTGCCAAAGTTTCAAGCTCTTCAGCCTTGATTTCTAACTTCAGATGACTACCATTAGAGAGACTTCCCCTCATCCTCCTCCATCTCTAGTATTTCAGAATAAATATTTCTTCCTTGCTCCCTCAGCCAAACAGAGGCTTCTGCTTGCAGGACCCTGGCACAGGAACCAGTTCCCCACCTGGGCAAGGCAGCAGAGCACCTTAAACCAGTGCTGCTGTTTTGCCCAGCTCCATCCACAAACAAATGTGCAGAAGCCAGAGGACTAACCGTTGCAATGCCCCTGCTCATCACGAACATCTGTACTGAGCTGGGGAACATAGTTCTCTTCTCCCCAGCGCGGTGTGGGGCTACACACCTCGGCCCTGCCGCTTCTCTCTGGCACATTAATTCAAAGGATTGGTGAAGGTGACTTTCTTCAGTGCTCCAGGGTGCAGCGGCTCAGCACCTCCCCCAGGATTTGCTAGGGCAGAGTAAGCTTGAGCAGCCTGGCGGGACACATCCGTATCATGAACAGCAGCAGAGAACGTGTCTGCCGGAGCCCTTTCCTTTCACCTTGCTTTCTTTGCAAAGGTCTTGGTGGTTTCCTGGCTGCTTCCAGCTTTGTCCTTGTGGGGAATGCCAAAGTGTCAGGAAACACGCAATCGTTTTTAGTTTTTTTCCTAAGTTAGCTTTGTGCTGCTTCAGTGAGCTGAACGGCCTCACGGAGGGGGACGGCTAGTGTCACAGCAAAGGGAGGAGGGGGCAGCAGGACCTGGTGGGATTTCCTTGGAGATAATGAAATTCGGGTCTTACTCTTTCTCAGGCAAACTTTTTAGGAAGGAGGAAAGAGTTTTACTGATGCTGGGACAACTGATCGGGAATAAGGTGAGAGCCCAAAGATCAGGGCAGGTGATACAGCGCAGCTTCCCAGCAGCGTGTGTCCTGCGGGACTCAGTCTCTTTCCCAGCATGAAGCAACATTTTTCTTTAAAAGGCAAAAGGGGAGCTTTGTGACTTTAGTCATCAAAGCATCCTTTTAAAGAGCTGTGCTTTGCATAGCTAAGAGTCCATGTGATGCTAACTGGAGAACAGCACAATAAACCAGTGAGGTTTTGAGGCAACTGACTGACTCTATTTTAACTTGGTGAGAGCAGAAATGCACTGATAATGTCACACCATGAAAATATTTACATTTCCTAATATTTCCTTCTATATTTATAGTATTCTAATATTTATAAAGCCTAGGGTTTATGAATAATCTTTTGATTTATAGATACAAGGATGCTCGAGTTTAAGAGGCTGGTAAGCAAAAGGAAAGTTCAGAGGGAAGAAGATAAACATCCCGTGATACATCCTTTGAACTCAAGACAATGGCTGAGCCACTGGCTTTGAACAAGAAGCTTCCTGACTCTAGTCCTCTTGAACTGAACCTGGAAACTTAAAACAAAAAAACCTCAGTGCTCTTAAGGTGAGACTAAGTAACCACACAGTCTCTCTAGTGATCTTCTGGGTGTTCCAGACTGCCAGCAAGCAGAAGGGTTGTCCCAGAATCGCTTTGAGACTCTTTTTTTTCCCCCCTACCACTAAAATAAATACCTTGCTGATTGAAGAGCGTGGTCCACTTGTTCCGTAGGGTGTGTTAGTTTAGGTGTTGCGTTTGAGGGAGAAGCTGGAGAGTTGTGGAGCTGCATTCCAGGGGTGATAAAAGCATAAAATACGTTATGTAGGATGAGAGACAGTCCCCATTCCAGTTCCTACAATGGCCAATAACAGATGCTGCAGAAAAACTTAACAAGAAGGATCCATCTCTAATAAATTTTCCAGCATCCAGTGATTTGAGGCTTAGGGACTGTTATAATTAGAAATGGGGTGTTAATAGTTAACAGACTCCAGACTTTTTTCTTTGAACACAGATAAAATTGTAGCCTCCGTACCACCCCGCAGCAAGGAATCCTGCAGTTTAGCCACAAGTTCAAAGTCCATGACCCACAAGAGTGTTCAGCAGCTGAAGGAGGAGATGAGGTGCAGCCATGGGACTGCCACACAGGTAATTTCTGGGATGTCACACTCTAAAGGGGTGGTGGTAGTCCCAGTAAAGCTCTGAGGTTTAGTTTTTGGACTGCTGCGGCCACTGAAGCAGCAACAGGTCTCAAGGATAGCTAGGGGAGTCAGGCAATCAGGAAGAATATTGTTGCTTAATCTCACTAGAGCAGAAAGGGCTGCTGATGACAGCAGAGCTCTGTAATCTCCCAGCAATACTCAGCATGCTACCCTGGCCTCCTGTAGAGCAGACTCCAAAGTTTACCATTGTGTTAATTGATTTGTTTGTGTAGGGCCCCATTCCAGGGAAGAGAAGGAGTGCCAACTCTCCTGTCTCCAGAGGATTCCTTTCCAAGGTGTAGCTCTCTGGCATTAAATGCTTCTATCCCAAAGAATCCTCAATTACGCATAATGTAATCATCCCATGGATCCTGCCACCTGGTGTCTGGTCACACAAGTTCATATCCATTTATCCTTCCTCCACCTCATTTTTTTTTATTCTTCATTTCCTCCCCTCCCAAAAGTCTGTGACCTGGTTGCTTATGGCTTCCTGCAATTGCTTTCCCAAATAAGCGGTGTGGGAGCTATCTGGACATATAATAACCAGAAAGCAGTTGACAGGCATGAAGCCTGTACGAGGAAGGACAGATGGGAGGCAGGAAGAAAAAGGAGGGCTCTTTCCTGCCCAGGCCAGTGTCCCTTTCAAGAGTTTTGACAGGTCACAGAGGAAAAATAAGTCAAACGGGTCCAGCACATGGTGAGATCAGGAGCTGTTCCTGTTCTCCTGCTGGAAGAGATGGCGGGCTTCCCATGTCTGATGGAAAGAGAAACTGGTGCATCTGTGGTGCTGAGCCTTCATCTCACCAGGCGGGCTCTGCATTTACAGCCAAGGACAGTGCTGAACTGCAGACACTTATCTTCTGCGTCATTTGGCCCAGAGTTAGCTGGCAGGGGCCAAAGTAGGAAGGAGGAGTAGGAGACAGCCCACTTCTTAGATGTCTCTCCCCTTCTGGTGAAAAAGGTATCATGGCTGGAAGTACTTGAATGCTACAAGGTCAACTTAACATTTTAAATTAGTTTACTTTCCTGAGCAGCCTCTACTTATGCGCTTGGGCAGCTTGTAAGAGCTTCTCTTGGCGTTTTTCCCAGCAGCAGTCTGAAGTGGCTTCTTGGGGACCAGGCGAATTGCTTTGATTCCCCAGAGGAAAAATGTGGACTTAAATTCCAACCCATATTGCGGCAGGCTGTGGGAGGGCAGATTGTGGAGAGTGAACCTTAACTTGTGTGTTACCAGGAGGACTCTGTGGGTTTGATGGAGCTGATAATCTTGTGTATGGGGTGGTGGCTGTTGGACCCTTCTTAGAACCATTCAAAGCAGCTGGCAGACGTAGGAATTGGTACTGCTGAGGAGTCTGCTTTGCCCACTGCTGAAACGTAGCCATTCCTGCAGGAGAGTGTGGTAGGTGCTCTACAGCACGTGGCGATGCTGCCCTGAAATCCAAGCCCTGCCAGGAAGCAGAGGAGCACAGCAGTCAAAAAAAGAAACACCAAGAGTTTCAGGTAAGCAAAACACAGTCTGCCCTGCTGGGCCCTCGTAGGAAAACACAACTGACCTGCTGTGCCGTGTTAATATATCAAGGTGCAGTTCTCGTGGTGGGAGTGCAGCAGATCAGTCTCAACAAAGCAACTTATTTCTGTTCTTTATTGTTTTAAGTTTCTTTGAATTGGCTAGGACTCAGCATTGGGTTTTATTTACTCTACCTAAAACCTTTGGCACCCTTATCTAAGGAGCGTGCACATTCTTGGCAGTCTGTGTCACAGGTGTGCATCTGTTTTACCTTTGTTCCTGCTCTGTCAGTGAGTTCTCACTGAATCATTTGAGTGAAACACATTTGGGTGAAACACATTTGCCAGCCAAAAGTGTGTTTGTAATGAAGAGGATGAGGTGTGGTTTGAGGTCATCTAGATCAGCTCAGTTTGTGGCTAGTCCTTGAGCGGGAGGATCAGCCCCCCCCCCAGTCCAGCTTAAACAGCTGGTGGAGATGAGCTTGGATGAAAACAACGTGTCTGGAGAGGCTCAAGGGGTGACAGCTATTGCAGGGCTGTGGCTTTAGGAGGGGACGGTTGAGGTTGCGGTAGCAGTCTGTGAGGAATGTGTGTTGGGGGGAGGATTTGTGTGTTGGAAGCAGAATGCAGCAGCTTGCTGATAAATGATCCACTTCACTTCCCTCCCACTTCATTTTCCATCTGAGGACTGAAAGTGAGTGGAATTTCACTTTTTTCCTCTCAAAGTCCATGAGTACAAGTCTACTTGCTTCCAAAGGCAAAATGCAAGGGTTAAGAAATAGAAGCTCTGGTCTTCCAATGCTCTACAGCGGTCATTTATACTTGTATCCCAGCTTCATGGGACATCAGTCCATGCTGCAGCAGGGCCCCTGCCCAGGCAGGGTTTAATTTCTCCCAGACTGTCTCCCAGTCTCATCTAGGGAGGGACTGTGGAAACACATGCATATATGTGGCATGATGAACCTGATGACCATCCTCAGCCCTTTGTGCTGTTCTGAAGCTGCCATGGCTGGTAACAGCTGGAGACTGAGATGCATTGTCAGGTTTCTGGAAGAAGTGGCACAACAGAAGAAAGGTCTTGCCTGGCTTTCGCAGGGATAATGTTTGTGGTGTTGATATTTTTTTCAATGGAAGTTTATCTGTGTTCAAAGCTATCATGCCTACTGGAGGATTCCCAAGGTCACATTCCTGCCTAGGATTAGCAGAAGGTGATTGAGACATTCTTGTGAATGCTTTTCTAACATAGCTGCTCTTCTCTAATGCCACCTGAAAGGGGAGGTTTCCTAATAGTTAGACTGCCTGGACCACAAACATTCAAACAGTCTGTCTCCTTTGCAGTGATGAATAAACCTGTTCCTCTTAAGGAAAATCTGTGCTTTATGATTTTTACAATATACTTGGGGGAAGCTGCCTTCTGATCCACATTGGGACTGAGTAGCATGACCTGGAAAAAACTGTACATATTTTGTACTGTGGAGGTTTTGCTACTTGAGTGAAGCAGATGGAAACCTCTGCAGGAGTGGGCTGAGCAGGGAGTTCATGCCTGGAATCTGATCTCTTGTGTACGCATTCCTTGTCGTGGAGAACAGAGTATGTGGCCGAGCAGGTCTTGAGTAAACAAGCTCTCACAGAAGTGCTTGCCTGCTTTGGGACATGGGTGTGTATACTTCAGGCACAGCGAGTTTCTGTCTGTATTTAGGGCACTGTTCTGTGTTCAGCACTCCCTGCAAACTGGTACAGGGTCGAAGCAACCTTGAAATCAGCTCTGCGCAGCTCTGAAGCGTACAAGCTGGGTGATTGCTTGATCAAATGTGTGAAGCATTGCCCTGTGCTGCTCTGTGTATCTCTGGGACAGCCCTGTCCATGAGGAACTCATGGTGGGGTTATTTTTCCCAATGCATTTCACAGTGTGTGTCATGCCCCGCTCCCTTGACCCTCCAGATCTTGCCTGTGTTGACGTCACTTTCACAATGTTGTCCTGTGCAATGATCTGATGTTTCTCTGTCTGCGGACATCAGGCTCACCCCACCTGATCAGTCACGCTGTTGCCCTGAAGGAGATTGTGAGGAGAGAAAAGGACGCTAAGGGGAGCTGTAGCTTCTGGAGGGAGAAAAGGCATTTGGGTGAAAGATCAGTTTTAATGAAGACCGTTCATTTGAAGAGTTGTAGCCAGGATTTCAGGTGCAATACTTGTGTATACTTGCCTGTTCCACCACTATCACTTTCCTCCTCTGCTGCAGGCTGCTTTGCTGGTGAGCTGGCATGCAGAGATCTCCCACAGCTTTGTGTTTAATTGATACACACCAAGCTGTCTGCTAAGTCTCGTGCTTAGTAAAAGCAAAACGTGCTGCAGCATCATTCTGAGTCCAGGACCACAATACAGTCATGTTCACGGGGTGGCTTGGCTCATGGTCTAGGAGATGGAGTGGGTGTTGTGTGTTGAAGGAGAAAGGGCCCAGAGCTGAATAATTCCAAACTCTTGGAGGGGTTTGAAGCTGAATTTTATACACGGGAGCATTGTTTTCAGCTGTAGGTGGAAAAAGCCTAAAAGCTAACTGTGCAGAGTCCCCAGCTGTGTGTGTTAGGGGCAAGGAAAAGGGAAAAGCAAAGGATTTACTGTTCTAATAAGGGAGAAACTCCTCGTTCATCTCTGATCAGAACCCTTCTGTGTTTCCAGTTGGCAACTTTGTCAAGAGTGGGAGTTGAAAGCCAGTTTCCCAGCCCGCCAGCTGCGTCATGTCGTAAAAGGCAAAGCAGATAATAACATATGCGACTCTCCTAGTGTATCCCAAATTTGGGGTGGATGCAAAATGTGTCCCCATGTTTTTTAAGGAACCAGCATGCGTCGTGTGGCTTAGGCTGATTTAGAAATTACATTTCTCTTTCCCTCCTGACTGTGTGAGAGAGTCTTAATGAATTTGATGTTTTTCAGGAAACCTTATTAGCAAGAAAACAAGTGATAAGAGCATTTAGCCCCTCTGGTAGCAGTGGGGCAGGTAGAGAAATACAGCTGCCTCTGAGGGGGAACGGGCAGCTGTTTCGAGGTAAGCAGGAATGCAGAATGGTTCAAGGCTGGGAATCACCATGTCCAAAAGTGAAAACCCAGAATGATCTGTATGTTATCATACTGTAATTACCCAAGCAGATATTTGGTTAAAGAGAAAGATGAAACCCCATGCTTTTGAGCTGGTGGGAAATTCCTCTGGGTCCTTAAAATTCACCATTAGTCGGCTCATTAATTTTTTTGCTTCCTCCAAAATGTCCCCCTTGCCCTGCCACTGTTTGTCCCCGTCAGGAGCAGAGCAGTCCTGGCTCTAGCTTCAATACCAACTTTAAAGAGCGCAGCTGCGTCTCTCATCCTTGTGAGTTCCCCGTGGGGCTCTCCTATTCTGGTCACGTCTGACCTTGCTTCCCTTGCACGTAATGCCTTGCTCTTCTCATTAACAAATCTCACAGTGCTTCACAAAGATCGTCAGCCCTTCCTGGCCTCCCGACGGGGAGTTGGGAGGATGGGGAGGTTTGGCAAAGCAAAGTGACTTTTCGAAGGTTGTGCCACAGTCCTGTGGCAGGCCAGCCCTGTGAGTGGGGGACTCCAGGATGTCATTTGCTCCCGCACGCTCACAAGCACCACAGTGCGAGTTTGACTGGTCTGGCGAGGGGGTGAGTGACACAAGGGGCA
Source organism: Chlamydotis macqueenii (assembly GCF_036417535.1). NCBI lineage: Eukaryota > Metazoa > Chordata > Aves > Otidiformes > Otididae > Chlamydotis > Chlamydotis macqueenii. The sequence goes on along the minus strand of NC_141567.1, from coordinate 16,615,502 downwards.
CAGTGCTGAGTCGTCACCATGTCTCTGGCATTTGTCTCGTAGTTTTCCTGACTTGTGATGACAAATGAATCGTCAAATCCAGGCTGGGCAGGGAATGGATTGCAAGCAGCCCCGAGGAGAAGGGCTTGGGAGTACTGGTAGATGAGAATTTCAACAAGAGCCGGCAATGCGCACTTGCAGCCCAGAAAGCCAACCGCATCCTGGGCTGCATCAAGAGAAGCATGGCCAGCAGGTTGAGGGAGGGGATTCTGCCCCTCTGCTCTGCTCTGGTGAGACCCCACCTGGAGCACTGTGTCCAGTTCTGGAGCCCCCAACATAAGAAGGATGTGGACCTGTTGAACCAATCCAGAGGAGGTCCACAAATATGATCAGAGGGCTGGAGCACCTCTCCTGTGAGGACAGGCTGAGAGAGTTGGGGCTGTTCAGCCTGGAGAAGAGGAGGCTCTGGGGAGACCTTATAGTGGCCTTCCACTGCCTAAAGGGGGCCTGCAGGAAAGACGAGGAGAAACTCTTTAGCAGGGCCTGTTGCAATAGGACAAGGGGTAATGGTTTAAAATAGAGGGAGGTAGATTCAAATTTGACATAAGGAAAAAATTTTTCACAGTGAGGGTGGTAGAACACTGGAACAGGTTGCCCAGAGAGGTGGTGGATGCCCCATCCCTGGAAACGTTCAAGGCCAGGTTGGCCGGGGCTCTGAGCAACCTGATCCGGTTGGAGATGTCCCAGCTCCTTGCACGGGGGTTGGACTGGATGGGCTTTAAAGGTCCCTGCCAACCCAAACCATTCCATGATTCTGTGAATTTTTGGGCAGTGTTTTTTGCTAGGGGTGACTCTTGGCTATTATCCTGTAGCGCTAGCAGGAAGAGGGCTGGGGTGCCAGATATGCAGCAGCCTTGCTGCACCCTCCTGATGGAGAGCGGGGTCCTCTGTCAGTGAGCTGTTCCTGCTGCCTCGGTACCTGAGCACAGCCTTCTGGCCTCGACACATCCTTCTGTTTAAATAATGGTAACAACGCTCTGCTATCAGGCTCTGCCCCCTTGATCTGCTGTTACTTCTTGTGTGTTCTTATACACACGTATTTTCATTCTTTTCATTCATATCAATCTTAAGATTCCTCTTACAAGTCTCTGATAAGTCGATGGCAAGCCTTGGGTCAGCTGCAGCATTTCTGTAGAGCCTGAAGGTGAACAAAGCCATCAGACTCCCACCGTCTCCTTACAGAAGGAGGAGGGGGAAAAAAAAAAAAGAAAGGAGGACCAAAAACCCTAGCAAAGCCTACAGGGTACCAACTGAAGATCAGGTGCTAAATGAAGAGTCACTTTGAATTTTTTTTTTTTTTTTTTTAATAACTAGGTTTGCTTCCTAGGAAGCTCAGTGTAGTCCCGCCCTCTTTTTTCAATCATTGGCTACGCTGAGTGCTGCTCAGTCTTTTCTAAAGCAAGCAATGCAGCTGTCAGCTCACAAGCTCGTGTTCTCTGCTTGCTGAATAAGTGGAAATGGGCAGGAGGTCGCTCGTGGCCCTCTTCGTGGCCCTGTGGGCCAGCCAGCTGGGCGCCTGGGCAGCGGGGCGCTCCAAGGTGAACCCCAGGATCATCACAGCTCCGCAAGGTAAGTCCCGGGCTGCAGTCGGGTACAACCTTGAGATGCAGCAGCAGTGTCTGCAGCTGACAGCTACTCCCTGTGTCGTGTATTTTCTACCTATAGCTTGTATTTTGAGAAGAGTTAGTCTTTTTTAATTTCTTTTGTCTCTTCAGGGAGACTTTTGTCTCTCATCAAAATGAGCTAGAACGCCTGTGATCTCAGGAAGGGGCTTCTGGCTTCCTTGATTGCTTTTAATTGAATTTTTAGATGCCTATTCTTGCCAAGTCCTTTCCTGTATATATTCCAAACATATTTACCTACAAGCTGGGTGTGTTAAAGTCTGTTGAAACCCTGAAACAAACACAGTAGCAATTTCCCCTAACTTGCAGGGAGAAATGGAGAAGTGTATTTGCATATTACAGTTTTCTTATTCATCTGATGTACTTACCCTGTTAGCTGCAAATGAGTTCTGTGAGTAAATATTTGCCGAAGATCTCTATTCTCTGAGAAAATATATACTTCTGAAATGGCACGCAAGGGCTGATAATAAGATCTGATCTTAGCAGACACTGAACAAAGAAATGTTTTCAAGGAGCAAGCTTAGAGCACAGCCCAAGCTTCATGCGTTGAAGAGAGCAGACTAACGTTTACTGGTTTTATCTTGTGTCTTCCAAGCTTTTTGATTAGTATCCTCTAGGGAGGCTTTAACAAAAGACCCTGTCTTGTCCCCAGCGGTTCTGGTGTTTGGCTAAGCCGGCGGGTTCAGCCGAGCTGCGGATCTCACGCTGCTCTGCAGTACAACAGCTCCTCTGTGTTTCGTATTCGCCGACAACTTCAGAGGACGCGAATTTCCGTGGTTTATTCTGCGCCATCTGTTATTCTTCTGCCGTTATTTATTATGCTCTTCTTCTTCAGGCACATTGCTGCCTGTGGATGAAGGGCCGGGAGAGAGGGAAGGGGGGCGGTGGGTATGTGGCTCGGATGTGGCGTGTGCCTGCCGCATCCGTCACAGAAAGGGGAGAGATGCCGGCAAGGAGGGCAGCAAAAGGTTACTCATGTAGTACTACATCATTTGTTTTATTCACTGGGAAATGAAGCAGCTCAGAAAATGGGATGCAAGCCAAGGAGAAGGCACAGAGACCGGACAGAGGATGAGGGTCATATATTTCTCTGTAGATGTTTCCCCTGCCCCATTTAGGGGAAGGGGGAGTGGGGAAGTTAAATTGCCAGGGTCTGGTTTGGTTGGAAATGTTTGTCCTGGAGTAAAACTCTGCTAAGGGGAGGAGAGGGTTTGAGTGGCTGCTTTCCACCTGTCTTCGTGGGCTGTGCTTGGCCTGCACATGCAGTGTGATCCTCTGGCCTCTTCCTGCATCTGTGTCAGAGGGTGGCTTTCCTGGCATTGAGCACAGTGAGGATCTGTCACTGAGAAACACCAAAGCCAATTAGTGTTAGGACACTTCCCTGCAAGGGGATCAGCTTGTGCTTATCCCTCTTTCTATCTTTTTTTTTTTTTTTTGAGTGAGAGCTTAGCTGGGATGCAGGCTGAGGGATTTCAATCAGGGAAGTATCAGATGTAGCTGTATGGTATGCTCATTAAGAGTCACTCCTGTCCTATTTAACAGATGGCATTTTGCTCAGCAGAACCCTCTACCCTTCGGGAAGTGGGTCTGTGGATAAGGAGGAGAGTTGAGAGGAGGCTGTGTGGGAGGGTTGAAGAAATGGGATGGGGGCAAAGGGAACGCAGTGGGTGGCAGGGAGCTCTCTAACTTCCCCAGTGCTCTGGGCGCAGTGAAAGGCAAGCACAGCATCTTTAGTAAAACCTGCAGGTCAGCACACTGCTGCTGTTTGCATCCACATATAGCAACTTGTCCCTTGCCTTGGGGGTGACGATGTTGCGGGGCTTGGTTTGTGGCTCCAGCCCTGGTCCCGGAGGCTGGGAGCAGGATGGAGAAGAGCAGCAGTGCAGGATATTTGCATGGGTGTTTGTGCCGGGGCTGGGCCAGGTGTGCTGCGTTTGCCGTGGTGCAGTGCTGGCCTCAGCCCTGGGCTCTGCGGGAGCTGGCAGCTCTTCGTGTAATTAAATTTCTTACACGCCACAGCCCATCACTAGCACCAGGTATGGCAGCCTCAGCAAAGACGACACCTAGAGATGTTGCAGCCCTGCGGGCGAAGGGAGATATCCTGGTGCTGGCTGGAGCCCAGCTCTCTCCAGGAGGGAAGAGTACGTGTGTGGGATCCCTCCCTGGGTTGGGGGAGAGAAGGAAATTGGTGTTGGGCAAAGCTGCAGCTGCCCATCCATCTCCCAGTCTTGCTCTCCTCACCAGCACCCCCCCAGACCTGGGGAGAGAGCCCTGGCCTCGCTGCAGGCAGCCTGAGCTACTCTGCTGTTTCACCCCGCAGTCACTCGTTGTCCAGTTTTGTAGCAAGAAACAGATATGGGGATATTGCAAGCTGGGGAAAAAAAATGTAGCTCGGCTTAGGTGGTGCGATCCTTAGCCCAGATCTGAAGACAAAGAAACCAAGTCAGCCTGTCTCAGTGCTTGGAGCTCCTGGATTTAAGTAATTTCACAGTCCTAAGGACTTGGACTTGCAGCGTTGAGCCAGGGCGGTGGGTGGCTGGAGCACAGCGTTCTGCAGATTTGCCTTTCTGTGAGTGCAGCGTGCATAAAGCCAGCCCCAAGCCCTCGGCCACTGTTCTGCCTTTATTTTGCCTCCCTGATGCTGCAGCACGGTGCAGGAGAGGGTGAGGAAGGGGCACGCGTTTCCCCAACGTCAGCCCCATTTCAGTGCATGCTTGGGAGTGTTTGCCACCGAAGGCAGGGTTAGGGGCTCCTGGAGCCGTCCCAGCAGCCGGCACAGGTGGCAGGCTCTCAGGTCCAGCTGGGTAAGCAGTTATTGGAAAGCACATCTGACTCTGCAGGATTTCTTCCTCTTAGGGGAAAAAGACTCGGAGCAAAGGGCTGAGGTCAGCTTCAGACCGCTGGTCATATCTGAAGTGGTTAAGATCCTTTTACGGGCAAGGACTTTGCCCCGCTTCCTCACTGCAGCTGACCCAGCACACAGATGGGTCACTGTGTCTTCTGGCTATTACCTTCCCCCATGTCCTAACGAAGGGAGATTGTAAACAGCAATTTTCCTATCTGTTGAGATTTGCAGAGTGGGAATGAGTTCAGCCTTAGCAGCCTGGGTTGATGCAGAAGCAAGTGTTCCAGCCTTGCACGCTGGTTCTTGCTTATCTTCCCTTTTATTTCTATCCTCCCCCTGCCTCTGTGTATTTTTCTAACTAAACACTGACCATCTGGGCTTTGTTTTAGAAAAGGTGCATTCACATCCTGCACTGTGCCTGTCAGCACAGATAACGTGTTTACTCTTCTAATCCATCTGCAGCGACGGAGACCGCTGTGTCCCGGGGCTGGGCAGAGCTGTCCGGGTGGCAGAGCGGGCAGATACAGCCCCTCTGTAGGGCGTGGGAGGGTGGCATCCCAGCCTGACTGTCTCATGACCGGAAAGTCACCGAGCATCGGGAGAGCAGAGAAGTGCAGTGAGGACAACAAGGAGCCTGAGGGCTAGGTCAGGCTCCTGTAGCCTGAGGCCTCTGCTGCAGCACAGGAATAATTTTTAGCTACTGCCATGCTTAAGATTGTCTTGTCCCTGTTTACTCGTGTGTGCATAGACCCAAGGCAACGTCACAGCCCTTCTCTGGTTGCCTGCTGTATTTACACCTTTATTCCCCTGGCTGGAAGTTGGAGGGGACGGGTTTTGAGCTGGTGTGTAGCTCACAGCAGTTAAGTAGGTCCCACAGGGCAAAAGAAAGATTATATACTTGACCCTTGGCTGCCTCAACTGGCTAAACTGGCTCTAGCCTGCCCTGTGTCACGCAGCGGGGAGTTCAAATAGCAGTTCCTGGAAATTGCCTGTGCTTCCCGTAGAAGCGACTGGACTTTACCAAGCTTAGCTGCCTCTCCTTACCATGGGAAAACTCTCCCAGCAAGCACCTGCGAGTGCTGCGAGAGCTCTTGTAGGAGTTCTTCGTGCCCACTGGCACAACGGTGCTGCGTTCAGCTAGCAAAGGAAGAGGAGAGCTGGCCAGAGATGAGGCCAGACTCATACTGATTGGAAGTGGTGGCAAAATGAGAGATTGTGGTGCTAGCGCTAGCTTTTACTCCTCAGTGACAGCAGCACTCTTTTCTCAGGAGCCGCGGTCTCCATGAGTGTGTGAAACATCTTTGTAGGACAGTTTCACATGAAGCTCTCAGAGCATCATTTCCAGGAGAAAGCTTCTCACTTTCCCAGCAATGCTATTTTCTGCAGGCAGCTTATTTTCATAGGGTGAGTGATGCTGGTATCATGAAATGTTGGTTTAAAATATTGTTTGCTCTGCACAGATTGGAAAAGAAAAACAAACCAAACAAACCAAGCGAGTGAATCCCAACCGCCTCCTGTTGCAAGAGCGTGACACAAAAACAACAGGCATGGGGGAACTAATAAAAGTTGTGGCTGCTGCACTGAAATGCTCAGGGCTGGGAAAGAGAGCCAGATGCCAGTTGTACAGGCCTCAGACTGGTTCGTGGTCAAAATTGCAGTAAATTGGCCTAGGAAGGTTTTCTGGAGTTGATGCAGTCAGTCTCAGTGCCTTAAAGGAGGACAAACTAAATCTAAGCCTGAGTACTTGAGTGCAAACTAAATCTAAGTAGTGAGTACAAGATGCTTTTTAAAGCGGCTTGTATCCAGAAAAAGGACTGGAAGGTGAGGTAGAAGGAGGAAATTGCTTGTTTTGCAGCCGGCTCTCTCCTGTTGAGCTACATCCGATGGTGTGTTGCTATTCCTGGTTATTCCTAGAATAGGACTTGTTCCTCCTGTTGGGCACTCTTCTCTTTTCAATCCCAGCTCCACCCGGTGTAGTAGGCTGTATCTTAACTGCATCCGGTGTCTGGTGTAACAGGAATACTATGAGTGCCTCAGGAGCTGAGTGCGGAAGCATCTCCTCCCATATCTACTAATTCCAGAGCAGCTTAAGTCTGGAGCAACAGGCTTCGTGTAATAAACCCAATATTGCCTTTAATGACAGCTCTGGTTCTCTAGTGCTATAAATATCCAGTCCCCAATTCCGACCCTGTTGACTGCTGTCAGCATCCTCCTGCAGCGATGACTCCACATCTAATTACCCACTTGGCTGAAATTATTCTCCTTTATCAGGCATGCGTGGACTGGGAGGGAGAGAGCATCGCAAGTTTAAGGAGCTGTAGGAGTTTCCTTGGGGAATGTGTGGAAAGTCCTGGCCAGACACCTGCCCTTGGGCTGCTCACAACAACTCTGGCCATGACTTTTGCTCATGTCTTGGATAATGCAAGTTTTGGAAAGTCTGATCTGAGTGTCTGGTTTCAAATGACTGACTGTAGCGCGGTGGTTTGGCTTTCCAAGTCTGAGTAATGCGGCGCTGCAGCCAAAGATGGACGTGAGAAGAATGGGTATTGTGTGTTCTTTCTGGTGGGGGTCAAGCAGGCAGAAAGGGGGTGCTAGGAAGGTCTGCGTAGCCTTCCCTAGCGCAGACCCAGAAGGCTACAGGGCTGAGACCTAGCTGATACTCGTTACAGGGGTGGGAAGCCTACAGCAGCAGGTAGAAGGGCTGCAAAGAGCATGACAGGACCCTTCCCAATCTAGCGAGAAAGTCCCCTTGCTGCGTGCGTAATCTCATTTGTTTTCTGTAGGGAACTGAAACTTTGTCCTCGCTTCGGAGCCACAGATCTTTCTTCCCACCTTTAAACCTGGAAGCTCCATGGGGGACTGCACAGGTCCTCTTACCTGGTGTCCACCACCTCCTGGTTGGCCTCCCCTGGGCTGGGAGAAGAGGGCACGTGCCCGAGAAGGGTTTCTGCGCTGCCCTACCCAGCAGCAGGGAGGTAGGAGATGGCTGCCAATTAAGCGAAAAGGTAAAGCGGCTGTTTTGCTGGTGGATGCTCATAGAAGTGCTCGGGGCAATTTTTATTCTGGAAGGCTTTTCTAAGACAAATCAATCTCTGGAAATGGATCTTGCTGGTAGGAGGGGCAGCCGTGCTCTCCAGATAGCAGCTCTTCTGCTAAAAGGATCCTTTTGTTGTTCTGCCGTTGTTCCAGTGACCGTATAATAAAATACGATAATCACAGGCCAAAGTTCCCCAGCTTCCAGCAGGAACACGGCGCAGCTTGGGATTGTCATTACAGGGAACGGCTTTTGGAAAGTAACAAAACCTGGCTCTAAATTTAGCACCCGCAATCCGTAGGGTGTAGCCAGCGGCTCGGCTTTGGGGCTGGTAGGGAAAAATGTACCTGCTAGATGACAAGCCTGGCTACAAGCTGCACCTGAAATCAAAACTCTGGACTCGGGTTGCAGTGGCACAGGCTTCAGTGCTGCATAATTCTGGGGGGGTGAGCATGCAGGGGCGGGCAGGGGATATCAGTAATGTGTTAGCACGCCTAGGAAACACTGCCGTGCCTGTCATACAGTCATGTTGTGTTTAAAAAGGAGAAACCTGTCCTGGAGTGCAAAGCATTCTGGTTTGAGCCTTCAGAGGGCAAGCGGAGCCCTATCGTGCTGCCTGTGCTCACGAAGCCTCGCCTGATGGCAGAGCCTTTGAATTCAAGGCTTGTTCCTTCCCGGCTGCAGGTTAGGGGTCTCTTTTGTTGCTTGTGAGTCTGCGTTTGGGACTGCTGCTGGCTCTGGCAGGGGTTGGAGGCCCCTCGCAAAGGGGATATAGGCTGCATAGCTCTCAGAAGAGCTCTTGAGCAGGCATGCCCATGCCCAGCAGCTGGGTTACCAAACAGAGATTTTTTCTTTTTTTTTCCTCTTTCTTTCTACCCTTCCTCACCCCTGCGCTGAATACTGCTGCCAAGATGCTCCAGAGCTTACCAGAAATAGAGTGGAAATTGTTAATGCACCAGAATATTTGCCTTCTGTAATGTAACTCTAAAAAAGCATATTTGTCTAGTTAGAGTGTACTCCGCGAGCTTGAGTCTTTCCTCTGTGCTAGCGCAGCCCTCCCGGGCATTTGGATTGCGCGCAAGCTGAGAGCTTTTGTAGGATATATCCCCGATAATGTGGGCTGGATTGTTTCCTCTGCTCCAGAGCATTTTGCTATTGATGGCAGGGCTGTCTCGAGGGCAGCTGAGAGCAGCCGCACGAGCACCCCGTGATTGCAGGGTCTTCAGAAGCGGCTGGGGAAGAAGCCAAAGAAAAGGCAAGCAGCGTCGTTTGGTGGCAGCCGGGAATGTAGCTTGGCGGAGTGTGGAAAAGTCCCACTGTGGAGAGGATGTGGATGTTACCGTTATCTCCATGGCCTTGCTCTTCCCTTTGGAGGGGTACTCAGAGGGAGTCAGAAGCAGTCAGGGTGGGGTGTGAGAAAAGATAGCGTGAGGTTTCTTGGCAGATGATTAAATGCTTCTTGTCTTGAGGGAGAGACAGGATGAGAAATACCAAACAGATTAAGCCCGTTGCTCTAACTTGCTGTGAAGCTGATATGAGAAAAAGGAGTGAAATGTGTAAGGCAGTCAGGTCTGGGTTTGAGTAACGTGGGCTTCCCAGCTGTGTGTCTCCCCTCCGTGCTGTCACACCTCTTTCTTTTGGGTTTCCCGCAAGTGCACGGACCCCTTTGCAAGAATTCGGGTTTACACACCCCACTGATGCTCTCCAGTCTCCTGTGGTCACCTGTGTTGCCCAATGCTGGGCTCACTCATTCTCTGCATGAAGGACGATGGTCACAGATGGAAAACAAAAAGGAGAGCAGCACGCAGCCCAAGCCCTCGCTCTCAGCTGTGTTGCTTTCAGGAACCGAACTGCAATGTTTCCTACAGGATGGGGAGCATGGGAAAACTACGGTCAGGGCTTTTACCTGCTCCAGGCTGATGAGAAAGCACTTTGCTTTCCCTGGGAAACCGTTTTACTCTGTCCTTTCTGGGCACACACCTGCTGTTAGGATGCATCTGTGGGAGCATCTGGCTAAAGCAAAGGCAGTTGCTCTGACCTCGCAGCGTTGCTGCCCTGCCTGGCCAGCGCCCTTCCTTGCCTCAGTGGGACAGACTGTGTCAGTTACAAAATACGTAGGAGATGACTGATGGGCTTGTTTGATCTGCTTTCCAGACCCTGCCCTGTCCAGAGCTGCTGGTTGCAGCCAGTGACTGCAATTAAAAATGAATGTACCTGTGTTTCATCAGTGCTTTTCCTGCTTGTCCTGTGTGCTCAGGGCAGGGAGAGGAGAGATTTAAGCAGCGTGGCTGCCATGTAAGGCTCTTGGGGTGGGCACGGGCACGAGCTGCATGGTCACCCCGTGGCAGGGAGCTGCGAGGTCCCTAGGAAAGCACAGAGGGCTTTAAGGAACAGGAAACACGTGTGTCTGTGTCTAGTCCCACTTCAGCAAGAGACATTTTTAGCACTCTTTCTGGTTGCCTGGTTTCCAGTGCTGCGCCCCAGTCCTTTAGTCTGTAGCAGACTGGTACTGCAGATGAGTTTTGGAGAGTCCCTGCAAGCATCCTGAAAAGAAGGCAGGGGAGAGAGGAGACTGGGAGGGGAAGGCAGGCAGCACAAACCCCACCAGCTCGTGGCCATGCTCCCAGTCTGCTACACGTCATGTCAAGCTGAATAGGCAGGGCATGGGGAGGGAGTGAAAGGGGGACAAAGATGATATTTGGCCCTGGGACGACTCTGGAGGGAACTCTTAGTGGTCTGGGATTGAAATCTGTAAGGGACAGGGCTGTATTGGTTCTGCTCTTGTTATTCTGCTTTCTTTGAGGAATGACTGATGTTGCAGCATAAGTTGAACTGAAATGGCATGGCTCTGCCCTGCACAACCAGCAATGTTCCCTGAGAGGTGATCCTTCAGCCTCTGCTTCTCCAGCCCTGAGAGGTGGCTGTAAGGATGCCGGCTCCCAGAGGTGCAGCTAAATCCTTCAGCAGTGTATTGGTGACGTAAGCCAGGGGAGAGGAGAGTATGACGGGCCAGGGGTTTTTTTTGTGAGCAATGAGAAGGAAGTGGTTTCCTACACTGTGATCTTTTTGCCCCTTTCTGAGGAATCCCTCCCGCAAAAGCATCTGGTTTTCCAGGTGGTGGGTTGGCTGGTGGTGACCTTGCAGCTCACAGCCCTTCGATTACTCTGTGGCAGGTCAGAGAAAACCCCCTGAGTGTTTGAGATGACCCCTCCTGGGTCATCTCATCTAGAGACAAACTGTTCCTATAAAAAGCCCCATTGCTGCAGGATCTGCCAGGTCCCAGAAGCCCGTCAGACTGCTCGAGGCGTCCATCTCCTGGGAAGGGATGGCTGCCTGCTGAGCGGGGCTCTGGGGAGCACCTCCCTGGCCTGACTGATTTCCTTGTCACATTGCTCCCTTTGGGCAAAGTCACAAGGGAAGGAAAACCTAGCTGCTTGGTGAGCACAGAAGCTTCCCAGAGGCATGCTTCCTCCTTCTGAAATGTCTCAACTTGGGAATTTATAGATCATCTAAAAAAAAAAAAAAGGCAGCTTGGCTTCTTGCTGGCATCCGTGGTAGAGCTGGGAAGACAGACGGCGCGTGGATCTTGGATGAGAGCAGTGTGGCTCAGTCTAGTCCTTCTCCCAGGGATGGAGGGGGGACCCATGGCAGCTCTGTGGAGTGTCCCCATCCCTCTGGGGTGGGTGCTGTGACTTCCCATGCTCCCCTCAGGGGGACCTTCTGCTGGTGGGGCTCCTGGGGCTGGTATCTGGCCAGGCAGGGGGGAAATCTGGGGAGTTGTTCTTCCCATTTTGCTTGGGGGAGTGGTGACACTGAAGGGGCACTGTGGAGTGATGTCAGAGCTGGGACCGGGAGTCTTGACTCCAAAGTGGTGACTGGGGCCGTGGACCTGAATCACACTCCTGCCTATTAAAGGAAAGCAGTCCATCTGCCCGTGCTGGGCTGCTTGTCATGCATCCTGCCTGCGTGCGCTGAGGAAGCGGGAGTGGAAGATGTCATTGAGTCGAGACGGCTCTCGTGTTCCCAAAAGCGAGGTAGTATGCAGGGGCCCTGACTCACAGCCGAGCCCACATTGCTGGAGGATGAGGGCTCCCAGCACAGGTGTAGGAGACAAGACCCAGGAAACCTCCCGGCATTACTGGTCTGTGATTCAGTGTTGAGAAGGCAGCTCTTCCTTCTGCCGTCAGAGCCAATCCCAGTTGGATTGCAGCAGGGATGTACTGCTATCAAGGTCGTAATCTGTTCAATCTGCTGGAAAAGGAAGGAAGCAGTATAATCTGGGAAATCAGAAATTGTTTGGAAAAGGAGGGAACCGGGAAAGGACCTGACCAGTGCCGTGATTCAGGCTGTCAGACCTGCAGGCAGCAGAGCGAGTGGCAGTGTCATCAGCATGGTGCTGGGGAGGGTAGGACGCCTAACGGCGATGACTGACAGTCTTGTAACGTGTTATGGCGAGAAGAGTTCCCGGGGCTGCCGGGTGGATTGCATGGGCGTCGGGGTGCGTGGCAGCGACAGGGGCTTGGCTGCCTTCACCGCGGTGGCGAGCTTCAGTGCTGCACCAGTTTAAATCCCGTTTTGCCATTTAGCAGTCCTGGTGAGTGGCCCAGCCCCATGTCCCCATCCTACGGCAGCAGGAGAATTTGGGAGAACACAAGCAGCTTAGCTAAAAGAATTTCCTCCGCTCAGGGCAGCACAGGCCCTGTGGTGTGGAGGCGGGTAATGCTGGGGAGCAGCTAGATCCCATACCCTGCCTAGTTTCCCTTCTTCATATTCCAAGTGGCGTCTCACTTAACAAGGGTTTTATGAGGAGTAAGTACAGGATCTGCCTCTTGTCTGCATCAGCACTCTCCTGAGAACAGCAGGTTCTTCTCTCATCCTCCTTCCATTTTTATTTTTCCCAAGCTTTACTTCAGTTCCTTATTTTAAAACGCTGGCACTAGAGCAGATTGGAACCATCACCTCCATTTTAGGGAGACACAGTCCTCCCCCAGCATCAGCAAGTCGGAGACCCACAAAGGCTTGCCCGCTGCCGGTGCTGGGAGCTGTTCAAGCTGGTGACTAAGCCGAGCGTCTGGGATGATGGAGCCAACTGCCAGACTGGGGAGCGGTGGAGTGTGGAGGGAAGAAGGACCGCCGTAGCTGAGTCAGCCCTTCAGCCAAGATGAGAGATGGGTTGTTGAGTTTGCCTGCAACGAGGCTGCGCGCCCACGCTGCTTCTTTAGTTGGAGATCTGTTCTAGGGGTGGGCGGCACGCTCCCTCCCTGCACAAAACTCTGGGATGCTCTGGGAATCAGACCTCACCATGGTGCTGGGGAGGGCCAGGCTCTGCCCAGGCTCTTGGTGCCTTTCTGGAGGGGGCTCCTGGACCCAAAAGGAGCCAGAGAGCCCTTCAATGTGTCCTTAAAGCTGGATTTGCCCAAGCTTTGTCTAGGGAGGTAGGCAGGCTGGTTTCACCGTATCAGATGGGGAAGCAAGATTGCTCCATCTCTCCATTACTCTGTGTGTTTAGGACTGGCCTCCCTGCCCTCATCTCATCCACAGCATCTCCCTCTTCCTTTTCTTCCTCCTCCGTTACCTCACCCTGCAGGCATCCTTCTGAGATGCACCGAGCTCCCTCCTTCTCCCTCATTTAATATTCTTCTTCTTCTTCAATCTGGTGTGGTGCTCCCCATCTCGCCCGCAGAGCACAAAGCCGCTCTTTCTCCCATTCATTGCGCCGGACCAGGGTTAGCATTTCAATTGACAATCGTGCCATTGATTTGCGCTCTGACGGTGGGGTTTGCAGTAAATGCCAGGCAAAGGGACGACGGGGTTAGCGAGGCTCTGGCAATGAGCCCAATGTCTTCTGAAGCTCCGGACTCGATTTTGGAGGGAGAGTGGCGGCAGGGTCATGCTTTCTCCCCTTCCAGGGGGGCAAGCCTTTCTTTGCAGTGTCAAAAGCAGCTTTGGGCTTGCTAGGAGAGACATGTCCCCTTCCTTGGGGACATGGTGTGGGCCATTAGATGCCCTCTCCCTTCTCATCACTGGTTCTTGAAGCCATTTATACCCCAGGCCCCCAGTCTGGGGTGCAGGGTTGCTCCCCCTGATCCTGCCAGAAGAAAAGAAGAGGTGAAGGGGATCAAACCGCCTGCCTAAGCCAAGCTGTTTAAGGCAGAGCAGGGACTGAAGGCCAGCTTTGCAGATCAGGCAGAGGGCTTACGCAGAGGGACCCCAGCGCTCGCTGACGGAAACACCTTTAAAAGGCTGCCTTCCAGATCAAGTTAAATCAGTGCTGGAGCTGCAAACACACTTCAGAGCTCTGGCTAGCAGAGCTGTTTACTCTCAGCTTGGTGATTCAGTGCAGTCCCTGGGGAGCAGTAGGATAAATAATACGTTGGCGCCAACCAAATTATTGTTTTGGGCTTTTTTTTTTCTTGTTGTTTCTGGCTGTTTGGAGGGAAGTGTGTCCTTGCAGGTTGTCATGGCTCTCGGAGCTGAGCCATGAAAGAGGCAGTCCTGTGAAAAAGCCTCAAAACGAAACCAAAGGGAGCAGGAGCTCGCAGGGCTGAAGTGTGTGACGGGGTGAGGTGGAGGAGGAAGAGTGGGGAACGGCTGCAGGTGTATATTTTCCTAGATTAGCAGCAAATTTAGGGGCTGGGCTGGAGGTTTGAAAACGAGCAAAGTTTGCTGAAATCCATCCAGACCTGCCTGCGGCGGGTTGGTGATGGGTTGTGCTGGCAGTGGTAGCTGGATGGGGGAGAAGGGGGCTGTGCGCGTGGGGCTCCTGTGTGCGTGGGCTGTTGCCTGCCTGCTCTGCAGGTTGGGTCAAGAGGGAGATCTGAGGACTGCTGGGAAGGGGGTGGTGAAAAGGGGATTAGTTCTCTCCAGCAGATATAGACTGAGTCTGAGGTGCCTGGGCTAGCTAGCACGCCTGGCTTGCATCCCACTTGTAGGGCCGCTTAGGAAAATGAGTTGCACAGTCACTCCGAAAGGACTCAATGCCAGCTTCTCCAGCAGGCAAAGCACATGCTCAGGAGTTTCTCAGAGTCCTTAGACAGAGGAGAGATGATAGACCTGGGGAGGGAGCAGGGAGCGGGCAGGGACTGCCACCCAGCCTAGCTGTGGGGTCCCAATGCCGAATCTCCCCCACCCTGCTGCCATGCAGCCCCCCGGCCTCGGGAAGGACAGCCGGAGGCATAGTGTTAGTGAGAAGCTGCGGGCTGGCGGACAGGGGTGGATCCTGTCCCCTGGCACGCCTCCACCCTCTCTCTCTGCGACCGAGGTGCCCTTGCAAAAGAGCGGCCCGCGGGCCTGGCAGTTTACCATCGCCAGGCAGTGGCTGCCAGCAGCCCCCCGTTAGCCAAGCTGGTGATGGGAAAGCCTTGCTGCCTGGGTGCCATTTAACCCCGCGGGGATTAGAGACCCTGAGGAAGTGCAATCAGTGTAGTAAAGTGGAGAAAAAAGCTACAAATCAAGCAGACATTTGGTAACCCCAGTGACCTCTAATAAGTCTTTTTTACTTTTGGCTCTACGGAGGCTTGGCGGGACCCCTGTGCAACATGCTCGGGGCAGAGGGGGGAGTGCTGGACTGTGCAAAGATTGTCCTTTGCCTGTCCTGCCAAGTGCCTCTATAAATAGGGGGACACGTGCCACTGATTAATTGCCTGTCTGCGCAGGCAGCCAGCTCCTAAGGCAGACGTGGCCTTTGTCTGTCTGCTGGGAGCAGCGGCGCTTGCCCGGAGAGAGGCCCTCTCTTCTTTGCAAAAGACAGCGAGATGGAAACAGAGTGCCCTGTCATGCGAAGCGGAGGTCAGTCGTGATCGAGACTTTTCCCCTCAGAGAAGCGATCCCTCTTGTGTTATTGTGGCAAACTGTGGCAGGGGACAGGGTAGCCTACGGCAGCGCACATGTGCCACGTGCGTTGCACCCTGACGTGGAGCTGGGCACTGGTGTGGCTGCTGAAAGCTGCCCAGATGTGTCTGCAACGTCCCAGGGGGGTGCAGGACCAGCAGATCGCATCGAGGGACAGCAAAAGCCCCAGGGGAGGAGTCTCTCAACAGCTCTGGTGCAGGGCCAGCCTCCCACACGTGAGCTGGCAACGCAGAGGGGAAGGGAGGATGTTTTTAGGAAAGAGGAGAGCTGGAAAAGCCACAAGGTGAAAGAGGAAGGAAAGACAGGAGGACAGGCAGTTCTTCCTCCCAGCTGGGCCTGCAGCATCTACAGCAACCAGTTGTGACATGTGTCCTAGGTCTTGCAGCTCACTTCTTGCTCACGTCTGGGGCGTGGAGCCCATGAGTTGCAGCTTATGTGCACCCTTCTGTCACATGTGGGCTCTGGCCTGGGGGCTCCAAACCCTGTCCATCCCTCCTGGCCCTTGGAGGGAGGATGCTGGCAGCGCAGCTGAAGGCTGGTGGGGCGAGGTGTGATGCTGGGCTGTGCCTGTTGGGAAATGGTCTACCCCATGGGTACGGGGAGCTTGACCCCCAGCTGCAAGTCAGCACGGCAGTTCCTCTCCCATTCAGCCGGGTAAGAACTTACAGCTCCAGTTAAGCATGTGTGAGGTCCCAAAGCAGGGCACAAAAAGCTGCAGGCATGTCAAGAGCAAGAGGGTGCAGGAGCCAAATCTACGAGGCAGTTGCCTGGAGTGGTTGGCCGAGAGAGGGGAGGGAGCCCTTCATCTCAAAGCTGGGAGGCAGGAGGCACTGGGCCATTAGGGCAGCTGGGAAAGCAGCACTCACCTGGCTGCTGCAGAGCCAGTCCTAAGTCACTTTGAGCTTCTGCTCTCCTAGGAGAGCTCCTGCATCAAAATTTCCCTTCCTCCTCTTCCTCCATCACCAGACTTTCAGGGGCCAGGCAAGGCTGCTCTGTTATGTAGCTTTCCTGTCCCCTCGGGCCAAGGGGACAGTAGCTCAGCTCTGAGCCTGGGAGCTGCCTTTCCCTGCCTGCATGGCGCTGGGCCAGCCATCCCAGAGGGCCCCCAGCCCCATGTCCTTGTTGTTCTCATCAGTCGCACAGAGGACACCAAGAGGGAGCTATCAGCCTGAGCTGGCTGCGGGTGCTCTCCGCAGTCAGCTGTGGTTCCCCTGACGAGTGTCTCCGCTGTGCTGTTCCTAGGTGCAAAGGAGTATGCATTTCCCAGGAGGGAGAAGTACCCGGTCTTCTATCATAAAGAAAACAGTTCGGCCATCTACATCGGGGGAGAGGGGAGGCTTTATTACTACGACTTTGCAACCGATGAGAGCTACACGGTAAGGATGCTCTGCTAACAAGTTTGGCCCTGGAGCCCCGTAAGACAGTGTCCAGCATCCGTCTCACAGCCCAAATGCTTGATACCTTACTCAGTGTTTTTACCAGCGGTGACGTCAGGCTTGGAAGGGTCTGGTCTCTGCCCAGCCTGCCCCATCCATCCGGGAACCACAACGCCGCTATGATCAATGGCTGCAGCAAGGCGGATGTTGCCTACACTAGCCGTGGGTGGATTCTTCCCAGGCTGTGATCCTCCCAAGGTCTTCACTGCCCCAGGGGGAAGATTTTTCCAGTGAGGGACCCTTTCTTTAGCGTGAGAAGGGATGCTCAGGCTCATGTCACTGGGGAGAAGCTATGTTCCTATCCCTTTCTATTGTCGGAGCCCAGGCTGCTTTTCCTCGAAAGCAGGATGTTCTGGATCAGTTGGACACTGAGTCAGTGTAACAGGAAGACCCCCCAGTTGGTTTTCTCGTGACCCCTTCTTGTCCTTCTCAGACAAGTCGATTGCTGAAGTTTGGGCCCAGAAACTTCCCTTCTTGTTCCCAGGAACAGCATGGTTCATGTGTCCCAACCCTCAAACACCACCACCTGCTATTGAACACCCACTCCCCACAACAACAGATCTTCTTCCAAAATCCTTTGGAGAGCAGCCCAGGCTGGCTGCCAGCCATACCTACCACTTTTTCCCTGGATCCTCACCTCTCCCAATCACCCTGAGGGTCTGAGAGATCCAGCCTTGCTACCCCAAGGGCTGCGTTGCAGTGTTTAATGGCCTTCTCACCAACATGCTTGCTTCCCTTCTTGCTAAGAGGGTGAGTAGTGTGGGGTGCATGGGGCTGAGCCCACACTAGTTGGCTTTTAGAGGGAAGGGACTAAGGCATATCTCTCTCTTTTATTCTAGGAAGACTTCCCAGTGAAAAATGAAGGACAGTGCATGATGCCTGGGAGTTCGGTACGTCCTACCTGTGGTGGAGCTGGATGGGTGAGGGTTGGAGGACTTGGGTTGAAAGACTGCTGGGGAAGGAGCTGTGTATGCTCCTCACATACTCTCTCTGGGTGAAGACCTCCAGTGCCTGTGGAGCAGGAGGTTAGATGAGATTATAATGGTTTCCTCCTCTGGTTTTAAGACCCATGGAAAAGCTGGGAAGCCATATAGCATTATGCTTCGGAGTGCTGTGGGCTTGGAGCTGTGGGGCTGCACTCTGCCATTCACAGCTGCTCATGGTGCTTTGCTTTTTCTTGCAGGAGGACAATAAAAATTACCTCACGTTAGTGGAGAAGTATGGAGACGGGATGTTAGTGTGTGGGACCAGTGCCTGCGCTCCCACCTGCTGGAACTTGGTATGTTGTGGCCACCTGTAGTGGCACCAGAGCAAAGCACTTGCTCTTTTGTTTCATCCGTCTGTAAAGTGGTGCCCTGATCCTCCCTCCTTCTTAGAGTGCTCTGAAATGCCCAAATGTCAGCTCCCTCAGCGAGCTTATCGTGACAACGTGGGACAGCCCACATGAGCAGAGGTCCGCACCTGCCACCTCTGTGCTCACTTGTCACAGCCCCCCTTTCCTCACCTCCTGCCTGCAGCAGGGGCTCTGCCTGGCCCATACGAAGATGGGCCATGTCCTTCCCTCGTTTGGGCTGTACCAGCCAAGGAGAGCTGCTTTCCTCCTGTCCCAGCGGTGGATGTGGACACCTGGCTCCTCTGTACTTATCACACATTTCTGTCCCTCCTAGGTGCAGAGGAAGGAGAGAACTTCGTGGGATGGGAGAGGTATTGCTCCTTTCACCCCTGACTCGAATACCCTTGTCGTTGTTGATGGTAAGTCTGAACGCTCGTGTGTCTTCAGTCCTGGTGTCATGCAGGAAGGTTGGGCTCTCCGTGGCGAAAATGAGCTCCTGGGTACCTTGAGAGTGCTCCAAGGGCTTTGTCGCTCTGCTCTAGCTGGTGATTTGCCTCGGTGCTGCTTCCTTTTGCCTCATCGAAAGGCACATCTTTCTAGGACAGTGCATGGCACAAGGTTCTTTATTCCTGTCTGGGGCATGGGGGTTGAGTCTCTGTACAGGAGGGTAGAGTGCAATGGAAACACCAGGAAAGAAGGGTCTTGCGGTAACTCCGCTGTTCTGGACCTGGCAAAGGGAGAGATGAGGCACCCTTCCAGAGGCGGTGCGAGAATTTGTCCCTGCCACTCTTTAATGAAAAGGACTGGGGGAGTCCTGCCACGCCTGCTCAGTCCTAGGCAAGGCTAGGCAGTGAGGACTGGGTTTCTTTACCTGTATCCACCATCTCTGTGAGCCCATGTGCCCAGAGAATTCTTGGCTCTTTGTTTTCTTCTCACAAACCCTTCTGCCCCCTCCAGAAACAGCCTGCTGCAAATGAGCCTTCCTATCCCACAGGTCATGACATCTACTCCACCATCAAGAAGAGCCAACAGAATGGCAAGATACCCCGTTTCCGTCGAGTGAGAGGCGGTGGAGAGCTCTACACAAGCGACACAGTGATGCAGAGTAAGTATGGCAGAGATTCTGAAGGCATGGGACCCACCGGGCAGATAAGTTGGACTCTTTGTCAGCCCACAGCTGTGGGCCATAAGTACACAGCACAGCCTTGAGGGGTACATCCCCTCTGCCCAGCTGGGATGTAGCTCCAGAGCTTCTTGTTTGGGTTCAGCCGCCCCTAGAGCTGTGGAGAGGGCTGATCTGTCCCCATCCACAATGCCAGACCCAGCGGCTCCCTCCAGCTCTCTTATTGCCAGCTGGGGGAATTTCACCTCTTTGCTTCTGCGAACAGCTGACAAGTGAGTTCCTCTTGCTCAGGGTGAGGAGATGGGGAAATGGAGAGAAATGGGCAGCAAGTTCCTGGTCAGATGCTAGAACAAAATATGGTTGTGTAAAGGTGCCCATCAGCTGCCGTGCGGTAGTGGAAACAGGAAGAACAACTTCCACTCTGGGCAGTGATTCTTTCCAAATCCCCAGCCAAAGTGGGACCTTGAGGAAGGAACATATTGGGCTGTGCATGGGGCAAGGCGGGGAGTAAAGAGAAGAGACGCTCCTCAATTTCCGTGTTGCCTTCCCTCAAGCCTCTTCAGTGACACTGAGAAATGGGAGATTACTGAACCCCTGGCCAAAGGAAAAAAAAACAAATCAAAATAACATGAGGGCAAAACAGAACTGGTGCATGCAGGGCAATGGAGGGGGCAACCAAGGCATCAGCAAACAAAACTGATACTCTCAGAGCCACGAGGCTGATCCCTGCCATGGGGATGCCAGCTAACAATGCTCTGAGGGACCCTGCTGCTGCTGGGGATGCCCTTGATGGCGGTGGTGTATTAATAGGAAGAGCATCATTGGGTTTTCCACAGCAAACACAAACAACTGCGTAGCTTGCTCCCACGAGGGAACCTTCCTCTATGATAATAGCTCTGCTGCACGAGAAGGGAGAATGGATTTCCTTTGCTGCTAGGCAGCCGAGGCTTCACCGAGCTCTGGGGGCTTGGCTTTCAAGGGAGTGGGTTCATGGAGCTCGGCAGGAGGGAGAGGAAGGGGAAGCACCTGGGAAGGCAGCATGTGGAGAGCAGTTGTTAGTGCGATGCACCAGTCAGGTGTAGAGGATGGGCCTGTCCTATCCTTTGCCTGGAGCACAGATGGCGTTTGCATTTCTTCGTCTTGCGTGAGGGTGAGTGGTTAGCTGCAGAGCACGCTGGTTTGGTCCCCACTGGTGGCTTTTCAGATGAAACGTGTGTTTGGGCCAAAGTTTTCTGATGACTCACTTCCCTTTTCAGACCCTCAGTTTGTCAAAGCCACCACATTAAAGCACGAAGAGCCTCACCAGGACAAGATTTACTACTTCTTTCGTGAAGACAACCCAGATAAGAGTCCCGAGGCCCCTAGAAACATCTCCCGAGTGGCCCAGCTGTGTAAGGTACCACGGGAACAGTGTATGGTGGCGAGGCAAGAGTGTTTCAGGGGTGGTAAATGGACGTGGCAGCCCACCTGGTGTTATCTGTGCATGATTTGGCCCCTCTGGCTCAATTTTCTCCTCTGCCACAGAGTTCGTGTGGAGTACAGCCGTGTCCTTTGGCTTCCCATCTTCTGGCTCCCATCTTGCTTGTAGGGGAGAGAAAACCCTGTTCTGTCTCACAGGGATGTTAGAGATGATTGTTGCAGTGACCAGCATCAAATATACCTCTGGAGCATCTCGCAGTTATCCATCCAGGATAACTGGACTTTGGACTTTGTGTTCTTTGTGTGTTCTTTGTGTGAACTTTGGACTTTGTGTTCTTCTCTGCCAAACCCTGACTCCGTGCTTTCCCTCTCCTCTAGGAAGATAAAGGGGGAACCAGTTCGCTCTCTGCTTCCAAGTGGACCACCTTCCTGAAGGCTACCTTGATTTGTGTCGACCCAGTCACCAAGGGCAACTTCAACTGGTTGCAAGACGTCTTCTTTGTCCCTGCGAGTAACTGGCGGCACTCCAAAGTCTACGGGCTCTTCACAAACACCTGGTGAGGGTCTTTGCGAAATGGAGGGATGTCCTGTCTCATGGGCCAAATCTTTTTCTTTCAGCTCTTTAGTCTCTCTGGCAGGTACGTGGATGGAAAACAGCCAGAGCAGACACGGTCAGCGAAGACATGATGCACACAGCCATGCCCCAGCCATAGGAGCGATGACCAGTGTCTCCCTGACCCTCTCTTTGTCTTGTTGCCTGCAGGGGAAGCTCTGCTGTTTGCGTCTATTCCTTTGGGGACATTGACAACGTGTTTCGGACATCCAAACTCAAAGGCTATAATGGTCCCAACCCAGAGATCAAGCCTGGGCAGGTGAGTGAGTGATAGTAGATGCCCACATGAAGTGGAGAGGCCAGGAGAGCTGGTCCCTGCTCTGCCATGGCAGTTGTCAGAGCAGCTGGGGCAAGTGAGGGGACAGTCCCACCACTGAGCAGCCAGGTGAGAGCTGGGGCAGTGAGGAAGGTTGTAGGCACTGTGGGAAGGATTTGAGCTGTTTTGCTAGAAACAAAAGGAAGCTGGGTGAGATCCAACATGCTCATAGAAACCAAGAGGAAATAGGCTCTTAGGTTGCTCAGCAAACAGATCTGTGAGTTCTCTTGAGTGAAGCTGAAGGACAGTGTCTCGCCCTGTGTTTGCTAACCCCGCAGGGTTCACCAAGCCAACCTGCAGCTCAGCCCTGCGGTTACAGGTGCACCCTTGACCTGGCAGCAAACAGTGGAGTTGGGGGGAGGCTCCCCTAAGCCTCTGGGGAGGTGACAGCACATGAGTCTCCTAAACTGCTAATTCTGCAGGGGAGATTGCTGGTAGGACCTGGCACGAGCACAGTCACAGCAGCCCCAGGGCTTGTGTTTACCCCCAGGGCAGGCTTGTGTGCCCTCCTCTGGGCTGAGGCATCAGTGCTGTGCCCTGCCTTGCTCTCCTGCCCTCAAGCCTTGTCCTCAGGGACCTGTCTGACTCTGACAGTGGCTTTTGTCTCGTCTTGCTGCAGTGTGTTTCCTCTGGACTTCACACCCCAAGCGAGACCTTCAAGATAGCCGACAGCTACCCAGAGGTGGAGGACCGGGTGGAGCCCCTCTCCCCCACCAAGAGCCCCTTATTCCACAACAAGCACCGCTACCAGAAGATCGGGGTGCATGAGGTCTCTGCGAGTGACGGACGCCACTACAATGTGCTTTATCTGGCAACAGGTACTGGAAACCATTCCCTTTGGAGTTCCGTGGAGCTTACTTTCCCCTCAAGGGCAGGGAACCCAAGAGAAGCAGACAGGACTCCTAATGCAGAGCAAAGCAAGGGGCTGTGTTCCCAGCTTGGCATATGTTTGTCAAGCAGAAAAGAACTGCCAAGTCCCAGTACAACTAAATACATCCAGTTTGGCTGCATGGGCAAAGACAAGCTGAAAGCAGAGTCCCAGCACGTGGGATTTACCCATCTGGGCTGCTGCAGCCTGTGGTAGGTCTCAGGCCAAGTGTTTTTAGGGCAAGGGAGGGGTAGCACAGCTCTGCTCAGGTGCAGCTTTACACTGTCAAGCAGAAATCCTTTACACAGGGACCCACTCTGTCATCTCCTGTCCCTGCTTGCTCTAGTGCAGCAGTGCGGACTTCCTGTGAGACCGGCACCTCTGGCTGGAGACACAGCTCTCTGATCACAGCTGCCAGTGGTGCTGAGGCAGCCAGAGGTGCTGTGAAGCGGGGCCAAGGCAATTCAGCTGTAGGTGAACAGGATGGAGAGCAAAAAATTGGCGGGCTCAGTCAGGCAGCTGCCTGGGTTCCTGTGCAGTGCAGCTACTCGATGCCCAGCAGGTGGAAAGATCCCTAACTCAGCGCTTCCCTCTCTGGCCTGCCTACCTCCCCGGCCCACTCCCTACAGCTCTGCTCCTCCGTTCTTCTGCACTGTGCTGGGATTTGTTCACTGGCACTTGTGGAAGGACTTTCTGAGGCTTTTCTTTCCTAATCTGTGATTAAAAAAATGCAGACAGCTCTCAGTAGGTGGCCTGGGTTGGATTAGGGCCCACGCATGCTCATCTTGTCATCTTGCTGAAAGCCTTCGCTTAAATGCAGCTAACACCTTGCGTAGTCCCATCGGGGAGCTTGGCCCTGCAGGGCTTGGCAGGGCAGCTCCCCACCCACCTGGGGGGTCCTAATCCCTGCCTGACCTGGGGTCATGTTTTTCACCTCCCCCTGGTTGATGGTGGAGAAGGGAGTGACTGTTTGGGAAGAGGAAACTGTGCAAGTACTAAAAGAGGGTAAACGATGAGGATTCCTGAGTCCTGTTCCCTTAGGATCTGCCTTTCCACCCCTTCACCAAACTGACTCATTTTCTTAAATCACCAGTTTGGAGTTATTTAACTGGGGAGGGCCGTCAGTCTAATTAGAAAAGCAGAAAGGAAAAACACCAAGTTTCAGCCTCAGGCGAGCGGTGAGATGAGGCTCACGCAAGAACAGGCTGGTGATCAAAGCAGAGCGGAGCTCGAGAGCGGTTGGTTTTTCTTGCAGAGGCCGTTACAGCAGAGCTGATCAAAGCAGGCACAGCCAGGTCCCGAAGGGCGATGGGAAATGGGTTCCTCGTGGCTCTTGGCTGGGAGGCTGACAAGGCTCCGCTGTGGAAACCACTGCTGTCTGGGGGATGATTTCCTAGCAGAGCAAGCAGGCTCCTGAGAAAGGGTCCTGTCTTCTCTGGCTGGCTGGTTTCAGGAATCCAGTCAAGCCTGGCTGTGCAGAGCAGATAGTCTGCCACAGTGAGGGCTGGAGGCAGAGCTGCTTCTCTGCCTTGCTTCCCCGCCCCTGCCTGCAGCCCCTCTGCCTTGCCTTTCTGCTCTCGGCGCGCTTCATCAGGGCTCTTCCCTCTTTCTTTCTAGACAAGGGATCCATCCACAAGATTGTGGAGCTGCCGGATGGGGTGCAGAACATCATAGAGCTCCAGGTCTTCCCAAAGAAGGACCTGATCCAGTCCATGATCCTGGACCACAAGAGGGTGGGTCTGCCTGCTCTGTAGAAAAGAAAACAGCGGGTCGGGCTGTAGCTTTCAACACAGGCAACAGGGGAAGCAGGGACAGATGGCTTAAAGACACCCCTTGGATCTGGGTGGGCTTGTGGGGGGTCCCGCAGTGTGCTTTGCTAAATCCTAACAGCTGGGCTTATGTCCCCAGTCCTGGGTAACTCTGTGTGGTCAGTGGGCAACAGAGCTTTTCAAACACCTCCTCTCCTCTGGAGGTGAGGGAGGAACGAGGCTGTTTGCTCCTGGGCCAAATCCCAGCACAGTGTACTCCTGCCCCTGCAGTTCCCCTCTCATTGTACAGCCTTGCTGTCAGATAGTGCTGGTTCTCCGTCCTGGAGGTGACAACACTGCTGTCACTGATGGAGCAAACTTATTTATACACCGGGCTGGTGCGGGAAGGATGGCTGCTTCCGCTCCCATGACAGGGAGGTAGGACTGCTTTGTCTGGAGACCTACCAGCCACGCTGGTGAAATCCACCCTGATATCACCGTGAAGCTGCAGGAGAAGTGCTAGACAATCATAAGGTGGCATGGGGACATGATGCCGAGATGATCAGCCCCTCTGCTTCCCTCCTGCAGGCGATGCTGTACGTTGGCTCGACAGATAAAGTCGTGGAGATACCCATGGACATGTGCAGGGTGTACCGCAACAACTGTGACAGCTGCTTGCTGGCGAGGGACCCGTACTGCGGGTGGTTCAACGGGAGCTGTCAGTCCGTTTATCTAAACCGGTACGTGGCACCCACAGCGTGCTGTTTCTCCATCACCTTGAGGTGGTTGCTTTCACGTGAGAAATAACGCAGACCCTCAGTATTCCCCTTCCTGGCCAGAGCCACTCATGATTTTGAGGCCATCTTCCCGTAACAGGGAGAGAGATGAGCCCGTTGCATCTGGATAGTTAACAGCGCAGATGTCTGTGCTGTCCCCAGAAACTGTGCCTGTGCAGGGATCTGTCCCTCCTGTGGCACCCCTGCCCTGAGGAGGGAGAGGTTGGTGGGTTTTGAGCACCCAGCCCCTCTTTTTGCAGTTGGAAATGTGTATAGTGATGCTGGTTAAAGCAGTTGATTGCGGTGAGCTGGTGGGTCTCATGTTTGTGATCTAACAACCTTCTCAGTGGGGGTGTGGGGTGTGGTTTTCCCTGCTACCCAGGTAGTAGCAGATGTTTTAACTTTCTCCCTTATCAGATCCACCACATCTTGTAGGGGCGCTTCCTTTCCTAGCCCTGAAGTGCTGCTTCCTTGACGTTAGTGCTTTCTTAATGCTTGTTCCCATCTGCTAGGGAGGTGCGGCAGAACCTGAACCTGGACGCGGGGCGAGGGCAGTGCCAGAAGAGTGACATTAAGGAAGGTATGTAAAGGTTTTAAGCTGTAGGCCATTTATCCAGAGGGTGTGTGGGGCAGGGTGATTGATTCTCAGGTCTTTGTATGGGTTGTCCATCGACCCAACTGTTCTTCTATCCAGACTTGTGGGAGAATCTGTGGTTCCTGGAAATGCCTGTCTCGTACCCCACTTCTCCATCTTTTCTAGTCGGGGACTATCAGAACATCACAGTCGTCCCGTTCTCCCGCTACTACCTCAACTGTCCCATCGAGTCCCACTATGCCACCTACAACTGGTACCACAACGACAGCCTTATCAAGACCTGCAACACCACCCACCCCCAGCAGGACTGCTTCCATTTCATCCAGAACGTCAGTCACGTTCACTATGGCTACTACGTCTGCGTCTCGGAGGAGGATGGCTTCAGGCAGCCTCTGGTGAAGGAACGCCTGGTGAACCAGCTCAGGTTCATGTCGCAGAAGGGCCAGGCCACCATGACATTTGGCTCTTGGCTGCAGCTGCTTCTTATGGTGGTGTTGGTGGAGCTCTTCCACTGAAGAGGACAGGACTGGGTTCCCACCATCCTGGCTGCTGCTGCTCTTCCTGCACTTGCTGTCCTCTCCTGAGGCGAGATTCTTTTGGTTACTCCTTGGACTTTAATCTTTGACTATCCTGGAAGGGGTCCTGGGCAGCAAGCCCTCCATCTTTGGCCTTGATGGAAGAGTCATCGTGAGGAAGATGCGACTGCAGAGCCAGATGGAGCAGGGTTTGGGGACAGGGAGGGACGGGGTACCCTAACACGCGGGGGACGTTCTCTGTACCCAGCAGCGTGAAGGGAGTGGTGTCAGCCTCTCCCCAAGCCTGCGCTGGTAGCTCTGTACTGGTTATCGTCCTGAGCCTACCCTGGGTTGCGGACATTCAGGGGACTTCTGCCAATGTGCATGCACTGATCCTCAGGGCACCATGACTCCTCTCTTTGGGAACGTGCATGTGATGAAGAGGAGGAGCCAGCCCTTGGCCTTTCTAACTGGTTGATCTGTGCTTCGCTCCACGCGGGGACTGATGCCTCCAAGTTTTTAGTGGCTAATGTCTGTTTGGGTTGGCAAGGAACTGGAACGCTCCCAGCGTCACATGTGAGTCCCCTTCTGGTCTGGAGAATTGGGCTCTGGAAGGGTTTTAAGGTTTGGTTTATTTATTTATTATTTTATTTTTGCAGCTGGCTTTGACATGGGAGGGAGATTGGGACCTAGCGCTGGAAACCAGCAAGACGAGGGCAGGCACAAAGTTAGCATTTTGCATGGAAAAGCCTTGAAACATGACTAGATTTGGGATGTGGGGAAGGACAGACCGAAGGGGACAAGAAGGGAAGGTGGAAGCAGAGCTCAAACCAAACCTGAGAGGCTCTGGGAAGAAGTTTTAAACGCACAAATCCTCTGCAGGCAGCTAAAGGGCATTTATCTGTGGGCAGCAGGCAGCACCTGCTCCCAGCACCTCTCCTCTGGGAGAGGCACCAGGCTTCCTCAGGGAAAGAGGCGGGAGGCTGCCGATCTCAGGGCGATGCCGACGGGCTCGGGGGGGCTGCAGCTGTCCCCACTGCCCAGAGCAGATCTGCCTCTCTCCCTCACAGTGAAGGGACAGGGGAGGACCAGGGTTTGCTTTCCTTGGGCTTTGAGGTCTCCGAGCAAGACTAAACTGTGAAAAACGGGATGCTCTCCCTGCACGTGCGTGCGAGGGGTGATCCCACACCTTGTCCAAACCTTTCCCAGCCCTCTTGACCGCAGAAACGCCCCAGCCTCCGGCTGTGTAACGGAGCGGGCATTGTATCTCATGCTTCCAATAACCTGTCGCAGCAGCACAGCTCCTGCTTCGTGCTTGCTCGGAGACACTCAGGAGTGCCCGAGGGGTCTTTTTGGCAAGAGGGATAGGTGCCACGTGCCTCTCGTGACCAGAGGCTATGGACAATGGGCCAGAGCTTCCTACTGCACTACATTTTCAAGATATACCCCTCCAAGTCTAGGATAGAGCTTCTTACATCCCTTCTCAAAGCACTTTAACTTTGTGAACTAACAAATACCTATTTATTATCAACTGGTGATTACTGTACTTGTATAATTTTATAATATTATAGAAAGTGGGTTCAAAGTAGAGAAGAAAGCAAACAACACAACAGCTACCAAAAAAAACCTTTCAGAGCTGTGACCAAAGTGAGAATGTGATTGTTGAAATAAAGAATGGAAAAGAGCAGGCGAGTGCCGTGTTTCTCACCAGTAGAGGGACGCTGCTGTGACGGTGGCCGGGGTCTCCCCAGCCCTCTTTCCCTACGGCCGAGGGTTTCTCCCCTTTGTCTTCTGTGTCTTACCTGCCTTTCCAGCCACAGCCCCAGCCCTGGGCTTTCTGCTCCCAGTTCAGGCTGGCACCCTCAGGAGCAAGAAGCCAGGCAAATTCCTGCTGGAGCATCCCAAGGGGCTGTTAGCAGCACCCTGCTCATCACCGCCCACCGCGTGCGGAAAGCGAGGGATATAAATAGCGGCGGTGGGACCTCGTGGGCGCGGAGCCATCCCGGCACCTTCTGCCTGCAGCTCTGCTGCTCGCTGGGAGCTGGGGCAGGCACCACGATGCTCCCGCGCATCCTTGGCGTTGACGTCGGGAACGGCTTTCAGGAGCGCACGCATAGGCTGCCTGGCTGACAGCCTGCGAAACGGAGCAGTCCTGAACTCACAGCTCTTTTTTTTTTTTTTTTTTTTTTTTTTCTGGTTTTGGGGGAAAAATGAGCTGATGGTTGACAGCCGGTAGCGGGGAAAAGGCTGGGCTTGGAATGGAGGGAAGCAAGGAATAGGAATTCAAGCTTTTAAAACGTGCCAACAAAAGCAGGAGAGAACAATACCTCCCCCTCTCTTTCAAACCCTCCATCAAAGCACCTTGGCACAAAGGCAGAGCGCGTTGCGGAGCCCGGCAGACCTGGCGCAGCGCTCGGCCCCCTTTTGCTGGGCTTTCAAAGAGTCGTGGCTTCGTCTAAATCCAAGCCCAGCTGCCTTTCCGTGAGCTATTCTTAGTGCTTGCTGCCGGGCCTGTTCCCGCAGGTAGTGTCGGGAGATGTTTAGGTGTTGGTGGTTGGGTAGGAGCCCCTCGAGCTCCAGCCCTGGTTTGCAGTGATGCACCGGCGAGCTCCTTTCGCAAAATGTCAGAGGTGAAGGGAGACCAACTGGGAACACAAGGACGGCGGTGACGGGCTCCTCTGTTCCCTGGGACCTGTGCTAGAGATCCCAACCCAGGATTTGCAAGAGGGTTTTGCAGGTCCCTGATCTGCAGGGCAGGGCTTGGCAGCTGAAAGTGAAAGTCTCCCCTGCTTTCTTTCTTAGCACTGGGTTTGGCAGAAAACTTCCCGCCGGCGCCGGCAGCATATGTGGCAGCAACGTCCTGACGTAAAGAAGGAGAAGTGAGCCCGAAAGGCAGGCGGGTTTCGACGCAGCTAAAGCAAGAAGTGTGATTTCTGGCAGCCGGTGAGGAGCTTGCCCAGGATGGGAAGGGAGAGAAACCTGGCGCCTGGGCTTTATCGCTCTGCGCTGTATGCGAATGCTGAAATATTTGTGTTTCCAGCTCACTGCTGCCAAGCATTGGATTACCAAAGCTCTAAAAACCCTCACTAAAACCCAGACCACTGAAGTTTTGCAGTGCCCTGGGAAAGGGTGAGCAGGAGAGCTGGGAGCAGCACGTGGCGGCAATACCGAAACCCCTGGGAGCGGGTTGGAAGCGATGAGCTGGGGCTGGGTGGGGCGCAGGGCTGTGACAGTGCTTTCAACTGCCTGGCCTTGGCTTTGTTGCCCAAAAGGCAAGCTGGGAGCGTGGGACGGGGTGCCACAGGGACAGCCCTAGGTCCCTGGGTGACGCAGAGACCCCACAGCCCCATGCAGGGGCCACAGCATATCTTTCCCCATCCCAGCCCTTGTCCCCTGGGCTCAGCCAGGACAAAAGATGGAGCCTTTGCTAAATTTCCTGAGAAAAGCAGCAAAGACTGAGCATTTCAGGCTGTGTTTTGTTCTGGGCCGTGTTTCCCCAGGCCGCAGGCTGTTTCCTACGAATACAATGAGCCGAAAGCCGTGGGGCTGCTGAGTAAATACACGGGCTGGTTTGTCGTGGGCTTTGGGGGAAAAGGTGTGCGTGGGGAAGGGGAAGCTGTGGCATTGCTGCCCTCACCATGACTGTGGCCACATTGTTCCAGTGAGTTATTTTGGGAGCCTTGTTTCGATGGGGACGGGCACGCACGGGAAGGTCAACTACCGCAGCAGCTTCTCCGGGCTTTCTCCAGGCTTCCTCTGGCACAGGCAGAGGGGAGAAGGCCGCACGCCTGAAACAAAAGCCTCCAGAGTGTTTGATTTTTTTCCCAGCATCGTTTTTGGGGACTATTTCTGCCTCCAGCCTTGCCGGCGGCCTTGGAGGCTGCTGTGGGAGGGAGGTTTGCTAGGCAGGACAATAGACCCGGGAAATCCTGTATCCATCTGAACCGGACGCAAGAGCTGGTGAGAAATCCCACAGCAGCTGCCTGCTTGCTCCGTGCAAGGCACCCAGGGTATGAACAGGGGGTAGGCTCCTCCAAGATGCTGTCTCCAGCCATGGCATCCCCCTCAGCAGCTTTTCCTGGTGGGATGGGGGTACAGAGCAATGCTAGGAGCTGGCTGGAGCCTGGAATTGGGATTCCTTGGTGCCCACCCCTGGTTTCACAAGAGCTGGGATCCTAGGGATGGGAGAGGTGCTGCCACATCACAGCAATGTCTTCCATCCTCCCTGTCCCATGGAGAAGACCAGCCCGAGCCCTCTCCTAACCTGTTTCTTATCTTGTATCTTATCCTGGGCTCAGCCTGTCCAGCACACACTGCCCTTCCCAGCCAAGTCCAAGCCGCAGTTAGAGCCGGAGCTGGCCCAGCGGCACTTCCCACGTGCCGTCACCCCTGGGGCCAGCTCTCCCATGGGTGTCCTGCCCATCCTGCCCATCCCACCTGACGCAGGATGTCCCCCTGGGACGGGCTGGCAAAAGGGAGCCATAAACTGAGCTCACATGCCCGAAACCATGCCAGCCACCCTGCTCCCTCCTGGCTGCCTTCCCACTTTCCTCCTCTTCATCCAACCTGTTTTTCCTGTCTGTGCTGTGGCATCTCTGTTTGCAAGGGCTGTTTGCTGCCCTGCAGCTGTTTCCCCCCTTTTCCCTGAGGATCTCAGGATTTAAGCAGCTTGGGGCAGGTGTCCATCAGGCTGTGCGTGGCTCTGAGCTCCATTTGCCCATGGTCCACGCTAGGGCACGGGGGATGTGGCGTGGGTGATGCTACGCCACCAAGGCAGGTCGGGGCTGGCTGTGGTGAGCCGTGTGAGTGGGAAATGCAGCCACTTACTGGAAATGAGATGCTGGAGGAAGTTAAATCTGGGATAAACCAGTGTGCCTTCCTCCTATGTGGCTGTGTTCCTCCTCTCAGCGGCTACACACGTGAGAGCTTTTCCCCTCCAGCCATGGATTTCCTCCCCAAAATCCCCAAGAGGGGATCGCAGCCAAAGGACACATCCCGTCAGGGTCAGATATCCCATCCCAGCTCGATGGGGGAAAACCAGGCACCAGCCCAGGAATTTTCAGGTCTGGAACTGCACGCAGTAAATTTGTAACAGGAGATTCAGTTTAATGGAGTAGAACAACAGAAAAAAAACCCCACCAAACCAAAACACGAGCTACAGTCGTCCCCGTTTCAGATTCAGTCTTGTCCTGGCTGGGTCTGTCCTCCCCATGAGCTGCTCTGGGTGCCCCGGCAGCGCCTCCAGCATCACGCGCTCGGCCCCGAGGGCATCGAGGCCGCTCCCCAACAGCTCATCCCCTTCCCTCTGCTCCCAGGGGAAACCCTCCAGCAAGAACTGCTTGGTCATGGCTACGGTCCATTTGCCACTGAAAGTTTTCTCTTTTTGAACATAATATTACAAAAATGAGGTTTTTTTCCCTCCCCTCCAGCCCCGAACTGAATCACAGGGGGTTTCTGGGCAGCATTTTTACTATTGAAACTTTCCCAACCACCTGCTCGTGGGTAGGAACCAAAAGCTCGCAATGAATGGATTTGCCTCCTTCCCTGCTCATGTGGCGAGCGGGGAGCACCCCAGGCTGAAATCACAGCAGAAAAGAAAATAACCTGTTGGGAAATACGTGGAAAACACTTGTCCTCTCCAAGGGATGGATGCGAGCGGAGGGGAACTGAGCAGTGTGGGTCCGTGTATGGATGCAGGCTGTATTTTTAAGGGAAGAAAGTGATGCTGTCAGCTCCGTGCCCTTTTTCCAGGCACTAATTTCACGCCTGCTCGGCTTCGCTCTCCATTCTGGCGTCCCATGCCATCCTTTTATTCCCTGACTTGGATTCGCTGCCAGCATCACCCTGGCTGAAGTCAGCCCCATCCCGGCCGGTTCCCGTTGGCTCTGGGGGGCAGAGAGGCAGAAAGGATGAGCTGCTCCGCCAAAATGCCTTCCCTTTGCTACATGGCTGCAGTGTTGGCGTTCCCAAGCCCCCGCTGCCCGAGTGATGAGGCTGAGGAGGGAGATTTTCCAGGGAGGTTGGGCTGGGGCTGTGGCGCTGGGTCAGTGAGGTTTCCTGCTGTGGAGCTGAAAGCCGGGGGGTTTCTCGGCAGCCTCTCGGAGGTGTGATTTACACACGTGGCGGGGGAAGGTGTGAAGGGGCCAGGCAGTGAGTCACCCCGCTAGCTCCGGAGGTGATACATGCCAGGAAACCCCCACAGGTGGAAAGCGAGAGGTCGATGCCCGTGGATGCCACCCCTCAGTAGGAGGAAACCTCACTGAGGGACCCTCCTTGTCCCCAGCGTGGGTGGCATGGGGAGAAGGCCACGGGGGAGGGGAGAGACTCTTGTTTTGGCTCATCCAAAAATAGGGGATCTGCTCGAGTCACACGGGCTTCGTGGGCGAGCTGCGGCCTGCGGAGGCGGGGGAAACGCCTCCTCCCCACCATGTGCCGCCCGCGTTGCTCGGCAGGGACGAGCCCATCGGCAAAGGCAGTGGGAGCCCCGTCCCCGCTGCGATTTCTCCCAGCTGGGGAAAGAGTGATGTGGAGACTTTCTGAGCACCTCTCCGACCCGTTTCCTGCTCCCCCCACCTTTCCACCAGAAACCCCCCCAGCCGCACGGGTTCCTGTGCCCACCGCAGTAGTCACGGGTTTCCTCTATGAGCAGCAAGCTCGGGGGCTGTCAGAGGGGGGACAAACCGTCACATTTCCTTCTTGTGGCAAATAAGAGTAGCAACACCGATGGGGAGGTGCCCTGAAAATTTGAAGACCTCCAGGGGTGGGGGAGCATGGAGGAAGGGAGGCAGAGCCCCCTTGGATGATGTGCATGGGACCCCACGGAGATGCAGGGGACAGGCACAGGGCGATGGAGGCTGCAAGCTGGTTCCTCACGCTGCGGGGAGGTGGTGGAAAGAGGGGGTGCAGAGGTGACACTGAGTGTAATGGGTGGCCAGAGGCGGTGGCGGACAGGGCCACCCAGCCCTGTGTGAGGGCAGAGCTTGGCTGCGTGTCCCTTTGGCCCATGCCTGTGTTTTTACAAGCACCAAGTTGGCCAAACTGCTCCAAACTGACCCCATTCCTGGAGGGGAAGCAGCGGGTCCCCCCCAGGACAGTGACAGTGCAGGGGTGAAGGACAGAAGGATGGCCCTGTGTCCCCATGTCCCCAAGGTGTGGGGCAGTGCCGGGGCACACCCCGAGAACGGCGTATTCTCACCCAAGGTGGGCGTCTTCGTGCAGATGGTCACAGCTGGGACAAGAGATGGGTGGCTGGGTTAGGAGGGGACAGACACCCTACCCCGGGAGGGGACAGGTGTGGTGCCTAGCAGGGCCTGGCCGCCCGTGCGGGAGAGGACCGGTGAGTGGTGGTCCCGGTGACCCGGTGATCCTGGTCCCGGTGGTCTCGGAGGTCCCGGTGTTCTCGGAGGTCCCAGTCCCAGTGGTCCCAGCGGTGGCCGTGGCGGTGATCCCGGTGGTCCTGGTCCCGGCGGTCCCGGCGGTACCAGTGGTGGCAGTCCTGATGATCCCGGTCCCGGTGGTCCCGTTGACCCGGTGATCCTGGTCCCGGTGGTCTCGGAGGTCCCGGTGTTCTCGGAGGTCCCAGTCCCAGTGGTCCCAGCGGTGGCCGTGGCGGTGATCCCGGTGGTCCTGGTCCCGGCGGTCCCGGCGGTACCAGTGGTGGCAGTCCTGATGATCCCGGTCCCAGTGGTCCCGGTGGTCTCGGTGGGCCCGGTCCCGGTCCCGGCGGTCCCGGTGGCCCCGGCGGTGGCTCAGGCGGGGCAGGCGCGCCCCCCGGTGCCCGTCTCCGGTTTGGCAGCCGCAGCGGCGCCTGGCTCGGCATCCTCGGCAGCAAGCATCCCCCGCTGCCGGTTTCCTCCCAGTTTCCCTGGAAAATGAAAACCTCAGAAAGTCTGAAGCCCAGCAGAGCCCCCGACACACCCCAAAAGGATGCCCCAGAAAAGCCCAGAGACCCCCTCCCATTAACTCTCCCACACTGTAACTGGTCACGAGTGGGTGTTACTGGGCCTGGGGACGAGGGAAGGCATCTGCCGCCACGCTTGGACATGGGAGCCTTTGTCCCCAGCTCTGTGGGGGCCGTGACACCCCAAAAAGCCCGCCTGACCAGGGGGAGGGAGTGGGGTGTGTATTTTGGGTTCCTACACTAACTGGCAGTCGATGCTCCGGGACAGGAGAGCCCAGGAAGAGGGGAACCTGAGACCCCCCCCAGTACCCCCTGCCCGTGGCGGGGCGCAGGTGAGGCACCCTGGCGATGGCCAGGCTGTCCCAAGGCTGTCCCCTCCTGCAGGGACCCCTCAGGCTGGAGCTTTATTAAGTCTGACTCACACTATTTTGTCCCCTAGCTCATTTTTGTCGCTTATTCTGCAGGCAAAACATTCCTCCCCTTGGCAGCTGGGTTTTCATTTTCGGTGCTTGTGGCAGCACAGCACGGGACCACCTGGCAGCATCACCCTTCGCCACCCCGGGCCCCTCCAGATCTGTGCATCGCCTGGCTAACCCCGCTATGGCCAGGCCGGGAGGGGATGATGCCTGGCGAACGCCCCCACCGTACCCCAATGTCAGTCCGCCTTGGTGCTGGGGCAAAACGCCCCGCTCCTGTCCCCGTCCCTGTCCCTGGCACGGCCGTGACTCATCGGGAGGCGGGCAAGAGGATCTCGCCTTGAGCGAGGCCAGCCAGGGGATAAGAGCGAGGCCGCCCTGGTCTCCCTCTCCCGTCGCCCGCTCCCATGCTTGCCCGAGCTGCGCCCAAGCCAGGCACCTCGCGGGGGTGGCCCCTCACCCTGGCCGGGGGATGCCGCCGGAATCGGGGGGCCGCTGCCCCATTGCGTGCTCCCCCCGTCCCATCAACTCCTCGACCTTTTAACCAGCTGCCCGGTGACTGGCGGGCCGGTTGGCTCAACCTCTACCGCTTCTGGCAAGAGGGCGGCTTGCACAACGTCCACCACATCATGGCTCGCAAGTTCCAGCGGTTCGGGCCCATCTACAGGTGAGGCGGCGTCTGACCCCAGCGTCCCTCCTGCTCCCCGGCTCCAGCAGCCTTTCTAGTCCAGGATGCTGCTGCTATTCCCAGCCCTGCTCCCAGTGAGATGGGGGTAAATATGGGGCTGAGGTGCCGGAGCAGCTTGGTTTTGCTGTGTGCCGGCCAGGCTTGATGCTGCGGTGAGGGGCAAGAGGGGGGGAGTTGCTTGTGGATGCAGGATGTGGCGGGGGGTGGGGTGGTGGCAGGGCTGGAGGCAGGTTCTGCCCCTCGTGATCTCTGAAAATCTGGAGCTGACATCCCCAGATAGAGGGAGAAACAGGGGGTGTCCAGGTCCAGCACCCCCTCTCTGTGCCTCCCTGAGTGCTGGGGGCCTGATCCCACCACTGAGCTGTTGCATCCCCTGGGATGGGTGCTGCAGGCGGCATTTTGGTGGGTGCTGGGGGCAGGTGGGTGATCCTGGGGAGACGAGGGACTGTGGGGGGATGCATGTGGATGTTGGGGTGCAGGACTGACCCCCCTGCTTTGCACTCCGGCAGGGAGAAGCTGGGTGTCTATGACAGCGTGAACATCATCAGCCCCCAGGACGCTGCCACCCTCTTCCAGGCGGAGGGGATGCTGCCGGAGCGCTTCAGCGTGCCCCCCTGGGTGGCTTACCGCGACTACCGCAACAAGCCCTACGGCGTGCTCCTCAAGTGAGTCAGGGGGTCCCCTAAAAATGCGGCTCATGGGTCCCATCACAAGAGCCCCTGCACACGGGGTGGTGGGAAGCTGGAGCATCAGGAGGGAGACAGGGGCTTTGTCTGTGCTTTGAGGGGTGGCATCCTCTGGGGGGGGTGGATGCCTCTGACCCCCCCCCACTTTGGTGTCCTGCAGGACAGGGGAGGCCTGGCGCGCAGATCGCCTAATGCTGAACAAGGAGGTGCTGTCGCCGCAGGTGGTGGAGGGTTTCGTGCCTCTACTGAACGAGGTGGGCGAGGACTTCATACGGCGGGCACGAGCCCAGGTGGGGAAAAGCGGCCGAGAGCACTGGACGGCCGACTTCACCCACGAGCTCTTCCGCTTCGCTCTGGAGTGTGAGTGTCAGGCGTGTCAGGGGCTGGCCACCTGGCCCAAACCTGAGCTGAGTCTCTGTGTGACATGTCCCTCCCCGAAATACCCCTTGGCAGAGTCTCTGAGATGGACAACATGCTGCGTTTCCCCCAGCTTCATCCTTAGAGATGGGCAACCAAGCCTCTCCTCGAAAGCTGTAGGATCTAGAGGGGTGTTCTCCCTCCAGATAAGTAGAGAAGAAGTCAACATTGTCAGCAAAACAGTGTTTTATCATCTACTGGTCATCAACTGGTAGACAACTCTACCCAACAAGGGATGCCTCCATGGTCCTGTGATGCTCGGAGCGAGCAGGAAGCCGAGCCAGGTCCCTATAGCCATGGAAAGGCTGGAGTTGGCCGTGGGAGGGTGGAGGGGATGGGGACAGGGTCCCTCCTGGCCAGGTCCCCTAACAGGTGCTGTGCTTGCAGCCGTGTGCTATGTGCTGTACGGGGAGCGCCTGGGGCTGCTGCAGGACTTCGTGGACCCCGAGTCGCAGCGCTTCATTGATGCCGTGACCCTGATGTTCCACACCACCTCACCCATGCTCTACCTGCCACCCACCCTCCTCCGCCACATCAATGCCAAGACGTGGCGGGACCATGTCTGGGCCTGGGATGCCATCTTCTCCCAGGGTGAGCGCTCTTCCTGCCCGCACCTCCCTGTGTCACCCACAGCCCCTTTGAGGACTTGGCTTCATAGTGCAGCCTCATCTCACCAGCATGGAGACCTTCTCCTTGGTCCAATCACCCAGCACAAGGCCACCAAGGCAGGGAGGACTTTTCACATCTGGATCTTGTGGGGTGGAACAGTGGGGAACCATCTAGGAGCGATGAAGGGCAGATGATGGGCATCACGTTGAGGGGAGTAGAACTCTCAAAGGGGCTTGTGGGCTTGGAGAGCTTTTGACACCTGGGACAACCCTTCTGGAGGGCATCCTCCTCTGGGAGACCCTCACCCCTCACCCTCTGTGCCCATCCAACCACTGCTGGGTCCCACAGCAGCAACCGCAGTCTGAAGCCACTGCAGGGGCAACTCCCATGGAAAAGCCACTGGCATGGGGAGGTGACTTCCTAGGTGCCACATCTGATGCCTTCCTCCTCCACCATGCCCCTGGGGGAGGAAGGCCATGCCGTGTCTCTGTGTCCCCTCAGCGGACAAATGCATACAAAATGTCTACCGGGACCTGCGGCTGGAACGCAAGAGCACCGAGGAGTACATGGGCATCCTCTGCAGCCTCATCATGCAGGAGAAGCTGCCCTTGGATGACATCAAGGCCAGCGTCACGGAGATGATGGCGGGTGGGGTAGACACGGTAAGGAGCAGGCAGGGTTGTTGGGCAGGGAGAAGGTCCTGGCTGGTGTTGAGCCTTGCTCCCCTGCCCCGCTCCAGACCTCCATGACGCTGCAGTGGGCCATGTTCGAGCTGGCACGATCCCCGGGGGTCCAAGAGCAGCTGCGGGCAGAGGTCCTGGCTGCCAAGCGAGAGGCAGCCAGCCACAGGGTGAAGATGCTGAAGACCACCCCGTTGCTCAAAGCTGCCATCAAGGAGACGCTCAGGTGAGGAGGAGCCCCCGGTGAAAAAACACCCCCAGCCCCTTCCCTCCCCAAATCACTGGCATTGCTGGGATGTTGTGCATCAAGGTGGGATGTGGGCGGGCCAGGCTGTCCCCAAAATCAGGTCACCTGTCCCCCTCGTAGGCTGCACCCCGTGGCAGTGACTCTGCAGAGGTACACCACACAAGAGATCACTCTCCAGGACTACCGCATCCCCCCCAAGGTGAGCATAGGCACCAGGTCCCTCCTCACCCTGACCCCCTTCGCATGGGGCTCTAGGCAGAGGTGGGACCTGGAGGACAAGAGGGTGATATGGGGGGAGCAGCTGTGGGGCTCATCTGAGGCAGGATCCCAGCCCTGCGCCCCTCTTCCCGCACCCCGAGTGCTGGCAAAGCCCCATGGGGAGCCCAGACCCACGGGGCTGCTCCTTCCCTGCAGACGCTGGTGCAGGTGGGTCTCTACGCCATGGGTCGGGATGCCGAGGTCTTCCCCAGGCCGGAGCAGTTCAGCCCCCAGCGCTGGCTGGTAGCTGGCCCCAAGCACTTCCAGGGGCTGAGTTTCGGCTTCGGACCCCGCCAGTGCCTGGGGCGCCGGATCGCCGAGCTGGAGATGCAGCTCTTCCTCATGCACGTGAGTATCCCGCTGCTGGGGACACC
This sequence comes from Chlamydotis macqueenii, assembly GCF_036417535.1. Lineage (NCBI taxonomy): Eukaryota > Metazoa > Chordata > Aves > Otidiformes > Otididae > Chlamydotis > Chlamydotis macqueenii. The sequence goes on along the minus strand of NC_141567.1, from coordinate 16,577,094 downwards.
AAGAACTCGGTGCTAGGAGGGACTGAGGAGGTGACACACGGGCTTTGGGACCTCCAGCGTTTTCCATTCACTCTTTTCTCCTCTATCCCAGATCCTGGAGAACTTCAAGATCGAAACCATGAGAGCGGTGGAAGTTGGGACCAAGTTTGAACTCATCCTGATCCCGGACAAACCCATCTACCTGACCTTGCGGCCGCTTGAGTTCCAGCCATGAGGAGCCTGATCCTGGGTGACACCCAGCCGCTCCCAGTTTGGGGGACACCCTCGAAAGCCCCGCAGACCCTTTCAGCTCCTCACGGCTGGACTCCGGCCCGGGGATCTGATTTGGGGAACAGCTGGGAAGCTTTCAGGGCCACAGCCTTGTCTTGGCGTGTCCCTGCCTTCGCTCCAGCCTGCTCAAGGCTGCTCTTACGCCACGGAGGGAGATAAACCAGAGCAACCCCAGCCCTGTCGCCACCCCTGTAACCTCCAAGGGAGCGCGGGGTTGGGTGGGTGCTGCTGCACCCCTCCAGCTGCTCGAGGGTCCCCGGGTCATCCCCAAAGGGTGACGCCGGGGACCGCAGCCACGCTCCCACAACACCCTCTAAGGTTTTGCTTCGCTTCTGATTTACGCTGCCGTTTCATCACATGAAAAAGCACCGGCTCCTTTTCGCCAGCGCTAGGTTTCTCCATCTCTCTCGCCAGGCAAGGGGTTAAGGCAGGGGGGCCAGGGTCTGGCGTCTTCTCAGGGGGGCTGTGGAGGTCGCCTTCAGGGTCTGCTGGGGAAGGGGGAAAGGTCTCGGGGAGCTGTAAATCCATTCCCCCTCTCTGGGGGGCTTTGGCTGCTGATGAGGGGGCTACAATAAGAGGGTCTGGGCTTGACCACCAGTGTGGGGTGGCCCTGGTCCCCTCCCCGGGTGCTCACCGAGGCCGAGTTGTGGGGGAAGCCGTGCTCCCGCTCCAGCAGCCGAGTGCCGAGTTCCTGCTTCTCCCGTCCCCACCTCCTCGCCGCCTCCTCCAGCTGGGACAGGCACAAACCAGGCTGGCTCTCTCCAAAGCAGGGGCCAGAAGTGCCCCCCCCAGCCCGTCCCAACACCCTGAGACCCTCACCATTAGGGGTGCGGGAGGGTGATGCCCACCTGCCTCTCCAGCGCCCGCCCGCGGGCTTGTGTCTCCTCCAGCCTGGCCAGCAAAGACAGCTTCTCTGCACCCCCAAAACCACCCTGTGGGCCACGAGATGAGCGGGAGTGGGGAAAAACAGCACCGGATTGCCCCCGCTTCCCACTCCCTGCTCACAGGTGGAGTAACCCACGGGGGTGGCTGTTGCCCCATGGAGCCAGAGATGCCACCTGAGTGACACCCCCAGTATGCCCAGTCACCCCTCAGCATTGCTTTCTGGGCTGCCACGGCTCTGCCCCCCACTTCCCAGCCCCGTGCCCCTTTCCCCAGGCTCACCAGTAAGGCTGGGGGACGTGGGGTGATGGGGGGCAAGGGGCTGTGGGGCCTCGCCAGCTCCTCCCGTAGCCTGCGGTTCTCGGCCAGCAGCACAGTATACACCTCCCTGGAGAGGGCTTCACCTGTGGAGTGGGGTGGGACTGGGGGGCCACTGGGAGATGTGCTGCACCCCCCTGTGCAGAGACGGGGGCTAGGAGCAAGCCTCTATCTCCTCCATGCACAGGGATGGGTGGCAGGGGGCTCAGGACCTTCTCTGATGCCCTACCACAAATCGTCCCATGGTGCAAGCCATGAGAAGAGGATGGCCACCAGTGGAGCCCAGCAGCTGTATATGGACTCCCTCACCCCACCAAGGGTCCTTGTCCCCACTTGCACCCACCTGCTGGCTTCTCGGAGCTCCTGCCCGTCCCAGTGAGCTTCTCCTGCAGCATCCGCTCCATTGCCTGTATCACCTGTGGGAGAGGGCAGAGCCACCCCTCCATCACCAGGGCACAGGGACAGCTCGACACAAGGCTGTGGTGGCCATCACATCCCCTCCGTCACCAGGCAGTGCTCACAGAGGGGTGGAACAGGCCAAAGGATCCTGTCTTCTCCAAAGAGCCTCGTGCCCACCAACCTGCCCTTCTCACCCCAGCCTCCTGCCCCACAACTCACCTTCTCCTGCTGCCGCACCATCTCCTCCAAGCTCTTCATCTTGGCCACCTTCTCCTGGCACCTCCTCAGAGTGGCTTGCTGCTGCCGGTGGGCTCGCTGGAGCAGCACCAGGTCCTTCTCCCGGTCGTTTTTCTAGGGCGGGGAAGGAAGGGGAAAAGCCCCTGGGGACCTCTGTGTCAAGCCTCAAGGCTTGGGGTACCACTTGTAGGGCTGGGAGAGCCTCATGGTGGGGGTTCTGGGGCTCTCAGGTGGCTATCGGGGTGCTGCGATGCTTTCCCTGCTACCCCCCCCGCTCTCCCACCCCCATCCCATCCCTCAGGTGGCCCCTGCCAGCGTCCGTACCCGGATCAGCTCGTTCTGCAGCTGCTGGACACGGTCCTTCAGCCTCCTCATCTCTGCCGTGCTGGTCACCAGCTTGCGCTTGAGAGTGGCTGCAAGAGCCCACACCACGTCCTCAGCACCCAGCCAGGGCACAGTATGGTCCCCTTCTCTGTGGGAGCGAGAGGGGTTCCCTAATTTCCCCCCTCTCCATCACACACCAAGCCTGTCCAGCAGCTCCTCCCGCGTCATGACGTCCAGGTCCACATCAGCAAGCAGAGCGTGGCCCAGGTCCTCCTGTGAGGCCAGGCTGCGCCGCAGGTGCCCATTCTCCACCTCCAGGCTGGCGACGTGCTGGCGCAGGGACAGGAGGTCCCCTGCCATCCGCTTCAGTGCCAGGCGGTACCTGCAAACCTCCTGCCAGCCCAGAGCAGAGCAACTGGAACCCCACTGCCGGCTTGGGCTTTCCCCAGCGCCAAGAGCTCAGCTGAGGATATTTGTCTTGGGGGTCAGACCCACCATGGAGGAGCTAAGAAACACCCAGGTTTTCCCCTCCTTTTCCATTCATCCATCTTTCTTTTTCTCATCCATCCATCCTTCTGCAACCATCCTCCCACTATCCATCCTTCTCTTTCCCATCCATCCTTCTGCAACCATCCTCCCACTATCCATCCTTCTCTTTCCCATCCATCCTTCTGCAACCATCCTTCTCCATCCATCCATCCTTCTCTTCTCCCACCATCCATCATTCTCTCCTGTCCCTCCAAACCTTCTTCCCTCCCCCTGCCCACCTCTCCCTTCCACCCCGCAGGCCCCTGCCCTGCAATTCTCCCAAGGACGTGGTGCAGAGTAGTGTCAGAGCTGGGGGTCAACCTCAAGCTCCGAGCCTTACAGGGCTTTGCAGGTCTTTAGAAGAAGGGAGATGGTGAAGAATAAGAGAGAATAATGTTTTATACAGACGAGCCAGAGGGTTTTTTAACAACCATGGGTCTGGGGAACGCCTTGCTGGGTGATGTTGGAGGGAAATAATTCCCTGAGGGTTTGCACGTTTTCAGGCAGGGCCCAGTGATAGCTCTGGCTGACCCTCCTGCATCTTTCCTGCCACACTGCAGTGTGGAAAGGATCCCAGCAGCAGGGACCTTGGCCAGGGGAAGCTGCATGCCTCCAGCTCCCCTGGCCCCCTGCGCCCAGCCTTGGGGGTGGCCTTGGCCAGCAGCTGGCGGGGGGGGCCAGGGCGCGGGGTGCAGCAGCATCACGCAGCCTTGGGGAAGGAGGGGAACGGGGAGGGGGGGCAGATGCTGCCAGAGGCTTGGCTCCTTCCTCCCCATCTGCCGGAGAGCTGCTTCACCCAGGACTCGCTTCACGCCCAAAGTGAAGCCCCCTCCAGCCAAATGCAAGCGCTGTCCCCCCTCCACCTTCAACTCATCAGTAGCGTACAGCCGACAGCAACCCAATTTCAGTCCCCAGGGGAGGAAGGAGCTGCTTCAAGGACATTGCCCTCCCTCCCAGTGCCCCCAACATCCCTCTCTCCTCCAGCTTCCCTGGCACTCACCGGCTCTGGCTGGTCCCCAATGATCTCCTGTGACCTGCGGAGCAGGGAGTGGGGGGACACCCTTCACCAGCTGCTCCCGATGGAGTGAAACACCGGCAAAGCCTTGGCCGGGGAACCCTCCGTAGGAGACAGGAGCCTACTGGAAGTGCTAGGGGCAAAGGCACGTGCTGGTGGGGATCGGGGTGCGGGGAGGATGGGGGTGCAGGGAGGGTGGGAGCCCAGAGGAGGTGAGGAGGAAGATCGGCAGTGGTGGGGCAGGAGGAGAAGCTCTGGGGAAGACATGGGGAGAATGGAGGAAGGAGGAAGCCACCCCAAGGAGGATGAGAAGGAATCAAGAGGGGGCTGTGAAACTGGCATAGCCCTTGTACCTCCGCTCCTCTTCCGACGGTCCCATCCCATGTGGGAATGGCTGCTTTCCGGGCAGGATGCTGGCCACGGCGTCAGCTGCTGGGAGGGACACATTGTCTTGGTGAAGCTGGCAGAAGACATCAGAGTGGAGGGTGAGGATGAGGGGCAGGCTGGGGCAAGCCCTCCAAGAGGAGCAGCAAGGTCCTTCAGCCCCTTCCTCACAGCGAGGAGCAGCTGTCCCAGCTTTTACCTGGGGCAAAACACCTTTCCCATTGTTGCCTTAGGGTCAGGATCCAGCCCTCCCCCCAAAACCTTTGGCACTGGAGGTTGCGATGCTTCAAGCATCCCTCTTTGGGACTTGGATGCAACACAGTGTGACCACAGGGCTGGAAGGCTCCTGGGGATGGGGACACTTGGAAACCCCTGGCTTTGAGCATCACCTCATGGCAGGACCATTGAGCTGTGTGCCCTTGGGAGAAAATTCGGCTACGACCGAAAGCAACCCCTGTAATGAGGTCCCTGGGGTCCTCAGCTCCTGTTGGTGACACCAGCACCAAGGTGATGTCCCCATCCCCACCCACCACCCCCCAGCACTCACGGTGGAGGAGAAGGGTCTGTAGTACAGCATCATCCCCGCTCCCAGGGTGCCCAGTCCCCTGGCACCCCGCTCCCGGCAGCCGGCCCTGCCTGCTGGTGGGTTGCCAGGCTCTGCCTGCCCCAAACAAACTCCCCAGAGGCTTGGTCACCCCCGGTCAAACATCCCATCCCATCCCCGCGCCGCCACCCGAGCTGCTGGCCGGCAGACTTACGGCGATGCCGGGGGGTTGTAGCATGAAGAAAAGCTGCTTTTCCCAGGCCCTTTCTGGTGGCAAAGGGAATTAGGTGACGCAGAAGCGCGGTGGCTGTTGCCACAACGCAACCCTTGGCAACTCCTCCCTGCAGCAGCTCAGCGCCAAAAACCAGCCGGCTGCACCCGGACGGGTGCATCCCGGGTGCAGGCAGCTGGCTCTGCTGCTCCTCGCCCCGAGCACCCTCATCTCTTCCCCTCTAGCATCCCTTCGGCCACGGCACGCCCCATCACCCCATGGAAATGCTCTCCCCCCCCAGCACACTCCTCTGGTGTTTCAAACCCTCAATTAATTCCTGAAAACCAATGTCTTGGTGATGCCGGGCGGCATCGGGCTTCAGCTCCGCCTCAGGCTTTGGCCTGATCCTGACCAGAGAATAATTCGTTGACCAAACACCACTTTCATCCAGAGACGGAATTTACAGTGTTTTAAGGCAGAGGATGCCCTGCTCCAGCCAGTCCCCCAGCCCCCTCCCCGTTTTGGGGTACTCCAGAGGCGCTTGTGCCTCCCGCCTGCTGCAGCATCCCACATCCCCCTCTCCTGCTGTGTCTGTTACCAAACAAAGAGGCTGGTGTCGGTCAATGGAGCCCCTCGATTCCTCGTCCCATGCCATCAATTTTTCATCAAAGGGCCGGTGGGAAGCACGCAATTATCTGCTGCATCAATAATGCACGGGGCATTTTCCGTCTGCAGAGGCTGGAAAACCATCCCCGGCGTTTAGTCCCAGCCCAGCCCGGCTCTGACACCCACCATCCCGTGTTTCTGCCCACACTGGTCCCAGCTCCCGCTCTGGGTGCTGCCTCCAGGGACGGGGCAGACTTAAGGGTGCCTGAAGACACTTTTCCCTACGCTTCCTATCTCACATCCAGCCGGAGAGAGCTGCGCTTCTCCTTCCCGCAGGGGTCTGGGATGAAAGGCTGGGAATCCACGTCTGAAATGATGGAAGCTTTGAAACTCCTGGCACTTGCTATTTATTTTTTAATTTTTTTTCCCTCATCATTTCCAAGCCTCTGAAGCTTCCCTCGCCTCTAGAACCTTTCATCTGCCCCAACAAGCCGCCCCCCTCCCTTCTGTATTTGCTTAGGCCAAGTCTTCCTTTTTTTTTTTATTATTTACTTAACAAATTGCTCCGTGATGCTTTGATGTATCCGATTAGCTTGAATTGATTCATCTCCAGACAGGAGAAGGAGCAGCACGGAGCAAAGCAAGGAGGGGGAGCCGGCAATAAACTTCTGCGGGAGGCAGGTGGGGAGCCTGCAGGTTCCAAAATGCCCCAAAACAGGGTGTGCCAGAGGAAGCTGCATCCACACGACACAGCCTGACCCCGTCCCTGGCCGGGGAGGGGCAGCAATGTGCCCCGGAGAGAGGCTGAGGACAGGCCAACTCGTTTCACTTGTGAGCACAGAGGCATTTGAGTCCCTGGCAGCGCACCAGCCTCCTCTGCAACACAATCTCCCTCCAGCCCAACAAATGACACGTCCCTGGATGAGCATAAAGCCCAGTTCCTTAATTGTTCCGAAGATGGGATAAGCTCAGATTTACATATCTGAGAAAAAAAATTGCTGCTGCAGCTTAGGAAGATCAGAGGGAAAAAAATCCAATTTTTCCCTCTTTTCTGTAACAAAAGCTCGTGAAACTGTCAGGAGATAATGACGACTTCATTTGCTTTGCCGGATGCCCCCATCAACCTTACCCACCCTCTTGGGACCTGGGTACGGGATGGGGCTGGGGGCAGTGTCAGGCCGTCAGGATGCCCCCAGTCCCACCATGGAAACACACCGCTACCCAAACCCATCCCCAGGACAACATCCCAGTGGGTCAACCCATTTTATTTCCCTTTCTACTTCTAAAATCAAAGCGTTTCCCTGGGGAACCCCAACCCCCTGGGATTTGAAGGGGAAATATGGAGATTTTTAGCCCGGCCACGCCTCGCACCCTTTGACAGGATGCCCCAGCCAGCGAAAGGCAGCAAATAAGCAGGGTTTTATCTGATTAAACCCAGCCTGAACTCCCTTCCCATGCATCGGGGCTCGAGGGGGCGGTGTGCTGGGGGGGTATATTAGCCGAAGAATTACAATTCAATTTAAGAGTTAATTGGATTGCATTGAAAAGCGCTTAATCTGAGCCGAGTTCGACTTAATAGAGACACCACATCTTCTACTCCCTCCCTAACCGGGATGATGATTTTAGGGCGGGCGATTACTATCGCTATCCAGCTCCGGGCCCAGCTGCCGGCTGCTGATATCGTGTGGTACAAGGAAATAAAAGCCTCTGGATTACACCGGGTAACGCAGGGAGGCGAGATGCTCGGGGTAGAGGCGACCGTTCCTCGGGCTCCCGCCTGCTTTTCCAAGATAAGGCTTAAGAAAGCGGTCGTGCCACTAGCAGGGACTGTGATTCCTCTGCGAGTCGCTGCTGGTTTATTTTACTCAAAGAAAAAGAAAAAAAAAAAGGGGAAGAAAAAAAAACAGAAAAAAAAAGGCAAATCGGTGGATAGGAAGAGGTGGGGCGACTTTTGAGTGCAAACTCTGGCTGGGTCAGCTCCCAGCTCCTAAAAACCAATTTTTCTCCCATCCAGCTGCACGGGGATGCTTTTGGGAGGGATGGAGCTGAAGTGATGTCCCCGAGGGACAGTGACTGGGGGGAAAGGGAGGTCAGCAGAGCCTCCTGGGATGGGTCTTTCCTCCCAGGATGGGTCAGAGCATCCCCCAGTGCTGCTGCTCACCCATGACCACAAACTGGGGTGAGATCTAAAAAAGCCCACCCCTGAGATAAAAAAATTGGGGAAAGAGGTAACGACTCTTACCCTGGGTTCCTGTTGGTTCTTTGTAGGGTTTTTTTTTCCTCCTAGGAAAATAACCTCATCTGCTAAGATAAACACATTTCCATCAACTGGGGATGTAAAGAAATGGAGAAACATCACAAAAACCCCAGTACCAGCGGGAGAGCTGGCAGCACTCAGCAGCTGCCTGAAGAGCCTGTTTTCCAAACATCCCTTTTAAAATCTGTGCCTGGGATCTGAATTAAACACCATCTCCAAGCCACACACTTTTTATGTGCCCTCAAAGCACTTTCATCCCTGCACTTTGAAAACTAAGCGGCTGCAGAAGGATAAACCCCAAGCATCCCCCCCAGCCCTGGCGACAGGCGCTGCTGCAGCTTGCCCTTGGCCTGGCAGGCGGTTTGTGGCCGGCGCTGTGGCCATCCATTTTCCTGTTTGCTCATGGACTGACTGGATTTGCTGATAAAACGGCCCTCGCCTTTCAGCAGTGAGCATAAATCCGTCAACACCCCAAGCCACTGCGCTGAGAGCACCCAGAGCCATGTGGTACCCGCTGCCCCGAGCACCTGCCGCTCCGAGCACCCACCGCAATGAGCATCTCCCCCTGGCCATCGGGCCCCATCCTTTGTTAATTAGTGCCAGGAAAGGCTGAGAAGTCGCTAAACAAGGATGGAGGAGCCCCTCTGTGCTATGTTCACGGAAGGTTTCATAGTGCTGCCAGGACAGGGTTGGAGCAGGACAGACAAGGGCACACACATGCCAATACACGCACCCCCAAACACACAAAAAATCGTGTTTTGGAGTCAGATTTCTGGGTTTTTTTTCCCTGATCTGGCTCACTGCTGGGGTCTATACGGCCTGCAGCCACCCCCATGGCCACCCAGACCAAGGCAGGAGAAGCACGTGCACAGCTACCAAGCCCAATCTATTTCCCACCCCAGTACAGAGCCCAGATCACCAAAAAAACTCTCGTGCAAAGTAGCTGCAACACTGGGACCATTTGCAACCCTCCCACCCCACTCCCAGCATCTCCCACCCCTCCGTCCTGTGGTCCCTACCCCTCCAGCACCCTCTGGTGCCCCACAAAAGCCATGTTGCTCCTCGCCTTCCCACCTCGCCCCATCTGGCCCCCAAGAAAACAACATTTCCAGCAGGCACTGGGATCAGGCAGCCGGGTTTGGGGTGTCTGGGAGGTTTCTGCCGTGCCCTAAATCCCATCCAGAGCCTCTCCCCTGCTTGCGACTGCTGGATGGGAGTCACAGCATCCATGTCCTGGTGTCATGCGGGATGGAGGGGGCATCGACGGGCCCGGCGTCTTCCTGGCTTGTCGTCACCAGGGTAAAAAGCTAATTAAATAAAAGGTGGAAGCAAATTGCTGAATCCTCAGTCTGCTTGAGAAGACGAGCATAAATATCGTCTGGGGTCACATTAGCTGATTTATGGGCCTCTTTTATTAATTGGCTGAATCTCGTGGAACGGGCCTGCTGAGGAAACCCACCCAGCCCAACACGCACTGAGCCTCGTGCCTGTGGGTGCTCGGGCACCCGTGGGTGCCCAGCTCTGCGGCAAACCTAACCGAGCCTCCCCCGGGGCCGGGGCAGCGCGGAGCATCCTCATGCCAACCTGACCCCCGGCCCCCCCAGCCCCGGGGAGAGCAGCGGGTGCCCGGGGGGGTGGGACATCCCACCCGCGAAGGGCCCGGGCCGGGGGCTCGGCGGGGCGGTGGGGCTGGCGCTAGGTGGGGCTGCAGCCGCGCACGGCAGCGCACAACCCTCGCAGCCTCTCCGTCCCTTCCAGCATCCTCATCCCTTCCGGCATCTTCACTCCCTGCAGCATCTTCACCCCCTTGCAGCATCCTTTTCCCACCCACCATCCTTTTCCCTTGCAGCATCCTCACAGTACCTTCTCCCCTTGCAGAACCCTTGGCCCTTGCAGCATCTTCACCCTGTGCAGAATATTCATCCCCTTCCAGCATCTTCACCACCTGCAGCATGTTCATCCCCTTGCAGCATCTTCATTCCCTTGCAGCACCCTCTCCCCAGGCAGCATCCTCAACCTTCACGTCCTCCTCTTCCCTCACAGCGCCCTCTCCCCTTGCAGCATCTTCACCCCTCACAGCACTGATGCCTCTTTGGAATACCCTTTTCCCTTGCAGCATCCTCAGCCTTTACATCTCCCTCTCCCCTTGCAGCATCTTCACCCTTAGCAGAACCCTCAGCCCTTGCAGCACTTTCACCCCTTGGAGCACTGTTGCCTCTTGCAGCACCCTCTCCTCTTACAGCACCCTTTTCCCTTGCAGCACCCTCATGCTCCACATCTCCCTCTCCCATTGCAGCCCTCTCCTCCCCTGGCAGCCCCCTCAACCTTTGCATCCCCCTCACCTCAGCAGGCCACCTTTGCAGGCACCAGCCTCGAGGAGCTGCTGGCCTCAGCAGTGCCACACCGCACTGGGGGTCCCCTCCCAGCTTGCTGAAGCAGAAGACCCCATTCAGCGAGCGCGGGAGCCCCCGTCTTCCTCGGAGGTCACCTGGCAGCTGGAAATGGGTCCAGCAAGGGACAAGCAAGAAATCCTGCACCTACCACTGCTGCCTGTTCTGCCACCCCACGGTGTGTTTTTTGGGGGGGATAGACTGCACATCGGGGCTCCCATCTTATGTGATGGAGCAGATGGCAAACGTGCAGTGCTGGGAACAAAATGCCAGCAAGGAGAAAAAAAAAAAAAAAAAAAAAAAAGGAGACATTTCCTTCTCCCAACCCCATAAGAGGCCCTTTGGCTTGCAACACGCCTGGCGTCGACAGGTCAGGGAAATATGGGTGATGGGAGGAGGGACTGAAAGGCTTGAAGAAGAAAATGTTTGAAAAGGTTGGAAAAAACGCCCCCCTAATCGTTAAGTGCTGCTTGTAAATTATTCATCGACTGGTAAGAGAGGCGCAAATCTATTCAGCGAGAGGGCAGAAGGGTAGGAAAACACGGTTAGGCTGAGCCCAGCATAAACCTCAGCCTAAGGCCAGAAAGCTCGTCCAGCAGAAACCAGCCTCAAACCCTGGTAAGCCCACAGCGGGGTCTGACATCCCAGTGCAAACCAGGCTTTTCTGCCTCGACGGGACCAGGGCAGGGAGGGATTCCCCCATCTCCGGTAATATTCCTCATCGCTTTGTTTTCCTTGTCCCCCCCACTCTTTTTAATGACAGCATTAACGAGCAGATTCGGAGCAGAACCTCCAAAGCCGCGGGGTAGGGATGGGGATCCGGGTTTGATCAGCCGGAGAGGAGCAGGAAGAAGTGACAGGGCTGTGATCAGCCGAGTGCTTCCCCCTCCCCACCAACCCCCCCCCAGATCCCGCTGCCGGGGGGGCTGTCATGTCCCGGCTCCCTCCCGCGCGCATGGTCCATTAGTAGGGTGTCAGCCCTCATTCCCGGGGCTGTCAGGAGATGGGCTTTCCTGGGCTTTCCGAGCAAATCCCCCGCCTTGTAAGGCCAGCGGAGTGAAAATAATTTGCGCTTTAGGGGGAAAGAAAAAAAAGCAAAAGAAAGCAAATGACTGTCAAAGGTTGGGGGGCGAAAAATAATAACCCTACCAGCAATGCTTTCTAGCATTTTTAGCCAGAAAAATAGAAAATGCTCAGGCGGGACATGGATGTGCAGGGCTTGTGCAAACCCTTTCTGGGGTCCTGTTGCCCTGCTCAGGTTTTAAAATTGGATGCTGGAAGCATCCCTGCAACCGTTTCCCACCCTCCCTCACTTTATCGACTCAGGGATGCTCTTGTGAGGATGCATCTGGCCGCATTTGAGGCTGCTTGGGGCATCAAACGGAAAAGCCAGGGGTGAAAACGACCTGACGGACCATGCCCAGGCTGGATCCTGCACAGGTCTGAAGGGGTTTTGGGGGCTTCTCCAGAGCCCCGGGGCAACCCGGCCCATCAATTTTGGACCTTGCATCCGTACCCGCCTCCACGCACCCATGACAGGTTTCCATTAGGCTGGGCATAAAGCAGCCGCTGCAGCCACGGAAAAGGAAGCAATAAAGCTCAGTGGATTGGAGGAATTAAAACAGCTGGAGGAAAAAAAAATAGCTTTTCTGTATTTTTATGGTTGATTTTTTTTTATTGCTAATTTTCTTCCTGCTTTGCAGCCTGAACCGCAGGGAGAGGGACTGGGCTGGTGGCGGAGTTCGGGCAGCTGCTGGTGGGGAAGGAGCCGGGCGTTTGGGCAGGACAGGGCCCCTCCACCTCCTCCCTCCCAGCTTTTTAATAAGCAGAATTGAGGTTTAACGACCTGTTATTTTTAAAGCCAGATGGCTTAAAGTACAGGAACATATTAGGACCACAAGGGCTGGGTTTGAATTCATCCAGGGGCTCCATTTATCAGTACAAAGGGCTGGGGGAGGAGAGCAGCTGCCTTTTTTTTTTTTTTTTTTTTTTTGCCTAGAGCCGAAAGGTACGAGCTGGAGGTGCCTGGGGTCTCTGCCATAATGCAGCAGTAATAGGAGAGAATTTGCTAAATGGCTTTGGGATTGAGCAGTCGGATCGAAGCTGGTGCATCCAGGCTGCTCTGGCGAGCGTTGCCCCCAGCAAGGTGATGGGATGCTGGCCCCCCTCCAACCACCCCGAAACAGCTGGGGACCGGGGATGCTGGCACTGGTGGAAAGGCTCCTCCATGAGCACAACGCAAGAAATTATGGGTACAACCAGGCTGGGGATAAAACCCACTGCTCCCAGCAATGTGTATATTAGAAGAGAGACGAGAATTTGGGACTGATGCCATTTTTTTTCACTGTTACAGGGTTCATGCCTTCGTGGAGGCTGGCAGGACAGGATGTTGGTGTGGCATCACCAGCTGAGCTCGTGGCTTCTTACCTGGAAACCAAATGGGCACATGGGGGCTGCCTGCAGCTCTTCGCCGCTCTCCAACGTGCCAGCGTCCAGGCTGGGGAGGGCATTACTGCCCGATGGGGTCAGGAACGCCGCGGGTCTCTGGGAAAGGAGAGGTAATGGTCTGTCGGAGGGACGGATGGATGCGGTGACAGGGTCAGCCAGACGGAGCTGTCCCTGCTGCGTGTCCCCTATCCCATCCTCCACAGCCCCAATGTGCCATCAGGATTGACACGATGGGTGTTGGCCATGCTCATCTCATCTTTGCAAGGTGCAAGGGGAACTTTGGGCAGAGAGGGGGGTCCCTGGGCAACAAGCATTGGACCGACAAGGCGAGGAGGAAGAGGAAGAGGAGGAGGGGGAGTCCATCCCTGCTCAGCCCATCTCTCCCGTTCCCCAGGCAGGGAGGAGATGGGTACCCAGATGCTAAATCCACTTCACCAGCCCCTCTGCCAGACGCTGCCGGCAGCAGTAATGTGATTTCCCTGCCCCTCATTTCCCGCGCCTGGCTCTGCGCGCCCCGCTCTCCTCCCGCCAGCCTGGCTTTGATAGACTCCCCTCTAATCCAGTTAGAGGGGGAAGTTGGATCTAATGGAATAAACGATGGAGTCCGCGCGCTCCTCGCTGCCGCCTGCAATGACAAGGTCACAGACAGGGACCCTCACCCTGTCCCGGCCACCCCAGCTCCCAGTATCGGGGCAAATTTGGGTGATGGAGACCTCCCTTGCCACTGGGACCCTTGCACTAAGGCACAGCATCCTAGCACCCACTGATTTCACCACCCAATAGCCTGTGGCCTTGACCTGGCAAATCCTCAGCTTCCCCCCCGCCTCCCCACCTCGCAGATGCTCTCTTCGCTTTGCCGGCTGAGCAATCGGGCCAGGCTCCCTCTCCAAATTGGCTGTGGGCATGGGCAGCGGTGAAATGGCCCTTGCTGGGTATTACTCCGTGCCTGCGCCCGGCCTGGCCTCGTTAGTGTGGCTAATGAGGGTGGCGAGCATCCTCATCCTCCCTCCCCACGACGAAGGTGTCCGGAGGCGTCCCCGTGCCTTTCCCTATCGCGGCCTCATTAACATCATCAGCATCCTCGTCCCCCGCGCCGCTGCGTTTCATTACGCCGCCGGCCCCGACCTCAACCAAGCTCCTCCAGCATCAAAGCCGGGGTGAAGACGCCCCCCGCCCCGCCGCTCTCCCCCCTCCCCGGGGAACAGCAAATCATGCAAAATGCAACAGTTGAGGCTCTGCCTGCAATTACCGGGGCCGGCGTACAGCTGCTGCCCGCTGCGCCGCGGCGATGGCCATTCCGGCCCCGCCACCATCGCCCACCGGAGAGCTGCTCGCCGGAGCGCACGTGCTCTTAATTCAATTAGCGCTGCCCTGAACACTCCCCCGGGACCGGCGGGCGGAAACCAACAAATTCTCCTTAACAAAGACATTCCCTGCTTTTTTTTTTTTTTTTTTTTTTTGGTTCCTTGCTGGCTTCGCTCTATCTGGCTAACACTGTTGCCGGCCGGCAGCGATCCCATAACGCCTCTTGTAATCCGCCATGCAAGAGGAGGAATGGGTGATGTGTTTGATTGACAGGTGTCAATCAAACGCAGGAGCTCGGCTGCCAGCAGTTGGGCTGTGCCGAAATCTCTCAGAGGCTTTGCTGGCTCACTCATAGAAGATGCCGGGCAGGGACGGGCGATGCTTCCCCAAAACAAGCCTTTCGCCAGCCTCTGCGTCCCCTGCAGCGCGGCTTGGGGACAAAAACCCAATTTCGGTGCTCGTTGAGGACAAACCTGGTGAGACAGGCTGAAATACTGGGAAACACATGGCGATTCCCCACTCCCTGAGCAATTGTAAACCCATTTTTTTTTGCCAGCCCAAAAGGGGTTTGATTGCCAGGCTGGCACAGGGACAATTTACACCCCGGCGCTGTGACAATTTACGCCAGGCACTGATCGGCTTCTGCTTTAAAATGGCACCAATTACATAAATTAAGGCTGTTTAAGCAATGATACAGCCAGCCTGTTGATTTTTTTTTTTTTTTTTTTTTTTATCCCTGCCTGGAAAAAAAACAGTGCTAGCTTTTCCCTTTTCTCAGAGGCTGTCACCGCGTGCCAGTGCATCCCCAGACCCCGTCTCAGGTGACACGACCGAGGGTGCTCAGCAAAATGCGTGGCAGGGGCTTCAGGTGACCCCGAAGGTCCCAAGTGTATGGGCTGAGCTAAAGGGGGGTCGTGCCAAAACAAAGCGTAAAACAGGGCTGGTTAATAGAGAGGGGTGATGACTAAATCCCTGAGGAATAAAGATGTCCCTGGGGTGTATTTTCCAGCCCTTGGATGGGGCTCAGCACCCCCCGGGCACATTGGGGACCGCATCCTGCTGCCCTTGCACATGGATTTACCTCTGGCTGCTGCAGGGTCAAACTCATCTTTCCTGGGTGAGACCACAAATTTGGGGTCGAAAAAGAAGAACGAAAGGAAAACCAGAGCCCTGCCTTGAGCCGCAAGCCGGTATGGAGCTGGATGGCGTCAGCTGCAGGTTTTCTCCCTGCAACAGTTTTCTCAGTGACAGACGCTAATTTGCTAAAACGTCGGCGTTTTGCTGAAGTCTTTGATTTCTTTGTCTCCCTGAGCTGATCAAAGTCTTTTGTTCTCTTTTGGGCTCCAAAGAAAGAGAGCAGGGGGATGAACGTAGAGGGGAAAGGGGCTGGGTGGGGGCAAACCTGGGGGTCTCGGTCCCTTGGGGGGGTGCAACCCTGCGCTGCCCTTTCCCTGGGATAACACGACTCCTGTTTGCTCATCCCTGGTGTTGGGGCTGCTGGCTTTTAATAAAGCAGCTGCTCCAAACCCTTTCCCTGCGGCTACTGCAAACGCAGCAGGGGTTTGAGACCCTGCAGAAATACCGGGGGGTGAGTCCTATTTATGGAGAATCCCTTATCCCTAGAAAACCCTGGCGCTGAGGATGTTTCCTCAGCATAGAGGGTCGATGAGAGCATCCGAAGCCAAGCTGGGGAGCATCCAGACCCCCGGCAGGAGTCGGTGAAATCCCTGCAGAGGCCATGGAGCAGCCGGCATTTATGCCCAGCTCCAAGCACGTGCCGGGGAGTACAGATGGCCCAGGGTTTATTTAGCTGTTATTTGTTATAAAAAGCCCAGCCAATCTAGGTTATGCATTTTTCAGCTCTCTATGTTAAAATAAAAGGAAAAAAAAAAAGACAAGAAAAGAAAAGAAACAAGACGAGCTCAGTGAATCTGTTCTCCTTGGCCATCTGGCTGGGGAGAGCCGTGGGGCGAGGGTGCAGGGGGGAGGACGGGCAGGGATGCTGGGGCTCCTTGCACCCCAAGAACAACCCTGGTACTGAGGTTGCGCCAACGCCTTGCTAGATCAGTACGGGTCTCGTGTTGACTGTCTTTGCCTCTTGGTCCCATTTGGCTGTCCCAAAGCTGAGCTCAGGACTAATCCATGAGCTAAGGGCTTGGAAATTCTGCCTCCAAGCATCCCTTGAAGCCTGGGGCTGCCCAAAGTGGGAGAGGAGAGGCTCTGCCCCACGCTGTGACAGCCGCAGCACCTCCCTCGCCTGCCAGGCTGGGGTTTCGGGGTGCTGGGGATCACAACCAGGTGGCTGGGGCATCTTCCTTGGAAAATCCTGGCCTCCAGGCAAGAAGCAATGGCTTCAGCAAAGCCAGAAGGAGCTGAACCTGCCCTCACTCTGCTCGGTAGCAGCTCGTGCATCGATTTGCATCGCTGCGGGTCTGTCTGCCGCTGGATGAATTAACCAGCCGCGGAGCCCAAGGCCCGCTCTGGCTCTCCTGTTTTTTGTTTCCACTCCCAGCTCTTACATATATTAAGGAAGGCAGGGCTGGAAGAGGGAAAGGGAGAGGTTGGGGAAGAGGAGAGGAAAAAAAATTACAGCTCCCAGATCAAAACAATAATCAGCTAAATGAATTCCGCAGCATTTTCCCGCATGACTGCGAGTGATAATTTAGTGCAGCAGCCAGCTGGAAGCAAAAGGATTAATTCTGCACTTAGTGACACCCATGTGAATAATTCATCACACGCAGACCCCTTTTCTCTGACCCCCCTGGGCAATCACTCCAAAGACCCCCACCAGCCGGCCCCCGGCCCGCTGCCGCTCCCTGGGGACGGGGGGTTGCGGTTGCCGGCGCAGGATCCAGACCCGTCCCAAATTCACTTTTCGGAGAGGATTTATTTTTTGCAGATGGGAGCAGAGGCTGGCGGCTGCAGTAACGAGATCGATCGGGCGCGCGGCAGCATCCCAACCTGCCTGACGGCCAGTCTTGGACCAGGGGCAAGCGGGGTTCCCTCCTTCCTGGGAAAAAATTCCCTTCCTGCTGTGACATCATCCCCAGGGACTACAAATGCTGAAGGATGAAGACAGCTGGACATTTGTCACCCTGGTTAACCGGTCTGGCCCTTCTCTGCGCAGGGGCAGTGAACAGCCTCTCCCAAATACCCTGCCTGTGCCCTGCCTGCCTCCAGCCGGGATTTCCCGGGGAATACAAGCACGTGCCACCCTGGGAAAGCGATTGATGCACGAAGGCAAGAACACCACCGCTTTTTTCCAGCTGCTCAGCAGCGTGATCCAGAGCCTTGAGACCACAGGCACAAGGGATAAAACCCCCATCCAGCCCAGCTGGTCCCTGCCTGAGAGGTTTGGAGAGAGAGCGGCGTCTCTGAAGAGCCACCTCCCATGCTGTCCCTGTCCCTGTCCCTGTCCCTCCTTGCCTCGGCCTTTGCCATCCCCAGCATCTCACCTCCGATTGAAGGAGCTGCAGGCAGAGCCCCACGGTCGGGATGGCCCCAGTCGTGGTTTTGAGGTCTGTGCCCTGGGGAGGAAGAGGAAGGGTCCCAGTCTGCGCTCTGGGTTTCTACTGGAGCTCTCGGTGGCTTTGGCATCACCTGGATGCCATCCAGGTGTTCAGGGCTGTGGTTCGGAGCAGGGACCCCGGCTCGCCATGGAATGCCCACCCAGATGCAGACATCCCTCCCACTATGCCAGTAGCTATAGGTACCGTCACCTATAGGTACCATCAGCATGCCACCCTGCCCAGTGTCACCCCGCAGCCCCCAGCTCACCTGTATGGTGAGGCCGTCCACCCGCATCCCGCCGCTCTGTGATGCCAGCTCCCGGAAAACACGGCTGGTGAGGGGCAGCACCGAATATCCCACAGGAACGAGGGTGCCCGGAACTTCCCATACTGGGGAAGGGGTGAAAGCAGCTGGCTGGGGGCACGGCAGCCCAGGACCTGCCCCCAGCCAAACCCAGGGTGAGGCAGATCATCCTCAGTGGGGTTCCCAGACTCACTGGCTTTGTATGGATAATATTCAATCGCCAGGGCAGTGTCTTCGGAGAAGATGGTGGCTACATCTCGACCTTGGAAGAGGAAGGAGGTGTCCCAGGTCGGCTGCTCTGAGGGCCCAGCTGGTCGGGACATCTTAGGAGAAAAGAGGAAAATTATCATCCAGATCCTTCCTCTCTCTAGAGATAAACAAGCAGAGGGAAACAGCACATGGACCAACTACTCCGTGCTTAAAAACATAACGGGAAGAGCCTGGAGAATGAGTTGTGCTGACTCCAAGGTGAGCCTTTCGATATCTGTCGGGCAACCCATTGCACACGCTTGGGAAAGGGTTTCTCGATGATATAGGGACCCCGAAAGCCTGTGGGCTTTCGGGGTCCCTATATCGTCGCGAAACCCTTTCCCAAGCATGCGGTCTGGGTCACCCGATAGACATCAAACAGTGGGTAACATGTTTATCCCCAGAGCCGCGACGTCATTGGAAACGGCATCAGTCTGTCCCCGCCAGCAGCTGCTCCCCTTCGCCTTCAGAGAGCCCTGCCAGCCCCTCCAAAGGCCAACCTTGCCCAGCGCCAAGAAATTATTGACAGCGGCTCCTTTTTAATGCCGTTCCTCCAGCATTGCCCGGCGGGGCCGAGATGCCGATCGGCTTTTCTGCATCAGCACATTTCTGCTTGGCTGGGGAGGGCGGGAGGAGGAGAAGTGGTGATGGGGGGGAGTCTCCCTCCACTCACATTTGGGGATGCTAATGGGCATTATGCGCCTTGGAGACCCACAGCAGTGCATTACCCAGCTCTGGGGGCTGGGAGCAAGGGGAGAGCAGGGCTGGAATGCTTCAGAGCCCCGAAAACACCTCCAGGATGGGCAGTGCTGTCAGTGCTGGCTCAGCACCAGGCTGGCTCTCTCGGCTGGGAATTTATCAGGGGTCTCCCCAGGGATTTTTAGCTGGGATGCAGCTTGCTTTGACTGCGGGAAACCTGGTTGGTGCCTGTAAGCCCTTAGGAAACACCTGCACTGACTGGGGCAGCTCCCAGCAGCCGGATCGGGCTCAGCACCCCCCACTGCTCCTCTCCTTCCCCAGCCTGCATCCCAGCCCACGGGGCTGTTTCATCAGGTTTAGGGGGAAAATCTTCCTAAAAAAAACACCAAACACCTCCTCCGGTTACTTTTCCTGGCATCGACCTGCACAAGGCGCTGCGAGATGGTGCTGGTTTAGACTCAGCGGGGAAGGGAAAAGTCAAATGCTGGAGCATATTGTTAATTTGACCCCAATTGTTGGAGGTCCTGAGCCCACATGGCTCCTCTCACCAGGACAAGGATGGGAGATAACGTTCCTGAATTCCCCCCTCCTTGATTTTGGGGGCTGGGGGAGGCCAGGAGCACTCGCCAAGGCCGGGCTGTCTCCCACCGGCTCGGTGGGACAGATGGACGCTCTGTGCCAGGGCGTCAGAGCCGATGCGCTTATGTAGGCAGACGTCTTGGCACGACAACCGCCTCTGCCCAGGGCCACCTGGAGAAACACCACAAAGGGGGCAAGGAGGAGGAGGAGGAGGAGGAAGGAAACGTTTTCATCCTCCTTGGCTACCCCAGCTCATCTCCCATACAAAGGATGGTTCGAAGGCAGCACTGTTGGCAAGAGCAGAGGCAGAGGCGGCCAAGCCCACAGCATCTCTCCTGCCTTCCCAAGGGATGGGGCCACCCCCTGAGCCTCATGGTTGCCTGTCTGGAGGGTGATGACCCCAGAAGAGAGCAAGAAGCTCCAAATAAGTGGGTTAAACTGGGGGATCCCCAAAGGAAAGAGCCCAGAAGGAGATTTATCTTAGACGGGACTTACGTCGTGAAGATGGCAGCAGACACAGCATGGTTTTCTGTAGGAGGCACCGCCCGGTGCCCATCCACCCCCTGGATTTGCCATCGCCACCAGTGTGTCCAAACCCATCTTTTTTTTGGTGAGAAAGGGGCTGTTGATTCAAAGAGAGCACCCTAGGAGAGCACCCAACACTCTTGCAGGTCCCAGCCAACTCCTGGCTAGGAAGACTGGGTTTCCAGGAGTCCCGGCAAGGTGGGAAAGGGTTAACCACCCAGGAACCCAAAAAGCCCCCTAAGTAAGAGGGGTGCCCTGCTGAAGGTGAACCCAAGCGTCATTGTCTGCAGACGCTGATGGGAACCGACAGGCGAGAGGACACGCTGGGCTGGCAGAATTATCGAATCCGATTACCCTGCCCGGGAGTTCACTCGGGGAAAGCCATTAACCTCTGGAACCGGAGCAGCCACGCTCCCTCCTCCTCCTCCTCCCAGCCTTGCCTCCCAGGCGTTAGGAGTTCATCCTTCCCAGGAGTGAACCACATGCTACACGTGGGGAAACTGAGGCAGGGGACGGCTGGGGGGGAAGAGAGAGGATGGGGGTTACGCAACTCCTGTCCGTGCACCCCTGGGGAGAGTATCCTCCACGATGCGCAAAGACAGACAGAGCCGTGCAGAGAGGAGGAGGAGGAGGAGGCAGCAGCACGCACGCAGGCCAGATGGCCAGGTTTAATCACTCGTCCTCCCGCGTTGGGCTCCCACGGCTCCGCGCCGGCACTGCCGCCTGTGCCAGGGCTGCAGGGCTCAGCCGGGGCTAGCCCAACGCCCACATCCCACAAGCTCATGGGGGTTTGTGTGTGTGTTTATCCGTCTAAATCCGATGGAAATGGATTTTGTCTGGCTTTAGAGGAGAGAAATAGCCTTGCTCTGGCTGGGAAACCACAGCCTGGGGGTGCTGCATCCTGGAGCAAAGAGATGAGGGGAGGGACTCAGGGATTTCTTTCCCAGTATCTGCTCCAGAGCTGGAGTGGGCAGCCCATGCCCCATTGCCACGGTGGGGCTGGGGGTGTTGGTCACAGCCCAAAGCGGGTGCAGAGCTAAAGCAGAGGGTCCCTGGCGCTCCCTCCGCCTCTCACCTGCACAGAACAACCCAGGGAGGCGGAGGGAGGCAATAAAATAGCAATTATTGTTATGAATGAAATGCACGAGCAATTTTTATGATAATTCACCGCCTCGTGGGCGACTCGGCATTTGGCTGGCCTCCTCCAAGTAATATTTTATTTATGGGCTCCCCGAATGTGTTGATACAGGGCGTTACGCTCTGAGACAATCAAAATTCAACACACGGGGTGGGGAGGGATGGACTGAGATGGAGAAACGTGTGCTCCACCGGCGCTCGGGACCAGCTGGATCCATCTTTTCAGGGCGGCTGGACATCTGCCCTTACCACACTTTCGGCTGGCACTTTTCGGAGGCAAAGGGATGGAGCAGCTCTGGTTTTGAAAGGTGGCAGCTTCACACTGGTTTCTGGCTCAGCTGCCCCATCACACCTCCTCCCTGCCCCAGCATCCCTCCAGTCCCCTGCCTCTCCCCTCCCAGCCAATTTTTGGCAGGGCTCAGGAACAAAAGCGGGGCCCTCCCTCCTGCTTGCCGATGATGCTGCATGCCGAAAGCATATGTTTCCCTGGCAACAGCTATTTTGAAGATGTACGTCGCTGGCTCTCCCGGTGGTACTTGAGCCCCCGGGGAGGAGAAGGTCTCTGCCTTCAAGAGGCGGCACTCAAGCCGGAGGCGTGAGCGGAGCAGGGGGAAAAACGGACAAAGGCACAAGCGAGGAGCTGCCTGTGGTTTTCTGCAGGCAGGGCTAGGCGGACGTAAGGACCGTGTCATTGGCCCTCAAGCTGTTTCCTGCGCAGGGTGCTCAGCTCCCCTGCCGAAGGAGGGATGCTCACCAGTATCCAGGTGGGAAGGACGCTGCTAGATCCGCACATCCTTGCGGATGCGCTCACACTCGTACCTGCGGGCAGCCATGGTTGGCAGCTCGGGCGATGCTGAAAGCCGCTGCCGGAGGGTCCGGGAATGTGATCGTAGCGGGGCTGATGCCGGGACAGGAGATAGGATGCTTCTCCATGTGGCGCCTGAGAAGTGATGGAAAAGTGGGGAGTCAGCACGTGTGGGGCTGTATCTGCTCCCAGCTAGCCAAGTGCTGTGGGAGGTGGTGATAGCACCAGGGATGCTCAGGTAGTCCTGAACCCAGAGCCCCTCACCCGTGTCACCAGCAGCCCCCTGGGGCCATCACTCACTTGTACTCCTGAACATTGGTCACCACTCTGGCCACGGCAACGAGGGCCCCAGGAGGGGTGGCCAGGGGGGCCGACAGCCCCCGCAGCAGCACCTGGGAGGTCGTGGGGGGTCCATGGTGAGTGGTCAGCAAATGGAAGGAGGGGAGAACAACATCAACAGCCACCAGAGCAGGAGCCAACGTGCAGCAGCATCCTCCCGGAGCCGAGATGCTCTGGTCCATCCCAGACCCTGCAACCCCCCACCCTGGCCACCTCCTGTCCCCAGGGCCACCTCTCACCTCCAAGGCCACGTAGCTCAACCCATCGCAGCGAGGGATGAAGCTCCCTTTGCGGATGATGGTGACATGCAGGACGGTCCCCGCGGGGCCCCGTGTCCTCGGCTGTTTGCGGAGGAGAGCGAACCATGGGAGGAGGAAGGGTCAAGGCCACCAAAGGTGGGCGCTGGGTGTGCAGACAGCTATCGGTGGCAATAAAGCACCAACTGATAATTAAAGCTCACTGTCCCTCGGAGCCTTCCCGGAAAAGATCAATATAATAAATCCTTCTGCATTTAAATATTTAATCACTCCGAATCTCTGCACAGGGAAGAGGAAACTCATTTCTGCCAGCCAGAGCACAGGGGAGGCTGATTTGGGGGAAGAATTGAGTGAGTTTGCCAGACCTCAGCTGTACAGGGAGCTGTCAGCCGAGTCCCTGGGACTGTTCACATGTTGGTGTGGAGAAATCCCCACCGAGGGGCTTAGGAAGCGGCTTCTCTCTGGAACTGGGTACCTGCTTGCACCAATTAATGCACAGCAGCCCCTCTGCAACGAACGCTCTGACACACAGCCCGGCCCTGCATCTCCTTCCCCAGGATGCCGAGTGTGAAAGCACTTCCCAGTTTGTAATCCCACCACTTCTTCCCCACGTTTTCCCACCGGGGAGAGATGAAGAAAGCCCAGCACAACGCCTGCCTTGTTCCCACCTCGCAGGAAGCTCACAAGCCTCTTTGAGCACCTTCCCCGATTTGCCAAATTCGGTTTTCCCACCAGGATTACGCCGTTACACAAGGCTCCCTTTGCCCACAAGCCCCAGCTACAGCCCTGGGGTGAAAATCAAAGTTATAAGCAGGAATAAGCAGGGGGATGGAGGGGCAGGGGTCATACCTACCAGCACCAGCCTGCAGTGGTGGGGCTGGAAGGGCTGGAGGTGCCGCACCGGCAGCTGGAAGGTCCCCAGTGCCTCCTTGGTGGCTTTGTCTGCCACGGTGAGAGTCAGGGCTGGAAGGGAGAGGGTCAGCCATCAGAATGAACAGGGCTGGATGTGGGGTTTGGGGAAGGGGAGAGCAGGCAGAGCGATGTGGAGAGGTCTGGGGGGAGATTTGGGTGAAGAAGGGACAGAGGCGAGGGGAACATTGGTTCATTTTCGGCAGCCCCTTCCCTTTGCAGGTCACGGTGGGGTGGGCGGAGACAGGATTTATACCCTCCCGGGTTTATATGCACACGCATGTGTCCCAAGAAGCAATAGAGAGTGTGTCCCAGGCATCCCCAAGAAGGTGAAGCCCATGAGCAACCAGCACCAGTGCAGCTCAGATTCCCCTTTAAGAAGCTGGGATTTCCCACTGATCCACCCAATCCCCCCTCCTTGGCTCCAGCCCACCCCGCTCAGCTGCCGGGTGCCATCCTGCACCCTGAGTGCTCCCTGCCCATGGGTGGGTTTTGTGGACACTTGCCACCATGACATCAGCCATCTTGGGGTACGGGGCTCCCATCTGTCCCCCGCATGGCGGCATCACCCCCACAGGCACTGGCACCCCCAGCTCTTCTCTTAACTTAAAGCAAAGCTGCAATTTAGTTGACAGGCACAAGCAGGAGCCTTTTATTGAAAAAAAGGAGCTGATGGAAGGGAAAACCGCCCTCTCTTTATGCTGCCATCAAGACTTGGGCTTCCCTTCCCCCAGCTTAATGATTGTGCCGAGGCACTTGCCTTAACTCCTGCTTGGCCAACCTGGTGATGCCACAGGTCATGCACGGCCCCAGAACAGAGACGATAGACCAGGCCAGCGCAGGGACCACACTTTCCCCAGCTCGTGCTTTTCAGCAAAGTGCTCTATTCACGTGGAGATTTGCTTTTTCTCCCAGCCCCTCGTGGAAAGAGCACCAGGGAAAATGTTCTGGGGTTGAGCGAGAGATAAGTGGCTTTTCTGCTAGTCGTCACCCACGACAGATCACGCTCCATGGCCCGGCCGATGGAAAAACCTATTGCTGGGCAAGAAAAGGATGGAAACTCCATTTCTAGGCAAAAGAAGGTGCCGGCTGCACCTGGAAGTGACAGTTCCAGTCTGAACATCTGGGGAATGCTGGGAGGCGGATGAGCGGGGCTGGATGTTGGGTCTCTCCCGGTATCATGCGGGGCAGGTCCAAAGTACGTGAAAAGCTCCTCGATTCCATTAAGGTCAGGGCCTAATGGGATTAGGCACGATGTGAAGATTGGCTCTCAGAGTTTGTTTTGCAAGGGCCTGATTATAATAAAATCCTGGCCCCTAATGCCACAAGTTTGATCACAATTACAGACATCACAGCCCTGCTCAGGGAGTAATGGCACCGTGAGGTGGGGCCAACAGATACAGGGTGCCAGCGGGGAAATATTTGGGGTGCTCTTCCCTGAACCCGATTCCCCCAGGATGCTTCGGAGGATGCCTAGAGCTCAGTGTTGTGACCTACAGCCCCATGTCCCTCCTGGTCCTACCGTGAGGCATGAGCCACTGCAGCCACACAGAGCTCGGGGCCCAGGTTGTCCCCACGGTGGCCACCCTCTGCCTGGGTGCTGCTTGGAGTCCTTTGGAGCACAGGCTCCTTAATCTCTCCAAATTAACCCTTTGAGGAGACAAGACGCATGTCCCAGTCCCCAGCATCTCTGTCCTTGTGGTCCTCTGATGCTCTCACCTGCCCAGTCCGCATCTTCGGCATCCATTTCCACTGTCACCTCCTCCTCCCAGGTGGGTGTGTGGGTGGGCATCGCAGATGCGTGGGTGGCCTGTGCCTCTGGATTCTGCTCCTCCGCTCTGATGGTCTTACTGGGAGGAAAAAGGAGGAAAAACTGGCCAGTTACTGGGTGAGGAAGGGCAATATGTCAGCAGGAAGTTTGGCCTGGGAGAAGGATGAGCACTGACCCCGCTCAGTGCAGCTACCAGCAGCCAGCCCACCCTCCCACCACCCTTAGCAAAGCTCTGCCTCTGCTCTGGGGGGGCTGTGCTGGGGGTCCAGGCCCTGTTTTACTCCCAGCTGCTGAGCCCCCAGTGATGGGGTTTGCAGCCCCTTTTATCCTAAAGGTTATTTCAGACCCCGGAGGCTAATTATCTGGCTGTATTGATGAAGGGACAGGGAGAAGGCTGCTGGGAAAGGAGAGAGAAGATTGAATGTTAACGACCGCTGTCATTAAACTCACCGCCGTCATTAAACTCGGCACATAACGAGGCTGAGCAATAATTACGATGGTGTTAGCGGCTATGGGCCTTGGGTAATTCTGCATCTGTGCTGGTGCAGAGCCATCACCATCAGGGCTGGTTTGGGATTGTTCCTCCCATTTTTATCAATTGTTCATTGATTACTCACGAGCTTGGCTAATGATAATAATGCCCCCTCAGTGAGCCAGATCTTTTAGGGGGTCTCTACTGCCCAGCAAGACCCTTGGTATTATCCTAGGAGTCCCAAGACCATGGCAGAGTCCCACCACCTGGTGACCTCAAGTTCTCTCCACGCCTGATGGTGAAGGAGGACGATGACGTGGCATCAGGCCACCATGACGCAGATGCCCCAGCCCTGTCAACTGGTTGCTCTGGATATTAAGGTGATGAAGTGTCCGGCACTGGCTCCTCCAGCAAAGCTCTTGCTGGAGCAGAACCAATGTGGCTCTTAGGGAGAGGTTACCAGAGTCCTGCAGTGACAGAGAGCAGATGGTGACACTTTGCCACCCCATCTCTGGGGAAAAGGAGATGATACAGATACTTCCAGCTGCAGAGTGAGCTCCAGGTACTGGTGGGACCATGCAGATTCATCCCAGAAGTACAAGCTGGATGAGAGAACACTCCATGCTCACAAGACCTCCATCCCCTCTCATTGTTGGTGAGACCGGTCTGAAGGATCCTCAGCCATTCTGTGTCCACATCCCATGCTCCTCTCCCATCTCCAGCGTGTCCCCTTCCCCGCCGGAGAATCCCACCTGCATCCCGCAGGAGCAGAGCTGAGCAGGCCGGCTCTGGCAGGTGGGAATTAGCATTGGGCTGGCACTGTTATGGTGGGGCTGTAAGAAAATTGGCTCTCCAGTAATGAGCTCTGTGGGGGATTGCTCTGCCAGCAACGTGCTTGGAGTCCGAATGAAGCCAGACCTGGGCTGGGGGTGGGAGGAGGAGGAGGGTGAGAACCGGCTGCTCTGGCCCCCCCTTTATTATAGACTTGCCTAAGGATGAGAGAGCATTCAAAAAGAGCTGTGAAGTGGGGAGGGGGAGGTAAAAACAACCCACAACACCACAACACATGGGGATGTGCTTCAAAATCAAATGAATGAGCCGGGGGCAGCAGGAACGGCGGAGAGCAGAGACGGTTTGATGTCTCCTCCTCACCCCAGCCAGCTCCAGAGCCACTGGTGGGGCAGGAGACGGGGTCTCCAGCGAGCAGGCAATGCAGTCAGCCGCTCATGGGATTGGATGTCTTGGGGCAGGAGACGGCTGGGATAGAGCAGGAGATGCTCCACTGATGCTCTGCATCCCTCCCGCCCGCGCTGGGGCAGGCGCTTTGCTCTGCGTGCGAGGATGCGCCAGGCACCCACCGCTGCGATAAAAGAGAAAGATGAAAGATAAAGACGGCCACCCCCGGGGAGTTATTATACGTCAACGTCTCGACTACAGAGCTTGGGGACAGCATCACACAGCCACCCCTCTACGCGTGACACCTGGGTGCCCTGCAAAGGGCTTGGCAGGGCTGTCCCCAGCCCTCGTAAAGGTTTATTTAACCGGCTTCCTAAGTTATTATCTCTCCAGGGTGAGTTATTTCTCAGGGCCGACAGCCCTGCAGAGGCAAGGCGGCAGCAAAGGCGCATCGTTCTCAGGGAAGGAAAATCCCGCTCAGCACAGCCACGGCACGCGGGGCTGCCATCCGCTGCGTTACTTGTGCAGGATCCGGCCCTGGGGAAGGCGATGCTGCCCCCCTCCCTGTGCTCGGTGCTGAGCTTGGGGTCTCAGGTGCAGTCTGGGTGAATAAATACGGAGAAATGAATCACAGAGGTGGAAGAGCAAGTTTTGACAAGATTCTGAATGAGAAAGAAAGGATTATCATTTCCCCTCTCCTTTGAGAAACCCGATTTTTACACAGCTCCTGACCTTCTAACGCTGTGATGATCCATCTTCACCCCACCATGATCTAAGCTGGGTGCTGGGATGAGGAGGGGACCCCCAAAGAGGTCCAGGTGAGCCCCTGCTTTATTTTGGGGCACATTGCAGAGCCAAAAGGCTTTGCAGGCAGGAACACCCTACCCCCTTCCTAGGTGAAGCATCCCATCCGCTGCATGACCAGGACCGCTGCCTGTGCCCGCAGACGGGGGAACATCGCAGCCCCCATCCCCCAGGCTGGGAGCAGACGGCACATTCAGCAGCGACCTTCAGTTTCTTCTCTTGGCGTTGAAGAGCAGAAAGGAAGAAGCGAGGAGGCGCTTTCACCCGCCCGCGGTACTCAACAGAGAGGAGAAGGCAGCCGGAGCCGGGCCCTTTGTGCCGTTAATTGCAAACACACCTGGCTCCAGCACGCCAAGGTCATCCCTGCATCACGCCAAGCTGGCAGCAATTTATCCCTGCGCACGAGGGAGTGAAAGGAAGATGCAGAGCAAACCACGGGTGCCCCTGAAAGCAGGGAGGGGGGATTTGCTGAGCATTCAGAGGATGAGGAGAAGAGCCAAGCTGCTGCCAGCTCCCCGGAGCATCCCCGGAGGAGGACCCCCATTCTGTCCGGGGCAGGGATGAACCCAAAGCCATCAGGATGCCTGTGCAGGCTCTCCTGCTGCTCAAGGTCTTCCAGATTAACTCTGCAAAGCCTTTCCCTCCCTGATCCTCTGCACCCAAGGCTGGAAGCGATGCACACAGCTATGGAGTGCTATGGGATGCTGAGTCCGGGCACGAGCGATTGGGCACAGCCACGAAGGGCTGGTGCAGGTGCTGTTGCTCCCCTCATCCCATCCCACTCCTGATTTTGGGGGGTGGTGCTCTGAGTGCCGGCACTTTGAGCTCAGGCTGGCTCCACTGGTGGTTCCCAGACACTTTGGGGGGAATTGGCTGCCACCAGGTCCTCACTGGTGCATCCACCGATTGCTTCTCCTTCCTGTCCGTAAAACCCCACCTTTTAACTGCAACGTGCCGCTCGCCTTGGAAAGCAAGTGCCCTGAAAAACAATAACTGATTCTTTTCTGCCTTGGCTCCCTCACTATGGTTACTAAAAGGCCCCTCATGTGTCCTGCATCCCTAATACCACCCTTCCCTCCCCTCCATCACTCCCCCGTTACCATGGCAACGCGGTGATGGAGCAGCACCAGAATGTAAAGAGAGATGCAACAATCACATGCCACCCTCGTGCTATCATTTAGGATATTGATGTTTAAATCTCCTGAGATTATCTGGATATAATTGGTTTATGGAAATAGAGACAACTCTTGTGGTGGAGTTACTCAGGCTGCCGGGGCGGAGAGTGGGTCCTTGGCATGAGGGGGTGGGAAAGAGGGAAAAGGGTGATGGAGGGGCAGCAGTGGGGGCTGCCAGCCCACGTGCCAGCCAGCTCCGACCCAGCTGCAAGTGTCAGCCATTCCTGCCTGCCAAAAATCGATGGAGAGCCGCATACCTCCTGCCCAGGGAGCCTTTGGGATGTCCAACACCGCTGGTGCCAGGCACCACGGAGAAAAGGCATGCTGTGCCACATGGACAGACCTTGGGACCCCTTTCACCATGGAGCTCAGGGTTTCTACATGGGAAAAATGCCCAGCAAGCAACAGTTTGCTCTACATGCTTGCAGAGACGCTGTTCCCAGGCTTTCAAGGTCCCGGCTGCTGACTGTTCCCAGCGGACAAGCCCTGGCCCTGCTTCCCTGTCCCTTGGCACTGCTGCACCCACACCGGTACCAGCCTGCGCAGGACTGTCCTGGGGAGATGCCCCAGAGGAACCGAGCTCAGGCGATGCTCCAAAGCCACCGCCAGCTGCTTTATCCCGACTTTTCCAGGGAAGTGATGCCAAAGCCGCTCTGCCTCCTGGAAGGATTCTCTGGGATCACAGGCTCACCCCCTAGCAGTGCCGAGCGGAGCTGCCTCCCTCTTAACACAGACCAAAGCCTGACCGGCTAATTGAGTCCCCTGGCACATGCATAATGCACGGGAAGCCAAGTTCTCCTTACCCAAGCATCCTGTTTTATTTATTAAAATGCTCTTTTATTTATCATGATATCGTCTCAAAACCCAGGCAGCATTACCCTCTGGATTCTTTGATGGCATTTTATACTTTCAATATTAGGAATGCTTTCTTCTCAACAGCCCAGAGAGCCAAAGCACCCCATCTCCTGCCTCTCCCTGTCTCAGCGAGGAGTCCCAGCTCCTGTCCCTCACAGAGCATCCCATGGAGGTGATGCTTGTGCATGTCGCCACTGAAGAGGTTTCTCCCCTCCCCAGGGCTTGCAAAGAGTTCATAAGAGGGTGATAGCTCCTGAACCTGTCCGCTGTGTCCCCATGATCTCACTTGTCCCCTTTTGTGAGTGCTGGGTACTCACACGATGACGTAAGGCCATGGGACCTGGCCCTCCCGTGTGGCCGGCAGGTTACTGGCACTGTGGAGAGTGATGGTGATGGCTTCCTTCCCCACACGGGCCACGTGTCCCCCATCAGCCATCGGTACATGCCTGGGCTTCTCTGTCCCAGCAGGGGACTTGGATACCTGCTGGGAGACAGTGAGAGAGACATCAAGGTGGGGAGCGGCTGGATGCTCCTGCAAAGCTGCAGGCATGTCCCCGTCACCCAACCTTGTTCCCGCAGCCCCAGCTCAATCCTGAGAGCCCAGATAGGCAAGATGACATCCCCAGCACATCCCCATGACCCAACTTGTCCTCACAACCCCTGCTTAATGCTGAAAGCCTGGATGGAGGAAAATAAGATGGGGAGATGGTGTCCCCAGCACACCTCTGTCACCCAAGCTGGTCCTCAAGACTTTTGCTCAATGCTGAGAGCTTGAATGGAGGAGAACAAGCTGGGAAGATGATGCCCCTGGCACATCCCCATCACAGCTGCCTCTTTGACAGTGCCGCAGTGCCCAGCTGTGGGCTCCACACCATGGATGTCACCATGCCATGGCAAGGCCACAACAGGTGCCAGGCTTTCTGGGAGAACACCCAGCAGCATGAGAGCATCCTGCGTGGGGTGAAAGCGGCCCAGCATCCCTGCTCAGCATGGTCCCATGGGGGCCAGCTACACCATGGTCCAACCAAAGACCCCAAGCCAGGTCACCTAAGAAGAAGGGATTAACTATCCAGAGCACCTCAATTTCCCCTGAGGCCCTCTGACCTGCCAACACACCCAGCTCTGGCCCCTGCCATCCCCCTGCCCCCCCTTCACACCAGCCCAGGCTCTACAATTTATAGAGACTCCGCAGGAATTGGGATCTCAGCCAAATCTGGGGGGATGGGAAGTGGGGAGCGCAGAGGCTCCCCCTCCCCAGCTCATTAATTCCCACCAGCTGATGTGATAAGGAGCAGCAGAGCCGCAAGCTGCCGCTCCGCACTCGCGGGGGGACAGTCCCCGCACCCATCACACCCCATCCAAGTGAGAGACGGCGCCGTCCCCCCCGCCGGCTGCATCCTCGCCGTGCCACCTTGGGCAGCGCGCAGCATTGATGCATTAATGTCGCCTCGTGCTGTGGCTACAAGGAGTTAAAACCCACCCTGTGCCGCTTCAGACCCTGAAAAGCAAACCCTGCCTGCATCAAACCCTGTCCGCATCCTTCGGACCTCCTGGGGTTGAAGCGAGAGCTCCAGCCCAGCAACCACCCCGCGGGCTTCTCAAAGCCGCTGCCTGCAAATCCCCTTCGACGCGTGGCTTTGCTTCCAAACTCTGTAATGAGGGGCTGGTTCATCCTGAACCCTCGCCCTTGTCACTGCAGAGGCCGCCCGGCTGCAGCGGTGATGGGCTTAGCAGCGGCAAGGTGACTGATCGTCTTTGGGGG
The DNA here is from genome assembly GCF_036417535.1 of Chlamydotis macqueenii. Classification (NCBI taxonomy): domain Eukaryota; kingdom Metazoa; phylum Chordata; class Aves; order Otidiformes; family Otididae; genus Chlamydotis; species Chlamydotis macqueenii. The sequence goes on along the minus strand of NC_141567.1, from coordinate 16,545,649 downwards.
ACAACAACCCCAAATCTAAGTATCACTTGTGGGGTGGAAACCCGGGTGCTCTAACCACCAAGCGTGTGGAAAAACATTTAAACCAGCATTTTCCCCTCCCTTAATTTTGTTCTATTCCCTGACCTGCAGAGCGAATGGGGGGGATGGATCCCAATCCCACCCCAGCTCCAGCTCCGTGGCAATTATCCCCCCACCCAGCGATGCTGATGGGGAGGGGAAATTACGGGGTTTCTTCACCTGATCTGAGATGGTACCTGTCAAGTCACCCCGCACGGGCACTGGCTCTCCGTGCTAGTGGCCAGATCTGCTCTCTCAGCACCCCAGCTCTCCCTGCACCCCCAAAAGCCCGGCACGGCAAGCGCTGACAGCTTCCCAAGGCTTTTCCAGAGAGGAAGAGAAAAGAAGGGGGTATGTAAGAGCAGAAACACTACTCTAAAAATAAAAAAAAATACACAACATGATTTAGCCCAGTCCCAGCATCGACAAAGAGGGCAAACTGCGGGATGGAGCTGGGGGAAGGAGGAGGAAAGCACAGACGCGGGTTTAAGACCCCTGGGCTGTGTCCGCATGCAGTTGCATCACCAAGGGAGGGCCAGGACAGCGGGGGGCTTCGAAGAGGCAAGGTGCTGGATTTGTGGGAAGCAGGCACGGGTGTGCAGGCGGGGCAGGGATGCTCTCTCTGGAGACGCCTCTCTCCTTTCAAGAAAGCATCTGTTCAGGCTCCAGCTGTGGGGTTTTACTGAGCATTTGCGGCCCAAACACTCACTAAAAACCCGACCCAGAGGCATTCCAGCTGGCAGAGGTGGAAATCAACCTTGCTTTGAATTGTGCCCAGGCCTCTGAGGTTGCTGATGGAGCCCAGCTCCGGGGGACCCCAGGCCCTGAGCTGTGATGCCGGATCAGTGTCCCACACCACACCCTTATTTACAGCTCCAGGTCACTATTTTGAGCCATTTTCCTATGTTTTCCCTATTTTCTTTCTCATTCTAGATAACAGAAGCAGGTTTCTTAGCACACATCTTCACACCCACCACTTATATTTATACCTCCCTAAAAATTCCAAGTAGGTTTTACTGCCAGCAGTGGTTCCAGCACAATAATTAGCGAGGGGTTTTAATAGAAAATTTACAAGCGGTTAAGCTAAGTAAACCTCAGCAGGAGAACAAAACATCTTAAAAATAGCAGGCATGAACAATGCCAGGCTTTGCAGGCAACCCATACCCGAAACCTTCAGCAAGGCTGTGATTAACTACTGAAAAAAAAACCCAGTCACTATTCAAAGCCAGGAGGAAATCCAGTATTTCTTCCTTCCAAGGAAGGTGCCTGCGGTTCCAGGTAGAGCCCACGCTTGTTTTTCAGCTCTTTTACTCAGTGGGAAGCAAAACTTCTAGGTCCCTGCCAAACCAAGTGCTCTCACCCAGGAGTTCGCAACCTGTAGCTTGCAGAGCTGGAGAAATAACAGTCCCTGTGTTCCCAAGGGTCTCAGCTGGGGATACCACATGTTTAAAACATTTTCAGGTCCCTTGGAGCATCACCGACTCCCACAGAGCATCTCAAGCATCTCATGCCATCCAGCCCTGATCCCACCCAGCACCTTAACCCCAAGCTGCCCTTAAAGCATCCTTAACGACGGTGATTAATTATTCACACCGCGATGTTGTGGGGAGGTTGATTAATGGTGGCTGAGCCGCCATCGTTGTAATTTGTTTTTCTATCAACTTTTTATCATCTCGAAAGAAGTACCGGGGCCTGGGCAGCTCCCCTACAGCAGCGCTCAGCCAAGATTAAATCGCTGCTGGCTGCAGGCTGGCGAGACATAAATGGCCTCCGGAGCCTGGCGTTGAGTCTGGGGAGGACAGCCCGGGCCGGGATCCAGCAGGGACCCCCAGGCACGGCACTGGGGTGGGACAGGAGCTTCTCCATCCCACCTCAGCCCCTGCCCACGGCCGCATCTTCCCCCTTGCAGAAGCTTGGCGCTTGCAGGATGCTCCGTGTGTTTCGATTTCTCCGGCACACTGCATGGCGGGGATTCACTCCTCTACGGCGCGAGCACCCGCAGCCCCGAGCTCCTCCCTGCCCCTGACAATTTATGAGCTGCTGTTGGGAACGTGTCAGCTTTATCCTCCTCCTGAGACTTCATAAAATAATAGTAGGCTCCGTGAGCGAAGATGGACTGGGGCTGGTGTGAGTTTTCCTACATGATGTCTCCCCAGGCTCCTTTCAAGCCTCCTTACAACGGCTAAACACCGGCAAGCTGCTTCCCCCGCCGGCAGCTGAGAGGATGGGAAATAAAGTGCCGCTCGGCTTTAAACAAGCAGCAGGACCAGGCCACGGGTGACACCTCCGGCACTGCGCCATGGAGAGTCCGAACACGAGGCAGGGCTGGAGCACTGCCTGGACGTCATGAAACTGGGCCAGCCGAGGGTACCGGGTCCCCTGGTGTCCCTTGGGACATCCCAGCAGATCCAGCCACCTCTCAGGGCTGGATGTCAGGGCTCTGGGATGTAAGAGCGCAATGAGAGCCCCCCGGACACCGCAGAGCATCTCCTGATAACGGAGGCGAGCAGCCAGCCTACAGCCCATCGGCTGCATCACAGCAGCGAGCGAGCACACAGCTCTGGGCATGGGGCAACTGGGATGGGGAGGGGATTTCACACATCACCAAGCAGCAAAATGGAGAGAAATACGGGTGTACGGCAAGGACTCGGTGGCCGATGGGTGAGCAGATGCAGCTGCTCTGCCCAGACCAGCCTTCTCCCAGCAGACTGTGTGAGGGACAATTCAGCATCCCAAATTCATGGTTTTCTGAGGGTGGGAGATGCGTTGCACCCTGGCCACCCCATGCCCTGCTCTCCCCATGTCCCCAGGCTCTGCATCAGTCCCAGGGTGCTGGGGTACATCATGACATCCCACATCCGGAGGGGTTTGCACCCCCCTACGAGGATCGCAGCTCCTCGGCTGCCTGCCCCACTCTCCAAAGCAACCGGAGCCTCGGCGCTAATCAGATTGGAGGCTGTGAAATCTCATTTGAGGCTCTATTAATGCATAGCTGGCATGACACAGGCCCCGGCCTGTCTCCAATGAGCAAAACAAGGAAAGCAATCTAGCTGGGAAAAACGCATCTCCCGGAACAAGCTCGGGGGAGCCGGCCAAACGCAATTACAGTTAAAAGGAAGATTAAAACAGTATCAGCGCTTTTCTTCCTCTGACCCCTGCTCCCACCTGGGAGAGAGGAGCACCAATCTGCACCCACAAGCATCCGCAGCACTGTGCTCCTTCAAGCAGGGATGCGGCTGCAGTGGGATGCAGCCCTTTCAAAGCAAAGGGCTTTTGCACAATGCCACGATCTCCCCGCATCAGTGGAAGGTACGTGGGCTCGTACACAGCTTGCTGACACAGCACGGAGAGGTGTTATCCTGCTGGGTCCAGCCGTGGATGCTCTCTCCCTCTTTGCCCAGGCACCACTGAGGTTTTGTTCTCCGATGCCTTGGAGCTGCTTGGCATGGGATGGGAGAGCATGGCCCCCTTATAACGACACCTGCAATTAACATCTGACGGAGGAGCCTGTGCCCTTGAAATCAGCCTCCAGGATGGCAGAGAGGTGGGCACACACGGCAAGAAGCAGCCACCAGCTTCCCAAGCAAAAGGAGCACACGATGAGAAAGATGGGGATAGGCTGTTTAGTAGGGCCTGTTGCGATAGGACGAGAGGTAACGGTTTTAAAATAGAGGGGGGTAGATTTAGATAGGAAATTAGGAAAAAAATTTTTACGATGCGGGTTATAGAACACTGGAACAGGTTGCCCAGAAAGGTGGTGGAGGCCCCATCTCTGGAAACGTTCAAGGCCAGGCTGGATGAGGCTCTGAGCAACCTGATCTAGTCAGGGATGTCCCTGCTCCTTGCAGGGAGGTTGGACTAGATGACCTTTGAAGGTCCCTTCCAACCCTAACCATTCTATGATTCTATGATTTCCATTTCTAGGAGCTAGCGAGCGTATCCTCCCCCCTGCAAAGGCTCCAGACTCTGGCAAGCGCCGCTTGAAACGCAGCCCTCAGATAAACAGCCATATGGTTGGAGAACTTCAGCTCCACTGACGGCCCGAGGCAGCCCGAGCTGGGTTTTGAAGCAAACCCGATTGTATTATGAGGGGTATTTCCCAACACCTTCCCGCAGCGGGTTCAAAACCGTTCTCCAAGAAAAAAAACAAACACCTGAGTGGTGAAAGCCCTTTAGTAGATTCCCAGCAAAACAAAAGCCAGAGGAAGAAAAGCGATGCAGGAAAGCAAACACTCTTTTATCCATCGTTTCATCCTGCCAGCCTCAGCCCTTCCCACCGCTCCGCTCTGCTCCCATTTCCAAGCCAGCAGTGGAGACGGGATGGATTTTTTCCTTGGATGTGAGCTGAGCTTGATATATTCTTCTTATTCTTCTTCTTATTTTTAAGCAAGTTGTTTCCTGGAGGGGACCCTGCGGGAGCTCATTAGAGATCACAGGGCAGTTTCAGGGCGCCAGGAGGGAGAGTGCTCTCCCCCATCCGCATGCGGGGATGCCGACTCCGAGCCGATTTCCCTGGGGATCCCCATTGCCGCCGGCCAGGAATCCCTTTGGGCTAAAAATTGCCAAATTCATTTTCCTTCCATTTATGTAGAAAACTCCCAATTCACCTGTCAAATAATTAAATGGGCCAGCAGCCCAGCGTTGCCTCGTCAGCTCCATTAGGAGAATTTTACACTTTCTATATTTATCGGTGGCACCAGTGCAATTTCCTTCCCCCCATCTCTTTAAAACAGAGCAATTTTCTCTTTTTAACCCCATTTGCTTTTCTCATCACGGCAGTTATTTGACACTTAAAGGGACATGATGACTTAAATTGCAGGAATTAGAGCTAGCAGCCGCTCCCCCTGCCTGCGTTTCCTCCGAGCATCCAAAGAGTTCGTGTTTTACAGAGAAGCAAATCGAGAAGCAGCTTGGAAAACCTCTTGAGGATCCATCTTATCCATCCGAGAAGATTTGTCTCCATTTTAGCTAAGAAAATGTGGATTGCTGCTCTGCGCTGGCCTATTTCCATGCCAGGTCTCCACCCGGGCAGGGAGAAGCATGAGGAGAACGGGACTTTTGGACCAGGCTGGGCAGCCTCATCTCCCCAGCGTTATGATAGGGTCTGTTCGTTTCCTTTCAATGCATCACTAGGATTGTGCATTTTCACACTAAAAAAAAAAATTAGTGTTTTGGTAAATTAGTTAATCAGAGCTATGCAAGCAGCACCCCAAAGCCATTTGCCTCAGGTCCCCTTTTGCTCTGGGCTCCCTGCGGCACAGAGCAGGGATGACGAAGGGATGCCGAGAGCCAGGGCACTGCGGGAGGAAGGCAAAGTCCCCGATGAACCCATCAAGGCGCGCTCCTCCCCAGGCTGACAGCTTTTCAAAGCCCTACAAATTGCTCGCTGAAGCGGCGTTATTCATCTCGCTCGCATCCCGGGGCGAGCCCTGCCAGCGAAGTTTGTTTTTCAGCCTCATTGGGCTTTCAGTGAGTCGAGGCGGCTCCAGCCCCTCACCCTGGTGTCAGGGCGGCAGGCTGGGGAGAAGGGCTGGACCCCTGCCACCCTCCCCGTGACAGCCGCTTTCATCAGGATGAGTGATGGATGAGCCGGCCGGGGGACAGACAGAAGACACACGCCATCCATCACCCGCTAACAGAGACCTCTGCCCCGGCCCTGCCACTCGGGCGGTGGGAAGACAGCAGCTTTTATCCACCATCATCGCTCAGTGAGATGGGGCACGTCGCAAGGGCATCCGCATCCCGGCGCCGGCATCCTTGCCCTGCCCCTGCAACCCTGCTCTCCCCGCCGCACGAACGGACAGAAACACAACGTCTCAGCCCAAATCCACTCCCCAGCCCCTCGGCACAGCTGGATGGTTGAGCCAGGCTGGCAATCGGGTCTGGGTTTGACCTGAAGTGTTCAAGGGAGGCCAGGGTTGGGCTCTACTCCTCACGAAAAAGCAGCTAGTGCAGTTCACAACCTGCCATCCACATCCATCCGGTGGAGAAGGAACTCCTGAGATACCCCCTGCATGCATTAAGGAATCCCCAGTCTGAATCTCCCCAAAAAGGGGCCAAAAATTAGTCCAGATATGGCTCAGACTGCTTCAGGTCCCTGTGCCTGAAAAGCACTCAGTGCTTGAGGAGTCGCTGCTTTATTTTCTGTATCCTGCTTAAAAAATAAAGGTGGTCTTTATTCCTGGGGATATTTTTTTTGCTCATCCCTGTGATTTGTTCTACACCGAGTCACCTTGCACCCACGCATGCTTTGCTGGGGAGGCTGCTTAGCTCCATGGGGAATCCAAAGGGATAAAGCACAGTGTCAATGGAGCCAGGAGCGCTTTTGTCCCATTTTTCAGACCTGTTGATGCTCCAGAAGAAAGTCACAGCTGGCCTTGCACGCCTGGGTGGGAGCGGGAACACCAGCTGTGTGCAATCCTATTTGTTTGCGGCAGAACGGCTGCGATTCCCTGTACCCTGACAGCAACAGATTGCTGGTTCGGGATGGGCGCCTCGCTGCCAGCTGCTCCGGGGAGACTGGAAACAAACCTTCTTCTGCGGGCTTGCGACCAAGTCTGACTGCCAAGGAGATCTCCAAAAGCTGGCTCCTTCCTCCCAGCACCATGTAGACCCACTGGAAGTGAAATGGGAATGGTTCCCGGAGGAAGGGATGGAATTCTGCTGACCTGGGGGCTGATTCCCCTTAACTGAGCCCCGTGCTCTGCTGTAAAGTCCCCAAGAGTCCTGGTGAGCCCAGTCCCCTCTATTCCATTCCTGCTGGGGTGGTGGATGAGGTCTCCCCAAGGGTCAATCTCAGCCATCCCAGCAACGGAGAGATGATCCATGGCATGTTATCGACCCGCTCGGTGCCATGCCCAGGTCCTGGGACAATTAGGGAGCCGTCTGGCTCAGTAACACATGCGAGGCATTTGAACAGCCAGCAGAGCCTCATGTTTCGTGCCTAGGAATACATTATCCACAGGTTGCGGTGAGATGAGAAAAAAAATCATTATCCCCGTGTCTTGGCCTTTCGGGTGGAGCTCAGCACCCATCCATCACCCTCACTGTCCTACAGATGAGATGCACGGCACGGAGGCAGTGTCAAGGAGCTGGTATCCCATGGGGATGCACCTGCATGTCTTTGCCACTTGGGAAAGCAAAACAAATGGATGCAATGCCTCAGCATCCAGATTTCTCAGGACACCGGTCCAGCCAGCAGCCCTGTGATGGGACCCCTCATCCCCCTGAAGTTGCCCCTCTCCATACCCCAGTGTTACTGACTATGGATCATCCAGCTCCTGTCTGAGTTTAGAAAGACATCCATGCTCTCAAACTTCACTTTAGGGTTCCCCTTCCCAGGCGCAGCAGGATCAGCTCTGAGATGCTCAGGTGTGGACCACCAAGAGCCAAAACAGCTCCAGAGTGCAGCAGCTCCAATAGCTTCAGCTTCCTGTAGGCTACAGCATGCCAGCAGTGCTTTTGGAGATTAAAACTCCCCGTTCCACCTGGTCCATCCCTCCTCCCCCTAAACCAGCACAGCTCGACCACCCTCCAACACATTTTCCATCGCTCCAGCCCTCCCAGGAGGATGGGGAGCCAAAATCCCTCTGCCTCTCAGCTTTTAATTTTTAAATAAAAACCATCCTGGCAAATACTTGCTGGGTGACATCAGTAGCAGGTGATTTATCGCATTCCCTCGGGGGGCCCAGGAGCAAAATTGCATTTGCTAATGCCTCGCCTTACGCCCCTGGCCCGGCTCCGCGTCCTGCTCCGCATCCCAGCTGATTGTTATCGATTTCCTTTGCTTTCTCCGCAGCGCGAAAGAGTTTATGTCTAGACATTTGCTGAGCAAACTCAATCAGGCCTCGCTAATGAGCGTTTCTGGCCAGTAAATTTTCGGCTGATCGGGCCGGGGATAGCACCTCCACTTGAAAATCTAGAGAGGCGAAGCGCCGCAAAGGGCGATGCTCTGGGGTCCCAGGGATTGCAGCGCAAGGAGAGGGTGGGATGCCCTGGAGAGGGGCTGAGCAGCTTAGCAGGGCTCCAGCGCCCTGTAACTCCTGTGGAATTCATGGATCCAGTGCTCCAGTGCCATCAGCAACACATTTATCCCGGACAAGGGAAAGAGCCGAGGTGCAAAGGCATCCTGCAGTGCTGCAGCAGCAGGTAGCCCCCGCGCCAGACACGCCACAGGGGACAGAGTTGTCAACCCAATTTTTACCCTACAGCCGCACCAACATAGTCACCAGCACCAAGCAACACATGTCCAGCACCAAGGACGTCCTTGTGACTGCACCCCTGGCACAAACTGCCTCCCGTGGAGTCCCCTGTCACCTCTCCACTGTGGAAGCCCTGACCTGGGGGGCTGAGCGAGGGCTGCCAGCCCCAGCCCTGAGCCAGCAGCCTGTGCCGGTGGCCCAGAGGCTGCAGAAGACCCCCCATCAAGCCCACCATCCCCAACTCTCCCACCAGCCCGGCTGGAGGACACGGGGGACTCCCTGGAAGGAGAAGGGAGGGTGCCCGGGGAGGGCTGAGGAGATCGATCCCATCTCCGGTGCCGTAATCCGGCTTTCTCAAGCAATGTTTTCACAGGTGGACGGGACACCTCTGAGAGCCGCATAGACAACATCTTCATCACCAGACGTGTTATTCTTACAGCGAGATGCAGGAAATGGAGCCCCTGGGGTAAGGGTTGTCTTTTTTTCCCTTTATTTAGACAGCTTTTAACACAACTACAGAAAGAGAAACGCAGCCGCTCAGACTGCGTCAGCCCTGCCCTATGGTCTCTGCAGTTTTCAGAAGTCTAGATTTGAGCTGCAAGATGAAATATTTAATATGTGTCAGCCCCAGATGCCCGCAGTCAGCATTTTGAGATCGCCTAAGTGACATCAATCGCTGCCTGGGGAGGGCCAGCTTGCAGGGCTGCCTTTTGGTATTAGGAATGCAAAGTCCGGGGTCTCATTCCCCATCCCCACAGCCAGGCTGGGAACGCGATGGCCTGGTGCCCAAGCTAAGCCAGGGACAGGACAGAGGTGTCCTTGTCCCCTCCATCTCCTCCCCAGCTCTGCAAAGCTCTAACGGGAAGCAGCTATGAAAACCAGCATTTGTCATTAATTTAGGATGGTGTCTTCTCCACCGGCTGCACTCACCTGCGCTGGTGAGGAGGCCAGATCCCGGCTGTAGCCTGGTGAGGAGAGGCTGTTGCAGCTCAGCAGTCGCCTTGGGGCAGGCACCGAGGAAGAGGAGGAGGAGGAAGGATGCTCATCTGCTGAGTCACAGGGGAGCTCCGGGGAGGAGCTGAGCACAGGGTCAACCTGGAGCCTCTGGGAGTAAGAAAAGAGTTTTGAAAGCCCAACTTTGAGCTCCAGCACCCCTCTCCCAGTCACCCCATACCATCTCTCTCTGTATCCCAGCTCCTCAGGACTTCACCTTTCAAGGGCAGAGCTTTTGCAAGAAGTTTAAAAAAAAAAAAAAAAAACAAACCCCAAAACAGCTGTAATCACCCCCACAACATTTATTTTAGAGGCAGGTCTCCATGTGTCCCTAGGGATTACTCCTCCACAGCCCCAGCTACCTCAGGAAAGGAAAAAAAAAAAACAATGTTACTTATTTCCATTTTTAAAATTACCTTATTAATAAGATTTTTAGCAGCCCAACCTTCCCTCCATCCTTTATAGGAAGCACCTGCCCACCTCTCGGCTACCTCTGATGGGCACCAGCTGCTCCCAGCCCTTAAAAGAGGAGGACAAAGTGATGCTGGGGAGCTTTGCCTTCCCTGGGGTGTCTGCTGGTGGGGCTGCCCTGTGCTAGCCAGGAATGTGAGGGGCATTCAGGTGGGTTGGGGGTCCTGGTCCTGCTGCAAGTGCTGTGGGTGAGGCCTGGGGCATAGCTGAGCTTGGTAGGCAGCGGTTAATCTTGTGTTGGACTGTGCTGGGGTAGGCAGAACTGAGTGAATACCCCATTTCCTACAGCTCTGAGTGTGGTTTGACTGCAGGACCCTCTTTGCTGGCTTTATTTGGGTGGTTGCTCTCTCACCAAGACCCCACCTGCATCTTGAGCTTGTCCCAGCTCGCTCCTGTCCTTGGTGAAGAGGGTCCCTAACTCTGGTGGCAGGGAGGGGACAGGCACCAGGCTTCTACCTAGCAATGAGGGAGGGGAAACTGAGGCAGGGCTGTGCTGTTTACTAAAGACACCCCCAAAAGCTCTAGACACCTCTCCCGTTTTGTTCTTACTCCAGCTGCTGCCTATGTGGGGCCATCAGCCTGCCCTAGGGCCCAACCCTGTCCAAAGCAAACTGGTCTGCTCTTGTTTTGCTGGAGTGTAGGACCTCTGACCCCCAAATCTGACCCCCCCTACCTCAAGGGATCGGGCACGGCCCTCGGTGGGCAGCGAGTGGTACGCAGACTCGGGTGTACGGAGAGAGTGGCTGGGGATGGGAATGCCCAGGGTTGGGGATGCTGGAGCTGCTCTAGCTGCTCGCTGGCTCTTCTCCTGGGTGCTGGGAGAGAGCAGCGGGGGTGAAGGCAGGGTGGCGGGCGGCCGGTGCTCGTGCAGGGATGCAGTGAAGGCCAGCCGGCCGCAGTGCATGGCTGGCTGCTCGCTGCCCACCCGCAGCAAAGCCATCACGGCGCTGTAGCGGTACCAGTCCTCGTCCCTCCTGGCAGAGAGCTTCATCCGGGGCTGGTTGGTGCGGGGGTAGATGGCGAAGAAGGCTTCGCCCACTCGCCTGCTCCTCCTCATCCTCTCTGCCCTCCCAGGGAAGTGCAGGGCCTCAATGTGGAGCCGCACATCGTGGTTCTTGTCGTTCTTGCAGAAACCTGCCGGGAAGGGTGAAGCCTTGCTTAGGGGGCTGGTGGTCCCAGGAGCATCTCCTGGGCTCACCCATCAGCAGCACCACTTAGCTCTGCTCTGTGAACTCAAGCAAATGGGTTATCTAGCCTGGACACATCTAGACTTTGAGGTGGCGGAGTGTTTGCATCGTTGGTGGTGCTGGCCCCGGTCCCAAGCTGGACCTGCCCCATTCATGCCATTAACCCATGTGCCTGCTCAGGCAGCTTTGACTCCAGCTCAGGGCTTTGCCGTAGGGGCAAAGGTACGAGTGTGGTATGGGAGTCTGCAGGCCTGAGACAGGCTGTGCTTGCTGCAGAGCCACGGTCCTGGGTCACCTCTGCCATCAGCCCACCTCCATGGCATCCAGCCCCTTACCTCTGGGCAGGGTGAAGGTGAATTTCCTTCTCTGGAAGGAGTAGATCTGGCCGAGGTCGCTCTGCTCAATGGCATCGGTGGTGCCGGTGCTGCTCTGGACGACCTCCCCGCTGTTGACGCGGAGCTGAACGCCGGCGCCGGAGCCCTGCAGCAGCGGGTTCTCCACGGTGAGCCGCAGGGCGTAGCGGCCATGCCGGTTAAACTGGGCGCTGACCACCTCAAACTCGAAATCCAGGGTCTTCTCCTCGGCTTTCAGCCGGGAGCGCTGCAGGGTGAGGGGGATGTGAGGCTCCCCTGCTTTGCCTGCCATGGGGACAGAGATGGGACCTGCCAGATCTCTGCCCTGGAGCGAGCCCTCCTGGCAGCCTGGGGCGTGTTTCTGAGCCAAGCTGACTTTGCTGCTGCTCTTCCCTTCTCCTCTCCAGCGGGGAAAGCGCCTGGGGGTGCCCCAGGGTACTTGTTTGCTTCACATCTCTGCAGGCATCTCTCAAAGGTAGCAAAAAAGGAAAAGAAGTCCCTGTCCCTGGAAAAGTGTCCTTCGGTGCCACGGGGAGATGCTGAGAGCTTTCCTGCCCCTGTGCGATGGCAAGGACGGGGGCTTTGATCTCCGGTTTGTTTGCTGAGAAACCAGGTAACTAGATGCAGAGTGGTGGCTGCCTTCCAGCAAACAGCCTGGGATATCCAGGGTGACGCCAAACCATGCAGCACAGACGCGTACAGGGTGTGCTGGGGGGTGTGCGTGTCCCTGCACCGGGGAGCTGATGGCTCCTGGAGCCCTTGGCTCTGGGATATTCCCCACAAAGGTGTTTTCTGGATTTTGCAGAGCCTCCCAGAGATGCTGGTGCTGAGGACGGGTGGGGCCTGGGCACTAATGGATCGACCCAGAGCTGGGATCTTGCTGCTGGGGATGTCCTGAGAGTCACAACTGGGGTGCAGAAGGGAAACTGGGACTGGTGGGGTGCCTGCATGCAGGTTGAAGGCCTTTTGGTGTGATGTCCTGAGCCCAAGCTGGCTGCAAAGGTTGGTCTGGGTCCGCTTTCCTCCAGCTCAGCATTATGTGGGCGGCTTTTTCCAGTGTAGGAGTGCGTGCTTCTGGCTGGTGCAACTGGAGCTGAGCTCCCTGCCTGCTAAACCTGCATCTGATCCAGCTGAGCATCTGGAGCTTAGTCCCACCGTGGATATTTTGGGACTGACCTCCAAGGGTATGGTGGTCTGGGGTGGGCAGGGAGCTGGAATGGCACCGTCTGACCCTTGCAGGGAGCCCCCCATCACATCTCATTCCCCAGTTGACGCTGAGAATAGCACGTTCCCACAGCTTTCAGGATGTTTCCAGTGAAATGTGAGCCAGGGCTGTGCTAACAGGTGGCCCTTCTCTAAGACAGCTCTACACTCCATACAAGAAGCCACATTCCAGTCTCTTCACGCTGGTGCAAGCTTGAAACAACAGAGTTATCCTTGCAGGGGGGTGGGTTGGGAGATAAAACAGCTCTGAGACCCTGCGGTGCAGGACTTCTGCTTTTTTTTTTTTTCCTAGTATGGAAGCAGCCCAGGGACCTGCGAGGGACCAGCCATGACCTGTAGTGAAATCAGTGCCTCCAAGAATACCTTTGGAAGGGTCCATGGGCCATGGATGGACTCACTAAAAATAAATCCTGGTGTCTTCCCTGCCTCCAGGGATGCTGATTGTACCTCCTGGTCCTTCTTCAGTTTTTTATTTGGGAAAGAAAAACCCAGGTTGGAGTCCTGCCATGAAGCACAGATCCTGAACACAACCTCAGCTGATGCATTTAACCTCCTGCTGTGGTGAGGATGCTGCAGAGGTCAGGATGAGGACAGCAGGGAAATGGGTCATAATTTGGGGGGTTGGGGGCACTGAGCTGAGTTTAAAGAGGAAAGGGTGCTTTGTGTGATGCAAAGCTTGAGCTGGTGACATGGAGGAAGGGTGTCACTGCCCTGCCCGTCAAGCCTGTCAGGAAGAGCGCTAATGTCTCCAGGGTGCTGGGCTATGTTGACGGCTGGATTGCTTCCTTGAGAGGGCTGAAAGCACAAATGCTTTTAACGCTGTTGGAGGGCTTGGCAGTCCTTTCCCCGATGGCTGGAGACCGCCCAGTGCTCCCAAAGCAGAGACGTGTGTGAGCAAGATGGGGTCCGCCGCAGCCAAGAGACCAGGGGTGGCTTGAACCGAGTGTGTGATGCTGCTCCGAGCTGTTTCACCTACAAATTCATGAAAATCTGACCTGCTAGTGCCTGTGAAGATGTCACCGTCATGCTTATCTATGCAGCTGGGACCTGCTCTTGCACTCCTGTACCATTATGGGGACCCCATGCCACTGCGCTGGGCTCCGCTTCCCTGGGGCGCAGCGGCAGCAGGAGGGATCACAGTGGTCGAACCGGTGTCCATGTGAAGGATTGTGCCCTGATCTTCAGCTCTTGAATACATCTGAAAGTTTGCTCTGCTGCAATTAAAACCCTGCCAGGCTCTAATGCTGGGAAATGGGAGCTATTTCATCCTTAACTAGCTCGCTTAATTTCCTTCCCTCTCCTGTGCAAACACATTACGGAGCTGCTGCTAATGACGGCATCATCAAAGACTAATTTCCAGATAATCGAATCCAAGGCACGGCTCGCTCGTGCAGCATTCTCCCAGCTGTGCTGGAGGCGGATGTGCAGCAGGTCTGGAGGTGCCACCTCCATCCTGTTAACGTGATGCCAGGCACAGGCACGGAGCTGAGACCCTACCTTGCTCCCTCCAAAGCCAAATACCAGTTCCCAGGGCTCTACTGGGAGTGAGATTGATTCGTAGGATGGTGTAGTATCTATAAATTTTGGCAACCTGTGAGATTTTTTCTGTAAAATGAAAGCTGGTCCTTGGTGGCTGGAGCTCTGCCTGTGTAACGAGCTCAAGGTTTGGGTTTGGAAAGCTGTGTAACAGTGATGAGAGCTGGGTGTTTCAGCCAAGGATGGGTTCCTGCCATCCTTAGCTCTGTTCCTCCATGCAAAAGTCCTTTCCCTGAGGGAAGGGTCCCCATGGGCATGTTGAGAGGCAGTGATTTGCTTGTGGCTGCTGGGTTGCACCTGAATCTCCATGCTCCAGCACCTTATTCAGTGCTACAAGACGAAACAGGTTTGGGACATCGATGCATACAGGGAGAGGATGCCTCTCCAGAAGCAGAAATGGGATTTGGGAGAGACCTTCTCATGTAAGGCAGAGGCCAAGGATGTGGATAGCGATGGGCGAGGGGCTCTGCACCCTGCAGCTGCTGCTCAGGACCGCGAGTGGTGTAAGGAGCAGGAAAACAATCCCATCCTATGCTTATCCAGCATGAGCAGCAGCATCCAGAGCTCCTGGATCACCTGCAGCTCCCAGGGCTCTCCCCAGCCTGGTTCCTGCGGCCTGTGGGGAGGCCAGCAAACCTTGACAAGGTGTAATGCCAGGGTCTGGATGGGAACCACGCATCCAAGGCTTGTGGCTGGTTTTCCAAAAGCCATTTTTAAGTGGAAAATGCCCATCTGCTGGAATACCAACTTTTTGCTGGGCTTTAGAGTGCCTTGGGTTGCTTTGGTAGCCTCAAATCCCTTCCAGGGCTGGTGTGCATCTGTATAACCATCACTTTGCTAGGAGCAGGATGAACATCATAAATATTTTTGTCTAGGCATGATGAGGGAGGCAAAAAACCCCTGTGACTCCTAATTCCAGCCCCTTCCCTCTCTGCTAGCCCTTTTCCCAGTCCCTCAGCTGTCTCAGGAAGCTTTGGGGTCCAACAGCAGCATTTCTGATTTAAAAATAACCCCAGCCTGCGGGTCATTTTGTCCAGCATTGCCACAAGGTTTTGGCTAAAAATTAAGCTAAATCTTCAACCTTGATTAATTTTCCTTTGCTTCACGTGCTGTCACGTGGATGTATTTGTCCAGATTATATTTTTTTTTTCTAAGCTTCTGTCTCTTGGACTAAGTGTAGCTGATGAAAAGGAGGTGCTGGCCAAGGAGTAGATGAATAAGGGATAACAGCAGCGTGGCAAAGCTGCCTGCTCCTCCCAGCTGCCTGCACCCACCCCTGGGGCAGAGTATCCCCCAGTTTGCACACCACGATGTTTTGCATATCTTTCCCACCTCCTCTGGGTTGTTTTTCGCTGCTGTGGGACCGTTGCTTGCCACCCATGGCACTTGCTGCCCCTGGGTGTGATGTGGCCGTCTCCGAGGGACTGTGGGGAGGATGCTCTGGCAGTAGTGACCCCAAATCAGGGATGCTTGTCCCCGGGCTTGCACCAAACCAAAGCTTTCCTTCCCTCTTCCCACCTAACTCACCAGTTGCGCTGGGTGGGGACAAAAACAAACAAATCTTTCAGATTTGTTTAAGGATTGGGCTTAGCTGATTTATGCCAGTGAGGAGCTGGCCCTTTGATTTGTCCCAGGAGGAAGTGGAAATGTTTGCATCCTGCAGAGGGGATGCAGCAGCATCTCAGTTCCTGGGCTTCCCCCTAAATCTTGGCGGTGGGGGAGTGGAAGGAGCAGCTCAAACCCAGCCGAGCTGGGGAAGAAGGGGGCTGGGTCAAGCTGCCTCCTCTCCCGAAAAGCTCTGCCTAATCAAAGGGAGAACGGAGCACGGGGTTGGTTGTTTTTAATTTTCTAAACCCCAGGGTGGCCCCCAGCCAAGGCCTCCTGGCGATGGAGGGGATAAAGTTCCCTGAGCCACCGCGAGCCTCCGCTCGCTTGCCGGTGCTCTGAACTTTGCCTTTAAGCTTGCATGGCTGCATCCGTGCCCAGCTCCCACAAACAGATGCTTTAGACCCAGCTTAGGAAGGCCACGCTTCTCCAGACCCCTGCCAAGCCAAGCGTCTGGGTGCTTTGTGAGTCAGTCACTGGTTGGAAGAAGGTAACTTTTTTTTGGTCTTCTTTCCTTTTTTTTTTCTTTTTTTTTTTTTCCTCTGCTTTTTGTCGTTGCTTCTTGCAAACTTGATGTCACGGGGGAAGCAGGGCTTAACGAACCCTGGAGTTGATTGCTCCAGGTTGTAAATGTGAGCTGCAGCCTGGTCACCTACAGTGGGGCAAATCCTGCCCTGGGGGTACGGGAGCCCCCCAAAAATCCCAGCTCTGCTTTAAGCAGGGATTTTGCCTCCCTCTTGGGAAGAAATCCTAGCGAGGGGGAGTTTTCCTGGGAGATGCTCGCTCTTCTCTGGCATCAGAAGAGCTGGGATGATGGGGTGCTCTGCCCTGGACCCCCTCAGTGCCGCTTCCCATGCTGATGTGGGGCTTTGTCAGCGGGTTTTGGTGCAATCTCACAAACTCCCGACTTTTCCTCTTTGCTGGCTTGTGGGGGGGGGGGGTTGCGTGCAGCAGGTGCCGCTGCCTTTGCTTTGAAAAGAAGGGGGACAGCAGGGGGGGTCAGGAGCCTAAAAATAACCTTAGACAGCCTCCTTGGCTTAAATTTTTAAGCTGCCTTTACTTTTAAAATGGGAAAGGGGCTGCTTCTTCGGCTTGCTGCTGTGTTTATGATATCTGCGGTGGATTTATTACCGGCAGGCTCCGGCTTTGCAAGCCGGGAGGGTTTGTGAAGAGCCGGTGAAGCTCCTGGGCTCTGCCCGGGGTGGCGGAGGTCGGGGTGCAGGGGGGGATTTGGGGGAGAAGGGGTGGGGAGTTGGATCAGATGAGAACCGGCCCTGCCATTTCTAAGCTGGGAGGAAAACGCTGTGGGAGCAGGATGGGTGGGTAGGATGAAAAAACTTCCTCTGGACCTTTCCCTGCCCTGGGCAGGGGCTTTCCAGAGGGGATGGGGAGAGCCGTGGGCTGGGGCTTCCCGTATCAGCTCACTAGTGCAATGAGTTCAGCATCCTCATGCCCCTGAGGCTGAGCCTATCCCGGGGGAAGAGTGGGCAGTGACTTCCTGAAGGTCCCAGCCTCAGTCTGGGTGGTCCGAGGGGTGTGTGGGCTCCTCGGCACCTGTGATTGCGGAACTTGTGGAC
Source organism: Chlamydotis macqueenii (assembly GCF_036417535.1). Lineage (NCBI taxonomy): Eukaryota > Metazoa > Chordata > Aves > Otidiformes > Otididae > Chlamydotis > Chlamydotis macqueenii. Next base: position 16,528,445 of record NC_141567.1, on the reverse strand, counting down.
AGCATGGGATCTTCACACTGGAAAAAGCTCTATTTTTTCCAGAAATGTGATCAAAGTCTCCAAAAATCTCTGGGCAAGGGCTGGCCAGGGTATCATTAGTGCTTGGAGGGCTCCAAAGTCACCAGTGGTGGGAAGGGATGGGACCGATTGTCCCCTCACCCTTCTTAGCTGAGCCCAAGTGGCTGCAAACCTTTCTTATCTCATTTTGGGGCTGGGACACAGAGTTTGGTGGACTTTGGGGACTGAAGTTGGCTTGGCTCGTGCTGATGTGAGACTGGGATCTGCCTCTCTGAGCATCGGCTGAAGCTGTGAAATCCACCTTTGGAAATGAACATCTGAGCCGGGCCAGCAGCTCCTCTCCGGGCTGGTGTCCTCCCAAGCCACCCCTGCATCACCTGGCTCTGCAGAGACCAGCCCCGCAGCCACCAGCCTGGCCCCTGAATGGCAATTGAATTAAAGGAGATCTCGCTTAAACAAGTGTCCCCCCCGCCAGCCTCCCCCCGGGCCAAGGGCTCCCTGAACAATTGTGAAATGAGATCTGTATCATTTTTATTAAAAGCTGTACACAAGGCATCACCATTAGGCTGGATGGGAGGAGGGAAGGGGGGCAACTCCCTTATGGCTCCCCTCTTCTCCCCTCCCCAGTTTAATTCGTAGTGGTGGGATGCAAAAGCTCCCCAGAGAGTGATGGATAGTGGGAAATGAAGAATATGAAGGAGCTTTATTGAACCCATCAATCTCGGGCGAGGCTGCTGCGATCAAAGGCCCAGTCTGTTTCGGCAGAGGTTACTTGGAGGAGCAAAGGGATCAGATTTCGGGGAAACGCAGGGCACCGGGGGGATGCGAAGCCGGCAAGCTCCTGGCTTGGTCCCGGCTGGAGGAGCCAGCGCCCACAGAGCAGGGTGGAGAGCGATGGCCTTGCCCTGGCCAGGGATGCTGATCCTGCTGAGGTTTTGGCACACCTGCCGCCTCCTCCTCCCGGACACCAGGATTTACATCCTGGACAGGAACAGGGGAGGTGACTCTTCCCTGTGTTGGGGTGAGGTTGGAGACCCTCGTCTTCTCCCCATCTGAAATCCACATCCCCTGTAAGGTCCCTCCTCCAGCACAGCAGCAGCCCTGTTGGCCAGGAGAAGAAAAGACCCATTGGGGTCCAGGCTTGGACATCCCTGTGTCACATCGTCACTCATCTGGCCTTGTGCTGCCATGACTTGCCTGGTGGTGTCCAGCAGATGGGTTGGAGGCTCTGAAGTTCCTCCTGATTTCTACAGACCTCTCACGGATGGTGACCAAGCTGTTGCCACTCTGCTTCATGGACCACAAGCGGAGACCTTCCCTTGGAACAGGACAGCATCCATCTCAAAAACAGGAGCAGGCTGGGCTGGAGGATTTGAAGATCACCTGGTGCTGAGGCAGTGCAGACCCATCTTGGTCCCACACCCAGCCAGAGATTGCGACAAAGCCCTGGGCTCGGAGTGGCATGACGCTCCGAGCAAGGATGTGCTGGAAGGGGAGCTGACACACCACCCAGGGAGCTTGTCAGCTTGGTCTCGTGATGTTGCTGCCCGGCGTGGATTCAGGCTGCAGCTTGCCCGATGAGGCTCCCTGACGGCTGCGTGCCATGCCTCTCACCGAGCTTTTCTCTCCTTTCCTTCCTGCTTCTCTGTGACTGCCATGTCCCTGGGTGGCAGAAAATCTGGGCCTTGTCAAGGTGGCGTCTGCTGGCTTGTTTGGAGGTGGGTCACATGGGGCAATGCTGCCTGACCGGGATGGTGGGTAGATAGATCTTGCTTTCTGCTGGTCACCCTTCTCCAAGTGACCCCGCCAGGAGGTGAGATGGGCATGGTGGCTTTTGGAGATGGTCCTTCATCTGAGCACTGCTTGGTGGGGGAAACAGCATCCTAGGAGGGATGCTGTCCCATGCCAGGGCTGGCATGGCTCCCTTTACCTGTCTCAACCCCAGCCCCAGCTTTCAAGCCCTGCCACCCTTCTGTGACCCCATGGGAGGGGAAAAGGGCTTGCAGACGTGTGTGTACTCCCATGAACTTTACAGGCTCCTTCTACCTTTTTACGGAGTGCTACATTCCTGGGAGGTGAGGTCAGAGCTGCTTCCCAGCACAGGCGAAACCAAGGGATGGCTGGAGAGTCGATGCCTTGAGGCTGGGACATGTGCTGGGTGGGTCTGGGGTCTGAGTGGGATGCTCGCCCTGGGCTGGTGGGGTCTGCCCTGGGTCTGCCCTTCCTCTGCCAAAGCCTGCGCTGGTGGGGAGCAGGATGGTGGTGGCAACTTGATGTGGACCAAACGCTGGGGTGGGGGGAGACTTGCTTTCTAGGTGAGTTTTTGTCCTCTGAGAAGGGAAGTGAAGGTGCGAGGTTTCACCTAGAGGGAGTCCCTGGAGGGGACCTAAAACCTGACTGGGACGTGACATCCAGTAGCGCATCAGGCTGTGGGGCAGTGTGGTCGTGTGTTCGGTGCCGCTTGTCTTTCCAGAGGCAGGGCTGCCTGCGGGGCCACAGCCCTGATTTGGGGAATCTCTTTGAAGCTAGCGTGCTGTATCCACCACAGACCTTGGTGAACACCAGCTGTACAAACAGCAGCCCAGGGCAAAGCTGCTGGCTCAGTCATCCGTCTCCTGCCCATCCCTTCTGAGCCACCGCGCAGCCCTGGGGGGCTCGGCGACATTCCCAAGCTGTGGGATGGGGCGTCCCTAGGTCCTGGGCTGGTTCCTGGGACTTGGAGGTTGCATCGAGCATCGCTGCCTGGTGTCTGGGGACATCTTTGGGCACTGCCTTTCCAATAGTGATGGTAGATGAAGCACATCGCAGCTTGTGTGATGTAACTCTGGGACAGCAGTGGAGGGTGTGGGGCTGTCTGGGCCAAAGTCATCAAAAAATAATGGGGAGAAGGAGAAATGAGAGCTTGTTGGGTCTGGCACCGTGACAAACCCTTCATCCTTTTTATCGCTACAAAGAGAGAGGGGCTGAGGTTTCCTCCCGGGGCTGGGGGAGGCTGGGTGCCGTGTGGGGCACCTGATGGGGGACACAGGTCATGGGCTCCCCAGCCACAGTGAGATCTCGTCCCTGCTTTGCCAGCCAGCCTGTGCTGCAGAGCCCAAAACTTGACCCTTGCGCTGGTTTTCGAGTTGTTGGCGTAGAAGCTGTTGAAAAACCCAAACAAAGGCTCCGAGTCTATCAGCATCCCGCGGCGGGCAGGGAGCGGCCGGGGGATGATTAGGTGTGCCCTGAGGGCTAGGATTGTGTGTGTAGGGGGGTGTTCATCACTTCTCCCTCCCTCCAAGTCCAGATAAAAGCTGGATCCTTGGAGGCACAGCTGGATTTTGAAAGCTCTCTGTTCCCCCCAGCTGCAGGAGTGACCTGAGAAGATAAAGTCCCTTGGCTCAGCATCTCCATCCCTGCATTTCCAAGAGCCCAGGAGGATCTACCTTGGGAAAGCCTGCTTGCTTGCTGCCTCTCGCCATCTCTCCCAAGCCCGTGGAGGGAGGAAGGAGACAGCCATGGCAGCCAACAGCTCCGGTGGGACACACGATGCTCTGCTGGACAACAGTTTTGCCGGCACCGACGACCTTGTTTCCGACTGGTACATCTATGAAACCATGGAGCCGGCCGTGCAGCAAGATGAGTAAGTGTCCAGCCTTGCTGAGGGGTGCCACGTGTCCCCCCTGTCCCTCCTGGGGTCACCCTGGGGACCTGCCAGCCTCCTGTGTGGCTGCTCTACCCCCTTTCTGTAGAGCAACATCCCCTGAGCAGCAGAGCCAGGATTTATTCCTGGCTGAGCAGGAGGTGATTAGAAAGCCTTCTTTCAGCCAACTGAAAATGCTTCATTTCTTCAGGGTGCTTCCGGCAAGAGCTTGGGTAAATCCTGCAGTGGACATCTCTGCTAAATGCACCCCTTCTGCTTAGCCTTCCCCGAAATGCAAAGTCAGGTTCACGGTGTTAAACTGCTGCCCTGACCCCTCTGAAGCCCCCAGAGCCTTTGCTGGCTGCTCTGGCTCCATGCTTTTGGGTTTGAAGAGATCATGATGACACAGCCTTGCAAATCGGTCCCCTGCCTTAATCCTCCCCCCACCTCTCCGTACGCAGCCATGCGGATTTTGGCTCGGGGTGAAGTGAGTTGGCAGCACACCCAGATCTACTGGCAGGGGGGCAGGGCTGGGATGCTCGGCCAGGTTCCTGCATGGCATGGTGACCCTGAACAGGTTTCCTACGTGGAAAATACGGCTGAGCATCCCTGGGCTTGCAGGGACATCTGGCTGCACCCTTCACTCCCTCAAAACTGGTATAGCCGTGGGTCTTGTAAAGCCTGCTCCCTCTCTGTCCGTGATGATCCACTATTTAACCGAGCGGACTCTCAAGAGCAGTGCTGTTTGCCCAAGGGATGGGACTCCAAAGGCCAACCTCACAGCAGAGACCCAGCGTTTCGTGTCCTCCCAGCTGAGCACCTTCCACAGGGCAAGAGAAGTGCTACAGGGAGGGGAAACTGAGGCACAGAGCAGTGAGGCAATTCATCCAAGATGTCTTACAAGGCTCAAATCTGGGCCTCCGAAGGCCCATTTATCAGCAGCTATTTTCCCTCTGTTGACTTAGTCCTCTGCAGGCGGGTTGTACACCGCTCAGTTGACTGATAACTAATCTTGAAGGCAAGCGGGAGACCCCAGCAGTGAGCAGCCCAAAGGGTTCCTCCTCATCCTTAATCTTCTGCTTTGTGAAACAGCCTTTGAAATCTCCTTTGCCTAGGCCCTGTTTCCCAAGACAAAGCCTTACTTGCATGACCCACACCTCTGCTAGAAACCTTTTGGGTATTTTCTGGGTGTCCCCCTTGGCAGTAAACCATGGTCAGGAGGCAGCACCAGCGGATTTACCCGTCCGATGGCTCCTGGATGGTCTGGATTTAGATGCTGAAGCCCTGGTGATACAAAAAAAAAAAAAAGGATTTTGGTGTCTCTGTGCTCTCAATTGTGTGGGTTAGTGCCCTGATTCCCAGAGTCTAGATATTTTTGGACAGCAGGAATTCTCTGGTCTATCCAAGGCCAACTGTTGGCAGAGGAAAAAAAAAGGCAGAAATCAGAGCTTTGCTAATGGCAGCTGGTCCTATAAAGACTTTTCTGGCAGGTTGGTGACAGCCTTGGATGTATGGTGCCTGAGAAATCCCAATTTCACTATCAGACCCTTCCCTGCAGCCTTGCTCATGGGAACTCTGCAGCAGAGTCTCCTGTCTCTGCCCACCCCCCGCAGTGCTGTGGGGTTTGGGAGGGCACAAGGGCTCTCGGGGTTCCCTCCCCATGAGTTATGGGGCTCAGGGGCTCCAGCTCCCCAGCACAGAGATTTGCTGCCTGGTGTTGGGCGAAGGAGGCTGGGTAGGACCGTGCCTGGCCTTGGGGAGAGGAGGCCTGTGGCAAAGCAGAGATTAAGGGATGTCGTGGAGGCCAGAGAGTGAATAAATACAGCAAAAGCTGGCACGCCTGCTCGGCCAGCCTTGGCTGGCCAGTTGATGCAGCTCTGGGACCCCCTCCTGCACACACCCACCCTGGGCAGCCATCGCCTCCGCCGTCCCCCTGGCTCTGGGGCTGGTCCCTCTCCCATGGGAAAGGCGCTGAAACACCCTACAAGGGGTCTTCAGCCTCCCAGCTGGCATTTAATAAGCGCAGTGCCTGGGGCAGCGAGAACGGCTGCTTGCAGGCTGCATCCCTCAAAAAGACAGAGCCAGCGCAGGTATGGGTGTAAAAGAGGTAAGGGGGGCTTTGCCCTTCCTTGCCCATCTCCTGCTCAGCCTTGGTGTCCCTGTACGTGCAGGGGATCAGCCCCAGACCGCTCCTGGGTGTTATCTCTCTAACCCGATCATAAAATCATCTCGTGAGGGTGACTTCATCCTCCGCTCTCAATAGTTGCGTAGCCCTGCTCGTCGGAGGTCTGCCTCTTATCAGCATCAGACTGAAATCTCTGCTGCTGCCGTTTACCTGGGCGTTACCCCGGTATCTTTTCTTTGCCCTTTTAGGACCAAATACAACCATGCGTTATTTTTTTTCCCCCTCTCTTTTTAGCATGTTTCCCAGCGCGTTCCCAGACTGCGACCCCACCATTTCTCCCAGACTGTATCACATCTGCATGGCACCTGTCTCCGTAAGTACCTGCCAAGTCCTGTGTGGTGGCTTGTCTGCCCCGGTGTCATATTTGCTGTCCCCCCATCTCAGGTCATGCCTGTGTACTACCAAATAGCAGGTCTGGGCTCTTTGGCTTGAGCTGGAGTGAGGTTTGAGATTGGATGCTCCAACATGGGACTCACACAGCTCCAGACTTTGTTTTGCACCTGTAGTCAATGGAAGGCTTTGATTTATTTTCATTTTTGCCCAGTGTGGTCCCTCTGAGGTGTTTAGAGCCCATAACTCATCAGAGCAGGATGAGAAGTGCCTGTCCCCTCTTCAACCATGGCTGGATTTAGGGAGCTGGATGGAGACGGTGTCTCCGTGAAGGCTTCATCACAAAGCAGCACGTTTGAGCCCCCCACCCAGACCCACCCCTGTGTATTTATTGCTCCCTCAATTGGGTTTCTGGCAGCTGGCTGTGCTCGTGGGCTTGTCCTTGCTGGTGAAACGGAGGCGTCTCCACCGGAGCTGCTGGAACGGTGTCCCAGGACTGCTCAGGTACCCTGACCCTGCACCCTGCTCCCCAGGTACCCTCCCCCTGTCACCCCACAGCCGAGAGGGTAAAGGGATGCTGAGGCGCAGCACGGGATAAATCAACCCTGAGGCAGAGGACGGTGGGGACGGGGTGCCCACGATCCAGCACCAGGCTCATCCTTTCCTCGGCTTGCAGCCCAGCCAACTTTCTGGAGGAGGAAGGAAACCGAGGGCTGGTGGCTGCCGTGTTTGGCATCCTGTTCTCTTCCTTGTGTGTGCTGGTCTTGGACAGGGACCCTCTGCCGCTCATCGCCCGCTCCTCCCAGAGCTCCAGGGGTAAGGAGACCAGAACACCCTCCTGGCCCGTGGGCACCACACTCCTTCCCACCCAGGAGGCATGCAGCTTTAGGAGGCGTGCAGCTTTAGGAGGCATCCCTTGAGCAGCCTGTTCACTCTGGTCCATACTGAGAGCACTGCCTTCTCTCCTCCTTTCTTCCCACCATCCCATCCAGAGTACTGGAAGATCCTGGCTTTGCTTTACTACCCTGCCTTCTACTACCCCCTGATCGCCTGTGCCACTGTCCGGCACAGGGTCAGCTACCTCGTGGGCTGCTTGCTGTCCTGGTCCCACTGCGTGGTCCACATCTGGCAGAAAGTGGATTGTCCCCAGTCACCAAAGGTACATGTCCCACCACCGGGGAAGGAGCAGGGTTGGAGGTGGCTTTCTTGTCACCTCCTTGAAGTCACATGAAGGGTGTCACATGCCTGGGATTAGACCCCCAACCTGGGGTGGTCTGGCGTGTGACCTCTCTACTTCTCCCCAGATATACAGGTACTACTCCACGCTCTCTTACATCCCCATCATCCTCTGCCTTGTGCTCCTAAGCCTTTGGTATCCGGCCCTGCTCATCAGGAGCTTCACCAGGCAGGAGGAGACCTTGGATAAGGAGGTAATGAAGATCCCCAGGGCAACTAGAGTGGTGGTAGCTTGGGAGAAGCTCTTGATAGACCCGCACGGTTTCAGGAGCTCTCCTGCTCCGCAGCCCGTCTGTCCGCCTAGGAGACTGGGAGAACTAGGGCGCTCTCAGGGCACGTGTTCCCCACTTTGCTCCGGCACTGGGAGCACCCTCCATCCCTCTGACGGCACGGGTCATGGCTTTGTTTATCTAGCTGGATTTGAGGAGGGAGTGAAAAATCCATCTTTGGAGTAAACTCCTTAGTAGAAGAGGCTTAACGCATCAATGCGTCCCATTCAGGCTGGGACTGGGGTCGCCTTGTTTTCCCAGCAGGCTGGATAATCCCTGGCCCTTTGGGAAATGCCGGGCTTTGTTGGGAAGAGAGGAGGAAAAAACCCACTTCAAAAAAGAGCCATCAGCCCGAGCGTGACCTGAAGTGACCCCTGGGAGCGGGCTGATGGGAATGAGGGTTTTCGGCTGTCCTACCGGTGTTCCTGGTTTTGGGCTGCTTTGTTGATGGGAATAGGGAAGATTTATTTCCACTTTGGTGGTGCCAGAAGATTTACCGCCAGCATTGCTCCAACACGTTCGTTATCCAAACGAGGGCTGAGAGCCCATCGCCTGCATCCTGTGCTGGCATGGGTGGCTGGCCGGGGGTGGCAGAGCAAGGAGGTAGCTGCCGGTGGGGGGGATGCAGATGCTCTGGCCCCTGAAAAGGCAGAGTCAGCTCTCCCTGCACCGAGAGCATATCCCTCTGCTCAAATCAGGCAACTTATCACTGCTTTCCTTAAGGTTCCAGGGCGAGGTTATTACAAGAAGTACCTAAAGGCTGTCCTGTCCAAACGCCCTCAGAAGGGAAGGTAAGGATGGCACCTTCCTGCTGGATGCCTGGGAATGATGCGAGGAGCACTCGGGATGTGAGGAGCATAAATATGCTCACCCTCTCCTTCCTACTCCAGCTCCACGAAGATAGAAGAGAGCCTCCTGTCAAGGGTCCAGGCGTATTTATACTCCTACATCTATGCTCCCGAGGAAGGTAGGCCACAGGCAGGCACGGGCTGCACTGCATGGCAGCAGCTCGGCGAACAGGCTGCCTCCCCCTCCCCAGGGGAGAGCAAATGCCTTTCTTGGCTCCATCCCCGAAGCATCTGTGCCACGGCAGCTGCCCGCCGCACGTGTGACGCCTTGGCTTTGCACAAACTGTTGCGGTTTGGGATGGGGGAGCTGGACCCTCACACTGTGAGGGCGTGAGTGGACCGAGGCAGCAAGGTTTGGGCATGGGCTGTGCTAATATTGCAGCCTGGTGCTTGATAAGGGAATAAAATGGATAATAAATGGATGAACAGCCCAGGAATGGAGAACTACTCCTCACCCATGGAAGAAGCGGGGTCTGTCCTGGGTGGTGGCACCCCAAGAGATGCGGCTGCTGGGACTCGGTGCTGCAGGTGCACAAGGTTTCACGGGCTTGTGGGAAAGGAGGATTAAGAGGAAGGAAACCCATCCAGCTGAAGTAGAGAGAAACCGCTCCCAGCTATACATGCCTGCAGGATTTCCCTGGAGAAATCCCAACTAGTATCTGACCGCCCTGTCCTGGTGCTCTCCCTGGGTGTTTGCTTTGGCTGCAGGGTTGGGTGCACTCAACGGGTGCTGCTCCGCTCTTCCCCCACCATCCCACATCCCAGCTCCTCTCTGATACACCCCTCTGATTCTGCCTTACAGGTTTCCGGATCCCGCTGAAGCTTGTCCTGTCCATAACCACGGCCGTCATCGCTGTCTACCAGGTGATGCTGGTGGTGAAACACCAAGCAGAGCCCCCATCCCTGCCTTCTGGGCTGTGTCCTCTCAAGGCAGAGGAGCCCAGGGGTCATTTCCACACCACAATTTTGGCTCTGGGGACGGTATTAGCGTGCCTTGAGGTATTACCATCCCTTGGCTCAGCTGCAGTAACTGGCCATGTGCTCCGAGGGCTCAGCTTAAGTCTTTAAGCTAAGACAATGGCCCAGTAACAAACGGGATGCTGTGACCCAGGGCTCACATGGCCACTGCTCCCTCACAGGTGGCCCTTCTGCTCCTGGTAGCTGTCGTCCCCACCATCCAGATCGTGCGGGCAGGGATGACAAAGGACATTGTGGTGTTGTTGGTCCAGTTTGGCTTGGTGCCCTCAGAGAACCCATCTGTCCCAGGTGACATGGAGAAGGAGCTCAACACTGTCAAATACTACCTGTGGTCCCTGGAAGGTGGGTTCCCAGCCAGGTCCTGCATCCATAGGTTATTCTTGGAGGATTTCAGAACTTTGCAGAGAGATTTCCAATCCAGAGGATGGTCCAGGAAACCAGTTGGTGATGGGGCAGCTTCCAGGGGGACTTACAAACCAACTGCCACAGCCATGCAGACATGAAAGGCGGCCATGTGAGCCTGGTGCCGTGCCAGGCATCTCCAAGCAGCCGCCGCGCTGCAGATGCTGCCCTTTGGCTGCAGGATTTGATATGTGCTGGAATCGAGCAGATGGCCCCCGGCCCCCTGGATAACTGAAAGCCCTGGATGGGGGGGGTAAAGGGAAGGCAGAGGTGCCCCCCTCTCTCTCCAAGTACCTTGGGGTGCCACCAGCCAAGGAAGGCCCTTTTTATGGCTTTTCCAGGATCACCAAGCCCTTCTCATCCTCTTTGTTTTCCTGACATCTCCATCCCTGCTTTGCCCCCCCCCAGCATCCCCCTTTCTGAGAGCATCTTCCCAGGCGCTCCCCATCGCACTGCCTGCTTGTCGTGGCTTGCTCAAACGATTTTTCCAGCACTGCGTTAGCCTAAAGGCTTGTATTTCCCCTGGCTGCTTGGCTTTCCTCTTCCCTTTCGCTCTCTTACCAGCTCGCGCCTGCCTGGGAGCTGGAGATCCCTGTACAGCAAAGGGGGTAGGGAGGGAAACTGAGGCACAGTGCCCTGCTGCAGGGTGCATCCATGCAGCCCTCCGCAGTGCTCCGGAGGTACCTTTTTACAATACAATCCCACCGCTGGGGCCGGCCGCAGCCCTGACCCGGCCGTCTCCCCCTGCTCCTCTGCAGTCTGCTACATCTGCTCGCTGGTGCTGTGCTGCCTGCTGACCTGCGCCATGCTCCTGAGGACGCTGGTGATGCACAGGTACGGTGTCCTCGCTCCTCCAGCCTTCACCTTCTCGCCAAGCTGGGACGCAGCTGGTTTCTCTCCCCAGGAACAACCTGAAGGCACTCTACCAAGGGGCCGTGCTGGATGTTTTCTACAAAGCCCACATCCTCCGCCCGTCCCGACAAGCCATCGTCTGCTGGATGAGCTTTGCCAGCTTCCAGACGGCTTTTGCCTGCCTGGGTAAAGGGTGTTGGGGGGGCAGGAGGGGGTGGATGGGTGGTTGGACCCCTACCTTGCACAGCCAACCCTGGGTTTAAGCATTTCTTCCCCCTTTCTTGCCCCATTTTGTGAAGGGACGGCTGTGAGGCTTTTGTTCCTTTTTCCCCCAATGCAATCTGTCCTCCTGCGGGAAGGACCATGCTGAACGCCAAATGGTGGGGGGAAAAAATATAAATAAAGGGGGGGAGAGGGAGAAATGATGACTTGTTTTGGCTGGAGCCCAAATATTTTGATTTGAGAAGCTGTCACCGTATCTCGTGCAAAGGATTGTCTGTCTCCTCTGGTCCTGGTCCTCACGTCCCGAGCACTCCTCACTGCTCATCTTCACCAGCACAGGCTGGGTCTCCCTGGCTGGGAGGGCTGGCCACCTCATTGATGATGGAGGATGTCAAAGGGCATAGAAATCCTCACACCACCATGGTTTGGAGATATTTTAAGGCCTCTCTGCCCCATGGGAGGTGACTCTGGGTGTCAGTGTCTGCAGTAACGCATGCACAACACCCAAGCACCCCAAGGCTATGGAGGAGAGTCAAGCTGAGGGTCCAGAGGGGTGATGGAAGGACAGGAGGGACCACCAGGTCTGTGGGTGGCTGCCCCTCGGGAAAGAAGACCTATTTTGCAGACAGGTGGCAGAAATTAGTGTGGAGGTAGGAGCTGGGGAGCACCTCAGGAGCACCTTGTGTCCCTTTGCCAGTGAGAAGCAGCTTTCATTTGGCCACCCGGTCCTCAGCACACCCCTGGCAGGGCTGGCTGCATCTCGTCGTGCTGCTGTGAATCCACCTCCTGCCTAAAAATACTGGTTTTCAAGTCATTAAAGCAAAGCAGTGAAGGTGAAGCAGAAGCTGAAACACAAGGCACCAGAGCTGTTGCTGATCTCGGTGTGATTTATGATTAGAAATCAGAGCTCAGGCTGGTTTTTATGATGAGGCATCATAGTTGCAGCCCCGAGTGATGGCTCTTCTCGGCAGGGATAATGCGAGGCATGATAAGAAAGGCTGAACTAGTAATTAAATCCCACACGGAGCATTGTGTTGGGAGCAGGGGAGGCAGGTAAGGATCTTGCAGGCTCTTTATAGGATTAAAATGAAATACATGCTCAGCAACGAGCACCGGTTTGGGGAATAAGAGCAAGAACAAGACCCGCTTCTCCATCCTTCCCCACCAGTTTCTGTCCTCATGTATCCTTCCCAGGTCTCCTCATCCAGCAAGTGATTTTCTTCATCTGCTCCGTGGGGTTTACCTTCTTCATTGTCATCCCACTCCAGTCTGGCACAAACACGCACCTCTTCAAAATCATTCAGAACATGTGGTGAGTGCTCACTGCCCTCGGGGAGGGATGGAAGACCCAAGTGGGTGCCGTGTCCACATCCATGGTGTGTTTTGGGGTGCTCTGTCAAGGGGAGGCTCTGTCCTGGGCTCTTTCAACTTTGCTGGAGGTTTCTGCTGCCTGGAATGGTGTCTGATGCTTGGGAACCTCCCGGTGTCCAACCTGCCTCTTCCCTCCCACCCAGGCCCTTCTGGTTGACCCTGGTTGTTGCCGTTATCGTGCAACATTTGGCAGCTCACTACCAATTCCTGGAGCAGCATCCCCTCCGGAAGGAGCTCACCAACAGGTATGGAGCCATGGAGGGCTTTTGGGTCAGAACTGACCCTCCTGAGGTCCGGGACCCTGGGACTGTGCTGGGTTTGCATGTGCCTCTGATGTCATCGCGTGCTCTGTGCCGTGAGCTCAAGGGGGAAAGCCTGTGGGTCTGAGGGGTTTTAAGTGGCTCCATGCTCCCAGGAAGGTTTCTTTAGATGCTTCAGAGAGCTGTGATCCATTTATAGCCTTGATTTTAATGGGGTGAAGCTGGTGAGGTCTATGCCTTGCTCCACCACTCCCATTTGCAAGCCTCAGAGGAAGCCCAGATCCCTCAGGATCAGCTGGACCAGTTCATGTGCTGCCAGCGGATGTAGTCCCTTCCTCACACGTGGTGTTGCTGCCTAAGTTGTCTCCTTCACTGAAGACCAGGGTGACAGATGGATCTAGGTGTCCTGCTCTGTCCAGCCAAGGCACTTCCATCACTTGCCCAGGATTGAGAGGAGGCTGCTGTAGGCTCTTCTGGCCTCCACAGGAGCTGGTGTCCTCCATCCTAAGCCGCCATACTCACAGTTTGTCTGATTTCTAAGTCTTCAAGAAGAAATGGAGACCGAATGCTTGCTGGAGGCCAAGCTTTGAAGTCCTGATGACGCACCAGGCTGTCTCCTCTCCAAGAGCCCTGAAGGGTGTTTGCTTCTCTCCATGGGATGGAGACACCTCAAACAGTGACTGCGTCTGCCGAGGAGGGAGGGAAGGGTGGGAGGCTTATTTTGGCAGGAGGTTTCTCTGGCAGGGAAGGGCTGTGCTTCCCATCCCGTGGTGTTTGTGTTCCTTACTCCTCCTCCTCCACCCGCAGGCGAGCTCTCTACATAGTCACCTACCTGCTCTTCCCCATCAACGTCCTGGTGGGTGTCCTGGCTGGAGTGTGGAGGATGGTCATTTCTGGCCTTTATAATGCCATCCACTTCTGCCAGCTGGACATCAGCCTGCTGAATCGCAGTGTGGAGACCTTCGATCCAGGTAGGACGTGGGAGTGAGTCCCTCTGCAGCACCTCTGTTGAGCACAGGGGCCCTTCTCCCACCATGGAGCTCCTGGGGATCATGGCTAGGGGCTCCCATGTCACCTGGAGCTGCATTTGGAAATGGGCAGGTGGGACAACTGGAGGAAGTGGCTCCTTCTGATGCCCGCTTGGTCCTGCTTTTCCATCCATCCCCAAGGGTGGGTGATGCCCTACTGGGTTCCCCTGGGCTTCACCAGTGGCCAGACCCCGTTCCCACGGGCAGCGGACCCTCATCTCTCCTGTGCTAAAGGCAGGAGGGAAGAGAGCTCTGCCCTTCCTCTGCTTTTCTTGCTGGGATTTTGGGAGTGGAGCACATCCCCAGGTCTGGAAGCAGAGCTGCTCTGGCGGACCAGAAACAGTCTGGCAAACGACCTTCCCCTCTGCTGCCAGGCAGGATGGGGAGTGGGGAACCATGAAGTCTGGCCCCCCTACACGTGTTTACCGTGGGCTATGTTCCCTCAGGCTACCACACTTACTGCCATTATCTGAAAATCGAGGTCAGCCAGTCCCACCCAGTGATGAAAGCCTTCTGCTTGCTGCTCCTCCAGCCAGCTAGGATGGAGGAGCAGCCGGGGCTCCCAGCCAGCAGCGTGGAAGAAGGTGAGATACCCTCCCACCACCCTCCGGGGTGGGGTATCATCAGGATCTCCTCTGCGGGTGTGCTGCTCCTCTAGAGATGCTTTTGGTGCCTTGGGGTAAAGAAACCATTTAGGATTTGGCTCTGCAGCACCCTCTGCTTTTATGTCACCTCCTCTGCTTGATGGGTCACCAGGAGGACCAGGAGCTGCTCCCATTCCTCTGCCCATGCAAAGACAGGATGGGGCTCATCTGCTTTCCCACTAGGGCATAGATGGCATCTGGGTTGGAGCTGAAATTGTGTCCTCCCCCATCCCTCCGTGTCCTTTCAGGCATCCAGCTGATGCAGCCCAAGAAGGCGCCGCCGAGCAGAGCCAGGTTCAAGCAGAGCCGAGCCCGCTGGTGGCTGGCCTACACTCTCCTCAACAACCCCTCACTGACTGCTTGCCGGAAAACCGCCCTCTCCAACCCCACGGCCAACGGCACCCAGCTCAGCCCCCCCAAGCCCTGACCTCCAGAGAAGCCCTCCATCTCTTTCTGCCTCCCATGCACACTCCCGTCCCATCCCATCCCTGTCTCCCATTGACTCTCCTCCTGCACTGGCAGGAGTTTTGGGCACCCCTTGCCCCTCTCCAGCCTCCAGTCCCTCTCCAGCGATGATGGGGGCTGTTTTTTAGCTCTAGATTCATGCTGAGCCACAACCAAGGTCCAGAGGTGAAGACACAGCCAAACCTGACCTAGACGGAGAGGGATTGATGAGCTAAGCTAAACCCTTCAGGCATCTCAGAAATGTCTTCTTAAGAGTCACTCCTGCAATGAGCCCATCGGTTCTCAGCCATTGCCCTTCTGACACGTGGCAAGGCAGGCACGAGTCCCCAGCACCAGGGCAGTAAGGAAGAGGGAGGTGGTGTGTGTTTGTGAGTGCAGAGGGATCCTCAGCCACACTGGGCATAAGGAGCTACCTGCCTCTTGGCACCATCTCCCTGCGGAGGAGGTCCCTGTTGCCAAGACAATCCCCAGTTTCTCCCTTTCAGATCTGATCCTGGCTCTCCTTGGGCGCCGTACCAAACCCCAGGACTTTATTTTTTTCCCTAATTTTCTGAAGGCTGAAATCCCCATCTGCTCTGGGTTACCAGATTGCACAGCCATTTGTTTTCTGCTCCCTGTAACTCTTGTCCCCTCAGTGCCTCTCACTGCCACCCCGTTTTGTTTAAAGCCAGCGGTTCCCCAGGGCCAGTGACGCTCCGAGCCAGACAAGCTTGAATCCACAGACAGAAGTTTCACACCTCGCTTGGACGTGCCGAGTCGGGGACGGTTAATAAATCACATACCTCATTCCTACCCGCAAGGTGTGCTTGGTCTCCTGGCCATTCCTGAGTAAGCCAGACCTGGCAGGAGGGATATGAGGACCCTGTCTCTGGGTGATGGTTGGGACTGACCTTGCTAACAGAGGCTTTGTGGTAGATCTGCTTGACCTGGGGGTGACAGGACCGAATCTGTGATTCCCCTCTCCCCGCCTCAGGGAAATTTTAACGCAAAGCTGATCAGTTTGCGTTCCCATCGAAAGGTTTGGCCACTAAACTGCAGCTCCCATGAAGGGTGGGAATGAAATCAGGACATTTTGTGGCTAAAGCACCAAAGGTAGGTGTCCAAGGTGTTGCTGGATCAGCTTTTCCCACGATGTGTCCCTTGAAAATCCTGCCTTCGCTGGCAGGAAGGATGCCTGGCCTCAGCCCGGGGCTATTGGTAAGTGGTACCGGGGGCTCCTTACTCTTCCAGCTCAACACCACCTCAAACACCTCAGCCTTGCTAAAGCAGGCATCTTGGAGAGTTTTCGTCCCACCCTGCATGGAGCAGGGCTGCTGGCCAACCCCTCTGCCCCCAGGGGTTTGAGCCCCTCGTCCCGGGGGTCTCCTCAGAGGCGAGAAAACCTGCTCTCTGCAGGCTTTCAGGGACCCTGTGCCCTTTTGCTGGGGCACTTGAGGCACCGTTGGTGTGACTTGGGGGTGAGGGAGGCTGAGCCCTGCACTTTGGGGTTTGCCTGGAGCATCCTGGCATCTCCCCACAACGCTGAAGGTCCCAGGGTGGGAGCCATCCCTTTCCCCAGGAGCCTGAGCCGCCACTCCCTTTCCATCCCAGCGAAGAATGGGGGGGGGGTCCCTCCCTCCGCTGCCTGCTTGCTGCCTGTGGATGCTCAAAGCCCTGTCACACCCGCTGCCCTGACCAGCACGGGTTTAATCATATTTGATTACTGTCTGGCACATAGTACAACGTCACCAAACTGGGTGACAGCGGTGGCGCCGGAGGCAGATCTGGGTCGTTCTCTTTTCAAGACAGCAGGAGCCCAAGGTGCAATTCCTGCTGTTTTCCCAGCTCTGGGCTTCGCATGCTTGGCTTCGCGTGTCTGAGCACAGGAGACATGCGGTGCTGGGTGTCCTGTGTGCATGGGGTGAAGGGATGCCCTGAGGCTGCATCTCTCTCCCGCAGCACATTCCAACCCATCTCCAGCTTCGGAGGAGCTGGGGCTTTGAAGGCAGCCTCTGTAACCCCTGAAATCTTTCACAGCTCTGGGCCATGGGTGGAGCTGGATTTCAGCATCTGTTTAGGCAGCCCTGCCCCAGGCTCCCTGGAGATGTCTTGGCAAGCAGCGGGCTGGGGCCGAGGTGAGAGATGACAACCCTGGGAGGAAGACAGGAGGTGGCCTCATTGATCTGCTTGTTTTCTTTCCCTTCTTTGACATAAGCAGGGTGCCCTGGGGGTCAACTGAGCTCGTCTTCTTCATTGTGGCTTCTTACTCCCGGTAGGAACATCGGTAGGAACATCTTACATAGGTAGGGCCATGGGATAGGTCTGCCCCCACGCATCCCCAGTCCTCTCCACCCAACTTTGGACTGACGGCAAGGTGGTTCAGGGAGCTGATCCAGCTGCAAATCACCCCTAAGAAAAGACTGCCTATGTGGGGAATGGAAATTGAGGTCTGGGTCATGCTGTGGCTTGGCAAAGGCGAGGAACAGAGAAGAGCTGATAGGAGGCTGCAGCATCCCGGACTTGCACCGGTGGCCGTGCTGAGTGGGGACAGTGATGCCATGTGCAATATCACCTGCTGCATCCAACCCAGGGGCTGCGTGGCAGGGTGCCCTGTTTGTTATGAATGAGAGATGCTTAATATTGCTAACAACGTGCCATAAAAGCTCTGAGTAAGCTTGGCAAATAACACAGAGCAATTCACCTTTCTGACGACAGAGCAGCCAGGCACCAGCAAAGCCGGGGGGAGCAGTGCCTCTGCAAGGCAGGGTGAGACTTTCAGGCATGGTTTACGGCTGCTGAGAGCCTGAATTTATTTTTCCTTATCCCAGGCTCTGGATCCTGTTCCCAGCTGAGGTTGCAGGAACAAGCTCCTGTACCCCGCTATTCCTGGGCAAGCAGGGAGGGGAGGACCCTGTCTGGGATAAAATTAACGTTAAAAGCTGTATCCTGTGAAACGAAACCAAAACTCTCATTGGGGCCGTAATGTTTTTCATCCTTT
Source organism: Chlamydotis macqueenii (assembly GCF_036417535.1). NCBI lineage: Eukaryota > Metazoa > Chordata > Aves > Otidiformes > Otididae > Chlamydotis > Chlamydotis macqueenii. The sequence goes on along the minus strand of NC_141567.1, from coordinate 16,510,738 downwards.
CTGCCTGTAATGGGAAAAATATGCGCCTGCTTGTTAGCATCAAAGGCCTTTCGTGCGAGAAGCCGCCGGCTGTTTCTGGGCTCGGGACCCCCGTGGAGACCTCGGCGCCGTACCCCGACGGTGTTGACGTGTGGCAGCTCCTCAGCTGCCCCTTTGCTTACCCTACGAGCTGGCTGGACACCCGATCATGGGACTGGAGAGCTTGCGTGGAGGCTTGAGCTCCTGGACAGCTGGTTTTCAGCTGGTTTTGGCACTGCTGCCTTCCACAGGCAGTGATGGGGGAAGTTTTGGGTACCCTATAAAAGCACCCTCCCTCCATGGGGGGATGCTACAATGCAGGGAGGGCTTTAGGGGAGTTGGTGGTAGGCTGTGGTACCCTAAATGATGCTGGGTCCAGGGTATTTGAGGGCACACAGAGGGAGCACGCACCAGCTTGTTTAAAAAAAAAAGAAAAAAAAAAAAGTTATTTATTGCTGTCCGTACAGCTTCGGTTACAAGGCAAGGGTGGCTACCACAGGCGAGCGCTGACAGAAGGCACGAGAGCTGGCCCCCTGCCTCGTGCCTCGGGGTGGGGGAGATGGAGGTGCTAAGCCCCCCTGCCATGAAACACAGGGTCCCCCAGCACCCGAGGCAGCCAAGTATGGTATAGATGTCCCGCGTGGGAACGCTAAAGCACTTAAGGATTGAGTTTATGGCTTATAGGTCGGCTCAGCTTCTCTCTGTCATCTGGGTTTTCCCCTATTTTTCTTCCTCCTGCTCTATCAAACAGCCCCTGCTCGGTTTCCCATCAGGGAGGAGTGTTGGGAAATTATTTTCGTCTCTTTGAGCTCAATCCCTCCCCGCCGGGGTCAGAGCAGCACAGCTCAGTAGGTCCAGCCCAGCCGAGCGTTTTGGACCGGAGGCTTCAGCACTGAAGGGGAAGAGGGTAGGGGGTGGAAATCAGCTGCATTAGATCTGGGAGAGGTACTGAGGGTGGCAGGGCCTGATCCTGCGACGCAGGGAGGGCGTGGGCACCATGGATGCTCCCAGCATGCAGGAGCCCTTTGTGCTCCTGCAGGGACAAAGCCTGTGGAAAAGCTTATCCTGCTCCACAAAAATGCCCTGATCCAAGCCCCGTGGCCCCTGATCCAACGTGTCCTACCATACCCATCCTGCTTACAAAGAACCATCGTATCTCTGTACCCCAGAGCCGTGCGTCCTGGGACCCCAGGACCCCATGGCGAGGCTATTCTGCTCTCGGACTGGTCCTTCTGCTCCTGGTGCTCCACACGAGGTTAGTGGTAGGGAGGATGTGCCTGGCCAAGGGCCCAGGTGCTGGTCACAGCAGGGATGCTATCTTTGGTGCTGCTGGACCCATGGGATCCTCTTTGCGAGAGATCCCCTCCCTGGTCACAGCTCGCTGCTGCAGGTGGAGGCAGGCTCATGGTAGTGGGCTCTGGGGATGGGTGATGGTCGCCCTGTTGAGGGTGGATTTTAATCCTGCAGCCGCGTCTTGGTCTCAGGAGGGAGATAAGTCAGGAGGCGGCAGATTTGGATGCCGGGAAAGCGGCAGCACAGTGAGGAACTGTTCTACATCACCTGAGCTTATGGGAAGCTCTCAAGTAACAGAGCCCAGCCCTGACCCCTATCTAAGGAAGGGTTGAACTACCAGCCTGGGACCTGGGTCTCGGCCCCCTTTGACTCCTGACCACCCACAATTCCCAGAAGCTCAGCAAAGGCATGGCACTACGTGAAGATAAATGCTACAGAAAGAGGGGGAAGCCCCGAGGCACCGTTTCCTCCTCCCTTTAACAGCGGAGCGCGATGCCCAAAGCCAGCAGGAGGGTCCCCAGGTGGACGTGGGGCACCGCTCCTCCAGCCCTGCTCTTTGACTCCCTCGGCATGTGGTAAACAATAACCAGCTTTTCTCCGGCACCGGAAGGATCCATTTCATCCCCCTTATAGCAGCTCCGACCCCCGAGGTGACTGGCTTGGGGGTCATCTCGGAGCAGGTCTTCAGCTGGATTCTCTGACCCAGCCAAGGCCACATTGACTGAGACATCCCGTGTGCCCACGTCGTTGACAGCAAGGCAGGTGTAGATGCCTTCATCCTCCTTGCTGAAGTTGGGGATGGCCATGGTGCCGTTCTTGAAGACCAAGAAGCGCTCTTGGCTCTGCTTGACGTTCCCATCCCGTGCCACGTTGGGCCCATTGATCTCGACACGGCGGCTGGAAGTCTGGATCTTCCACCTGATCTCCGGCGGAGGGCTGCCTGCCACACTGCAGTGCAACGTCAGGGTGAGGCCATCGTACGTGACACTGTTGTCCAGGTTGGAGAGGTAGGTGAGCTGCACAGAGGGGGCAACGCAGTGGTGGTCGGGAATGTCTGTCACCGCCTTGCCCTTCAGCCTGCTGGGAGCCACACACAAGGTAGACCCTCCCTTAGTGATGGAGATGGAGGTGTTCTCAGTCCACTTCTTCAGCCAGAAGACCTTGCAGGAGCAGTTGAAGGGGTTGTTGAAGATTTGCAGCTGGGACAGGGAGGGCAGGTTGTCAAAGGTGCCCTCGGCCAAGGTGGTCAACTCATTGTCATTGAGCCAGAGGGAGCGCAAGTCCTTCAAGGAGCGGAAGGCATCCCGGGGCAGCCCGGACAGCCGGTTGTTGTTCATCTTCAGGATCTGCAGACTGCTGAGGTTACGGAGGTCCTGCCAGGGAAAATCGGCAATCTTGTTGTGGCTCAGGTCTAGGTTCTTCAGGTGCACCAACAAGGCGAAAGTCCCCAGTTCCACCAGCCCGATCTGGTTGTAGCCCAACCACAGCGACTGCACTTCAGGAACGTCAGTGAAGGAGCCCTGCCCCAACCAGCCAATCCTGTTGGCCGACAGAGTGAGGATGGTCACATTGGAGGACAACCCGTTGGGTACCTCCTGGAGATCCTTGTAGGCGCACTCAGCTAGCAGCCGCCCATTCTTCTTGATGGAGCAGGAGCAGGCACTGGGACAGGCCCGGCAGGGCCCCAGGAGCACAGCCAGCCCCAGGCAGCAGAGCAGGGGCCTCATCTTTCCTCCTGGGAACAGAGATGGGGGGAATGAACGAGACGGGTCAAGCTGAGATGAGGAGCTGCTTTTTCTTGCCAAATACTAAGAGGAAGCAGTGGAAGAGCGAAGCATCCATGTGATTATCCCCAGCACTTCAGCTAGAAAAGGCTGTTTGAAATATTCCCTAATCTGAAGAAGGCATTTCCTCGCCAAAAACAGAGCCTTCGACTGCCTACGTGAGTGGGGAACGTCCCCCTAAACTCTTTCCTTCCCCTCCCTTTTTGATCTTTGATGAAATACTACCCCCCCACCACCCACCCCCCGCATCCCCAGGACGGTATTTCCCCAGGTTTTGGGATGAAAAGTGGGAGCTGGAGGTTCAGAGTTCACCCTGCTGAGGCTGGAATTAGGGGAAACAGAGCAACCACAGCTCTTTCACAACCACCCTTCCCCTAAACCATCAAGTTGTTGAGATTTTCAGCATGCTTTCAGACCTCAAACCAACCCCCTCCATCTCCATATTTTTCCATGTCATGGAAAAAAATAAAACAGCTTCTCGAGTGTTTTTTTTTTCTCAGCAAGAGAGTGTGGGGTCCCTGGCTGCTGGAAGTCTTCAGAGGGAAATATTTCTGAGCTAACTCCTTACTCCCCTTCTTCTTGCCGCGGAAAGGGACTGTGCGTGCTCGCTTCCCGGCCTCTGGAAGCCGTGTCCCACCAGGGAAGAGGTTAACTGCGGCTCTGCGAGGAGCTGGCAGCGAGACCCCTTTGTTTCAGCCTTGTAGGCAAGTTTTCCTGCTCCTGCCAGTCCCCAACTCTGCCACTGAGAGAAGGAGGGGGGGGTGGTGCGTTTTATTGGCAATGGGGAGGGTAAATAAGACCCACACAACAACTTGGGAGGGGGGAAGGGGACAGAAAGGGTCTTGTCCTGCAGGGATAGAACGCCCAGCACTGGGGTTCGGGGGGTGGGGATGGAGGGGGCCGGGGGGTGGATGCCCCTTGGCTGATGAGTTTAAAGCCCCTGGATGGTGTTTTTAGGGGGTGCCCCCCATCCGTCCCTACCCCGGCTTGCAGGAGCAGACCCCCACCACCCCGACCGAGGCGATGCCGGGCGTGCACCCCTGTGGGCGGGTCCCTGCACCCCACTCCCATCCCACCCACCCCGGTGCCGCCGTTACCTCTCCCCGCCGCCCCTCTCGCCGCCCGGCGGGCCCAGGCAGCCCGGGGGCGGGGGGAGCGGGGCCGGCACGCCGCATACCAGAGCCGTGAATAACCGCCCAGCCCGCCCTCCCTCCTCGGCCCTGCCCCGGGGCTGGACCCCCCCCGCTCCCCCCCGGGCCCCCCTGCCCCCTCACCGGCAGCCGCAGGGGGATGGAGCCCGGTTCCCTTCGCTTCTCTGGTGTTGGTGCGGGGGGAGGAAAACGGGACCCTCCGGTTCCCTCGGCCCTAGTCGAGTTTCTCCTCCCCTCCCCGTCCCCCGGGCCCTTTTGTTTTTCATGGCACCGACCCACTCGCGCTGTGGAAAAGCGTCTGCGGGGGGGCCCTTCCTCCGCCCGCCCCCGGAGCTCGGGGGGGGAGCATCCAAACCCCAGCCCCACATCTCGGGGTCCAGCACGTCCCGCCTCTTGTAGGGGACAGCTGGGGGGACACGGCGGAGGGGGAGGACGGTGAGTTGCCTCTGAGAGGGGGATGAAAGATTTGGGGGTCTCGGGGGCAGCAGGATGCCCCGCTATAGGGCTGTGTGGGGCTGGGGAAGGAGGGTGGGTGGGTGGCCAGAGGCTGGTGAGGGTGACAGGAGGACGAGCCCTCAAGGTGCAGCGAGGTGACCCAGACCCCGCTCCTCTTCCCCGCAACAAAAAAAAAAAAAACAAAAAAACAAAAAACAAACCAAAACAAAAAATAAAAAACAAACCGAAACTGGTGAAAGCTTTTAGAAGTAGATTATGGGGCGTTCATCCTGCAGGCCCCCTCCTCCTGCCTGGCAGGACCACTGGGGCAGAGGTGGGCATCCAGGGCCGGGATGCTGGGCACTTCTCGCTCCCTGCCTTCCCCACATGCATCTGCTGGCCGAACTGGGGCATCTCTGGTGGGAAACCCCCAGCTCGCTGCGGGGCCGGCATGGGAGAAGCATGGCACACGTCGCCCACAGCATGGGACTGCCAAGGCGTCTGCGGAGGTGCAAGGCTCCTCCAGCCCGAAGCAAGCCAGAAAAGTCCCTGAGCAACGTGAAGGGAGAGCAGGGGGGCAGCTGGACGCCCCCCCCCCCCCCCCCAGGAGAGCTTCAACCCTTGTCTTCGCAATTGTGCTGACGCGGCCGTCGGTGAGGCCAGGCTGTGAACGAGCTGGGGGTCAAAACCAGTACTGTGCGAGGGAGAAGGGGATTATTTTGAATCTAGAGGAGCTCATCGGGCGGGCTTGCAGCCCAGCTACTGCAGGACGTGCGGGCGTGCCAAGGATTTTCTCCGTGGGGTTCAGGACCTGCTTTACAATGCATTTGTTGGGGCTGGCGCTGCCCCTCCTGGGTGCGATGCTCTCACGGACAGAGGGTTGCTTCCTGACCCCTCCCCACAGTGGGGCTGGTGTTGCTGGTGCCCAGCAGCCAGGAGCAGGGCAGGCTGACATCTGGCTGGAGAGAGAGGTGGTCACCATCACTCGTGGGCACGTCGGGGCTGGTGAGGGGCTCTGCATCAGGGTTAACGCCTTAGGAGGGACTGAGCCACCCTGCCCACATGCTTTAACCCTTTCCAGGACAAACCCTTTCCATACTCCCTGGACACGGAGGGGGTAGGAGGATGCCACTGTCCCTGACCCATTCTCGAGCCTTTGGGCACCGGGTGCTAATTAGCGCCCTCCTGAAAAGGAGCAAATCTCAGCCTAATCCAGCGTCTGTAGGTAGCTCATCACGGCCAGATTCCCTGTAGATACGTTAGGCGGGGGAATCTATTACTCTCTAATTAAATGGAGGCAGAAATGATTGTTCTTTTTCTATTCCTTGTATGTTCCTAAGCGTGAAACTCAATTATAAGTGTATCCGCAGAAGGGGATTTGTCTACAAGGGAGAGTCTCTGCTCGGCACGGGGTTTTAAAAGCTGGAGCAAACACCTGGGCTGCCGCGGAGCCGCCTGAAATTCACAGGATTTGGGGGATTTGGGTGGGCACCCCCCCCCACCCGTTACATCTTCGCTTGCCTACCTGCTTTGTCTGTCTCCCCCCACACTCTTTGCCGCAGGAGAAAGATGCAGAGGCCGGACTTAAAATAGAAAGCCATCCTTTGGGGGCTGGAGAAACGAGGGGTTGCTTGGGGGAGGCTCTGCTGGGCTGCGGAGGCTGCATTTGGGGAGGTGAGGGCATCAGTGGGGCCTCAGGGGCCACTCGTGGGTGCTGGCGAGGGGGGTGACCGTCCCCACGTGAGGGCGGGACACCGCCTCTCAAGCAGGGGCGCAAGGAGGGTGTCTGGCTTCGCAGCTCCAGATAAGAAAAGCAATCAAAGGCAGCCTTAAATCTTCGCCGTAAAATTGTGGGCTTAAATCACCCGAGATGGGAGTGCTCCTGGCCGGGTTGGGAAGGGGGGTGCAAATCCACCTTCTTGACACCCTCAGCCTCCGGGCTGGGAGAGCTTGGGGACCGGGGTGACACCGACCCCTACCCAAGCCCCCCCAACATGGCTCGGATGGGAACATGCTCATGTATGTACAGACACATGGGGCGTGTGCCGGGGGTGCATCGAGAGAGAACACGTGTGTTCACGGGTGGTGCGGGTATTTAGCGTGTGTTTGTGCATACATTGAGCACACCTATTGCGTGTGCATAGATACACAGAGCCTGTATCACTTGTATGTATATATTGTATGTATTCTTGCTGCATGTGTATGTATATAATGTGTGAGCATCGGTAAGTGTCTGTGCCAGGAGGAAATATTGTTTGTATTTTTCTATACAGTGAGTCTATAGAGTGTGTGTCTACAGAGTATATAATATATTTTGTTTATTATATTTTCATACATATGCTGTATTGATGCATATTTATAGCGTGTGTACAGACTGAATGCACACGAAGTGTGTGTGTAGTGAGTGCATCTAACAATTTATTGTGCGTATATGCAGTGTGTATATATACATAAAATGAGTGTATACAGCACTGAGTGTATGTACCTATATATAGTATGTGTGTGCATTTTATATAATATGCGTATAAAATACAGAAATATAATATATATACTGCATGAGTGCATGGTGTATGGGTAGATATATATATATGTGTATTTATAGTGTGCGTGTGCGTGCTTTGCCTGTAGCTGCGGCGATGTGTGTCTGTGCTATCTCCCACCTCCTCGGGGTCCCCTCGACCGTGCTGGGCTGTACCGGGGACTGTACCAGGGGTTGTACCGGGCTGTACTGGGGGCACTGGGGGCAGCGGGGAGGTGGGGGGAACACGACAGTGGGAGCAACCTCCCCCTCGCCCCCCTTAAGCACAGACTCGGCTCCACTTTCAATCCCTTTTATTGACTCTTTCACAGACAGAAGCTCGCAGAAAGGCGCCCGCGGCTCTCGCCGGCCCTGGGGCTCCCGGGAAACAGGGGTGGGGTTTTTTTTTGGTGGGGGGGGCGGCAGTGAACCCCCCACTTCCCGGGCCCAGCCCTCCGCCCGCCGGCAGCACGGGCGCGTCTACGGCACAGACACTTGGCTACAAGGCTACTCTACCCAACACACATCGGGGGGTCCCGCCGGGCCGGGGGGGGGCAGGTGGGGCAGGGGTAGTCGGGCAGCCCCCTCCATCCCAGGGGGCGCGGAGCTGTCCAGCCCCTCCAGGTGCTGAACGGGGCGGGGGGAGCGCGGCGGGGAAAACGGGGAAGGGACCGGAGCGCGATGGGCACCCACCGGGGAGCGGGGAGGGGAAGGGCCGGGAGCCGTGGGGACCGCGCCGAGGAACGGAGAGGACACAGAGGGGAGCGGCAGGACCGCACTGGGGAACGGAGGGGACTCACCGGGGACCGAGGGAGCGGCGGGACCGGACGGAGGAGCGGCAGGAACCCGCCGTGGACTCAACCGTTTCCAGGAAAAAAAAAAAAAAAAAAAAAAAAGGAAAGAAAAAAAAAAGAAAAAAAGGTAAAAAGATTTTGGGATACTGGGCTTTTTCCTGTCACCCCCTTTTTTTTTCTCTTTTTTTTTCGTTTTTTTTCTTTAAGGAGAAAGAAAATACGGGGCGAGAGGAGGGCAGAGGCAGGAGGGGAACCGGGAATCGTTGCGATGTGGCCGCCGAGGCGGGAGCGAGGACCGACGGTACCGAAAACGGAAACGAAATCGGGGGAGAAATGTCCCGCCCGCATCGAGCATCCCCGGGGCGAAGCCCCTTCCCCGGGGCCCCGCCACCTGCGGGAGGAGGAAGAGGAGGAGGAGGAAGAGCAGGCGGGCTTCGCCGAGGATGCTTCGGTCTTTCTCCAGAGGAAAAGCAGCGACGGTGCCCCGGGAGGCCGGGGTGGGGGGAACGGGGGGCGGCAGGGAGAGGGGGTGGGGGGCGGAAGGGGTGCGGGGGGGCTCAGCGGGGCCGCGGCCGGTAGTTGCCGTTGATCTCCTGGGAGATGGTGACGGCCTCAGCACCCAGCGGCAGCTTGTCGCTGTACTCGGAGCGAACCTCAAACTCCTCGCCGTTGGCTTTGGATTGTGACTCCGCCATGGAGCTGGCTGCCACGCTCTCCTCTCGCTCCAGCTCCGAAGCCCCTTCAGCTTCTCTCCTCCTCCTCCGCCTGCCTCCTTCATCGTCCTCCTCCTCCTCCTCGTCTTCTTCTCCCACATCCGCTTCCCCGACCTCGCTGGGATTGTAGTTCTTCTCAGACTCCAGGTAGGAGACACGGGGGTCAAAGTCGGCGGCCATGTGCTTCTCCATCTGGTCCGGGTTCTGAGCCTTCATGATGAGCTTGTAGGTCTTCCCTTGGTACTTGGAGAGGAGGTGGCACCACGTGGCCCCCATGAGGGGTAAGGTGGCCAGCACCAGTAGGAAGATGCTCACGACCACGATGATGATGAGAGAGGGGATCTCTTTTTTGGTAGTGAAGACCACTTGGACCTGGCAGTCCTCCCCCAGGTAGGTGAGACACACGGAGTAGTTGGTGCCAGGGTTCAAGCCCTGGAACCAGTACGAGTTCACCCCTTCCTCAATCTTGGACCACTGGACCAAGGCGTGGCCCTGGCCTCTCTCCTGGCACAGGTAGAGCATCCTGAGGTGGACTTTCTCGGGCTGCATGTAGGTGGGCGTGAGCTGCACCCGGGCATCACGCTCTGACACATCTAAGGCAATCACCCCCAGGTCGAATGTGTGCTGCTTGAAGTCACCACTCTTGTTGAAGGCGTGATTGGAAATGTACTTGCTGGTTTGCGTGGAGCCACACTTCTTCTCAAAGGGTGGAAGCTGGAAAGGGACTTGCCCATCTCCCATGGACTCTGTCCCAGCTGCCGAGGATGGCTGGCTCTGCCGAGTGGGACCAAGGGGTTTGTTCCTCTCGTCTGGCATGAGCACACTGTTCTTTGCTCCCTTGGCCCCAGGCTTCTTGTCACCCGGCTGTGCTTTACCCCCCAGTGGGTCCCTCCCAGGCTGCAGAGGGTATTTTTGGGTGCCCGCCACAGCCACGTTGACTGAGGTCTGGTTGCTCCCCATTTCATTGGTGGCCAGGCAGGTGTAAGTGCCTTCTTCCCGCTTGCTCAGGTGGGGAATCACCAATGTGCCATTCTTGAAGACCAAGAGGCGCTCAGGGTCCTGTTTGGGGAGGTCCTTCCCAGCACTCTCCTTCGGGTTCCCGTTGAGCTCCAGTGTTTGGCTGGAGGTGCGGATCTTCCAGCTCACTTCAGGCGGCGGGGTGCCTGTCACAGCACAGTGCAACGTCAGGGTGAAGCCATCAAAAAGCTCTGTGGTATCCAGGTTGGGGTAATAGGTGAGCTGCACGGTAGGCGAGGTGCACTGCATGTCCGGGATCTTCCCCACCGGCACTCCTCGGAGCTGCTCCGGGAGGGCACAAGCGATGGAGTCCTTCTCGGGGATGGAGATGAGTGTGCTGTCCATCCACTTCTTCAACCACTGGAGCTTGCAGGAGCACTCGAAGGGGTTGTTGTAGATCTGCAGGTGGGAGAGGGAACTAAGGGAGTCGAAGATGCCCTCTGCGAGGGCGGTGAACTTGTTGTTGTTGATGCGCAGGGAGCGGAGGTCCTTCAGGGTGTGGAAAGCTCCCTGAGGCACCTGGGCCATGTGGTTATTGTTCATCTTGAGCAGCTGGAGAGCGCTGAGGTTGTAGAGGTCCTGCCAGGGGAAGTCCACGATTTGGTTGTGGCTGATGTCGAGGTTTTTCAGCTGCACCAGGATGGCGAAGGTTCCAGCCTCGATGGAGCGGATCTCATTGTGCGCTAACCAGAGGGAGGTGACCTGGGTCACCTCCACGAAGGAACGCCGCTGCAGCGAGGTGATCTTGTTGGCCGAGAGGCTGAGGGTGGTCACGTTGGAGGGCAAGCCCGTGGGCACCACTTGAAGATCCTTGTAGGCGCAGTCGGCGAATTGGTGGGCATACTTATCCACGCAAGCGCAGGGCTCGGGGCACGCCCGGGCCAGGCGAAGCAGGGCCACCAGCCCCAGGGCCAGCAACGGGGCCATCTCCCCCTGCCAAGGGACACAGGGGGCTCTCAGGGCTCCGGTCTCCCCTCCCCGCCCGGCGAGAGGCGGCGGCGGGGCCGCGCCCCATTGTCTGTGCCCGGCTCCCCGCGGCTGCCGCCCTCTCGCCCCTTCTCACCCCCAACTTCCCCTCTTCTCCCCCGTTTTCTTCCCTTTCCCCTCTGTTCTCCCTGCTCTCCTCACTCTCTTTTTCTTGAGTCGATTGCACTTTTCGTCCCCCTCCGGTTAAAAAAAAAAAAAAAGTAATTTTATTTTCTTTCCCCTCTGCTTTAATTTCTCCTTTTTCTATTATTTCTTTCGCTTTTCTTTTTTTTTTCTTTCTGCCTCCCAGCCTTTTCTCTCTTCCTCTCCCCACTTTTGTCCCTCCCTTCTCCGTCTCTCCCTAGTTTTCTCCTTCCCTGTTTTCTCCTTTCCCCTGCCCCCCCCCCCTCCACCCCCCCTATCCCGCACCGGGTGTGATCCCGCACCTCACCCGCTCCTAAGTGGCGTTAAGCAACACGCAGCCCTTCTCGTCGCCGCAACTGGTCCTCTTCATCCTCCTCAGAAGCCCCGTCCCTTTCCGCCAGCCCGGACAGGCAGGTGAGAGGCGCGGGGGGTGAGGGGGGCGCACCCACACCCCACCGGTACCCCCGCACCTCTCCGGGGCTGAGCTGCGAGCCGCAGCGGCGCCGGACGGGCACTGGGGCTGCCGAGGAGCGAGCGAGGGGAGGAATTAGCATTTCTGCCAGCCTCCCCCTCCGCACGGCTGCCCCCTCCCTCCTCGCCGCCCCCCTTTCCCACCCCCCACCCACCACCACCGCTCGCCAGCCTCCGCCGGGGACCGAACCGGCTGCTTCTCGGGGCGGGGGCACGGCACCTCCCCCCAAAAAAAAAAAAAAAGTATGATTTTTTTTTAAATTAACCATAATAAACGCCGCAGCAGCCGCCTTCCCTCCCCACTGTCCCTCCGGGTTGCCTCCCCCGGCATCGTGTCCCCCCCCCCCCGCCCATCCCACGATGCCGTCGGGGACACGGTCACGCCCGTCCTCCCGGGACATCCCGGGGCCGCAGCCCTTTTGTGTACGGGGAAACGGGGTCTCGTTGCCTCCCCACCCCACTCGCGCGCTCGATGCGGTGTTTTTGCGGGCGCTGAGCAGCGTGGGCCCGTCCCGTCGCGGGTGGGTTCCCTGCTGGAGGGCGCTAATGGACTGCAAAAAGCTTTTGTGCATTTGAGAGGAGGGGGGCAAGAGATGGGGGATGGGACGGGCACGGGGGCCCCCCCGGGACGGGGCCGCTCTCCCTCATCTTCCTCCTGAAGGTTTCAACCCCGTGGAAAGGCGCTGTAATGGGGAGCCTCCTCTCTCGTGGTTTCTCCTCGACGTGGGGGTCTGTTCTTGCCCCCTCCCACCCCAAACCTGTCCCCTGCCTCTCCCCTCGCCATGAGAAACCCGAGAAATCATTGATTTTTGTGAGCGGGATCGATTCCAGCCTCCCGCCACCCTCTTCCGCATCCCTCCATCCCTGCCCCACCCGAGCTGGGGGTGGGTCTCTCCTCCCCTCTGCTTGCTCGCAGGCTGTGTAAAAGCCCGGTCACTTCTCCCTCGGGGAGAGCCTGGCTCCGCATCCCCCTCCCCGAGGCCACGGGGATGGGCGTTTTCTCCCAAGGACTGCGGTGGGGGGGGGGGGAGTGGTTGGCTGAAAGGGGAGAGAGGAGAAGCTGCTTGAGAGCAAAATGCCAGATCTGACCCTCGATGCTGGCTCCAGGCACCTCCATCCACCCAGAAGCCGTGCCCAAAGCCCCCCAGCCTGATGCCTGGTGCCCCGGGTCGTGCCTCAGTTTCCCTTCAGCCCTGCAATCACAGGGTGGGCGAGGTGCTTGGGTGATGCGTGGCCGCCAAAACCTCCTTGCTTCCACGCAGGTGAACCAACATCCTGCGAGTGTTGCACCGCGGCCGCCTACGCTGCAGCTGTCGCCACACTCCCTGACGTCCCCACCTGACGTCCCCCAGAAAAGCCCTGGGAATGGTCCAAGGGGGCCGTCCCAAGCAGATGGATGAGGCCACCTTGCTTTGGGGAGGGGGATCTGCGGAGGGGTCAAGCAGGAGGGAGGCATCGCTTCAAATCCAGCGCGGATGTCTGCAGGGCTTCCGTGTCTCCCTTGCCTCTGGAGCAGAGCGTGAACCGCCGTGGTGCTCTCAGCATCTTGGGGACTGAGCGGTGACTCACTCCCTTCCCATCCAGCGGCTGGCTGGTCGCCCAAGCATGCCCTCACCCTTACCGTGACACTCTCCCAAGCACTAGCGATTTGCAGCTCGGGGAATTACGGCATCAGACATTTGGAGTTGTGGTTTATAGGCGTGTTTTTTTTTTTTTCCCCCCTTTTTGCATGCTCCCTGGAAACCCACGGGCTGTCAGCCTCTCCTGAGCCCCACAGCCAGGAGTCTTGTGGTCAGCAGAGGAGCGCTTTGGGACTCAGCATCTCCCGCACTGCTCCTCACCCCTTCCTGCTGTGCAACAGGTTACGGCAAGTCCCAGGCTCCCCACACTGCTGTGGGGCTGCAGGACCATGGGTCAGCCCTCGATGGTATTGACCCATGGCTGGCACTTGGGCTGCAGAGCTCAGGTTGGAGACATGGGACTGCGGAGTTGCCTCGAGGAGCACAAAAGTAGGTTAAAATACCACGAGGACGTGGCCAACACGGAGATGATTGCTTTCTGGCTTGGCTGCTCTCCACTGCACTACGCTGAGCTCTTCCTGAGATGCTTTCATTCATCATGCAAGGGGAAGAAACCCAAGTGTCCTAGATAGAGTGGCAGCTTTTCAGGAGCATTGGAGGCAGCATGTTGTGCTAGAAATGGGTCAGGGGATGAGGCATGGGTGATGGGATGGCTAACGCATCCCTCCTCCCACTGCTCAGGGCCAGACTCTGACCTGCACACTTGCAAAAGCATCTTCGTGTGAAGCAGCATGGCGTGGGTTACACCATCCATTCACCTCCCCCGTGGGTGCAAGGTCTGGGGTTCGTGTCACCTCCTGTGCAGTTTCCCATCGGCTGAGTGTAGGGAATAAAAACAGCACTCTGCGGTGGCTTTTTGGTCCCCTTGGATGAGAGCTCCAAGAGCCTATGGTGGAGGATGGAGGCATGGATGGATGGAAAAATGGGTTAGTAGATGCATGGATGAATGGGTGGGTGGATGGATGGACGGATGGATGAGGGGATAGGTGGATGGATGGATGGATGAGAGGATAGGTGGATGGATGGATGGATGGATGGATGGAAGGGCAGGCTTCTCACACCACACCTGCCTCAGCCCCAGGCACCCTAAGGTTCAGCACGCTCCTGAATGTGTGACAAGTGGAAGTTGGGCTGTGGGCCGGGTCCACAGCTGGTGTGGACCACAGCAGCTCTGGGGGCACATCTCCTGCCGGTGTAAACGAGGGCAGCCTTGCAGCTGGAAAAGCCACTGGGTCAGCGAGGGTTTGCTGATTTACACCGTTAACCTCCAACTGGTGTCTGAGGGAGGAGCTCCCTCACCATGCTGGTCAGAGGTATTGCCTGTTTAAGGAGAAGGCCAAGCCCCCAGTTTGGGTTCTCCTGGCTTCTCTAGCTTCTAGCCCCAAGCCCAGCCCTCAGGTGAGATCAGGTGAGTGCATGAGCCACCACCGTAGGAGCGACCTGGCTGGCCAGAGATGATGTGACTTCTTCCATCTAGACAAGGTTTCCCTCAGCTTTGCCTCACCACTTCTTCACGAATTTAGGAGTCCTGATCACCCTGTTCTTGCTCTTGATGCTCTGTGGGATGCAAAACAGTTCAGGTGTTAGCAGGCTGATGTTTTTTTATTCTAAATATAACCCAGGTAACTCTTCTCAGGGTATGTCCTTGGACTTCCACCCACCGTGGCCTGTCATTCTGAGCTATCTCACAGGGTGTAATCAAATGCAGAGGAACTGGCCCTTTGGCTCTAATTAGTTTTGGATGATTGTTGGGGGAAGAAATCCATTTTCATAAACAGAAAGGATTTATGCTGCTCCTTCTTGCTTTTTTTTTTTTTCTTTCCCTGCCTGAGTCCCAAAGCACTTTGCTTGGGGCTAGCGGGGAGTCATTTTATGAATGGTTTAGATTGAGCAATGCATTATTAATAACAGCCAATCAAGCAAGCAGCATATTATATATCATTTCAGGAGATTCGCTTAATTCAGTAAAGTTATTTATTGGTCTTAAAAAAGAAAAAAAAAAGAGAGAGAGAGAGACACCGATTCTTCCTTACATCTCTGCCTTGGAGGAGGAGTCTCCTGGGGCAGCTGCGGGTGGAAGGGATGCCCAAGTGTGACCGTGCCAGCCTGGGAGTGCGTAGGAGCTGCCAGTTGGAGGTGGAAGCTGGCGCGACTTTTGGGGAGCCCTCACCCCACACGGGTACCCCAGCTGCAGCCCTTTCCTCCAGTGCTGGGGCTGGTTGGATGCTGCTTTGCTCACGCCGTGGTGACAAACCCTGTTCTTGGCGGGTGAGTGAGCTTTACGGCAGCTCAGGGCTAAGAATCGGCTAATCTGGCTCCCGCAGCCCATTGGCTTCACTATTGTTTTACAAGACTTTGATGAGGCGAGTGACAGCAGACAGATGGGGTCTGCTCTCCTCCGGCTGTGCCCCTTGTAAAGGCTGCTCCCTGCGCACAACCCTGTATCAGACACCAGAGAAGCCCCAAGGTGAGGTGGCATTTGTCTGAATTTAGTGACAAGCCCTGGGTGCCACCTTGCAGTCGTGACGGCTCCTTCTGTGTTGGTCCCTACAAACTACTGTGCAGTGCTGGATATGCCCCAATTCTTCCCTGACGTGGGACAAGCTCCAACCGTTCCGGGCCACCATTTGCTCCCAGGGGGCTACCAGAATAGCGAGAGTGAGGGGGTCACATTTTCTCCCCATCTCCTCACAGTTTTCCCAGCCTGGTAGCTCCCTGCACACCCTCTCAAGGAGGAGGTCCTCATCGCATCCCTTTCCCGCCCACCTTCACCCTCCTCGAACCACCCAGGGAACCCGATCATCCCAAAGCGGGTGAACCCCGCACCTGCCGCAGCAGACCAGACGCCCCGGTGATGGTCACAGTACCTCCCGGGTACAGTGGGGACCGCCGGTGGGCTGCAGGGACGCGTGGATGTGCGTGTGCACGAGTGGGTGTGCGCGGCCAAGGCGTGGGCGGCTGCCCGCAGAGGACACCTGGCGGTCTGTGTCCCGCACTGCCTTGTGTCGCACACAGCCCCGCCTGGGGACACCGCGGGCTGCCTCTCGCCGGCGGCCGCAGCCCGGTTGTGGGTTGTTTTTTTTGGGGGGGGGTGGGCAAGGTAACCTGCCCGGGTGGAGTGTAACCACGCCGGGTATCTCCTCCTCCCGCCTGGCTGCGAAAAGGAGGGGTGGAGAAGCCCCAATAAATTACGCTGGGCTGTGCTGTGTAATTTATTTGATAAAGATATTAACTCGATTGGGTTGTTTCTTCCCCCTAAAGCTGACCTGGGCTCCTGAACTTTTTAAGCCCCATGCCAGGAGTGGAGAGGGTCTGTGAGTCCTGCTTGATGTTGCTGTGAGCATCCCTGCATCCCTGGCACAGTCAGCCTGAGACCTGGCCAGCTCAGCTCACCCCATGGTCACCCTCACACCTCTTCCAGCTTCCAGAGGATGAGGTTCCGCCGGGCCAGGATCTTGGCCGCCCTCTTGGAGAGCAGCTTCTCCTGCACCAGGGGCCGCAGGATGCTGTAGCTCTGCAGGTTGCAGTGGGTGAGCAGCATCCCTGTGTCAGCGTGGGTGGGGAGCTCCAGGGCTCCCCAAAGCTCCTGCAAGGCCTTGGCTGTGGCCAGCGCGCTGCCCTCGTTGAGCTGCTGCTGCAGGTGCCTTCTCAGCAGGTTCTTCAGCTTGTAGGATGGGGCCTTGGGCAGTTTTTCCTTAATCAAGGACAACATATCCACGTAACCGCCCACCACGTGGCAGAAGTCCACTTTCTTGCCTGTGGCATCCAGGGCTTTAAAGATAGCAGGCAGCTCCGGCGCCCAGAAGTTATAGACAATGAGGATGGGCCTGGGGAGCGGGGAGAGGTACCAGAGGAGGTGCTGCATCCCCACCTCCATGGGGACCCCCTGGGAGAGCAGCGCCAGCACCGACTCGGGCGTCTGAATCAGTGTCTTGAAGGTGTGCTCTCCATTGGCTGCCGCCACCTCTGTGATGAGCTGGGCTGTGGAGGGGAAAGGATGGGGCTGGAGTAAGAATTTGGGGGTGCGCCTCTCTGCCCCCCAGCCCCCCGTGCCCAGGAAAGGCAATGCTCACTTTTCTGGTCAACTTTCACACTGAGGAACACCAAGGTGCTCAGCTCCGACCTGTCATCCCAGGGGCTGGTGGGACCAGTGCTGAGGTAGGGTGAGGTGCCGCTCTCGGACCACGTGGGGCTGGGGGGCTTCTTGCTGTCCTTGGGCTTGCTGGAGGCCTGCAAGAGATTGGAGAAGGGGGCCCAGTCCCATCTACTTGCTTGGACCCAGCTGGGAAGGCATGAGGAGCACCCATGGGTGCACCATTGGCCACAGACAAAGACCCAGTTATGTACAATGCCATGAAAGCCACGGGGTCTGTTGTCCTGGGGCTGCCAGGGACGGGCTGAGGGTGTGCTTGTCTCAGGAGTGGGCTGGCCACGGAGAGCCCCATTGAGAGCCTGAAACCAGGGTCTAGGTCGAGTGAGCAAAAGCAGAACCCTGAACGCAGTTCATCCTAAGCAGGTGGTGGGATCCAGGCAATGGTCAGAGGGACACAAGATGCAGGGCCTGTTGTGATAGGACAAGGGGTAATGGTTTTAAAATAGAAGGGAGCAGATTCAGACTGGATATAAGGAAGAAATTTTTTACGCTGAGGGTGGTGGAACACTGGCACAGGTTGCCCAGAGAGGTGGTGGATGGCCCATCCCTGGAAACATTCAAGGCCAGGTTGGACAGAGCTCTGAGCAACCTGATCTGGTTGGAGATATTCCTGCTCCTTGCAGGGGGGTTGGACTGGATGAGCTTTAAAGGTCCCTTCCAACCCAGACCATTCTGTGACTCTATGACTCGCTGTCCCTTTCTGCACATCTCTCGTGGATGCAGCTCATGCAGGGATATAAACATGGCTGAGCAACCTCACCACAGGAGATACTGCTGGACTTAAAGATCTGTTTGGCATTTAGAGAAAAAAGGGGGCTGGGTTGGGCCAGGAGGAGGTCTGGTGCCTCTCCAGGCTCAGCAGATCCTGTGCCTACAGCGTGGCTTCCCAATGATGAGCAAAAACAGCCCCACCAACCATCCCCTGCCCAGCCCTAGCAGGGATGGACATCCCCAGGGAATATCTCCCTGCTGGAAGAGTAGGACAGCAATGCGTTCAAGAAGCTCTAACCCTGGTTTTCCTCCCTCTTTCCCCCAGGAACAGTCTTGCACCCTGCGGCATCCACCTCCATCCACACCGGCTCTCTGCACCTTCACCTGCAACCCTGGAGTGGTGAACACATGGCTGGACCCATGTCTGCTCCTCAGCTCAGGGGATGTGGGGTTGCTTAAAAAGTGGGTTAAAATTAGGTATTTGAAGGGCTTATGTGGCTCCTCTGTCTGGAAAGGGAGAGGAGAAGGATGGTACTGGTGGTGGGGTGGTGGCAGTGCCCTGTGTCCCCCTCACCTGGCTGTGCCTGGAGTGACCCAGCTGGCCTGGAGGGAGTTAGATGAACCAAACTAGGCGACAAAATGGGACTGCAGCTGCTCTTCTTACCCAAACCAGCAACAAGCACATTGAATTCAAGGTTTTATCGAAGGGTTAAGCAGAGAGGGAAAACGCATGTGATTTTCAGGGAGAAAAATCACCCACGCAGCGACACGCTCGCAGCACGGCAGTGGCCATGCGTGACGGATCCGGGCAGATCTGGGCACTGGCGATGTTCTTGTGGCTTCAGCTTGGCATGCAGAGCACCACAGTCCCGGGGTGACCCCACAAAGGTTCCTCCCCAGCCCCCAGATCTCCTTGTAGCTGTCTGAGCCTCCAGGCAGGTCCTCAGCCCCTGCCCTCCACCACCTGAAGGCTGCAGCTTCCCTGGGCTGCACCTCACTGCCTCATCCCATTGCTCACCCCTTTTCTCACTCAGCTGCTATTTTTTCTTCCCCTTTTCCAAGCTTTAAACCAGTTTTTCCCAGCTTTCAAAGTCGCACTTTTCTAGTGCCCAGCACCAGACCATGGGTGAGATATTTATACCCCTGGGACCTCTCTTTTTTTTTCAGCCTGCACCTTTGCTACACCCTTAAATCCACACCGTACCGCAGGACACCTGGTTCGCACGGGGATTTCTCACAGCAAGCTGCTAATGGCCCCAAAAGCCCCAGCCTCGAGATTTTTTTGGCACTAGCAGGGAATGGGGACAGGGTTTTAGCCTCTCAACTTTTTTTTTTTTTTTTCCCCTGTTAGAGACTAATCAGGAGAGCAAAGAAAAACAGTGAAGGAAAAAACGAATAAGGAAGCCAGCAGCGAGCTGGGATTTAATCTGGAAACAGCTTTATTGAAGAGTAAGAAGGGCTTCTGCATTAGTTTATTAAAAAAAAAGGGAGGCTGTCAACCCCACATTGAGCCACTGCTGGAAAACCAATCACTCCCATCCCAAATTGGCCGCGCTGACTTCCATTTCCAAAGGGATCCCCTGCTCATGATGGTGACGGGGGAATCTCAGCAGGGACCCCGCGCCCTTGGTTCATCTAACCGCCTTGGCCCTCTGGTTCCAATGTACCAGTTGGCAGCACCGGTGCTGTGAAATGTCACTGCAGGGAGATCAGAAATGTCACTTGGGGGATGCTCAGATGGTCCCTACTTGCTCTGGTGCCTTCCGGGAGCTTCCCGTTCTGTGTAGGCACAGGACCGACCAACTGTCTGAGCACATGTGCTACATTCAACTCAGAAACTTGATTTTTATATGAAAATTGATATTTTTTTTTTTTTAAAAAGCAGAGAACAACCTTCCCAGCGAGGTGGAAAGGAAGAGTCTGTAAGGACAGACTCAAGAGGGTCATCTTGGGGGATCGGCTGCTGTGGGATCCCACCTCAGAGCAAATGGGGTGGGGTGTGCTGCCTGCGAGAGAGGACCCTGGCTGCTCCAGAACATCAGCAGACACCAGCAAAGGTCTTGGGCCAGGAGGACCAGACACCCTGCCGCTCGGCGGCAACCGAAAGGGAAGAGAAAGCTGCAAGCAAGCCTCTGGCTGATGCTAGGAAGGGAGAAGGCTCAGGTCCCAGAGATGAGGGGGCGCGGCTGCCTCTTCTGCCGGCAGCGCAGCTCAGCAAGAAGGGAGATCTGGCATTACACTCACCACCACTTCTTCCTCGCTGTCCTCGGAGCTGCCGATGATGATGCTGGTGATTTCTGCAGAGGGAAAAAGGGGGTGCTGAAGCTTCAAGCCTGGGACTTTTTGGACCGCATCAGTTTTCCCATTGGAGAACTGACATTATCTCCTGATTTTTGCAGCAGAGGGCAAACACTTCTAGCAGGACTACAAACCACCCAGCCCTTGGGTGCTCTCTGATTCACACCAAGCTGGAGCAACCTCTCCACTGCTGCCTCACCCCCAGGCACCCTGCACCAGCCCCTTCAGAAGACGCGTTTCATCCTCCCTTCTCTTAGCAGAGCTGAGCCCGGGACCCCTCGCTGTGGGATGCTGCAGCAGGCTGGAGCAGAGCTGGGTAAGCTCGGGGAAGAAAAGGTGTTTTTGCTAAAAACTGCAGTGTTTTTTGCCCCAGGAAAATCCAGAGGTCCTGGAGCAGGAGGCAGGGGAGTCTCTCTGCATGCTTCCCCTGCTGCTGTGCTCTTCCCTAGGCTTGGTTTTGGCTGCTGGACATGGAGCTGGACAGAGCATCCACATCCCTGAGCATTGCTCTCGTATTTACCCCCCAGGAACCCACCCTTCCTGTCTCCTTCTCTGACCCAGGGGAGGTTGGCCAAGGCTCTGAGCACAAGGGGGTGCACAGGGGCTGGGAAAGATGGGGGAACCTCCATACAGGGAGGGGATGAGATGGGGTAACAAGGAGCGCTATGTCCCCAGTCCCCACCTGCATCATCAGTGTGGCTGCTGGCGGCAGGGATGCTGGTGCAGTTCTGCTTTGGCACAGAGGTGCTGGGCCCCCTTCTGCCATCCCCCTGGCTTGAACTGGGTTCGCTGGGGATTGTCGTGTTGTTGCACTCCAGCTTCAGCAGTTTGGGGGAGATCTGGTTGCCCCTTTCCACGCAGTGTGAGCCTCGCTTCGGCCATGTGGTGACGGGGGGAGCCTGAAGAGAGGAGAGCATGTGGGATGTAAGGCACCGGGGTGGTATCTCCTGGCCCCTAAACGTTCCTGCCCAGCCAGGGCGGTTCTTACCGGGCTCGTATCCATGTCCTGGAGGCTGATGGTGAAGGTGGGCATGACGGTCTGGATCTCGTGCTGGACCGGCTCCTCTTGCTGTGGAGAGAGCACAGAGCAGTGTTAGGGTGAACATTAGGGTTGTTAATGAAGAAATGGGGTTGATGGGCTGGGAAGGGGAAGGCAGATCCTTGGGGAAGGCTTGGAAAGCTCAGAGGAAGGGGAAAACCACGTCTCGGCTGACGCAAGAGCCCTCTCCGCGCGGCAGCCCACCGGGACGAAACATGGACATCTCACCAGGTTGTTCTCCAGGGCCACCTTGGGGTCAGCTTGGGAATCAGTACCTGCAACGGAGAGAGCTGGGCTGCAATCCCAAATCGGAGCCTCCAGAGCTCCCACCTCATCCCAGTGGCAGCTGAGCCAGGAAAAACCTGCCCAGCGGCCACAGCAAGGAAGGGGCAGCTCTGGTCTCTGTCCCATTTCCCAGCCCTTTGGTTTGGGATGGCCCAAGGGGTTTAGCAGCCTCTGAGGACCCAGAAATCAGCATCACCAGAGCCTGCCAGATTGGTGAGACACCAAAGAGGGGCTCTGGCCATGTAAGGAAAGGATCAAATCTTGGACCCACTGGGAACAAGCATCCTACAAGAGTGAAACTGGGCTTGTTTGGCTGCGGGGAAGTGGTTCTGGGCCCTGCGGGACCCAGAGACGGGCGATGGCTCTCTGAGCCGGCCCAAGTCCCCGCTGCCTGTGGGGTGGCTGGATCCATCCCAACAGCAAGTCCTCACCTGGGTGCCCCATGACGCGCTCCACCAGCGCCTGCAGCCTGGCTCTGCACTCCGTGAAGTCCCTTGGCTGCACTTGGTCCCTGGTCACCGCTGGCTGCAGCTGCTGCAGCTCCTCCAGCGAGCTCTTGATGAAGGGCTGCATGTCCATCACCTCCTGCTCCGTGGCATAGAGGCTCATCTTCTCCACCAGCCGCTCACCCGCCTCCATCCGCCGCAGCACCCGCTCCATGCGCTGCAGCTCCCCTGCCAGCTCCCGCCGGCCCTGCTCCTGCCGGGCCTCCACCAACCCCAGCAGCTCCTCTTCCTCGCGCCGCACCAGCTGCACCAGCTGCTCCACGCGCTGCCGGATCAGCTCCCGCATCTCCTGCTGCGCCCGCTCCAGCTGGGCCGCCTCGTCCTGCAGCGCCGCGTAGGTGGCCTCGAAGCTGCTTCGCTTCTGCTTCAGCTCCCGGCTCATGGTGCCCAGCTCCTCCTGCCTGCGCTGGGTCTCGCTGCGGATGTCGCAGAAGGCGGCGTGCTGGCTGTCCAGCAGTGCGCAAGAGCAGCAGAGCGCCTTCTGGCACTTCTTGCAGTAGATGCTGGAAGGAAATGGGAGAATTCTTCAAAGACGGCACGTGAGAGAGGGGGAGAAAAGCATTTCTACTGTGCTGGGCATGATTCCCCCTCCTCTAGGGACAACGGAGGGGTTTAACGAGAGTGGAAACTGAGGCACAGGGCAGGAAAGGGCTTTGCCTCACATCACCAGCTGCAGATGGGTGCATGAAGCTGGGGGTTCAACCCACCTTTGCGCTCCCCTCCCTCCTCCCGGGGGTCTGCCAGCCCCATGTCACATCCTGCTCCCACTCAGGGTCCCACTGGGGTTGCAGCAGGCGATGAAACCCCCTTGGCTCTGCCCTCCTGGCAGCGTTGGTCCTGGAGCAGCAGCCCCAAAGCCCTTGGCGCAGGATGGGATGGGGTGACCAGGCACCGCTCTCACCTGGCGATGTGGCCCTGGTTGGTGTGACCGGGACTGGAGCAAAAAAGGCTGCAGGACTTCCTGGTGTCTTCCAGGAACTGATGGGCTGACTCAGCACAAAGGTCCTCCACCCTCCTGACCTCGTGGCTCCTCTTCTTGAAGAACCATTGGTGGTCCTCGAAGCACCTGGTGCAGAGGAAATCCTCACACTCGGAGCACCACACCGCTGCCACTTCTCCCCGGCATCGGCTGCACCTCGGGCCACCGCTGTCGTTGATCTTCTTGTAGAGGTTGAGCCTGGCCTGGAGGTTGGTGAAGAGCAGGTTGTCCATGTCGGGGATGCCGTCGGCCTGCGGGATGGCCGTCCGGCACACGGGGCACTGCCCGACGGGCTTGTTCTCGCTCAGGCAATTGAGGCAGAAGGTGTGGAGGCAGGTGAGGAGCTTGAGGTTGTGCGATTCCTGGCGGCAGCCCTCGCAAAGGATGAACTGGAAGTCATCTTCCACCGCGGGACGGCAGGGTGGAGAGGAGGAGCGCAGGGATGCACCCGCCTGGGGCCTCATCTCCATGGGGGCAGCGGCACCGTCTCCTTCTAGGTGGGACATAGCGGAAATACCCAGTTGGAGTACGTGAGATGGTGGGCGACGTAGAGGCTCACTCCCACCCTTGGGGGCCACGCAGGCCACCCATGGGCAGCCCACTTCACCCACCCCGCGGCAGGAAGGGATAAGGGAGCCCCAAAGCGAGTGGGTGGCAGCACCCCGGCAAGGCAAAGGGTGCTCTCCGGGGAAGATTCTCTGCTGGCTGCAAAGGGTTGTGCTCCCTCCTGTCCTCAGCGTGGGACCCTGGGAGGCTCTCCTCCCCCCTCCCCAGACTCTTTCCCTTCTGGATTTCCAAGCTGGGGAGAACGAAAGCTGCCAAGCAACTTTACTTTCGCTTTCCTGCAGCGGCCTCTTCCCGCCCCGCGAGCTGGGGGCGGACAGGGGGGACCCTGGCGACTGTCGTGTGTGTGTCCCCGTCCCCCCCCCACGGCACCGGTTCCTGCAAGACCTCCCGGCAGTACTGGGATGCTGGCACTGGCCCTGGCCTCCAAGGTGTCCCGTCCCCACCACCCACCCCAGCCCGCCGGCAGAAGCCCCCCGAATAAAGCAGGGACCACTCCCACCACCACTTCCCCCATTTCGTGCAATGGTTTTGCACCCTAATTATCAACGCCCCCCCCCCCCCCCCAAGCAGGCAATCCCCGCGGCTCCCTCTGGGTGGTGGGGCCCTGGGACAGACTTTGCCCCCTCCCTGTCCCGGCTCCCCTCCAGAAAAGCAGGGACCCCCCCGCATCTCCCCATTCCTTTACCTGCTGTGGGGCCGAGCGGGCGGGGGGCGGCGGGGGTGTCGGGCATGGTGGCGGCGGGGCCGAGCAGCGCTCACTTTCGTTTCCCCGGCCTGACCTGGGGGAGAAAGAGGAGGAGGAGGAGGAAGGGCTGGCGGGAAGGAGGCGGGGAAGGCAGGGAGGTTCCCCGGGCGGGAGAGAGAGGTGAGCCGTGCCGGGGGGGGGTGGGAGGGGAATCGGGGGGAGGCTGGGGGGGTAGGAGGGGAACCAGGTGGAGTTCCCCTCTCCCTCCTGCCTTCCCTCTGCCCCGCGGTGCGGAGTGGGGGATGCAGGCACCCGGGGGGATGCAGACACCGAGGGGATGCTGGTACCCGGGTTGGGATGCAGGCACCAGGGGGGGATGCTGGTACTGGGGGGGGGGGTGGGGATTCGGGCACCAGGGTGGGTATACAGGCACAGGGGAGGGATGCTGGCACCGGGGCAGAGTCAGACAGCAAAGCTCCTCTTCAGCTGCTAGGCAGGACCCTCGAGCAGCGCTGGGGTACACATCTGGGTGCCGGCTGGGCTGTACGGGCTGCTGCTGGTCTGGGGCAGCGTCTCAGGCCCCCACTTCAGCCCAGGGGGGCTTTAAACCTGCCCTAGTGCCAGCCCCCCCATCCTCAGCAGCACTGCTCCGGGCTGCTCTTCAGTCTCTGCTCCCCTTTGCAGGCAGGGAAGATGGCGTGGGGGGGCTTTGGCATGGCAAGAAGGCCCCGCTGGAGCAGGAATTGCTGGGAAAAATACCTCTCCCACTTCCCCATGGGGCTGAGGGACCCCCCAGAGCCCCCCAAGGTGAATGTGTGATGGAGGACCCTGTGTTCCCCATGGCTGGCGGAGCAGCTCCCGAGTAGGGCCTCTCCGGAAAAACTCACCCAGCCGTGAACCGCGAGCCGTTTCGTCCCTATGCCGTCAGCAGCCACATGACAGGAGGACCAGGAAGCGCCAGCGGCTCCCTCGTTCCCCATCGCAGCATCCTCACCTCGGCCTTCGGTCCCCACGGCCACGGGGCCGGTGGCCGGGGACACATCGGGCTTATGTCCCAGCTCCAAGGGTGCACGAAGTGGAGGGCGGTTGCGGGGCCAAGGCTTTTGTCTCCCGGCTCAGCTCTTGCCCAGAGGGTTGCTGGGAGAATGTGAAGCCCCCTGCCCTGGGCGAGACCCCAGCAAGGAAACCCCCCTGAAGGATTTGATTTCTTCCAGCGAGCATCCTCAGTGATAACAGCGGGGCTCTTCAGCTCTCCTCCATCCTCTCGGCGGTTGCACACCAGGGCAGGGCTGTTGGATCGCGTCAGGGACCGGCAGAAGCTGTGCTGGCCGCGGAGGTGGCTGCGATGGCAGCGAACATCCAGGCTTAGAGGGCTCCGAGTGCTGGGAGTGGGGGCTGTGCCTGTGGGGGCACCGGCACCATGTTCAGCCGGTCAGGATACCAGGCCCTTCCCTTGGGAGACTTTGACCGCTTCCAGCAGTCCAGCATCGGGCTCTACGGTGCCCAGAAGGGATTTTTCTCCTTCGGATCCAAGCAAGACCCTCTGGGGTCAGCCGGGAATACCGCAGGTGAGTCCTGACCTCAGAGACAAGATGCTGCCTTCCTCCATGTTGCCGCTTTTGCTGTAGGGTGTCGCACCAGCTGGGTGCCCCCCGCTGCCGGCTTCCCTGGGGTGCAGGGTGCATGGAGGGGAGAGGCTCAGACGGGGGTTGACGGGCAGGGAAGGGGGTTTTGGAGCAGGTACATCCCCCTTTCATCCCACTCCAGATACCTCCCAGGGTTGGCTGTCCTGGATCTGCCATGGGATTATCACCTCCTTGGTCTTCTTGCTGATGATTGTCACCTTCCCCATCTCAGGATGGTTTGCCTTGAAGGTAAGGGATGAAAGCAGGTGAGGAGTGGGATGACAACCCATCCTCCATCGGGGGGAACCGTTTCTGGCTGCTCCTGGTCCCATAGCTCCTGGCACTCCAGGATGCAAGGGTTTGTTTCTGCCTTGGTCTAAACTGTCCCGTTCCAGATCGTGCCTGCCTACGAGCGAATGATCATCTTCCGCCTAGGCCGCATCCGGGCACCGCAGGGACCCGGCATGGTCCTGCTGCTGCCCTTCATCGATCACTGGCAGCGAGTGGATCTGAGGACAAGGGCCTTCAATGTGCCCCCCTGCAAGGTGAGCTTCCTTGGGCCTCAGGGCAGGATGGAGATATCTCTAAAATGCCCAGAGCAGGTGGATTTGGGGGTGGTCTGACCCTTGGTGCTGCGCATGGCCCAGCTTTCAGTTCCTCTGTCCTTGTAGTGAGAACGGGGAGGTTGTGGCTGGTGCTGTGAACCCAGAGCTCCCACCTGCCTGTGGCTGAAAAGCTCCTCTTGACTTTGCACACCTTGTTCAGTGCATGTTCCTAGCTGGAGACATCTCAAAAACATCAATCCCTATCCTTCCCAGATGTCTCTCAACAGCAGCCACATACTGGAAACTGCCCTCACCGTTCAGATTAGCCCAAACTTCATCATTCACATTGGTTTTGTTTCTAATAACCCTCTTAATAAAGAGATCTAGAGCCTGTTGCCAGCTGGGAAAGAAGTGAATGCCTTTGCTACCAGGCTCTATGCACAAGGGTTGGGCCATGGAGTGGAAAAGGGGAGAGATCTTGACTCCCATATTGACTCCCATCTTCCCTAGCTGACTTCCAAGGATGGGGCAGTCATCTCCATGGGCGCTGATGTCCAGTTCCGGGTGTGGGACCCCGTGTTGTCCGTCATGATGGTGAAGGACCTCATCACAGCCACGCGGATGACGGCGCAGAATGCCATGACAAAGACCTTGGTGAAAAAGAGCCTCCGTGAGATCCAAGTGGAAAAGCTGAGGATCGGGGAGCAGCTGCTGGTGAGGACTGCCCCAGCCCTGTGCAGAGTCCCTCAAGTTCCCCAAACCCTTAGGCTCTTGGTGTGAAAGTAACAGTAAGGGAAAGCTGTAGCTGCTGGAAGTCCATCTGGCCATTGACCTGGCCAAGAAGGGTGCTGGGAAGATGTGGTGATTAGTGGGGAGCAAATACCTTCAGCTTGTGGGTCTCTGGAGCTCTGTGGCTTATCTTTAAGGGCTTTGGCCACACAGAAAAGCCCACGTGTTTTCAGAAAGCTTAAATTTGACCTCCATATCTCCACCAGGAAAATGTCTGGAGAGGGCTGCCAACTGGAAAACACTTTGGGGGAGAGAAGTGGGACAGGCCAGTGGCAGAGGGGTGATGACTAGTGCCAACCTGGGCCAGACCAAGAGTTTGTGGGTTGACTGTCTACAAGAGAGGGTACAAAAGGAGACTGGGGCGATATACTGGTATCTCTGGGATGTCTGGGGTAGTTTGGAGGTCAGAGATGCTGCCTGCTGGAGCACCATGCCAGGGCACGCCTCCCAGGGAAGAGTGAGGAGTGGGGCCAGCCTGGAAGGGAGCCATGGAAAGGGTACAAGACAGAGCTGTCTCCCTGTCTTGAACTCCTCCAAGCTGGGAGAGCAATTGAGTGAGCAGGCTTGAATGTGAGAGTGGACAGCTTGGAGGAGATGGATTACTGACTGGAAAGCTGCCTGGCGGAAAAGGACCTAGAGGTGCTGGTTGACGGCCAGCTGAACATGAGCCAGCAGTGTGCCCAGGTGGCCAAGAAGGCAAACAGCATCCTGGCTTGTATCAGGAACAGTGTGGCCAGCAGGAGTAGGGGAGTGCTCGGCACTGGTGAAGCCACACCTCAAATACTGTGTGCAGTTTTGGGCCCCTCAGTACAATTTGAGTTGCTGGAGCGCATCCAGAGAAGGGCAACAAAGCTGGTGAGGGGTCTGGAGCACAAGACCTATGAAGAGCAGCTGAAGGAACTGGGATTGTTCAGTCTGGAGAAGAGGAGGCTGAGGGGAGACCTTATGGCTCTCTACAGCTACCTGAAAGGAGGTTGTAAGGAGGTGGGGGTCGGTCTCTTCTCCCAGGTAACAGGCAAAAGGACAAGAGAAAATGGCTTTAAGTTGTGTCAGGGGAGGTTTAGATTGGATATTAAGAAAAATTCCTTTACTGAAAGAATGGTCAAGCATTGGAACAGGCTGCCCAGGGAGATGGTGGAGTCACCATCCCTGGAGGTATTGAAAGAGTGTAGATGTGGCATTTTGAAACATGGTTTAGTAGGCATGGTGGTGTTGGGTTGATGGTTGGACTTGGTGATCTTGGAGTTCTTTTCCAACCATAATGATTGTATGATTGAGCCTGGTTCAACACCCTGCATTTAAAGCAGGTGGGTAACAGAAGTATGAGCTATGGGAATGCCCATGGCTGGGAGTGCTGTGGTAGATGGTCTCCATGGCCACACCCAGCTCTGCCTGAGCTACCAACACCTCTCCCTTTCTTCTCTGTTCTGCAGCTGGAGATTAATGACATGACCAAGTCCTGGGGCCTGGAGGTGGACCGGGTGGAGCTGAGCATGGAGGCTGTGCTGCAGCCACCCCGGGAGAACCTGACGGGCCCTCTGGCTACCGTGCCACCCATGCCCGGGCTGGAGGGGCTGGATGGCACCATTCAGCAGCTGGCTGCCCATTTCTTCAGCAACACTCTGGCTTTGGCGGGCAGCGGGACCGGCGCTCCAGAGGCAGGTAACCAACCCAGGGCCAGCACTTCTCTGCTGATGGATGTCCCTCCTGCCCAATGACCTTTGTGTCCATTAGCTGCTTGACAGAGGAGTCAAAGTCTGGGAGATATCACCCTCCTGTGAGCATAGGGCAAATAGACTGATAGGGGAAAGAGAGCGAGCCGGTTTGGGCACAGCTCCAAACGGCACGTGACACAACACAAGCTTTCTAAGATGACGTTGGAGATGGCACTGGGGAGGGCAGGAGCAGATCTGCAGGAGCCTCAGCTCAAGACCAACTCAGACCTCAGCATTTCCATCAGGAAAACATAGGGAAGGGCCTGAGTTTGCTGAGAGAGTCACATCTGAGGCCAACATGGGGTTTTTTTTCAGAAACCCTGGACCAATTTGTGCCTTACTGTTTCTTTTGAGGTTACTTTTCCACCCTCTGGTAGCAGGGAAAGAGTAACCCACGGCAGATAGAGAAGTAGGCAGTAGGAACTGGCAAACCCATGTTTTCCTTTTCTTGCTTAGCTGAAAACTGGTTGGATAAGTGGGTTTCTCTGCTTTGGAGAACTTTTCTGGTGGGTCCATGCAGACCAGTGAAGTTCACCACCCAAAAGTGTCACTTCAACCTGCTTCTGTCCCTTTGTCCCCAGCAGACAGCGTGGAGATGGTGAATGAGGTGGAGCCTCCCACCACTCCCCTCCTCGCCACCGCCAGCAGCGCCCGGAGGAAGCCCAGCGCAGATGAGCTGCTCTCAGCCGTGGAGCCTGTCCTCTCCGAGGCCCTGGTCAACCAGGTGGGAGCATCCTACCAGGTTGACATCACCCTCCCTAGCGGCGCCCGGAGCACCTACTTCATAGACCTCTCCTCAGGTCACCACTCATTTGGGTTGTTGTGTCGGAGGTGGGAGGGTGTTTCGTGCCCGTGCCCTCTTTGCATGCTGCAAACCCCACCGAGCTTGGTGGTAGGGGGTCCCAAACCCAGCCAGTTTGGTAGCTCTGTGAAAGGCACCCCAGGGTCCATCTAAGCACTGCAGTTTGGCGACCGTGGCCTTGACTTCATGCTCCCTGAAGTCCAAAGTATAATTTGTTTTGGGTTAAAAAAAAAAAAAAAGAGTTTTCCTTCAGAAAGAGAGTATTGATAGGAAATTGGCAGCCAGGTCTCCTCGTGGCTGGCCAAACAGGATGGCCCAGCAACCTCAGGGTTTGTGGGGTCTTTGGTGCCACCAGCCCAAGGGGGTACTGAGGGAGAGACATGCATGGGCAGCATCTTGGGCCACTGCCACCCTAGAAGAAGTCCTCCCAGCACCCTAATCCATTCCCCTAGGGGTGCTGATTGTTTTTCTGGTGGCCATGTGTGCTGGTTTGGACTGGGATAGAGTTAATTTTCTTCGGAGCAGCTGGTATGGGGCTATGTTTTGGATTTTTCCTGAAAATTGTTGATAGCACAGGGATGTTTTAGTTACTGCCAAGCAATGCTTACACAGGGTCAAGGCCTTTTCTGCCTCTCACACCATCCCACCAGTGGTGGGGTGCACCAGGCTGGGGGTGCACAAGAAGTTGGGAGGGGACACAGCCGGGACAGCTGACTCCAACTGACCAAAGAGATATTTCACACCATACGACATCGTGCTCAGCAATAAAAAGCTGAGGGAAGGAGGAGGAAGTGGGGAGACATTCAGAGTGATGGCCCCATACCAGATACTGTGAAGAAAATTAACTCTATCCCAGCCAAAACCAACTCAACATGGCAAACATAGGACAGGGCTTGGAGGTAGACCACTGTAATGGGACGTTGGTGGAGCAAGACAAGAGAAAATTGTCTCTCTAAGGAGTAAGGACTCCTGTCTCCAAAATAATCCCCCTGCCAGGCCCTTTTCTGTCATCTGGCCCAACTCAGCCCATGTAAAACAGCGAGGGAAACGCCAGGAGGCAAGGCTGGATCCTGAAGCCCACTGTTTCTCCTCTCACCCATTGTGTCCTACAGGCAGCGGGCGGGCTGGCCACGGCGTGCCAGAGAGCAGCCCCGACGTTGTCCTGGAGGTGGCCGAGAAAGACCTGCAGGACCTCTTCTTGGGAGACCTGCGCCCCTTGAGTGCCTACATGAGCGGGAAGCTGCAGGTGAAAGGTGACCTGCACCTTGCCCTGAAGCTGGAGGAGCTCGTCAAGGCTCTGAAGCAACGTAGATAGAGCATGTGTGTGGGTGCGTGTCTGTGTGCATGTGTCTTTGTAGGTGTGCGAAAGCAGGGGAGGTACGGAGGTGCCGCGCGGTGGGGGTCTCGTGCTGCTGGGGCTCCTCCTGCCCTCCTCGCAGAGGCGGCAGGAGTTGGGTGAGGAACCGAGCAGGGAAACTGAGGCTGAGCTCTGTTGCCTGTCCTTGTCCTTGGCTTTACCTCCCCTACCTATCCTTTGCCTACAACGTTATGGAATGGGAACCAGTTGGCACCCCAGCTTGTGCCAGTTTGCTCCCAGGTCCCTTGGCCAACATGCCACAACGGGCTGTGTGACCCACCATCTCAGACCGGGAGGGGCATCAGCTGAGCAGGTCGGATGGAGAAGAGCTTGGCAAAATGGTGGCCAAGGACGGTGGTCGTGGGTTGCAGTGGGCAGCTGAAGCGGGGCACAGGGGCTGGCTGAACTGGGCTGGGATGCTACCAGCGGGCTGGGGCTTGGGTCCAGCGTGGCACTACTAATGGATACTGGCATTTATGGGGAAGGAGAAGAGGTGGCGATGCGGGGAACAACCTTCCTGGAGGTACCGAAGCCTTCCCGACACCGTGGCTGGTAATAAGTGATGGCGCTAATTTGTGCTTCAAAGTGCTTTTGCATGTGTGCTGCGAGGTCTGTCCCTGGGAGCATGCTGGCTGTATATAGGCGCATATAGACATTTATTTATTTTGTAAGCTTCCTTTCTATCAACTCTCCGTGGACAATAAACCTGGTCTGCAGCCTCGCGCGTGATTTCTGCAGGCAGACGGGGTTGTGCCCCTTGGTGCCTCAGTTTCCCCAAGGGAGCTCAGGGTCCTGCGTAAAGAGCCCACGGGAGCTGCTGCCCGTCACGGAGGCTACGTGGTGTGACTCCGTCTCATGGGGTGGTGATCGACGAGGAAGAGTCAGGATGCTGCCCGGCCTCTCCAGGGATGCTCAGCTCCCCCACAGCACCCAGCACCCCGGGGGTTAAAATATCCGGGAGCTGCAGGAGGCTTTACCGGTCCCCAGGAGATGTTTTGCTGGACCAGTGGGATGAGCCTGCCCGGTCTTACTGGCCTGGCCTGTCCATGCAAGGGGCTGCTTGGCGGTGGGGACACAACACTGAGACGTTTCCAAAATCGAAATG
This sequence comes from Chlamydotis macqueenii, assembly GCF_036417535.1. Classification (NCBI taxonomy): domain Eukaryota; kingdom Metazoa; phylum Chordata; class Aves; order Otidiformes; family Otididae; genus Chlamydotis; species Chlamydotis macqueenii. The sequence goes on along the minus strand of NC_141567.1, from coordinate 16,478,693 downwards.
TTTTGAATGGAAACGTTCCGTGGGTGCGCTCGGGCCGAGTCCTCTGCTAACTAGGAGCCAAATTTGGCGGGGGGGGGTGATCCTGCAGGCATCAAAAAGCCCCGAGGGGAGGTGACAGCAGTGCCCACACCGTGCCCTCTCCCTTTGGGGATGCCGGGCTGGGCGAACCCCAAGTGCTCCTGGGAGTCACTCACTCGTGATGGTGCCCCGCTCGTAGGGTGGGGCTGAGCTGGCTCTTTTTTCGGGGGTGGGGTGACCGGAGCGAGCTGTGGGCAACTCCTCCCCCCGGAGGAGGAGTTATCTGCGGGGCAGAAGAAACCGAAAGTGCGGGGCTGTGCGTTGGCGGGGTGCTCCCGGTCCCGCCCGCCCCCCCCAGCCATGGCCGGCTGCGGCCCCCGGGTGAGCTCTGGGGGGGGGGGGGGGATGCCGAGGGGTGCGGGCGGTGGGGTCCGGCCGGGCGGGGGGCTGGGGGAGGGGGGAGGCAGCGGGGAGTTCCCAGCCCCAAGCCGTGGCCTGAGGGTGGGGGAACGATGGTGAGAAGAGTTTCGGGGTGTGTGGGGGTGTGTCCGCCCCCCTCCCCAGTTTGGTGGGTGGCAGGGAGGTGAGGGTGGTCCCCAACGCAGCCCTTCGAAAGCGCAGATGGAGGGAGGGAGGCAGGAGGCCGGAGGGATGGGCTGAGCTGGGACACACACGCCCCCCCCCGCCCCCTGCCGCGGTGTCATCCAGGGGGCTTCAGGTGCTTCCTCCACGGCCCATCCTCTGCGCTGCCCCTCTGCAGCACCCCCAGCCCCGTAGCTGGGGGAACTGTCCCGTTTCCCCTTTGCTAGAGGGAGAGGACGCTCTGAGCCCCATCTGTCCAACCTGACCACGGTGCAGGGCCATCTCCAGGCTGATTACAGCACCTGGGCATCCCTGGTGGGAAGAGGTTGCTCACTGGTTGCTCCAAGTAGGGTTTGCGGGTCACCTCCCCACCCCAAGATGTTTCAGAAGCTCTTAAAAATGCACCTCAGTGCTCATTCCTCTTTCCGTCTCCCTACCTCCCCAAGCTCCCAGAAGATGACTTCCAGTTCATCCTTTGCGAGGGCTGCCGCCAGGAATCACCCAACCTCAAGCTCCTCACCTGCCTCCACACCTTCTGCCTCAATTGCCTGAGGAAGAACAAGCCCATCGGGCAGTGCCCTGTGTGCCGGATGGCCATCCCGCAGGCCAGCGGTATCCCCGACATGGACAACCTGCTCTTCACCAACCTCCAGGCCAGGCTCAAGGTCTACAAGAAGATTATTGATGGAGTTGACTTGTTCTGCGACAACTGCAAGAAAGCTGGTGAGTTCTGGTGCTCCAAGTGCGAGGAGTTCCTCTGCACTGAGTGCTTCGAGGCCCACCAGCGTTACCTGAAGAGTGAGAACCACGAAGCCAAGAGGGTGATGGACATCAGGACAAGGTCTGCTAAGGACGTCCTCAAGGGCATCATGAGGACTAGTAATTTGTCCTGCTCCAACCCAACCCACAAGAGCGAGACTGCCAGGTAAGTCTAAGAAGATCTGTTCCCATCTAGGTGGTTTCTTGTCACAAATCTCTTTGGGCTAGTCCATGATGGGACTGGGCAGAGTGTTCCTGTCCCTCTGCTGCCCTGATTGCCACCATGTCATGGAGAAGACAGATGAGAAGTAGCAACCAGAGGGCTCTAGGGTGTGAAGGGAGGGTTTGGATGAAGCTGGGTTTGAGCTGATGATGGAAGAGTGGGGACAAGGCAGACCAAGGAAGGAGTATGTAGGTGCTCCTTGCTAGGGCAAGGAGGGTGAGGTTGATGGAGCTCAGCAAGAAGGCAGCCTGTTGCTTCAGCTGCCACAATGGACAACAGAGAAGGGTGTGTTTGGCCGAGGGTGCTGGATCAGCTTGGAGAGGATTTGGGGAACAGCATGGGTACTAGGCAGGACAAGGCTTAAATGCCCTCAAGGCATTTAAATCCCTTCCCCAAGCGAGAGGGGAAGGGGCTGGAGCATCCGTGGAGGCCAGCACTGATGCTAGCCACGATGGCCCAGATGCAACCCCTGCCTCAGCATGGCACTAGCCCACCACTTGCCAAGGCTACCAGGACTTACATGAGGGTTGGATGATGATCTCCACTCCCTGTTTCTTACATTCTTGCCTTAGGCATCTTAAGAAGCTACTTTTTGCTCTTATATTTTTATACATAATCCCAGTAAGTGCTCATGGAAGAGCAGAGAGCTCATTACTTCACTGCCCTTGTAGTGAATGTCTACCACAACGCTTCCACAATCACCACAGTGAGTTTAGCCAGCCCAGCAGAGGAGCAGAAACCCCGTGGAGATAATGAACCAAGACATTTTTTTTGCAATTGGGAGAGTATAAAACCAAATGCCTGGCCCCAACTTGGTGGTAACTTAAATTCTATGAATGAATTTGCAATTTGATGAATGAATTGCAAAGGACATGGTCTAAATTGCTATGCTGCTTGTGCTTGGTCTCTTAGCATCTACTGCAAGACGTGCTGCAAGCCCATGTGCTGTATCTGCGCGCTGCTGGACAGCCAGCACGCCACCTTCTGTGACATCCGCAGCGAGACCCAGCGCAGGCAGGAGGAGCTGGGCACCATGAGCCGGGAGCTGAAGCAGAAGCGAAGCAGCTTCGAGGCCACCTACGCGGCGCTGCAGGACGAGGCGGCCCAGCTGGAGCGGGCACAGCAGGAGATGCGGGAGCTGATCCGGCAGTGCGTGGAGCAGCTGGTGCAGCTGGTGCGGCACGAGGAAGAGGAACTGCTGGGGTTGGTGGAGGCCCAGCAGGAGCAGGGCCGGCGAGAGCTGGTGGGGGAGCTGCAGCACATGGAGGGGGTGCTGCGGCGGATGGAGGCGGGTGAGCGGCTGGTGGAGAAGATGAGCCTCTATGCCACGGAGCAGGAGGTGATGGACATGCAGCCCTTCATCAAGAGCTCGCTAGAGGAGCTGCAGCGGCTGCAGCCGGTGGCAGCCGGGGACCAAGCACAGCCCAGGGACTTCACGGAGTGCAGAGCCAGGCTGCAGGCACTGGTGGAGCACGTCATGGGGCACCCAGGTGAGGAGGCACTTTGCCAGGTGGACTGGGAAAGAGGGGACTGAAAACAGAGTTGACAGTTATAATCCCTGGTTAGACCATATTCTCCGTGGGTTTCAAGTCTCCTTGATGGTGACTTGATGGACCTGTGCCCCCAGCCTCTGCTCATGTGGTGGGCACGGTCCCACCTCCCCAAGGATGGGATGCAGTTGTTGCGTCCATCACTTCCATAGCAGTGCTTGTCTCTTGCCCTTGCGGGGTGCAGCAGTCCCCCAAACACAGTTGTACTGAGAGGGGACGTGGTGAATCACTTGGGATGGAGCCGTGCCGCAGGCTGAAGGACAAGGGAGGTAAGTGGCACCTGGAGATGGGGTGCGTGGAGCAGGGGCTTGCAGAGGTGGGTGTTGGCAGGGAGGAAGTAGGTGAGAAATGTTTGTGCTGGTGGCATGTGAAGGTCCTTCAAGGGTCATAACCATCCTTCAGGCCTTAGTGTCCTGCCACCCACTGACCACTGATCTGCTCCTCAGTTCTCCAGCCACTTTGTCTTTGCTCAGCCTTTGCCCACAACCATCTGGGGCAATTCTCCTGGTGGGTTGTTGCTTACTGCCTTGGGATGGCGTATCCAACCAGGAAGGCAAAATGTTCCCCGGGAGCACTTCCCGACAGGGACAGCAAGAGGTCCACAACTGCTGCTGGCTTTTCCCACATCTTCCCCCAGCTCTTCGGCAGCGGTGGTTTGGGAATGATGAAGGCCTTGGCAGCTGTGGTGTGTGCAAGGATGGTGTGCTGAGGATCCAGATTTGGTCAGAAGGTGGTAGCATCCTTCCAGAAAATGAAGGGGGGAAAAAGCAGTGGCAGGAAGAGACTTTGCAGAGTCTTCTGCTCCATCCCCCTGCTGCTGTCTCCAGACAGGGCAATGGCCAGTGTCCTCCTTGGTCCTCTGTGGGTGTCCACCATTGAGCTCCCCTGGGGTGAGCTCATGGGCTATGGATGGTCCACATAAGAACCCAGGGGTGACGTCCTGGATAGAGCTTGGGGTTTCGTAGGGACAAAAGCTGTCTCCCACCACACTCCTTGCATCTCCATCACATGGTAGGCATCAACCCTCCGTCTCCCCTCTCCTCCCCACGGGAGCAGGCTGGGAAAACCCTCTGAGTCCTGATTCTCCCCTCCTGCTCCTTTCATCCCCTCTCCATGCTACAGGTACCTCCACTCCCCAGCACGAGTCCCCATCTGAAGACGAGACCACCCTGATCCTCGACCTCGAGCCTCTCGGGGAGCATAGCCAACCGCATGGAGGTGTCCCCACGGGGCTGCCTGCCCACCGCCAGCCCTGTGCACCCATGTCAGACCCCTCCAGCAGCAGAAGACATGTGTGTCCAGACCAGGGAAGGATTATGTCCCCTACCCAACCCACACCACCAGGCCTTCAGATGCAGAGGGATGAAGAAGCAGAGGAAGATTCGAGGTCAGTCCGTGGGGACACTGTGCCTCTTCCCAGGCGCATCCAGGGCTCTCTGGCCTTCCTGCAGAAAGATTTGGGTGGCTGGGCCAGGTCCAACGTGCAGCAGGCAGGCAGGCTCCAGAAGATCGGCAATCGCCTCCTGCAAGCTCAGCAGAAGGCAAACAGGCAGCTGGTGTCTGTGACCCGGGAGATCCAGGCCATGTCCCGCTCCCTGGCCACCATCGCCTCTGCTGTGGGACCCTCGCTGCAGCCCGTGGCCAACCCATGGAATCCACCTCCCGCAGACATGGACTGGCCGTCGCTGCCCTCCGACCTGCTGGAGTTACTCCCTCCCAGCACCTCGCAGAGGTATGAATCGCTGGTCCCAGCAGCTGCCACAGCCCCTTCCCCCAGCAGAACGCTTCCTGACACCGCCCCTGCCAGCCCAGCACGTTCGGAGCCCCACAGCCCAGCCTTCGAGGGGGAATGCCCCAAATCAAGGCACCCCACCAGAGGCAAGCATGGTGGGAAGTCCAGCAGCAGATTTCAGAAGCAAAGGAAGAAGTGAGGGTCTGCAAACCAGAACGTTTGCATGGACTGCAGCTGCCTGGAAAACCCTTTAGAGGTCCTTATGGAGACCAGGCTCTCCATCTCGCCTTGCTGTGCCAATAAATCCTCCTGGGATGAACGGTGCATTGGTCTTTGGCTTTGGGAAGGCAGCATCTCCCCCTGAAACGGGCCCTCACCACTGCATGGCCATAACTTGCTCGGGAACAGGATGATGCTACTAATTTTCTTTTTTCTTTCCTTCCCAGCACATGTAACCTCCTGGCTTATGGATCTGGGATGGGTGGGAGGGCAGTGAACCTGTATGGGAGAGCTGGAGGAAAGGCTTTATTGCAAGGATTGGTGAATGAGCTGGTGGGTGGCCAGGCAGAACGGACCCCTCTCCTGCCCGGCTTGGAAGCTCACTGCTGGATTTCAGCCTTAGTAGCATCTCCAGGGGGTGACCCTCCAAGCAGGTGGCCCCAGAGCCACCTGCACCTTCTGCAGGGTCTTTTCTTGCTGCTCTCAGACATCGCCAGCGTTGCTTCCTCTCCTCTCTGCTCGCTGTGTTTTTCTTCTTTCAGAAGCCACCCCAGCTCCAGCCACATAAACTCCCGTCAAGTGATGGGAGCTTGCATTGCTGTGGGATTTTTGTCCCGTCGGTTACCCATCAGGAATTTGGGGCTACCCTCAGCCCTTGCAAGGTTGCTCAAGCTCTGCCATTTGGTTGCTGCTTTCTAAGTTCTCTTTTGAAAGAGGAGATCTGCCAAGCTGGCTGGGCACAGGACTGCAGAGCCAGGGCAGACTTTGTCCCTTGAAGACACCTTGCTTGGCTGAGGTGCAAATATCTCAGCATGAGACGTGCCACTGCCTGCACTGTTAGGAGCTCCCGTAGGCATGGTGGCTTGCAAGTTGTTTCCTGCCTGCACCCTGCCCTGGACTCCACACATCTGGGGAGAGATGCTGCAACTGGTTGTGATGGATTTGGGGCCCCCAAACACCCTTCCCACAAGAAGAGCAGAGCAGGAGTGACCTTCAACAATGCTGAAGGCAAGCTCTCTTCTGGTTTCCAGTCCCATAGTGCGTGAAGGACTTGTCTAGCATCAGACCTGCCTGCCTTGGCCTAGGAAAAACAGCACCAGCAAAGACTAACGGGGCTCCCCTGCTTCTCCTTCCCGTGGGCCAGTCTCTCTTGGGCGAGACACATTTTACTTTTCAAGCCCCTCTCCTTAGTCCACCTTCAAAAAGCTGTAAAAGCCCTCACGTTCCTGGTGGGAGGAACAGTCCCACTGCAGGAGTGTTGATTGGAAGGATGCTCCTGAAGGACGTAGGAGATGCTGGAAGCTGAGGGTGTGACTGAATGGTGAAGATAGGTGACATGATGGATCAGTCCCCTAGCTGCTATTGATGGTGAAGACTGCCAGAGGCTGAGCAACTCAATCAATGTTTTATTTTCCTACTGAATAAGGGACTAATTCTGCCTTTCCTTCTTTTCCAATCCTCTTTCCCTTCCTCTTTCTCTTCTCTAGAAAATGGAAGCATTCAGATGACGGTGGTAGATGGAGAAAAAAAAATATTCCAAATCCTGATTCAGTCAGTGAAATATTTGTCTAGCTTTGTAGCCAAAAATAGTGTCTACGAGATCAGTGTGAGGAATCTGCTGTGCCACCTCAACACTGTCCACAGGCCCACCATGGGTGGCCAGAAGATCCCAGCAGGCAGCAATTTCCCAAGAGCTCTAAAGAGTGAGGAAAAGTGTTAGAAGATGCTGGTGCTTCTCCCATACTCATGCCCGTCTCACCCACAGGGAATGAGTCCTGGAGCCAAATCCTGGCTCACCTCAGTAGTTTTGCCTTCAGTATTTTCTGCCTACTCCTGCCTGGGGTGATGAGTCTGGGTCTCTAGGGTGTCACAGTCTCTTGTCTGAACTTGTGCTAAGGTGAAGAGCTTAGCTAGGAGATGTCCTGGCTCTGATCTGCTGCCCCTTATCCACGCTGTGCCTTTGTTTCCCCCCCTGGATGTATCAAGCCAGCTCTTGGGAGAAATCTTTCAAACCATTTCTGGTCTGGGGTTTGGGGAGGGTAACTGGGAGCTGAAGCCAGCTGGAGAAACAGCAGGTGGAGAAACTGGTTTGGAAGGATGAAGGATGGTGGTCATTGCTAGGAAGGAAGTTGGACAGAGCTGCTCTGTTCCCATGAGCTGCTGTGCGGGACACGGCTGTGGGAAGAACTGAAAATCTTCCTTTGGTCAGCAGGACCCAACCCCTATAGCCTGGGATACAAACCTCCCAAGTGGGCACACAGGAGCATGGTTTTCCTACCTCTCCCCCTGCTTTCCAAACTCCAAGACAGCCAGAGAATTGCTGGATCAGGGGATGCACCTCATTGTTCTTTGACTCCTGCACTTGCCTACCGATGCAGAAGAAATAAATAATTTTCCTAATTTGTTGTGCATTGCAAATTATTTCCTTTTGTTCCCCGTTCTTGCAATACCGACCTGCTCAAAAAAAAAAAGGCAGATGTGCAAAGGTGCTGCGGTGATGGGCGCTTTGCAGCGTGATGGCCCCTTCAGCCCATGACGCAGCTGAGGTGAGCGCATGGGGTGACTCATGTACGTGAGACGTGCCAACAGACATTGGCTTGACGACAAACAAGAGGGCACCGAGAGGTCCTGTTTGCTCAGGGAGGTGCCAAGAAAGCCTGTCAGCCTGCTCCCCAAGGGAACAACCCAGGTCGTTTCCCTTCAGGTGGTGCAGAGCTGTCCTGCCCGCTGGCAGCTCTCCAGCTTGGATCAGCCTGACTTGGCCGCAACTATTGCCTGAAACTCGTGGGCAAATTGCCTGGGTCCTCACCCGCATGTGCGAGCAAAGCAATGAGCACACCGATGTTCACCCAGAGGCAGGGGCAAAGCAAACACCCTTGCGCTGTCCTAAAACCCCATACAAGGGCTCCTGCCCAGAGCCATGCTCCTCCCCAATGTGTCACTCTTCAGTGCACAAACCGCGTTTCCTCCTGGTTTAGAGCCTTTAACCAGGCATGAGGGGGCTTGCAGGGTGATCCAGCTGGGTCAGCCTGCCCAGATCCCTTCCTCTGGGGACCACAGAGGGGAAAACCTGTTCCTGCATCATCCTAGGAAGGGATGGACTGCCCAGACACCATGGGGTGTCCCCATGGTCTAATAATTCTTAGAAATAATTATGATTTCTAAGATCTAATAGCTCTGATATTACTCCCGATAAGGATTATTTTGTTCACTGTTTTACTAGCACTCATTTCAACGCCAGTCCTGCCCGGAAAGCAAGTGGCTCCAGGGGACAGGTCTGTTCAGGAAGCAGTTAAACAGCCACGTGTGCACAAGTATTTTCCTCTCTTTTACTCCAATTCTGGGAAACCCAAGGAAACACGGGTGGCAGCACTGGTGCACTACGTGGATTCTGGTCCTGCAGGAGTAGGGATGCCTTTCAGGGCAACTGATGGGGATCTCCTCCACGATCCCTTTTTTTCCTTTTATTCTTCCACGTAATTCAAGTTTAAATTTCTTCTTCTTCATCCAAAAAATCAACTTTTGCTCGGTAGAGAAGAGCCAGCCACGAGTCCCTCACCTCCTGGAAATGCCCAATTGCCCTGAACATGAGCAGCTCCATAAGGATTGTCACCACCTTGATGGAGCTGGGGACAGAGACAAGTCTGGGCACCTGAAAAGTGGGTTTGCCTTGGGAAAGTGTCACTCCTGACACCCTCCCCCAGTGACCCTGCTGCAGAAGGGCCCCATGATCTGGAGGTGAGACACAGGGTTTGGAGGTGGGACGTGTCTCTTTCGAGCTCATAGAGCTGGTTGTTACCAACCGGGGCGGGGCGGAAACTACAGTTGGCTGCACAGCAAACTCAACATCTCTCCTGTGGGCAAGGGACCCAGCCCAGCACCTCATCAGAGCCCACCAGGATGGGTTCCCCAGGGAACCTGGTGCTCTCAGCTGTTGCCAGTTGCCCTTATGGGAGGTGTGCTGAGCATCACCTGGGGTGGGAGCGGCTGTGGGAGGTGTGGGCTATAAAAGGTCCCTGGGCAGCAGTTGCTCCTTGTGCTGGACCCTGGTAGGCAAGATGAGGCCTGGAAGCAGCCTGGGGTTTGCTCTTCTCTGCTGGGTTTTTGGGGAGGTGGTTTCTTACAACCCATGGGGCTTCCTTAGAGGGGAGGCAGAGCTATGGAGGTACGGAGGGGATCCCCGTGTGCCTGCCTTCTCCCAGCTCTCTCCCTGGGCATGGGTGGATGTTTCTCAGCTCCAGGCTGCAGCCCCGCTGCACCCCGTGGCCGTGCAGTGCCAGGAGGCGCAGGTGGTGGTCACGGTGCACAGGGACCTCTTTGGCACGGGGCGCCTGGTCAAGGCTGCGGAGCTGACCCTGGGTTCGGCAGCCTGCTTGCCCGTGGCCCAGAGCGCTGCTGAGAGCACAGTGACCTTTGTGGCTGGGCTGCATGAGTGTGGCAGCACCCTGCAGGTAAGGTGGGAGCCCAGGGTGGGGGTCTGCCTCTTGGCTTGCGCCCCAGTGCCTTGGGTGCGGAGGCTGGTTGAGGCCTGTGGTGTTGTTGGGCTGGGGGAGATGCTCCAAAGCCTTTCCTATGGGCTGAACATCTTGGTCTGCTTTTCCAGGGCAGCAGAAGCTGTGCTGTGCAGTCCAGGGACCAGCTGTGGGGTTGTGTGAGACAGGAAGGACATACAAGAAGCAGAGAAACTCAGGGTTTTCTTCCTGATGAACAGAGATGTCTACATCTTCCAGGATTACTTATGCTGCTGCTGCCACCTCCAGGGTGGAGCACAGATGACCTGGTGCTGGCAGCCACGCAGCAAGCCAGCAGCTGATGCCTGCCCCAGGAGAAACCTGGGTGCTGCTTGAGTGTGGCAGAAAACTTAAGTTTGAAGTGGTCTTTTTCCCCTGGGAGAGGCTTGGGGCTGTGAGGGCGAGAAGGTGCCCCACCATGCTCCAGCCAGCAGATATATTCATTAAATCCCTCTGAACAGAAGTTGCCCTCTGATATCCTGGGGGACAGACCTCTCTGTTGTTGTGGGGCATGGAAAGTAGAAGGAAAAATAAGAATCAGTTTGAGCACCTCTGCATCCAGCTCTGCTGCTGACCAGAGGCTTTTCTGGGATAGGCTGGAGCAGCTTTCTGGCCCATAGCATCCCTGCAGCAGGATGAGTGCTGCTCCCCTGCCTCCGGAACAAATCATGCTGGCTGATGACAAGAAGAAACATCTTGGCGCTGAGTCTCCAGGCTTAAATGTGCTGCTCTGTGTGTATGGCCAAGGGACAGGGCTCTTCATGACTGGATAATGTCTTGCCTTCTCCCCAGGTGACCCCTGATGCTCTTGTCTACAGCATGAGCTTAAATTACAAGCCAGTTCCTGCTGGCAACCCTGTCATCATTCGCACCAGCCCTGCTGTGGTTTCTATCGAGTGTCACTACCCAAGGTGAGCCAATGCAGTTGAGTACCAAGCACAAGCCCTTCTGCTGCCACGGAGCATTTAACCATGGGCATCTCTTCCCAGGAGGGATAACGTGAGCAGCAATGGAGTCAAGCCCACATGGGCACCCTTCCGCTCCACCCTGTCCTCTGAGGATAAGCTGCCCTTCTCCCTGCGCCTCATGAATGGTAGGTTTTGGGTGAGGGTCTCCTCTTGTGCAGAGCACCCTGGGCTGGCCTCTGAGGTGGCCATGCTTCCACTAGATGACACAGCTGATGCTGACATCACCCCGGTGCTCCTGGAGCAGCTGGGGTTTGGTACAGTTTTGGTGAGTACCCAGGGACTTGTGTTTGTTGGGGTTTCCTTGGGTGGAAGCAGTGAAGCAGAAGCTGGTTTCCCATTCATGAGTGCCTGGTGACCTCTCCTTCCAGATGACTGGAGCGCTGAGAGAGTCTCCACCGTATTTCAACTGGGAGAGGTCCTCCACTTCCAAGCTGGTGTCAACACAGAGAACCATGCACCTCTGAGGCTCTTTGTGGACAGCTGTGTGGCCACCCTGACCCCAGACAGCAGCTCTTCTCCCCAGTATGCTTTCATTGACTTCAGTGGGTAAGAGCTGGCTGTGCCCTTATTTAGAGATGCCTTTCTGCAGGTTATGGGTAGTTCTGACAATGGAACCCTGCTGGCCCTCACTTTTATGCCTAGGTGCCTGGTGGATGGGCAATTGGATGATGCCACCTCAACTTTTATATCCCCAAGACCCAGGCAGGATGTGCTTCAGTTTGCAGTAGATGCATTCAAGTTTGCAGGAGACTCCAGCAATCTGGTAAATCCTTTCTACATGAGTGAAGACCCTTGTCTAGATGGGGCTGTAGCCTCACTCTGTTAAAGTTAATGTGGCTTTGTCCAGAGTTACATTCCCAAGGCAGCTCCCTCATAGCAATATATGAATGAGGTCACCTTCTGGCTTGTGGCCCTCTGAGCCAAGGATCTTACTTGGAGACCAGTTCTGATACTGGTCAAGATAAGCCCTCCTGATGGGCTTCAGTAACTGAACTGTTAAGTGGCTTGGAGGAAGCAGAGGGGCTTCAGTTGCCCTGGGGAGGTGGTGGTCCCATTGGAGATTAACTTTGTGGTGCATGGGAAAGCCATAAAGGCAAAAGACATCCTAACCTCTCTGCCCTGCCTGGCCTCTGCAGATTTACATCACCTGCCACCTGAAAGTCTCCCTGGCTGACCAAGCTCCAGACCCTCTAAACAAGGCCTGCTCCTTTGACAAAGCCAGCAACCTGTGAGTAGCTGGAACAGTGAGCTTGGGCTTCTTGTCTGGTCTGTCACCTTCCAGGAAGGTGGGGGTGGCCACCTGGATGGGAGGGTTTTGGTCTCTCCTAGGAGACCCCAAAGCATGTGAAGGATTTCTACTGTAGGGCAGGCTGGTCACCAGGCTCTCTTCTAGGTGGGCTCCTGTGGAAGGCACCCGGGACATCTGCTCCTGCTGTGAAATGAGGAGCTGTGGCTTGGCCAGGTACTCCAGGAGGCTCCATGCTCCCTTCCGATGGCAAGGAGGACGTGCCCGAAGAGAATTGCCCTCCCAGCTTGGTAGGTCTCAGTGTGCCTCTTGGTCTTTGTCACCATCATGGTAACTTCCTCAGAGCTGCCTCACTACGTGTTGGTTCCTTAGTGCTGATCCAAGACTTGGGAGAGCTAGATGTTCAAATGAGTTTGAGTGCTCAAAGGTCCTCCCTTTCAGATCCCTTGGTGAAAGAAGCAGATGTTGTGGTTGGACCTCTCTTCATCCACAGCTGGCAGGATCACCCAGTTAAGAGGATTCCTTCAAGAGGTAGGGCCAACCCAGGGAAGGAGGAGGGTGGCTTGCGTGGCAGGTTCTGGCTCTGGCCATAACCACCTCCTTGCTTCTTCCTAGACGCAGGTCACTTGTGGATGGTATTGGGGCTGGCCGCAGTTGCTGGTTTGGTCATCCTGATCCTTGCTGTTCTAGGAGCTCTGACTGTCTGCTGGAAACCCAGCAACCCTGTCTGAGTCACTGGTTTCAACTTTTACAACCTGTTCAATACAAAGTAAATGGGAGGACTGAGAGAGGCTTGGTGGGGGGAGTGGAGGAGTCTTCCTGGAGACTGAGCTAATTGAATCTGCGTATTAATGTTAACTGTGTTTCTTTGCCTCCCTAAACCCAACCCAAGTATCTTGTTCTCCTCAAGCCCTGTCCTCAGCAGAGCTTTGTACAGCCTTAAACCTCCATGAACTTCTCCCAGAGCACCTAGCTGGGAAATGATGTGGGGAAAAAATAATAAATCACTACCTAGATGTTCTGTGTCCTTGTCTCTAGAAGCATGGGGTTGTGTTTGGCCTCAAAACACTTGACCTTTCTGTGGAGCTACTTGGGTCTGCTCTGCACTGGTAACTCTTTACTCAATAAGCCGAGGAGAGTTGGGGGTTTAATAAAACTTGAACTGCTTTCCTCCTGCCTGAAGCTGTCTCTGGGAGAGAAATCGAGCTTTGCTGGATGAGGAAGGGAGCATGATTCAAGGGTCGGTGGGTTGGGCTTTTCCTGGGACAGACGGAGGCAGGAATTCCAGTCCCTGCCCCAAGGACTGTTTACACATAGTTATATGTAACAAGCCTTGACGAAATGTATAAACAGTCCTTGGGGCAGGGACTGGAATTTCTACACCCGCTTCCCTCCAGAAAGGGGCTTTCTGACATGCTTGAGTCACACTTGCTTTCCCCCCCCCCCCCCACCTTCCATTGCTGTGAAATTTGGGCTCTTCTGCTCAGCAAAGCAGCATAATGGCAAGCTGTTCCTGCCCCAAACCTGGGACCTGTTGCTCCCCAGAAGCTGGGGTAGGTTCCCCCTTCAGGCAGCAGTGGGAACCGAACATCTTCGGATGCTGGATCCAGGGAAACAGGAGATGTGTGAGGAGCTGGGGCTTGCTGGCAGCATGGCCACCTCCTGAGATGGCTGGGCAGGAAGGCTTGTCCTACCTGGGCAGCTCTCTTGGTTGTGAAGGATGGAGGAAAGTGGTGTCTTGTGCAACCTGGCATGTCTCTAGGTGTCATCCAGCACCCTTTGATTGATGTCACCTTTCAGTGAAATCTCTGGCATGAGGCAGGGAGGTGGAGTTGAGACTGGGTCACCTAAGGCCTAGTCCCATCCTCTCCCTTTGCTGTTCAAATTAGCCCTCCCTCAAAATTAAAAGATCAGTTCTGGGGTGGATCAGGGAGCTGCACTGACTGTGGGTTGTGGCTGTCAGTATGGCTTCCTTTGTCATCCTCACCATATAATCTGACCATTGTTGGAGGGGTTTGGGCCTTGTCTTGCAGCAAGGTGGGAGGCAGAGGCTTTTAGGGGGAATAGCTGGGAGCAATCTTCACCATCCCGAGAACTGCAAGCTGTCAGCTTTTGGGGCAGGAGGGAAAGGAGGAGGGAGGGCATGGTAACATGGGTGGAAGAAGGGATCTTGGGAGGCCTCCAGACCAACACCAGATGTACCAGCCCTGTGTTGGCTGTGCTTGCGATGTCTGCGTGCCCAGCCCAGGGCTGCACAACCCTCCTGGAGAAGAAATATTTCCTCACCTGAACCTCCCAGACCAAAAGCTGTGGCTGCTGATGTGTTAAATCTTCACATAACTGATTCCTTCTCGATCAGCACCTTCTCCAGATGTTCAATGCCCCAACCATTCCTTGGCACATGTGCTCTCTGGTTTGCTGAGATGCACAGAGGAGAGTTTTATATGAAAACCCTTCTCTGTGCTACTCTGCGCAACTGCCCTGCAGCCGTTCAACCAAAACACTAGGAAGGAAGACAAGTGTTGGCCAAATCTGGTCTATGAGGAAACTGGGGATGGAGGAAGGCTCTCTGGCTTCCCAGAGCAGCCATCCCCCTCCAGCAGCTCTTGCCCCTTCCTGGGCAGCCTCCCCAGCTCCGGTGATGCTCAACAGCAGCACTGACCTCACTGTGAGATGAGAATTTTTTTACTTAAAACTTTGTTTTAAGGAAAAAGGAGATGTGCTTTAAAGTCTCCTTTATGGTGGGGAAAACCACTGAGTTTGTGCTTGTTTGGTGCCCTGGGACTTTCTGGTCTCTGCCTGCTCCAAAAAAAAAAGGAGCTCACACTCTTTCCCAACTGCACTGGTCCATGGCCAGCACTGTGCTTAAAATAAAGATGGGGCAGCTCATCCTGGCAAGGGCTAATCTGGGAGCAGAAATCCCCTTTTTCTTAGAGAAACACCCCGCTCTGCCCTGAGTCTGGGTGAGTTTCTCCACCTGGGAATCACCTTTGCTCATCAGAGCTCTGTAAGCACCAGGGGACCCATGGGAGGGATGGATTCTCCTGCTGGGATCAAGCCCTGGTACCCAGAGACCCCCAGCCGAACCCCGGAGCTGGCCCCTGAGCTGCGGCTCTCTGGGATGCGGTGGGGGTGAAACCAGGCATCTCCTGCAGTCCTTGCAGCCAAGGACCCGGCTGAGGAGCGATGCTCTTCGCTGGGAGGGGAGCAGCTGCTTATTTACTGATTCAGCATCGCCCGCTGCTGTTATCTCCCTGACGCAGGGGGCTCAGCCTGCTGGAATTCCTGGCATTTCTACGCAAATGCCAGTCTCAAGGAATTTTAAACACAAAGGCGAAGTCCTGGGCCCGCTGACAGCAGCAGGGATAGGGCAAGGAGCCAGTGGGAAAGGCAGAAGGTTTTATTCTGGTCCGTAATTTTTTCTAGGATTTCTGCTAAGAGCGGGCTAGCTGACATCTGCCCCAAAAACTTTCTGTTTCTTTTCATTTTCCCAGAAATGGCTCAGCTGCTCCGGCTCAAACATCCAAATCAGAGGCTTTCTGCTGTCCCTAAGGCT
The DNA here is from genome assembly GCF_036417535.1 of Chlamydotis macqueenii. NCBI lineage: Eukaryota > Metazoa > Chordata > Aves > Otidiformes > Otididae > Chlamydotis > Chlamydotis macqueenii. The sequence goes on along the minus strand of NC_141567.1, from coordinate 16,463,329 downwards.
TGCCAGGGACATCCCAAAAAATGGAGAGGGATTTGGGGTACGAAGTGGAGCATCCCTTGTACAGAGCCAACGGGATGCTTGCAGAGCCTTGGCAGGGAAAAAGAGTTAAAGACGCTCAAAAGAGGGGACAGAAACTCCAATAATGAGGCTTGAAAACCTACACGGTTTATTTTTAAGCAGCTTTTCCCTGTTCCCCAGCTGTGAGGAGCCAGGCAATGCCCAGTCCTGCTTGAGGGAGGTGGGATCCAAACCGGGGTGCTGCGGCGTGAGGAAGGGAGCTATGAGTGCAGCACCTCGCCTCCGGCTGCTTCTGCCCTGAGCCCATCTCCTTGAAGGCAACGAAACAAACACGAGCCAAAGAGCTGAGGAAGGACAGCAGAGATAAAGAAAGGCTGCGGCTCTGCAGCTAATGACCTCACTGCTGAGGTTGCAATGGGGGTTGTTCGGCCCTGGCTGAGAACGGCCACACTCGTGTCAGTGGTGAGGGCGCTCCATCAGCCGTTTCTGGGTCAGCAGTGACCCAACATCCCAGTCCCGGCCCTGCTGAGGAGAGGGGAGATGGTTAAAGACCCTATTTGGGCTGGAGCTGTGAGCACGTGGGTTCCCGGCCTGCCCAGCACATCAGCATCCGAGCGGAAAACCAAAGTCCCAGGGCGTCCAGCGGCGCCAGGCAGGGACGCTCCCCATGGAGGGGATGGGAAGCACCCGGATTGGGATCATGGACCCTGCTCTCCCTGTTCCTGTCACCTCCTCAGCAGCCTTGAAAAGCCCCTTATCACCTTATAACCTAAACAAGCCACTTTGTACCAGTCTCCCCGTCTCCGGCTTCTGCTGAGTTTTATAAACAACTTCCCCAAAGAGGCTGACGAGGATGTTTGCTCTCGCCTTGGGCAGCCCGGGAACGAGGGGTCCCGGCACCCCGGAAATGACTCCATCATGCCTCCCCTCTCCCCGCACCCACGAGGGCTGGCCTTTGGGTGCCATTGGTCCCCAAACGGGAGCCCAGGGGAGGACGGCTCCCGTTCCGGCACGGGATATAAAGGCTGACGGAGCAGCCCCAGCTCTCTGTGCCGGGGTTCGCTGGAAGAAGGAGGGATGGGACCTGAAAGCACCTTGATCCTCGCTCTTCTCTGCTGGGCAGCAGGCGAGGTGGCTGCCTACCCACCCTGGAGTTTCTCCTGGGGTGACCCAGCGAGCCGGGGGATACGGGCAGACCCCCACGCCTGGTCCTGGGTGGAGGACCCCCAATCTCGAGCCATCTCCAGCCAGCAGCCGGTGACGGTGCAGTGCCAGGAGGCTCAGCTGGTGGTGACAGTGCACAGAGACCTCTTCGGTACCGGCCGCCTGGTCAACGCGGCTGATTTGACGCTGGGGCCGGCGGCGTGCAAGCATTCCTCGCTGAACCCTGCCCACAACACCGTCATCTTCACCGCCGGCCTCCACGAGTGTGGCAGCATCGTGCAGGTAAGACCTTCTCCCTGCGGTCCTTCCTCCCTCCCAGAGCAGCTCCAGACTGGGCACCCCCGTGATGCCGGGAGGGCTCTGGGTGCCGGACGCAGAGCATCGTCAAGGAACACCCTAGGGGAAGACGGAGCAGGTATTTTCCCCACACTGGAGCATTTTTTTTTCCCCAAAGCTGCTTTGCCCTTTCAGCCACAGACATGCTGATGGTGCGAAGCCCCCATATCAGACCCATTTCTCTTGTGTTTTGGCCCATTAGGAAGTTAAACCCACCAAGAACAGAGCAAAGCTCTTTCTCCATCCCCTTTTCCCTGGATTTCTCCCCATTTCTTTGGATTCCCCCAGTGTTTCCCCACTCTGAAAGGATGGATAGGCAGCTCAGTGGTGGTGGGAGTTGGGGGTGGCCTCGCTGCCAGTTTCTCAATGCTTTTGCACCCAGATCACGCCAGACTCCCTCATCTACCGCACGCTCCTCAACTACGACCCCAGCCCGGCCAGCAACCCCGTCATCATCCGCAGCAACCCTGCCGTCATCCCCATCGAGTGCCACTACCCCAGGTAAGGCGTCCCTCCCACCCCATCCCCAGTACTTCCCACCCCGGTCCCCAGGGACCAGCCCGGGGCCGTGTCTTGATGCGCGGTGGTCCTTGCCCAGGAGGGAGAACGTGAGCAGCAACGCCATCCGGCCCACCTGGGCTCCCTTCAGCTCCATGCTGTCGGCAGAGGAGAGGCTGATGTTCTCCCTGCGCCTTATGAACGGTAGGTGGGAAGCCATCCCGACTTGTAAACGGGAATTTTTCCACCATTTTCCCTCTGTGGGGGAGCTTGGGGACCCAGCACCCCACTGGGGAAGCCAACCCACCCCCATGGCAAACACTGGCACTCCTGCTTTTGGGCTGAGCCTTGGCTCACATCCCATGGGAGCTCGGAGACAGCTGGAGCCCCCCTCCTCTTCGTCACCCCTGGCACTACCTTTCAGAGGACTGGAGTGCTGAGAGACCCTTCACTGGTTTCCAACTGGGCGACGTCCTCAACATCCAAGCGGAGGTGGCCACCGAGAGCCACGTGCCGCTGCGGCTGTTCGTGGACAGCTGCGTGGCCGCCCTGAGCCCTGGCAGCGACTCCTCACCCCACTATGCCATCATCGACTTCAACGGGTGAGTCCTGGGGTCCCGCCGGTGGCTCCACTGGCTGGGGGGAAACTGCCAGAATGCTGACACCCCCTGCCCTGTGCCCCCCTAGGTGCCTGGTTGATGGGAGGTCGGACGACACCAGCTCTGCCTTCATCACCCCCCGGCCCCGGGAGGACATGCTGCGCTTCAGGATCGACGTGTTCAGGTTCGCGGGGGACGCCAGGAACCTGGTAAGGCTTCACGCGTCCCCCTCCGCCAACCCCAAACCATGTCGGCGCCCCCCACCGGTGTGTCCCCATCTCTCTCCCCTGCCTTCCCCGCAGATCTACATCACCTGTCACCTGAAGGTGACCCCAGCGGACCAAGCCCCGGACCCCCTGAACAAGGCCTGCTCCTTCAACAAGGCCAGAAACACGTGAGTAGCTGCCGGCGTGGCATGGGGACTGCATCATGGGCCCGGGCACGGTGGGGTCCTGGTGACGATGCTCCCACTCCCCCGCAGCTGGGCACCCGTGGAGGGCACCCGGGACATCTGCAGCTGTTGCGAGACCGGCAACTGTGACTCCTCCGCCTTCTCCCGTCGGCTCAACCCCCTGGACCGATGGCCCGGCCGCCGCTTCCGCCGCCACGACGCCGACGGTGAGGTCCCCACGGGGACGGCGGGGACAACACCCCGGGGTTGCGTGCCGAGCCCACCTCATCGTTCCTTGCTCCCCAGGGAAAGAGGCCGAAGCCGACGTGGTCATCGGCCCCGTGCTCCTCTCCAGGGCCCCGGGCGCCGTGGGAGAGCGGCGGGAGGGAGCTCAGGGTGAGTCCCCGCCGGCCGCGGCCCCGTGGCACGGCCCCGGTGACAAACACTGACACCCCCCCCCCCCATTTTGGTCTCGCAGGCGGGGTGCCCGGCGTGGGGACATGGCTGATCTGCGTGGCGGCCGGCGCGGGGCTGGCCGGTGCGGTGCTGGCTGTCGCTCTGGGGCGCAGGAGGTGCGGCCGGGCCCCGGCCTGAGCGCGGTCCGAGAGATAAATAAAAGCCTGGGAAGGACAAACCGCGTCCGTGGCGCTCGCTCCGCGGCGGCACCCCGGGGACACAGCCGGGGCGGGGAGCACCCGGGCGGCTCTGGCGGCGCCAGGTCGCTGGGAGCTCCCGGCGCTTCCCGGCTCCGGGGGTTTGAATGGAACCGGGAGTGGCCTGGCTGCGGAGCCCCCCCCCACCCCGGATCCAACAGCGCCCGCCGGGGCTGCGGCAGCGGGGCTGGGACCCCCGTGACTCCGCGGACCGGAGGCTGCGGGACCGGAGCTGCGGGGAACGGGAGGGGCCGGATCGAAGCGGCGGGCAGGGATTGGGAGGGGTGGAGGCGGGAGGCGGTACCGGATCGAAGGAACGGACCGGGATTGGACGAGGCGGAGATGGGGACGGCACCGGATCGAAGGGGTGGGCAGGGATTGGGTGGGTTTGACACTGGCGGGAACGCGCTGGTTGGGCCGGATTGGGCCAAGCGGGCAATACCTCGGACGGGGATTAGCGGAGCCGGGGGACGGCAGCGGATTGAAAGGGCAGCCCGGGACTGGGCGGGGCGCAGATGGGGGGTGGCACCGGATTGAAGGGGCGGGCCGGGATTGGGTGGGTTTGACACTGGCGGGAACGCGCTGGTTGGGCCGGATTGGGCCAACCGGAGACGGGTGGGCGGCAACAGGCGGGCCGGGATTGGCGGGGCCAGGCACCGCCTCGGGTCAGGATTGGTGGAGCCGGGCGCTACCTCGGTCCGGGATTTACCGGCTGGCTGGGCGGGCGGAGCGGAAATTTGTAGAGCGCATGCGTGGGCGGGGCAGGGGCGTCAGTGCCGAGCGGCGGTGGCGGCGGGCGGCGGTCAGTGGTGCCGGTGCTGCCGCCCCGTGGGCCGAGGGGCGCTGGGAAGCGGCGGGAGCCGGGCAGCGCTGGTGGCCGCGGTTCGTGGGGCTGGAGCGGCGCGGCCGGGCCCCGGGTGGGCGGTGGAGCCCGGCCCGGGGCAGAGGGGCCAGGCCAGGCCAGGCCAGGCCGTGCCGTGCCGTGCCCGCGGGGAAGCGAGGCCCCGTCCCGCCGGCAGCTCCCCGCCGGGGTCGGGCGGCGGTGGTCCCGCAGGAGCGGTGAGGGGCACCGGCCGCTGCCCGGGGATGGTTGCGCGGCCAGGCTGCGCTGAGGGGGCCGGGCCCGGCTCCAGGGGCGGCGGTGGGGCTGGGGCCTGGAATAACAACGTAATGAAAAATAATAAAAGTTATTTTTATTATACTCTTATAAGCGTAATGTGTAACGCTAGCGTACCGCAGTGCAGAGTTTTCCCCGGGCGGGTGGGTGCTGCCCCGCTCCCAGTTCCCTGCGCTCCCCGACTGGTGCCCGGGGCTGCGGGGGGGGGGTGCGCTCTCCTCCCCCATCGCACTGGGGCCGGGGGCTGCTGCAGCAGCAGCCGGGGGGGCGGAGGTTCCAGCCCCAAAGCGGGGATGAGGTGCTGCAAGTTTGGGCCTGAGAACAAGGTCAGGGGGGCTGCTGGTGTGGGGGGACACAGGGGTTGGGAGGGGGAACACAGAAGCTGGTGGGGGCCCTAGGAGCTGATGGCTGTGGCTCCCAAAACACAAAGGATGTTACCAAGGGGGTGGCTGTGTCCCACACCCGCTCCCCAGCCAGGACAGGCCCCTAGGAGCACTTAGGGGTGTCAGGGGGGTGCATCCTTCCCACTCCTTATGTGTTGTGCCCTTTGGCTCCCAGGATCCAGGATTAAAAGACAACATGAAAAATCCCATTTGTTGCCTGAGGACGTGCTGGGCCATGCCTCGGAGGGCTGTCGCAGTGGCACTGAAGCCTCAGTTAAACACTGAACCCTCAAAAGCAATGTGTTTTAATGATTTCTGGTTTTAAAGCTCGTGAAAATAATAATATTAATAATAATAATAATAATAATAATAAAACAAGACTTCCAGTCATCTCTAGGCTTCTGGACCCCCTCCCCATTTTTAAAAACCGAAAATATGGAGCAAGCTCCCCATTAAGGTGACGGGCACCAGTTTTTGGCACCTTTGGTCCCAGAACTAACCAGAGCATCCCAGCATAGCAGCCGAGGTCGAGCGTCCCTGCTGGGGCAGCACCTCCAAATCCAGGCTGTCTTCTTCCACCCTGGCGAGGTGGCATCGCTGGAGACTCCTCCCCCCAAAAAAAATGCCAAAGGGCTTCAAGACTACAGAGCTCTCTATTGCTAATATATGATTTACATCATTTATACAGCATTTACAGGCCCCTGCCTTTACTCCAGCTAAACCTTAGCATTGGTTTCCCTTAGGAAATGGAAAAAAACCCAAAGGTTAAAGAAAAGTTAAGTATAAAAAAAATATTTTAGAGTCATTCTCACTTCCCCTCCTTTTTAACATGAAGAAATGGGGTTTTTTTGGGGGTGGTCTTGAGGAGCTGCTGATGGTCTCCAGTGGGACACAGGAGCCAGCTCAGGCACTTTCTGGAGAGGAGAACAGAGGCTGGGGCAGGTGACGTCCCTCCGGCCCTGCTCCCATCAAGATCTGAAAGAAGAAAAAAGAAAAAAAATCCCAGGATTCGAGGAATGCCCTTAGAAAGATATTTAAAACCATTATTTCGAAGGCAGAGGAGGGGATGGTTCTTTTGAAACTCAGCCTCGTTGTTCCCTGGAATAACAAGGAAATTCAACATAAACACCCCAAAGGGAGCAAGACACCAACCCCCAGCTCCACCGCTTGCCAAATCCAGCTTTTTTTTTTTTGGATGCTCACAGAGAAAACCCAGAAGAAAGGGAGGAAAAAAGGAATTAAACCACTCGGGTCTGACCCCCATCTCTGTAGTTTTTTTGCCAAGGGAAGGACAGAGAAGGACAGATGGACAGATGGACGCCTCCTTACTGAGAAATCTTGCAGTTTGTTGTGGAGACGTAGCGCCCGGTGTAATGGATGTTGCACCGCACCACGTTGTTGGTGAAGTCTGACTCCAGGACGATGTATTTGGGGTTGACTTGAACCTAAAACGGGGAAAGAGAAGGAAAAATGCTCCCCAAAATTAGTAAGAGTGGGGATGAGCGGCACCTAAACTTGTGTTAAAAGTATGGCACCAAAAAGAAGGTGCGTGCTTCCAAACCCAATGGTTGAGAAGATCCCAAGCTGATCCCAAATCAGTAATGTTTACCCCTAGAAATCTCCCCCCACGACCCCAGCTACCTTTAAGACGTAATTCCCCGGCTGCACATCCGTTATGTCGATCCACTGGCAGTCGATGTCGGCGTTGTAGGTGTCGTAGCAGCCCGGGCTCAAGCCCTGCGGGGAGAAAAGGCAGTTTGGGGTGTGCAGGGGTTGGGCGTGAACCCCAAAGACCCTTTCAAGCATCCCCGCACCCAAAGGCACCTGGGTGTGGGCCGTGCAGGCGTAACGCTTCAGGTTGCCGAAATCGCAGGTGGTGTCCTCCAGGCAGAAGCTGGCCTTGTGGCCCTCAGCCACCTTCCGCCCCGTGCTGGCATCCAGCAGGTCGTAGTGGCTGAACTCATCCATGCTGTGGTAGTGCCTGGGGACAAGGTTGGGGGGGGACAGTCAGTGTCAACCCCTTAAATGGCACCATCCCCTCCCCAGATGTGATTTTAGGGGCTCTCCATCAACCCTGGGTCCACACCAGCGTGCCAGCTCCCTCCTTGGGGACATTAATTGCAGGAGCTTGGTGGCTTTAGGGACACAGGCGTGAAGCAAAGTGACACCTCCCCCCCTGCCCCAAAGATCTCAAAGCAAAGCCCCCAAAAGGGGAAATAGCATTAAAAAAGCCTTAGAACTGCCATGACAAGGAGGCCTGATGGCGGGGAGATGGGGACACTCACTGGTGGCAGCTGTGCCACTCCCAGCTGTGCCGGGGCCGGTTGGGCAGAAAGTCAGCCGTGCCCTGGTTCTTCACTCGCTGGGGAAACCGCAGGAGCACCCGCACGTCGTAGTCGGTGACTTCGGCAGCGTAGGCAGTGCTGGGGACATCGGGGAGGGTCAACGCCAATGTCCCCCCCTGCCCTCAGCCCCAGCCCCGGGGTACAGGAGACCCCCCGCAGCACAGGGTGCAGGCTCAGCCCTGGCAGTCCCCAGGAGGAAAACCCCCAGCCAGCGCCTCTGCAGTGAGAGGTTCCTCCACGGAAAAGGAGATGATGAAAAAAAGATGGAGAGGAGGGAGAGGATAGAGGATAGAAGATCCCCTGCCCTACAGCACCCACCAGACACCTTCCTTTGTGCTTTACTTAGCTCTTTGCTTTACTCTTTACCCTGTTCCCTTCCCTCTTTCTTTCTCTCCTTTTCTTCATCCTTTTTCCCCTTCCCTTCCCCTTTCTTCTTCCCTTTCCCTCTCTCCTCCATCCTTCTCCTCCCTTTCCTTCTCTTCTCCATCCTTCATCCTTCTCCTCCCTCCCCATCCCTTTCCCTTTTTCTCTTCCCTTCCATTTCCCCTTTCCTTCCTCCTCCTCCTCTCCCCAACACATCCCCCATTCCTCCCCCCCCCACCATACCCCTCTGCCTGCCCGCTCCCCATTTCCCCTCACCCCAGGACCCCCCTTTCTCCCCCTGTGCCTCCGGACGCAGCCCAGGCCCCATGGCTGCTCCTACCTGGCCAGGCACTTCTCCTCAGCCGCGCAGCGCAGCGAGTACAGGTGAGCTCGCTGCACGTAGGTGGACGCTTGCACGTAGTTGGGGTCTGGCACCAAGTCGGGGAGACCTGCCGGGAGAATGGGGACAGTCCTGAGGGCTTGGGGACAGAGCCTGCGGACAGAGCCTGGGGACACAGCGGTCCCCTCCTTGAAGCAGCCAGGCCCGACCTCGTGGGGAAGGTTTGCTTCAGTGACCGCCACGTTTTTTTATTTTAAGCTCCAGACGGAAAATCCTCCCTTCCCCTCCCCTTCCCCCCGGCTCCTGCTGGCAAATCCCAATCCTCCATTTTCCTACAGTGGGATTGCTCAACCCGTCCTCCTGGAAGCGATTACACCCAGCCCTGCCCGGCTGCCATGCCCAGCCACCCTGCAAGGGGTTATTGGGGTCCCCTCGAGCCCCTCAGTTCCCACTCCTGTGGCAGCCAGGGGCTGGGGGGTGACACAACCCCAAAAAAGGGGAATCTATTTCCTGCTCTGTTTCCTGTTTTTCACCCCAAAATCAGGGTGAAAGTGGGGGCTCTGCTAACCCTAGGCTCCCTGCGCTGTTATCCCTCCTCCCCTTTAATTCCCAAAGTTGCCCCGTGCTTAGGGCCGAGCTGAAGCGAGCTGCGAATGAAGGGACATCCAGACAGCCAGCCGCAGGGACGGGCGGGGGCTGCCTCGCTTTCCAAAAGCATTACGGAGCCCAGCTGGAGCCAGCACTTCCCCCCGCAGCAACGCCCTTTCACACCTCCCCTTCCCAAAGGCTCCTCGGGGATCACTGACCCGGAAAGCATCCTTACATGTGCCCCGTGAGAAGGACCAGGATGGGGGGATGCTCCCCAGGCGCTCCATGCCTCAGCCTCCCTCCACAAAGCCAAGCTCTGCTCCGCAACAGCCTCTGCTTGGCATCACTCCTTCCTGCCAGCTCGACAGCCTGTCCCCTTCCCCATCCGCATCCACATCTCTGTTCTCATCCCCATCTCCATCTCCATCTCCATTTCCATCCTCATCTTGAACTCCATCCTCATCCTTAACTTTATCCCCATCCCCATCCCCCCATCTTCATCCCCATCCTCATTCTCATCCCCATCTCCATCTTCATTCCCATCCCAAACCCCATCCTCACCTCCATCCCAACTTCAACTTCATCCTTTTCCCATCCCCATGCCCATCCAAGGGACAAGGGGGCTCCAGCCACACCCCCTCCTCCTTTGCACCCAGACAGTTTCCAGCACGTTTCCCTTTTTTTTTCCCATTTTTTTTTTCCACGGGCAAAAAGAACAATGCCTTCTTGTTTCTCAGCCTGCCTTCCCTCGAGGGATCACGTCACTCCATTGGAGCTCGTTTCCTGCCCCGCTCCCTTGGTCATCGCTGCTGATGTAATACCCGGGGGGGGCCAGGCACGCCAGGGGGGGAAAATTGGGAGAACTTGGAAGGACTTCTTCCCCCTCCTTAAAAAAATTTAATAATACATACGGCGACGGAGAAAGACCCCTGGGCCCTGTCCCACTTGTGAGAGGAACATTTGTCATCATTTAGAAAACAGCTTTTCCTCCCCGCCGTTGTTTATAACAAATTCTTGGATGCTCCAGAGAGAAACCCGACTCCTTTACCAACGGGGAGTTTTATTTTCCCCCCGTGACGGAGCTCGCCCTGGATGGCCGCGTTGTTATTGCATGGTCTCACGCCTGATTTTTGGCTCAGGCCGGGCAGCAAAGGGTCAAACCGCAAGCAGCGGGATCGCTGGGGTTAATAGGATGGCAGGATCCGGCCTCACCACCCTCCAAATGTCCCCTGATCACAGCGGGGCACCAAACTGTCCCCGGCTGGGGCTGGCCAAATCCTGAGTCTTTTTGCTGAGCCAGCATTTTCCCACCTCCTTCAAGTCAGGGCCTGGCAGCCCCCCACTATCGCCTCCGAAAAGGGACAACCGCAGCAAGAAAATGTTTGTTTTTCCTCCTCCGCCCCTCAGCCTGCCCCGGGGAGCTGCCAGAGAAGATTTCCTTCTTATTCACCATGAAAATTAGAATAATAAAAAAAGGCAGGCCTGCTCCCCACCGCGCTGTTTGTGCAGGTGTGCTGGGCTTAGCCGAAAAATCCCGGCTCCAGCGGTTTTCCAAGGGGGAGGCTGCGTCGCCTCCCAGTGCCAGGCAGCGCTGGGTCCCAGCCCTGGAGATGTGGGGACCACCGAAGGGGGTGGCTGTGTGGACGGGGACGTGGGGACACCCCTGAGCGACTGAAATGCACCCCTGCACCCCTTCACCCCCCATCCCATCCCATCCCCACAGCATCCCTCCTCCAGCACCTCCTGACACACCCCTTCATCCCCCCATCCCAACCCAGCCCTGCTGAACCTTCTCGGGATTCCCAGTTGGTTGTTAAATGCCTGAAGGTAGCAACAAAATCAACCCAAACCCATCCCTGAGCCTACAAAAGGGAGACTTTCCCAGCACGATTGTCATCTCCTGGCCCAGGTGCCCCATCCGTGGGTGACGGCATCCTCAGGTGTCACCACAGCCACCATGACTCAAGCTTTGTGGTTACCAAATCCCCATCACCCCATGCGATTTCCAAAACACGCTCCCATTCAAAAACCAACCCCAGGAGACCATTTGCAGGAGAGGAAGCCGAAAAACCCCGCTGGAGATGGAGGAAAGCCGAGGGGAGGGGTGCAGGGAGGGGTCAGGGTGAGGATGCCCCTGGAGATGCCTCCTGGGGTCAGAGGGGCAAACCCCAGTGGAAACTGGCACCTTGGCCGAACCTGCAAGGAGGGGTGAGCTATCTGCCACGAGGGCTTGGCTTTCACCAGCCAAGAGGCCACGATTCGGCCTCTGAGCAAGACTTGGGTGACACTTGGGTCCTCTGCAGCAGTCGTGAGCAGAAGACATGAAGATTTGGTGTCTCCTCCCCATCTCCTTGCCGAAGCCTGGTCTGCTGCCTTTACTTCCCTCTCTCTCGACCAAGCCACACGAGATGCTCCTCTCGCATCTCTGCCACAACCCGGCCACCAACAGATTTAGGGCTGGAAACCATTTCTACTCTTGTCTTCCAAGGTGTCTTCATCCTCTCTTTTAGATGGAGGGAGGCAGACTACACGATGCTCACAAAAGCTCCAATAGATCCCACTGGCTTTTACGAGGGGGTTTAATTGCTTCATTAACCCCCAGGTGCCCCAGCGAGGGGCCAGGAATGCCTGAATGCTGCACATTCCTGCGGAGCCGGGTGGGATTAGGAGGCTCTTAAAGAGCTTAGGTGCATAATTAACATCTGATTCAGCTTTAGAAAGTGTTTTGCCCAATTAAGAACCCTGCCTGAAGGGTGGCCCTGCAGGTCACAGGCTTGGGGGGGAGGAGGGGGGTTTGGTGACCCTCAGGAGGTGACAGCCTTCCCCCAAAACAAAGCTTGGCTGGAGAGAGCAGCAGGTGACCCGGAGGAGAGCCCAGGCAGTGTGGTGGCCCCAGAGAGCCACCTCCCTGGGCTGGTCGAATGGTCTTGATTCCTTTCCATCTCCTTCTGTCCCCTCGGATCATCTGCAGGGCAGCCGCCTCCAGGTGTCCCTCCCAAGAGACATGGGACCACCAACATCCCTGCATCCCTCATCCCTGCATCCCTCGCCCGGCAGGAGTGGCTGCTCCCAGTGAGGCAGGCAGAGACGCAGAGGAAGATCCTCTCTGCACAAACCCCATCCCCAAGCTCTTTCCCACACATTTTCGGCAGGGCCGGCTGGACCTCGGGCTGACCCAGCCCGGCTGCTCTCGTGTTTACTCGCTCACACGCAACGGGGCAGGGCTGGGACGAACGCTTTCCCCAGTATGAACCCTCTGGGATGGGATTTTCTCAGAAACGGGGAATGGGGTTGGATGGGTTATGGGGTCAGAGAGGTCAGAGGCTCCAGCTGAGATGGGTTTCCCAAGGGACAGACAAGGAACAGATCCCCCAGGCTGCTGCTCCTCACGCCCTGCAGCCTTGCTTCCAATTTCACCACGGAGCAAAAACACTCTCAGCAAGCCTCAGCCAAAAGCCACAGGATTTCATCAGGATCGGGGTCAGTAGGACGTGAAGTGACAGTTTTCCTGCTGCAACCTTGGTCCCCTGCTGTGGCGCCGATGCAGCCGGCATGGGGGGTGATGGGCCCTGGGCGAGGCAGCACGGATCCACCCACGAATCAAGTCTGCCCCAGCACCAGGTACCTCGCCAGGATGACCTGGGACATGGCCCTGTCCTACCCCAGGAGCACAGCATGTCCCCAACCCATGGCACACGGCCACCCCACATAGGCAGGATGGCCTGGGACACGGCACAGACCCCACGAGCACAATGTTCCCTCATCCCACAGCACAGACTAGTGTGGGGTGACCTGGGACACAGCACGGACCTACCCCAAGCCCAGACCCCACTGGGACTTGCCCCTTCACATCCCTTCCCTTTCCTCCCCATTTTTTCCAAACCTCAAACACCATTCCCAAAACATGCAGGCTCTCCAACAGCCTCAGCCCCTTGGTGGCCCCTCGGCCACCTTTGTCCCCACAGCACCGGGGCAGCATCCTTGGCCAGCTCTGCCGTCTCCCTGGGTGACGAAGCACCCAGGGCGCTGTCCCACCCCGGGGAGCTGCCACCCACCCCAAGGTCCCCTCTTTCAAGACTCACCCCGTCCGCCGTGGCTGGGCCTGTAGACGCTGCCCACGCTGACCCGGGCTTGGCTGTCAGGGACGGCTTGCGGTATTTCGGGGCTCCTGGCAGGCAGGTAGGACTCGGCCCGAGGAACCCCGTAAGGCTCCGGCACCCGAAAAGGCGGCTGCGCCTCGTAGGGTGGGTACTGGCCCCCGTACCCCGTCCCGGCGGGAGCTTGCAGGTTATCGGCCGATGCCACGCCGCGGCCGGCCGGTTGCTGGTTGGCGTACGAGTCCGAGCCGGCCTGCTCCGGTGAAACCCCCGCCTCGTGGTACAAACTATGGGAATACCGGCGGTCCAGCCCGTCAACCGGTTGAGGGGCGAGGGGGACGTAGGGGCGTTCGGCCGGCGGGTAGTAACCCTGGGCTCTATAGGGGTTCTGCTCCTCGCCATAGTCCTCGTAGCGCGCCCGGGGCTGGAAGGGGTACACCACGCTGGCCCCCGCCGCCGCCGCCGCCGCCGCCCCGCCGGGGCCGGTGCTGCGGTAATAGGTGTACGCCTCGTCGTAGGCCCGGGGTGCCTCGTAGGGCTCGTATTGGGGGGCCGAGGGGAATTGGGGGTATGCCGGCTGCCCGACGGAGGCGTAGGCGAAGGCTGAGGAGGAGGAGGAAGATTGGCGGGAGCGGCCCGCGGGCCGTCCCCGTTGCGAAGCGCCGCTGTCGCCCACCGGGCCCTCCCGCCAATTTTCGGGCACCTGCCCGAAACCGAAGGGGTGGCGGGTTTGCCCCCGCACCGTCTGGGATCCCGGCCGCGGGGGGACCGCCGGTGCCTGCCGCCGGACGCTGCCCGTTCCTCCGCCGGTCGCTCCCGCCAACAACAACCGGTTCCCCCCGGGTCTCTCCTGCCCCGCCGGGACGTACTCGGCGCCGGTGTTCAGCAAGCTGTAAACGCGGCCGTTGTTCTCCCACTGGATCAGCTGCCGCCACGGCTCCTGCCCGCCCGCCAGCAGCCACAGCCCGCACCCCAGCGCTGCCCACAGCCCCCACGCTCCCCGCCCCGCCATCCCGCTTTACCGGCTGGCCCGCCCCCCCCCACCCCGGCCCCCCAGCCCCGGCCGAGCGGCGGCTCCCGGGGCGGGCGGAGCGGCGGCGGCGGCGGCAGCGGCGGCGGGGCGGGAAACGGGGCCGGCGGCGGGAAGTGGGGAGGGGGGGGGGGGGGAGCGGCGCCGCCGGGTCCTAGCGACCGCCTCTGGCATCCATCCGGGAGGCGGGGGGGAGGTGGGGGGGGTGGGAGTGTGGGTGTCGGTGTCCGAAACGCATCCACTCGGGATAAAACCCCAGAAATTTTGGCTTTTCTACGCTATTTTTTAACAGAACGTCAATATTCGGGTTGAATTCCACAGGTTTTGGTCCTAGCAACCGCCTCCGCCACGGATCCTGCACTCCGAGAGGTGGGAGGAAGGGCTGCGGGGAGCTGCCTGCATGCAAAACTCACCTACTCGGGACAAAAAAACCTGAAATTTCAAGTTTTTTTACACTTTTTTTTAAACCCCAGCACGATGCGCAACTTCAGTATTGGGGCTGAATTCTGTGGGATTTGGTGTTACACAACGGCCTGGAAATAGGGGAGACTGCTGACAGGGCAGGGCAATGCCATCCTGCCCCGTGCTGCTGCTGGGAAGGACCCCCTTTCCCCCCAAAGCGACCCAAATTCACACAGGTGCCTGCCCCACGAGGAGGCCTGGTGCCGGGATGTGGGCCTGGATGAGCACCTCTGCTCCCTCACAAAAGCTCAAAGGGGAAACTGCGCCAAAACCATGCAGCTTGCCCCCCGAATCTGTCTCTTTGTGACAATTCAGGATTTTTTGGGGATGTTGCATCCCAAATGAGGACAGATTCTGCACAAAATATTTTTAACAAGCTCCAGGGAGGAATAAAACCAGAGACCAGTTGGCAACTTGGAGCTGGAAGTATTAAACAAAAATGGGGGGACCTGAGGAGCGAACCTGTGCCCATGCGGACCCCGAATCCCCCACCAGAGCAGGGCTGTCGCCCCAGCTTGCCCCTCCGCATCACCAAAAGAAGGGCCTGTGCAAACCGAGCACCAGGGCTTCACCGCCTCATCCTTCCCAGGGACCCCTCAGCCCCCCGCCACCATTTTACAGCCCGGCCTGGGGTCACGGGGCTTCCCCTTGTGCCATCCCGCGCTTTCCTGTTGCTTTAAGCCCCAGCCGTGGGGACGTGTTTTCCACGTGTAGATTTTTCCTTTTCCCCTTTTCCACCCGCCTCCTCCCAACGCTTTGGTTCCCAGCCCCGAAGCTGGGGATGGAGCCAGGATGTGGCTGGGGGCCAAGGCCAGCCTGACCGCTGGGGATGCCAGCACCGGGCATTACCGGAGGGGCCCAATCCCCCCTCGTAGGACCCCCCAGTTCCTCACATCCCCCAATATTTCTTCGCTTTTCCTTGCTCCCGCCCGCGCTCCTCCCTTCTCCCCGCAGGGACTGGAAATACCAGAGTTGATGTAATAGGCAGCGCAGCGCTGGCCGGGAAGGAAAGCCTGGCCTAACCTCTTCCTCCCACACCCCCCACGGCCGCTTGTCCTGAGTGGGGATGGGGACACGGGGAGTAGGGGTCTGGCAGCGGGTTGCTCCCCTCCACGTCCCCCAGCCAGGATTTTGGGGAGGGATAGGACTTGGTGTGATGTAACGGGGGGGGGGACACGCACACAGCAGGGCCTGGGTTACCCCCACCTCGGTGTGGGGCAGGAGGGGGATGATGATGGGGTGCGGGGGCGTCCCTGTAGATTTGGCTCAAGGGTGGGGGTCCGGTGTGGCTCTGCACCCCGTAGACCCTGAGATGCCACCGGGATGTGGTGGCCAAGGGGACAGTCTACCAGCCACCCCAACACTTAGCGGGGAGGGTTCAGGACACGCAGGGTCCCCCCACGATCCCCACGTGGGTTCAGCATCCCCAGAGAAGATGCAGGAAGGGGGCAGCCGCCGGGAATTTGTCCCAAAGCGGGACCCCGGGGGCCACCACGGTGTGACACGAAGGGCCGTGTCCCGCTGTACCGGGGGGTCCCACCCCCACTAGATGGTGCCAGCAGCCCACGCTTGCGGTGCCACCGCACGTGAGGTGACAGCGGCGGGGACAATCACCCCTGCAGTGGCCTCTCCCGCCCCAGCCCCACAGAAACCCCTGCCCGAGGTGGGGTGGGAGAAGCGGGCAGAGAGGCTGGACCCCCCCGGCCCCGAACCATTTTCTTCCCCCTCCTCTCTCTAAGGATCCCGTGGGGGTGGATGTGGGTACCCGTAGCCACTACCAGAGCTGGGAGCATGGCGGGGTGGCTCCCAAAAAGAGGGCGAAGGGAAGCCACCCTGTTGGAGAAACTGAGGCAGTGCTGGCCTGGGGCATGCCCCCAGCGTGCCTCCGTCCCTCCCCTCGGGGCTCAAGCCCCAGATTTCAAGCTAACCCCTCAACCTCTCCATCCTTCTTTCCCTTTGAAGAAATAATTACCAATGTGGTGAATTTGTTTAATTCCCAAGCGAGTAAATTACTTAGCAACTTAATTACCTGAAGACTCGTTTTCTATTACTATTATTTTTAGGCAATTTGATGTAACCAGTCATGTGAGTAATTGGGCGGCATCTTATTGAATTAACGGGGACACGTGGTCACTGTGGGGCACAGTGGCACGAAGGCTCCTCTGGCTCCATCCGCGTCAAACTCACCCCCAGGATTTTCCTGCCTCCTTTTGAATACGGATTTTCCAGGACTGACTTGATTTTTCAAGTCAGCCAGGTGAGGGAAATCATGGGGGAGGAAAAGAGGAATTTAACTGAGCTTGAATCTCTGCTTTCTTGCCCCAAAAGAGGTTGGTTTGAGGAACAGCAGACTTCTCCCACAAGCATTTTTCAACAGTTTATGGCAGAAATTCCCCTCTTTTCTCCAGTTCTCCCCATACCCAGGACCACCAAGGCCCTGGAGCAAGGTCAGCACCCCCCGTCTCTTCAAGCCCTGTGCTACGGGGACGAGTGGATGGGACCAAGGCCTCCCAGCTAAGCCGGTGACAGGGGACAGGGACAGCCACATCTCCCTGCCAGAGCCAGTCTCTTGCTATTCATATTCTCCCCAAATCAGCCAAACCTAGAAATGCTGCAGCCTCACCGGACAAGGAAACCTCCTTGTGCAGCTGCTGCAGACGAATCACCTCCTTTCCCCGTGATCCAATGGCTCTGCTCTCCCCAGATGGAGGGGGGGAAAAAAAAAAAAGGGAAAAAAGAAATTATAAAAAAATCAAGATTAAAACGAAATTATCAAAATCATTGTTCTCCACATTCCTCTGATCGCTGGCAGAGCTGCACAGGGAGGCAGCTGAGAGACCTGGCATGCTGTGAGCGTGCTAGGTCTCAGCCGCCCTTCAGCATGGACCACAGGGGAGCGGGGATGGTTCCTGCTCCATCCCTTCCCCCCTGTGCCTGGGTGGCTGGCCCTGCATTTACCTCCTTCCTGCCCTGGGCTGCTGGGAAGGAAAATCGAGGCACAGGGGAATCTCACTTGGTGTTTTGGCATGCGTCAGCAGACAGAGGAGCTGGCAGTCAAGGAAACCTGGGGAGCATCCTCCTCCACATAACTCACACGAACTCTCCAGCCAGAGCTGGTAAGCACTTTCAGCAGGGGAAAGTGTCTGAAACTTCATTTAGCCACCAGCCTAAATGGAAGGCACTTTAGTAATTGTATCTCCGCGTCTCCGCGTCTCCGTTTGCACCCAGTCAGATACCCACTGACTGGGTGCAAACAGGCCCTTAACTTCTTCTCTGCCAGCTGCCAACAGCCACAGAGGTCAGCTGCTACAACTGATGCCTTCAAAATACCCCATTCAACCATCCGCTTCTCGATTTTAACTGTGGGGTGATTTCCAAATCAGGGAAAAACAGATTTATCATCCCAGCCACAGCCCCAGCCCTCCAACCTGCCAAACCCCACTGCCTTACAAACCCCCCCCCCCAAAGGTTTGTATTTCTGGTTTCCCAGGGTGGACGTAGGAGAAAGCTGAGCATGAAGTGATGTTATATATCCTCCGGCAGTTAGTGGCAGCAGGATTTTTTGTATCATCTTGTCACTAAAAATCTTTTTCCTCCCTGAATTTGTCTGGTGATGGCGTCCTGTGGAAAGCAACTCCAAAGCCAAGTGAAGGTTGTGCAAGCTCTTTCCTTCCTAGCACTGGTCTTGCGGCAGAAAGGCAAGAAAAGAGTGGAAAAAAAACATCATCTGGGGTAATAAAATTAAAAATCAACCTTGGAGTGAGGTGGCTCTTCTCCTCCTTTCTCCCCAAGCAGGCAACACCACAAATAACACAGAATTCGAGAGCGATTACATGGAGAGACCCCTGGGACGGAGCAGGGTGGTCCCAACCCTGCCACCACCTCACCCAGGCCTGGCCAGCCCCTTCCTCACCCCGCACTTCACCCAGCGGTGGCTGGGGAGGGTCTGCCAGGGATGGTGGTCCTTCCCCAAACACCTGCTCCCCTAACTTGCTTTACAGTTTCCCAGTATTTTTGAACCCTCCTTGCTTTCCACGCTGCCATTCCTCTATCATATTTAGCAATTAAAGATTATTTTCTTTTCCTTTCCTGTTCTTAATGGAGCTTATAATTAACTCACTTCCGATTCGCATCCCTGAGTGCATGCCGACCTCGTCAGAGATGTCAGCAAAGTTCTTCAATATGTCATCTCCGGATTTTTTGTAGCCAAGCGCAGCTTGGGGTGCACATCCAGGGTTTTTTTTTTTTCCTGAGGGATGGGAAACCCACTGTCCCCAGGAGATGCCATCCCTCAGCACCCAGCCCAGGGACACCCACAGGCAGATGAAGCTGGCAGGACCCGTGGCTTCACCCAAACCCCTGACTCCCAGTCTCAGCCCAACCTGCGCTCAGCATCACATTCAGGGTTTGGCAAGGTTTTAGCCAGAGCCAAGGGAGGAGAAATGCAGCTTCTGAGACCTGTCTAGATAGCTCAAATTAGCCTTCAGTGTAGGACCAGCCAGTGGGGACGTTAAAGGTGACCGGGAGAAGCATCCTTGCAATCTGCGTGGCTGCCTGCTCCCAGCACACGGGCAGGAGCGCCTGCGTTTCGCCGGAGGTTTCTCTTAGCTCTCATAAATTGAATGAAGTTGTCATCGCTCTAATCTCAGCAGTTCTGCATGAGGAATGTTCCCTCTCTTATCTCCCCAAAACTCCTGCCTCGGGTTGCCAGCCCGTTTGGATTGCTCTGACGCTTTGCAGCCCAGCCTGGCTCTTAGCTGAGCTGGGAAAATCCATCATGTTCCTCGGGGTGAGAGCAAAGCTCGTGAAGCTTTTCACCTTCGCACACCTTCCCAAAGGACATCATCCTCTCATCTCCTCAGCCTGGCCACCGTCATGGTCCCCAAGGGCAAGCCAGCCCTCTCTGGGGGACAATGCTTACCCCAGACAGGGAAGATGGGGTGGCATCACCAGGGACATCACCCTCAGCACCTCTGGTCTTGCCTTCCAGCCTTCCTTGCAGGCCAGCCCTCCCTGGCTCTGCCTGTTACCCCCGACAGCCAAATAACACCCTAAAATAACACAAACCCACTATTCCCATGGAAAAACTTTTTTTCTTTTTAAATCAAATCTTAATGCAAGCACCAAGGGTCTCCCTGCCCAGAAGGGGCGACCCAAGGTGGCTCAGCAGCCTAAAAGCCACCCACTGCTGTCTCACCCATCCCCACCGCATTGGTGTGGGTCCCAGTGCCCCCCTGGGGGGTCTCAGCCCCCCCCCCTCCCAGGGGTCCCAGCACCCCCCCCAGGGGTCCCAGCCCAGAACACATGTTTGGTACCCTGCGGGCTTCGCTCATGGATGGCAGGAGATGGAATTAATTAGGGAGGCAGAGTGGATAATAACATGTTTTTTAAAGCGTGCTGTTTGCAGCAGACTTCTCTGGAGTGGGTTATTTATAGGACTCGTCTATAACCTAAATAAAGCAGCCGAATTTCGCTGCGTTGCTCCGGGGGTGATGCTGGCTGGGTCCTGGGGGCTGTGGACCCCCCCGCCAATGCTCCCTGAGCACCCCCAGCCCCTCCTGGGTCCACCAGCACGTTTAGAAGCAAGCCGCCAGCTTGAGGACCCCGAGCATCTCCCTCTTGGCAGTAGCACTGGTTAAACGAGCCAGTTTAATGAGCAGACCCTCGTTAGGGTACTGCAGCCCTCTGTGCCTGATCCACCCCATGGGACCCCCAGGAGGAGGACGCGATGCTCACTGCGAGCTGGACCAGCTGCTTCACCACGGCTTCATCCCAGCCCTGGGCTGCACCAGCCATAGTCAACGGAGGGGTTGTGACCACCCCGTGCCTCAGTTTCCCCCCTTTGCCTGGGAGAGGCCTCAACAACAACCGCCGGGAAGCTGAGCCGGTAGCAGGGAAGATAAATAAACCCCAGCACGTCCCTTGCCTTTCCTACAGCTGCTTTAAAAGGAGAAACACCACCCACAGCTGTGACAAATGTCTTTGTCTGGCTCACAAGTGGAACAGCTAACACCCAGAGAGCAGCGGCTGCTTACGCTCTGGAGTGGTAGGTGTATAAATATGTGGTGAATAAAATGAATAGTTTTGTTTGTTCTGCTCTTATCTAGTTTAATAGCTTCTGGGTGAGCAATTACTCCCTGTAACAAGAGCAAATAAGCAGCATTAGTGTAATTGGTTGAGTATTACTCTGCTTTATGCTATATAATGCAGCATTAGGACCTCAGCACTTACTCTTAAAAGAAGGTTTTCTGCTCCAGTCAAGGCTGGAGGGATGCTCAGCGTGGGTTAGCCATGGTTTTACCAACAAAAGCCCAATACCAGCTCATTTTTGCTATTCCCAGCTAGGAAGAACTGTTGGTTTGGGGTTTTTTTTCTCCCATATTATTTGCTGCAGAACATCTGCAGGATGAAATGTCTCCTGGAGGAAGGGGTGAGAGGTCTTGCTATGGGTCTGGATGCATCTCACCATGATGCTCATCTTCTCCCCCAGCCAAAACAAGGCTGAAGCTGACCTGGGCAGCATGAAAACCTCAGCCCTACACATGGCTGGGTTTAAAAGAGAAGGAAAAAAATTCACCTGTCAAGAAAGCAAGAGAAATCAGCCCATCATCGTCAGCGGGACCAGCTATGTACACAGGTTTAAATGGTCATTAATGTATCCCTTCCTGCTTGGAATCATATCTGGGTTAATGTCCTCACCCCCGCGCTCCGTGATGGACACCTCCATTAGGAGCAATCGAAAAAGCGACAAGAACTGTCTAGGGAAAAAAAAAAGAGAAATTGGCTCTTGGCTTGGAGAGAGGTGGAAATTTCATATAAATCCGCTTATTTGCTTTGTTACTGGTGAGGAAATGGAAGTGGCAGCTCTGGATCTTGATGTGTATAGAGAAGGAATTGGGAAATGGGAGCTAAAAAATCCCAAACCACAACAGTTTTGAGGTTTTGCTGAGGGGGAACAAACACCTTTTTTTTTTTCTCCAGCAACCCCAAATCCTTCTCCCCACACCCTTTGGGAGCTGCTGCATCCTTGCCCTGTGGAGGAGACCCTCCCTCCAGCCATTCATCCCCGGGGAGCAGGAGTAAAGCCCAATTCTTTCAGGTGCCTCCTGCTCCCCTTTGAAACAGGTCCCACTGTTGCCAGTTGTCCTTGCTGGTCCTGGAGGAAAGAGCTGGAAAGGTGGAGGGTGCTTGGCCCAGCCGTGCCTCAGTTTCCCTCCCTGCAGAAAAGAGATGGGGAGGAAAAGGGAACAGGTGAACATCTCGAGTTGGCCCAGAGGGAAATGGATGTAGCGTCCATCCTGTCCCTTCGCCCACACCTCCTTTGTGCAACAGCACCCCACGAAAAGGCCTTTCCAAGCAAAATACTCGTTCCCTTTAAACCGTTTAGCAGGGTTAGCTCCCAGCTGGTACAAGGCTGATTATCAATATGCTCTCATTTATCCTGCAAAAGCCGCCTCACGCCGCGAAGCCGCACATCTGCCCGTGCCGCGGCATCTAAACCCAGCCCAGAATAGCATCAACCCCAAATCGGCTCACGCTCATTGACTAACCTCGTTAATCCTACAGAGAGAGAAAAAAACCCACAACCTGGGAGGTCGAGGAATTTCTGCTGCAAGCCCAAAGCCGGCTTCATTTTGATAAAAGCAATTCATACTCTGCTAAGTAACCAGAAGCATCGGATGAGGCAGAAAAGGGTTTGAAACAGCTGGAAAGATGAGCGGGGGTTTGCCGGGTGGGATGCTGCGGGCACAGCCAGGTCTGTATGGGTCCACCGTGGACCAGATGGATGCAGAAATCTCTTTATTCAGGTTAAGAAAGGCAAGAGAGAGGGGTGGGGACAGCTAGCTATCTGACACAGTGGGGGAAAATATATAATTCAGGGCAAGAAAATGAAGTTTCAGGTACAGAGTCTGTGTTTCAGCAGCAAACTTATGGCAAGGAGATGAGTCGTGAGCACCCCGGACTGGGATAACACTTTCACCAGCTGAGAGCTCCCGCTCTGGTGCTGTGTTTGAGCTCCAGCTCAGGCTTTGCTGACTCCTCTCCAGGTGCCACAACATCTCCCCTTGCATGGAGGCTCCATGGGGATGGGACAGCAAGAACGGACACGGGGACAACCCAAAACAACCCAGTGCCACCCTGCAGAGTATAAGCTCAGGGCCAGGTTCGCAGAGACAGATCAGCATCCATCTCACAGATGAGAAAGGACTGGCAGCCTCCTCCCCTCCTGCCCAGTGCAGAGGGAGTTTGTTTCCACAGCAGAAAAGGAGCCACCAAGCCCCAGCCCCATCTTCACACAATGAGTCCCACCACTATCTCCAGTGGGTTCCACATTCCCACCTCCCTGGCGAAACTAGAGGCAGTGTTGCCCATGGAAAAGCAACCTCTTGAGCCCAGTCCAGGAGCTGAAGCATCGCCCAGGGAAGGGCAATTCCCCAGTGACCTGTTACCCTACTTTGGGCTGGCATCCCCCATGATGGAGCAGCTGCCCACCCTGTTGCTCCTTCCTGCTCACCAGCAGCACAGGGGAAAAAAAAAAAAAAAAACCCACCCAAAAATTAAATCCTGCTGCAGGCAACATGCTTTGAAACAGAAAGGACAGAGAAGGAGAGGAAAGCAAAGCAGTGAGGCTTGGGAAGCATCATCTTGTTAAAAATCTCAGCAGGGATGCAGTGTAATTAATCCTAACAAATTCATCACCGAACAGTCCCTCGGTTGAGTTGGGTTATGTAGGGAGCTGTGGCATCGTCACGAGGAAGGAGCAGGTACCTCTGGGTACCTTACGGCCAGGGAAGCAGAATGAGTCCTCCCCGTTCTGCTGCTGCTGGGGCTGCTCTCGCCAGCAAAAAGCCAGCTGCCCACAAAGGAGGTTATCAGGTGGCGGAAGGGGACAGGGACCTGCAGGCTCCCGGGTCCCCAACTCCCCGCCAAGCCGAGACGGGGAGCAGGATGGGGATGCTCAGGCGGGCATGGCCAGCCCTCCTCCTCCACAATTACATTCAGGAAAACAAGGCTGTGGTCTTCCCGGATTTTAGCTACTGGGTGAAATGGATGGAGTAAATAAATACATGTTGATTTGCACTGAATTTTTGCAGGGATCACCTTTTGTCCCTCATTTTGCAGATGTCCCATCTAAGCCAGCGCTGACATCGCTGTGTTGCTCGGCTTTTGCCATCTTCTTGCACCCTCAGAGCAAGAAATGAATTCCCTCTGCAAGACAATGTTTGCTGTAACGAGTGATTTGTCCATCTAAAACAGGAAGTATTAAAAAACTCTCCTGCAGAGATAGCTGGAAAACAACAGTGGCCTTAAAAATATATAAAGGGGCAAATGTCACATATAGGGGCTTCGCTGTCTCATGAAGATGGAGAGGGATGCCTGTGCTTCGTCATCATGCTCTACCTTTTTAGATGTCTCAGGTCAGCAAAATGATACTGAAACACCCTCAGGTCTGCCAGCTGTGCCTTGCTGGAGCCTGGGAACCACTGCTTTTCACATCCCGATCATTCCTGAACTGGGATGCTGGGCTTTGGATACCACTGGCATCCCATCACCCTCGCACTGCCCTTCCTGGCACAGGAGGGCTTTCCTCCCTGGAGGCTTTCCCAACTTTCCTCTCCTCCTCCCCGCTTCGTCTTATCTCCTAAATGAAGTATGTCAGGCAGCATTAGCTCATCCTCCCCCTGATCCCTGCCCAGGGAGCATCCCTTGCAAAACAAATCGCTCCGTGTCAGCAGAAGTGTCTGGAGTGATAAAAGCCGTTCAGCGGTGGCGGCTCCGTATGACCAGGCACTGGACGCTCCCAAACTTATTAGGGCCTCGAATATATCGGCAGATTTTCTGCTCCATCTCCCAGGATGAATTAACTCCTCTTGCTAGCTGGAGTCTCTTGCTTCTCCTTCTTTAACCCTCATGAAGATTTATGGCCCTTTGGTGGTTTTTGTCATTTTGGGGAGATGACAAAGTCCAGCCTTCCTTACTCCACAACAAGGTGCACAGTGGCTGCTTGCCTCAGTTTCTCCATCTGTTAAAAAAAAAAAAAAAAAAGAAAAAAAGAAAAAAAAAGTAATAATTCTCAGCAGGTTGGGATCTAATCATCTGTTCCTCACATCCTTAGTGGCAGCATGATCTGCCTGGCCAAGGAAGACAGAAAAAGCAGCAGGGCTCTGGGAGATGCTGCCCAGCATCATGTAGGATGTGGTACCCAGATGTGGACAAGCCAGCAGGTTGAGATACGGGCAGCACACAGAGCTCCTCTCCTCTCCAAGCATCTCCCCCTCTGAAGCAGCAGTCACAGCTCAGTGCACCACCATGCTCCATTTCAGGAACAATTTTCCTCCCAGTGCTTGTTTATTTTGCCATGAACTTGTCCGGTGCTGGGGATGATTAGTCTCTTCAGCTTTTTGCAGTGCAAAGAGGAGGGCTTTTCCCTTTTTTTTTTTCCTCATTTTTTTTCCTTTTTTCACCTAATTTTCCCCCATTTTTTTTTCCTTTTTCCCCCTTTTTTCTTTTCCCTACTCTTGCCACTCACCATCAGGATGTGTCATTCCTGCTCCTGTTCTCTCACAGGACCTGCTCCCACACCACCAAGCCCCCATCAGGAAACCTTGGAGTGGGAGGGTGGCAGATGGGAGAGGGGCACGGAGGGAGTTAACATCAGGGGAAGCCTGCAGGGAAAATCTCCAAACTCGGATAACCAAACCCTCAAACACAACAAGTTAAACTCCCTGATAAGCTACAAAATAAATAGAGCTGCAGCACAAGTTCCTTGATGTTCCTTCTCAGAAGACCCCAAATCTATCCCCTGGGTGAGGTTCTTACAGACCTGGGACAGCGCGCAACGGTCAGAGGGACAGACACAGCCTGTGCACATGGCTAGATTTGGGGTCTCCACATTCTTGGTTTGATTTTTCCTTCAAAAAAAAGCAATTTACAGTTCAGGGACCTTCTGAGCCACGGATGTCACTGAAGAGGTGATCCCCCATCAGCTGGAGGATAATGAGAACAAACCCTTGCCGTGTGGGCTTCATCGAGACAGGCGAGCGTGGAGAAAGAGCCTGTGCAAATATTAATTGAGATAATCAAAGCGACCAGGGAGCGGGGATGAGGGATGAGCTCCGAGGAGAAAGACCTCTCTCCTTCCCATGGACCAGGAGTTGCGGATGGATGGGGCTGGCTGGAGGGATGCAGGATGCTCGGGGTGCCTGGGGAGATGCAGGACAGGTAGGGGTGACCAAGGATGGGATCTTAACACCCACTCACCTCCCACAGCCTCCAGACAACTTTGAAGGGCTTGAACACTCACTGGAAGGAGAAGTGAAAGCAGGGGACCAGTGAGTGCATAACTTGTGGGCCTTTTCCTTCTGAAAGGTGAAAAAAGCAAACCCCGGAGCAGAGACAATGCTGTATTTTAAGGGCAAACAGGAACAGTTGTGAGCCAGCAGGAAGGGAGGTAAAAGCCAACCTGGCCAGGCTGAAAATCAGGCTGTTAAACCTGGAGCAGAGGGAACATTTTCCGCCCAAGCAGCATCAACAGGACTTGAGAAGGGCTGGCCCATGGAAGGACAGCTGAGGAGGCTGAGGATCCTGCCTCTGGGAGGCCAGGAGCAATTATGGACTTTCACTACCTGGACTATTTGATCCAAGGAAAAAGCACCCAGAAACTTACGTTTTTCTGGGGGAAGAACTGCAAGAGCCAATAGACCTCGTGTTCCCTCTCGACCAGGAGGTGGAAGAGCAGGAGCATCTCACAAAAGCCTTGCTGGTACTCTTTTGGGAGGGACGCCATCCAGACCTTGTTATACCGGAGGCCAGAGACGAGATCAGCACTGCCAGATGCTGATGGGAGAGGTCCTTCCTGGAAAAGTCCCCTGGGGCCATGCAGGGCCTGCTGCCCCCCTGCTCTCTCACCAGCTCAGCAGAAGGATCTTCTCCAGCTGCTTCTTGTCCAGTGCACTTTGGCTTCACCTCATGTGCAGCCTCTGCAGGTCCAAGCCCAGAGTGAGAGACACCCACTCACATTGGACATCTGGAGCAGAAAGTTCATAGCA
The DNA here is from genome assembly GCF_036417535.1 of Chlamydotis macqueenii. NCBI lineage: Eukaryota > Metazoa > Chordata > Aves > Otidiformes > Otididae > Chlamydotis > Chlamydotis macqueenii. The sequence goes on along the minus strand of NC_141567.1, from coordinate 16,436,895 downwards.
GGCTGCTTCACACCATCGCATCCCACACACCTAAATACCTTGGAGAAAAACCTTCATGCGTAAAACAAGCCAGAGACAGGGCAAAACTGATTTCCTTACCTAGAGGACTCAAGGGGGCTCCAAGACAGCTCCCCTACCCTGATTTTGACCAGAGTTTTCCTCCTGGTCCAAGAGTCCCACCAAGTTTTGCCTGCATGCTTGCCTACATCTACAAGAAGTTTTAGCTCTGAGTGATGTGTGTAATCCCCTCCAGATCTCTCAGCAGTTCACTTTATGCAGAAAGTTGGAGAGTGATTTCTTCTTCACCCAGTCACAGAAAAAAAAAAGAAAGCAAGGAGATGTATCTGGCTGAAGGCATGACATTTTTCTAAGGTCTTCTCCAGCTGGATGCAGCATCTTTCATTTCTAAAGCAGCGACTTTGTCACAGCAAGGCACTTGAAAAAAAAACAACCCCAAACCTTACCTTTTGCTTTGGCTGGGTTGATTTATGCAGGTTACATTGATTTGTAACATAAATTTTGCAAGATCATTTAATATTCCTTTTGTTGTACAACTTGGAGAAGCCTAAATGGGAATCTGAATATAATAACACTCTTCACTGAAGTAAGCTCCTTTCATCCACCAAAAAAAAACAGGCCCAGAGGTTCTTTCCCGGCTCCCAGCTTCTCTCTAATGACATATCTATCTCCTGTCTTTCTATATATAATTCCCTCTCTCTGGGTCACTCGACCCATCGCTGCAAAGCCGATGGCTCCAGGCGATGCTCTAACAGGTGCCAGATCTGGCAGTCAAACACTGCAGCTCACAGGGAGAAAAGAGGTAGAAAAACGCCATAAATTGGAGCGGCTGTGGGGATTTTAAGGTGTTCAGAAATATAATGACGTGCTGGGGCTGGGCCAGCCAGGGGATAGCACAGGTGGCTGCTGGTGGGTTGCCATCCCTCACCCTGCCATCCATCCCAGTATCCCAACCAGGTAAAAATCCAGCATTGATAGTGCCAGTCCTGCTGCAGCTGATGGAGAGGAGCGAGGATTTCATTGCAGCATCTCTCACCCATCCCAGCACACAATTTCAAAAGCAGCTTAAGGTGATGCAGGACCTTCATAAGGTCTTCGGTGGCATTGACCCCATCCCTCCTGCAAGGACTAGTTGCTGGCTGGATCTGGCTTGCAGCTAGCTCCATGCACATCTGCAGGGTTAGTTATCCTGGAGACAGCTGGACACTGAAACTCAAGTCACCGTAACCCTGCAGGACAGGCTGGCAGACTGATGTACCTCCAAGTGCTATCACAAGCATCTCATCTTGACAGCTCATCTGTGAGATATTTACACACCTCTGGCTGCATGGAGGATGCTGGGCCCTGGGGATGACAGTGTGGCACCTCAGGCACCCCATTCGTGTCCCCGGGGGTGGCTTTGACACCATCGTCTGCTCTTGTGGCCTGGCAGACCCTGGCAACGTCCCAAACCATGCTACTTGGACATGCAGTTTCAGGGTTTCCCGCAAAAGCAGCCACAGTTTACAAGTTCATTTAAACCCAAACGGCTCAGGAGAAGAGTTTTCAGCCCAGATTTGCCCGTTCCCACAGTGATCTGCTGGGGCTCCCCAGCATGGGGAGAAGGGAAGGGGCTCATGGGATGCTGCAGGGGCACAGTTGGGGGCTGCACCCCCTTGCACAGGGGGGATGCTCAGCACTTTGGCAAGATCTCACGGCCTCCCTGGGACAACACGTTTCCAAAGATACAGGAGCATTCGCTCCCCCCACTCCCTGGGTCCCGGAGCCGCAGCTCTGTACATCGGCTGGACAGGGTCTAAGAAATCCCGCTGCCAAAAAGCACTGTCCCCAGCCCCCACGCCACCAGCAGGCAAGCCCTGACCTCCCCAGATGTTTTCCAGACACGGCCTTTAAGCCCAGACAGGAAAATTTCTCACCACCAGCCCAGCAAGGGGGAAGCAGACCATTTTCGCAGCTCTCTGCGAGCATGACAAGGTGTCTGGGTTCGTCTCAGAGCTCTCCCAGCTGCTTTCAGGGGAATGAAAAGCTGGTTTTGGAGGCTTAAGAAAATGAGGGAATATAAAAAAAAAGAAAAAAAAAAAAAGAAAGAGGTGTTTCACCATAAGAATCAATTCTCCCCCACTGGCAAAGCTGATTAATTTGTAAACTGCGAGAAAAGAATAGAAGGAAGCTGGGGAGTGAGAAATACCAGACGAGGATAAGTGCAGAGCATCACTAGGCAAAGGGATGCTGCTTCCTCAAGGACTTATCTATTCTCCTAGAAAAATGAGGAGGAAAAAGGAAACTTTCTGGGGGTGTTTTCCCCTTCAGATGCCACCCAAGTGGACCCCCTGGCAAGGGTGGGGACCCCCTGCAGCCGCACTTTCCACCACTGAGCCTGCTGACGGGCATCTTCCTGGCTCTCTACAAGCAAGAGGAGAGTGAGGCAAAAGCTCCCCTGGCTTCACACCATCCTAAAGCTCATAAACCACATCAGCACCCTGCTTGGCTCCAGCATAGCTCCTATCGACTGCGTACCCCAACTGCCTCAATAGGAAAACTCAGCTCTGAGCCTACGTTGCTCCATTTAATTCCAGTGCAAGCCTGCTTTTAGTGGAGGATGAAAGGCAAGTGCATGTGGGTTAGCATTGCTAATTAAAAAGGACCAGAGAGGAGGAATTAAGGGGATGGAAATGAGGAGACGAAACGGTATCAGAATCTGAAATTTCTGCTTATGAAGGAACACTTCGTAAGGCAGCTCCTGGGGTCCAAAGGCAAGTCCTGGACGAAGGGGTCTGCGGGCAGTGGGGCACAGGAACACCACCAATGCTGCTGCCCAGCTGTTTGAAGGGAGAGAGAGCTAGGAAATTCCCTTTTCTTTTAAACAGTTGGGCTTTCATCTCCCAAGAAAATCTGCTGGGCTGGAAATACCAGCTGTGGGAGTGTTCTGCAGAGGTATGGCATAGGCTTGCCCAATTTTCACTCCTCTCCAAGTGGAGGAAAAATAGGGACCAGGAGAGCTGTCCAGACCTGGGCAGCCCCATGTACCAGCAGGGAGGTAGAGGAGGGATGAGCCAAGAGATGTTAGTTTGGGAGGAGGCACTCACCCGCTCACAAGAAGAGGGGAGGGAACCACATATCTGCAGGGCAGAGATGGATGCTGTAAGGTCATGGGGACAGGAGTTCAACCAAGATATGAGGTCACGCTGCATTCTCAGCTGGCACCTCCTCTCTGACCCCGATTTGAGCCACTCGCAAGGAGCTAAAGGTGCCCAAGCCTTTTAGCATCTCTTGGATTTGCTGATGACCTATTTACAATGGCTTTGGTAGATCTCAGTCTACATCCCATGTATAATGTGATTACAAGGCTGTGTAATTGCTGCATAATTGTCCTTCTTCCTGAGGCTGGTGCACCCTGGGGTTCCAGCCTCTCAATCTTAATTAAAAAGAATAAATCTTAATCAATCTCAATTGTAATTTCAGAGCTGGGGGCAGGGGGGAGGAGAGGGAGGGTCCATCAGCATATAACCAACCTTTGGGGTATAAGGGGAACATAAACCCAGCTGGGGAAATTAGCCTGGCAAAGGGTCTCTGAGGTGCTATGCCCCATCATTAGGGGTCTAATTGAAGACTCTTTTAAGCAGTACTTTAACTCCTCAGTGACTGATCGTTTGGCAGAGCAAAGCCTCAGGAAGATCCACCTGCCAGCTACAGAGCATTTCCAAGCAGCCAGGCATCCTCTTCGCTGCATTTTACAGGGAAGGAAAACTGGGCAGAGCTGCCTGCCATCCTCTGACTGCTGGAAAGCTTTTTCTTGTCCTTGAATCAAAGGGAGTGATGCTGTGTCTCATTTTTCACAGCACAAGTTTGCAACAGGAGTTTGAGACCCCCTCTACCCTCCTTTCACGCACCCACAGCCCTTTTGGTTGCAGAAAGGCACCGAGCCATGGGGCCAGGGCAGTGAGATGCAAACCAGCTCCTGGCTGGAAAGCAAGAAACCACGTTAGTGATGGGGCAGAGCTGGTAAGCTTTGCCAGGATCTGACCCCCAAAAGCTGCTGAGACCCAGGGTACCTAGGGGAGGATGGGCTTTCCAAGAGAAGGGTTTTCCAAGGCAGGCATCTGGAAATGACTGCTGGAGGGGAAGCTGGGAGTGAAGGCAGGACTTAAGGACACTGTGAAGGAGAGGAAGCCCCACCAAGGACTTTGCAGATGCCTACTAAATATGGGCTACTCCACACACAGGAGAACTGGCTCCTGGAAATAAAGCCTTCACCTCGGCCTCATACCTGCTGAAGTGGTGGGTCAGACATCCAGATGATGGCTGGAAAAACAGAAAAACAAGCAGGAATTAGCGTAAAGGGGGGGGCGGGCGCAAAAAAAAGGAAAAGAAAAAATATAAAAAGGCATAGATGTAGGAAGAGTCTGTCACTCTCCCGGTGCAGAGCTCAGGTATGTGGTGGGAGCCTGCAAAACCTGGCTGGTTTGGCTGCAGGCAACAGTAAATCAATCAGTTGGCCCTCGTTGTTGCAAGCAAACCACCAGTCATCTGAGATACACAGCTGCCAACATCCAGGATGGCATGAGAGAGATGCTCAGGCAAGTAACACTCGAGGGAAGGCTTGCCCTCAATCCCCATCTCCCTCCTGCATCCTTCCATCTGGGACCAGGAGAGTCAACCCACTAACCCAAACACTTTAAAAGAAAAACCACCCAGAGAGCAGGGTGTGTACTCAGAGCTGAAATGAGGTCTGGATACAAAGAAATGCTCTTTTAGAGCTTGTTCTCAGGGAGTAACTGGGCAGGATCTCATCTCCCATGTTTACTACTTCATTATCTTCACTTCTGAGACTGGCAAGGATCTGCCCCACTGGCTGTCCAGGGAAAGCTAAGCAAGTTGCAGAAGGGCTAAGAAGGAGTGAAATGAAGGGGAAAAGGGAAAAGAGTGGTCCCAAGAAGCTTTGGAGAGAGATGATGGAGGAGGATAATTCAGCTAATTACATCCTCAGAAATCTCACCACTTCCAGATGAATATTTAATGAAAAAACAATGCTCTTTTCCAGTTATTTAACACAAAAAGGAAAAGCTCTGGAGATTGTTACACCATCCTTAAATATCTACCACGTTTAAGCATCTCAAGACTACATGGAGAAGCAAACTAAAGCCTTTTCCAGCCAGGTCCTGACCTTGGGAGGCAGAACCGGAAATTAATTCAGCCTCATGCAGGCTGAGAGAAATAGTCTTTAAAGCAGAGCCATGGAGATGGGAACTCATACGGGTCAAGTGGTGATGACACCCCTGGGCGGAGAATTGCTACGAAGGCCCTGGTTGGAGGCTGAGGTAGAGTTTTCTATTTAACAGAAGGATGCACCTTGATTCCCCAGGGCTCTGAAAGCAATGAGAAAGCCTTGCCTAGCACAGGACTGAGAGAAGGCAGATGGTGCCACAAACTAAGAGCAGCCACTATCCCCAAACACCGCCTCCATCACCCAGGGGAACCCCCAGGATGGACTCCACCTCTACATCCTGGCACAAAGATGGGCATTTAGCATCATAGTACGTGACTCTGACCTACCCACAACACCCCCTCATGACCCAGCCTCCCTCTCCAAACCATTCCTTCGCTCACAGTACAGCAGGCTCAGGCTACTGCAGCTGAGGTCTCAGCATTGCGATCCAACTCAAGCCCTCTGAGGAAGGTCTGCCTGGAGCCAGAGGAGGAGGTAATCCCTCACAAGGCATATGCCAGAAAAAAATTTAACTTACTCCTGTAGATAAAGCAAAAACTGAGTGTACATATAGGGAGCGAAACCTACTGTGATTTGCTCAAACGGATGGAGAGAAATTCTAAAACTCCAACTTCGAGATGAGAGGGATTCGATCCACACTCTTTCAAAACAGTCAGAGCCATCACCACCAGGTCCTGCCTGGGATCCTGCACCTCTGTGCTAACGCAATGGAGCTGAATGATGGGTTGCGCAAACAAGTTCTGTCTTGGTTTTAAAACTTCCTTCATCTGATGTCTTCTGGTTCTTACCTTGTGAAGAAGAGTAATTGTTCCCTGTTTGCCCTTCCCCACTGCTCAGGTTTTTATAGACCTCTGTCACAGACCCCATCCGTCATCCCTTTCCTATGCTGATGAGAGCCGGGTTATTTAAGCTTTCCTCGTACACAAGCTGTTCCACCTCTCTGATCTCCCCTCAACACTCCTCTATATTGTCACCCAGGTTGCTCCGATGTCTGAGCACAACAGCTAGGAGCCATGAAACGCGCATGAGAAAGGTGCAGGCACTGTGCTACATCTGGCTGAAACCTCTGAAAGTGAAAATGTGATTATTTCCACTTCTAACCATCTCATATCCACCCAAGATTACTTTCAGGCAGCATTCAGACCCATGACCTGGAAGCCTGATGTCCTAAAATAGTGTGACCACAATCACTGGGCACCTCTTGGCTACTCTGCCTGACAAGTTCAGCTCAGCTTTTGTGCTCTTCTGTCTTCTGATTCCCAGAGACTAAGAAATATTAAGGGGGAAAAAAAACCAACCCATAAATAAGCATTTCTAAGGGATTTCCAAGCAGCTCTTGTCTCCTGCTTGAGTGGATCAAAATTAGACACCCAGAAATGAGCAGGGAAAGAAGTCAAGTTCTTCTTTGACACAGCCAAGATCTTGCTAAGTAAGATGCTTAAAAAAAATAAAACTAAGACAGGGATACTTTGTGATGCAGGAAAGGGTGCTAGGATGGAGAAGCCCCTTTGGGCAGCAAACCTAACATTGTCCAAATAGCTGTTTAACTTCTCTGACAGCATCTTCCAGCAACCCATTCATCTTTTATGGATGGAGAGCTGCAAACTCTCCCTCCCTGTCCCCAGTTTTGCTCTTTAAAACTGTTCCATCAAAGAGATCTATGAAAGGCTCAGTTCCCAGCTGACAAGCTATCTATTTAAAGTTTATATGCCCAGGAACATTCACAAAGACTTATTAATGAGAAACTGATGAAGGGAGCAAGCCCATGTGCAGCCACTACACAAACATGTCTCCATTGTAGTTTAATGGTGAAACAGCACGTTCTTGCTCCTCATCCCATCCTCTCCCTACCTCGGTGCTCAGAACTCACTTATTCCCCACCAGCGAGAGCAGGTAGGTCTGCAGATCTGTCGGAGCGGGACACGATGGCACATGGAGGTCCACCTCACCAAGAGGGTGAAGCTGAATGCACAACCCGCCCCTGTCCTCTGGTTGCAATGACAAGAAGGAGCGTCATCTAAGGATGGCTGTGGTGGATGGCCCTCGTTGAGGAGCTACATCTCCAGCAGGGACCACGGTGCTTCAGTCTGCACAGAAGGAGAGCAGCCCCCACCACAAAGAGGTGGATGTGGGAATGACAGGGTCACATCTCCCGAGGATCAGAGGCGCAGGCAAGATTAAGATGGAGTGAGATGAAACCATCTCCAATGCATGCTGACAACTTGGAGTATTTCAACCCGTTCTGCAAAGATCTCAGGAGACATATGGATGGTCTGGATGGAGGAGAGGTAAAAAGGGCTCGGGGCAGGTAGACCTGCAAACTCCCCCTCCCTGTCCCCAGTTTTGCTGCAGGGCACCCTGCACACCAAAGTGAAGGCCCATGGGGAAAGTCCATGCACATGGCTGTCATTGCGTGGCAGGAGGAAGAAGAACGCAGCAGAAAGGTTGACTCATGGCCTGCGCCTCCTCTCGGGGCTCCCTGCTGAGCAAGTCACAAGGAAAAGCCCTTGCTCTGGCAGCTCAACGAACCTAGAGAGGGTCCTTCCACCCTTCCCGAGCACTTGCTGCCCCAGGAAAATCATCCTCTCCAACACTGGCTTCACTCAAGCTGAGAAAATAAAGAAATGAAATAAAAGTGTCCTTCCCAAACCATATCAGCTAAGAAATGTAAGCTATTGCATTCACATACGCGTGCCCTGGGTGATGTTTTACTCGCAGCACGCTGAGAAGCGGCACATGATTTTGGCCCCTTGAAATCAAAGATTTATCAGCAAACGCCCGCAAAACTCATCGAGACAGGCAAGGAGCGGAGCAGAGACGAACGGACAATAAGGGCACTGCTGTTTCCTCTTCCCAACGCATGTGTAATAAATGCAGCATTTCCAGCCAGGCGATGACATATCAAATGTGACCGATCCAAGGTAACTGCTTGTGCTTTTTCTGGCTTAAGATTTCCAGCCTCGGGGTTTTCCGCATGGAAGAAAAGCCCTGCTCTTCTGATAAATAACTCTGGCCAGGCAGCTCCTGTTTAGTTTGACAAGAGGACAAACCCATAAAAGTCTTGAAATGAGAGACTGAAAAAAGGATATTAAGCATGAGAAGACTTTCTTTGGGATGAGGGATGGAAAAGCCTGGGACTGCAAAGCCCAGATGGCTGAGGCAGATGGAAATAAACAAAGCAACACGTGTTGGAGAGGATCAGCAGGGACCTGCTGGTCCCTCCATCCCTGACCATGACCTTAGGCTGAGCTCACTCCACAGACCAGCATCACCAGGAAAATTTCATCCTGACATCTCCATCACCCCCTACTTTCTACAGGCTCTGAGTTTCTGCGTCATCTGTGATCATTCCCAAGATGGTCCAAATACCCACCTTTTGCACCGTCGAGCAGCTGACAGGTGTTTTGGAGCAATGAGGCAGCAGGGACCGGGATTTCGGCTCGTAACCTTGATCAGCCTTGCACCGCTGCTGGCGCTGAGCATCTCCATCTCAGGGGATGGAGTCACACACCTCTCCTTGCAGCAAGAGAGCTGCTTCTACAAGCAGGCGAGAGCTCTGCTGAAGGCAGACAGTGCCCAAGGTGGTGCTTAAACCTATTTTAAGCCTGTGGAGAGGCTATATAAATGGATAGCGATGCCAAGCCTTGTTCTTCCCCACAGCCAGGTGGGAAAGGACATCAGCAATAGAAAAAGGCATTCCCCAAACACCCACAAATCCATCTAATATAACAGCCTCACATATTGATTACCTGGTGTGGCCAAATTAAGCAGCTGCTGGGAATTCCCACCAAGATTTACAGACACTGCTTTGCGGCACATGGTTTTTTGCGAGAACAAAAAGGACATCATTTTGGTATCACTCCATTTGTTCATGATATTACTTCCTTTTATAGGTTCAATAAATTTTTAAAAAAGCACTTTTATTGAGCCATTTCCTAACGAACAACCCCGCCAATTGGCTTCCTGAAAGAAGTCAAGGTACTATTGAGAGTTTATGTCAATGCAGTAAAAAGCAAAATAATGTCGTTAACTCCTCAAAGTTCACAGGTCTTTGCCTGTGTGGACATGCCTTGGGATGCAAATAATAGATCCACCATAAACGCGGTGTTGTGAATCACTTAACACTGCACACCGACACCTTCTACAGAGCCCAGGCTTGGATCTCAGGGGGGAAAAACACTCAGCTCAGTGTTCACTGTGAGGAAAGTTCCCTGTTTATTGGGGAAGATTTTCTTTGGCTTAGGCTCTATAGACAAGCTGGATGTTGTGTTGGAGCATCCCAACCTGGAGGTCACTGCAGGGAGATGGAATCAGTGCTGGACCTCACCTAGAGCAAACCTGAAGAGCTGGAGAAGGAGGGCCAGATTGCACAAGGACCAAAGGAAGAGATGCAAAATGGGGTCAGACATGTGAAGCACGGATCAAAAACCAGCAGGAGGGAGTGGAAAAGGGCAGTCAGACCCAGCTAGCCTTCCAAGTTCATTGCCTCACCTTGCAGCATTGGCGACAGGCAGCCCATCTGGCTCAGCCTCCGGCAGTGGGGCTGGGAGATGCTCTGGTTCAGAAGAGCAGTCAGGGACTAGGAACAGACAAGAACAACTGCCCTCAGCTTGGCTTACGAGCTCAAAAATAGGCCCCCACCGCAATTAAATCATTGGCAGGTTATTCACCGACATTGTCAGCGCAGCGCAAACTCCCCGTTTGGAGGCTTCAGTTGTTGGAAATAAGGTTTATTCGGGGTGAGCTGGAAAATTACAGGGGGCAAGGAGACAAATCACACTGAGATCACCTATCCTGTTGTTTGTTCAGAGTGAATTACATTGGTTTAAATTCAGACATGAGGTTATACCCAGGACATATTTCCTAAATAAATAAGCCACTAGCCTTTTCTACTTGTAACCAGGCAACATGCAGCCATGTGGGTGCAGGACGCCAATGAATGTTTATATTGGGTATTATAACCTTTATTTACTGTTGGATTGGTGCTATTCTCTCATTCTGAAGAAGAAAGGAAGGTTTATTGCCAAGCTGACTGGATATGGACTCCTGCCTGATAGCCAATTCCCAATGGGAGGAAAATGAAAAAAAAAAAAAAGTATTAGAGCTCCATCCTTCCCAAACATCAGATCAAGGGTCCCTGCCGCAGCTCCTGGCATGGGGAGCAGCTCTTTAAACATTTAACACGCTAAAATCAGCTCCAAGCAAGATGGAAAAATTAAAAAACAAAACACCCGGAGCAGCCTGATTTCCAGCCTTTGGAGGCACAGAGCCATTAAACTTTCACGTCTGCCCTTCACCTCCTCGCTGCCCAGCTCCGACCTGATTTAGTAAATACCAGGTCCCAAGGACCAGGACCTGCTGCAGGCAAGGTAGGGAACATAAATAAGGCAGCGGCGCATGGGCACGGGATGCTGAGACACAAGAGCCTAAGAAAAAGATGGTTTCTTGGGGTTAGTCTTTTCTAACTAACCCCAGGAGATCTCCCTTCCTCCAGCCCTGCAAGACTGCCAGGGATAAATGGAACATCACAGGGGCTATTAGAAAGGTAACCAGTATAAGCATATATAAAAATTATACATATAAAAACATATACAAGATATGTAAATAAAAACATATATAAAGACATAACACATATTTCTATTTTCATGAGTTTTTTTCAACAGGATCTCATGGGAATGACTGAAAATAAACTTCTTGGTAAGCTAGCCACTTCAATAATAAGAAAAAAAAAGTCAAGGGAAAAAAAATATATATATATATATCTCCAGGACGGTTCAAATTAAGGTCCTGTACTTTTTTCCTCCCCTACCCCTTGCATTCTGCAGAAGCTGTCCCAAATTTCCTGTTTCACCCAGTTTTCCAGCACAGGGCAGCAGACTGGGCCTTTCCCTTTGGTGGAGTAAAACCACACGTGATAAGCGAGTAAGTTTTCTGTGTTTACATCAACCAGCAGTATCAGCAAGTCACCGACATTAAAAAATAACCCCAAAAGCCATGTTTTCGGGCCATCCACCCTGCTCTGCCTCCCACTGATGCACAGGAGCCGTGGGCGCTGCTGCTGCGCTCTGCAGCCACTCATACAGCAAACCCAAGGTCATTTCAGCCCTGAAAGAGATGGGGGTCTCCTGCCCCTAGCACCCATGGGTGTCCTGCCCCACAGCAGCCTGCAAGGTGCAGGATGGTGCCCACGGGGAACACATCCTGGATGGATACCTTCAACCTGCTGAGGCCCACCTACATGGTCCCCCATCACTGATGCTGTCGCCCTCTTTTACTCCATCTTAATTAAAAAGATGGGCCACCAAGCCAGCATTAACCACCAGTCTCAAGCTGCTGTTAGCCCACAAAGGCATCCACCAATAAATCCATAGGTATGACTGGTTACACACTGAAGCATTCCAGTGAAGCCCTTGGGCTCCCCAGCTGGTGGGGATGGTGGGTACTAGCTCACTCGTGGTGGTTCTCCTTCCACACCAGCACAGCTGCTCCATGCCCTGGTGACACCACACCAGTGTCGGGCTCCACTCTTGGACGCTGCTGTCACGCATGGACTGCCCCCGTCTCACACCTGATTTATAGAATCATAGAATTGTTAGGGTTGGAAGGGACCTTTAAAGGGCATCTATTCCCACCACCCTGCAAGGAGCAGGGACATCTTCAACTCCAATTGGTTTGTATAATGCAGCAAGCCCATAAACACAAGAATCCCTCCCAAAGCAGCAAACAGGCAGGAGACAGGGATGCTGACAGCACTAATGATAAAACCAGGAGAGGTTTCACTGTCTCACAGTCAGATGGATACATCCATGGGATGCCCTCTTAGGATGATACCCTTAAAACAGAAGATCCTCGTCAACACCAACAGAGCATTCTTGCATGCTGGTGGGGAATAGTTGCCAGCCCAGCTACCCAGACGGGACATTTGGAGGAAGGGTGGGGACAAACCCATGCTCAGAGCATCTCCTGGAGCCCTCTCGTTCCTGCAAGCGGGCTGGGGGTGGTTAGGGTGAAGGTCTTGCACCTGATGCATCTACAGCAGCATTAAAGGGTTTTATTTTGTGCTACCTTGACTCAAAATTTTGGTGCAATTCTTCACCTGCTGTTTATCCACAATAAATACACTTGGCCTCCTTCTGCAAAGACCTTTCTGGGACACTTTCCAGCCTTCTGTCTCTGTTTATCTTGCACCCTCAATAGGGACAGGAAAGAAAAAAAAAAAAAAAGAAAAAAAAAAAAAAAAGCCACAACCCAGCCTTGAGGCAGGCAATCTGGTCTCTTCGCTGCACATCGCGTCTTCCTTCCCTTTCTCGGTGACCTGTTCTTGTCTCTAATATTTTTTTTTTCTTTCCTCGTCTCCCTTCAGCTGCTCTAATAAGAACTGGGCTTTAGGAGACCGAGGGAAGGGAGAGATTGGTTTTGCTGCAGCCCTGAAAGCCAGCCTACCTGTCTTTAGTCCACTTAAATGGACCACTTCTCCTCTGCGGCATCCCAAGCCCAATTAATATTGGGCTAAAAACTGCCTTGTGTGCATGTTTGGGGAAAAAAAAGTAAGTAGCATTTTTTCGATGAAGGATTTGCTCTCAGCCAGGGATGCAAATCAGGGTAGTGATGCAGGGAAAGAAAATGCTTTTTGCTCAGACCATTTTTTTTTTCTCCCCCTGTTGTTTCTGACAGTCCAGAGATCAAACTTCTTCCAGTTCTTCCAAATTCTGTGAGTTTTCTGCATGCCAAAATTGGTTTGCTGCAAAAGTTGATGTTTCATTTCAAAGTGTTCAAGAAAGAGCAAAAATAAAAAAGCTTTTTTTCCCTTTTTTTTTTGGAAAACGAAATACCAAAATAAGGGAATTTGATGAGCATGAACAGCTCTGCTGCTGGGTGTTTCCATCTAGGGATGCAGCCACTAGCAAGGCATGAGGGTGCCCCAGGACCCCCAAAACCCTGGGTGGGGACAAGGGCAGCAGACCCCAACCCACAATGGAGGAGCATGGGCTGTTTACCTTCCTTTAAAGGCTGTTTTCCATCCAATAGCTCTGCAAAAGAAGAGTCAAGCCTTCCCAAAGGCTGTCTGGGAAGGGATGGAAGCACGTGCCAGGTGGTGAGGGTCTCACTGGCATCCTGCTCACCAAGGGGAGCTCCCATTTTGGGGCTGGGGCCACCAGCTACAGTGCCAGGGAAAGTTTACATGCTCAGTGTGCCCCTCAGGGACATCAGAGGCACAGGGAGGTGGAGCAGCTCCATCCCTAGGGGATTATCCAGAGGTAACTCACAGCATCACCCCAGGATGAAGCAACAGCTCATGGTGGAAACCTCCATTGACCAAGGAAGCTCCCAGCAACCCACCACCACAAAAAGCAACCACCTCTCCATCCTATCACCTCCCCTCTTCTAGCATCACCTCCTGTTGCCAAAGCACCTCCTGTCTCCACCCCTTATTATCTAATTTATTAAAGTAAGTAAGCTCAGCCTAAAGCAATTGCTTCTGTGGTGCTGAGAGGGACTGTGGGTGACAAAACAGGCTTAGAGACAGGAAGCTTATGAAACACAATGCTCAGAGCTAAATTGCCTTCTGTAGGATTCAGAGTGAATGACTTTTTTTCTGTCACAAAAAAAAAAATATCTCTGCAAAAGGAGTGCCATATCCCAAAATCAAGCACGTCTCTCAGTTTAGCACTGTCAGAAGAAGTTTTATGTCCCGTAGGAAATTCCATTTTGATGAGTAACAATGTTCCACTCAGGTAACATTCAAACAATGTAAAGCAACATCTAATATGAAGCCTACACATAAGTGAGACAGTAGAAAAGTCCAGATTAAATTAAAGTGATAACATCTCAATGAAACATTTTGACTATCAAAATGAAATGAGATTGAAAAGATTTATTGCAGCGCTTTTGCCATAATGGGATTGGGTTTTGGATTTTATTTTTTTTTTTGTATTAATACACTTCTAGGAATTTTTCCAGTTCAATAAAACTGTATGTTGTGCAAGAAAACCACAGCAACGATGGTGCAAAGTGCTCTGGCGTCACCATTCCCCTTTGGGAGACATCCTGAATATCCCAGAGGGTCGGGGATTATTTTCTTTCCTGCAGGGAGTGCTGGCACAGCCAGCCTGGAGCGTTCCTGGCACAGGCGAGGGATTCACCAGCTCGTCCCGGGGCCACCATCCCAACTCCTGGGCTGGGCTGGGCACCCCAGGCTTCACAGCACCAGAGAAAGAAAAGCAAGAGGGGGAATAGATGTCCTGAAAGCCCTCCCAGAAACATGGGGGAACAGGCGATTTCTGAGATGAGGCGAGTGATTTGCTGGGCACAAACACGGGCAGGGGAGACCCCAGGCTGTGCTGTACCTGTGCCTACAGCTCCCTTTTGTCTGTCTGTCTGTCTGTCTTCCCAGCCTCATCAGGTCCCTTGTGGCAGTGGGAAGCCCTCCCCAGGGACAAACAGAGAGAAAAGAAATAGACCCATCCAAATGATCTGGCCAGTGGCACCAGCTCACCGAGATGCCTCCCAGCTGGTGAGGCTCCTCTGCTTGCCAAGCAGTCCCCACCGCTCGAATGTGCCACAATTTACCCAAACTCCAAGGGCATGGAGGGAAGGAGGGGGAAAAAAAGCTAGAATTTCCTGATGCATTTATTAAAGATCATTTTGGTCACAGTAGAAAATCGCTGGCAGCTTCAGCCCCATCATCTGAGCAGCTGCCATGTGACCTCCAACCCTTCCCTGCTGGAAGCCAGCCTGGAAGTGAGCTGCCCCACTACCAGAGTCCTGCCCGAGGGGTGGGAGGGGATTTGTTCCTTGAAATCAAACCCAGTGACTATCCTGCCTGATTTTGCATGGGGATATCAATGCACACAGGGTGTCCCTAGAGGGGAGCAGAGCCCTGCAGAGCCAGCCCAGGCTGGCATAGGCATTCCCGAGGGAACTAGGGTCCTCTGGCAGGGTGAGGACACGCTAGAGGAGCAAGAGAAAAATCAGGATACCCAGTGCAATTGTACCAGCTTGGAAACATGGAGGAAGCATCATCTGGTGCGTGATCCCTGCAAACGAGCACAGGAGTGAAAGCCAATGTGGGAGAGGATTGCCTCACCCATCCCCACCGTCTGTCCAGCCCGGCCTCCTGCTGCACCCCACCAGAGAAGAAACCGTCAGCCAAATCCTGAGTGATGGCCAAATGCTTTCCAATGCTTCCAGGCATCACAATGTTCAAAGCTAAATGTCTTGGAGGGCTGCAAAAATGTTGTGCAAATGGTCAAGCTAAAGCCCATCAGTGCCCAGGCAGAGGGAAGGGTTGGGGTACACGATTCTGGTTTGAGCCTCTGGTCCCCATGAAGGCACAGTAGGTCCCCATGGGCATTGGGTACCACCTTGCAGCCAGCTTGGCAACATCTCCCTCCTGCTTCATTCCCGGTGCCCACCGACACTGTCAGCAACTATCGCAATGTGACAAGATGCCACCACCCAGCTGGAGCTGTGTCCCCTGTCCCTCAGCCACCAAACTCCCTCTCTTGCTCCCTGGCTCCATCGGCCGAGTGCAGCCCTTGGGAGGGGGCACCTTGTAGAGCCACCCTGCGCTCCATCATCCCGCTCCTGCCCAGGAGTCCCAAATGGGCTGGGGCTGAGCAGATATCCCAGCCAGGGGACATGTTGGCCCATGTGCAGCAGGATGGATGCCCCAAGCCCACAGCACCAGTGCTGCCAAGGCCAGTCTCATGCAGATGAGCAGTGAACCATCACCCAGCAGGAGATCTTCATCTTTCATCAGACCAACTCCCAGCCGTGACTTTCAAAGGAAAAGCGAGTCTATGCCGGAGAATTTGAGATCCCTCTTTCCTGGCAGGAGACATGACAGCCTCCCTCCCTCCCTCCTCCCACCTCCACCTCGGTAAAATCAAATTTAAAAGTCACGGCGTGCCAGCCTGCTATCCCAAGGGGGGGTGAGGAGCAATTTTCTCTCCTTTGTACACTTCAAAGGTGCTCGTGATCTGAGAGCGTCTCCCTCTGGTTCCCTTCCCCTGCAGCTTGTTTCCTCGTCTGGCAGCCTGTGTACTTCCAGCTCCTCTTGCTCTCTCCCTCGCCCACGTAGCTGGAAGAGAGCTGCGCGTGGATGGCAGCTTGGCTCGGCTTTCAGAGGCGCCAGGTTAGCAACCCTCAAGGTCTTTTCTTTAATTTTTCTCCATTTTTTTTCTCTCTTTTTTGAGCTTTTTCCCTACCTGTTAACTCATTTCAGCTCCAACGTGCTGACTGTGTACCTAGCTAATGCCTGGAGATGCATTAGCATCCATTTATGCCTAATGCTGCATAAATGGTGGATCCTTTCTGATTTGTCATAGGATCATGTGTGTTCAAGCTTCAATCTCCACTTATTTGTGCAAGGAGACCATGTGCCATTCCCCAAGGTACAGGCAAGCCCCAGCATCCAGCAGGTAAGTCACTGTGTGCCTGCCCCAAGAAGATGCACTGAAGCTGGAGATTAAGAAGGTGGTCTCCCCAGGGCCCATCCCACAATATCACAGGACAGTCAGCTCAGATCCACCTTGCAGAGAGGATCCAATAAAGAGATAAACTTGGGTGTCCCAAACACAGAAGGAAATTTGGAGCAAGGCACCCCTCAGGGGAAGTTTGGGCTAAAGACAACAGATTGCTTCTCAAACTGCTCTCATGCCCTGGAGCTCATCCACCAGGAAAATTTACTTGTATGTTTGTGGTCCTTTTTGCATCCAAATCAGATGGAAACAGTGAAAAAAACACTGGTCCACATTCTGACAAAGCTATTCCTCTTGCTTCTGCTGGCAGGGGGGATAATGGGAGCAGGCACAACCCAAGGAGGAAAGTATTCCAAACAACCCTGGCATGGGCAGCCCATGGCTTTCCAACCGGAGTACCCTTCTTGCAGGCATAGGTTTCTGGCAGAGGAGATGAAATAGCTGACAAAAGATGCATTCCAGCATCAACAGCGTTATTAATTGGCTTGCAGAGAAACTAAATCCTTTCCCAGTGGCAGGAAGGAGACACATGTTCCCTACCACATGGGAGATGGCTGACTGGAGATGAAACCTCCCAAAACCGGTAGGATTGGAGTAAGCTTGGTTCCCCAGCTTGTTCTGGGATTACTTTCTATGTCAGGACCAAACAACTTGTCCTGCCATTGTCTTTCATCCCTCTAGACTGTATCAACCAACAGACTAGGGTAAACCTAGTTTATTAGCTGAGAAGGGTAGGAATCAAACAGCCAAATAAATCATAGATGCAGATTGATTTATATGGTTTAAATAAAGCCTTTCAAATGGAAACATTATCCACTGGATACTCTTAATGAAACGTTAGCAATGTTCTCAGAAGCAGAAATACTCTCAGCATGAAGGCAGGACATGTATTAAAGCCAGTAAAATTAGATGAATGGGGCTCAAAGCTAGTGATTTTTAATACACCAGTTGGACATTGCGAATTTAAGCTAATGCCATTTGGAATTAGTTCTGCTCCCAAGGTATTTCAAAGAGTAATTTAGCAGATATTTGAGGGATTTACAGGTGCTGAAGTTATAGCAGGTGATATTTTAATTTGGACTGTGGAACCTCAACGAACATCATGAAAGACAGACACGATTTCTGCAGACGAGCGACAGGAAGAAAGTCCTATCTGCATATTTAAGAAGTTCAAATGCCATGGGTATAATTGGCCCCAGGTGAGTCATGTTAGCTGTGGTGTTCTCCAGAATAAACGTCAACTGGCTGATGAAATGACCTTCAAAGCTATTTTAACACAGAGGCCAAGATGCTTTAAGTCAGCAGTCAGCAGCAAGTTGGGCACTGAAGGCCTCTGGAAAGGTGCCCTTTAGTTGCTGCGCAAGTAGGGTTTGGAGATTCAGCTGCTGGAAACTCCCTGCCAGGGGTGCTTCAGCCTCTCTTCCAGAGATCTCCTCAGCCTTGAAAATGCATTGAGCCATGACGTGATTTCTCAATACAGATATGTGTCTTAGAGGAATTAAGACTAAAAAATTACTGAGAAATGAAAATAGTCAATGGGAAGATGCTGGGGAAACCACTTCCAATGAGATGTGTGCCCATGGCTGTGTCCTCATAGAGTGGCCTTCTAGCAGTCTCCAAAACACGAACGAACTGAACATCACTGGAGGGCTCTTGGCTGCTTGAAAGGACTCTGTGCCTGCTTGAAAGGATATGTGAGTTTCTTATTAAAATAAAAGATTTAGAAAGTCTAAACTTTAAAACTGCCAGGAACCTTTCACCCTCCACAGAGCCACCAAGCCATGTCACCTACCTGAGGATTAAGGGCTGGAAACAGCCGTCTCCAACCCACCCAGCCAGAGGGATAGAGGGCATCTCAGCAGGAAAGAGGATACAAGCGGTGCAGGAAGATTGAGAAGTCCCCACTGAGCAGTAACACTAACAGCCACAGTTTTTCTTTTGCTGTTTACCAAAAAAAAAAGAAGAAAAAAAAGTATTTACCCTGCTTATAATATTGCTCTGGATCAACATATTAATTATTGATACAACTAGAGACGAAAGCAGCCTCCAAACACCTCCCATTGCATCAAACTTGTGTGAGGTTTCCATCCATCAAAGTCCCTGGGAGGGAACAGCCTAAGAGCAAGTCTCTGGGTGGAGGAGAAAGCAAATGGAGAGCGAAGACCACCCTGCTGAGAGCAAGGTCCTGACGTTCAAATCAACTCCAGGAGCAGCAGAGCAAGGAGTTGGTCCTCCGAGACTCACCTCTGGACACAATTTTGAGTGAGGGGTGAAATGACCCCGCCACGGGCAGGTGCAAAGTGTTTTTGGGAGTGAAGATGATGAAATAAGTACATATAAACATAAATTGCCAGCTACAATAAATCTGCTCTGCAGTGGGAGCTCCAGAATTAGGCAGAGCACTGCTCTGAGGAAGGCTGGCTACAAGTTAATAATTCATGCCACAAATCTGAGCCAAACTCCTTGATGTGAGTTTGCAGCCTCCCTCCCTGAGCCAGGCAGGAGGGACAACCTGGTCCCACCCTGGCCACCACGTCTCCTCCTCAAAAAGGTCCTTGGGCTGGAAAAAGAAGGAGAACTTCCCATGACAAGTAGGAAAAAAAATCTCATTTTTAAGCCAGGCAGGCACTGTGGTGGGATCTGATCTTGTCCCCGTCCCAGAGTCACTCAGACAAGGAGAGGAAGCAAAAAATAATGTTCCTGACTGAAACTCCAGGGAAGGACCGGGAGACATTGCTCTGCAGCGTAATTAGCCGCGCTGGATTGCAGCCAGGACGCAGCCTGATATCAGGTCTGGATCCAGCTGTGCAGCTTCATTATGGCTGAACCACAGCCGTGGCATTTAGCTGAATCCTTTGGAGGCAACGAAAGGCCAATTTGAGCAGTGGGGTGAGGAAGCACTGGACCAATCCTTATTCCTGAGAGTGGCTGCACTGTGTTGGTCCCCAGGGGAGTGCCCACATCATGGGAGCTCCCTGCTCGCCATCACATGGGGCACGGCTGCCTTTTCCTCCTGCCCACGCACCCCCAGGTGTGGTAGACCCCACACACTGCCAGTGATGAGGCTCATCCTCAGACAAATTTTGCAGTGGCAGTGGAGTTGTGGACCACATCACCCCAGCATGGCTTTGCAAGGGGCATGGAGACACCTCATCTCTCTCTTAAGATTAAGAATATCCTGCTGGCAAGGCAGACAAAAGATGTTTTATTTTCTGCAATACAGTTGAAAAATTGAGCACCCATGGGTGCCCCCGTCCGTGCTGCAAGGAATGAGGCAGACAGAGGATGTGCTATTTTGCCTTGTTCGTTTGAAAGCAGCAGTCTAGGTCCTGCTTTGATAGCTGGCCACCCTCTCTCCCCAGACAAGCTGCCTCAGTTTCCCTTCATCACTGGTGGTAGGGATGGAACACACTGCAGTCAGGTGCTGCTCTCCTTCCACTGGCTCCCAGGGGAGCTGGATCCCATTGTTCCACCTCTCATGAGATCTTTACCCCATCCTTGATGCCTCTAGATCTAGATATTGCAGCCCCACAAGTCCAAACCTTCCTTTGTCACCTGGAAACAAAACAACTAGGATTTAGTAAATGTATTAAAAAAAAAACCAGGCCAACAACTACAAGGTATCCAATCCATTTTTTTAGTTACTTCCCAGGGTTTGAGAGGTATTTTTCAGTGCTTGAAGTGGCCAGGCTTTCTCACGTGCCTCCGGCTGCAGAACTTTGAACAAAAACTGTCCAAACCTTTCTGATGGACGTCGGTGAAGTGCTTCTAACAGTTGAAGCAATGAAGGGTTTCTCGTGGTCATCCAAGAGCCTCCCCGAGTCCAGGATATGTGTACTCACTTCAGAGAGGGGTTGGCCAGGATGTTTCACCACTGTCTTGGAGAGAAGGTGGCATTTGCCTGTTGGTGTTAGACTGATGAAGGTGAAGCTGTGAAGGGATCCTGTCGTCACTGAACCACCAAGTGTTAGGGGAGGGAACCAGAAGCAAAAGAGGGATTTTGAAAGGGAAGAAAGGCAAAACTGTCTTCCCCATGGTGGGAAGATTTTCAGTTGAGATTTTCATTAGAAAGGGTTCCTGCACCCCAAAGGACCTCCAAGTAGAGGTCCCATGCAGGGAGAATCTCAATGAGACTGAGAGGAGGCTTCCTTCTGCAAACAACTGTCCCATGCACAAGCAAAGAGCCTCACAAGGAGGAGCTGTGTGGTGGCAGAGGAAGCTCCCTGCAGAAGGATGTGCCACGGGGCGAGATGTCCTCCTGTGAGGGTCTTGCAAGCAGAGCTGCAGGCATACCCTTGCAGGTAGCAGGAGCAACCAGCTTGACTGGCTCCTCCCAGCTTGTAGCCTTGATCATGAGGACGTGGGGACCCTCCTTTTCCTTCCAACCAACTCTATGAAAGACACATCTGCCTCTCAAGAAACCCCTAGAAGACCTGAACTCGCACTGACCTGCGGGTAGCCCCTGAGACCTCAGCCGGTGGCCATGATCAAAGAGACAGAGGCAGGTTTGGATGGACAAGTGCTTGGGTACAGACTATTTTAATCTGTTGTTATTGAGGGTGGCTGCAGGACATCTGTGGTGACAGAAGAAGGATTTAATCAGCCTCTTTCCACCAAAAAAAAAAAACAGGTCCCATCCTAATTCGCAGGGGACTCTCTACCTTCAGGAGTTTGTACAATCGCTGAATCTTTAATAGCTTGTCCTCACTCAACCCAACCTTTTTTTCCTGAGTCTGGAAGCTTCCTCTTCTGCTCATCAGCAAATCAAATTTCTTAATAGCAAAGTGAAATAACCTGAGAAGTGGTGGAAAAAAGGGAAGGATTAAGTTTTCCCAGGGACCTTGATCTCTTTTATCATCTCATTGTCTTCAGAGGGGTGGTTTTCTTTCAATCTAATTATCTAGTGGATGTGTTGCCGGTTCTCTTACGCATCCTGGCTTCCATCAAAACAAAAAAAAATCCTCTGTTATTGTGTTTTGATGAGAAATTCATGCTAATAAGTTACATTTGGGAAATAATTTCAGCAAGTTTACCTTGTTTTCTTGTGAGGTGTCCCATGGGAGCTCTGCCATGGAAGAAATGGCCACAAGGAAGAGACAGCTGTTGCTAAGAAGAAAGGGAAGTGCTCGCCCAATGTGCTTCCTGAATGACTAGACCCACGTGTTCAAACCCAGTAATCCACGTGAGGCTTTCCAAGGCTGGTAGCCACTTTTGGGCAGGGCTTCCAGCAAGCAGGGTCCAGCCAAGGCTCCTTGGTCATGAAATGGCGAGGAGACAACCGAAAAGAAAACAGGAGACGATTGCTGAAGACACAAGAGATGTATTAGCAAGAGAGTTGCCTGGGACCATGGAGTGCAAGATGAAGACCCTGCAGCAAGATGTGACAGAAGCAAGGCAGGAGGTGCCTGCCCTTGCAAGAGGAGACGGAGACAGCAACACAGAAGACGAGAGTGCGCGTGGGGAGAAAAGGGGCAGGCCAAGAAGATAGTCTTGCTGAAGAAGGTGGACACAGGTGGAAAGCAATGGGAAGGAGCGGCTGTGGGAATTGGGATAGCAGGCAGCACGCGGTGTCCTGCCCTGCCTGAGGATTTAGAGGCAGCAGCATCTGGTAATGCATGTAATTACACGGCTGAGTTTCCCTCTCCATAAACAGCTCAACGTCTCTCTCTCCCCCAGCCTGACAACGTCAGGGTCACGCATGTAAACTGGAGAAGTATTCAGTTGTGTGTAGGAAAAGCTGAGCTTCTCTCTCAGGTAGCATCATGATTCAGGCAACTGGGAACTATTATCAGAATTATTATCAAAAGAAAATATTCAGACTGTGAAAACACAGGAGGAAGGGTAAATCTGCAGACACAAACACCATCCAGAGCCTGTCCCCCTCAAAACTGTGCTTTACTGTCCCAGTGCAGCATGTGTAAGAGCATCCACACCATGAGAACACCAAGGTACCTCCTGGAGGGTTAATTTGCACTTATCTCACAGTGATCAAGTGAAGCGGAAAGAGAATGTTTTTCATTTTACTGTCTCCCAAAAGGCTTGAATAATTGCCATCCGTGCCAGCCATCTTCCACACAACCAGCACATCACCAGCAACATATCCAAGAGGCACTCCATCACTGGATTTACTACAGGAGAAGGGGTGTCTTCTCTTCTTGATGGCTACTTGTTGGTAATTTAATACAATGACTGGACATGAGTTCAATGAAGTAAACATATTAGTGCCTCTTGACAGTACCTGTGACTTTTGGAGATGTGCCTCTTGCTGGGGTCACTTGAGCCCTCTCTCCCTGGCATAAGGAGCGAAGCAGGCTTCTTGGAGAACCACGTTTATGCAGCATCACCTGCAAAGGTGGAAAGGACATTGAGTGTCTGTGCCCAAAGAAAGCACCTGGGGCTTGGAAGGGTTTTATTCACCCTCCCCAGGAGGAAGGAGCACTGAGCTGGGCTAGCGGAGGCGACTACATCCTGCTCCACGTTGACCATGCCGGCATCAAGAAGGTTAAACATGAGCAGGATGGTGGGGACAAGACTTCAGCACAAAATCAAAATATGCTGAGAACAAAATTAATCAAGAGCACCACAGGATGTGGTGTGAAAAAAATTTTAACTGCCTGCCCACCAATTGCTGCAGCCTGGAAATACACAAACAGCACTGAGCTGCTCATTTATAAATGAGCATTTAACCCGGTCAGTGCAACTGAGAGCTGGTGGGAAGCGTTACCTGCCAGGAATGCTGAGATGGCTCTGAGTTACACTGGCAGGAGTGAGAGGTGGTGGAGGGACATGGCTTGACAGCAACCCAACTTGATCTTTGCAACACCAATGAGACTTCAGAGGGAAGGACTTGTTCCTTCCCCAAGACCATTAAGACCCTGGTGACATCTCCCCAAGGCTTCGCACACCTCCTTGTCACCCGTGTTCCTCCATCGCAGGGACGTGCCTCAGCTCCTCATCACGTCCCCAAATAAATAACATACGTAATTGAGCAAATCCTTTGATAATGATATATTTTCTTAAATCACACTATGTAAGAGGTGGTCAAGGTCAGGAAAAAGTTACAGCATGCAACAGGCAGAGTGAGAAAGAGAAACAGTCCAAAAGCCAAAACTTATTCAAAGAAGATGGGGAGAAAGGAAGAGATTTTGTAGTTAAATTGGTGGTGATACGTAAGGGCAAGAGAGATAATGCAGAAAGGAACAGTCATAGATGTATATTGAAAGATATTCCAGATAAACAGGAGACAAATAGATA
Source organism: Chlamydotis macqueenii (assembly GCF_036417535.1). Classification (NCBI taxonomy): domain Eukaryota; kingdom Metazoa; phylum Chordata; class Aves; order Otidiformes; family Otididae; genus Chlamydotis; species Chlamydotis macqueenii. The sequence goes on along the minus strand of NC_141567.1, from coordinate 16,412,913 downwards.
AATAGATATAATTGGATTAGATAAACAGACTGTGGAAAAGGTAAGGAAAAACAATCTGAACGAATACATAATAAAGCGCTTTATTTCCCAAATAAATCCTAATCTCCCATTTCAATCTTTGGTTTGCAAACATAAAATGCACCTCCTTTGACAGATGGGTGAGAGAAATTGTGAAAATTGTCTTCCCTTGTTTTCCAGCCTCCAGTAATCACGCTGCCAAGGCAGCGTTCACTCCTGACCCGCAGGGAGCTCAGAGCATAACTGCACCTCCAAAGCCCCCCAAAAACACAGGCAAATGCTGCTGCTTTGCCCCTCTGAGCACAGGGCATGGACCCCTGCAAGGAGAGGTGCTGGAGCACCGGGACGTGCAAGGAAAGGGGTCTCTCCATCCTCCATTTCACTTGGGTGAGGAACCATGCACACATGTGCCTACCCAACATCATCTATGCTGAAGACCTCTAACACCAGAGACGATGGGTTTCCCATCCACTGCTGCTTTATTTCTAGGCCACAGGAAAAAAAAAAGAAAAAAAAAAAAAGGAAGGTAATTTTTTTGTGAAAGGTGGAAACTTGTCATGATTTACCCTACTTTCTTGCCAGTGTGTTCCATTTGTTGTGTTCACAGCTCTCAGGAAGAAGAGATGGGGCTCAGCAGACCTGCGAGATGCCTTCAGCCTTTGCTGGCACCATTTCTGCACTTGCCAGGAAAGGAAATCTCACAGCAGATCCAGAAACTGCTCAAGTGGTGGCTCAGTCCCACATGAAGCCAGGGGTAAGAGCTTGCTGGGCGCAGGGTCAGACACAGCCCAGCCTCCCTCCCAGGCCAGCAGAGCCCTGGATGATGGGGAGAGTGAGGAAATACTGTAGCTGCGTTGCAGACCTGCTCAGTGCAAGCATAAGAGGCAACATTATACACAAAGGAGAAAACACCTTCTTGCTTAAACAGATGGAGAGATATAAAACTCAGGAAGAGCAGGATGGATAGAGAGCAGGGGGTTGGGGACCACGTACCCGCTGGGAGTCACCACCTTTCCACGAGCCAGGTTTGTCCCATACAAGCACGCATCTTTTGGGATCAGATGAAGCAAAACCACCTCAAGTCGTGTTGCATTTGCTAGAGGGTTGGAGTTAGTGCATGTATTTCCAGGGGGAAAAAATCCCCTTTTTCCTAACACAAGGCTTCAGGGAAAGAAAGTGAGCACAGGCTGCTCCGCACCGGGCACAATCAGCCTGGGGAACTCGCTGCCTCAAGACATTGCCGAGATCAAGGGGGCTGCAAAGAAAGAGTTGTTGGAGAGAGATCCTGGAACAAAATCTATCAGGAGTGACGGATAGACAGTCTGGGGAGGGTTTGGATGCCTGCTGCGGGGTTTCTGATCTGCGTGTGAGATGTGAGGTTTGATGGCGGAGAGGGTCCCCAAAAGCACTCGCTACCTTGGGGGCTTTGCTGGCACTGGCGGGATGGCAGCACAGCTTCTGAAAGAGACCCCGAGGCTAAACCATCACAGCGAAAAGTTAAACCCTGCCTCCCCCCTCAAATCACCTAAGAGGGATTTCGTCTAAATATATCTCCTCCATCTCAGCTTGTATTTTGAGCAGCGCATTAGTACGAACGGTGGGACGCTGGCGGAGGCGGGCGGCAGGAGAGAAATGGGTTGGAGTGTCACAGGCAGGTGCGGGCGGTCCCCAGTGTCCCCGTGGGACCCCTCTCTGTGGGAAAGTCAGGGTGTGGGGGGCATCAGTGCAGGAGTGTGGGAGGGAGCAGGCATGGGGTTGCAGGAGAGCAGGAGGGGGTGTCAGTGCAAAGTTGGAGGTATATTTAGGTGTTCGGGGGTGGGAGGGAAGAGGGGTACGTGGCGGGGGCGGCTGCGTGTGTGAGTCATGGCCCATGATGGCAGGTGTGTGAGCCATGGTGGAGGGGGATGCCGGGGATGTCCAAGAGGTTGGGAAATCCCTGGGCAAGGAGGTGTGAAGGGAGTTGGATGTACCATCCCTCCAGGACAGGATTGTTCCTGGTGAGCCAAAGCCACCACCATCCCCATGGTCCCATCTCTGTCAGAGTATGCAGGTAGCAGGGCAGGAGCTGGAACATCCGTGGTCTGTGCTTCTCACAGACAGCAATCCCCATTTATTCCCTCCCATGGAGCACCACCAAATGACAGCATGGCTGAGATGACGCACCCCAAAGCAGTCCTGGTTTGCCCTGCTGGCATCACAGCTAGGACCTCCAGAGATGCAAGCTCACCTCTGCAAAGCATGGGGTCAATGCCATGGCTGTCACTGCTGTTGGGGTACAGAAGCCAGGCTCTGATCCCACCACCCCATCCCAAGTGCAAAATAATCGCCTGCACCCTTCAAAGGCTCATGGAGATGTCCAGGATGGTCTTTGATGCCCACCTTCCATCTACCCAGCAGAAACATGCCGGGTGACCCCACCAAAGGAGAAGGACATTCAGCATCTGTCCCCAGGATTTGGCCAAAGACAGACAACCGCACATCACCCCAGCAATCCAGGAGAGAAGAGCTACCTGAGCATTTTTTCCAGCAGATTGTTGCTATTTTCCATGAAATATTTTTTAGAGCAGCCCTAGAGCCCCTGACACCCCAGAGATTTGCACATGGGCAAGTGCCAGCCAGGCCTTCCTCCATGAACGTGAAATCTGTCCCTAAAGCCTGCCAAAAACCAGAGTGAAAAAAAGACAGAAGGCAGCCAGGGGAATGTGCATCAATAAATAAATTTTATGGAAATCTGTGGCTTTTATACAGTTGCTGAGTTTCAATGAATCTCGACAGCTACTGCGAGATGTTTGGGGCTGGGTGGGACCAACCCACCCCCTGCATCTGTACATCGTATTTCTGACACAGCTTCAAAGAAATGAGGGGTTTGTGTTTTCTTTCCTTCCAAAGGGTGGCAGGACACAACCACTTCTCTGTCCAACTTTGCTGAAGTCAAAAATCACCCAGAATGAGATTTCAGCAGACAAACTTGCACTTGCCTGGTGTTGGTGCGGCAGCCTCTCACAGGGGCATCACTCCCAGCTTCACCTGCCTGGGGCACATGCAGCACCGCTCCATCAGGCTTTATCCTGCAGAGCCAGGAAGACCAGCATGTCCTTTGCCCAAACCAATGGCCTCCTTGACTTCATCACGTGTTGACAGAGCAATATTGAGAGACCCACCGAGCCAAACCTCCACAGGGAGGATCTCCACACCACCACCATCGAGCACACAGTTCCTCCAGCTCAGCATCAAATTTATATCCAAAATGTGTTTTCTGAAGGATGCTCTAGCCCCTTTGCAAGGCGAACCCCTCTTGAAAATGGAGTCCTCCATCACTAGCTCTGATCCTGACAGACACACAGCTGAGCTCCTACCAGGTTAATCCAGCGTCATTTCCACAGAGAAGCCTACAAAGTGTATCAGCTGGCTTTCCACTCCCAAAAAATAACAAATGGTGACAATGGCTCCAGGTTACCATTCCATCCTTCAAGCTCAACCCATCCTTGGGAAGTGTCAGCCTGGAGCTCCCAGGGACGGCTCGCAACCACCCGTAGGAGGACATCCACTTCCAGCCCACTTCTCCTCGCACCTGAGACCTTTTCCAAGGTCCCAGGATAATCAGACACCATCAGTGATGCTTAGAGCAGCTCAGAAACCTTCCCCACATCTCCAACACCCCTTAGCCAGCCACATTTCCACATCTAATGCCTGCAGCTTCGAGCCAGGATTAGGTTTTTCTGTTTAACAAATTCTCAAACACTTCTATCATGACCAGGACAGCTTTTTCCCCTGTAATCAGCCATTCCCCTCCCTCTCCTTCCCCAGCTAACGGCTCATAACACACAAAGTCAAGTCGTACGCCAAGGGGCCCCAAGGGATGCTCCAGGCAGGTCCATGCCACCAGCCAGCAAGCAAGGGCCAGATCCTGCCCCACGGCCACCTCTCTCATTACCCTCAGCCTAATTAAATCCAAGGCAGGCTCTTACCAGAGACAAAGGAAGCTAGTGACTGGTCTGCTCCTGCTGAGCTGTTGGCTTTATGAAGCTCCTCTGCATTTTTTCAGACATGGCCACTAAAGAGCAGAGCTGAAGGTAGAGGCAAGCATGACCAGGGACTATGATGAGGCGTTTCCAAGATCTCCTTCCCAACCCTTTGCATCTGGAAAACAACAGCTCGGAGCAATAAATGCATCTCCAGTTAAGGAAGGATGGAAGAAAAACTGAAAACAACTCAAACGCACTGGACCAAGTGGGAATTTGGCTTTTGGTTGCCCATGTGTGGGCCCACCATGTTGGGCTCACATGAGTCAGGGAGGGGAGGCCCCCACCTGCCCATCAAATTCTAATTTAACTACTTTTCTCAATTTTTCTTAAAGGTCTAATTTTAACTTGCTGTTGCAAAAGGAGGTCTTGCAGGATTAGAAACACACCTGCTTGTTTTAAACCAGTTCTGCTCGCTGGCATTGAACCATCCCCCTGTCCTCTCTGTAGGTTTTGGCACATCCCTACAAACCAGTGGCGATGTGGAGTGATCCCAAGTCTCCATTGGCAAAATAATACACTAGGCGCATGACAGTAAGGCTTGGATAGGGGGGACTAGGTCCTGCCCTATACCCTCACGCAGCTCCCATGGGCAGGGGACGTCCAGCAGTGCTGCCTTGCCACAGCAGCATATCCCCAGATATATTTTCCTTATTGCCTATCAAATACTCCTACTTAAAAAGAAAAATAAAGCTGAAGCCATCTTCAGTACAACACAAAGCTTGCAGGAGCAAGAAGAAACTCAAAGCAAGTCTAAGGCTACCATGCCTCAGCACCTGCAAGCAAATATATCACATAATCCCAATTCTTAAATGGATTAAATGCCTTTTTAAAACCAGATGGCCCCTGGCTGTCCTCAAAAACCCTCCAGAAACTCTCCTGCCAGCTGAAGACCTTCCACTAGTATTTTAAGCACCTACATCCTAATTGGCTGTACTACTCATCGCTGTGACTGTGCATCTCGTTTCATCTGTAGAAACAACAAATACGTGCAAGTATTCGAGTTCCTCCAACTTAAAAGCTGCTTTATAGCCCATAGAGGAAGAGATTACCACTTACATTGCAAACAGGCAACACAGGAGCCTCGAATTTTGTGCTTTCAAATGTGCTCATGTATTTTAAAACCCTCTTTTTTTCTCTGTTTTAAATCAGAGTTAAAGTTTGACTGTGCATATTGGCTACACTTCGATATAATTAAAAACACAGAGTTTGGGATTGTACTTACTTCCATAGTAGCTTCGCTTGAGTTAACAAAGAAGGGCTGGAAATGCCATGTGCTCAGCAAGAAAGTCAGCTTCAGGTGGCAGGGGCGTGATGGCTGGAAGGATGGCTGATGGCAGCATGTCGATGAGCATCCTCTTCCTTTTTACACCTGCCTTTCTATTTCCGCACCTACTGGGGAAAAGTGCAGTTATTAATTATTAAAATAATTAAGAGGGTAATCACAGCAACTGCTGGATCCTGAGCGCCCTCATTGAAGACCCTGGAGCTGCAGCTACATGCACAGAGCAGGGTCCTTCCCTAAATGTTGGGTGCTTGCACCCTGTTTCCATGATAACTAAGGAGAAGCAAGCAAAAATCAAGCAGAGTTCAAGATTTGTGTGGTTTCTGGCTTTTTATCCACATTAAAATGTTCAGTCTGGAGCCACAGGGCATGGATGGAGACCCCAATCCCATTCCAAGACCAGAGCCATGGGGCGTGGATGGGGACCCCAAACCCATCCCAAGCGCAGAGCCACACGGCATGGCCAGGAGTAATATCAGCTGTTGAGGGGTTCCCCTTTCTGACCCAAACCTCCTTTTGTCTGCACCAGCCAGGACAGCCAGCATGGTGCACACTCACCCTCCTCCTCCTCCCTGCCTCAGCACCTTGCCAGCTCCTCTTCCCACCCAAGGCAAGCTGCTCCACAAAGGCAGGAGTTGATGCCAGCCCACCACACAGCCAAGTTTGTCTTGTTTTTGGTGAAGTGCTTGTTATTCTTGTGATCAGCCCCAAGGAGTGGCTCTGGTCCCACCACAGGCACTGGGAGCCAGGCATCTCCCAAGCAGCATGGCCATGGGAGGCCATCTGGGACCATCAAGGCCTCAGAGCAGCCCCCAGGACACCTCCCCTCCCCACTGCCAGGACACTTTTTGACCATGCCATTCCTCCACAATTTATTTTTCCTTTCATTAAATCAGTGTTTTCCAACAGGGAAAGAAAAGCAACAAAGTGTTTCCTCTTGAGAAGATTTTCCCTCACCCCAGAAACCTCTGGTAGCTCCAGTTTCTCTCCTCCAGCCCCAGGACCCACTCCAGCCCTCCAAATCATCCCCACCATTAAAATACCAGACCTTCTCCATCAGCCCTCTGTCACATTACCCCATCACCCATCCATCAAGCTGCACTTCATATTTGACTCAAAACCCAAAGAAACGCAGTTTATTTGATCCACAAAATCTTGCAGTCAATTTCTCAACAGCTGGAGAAATTGATTTATCCCTTGCCAAAAAGAGGTACAACTCCTTGTAGCAGCACCGGCCAGCAGCAAGGGATTTTTCTGAATGGGAAGGAAATAAAAACAAGCTGAAGTTATTTCTGTAAATGGAGTGGAAAAAAAAAAAAAAAAAAGAATACCTTTTCCTGCTGTTAGCACGCTGCTTTGATCTTTACTTTGTAGTTACCATAGTGACAAATAAAAAAGGCATAGGTGGGATAAATTGCTGAAAGTTGATGATGTCCTATATATGCTCCTGCGGCACACGCGAGTGCAGCCTGCAAACATCCCCCAGCTGCTGCGACGCACGCTCAGCTCCGGTGGACGGCTCACAGGGAGTACTTACTCTCTGCCTCGCTTTAAGTGATATTCAGGCACATCTCAGACACAGAAAGCTCCATCACTGGTGTTTCGTGATCCAGAGGAGGGAGATAGAGGGTTTGTCTTGTCTGCAAAATTAAGTAGTAATATTGCAACTTGGTGATGGACCATCATCATCCTCATCCAGGACCAGAGGGAACTCAGGTGCTGAGGATGCAGAGCAATAAAAGGGATGTAAAACAGCAGAGGGAGAGAGCAAAGAGGCAGCCTGCAGTTGATGGTCACTGCAAGAATACCTTCATCATCTAATAAACCTTTTTTCCAGGTGCTCTGAGATCTGCAGTAATACACCACCAGGCTAAAAAAAAAAAAAAAATGTACGAAGCCATTTTTACTGAAATATTATGTCCCTGATTGCTTTGCTGTCCCCTGGATTGTTCACCCTGAGCTTTATGACAGAAAGTTATCGTCAGTTCCAAAAATCCCATAAACTTCAGGGGCTTCCATTTCTCCTAGAAACAACCCAAAAGCCACTGCTCGAGGCAGTTCGCACTGGTTAGACAAGGTTTAACAGTCCAGACAACCTTCGTCCTGGCCACTTACAGCTCTTAATTGGGGCCACATAACCTGGAAATACCTGCTTTTCCTCCCAACCAGCCTCCACCACTGACTAAAAAGGGAGCAAAACCCTATTAGCATCGATTCCTCACCTACGGAGAGGCTCACTGCAGATTTAGGCGAATCAAAGCATTCCCAGCAAGAAACTGGGATGGGGTCCCATGCCCGGGCTGCCCCACAGATTGGCCGGTTCCCCTCCCACAGAGCAAGGGAGCAGGTGGCTGCAAGCAGCACTGCGATGCTGTTGCAGGCTCCCACCATCCTCATTTTCCCATCTACGGACATTCGGAAATCACCAATTCTTACGTTCCTGTTTGATGGAGCAGCCCAAATATTTGCAGGGCTCTGAGCCCCAGCGACTGCATAGAGATGTAGAGCAAATAGCAATGATGCAGGACCCCATCACACACACACACAGAATAAAATATAATAAAAAGCAGAGGAGCAAGGCCAGTATCAGCACAGCGAAGGAGCTTTGAGGGCTGGAAAAGAGCTGGGGCAAAAGGAGTCACCACCTGGAAGGACAAGGCAAAGGCAGCGTCCACTATTGCACCCATCTGGCAGGCAGGGAGGTGGGGACAAACCCCAGATACTCTTTCCAAAGTCCCAGAGAAAGACCGTAGGAGATCCCAACCATTCTTCAACACCCATCAACTCCTTTAAACTCAAGAACTGGTGAGGATGAAGCCATGCTCAAGAGACGCAACCAGCCCCAGGCTCTGCCAACCCCTGCCTTCCTTCGATGCTGTTGACACGCAGCTCTTAAGTCAAGCCGTGCACATCTAATACGCTACATCTGCTGGGTATTTTGCTCGGCATTTGTTTGCTTTAGTTCTGTTGAATCTCTTCCCGTGCTCCCTGGTAAGCTCTAATGATGTGTGGCGGCTGCTGTTGTTGCACCATTACGCCTTGATAATCTTTGGACAATTATTTGCTGGATTCGCCCTGTTGCTGGATGAAACGGTGCTTTCGCTGGCTGTCAGTTATATATTTCTCCGAGCTGAAGCCAGACCACAGGGAGCCATCCTGGCAGTAAATTAAGAGTTGCCAGTGCCAGGAATATCCTTGAGAAGCATCTCTGGCTTCAGACGCTCGTTAGTGATTAAGCATGGGTTGGGTGAGGTCAGGTGCTGGGGTGATAGGTGATGCCTATGGGTGATGAGAGAGTCTGCACCCAAAGCAGAGGTGGGGCAGGGTCCCAGGTGCTTGCATACTTGGTTCCTAAAGACACCATTTCTTGTTCAAGATTGTTCCAGTTTTTATTTTCCCTTAAGTCTCAGGAAAAGCAAAGCTCATCTAAACCACACTCATACAAGAAGAGGCAGCAGGAAGTCACAGACTGGTTCCTCACTACGGTATCTCCTACAAAGGTCACGCTTCCTTGTCCCAATGTGCACTGCCTCCCCAAACTTGTGGGGCTCCCCACATAGAAGAGATAGCCCATAAATCCAAAATAAATTGTCACAGCAGAGGGGAAAACCCATGTCAGAGGGGAAAACCCATGTACTTGATGAGTAGGAGGGTCTGGGCTCTGGTTGAGCTCAGAGGGGGAAATTATCCAGCAAAGCCAAAGGCGCAGAGCCTTGCAGGAGACGAAGGGATGCTTCTGTACCAGCGAGGGCCGGAGAGACGGCTCAGGCCTTTGCATTTAAAGCTTTTAGTATCAAAGACAAGGAAAAAAAGGGATTTTTTTTTCCATGGTTATTATTTTAAAACAAATCCTCAGAAGCTAATTTGACTTGGGGGATCCTCCTAGAACATCTTGGAGGTAAGTCAGTTGCAGATCAAAACACCTGATACTTTACATGGAGCTTTCATCTTCCCTCTCCGCCTCTGCTGTCGCTGTAATTAGAGACAAAGGTCCTTTGTCTCCAGCTAAACCTCTCCTTTCTCTCTCCCTTCCAGAAGATACTGACTCTGATCTTTGATGACCAGCCTTTTTTTTTTTTTTTTCAAACAAGCTTGCTCCTGCATGCCCCATTAGTCTGGTTTTGAGCCCTTATGGGTTTGGTTTTTTTTTGCAGCATCTTCCTCCCTGCATCATTAATGTCCCAGCCCATCCACTGGCGTTCTCAGGGCTCGGTGGATTTCTAACTGGCTGCTCCTGTTTAAATGATGCCCACTAGGCCAGGAGCAAACACAGCCAGCATCAGGACATGAGCTTTTTTCCACCCCCCTCTTTTAAATGGGGTTTTACCTTCCACTCATCATCTCCAGGTTGGAAAGGAGAGAGGAGGCACTTCCCATGCAGCCCTGGAGCTATTTTGCCCTAGGACATATATTAATGGGTTACAGAGATAACCAGCTGCTGACATCTGTTCTCCCATTACCTTCCCATCAATGATGCATGAACTCATCTCCGCGGGTTCAACCTGTCCTTGAAAACTCAAATTAAATGGGGATTAACAGCCCCACCTGGACAGACCATTCCTAGCACATCAGTGGGCACCAAAGAGGGTGGGTGAGCCAGCGCTACAGGGGCAAAGCTGTAAAAAAAAAACCCTTTTTATTTCAGCTATGCCACTCACAGAAGGAATTATTTCATTCAAATGGGCATAGCGAGCGGGGCTAGCCTGCAAAATGAGGTTTCCCAATGGCAGGAGGAGGTGGAAAGCCGGCTGCCCGCCACAGCACAGCGTCCTCATGTCACCGCTTCCCATCTTGCCTTTAATCCTTTACATTATTACAACAGGATATGAAATTGCTGGAGGGGCGAGAGAAGAGATACCACTGACATTACACCGTTTGCTTTCATTACTTGTGATTAAATGCATCGTTCCAATAACCACCTCCGAAGGGGATGGAGAGGCTGTACCGAGCACAGTTTACGATGCTCTCAAACCCCAGCAGCAAGGACAGCCAGGAGAAAACAAACCAAGCTGAGACATCAGGCAGAAATATCTAATGGGATAATAAAATTAGAACCCCAAGGGAGAAACACAAGGCTTGCTTTTCAGCACTGGCCTTCAGATGCCCCAGTGGTTTGGGTAGATTGACTAGAGCCCCAGGACCCTGCGGTGATGGATGAGGGACGTATGTGGTACCCCAGCCTGGTACTCAGAGTTCTCCTTGAATATCCAGTTGTGGGGCTCATAGTCGTTCCAGGGTGCCACTATCACCTCTGTTTTGTGCTCCATGGCTGGCAGGGAGCACTCCTGCCACTGGTACTGCCCTTCCCATTAACACTCATTAGCTTGAGAAAGGAAATTAAAAGCAAAGTCTGGATAATCCTATGGCCAGCATCAGGACCTGGGTACAAACCAGGGTACCCGCAGACAGCATCCACTCTTTAAATGAAGGCTGAGCTGAAGCATCACCTTTATGAATCTGAAAACAGGATGCTGCTTCAAACAGTGCTGCCACCCATCCAAACCCAGGGATGCTGGGAGCTCTTTTTCCCCTGCTTGGCTATGTCCACCATGTGGATCAAAATTCTGAAGAACCCAAAAGCTCGGAAGCTGCCAGAGCATCCTGTGTGTGCCCTGCACGCACAAGCTTTATTTGTTCGTTAAGAAAGGGTAATGGAAGAATTAGTGGGGAGAAAAGCAGCTGAGGAGCAGCAGAAAATACTCAATAGATTAAAACCACCAAGAAGCTTCACTACTCTCAGAGGAGTCTGCACTCCCCATCCTCTTACTGTACAGCAATCCACGCCAAAATCTGCAGAGATATTCCTGTGCTTGTGAACAGAGGAAAGGGGAAACGAGAGGTAAATACATGCAGACCACTCCTGGTCCAGCATGGCATAGGGATTGTGCACAAGCCAGTTGCTTTTTGGGTGTAAATACTCCCGTTTCTGAACAATGGGCATTTACTCCTGTCTTGTCTCTGTCAGCATGAGCCAAAGCTGGTAAAAACCAGGGCACAAAGGACCTTTTACTGGTTGGCATGGCTGCCTTTCGAGGAAAGGAGAAAATACAGTGGCGAGTTTCTAGAGCAGCAGGAGTTAATAAGTTCTCCTCATCTGTCAGCACCATCCAGTCTCCTATGAAGTTCAGGAAGAAAAAGAAAGGGAAAAAAAAAAAAAGCCTGACAACATCAAATTAAAACGACAGCCTTCCTTTTCTCCCATTACTTTAAAACACGAGCTCACGCAGCATCCTCCTTTCAGGGAGAATCAAAGCAGTTTTATTCCCCTGCAAAACAGGCGCTGGAGGGTCCGGCGTATCGGGAGAACGTGGCCGCAGCGGTACCCTATGACCAAGGCACCCTCACACAACATATCGCATGAGCCTCACCATCAGCTGCCTCTATCCGTCGTTAAATCAAGCCCAATTATGACAGGTGCAATTTTATATCGCCGTTTGGCTTTTATTGCCATCGTAAACGGTCCAGCTGGCAGCAGGCTGGTGGTAGTTCATAGCGAGAGATGGGCTGAGATAAATAAAAGAAGGAGAGGGGTTTTTTCTTTCGTGCTGTGCCTGAAATCTGTGTGCCTGCATGGCTCAGACCAACCCCGGGGCCAAGGCTGGTGAAGGGAGAAGCCAAAGCATCACCAGGGAAGATGCTCCCCCATCGTTTGCTGTTTGACCTCCATCAGCAACACCAGGGAGCTCGTGGCATCCCCCATGGCTGGGTTTGGAGAACAAAGATAATTTGCCTAACGAGGGGCTGCAGCTGACGAGCTTTGCAGTTCACCCACCAAGCCAAAGAGGGTGAGATGGAAAGTGGTCCAGAGCTTGTCACTAGGAGATGGCTTTTGCCACCCAGACAAGCGTAACGCGTGAGAATAAGCATCCTGAAAGGCAATGTTTTGGGTAAATATTTCACCATAGAGCCCAAAGGATAAACCCTGCCTGGGGCTGGTGCTGTTTTAGCATCTCCTGCTCCCCATTGCGTGATTCACAGCCCCCGGGGCTCAAATCCAGGGACCTGATTCTGCTCGTTGCTCATCGCCTGGGACAGAAGCCAATGCCCAAACCAAGCAGGTCACTGCCGAGCTTTCAAATATATCAAATTAATTTTTATCCCAACCCTAAAACCCCACTTGTCCCCCCAGCCTTAAGGAGGACACTTTCTCCTGGAGGAGAATCACCAGGGATGGGAACAGCAAAGTTTTAAGAGCAAACAGCAAGGGCAGCTCCACAAGCAACTCCAAGACCCTGCTGTGGCAGGGAGGGACTCAGGCCACCCCAACAGAAGATGAACAGAACTTCAGCCTGGTTTTAAATTAACATGACAGCTTTTAAATTAACTCAGAGGATTGGGAAGGGGGAGATACCCAACAGCAGCCCACCCCTTCCCCAGCTATTTAGAGCCAGTTCAAGGGGAAAAAAAATAAAAGCAAATAAAAAAGTAAACAAAAAGCAAACATATAAGGAATCACCCTGTTTACCCGAGCAATCGCACAGCTCCAAGTAAACCCCCAGAGGAAGATGAAGTGACTTGGCCACTGCATTAGAGCATCACAGCAGCTGGTGTGTGGAAAGGAGGAAGAGATTTACTATCCCTGGTGCTTCTATTTCTCTTTCCCCACCCCCTCTTTTTTGTAATAATAATTGTAAAAGGGAAAAAAAGAAACCCACCCTCCTGCATCTCCCCACGATGCTGCCTTATTAAAAAAAAAAAAAAGTGACAATTAGTCATTTGAAGAAGCAACAAAGAGAGCCGGCCTTGGAGAGGAGCGGTTTGAATTTCAATGCGCTATGGGAGGGATGGGGAGCCCAGGCTCTGGGAGGAGAGCTGCCAATCTTCCTGCAAAACCCACGGCCACCCCTTTCCATCCCAGCTCTCACTGCTCGAGGACACAAATATAGCTCACAGCAAGCACCCTGCTCCTTCTCCCCCAAAATTCATCCTGACTTGTTCCCCAGGCTCAGCTCTCAGCCAGGCTTCAGCACAGGTGCTTTGCATGGGACACCGTGCAAGGAGATCAACTCCCCTGAAAAGCTGCTTTGCTAGTAGAAGTCCCATGCAGAAGGACTGGGGGCACCCCAAAATCTCACCCCAAGGCAGCTGGACCCCAAAAAGCCTGGCCCAGGGGTCCTGAGCAGCTTTTTGCATCTCGTATCCAGGGATGCAGGTTGGGGTGGGAAGGATGGATAGATGCAGGCTGGGGTGGGAAGGATGCAGGGCTCAGCCCAGCCCTTCCCTTCCCCACACCTCTCCATCCTTCCCCATGCAGTTGCTCCAGAGGCTTTTAAGGGAAAATTAAGTTGAAGGGAACTAGAGATTTAATATAAAAACTGCATCCCACCTTGTATCTCACGAATGCATTCACCATCTCACCCTATTACATGCGTCCCCTGAGGTCCTGGCTCTGGTTTGCCAGGAAAAGCCCCAAAACGTGACCCGAGATCACCCTCAGGATCAAATGCGTAAAAACAGAAGCCAAACACATTTGTGACTACAGCAAAATGAGCCCAAGGATGTATAAGGGGCTATAAAGTCCCCCAAATCCAATACCCCTGCCACTGCTAAGCTCCCAGACCCCATCCACCTCAGGGAGGAGGCTGGGGGGGAGGCTCCCAGCTGCTGGCCCTTCTCTTACAGCACATCTCACATTTTACCCAGGACACGGCTCTGAATTTAGAGGCAGAGAGCCAGAGAGAATATAAATGCAGCCCCACAGCCCAACAAATGAACAATATCTTTATTTGCATCTTCCTTCTATTAGAGATTATAGGGATTTTTTTTTTCTTCCCCTTCATTGCCTTTCTCCTCTTTCTTTTATTCCCACAAACCATGACATTTATAGGACTAGACGGGCAGGATGCCTTTGCCCAGCATCCCCCATGAGACATAAAGTCACTCTGGGGACACTGGTCCCCCTCTGAGGAGGGCAGCACACAGGCACGGCGAAGGAATTGCAATGGCCAAGAAGAGGCTGGAATATTTCACTCATCATCAGCAAAGGGGGAGAAAAAAACCATATAGGACTTCCCAAAGCTTTCACTTCCCAAGAAAAGCGCCAAGCCGGAGGCTCACCACCCTGACGAGCCAGACATCGCAGATGGAGGGACGACAGGCAGAGCTAGACACGCTCCCCAGCGCCAAATATAGGAGACCCGTCTTCTCCCTGCCTCGGAGCCAGCCCGTTTACTCTGCAAATAAAAACTCCCTGATTATGGAGTCAGAGCATCCCTTCACCCCTGCATTCCCGACACCGCATCCCCCCAGGGACCTCCTGTGTCCTCCAGCACCTTCAGCCAGTGGCGAAAGCTCCCTCCCATCCCCACGGGCTCCTCTCGGTACCCCGCGTCCCGGCAGAGACGGAGATGCTCAGTGACGTGTTTAAAAGCAAGCTGACCTCTTTAGCCATGCATGGATGCTGCCGAACAGCCAGCGGGCCAGGGAAACATCTGCGCTTCCCCCTCCCATGGGATGCAAACAGCCTCCGGATGAGGCTAGGGGCTCGGCAGGATCGGGCCCCGTACGGCTACTGGGGGCTTGGGCAGGGCGGTCACGCTCAAGAAAAGGGTGCCTGTGGAATAATAAATATATGAGCAATGTGCCCATCCCAGCAGAGCCGTGGGCTTCCCAAACCCCACCCCAGCCTGCTGCTGAGATGCAAGGAGCAATGGGATCTGGTTTGCAAAGAGGAACAGCCCCACAGTTTAATCTCAGTCCCTCCTCATGGAGTAAAAACAGATTTAAAAAAAAAAAAAATATTCTTTTTGTTCCTATCCTGTAGGTGAGACTTTGCATTTAGAGGAAAGAGCAGATTGCAGCTTTTAATTAAAAACTCTGAGCCTTTTCCTGCTTCGAGTTGCACTAGAAGCAATCTCTAAACAACATTCAGCAGAGAGGAAACAGCACTGACTGCTGCTCTGCTTTATAAAAAAATAAAAAAATAAAATAGCACAAGCCACAGAACAGGGAGTTCTTCCAACAATCTGTTTTCTGTACCCTGGAAAATAATAGCAACCCATATGGAAAGCCCACACAGCTATTTTCCAGGTGCTTTGTATGGCGTGAAATCCACGGAATAAATTACCTGCCTAACCAGGGTGGGGATGCTGGGGCTGTGTTTATTCACTGCATCTCATTCCCTTTGGATGCAAACACACAGCATGGGGCAGGATTTTCCCCTCCGTGGAAAATGTCACCCTATCAGCGGCGTGGGGCATCACTGTGGCAGAGCCCTGTTCCCAGCCCAGCTGGGAGCAGATGGGGAGGGGGGAAAGGAAAAAGGCTGAGAAATATGTTCCTGGCATATCTGATCACTGGGTGGTGAAATCTAATGTTTTTTCCCCATATTGCTTATTTGAGGTGTTTATGGGGCACCTGGATCCTACAGCTGAACTGGCATTGCAGCGTGTACCTCTACAGGGCAGGGGCAAGGGAGAAAACCTAAAAGGGAAACTGAGGCATCACGACAGCAAGGAGTTTGTTTCAGGATGATGCTTAAATCAGACCCATGCAGAAGACCATGGGTAGCTAAACAAGTGATTAAAACACTCCAGATGTAGAGATGCCAGCGAGATTTTGGCTGGTCCATTAATAAAATGCTGAAGCCACTTGCAGGCACACAGGTTTCTTCCTCACATCCAAAAAAGACCCCCAGCATCCCCTTGAGCAGACAACTGGCTCTTCTGTTTGATGAGGAGGTGAAGGACACGGGGCTCCCAAAGAGGATGTTTTTCTTGGTTGGACATTTCCCAAATACCTTGAATAACTGTTTTCACTCTGAAAGCACCAAAAGGCACGTGGTAATCCTGTTCTCTTTCTGTCACAGCTCTAAAACCTGAGGGGTTATTTTATTTTATTCTTTTCCTGGCCAAAAAAACCCATCAGTTTGGATACGTGCTCAGGCTGCCCGAATCTCCAGTCCAAGCCAGCTGCAGCAGGTCCTGGCGTGGGGTCACCACCAGCGCGGAGCACAAAGCAACCCCTCCATGCCCTAAAAAATCCTCTGCATCTCCCTGTGAGTCCCCTAAACTGGCTCCAAAAGGTATAATCCCTTCTCCCTCCTGTTTTTAACCCAAAGCAAACAGATCTCCATGGCTGGAGCCTCCAGGACAGGTTCTGCTCCGGGTCCCGGGATGGTTTCGTCTCCAGGATGTCACACATGGATGGCAAGGACACAGTCAGGCTCCCACATCCTGAGAATTTGTTGAGGGTGCCTCTACAGAGCCTGCTCAGGTGAAATGCAAAAAAAAAAAATATTTAATTAAACTGGGAATTGAAGGTTTTTCAACCTGATGGGAAAGAAAGCAAGCCTTGCTTTCTGGAGAGCAGGTGCTAGCACTTTCTCAGGTAAAGATGAATGAGCTGGTTTGATTTCTTCCCTCTCCTCAACAATGAGGCATCCTGATGGCTCAGAATGGCTCAGCAGAGACCGGGCCAAACTCAAAGCAGAGGTTTGAGCTCACACTCCTCCTCCTCCTGAACCACACCAACGTGTTTTTCCCACCTCCTCATCTTTAAGCTGCTTACTTACAGAGAGACATACGCAAATCCAGACAGAAAATTAAAATGTTGTAAAAAAAGCAAGACTAATTAAAGCTACAATCATCCTGTGCTGCAAAAATCATTTCAAGCTTTCCTAGCTGACAAACCAGAGGGGTACAGCAACCAGAGTGCCATCTGCAAGCACATCCTGCCCCATAGCCCACCCCAAAGTCCTCCTGCCACAGCACCGAGCACAACGAGGAATATCCCCAGTGTGGGGCTGACACAGGGGACCATCATCCAGAGGCGCACCCTGACCCTCTCAGCCCAGCAGGCATCACTTGGGCAGGGACTTCCATCCCACAGATCTAAGTTTGAGGTCCAGGTCCCACATCCCAGCAAGCAGAGCCGTGCTCCAGAAATACCAAGTAGCCCCCAGGCCTGGCAGCAGCCACGTTGGGGATGCCCAGCAGCCTACAACCACCCAGCACCCCCAATTCAACATTCCCCCCCTCAGCAACCAGCACCAGTGTCTCCCTCACTTACACCCCACTCACCACTCAATGCCCCAGTTTCAGGGGGCTGATGGTAGCACAGGGGGATCCCTAAAAGGACACATGCTTCTCCAGCTCCCCTAAAAACACAGCTGCCCCCAATGCCCCCAGACCTCTAATAAAGCCACAGCAGCACCCCACAGGTGCTGCCAGTTGGGGTCCTGCCACAAGCCCACCCCAGCTGCCATAGCAGCAGCAGCAATTAGAAAACCCCCAATTAGCAAGCTCAATTTTAGGACATCAAATGCACCGACACGGACGCAGCAGCAGTGGGACAAGCCTGGGTCTGCATCCAGAGTGGCAAAGCTGAGGGATGCTGAAGGCCCTTGCACATGCCGAGGACCGGATCAGAAGATGGGCAAGCACAAATAAGTCCTTTCTCTACTAAAGTGACTTTTTCTGTCCCTGATGAATTGAAAATGTGTGACTACCCTTTTTTTTTTTAACCACCGGCAAGAACTAGTAATCTATGTTTCCCAGTCCTGTGGGAAAAGGCTCAGGTGCATCATTTTGGGCACCTCCTGCCACCCCCAGTTTCCTCCTTTGGAGCCATCCTGCTATGAACAAGCAGCACCCAAGATCCATTTCCCCCTGAGAGACCAACCTCTCTCCTAAATTTGATTAAAATCGGGCAGTGAAATAACCTTGAGAAGGGAGAATGGGACAGACAGATGTACGCAGAGCACCTCGCTTCCTCCAGAACTCCCCAAAAAAAGCCATCTCCAGGGTTAATATTATTCTCATTTTCGGGTGCTGGCTGCCAAAAACGCATTACTTGACCCCGAGGGGACCCTCCGAGCCCTCGTCCTAGGCGGACCCGGGGGAAGATGCTCATCTCCAAGATGCCTGTCAACCTCAACACCGAATTTACAGAACAAAACCAGCCCAGAGTGTGAAGAATTTAATAATACAAGCTGTTGCATGACAAAGCCTGGAGAGTAATATCCATATCACAGTTATTATTAAATCGGAGCAGCCTCCTGTTTTGTCCTCCCTGTAATTTAAACAGATCCTTGGCTATATTTGGGTGCTTTTGCAGGGAAAAAGCTGTGAGTTAGATCTGCGTAACCATTGAAAGTGTCTGATGAGCAACATTTCTCTTTCTAAATCAAAATCTATATATGAAATATGTATTTTTAAAATACTTCATAGGTTCTTTTTGCAATCTCCTAGTGCTGGCAAAGACTCCACCACTGGCTTGCTGAGTGTCCCTGGTCCAGCGAAGCAGACATGTCCCTGTGCCATGGGACATCTCACATAGGGAGGGGACAGTTTCACCAGGGGTTCCCCAGAGACATTTCTATCTTCATCTGAGGGAATTTCTTCCCTCTTTTTTTTTTTTTTTGGGATTTTCAATCTCTCTGCTCATTTGCTCAGCCATTGCTCCCCGGTCCTGCTGGCCGGCAGCATTTGATGAACACCACGGAGCTCCTTCCTCATTAAAAACTGAAGTTCTAAAGTACCCAAGGAAAAAAAAATAAGAAAGAAATAAAAAAAAAAGCCCTCACTGATTTCCCCAACATCAAAGCGCTTTTGAAGATCAGTCGGGAGAGCACCGGCAGAGTTACAGCCTCTCCCATCAACCTTCCCTCCTGGGAAGGGGTCAGCCCACAGTACGGAGCCGGTGGGTGATGGAGGGGTGCAGGGGGGCTCTGCAAGCCCCATGGGAAAGGGTTTGGGCTGGCCAGCATCATGCAACAGAGCCTAGGGACTTCACGGTTGGCATTTTCAAGGGATGTGTGGCTGGGTGAGTTTAAATGTACCTGTTTCACCTTTTCTATCACCAGGGATGCTGCTTCTCGTGGAGGATGCTGCTGCATGGACCTTGTCCAGCGCTTTGCTTTCCCCGAGTGGAAAAGCCCTCTAAAATTCAGTATTTCATGCAAACGCTGTGCAAGAAGACTGCAGGGAAAAGGGAAACTTTCCTTCTGGATCATTGGAAATATCTTGTTCCCCAGGCCTGACGAGGAGGTGACAGCCACAGGCTGAACAGGGATGAGCCGTGCGAATGCCTTTGGTGGGAAGCTAAAGCCAGGCTGGCGCGGGCTTTCAGAAATGAAGGATTAACATCATTTGCTCCGGCATGTGAGCTGACGTGCTGAATTAGCAAAGCCAGGCTCAGGGGCAGGGACCATGACCGTGGCTTGGCACGCGAGCCGGCGACAACGCCGTGACTGCAGCCGGGGCTATTTATAGAAAGGCTGAACTTGGCTCTTCCGCGGGCAATTTCGCAGAGAGGAAATAACTTCTCTGCTTCACCGCCAAGTTTGTGATGGAGAATATCGATCGGCGATGTGACTGCCGAGTCGGAAACGGGGCTGGTGGTTCTGCATTGGTGAAAGCTGCTGCAGGGGACCACAAGTGAAATGAGTTGTGTCAGGTCAATATAATTCCAAGCGCTGGCTTGCCTGCCTCACTGAAACCCAGGGCTTTTGTTCTCCCTTGAGGGGACAATACCCCAGGGACACATCCATCCCCCTCCTTGGTGTCAGATCGGGGTTGCTGCTTGCACCCCCATGGGATGCCCAAGCAAGCAGAGACCCGATGCTACCCAGTCTCAGTGGTGACCAAGGTACTACCGGCCTCGTGCCTCAGTTTTCTCTTCTACTGCATGGGCGTGAGCAACGGAGGGAGTTGTTGATACAGGAGCTCAACTAAGCGCAATCATGCCAGGGGAATGACACTTGCCCCAAAAAAGAACCCTAAAACCCAAGAGAGGACCTAAAATTAAATGGAGCTGCCACACAATGAAACTAGAGAAGGCTCCCAGTGAGAGACCATGGGCAACTTGAAAGACGGAGCTAGTGGAGCCCTTTGGCTGGCTCCGAGACTCTCCAAAGGCACCAGAAAAAAGCAAATTAAGCCTCTGAATCCCTAAACAGCACTTTATAGGATCAAACTGCCCTCCGGAGCTGGGCCTGCCTCTCTGTGAAACACTCAAGCAATCTCAGCCCACCAAATTTTAAAAAATAAATGAAAAAATGTTTCCCGGTTGGTGAAAATGAGTTTGCTTCTGGGAGGTAGGAATCACCTTTTCCTGGTAATTATGAACAAAGAGCATCTTTACTAAATGCCTGCAAGGTGGTTAATTAGCAGAGAAGTGAGCGTCTAGCTATTAAGAGGCATTTCTCCAACGATGGCAGGGGCAGGAAACAAGAGAAGCGGAGGATCAGAGGGAGCACTCGCCCTCGGCATCCACCACTGTGCAGGGACATGGAAAGGCTCAGCCCCAGGAGCAGCTCTGGATCCACACTCCCAAAAAAAATAAAAAGCAGAAGTATTGCATGATTTTGGGTGGGTGAAACTATCTCCCACACAGTCCTTATGCTACTCTGTGCCTCAGTTTCCCTACCAACACCGCTTACAGATATGGATTTTGGGAAGATGATGCTATCAGTGCTGCTCCCACCTGAAGACTATCTGCTTTGAGATATCCCCTTCCTCTCCAGCCTGGCTAACCCCCTCACAGAGGCTTTTCCTTGGGGACACAGATGTCACATCCCCTCCCGTTTTTCCTCAGCATCCTCAGGTCTGCCTTGGCATTATAATAGCAGACGGATTTCAGCAGAGCCCCAGCCCTCTGCACCGCTGGGGCCATCCCTATTTAATAGGTTATTTACTTCCCTTTTCTGCTCCGCCACATTTCAGCATCTGCAAATATGTCCAGCACTTACTTTATATCATTTTTCAGCTCAGTGACAAATATAGCAAGGAGCAGAAGAGCAACACCAACGATCTCTCCATTAACTGGCTTTTAATCCATTTAACACGGGCTGCGCAGGGCTGGTACGGTGCTGGATTTTTATCAGGCTGGGATGCACGATTAAGTCAAACGCCTCACAGAAGTCAAAGTGCATTAAGTCAAGTTATCTTTGTCAGCTGACCTTGCAATTTAATAAAAAAAAAATACATATATATAGTCTTGAGGTTGCTTGGCAAGAGCAGGCTCCAGCATCGTTGCAGGTTGGAGGTGGCAACAGCCCTCCATCCTGCCTGCTCTGGGATGGAGAAACATGTGTCATACCCTTGCCTTCATCCCAGGACATGCTCCTGTCATTCAGCAGCATTGCTTTAGCACATGAAGAGGATTTAAATGCCTCTCTGGAGAGAAGGGAGCCTTGGGAAGGGCTCTCCTCCAGCCCCACAGACCAGGGAGTGCTGAGCCAGGAGGTCTGGGATGCTGGGAGAGGGCAGCATCCCCAGGGGAGCCCAGGAGGGGACCAGATCCCCCCGTCCTCAAAGCCATACATGTTTGAGACAAAAGCGGGTGGCAGATGGGAACACCTTGGGCACAAGTGGAGGGCACAGCACTGGCAGGAGCTGCTGGGGATGTCCTGCAAACACCATGGGTCAGGATGCGGTGCTGCCTGCTTGCTATCTCCAGAGATGGCTAAGGGGGTGTGGTGAGCACATGAGGGGGGCTGTGGCTGCAATGAGGGGCTGTTGGCAGAGGTGCTACCTTCCCTCCAGCCTCATCATTCTCACAGGAGCAAATCAAGGCCATTTCCTATGGAGGATCCTGCAGCACCTGCCTGTGAGTCAGTGGTTGCCAATCTTAATGATTCACCACACCCCCAGACCCCACAGAACCCGATCTCCAGTGATGCATGAGCATCCCAAAAAAGGGACCGTACCATCCCCACATCCCCACCGTGAGCCCCCAGCTGCAGCTCTTCAAAGGATTTAATCAGCTATAAACCATCCTGGCTGCCAGGACTCTCCTTCTCCAGGCTTCCCGAGCACTGAGAGCGGCAGAGCAAGGAGAAAGGGAGGGATGAGAAAGAGGACAGGCTGTGGAAGAGACAGCTGACTTTTCCTCTTGGATAAAGCTGGGAATGATGAGTATTCAGACAGGAGATGGGGATGGCTTCCCGTCCTGGAGCAGAGATGATCCAGTGGGGAGAGCTGTTGGGTAATGTTTCAGCTCTGCCCTAGAAAAAGACCACCAATGTTTTGTTTGAGGTGGTTTGAAAGCAGTAAGCAGATGGATAAATCCAGGATGCACCAGGGAAAGAGGAACAGTAAATCCCATGCTCTCTCAATTGCATCTCTCCAGCTTCATTCCGTCCCTAAAGTATTGCTGGTTACTCTGATGTCCCCAAGTCTCCAGGGCAGAGCAAGTACTAAACCCCTTCTTCGCACTCACCATCTCGCCCTTGCCCTGGCCAAGCACCCCAGCTCCCCACAAGGACATTTTTTTTGCTAATTTTGACTTCTTTGTTTACTTTTTCATAAACTCAGTGCAGGGTTTAAGCTCAGGCTACCAAGAGCTGGAATTAAGGGGGAAGCTTCCAAAGCAGCACCACCCCAGACAGCATTCCCTATCTGTTCAAAACAATTTGAAGCAGAGAAAATTTACGCCTGGAGGCTGACAGCAACCCTCTAAATGATTCCCCCAACTTCTCTTCTTAGATATTCCACTTAAAGGAAACAAGTGCACATCATTAAATCAAAACAGCTCAAGCTGCCCATTGATGCTGGGATGTAGCTGTTCAGCTGTGGCGGGATTTGCTCTGATGGGCATTTCCAAGGCTGAGCAGCACAGTGTCACATTTGGGCATCTCTGTGCTGGAGGGTCTGAGGCCCCCTTTTCTATCTGTGAAATGGGGACAGCATCAATTTTCTAGCCTGTTAGGGGGAAAAATGGTCACAGTGCTGTTTCCAGAGTGCTCACGCGGTTGGGCGCCTCCACAAGCTAAAGGATGCTCAATCATTGCACCATGCAAGCAGTGCTTTGAAGACCATCAACATGCAGCCAACATTGACCTCTGGAGCAGATGTTGGTTCTTTCTTTGCTCACTACACAGATCTGCCTGTTTCTAAGAGCTTGCCATGAACCAGAGACAGTGTCATGCTGGTCCACAGCATCAGCACAGCAACCTGATTGCAACTGGCAATCTGACTGGCAGCAAACGGGTCATTCCTTCAACCCCCAGCAACCCTGGCTGAGATTCAGGGTGGATTTCTCCTTGCTTGGTCCTTGCAAGAGCATAGTGTGGGATTCTGCAGACCTACCTCAGCAGATCAAGCTTGGAAAAGCCTCCTAGGTGTTCCTATGGCTTTTGGTGGCTCTGCTACAGATGATGGACAGATGGTGGGAGCTTGAAGAGCTGGGTTTGAACACGCAGCATGGTGGGATGCAAAGGTTCACCCAAATCAGCCCTCTGGTGTTGATGTTCTTCAGCTGAGTGAGGAAGGAGAGAAGGTACCAGTGAAGTTCTATGTCTACCTCTACACGGAGCATGGTAACAGCATGACAGTTAATTCAGGGGAAAAAAAAAACAGAGAAAAAAAATATTTGGGTTGATGCAAACCAGAAACTTTTGCAGAAAGCTTCAGCAAAATTGAAGAGAAAAATAATGGGTTAAGGACAAGCAGAGCTGTTTTCTTTGCCTTGAGACAATGTGTGTTTCTTTGCCTCAGCGAGGCATGTGCTATTTCAGGCTTTCATATCCTCTGTTTAGATCCATTTTTAAATTAAACAAAAAAAAAATTTAAAAGGCAAAAGTCAAACTGGTTGGTTTTTGAAATTAGCAATGTGCCTGGATGGCAGGAACAAAACATTTCATTAGAAAGAAAATAATTAAAAAATAATAAGGCAAAATGAAAGATCTCAGAAGTTCCTCCTTCCCTTCCCCCAAGGGCAAAGGCTGACACAACGCTCCCCACACCCGTGCCCACACATTGTACTCATGGAAAAAACTGCAGGGATGGCCACAGCCAGGCTTCTCTGAGCATCTGTCCCCAGGATAGAGCCTGGCTGGTGGGACCATCGCGAGGGGGAATGCTCAAGCAACTCCCGGATCCTGCTCCTCTATCCATAGGGTTCGTCTAAACGGTGTCACCTCCATTCAAGCCCAGGTTTGCAAGGTCCTCATGGTGAGTGACATCGGGGCCCCCTTAGGAAGGGCCCAGGACATTATCTCTGCTTGGTTTTGGGGTGAACGTGAAGGAAGTCCCCTACCCTAGAGCAGGGAGGAGCTCCTCCAAGGCACTAGGTCTAGCAGCTGGGAGGGACTTTGTTCCTGCCAGGGAAGACATCTGCATCTCACCATCTCCCTTGTTTATCAGTGAGTTTACTGTGGGAAATCTAATTACCATTTTGGAGTTAATCCCTCTAACAAACCCTTGCAAATCTCTTCATCCAGAAGTTTATTAATATTAGCTCCTCTCGAGCAGAAGTGAATTAAGTGCCTTTACCTCCTGTTTGGCTTTTTGTTCCTCTTCTCCTTGCTTCTGTTAACGGGAGCAATTCAATTAAGGAACAAACGACTTCCCAATAAAAATCCTTCCTCGCTGCCTCCCTCCTCCTTTCACTCAAGGACTAATAATATTTAATTGCGGAAATGAGCTCGGCTGGTGGTCCTGGTAGGCACGAGGAGAAGCCCCAGTGGGCTCTGGGCACGGGGCAGAGGGGCTCGGCTTATCTTGGGGAAAGGAGATGCTTGGATGGGAACCTCCAAAACCCCTTGATTTGTCAGAGGAAGGTCTCCCAGCCCCAAAGTGGCTGTCCCAGTGCCCAGCTGATGCCATCCTGCTTGGCTTATGGAGCAGGGAACGTTTGAAAGACTGGGAGCGTGGAAGACAAGCAACACTCTCCAGCTGCCCAGCGTCTTGCTGGTGCTCCGAAAAGCCCTGAGATTTCCTCCATCTTGGTGTAAAACCACATGAATCTCAGCAGGCACTGCTGCAGGTCTGCCACAACAGGGATCTGAACAGGGCACCAGCTGAGCTGGCAGCAGTGGAGGGCTCAGGACCCACACGCAACATCGTGCAACTGAAGAAAAGAGATAAAAACAGCAACAAGGCTTGAATACAAGACAACAAGCTATGGGTGTAGCTTGCATCCCGCACGCGAATGTACAAGCCCTCTCCAAAGGGGGCTTCAAGGAGTTCCCAAGGGTCCAAGCCTGTCTTTGCTGACTCCGTCTCCAAGCATGATGCTGCCACAAGGACGGTCCCCACTGAGCAGCACTGGAAGAGGAAGCTCAGCCCACCCAGGGAGAAGTGCTGCCCGTCAGCTCAGCTCCATCGCAAAGGCCACGGCATTTCCTGGCTGTCAGAAAGGATTTGTTCAGTGCCACGCTCTCCCTCCTCCACCTCCTGTGGTGACAGAACAGCTCTTCTCCTAAACCTGGGGTTAACCTGGGAAAGGAGGTTGCATCTCTCTGTCCCGTCAGGCTCTTTCCACACATTTGGCTTGTACACATCTGCATCAGCAGGAGGACACATGGACCAGAGATGCACAGCCATGAGCTGAATATCACCTGGGAGGAGAAGACACCTGTGAGCAGGAACACAGAGCAGATCAAGGACACAGAAAATGCATCAACCTCGGAGAGCTGGCTTGGGGAGGTACATTAAACACCAACTCCCCTAATATCTGCCCATCATCTTCCCTAGATATCCTGCTGAGGTTGGGGGACAACCAGACCCTGTGAACCCCTGCCTTTGGGGTGTCCCGCTCACTGGCCAAGCTCTGCCTCTGCCATTCCCAATCCAGCACAGACCAAGACCTGGAAGCTGCACCACACTTTCACCAGGACTGAAACTCTTTAATGCTGAACTGATGTGAGAAAAAGTGATAGCAGTCTGGGGTGACCTCTTGACATGCCCCCCTCACACATCACCCCAGGGCCTGCCTAGGGACCCAGCAATGGAGACCATTCCCATGCTTTCACTCGCATTTTCCCATGTTTTTCCTTCCAAAATATCCCTTTCTCCAGCCCTTGAGGTCATAAAGTTTCTTTTCCCCTTTCTGCTTCTTTCAATCCCCCAGGACACACATTCACAACGGTCAAATCATCCCCAGGACCTGCACCTGGGTCTTCTCCAGACCCACATTCTTTCCAGATTACTAAGTTTGGGCCCTAGAGTCACCCACACACAGAGGGGTCCCATCTTTATCCCATCAAGGTGTTCATATCCAGCCCATGCTCCTGGCAAGTCATATCCCACCTTAGCATAGTCGAGGTGATGGAGCAGCCAGCATGCTCATCCAAGCATATCAGTATGGAGGTCATCACCTCAAGAACAGCAAAAGCTTGAGACTAATACATCAACAAGCATATGATGGCAGCCTTAAGGGGTAGAAAAGGGACTATCGCCCATCCTGAGACCAAAAATAGAATAAAAGGCCCAGGAATTAAGCTCTCTGCATCAACATTTTTTTTTCCTCCCATGCAAGGGAAACACACCCAGCGACTCTGCAGGGCACGTAATGACCATATTGATGGTGGACCCAAGTACATCCCACATAGGATGAAGAAGCTCCTCTTGTGCCCACAGGCACTTACAGACCCAGATCACAAGAGTTTCAGCAGAAATTAGACTTTTTTTTTTATGGCACAGTCACAGAAAAACACAGTTGAAGATCTTTCCAAATCTTGACGTGCCTGCCTTTGATTTCTTCAAAACAAAATTAGGTTTCCACAAATAAATTAATTTCTTTTTAATGATGAGTTTCTTGTCAGGTCCTCTGACATCTGCTGACCTAAAATGGAAAATTTTTAAAAATGGATTTTTTTGCAAAAAAATATTCAGTTCTCATTGGCCCAAATTTGGCACTTTCTTGTTATTAGTTTTGACTCTGGACAGTGAGTGGAAGAAGCAACTGCTCTCCCATCACCAAGGGGCACTCAACCACTACCATCAAGCACTGAGAGAACAGGACTGTTATAAGACATCCAGGTGGGATCAGCAATTCCTGCCTCCAAAGGAGGCCAAGAGGTGGAGGTTTGGAAGCAGCAAACCGAGAAGGCAGAGATGTTCTCTTCCTGGGTTTAAAAACTCATTTCTGGCATTTAGCATGTCCTGGCAGAGGGATAGACTCATAGAATGGTCTGGGTTGGAAGGGACTTTTAAAGGCCATCTAGTCCAACCCCCCTGCAAGGAGCAGGGACATCTCCAACCAGATCAGGTTGCTCAGAGCCCCATCCAATCTGGCCTGGAATGTTTCCAGGGATGGGGCATCCACCACCTCTCTGGGCAACCTGTCCCAGTGTTCACCACTACTACCCTCAATGTAAAAAAAATTCTTTTTTTACAAAAGATGCTGGAGGCCGAATCCAGACTGTGATGCTTAAAAGCCCCTTGAAGCCTCTTCTCCACAAGCTCGTGAAGCTCACTTTGTCTTCCAGATCATCCTGCAGCAAGGAGTCCCACAGGTGAACAACCCATTGCAGTGAAATGGCATTAAAAAAAAAAACAGAAGTTTCAGGTTTTTAATTTAATTAAAAGACGTAAACCAAGTCACATAGGACAAGCTTGGCCAGACCTGGCTTGTGGATGCAAATGGGGAAGGAGGAGCAAGCTGAGCCTCCAGCAGCTCCTTGAAGCGTTGGATTTCACCTTTAATGTATTTCAGAGCAGGATTCAAGCACATTATCTGCATGAAATGCTGCATTAGCATCAAAATGAGGGGAGTTCTGTTCGATATATTAAAGTGTCTCTGATGGGTTTGAAGGTAGCTTAGCGGAAGAGAGGCATTAAGGAAGTAAATGCCACATTTGTATTCAAAAGAGCTTGCTTTTTTTTTTCATTTAAAGCTATTGATGTAAGAAGTGGTGCTTAAGACGGGCTTATAAAAGCAAGAGTGCGTCTTTGCTATGAGACGAAAAGCTGTGTTTATGGCGAATGGTGAAGGAAAGCAAATAGTCCATCTCAAAAATGTATTTCTGCGGGGCTTTGACACATCGGCTGGAGGAGCGAAGGGCTGGCAGGGACAGGACCTTCCAGTGGCATCGCTGCCAAGAGCCATTTTCTTCCCTGATCTCTCCTGTGATGCCTTTTTTTTGTTCAAGCCTGAAATTAGAAGTGTTTTTTCCAAGCTGGCCATCCCCATCATCCTTTTTCCTGGGGGAAAACACAAACAAAAAAAAATTATTGACCCAACTGCCTGGCAAGCATCCAATCTGCCTTTTTCTGCAAAGTGTCAAGGAAAAAAAAAGTCCTGTTTAAGCTTTTTTTTTAATTAGGATGGCTTTCTGCTTGACAAAATAGCTTCAAACTTTTAATTTGAACATCAAAAGTTGAAGTCCTGTCAAAGCAAATGGCAACATATCCACTAGGACAATTTTTATTGTCTCATTCACTAAGAATTTAAAAAATCTGTTAATTCTGCTTCAGAATATTCTTTATCCTTGAAATTGCCACTCAGCTAAAAGTCTATTTTTTTACCCAGCTCTGAGAAAAGTAGGTTTTGCCCCAAAATCAGACTCCATGCCACAGTCCTCTTTAGACCATGACAAATTTTTACTTGCTCTGTTAATGCTGGACAAGGAGCATTTTAGCTAAACACACTAGGATTTCTGTTGAATTTAGGGGATCGAACTGATTTAGTTTAATTATCTGAAGGAAACAGAAACCACACCAAAAGCTCAGGGTGAGCACTAACCGGCTTCATCCATCTTTGCCACCTCCGAGGGCAATAAATAATCCTTTGTCTTTCCAAGCAGAGAACGCGAGGGGTTGAATTAATTGCTTCTGACCACTTAATGAGCCAGGAAGAGACCCTGGGAAGCTTGTCTTGCTGCTGCCTGCAAATCAACCAGAGGAAAAAATGTACTTTTCTTGGCCAAGGTGCATCGCTTATGGAAATATTTATGCCTTGGAGCTGGCACAGGTATTGTCAGCCCCCCAGACATGGGGCTGTCTGAGGTTGTCACCCCATGAAATTCAACCACATGTGGCTTCCTCAGCCATTGGGGTGAATTAAATAGATCAGAATATTTGTTCCAAGGGGAGCTGCTGGCAGCTGGCAGCAGGGAAAGCTGCTTTCTCACAGGCACTGGGAAATTTTGGGGTTGTTAGCACAGAGCCCAGATAGCTGCTGTGACGTCCCACGACCACACCACTGACCTGTCACCGATGTCATCCATCCCTCCCTGGAGAGCCACACCAAGAGCAAAACACACCAGGCAGAAAACTAGACATCTTGCAAGTCTTAATAAATTAACAGCTCCTTCCAGCCAATAACAGTAAATCACAACCTGGAGGGTGGTCATTTTTATTACTCCACTTCCAGTCTTCCTCCTTGCATGGTGGTCTTCCTCCATCACCCTACAAAGCAAAACTAGGCATCCTGGGGACATCTAATCACTCCTCACCTTTCTGCCCAGCTCCCCCAAACGCAAGCTGTCCCAGGGAACACTCAGCCCATGCAGCATCCCCCAAGCCCACCCATGAGGATGGGGCTGTTGGCATCTCCCAATTTGGGGGGCAGATCCTGCTCCCACCAAGGTATCTCCCACTCCCAGCTTTCTCTCTCATGACAGCTCATTTTTTCCCCTCCTCCCCACAGCAGGTTGTGGTGTCACAGAAGAAGGGAAGGAAACAATGTGGAGGAAATTGATAAGCATGGCTTGAAACCCAGAGAAAGGGAACATTTGCCTGGAAGAAGCTGTGATTAGATCCGTGTGTGTGTGTCCTTTGCCAGCACTCCTAAAAATAGAGCTTGGCTGCACAGACTGTCACACGCATGCAGACATGCTCTCGCTGAATCTATATTTACCAGTCTCAGAGACAGCCAGATTCCCATATACGAGCTGTACGTTGCCCCCGGCACCAAAATACAGGGTTCATGTGGCCAAGAAGGGACCACAGTGGCAGTGAGGGACTTGCAGCATCCCTGGGAGCTCAGGGGCACAGAGAGAAATGGGGTGGGGAGCACAGGGGAAACTCATTTCTGGGAGGTCCCTGAGACCATTTAGAAAACCAAGGAGCCTGATTTAGAGATGTGCACATGGAATGAACATCAGAGGCCATCCAAATTGCCAGCACACTCCTGGTCCTTCTCCTCTGTGTAGATCCCGATGCAGCAGTCCCCAAAAGAGATACTTATCCCCAACTCATCTTCCTATATCTGCCCAAAAGCAAGTCCTTATGGTCAAGTCCCCCAAGTCTGCTGCGCAAACAGCACAAATATCTACAGCCATGGGCTGAAGAAGGTTGACAGTGAGCTCCAGCGCTTCTCCAATTCACAAGACCACTGCTCAGTGCCATCAGCCAAGATGCTGCATGCATGGGTCTGGGTGTGAATAGGTTTGGAAGAAGGAAGGTCCCACAGCTGCTTAAAACTGGAGCATGACCTACATCGCCTGCTGGAAACCAGCTCCTCCACCCCCTGCCACGCTCGTTAGCCTTGTGATAGAGCAGGGAGTGTTTAAAGGGACAAAATTGAGGCATTTTAGTCATATTCATGAGGTTTTTAAAGAGAATATTTGAAGACCAAGGTATTATTATCCACATATGTCTTCACAGAGGTTACATGCAATTAGCATTATTCAGAGATATGTAATTAGTATTATGCAGAGATATGTATTTCAAGTGGGAAAATAACTGTTTTTCTTCTCAGAGAAGTTGTTTTGTGCACAGTTCTCACTGCTAAGCCTTTTGGTCCAGTTAGAAACTGGAAAAGTGCCATTTGCTCCAGTTTGCCCCTGGAAACAGAGCAACCAGCAGCAAAGGGTGGTTTGCAACTGCAGCTTTTGTTTAATTGGTGAATTTTGGACAAGATCAAAGCACCTGCAGATCCAGTGGGCATCTACACAAGAACTGGCCCAATGTGACCTGCAGCATCATTCCCTGGTGGCCAATGCCACATCCCCAGCAGCTCTACTCTCCATCCTGCCCAGTGCAGAGCATCTGCCCTGATCCTGTGCTGTGTCCAGGAAAATGAGTCTCATCTTCAGATCAAGGACAGGAGTCATTGCTTTGGTTGCAAACCTCCCCCTTTGATGCTTGGGGTGAGGCTTGGGTGGACCTGGACTGCAGATTGGTCTCCATGGGGGCAACAGGGAACAACAGCTCCAAGGGAATGGCACATGGGTCCCCCCTCATGTCCATTTTCAGTCTCTTGGCAAAATAAAATTATCTTCTCCATGTGAAGTGAGAGTCCACTCCTAGGACTTGTCTTTTTTTCAACTCTAATATCCTGTTTAATCTGTTGGTTGCAATATCACCTTGTGAAATGTTATTAACAGAGGGTGAGAGGTAAGCTCCGTCCCGTTATTGACATGCAGAAGGATGGAGTGGCTTGCTCCAAGTGTGCAGATTTGGGTGTCTGGGCACACAGAGAGCACTTGTACTCACCAACCTCAGCACAGCATTGGGACAGCAGCAGAAGACACTCTCCAACAGAATAAGATCCATTCAGTTCACCACGCTAACAGCCACCAGTTTTGACAGCAAGCTGCAGCACCCTGAATCATGCCAACAGACACTGAAGAAACAGCTTTGATTCAGTTTGGTGAAGATCTCAGCTCTATACAAAGAGGCAATTAGTAAGTTAAGAATTTGAGGGTCATCTAGTGAGGTCAACTCCATAAATCCAGTCCTTTTCCCCCTCCTTCTAGCTTTAAGTTTAAAAGCCCAGGCAAGGGCAAGATCTAGACCTACCGAGATGCTCTCAGCAAGATCTCTGCTGCCTGCAGGACAGGTCCTTAATGTGAGGACTCCAGACACAATCATTCACTCACAACAACACTGCAAACACCACTCATCTCACTCCAGGTAGGTCCTTTCTCTATTTTTGAAAATTTAGTCACCATGTCCTTGGTGGGTGACATTCGAACTGAATCCAACTGGTCTCTGGAGACATTGGTGCTCTCAGGAGTGGACTAAACACCACAACTGATGTTTCACTGAGCTCTTTAGGCAGGATGAAGGGTACTGGGTGCCTTAAAGGCTACTTAAAACTGTTTGAAAGCACTCATCATTTGGACTTAGCTGAGTACCTTGACTTGAGATAGGCCTGTGCACAGCCCAGCAGCCCTACTCTTGCAGCCAGGCAATACTGTGAGACCACTCATTCCCAAATCCTCCCCCTAACTTCCTAGGGGACAGGTAAACCTAACACCACAAGCACCGAGAAACCACACCACAAGGGTAGACAAGGGGTGATGGTCAAGCCAAGAGCAAATCCTTAATGCCCTGAGCCTGCTGTGGGCTCTAAGAGCAGCCAGGCATCACTGCACACCCAGCCCAGCTTCCCAGCTCAAAGGGACCACAGTGGCCACCACAAAATCCTGCTCTTTCTTTCAGAAAGAGCCAAGCCCTGCAAAAAAATGTCATTTGTCACCAGCAGCACTTGCTCCAGGGCATCCCATGCCAGCTGGCTCCATACTGTGCCAGTCCCCCGGGTCATGCCCTGCAGCCGAGGACGTTTACAAATAATGTTCTGCTCCAATCTTTTTGAACAAGCTGGCCTCCCTGATGCCACCAGGGAGGGTGGCAGATGAGAATGGGTTGATGAACTGCATGGAAAACACCTGCCCATTGCCCAGGAATGCTTGTAAAAAGTGAACAGGCTGCCCTAGGTGCTCCAAAAATATCTGAAATCTGACACTGCATCTACCTGCACCATCTTCCAAAACATCTTGGCAACCTCAAGAGAGGTGCCAAGGAGCCCAGCAGCTCATGTTAAGGGCATGAAGACTTTCCAAGGGCTGGTGGCTCAGGATGAGGGGTTGGTTGCAGCGGATGGAGGCCAGAGGCAAGCACCAGGATGAGCTCACCCTTTCTGCAAGAGGAACCATTCACTCCCAGGCAGCTCCAGGCTGGGCAGATGCTCGCTCAGCTACACACAGATGGCTCTGCATCCGTCCTCGGGGCTGTTAAACCCCTTCATTTCCCCAGCAAGAGCATCACTTAAATGCAAGCTACCAGCAAAGCCACAAGTAGGCTCTGGAGCTAATGCACAAATTATGTTTCAACAGCACTTCTCCCCAGCACCAGCTATGCAATACAGGGAAATTGCTGTAATAAAAAGCCATCCTCTCCAGAGCAAAAGCTAATAAGAAGGGCAGGAGGGAGCAGGGACCTCACTGAGAGGCCAGCAGCAGGGCAGCTTTTTGGGATGGTTTTATGCAGCATCCCTGGCCTCCAAGTACAAGGTGATGCTTCCCTAGCACATGGCCAGCACAGGGCTTTCCCAGCACAATTGCCAGGACCTAAAGATGCAAACCACCCTAGACAGGAAGAAGCCAAGGGTGAGGAATCCACGCTATTAAAAAAAAACATAGGGTGCAGGTCCTGTTCTTCTACAAAAAGCCTCCAGGGTGGGCTCTGGAGCAGTATCCCCATGGCACGGTGACCACAGGTTCCTCATTAGCCTCTTTCTCTTCCCAGCTTTCTAAATCTGAGAGTAAGCACCTGATGATGCAGGTCATCCCTAAGGCTCTGTAGTCACAAACAGAGCATCTGCACTCAGTGGCAAACTAACACCAAGTCCAAGAGGAAAAACCTGCTGCTGGGCCCTTTGCGCTGATCCCAGACACTCTAAAGCAGGGTTGTCCTAATAAGTCATTTATAAATGAGCAATAGAAAAAGGATTACTCATGCAAATTACTAGAAGAGTAATTTCCAAGAGTGGAGTGCACTGCTAGTAACACTCAGCATCCACTTTCCACAACAAGGTGCAAAACCTGCTTGAAAGAAACTATTCCAGCTGGGAGCCTGAGATAAGAGAGTGCAGAGGGAGACACCCCAACCATTTGCCCTTGCATGGCTGTGATGCCTCGCTGCTGACCACCACACCCAGCCACAGAAGGTGCTAGCCACCATGGCCCTTCTACACATACATCCTAGTCTGGAGCATCATCCCCCCAGTAGAGCCAGCCCTGGGGAGCACACCAAGCTGGGGAACCCCTAATGACAACACACACTCACAAAGGTCACCTTGCAGGCTAGTAGCAATTGAGGGACACCAGGGACCAGCCACTGACACTGATAACACCTCCTTCCTCACCAGCTGGTTACAGGCTACAATTTGTCATCATTGGCAGAAACGATCCAGCTTCTGAAAAACTACTTGTGCTCAGGACGCGCTCACCCTGCAACTCCCCCGCAAGCAAGGCTGAAGGATCATCAGTCTGACCCGCAATTTGATAAAATCATGCTGATTCTCATTTGGGGCAGTTTCAGCCCAGAACTGGACACATCAGCATAAAAATTGTCAATAAAATCAGTAGCTGAGTAGAAGTGAGAGCTTAACCTCTGGAAGAAGGCCTGGAGCTGGCTGCCAGACAGCCTGAACCATCTGCCCAGGCAGGGGACAGGATGAGATACAGGACCCCCAAACCCAGCCCCATGTTAGCTTTATTTTGTGCCCACATGCCGTGCTCTGCATGCAGGAGCCACGGCGGCAAGAGGCCAAAAGCATCTCCCTGCCCTGATTGCTGCAGCTTCCAGCAAAGCAATGTTTAAGGGGATGGTCAAAGAGTATTCATCAGTATTACCCAGAAAGCCCCTGCTCCTCTCCACCCTGCTCTCAGCTCCTGTTGCTGTGCAACCCCTCTGGGTTGGAGATTGCTCCACAATCCCAGCTGAGAGTCAGAAAGGTGTTGGGGAGATGCAGAAGGCAGCTGCAGCAGCTCTCATGCTCCCAAGCAAAGGAGCCCCAACCCCTTCTGCTGCTCCCATAACACATGGGGTGCCTCCAGTCCATCCTTACAGCATTCAGAGGCTGTGCTGGGATTCTCACCCATGAATCCAAAAAAGCCTGGGGAACATGACATAGATGGACTCCAGGGATGCAGGACACACATAAACCACACAACATTTTGGCAAAGTCTAAGATTCAAGAGGTAGAGGAGATGACTCAGCTGAGGCTCAGCAGGGTAGAGCTGCTCAGCTCTGAGAACAATTGAAGACCCCTCTGAAGGCAAACCCACCCTCCTCTGTGGGCAGCAGGATTAGGTCAGCCCTCTGCCCCACGGTTTAAGGCAAGGCCAGTAGGAAAATGCAAATAAGTGCTGCTGGACCTCACACATGGGGAAGCGCCTGATGAATAAAGCCCCCAGGAAGCCCAGGCAGGTATTAACCAGGTCTTGCAAAAAGTAATGCCCACTTTTACTGCAAACTATCAGAGAAGTGGCTTGTCTGCGTCTGATAAAAGCCCTGGGTACACAAAAAAAAAAGTTTAAGGTGGAGGGAAAATTCAAAGCTGCTTTTATTTTGCAGCTCATGCTTCCAAACTCGTTAGCTGTCGTCCAATTCTTCCCTGACAGCAGGATCGCTAATTTTGCACATCCCAAAATAATATTTGCCAAGCAGCACTCCTCACTATGATTAAAACAATATCAGGTACTAAAAATATACAGCTCCTGGGGGAATCCTGCCTGCCCAAGACAACAAACTGTTTAAGACACATCAAGGAGGAGCTTTTCTGATTAAAGGCAAAGCAGGTCCATGCTTTGTAATGGGGAGCCCAGGAGGGATGAAGGCAACGATGGGAGAACAGAGCCTGAGGGAGGGACAGCAAGGAGTGGAAGAGGTTGTTTCAAGCATGACACACCTGTGATGAGAGGGCCAGGGCTAGGGAAATGAACATCTACCAGCAATGAAGCCCAAAGCCTGGAGATGACCCCAAGTATCATCTCAGTACCCTTCTGTATGGCTCCTGCCCGCAGGAGCTCCCTTTGCTAGTCAAATCATCTTCCCAAATAGGTTACACTACTAATAGCTCCTGCTAGCTAACGAACAAGATGTGTGTAAGCAGTTCATAATTCAACCAGCCCCCATAGCCAGATACAATTCATCAAGGCAAATATTTGCATTTTTATTCCATCAACTAGCAAGAGAGCTTCCCCTAGAGCATCTCTCCATCGCAGTGGCTTTACATGTTCGCCGATCTGTCCATCCTCTGTGCATTTTCTCTGCATTTCCAACATAAATGTATTCCCCATCAGGTTTTCCACATTTGTTCTCGTGCCAGTATTGCCTTTTAGCTTAGCCTCTCCTCAATCTGTTGGTCCTCTTCCTCCC
The DNA here is from genome assembly GCF_036417535.1 of Chlamydotis macqueenii. Taxonomy (NCBI): domain Eukaryota; kingdom Metazoa; phylum Chordata; class Aves; order Otidiformes; family Otididae; genus Chlamydotis; species Chlamydotis macqueenii. The sequence continues at coordinate 16,376,806 of NC_141567.1, read as the reverse complement.
CAGGGCATTGCCCAATGCCTGTGGGCTACACAACCTTCTTGGAGCCAATATTAAATTTCTGGGCCAGTGCAACCCAAGAGCTGCAAAGCTCCATGCCCTTCTCCAGCTAAATAATTAATAATCACTCCTCTGATCCTATGATTAGCATGGCCAGCAGCCAAGGTCACACCACAGAGTGCTTCCCGGTGGAGATCAGCCTCTGATGGACGTCCCATCACCTTTGACAGTCCAGACAAGGGCAAGGACCTTCTCAGTAGATCCTGGGGTAGGTCCCTGCAAAACAGCCCCCACGGTGAGCTCCGGTTTTGGACTCAGCCTGCTCGCCGCTCCCTTTGATCTCCCCTTCATTAGTCTCTCTCCTTTGCTTTTGAATGTAATTAATACTTCCCTGATCAAAAGCCCCAACGCAAGGAGAGCTTTAAACAACTCTTGTTTCACTGCGTGTTCCCATTAAAAGAGGGCTTGAGCAGAGGGGAGGAGTAAGACCTCATTTGGAGCCTTACATCTACTGCAGTTTCCCCTCCCTCTGCCCCATCCCCAGGGTCTCACTGCCAAAACTGTAAGAGTCAGAGCATGCAGCATCCCACTTCTTTCCAGCACCCAGTAACACAAGCACAGGTTTTGTTTTTGTTTGTTGTTTTTTTTTTGCTTTGCTGCTGGGCCACTTCATGCACAATCAAATAATCTAAGAGCTACATAATCAAAACCCCCAGCTGAACCTCCTCTGCTGCCACAAACCCCCACGAAATATCCCACAAGGTCTGAACCAGCTCATGGGGCTGTGGAAAGCAGATATGATTGCTGAGATCACAGGGAACAGCACAGGGCAGGAGGTGGTTTCTGAGCTGATTGAGAGTTTTGGGCACGCACAAAGCCCAGCTTGGTCCCTCCATCCCAGTGCTGACCCCCTATGGACCATTAGGTGCTGCCTGCAAAGGCCACAAAGCATCATGTCTCTCCTACTGACATGCTTCTCACTGACCAAAACCACCCATGCTACTGTAACCCAAGATGCTGGGAGGAAGGTGTTGGTTCAGCCCTCAGCCTTTACTGTGCACCAAGAGTCTCCAGAGCCTCAGCTCCTCCTCTCACAGGGTGAAACACTGGCTCCCCAGGCAAGCTGGGAAGGAGGTGCTGATCTTACACTTTCATCCGTCAGCAAGCAGGTTTTGATTTTGCTGAGAGGAAAAAACAAAAACAAAACCACCATCCAAAGCATGTTCAGCCCTGGCCAGTTACACCTTCCCCCAAGACATCTGAGTTTTGATAAAAGCACATTGCCTGCACACAGCATCCCCTGCACAGCATCCTTCTCCCCTTCTGCTTCCCCTGCAACTCAAAGACAAAATGAAACCAGAGATTTTTTTTTTAATCAAGAGTGGCTTTTTGGGCTCAGAGCTTTGCCAAGCTGCTTGTGTCCCAGCCTTCCCATCAGCCAGGGCAGCAGCCTGCCCCACGCAGGGACAGCCGACACCAGAGCCAAGGTCATTACAGCCAGGTGACGTTCCCCAGCAGGCACATCCAAAGGGTTGGCTTCACTCCCTGGCACCATCAGCCTGGCCAGACTTTGCAAAGTCACATAAGGTGACATTTTCCAAAGAATTTAACTCACCCTGATAAAAAGCCAGCTAAAAATTCCTCTTCACTGTACATATTCCCGCTGGGAAATGCTGTTCTGGGGGGAACAGGCTGTTTTTACTGGCATTTACTGGGGGAGGGAAAGGGAACAAGCTCTTTTCCAAGGTAGGAACCACACGAGAAGATTATTTCCTTTGCAAAGGCATTTGTTTGGGCTCTGTTTTTTATTTTGCGCTGCAGCAGGCACAATGATACACATCTGTTCAAAGGCAAAAGGAGAACACAACGCTCTGATCCACTCGGACAACTCCGGCCGCCCCCCCTCTTATCGCGGTTCGGCTTTCCTCTCACAGAAAACATGGGCTTTTATTACACCTGCAAAGGACACAGAAACCGAGCAGCCAAACGCCCAGCAATGCTGAGCCCCAGGAGCCCTCAGGCATTTTGGGAACAAGCTTCTGCCCCCAAAACATGATTTGTTTTCTGCTTTTCATCCTTGCAGGAAGCAGAATGAAAATGCACGCTTCAGGGTAAAAAGCGGGGAAAAGCCTGAAGCTTCATGGGTCAGGGAAGCTACAAAAGAAAAAAAATCTGATTTTAAGATGTTTTCACAACATTCCCCTTGCCTAGAGCTGCTGCCACAGACACATCACAGCCCCCTGCTCGGGCAGGCCAGCAACTGGAAAACATGGCTTAGGAGCAAAGATTTTATGTCTTGTGCTGATAACATAACGGAATGGGGTGATCTTCCACCTTGGGGTGTCTCCTGGGGACCTGCCTGCCCAGTCCTGGGAGCCCCCATGCAGCACAGGGAAGGAGCAAATTAAAAGACCCAACAGAGATGCAATGCTCACACTGAGGACCTCAAATGCAAGAAAAAACCCAAAGCATGGAGAAAAAAAATAAAGCAGTAGAGCAGAGAGGAGGCTCAGTGCATGCTACAGCCTGAGACAGTCTGGTCCTGTTCATCTGAGATTCAACTTCCAGCAATACAAGAATCCATGTCCGAGTAGCACAAACACAACCCAGCAACCAGAACCTGCACTCAGCCCTTTTGCAAGCACACAATTAGGGCAACAGGGTTTTCATCTGACTGTTTTTGCATCCCTTAAAATGCTCCACCACAGTTCAGATCCCAGCCCATAGCATACTCCAGATGCTCCCCTCCCGCCTAAGCTCTGGCTGCCAGCCATAAATGTCTTCTACTGCTTAAATGCCATTCTAATGTCACTTAAGAATAACCCAAAGTTACTCTCAACTTCTTTACCAGTGAGGAAATGTGCTCTCACAAAACCCAGGATAGCTGTCCCCATGCAGGGCAGCCTGTGCAGAATGGGTCCCAGGCAAATCAGAGCCTGCAGCACACTGGAAAAAAAAATGCAACCAGCTCTGAGAACTATCAGGAAGCATTAAAACTACATATTTCATGTCTCTGGGCAGGGAAAAACCTGTAAAGGTTTGTGCTTTCATGCACCCAGCAGCAGAATCTGGGAAATACCAAGACAAACAGACTAAGCATGGGACATTAGGAAATGTTTTTATAGCCTCGTTTTATTTCAATCCCTCCCCTTACCAGCCCAATACACTTATTGTCCCACTGTGCCTCCCCAAAATAGGGAGCACATGACCTTGGGATCAATGTCCTAGAAGGGATATGCAGAAACAGGGATACAGGCTCAGGGAGTTACTGGAGGAGTCAGGGCTGGAGGCACTAAGTTATTGAGGTCATGGAGTTTGAGGCTTCCCCCCCTCCTCCTTCATTCTCCAGTGGTATGACATAACCCTCTCAAAGCTATTTTTAAGCCTTTGTGACTTGTTTCATCTCAGGACAGATGCTGATCCTGGGAGCGGGGGGGTAATTCCCACACAGTAGCATTGCTCCAGGAGAGGTGGCACAGCCTCAGCTGGTCACCTTTTATACACGCTGAAACAGTTCCTAATAATACTCAAATTTTTTTGTAAGAGAAACAAGGGAGCTGGAGAGGAGACAAAAAATCCCCATCTGGTTTTCTTGATGCATTTTCTCATGCCTGAGCTCACTGTAGGACACTGCTGGTGAAAAACAGCCCAATTTCTCCTTCCCAGAGCCCATCCCAGTCACTCAGTTTGGGATACATCACTCTCAGCTGAGAGTTTTGACCATTATTCTATAGCAGGGAAGACTAGGACTGCCTCTTTCTTGAGGGCCTGTTCCCAGGACAGCTCTTCCTTGAGCAAGGAAAAACATCCCACATCCAGAGCTTTTGCAGGAGGAAGAGATGGGCAAGGACAAGGTCCAGGAGACATCGCACAAGCTTTGGCCTTCAGAGTTCTTGCACCAGCAGGAAGGGCAGCATGTCCTCTGAGCACCCATCTCTCCTCATCACCCTCCCACTTCTTTCCATGAAGCTAGTTTTGAGGCTGAGACCTCTCAAACTCACACAGTGAGGGCCAGGGAGGTCTTGTGGGATATGCCCAAGCTCTTGGACTTGCAAAAGTAACTGTACACTCATATTCTGGGTGCATCACAAGTTGCTGGGTCAGCCATGGTCCTGACATCAGGGTCTGGCAATAGGTCATGCTGCTCCTGCTGCTACAGCCTCAGCATCCCTTGGGTTTCCCAGTGGGCAAATGGGATGTGCCTCCAAAATAAAATCAGCCCTCCTGCCTGATCCCAGCACCTCCTCTCCCTTCCTGCAGCTGGGCGGGGAAGGGTTCAAGTGGGAGAGCAAGAGGAGAAAGCCCTGGTGAGATGACAATCTGCAGATGAAACCAACCGTAAGCATTCTCAGCCTTCCACCTCTAGACAGCCCCCACATCTCATGGGAGGATGGCTGTTCCTTCTGTGCCTGGGTTGTCCCACTCCAGGAGATGCAAAGCTTTGAGGAGGGGATGTCACACCGAGATGCAAGATCCACCCACAGCCCCTGGGGCTTTACAGGGTGCTGTGCACCCCCCACACAGCGGAAAGCTGCCCAACCACAGCCTCAAAGCCCCAGTACAAACTGCCCAAAGCTTGCAGGATTCTCACAGGGCACTGACCCATAGCTCCACACACGAGGGTTATGTTTTGTCTGACTTTCAGGATGGGGAGGGCTGGTGCTTTCCTTTTGCTGTGGAGAAGTGGAACAGGTACACTGCTGTCAGGGTGGGAAGAACATCCTCCAGATGCACCAGAAGCACTGAAACCCTGTGGGGCACCAGCAACTCATCACCTCAGAGCTAAAACTCCACCACAACCAAAACTCAGTGTGACCCATATACACACATGTACAATTTTACACTCTCCCCTCCCCCCCCCCACAAGCAAGAGCTCAGACACTCCAGCAACATGTCCCTGCCTCACCCAAACACACAGCCCCCTCCCTCACTGCTGCCCACACACCCAAAAAGCTGTTTAAACTGCCTGTTTTTTCCCCAGGAGCTCTAAGGAAAGCAGGATCTGTCTTGCAGTTGCCTCTCTACTTAAGCACTGAGCACTTACCGAAGTGAGGGAGCAAGGCAGATAGCGACGGGTAATCCAAGCCTTGCAGCAAGCATCTTTTGAGTCAGAAAGGTTGAACCTGTGTAACTAAAATGATGCCTTCTGAAGTTTCAGGCGTGGCACATCTCACCATCACCTCTGAAGCAAAGAAGGCTTCAGGAAAATTTGTCTAATCTTTTCCAAGTTAAGATTTAAATTCTTTGCATTTTCATCAAGTGTATTCCGGCTCACAGGGGGGAACAGATCCTCTCCAAGCACACTGAGAAGAGCAGAGTCAAGCATGCATGGGGTTAGGAGCTCTTCTTCACAACAACCTAGCTACATCCCACCCCTTACAGGACCTTTCAGCAAAACAATAAATCAGTCACAGAATTATGTAGGCCTGTTTTCCACAAAGCTCAGAAGCAGCCAGCTGTATTTTGTTCAGCCTGTCCCAAAAGGCTCCTAACAAAGAAAAGACCAAAGCTGGAACATGTGCTGGATGTTTTTGAAAGCTATGAATGACTGTGGCAAGGAAGCAGCTGGGAAGTCCCCATGCAGGCACAGCCCGTTGGGATGCCCCGTGCTCTTCAGGGTCCCCATTTCTTCTTGGAGGGGCTCAAGATGGGGGAAGGAGAAGAGGAGACCACATGTTGTACTGGTGGACTCTCAGCATCATCTACATCTGCTTATCCAGCTCCCTGCCCCAGCCTCTCCTCCAGAGAGAGTTAGGCTGGCTTTGAAACACAAAACTCTTGCAGGAGCTGTTAAACCCTCCCAGGCTCATCAGCAGAGGAATTACGTTCTTCCTTCACACCATTCATGGAGAGCATACATCCTCAAGCAGCTCACCTGGCCCTGGGAACACCAGCCTTTGCTTTTAAACCAAACAAGGTGTAGAAATTAAGGGCAGCCACAGCCAGGTGAGGACCAAGACTCAACAGCAGATGGTAGGAAGGACCTGCTGGTGGAAGAGCTGTAAACCCTGGGCAAGGAGCAGAGTGAGGGACCAGGGATGGACATCTAAAGCCTATTTCTCTTCATTTCTCAGTAGAGAAATGAGCACCTTGCTCATTTTCACTTCCTAAGTTCTTGATACAATCCCAAAACACTTGGAAATCCTAAACTTCTGTAGGCTACAAAGCCCTTTCTGCCAGGCTCATGGATGGTTCCTCACCAAGCCAAACCAAACACAGCCCCAGCTCCCCATATTTCTTCCAGTGGGCTGAGATCATGGGGGTTTTTTTTGTTTGTTTTGTTTCCCCCCACCCACCCTCCACAGACCTCACCTAGGAGCGCTCTACCAGGGCAGGGGACACTAAAACAAACACTTCTTAATGGAAGGAAGAAAGCAAGCAGCAACTAGAGGTGGAATAGCAAAAAAAAAAGCAGCAAGATAAAAAAAAATAGAAGTCCTTCAATGTCAGCTCCTCAAGGTTTGAAGGAACACAGCCTTAATTTCATCAACTGTGAAAACCCATTAGCATCTTACTAAAGTCCATTTAAAATATTCATCTGGAGGATATTTTATGCAAAACTGCCGCTGTGTCTTAAAAGCTGCTGCAAAACGTTAACAGCCACGTTGAAGCTCCCCTCCTGCAGCAGTCATCTCCTGGAGCATTGGGCAAAGGTGGCAGCAGGGACAACAGCACAGGGTGACCCAAGGCAAGGAACAAACAACACAAGGAGCCCCTGGCCAGCTTTGGAGGAATAGAGTCCAAAGCAACACTTGGCCTCATGGATGCTGGTTTTCCAGGGTCATAGCCCAAATCCAAGCGGGATGTACAAGCCTCTTCCTCCTCCCCACTAGCTCTGAGATTCTGGGGGCAATTCTTGACTTCCCCCCTCCCCCTCCCTCAAAAGCACCATGGTTGTTTATTTAACAAGTCCGAGCTCTGCCACAGCAGGGAATTAGAAGGCAAGCAGCTCTCTGCTGTGGCCTCTGATTAACAAAATACATTATTAGCATCCCAAAGTGCCAGTGCCTATAAATACAAGCCAGCAGTGACTCAGCAAAGCCGTAGCCATTTCCCCCCCACACACCTCCAGTTTCCCAGGTAGTTGCGTCTTGGGGTGTGCATGTGTGAGCGGTCCTGGCTCCCAGGATGCTGTGCAAGTCGTCATGGAAACCCAACGCTGCTGAAATCATCCCTGCTCCAGAGAATCCTGTGCTAAAACTTCCCCCTAGCCTGGCCAGGGATGCCCCAAGCAGATGTGGGACTAGGCTGTAGCATAAATTGCCAGCACAAGGAGAAAAATAGGGATCTGAGTTGGGTTTTTTTTTAAAGCTATTCTTGGCCTTTAAATCCACTCATGTGGCATGGAAGATTCTCTGTTGTCTTATATGAGGCTGTGCTGGGCACCCTGCCCTTATCCAGCACCCAGCCCACATGCTAAGCCACAGCCAGGACATAATGTCATGCTTTATATTTTTTTTTAACTAGCAAGGTTATCTTGGCAAGAGCAATCAAGGGATATGACATGAAAAAGCACATTCTAACAAGGGTTTCCCACCACCTTGGGCAGCTCTGTCCACTGCTAATTAATCCTGCCATGAAACCCAGCAGATTTTTATACACCTGCCCCCAAAAAATATCAACACCAGCAACATTTGGTGTTTCTAAGGGCCTTTCATACATCACATCAGTAGACTCATCCAGCCCCAAGGCACAAAATCCTTTGGTTGTTACAGAGCTTAAAGGATTTTCATTTGCAAATTCACCATGCTAAGCAGGGCCCTGGAGCAGAGACAGCCAAAGTTTTCCAGGAAAAAAAAAAAAACACAAAACCAAACATTTCAAACAAAAAACCCACAGAACACTTGGCAACCCCTAAATTTCCATGCCTTTGTCCAAGTTTCAAAGAGCTGTTTGTGCCTGGAGGATGCCAGCACTGTTTCACTGCAGCATTTAAACAAGGCGTCACCACAGAAAAGGAGATCTGCGTTCAGCAGCTCCCTGTGATTTTGATTTTCCATTCCTATTGCAAAAAAAAAATATTTCATTTGAAAGCAATTTTGACAGAAATTTCTGTTTTGGCTAACCAGTGAATCGCAACTGGAGCGCCAAGGGATGGGCTCAGACACCACAGGGATGGGCACTGCTGGGTAAGATGGGAGCAGCAGCCAAATCCATTGATATTTCCAAGGAGGCAGCAGCAGCTTCTGGTCAGTGAAATAAGAAGGTGGTGGCCAAAACAAGTAGAGTTTGCCCCCCATCCTAAGTCCTGCCCAAAAACTGCCACATGCCTACAGCCTGCTCACTGCACCACTGCCCTCCAGGGCCGGAGGTCCCCCTAATTAATTATTTATCATTGCGCACCATAAATCATGAAGAATTTGTAAGGGAAACCTTCCCAAGCAAGGTCACATTTCCCCTGCCAAAGCTCAGCTCTCACATTCCCAGGTTCAACACCGAGATACCAGCCCAGCAGAAAAAGATGCTGTAATTACATCCAGCCCTCGTGAGGGTCACATACAGCAACCAGACTCAGCCTCCCCATCTCAGCATTGCAATGATCCAGCCAAACAAGGAAGCAAGCGGAATCTGGGGTGAAGCTGCCAGGGAACATAAAGAAATCCTTAAATCCACGTCATCTCAGAGAGCAATGCTGTGGCCAGGCTCTGCCAGGACCACTGATCCCAACGGATGCTTTTGAAAGCTATGAATGCTTTTGGAGACCCCTTACATTGTTTAGGGTCTTCAAAATCAACAAGGCAGCACATTCCTAAACCCACTGGTTTTATCCTTCCTATTTATAGCCATCTCCCCAGCCCAGCCATGCCAGAGCATCTCTGAGCCCTGGCCAGCACAGCTCAGTCCCCACAGAGCTACAGAAGGAAGAGGAGAGCCAGAAACTCTGATAAGGTCAGGGACAAGGCTTTTAAAAATGTAAATGAAGCCCAAGGAGTTGTCCCAATCCTGCAGGCAGGCACGCTGCAACATGCAAAGACGAGATTAGCACAAGGTCCCCTTGGCACAGGTCAGGTCCATGTGCTTGGTATTCTCCCTGCAGAGGGGTCTCCCCAAGGACAGGGCCAAGCCCAGAGCTCCTAAGGACATCTCCTGCCCAGGCCTAATTATCCTGGCAGGCCTCAAACGGGGGAAAAAAAAAAATTAAAAATACAATTTTGGGCCAAATCAGCATTTCCTTCACAGAACATCACTGCTGATGCTGCATCCCTCGAAGGGAAAGGAAAGTGCAAGGGAAGCTGGAAAACCCTCTTCCAAAGCTTTGGGGAAAGGCTTATTTTTCCTTTCAGCATTTATTTGGGTAAGTTTGGTTGGTTTTTTTGAAAAGCAGCTGGAAAAAATCTGCTTTGCTGCCAAGCTCCAGCACTGGCCCACAGCCCTTGGCCACTGCTGGATGCTTTGCTGCATCCCTGGTCCCTCCCCAGTCCTCCCACCTGGGCAGCCCCAGAGGAGCACAAATCTGAGCCCCACTTCAAATCAGCATCTTTATGGAAGATTTCCACTTAAAACACCACACACCAAACTCCAAACAAGACAATCGTGCACGAGCTGAGAATGGCAGAAGGGAGGTTTTAACGTTAGACCCCGGTGGATGCTTTCCAGGGGCTCCGCTCTCAGCCCAGGCTAAGGACCAGAATAACTTATTCACCCCAATCACCAGTGCCATCTGCCTGCTGCCCACCGGCTTCCCAACAACTTTCTCCCATTCTCCTCAAGTACTTTCAGCCCAAACACAGAAGGCAAAGGGAAACTGAGGCACGGGGAGGGGTTTGGTGCCACCTACCAGCTCAGCAGAAAGCACCACCCAGGGGTTTTCAGCCCCATGCTCTCCACTGGAGCCTCTTGCCTTCCAGGAGACATCAGTACCTCTCCAGCAAAGCCAAAACCATGTATTTTTACAGCTGCCCATTTAGGGCACCCCCAACTTAACTGGATCCTGTGCTCACCCCCCACCCCCACTCAAGCACCGGCAGGGATGCCCAGAGGTCTCCCCTCTGCTCGTTCCCAGCACTGTTTGCACGGATAAGCCATCCCTGAGCAGACACGGCTCCCCTCGCCAGGGTGATTAATAGCGGTTTTGCTAGTAAAACAAAAGGCCATTAAGAGCGCTAATATTTGCTCTCCCTACTCCCTGCCTACTTCATTTCATAGTTCAATGCAAGCCCCACGTGCTTTCCCAGACAAGAAATTAATGAGGGCACAAAGCCACATTGATTTCCCCCACTACAGGGGATCAGATACATCTCCCCAAACCCAGAGACACTCAGACCTGTCAGCCATGAAAGTAAAGATGCTCCCAGCTCCATCCACCCAGATAAGGGATAAATCCCAGACCAGGATGGAAATCATGAGGATGCTCTTTCTTCATCTGAGATGAAGTTTTTGGATATTAAGGAGAAGAGCAGCATTGCTACCCAGCTTTCAGCTGACTGGTAACAAAGGGAGCTCCATCTCCATCCCAGCAGCAACAGGAACCTCATTAACACAGAAAAACTTTGTTAAAAGCAGCTCCAGACAGCCCAGACCTCACACCCTCTAAAGAGTTTAGAAATGAGGAAATAAACCCTAATGAACCAAATCCCGGGAAGAAGAGCCCCACTTCAGGGTTACTCACTGCTCACCAGATCCTCTGCCACTTGCGTGGGGATGCCCTCCTCTTGCCAAAAACCTCAGCACCAGAAGAAACCCCCTTGCCCTGAGAGCCTTTAGAGTATGCTTGAGGGGCCTTGAATCCTTTTATACCGAGGGTCCCACCCTCCCCAGGTGCGATGTGTCTGGGCTAAAAGCTCTGGGAAGAGAGACTGGGTGCTTTTGGGTTTATCTGTGCTGTCAGCTGGGGTGGTGATTTGCTCCAGTGCTTTACAGCAGAGCCAAACAAGTCAGTGTAACACAGCCTAGCAGATCTACGTGATATGGAACACATTTTCCATCAGGATATACAAATTCTTTAAAATATAACCTCTTTCTCAGAGCAGGAACAGTTTCCCATTTTGAAAGCATCTTTGGAAAGCAGTTGTGAATTTTCCCATGTCCCATTCCCAGCAAAGCAGATGGTTTTACAGGTCACACCCATGTTGCTGCTCAGTTTTAATAGGCTTTTTTTTTTTTCCTACCCACATAAAAGCAACAAGCCGACCTAAAATCACCCATCTGCAACACGTGGCTTGAGCACATTGGCTAAACAAAACCATTGCTGCTCAACACTGGCAGCAGTTTTGACTCCTCAGCCTCACCACAGCCAAGATGTGATTTGAAATTCAAGGATGCTCTGCCTGCTGGAATGAGCGGACACTGGGAATTTGGAGATTTGGACCCTCCATGATGTGGCTTTGTGCTGGAGCACAGAGTTGAGTGTGCCAACTATGACACCAACACCAGGCAGAGCAAGCAGCGCTGGAGCTGCCGGCTTCTCCTGGTGAGCAATGGACTCAAATCCCAAAAAAAGAGGGTCCCATCATGGACCATCTTGCCAAAAAAAAATCCCTAATTATCATTGAGAGCAAGAATTTTTATTTCACCCCAGCCCTTGCCGAAGGGTGTCAAGACCCCAGCGCAAAGGGGAGCCCCCTTCTCCCCCGGACCGCATGCTGAGCATCAAGGACCATGTTTTGGAGCATCTCAGAGATGAATTTCCATGTCCCACCTTTCAAATGGCCCAAGGAGAAAGTCAATCCAGGAGAAGGCTGCTTCGCTATGAGCATCCCATGGGATTTCTCCCAGGAGAAGGCACTGTCTGCTGCTGTGGGAACACAGCAGGATGCGACTTGTGGGTCTGCAGGCCAGGGAAGGGAGATGGAGATGCAGAAAAAAAAACCAGATTTTGAAACATTGCTTTAAACAGAATTCTTCAAGGATTATTTTCTTTCTTTTTCTCATTTTCTTACCACATTCTTTGCAGGTTTTCCCCAGGCAGCTGGGGCCCGAGGCGCTCCCGGGCTCGGCGCTGCTAACACGTATTTCTATATTCTCACATCTCTCCCAGCTAATCTTTAGGGAAAGAGGAATTGACAAACTGGTGAAAAACTGACTGACACTCCAATCAAAATACAAAAGAAACAGAAATAAATGGCTCTGAAAAGAATCGCTATTTAATTAGAAATTACATCTGTGCCAGTGAGTCACGGCGGGGAAGCGATACATCAGCAGGCTCGGCAGCGAAGGGCACCTGCCAGCAGTGTGACAATGGGGACCGGCTCCATCCTGGGGCCGCAGTGGGAGGTTTCGGGGGACAGAGGGAAGCCCCTGTAATTGGGGTCCTTTGCTAAGCCTTGCCGAGCCAGGAGCCACCCTGCAGGAACCAGCCTGGCACGACCCTGGAAAATAAAATGCCTGCGAGCCCGAAAGCTTTGCAGAGAAATCCCCTCCCAGCAGTTTTCTTGCTGGAATGGGAAAATCCCCAGTAAATCAGATCTAACAAAAAGCATAAATAAAGATTGCAGAATGAGGGAGGGAGAGAGATTCGGGAGGTGGGAATAAAACTGCTCCTCTCTCCATTGAGCTCCGGCTGCATCCCTCCCACGGGCAAACCCCAGCCCTCCATCAGGGGGGTACCAAAGCTGGGCAGCATCTGGGGATCCTCCCCACCTCCTCTGGGAGACCCCAAGGAAGGTGGGATGGGGTAGGAAACGATCTGGCAAGGGACACGAGATGCTGAGAGCTGGGTGGTCCATGACCCCCATATCTGGGCTGGGAAGCAGCATCTTTGCAGAGGCTCCTGCTGAAGCTGTGTCCTTCACGAGTTCTTCGGAGGGAGGAATTCAGGCTTTGCAAAGCAGCAAATAAAAGCAGAAAATAAATTAAAAAAAAAAAAAACCCACCCTCTTTCTATTCTTCCTCCACAAATGATGAATCCACCAGCAGCTGGGCTGTGCTACCCAACAGCAGCTGGAAACACGGGGGCTTTCACAGCAGGAACAAGGCAGGAGGGATGGGCATCCCTCCCCACAGCTGCTGCTCTGCCCCCAGTGCACAGAGTGCTCGGGGCCAGTGGTGCCCCTCAGCATGGGACCAGACGAGGGTGTCCATCCTGGGCTTTGGAGCAAAGGAAAGCAGGAGGGAAAGGTGAAGTGTGCTGCAAGCTTGGCTTCTTGGGTGTCTCATAAAGGCTGAGCACATGCCACAGCCCTTCCGTCCCCATCCTAAGGGAAGAGCTCACTGGCTTCGCCTCATTTCCCATCCTCGAGAGACCATCCAGAGGGTTTCAGAAGGTGGTGGGAAACACAACTCCGACCTCCAGCTGGAGGCTTTGGACATCTCGGCAGACCCATTTCTGCTGCCTTAGGTTTTCCAAGGTGGGGTTCTGGGCAGTGTCGACACTCAGAGTCCCACTCTCCAGTGCTGGTAGTAGGTATTTTCAAGCATCTTTTATCAACATGCCTTGGACCAAAAATCCTTGGGCTACTGGTACCCATCATGGAAGCAATGAGCAGATGCCTACGGGAGAAGGGAAGAGCAAGTCATGGATGGAGCGGTGTTTCCTCCACAGCTTGTGTCTCAGATGCTCATTTTATTCCCTGCTGTAATTTATTCAGGTCCTCCTCTGGGCAAAATCATTCAATATCTTTTATTGCCTTGCCTGGATCTGCTGTGTGCTTTCGGAGGTGAGACCTCCCCTGGTCCCACATCGCTGCACCAAGGTGAGTTTCCCAGGAGAAGCACCTCCACCTCAGTTTTACCACCTCCATTCTTTCCACAAATTACCATCCTAATAGCCCCACTGATTTTCGGCTCTCCCTGGTTAATGACAGAGGTAAAGCATGAGCCGGCATTAACCTGCTGTTAGAGGAAATCAGAGCCTGGGAGCAGAGGAGGGAGCGTTGTGGATGTTGGGGACCCAAGTGGCCGCGTTGTCCCCGGCTCAGCTTTGGGTGAAAATTATTGCACAGAGAAGGTTTGTGCTGAAAAATTCCCACTGGCCATGCAGTTACCCTGGAAAATATCGTTACAATAGGGCTGTGCACCAAGGGATTGCTCATCAGCATCTGTCACACACCCCAGCGCTCCTGCCATCCCAGAGATCCAGCACTGGACCCCGATGCGAATGCCCCGTGGGAACTGGAAGAGCCCCCCCACCGAAAGCATCGTCTCACGACGAGCTGCTCACTAAAGGATGAGTCAGTGCGAGTCCATGCCAAAAAGTGCGTTCAGCACTTTTGAAGACACCCGGTAGGAGGCAATAACTAAGACGTATGCGCACACGCCGCCTCTTGCAGACCTGGGATTGCCACCTATCATCGCGGTTCAGCTCTAGGACACGAAACTCGCCTTGCTCCCCTTGCTGGCTGGATTTTCCCAGGCTGGATCCCTGCTTCGGGTCCATTCCCTTCCCTCATTGGGGTCCCTCCCGGACAAGACCCCACACACATGCACACACAGGTTGTTATTTTCCTCCTGCCTAGGCAAGTCTTGCAGCAGGGACCTTTCCTAGGATGATGCTCCTGCATCCCGGGTGCGCTGGTGGTTTTTCACAGATCCTGCATAATTTGGCCCCAAATATGACCTACAGGGCGCGGGGAGGAGGGGGGGTGGGGTTTATGCTCAGAAGGCAGCAGCCTTATTATTTAGCGGGGGAACCGAGTGGGGAAACTGAGGCACGTCCCCTCTCCCCCAAAGCAGGTGCTCCCCCCCTCCCCCCAGCAAGTGACCCGCCCCCAGCGCTGCCTCAGTTTCCCTCGGCGCTGCCCCCTGCTTCCCACTCTCTGCACCTTGCCAAGGGGCTCCCGGCCCCTTTAAGCACCCCCCGCCCGGCGGAGGCTCGGCCCCTTTCTCTGACACAGCAGCCGCCGGGGCGAGCCGAACCGGGAGCCGCGGGGAGCGGGGAGGCTGCGGCCGGGGGCCGGGCGCCCACCGCCGCTCCGCCCGCCCCCTCCCCCAACCATGGCTCTGCCCGGGGCACCGGGCAGCCCCCGCCCCGCTCCGCCCGCCTGGAGCCCAGGGGGCGGCCGGCCCTGAACCGGTACCGGTACCGCCGGTCGGTCCCGGGGGGCACCGCGGGAGGGTGCGGGGGGCACCAGGGAGGGTAGGGGAATGTGGGAAGAGAATGCGGGTGGAAGGGATGGAGGATGTGGGGATGCGGGCAGCGGGGATGGAGGATGCGGGTACTGGAGATGGAAGATGCGGGTACCGACATCCTCCATCCCCGGTGCCCCGGAGGATGCGGGTACCGGGGATGAAGGATGCAGGTACTGAGGATGGAGGATGCGGGTACCAGGGATGGAGATGCGAGCATGCCGTGACCCCCCCCCTCCCCGGTGCGTACCCCCGAGATGGGAGGGACGCGGCCCCCCACCCCCCCACCCCATCTTCGCCCGTGCTGCTTTCCTCCCCCGCGGGAAGAGGGGGGGCATTTGGGGGCAAGGTGGGTTCTCCCCCGCCCCCCCTCGGTCGAGGCGTGGTTGGGGCTTGAACCCGGGAGGGAGGGTGGCGGTGGGATGGCCCCAGCGGGGGGCGAGGGGGCTGCCTGACCCCCCCCTCAAAGCGGAGGGACGTGTCACTCCCCCCACGGCGGGCTGTCACCAGTGATAACGTCTCACCCCTTCCCACAGCGACCGAAGGAAAGGGGCCCCAGGATTCCTCTTGTGCCACGCAAAAGCCCTGAGGGAGGAGGAAGAGGAGGAGGGGGAGGAGGAGGAAGTAAGAAAGAGGGGAAAAAAAAAAAAGAAAAGACGAGGAAGAGCTTGGACTGGAGCCAAGGCGGGGGTCTGGATCGCGACGGTGAGTTCCCGAGCTGCGCGGCTGTCGGTCTGTCTGTCTGTCCATCCGTCTATCCATCCATCCATCCGGCTCAGCCAGACCCCGCTGTGCTCAGTCTTCGGGTCTCCAACTGGGGGTGAGGGGGGAACGAAAGCAGGGGTGCGTGGGACAGTGCCAGGGTCCATCCTGCCCTCCCCTCCATTATGGGGAGCTCTGAGGAGTACCCGAGGGCTCGTCCTCATGTGGGGCTGAGATCAAGGCAAGGCAGGAGCGGGCAGAACCCCCCCCTCAGCTGTCCAGCTCCAGAAGGGATGGCTCCCTCACGCTCTCTGTCTCTCCTTGCAGGAGGGGACCCTGGGCTCCCCAGGACACCTGCGCCCAGCTGGGAGACCTCCCCCACCGCCACCACCCCACGTTGGAGCTGGCAACCCTGCAGCGAGGGCCCAACGCGGGGAGCAGCATTGCTCCCCAGGGACACCCAGCCCCACGGCCCCTTCCCTGGCATTGGGGAGCAGGCAAGGCCTGAGCCGCTGGATTTTACCTTCCTGGGACATCTGAGGGACTCTTCCTCCTCCTCCTCCTCCTCTGCCGCAGCAGGCAGGTGAAACCCTGCCTGACCAGGGAGCGCTCACCTTCTCCGCTCGCCCCATGGCCACCCCACATCTCCCCATGGCCACTGGCTGAACTCCTTCTGCAGCGTTCCCCACTCCGCATGGTGCATCCCAACCCTGCTCCCCACTCCGAACCGGAGACCCCCAACCTCGCGGGGGGGCAAGCGTGTGGCTGGGGCTTTCTTGGAGGCAGGGGAACGTTAAGATGTTGAAAGGTCCCCGGCCGAGAGGGGCTGCGTGGACGCCAGGCCACCCGGCTAGAGGGGAGCAGGATGGACAGAGCCGTTGGTACCAGGAACCGAGGCCGGTAGGGAAGGATGGACTCCGAGACCTGCCAGGACAGGCAGCCCAGTGACCACCCCAGCAGCAGCAGCAGCAATTGTAGCAGCAGCAAGAGTAATTGTGAAAGGGAAAGGATCCGGAGCCGGATGAAAATGGTCATCGGGCAACTGGAAGGCATCTTACAGGAGCTCAAGGAGGTGGCCAAGGAGCTCCGGGAGGTAGGAAAGCCCCGGGGTGCCGTCACATCCCTGCGCGGGTTGCGGTAGCTGCTGGCCCCAAATGTGGGTGCCCTGTCCCCGTCCCCTCTGTCTGTCCCTTGCCTCTGGGGCCAGGCTGCGGGGAGCAGAGCCAGCCTAGCACCCACAACCCATCAGCCCGAGGAGGGACACAGGGTGGCACAGCCTGGCTGATTTGCAATAAGATTTTCAAAAAAGAGGAGGGAGAAAAAAATAGCCAGGGTTTGTAAAATTGCTCTTGATCTTGACGCCAGGGTTCGCTCGGGGTCGGGGGGCCCGGCCGAGGCACCCACGGGTGCTGGTGATGGGAGAAGTGCCATGGGGTTGCACGCTGGGGCTGGAGGAGCCAGCGCTTTGGGTGCTGAGCCGCAGGTGTGGAGTCGGCTCTGCTCTGCCATGGGGTGTTTTCCAGGCCCCTTTTCACACCAGGGATTTGGATGGAGACAGGGCAGTGGATCACTCTGGCATTGCAGAGAACACCAGAAAATACTGGTGTCTGCCCTGGGTGCGATGAGGGGGGCTCCATGGGCCAGGCAGGAGGCCAGAGTAACTGGCTGTTCCACAGCCTGGCTGTTGGGATCCATTGTTCCTGAAAAAAAAAACATATATAAATATACACACATATAAAGTGTGGTTGGAGTTTCATCCCAGCGTGGAGGCACAGCGGAATCAGTCCGGTGGGGAATTTAACATTTCTGTGGCTCAAGGGTTTGGGCCACACACCTCCAGTATGGAGGGGAAGGGAACCTGGCCAGGGCTGGTAATTTAGGACATCCCTGCAGGTGACAGGGAAAGCGGTGGATGGAGAGCGTGTGGTAGCCTTGAGCACAGCATAGCAGCTTGCTTTTGTCATGGGGCAGGTGGGCGTTTGCATCCTCTCCATGGCCCAGGCTGAGCATGGGGTTCTATCCAGAGGCATGCAAAACCTCATTTCCCCCAAGGAAGGGCAGAAATCAGTGGAAGTTTTGCCATGGGGCCACCACGGAGCAGCCCCACATTGGGTCGGTGACATTTAGGTACCACAGAGAGTGCGCTGATGCAGGTGGACCAAAACGTCATCCTCAGTGCAGACGCAGCTGTGGTCAGGAAGGTGACATTTTCCAGCCTGAAGCATCCCCTGGGATGCAGTGTCTTCCTTTGCTCAGTTTGAGAGATTTCAGGGAGGCCATCCCACTGGGAAAACCAGCACTGGAGGTATGCCATGTCTCACCACACTGTCCCCTTGAGTCCTACCAAGCCTCAGGTGGCTCCGTGGGGTCCCCATCCACCTCCTGGGTCCAAAAGGACCTTGAGCATTCCTGCAGCATCCTTGGTAGGCTACCAAAGACAGGTTGTACCAGTGTGTCTCGGAGCTGAGAAGGTGGCCTGAGGACATCAGGGAAGGGTAAAGGGCTCTCAGTGTTCCCTGGGGACACATTTTGGGAAGCAGACTCAAAGGAGGAGGAATAACATTTGGAGGGTGGAAGAGCTGAGCTGGGCACAGCTGTTCCCTTTGCTTTGAGGAGCAGAGAGCAGCCAGAGGGCAGTCATCCTCTGCCCCTCACCCTGGGGTGACCCCACTCTTGTGCCAGGGAGGAGGTCCCTGCTCCATGAGATGGCTTCTCCAGGGAGTGTTGGGAAGCACTGGAAATGACTTTTTCATGGAGCTGGCACATCCCTAGGCACCGGTGACCTCCCAGGCTGCATCCATAGCTGCCTCAGAAGAGCTCCTCACATCACGGGACAACGTGGCCAGGTCAGCGTAGAGCCAGCCATGAGGTCC
The DNA here is from genome assembly GCF_036417535.1 of Chlamydotis macqueenii. Taxonomy (NCBI): domain Eukaryota; kingdom Metazoa; phylum Chordata; class Aves; order Otidiformes; family Otididae; genus Chlamydotis; species Chlamydotis macqueenii. The sequence goes on along the minus strand of NC_141567.1, from coordinate 16,358,231 downwards.
CCAACTACAACGTACCCACGTAACTCTGTAGCAATTAGTTGAATTTATACAAAACAGCATAAAACTCAGTACAAGAACAGGCTCTGGAGCTAAAACACAGGAGTCCAACCAGGCCAAATCAGGCTCCAGCGACTCCAAAGAAACAGAGGTCTGGTTTTCCCCAAACCAAGCAGAACCTGGGCATTAGAGGCTTCAGAAATTCAACCCCTTGTCTTCTGGATTGCTCAGAGCAAGCTCGATGGGAGCACGTTACATGGAAATCTCTTTCAAGCCCACCCAGAAAAGCATGTGGTAGACGCCAGGCTGGCAAGCCATAAGCTCTAGGATATTGGTGAAGGAAAAGGAAAAAAAAAAAAAACAAAAAAAAACCAACCAAAAAAAAAAGCACAAGCCCTTGTTGTTGTCTACCTTGCTCTTCCTCTGCTGGAGGTGAGGGCCAGGACATGGGGACAAGGCTGGGGACAGGCAGCCCCGCACAGAGGCCCCAAGCCTAAATGGGCTCATGGGTGGGGGTCCCATGGAGGGCTACTCAGGGTCATTAAAGCCCATTAGTGCCCACTGGGCCCTGGCACTTGTGATATTGGTCTGTTCTCCAATGGAGATGCCCTGGGGGCTTCAGAAATGTCCATCCTCGCAGCCATCTCCTCTGCTTGGGGCTTTGGCGGTGGGCTAGGGTGCAGGGCTGGATGTGCTCAGGGAGGGCAGCAGTGGACCCCATCCTGCTGCACCAGCAGAGCCAGAAAAACTTCACTGGGTGATGCTGGAGGGCACTGGGTGATGCTGGATCTGCTCCTTCCAGGTTCCCCTTGCAAGAGGAGCTGGGTACCACAGACTTTGTGGGTCTGAAGGAAGTAGACAGGTCATAACCAACTTGACAAAAATAACCCCCACAGCCATCAAAACCCCTGTGCGGGCACGAGGGCTCTCACGCAGGGGCAATTCCTGCTCTGAAACCACTCGCCAGCTCTGGACGCAGCCAGCTCTGCCTCACATAAGGCTTTGCTCCCAGCTTGTCCCTGCTTCAGCAGAGGTTGAGTCCTGGACTCGGCTGGGACTGCCGAAGGGAGGCTTTGGTGCGGGACTCCAGGGCAGCCCCGCTCCACCGGCCCATTCATGGGGACTCAAAATGGGGCCAGAGCCCATTTGGGTCCAAACGGTTCAGGCTCCATCCCTGGCTCCCGAGAGCAGTTCCCACCTGAAGGCTGTCACTCCAGATGTCCGTCTGATTCAGGATGCTGTTTTACCAGTTTCTCCGCTCCCACTCTCCCTCCCTCCCTCTCTCCCTTTTGTGTATATAATTATTCCCCAGCACTCCAAGACAGGGCTGTATTATGTGTGGGGAAAATGATTATTAACATCTTTGATTGAAAACGCACACTGGAAGTAGAAATCAGGCAGGAGGCAGGCAGGGAAGGCGCTTCCGCCGAGCGCTTGCCACGCTGCCTGCCCTCCCACGCGCCTCCTGCCAGCCCCGGCCTTTTCCCACAGGAATAAGGGTGATGCCACAGGGAAGACGACACCCCGGGAGGTCCCAGCCATCTCCACTGCAAGGCTGAGCTCCTTCCCAACCTTGGGGGACCCTTTTAATGAGTGCTGGGGGTTCAAAACCATCCACAGAGTACCTTCAGAGGTGGGAAATGAAAACGTCTGTGCACGCCTCCCTGTGTGCAAACCTCTCAAAATCCCACGGGAAGGGTCCTACCCACCCTGCACACCACAGCATGGGAGCAGTGGGGTCCCACCACCAAGGAAAGCGGCACCGAGGGGTCCCCTCCAAGCCTTCGGCAGGAGGATAATCCTCCCTGCAACCCCTTTTGAAAATAAATACCTTAATCATGTTGTAATCAATAGATGATTAGCTGGGAACGCTTGGGAAAGTTCATGGCAAGACGACAGCTTATTATTCTAATAATAACGTGTTTTGGAGATCTGCACGATGATTTTGAAATATTTAGCGGCTGATGATCTAGCAAACGACCCCGAGATCCGCGGCGCGCTCATTTGTAAGCATCAGCTCGGGGAAGAGAGGCCCCTGTAACCCAGCTTCTCTTTGCGAGCCCCAATTAATCATTTATTCCTTATTAAATATTTACTCACCTTGCCCAAGCCAGGAAGTGGTTTGGGAGATGCAGGAAAGTCCCTGCTCCGGGAGTGTTTGGCTGGGGAGTAGCAGGGGTGCCAGAGGCTTTGAGGTGGCTCCTTTCCCCCGTGGAGAGAGGAATTGATGTTCAAGGCAATGGTGTCAAAGGCCTCTGGGATGCTTCGGGAATAGGGTTGGGAAGTTTTTGCACAGGCCGCGCGGTCCCGTTGCACGTCTACTCCATGTGCCAGCTGGCAGCAAAGCAGAGCGCGGGGCCAGGCGGGTCAGATCCAGCCTGGGAAAGCAGCTGCATAGCATAGGAAGACGGTTTGGACCCCAAACAGATACAGGTCCCCCTGATATTGAAGCAGGCACACCATTTTCATCTCCCCACCCTAGACCTCCACTTCACCCAGCAGTATCCAAGCTCTGATCTGCTTCAAAGGCTGTTCTGGGATGAAGGGGCCGTTAGATCGCACCACTTTGATCCCAGCATCATCCAGCTCCTTCCCCAGCCTTGGGAATATCTGCATTACCAATTACCAGCTGTGAAACCTTTGAAGTCCCCTCCTGTCTTCCCACCTCATCCCTCACCTCTCCAGCATAATCTTAAGCTTCCAGGAGGTTTAGCTCCTCGATAGGAAACAGCATGGCCAAAATGTGGAAGCTGGAGCCACCAAGCCAGGAGCCTCCATGTTTGATTTGCAGCTGATAACCAAAATCCCATTAAAAAACAATGATGGTCCAGATGTTCAACATCTGCCCCAGCTGGGGAGGTAAACACTCCATTTGGAGCACCCAGCCTTTTATATGGAAAGCTCCTCGCTGCCAGAAATGTCCATGGGTGCAGGGACTGTACGTGGAGTGAGGGGAGCACCCAGCACTCCCAGTTGGGCTGGAGCTGGTTTTTGGGGTGAGAGTGAACTGGTCAGCACCGTGGTTTAGCGCATCCTTGCTCGGTGCCCATCTCTACGGGGATGTGGGCCCCTCCCTCTGCCTCACTCCAGTTCATCCTCCTGCTGCTCAAAGCTTGGTGTCTTGGGTGAGAGCGGAGGATCCTTTGGCCACCCAGCACCTGCTTTCAGGGTACGCAGGTCCAGCAGGATGAGGCCCCTTGGTGACACCACTTGGTCAAGGGGAATTATTTTTGCTCCCTGTTTTCCCACTGCCAGGTACCCCTGGTTTGACCAGGGATGCTCTGCTGTCACTGGAATGTCGCTCTTTGCAAAAAAGTGAAACCTAAAGGTGACGGAGGATGGGGATACGTCCTCTCTGTCACCTCCATGACATCTCTAGCACATGCTGGGGACATCCTGACCCTCATCGCCTGCTTGTAGGGGGACAGAGCCATCCCAATTCACTGGGTGATGAGAGCATCACCAGGGTCTCTCCCCGAACAACCTGATCCCAGGTCTGGTCCATCCATCTCTCTCCAGCTCCCTCCACCAGCAGTGATGGCCTCAGCTAAAAATCTTTGACAACCTGCCTCAGGAAGGAGAAAAGGGGGGAGAAAAGCCCAAATCCTACTTTACATTTAAATCCTCAGCGGGTACCAAGTGTCACATAGGTATTTAACTTCCCCCCCCTTGCCGCCACCATCCCCTGTTCAAAATAGAAAGCGCTCCTAAAAATAGCCCTGAGTGAGCCACCACTGATGTGACACTAATCCCTGTGTGCCATGGGATGGGGACGAGGACCGGGATGGGGATGCATCTCCTCCTGGCACCCACCAAGCCCACATCGCAGCAGGTCCCTTAAATGAGGATGAGGAGGAGGAGCAGGGATCCTGGGAGATGAGGACCCATCTCCAAGCCCAGGGAGGTGCTCGCCCTGAACCCGGTGTTGTAATCGCCAAGCCTTCGTGAAAACAGAGGTGATCTCATTTTAGCTGAGGGTTTCAGCAGAATAATTTGCTGCCTTATTAAAAAATAATAATAGCCGGGTGTTTCCCAGAGACAGCTCTTTTCCTGCCCTTTTTCCTAATTCTTTCTTGTCACCAAGAAAGAAGAGATCACATCACCTTTTTTTTTCTCTTTTTCTCAAGTTTCACCCTTTCTCCCCCAAAGAAAAGAGGGGAAAAAAGGGGAGAGAAAAAAGAAATCTGGTGGTGCATTGGGAACAGAAGCAATTGCTTTTTCTAACTTCAAGACTTTCTTGCAGACGCTGGTGCAGATGCTCCCAGCTTGCCCTCAGCACCCTTCAAAGCCAAAGCTTGAAGGATGCTTGTGTCCCTGCCTGCCCTCCCCAGAGGTCTTGTGTCGGCAAGGAGGCAGGAAAAATAAGTCGAAGATCATGGGTGAGGAGCTTAGGTAAAGCCCATCACCTTTGCTGACTGGGATGAGGAGCACTCAGCTCACTGTCCCCAGTGCTACCCTACTTTGGGGACCCAAAGTCTCTCCAGGTGATAGGGACATGATGCAGGTCCAAGGTCCAGCCCCAAGGCAGGACCAGGGCTGGGCTTCAACGTACCTCCAAGAGGTCCATCCAGAAGAGAAACCACCCATGGGGCTGGGGACAGGTCCCCACAAAACACAGCTCAGGAAGGGAGGACCAGTCCTGGGCTGGGCCATGAGCAGGGTGGGATGAGGTCCCAGGTGGGGCTGATGGAGGTCGTTAAGGTGTATTAGTGCCCATCAGCATGTGCTCTGGTCTGATGGTGGAAGCACTCCTCTCATTTCCAGCCCAAACCTCACCCAGGGTCCACTGCACCTCTTTTTTTTCCCTGGAAAGATGTTTTTTGGCAGCTTTTGTTGCCAACTTGTCCAACATACTCCTGGGCAGCAATCTCCGGTCCTTCAACTTTCATTTTCCTGGTGACACCAGCCAATCCTGTCTCAGAACAAGTCTCCCAGGGACTTCCCAGTTGCTCTGCATTTGTACCACACAGCAAACACACGCATCCAGCCCCACCAGCCTCACCCAAACCATATCAGACCCTGTGCGCCTTGGGATTGTGCCCCCATGGAGGCGACACTATTTTATCCTCCTGGAGGTGCCTGTCTGGGTTGTTCTCAGGTTGTCACACAGCATTTGGTGGACCAAGAAATGGTCCTTGCTGTAGCCAGACCCTGGAGATGTCTCGGAGGGACCTGCAGATGATTTAAAAGGGTGGGTGCTGCTTGTTGACAACTGGATCCCCTCAACAAGCAACTGGGGGTTGTGGTCCCCCATTCTTAGTGCCGTCTCCTCAGGAGCTTGGCAGAGCAGGAGAGCTGCATGGGCAGGGCTGTCGAACAAGTGAAATTTGGAGCTCGAATATGGGAATTTTATTAAAATTAGGTCAGCAGAGTGTAATGGAGCCACTTTGGCTACTGGCAGCACAAGCATGCCCTCGGGCTCCTGGTTTCAGATGCCCAGACACAGCAAATTACCCTTAACTCTGCCCACGCGTCCTCATCCGCCACGAGGGCTTTGTGAGGAGCCTGCCCTGCTGAGCTGTGGTTTCTGATGTGTTTTAGTGATTTATGGTGTTGACCCAAACCTCTGTGCACCAGTATCCAGCATTGGATGCAGGGAGCAAGCACAAGCTGGTGCCACGACAGCAGCTTTGGGGTGCCCACCCTTGGCCAATACACGGGTGAAATGTGGTGTCTGAGCCCAAGGACTCAGTTTCCTCCAGCAAAGGTGCTCAAAAAAATGGAGTTATGGGAGAATAACACCATAAAAATGATGGAGAGATGTGCCGTGATTAATTATTCTTGGTGGAAGAGGAGGTCCAACACCTGTTGATGAACTGTGGCACTGGTGGAGATACAGCAGGGCTTCTTGGAAGCGTGAGGAAAAGGGAACAAAACGTGTTTGGCAAGACATTGCCCATTGATTTGTCATCCCTCCTATATTTTGGGAAATTTGTGGCTGATGTGGAAGGGCAGGGGAAGGAAAAAGGTGGAGAGAGAAAGGAAGTAATACAAAGTAACCAGAAAAAAAAAGCATTTGTGCATGGAGAAACCACCTGGAAAAGGCCAAGCAAAGGGGTTTTTCACGCTCAAATGCTCTGGGGTCAGTAGTGGGGGGGGCAGGCAGAGGGACACAGCCCTGGGGTGCTGGGGGGCACTGATGCCTGCAGATGCTCATGATGGGGAGGAGGAGGAAGAACAAAATGCATCAATTGGGTGCACAAGCGCGTACGGGGGGTGTCGAGGGGTTCCCCCTAACCCCCCTTCTTGTCTGCCGCTGCCCACCTCCTGCTTGGCAGCACTGAGGCCGGCCAGGCCCTCTGCCAGCTCCCCCGGAGACGGGGGAGGGAGGCGAGCCAGCAACCCTGCCAAAAATACACACTTCCAACTGCTGCTGAGCTGAATTTACGCATCGTGCTCTGCCTCCCGCACAAAACGAAGCCACACACACACCCCCGCACACGTATATACACGCAGAGACACCGGCCAAAAATGCCACAGAGGCACGGCGATGGCTCCAGCCGGATGCCCTGGCATTGGGCACACGGGTTGGGTTGGGGAGGCCCGGGCAGGGTCAGTGCCATGCTTGGTGCAGAACGTGAGCTGGGTGAGATTAAAGGCTTGAGAGTGGTGATGAGCCTCCCACATCCGAAACCTCAGCAAGGTCATTAGACTGAGAGCGTGGTCCCTGGGAGCCATAGCAGGCAGGAGGTCCTTCCTCCCTTGCTTCCCCTTCCAGCCCTGCCCATGGCCTGAACATCAGCTAGGGCATTACTTCTATTGTTTTTAAATTTTTAAGGGCTTGTTTTATTCATGCCCCATGTGGAGCCTGTCACCTGTGGCATGGCAGTGCCATGACCCTGTCCCCAAGCCACCACGATCTTGATATCCTCAACACTTTGCAAGAGATGAAGGATTAGGGACCCAGCCTGCCAACATCCCAGCCAGGGCGGGGGGTGACAGCAGTGTCCCTGCAGCCCTCTCACCTTCCTGTGCTGCTCTGTATTTGTCACACGTCCTTGGGACAGTTTTCACCCCCTGCCTCAGTTTCCCCACCCATGGAGCTGCCTTTTCCAGGGGGAGGAGGTGGCGGTCGCTAGTGGTTCCTCATGGTCAAGTGTGAGGGACCAAGGGACACCACGTGTGTGGGGATTTGGGGTGACACTCAGGGTCCCAGGGGACAAGGCAAACCCCAGGGCCACCCTGGGAAGGGCCTATTCTGCCACACCGAGCACCCAGTGGCACCCAAGGCTTCGCTGCCTGCCTGGGGCCCATGGGAGCTGTGCAACCCGGCGAGCTTCTGTCCCTGCCAAGGGGCTTCTGGAGCGGCTCCACTCAGGCTGAGACCTCCCAACTCCTCACACTGGTGGTGCCAGGGGAAACGGCAGAGATTTAGGGATGTGGTGTTTTTACAGAGCAAAAATGGGAGAGTCCTGTCCGGTGGCTCCCCTCTGCCCACTTGTCCATCTGTCCACAGGTGGTGAGCCAGATTGACCGACTGACCTCCGACTTCGAGTTCGAGCTGGAGCCGGACGACTGGACAACAGCGACGGCCAGCAGCACCTCCAGCAGCGAGAAGGGGGGAGGCGTCTTTGAGCTGGGACCCTTCGATTTCACCGCCTCCGACGTCCTCTCCGACAGCTGGGAATTCTGCTCCTTCCTGGATGCTTCCACTCCCTCTGATCCGGGCGATGCTCCCGAGCCCCCCCGGCTGCAGCCACAGCCCCCACCGGCTCGTCAGCCTGATTACCGGCTGATGAACGGGGGGATCCCCATCACCAATGGTCCCCGGGGCAGCGGGACCCCGGATTCATCCAGTGAGGAAGCCATCAGCGCAACGGCTAGCCAGAAGATCCCACATCACCGGCCAGCTGGCACGCGGGAACGGGTCCGATTCAGCGACAAGGTGCTTTATCACGCTCTGTGCTGCGATGACGACAGGGACGGTGACAGCACGGTGTCCCCGGGGGATGACGGCCCCGAGGAGCCCAGCCGTAAGGTGCTGGCAGGGTCATCCTCCAAGCATCCTCCCACCGGCAGTGGTGGACCCCCGGCGCGGCGGCTGACGCGGAACAGCAGCACGCAGACCGTAGCCGACAAAAGCACTCAGACGGTGCTGCCTTACATCCCGGCCAAGCAGAAAATCAAAAATAAAAACTGATGCCGGCTCCGCCGTACAGATTTGGGGAGGGTGGGTGGATGGGGGATTCCTGGGGAGGGACAGAAATATATATATATATAAAATTATATATTTAAATAAATCAATACTAATAATAAAATCAACATGAAAAGGTGGCAAAGAAGACAAATGTCCCAACTACCTACCCATCATTTTCAAGGCTCAGGGAATTTTAAACTGTTTTTTTTTTTTTTTTTTTTTTTTGTGGACAGAAGCATCAGATCAATAAACCATCCATCATGGAGAAATAATATCAATAACATATATATATTATATGTATATATGTACCAAGAGAGGGAAGCCTATAGGGAGGGGAGAGGCAGTGCATCTGAGGTTGTGGCTGGGGGATGAATGGGGACGTGGGGATGGGGAGAAGGCTGGACCAGGGAGGGCAAATGCCCCCCTCCCAGGACGTTTTATTCCTGTTTGGCTTAAGAAGAGCTGATGTGATCTGCTTTGGCATATCTGATGTCTGAGCGGAGCGGGGATGTCACCAGGGATGTCATCCCCCAGCCGACACACAGCCTAAGAGGAATGGAGAGGGGGCTTGCAGAGCAAAACCGCACCAGTGCCGAGGAACTGGGGTGGGGAACCGCACCCCTCCCATTTTCCACCCTTTATACCAAGTCCAGGGGAAGTATTAGTAACCTTGATGTCTTGTGACCACCTTAAAATGATGTGGGAAGTGTCTCCAGCTTTCCTTCAGCTACCCATTTTCTAGTTTTTCATTTGGGGGAAAAAAAAAAAGCTGGATTTGCTCTAAAAAATGAAGGAACCTGGACCTCCAAATCCACCTTTGGCATTTTATTTGGCTTCCAGGTTTTGCCAAAGCCTTCAGCATCCAAAGGGGTCGGTGCAGCACCTGGTCTTGGAGACAAGCACCCCGTGTCCTCCACATCAGCTCTTTCTCCCACAGAGATGCATTTGCACTGCCAGCCCTCGAGCATCCCTGGCACAATGGTGTTTTTTCCAAGCCTGGCAACAAAAATCCACCACCTTGACTCCTCACTTTTAATCCAGGTCAGAGATGCTCCGTTTCAAGCCTTTTCCCAGTGCCACCCCAAGTGTCACTGCGGAGCTACGACCCTCGCTGCCACCCAGCATCGCTACTGTGGGTGATGGATGCTTGTGCGAAACACCCATCAAAGAGGAAGCAGTGGTGATCAAAACGCTCTGGTTTCAACCCAACTCATAGCAGGAGAAAAGCTTTTCATCCAAATTATGTTGAATTACTTTTTTTTTTTTTTTTTTAGTTTTTAGGACCCAAGGGACATGGCATCACCTGGGGATCAGCATATGGTCCCACCATATGCAGCTCGTCAGAGGGTTCGGTGCTTCCAATCCAGGGAGCACCCATCCAGCTCATCCCAGCCCCGAACAAAGCTGGGAAGGGGAATAGCCCCGCAGAGGGGACCATGGGGGGAAGATGATGCTGATGATGCTGATGCATCATCTTCCTCCACATCTCTCCCTAACCCTGGGGCTGGGACCCTGAGGGGAGCTTTAACTCCTTGTTTTTCACAAATAGGGCCACTGAGGGATGGGATGTCCCCATCCCACGTCCCAGAGAGGGAACAGCTGGGCTCACCCAGCACCAGCACAGGGAGACATGGGATGGGACAACTCCTCTCCGCTCCCTCCATTACTCCACATGTCAACAGCTAGTTACTTATTTATTTTTATGAGCTTTTTACAGCCTGGCCCCATTGTAAAAGCATGATTAATAGATGTAGCTTTGTTCTTTAATAACTCCTCTTGAAGGATGCCAGGAAGAGGACGAGGCAAAAATTCAGAGCAGCCGGAGCTGCACGAGGAGATGCTTTTCGGCTGATCCAGATTTGGGGGTCCCCGCATTGCCTGCAGCCCCGGAACGAGCTGCAAAAGCAGCTAGAGTGGAAACTGAGGCACAGCGTGGGAACACAAAGCTCAGGCTCCTGCACAGCTCAGGGCAAAGCCGCTCACCTTGGGGCCAGGGATTTAAAGCCAATTGCTGCAGCCGGGGCCATACGGACAAGGGTAATAACTTCTTCCCCCACATTTCTATTAAGAATGAATTTACAGCTGTGCAAGCTTTACTTCGTGCTCTCCGATAAATCCAAGTGACGGCAGCGTTAAGAGCTGTGTTAACCTTTCGGGCCCACGGATGGAAAACCTCCATAAAACAGGGGTAAACAGAAACGGGGGCAATTCCTCCGCTATCGTTTGCTCAGGGTGAGGGGTAATAAAAGCCACTGCTGATATATGGAGAACCACGGGCGATGTCCTTGCTGCTCCCTGCACACCCAGAGGGGTTTTGCTACTGATATTTAGCAAAAAAAACCCTGCTGTTCTTTTTTTTTCCCCAGGGTAAAATTCAAGAGGATGGGAATGATTCTTAAGACAAATACGGAGAAACCATTCAAACTAGTAAAAATGGCTTTGTTACACCAGTAACAAAGTTATTAATGATGTTATTAATTGTGCCACCAACCCAGTTATTAATGAAGTTGAATTAATGGATTTTGCTCTTGCAGGGACAAGATCCAGGTCATCCGGGTCAGCCCATGGCCATGGGGAGGGCGATGGGGGATAGAGCTGGAGCTGGTCTGGGAAAAGACCTTGTCTTTCTCTTGACATCATATATTAACAAATTAATGAGCCTTTTCCCCACAGCATCCTGGCAACATCCCTGTTCTCCATCCCCAACCCCTCCCTGGCCCCCAAAACCTGTTGGGGGGCCAGGGAAACACCTGAAACATCAACCAGAGAGTTGCTGGAGACAGCAAATGAAGGGGCAAATGGTTCATGTTTCCTTAAAGAGGCAATAAAGAAACCATCAGCAATAAAACGAGGACAGGGACTGGCCACCGACCCAGAACGGTGGGTACCTCTGCCATGCATGCCACTGATTTTTGGCCGGGAAGGATGCTCGGTGGCTGCTCCAGCCAGAGCCAGGTTTTGATGGGGTTTAAAGAAGAATTTCTTCTTCATGTTCAAATACTGTGGCTCTGGCCCTCCCCATGACTGCTGTTTGAGTTGACCTGAATTACAAAAGGCTCTGCTGGGGTTTGTGTTTTGAAGAAACTCCTCCGAGCTCACCCAATCCCTCCGGCTCACAAAATCCAGCTGGAAAGTTTCTCCCCAGAAGAAGCTGTCTCGCTACATCTCGCTTCGGTGAGGGCTGAAAATAGCCCCTGACTGCCTGGAGACTTCATTTCTGAGCTCGCTGACATGAAAGGCAGCCATCAAAGTGGATAACAGGATGTTTTCCAGCCTAAGGAAGAGCTTCAGCTTGGGGTTGGGCTTTGGGAAGGCCAGTTCTGCAGCGGACGGGACCCCAAACTGGGTCTCTGCGCTCATCCCAACCACCCCTGGGACTCCAAAACCCAAGCTGTCCCCATACACAGAGGCAGCTTTTTTGCTCAAATCTTTTACAGTTTGCTCTCAAGGGACTGCAGCAAGCTCTCCCCGCATAGTGATGGGTTTTATTTCACACAGCCCTGGCTCAGGCCAGGCTACAACCAGCCCCATCACGTGGTAAAAGCATCCCTGGGTTTTTAACAGGTTCCCCCGCACTGCTCAGAGCCGACGGCTCACTGCAGCTGGAAGACAAATGCTTTGTTTTTGAAGGGAGAGGCTGTGCCTCCTGCCTCTGCTAATGTACAGCATCTTGTCTTAGTCGTTCCTTGCTGTTCTGCAGCTGAATCACCGCAAGCGATGTACCGGCACTTGGTGTGATGACGTTTCTCTACAGCTGCAAGAGGAGCGCTCCTTCAGCCTCACCTTCCAGCTTTTAGGAGTTAAATCCATCTTGTTCCCTGCAAGGGAACCGTGAAGGCTCTTCCTCTCCTCATCCTCACCCCTCCAGCCAGGGTGCCCTGCTCCACAGGGAGAAAAGGAGCATCCTCCCAAAAGCTACAGTCCCCATGGGCCAGTGAAGCTCGGCTGCATCTTCCCAGCTTGATTTTGCTCCGCAGTGCAGCAAGCCAGGGGTTGCATCCTCCACCCCTCCGCTTATCTCCAGCCTTGGAGCCAGATAACTCGCTGGCAGCGGTTATCTCCTCGCAAGAAACAGATGCACGGGGAGGAAGTGAGGAGCCTCGTGCCGAGCAGAGCACAGCCACGCTGCTCACTGCACCCCAAAACTGTGCCCACCCCCAGCATAAACACAGTCCTGGGGAGCTCTCATAGCATCCTGCATCCCTCCTCCTCCTCACCCCAGCCCAGGCATCCCCGTCAGAGGAGAAAGGTGCATGGACGCCACAGATCAGGGCATTCGGTGACTCAGCACTGGGTTTTAGATTCACCCTGGTGCATTTTGGCACTAAAACCCCAGCCAGAGCAGCTCCCCTGCTCACACTGCTCTCTAGCCTCTGCCAGCCGAGCCCTCCTGGTAGCTGCGGGATGGAGATGTATAAGCCAAGCCCAGCCCAGACACGGGCCTGAAATGAGTGCTCATGGCCATGGCACACTAATTAATCCTCGTTTGCGCCTGGCACTTGCCGGCCTGTAATTTCACAGTTTGCTGGAGGCCTCCGAACCGCAGGATGTCTGCCAGTCGCTTGGCGGCCGGGGCGCCTCCCCCATCCTCATGGATGGAGCAGTGGGGTCCAGCCTTCTCCAGGGCTGATAACCCAAGAATGGAGAAGAAAACCTCCTGCTGTGCCAGCAGAGGAGAAGAGAAGGATAGGGAGCCCAGTAGTGGGGCAAAAGGCATAATCCCACCCTCAGCAACAGAGCAAGGGGCGATAAGGGGAAAACTGGTGTCAACAGGGAGCTCAGAGCATCAGGAAAGGTGGTGAGGATGAGGCAGGTCCAAGGCAAGGTAGGAATAAGTTTGTGGTCGATGGGTGTGGCTGGAGAGCAGCATCCCTGTGGCACAACTCAAGCAGGGACCAATAGCACCAGGCTGAGCTTGAATGGGCTTCTGGGGCCACAGGCAGGGTGCGAGTGGGGGTCCTGTGTGAGGCTGCCCAGAACACGTAATACCTTCAGGGCAATGGGAGACCAGACTCAAGGTGAGGGTCTCTGCCTGACACACTGAGCTAGCAGCTCTGCCACCACCTCCAGTCCAGCAAAACCCACTTCTCCGGTGGCCACCGCTCCTGGAGCTCAACCCTCCGGTTCATGGATACGGCCCTTCCTACCCCAACGGGAAGCTTATATTTATTTATTATGTTATCTCGCCTTATAAAACACATTTGGCTGGGTGATGGCTGGGTGCTCTCCCACCACTGGGTGGCAGTGGGCACACATGCACATAGGTACACACATGCACACACATACACACATGCAGACACACAAGGGTGCCCCACGCAGGGGCTGCCTCTGTCCTCACTGCCGCTGAGGAGACCTGTGCCAGGCCCCATGTCACATAACCTACTTGGGTGAATGTTGTCATCACCCCACGCTTCATCTCCAGTGGAGATGTGGGGACCAGGCAGCTTCAGCCTGGTTACATCCTGCTCTCAGGAGGAGAGCATCCCCCTCAAAAGGCAACCAGAAAGGGCAAATTTGAGACCAGAAGTGCTTCTCCACACTCTGGAGGCAGCAGCAATCTGGGTCTTGCCTTGACCCTGGGACAAGGGGTGCTTGGCTGGAGCACCCCCTTTTTGTAGGGCAGCACCCTCTAGAACAGCACCAGGCCCCTCGGAGCCATTGCGTCCAGCTGAGGCTGCCGAAACGCAGCCGCGTCAGAGGAGCCCTGGAGGTGCTTGTAAGACAAGGGATGACATGCTTGATGGGACTTCTTAATTAGATCTCGCTAAACCAAAATGTACCGGGGCTCCCCTGGCAGAACAACGTCAGACAAAACATTAACCACGCTCCAAATAAATAATTAAAATGTTGGGGCTCTTAGAAGGGAAAAAAAAAAAAGCAGGAAAAATCAAAGGCATCACTGCCAGCTCACAGTAAGGAGCATTGCCACTGGGTCTGGCGATGTCCTGGCCTCAGAATGGAGTGGAGCTGTGTCCCCAAGGCCACCTGAGCCAGGTGGGACCCAACGTGTTCATGAAATTCTGTGCCCAATGTCCCAAGAGGTGTCAGGACTAGGTCTGGGAACCTCGTAACCTGGAGCGGTGGGATTACATCCGCATCTCAGCTTTACATTAAAACATGTCTTTTCACAACTAGCGCCTATGGATTCAAATGAGGGATTAAAAAAAAAATTACATCCTCACTAGTTGGCTGATGCAGTACCCTGGGACATCATCCATGGTTCATCTCTGGGACAACACCAACCATCACCTTTGGGATGCTGGACAACACCCAGATCTCGGGCTCTGGTAGGTGCTCGATGCAATGTGCGAAAATCTCTTCACCCAGCACTTAGGAAATACTTTTGGGAGAAAACAACAACAACAAAAAAAAGGCTTGAAAAAAGAAAGTGCTCTCTCCCCAGCCCCTCTCAGCCAGAGCAGAGACGATTACTCAGTGTAAGCAACACGGAGCTTAAATTATGGATGGAGCCATTTGCATCAAAGAACATGATTGAGGCAGAGCTGGTCCTGTCCCTCCCGGCTCCCCAGCCGTACAGGGGCGATGGTGGCAAGGCTCCTTGGGACCATGCATCCCCCATCCTGCATCAGCCTTGGCCAAAGCCTCTGGTGCAAGTTTATAGGGGGAAGAAGATGAGAAAAGAAGAACGAGGGGCTGCAGAGTGATGTTTCTCCCCTACGTAGCCATCAAAGCCAGTTAGGTACAAGTCTTCAGAAACAACTGTCACCTGTGCTCTGCTTTCTTCTTCTTTACCTTTCCTACAGTACATTTATTAAAGAGCAAGTGATATGTATTAAAAAGTAAAGCCAGGGCTGTGGTGCGATGGGGCTACTCCCCTTGCTCTGGTGATGAGCCAACAGTTGATGATGGATTTAATGCAATGACCGTATTTTTAGCTTCTGGTTTTCCTCCCTGTAGGGCTCCGATGCTGCAAGGAAACAGGGTGTTTTCTGCCAAGGATAGGGCAACCCCATGGTCCTTGGACGTGGCCACCAGGAGATGATGCTGCTCACCCAGAAGCTGATGAGCACCCACGAAGCCTCTCTGGTGGGCAGCATCCCTGACCTTCCTCCTCCTCCTCCTCCTCCTCTCAGCCCTTCACCTGCACAGCACCTAGGTACAAAGCTCGCTGAGGATGAAGGACTCCACTAAAACCTGCTTTATTACATTAATATTAGCTGGTAATGAAGCTAGCTAGCATTTAGAGCTCCAATTGAATTAGGAAAGCTATAATGAACAAGAAGTGTTCATTAGCAGGGAATTACGCTAAATTATCTCAGCAAATATGGGAAAACTTTAATTTATCGGGGGTGTTTTCAAATGGCTTTTGCTTCTTCATCTCCATTTATACTGTGGTGCGTTTTTCTGGCAGCTAAAACACGAGAAGTGAATTAACTCCAGCTCCTTGGGGAAATGCTTTTGTCTCTCAGATGGGAATGAAAACCCCTAAGAGATACCAGAAATTTTCCTTTTCAGCTCCTTCTCCAGGTCTGTGCAGGGACAACGGATACTATTTAGCACAAATAACTTAAGTGCGCAGGAAACACCTTTGCAAAGGTCACTGCTGGTAAAAGCTCCACCAGCAGCACTCCAAGGGTTAGAATAACATTCTGCTTTGCTGGGCATCATAAAAAGGGAAAAAGGTGGAAAAAAAATGTGTAGCAATTTCCTTGAACATGTGCAGACAGGGCATTAATAGCGTAGACTGTTAGGAAATCAGCCCTGATACTCAGCTGCCAGTGTGTACGTGCTTAATGCACAAAGTCGGGCATCAAAATGTAATGTCCTCCTTAGTGTCCAGAGACCTGTGCAGATGCACAGGGCTGAGGAAGGACATAACTCGTGTCATGTCCTCAGCCTGACATGACTCAAGAAATAAATCCCTGGACCCTTCGCATCCAAGTGCATCACATCTAGGGTGGTTTCCCCTTGCAAGAGCCAGCCCCACGTAACAGAAGCAATGGAAAAGCCCTTGTAGGTCCCCTCTCCCCACACCTCTTAGCTTTAAGAAAAAAAAAAAACAACAACAAAAAAAAAAAACAAAACCAAAACAAAAGAAATAAACAACCAACCAACAAAAAAAAGAAACCCAGACAATCATCAAGTTGAAGATGTCCCTGCTTCTTGCAAGGGGGTTGGACTAGATGAACTTTAAAGGTCTCTTTCAACCCAAGCTATCCTATAAGTTTTAAAAACACCAGAGACTATTTTTCCCGCTTTCTGTCAGTACAAGGAATATTTATTTTTTTAATGAGCTTCCCACCTGTCCACAGGACTCCAGGAGCTGCTGATGCATAGACACTTCTGCAGTGGGAGAGCATGGCTAAAGCTCCCAAGCTGGGGTCAAACTGCAGCCAAAAAAAGCAAGACAGAAGACGTTTAGGGCAGAAATAGGATCCTTTGGACATCATGGAGTTTATTCACAGGGGTAAATTGATGGTGGAAAGGAGGCCCTTGCACCACAGAGCACAGGTGCCTGCAGCCTCCTATTTAAATGGCCAGGTCTGCAGTGATACACATGAAACATTTAAGGCAAGAGGGCTATTGGCTTAGGGAGAAAGGAAACAAACAAACAAAAAAAAAACCTCAACCAAATAAAACCTAAAAACAAAACAAACAAAAAAACCCCAAACAAACAAACAAAAAAAAAAGCCAAAAAAAACCAACCACCAGGCACAATAAGTAAGGCTGGGAAGTCCTTGGGCTGGGCAGATGTACCTCCCTATGGCTGCACAGCTCCACGAACCAGGTTTTGGTTGTATGTAATTGCAAGGCAAGCAAGGATAACAGGGAAGGCTCCTTCCTTTCCAAACTGGAAAATAAACCCCTGAAATGATACCCTAGCCTCAGCTACCTGGAGTTTATGCAACCAGATTTGGAAAATTTGCTTGCATTTTTTTTCTAAGCTATCTATCTGATGGACCAGGAATCCTTTGCAGAAAGGTCCCTTCTGTTGCAGGGCGGATGGCAGTACCAGGAAAGGGCTGGAGTTGAAGCACCTTAACTCTTGCCATATCAAATAAAATAAAAAAAAATAAACCTCAGCCCTCTGAGCTGGAGGATAAGTGTGCACCATGGTCAGAGAGAACAACATCTGGCAACGTGAGTATTGTATCAAGACATGAAGGAGCGGCTAAAATGAACATTTCCTCTTTTCCCCTCAACCTTCCCTTTTCGCAGTTACTGCTGCACCTCCAAGGTCATCTCCAGCCTGCCCTCTGATGCCACAGCAGTGCAAAAAGCTTGTGCACCCTTCCCTGGCTGTCCAAGTGGCCACATCCAGGCT
Organism: Chlamydotis macqueenii; assembly: GCF_036417535.1. Classification (NCBI taxonomy): domain Eukaryota; kingdom Metazoa; phylum Chordata; class Aves; order Otidiformes; family Otididae; genus Chlamydotis; species Chlamydotis macqueenii. The sequence continues at coordinate 16,340,811 of NC_141567.1, read as the reverse complement.
GGTCCAGGGCTGTTGCTGTCTCTCCAAGACCAACTCCATGGGGAAGTGGCCAGGCCACCCACCCAGGCACAGGACCTCCAAACCCACACAGACTCCTGCAGGCTTGCAAAAGGAAGTTGCTACAAGCCTCAGCTCACTTCTTGGGAAAGTCTTCTGTTAACTAGTTCTTTTACCCTGTCTTTAATTGTTCTTGATATCTAGTAAGATATGGGCTGTGCCCGGCAAGGGACAGCAACTCCTGCTGTGCAGAAGAGAGGTGGGCGATAATGATCACACCACTTCCACAGGACAGTGCAAATCTGCAAATGAACATACAAGGCAGCTCACTTTTACTCTGAAATTCCTGTAAGAAGTAACTAAGTGTTCTCCTACATGGTAAATTATTTTTTTCTTTTAATTAATTGCCTTGAAGGCCACTTACATGCTATCACCAACTTCTCCATATAACAAGGCACTTACAGCAAGCTGGAGACACATGTGAATAACCGCAATGCATCCTTGTCCACATTATTAATTCCCACAGATTGACTGTTCTGCCAGCATCTACAGCTTTCTAATTAAGTCTTTACTCAGATGTTCGCGCATGCAAGCAAAATGAATGTTAATGAAGTTCAGAAGCAGCAGTTACAGGATTGGTGTTAATGGGGCTCACAGGTGGGGAAGAGCAGTGGAGTTGGGCATCACCACCAGCACATACAACACGCTCTCTCTTCATCTATCAAGAAACTGCACATGCTGTGTTAAATCAGAGAAGAAAAATGGGCCAGCAATGTCACCTAGCACAGCTCCAGGAAGAGGTCTCACTGTCTTTGGGAACAGGACCCACACTGCCCAGCCCTTAAGAGCATCCAAAATCCTTCCTGGTCCCTTAGTTGGTTAAACACTCCATCATCCTCCATGAAACACCTTTGCCTCCCCAGCTCCTTCATCTACCTATGGTAATCCTAGCTTTAGGAACCTTAGCTCAGGGCTGGATTTCTGGGAGCAGTTGCTCCACCAAGCTCTGACCCTCAGCAGGTTTTTTTCTTCTATTTACCAGGAATAAAAAAAAAAAATTGTTTGGGTTTAGTAATTTATTAAAAAATTCATAGCTGTGTTAAATCATAATACTAAAATTCACATGTGTGCTGGCTACCATGGGGGAAGTCAACAGTGTTTAAGCAGCAGCAGCTGATGTGCAGCCCCTCCTGGGCTGGGAAGGGGGTTTGGAAGGAGGGAGGACAGCCTGGAGCACAGCATCTCCCAGCACAAGTCTTCCTGGTAGAAGATGGACCTCAAAGGAGATCTGACCACAGGCTGAAGGATTAGTGCTAATAGGATCAGACCCAACAGCTTCATAGATGAGCAAGGAGCCTTAAGACAGACCGAAGAGGACCATGCATGTGGGACTGCCCTTGGGAGGAGCACCAAGAGCCTGGCCGCACACTCAGCCCAGCCTCACAGTGCATGTCACACTGTCAAGGTAAAAATTAAGAAAAAAAAAAAAAAAGGGGGGACTTTTAAATATCTTCTGTAGCTCCTTCAGGAAGTAGCTTGTGCATAAAACATGAAGGCTGACAGGCTGATGTGGGAATATCTCAGCCCAAAGAAGAGGTTAGACAGCTGCCTCATTTTTCCATCTGATTATTTCAGCTCAGCTACTCAATTCATTGAAAACAGAAGCAGGAAACATTCACCTTACAGACATCATCCCCGGGCTTTCCAACCAAGCTCGCCTGGGGAGGGGACTCCTGCTCCACACCCTGCTGAGGCCCAGAGCAAGAGCGCCAAGTTGATTCCTCAGAGCTGGGCAAGGCTCCCTGGCAGAGCCATAGCTGAGCTCAGGCTTTGCTGGAGTACACTCTAAGGAGAATTGGCATCACTAAATCACAGCCCAAGAGCTCCAGGGCAGAAGTGCTGTTTCCAGCCTTCAGCTGCCAAATTTAGGTAATGCCTTTAACAGCAGCAATTTTCAGGAGATGCTAGCAAAGGACCAAACATTGGAGAACTGGGGCTGTTGTCTTTGCTCTGAGTCAGCCTTGCTGCTCTGCCCCTTTTTAGTCTTTATCCAGGGCCAAGAGCAGTTTCCTCAGCTCAGAAGAGGCTGTTGCAAGCATCGGGTCTTTGACTTTTCCCAGGATATAGAAAGCAAGAACAGGAAGCATAAGGTCTTTTAGACTAGAAGGATGGAGGGCATCCAACAGGCTTAGGAATTCCCCCTGCAAAGCACATGAGGGTCACCTGCACCAAGCCTTCAAGGAATCTGACCCCATTGCTGTGCTCCCCCAGGAGCACAGGGTCCCACACCACATGAAAACAAGGTGATTTCTTCACGTGGTGCAGAGCTATGATCTGTACACCAGGTAGCACCTCAAAGCACATGGCCCTCCAGCCGTGGGATAATGAAATCTTACAGCCTCCAGGTCAGGCTGGAGGTGACCATTGCTCCCTGAGGTACCTGGCTGCAAGTGGCACACAGCCCAGGGTAAGCAAACTACTTTTGAAAAATGTTTGTTACTCAAGTTCTTGAGAAGTGCCGCTGGTACTCAGCTCACCAGATTAAGAGTCAAGACACTAAAAGCTTACACCCAGCTTGAATTCCACCAGGCAGAAAACACCTCAAGCCTAAGTCAGAATAAGCCTGTCCTGTGTAGGAGGGAAAGTTCACAGAGCAAGGAGAACAATTTAACACAGCTTTAAGGCCTGTCTTGTGCATATTGACTCAATTTAAGTGCAATGAGGACTCCAGTGCCCTATGGCACAGCTCTTCCAGCACAGCAGGGACAAAGACCAAGGCTGCTATAAGGAGATGCAGTGATAATCTAGGCAGATGAGAGATCTCCCCACCCTTTATATTTAAAAATATATACATATCTGTTAGAGTGGGTGGACCAGTAGCTTTCCCCATTTATCCCCTTTGTCTTAGTTACAGAGTCACCAGTTCCACCTCCCCATCCAGGCATTACTCCCTGGCTCTCCATACAGCAGAGTATCACCCTCAGCCCTTATTCACCTCCAACACCAAGTTTTCCCCAGTTCTCCCAGGAGCAGAAGCTATACTCAGCCCCAGCACCCACAAAAATCCCAGAGCTAGAGCTGCTGTTGTGTCCTTCAGGAGGTACATCTCCTCACCCAGGCTGCAACAACACACCAACAAGCCCAAGACAGAACTGCTGTTATCACATCCCTCAGTATCACCCCTGCCAAGGAGGAACAAACAGGACTTCTAGAGTCAGGAATCCATATCACATCTGTTAGCAGCATAAATTCTTTCCTCATTTGCCTGAAAATAGGAGCCATACCTTGTTTGTAGCCAGTGTTTAGGGGTCCATCAAGCACAGCACTGTGTGCTAAGCATAGGACCATACAGCATGCCTCAGCAGCAGTGCTGGACATTTGGAAAGTCCTCCTGCAGAGAGACACTTCCCATCTCCAAGTGCTGTGGTTTGAGAGACACTTTCAGGTGGCAACAGGTCTCCATGGTTTTGAGACCATGGTTCATTGGTGGCTTCCCAAGAGCTTGTGGCCATCCCAGGCTTACCTGGAGGAAGGTGCATGAGCACAGCCCCAACTCCCATCCCATTGGAGCAGACCAGAGCCAAGGCTGACTGCTGTCCCTCCTCCCCACTGAGGACACAAGGAGAGGACGGAAACGTTTCTTTATTAGGATTGGGGAGTTACAGTGACACTCCAGGAGGGCAGCTACACTTTCTGCACACAAGAAACAGCCCAAGAGCAGTTAAGCTCAGCACAGTGGCTGCCGTGAGCATGACAACTTGGACCAGCGTGGGAAGTCCTTCAGCAGCACCTGGAAAAGACAATATCCACTTACTACACATTTACTGGCTTTCTACCATCCTTCAGTGGACAAACTTGCAGGCAGGAAGAAGTCCCCCAGACTGTCTTTTGGTGATTATACCAGAAAGTCTCAGTCCAGGTGTGAAATCATGGTGATTCACAACTAGATCAGCCTGGAGTCACCTTCAATTGAGACCTGAAGGCAGTCACAGAAGACACATACCATGTTGGGTCTTCCCTGCTGGTGCTGAGGAACTCCATAATCCCTGAGCTGGATCAAGGATTAACAGCGGTCCAACTGAGACTTCAGCCTCAGCCTCCTTTAAGGTCCCATCTAAGAAGAGATGGACATGAATGAGTTTACAGTGGAGATAATTCCCACTTAGTCTGGATTTCAGGGTTTATGGAAACGTGTGCCCTGCAAAAGCAGGTTTCCAGTAGTTTCAAACATAAGGACACAGACACAGTTAAAATGCCCAAGGATATTGGAGAAGAGCAGGGTTTGTCCTTAAGAACACATTAGCTAAGTATCTGCCAGCATCTTGGCCATCCCAACCTGGCGAGTCCCCTGGCTTGCAGGCACATTTTGGACACAGAGCCCTACCTAGCTTGGAAGGGACGTCTCTCTTCAAGCGCCTCGCTGGCCATCTGGCCAGAGGGTTACTTCTCCAGGAGTATCCTCCATACGATGGACAGTTGCCAGTCTCACAGCAGCTGCAGATGTCTCCAGTACCCTCCACAGGAGCCCAACTGAAACAGAATTACCTGTAAGCCCTCTTCTCCAGGCTGGCCCCCTCCCTGTGTGCACCAGCTACTCACAGGCTGCTGGCTTTGTTGAAGGAACAGGCCTTGTTCAATGGATTTGGGGCTTGGTTAGCTGGGGAGACCTTCAGGTGGCAGGTGATATAGATCTGGAAGGGAAATTAAACCAACATCCAAGGTTAATTAAGTTTGTTCATGCAGAACAGCACAGCTTCTGAACACACTGGGGGAAGGAGGGGTAGGCACCACATCTCACCAGGTTTCTGTTGTCTCCTGCAAACCTGAATGCATCAACCATGAACTGCAGTGTTTCCTCCCTTGGCCTTGGTGAGATGAAGGCTGAAGTGGTGTCATCTGATCTCCCATCCACCAAGCACCTGGACAAGGGTCAGAAGTCAGGGACATCCCAGCCAGATACACCAGTACCACCCAGAGAACACCACATCCCTTACCCACTGAGGTCAATCAAGGTGTATCGGGGAGAGGAGTTCCTGTCTGGACTCAGAGTAGCAACACAGTCATCCACGAAGAGCCTTAAGGGCACATGGTCCCCAGAAGCAACATCAGCCTGGAGGTGCAGGCTTTCCCCCAGCTGGAAGCCATTGGAGAGTCTCTCAGTGCTCCAGTCATCTACAAGGCAGAGTCAAGGCTACAGGTCACTTTGGAGAAATGCACAACACCCTCCCTTGCACATGGGATATCTTAACCAAGGAGCAACCCCCGCCCCAGTACTCCTGCAAGTTTTATTTTAGCCCAGATCACAGCTCTGTTAGGCTCCCAGAACACGGCCCAAAGCAGGAACCAGAGGGAAACAAGGCTGCCAGGTCTGCACCCACCATTCATGAGGCGCAGCGAGAACTTCAGTTTCTCCTCTGCTGACACGGTGGAGCGGAAGGGAGCCCACGTGGGCTGGACAGCATTGCTGCTCACGTTGCTCTTCCTAAATGGAAGATATAGTGTTAACAAAGATGCCACCACCTCAGATCCATGGGAGCAGACAGTCACCTTTGCTCACCTAGGGTAGTGACACTCAATAGGGACCACAGCTGCATTGGTCCTTATGATGACCATGTTGCCAGAAGGAGTAGGTTTGTACGATAAACTTGTTTTGTAGATCAAGGAGTCTGGGGTCACCTAGAAGGGACATTTGGGAGATCTGATAAGTCAAGTAGTAGAAAGCTGCTGCAACCAGATGAGCCCCTTCTCACCACAGCACAAAGTCCCTTCACCCCAAGTCCTTGCATAACCTTCACCAGATCATTCCCAAGACTGAGATCTTTGCCAAGATGAATTAGGCAGCATGACAGCACACTGCTCTTTAGCAGTTAAACTGTCCACAACAATTCCCATTTATCCACCCAGTGCTGGTCAAAGGCCAGAAAGGGCCCATTCCGTACACAGTACTACCAGAGATGAAGCAGCCCCTCACCCCAGCATCCCACCTTACCTGCAGGGTGCTGCCACACTCATGCAGCCCAGCCACAAAGGTCACTGTGCTCTCAGCAGCGCTCTGGGCCACAGGCAAGCAGGCAGCTGAACCCAGGGTCAGCTCTGTAGCCTTGACCAGGCGCCCCGTGCCAAAGAGGTCCCTGTGCACCGTGACCACCACCTGCGCCTCCTGGCACTGCACGGCCACGGGGTGCAGCGGGGCTGCAGCCTGGAGCTGAGAAACATCCACCCATGCCCAGGAAGAAGGCTGGGAGAAGGAAGGCACACGGGGCCAGCTCCAAGAGGAATCCCCTCGGATCCTCAAGACCCCCAAGTCCCTTTGAGGGAAACCCCAAGGGCTGTAAGATGCTGCTTCAGCCAGCACCCAGCATAACAGAGCTATACCCAAGCTGCCTCTAAACCCCATTCTGACCCCAGTAAAACCAGCTCATGGAGAAGATGCTGCCCAGGAGCCTTTTATACCAGCGATCCCAGCAGCCCCAGCCCAGATGAGGCACACCTGGGGGCTGCAGGAAGGCCCCCACCCAGCCAGGAGCAGCCCAGGGCAATGGGATCCAGCTGGGACCCTTCTTCTCAGAGCATGGAGGGTGATTTCCCTGGACCTGCACCTGGGAGTTGTCCCAGAGCAGTTTGTCCTGTATCCCTCCATCCTGCCTGTTTAGGGTGGCATCAGCTGCTGCCACCTCAGTGGCCAGCTGGCCACAGGCTCTCTGCCCATGTCCTTCTCGCTATATGAGACATAGCCAATTTTGGCAAGGGCTCGATCAGATTCCCACAAGCATTTCTTCCCTGGTCTCCCCCACATCACCAGACCAGCGATTCCCCAAAACCCAGGTCCCGGCACTCCACTAGAGGTGGCACTTTCAGAAACAGAGAGGCCATTAACCACAAAATCCACCTCGGCTCCGGCCTGTGTGTGTTGGCAATCTGTCCATGCTCGATTTCATGGGTATCCGCACTGGGTAATTGTGTATCGAGTAATGAAGGCATCATAACCGGCTTATTTGCATAGAAAGCAGAGGTACAAAAGCCGATCTTCCCATAATAGCAGCTGATAAGTGAATGGCAGGCATAATCAAGAGATTAATTGGCCCTCGTGTCTTAATTACACTAATTGGCACAGCTGCTCGTGTGTACAGTACAATGACTAATGGCTCTGCATCGCCAAGCTGGATGAAGAAGTTGGGGGTCACTCAAAGCTGCTTGCTGCGGGGGCAGAGCCCAGTGAGTGGGGTCCCCTGGACACGGGGGTGATGCCCTGCGCACGCTCGTTCTTCAATGGTGCGGCTGAACAAGCCAGGAGGGGTTTTTTAGCCTGAGTGGTTGTATTCATGGTACATTTTTAGTGGTACTTTACGTGAATGCCCAGGGAAACCGGGTTTACTGGTTGAAGCATCTTTCTCCTGGTCTGTTAGGATCTGTGGGATGTGTTTGGGGTGGGGTGACCTGCACCATTTGCTCGTAGGGGAGACCGTAGCAATGAGCTGGATGAGGAAAGCTCCCACCAAGACCAAGGGGTTGCACGCAGATTCCCAGTGGGATCCCCTTCCCATGCTGGCCCATGCATTAGGCATTGGCTGCGGCGTCCCTGAAGCATGAATAATGCCACACACACCGTCCTTTTCTGGTATGATCTCCATGTCCCAGCCTTGCCCCTGATATTTTTGTGAGTGATGAATAAATGATCCAACAAGAAAAACCTCGCCGGCAGCCCAAGCCCTCTTTATTAATTCAGCAAGCAGTAGGTAATCTCCAAATCCAGCTCATTCCTCTGCTAGGATAGTGTCTTTTACCCAACAAGCCAGGTGTGCTCAGCAGGAATCCTGCAGCTGAAGGCATCCAGGAGGATGGGAGGTGCTGCTTGTGCTGCCCACAGCCCCATCACACAGCCCACCAGTAGGACACAGGACTGAAGATCCAGGGGTTCATTCACCCAATCTCCAGCAAACCTTCTCTGGGTCTACATGGATGGATGCCTGCAGCCCACGCACTTTTGCTCCTGCTCCAAAGGGAGAGAGGCAGCTCATCTAGAAACCCAAGGAGCCATGTGCAGCCTGAGCACCGTGTCTCACACTAACACAGCCCAAAGTTTCTTTGTTTAAAGGTGAGTTTCTCACACCTTGCAATAGCTCCAGCCAAAGGTTGGCAGGTCAAAGCACAGAGAGCAGGATGCTGGGAAGTAAATTCAGGCATCTGGGATGAAACGAGGATGAGAGATTCACTGGCCTTAAAAGCCTGAACCTGTCGGGTGAGGAACAGCTTTTATTCTCATTTGGGTGCAAAAGAGATCAATAGGCAGCAAAAAAAAACATCCACCACCTCCCAGCTCTCGCACCGCAGCAAGTGCCGCATTCATCACTGTAATCTGTATTTAATAGCTCAGAAGGAATAGCCCTTTCCATCTGCAAAGTGCTCCGATTGTAGATTTCCTCTGGGAATGAAGGACACTGGGGGACACCTCCTTTTTGTCGCAGTGGTCTGTCCTTCCCTTGGCTAACAGGAGCTTGGGGTCCTCACTGAGCCCCTGCTAGAAGGGGAAGGCCAACAGCTGCGTACACCCCATCCACGCCCCTTGGAAAGCCTTCATGGACAAGTCCCATGGTGGAAGTCTTTGATCCATGCTGCAGGAAGGAAGATTGCATCCTCCCTTTGGGATGCGTGTCCTCCTGAATTTTAGTTTTTATACACAGCTTCACTACCTGAGGTGAGAAAAATCATTTCTCTGTCGGGCATGGAAAAGAATGCACTGTCAGCACTTTTTCTCTAGATGGCTCATCTGAAGGCATCCGTTTATATGGCAGGGTGTCTTTTCACCGGAGTGTTAAATACTGTATTAGCAGGAGAACTGAATACTTCTCTGGCAATGTTTAAGCAACATCTCCTTACTTGAGACTCCATGTACTTCTCTAAGGCTCATTAAGCAATACCAACCTCTCTTCGCCCGTCCCCAAGAAAATGATGCTATCACCGAGCCCGCAGCGCAGCGGCACAGATCCCGCTTGTGAAAGCATTGCTGGGGGGGGGGGTGTCTCACCTTCTATGAGTAATGATGGCAAAATGATATTGAAATGCCACCTGATCATAAAACGACATCGAAACATCACCCCAATTCCCTTACCCCCACGCCACGCTTCGGCTGTGCATCCCAAAGAGAAACGAACCCCGCTCGGCTAACGCAGGAAAAGAGGGGAATTGGAGTTTGAAAATGATATCACTCATTAATTTTCCTGGCTGGAGACAACTCGTTAATGCCAGGTAGGGGCTTTCTGAGCAACATCACCATTTCTTTTCAAATCTCTCTTAAATGACTTCTGAGTCACCGCGATAAATACTCCCCGTGCTTTCTTTCTGCTTCAGATCCCTTCTGGCTGCTGATGGATAAATTGCTTGAGTTACCCAGGATAAATCACGCAGGATAGCCAAATCTGTAATTAAAATGTCTCTCAACCCCTCCATTAACTCTGACTTAGCGGGACTGGATGCATTGCGGCTGCAGGGAATAACTTGCTTGGGATTGGACTCCGAAAAATGGGTCCTGGGAGGGAGAAACTGGCTCTGAAAGTGCCAACTCCACGCAGGTCCCTTGGGAATACCGTATTGCTCTTCATCCCCCACCGAAAGGATATGGGTACCAGGATCCTTGGCACAAGGGGAGAGTTTTTCAAGGCATTTTTTTGGCCAAAAAAAAAAAAAAAGAGTTTCTGAGCATGCCAGTGCTTTGCATTGGCTCTGGCTTGCCCATGGCAAGCAAATTCCCCGAGCAGAGCTGGCACGGAGCTGGGTGGTTTCTCCATCCCTGTTGTTTCACTGGGAGGAAACAAACAGGAAATGAAATAAAAACTGGTTGTTCACAACAAATCTTGGATTTTTAGACCAATTTAAATCCTCTTTGGATATTGCTTCCCAGGAAAAGTGGCAGAGGTAGAATGATTTTTAAAATTCCTTCTCCCCCAGGCTCACAGCCCCAGCCTTGGGCCTTTGCTCCTGGCCTTCGGCAGCTGGGCTGCAGGAAGATCCAGTCCCGTGGCTGTTTCTGGGCTCTGCTTTCCCCAGATATTATGTTTGCAGCAGCCTTAAAACCAGAAACCAGCTCAGCCAGGTTGCTTTGAGCTTTCCAGCTGAATTTGGATCTGACCTGGCAATTTTGAGGCCAAGAAATGGGTATTTGGGGGCAGTGTAGGAACCCAATCATGCTCATCCTGATGAAAGGCACATCACCACATGGAAACAATGGTAGAAAAGGATGCTTCTTGCAAATCTTTAATCTCTGGAAATCAACACTGCAGGGCAAGGGCACCCACGGGTGCCGGGCGGCTCTTGGGCCTGACCCTCGCAGAGTTTCCAGATTGTCTCTGCTGCGTGCAGGGACACGGCCCCATCTGTGAGCGGGACAAGGGGACAAGAGGGACAGGCAGCAATGCCGCTCCCACACCACAGGGGCATCATCCCATCCCAACAGCCACCACACAGCCCACGCAGCCCTCAGGAACAGGCAGCAACAAAGCTGGGGATCTCTGTGCTCCTCTCCCACCATAATTAGGTCAATAGGAGAAGCATTCTTCATTTATTATTGATGAGGAGAATCAAGCCACCATCGATCGGCGCTGAGGAGAAACTCGCCCTGGCGCTTTCTGAAATAACCTGCCAAATGTGATTTTTGTCTTGTTTTTTACCCATTGAGGATGTTTGGATGAACTTGGAGCCTCGCCTGCTCCCAGGAGGGGATGAGAGCAAACAACAGTGAGCGTCGGCAGCCAAGCTGCTGCCAGCTCGCAGCACCAGGTCCATCACACTCTGCATCCCTGTAAAATCCTGCTTTCCTGCTTGCCAGGTTCGCTGTTGTCTGGGAGTGGGTAGAGGAGGCTGTTGGGGCTTTTGGGAAATGGAAAAACAGGATCAGGTGTGCGGTGGCGTGGCCAGCCAGCCTCTTCCCTACCTGGTGGTCATCCACAGCACCATAAAACCATGTGTTGGGTTATGCAGACCTTGAGGAAGAGGATGGATGGTTTCCTCCCCGCAAAAGACCCATCACCTGCACAGCCCCAAAAGCAGGATGACACTTGGGCTCCTGGGCTGCCACAGCTTAATCCTGATTTTCTTCCTCACCCCGCTCAAGATGCCCCTTCCTGCATGGCCCAGGCTGCATTTCACCCAGAAAACCCCCCTCAAATCTGCCCAAAGAAATGCCCCAGAAAGCTCCCAGATGGAGGAGACAACCCCAGGGATGCTGGCACCATCTCAGGACCTTTAAAGACATCCTAGACCTGGGGACAGCTCATCCCGATGCCTGACAAGGAGCTGGAGGTGGTTAATGGCTTCACGCCCCCAGCCCAGCGTCTGGGTGCTAAATAATATTAATGGCACCTCCCGGCACCGTGTTAAAAATTGTGCCAGCACTTAATTCAGGCTGTAGATCAAAACCCCTAAATGAAATCACCATCCATCCCCTTCCTAATCCCAGTTTGATACCAGCACGCTTCTCCTTGTCTCACTTTTAGAAATATTTTTCTATTGAAATGCAGAGCCTGGCTTCATGCCCAGGGAAGGACAGCTAAAAATAATCCTCCGCAGGTGATTTAGGAAGGTCCCTTCCCCGTCGGCCCCTGTCAGACCCCGCTCATATCCCATCGCTGCGATTAACCAGCCTGAATTTCAGAGCGATCTCAGATGGATGACGTCCTGTGGGATTTTGCTCTTCGTTCTGCTGCTCAAAGTATTTAAATAAAGAGGAGGGATGAGGCATCCCTCCATCGCTGGAGTGGTTTTCACCCCATGCCGCGTGACGGATAAAGGCAGCACGGTGTGAGGTGCTGCGGTGACCGAGGGACTGATGGGGCTGGGCTGAAAGGGGGCCATAAAGGTTTTGCTCTGAGGATTTTGATATTTAAACTAATCACAGCCAAATCTGCATCCCGGAGACCATGCCGAGCCCAGAAAGCACTGTCCAAAACAACCCCTGAATTTATTTGTCAAGGCACAAAAATTCCCTTCAGATTCTGGATTTTAAATAATAACAAAAACAAGCAGAAAAGCCACCGAGGGGCACAGCAAGGACTTCACCCACCCACCAGAGTGGGACCAGGGACACATCACCCTGCTCACTCCGGCAGCTCGGCTGCCCCCACGCACCCTGCAGGTACCCAGCAGTGGAGGGAGGACTCCCAGGACATGCACAGGGCAAAGGCTCCGAATCCCATGGGAAACAGAAGAGCTTGACCCCACGCACTGGCCAGGTTCACCCCCACCAGTGCTCTGGCTCTCAAAGCATCAGCTTTGTCACCACGGGGAGGACAGGAGGGCTTCACCTGGCCAGCAGGTCCCCCCCAAGCCCTGCCTTCCCCCCACACCTCCAAAAATTCTCCTGGTTAATTCAAGGCAGGGGATAACCACCCCAATGGGATTTTGCATTTAAGGCAAAAATAAAAGTCCAGCGGGAACCACAGTGGTGCAACGTGAAAAAATAATTGTCCCCATATGTCCCCGAAGCGGTGTATCCATCCGGGCTGAGAGCATCAGCTCTGTCCCCCCATGCCTGGGGGTCCTGCAGGTCCCATCCATCTTCCCGGAGCCTCTGGGACTCCATCAGTCGCTCCCAGGGACCTCACTGAGCCCCTCTGGGCTTGGAAAGGGCACCAAAACTTGCCCTGGAAGGCACCTGGAATGCAGCTGGCTCAGCTGTGGCCACACAGGAACAGGCACAGAGGGTGTGGAGGGGAACAGTCAACCCTGGTTGCTCTCAGCTCCATGTGGGGACGGACAGACGGACGAGGAGGAGCCTCCTCCCCACACCCACCGTCACCGGAAAGGATGCGCCGGTCTTCGGGGCTCGCTGGGGATAAGAGAGATGTAGCCTCTCTCCAGCCCCAGGGCGCCCTGAAGACATGGCCAGGGTGGGAGGAGGGTGACAGGGCATGAGACGAGGGGTGGCAGCAGGTCCGTGCCCTCCGCAGGGGACCTGGAGCCTGTCCCCACTGGGGACATCTTGGCTGGTCCAGGGCACAGGGCGCTGCTTGGGGGTGTCCCAGCTCCCATCAATCAATTTCTTGCTCGTTATCTGGGGAGAAAAAGAAAGGCTAAATAAAAATTGGCAGAGATATTAAAAAAGACTAATAATTCAGAGGTCCAAATTAATGAGTTAATTTGGTTGCTGGCAGCTCTGGGCTCTCCTTTTTCTGGAAAACTGGGATTCCCACTCCCAGGGCTGATGCCAGCTTCAGGCAAATATGACCAGGCACATGTAGGTGTGTTTTTATCCCTCCATCCATCCTCCTGGCTAGAAACCACTCCACAGCCCACAAACCCTGGGAGATGTTATTATTCAAGCTTCGTTTCTGCTGAAAAAGTGGTCAAGGAGCAAGCAGAGGATGTCTCGCGCATGGGCTGAAGCAAACAGGCTGCATCAGGTATGAAAAACCAAGGGGCTGGGAAGCAGAGCATGGTCTGCAACGGCTTGCAAGGGGGAGATAAGGGCAGGGAGGAGGGGAAGAAAAAAAAAAGAAAAGTGGAGTCAGTTGATGTTGTGCTAAAGGTGTGAAGAGGAAGGGAGAAAGGGCTTTTATAAACCCATGGGAGTGGGGGAAAAAATGGCATTAGAGAAGAAACAGGGCTGTTAACAGAAGAGGAAGGGACGGTTAAATTAGCAGCGATTCACCGGCAGCAGAGGCCAAGCCTCTGCTTTTAATAAGAGAGGAAATAAATTAAAAGATTGAGATCTTGGGAGGAGAATGAGTGGGGAAGAGTGAGGAAAGTGCTGGAGCCCATCACCGGGCTGGGATGGGTCACGAGCTGCAGGCAGCATCAAGCCAGGAGTTTGGGAGAAGAGACTGAAAGGCAGAAACCAGAGCTGGGACTCTAACTCTCATGAATTTTCACCAGAAATTTGGTACTGGGCTGCTGGTGGGGAGTTCTGCATGGGGAGGGATGAAGCTGATGCCTCCCTCTCCACAAGATGAGGACCAACTCCAGCAATTCCCTGCCTCTTAGCAAACCCATGGCAACACTCAAAATAGACCCAAATTTCTTGCAATGACCCATGTTGGTGGCACGAGGCTTATCTCAGCCTCAAACTGCCCAAGAAAAGGAAAGATAAGAGAAGAAACATCGCGTTGGAGCTGTTGGTCTCCTTGCTCCATCTCTGCTGGGAGATACAAGTGGTGGCCAGAGCAAGCACAGCCCAAACTGGAATGGAAATGGGTGCTGGAAAATAATTGATCTGGGAAAATTTGATTGAAAACTGGGGAAAAAAAAATAAAGAAAAAAGAAATGAAAAAAAGGGGAAAAAAAATCCCCAAACCAATGATGGATGATAGAGATGCAACAGATGCTTTACACTTGGATCTGAGCACCATCTCCAGTGCCCTTCATCTCAAGCCACCCCACGGTCCTAGGCAAACGCACTCACCATCTTTGCCCTCTGCGCTCGTCAGTGGCTGCAGGGCTGTGAAAAGCAAAACGGCACACGGTGAGTCCTCAGAGCCCACCGCACCGGATGCGGGGCTTGCAAGGAAACACCTCCCTGGAAGAAACAGCTAGGAGCCCCGTTCTGGAGAACCCACCCCAATAATTGCACCCACCAATTTCCATTGGAAGCCAACCCCCGGTCCTTAAATCTCCCCGGCAGCATAGGAGCCAGCATCCCAAGTGGGCTTGCTCCTGCGCCAGCAGATAACGGCAATCACTGGGCATATAATTAACCTGTTTGATGACAGCAGAGCACCACGAGCGCTTTTTTATTAAGAGATAGGGTGGCTTATCAGGGAGCTGCCAGCCTGAGGGGGTGCGTCAAAGAACGGGTGAGCACGGTGGGGCTGAGCATCGATGGAGGGTGCACGCTGGGCTGTTTGCTTGTGTAGGGGACGGTGCCATGAGCACACGCTATAACGCACTCACATACATAACACGCAGACAACATGCACCCACCTGTCCTGGGTTCTTCCCCCTCCATGTCCTGCTCCTCCGTCCCTGCAAAAGAGCAAGTCGGAGCGTGTGACACATCTGCCGGGCTCCACCCCAGCGCCCATCCTGAATCCCACCTCCCCAGGCAGCCGGGTTTCATGGATGCCCCTCGGATCACCACTGTCCCCGGCTGGTTGGAGCCACTCGTGATTGCTGCACATCCCAGGCGCTGCTGAGCCACTGCTGATGCTTGGGGAAGAGGTGACTGGTACCCACCTGCACCCAGTACCCCCTCCAGCACCACAAAAGGGGTACTTCCCCCATCACAAGGCTGTGCTGGGGTGGCACATCCCCCATGAGCAAAGCAGAAAAGGCCACAGCCCCTGATGACACAGTGCAGCCGCTCTCCTCCCTATTTACAGTACAGCCAGCATCTGGAGCAGCGCTCGGTGAGGGGCTTGGTGGAGACACCACGGATCCCCCGACACCTCCAGGACACCCCATGGGCACCAAGGGATGACATCCCCCTCTCCCTCCTGCATCACCCCCAAGCTGCCAGGCTGTCACCCTCGCCTGGGACCTTTGCACCCCACGGCTAGGACCTGCTGCCACGCTGTTCCTGGCCAGAAACACCACGAAAAATTGCTGCTCCTGCCAGGCTCAGGGGCAGGGTCTCTGCCTGGTTTCTGGCTGAGCAAAAGCCACAGCAAAAACATCACTGTTAAAGGCGTGCAGCCGCTGGTGCAAAACATCGTGGGCTGGGAGCTGTGGGCCGATGATAAAGGACTGAGGTCAGCTGGCCCACGGCCATGGCTGAGCATCACGGCGCTGAAAATCCCCTGGCCAAGGAGAAAATACTCTGCTATAGAAGGGAATTTTTTTTTTTTTAATATATTTATATTCTGCAGACAATTCTCTGGCATCTGCCAAGGGAAAACCCTCTTGATCCCCACCAGTGGGGACACCCGACAGCCAGGCATCCCGGTGGCATCATCCTCCCCGGCAGAGTGAGGCGGAGCAGAGCGGGAGCCCCCGGGGAGGGAGGCTGTGGGTCCCAGCCCTGCAGCACGATGCTGGCAGGGAAAGGCTTTGGCAGAGTGAACGCCTCGGGAGGCAGCGAAAGAAAACAAAGGGGGAACGCCAGCAAAGCTGCTTCTGCAGCCATTTTTGGAGCACAGCAGCTTTTTTAAAGCAACAAAGCCCCTCTTTTTGTGCAAACACCCCTGCATAATAAAAAAAAAACCCCAAACAAACAGGAGAAGGATGCAGAAAGCAAGAGTACGGAGCATCTCTCCATCCATCACCCTCCATCCATCCATTACCCCTTACAAACCCCATCCCTTTTCGGGGGGAGGTACCTGCCACACTACCTGCGTTTTCCTCCTCTTCCTCGCAGCTCTGGCGGATTTTCTTCTGGCACACATACACCAGAACGATAAGCAGCACCACGACGCAGATGGCAAGTCCCACCGTCAGCCAGAGAGCCACAGCGGGGAAGGCGAGGTGTTGGCCTTGCAGAGGGAGGAAAGAGAACCACCACCACGGGTGAGCATCACTGCCCAACCTGGGGGACACGCACCCAGGACACAGGACGCCACAATAGGCAGGGCACGTCCCCATGAAGGGAGTTGGTGGCACAAGAGGTGGCTTTGGAAGTAAAACCATCAGTGCCTCTAATTATGGCCTCCCCTAATTAGTCTGGAACTGGCCGGGGAAGCAGCAGGTTGAGTCACTCCCTAAAATACTTCATTAACCTTTAAATAACCCCATTAATAAATTCCAATGGCAGGCTGACCCTTCACTTGCTAAGAAGCTCAAAAGAAGCATTAGGTGATGCTGCACCCGCTCCCTCTCATCTAAGGGGATGGGAAGGATGGGGACACCTCCCCCGGGGTTTGGGAAGGATGGGGACACCTTCCCCAGGGTCTGGGATGGCCTGGCAGGGACCACCAGGGCTTCAGGGATATCTCCTGGAACACCGGAAGTCTGATTTTTCCCCATAACATTGCTCATTCTTCAAATAAAGTCTTGGCCCAAACCCTGTCCCTCCACAGATGTCACTCCAAGGCTGATAATTTGTTTGCACACTTGGGAGCCCATGCAAAAGCCACCCCTCTGCTGCCAACCAGCAGCATCCACAAGTTTTCGGGCAAGAGTTCGGTGCATCCAGCCAAAAGTTGATGATCCACCAGGGACCCACCTTCCCAACCCAGCAAGTGATGTAGCAAGGGTAATTAAACGCTAATTAATGCTACTGGGGAGCACAGAAGGTTATAAAGAGCTCCAGGAGGACAGCTGGAGGAGCTTGGAGCAAAGCAGCAAGGCTGAACATGCTTGATAACTCCTCCAGTCTGTATTTCTGAAGTAGGACTGGGGCAGGTGGGACAGAGAATACCAAATTGAGAGCATCCCATGGCCACATACTAAGGAGAAGACAACCACCATGCCTTGTGCTGGCTTTCTGTGGTGGTTTAGACTGAGATGGGGCAACCAGCAAAGCTAGAGACTAAGAACTAGGGACGCTGGTTCCAGCTGGGACGCTGGCATGGGGTGACAGGG
Organism: Chlamydotis macqueenii; assembly: GCF_036417535.1. Classification (NCBI taxonomy): domain Eukaryota; kingdom Metazoa; phylum Chordata; class Aves; order Otidiformes; family Otididae; genus Chlamydotis; species Chlamydotis macqueenii. The sequence continues at coordinate 16,323,369 of NC_141567.1, read as the reverse complement.
AGGACAGCACAGCGTCCAGTCACCCTTGTAGGTCCATGGGGAGAGAGACAGAGTGGGGATATGGGGTAGCAATACCCCATGGTGGCTCTGGGCCACAGTAGGGATCCCAGTGCCACCACCATCACCTTCTTCAGACAGAGCCCACCCCGTCCTTCCCCCAGTCTTGGCCCTTGATGGCTCACCTGTGATGGTGACGGAGGCTTGGGTCTCCTGCTGCAGCACTGGGTTCCGCACCAGGCAGGAGTAGGTGCTGCTGGGCTCCACCAGCACCTGGAGGACGCTGTGCACATCAAAGAGACCTTCCTCATTGGCCACCTGGGATGTGGTGACGTTTTCTGTGATGTTGACGCCCTGGCTGTCCTGCCAGAGGACACTGGCCTCGGGGTACCCGCGGGAAGCGTGGCAAGTCACAGCTGCCAGATCTCCTGGCTTCAAGTCCTTGTTGGGCTCCAGGTTCACACTGGGCTTGGAGTAGGGAGCTGCAAAGGAGAGGACAGTCAGCATGACACAATGGAGAAGACCAAAGGACCAGGATCTGGAGCAAGCCCCAGGACAGACTCTTCCAGCTGATAAGACCAACCAGCTGAAGCCTACCCAGCTTTGGTTCATTTATGATCATGCTTCCAGGTGGCTTCTCAACTGAAAGCCTCTCCGTCATGGCAGGGAAGAGACCACACCCCTCATCAGCAATATTTTGGGGCAATGCAGCTGGTTGGTCTCTAACAGAGACCTGACTTCATGGGGAGACCACAGCAAGGGTGGAGAGAGAAAGAGTCTCCACAGAGGAGCGAAGTATGATGGAGAACTCTTCTCTTCGGGGAGACGTGTAGGGACACCGCAACTCTCCATCTCTCACCTGCCACCTGCAACATCACAGCTGCGCTGTTGTAGTCCTGGGCCCAGACGAAGCACGTGAAACTGCCCTCATCCGAGATCTCCACACGTCGGAGGAGCAGCGAGACATTGCCCTGGGCCAGCTGGTCGTAGAAGAGGGCCGTACGGTTGGTATAATCCCCACCCTGGTCTGCCAGCTGGTCCTGGCCACCGGAGAACCTGTGGACCAAGTTCTTTGTGTCCGTCAACTGCCAGATGAGGTTCAGGTCGTCGAGGCTGAAGTTGGCGTCAGGGGAGAAAGAGCAGTGCAGGGTGGCATCTCGGCCAAAAAGAGCCACCACAGGCTCATCCGGGACATGGATCTCGATGGCACCTGCGGGAGAGTGGCAAGGGCAAAAGCATGTGGTGGTGAGACCTGCAGAAGCACCTCCTTAATTCTCTGTGTGGGTAACATCTAAGCAAATCGAGGGACGCCCATGAGAGGGACCCGTGGGGAGGTGGCATCTCAGGACCAGCCCCATCACCGACCCCCAACCAAGCCCATTCTGCCAGCAGGCAAACAGCCCCACATCCAGCACCAAACCTGGGGGTACCGTTGCTCTCAGCTACGAGCTGTGCCCACGGGCACCCAAACCTGCATCGCCATGGGACACACAGCCCAGTTGGGTGGGTGACAGCAGAGGGGACACAGTCTGGTGTCCCCAGGACCAGCCAGCTTGGTGGCCAGGCTGGCAAGCACTAGATGGCATCAGTGCTCCAGCACGATGGCAACCGGCGGACCACGGCAAGATGCCAACTGTGTCCCAGCCCCACGGCAAGATGCCAGCCCTGCCACTGCATCAGGGAGCGACGCCAACCATGCCAGGGCTGCCAGACCCTCCACGCTCAGAGCTGGTCCTGGGGTGCCTGTTGGCAGCAAGCAGCGACATTCCCCAAAACAGACCCAGGGCACCATCAGCACTTAATTCACCAATTCCCCCCAATCCCAAAATGGGGAGGAAAAGGGGAAAAAAAAATATCTCGCCTCGGACCAAATGAGGTCAATTTGCTTTATATTCCGACCTCCACACCGTTGCAGAACACAGCAAAGCCGTTACCTGCAGCAAACCCCTCCCTGGGGACGCAGGCAGCAGCGAGACATTACATTTTAAGCAAGAGCCTGAGCGGGGAGGATGAGGAGCCGCAGGAAGGAGCCGAGCTGGAGGAGACCTGCCAGGGGCCGCAGACGGGCAGACAGGCAGGAGAAAAGCACTCGGGCAGCCCGCCTGGCTCTTGGCAGGCTCAAGAGCGTCATGTCTCCCTCCGGCTAATAATAAATGCCAGCGGGTTTTAGGAACGTTACCCAGCCTGGCCGGAACTGCTGCTGGCTGCTGAGCATCCCGAAAGGATTTGGTCCCGCTGTCTCTCCCAGGGTGAGAAGCTGCAGCCTGGGGGGCCAGGTGAGTGAGAAACCTTCAAGATTTCGTCCTCCCATGGCTTCACCATTTGGCTGTAGCACACGGGAGGCAGTGGCCCCTGCTCTCAGGGGGGCCCACGTGCACCAGAAGCCATCACACCCACAGGGCCATGTCCTGGGCAGCTGCAGGACCACAAAACCAGGAGAAACACCTTGGCGCTGCCTCCAGGAAACCACAGGTCAAAGGCAGCTTTCTGGGGATGAGCGTGGCGATCAGGACATCTCCTTCAGGGTGGTGACACACAGACCATGCCAACCCCAAACCCAGACCCAGCCCCACTCACCTGCCAGGCTGAGCACCAGCGCTCCCAGGGCAAGCGGCCGGCAGAGCATCCTTGGCACAAGGAGAGGTCAGGTAAGAAAGCAGAAGCGAGCACGGCCCCGGGAGTCCTTCTCAAAGAGAATCTTCTCTCTTGTAGCAAGCGCCCAGAGCTGGGGAAAAACAGAAGGAAACACTGAAATGGTGCTGGGAACCAGGGGCAGAGAACAGAAGAGGGCAGGAGACAGGTGTCAGGCAGGGGATCCCATACCAGCCGTCCCCTCCAGCTGCCGCGCGGCAACCGGAGCACCCACCCTGTCATAACACACAGGAGGGGCTTTTGCCTCCAGCCTGGCACTGGCCAAGGGCCCAGTGCATCCCCTGCATCCGGGAGCCAAAGGACCCGGAGGCAGCTCTTGAGCCGGAGGCGTTGGCCAGTGCCCGGGGAAGCCACGTGAGCCTCTTCCCCTCCTCGCTGCTTCTCCTCCCCTTTTGTTTCTCTCCTTCCCAGCTTCTCCCTGCAGCGTTTGGCTGTTACATCCCTGTCCTCCAAGAGGAGGCAACTCACTCCCAGCATCCAAAATGGCTAAAAAACCCAAACATAGGAGGTTTGCAGATTTCTGGCTCAGCCAGTGGCTCAAGGGCTGCGAGACTGATCCCTGTTCACAGCAGGAAAGTCTCCGGCATGAGATTGCCCCGAAAAATGGGGAATAAAACCAAAGCATCTGGAAGCTGGATGTAAGGAGAGGCGAGGGCAAGCTGCCCGGCACTGCTGGCTACCGTGGCTCACTTCCCGAGCACCCCTCCCCAGCCGCGCTAAGAGCTCGCCGGGCCCCTCGTGACCCGCGTTCCTCCCTCATAGCATAAATGAGCCCCAGATATCACAGCCAGCGTCACCGCTGCCATGTCCCGTCCCTGTCCCATCCCATCCCAGAGCCCCGCTGCTCGGCCCAGAGCCTTTAGCGCCAACAGTTTTTGGCACAATACCCACGTTCGCAATAAATCAGTGTCGCAGCACCAGCTTTCTGGGGTGCAGCCGGAACAACTTTGACTGCCGGTGCCTTCCTCTCTAAACCCCCTTTAATCAGGGAAATGGCAGCACGGAAGCTCTCCTCAGCTCAGCTCCCACGGGGGAAACTGAGGCACGGGAGAGGGGAAATTGAGGCACAGCCCTGCCCAAAGAGCTCTGATGGAGCACCGCCTCTCCTTCCCTCCCAGGCATGAGGCTCCTTTGGGGAAAACTAATTATCCAGCTTTTTTTCTTAAACCATATCCCCAACTTGTGTCTTTTCCCAAGCAGACGAGCCCGGAGCCAGCACTGTGGCAAACTCCAGGCAGCCGGGAAGGGAAGGAGCTGCGGTGGGCGCGGGTGATGGGGCTTCATCTGACTGCCTGGGCAAGGGAAACCGTGACTCATCTTCCCCATTCTCACCCTTGGAACTCCTTCCTTTTCCTGGTGATACTGAAATAAATTATATTTTATAGGTTTCATGACCGACGAGTCCTGCTGGACCATCTCAGATGTGTCCCAGGAAGGGGATACCCGTGTCCCCAACCCTCCTTCTGCAGTCAAGAGCCTTTCAGCGTGTCTCTCGCCCTTCCGTGACTCAGTTTCCCCATCGCTCGGTGTGAGCTCTGCCCCGGACCTGAGCTTTCCTCGCAAGTCAGGATATAACAAACCCCACACACAAATCCCTTGGAAGAGATGCCCTCGTGCACGGCAAGCCGGGAGGACTCAGCCCTCCGGAAACCGGAGGGATAATTAAATCCCATTACAAAGCATCCGAAAACCAGGCAAGCAGCACCCGCGTCACACGTGCCAGCTGTTTCAGTGGGACCCCGGGGACCATATGTCACCCGTTCCCCACTTCATATTAACCATCACGGAGCAAAAACGCTGGGGTTTTTTTGTAATACCCAGATTATCAGCTGTCAAATTATCACCCTGGGATGGGTGGGGGCATAAAGAAAATACCAGCTGGTCCAGGGAGAGGGAGTCTTCACCCACCAGCCCCAGCTTTTGTGGGTGCCTGGGCTGAGCACCCCATTTTTCTCCCCTCCTGCCCGAGGTTTGTGCCAGCGAAGAGCCCAGCTCTGCTCTAGACTGGTTTTAGTCCTGGCTTGCAAGGCAGGATCCTGCGGGGAAGTGGGGTGGGGGAGAGCACGGCCTGCAAAGGAGGGGGGCAAAGATGGGGTGCAAGCCCGAAATCCCAGGTGGATTTGAGGATAGGGAGGAGGAAGGGACGGGTTATCCTTGCGCTCATCCCGAGGAAAAGGGGAACAATCACTTCCTCTCGGGGCGTGGGGTTTGTTTTGTCCCACGCGTGGGGCGGGTTTTGGCTCCATACCTTCGATGTGGCATTTCAACCCGATGGATTCACAAGCGTACGGGCACCCTGCCACTTCCCTCCACGGTCAACCGTGGGGCCCGCGCCCCGCAACCCCCAGCACCCAGAGGAAGGGACTCCCCAAAACCACCGGGGCTCCCCGAGCCCCCCCGGCACCGGCACCGTCCCCGCCCCTGCTGGGGGGCGGCCTCATTCATTCCGCCCTCCCGGAACCCCGCCCGAGCTCCCGAGCCCCATCCTGCGGCCGGGGACCCCCCCTGCCCGCTCCCGAGAGCCCCGTGCCCGCATTCCACGCCACCGCTGCGCCGGGCCGCGCCGGGCACGAGCACTTACCGGGAAAGCGGCGCGCGACGGCCCAGAACGCGCGCGCCGCCGCGGGCGGGGCCGGTCCCGAGAGGTGGCCCCGGCCCGTGATTGGCTGCGGCCCGCTTCCTGCCGAGGTCCCGGGGCGGTGGCGGAGGAGGAGGAGGAGGGAGAGGGGGAGGAGGAAGGGCCACGCCCGGGACGGGCCGGGGGGGCTTGGGGTGTACGGGGCTGCGGGCTTGGGAGAGTGGGGAACGGCGAGCTAGGAGATTGGGGTGCACAGGGCTGAGGGACTGGGGAGCATCGAGCCAGGGGCTGGGGAACACTGAGGCAGGGGATTGGGGTGCACAGGGATGGGAGATTGGGGAGCATGGGTTTAAGGAGTTGGGGTGCACAGAGCCAGGGGATTGGGGAGCATAGAGCAAGGGGTTTGGGGTGCACAGAGCTGGGGGATGAGGGTGCAGAGGGCTGGGGGATTGGGGTGCATTTGGGGTACACGGAGTCAGGGGCTGGGGACCACCAAGCCAGGGGGATTGAGGTGCACGGAGAAAGGGGATTGGGATGCCCCAAGGCAGGGGTTTCGGGTGCACAAGGCTGGGAGACTGCGGAGCACAGAACTGAGAGATCAAGGTGCACTGAGGCAGGCGTTTGGGGTGCATGGAGCTGGGAGACTGGAGAGGACCGAGGCCTGGGGTGCACAGAGTTGAAGGACTGGGGTGCACAGAGCCGGAGAGTTGGGGAGCACCAAGCCAGGGGGATTTGAGTGCATGAGGCTGGGAAGCATGGGGCTGGCGGACTGGGGTACACCAAGGCAGGAGGATTGAGGTGCATGGGTCTGGGGGGTTAAGGAGCACCAAGCCAGGGGATTGGGATACACACTGAGCCTGGGGAGCACGGAGCTGGGGGATTGGGGTGTACAGAGCTGGGGAACCACAGCATATGGAGCCAGGGAGTGTAGGGTGCACGCATCCAGAGGATTGGGGTACACACATCCTGGGCATTGGGATGCATGGAACTGGGGTACGCACTGACCCAGGGCATTGGGGTGCACAGAGCCAGGGGACCAGGGTGCATTAAGTCAGTGGATTGGGGTGCAGAGAACCAGCGCACACTGAGCGGAAGGATGTTGGGGTGCATGGAGCTGAGGGACCAGGACACATGAATCCAGAGGACTGGGGTGCACAGAGCCAAGGGATGTTGGGGTACACAGAGCCCAGGGGGCTCGGGTGTATGCAGTCAGGGTGTGAGCCCTCAAAGCTGGGAGACGGAGACCCAGGGGACCGGGGTGCACAGAGCTAGGGATTTTTGAGACTTCAAAACAGAGGGACCAGGCGCATGGAGCCAGGGGATTGGAGCACTTGTACCTGGGGCCTTGGGGTGTACAGAGCTGGGGCTTTGGAGCCCCCAGATTTGAGGGACTGAGGTGCACAGAGCTGGGCTGTGGTGAGGCAGGAGGGCAGAGCTGTCTCCTCCAGGGAGAACAAAAGGCAGCTAGAGTTTCTCCTGTGGAGACGCAGGACGCTTCCCAAGGGAAAACCTGGCTAATGATTTACCCACAGCAGCTGCCTGGAGGCACCAGCAACTCCATACCATTCTTGGTGGAAGATGCTGCTGGGGGCTAGAGGGGGACCCCTAAATAGCTGGAAGGGGACATCCACAAGGGTCCTCCATTTAGAAGAGCAAGACCTCTGATGCACGAGGCATGGGGCAGCCACCCTCCTGCATCAGCCACACAAGGGGACCGCAGTTTCCTTGAAAAACCTATCTTGCCGCCTTTCGGGGTTTGCTTTTCTGGGGGTGCAGCCCAGCTGGATGCCACCGTCACTCCCACAACACATTGAGTTGCTTTTGGCCGGGGCAAGGCTGCAGCGCTGAGCTTCCTCCCACGCTCCCACACACAATGTCTCCTTTTATACAGCCTCGGGCAGGTGGTCACCCAACGCCGCTCCACGACACGCATTGGGGAATGCATCAGGATTGAGACTGGGGCAGGGAGCAAAGCAGGAAAGGAGGAAGAGCAGGAGGAAGAGCAAGGCACTGGGAGGGAACTGGGCTCTTTACAAAGGCGATATTTCAGCAGCACACACAACAGATGTTTCCCTAAAGGAAGCAGCTTCTTGGTTTTAACCTGTTTTCACAGAAGGCCCTCAACACCAGCAGCTCTTGCCACGTCCCCGAGGCACCGGTGGCTGCAGCCCGTGCCCCAGAGCCAGGTGCCCGCGTGGGAGGTTTGGGTCTTTCATTGCTCCGGAGCAAAGGAAGCTCCTCACCCTTTTGATTACAGAGGAAAACTGGAACAACCAAACCTGGAGAGCTCAAAATTAAACAGCAAATAAAAATAACCAAAAACATGCTATATTTAAAACCATTTTTTTTTCCCCCTTGCAGGCAAAGAAGGATTTTGCAGTGACGGAGCTGCTAATAAGGCTGCACATCTTGACCCAGGCACCGTGGGTGACAGCAGCAAGAACAGGAAAGGATAAAGCCAATGTACTTCAAAAGTCTGCATCTAAATCGGGAGCCCTGTGCTCGGTTCGCAGATGTGCCCTGCAAATCAAGAGGATTTCTCTTTCCATGCCCAGCCTGGCGTGGGTAGTGCTGGATGTGCAGAGCAGCTGCGTGATCCCACCCTGTGCTGGCTCCTGCTGAGGAGCTCCTGCAGACCAGACATGAGCCATGTCAACCCTGTTGGCACACTGTCCCCATCCTTTTCTGGGGCTGATGGAGAAGATCCAGCCATCAGCACCCAGTGCTGCAGCAGGGAGATGAGTGGGACCTTCTGCATGAGATGATTCCCTCTCCCAGGAGCAAGAGGTCTATGGGCATGTCCAGCATCAAAGCTCAGCAACACCTTGAAAATGTAGGTGGATCCCAAAGGTTTCACAAAGACTCCCCCCAAAAAAAAGACACAAACTCCCAGTGCTGGGCAGGGCTTCACACTATCACAGCTTCATCACTTTGTCCCTTCTCCCAACAGTTCACACGATAAAAAGCAGCATCACGGCTTTGATATCTTAACTGCAAGTGCAACTCTGCTCCTGCTAGGCTTTGAAGATACAAAGTGAGCATCTGAGCACCAGGAGCTTCCCAAGTGTTAAATACAAACACACAAAAAAAGTAGAAACTAAGGAGCTTGGAAATAAAGGCAGATTTTTCAACATCAAAACTAGGTAAAAATTAAAATCCATGCTGCTTGCAAGCCTGCTCATAATTAACAATGAAAGGGCTTCTGGGGAAGAATTAAAATCATAGATGTTCTCCATCCCAAATGATTATTTTTGGCCAATTTTCCTTCCTCAAACCCTCCAGTACCTAAGGTATGTGCATAAGAAATGTGCATAATAATGAAGCTGACAAAAAAAATTACCAAAAGGCAAAGAAAAGGGCTGCAATTTGCAAGTTTAATTTCATGCTCAGCCAGAGTTTGATCAAGAAGAGGAGGGATAGCTGGCAAGGATGGATGGGGGTGCTGGTCCAAATCCTGAGCCTCCCAATGTGGTGTCCACAGCATGGGGGTCAGCTCTGTGCATCCCAGGGAGGCTTGCATGGCTGCTTCTCCTTCCCATCAACATTATGGACAAACTGCACAGCGCCGGCAGCTTCCAGCTGCTAAAGATGTAGAAATCAGATGTGCGATGCTCAGGAGGATCGCCTGCATTTCCTTCCAGCACAAGGGCATCTGGCACACATCATCTTCCTCATCTGCTCAGTAAAAGTCAGGGGAGTGGAGGGTAAGTCCCACTTTGGCTACATGGAGATTTCCAGCCCCCAAAAGCTCCCCATTTTTGAGCCTTCAGGAACCAAACATCAGCCAGATCCACGCAGTGGTGACCACATTATCTCTACGGGTGAGCAGCTGCAGCTACTCCACTGCAGAATCCTTGGGCACACGGAAAACAGCTCTGGCTCAACTCACTGCAGCCTCCAATAAGTGCAAGTAACATCAGGGTGGCAAACAGCAAAGGATGCGGAGGAGGAGGAAGGAAGTTTTGAGGCTGTTTTGAACCAAGAGGCAGAGCAACAAGCCAATCCAAGGAGCAGACACACACCATGACGCCGACCTGGGGCTCCCAAGCCTTTTTTTTTTTCTGATGAGGCTGCATCTGTATAACCTCAATCCTGCTCACTCAGGAGGAACAGAGCTGAAACACTTTGGATGTGGCCATCCCAAGATGCAGGGTCAGAGCTGGGGACGGTGAGTCACTCACCAGCAGCCCGAGCACAGATTTTTGTGTCTGTGCACATTACAGGAGGCTGCTTTGGAGAGAGCTCAGCGGTTTTGCAGCACACAAGGGTCATTCATAAGCAGAGAGGCCGGCAATGGACTCCAGATGTAGAACCACCTCAGTGCGATGCTAGCAAGACCAGGATGAGTTCCTAGACGTGGGTGCATGCCTGGCCAAGCCCTGGTCCTCCACCTGGGTGGCACCCAGGTATGCACCAGCACCTTTCCCTTTTCCTTCCCAAGCATAGACCCAGCAGGTCCCCACCCCCAACATGGGGCTTTGAGCCTTGGTTTGTCCTTCAGTTCAGACTAACTACCACAAATGGTCCCCTCTAAATTCAGGGAGGCTTTATCTGTCCTAAATTCCAGATAGGACCCAGGATGGCAGTAGCCAAAGGTGCTAGAGGTCTGGGTTGCCAGTGCTGGTACTCCCACAACTGCAGATGAACCAATCTGGCTGACTTTTATTTGAAAAGTTAGCAGTTTAGCGGGATCAGCACCCCAAATTCACACTGGGGAGTCCTTGTGCAAGGGAAGGGGTGCAAGCATGCACTAGGGAGCAGGAAAGAGGCCAGCACTGCAACAACCTTTACTTAGTTTTGCCCAAATTGTTGTGAAATTACCCTGAGGGGTCTGTGATGGGTAATGAGGGCGAGCACAGGATCAGCCCACAACACGGGTGTCTGCACCTCTGGCAAAACGCTTACAAAAGCCTGTGTCAGGAGAGCCCTGCCAGCACCCGTGCATGCCAAGGGCACTTACTTTCACCCTGGGGCTCTCAGGAGCAGGAAGATGAAGCTCTCCTGTTTGCAGACATTTTTCTGCAGCCTGCTGCAGACCAGACCAGGAGGAAAAGGCTCCTTTTTGTTTCCATTGCACTGTCTGAGGCACAAAGGAGAGAGCTCTTAGGCTGAGCTGTGCACCAGGCCCTTGGAGAGGACTTCCTCTCCTCAAGACACAGAAAATTAGGCTTTTTTTTTTTCTCCTCCTTTCCTCCCTCTTTGTTTCCTCATCCCTCCCAGGCATCCCCCAGCCCTTCAGCCATCAGCATCTACAGCATGAAGCACCTCTCCTGCAGCCACCACCTCTGCTGTCCAGCAACCCCACTGGACTGTAAGTGCCTAGAGAGGCTGGGACTCATCATCACCAAACAGCCAGCAAGGACAGTATGAAAAAGGAAAAAAGGCTTTTTTCCCCCAAAAAAATCTGAGAAGTAGGAGAACTGCTCCCCCAAAGGCATCACCCCTCTGTGCTTAGCTGCAGATATCACCAGAGCCTTCATCTGTCCCAGCAGCATCCTCTGCTGTCCCAGAGCCACCCTCATAGCAGGACAGCCAGGGCCTGTCCCCTCTCATCATCTTCCAGCCCAGCCGTGGGTGCCAGCCTGGAAGGGAGCGGGCACGAGCACTGTACCTGCAAAACATGAGGTCAGAGAAATGCCCCAAGTCCAGCACCAACAGCTTTGCAAAAGGCATCTCCCTCTCTGTCAGTGACTGGGACCACTGGACACTCCAGCTCTGGTCCTGCCATGTGTCCTCTTTAATACAGACCAAGACAGAGGTGGAGGCAGAAACAGGAGGCCACAGAGTCTGCCCTAACATGGGATGAAGGTCCCAGAGCACTGGCAGCTCCCTCCCAAATTTCACATCACAGGGGCAAGAGGAATTTCGCAGCAGGGATGCCTCAGAGGCCACACCCATACTTTTCCCCTCTCTTACCTGGTGGATGCTCCTTTTAATCCACACAGCTTTCATTGCTTTCCAATGACAGCAACCAGATGCAGCTTTCCAAACACTGCCAGACAGCCTCCTCTTACCTGCTTGGCATCATCCCCAGCAAGCACATTTACCCAGTGTCCCCGTACCCATCATCGCTGCATCATGGGCTCTGTCTCCTGACCCCACCAGACAAATTGCCTGTTCACAGAAAAGCAGGCAGGAGCACGGGGCCTTCTGGTTCAGTTACAAAGCGTGTACCACATTTGGATCTCCTGGAAATTAATTCAGTTCAGAGCAGGCCAGCTATCTATAAATATTAGTAAGATATTTTCTTATCAGAGAAAGTCACAAGGCTTTTATTTTCCTCAGTAACACCTCTGCAAGATTACTTTTACTATGGCTTTCATCAATTCATGATTAAAAAAAAAAGCTTTATCTCTAAAGCCTTTCCTTAAGGTGTTTTCTTCAATAAACTCAGAACCCCAAATTCAATAATAAGCAAACTCCGTGTCAGCAGCACAGCAGCCACAGCACAGCCAACCTCAGGTGCACACTCAAGGGAAACCAAGCGGAATAAATACACGGGCAGTGCCGAAGTGGAGCTGTAGCACTGCAGGACGGGATCACCACGTCCCAAGGAAAGTGGTGACTCACAGTCCAGCCATGCAGAACTTCAGAAGATCTTGCACCGGTGAAGAGCAAACCATGCCTGGGCCATTAGGTGCTCAACCCTCTTACACACAAGGTAAGCTGCAAAGGATACACACCGCTTGCAATTTGCGTGCACACTAACACCAGATTTACCCAAAAGCTGTGCAAACTCTTAATGCAAACTCTTAATGGTTGACTCAACACTTCTATTTACAATGTCAAAGGTATGTGAAGCTGGCCAAACATTATAGTAGGGTGCAACTGGGCTAATGCAAATGTTTATACTATTCCCCCACAAAATATAACCTTACAGAATTACAGAATTATTATCAAGATTCGAAAAGACCTAAAAGATCATCCAGTCCAACCATCATCAATACTTCTCAGCTAAATCATATCCCTCAACACAACATCCAAACGTTTCTTGAACACCCCCATGGTCGGTGACTCCACCACCTCCCTGGGCAGTGCATTCCAATGCCTGACTACCCTTTCCGACAAGTAATATTTCCTAATGTCCAGCCTGAATCTCCCCTGGCGCAGCTTGAAACCATTGCCTCTAGTTCTATCACTGTCTACACGAGAGAAAAGGCCGACCCCTAGCTCACTACAACCTCCCTTCAGGAAGTTCTAGAGAGCTATAAGGTCTCCCCTGAGCCTCCTCTTCTCCAGACTGAACAATCCCAGCTCCCTCAGCTGCTCCTCATAAGGCCTGTGCTCCAGACCCCTCACCAGCTTCGTAGCCCTCCTCTGAACGCGTTCCAGGGCCTCAATGTCTTTCTTGCGGTGAGGGGCCCAAAACTGAACACAGTACTCGAGGTGCGGCCTCACCAGTGCCGAGTACAGGGGGACAATTACCTCCCTGTTCCTGCTAGTAACACTGTTTTTGATGCAAGCCAGGATGCCGTTGGCCTTCTTGGCCACCCGGGCACACTGTTGGCTCATGCTCAGCCGAGCATCAATCAGTACCCCCAGGTCCGTTTCCTCCACACAGTCCTCCAGCCACTCCGCCCCAAGCCTATAGCGCTGCCTGGGGTTGTTGTGGCCGAAGTGCAGGACTCGGCATTTGGTCTTGTTGAACCTCATCCCGTTGGCTTCAGCCCAGCTCTCCAGCCTGTCCAGATCCCTCTGTAGGGCCTCACTACCCCCAGGCAGATCCACACTCCCAGCCAATTTGGTGTCATCTGCGAACTTACTGAGGGTGCACTCAATGCCCTCATCCAGATCATCAATAAAGATATTGAAGAGGACAGGCCCCAGCACCAACCCGTGGGGAACACCACTTGTGACCGGTAGCCAGCTGGATTTAACTCCATTCACCACCACTCTCTGAGCCCGGCCCTCCAGCCAGCTCCTTACCCAGCCAAGAGTGTACCCATCCAAGCCATGGGCTGCCAGCTTCTGCAGGAGAATACCGTGGGAGACAGTGTCAAAGGCTTTGCTGAAGTCTAGGTAGACCACATCAACAGCCTTTCCCTCATCCAGCAGATGGGTCACTTGATCATAAAAGGAGATCAGGTTGGTCAAACAGGACCTGCCCTTCATGAACCCATGCTGGCTAGGCCTGATCCCCTGGCCATCCCGCACATGCCGCATGATCTCCCTCAAGACTATCTGTTCCATAACCTTCCCTGTAACCGAGGTCAGGCCAACAGGCCTGTAGTTCCCCGGATCCTCCTTACAACCTTTCTTGTAAATGGGAGTCACGTTGGCAATCCTCCAGTCTTCCAGGACCTCACCAGTCAACAAGGAGCGCTGATAGATGATGGAAAGCAGCTCGGCTATCACCTCCGCCAGTTCCCTCAGCACTCTTGGGTGGATCTCATCCGGCCCCATGGACTCGTGGCAGTCCAGTTGGAGTAGTAAGTCTCTGACCGTTTCTTCCAGAATCACTGGGGGGTTAGCGTGCTCCCCAGCCGAGACTACCAGGTCAGAGAGAGGAGTACCCTGAGGATAACTGGTCTGACCTTTAAAGACAGACGTAAAGAAGGCATTCAGAACCTCCTCCTTTTCCTTATCCTCAGTGGTCACATTCCCAGCCTCATCCAGCAAAGAGTGGATATTCTCCTTTGTCCTCCTCTTACTGTTAATGTATTTATAAAAGAGTTTCTTGTTCCTTTTCACCCCAGTGGCCAGGTTAAATTCAAGCTGGGCTTTTGCCTTTCTGATTTCACCTCTACACATCCTAACGACTTCCTTGTATTCATTCTCAGTTGCCTGTCCCTCCTTCCACAGGCGGTAGATTCTCTTTTTCTCCCGGAGCCTCAAGAATAGCTCCCTATTCATCCACGCCGGTCTTCTTCCCTGCCGGCTCATTTTGCGGCTCAGGGGGACTGCCTGCTCCTGCACCCTTAAGACTCCCTTCTTGAAGAGCAACCAGCTCTCTTGGACCCCTTTGTTCGCTAAGACTGAATGCCAGGGGACTCCCCCTACTAGTCTCTTGAACAATTCAAAGTCTGCCCTCCAGAAGTCCAAGGTAGCAGTTTTACTATTCCCCCTCCAAGCTCCACCATGAATAGAGAAATTTATCATTTCATGGTCACTCTGTCCAAGGCAGCCGCCAACCTCCACATCTCCCACCAGACCTTCCCTGTTTGAGAACAGCAGGTCTAGCAGGGCAGTTCCTTAATCATCCCCATGGCAGACTTGATCTAACCAGTCATGAGTCTGAGGCTGCGTTACATCCTAATGGACCTCAGCTCCTGCCTGGGAGATGCCCACCAGTGACCGCAGGACCTGGCAGAGCTGTGGGCAGCCAGGCTCGCTTGGCAGCCTCCACCGCCCAGTTGCTGCTCACCATCTGCCACGCAAGCTCCTCAGGCAAAGCCTGCTGTCAGCCTGCAGACAGACACTCAGCCTGGACCTCTCCGGCACAGCATCCCCACTGCTCCAGTGAAAGCCTCCACAGCACAGCAGCATCCCTAAAAGTAAAGGGACCACGATACCATTAGTGTCCCTGCTGTTAGACACAGCAAACATCCCTTTTAAGCCCAGTTTCCCAGGGAAGCTAAGTGCTGACCACATTGCTGGCTGTCCCTCTTCTCCCTAGGAATGCACTAGCAAGTTTTACCTAAGTCTGAACCCTCGGTCGAAGCCTAAGGGGTAGCTCAGTTCCCACCAGCTTGGGTAGAAATTCAGCAGAAAAGTCAGAGCAACACATGCAGCCCTGGGTGGCAGCCAGCTGGCATTGCAGCATGTCCTGGCTGCCCACCAGCAGCTCCATCCCAGCCATAATCTGTGCCATAGCTGTCCAGAGGAGTCACGGGGGAGAGGGAACTATTACAGCGGTGGGAAAGGGACAATCTGAAGGAAAGTGAAGCCTTGAGAGGTCATAACTCCCGTGCTGCTGCTCCCAGAGCAGCCGATTTCAGGAAGCAGAGCACTAGTGCTTCACAATTCCAGACTCAGCCACATATTTTTGGAGCCCTATGCTGCACAGAACAACGCTTTTTCCAAGAAAAGCCCTTCCCAAAGCAACTCCTCCATCTCAACACCACCATCATCCTCCTCCTCATTTTCCTCGTCCTCCAAGGCAGCTGCCAGCAAGGCAGGGAACAGAGCAACTGCAGAAGTCACCAGGAAGCTTGTCTGCAGCTGATGCTTTAGGCTTATAAATTGCAGCTGTCCCATGGCAACGTGTCAAACATATCATGCACAAGATGCCACGTTCACACCATTATCCCCATCGCAGTCCTCCCCATCACCATCTGTTTGGAGCTGGGCCCCCTTGACAGGTGGCTGGTGGGACGGCAAGAGGAACCGTCAGCTTTTTAGGGGATCTTGCAGCACGGGATACACCAACTTTCTCCCAAATATCCTGCCACCTGCTTAGGAACAGGCCCACAAGGAGATTCCCACTCACAAAGCCAGGCAAAGACATTGTCACGACAAACTGAAGATCAGCTGTTGATTTTCCCCCACACTTTTGCAGCAGCTTGATGGGCCTTGGGAGAGGTTTGCAGCATGAATCACCTTGTCCCACAGCAGGACCCACCTGGAGATGCAGCCACAGGTCCTACCTGGCCTGTCCAACCCAAGAAAAGCCTCATCAGGTAGCTTCAGGACAGTGATTTGAGCTCACACAAACACACTCCTCTAGCAGCTTTTTTTTTTTTTTAACCTTTAGCCTGTGGTTTGTTTGCACTGTGCTCAACTAGAGCCCAAAGAAGGGCAGATGTCAGCAGAAACCTGAAATAACCACATACCTCTGCACCCTCCTCATCTGCTTTTTCTGGAGACCATGTGGCCTCAGGACTGAGGTTTATCTGAAGTTTGGAAAACCGTTCCCAAAGCCCACCAGCACTGCAGAGTACAACACTGTGCGCAGGAGCCTAGAGTCCCTAGGGAGGGGATGGAGGGTGAAGAGACGCTCCTGCTTGCAGCTGCACAAGCACCCATCTCTGCTCGTAGCACCCCAGCCTTGCTGGAGCACAGCCATCTTCCACCACCCACAGGCTCTGAGAGGCAAACCAGCCAGGACTGCTGGCAAAGACCTCCGGAGATGAGATTTCCAGCCTTCCTGCCACTCTTCAGTCTTTCCCAGACTTGCCTCTTGCTCCTGGCAAGCTCAGAGCCAGTTCACTTTCCATGCATACATCCCCCAGGCTCAGTATCTCTCTGTGGAGTCCCTTTTAACACTTCCTTTGCTCTTCTTTAAGAGTTGCCCTGCCCGGTTTATCATCCTTTTTTTCCAGAACTAGTTCTGCTTTCTAAAAGCACAGGGGAAGGAGGTTTCAGACTTTCCACTGAAAGTGGCTTTTTCCTCCACCCCTGCTTCCCTAAAACTGTAATTTCAACAACTTTAATTGTACATTATTTTACTTCTGAATTGCCTCTGTGGATAATTTATCTTCTTTTAGTGTAGCTGTAAGGAGTATAATCTTATCTTCCAGCTCCAGCAACGCTGACAATTTCCTATCTTCTGATGCCTTCTGCTCTTTACCATGTAGGGGCTTTGTTATATAGTTCATTAAAGCAAAACTGCTTTTTGCAGCAATTTTACTGCAATCTAGCCCAGAAATGCCCAACGAATCATAGTCATCCTTCACAATACTCATCTGTTCACCACTATAAAAGTCCTCCCTGCTCAGTCTGGAGCATCTCTAATTCTGTACCAGCCATGATGTTTGCTATCAATTAAACCTCCCCTATTAACACTGCTCAGAGATTTTATAGGTGAAATCCCGAAGATAGTCAGCTGAGCCCATGGTCACTCACTGCTATCCCCCACTACTCATTTTCTCCTCTTGATAAAAAATATCTTCTGCTCAGAAATTGCTTTTCTTTTTGCATTTGCATCCAGAAGCTTTTCCCATTCCTCTCAATCCCAGCTTCCTCAGTAGCTTTTGTTTCTCAAAGGTGCAAAAAAGCCTGAAGCCCAAACATTATCCCCAATACACACAGCCTTACATCTCCCCGAGATGTAAAAAACCCCTGATGGTCCCTATTTAGCTCCTTTCCAGGCCTTAGCAGGGCATGGCACTGACCAACAGAGCCCCAGCCCCAAATCCCATTTCTGAGGGTAGTAAACAGATGCTTTTTGGCTACTCCAGTTCACTCAGGCACTTTGGCTATCCACCCCCATCACCTGTACAAAGTTTATGGATCTGGATTGTTAGGACAGACTCACCCACACTCCAGCTCAAACCAAGAGCAAGTACCTGGCTCTGAGCTTATATGGATCTGCTGGAGCAGTGGGCAGAGTGTCTGTGGGTGGGGGTCCCAGGTGAGGCTGCTCAAGGCCATTACAGCCCATTAGTTAGGCTGGACCCAGTTCTTTCTCATTACTGGTATTTGTTTCATGTGTCACTCTCCAGGGAGAAGGGAGCTTCAGGTTTCATTGAACTACTTTTATTAAACCATTGTGTCACTGGCTAAAATAAATGTGCCCCAGGCCAGCACAGACAGCCCCATCTCTGAAAGCCTGACCGGTGGCAGCCAAGAGAGCCATTAAGGTTAGAAAAAAGCACATGTCTAATCTGACCTACATCACGCAGGATTAGGAAAATAGGTTGAGCTGAGCTAATTGTATCATTTACCATACTGTAAAGGCCAGCTAATACCTTTAATTTTGATTTAGCTGGTAAAGGCTGACCTGTAGGGGATGCTGAAAATACATGCCATACACAATGTGATAACCAGCACACGCGGCATGTGTGGTCCCCTGCTGCCCACCATCGCGAGCAATCTGTGATGCCACAGGCTGTTTTTTGTGGGCTCAGTAATGAACTTCTGGCCGGGCTGTTCCCTCTGTCATCTCTTCAATGATCCAAGCTTGATCGTCTTAATTTCATTTTAATTATCAGCGTTTAGTCAAATGTATCGACATTTTTGCCTGGTTGGCTGCACGTGGCTGGGACCCAGGGGGAGGCAGCGAGAGGACTGTGGTCGATGTGAGGCCATGATAGCACAGCTGTCATCAATGTTTGGGTCAGTGGGCTGCCTCCAGCTCCCCAAAACCTGACTTGAGCACCCCTGCAGCAATGCCCATATATGAGTGCTTCTTTATGACACGGTGCATGTTGTGGGGGAACTAGCACTGGGAACCACAAGGCCAGAAGGGAAGAGCAGAGAGCCAGCGTGGCACAGCACAGCCCTGACAAGGAGGTCACTGAGGTGTCCCATGATGTAAAAACCAGAAAGCAGTGCTTTGGGGAGGGCGCAAGCTCTTCTACTTCTTGAACAACCTGTGCCTGCAGGCTGGGTGACAAGTCCTAGGGGCTCTAATGGCCCTGAGCAGTCCCACCTGGGACTCCCACCCACACCTGCCCATGGGCTTGGGAGCCCATTTAAGCTCAGCTCAGAGCTTTTAGTCTTCATTTGAGCTATCTTCCTAAGGTGCTGGTTTCCAGTTCAGTTCCAGCTATGCTTTTATCCACTGGTGGGTTCTGTTGATCTGTATCCTGACCCAGACTGATTTCTCAGCTTGATCTCAAGTCTGTTTTGTCACAATGGACCTGCCTGGGGATCACCTGGCTGTGTCTGACCCTGGTTGCCCTTGCTAGAATTGATTCTGATGTCTGGATTGACTTCTCAGCTTGATCTCAAGCTTGCCTTGAAGATGTGAATGTACCTGATGACTAGGACTCTTGGCAGACCCTGGCTGCCTCCTGCTCGCCTTGTTCAGGTACCTTGGGGCTGGTCCTTCCCTGCCAGCCGTGATGTCCCCCTTGCTTCCCCATCCCTTAGGGAGCAGTACCTTGGGGCTGGTCCTTCCCTGCCAGCCGTGATGTCCCCCTTGCTTCCCCATCCCTTAGGGAGCAGTGCCTATACTGCTCCCTGGCACAATATCCCTGCTTGCTGTGTGTGTGTCCCAGGAACCAAGCCCTGTCTCTTGAGCAAAGCCACGCCTAGTCCCTAGGCTAACAAAATATGATGGGAATAGCCTGAGTTGCCTGTAGGGAAGAGCCCTGTGCCTCCCCACACAAGGGACAGAGATGACCCTGCATGCAATCAAAAAAAAAAAAAAAAAAAACAAAAAAACCAAACATTTTCCCTGCTCTTCTGCCTCTTCAAAGAGGCAAAGCTAAACCCCAGCTGCAGGCATTGTCCAGCCTGGCTCCAGCTCACCCCAGCAAGCCCTGCGCTAATCCATGGGTGCCACCTGCCGTCTACTTCTGACGGCATCATCCACAACTTCACCTCTGCATCGGTCAAATTTATCCAGATGTTCAGGTTTTCCCCTGTGCCTTTTTGGAGGCCTCTTGCTGGGACCCACAGCACATTGGAACCAGTTGAGGTGTAGCACGGCTGTCCCTGTGCATCCTGCTCTTGGCTGGATGGAGCTGCTCCCAAGGAAAGCAGGAGGATAATGTTATCCCTTTCCTCGGCATAATGAGGTCAGGGAATAGCTCTTGTGTGCCTCTAACTGGAAACTAAGCTATTGGACTCAGTTTCCTAAAAAATTGGGTGGAGAAAAACATTACTCCATGGCTGAGCTGGATGAAAAATCTGCAATTGAGAGAAATAACTTTGGGTTTGGGTCAGAGAGAGGGGTAGAGGAAAGCACTTTCTTTTTGTCTTACTTGCTCCTTTTGTGCAGAAAATAAGGTTAGACAAACTTCAAAAGCTTGTCATAATAAAGATGAAATCAATATGCCAATATTTCTCATTGAACGCTTTGTTTACATTGCAAATCGTTCTGACCAAAATTACCCTTTCTGTCACAATGTTTGTTTTGCATGAAAAGACACTTCTCAGGAAAAAAAAAATCAGTTAAAACATTTTGACCAGTTCTGGCAGGAATATTTGAACATGCAGGAGGATGGGAGATGGTTTGAAATAACCAAACTGCCGTTACCGAGTGGGGTTGAGATGTGTAAAGCCAGCTTTCTGCAAAATAAGAAAGCACATTTCTCCTTGTTACTACCCTGGGGTCTTTCCTCTTTTTTTCAGAAAGCCTATTTCTTTATGATTTTAGCAGCTTTCACTTTGCCTCTCATTCCTCAGAGCACATTTCTCTATGATTCTGTGAGCTTTTCTTTTGCCTCTCATTTCTCAGAACACTACTTTTACAGTTCAATCTTTTCCTGGCTATTTAGTATGAAAGCTTGTAGGGAGTCCCTGGTGCAGCACACCCTTGTCTGTAAGAAGAGCCTGAGCCTTTCTGGTGACTCACTGGGATGGGTGTCACCTCTGTCTGGTGGCTCCACTCTGTTATCTGATTAGGTCAATGGTGTTCTCCGCCTGCTGTGGTGCCTTTGGGGAGATTAATATACATTAATCATATGTAACTCAAAGGCCAGAGCTACCTTTCGGGATGCTTTACCTCTGGCAGTACCACACGCTGCAGAGATGCACACCTCTGCCACGCAGCGAGGCAGGCAAGGACTGCCGAGGGCCTCATATTATATTAATTATTACATAATAAGTAATGTATATACAGGCACGCAGGTATTGCATTGTGTTTGCTCAGTCATCTCTCCCCTGCACGCACAAAAGAAAAACAGCGCGTTATCTCGATCGTGCGCTTAACAATGCTGCCTTACAGTGCCGAGGCATTCTGGTTTGCAAGTACTCTGTGTGCGTGCGTCTGCCTACAAGCTGATTTGAGCCTGCTGGATATGGATCTGTGTTTTCTCCAGCATGTCGCCCTCAAAGTATTAACTGATGTTATTTAGCGTTTCTCAGCCCTGGGAACAGCTGCCATAGCTGAGTTTCACTGCCAGACGTCAGCGAGCGTTTCATGCTCTACCCTACATTTTCTATTTGCCAATAATAGATTCAAAAGAAGGTGACTGCAATGAGACTTCTAGAGGCAAAGCTTTTTTCAAGTACCAAAGTGTATCAACAAATATATCAAAATAACAAGGATCTCTTAAACACTTCCAGTTGCAAGAAGACAGGCTCAAATCATAAAAAAAAAAAAAAAACCATGATGCCTCTTTGCTGCTCTGCAATGTGAGAACTGAAACTCTTTACTGAATTTGCAGATGATTATGGTTTTTTTTTCCCTTCCTCTTTTTGTTTAGAATCCAAGATCTTCTGTCCTGCTTTTGCTGAAGTCCTAAGGAATAATCAGAGAATAATCAAAATTGAGACATTGCAGGTGAAAAGAAGATAGATCTTGACTCATGGGAAAATGCAGGGATTCTGAGTTATTGTATTTGGAAACTTTGATGTGTCTGAGTTTTCCCCTGCCACTGATGAGGTCGGGAATCACCATACTGATAGAGTTGGCTAATTCTTTGTTTCAATACTGATACAATCAAAACACATCACCCGTAAGTCTGCGACGACTCAATCTGGTGGAATACCAGCCTTTAGAAGAAACCTCTTTCTTCACTTTCAAGCAGCTATGTTGAATCCATTGCTGGTGAATCCTTTTTCTCCACAACTCCACTCTAAATGCAACCTGTTGCAAGAGGATGCCCTCAGGCATGGTAGAACAGCAGCCTTTTACCCTATTCTAGCCACGGCTGGATACTAGAGTATGGCAAGAACAGATCTCTCCGTATATGTTAGGGATCTGTAGGACCCTTGTTTATGTCCCCCAAAAGACTCCTGAAGGCAGCAGCAAGCTCCTGATCAGCTCCGTCAGCACAGTCCTCTTCTAGCTCTGGCAATCTTCTGCTTTGGTTTCTTGTGTTGTATGTTCACAGCACCTCCACGTCAACCACAAACCCACAGGTTAGCTCAGTTTGCGCAGCGTCTTCGTTAACCACTCTGGGTAACCATCTCCAATCAAAGCCTTTGAGGAGAAACCCCAGCAGCCACGGCTCCACGCTCTGGCTAACAAAGCTCTCGGCAAGCACGTGCACCAGGGTGAAACCAGCGGTGAGCAGGGCAGCATGTCCCAGGGTTGTCCCCAGGACAGAGCCAGAGGAATGTGAACATGATGGGTAAGTTATGCAATTCTGGGGAGAAGATCTAGCAAAACAACAGTGTGCTGAGCTAGTTACAGAGGAGGGGGAAGAAAAAAAAAAAAGCCTTCTGCTAACTTCAGCCCAGGCCTCTGGCAGCATGAGTCACTGTGAGCTGCCATGGTTACGAAACAAGTATTACTGTGCAGATACAAACCATGCTCAGAGGCAAGTACATCGCTAACTAGTTCCAAACTTGGAAAACAGTCGAGTGTAGGTAAGGCCTAATACTGAGTGGGTGTTTGCAAAAAGGAGAGTTACAGCAAAATCCTCTGGAGCTAATATCCAGCAACCAAATAGCATGCAAAGAGCAAAAAGGAGGACACCAGCATGTGAAACCTTGATTTCTAGATATTTTTCCCTATTCATTTTTGGTTTGCAAGGGCTACTGTCAGAACTGTTCCGCACAGAAGGGAAAAAAAAAAAAAAAAGGATGTTTCTGCACCATGGCAAGAAAACAAATAGTAGTGTCACAGATGATTCAGCTGGCATGAAGAGTGAGTCATGGAAATGCACCATGGAAATTCTCCAGCGCAGGATGCACGGCACAGTGGAAGATCTGATGCATATCAAATGTAGTATCACAGCATCCTTGGAGAGTTAGGGGCAGCCAGGATTACCTACAGCACTAGCACATACTCAAATGTTTCTCGTGTGTGACCTCAGCCCTGTGAAGCTGCAGGCATTAGGCCCAAGATCATCAAAGTTCTGAAGTGCTCAAGCAGGGATTTCACTGGCTTGAAGAGAGCAGCAGGGTTTTCATGAAAAAGGTGTGTCCCATTCTCCTTTTCAGTCTTTGAATCATAAGCAACAATAAAAGGGCTTGGAGTCTGCTAATGATCAGCTGAGAATAACCAAGGCAGGGTAAGGGATGAGGGATGGAAAGTGGCTGCTTTGAAGGATGAGGGGGAACGATGAGCTTGCATTCAGCAGCAGGGTCCTGCCATTTGTGCCATCCCAAAAGGGAGAACAGTCAGAAATATGGCTTAAATGCATGGAGTCACCAGCACAGCACAAAGCAATGAGTGTAAGGAGTAGGTCTGGCCTGGTATCTGTGTTTTACAGTCAGGAAAACTCATAGGTGGTCATTTTTCAGGATGCTTGGCAGGTCTGCTGAACCGGGAATGAGCTTTTGTGGTTTCTGCCCCCAACTCCATCACTAATCAGGGAAAATGTATTTTGCTTCTTGCAGCCTTGGTTTCCTATCCGTGCAAAAAGGATGGGGACTTTGGAGGAAAAAAAAAAAAAAAAGGCAACACACTGTTTTATTTTTTTAATCTATAGTAGTGGTGCTTGATAAAATGGTACTTAAAATCATCTGGGTCTTTCAAGGGTGTGTGGACCTAAAGCTGAGCACTTTGGGGTGGGTTCTGCATTCCTCCAGCACCCCTTCGCCCCTGCAGACCGGCACATACACCTCCCAAATCACGACTGCGACCGGACCCTCCCGGCGGCCCTTCCCCTCCCTGTCCTGCCGCCGCGGAGAGAAGGGCGGCAACATGGCGGCTGAGGGCGAGGGGCGGCGTGACACGTGATACCGCCCCCCCCCCCCGCCACACACACCCGGCGCCGCTCGCGCGTCGCCCTCCCAAATCTCGCGAGAGGCGGCGTCGCGAGAGCGGGCGGTGCGCTGCGGTAGGAGGTCGGCGGAGAAGGACGGAGCCGGAGCCGCCTCGCTCCCGCCGCCGCCGCCCGCCTCACCCCCCCCTTTCCCCTCCCCTCCGCCGCCCCCTTCCTCCTCCTCCTCCTCCTCCTGCTTCCCCTCCCCGGCCGCGGACAGGAGGATGCCGCGCTCCGGGCCGCTCCCCGCCGCCTTCTCGCTGCTGCTGGCGACGGCCGCGCTCCTGCCGGGACCCGCCGCGGCGCAGAACGGTGAGGGCGGCAGGGCGGGGCGGCGGCGAGGCCCGGGGGAGGGGGGGGGGGGGGCGCGTTACTGTGGGGGCGGCTGGTTGCGGCGGGGGCCGAGGGTCAAACGAGGGGTTAACGTTGGGCTCCTCGGCCGCCCCGTGAGGCTGGAGTGGGGTGGGGGGACCCGACCCCGCGTTTTGGGGGGAACCCCGCTTGTGTTTTCGGGTCCCTCGGGGGAAAGGAGGGGCTGACAGGGCCGCGGCGCGGCGGTTTTTTGCCCCCCTCCTTCTCCCGAGGCGTCTCGTGCTGCCGGTAAAATGGAACATCGCCTCCCACCCACTGAACCTGCATCTGCCGGGCTGCCTTAAATCATTTATAATGCAATAAAACCGTAGTTCCTTAGCAACTAAAGAGGGTCCTCTGATAGGAGCGTAAAAGAAGGAGGAAAAAAAAAAAAAACAACCCTTCTTTCTTCCTTTTAGGATAGCATGAGCTAAATCTAGCGCGGCATGCCTCCTCCCTGATGAGTTTGCAGCCAAGTGCATGACAATTAGTGGCAGGAGGAAGCGGGGCCAAGAAGCTGGCCTAACCGAGTGCGAGCCTCCTGCTCGAAGGAAGGCCCCGCAGCGCTTGTAAAAACCCACGTCTTGCCCCGCCGTCCGAAGGCGAGAGCGAGCCGTGGAGGCAGGTTTTTGGCCGCCTTGGAAGAGCCCAAGTGCAATCTGTCTGGAGCGGCTTTCTTAGGCAGCATCATGGTGGAACTGATGTCAGGAATGCTTTGGCCCATAAATGCTGTGAAGGGCAGGGATCTTGGCTCTCGAGAGACTCTGGTCAAGGTGTGTTGGGGAAAATTTACCTAGAAAGAAGGCTTACCTTACTAATATACCAATCCTACTCAAGCTTTCATCATTTCATCCTTCTTTCTCTTTCCTTCCTTTCTGCTCTGCATATGTTATGCAGTCCTAGCATTTCCTTTCTATTGAGGTGAATTTTGCCTTGCAGCATGAGGTCAGCTTTCTTGGCTCTTTGCTCTAGAAGAAACACTGAGGCTTTCAACATACTTGACAATGATGGGAGAGATGTAGATGAAAGAAGATCCCAGATCAGAATTACTGCCTTAGTATGTGCAGATTTTGCAGTCTGAAACCAGGACTGGGCCTCATGTCTGTTAACCAAATAGAAGCAGCTTTGGCATCCAGGCTATATGAATGAAAACTGTAGGCTTTCTGTAATATGAGGGACTTTTTGTGGAGGCTAAAAGAGTCTGGGCAAATTCCATTGGATTTCAGTGGGAATTAGGGACCTGACTTCCATGAGCTCCCAGGAACTTGCTAGTTGGGCCAAGTTGTTGATGGAGTCTGGTTCTCTGTCGCAGAGGTGCTGCCTGCTTCCTGTGATAGCTGTGCCATCTGAGCATCACCGGGGCAGGGTTAATCTGCCTGTGCTGTGTTTCCCTTTGTATTTGGGTGAAGTGAGGTGAGCAGTCTTCTGATATGCAAGTTAAATGGGTCATGTGCCTGAAGCTGTTCCTGTGCAGAGTTAGCAGGCAAGGTGTCAAATGCCAGCAGCTGGTATAACAATTCCAAATAGCTGGTTGTTAGGCAGTGCGAATGTTTGACGTTTGACAGTAGTTGTATGTCTGGAGGTAAACAATTAAATAAATTTTTGGGATCTAGGGAAGGCCTTAGCCTTTCTGTGTCTTAATCATGATTTCTGTACCTGACATGAAGTTAATCAAGCAGTAGCAGGTCTTGGCATGAGGTAAGACTGCAGACCCCAGGTGTATCAATTTTTATTTGGTTTGCTAGGGTCATCCAAGCAATTAAATGGCAAGAGAGACCGAGTATCTGTGCCTCTGTAGGAGTTTACACAGGTGAGAGAAAACCTGCTTGGAAAGGAGTAAGAGCACTTTTAAGCCAAATGAAAGGTGAAGGTCCTTCTGAATAAGGTTCATTGCAGCCCTTGGGTTTTCACCCCTGTTTGGATGCTGCTGTAACAGAGGGAAATGAATTTAAAGACTGTAGGCCCTGCCACAGAGGAACTGTTTCCTTTCATCAAATAATGGCCAGTGAGAAGCTTAATGAAACAGAACAATTCCCCTTTTGCTTTGGCATGAAGAATAGGTACAGCCATTTTCTGAATTGTGTGTACTCCTTGTAAGCCATTAGAAAAATTACGTGGTTTGAACAGGCATGTGCAAGTATGTCAGTGACAACTTCTTTAAAAACAAAACACCTAACACACAGATGTGTGCTTTGAAGATACATGGAAGGATCCCAAAGTCTATATGCAGGAATTGCATTACTTATTACTGATATGGAGCTGTCACTGTAGTGAAAGGTGATAGTCCAAGTGCCGTTGAAAGTACGGTAATGCCATGTGAGTTTAGGATGATAGAGGAATGGTTATGAACTTGTTGAAACTGCAGGGCAGGTCACCACTCACCTGATGCAGAAAATGCCCAGTGGAATCCCGAGCATCTGTGGGAAGCAGCCTTTTTTTCCCTGCTTTTGACAGATCACTGTTGAATTGCCAGTGATTTTTCCAGAATTAATGTAATTTAGAATATTCTGAATCAGACTCACCTATAGATTTAAGCTTACTAAAACTGGAAGCAGGTTTTTGACACTTGTAAGGATTATTTTTAACGCTCTTGCATAAACACCTAAAGATCACAGAAAAAAATACATGTCAGAAGTTTAACTTTTCCTGAGTATTCTTCTGAGAAACTTGTCAGGTTCTTCGAGGCTGCATTTCTGATGCACGCTGGCTCATCACTTGTATCCAGAGCACAGTTTAGATGAAGTGACAGAAAGGAGGATTAGAAGAGACATGAGGAAGCATGAGGAGGAACAGCTGGAAAAAGCTAGTCTGTCAAGATGATCTGTGTTAAACCTGTAGTTTCCAACTGGTATTTGTTGGAAAATAACTTCAGTGCTTCAAAACAGACAACATCCTTCTTATGGAATAGTGCTTGACTTGCTGCTTGGTGATGAATAACATGCCTTTTCCAGTGGCTGGTTTTTAACCTTTGTTTCTCCAGCTGCTTGTTTAAAAATAGAGACTTCAGTGTACTAATACTTTCACCTTAGAGTGTTTGGATTTAGAGAAGCATGGCTGTATTTTTACTGTCATCTAAAATAGACACTTGGACTGTCCCCATTAAATCTGCAGTGTTTCTTCAGCCCACCAACATGTGAGTTGAATTGTCTGGCAAAATGCACTAAAACCAGACTTCATCATGTATGGTGTAGAGGAGGGAATTCTTAAACATCACATTTTTAAAACAGAACGCTGACTTAATAAAATTGCTTGGGTTATTCAAAGCTAGACATAAGTGGAAATAAAACCAAATTAACTTAGTTGGTACTTGTTTAGCTTTGCTCTCTTCATCCTCTGTTTGGATGGATGAGAAGGAACTAGCTGACCAAAACCAGCTGACCTTTTTTGTTGGCAGAAACCAGTATAGAAATGACCATAAAATCAGGAAAGAGTAGCTTCTTAAAATGAGTTGCTTCTTAAAATTTGTTTCTTCTCAAAAAGAGCAAGTGAAAAACCTTCCTTTTATCCTTGTAATGCTATTTCTGACTGCTGATTCTCATCCATTTTGTGCTGATTGTTTTCTGACGTGATTTTAATGGTCCCCAGATAAAACTAAGAAGCAGTTTCATACAGCGTTTATGGAGCGTGAGTGTGGGCTGAGCATCGAGGAAAATGTTCAAAGTTCTGTTCTCTTTCCCACCATTGCTATTTTTCCTCCTACAACTCCCGCATAGGAAACTTAAATACAAGTGATATGACTAATGTGTATACACTCGAAAATTGCACCAAATTCTGACAGATCTCAGCTAACAGGTAAAGAGACGATAACTGCTAGTACTAACATCTCGAACAATAGTTATAATTTATATGTCGAGAAACAGTTCAAAGCAAGGGACTCGGTGGAACTACTTTTCAGTGCTGAAATACACTGAGAGCATTAGCTGTCCTTACAACGTACTATTGTGTGAAGAGGACTACTTGTTAAATTAGTGAATGAGGTGCATTCTCTCCTTCACAATGAGCTGTTTCTTTTGCTGTAAGTAGTACTTTAGAGGAGGCAATTGTAAAAACTTGCATTGTAAAGGACAATGCTAGCCTGTGATTCATCCTTTGATTGTAAAGCCAGAGCATTCAAACTCTTCTTAATTTCAAGTGCTGGAAGGTGCTGCAGCTACCACTGATGAACCTGTTAAGACTGAAAGTTAGATAAACTGTTTCTGCTGATCTATTAGCTGGGAAGATCTGCTGAAAGTCTCACCTAAACCTGCTTTCTTATTGTTTTAAGCTTTTTATTCTGTTTATCCATGGGGAGTGGGGAGGAAGGTGTTACCTTCTTGTCAGCAATGACTTTCTGTACTTCTCCAGGTTAATTGTCGGGGTCATTCTTGATAAGTTACATTTCCTGCCTGTTCCTCAGGCTTTTCTGTGGATTTTCTTTGGTCACGTTTTCTGGAGTGTGATGTGTAAAACTGGACACACTTCCAGTTGGGACCAGACCAAGGTTCAGTGGAGTGGAAGGATCACTCAAGGTGTCTTGCATATGGCATTCCCGTTTGCATCACAAGACAAATGGTTTCTTACAGTAAAACATTTTTGACTTGTGTCCAGTGGGATCCTTTATGGTGGTAAGGTCCTATATTGCAGACTGCTACTTTGCATTCCTTTACTGTCTAAACCAAGTAGTTTTTAGATGTTCTTACTAAATGGCATCTCACCTACTTCTGATGTCTTCCCCCGGTTGTCAGAAGACCTATTTTATCTTCTCAAGCACACCCCCCTACTTTAGCTTGCTTTGATTTTATCAGCTTAAAAGGCCCTCTAGCCCATCATCAGTCTCCTTTCATTCTGTTTTCCATCTATTTGTTCATGTACTGTATCTCATAAAAAACACACACACGGTACACCAAGCTACGTTAATGAGATTTTATTTTTGGTTATGAGGCTCTTGTATAGGGCAGTATTAAAAGCTTTGCTAGAATTAGGGAAACTGTGTCTGTTTCTCCTCTAGAGTCACCTTTAGTTTTTATTAACTTTATAGTAGGAGGTGGGATTGTCATGGGCGAACTGTATCAAACCACAGGTAGGTGATACAGCTCTGTTCTTCCCTCCTTCAAACCCTTCTCCATTTTTGAGCATTTCCAAGCAGATTTCTTCTGTTCTTTCTTGAGGCTGAAATGGGATTGACTGGTCTGCAATTTCACGGTCTTTCCACTCTAAACATAGGTACTGTCTGCCCTTTTCCATTCACCTCTCTTCCACAAGTACTGTAGAAGGAGTTGAATTAAACCCAGCAGCTTGACGCCCTCAAGCTTTCCAAAGCAACCTGTAATCTAGTTTTAGATGTCTTCCCCGAGACAGTTTATCTCTGTGATCATCCTTCTTTTTGAGTGGCATATGTGATGGCAAGATCTCCTTCCAGTCTTTTCCATGCTCCCGAGCTTTCTGCCCACACCAAAGTTGTGCTGAGGTTGTTCGCGGAAACCCACCGGTGGTTAAGATGCTGCTCTGACTGCCAGAGCCAGGGGCTGAATGTGCAGGTTTAGTATCTGATCCTGCACAGTCCAACAGACGCCTGAGGACAGCCTTTGTGTTCAGTCGAACTTCTTAAAACGAGCTGCTTCTCAATATTTCATAGTGACTGTAGTGGCTTGTGATTCCACACCCTCCCCAGTTAAGGCTGGAATATGACACCTGACTTGTATAAAGTTGAAGTAGGGAGATGTTAAAATGTAACTCAGGAGTTATGAAAGCTCCATATCAAATATCATATCCAGTTGTTCAGATCATGATAATTACCTGCAACATTATTTGCATGCCTTTAAAAAAAAAAATCTTACTTGATGTGTTAAATTCGCTTTCATTCTCAAAACACTGTACTGGGTGGTCTTTTTTCCGTGTTGAAGGAGATTCAGTCTAAACTAAAAAAAATTTCAGCCTGGATTAAATGTCTGTATTTGTGTCAAAACTTGAAAATATTTATCTCCTAGTAACATAACTACTGTAGGCTTTTAAAAATTCATGCCCTGTTGATAAGTTTGAAGCTTATTTGGGTCATTTGTGTGGTTGAAGTCACCAGTTACGCACTGATGCAAACTCATTCAAGAAAAAAGACAATAACTTTTGAAGCTGCAAAAGGTTCTTCATCATATGGCGTCAGAAGCTGTAGATCTCTGCTATAATTAAGAAAGAGAAGTTTTTTTGAGAGCAAGATTTTTTTTTTTCCCCCCACTGTTCCTGTTCAGAGTGCAGTGGAAAACAGCACCATCATGTCAGTGTAGTATTTCAGCTGCTGGAAGGTCTGTATGCGTGAGGGAAAGCGTGAACAATGGGCTCTAATCCTGGGAAGCAGATGCTGAGTAAATATGACCCCAAATGGCACGCTGTTGAAGAGCTGGAGGACAGGAGAGCCTTTATCCTTTTCTTAACGGCTTTGATGTTGAAACAAGGTAGGATGGCAGCAATCTCTGCTTTGCAGCTGCTTTTGAAGGACGAAGGAAGAGACATCATATCTGTCTTCCACTCTTTGGAGGTAAAGTTGGAACTTCAGTATGTGAGATGGAGTCTTAGGGATATAGTCTTTATATCAACTGTGTTGCTTTTGATATCAGGTTGGAAGCCTTTTGATATGTCAAAGAAAAAGCAGTAGCAGGGATGTTCCAGATGAGGAGGAGGAAAGTGCCCAAGACAGTAGGTGACTCTCTACATGGATTTGCATTGTGAGACCTTTTTGTAGTAGAAAATTAGATCAGAATGTCCTGTTCTGGTTTGAATGAAGAAAAACAGAAGGTCTTCGATTGTTCTAATTTGAATAGGCTTGTTTTACATTACATGTTTTAAAATGCCACATTAATGAACCTATTGAGCCAAAGTGCTACTTAGTGTAGCTACTGGCTACTCCCCAGACCTTGTAAATTATTGCTAGCTGTGAGTACACATAGGGATCAGGGTGGCTCTCCCTAGAGCTTGTGCATTTATTTGGAAACATAAACTAAATTCTTTTTCAAACAGGCGTATCGAAGACCTGAGAAAATAAGAGGGAGAGGAATATAATGGACTAGAAAAGGGAAGATGTTAGAAGATGCCATCAGTCCAAAACTTTCAGTAGTAAAAGTAGGTGAAAAAAGTGTAATTTAACTTAAATGCCTAGAATAAGAGCTTGACAAGGATTTTGGCAATGTGGTAGGCTCCCAACAGATATCATGGCAGACCAAAGACAGCCTGAAATAATTTGGTGAAGGCGTACAGCAGGAGTTTCAAAAAACAGATGCTTGAGTGCATTTTTAAAAACCGAGTAGATACCATATTGACTGATCACTCTTGGAATTTTTTTTTTGTCCTAGTTTGTTAGAAAAGCTTTGTGGTAGTTAACTACGATGATCTACCTTAGCAGGTTCAAGTTGTAAACGTGTAAGTATTTTAGTTCATTCAAAACTCCTAATGATGAGTTAAGTGATGCTAAACTGGTTTAAATGCAGTTATAAATTGGAGTTCTGTTAGTCTTGTTAAATTCATGCAAGTGTTGTAATGTTAGGAAGCTCTTGTCTTTCCATGATGCTGAACATAGTGTGTAATGACTGACAGAAGTATTCAAAATATTGCATGATACCTTCTCACTTGAGGGAAATCTGGAATTAATGTTACAGTCCAGAGCTTGAAAGAGCAATGAAGATTGCCCCAGAGATGGTTGTGTAAGTTAGGGCTTTTGGCTTGGAAAGAAAGTGCGTTGATATAGGACTTGAGATTGTGAAAGACATAATGAGAAATAGATTGGATGTTTTTGTTTTCATTATTTTTTTGTGTGTTTTTAATTCTCAGTACAGTAAAGAATAATTAATAGCATTGTAGTTGAGAAGGACGAAATAAATGCTGTGTGAGGATTACTTTGATCTGTGATACGTACTTTTCCATGGCACAGTGAAAGCTGGTCTCGTCTTGGGCACAAGACTGACGAGATTAGCCATGCTACTGTGTGTACAAGGATTATGTTTTCCCCTTAATTATTTGTGAGGTGGAGGTAGCCTGGTGCTAAAAATCCATAGTGCTGCAGAGGATGGACCGATTTTAATTCCCTGTTTGAACAGATTAGAATCATTGTTACCACGTGGTAATAATACAGGCTGATGGAGCAAAGAATTAGAAGATGCGTAACATACTGTTTTGCAGTATGTTGTTGATCTTTATAGTATTATGTCTTTATACGATTTTTGTAGAAGTGTGGTGACATACTAATTCATGTTTTGGGGGTCTAGTTTGAATGGGAAAAACTTGGATCACAGTATGTAACTTGAAATGTTTCTTATTTCTGCACCACTTCTTACTCTATGCAGTCCTGTGTAATCTTTATTTAGAAAGGGGAGAGTATAGCAGAAAAAGATTGAAAACTATTCCAGTGAGGTTTGAGGAGTTAAGAGGTTGAGATCAAACAAAGCCAGGAATAAGTGACAAGGAGGAAACACACATATAGAGCAAGTCTGCTGGATTTAGTGTAGTAAGAAATGTGGTAACAGGATGTACAAATTGCAATTCTAAGCCAGATAGTCACCAAATAAGCAAACTCTAATTCTGAGTGTGAGGCATTATCCCATTTCTCAAGTTTTTAGCTGAGGACTTGCAGTGTAGGCTCTATTAGGCAGCTTAGTTTACACTTGTGATAGACTACCTTAATGACTCTAGGAAATAAATAGGAAGCTCATTGTTTGGAGGTATCATTTTATTCAGTATTTGCATATGGTAAGACAAGTTCTGCAGCTAACTTCTTCCTCATGTTATGACTGCCAGGCTTCATAAACAGTGAGTTCAGCAGTCAGTTGCTGTTGAGGCTTACTACTTCACTACAAGACAGTTGCCTTGGGGAAGCGTTTTCAAAATCCTGGAGCAGCTGAACATCGAGGTTGTGTGACTCAGAGCCAGTGGACACTTGATCTTTGGAAGTCTCTCCTCTGGATGGACTCTGCTGTATTTATGTATGTGGGGAAGCTAGACCTTGCCTGGGCTGGCTTTTTTTTTGTTTGTTTTCTTCCCTGCATTTTCATGCTGGGGAGGGGGAAGTCTGACAAAGTCAGCAGAGATGTTACTGGCTGCTATGCTGTATATGACTCATTGCATTAAAATAAGTGGGTTTTATTTAACCTAATGGTAAAATCTGAGCCTATTTCAAGTGTACTGGAGGACCTGGTGCAGCTACTTCCAAAGGACAGATGAAAGAACTGTCTTTGGCAGTTATTTGAACAAATAGAAATTTTAGTTATACTTGGAGATCTTTTCTACAATTGCTCTAAATCTGCACTGACAGAAATACATTCAGGTTGCTGCTCCCTTTGTGCTTCGTTTCGCTACAAGAAGTGGTATATATGGGCCTGTTTGCTCCCCATAATCTAGAAACTAACACTACCAGTTGTTACTTATTTCATTCAGGGTGCTTGCCTTTTTGCTCTTACAAGCTTCACCCCTTTGCACAGGCCTGGGGATGCTCTTTGGTCTCTGGTCTGACACCAGTGTCTTCAGAAATGCCAAAAAAAAAGTTGAATTTCACAAAGTTGTCTTGTGTCCCTTCTGCTGTGTTTGGGCTTTTGTTTCTGTTGATGATGGGCACTCATCATATAATGCTTTAGATTGTGTTCACCTTTGGATTTCCCTCCACGATGTGAGTGCTGTCACCTCTGACTCTTGCACTTTTGGAAGTATTTGAGCTTTATCCTATTTGTATCAATTCTTTCTTTATGGAAGAGAGTTGGGAATGATGAGAGGACAGTGTGTGGTAATGTAGTGTTCCTTTCCTGGCTGACTGCTTGAAGTGGATGGGACAGTTCACATCTCTCTCTGGTTCTGAGCACACTAAACCTAATATGAGACTTAGATATACAGTATCAATGGCTTACTTTCAGACTTAATTTGTTCAAATTTTAACTGACAGGTTTTTCAACACTTTGCTGCAAGTTCTGTAGTGCTCAGTAGCAGCTTATGGTCTCACTTAAGGGTATAAGATAGTTTTAAGCAAAGCTGCATGTTTTGGGTCTCAGACTCCCAAAGCTCCTATTTTTAGCAATATCAGGATCAATTTAGTGACCCCAATCCTAAGCCATATGGAGTAAGAAAAAAAAAAAGTCAGTTTTGGTTTCTAGGAAGGGAATTAGTTAGGAGAATGGAGCAAAAATGACAGGACAGAAAGAAATAGCTTTTAAGGAGCTATGAATAACGGCCAAGGCAGGAACTGTAAAAGGGCACGGATGAACACCGTACTGCTTGGAGTCTTCTCTTTCCCTGTACACCTCCATCTTCATTTTCTGAAATCTTGCTTTAGGTGGATACAATAGTGTGTGTGGCTTCTTAGTACACAGTAAGTGTCCATGAGTTATAGTTGTTGGTCAGTGGCCTGCATTCATGTTTTTCAGCAAAGCATTAGCACGTTCTTCTTTGTCCCTTTATTTATGCCTCTTCTAGGCAGCAAATTAATTGCAGAGATGATTTATCCTTTTAGCAGCATCTACCAAGTGTTAACCTGGCATTGGTTGCCCAGTCAGTACGAGTATGAGCATGCCTCGTCATGCATTGCTGCTCTCCTGTTTTGGGGCCTCAGTGTGACAAAAATAAGTGAATTTATAGTTCCCAAAGGATTTTCCAAGTATTACACTGATGTCTTCTTTTTGCAAATGGAACCAGAACTCTTACCTCTTGAAGATGGAAAATGACTAAATAAAGCTTTTTAGTTTCTTTGTGGAAATGTAAACTTGCTTTAAGATGGCAGCGAAAACATGACCTCTGGTTTAGGAAAACCCTCAGCAGCAAACCCTTGAAGGCAGACAGAAGATGACTACATGTTTACCCTGTTCTTATGTTCTTGCCACAACCACCACGATTAAAGGCCTGCTACAGGATAAATTATTTCAGTGCTTTGTCTGGTCTCTAGTAAGGTATTTAAATATCTTCTAATGCTGTTGTAAAATGACTGCACCATTGAATGTGGTTTTTGGTTCAAGATCATGTGAAAGACCTCCGAGAGTTGTCATCACGTTGGTAAGTATGACAGCTCTTTAACAGTGCTGTGATGGAAAATAGAAGTAGTACCTTTTTACTTGAGTTTAGGGAGGTGATTCAAATTGCATTTTAACCAAATTGTTTAGGTCACCATTTCTGCTCTTTTCAAACACCACAAAATCTCTTAAAATGTATTAAGTACATCTCAGCTGTGGGTCTGGATCCTATCTTGAGTAGGCTGTACTTGCGTTCTTCTGATGGTTAAGGCGTGACAGATCCTGCCACTGACTTCTGTGTAGTACTCTTTTTCTTTCATACCTTGTCAGTTTTATAGCAAAATCATCTCAAACCCTTGCCTTTCAAGCTTGTAGTTTTTAGGCTCATCAAGCTGTCTGCATAAACGCATTGTGTCAGCGATGTGACCGTACTGCTGCTGAGTCAAAAAAAAAAATCAGAAGAATTTCCAAATTAGTGTTTAAAGACTGCTTAGTGAAATGTTAGGGGGCTTCACTTCTTTCACTCTTACAGAAGCCTTATAGCAGATTCAGTTTGGGGTTTTTTTCCCCCCTTATAATTAGTACTGGTAGCACAGTGTTGTTGTTTGGTAAATTTTCTTATTTATACTGAGCAAAGGAACAGGTTTCTGTCAGTATTTTATGTCAGCTCCCTTTTATGCTTCCTGCTTGAAGAGTCCAAATCTACTTGGCCCTTAATTGGATTGCTGCTTTTGCTGCACAAGAAATGGGAATAGAGGAGTGTACTTAGGAGTGCTCCAAGTTATGTTTGAAGCTGTAAGGCTGACTCTCGTAGTTAGAAAACCCAGAAGCTCTAAAATGGACCATTTTAACCATGACTGGCATTTTGGAGTGCTTTGTTGCCCTTCAGCACATAATTTGTGTGAGGTCAAAGTCAGGACATCTCCGTGACTCGGTTCTCTGTGATGAGCAGGCTTTGGCTGCAGGAAGGTGATTTCTGCGCGTGGGTTAGGATGCACAGTGTGGGTAATCACCAGTTAGGCTTGCATTAATCTTGTCTGATGGTGAACTTGAATTTCAGCTCATAAACAGCGATATTTGATACTGCAGAGGAGTTCTCCTCTAAAGTTTATTTTTGTACTAATAATCTAAGCGGTGTCAGTAGGTGATGCGAGATCAAACCCCTGGTCCAAGGCAGGATCCGATTTATGATGTAACTCTGATGCAGCTGCATGTACTGGCACAAAGCAGTGGAATGGCAAGGCTATTTCTATTGGCGTGTCCTGTATACAAGTGCTAAGTATTGGTAGACAACTTGATGTTGATGTCTGAGTTAGCCAAGCCTTCCTGTGGTCAAAGGCATGTTCTTAGAGTAACAGACACATCAAAACAGGGAGAAGCTCAGCTGTGCTGCAGAAATGGCTTGGGGAAAAAGTATTATTCAAATACAACTTGGAACAAGCAGATCTCAGTCTGCAAAGGAGCATAAATCTGGCAAACAAGTTGAGGCACCCTTGCTAGATTTTAATACATTTCCTTCTTGCCTTCCTCTTCCCTGAAACTGGAATACTGTAGTGGTGTCGTGGTCAATAGCTTGTCTTTGGGCTGTCCATTGCTGCTTGTATACACTGCATAGCTTGTCTGACCAGGGAGATCAGGGCCTGACCTACTAGAGATATGTTGCTCTGAAGTTAGCAGTTCGTAGACAGTAAATCTCTAATCTCTCCGGTTACAGAAAGCATAAACTTTTGAAGTAAAGAAAGCATCCCTCCTCTAACTCCATCCCCTGCCGAGGAGACAGTATTTTACATATTGTTGTTAGGCAGATCTTGCTCTGTTAAGTTGAACTCTGATTTACACTTAAAAATGTATTGTACATTCTACTAGCATTTCTTGTGCATATAGAGGGATTTTTTTGATGAATTACTTGTTCTCAGCCCTGCTTCAGATTGTGTGACCTCTTACATAATCCAACAATCCTGCAAAGGGCATTTCTTTAAAAAGGTTGATGTATTAAAATGTCCTGCTTCTTCATCATGGATGAGATGGAGCAGCTTGTACTTCTGCAGAATGCATAAACAGGGAAAAAAGAGGTTTGCCATTCAGTAAGTGCTTCTTTCATGCTCAAGAGAAATGTCATCGGTCTCCTTTCAAACACATTTGTTGGATCAGGAAAGGTCATAGCAAAATTGAGGAGTACTTTAAACCTTTAGCTCTCTAATGGCATAGTCTGAGGATTTTAAATAACTAATCTGAACACAAGATATTTTTTGTTATCCTCACCAACATTTTACAGTGTTTTCAGTGTCCTTAAGACACTGTCTAATCTAGTGGTCTTAATTTTTTTTTTGAGATCTTTAGCATGCAGGCATCGGTTGCTGTGTTACACTGGACAAATTTACACTGCTGTTTGCTGTAACTCAGCTTTTCTGTGTTGTGAAGCTGAATTCCTTCCCATTTATTTACACGGAGTGGGTTCCTCATTGTTAACAATTATTTTTTTGGCAATATACAGGTGCTTTTCTGCTCCTGTGTCTTTCTGTGTTAGATAAATTATTGTATATTCTTGTATATTCCTTAGCTACAACAATAATATTTTGGTAGTGACCTAAAAATAGGAGTTAAAACTAACAAATACTGGCCTCCCCCCCCCCCGTATGGATGATTGTGAGTCTTTTGTCCCTAAGTTGTATTGGAGAGAAGCCTAAATGGAAAGAACAGGAGAATAATGTATGCCTTTTCTGAGGATGATGGAAGCTTAATCTTTGGAAAAACCTTTGAGAAACTAGTCTACAAATTCTCCATGGAAGGAAATCTCTTGTGATAAACACTTCTTGATGTGTTCAAACCAGCTTCCTCACAGCACACACTCTTTTGAACAACCAGGCATGCAAAAGCAGCATTTGCTACGCATTGTTTTAAAAAGGCTTGGCGTAGCATCCTGCGCTGTGCCAGCATCAGGCAAGCAGCAGTCCCAGCTCCTGCAGGTATTTAGGTTGGGTGCCTGATACCAACAGGCAGTTGGAGTGTTTGTTCTGTAAGTGTCTGTAGATAAGGGGATTTTTTTTTTTCCTTTAGATTACAATCGTTTATAGCTCAAGGCCTTACTAGAGGGAGTGTGTGGATAGTTGGTGAACTTGATAACTACTTACTGTGTCTACTGTTGTTGAATCATTGATCAGTTGAAGTGAGAGAATGAAAACTGCCTGAAGTCACTTGACTCTTGCATCAGTTCTCCAGCTCCGAGCCCTTCAGTCTGTAGTCGGCCCAGAGGAATGTTTTTCTAGTCATGCGTGTAGTGTTCAGGAACGTGATAATGACAACCCTCTTTGGGATTTTAAGATATTTTAAAATTAAGACTGGCTTGTGTTCTGCTGGCATTTCCCTGGATTGAAATGTGTGTCCTCTGTGAGGAAAAACTAGCCACTTTTCTGGGGTTGCTCAAATGGCTTTGTCATCCACATTTGGGTAATTGGTGTTATGTAAGTTGTTGGTCTACGTGAACTGCCAAATGAAGTTACCCAGCCTTGCCTTTCTTAAAGCACATGATTGAAATGCCACATAACTAAATATAATTCTGTTTAGGATGTTGTCTTCTGTGCTACTTGCGGTGTATGCGAGCTACTTCAAAGATGGCTAGGGTAGTTCTTGACTGAATGTCTTTTAACGTTTTCTTTGAAATATGAAGAAATGTGCTTTTAAAGAAACTGAACAAATGCATGGACTTGATGTTGATCCAGGTACCATTAACCTTTTCACAGGCAAGTTAACGCATGCTTCAGATTGATCAGAGCTGGCTTCATAATGTCTTGTGGATCTGTTGTTTATTTGGAGAGCCTTGTTCCGAGCGATGTAACAAATGAGAGATTTTTCTATCCTTCCTATAGAAGTGAATGCTTGAATATCATGTCTGCAGTGGTGTCTAAAAATGTTTGTCCAGCCACGATGTCTGAAGCAGAGAGAATCACTTTAATATGTAAACTTGCAGGGCAGAGAGGCTTGGAGCTTTCTAGTTTGTACTGCTTAAAACAAAAAGCAGACTTTGATAAGGAAGAAGCATAAATTGAAAATAGAGCTTGCACTTCGTAGAAAATGAGCTATGATAGGGACTGCAGAACACACTTGAGGGATAAGCTTGTGCAAAAATAGTATATTTTTACCCCATGTCTGCTCCTCACGTGTCATCTGAATAGTTTATACATGTAAAACACTGTTTTAGTTACCAGCATTTTTAAGTCCTTTGCAGAAAAATACAAGAATTGACAAATTAAGAGATCCTTAACAATGAAAGCAATTAAATGTTGTTATCACGCTTTACTTACTGTTTTGAAGTGGAAGGTATTTCAGTTTTGTTCTATCATTTTTCCAGTAACTGAGTAAAATACAAACAACTGGGAAACCTAGTAAAAAAGCTCAGTCAGTGTTCCAGTTACTTCTTGAGACTATGCTCTTTTGTAGTACCAAGGAACTAAAGAACCTTGTTCTTTCCAGCTAAAGAGCTAGGAAAAAAGATCTGACAACTCCTACACTTTGAAATGTGACTATAGCCAGGAGGCTGACATCAATACGGAGCCAAAATGAGAGAGTAGATATTAACTTATTGTTCTGACTATTCTTCTCTTGCTGGATATTCCAGACTTAAATCTATTTTCGTGTTTCTACCTTATGACATCAAACCTACAGGTATGGGGTTGTTGCAAAATAGAAGAGTTGTAAACACTGTCCACAACTCCTGAAATTGTGTGTGAATACGAGAAAGATGCCTGGAGAAGATATTTGAGCCCAAGCAGTTTAAATAATGAGAATGTATTTGGGGTGAAAGTAATTTCCTGAAATGGGAAGTGTGTAGCTGTAATGGCGATGACACACCGCTGTCTTTTCTACCCAGTAGTGTTTCTGTGAACCGTGCCTTGATGTGGTTTTTTTCAGTGAATTATGGTTATTGAGATCAGTTTTTGCACAATAAAAGTGACCATAAAATAATAGTTGCATTTGAAAGTCATTGCAGTGTGAAGTTAAGCATTGCTTTTTTTATTCCAAGGAAACTCTTGGATAAAAGCATCCACAGGGTGAATGTATGTGGGAGAAGATGAATGGGCACCTTGAGGGCCTCAGCCTCATCTGAGGGTTTTACATTTAGAGGAGGCAGTTGGATCAGAGGACCTTCAGAAATCCTTTCCAGTCTGAATTCTCTGATTTATTACCCGGAGGCTAATCACTGTGTCCTTTCTCCATCCATCTGTGCAGAGAAGTGTCTTTTGGCTACATGGGGCATATTCCCAACATGGCCTCGCAACAGCGGCGGCTGTGAAACCATTTACTTAAGGACTCTCTGAATTTTACTTCACCAAACAAATGAAATTAGTTTGTCCATAAATCTTCTTGCGTGTCAAACTAAGCAAGATTTTCTAAAGCGCAGAGAAATGAGGAATGTTGGTCTGAAGCCAGAAAATGTTAATCCTCATGTCTGTGGACTTGGAGAAAGTAATCCTCAGGTTTCCCTCTCTGTGAAATGAATCTAATGCTAGATCATGGGCTCATGCATTTTATATGATGCTCTCTGAGTAATGTTTTCCTCTGCAGCAAGTCATAACCTACCTTCAGCTATATAAAGCTGCAAGATGAGATTGCAGGAATTAATTTCGTGTATTGCTCCAGTTCTCAGTGTGCTTGCAGACGGTGTAGGCTCATCTGGGTATCCGATACGCATGTCAAGCTGCTGCTTTTAAAGCTGCTTCTGTAGTTGGCTAAAGAATAGGGCAAAGCAGACCAAGCAAATGAATACAATTTTTTAGTTTATGGAACTGGTGCAGTGCATTTAGGAGGCTGTAGCCAATGATTGTCTGATGCAGCGCATGATGGTTGCTGGTGCTACAGCAGGTGGTGAGTCATACCCTGCAAAGGGAGCAGGGAGTGCACTGCACATCTCTTATCCGTGCAGTGATTAAGACCAAACCCATTTCTTATCAGTGGTATGATTAAAAACCATACTCTCTAGTGATAAAAGAATGGGAAACTGTCAAACCTGCTAGATGATAGGTAGGAGGCTTTAGAGCTTTCCATGGAATTGAGGTTTCTTTGCCCTTCTCCTCCAGCTGGCATGATGGCTGTTGCTTTTTTAGGTAGATTTGACTGATTTCAAATACTTTGATTTAGGAAAGGTGAGCATTGGAAAAACACTAAACATTAATTAGACTGCCTTTTTTTCCATCCTAAATGAAGTAATACTTTGACAAAGTGATGGTGTGTATTTTCCACCTTCAAAAAACTTATCACTTAATTAACACCCTTCAG
Source organism: Chlamydotis macqueenii (assembly GCF_036417535.1). Taxonomy (NCBI): domain Eukaryota; kingdom Metazoa; phylum Chordata; class Aves; order Otidiformes; family Otididae; genus Chlamydotis; species Chlamydotis macqueenii. The sequence continues at coordinate 16,282,081 of NC_141567.1, read as the reverse complement.
TGAAGGAGAAAAAAAGTGTTAATTAGAGTACCAGTTTAAGTGGCAGACACCTGGTGCTTGGGTTTTCAAAGCCTGGATGATGGGTGAGGTGGAAAATGGAGAGCAGAGGGGAGGAGGGCAGCTTCTTATTGTGGTTTTCTTTGATATTCTGATGCAAGGTATAAGTGAGACTGTTGCCGTTTAATAAAGGTGAAAATAAGTGAGGGCAGAGCAAAGCCAGCTGAGAAGGGCTTTGTGAACTCCCCGAGAACATCTGTGCTTTCATATTTAATGAAGTCTCTACAGCTAGCACTTAGCTTCATCCCCTTCCCTGACACTGCAGTCTGCCTGCTCGTTCACTCCTTGGTGCTCCAGCCATGCTTTGAACTGCTCGGTCCTGGTGTCACGACCAGACTTAACTTGGAAAGAGGTGGGTATCTCTGTTAGTAGAGTCTCAGTGTTTCAGGAGTGTGTGAAGTGTTTGCATCTGGTTATATTGTATTCTTCCCTTTTGAATTCTCATAACTGCAGTTATTTCTTAATTCTACTGCAGAAGATCAAGCAATTTATCTAGTCTCTGAAGCACGTGCCAGTGGTGGTAAAGCTTTGTTTCGTTTTACCTGTGCAGAGCACAGGGTACTTGGAAAAGCTGGAATAACTTAAAAATAAATCAGAGTGCATCATCCCAAATATCAATTAGGAAAAAGGAGTGAAAACAGTTTAATGAAGAGACCTCACTGAAAGCTTCAACCCTAATACCTATTTTGATGGCAGAACATCTATACCAAAGGTGATGGCATTTGCTAGAGTAATGTGTGGGTATCTCACCTGGAGCATTTTGACTAATACTGGTCTATAGAACATACAAAATTTCGCTTTGACAAAAGTATTTGGCTTTTTGCTGCTCCATTTAGGAAAGGCATTCCTGAAGGAATATATTTACAGAAATGAATTACACTAAAGAAATCTTTAAATGAGTTTTCAGAGACAAAGTGACACAAAAAAGAGCTAGCTTAGCTCTACTTTATTCAGTCTATAAATAAGTGGAATTGCAGGCAAAGCTCTCAACCAGTGCACAGAAATAAAATCTCCAGAACTGTGCTAAAGGCCTGAGAGCAGTGGAGGAGCAGTGGAGAATTACAGACATATGGTGGGCTAGCAGCACAAACAGGAAACATCAGCCTCTTGCTGTGTATGTGATGCTTTTCACTGTAAGCGTAGACAATCTGTAAAGTGTTCAGTCCCTGAGCAGTCTACATTTTATCTGTGTACTGTTGGTTCATACTGAGAATTGGGTTTATTTTTGCACTACCTTTGTAAACTCTCTTTTTTGAGCTTTGAACTGTGTTTTCTTTCTTCATGTGAGTGGAATTTGCCACAAGATCAAGATAGGATCAGGACTGATAGGAGCGTTATCTTGCTTGGCAACATGGGCGCTGCTTTGCACCTGACTATAAAATTGCTTTGTTATAGTTATATTCCTTGTCGTTGAAAACGTCCTTGGAAATACATTGCATTTCCTTCATTTGGGTCACCTTTGTGTGTTCTTGCATGTGTGTCCTGCTTTGAATGTCTCCAAATAGCACTTGTGTTCTTGGGCTTCATACCTTCTTGTTTCCCGATCTTTGCAGATTCTGTTTTCAAGACAGTCCCCTCTTGCTATTTGATGTTGATGGGCTTGTGCTTCTTCTCAGCTTTAATCTGCATGCTCAATACACATAAAACCTAGAGAAATTAGTTTATTCTACATTGTTAAGGCTTCTTTCTGCTTTTCTGCTTGGACTAGTTAACCTTTCTTTTCCTCAGCTAGCACTTACCTACATTTTCTTAAGGCAAAATGTAGGTTTATTTTTAAAATCCCTTTCTTTAGACTGGGTTTTAACTTGGGTAGATCAGTATTCCCCTACTTTGTTTCTCCAGTGCCAGTGTCATTGATTCTTTTGCAACCTTGTGTTAAATGTCAGTAACAAAAGCATATTTAAATCAATAGCACAATCGTTTCTGCTCCTCAAGGATGATTTTTGCCAGGCACTGCTTTCTGTATATTCTTAGACTGGTAGGTCGCTGCTAGCATATTTTATAATAATTGTTGATTTCTCTTTCAAGATCCTATTTTGTGTGTTCATTTTAGCAGGTGAGGAGGTTGGGAAGCCTTGTTCCTCCTCCTCCTACCCGCAGCTCTTCCAGAGGTACCCTGTTACCGACTCTTCTCTGGCTTCTGTCAGTCGGGAAATAGCTGCAGTTGGAAAGGGTGCTGCTGCCGTGTGCAGTTGGAAGGGGTATCGCTGGTATGTAAAGCTGTGATTCATTTGTGTGCCAAAGCTGGAATGTAGCTTGGCTTGGCCTCCCTTGGCCAACTGGTAGCTTGTAAATATTGGCAGAAGAAAAACTAATCTGAAAGGTGTCGTTCATTGATAAAGCCTCATTAAGGAATGCAGTTCACTCAGGAGCAGTAAAGCTAAGCTTTTATGCTCATTTAAATTATCTGTCTTTAGGCTTCTTGTCCACTCTCCTCTTCTAAACTCTCGATTTGTTTAATGTGGAGCTTTTCCAGCTTTCTGGCTCAAGGAGTCTGCTGTACATGTTTCTTTTACTGCATATGGAAATTTTTGGCTGCCCTTTTGAATAGCTCTTAGCTTCTACCCCACTCCCAGCTCAAGTGCACCTGCATTTCAAAATGCATTTTTTCTTCATCTAGATATAATAGTTCTACACTACAATACAATGTTAACATGTAGAGTTTGCAAATGTGAAGAGCCCTGCTGTGCACTGGATTTGATTCGTCTTTGGCAGAATAATATGTGGAGACTAATTTGTTTCTCTAGTTTTAAAGCATTAGCCATAGCTTTCCTCACCTTTATCCTTCCAATTGGTGGATGAGATCAGATCTTCAATAAATAAGCATCACTTCAGAAGTCATTTAATATTGACACTTCTCCTTCATTCTGTCCTTCAGGCATATAACCACCCACTTATAAACAAACAAAAAAAATTGTTTGGAAACATAATAGCGTACTTGAATAGCTACACCTTCTGGACCATCATGCATTGTTTTTCTTGTATTCTGGTATATCATGAAAATTTGTAAAGACCTTGTGAGGGATATTTAACAATAGATTTTCCCTTGTTCTTTTATGCCCAATAGCAACTAGCTTTAAAAAGATCCAAAACCCAAACAACCCTTCCCCTCAAACACCTTTTTCTTTTAATGAGGAAAACTCACTGTGTAACAGAACTCATTTATGACTATAATGAAATAAATATAGCTGTCAATATAAAGAAAATTTAGAGTATCAAAACTTCATTAGAATATTTCCTTGTAAACAGTTGAAGTTGCTTATTCCTATTATATTTGACTTTAAGGGTTCACTGAAGACTTGGGCTGTTCTGCTACTTCCCATGGGTTTATGTGATCTTAAGCTATGACCAGTGAATTATTGCTGCCTTCCTCCAGCCTCCCAAGAGCCTTGACCTTTGCCAGCTTTTGAATGTTAGCTGCAGTTTTGCTCTGCTGTTCTGTAAAGGGTTGAAGCTTGTAAGCTGAAGCTGAAAATCATTTTTGCAACAAGTGCTTCCTACAGTTTACACCTTGGAAATAAGCAGGCTGTAAAATACAAATATCGGCAAGTTTTCAGCTGTAAACAGATATAGTAGAATGACTTTAACAAAACCTTGACCTCTTGGGTTGATCTGCTCGTATTTTCTCTTTTGATGCTCCAGTCTGTAGAATTGTGCAGAACACAGTAAGAACAAAGCAGTGAGTACTGTGCTTGGAGCCCAACGGTTTCCTTACTTGGTCTTCTCCGAAGGCTCTTATGTAAGCAGTGAAATCTGTATAGTGTCATTTTCTGTTTGGTTTCAAACAATTATGGAAATAACTGCCAATTGCCAAAAAGCAGGAATACGTCAGTTTCCAGACTTGTGTTACAGGGACCATTCTCTGTAATATTTAGCTTTTTTCCTTCCTTTTTTTCTTTTAAACATGTCTTCTTGGTCCTGGCAGACTTCATCTTTTTGTAGCTTCTGGCTATATATCTTAATAGGAAATGGCCCTCTGGCAGATGTACAATAGCTGCAAGCGTTGCCTCGGCTTAGTTATGCCGTTTGATGTATTGCATTTGCTGTTTCTAAACGACTGAAAATGCAAAACATTAACCCGAGACTCTTGTGTAGAGTTTTTAATAGCACAGCCAGTCCTTTGTAATGCTAAGTTTTAATTAATTTGCATATAGAGGCTTTTCTACCACCTTCATTCCCACTTATCCTTCAAGGATTTTATTCTAACCTGGAATACCTTTTTAAAAGGCATGATTTTATCTTTTGATGGTATGGGGAGGGCCACCAAATCCAATTTGCTGGTTTTATTTGCCATCATTTTGAAGTTATCTGTGCTGATGGCATGGTTACTCAGATGAAGATAGTGTGTTGCATTTAAATTTATCATAATCTGAGACATCGTTTTTCAAGAGGATTTGAAACTGATGGAAATGTAGGGTTTAAAACTTAAACCTGGAGAATATTTACTAAACAGACCTTTTGATGCAGTTGTCCAGTTTAATCTTTTTAAATTATTTTTAGGCTTTGTGCAAAAGTTGTAATACTTTTAACAGCTTAGTAAATGCAGAATCAGGTTCAAAATTGAAAGCTTTTGACAGCTTATTTTATTCAAATTATTGATACTCCTTTTAAGAGGATTTACAGTGCTCTTTCATACTGCGTATGTCTATTGTGTAGCCTCAGCAGCAGTGCAGCTCACAGTTCTTTTAAAATATACAACTACACCCCTTCATCCCTGCCACAAAGGCTGGCTAGGTAAAAAGCCTTTCTTGCAGAAGTGGTCGCTTAGTAGCCAGGACAGCTGGAGAGGTAGGATTGAATTGTGGCTTTAGGGGTTTGGGTTGCTTGGCTTTTGACTTCAAGGACGCTTTTCACTCCAGCGGAGTTTGTCATCTTTGTGCATCAGTGTTTAGCAAAAACTGGGAACATGTAGAAGGGAGCTCATTTTCAGAGCAGTCTTTCTTGAGCTACTGTCATCTCTTCGGCTGTCAGTGGCATTTCAGTATTATGGTAGAAGGTAGGAAAAAAAGGCTGTAGTATAGGAGAGAGAACCACTGAGATTTGGAAAGAAGCTAGCCTGTGCCGTATGTAGTGCTTTAGCCTTTTCTGTCTAGCAAACCACACTGAGATAGGTGCCAGGCTGTCTATGTGATGTCTCCCTCTGTAAGAATACAGTCTTCCTTGTTCAGCATCGCTTGAAATGTGGACAATCCAGCAGAGCAAGATCATAACCTGGTCTCCTGTGTTACTTCAAGCAGCAATGTGAAAACAGTGTGATCCTTGTTAACCTCAAGCAACAACGGTGGTCTGGATGCAGTTTGTAACTACTACTAATTAGGGCACTTCAGTGCAGTGGCTTTCCCTCTCTCTCCCTGCAGCAATGGATTATTTGCTGTGGTAGTTTTACTGAGTGTATAGCTCACCTCCTTTAGTGCCAGAGTACAAGGCATTGTCAAATTAGTTTGTAATTGAAGTTATTTCTGGGATTAATATTTCTTATTTTTGAACATTTGTTCTTGCAGCTACTGCACAAGGACTGTGCCGGCAAGGGATGGTTTCTGCTTGTGCTCTAGAGACTGTCTTGTTTGGTTTTTTTTCTCCCAAATGATTCTTTAGAGATGCATGTACAGGCAAACTTCCCTTGTAAATGTCTGTCAATGTACAATGTTTCACTGTTTCTTGAGTGTGGCCAGACAATGTGGGAGGGAATGCTGTACTTCCGAAATTTTTCCAAGGCTTAAAGTCCACCTTTCTGTTTTCTAAAATCTGTTGAATTGTCTTTCAATCATCTTCCTGTAAATAAGCCGTGAATTTGAGGAGAGGGATGAAACAATCTGAGTTTTATCAACTGTGTGGCACTCAAACTCTGCTTGCTGATGAGAAGTCCTGCTGCCCAGGGAACACAGCAATATGACAGGTTTTGCTGTATAATCTGTCTGGCCAGCTGTATTCTAATCTTTTAGTTTTAAGGGGGGCCTGGCGGGGGAGGAGACTGGCTTTAAGGCAACACTGCTTTCAACAGATACCTTTGAAAATAGGATTGAAGGACAACTTAGTATGTCTGTGCTCTTAACAGAGCTCTGAAGCTGGTAAGTATTGAAGGATTCCATGCCGTAATAAGGATATTTTGGCCTGATCACAGATGCCAGCATGACCTCTCTTTTCAGAAGGCAAAAATCATGTGGTCTGTTGAAATACTTCTGATGTTGTCAGTTTCCTAACTAACTAAATGATCTTTTGGCCTATGTGGTATATACTACTGAAGTTCCCTTTACCTTGGGTTTTGCAACTCCTGGAGCTGTGATGATCCAGCTACTTCAGGAAAGTAGGTCACTTGTATGTTGGGGAGTTCCCTACTCAGAAGGCCAAAAGCTATGGAAGCAAAGGTCAAAGCAGAGTTCACAGTTGTGAGCTGTGTAGGGCAGAACGTTAGGGTTTTAACCCTTTTTCCCCTGTAGATAGGTCATATAAAGCAAGAAAACTCTTCAGAGAAAAGACACTTGGCCATGAACGCTTAATACTTGCCAGTTACAAGGTCTACGCAACTGAAAAAGGCTTGAAAACCCATCCATCTGCTCTGTGGCTTGGAGGTACCTTCTAGCTGGTGTGCATAGCGGCCCCTGGCTTCCCAACCATGGCTGCCACACATGGATCCCCTCGAGTGGCAAGGATAAGCACTTTGTGCCGTGAAGCCATGCCTCCCGTGAATACCGCTGAGTGGGAGTGCGCTGCTCTCACACTATCGACCTCCATCAGCAACTGCTCCATATTGTGCTTTTTCTATGAAAGTTGTGTTATTGTAGATGCTAGTATCTTATCTAACGCTCTGTTTTCTGCACCTCATTGCTTTGTTCTTTATAAGATCTTTTGTTTTCTGCTACTCTGTCACTGCGTTTCTGCTGCCCCTCCCTCTAGCTGGGTTTGTCAAGTCGCCCATGTCAGAAACTAAACTCACGGGGGACGCCTTTGAACTGTACTGTGATGTGGTTGGGAACCCCACTCCAGAGATCCAGTGGTGGTATGCTGAAGTCAACCGGGCTGAGTCTTTCAAACAACTGTGGGATGGCGCTCGGAAGCGCCGTGTCACCATTAACACTGCCTACGGGGCGAATGGGGTGAGTGTGCTGAGAATAACCCGCCTTACCTTGGAAGACTCTGGGACTTACGAGTGCAGGGCCAGCAACGATCCCAGGAGGAATGACTTGAGGCAAAATCCCTCCATAACGTGGATTCGAGCCCAGGCTACTATAAGCGTCCTTCAGAGTGAGTCCGGCACCCTACAGTAGTGCTACTGTAGTATCTAGAGGCAGTCTAGTGACCTTTACCCTCCCGTTACCCCAGTAAAACCCTCTACTACCTTATCCTGTTGTTTTGAACCTGAGACTGCTCCTCCACCTGTAGTGCTGATGTTGTCTGCCATCTGTGTCTCTTCTCCTTAGGATCAAAGGACTTGAGAAAAATCTGTGGATCCGTTTTATAGCTTCTGTGTGAAAACAAGCCAAATTTGTGTTTCTTCCGTACCCCCTTTAGTTTTGTAGTAGGTTTCCAGCCCACCCTAATGCTGGCTTCTCCGTGAGTGCCTTTATATTTAATTTTTGCGTTCTTCCAAGATCTAACCATTTTGTTTTTATTTTTTTCTGTTCTCTTGGAATTTCTCTGAATGCCTTCTCACATTATTTTGGTTGCATATATGCTTCTGTACAAATCCTTCCCTTTCACTTACATGTGACCTTTAATGTTCAGATTTTTCCATGAAGTCGTGGTGTTTCTTTTCCTTTCTGAACAGCAGCGGGTTCCTAATGAGTTCTCTGATGCAGCAGCACTGAACTGATGCAGCTATTCCTAATCCAGCCTATGAAAGAAGGGGTGAAATATCCTCTCTCAGTGTTGAACTAATAACTTTAGCTAATGACTTTCATCTGAGAATGCAACTTTCAGCAGCAGAAAAGCTTTGAAAAGCAGAGAATATGGTTGACCCAGAATTACTTTTTGTTCTCTATTGTTACAAGACTTTCCTGCGTTCAACTCAATTTTAAAGCAGTCCCAGATGAGTTTGGAAATTTATATCCTCAGAGTCAGTAGAGAAGAACCCTGTTTCATTTTGATGCAAAACTCTTACATTTGCTAACAAGATGAAGCAAGTGTCTAATGAGTTATGGGTAGAGTGAATTAAATCTGCAATGTGAGCCTGCTGCATGATGGTACAGGAGAACTTGCTTTCTTGGTGATTTCTCAATGTCCTAAGGAGGCAAAGAGTAGACCATAGATGTTGTCTTACTGTTGTGCTCTGTGCATAAGTAGACCTTTTGTGTACCACTTTGAGTTTTGTCTGGGTACATAAATGACAAACTCTGTGATTATGTCTCAGTTATATTTTGGGATACCTTAAAAATTATAAAAAGTCTTCATAAAGCACACATACCTGGCTGCTGGTCTGCAGGCCAATGGGCTGTGTGCCTTCCAATGTGTCCCAACGGTGCTGCAATGGCTGAGCAGGCAGGGCAAGATCTGCTGCGGCCAGCACTGCTGGATCAGAGACCTTCCCTCAGGGAAATGGAAAAAACATTGATACACGTGGAAAGACAGACAGTGAACCCAATGATGTGGATTGACTTGAGAATATAAGTGGCATTGGGTCATTCAGCTCAAACCTGCTCGGCTTTCAGTCCTGATGCCTGATTGGCTCCTTTGTCCTCTGAAGAACCAAAGGATTCGGGTAGATTGCTTGCATGACCTGCAACAGCAAGAGCCATGTCATTTTAGGAAATAATACTACTTTAAGACAAACCTAAAACATTTGTCTTGTAAGAAGTAATGCCTCGTGTAAATCCCTGCTGCCCCTGTTAAGACCTTTAGTTTTTCTGGAGCGTGGCAAGTCTGTGGTGGTCCTGTGCTCCTCTCACTGTGTCTAGTCAGTTTTAGTAACCTACTTGAGGGAGAAAATACTTTTCATATGAAAAGTCACCATTTGGGAATGAATTACTGTGAAGTTGTCTCCATATGGAAAGTGGGTTTTTCCTCTCAGGCCATTAATACTAATACTAACCTGCTCTGGGGGATTAAAGTTTAACCTTTCATCTTCCTCCCCAGTTAACATCGTCTTGTTGCATCTGGTGCTACTAATTCGGGAGTGTGTATCGTGACTTCGTTACTAAGTGCCTTGTGTCCAGGATAATTCTTCTGCTGTTGTGTTTTATTCATGGTGGGGGGAATGTTGAACAGAATGCCTTAATGCTTTTACTCTGTAATATTATGTGTGTTAAGAGATCTGGCCAGCTAGTGCTTGGGAAGGAGACTGCTTGCACATCAGAATGCTGAGTGCCATGCTGGCAACGGAGCTAAGGAATGAAGCAGGTTTCCAAGCTCTCCCTGGAAGATGGGGACCGTTTTATCTGAAGCTACCCAAAATTTCTCATGTGCCACATTGTGTACGTGAACAGTTTGTCTTAGAAATAAGAGTTTTCTGACTAAATGGTATTGGAGTTTGCAGCTGATGGTGGCCGTTTTGCTGCTGGCCTTATTTGACATCAGCATCACTGAAAGGGGGCATCGCATATATCAAAAGAGCACAACCTATTTTCACTGTCCTTTAAATCACAGCTTGTCTCAGATACCAAAACTGGAATGCAAAGAGGTCAAGTGCGACTTGTTGGGTGGGTTTTTTTTTTTTTGGGTGGGGTGGTTTTTTTTTTTTGTTTTTTGTTTTTTTTTTTTTCTTAAATTAACACCCAAGAACTAGCATATAGTTTCCATCTAGTTTCTAGTTTGGATAAAGAACTTCAATTATGGATGTATTTTTTTATTATTTTTTTTTTTATTTAAAAACCTGGTCTTACATAAAATGGGCAGTTTAAATGATGTGTAAAAAAGACTCTTTGGCATCTTGCTCTTTCAAGAGGATATCTTTTGGATGTCGCTGTCCTGATGGTTTTCCATTTGCAGTTTGTCTTTTAGAATTAAATCAGACTAGGACTGCCCTATTGTCTATTAAAAAAAAAAAAAGGCAAATTAAAGTAATGTAAATGCATGTAAAAGATGTGAGACTGCAGTTGCCTCCAGTTGCCTTTAATTTTTTTTTTTTAAATCCTAAAACTTCAAAAATTTCCAAGTCGGACACAAAAGACCCCAGCAAACTCCAGCAAAGGAAGCTTAAAACAACTGTAAATATTTTCTGGATATCTAGATAATCTAGTTGAAGATGTCCCTGCTCCTTCCAGGGGGACTTGGACTAGATGACCTTTAAAGGTCCCTTCCAACCCAGACTATTCTAAGATTCTATCTCAGCTTAGCAGAGATGTAGGTAAGAATAGGTATGAATTGGCAGGAATAGTCATTGAAGCTCCAGGCAGGTTTTTTATATGTTCTGGTCCATCAATTTTAGAGGCTGGAGAGTCCATTATCAACAGAATATAAAAGCCAGAAGATTACCACTGTCAAAACCCTTCTGGATTAAGTCTTTAACTTTCTGGTTTCTATAGGGACTAGATTCAACATTTTTAGTGATTTTTTTTTTTTTTTTTTTTCTCTCCCCCCTCCCCTGTTGCTAGAATTTGTGTAATGCTTTCAGATGGCAGCATGTATGCTTTCCATTTCCAGGATCGATGCAGGCTGATCACCACTTTAGGTTTTGTCTCGGCGCAGCACAGACAGCATCAGCATCTGTTATAACAGTGCTCCTTAGATGCATTGCAGTCTCCATTACAGCAGCCTGAAGCCTGACCTGCCAGCATTCTCCCTCTACAAGAAAAACACTGCATTTATTTTGCAGGCTACAGACTTGACAAGACACTACTTTCATCATCAAATAAAAATGTTTAAAACAAAACCCAGTATAATCGGTGAATTCTAGCGAAAGTTCATTCCTCTAGATAAATGTTCTGACACTGAATTACTATTTCAAGCACATTGCTAAAAATATTTCCAGAGCTCTGTTAGTATTTTTCTGAGAATGCACACAAGCTTTTTGTGGGGGATGGAAAAGCATACAGGGCAGTTCAGTAATGGTATGGCTTTACAACACAATTTTGTGTCCCGTAGGACCCAAACAGATCCTTGTGTGGTTAAAATTCCCAGCATGGGAACAGTAAGGCAGAAACACAAAGTGTCTATGAGAAGTGTCAAAAAACCCTGCGCTACTACAGTACCTGCCAGTTTTTCTGCAACTAAATGATAGTCCTGGTTTTAAATAACTGAAAAGAAGCTATGTAGCCAGCCTCCTGAAGGGAAGGGGATATAACAGGACTCAAATGGCTTTGTCAGGTTATTAGGAGATATTGTTTTCTCCCTGCCTCTCTGGGCAATAATCTAAATGCAGTACTACTGGCTAGATGAATGTTACATGTGATGGAAAATGCAACCTTTCTGATGGTACTAGTATTTTCCACTTTTCTTCATTCTATTTCATAGTTTGGTTTCCAAGTGCTTTGCAGATTAATATCCAAAAGACTGCAAGGGTATGACTCAATTTGTATTCCAGATATGTTACACAAGGCATAACAAAATTTACAGGATGAAAAATCCTTTGCTGACTTGCAAAAATCAAAGATTCGCTACTGACCGATGTCCTCACTCTCCTGTGCTTTGCTGCTGACCAGAATGCAGAGGAGGCAGCCCTTGCGTTCAGAGAGGTGGGCGCTGCGGGAGTGCGGTCGGTGAAATGAGCAGCTGCCAACAGATACCTCTTTAGAATTCCTTTCACCCTTTAAAGTAAGGAAATACATCAAAGACAGAGAACACAGCAGCGTTTACATGGCAGAGACTGAACTAAAGGCCACTCCTGTAGCAAGCTGAAGCTATAGCCAAAACTAAATATAGATATTTTTGGAAGACTAATAACAAGAATTCTTAAATATCCTTTAAGCTCTGTCATCCTGTGTTTAAGTCTTTTTACAGAACACTTTGAAAGCAGCTGTGAGCCATCAATAGAAGGGTCTTTTATCCAAGTTTGGGAAGAACCATGTCTCCGACTATTTTAAAAATTCATCAGCCTTATTTGTTAAAGAGTAATAGCCATCTGCACAGTCTTAAGAAAACATGATTATCAAATGTAAAGACAGTGCCCTCATACTAATGTTATAACTTCTGAAAGGCTTTCCCCTACAAAATATGAATTTGATGTTACCAGGTAAGATTGCCATGTGAAACAGCCTGGGTTCAGTTCCTAGTGCAACCAGCAAAGTATGCAGCTCCTGTAGCCTGTTTATGCAATGATGCTCGCTTTTTTCTTCATGAGTGTTTATGTTTAAGGTTACTTTAGAAACAAAATAGTTCTCAACTCTAATTTTAACATGGGGTGTATTCTTTCTTTTTCTTGTTAAGCGTTAAGGCCTGCTTTCAGCCATTCTTCATCAGGCTTGTGCCTTATTTGCACTGGGTGTTGCCTGAATTTCAGACATTAGAGAAGTTGTACTGTTTGAAATATCTTGTGTGCACAGGATATTTTCCTTAGGTAGACATTAATCTTTTCACAGGGGGAAGATCAGAAATATTATTCAGAAGACTCTCTTAACTTTGAGGGCTACTCTGTATAGAAAGTAGGTTTGGTTTAGACCTCAAAGTAGAGGAACCAAGTAATAGCCAGAAAGAAGTTGCTTCTGAAGGACTAGCTTGTACATCTCTTATTTATAGTCACAGGACATGGATTTTTCCATGTTATGATCAGTAATGTTTAAAAAAATGATGAATGATGTTACATAGAAATCTGTAATGATGTTAACTATTAAAATAAACAATATAAAATAAATAATTCTCTTTTTTTTTCCCCATATAGGAGTGCTGATCCATAAGGTGTTGGCCTTCACTAGTGGTCAGCTGTTCTATTGTGACTTCCTTGCTGTCTCCCAAATTAGTGCAGTGACATTCCTTGTGTAGTCTTTTTCCCTTCCCAATTCCCCTTTGAATTTTAGACTAGAGTGGCACAATTGCCAGTGAAGATTTGTTGCTATTTAATGTGTCCTCTGTTTCAGAGCCCAGGATCAACGCCAGCGAGGATGTAGTAATTCATTTGTACGGTCCGGCTGTCACATTGCAGTGTAACCTCACCACAAGTCCCAGCCCCCTTTCTGCCAGTTACTGGGTGAAGAATGGAGAAGAGATCCCTGGCACTAGAAAGTCTTCGAACACTACAGAATACAAGTAAGTGTCTTCGAAATAATCTTCATATTACACTGGAGAATGACAAACCTGGTAGACCTACAGCTTTGGAATAGGTGATGAGATGTTGGGACCACAGGATCCCTGGTTCAGCTTCACGGTGATCAGACAAATTGCCTTGATCTATATTAGAGGCTCCACAAAAAGTATGTCTGTGAACAGCCTTACAAGAACAGTTCTGGAAAGATTGTGGTCTACAGCTGTCCCAGCTGGCTTATGTAAATATAATGTCAACAAAAACCTACTGTAAGCTTCTCCTTTCAATCTAAACTCGTTTAGTTGTTCTCTGGAGTATACATGATGTATGGATGTAGGCCCAGACGTACAGTCTATTTTTCTTTTCCTCTGAGTATATTGTGCATTCTCTGTCCTGCTTATGTCTACATAAAGATGGATCTGCAGCTGTGCATCTTTATCGTGCAGGGAAGTGCAGCACATAAATCACCGCTGAAATCAGCTGGTTTAGTCATTTTCTGGCCTTGGGAGATGGAAGGCTCTGCTCTCTGAGTTGTTACTGATGAGTTGTCAGAGCAGTGCTATGAAATGATACCGAATTTTGATTAAACCAGTACAACTGTGTCACTTGCACTTCTTATTTGTCAGTGCATCCGCGTTTTCACCATTAATCTATTCCACATGTGCATGCTCTGGCTTTTTCTCTACCTTCCATCTAAGGATCTGAAGGAGGGCAGAACATGATTCCGTGATTTGCAGCCTCTTTTGTTTCACTGTAGTTTGCATCGATCCTTTGAGGGTTTCTGTATACCTGAAATGGGGCTTTCTTGCCATGGAGTTGATGAGAGCATATGAAGCTTGCTCAGTGATGCCATCAGAAATCCATCTTGTATGTGTGATTTTCGTGCTTTTTTTTTTCCTTTTTTCCTTTCTCTTCCATCTCCTTCACTTAATGCTAGCATGGATAGCAAATACAACTTTCTGTTCAGTGTTAAGCTAAGGTGAAGAGCACTTAAGGAATATTTTAATCACTGATGGTGATTTACTCTTTGGAGACATTAGACCGCCTCTGACCCTCCTAGTCAGCTGTTGTGTCAAAAAGAGGTGCTTGTGTTTGGTCAAGGCCTGCTATGTTATAGTGCATCTGTTTACTCTTCCTTGTCTGTACACTAAAGCAAGGAAACATGCCTGCACACTCAGCTAGCTTTTTTCTGTCTCTAGCGGAGTACTGTGGGCTCTTTATCACACTAATTTTGCTTACTGGCACAGGATTAAGAAATATTCAACGTTTTCATTGCTTTGGCAAAGCATCCTTTCATCCACAGGATTATGGAAGTTGTGTTTGATTCTGGTAAAGATGTGCTCAAGTTTTTCCTTTTCTGCTTTAGCTCACTTTGCGTTATCTGTTCAATTTTGCACTTAAAAAAATAGTCTCATTTAGTTCCATAATTACATCTTGTTACTTCCTCAGTACAATGTTTAACACTGGGTCTGAGTTTTAAGGGCTCTGCTTTCTTATCTAGTAATTAACTTGATGAACAGTCTTGTCCAAAAGCACCAGCTTGAGTGGTACAAAAGGCACTTTGCATCAAGGTTACTGAAAATACAACGTTACTATTCAGGAAACTGAGTGTCAGTGCTGACTTCTCTATAATCTATTCCAAGCTAGAGTGCATTTTTCTTTCCAAATCCCTCTGTAAAGGAAGAATTAAACTTGGTTCTGGTTTTAACTTCCTGGAGAAGAAAGTAGTAAAGTGGGCAGACTGTAAGACAGTCACTTTGTTACCAGTGAATGAAGGGGGTGCTAGAGCATGCTGCAGTCATAGGGACAGCTTGAGAAATCAGTATGTTTGCATTTGCAAAGTAGATCTTTAATTCCTCATCATTTATAAGCTGCTTTGCTGCATGTTGTGGTTTTAGGCTTTCTGTGGTATTATGTTGTTGCGTATGATCACAATGTATTTGATCTGTTCCTTAACTTCTAGTTTGATTTGGTTAATTTTTAAATCTAGAAATGCCAAATTCTGGCAGTGAGGATTCATGCAAGCAATGCCGACATAGTTGGGGTTAAAATAGGATATTTTAGTCCAGTACTTATTTACGTGGTTGCTTAATCTTTTGTATTCAATTTATTTTCCTTAAAAAGTTTCAGGTTCTTGGTTTTCCAGTCATGAACATGTAATGGCTTGCTATAAAGTGTAGTTAGTACTTGAAGTTCAGTGTTGTTTACCATCCAGAATGCTTCAGAATTTATAGGTTAAACTTATAGGTTTATAGGTTAAACCTTAAAAATCCTGCTGCATACAACATTAGAAATTGAATACAACTTTCCTAATTCTTAATTTAAACTTGATGTAGCTGCTCGTGCTGGAATGCAGCTGAAGTCAGAAAGCTGAGTTAAGTATAGCTTTTTTAGTTCACCATTTTAATTAAAAATGAGCAAGAATTATTTGTAGTCTATTCTTTTAGAAGCAAAAGGTGCCTGGAAGTGGTGCTGGCCATCTTGTGCTTTCATTGTAGAGGCTTGTCCCCTAGTCTGCATTCACAGTTTGGAAGAGAAATGTAGTGATTTCTTTGCAAATTCCTCATCAGTTAATTCAGAGTTGGGTAGCAGGTTACTGAGCTAAACAGAACAAAATGGTTGGTTGTTTTGTTTTTTGTTTTTTTTTTTATCTGCTGAAAACAGTACGTCTACAAAAAGGTGGGCTTTTCCTAAAACCACAGGGCTGAAGGAAGCTGTTGGCTAAACAAACTTGTTTCAGGTGCTTGTCTATCTTTAAAACTTTGCAGCTGTATCTGTTTACATCATGATTTATCATAATAATACTCCAGTAGAGGCTGCCATAGTTTCACACTTTAAAAAGAAGCTTAAGTGGAACTGCAAGAATACAATGTCTTACTTTTTTTTTTTTTGCTTGTTAAGCATTGACTACAGTGGGGGGAAAAAAACAAAAACAAAAACAAACAACAGTGGGTCAAAGTGTGGTTAGTTAAATATTAAGGTCCTAAATGCAATTACAGAAAGCCTTCCCTCACTGTTGCAGAGTCTTAGGAGAGCTTGGTAGTGGAAATAGTTGGGTGGGGTGTCCCGTTGCAGGTAGGTGAGGAGCGCACCGTTGCCAGCAGTGTCGGCAGGCACTGATGTTCAGGGTTGCTGTGCACTTCCTAAGGATACTTTGGCTGCCTACAGTATAACCAACAATTATTGCTTTGATGTTTGATGATACTAAATGATCGCTCTTTCTGTTATTAAGATAATCTTTAATTTTAACTCTGTGAGAAGTGGGTATATTGTTGCTTATCTGAAAGATGTATTAACTTTGTAACTAACTTTAGACTTCACTGGTGACCCTGGAAAGTGAATGCTGTAAACACAGTGAAGACTTGAGTCAAAGTATTGCGTTAAACTGACAACTTTTTCCGTGTGTCTAAGCAGTTTCCATGTGTCATTAAATTATTTTATTACAGTGCTCTTCTGCAGGATTTCTCTTCGTCTGCATGCTATTTGTTTAATGTGTTTTTTTAAAAAAAATAATAATAAAAAAAGAAAGCCAAGAAGCCTTTCAGTAAAGAAAGGGAGAGGTGGGGAGAACTCTACCTTATTCTGGGCTGTGTGGAGACGTAAATTCTGCGTCACATCGTCATATATTTCTCTAGTCTAAGATGTCTGTTGTAGATAAATATCTGAAGAACATACATGTAGAGCTTTCAAGTCACTTGTATACAAAAGCTTTTCAAAGGACAGCAAAAGCTGGTGGACTTGAAGTTAGCACCATTTTGAGTGTAAATTTGTCTTGATTTTTTGGGGGGAGGGGGTGTGGGGTTTTTTTTGTTGTTGTTGTTGCAGCTGGGACTTCCTTCTGGCTGGCTTGCATCTGTTTTTCCCTCTACTAGTTTTTATTGTGTTAATCTTTCCTAATTTTAAGTGGCAACAGATCCCTGTGTGGTGTCTTCCTTCATGAGTTGACCAGCTTTTGCAATTTTTCCACATCCAGTTTGAATCAGAGAAAACTATTAATGGCCTGGTCCCATATCTGTTACGGAAAAAAGAAAACAGCTTATGAGCTGACAGTGTTAGCCTTCATTGTATTTGTAGTCTGTCGCTTTCCAATTGGCCATGTATGTTTTCTTCAATGCAGGTAGTACCTACAAATCACGTTTCCCTCTGTGGAGGGTGATACCTGCCTAATAGGCTAGTGACTTGAGGATGACTTTCATCAAACTAACTGTAGTGCATAATTAACAGGTGTCGGGTTCCTTCTCTGCTTTTAAACTAAGTGCGGTTTCTCCAGCTAAACTGGTACTGACTTTCCAGACTAGAGCTCACCCTTTTTCTAGGCAAACAACGTGTTTTACTTCAAATAGGTACGTCTACAAAACAAACCTTGAATTAACAAGTAATAGCTGTGAAATTCCGTTGAAAGTTTGGGGGTAAAAAATAAATTCCTAGCCTGCTCATTTTTGGTTGCTAACACAGTACTTAACACGGCTCATATGTTCTCTCCCTGTCTGCAGGATTTTGAAGCCCAGAGCAGAAGAGTCAGGGGAATACTTGTGCGTGTTTGTGTTTTCAAACTCTCCTATAGCCAACGCCACTATAGAAGTGAGAGGTACTCTTTTGTTTTGTTTTGTTTCCTCTCCCTGAAAGTGAAGTGCTTTCACTGCCTCTGCCATCTTGCTCAGTGTCCGTACAAGAGATCTAACTCAAAAGGCCTTTCCTCATGAAATCAAGCCTGTGTCCAATCATTGGTTATAATTTCAGGTGAAGTCTTGCACGCAGTTGTAGGGAGAAGATCTTGTGGGTGACAGGAATATGATCATTGCACTTGTGGTCTGTACAGAGTATACTGAAACACCTTCTAGCATGTGCTTCTGTGTTCCTTTGGTAAATCTGGCCATCGTGAGAGAGCATGCCTGCTCAGCAAGATGAAGACTGCTGTAGAATATATCTGTGCTCATGCAAAGACAGCTGCTGTTTCCTCCCTGTTTCACAGTAAATGAGGCCATCTGAATGTATTCTATGTACTTTGAATTTATTCTGAATAGGAAAAAAAGTAAAAACCAGCATCTTGCATATGTGCCTGCTTGGAGCTGGTTCTTGTCTGCAGAGACTATTTCAGTTGCTGGGAAAGCCTGGGTGCTATTAGGACAGATGCCCTGCACACAAGATTGTGGTTTTCTACTTTCATGCACCTTTTGTTCTGTCTTATGCCTGTTGATAATCTTCTCACATCTTCAGGACCCTAAAATTGTGGATAGAAACTGCAAAATGTGAAAGGTTTGCACTGAGTTTTACTGTAGCTGTTGAACGAAAGAACAGTGTTTCTGTTAAACGTACAACATAGATATAACATGGAGATTATTGTGTTTTATACAGTTTTAAGCTGCTGCCCCAATACAGTTATTTGTTCAGTGAATAACTGGAATTACCGGCTCACTGCTCTGCAGTAGCTGTGGTTTGCCCCTTATGTGCTGCAGTAAGATGGAACTGATGCATTATGGCAGCTTTGTTAGTCAAAGGCAGATAAGTTTATGCAAAAACGTGTTAAAAAGTCTTGCAACCAGCCTATGCATGTCTGGGACTGTACTGATGCCTGTTTTATGAAGGTGTACTGTAAACTTGTTTGAAATCTGAGTTAGCATTACTTACTATCTTCCTTACACCCCTAGCTTAAACGTAGAACTTCCTCTGGTGCTGTTTGAGAATAGCAAATGGGAAGGAGGATGCTTCACACTGTTTCTTAGCATCCCTGCACCAGTGGCGCAGCCTGTTCTGGTCCATATTGTGATCGCTGCTGTTTATATTAGGTACCACAGATCTGTAGCAAAAGCTGAAAGCTGATCTCGTTCCTGGGAATTTCTGGTGCCTCACTGCACGGTCAGGTTCCTGAATCCAAAGTAAGGGAGTGGGAGTAATTCAGCAGTTGGTGTGAAATGGCAAATGCGCAGTACCATTCTGAATGCCATCTTTCCTCTCCAGAGAACAGCATCTTTTGAACCATGTAAACAGTTTCTTGGAGAAGAGAAATATTGCCATACAAATAAGCATTCTGACTGCTGTTGTACCGAGAAAAGCTTGCTGATTTCCTGTATCAATTTTAAGGTTTTTTCCAATGATCTTGCATGAAACAACCTATCAAAGTCTACGCAGTGTTTGACTGAACCTGGTCCAGAAGCTATCTCTGCAAGGAAAAAAGAAATCTAAAATATGTGCTCCTGTGAATGCACCATAAGTTCCTGTTGGCTCAGCTAAGAGGTGTACAGTCTGTGAAGACATGAGCAATGGGCCGCTGTTGATGAAAAAGCTGACAGTACCTCTAAAAATAGCTATTACCTTGCTTACAGCAAGTTGAATTCAAACTTACGTTGTACTTCTGGTGAGCTTGTCTTCTGGGTGTTCAAGGTACATAGGTGTAGGTTTGTTTTATTTTTTTTAAGGGAGTATATTTTGCATTCTGCTCTTGTGCTCTAATTGCTAAATCTTCTAATATTATCTTAATTAAGATCTTAAGTCCTTTCTACCTTCTCTAGATTGCCTTGGGTGACAAACTGCTTCCAGAGACAGGAAATTTAACTTTGATGATAGAATGAGTAAGATCTTTTTCAGCTTTGTATAAGCTCTCAGAAGACCTTTCAGAAACGTTTGGCTTAGGGCATCTCTGCTCTGCAGTGGCAAGCGGGGGACACCAAGAGAACTTGGCGGAGGGGTTTACAGGGACATAAGATTTAATGTTGTAGAAAGAAAAGCCAATGTATCTGATTGAGATACTGGCACGAAGGGTGGAGGGAGAATGATGATTAATTCTACTAACAACTTTTCACAGGTAATTTATATATACATACAAATGAGCAGTCATCAGTGAAAACTTAGACTCCAGCACCACTCTTGGGAGCTATGACACCTGCAGCTTGCTCAGCAGTTTTAAATCCAGGACTGCGTAACCCTATTTTCCAGCTCTTCCGCAGCATCGCAAGAGTGGCTGATGGGTCTTGAATTCCTCCTTGGCAGAGAGAAGTACCAGGGCTTGTCTAGGGTTGGAAGTACCTTCTTGTCAAGTCTTCTGCAAAGCAAATTGGAAATCAGAAGGCATATATACTTCTAAACTGAAAGACACTTTCCTGTCCAACTCCTGTTACTTGGAAACCTATGTAGTAATAAATGGGGACTGCATTTAAAGCATGCTAGAGAGAACTTTGCAGTCTCCTTGCAGTCCTAGCGCTGTACATAAATTCATTCTGATCAGAGTGCTCGTTTCAGTTACTGCTCTGGAAAGAGCCATACAGCTATACTTGTATGGTATCACACATTTTCTTGGATGTAAATGTCTCTGAATAATATCCGTGCTAGCGGCAATGAATACACCAGCTTTTTTTTTTTTGCTTTGCAAAAGAAGACTTTCTCTGTGATTCCTGCAATTTAGAGTAAATATTCTATGCATTCTGCCAAAGCAGTTCTAGTTCTCCAAGCAGACAGATTTTTTTTTTTTTTTTAATACTGCTTCATGTGTGGAGATGTTACCTAGTTCTTAATCAAGGCATATGTAATGCATCAATGATGCTTGAATCTTGTTTGACCATGCAGATGCCATAATTTAACGCTTACCTGCGTGTGTGGCGTGTCACCGTATTTGTGGGCAAGCGATTGTACGCAAGTTTATAATTGCTTAATTGCTAGTTTCAATTATATTGCATTTTTAAACTGCTGATGCACATAGAAAAGATGGTTCTGAATATGAAAGCGCTTGTGGACCAAAATAGTGACTTTCTGACAACTTGTGAACAACTTTAACAAATGCTTCGCAGCAGATGTAATCCAGGATATACCAGTGCCATTTGCCTTTTATATAATGTTGCCTATTTTCTTCCTGAATCTCTACATGTGCTGTGTAAGAAGATAAAAGTGCAGAAACATGAGCCTCACTGTTGGAATTGCTAGGTGTGCTTGCATATTTAAAACAGATTTTCTTGGTAAAAAAACTACTAGGGCAGCACCAGTATGTGCAATTGAAAATACTGGGTTTTAATGTCAGTCTCAGGCAATTCCCAGGAATGGCATACATCTGGCTTCCCTCATACAGTCAGCCTTTGGATGAAGTGTCTGCTGGAGACTTGAGTATTCTTGCTCAAATTATCTCGGAGCTGTTAGGGGCATTGTGTTGAGTGCAGCTCTAAGCCTGAACAACAGACTGAGTAAATGCTGATATTAGCAAGATTCTGCCTTGAAATATTTTTCTCCCACCCTTTGCTTTTGCAGTGAAGTCAACTGGCTGAGAGCATTGCAGGTAACCAGCTCACGATGCGTGATGTGATTACTGTCAGCAGGGACAGTGACGGTCATCCTGGTGGGCACTGGCCAAGGTGCAATGCACTGTCGGCTTCCTCTCTGAAAGCAGGCTTTTTTTAGTTGCTCTGTTGTCACATGGTGGAAATACGTGTAGTGCTTTTGCTGTTTTGTTGTGATGCTGGAGCTCTGAAAACATGCAGGTTTAAAGGAAGAAGAAAATGCTACTCTAAAGAATTCTGCCTCTGCAGTATTTCTAATCTTATGAAGATCTTGGGAGGAGGAGGAAACTAGTTTGTCTTTTTGTTTTCTGATACTCCACCAACCGTTGTCTGGTGCAAAGCAGCAGCAGTGAGAACCAGATGGGAAAAAACATGCTTACCGTTTCCTCTGGCTGCCCAGAAGTAGTGCAAGCATCAAGAAAGATGTTCCTGTATGTAGCATGACTGATGGAGGGAGTCTGTTCTCTCTGCCCTGCCTTCCCATCAAAGGCTCCCTTCTTTCCATGCACCTGGATAGTTAGAGCTTTTTAGTGCCTCTTCCTATAAGGCCTTTCTGCCATTATCTCCTCAAGGGCATTCTTCTGACTTCCCTCCTCATTCCTTGCTCATTTTTGCACCTTTCTCTTCTATCCTCCCCAGTTGCTATTGATTTCCCAATGGCAAGTGCTCAAACCAGTCCTGTTTGCCGCTTTGAGATTCATAAAACTTACCACTTTCAAAAAATGCTTGTTATACCCCCAACTTCAGCTGAGCCAGAGGCTCTTGTTTCACATGCAATACCTGCGCTGAGAACGTTACTCTTTCACTTTCCTTCTGGCTCCAGCCCAAGCGGCTTGCTCGAAAATATGTGGTTATTTCAGCAGCCTTGGAAGATGTTGGCTTCTTGGCTCCTGGGTGTCATAAGAAACCTCTGCAGCAGTTTCACAACGCTGTACCAGAAATTAATTAAGAATCAGACATTCTCTTGGCACAGCTGCATCTTGGAGTGGTCCTGAGTGTTGCACAGAAAATGCATGTCACGTTCTCCCTTCTCGCAATATCTTTGGTGTCCTAGCCCTCTGCCCAGGCTATAAAGGTAGACATGGATTAGAACTGTAATGCAGAAAAATAAATCTTCCGGAGCCCCTTTTAGTAGGTCACCTATAAGACATAATAGTTTTTACATGCAAGAATATTTTTAGATACTTTTGCCCTTGCTTTAATTTTGTCTCTTAATGGGAAAACTTAAAGGGGTTTTGTTAACTGGGACATGGTTTGGAGGTGTTACGCGTATTAGCTCTCCCCTCCTTTTTAGTAATGCTAGTAAAATATCTTGAAAATACTTGGAAATTAAGGGATGAATATCTCCTAATCAAGAAATGACATTGCGTGCCCTGTCACAAGAAAAAAAAACCTCTTTTCAGGGCTGTGTTCAAAGCATACCATTCAGGCACTGCTACACAGTGCGTTTTGTGCATATTTGGTACTCGAGGCATAAAGGCCCAATGTTTACTCTGGCACAAAAGCCTTTCTGTTGTGGTTCAGTTGAAAATTTATCAAAAGAGCGATGCTTAGCAGAAGTTTGCTCTTGTGTCAAGAATGACTAAATCTGTATTTATTTTGAATTCGTTTGGTTTTTTTTAGTAGCAGTTAATTTAAACTAGCCCTGCCTCTTTTTGCTCTTCCATATGCCATTTCAAACAAACATTCAATAGTTTTCTTGTTTTGTAACGTAAGAATAAGGAACTTGCTTTCTTTTATCAGGGGCACTCTCTTTGTTTCGTTGATGTAGGAGCTGCTGTAGCATGTTGTGCCCACATCTCCGCAGCCAGCTGTATCTGAGCAGAGATAGAGATTCTGCTGCTTAAAAGCTGAAGTGAAATCTGAATCTTTTCTGAACAAAACCTGCTTCATTCTGTTACTGGCATTGGAGCAGAATAGTGTAAAAAAAAAAAGTTTACTTTAGAAGCTTCACAGGAAAACATCGCTGTGTTGCTAAATCTGTGATTGAGGTCAGTTGCGGCAATATTTTAATTGTACAGCAGAACGCAATTAGGCGAATAGTTTGGTAGAATAAGTTCTGGATTAATGTCTCAGCTGTAGCTTCAAACTGGCTAGCATCAGATGCCCTGAAATATTAATATTCCATGTACTGCTCCCCTCAGACTGCATACAAAAATAGTCCCTGTCCTAGTAGAGCTGGAAATGGCTGCTGCATAACTGTGCCCAGCAAGGAAGGAGCAGAATGTATTCTTGTCACTCGTTCTCTCATTGGGATAACCTGGAGAAGATGTCCTCTTCTTAAAGAAATATAATTATCTCTTGGCTGTAGGAGAACACTTAGGTCACCCTGCAGTAGAAGTTACTGTGTCCTAGAAAGCTTTCTTTGTTTCTTTCTTTCTTTATCAGCAACCTTATAGAAAAAGTGGGCCAGCTGCAGCATGCTGTGTGACTGCACCCTTTTCCCCTGCAAGGTTCTGCGTTTGACTCCCTGTCTGCTGGTAGATGGCAGTGAAGATCAAAGTGCTGACAGATGGAGACTGTGTGGGGCTTCAACTTTAAGCTGATTTCTTCTTTTCCTAATGGGGTAATTTGCAATCGCTTTTGACAGCCCTTCAGTTTGGGGACCGTTGCCGTGCCACCTTAAGTTTCTCTTGTGCTCCACTTCTCCTGGCCTTTTATTTTCATTAGGTTGGATGCAGTCTCTGCCTGTCATCCTCAAGTACGCAAAAACTGCAGGGAAGTCGTTGGGCTTACGTAGCTCCTGCCTAAAAGAGAGCTTTCTGAGCCTAGCAAGGAGGATATGGTCCCTTTCAGTAGATCACAAGATGAAATGCACTTCTTGTTGAACCATCATCTTTTGGAATAAATGTTGTATTCCTCTTTGAGGCTGCAGACAGTGGTTTGAAAGGACATTGCAGGTGCATCCTGATGCTTAATATCCTGAAGATGTAATGCAATGCGCTCAACCCTAGAGCTGATTTATTTTCTGCTTGGAAACTTAATTTCTCCCAAGCATTACTGCACCTTATAGGCACAGGTGGTATACGATGGCTTCGTAAGTATGGAATGTTCTTTCCTTTCTGGGTGGCTTCTTTTCTTGTACCTTACAGCTGCTTTTTGCACAAGACCAGAAAATTGTTATGATCTGATGTCTTCATTTGGTTCATGTTTTATATCTCAAAGTATTTTCATATTTGATGTGTAAAGATACATTTTAGGTGTCAGTTTTCTTAAAGATAAAAAAAACCTCCTAATCTTATAATTAGCTGGCATTTATCTAGCTTCATCCATTGGTCTTGCTATATGATCACTTATATTGAACGTTGTTAGAAGAGCCATTATTTGACTGTGGTGGATACTTAGACTTTGATCAAGTACTTCCTTCACCTTTTTCCTTATGATACAATCATAGTATTTACCTTAAGCAATGAACTCCTCAGCTCCCTGCTGAAAAGGTGTTTACTTAAAAATCAGTGGAAAAAAAGAGAACATGCTTAACATATTAAAATATTCTAAAATTATGTAACTTTCTTAAGGATTCTACAAGTCCTAGAGTTAATTTTAATTTCTGGTAGGTAATATCTCAGATAAGGAACTGGCTTCTGCAGCAGGATCCAGCATAGAGGATCTGTTCAGGTTGTCAGCGCCTACTGACAGCTCTGGCTGTTGCTGAGTTGGAGCAAATCATCCATTAGAAAATGCAACTAATTCTGTGAGCAGCAAGTACACGTTTCTTTACATGGCGAATGGTCAGAACTTCTGCAAAGCTCACGTGTTGGAAATCCTGTTTGAATTTACATGGGCATTTTGAGAAAAGCCTGGGTTGATCAGCCTCTGCTGGTGATGTCTTTTCAGGCAAATACGCACATATTAAAGGACACTGTAGCTTAAGTGTTCTTAGAACCATGATTTTTCTGTTGTTCAGAAGCTTATTTTAATTCTGCCTCTAATCAGCTGCATTACTGTCTGAAAAGAATCTTGCAAGAGTAACGCGTAGGATGCTTTCTGCATTTGAAAAGCCGTTGCCTTTGAAAGACGATAATTCCTTTAGTGCTTAAACTTGCCGAATGCTTTCCCCGAAGAGTTACGATGTAATTTTTGGGAAGGGCAGGTTCAGCTGATGTTGTCTGGTTGCACAAGATGTTTTGCTTGTTTGCTCGTTGTGACTGATGACAACTGTGAAATCTGCTTAATTCTTTTGGCTTGCAGCTGCAGATGAGCTGTCGCAAACATGTGCTCTCTCTCTATACCTGTATATAAGGGTTGCTAGCAAAGGGAACTCTCCTTGAATAGAGCCTTGTAATAAATTCCAGTGCCTGGGGCTGTTTCCTAGAGCACTCAGATTGGACTTTGACTGGATTAACAGATCAGTGTCCTGCGATCACACAGCAGGCCACGTGTGCCGTAATTAGCAAGCTAGAAAGCGAATGGGCTTTAAAGGTGGTCAGCGCAGCACCAAAGCCATCTGCTTAAGTGAAGGTTCAGCTCAGGCACTTCATTGATCCATTGTAATCTCTCGTGAGGTATTAGTCTGCAGCGGGCTGCTGTGACAAGTGTGGCAAGCAGCAGTCACATTTTTTTGTAGGTAAATTAATTCAGAAAACCCTCTGCTGATATTCAGGTCTATGTTTTGCTTGTGGTTGCCCAGCTTCACCTGCAGCCCCCCTTGGAATACATGTATTTGTGGGCAGGCTGAATGAAACGATTCTGTGTTGGAGGGATTTTGACTTGTGCTGCATTACAGATACCCAGCGGTACCCAGGAGTAGTGTCGCTGTCAGGTATAACGAGCGTAAAGTGTAACAAGTCACAGCCGGTCTGTGGACCAAATCTGAAATCATGCAATGAAAAATACCTTAATTCAGCTTTCAGAAATTCACGTTAAGACAGCATCAGTTCAGAGTCCTGACGTGATGGGCAAGTTGTTACCAGACTCTGAGAGCTCTGTTTCGAAGCTGAAGGTACTGCTGAGCCACAGGGACCTCCTGAGCGGTGGGGAGGGAGACATGGATGTTTCTCACTTCCATGCACTGGGAACGGCTGGGCCATCTTAGTTTTGTAGGTTTGTGGTAAACAACTCAAGTCTGATATTGAGATTTCTGCCTTGTCCCTCAATTTGTCTGGGAAAGCAAGCCTTAAGGATATTCTTGTAGATCTTCAGTTGAGATGCTGCTTGCAGAGACATGGGAGTCACAATTTAAGATGGGCCCAGTGGGGGAAAGATAACAGCTTTCAGGGAACTTGCCGCTTATTTTCTGTTCAAATTCTCAGACCTTGAAATAGCGCTCTCTTTACTAAGTAGCTTGTAAACAAAGGGGTTTTTTGTTTTGTTTCACAGCTACTCCTGACATCACTGGCCACAAGAGAAGTGAAAATAAGAATGAGGGGCAGGAGGCACTCATGTACTGCAAGTCTGTGGGCTTCCCACATCCTGAGTGGGTGTGGCGCAAGAAGGTCAATGGAGTATTTGAGGTAAGAAAATGGGCGTATTGGACATGTATCAATCTGCTGAAACCCCCAGCAGGGAAGGAAATGAGCACCTTGGTTTTAGGGATATATTATTTAGTGCCTTAAGACTTCTCAAAATGCAGTTCCTCAAAAGTCTGATACAGTAGCGAGCAAAGCTGAAATTTTCCCGCAGCAGTAAGTATAAAATGGATGTTTATTTTGTTACTGTGTGAACAGAGTTGCTCATTGCATTGCTGCTGGGCAAAGTTATGAACTGTCCAGAAGGATATGATGTTCAGGGTATCTGCTACAAATTGCAAAATGTGAGTTATGAAACATGATTTAAGAATGTATTTGGTTATAAATTTCTCAAACTGTTTTCCAGTTTTACTGGTTGAGCTCACAAGACTTAATATGAGGATGTGGCAGTGATACTTACTAGTGTTTAAGTGATCATATTTTTTCTATGTGGCAACTGATCTAGTGAGCAAAACAACTTGCCCAGCAATTGGAATAGCAGAAGAGAAAGCTGGAGGCTGCTAAATCCCCAGCCCATCATTTTTACATTGCTGTATGACTTGCCAGAGAGGTAGTTATTTGATTGATAGATTAAGAAAAAATGTTAAGCAAATAATAGTATGGGTTGATTGCTCGCTGTTAAGTGCGAGCTTACATCTTTAAGGGACAGTGGTGTGTGAGTGACTTACCAAGCACTGTGAGTCATCGGAGTCCTCTGTGGTGGTGTGCAGATTTCCCTTCACACTGTCTTTCTGGTGAAATTGTTTGATAAATTCATCCAGGATTAACTTTCAGGAAGATAAAACATCCATGCTGTGTCAAAGTTTTGCCCCTTTTAAATTCTTTAAACGTAAGTAACTCTGGAAGTCTTCTTTTCAAATGTGGAAGGAATATGGTGGCTTGAATACCAGTTTCTCTAAATATTCCTGAAGTCAGTGGCTTAGGCTGCCTTGCCCACAAATTTTGAGAGCAGAGCGTTTTTCTTTTAAAAACATGGCCAAGGCAAAATTTTATGAAGGCTGTCGTACCTGAAATAGTTAGAAAACTCTACCTAATGCAGTGTAGAGTAATCTTAACTGGTAGTGCTTTTTCTTTTTTCTCCCCTCTACATTGAAATAGTTTTGTCCCCTGCTAGGGAATGTATCCTCTCTCCTGTTACGTGTCTCATCTGCTTAGACCAACCTGTTTCATCTTATTGCTGTGAACTGGTGAGTGGAGCGTGACAGTTTCTTTTGCAACAAAAGGCTGAGAACACGGTAACTTACATGATCACAACCACTGGCATTTCATGGCTGATGCTGTTAAAGTTGAATACAAATACAGCTTGTCAGTCGAGTTGTTTTGTTGTTGTTTTGAGTGAGAGACACAGAATAAACACTGGCAGCGGGCTTTTCTGTTGTGTTGAGGAACCAGCCTCTTTGCAAGAATCCCTCAAATCTCTGCTAGTTGCTGTGATGTAAATACGAAAAGGCACCAGAACTTACTAAAGCCCTTACTCTTTTCCTCTTTCACCTTTCTCCTTTTATCAGGACATCAACAACTCCTCTGGCAGATTCTTTATTTCAAATAAAGACAACTACACTGAGCTCAGCATCACAAACCTACAGATAAACGAGGATCCTGGCGAGTACCAGTGCAACGCAACCAACCAGGTCGGCTCTGTCTCAGTGACAACCATCCTCCGTGTCCGCAGCCACTTGGCTCCCCTCTGGCCCTTTTTGGGGATCTTGGCAGAAATCGTTATCCTCGTTGTCATCATAGTTGTTTATGAGAAAAGAAAGCGGCCGGATGAAGTCCCAGACGGTAAGTGTGCTCAAAGCCACTTGTAAGGAGGGAGGAAAAAAAAAGGCAAAGTGAACTTGTGGAAGCAGAACGGAGTGGGGCTTGCTGGCAGGAATATCGGCAGCCCAGTTCATTCAGCTCTGAGCTCTTTGCTTTCTCATCTGCCCCCTCTCCCAACATTAACCCCAGCAAGCGCAGAGTCCAGGTGTTGTGCAAAGCCCTAACGCTGGATTTCCCAAAGATCTCAGACTGTGGGGTGGGAGGGCAATTATTGCAATATCTTTAAAGCTTTTGTTGCGCTAGGAGTCTAGTGCTCCTGTCTCTTTCCTGCTGTAGTAGCCCTGAGAAATCCTGCACGTCAGCCCTAAGGAGCGCAGGGCAGCACAGGGCGAGAGCCGGAAACGCTCTAATCTGTGATGGCACTCCCTCTTCCATGTGGCGTCTGGATTGGACATTGGGCAGGTTTTGTAAGGAAACATTATGCTTAAAGGGACTGGGACAGCAGAGATGCTTCAAAAATAAAACATGTTTTTAATGTTAAAAGAGTAGGAGTAGGGTTCTTATTTTGGTGTGTAGCTGAATTTGTATTTAAGGAATGCTCTGGAATCTTTATCTTACTGTAATAGCCACTGAGTTATATTTTCTAAAGATTAGGTTTTTATTATCAGGTTTGATGGTAGCACAAATTAGTTAAACCATGTTTGGTATACAAAAAAGTAGTAACTGTTTCATCTTTGAGCTGCTTCTGCATGCTTTCCTCTTTAAAAGATGGAGGAAAGGGCAGTTGGAGGCTAAAATGAGTATTTGAAAGAACCGCATCGAGGAACAGGCTTTATTGTGACACCTAGCTGCTTACTGCAGTGTTGATCAAGAAAACTTATCCAAGAAATCCTTGTGAGAAGCAGCTGGTATGCCATCATGCTGTAGGAACACGATGCATCCATGTAATGGATGGAGGGTGGAGGAGGTGGAGGGCAACGTGCTGAATCCGCACCGGAAGCACTGAGCCGTTAATGTTTTCCTGGGATGGACAAGGCCTCTAGCATGGTGGATAACTTCCAAAGGCCGCTGTGATGTAGCTTGTGCTGCACAAGGGATTGATAACAACGCAGCAAGATGTTTGCCTTTGAGGTGGAAGTATAGGTGCTGAAACAGAGATCTGCTTGTGAAGTTTGGGCAAAACCAACTTCACAGTTTCTGAGCTGTATTTCAGGGAATTAAAAAAAAAACAAACAAAAAACCCAAAACCAACTTATGAAACAGACAATAAGTGTTAATACTTTGAGAATGGCTGAGGCTTGGATCACTTCTGTAGCAGATCAAAATGTCTTACTTAGTGCATACCTAGAGGAAACTAGCTTTTGATCTTAACCACTTCAGTAGCACTTACTAACTGCTTACAGAGCATGCGTTGAGACTGCTCTAGGTGTGTATCCAGCAAAACTTAAACTCTGTAGTGCATGTTCCTCTGCATAACTAACAGCTTCACAGTGGCTAAGGGGTTTATACTGCCAGCAGTTTGTCCTCAAAGTGGCTCTCAACCAGCCCAGAAAACTTTGAAAAAGACAATTTAAATGTTCTCTTGCTCGTCTCCAATATTGCCGTGCCATGTCGGCCTAACTTTGATGTCAGGATGGCCAGGGAGAATCTCACCTCTTTGGTGGCTGTTCACAGTTCCCTGCCTTTCAGAATTTCATTTGAAGTTTCCCAAGGACCAAAACAAGGTGTTAGATTGTAATTTGATATGTAAACATTCATTGCAAACAGCCTCAAATGGACTTAATCCAATAGAAACTGGCTTTGACTTGACCAGATCGCAGTGCAGCCACCACGTTAGTGCGATTAGGCACACGTTGGAGGTGAAGCATTCACTACCTGTTTGTTTCAAAGGCTGAAGTTTTCCTCGCTGGTCTGGCCACTCTTCAGGTGCCTGAGGGATCCAGGCTCATCATCTCTGATGGAGGTGTCCATGATAATGAGCCACGTAACTGAGGTTACTAAATTTGCTTGCTCGATCTGCTGTTGTTTTAAAGGCAGCTAAGCTTGAGTCCTGGAGAGTGATGCACCTTTGGTGGACAAATGTGGTTTTCCCTGTCCACTTCCTTGGAGGACAAAATCCGTATCACAGCCAATATCTGTGTATTAGGTTTGCCTGGATGAAGAGACACAATGGGCCTATCATTGTCTCAACTAAATGCCAACTTGAGTCCTACATTCGCTTGGATACTCTCGCACTTTCTGTGATGGCATTTGAAGCTTTCTGTGATATTCTGGTGGGAAACGCCCTATAAGCAGGGGCATTTTACAAATGCCTATGTGAGAAATCATTGGTAGTCTGCTGATTTCCACACTTGGGTGTTTTACTTAGGTTATTCTTAATGTTATTATTTTAAATACATAGTTCTGAAATGCCAAAGTTAATGTTTTAATGCAATGGTGTGCTTATTTGGAATTTAAACTCTGCTTCCAAAATTGTACATCCACCTCCGCATGCTGCAGCGAGCTGTAGCGGATAACATCAATGAGCTTGTAGCTGAGCCAGCAACTCATGCAGCTATTAGTCTAAACACCATATTACTTAATATAAATATTTTTTGGCAACAGCTGTGGTCTCTCTCAACTGTCAGCTGGTTTTCAGATTTATTTTTTTTTTAGTATTGTTTTTGATGTGTTAAGCTTTAAGGTTGTGGTTGTGCCAGATCTCCGTATGAAGCTGCTGCAGCAATGATTTTTCTTAGTGCCATCTTGCTTACAGGGGGGAAAATCTGGTAGCCTCAGCAGCAGAGTAACCTCCCTGCCCCTTCTTGCGGAGATGTGAATTTTGTCCTTGGACTACTCCCAGTTTTTCCTTAGACACTGAGATTCCTTCGTATTCCCGCCCATCACCCCTCTCCCCATCTTCCCGTGGTGGAATAACTCTGGACCTTCCTTAGCCACCAGGTTTCCCTGAAGTTCTTCCTTTGCTCTGGCACAGGAGGAAGAAGCAGCTAAAAAAACCCCGCGGAGGATGGATGGCTGTTCTGCATCTTTCTTTGGGCCGCTGCCTAGTGGATGGTTATCGTTCGGCTTGGCACGTCCTCCCGCTGCGGGCTGCTTATTCCTGCAGATAAGGTGTCTGCTAGCAGTAAACAGCCTAAATGTTGGGGTGCAAGCCTTGTACCTGTAGTGTCTCCCCTCTGCAATGCTGCGGGGTGGCCCGTGGGGTGCCATAGATCCCACCTTAGGGAAGAGATGTCGTCCCTGTTCAGTGAGGCTTCTTTCCCTGTGAGAATCCTCCGATGTGCTGGCTGACGTCTGTCCTGCTGAGAGGATCTCAGGAGTGAGGATTTCTGCATAGACCTCTTGCAAAGCTGTCTTATTCAGGAGGCTTTAAGGATATCTTTAAAAGTTAGTTCTGGGGAAGAAAAAGTGATGCTAAACGTAGTAACTTCCCCCTCTGTACAGAAAAATCAAAGCCTTTCTGGAGCTGAAGGATCTGTTGAATTGACAGTCTAGAAGTACACCTGCAGCCAGTGCAGAGCCTGGCTGGTAACAGTGTAGGATGAAGTGCAGTTCAGCTGCATTTATCACGGGTCTTGCTGGGAGATGCTGGTGCCCATGCTGAGCTCTCACCTGAGGCAGTGCCCAGGTGATGTCGTTTCTAAAGCTTGGCTTAGTTAAGCCTGCACAAGTTACATGCAGCCCTTCGGGGTGTGCTGTGTCCATCCCCTCGGACAAAACCAGCCCAAGCTGAAAGCTGGAGCAGGATTGCTCCAGACTCCACTAAGAACAGGCACACTTAATTTGAGTGCTTTTATCTTTCTCTATGAGCCTGCCTTCACGGAGATGCAGCCTTCCAGAAACTGCTCGTCTTGCTGCTCTCTTTTTTTGGAGAAGTGTATCAAACTATTTGGCGATTCCATGTCTCCAAAGAATCACTCAACTCTGTGTAGCTTAAGGTAGTGAGACAGCATGTCCTGGGGGTCGCCTGATCCACCCTGACTGGTGAAGAACTGGTTTTAGAGGAATATGATGTGTCTTAGATGTATAACCCTTTGGCAAACCTGATCAGTGACTTCCCTGCTTTTATTTGCAGTGCACTTGTATACACACAACTTCATAGAAAAGTGAGTGGTCTTACAGCTGCCTCAGCCTAAGTTAAAAAATAAGTAAGGCTTGAGGGCTGCACCTTTTTGGCAAGTCTAAGAAGTTCCAAAAAAGACTTTCGATAACTGATGCCGAACAAAAGCACCCAGTTACTAAGTGGGGGATGTGACTGTTTGGAGAGAAACATTATCTCTGTCCTGGAAGGTGTCTGGGATGCTTTCCAAAGTGCTTGGGAACTCTACCCGGCCAGCCTAAATCAAGCCAATTGAATTTCCTTTCCCTTTCCGTCATCTCCATGTTCCACAGGCTAAAAATTACCTGTTTTAGCGTGCCAGCTAGCTCATTTGTTGGCGGGCGGGTAGAGTGACAGATAACCTGGTTAAATTTGGAGCAGTTCTTCTCGATTTACTGTTTAGCTGCAGAGTGAGGCAGCTTAGGTTTCAGAGTTTGGGGGTACAAAGGGCTGTGTGTTACAGGACACTTCCAATGTATCTGCTGGCCTCACGAAAGGTGTTGCCTCCATCTAGACACGCTGCCATGCTGGAAGGGCGAGGACACGCCTTTAACTTTGGCATTTCCTGACTGCAGGTTTTTTTTTTTTTTTTTTTGCATGGACCTTGCTTTTTGTGTTTAGTTGAATTGCTTCTTGTGCCACGGAACAGGGCTGCTTAGTAGCTCCTTTGCTACTATTTCCTCCTTCATGTAATTCAGATTCGAGAGTTTAGTCTTGGTTTTTTTTCCTGCTGCTGTATAGCAGAAAAAGCAACTTTGCACTCATGAAATCTGTGTTTCCACAAGAAATGGTGCGAGGGTGGCATTAGCGGGTGCCCAGGGCAGGTTCTCGGTGTCGTGCCTGTGGATTAGGGGCATTTTCATCCTCCTGCGTGGGGAGGTGACCACAGTGAGTACCTCCAGTAACCTGCCCGCAGGTGTGAGCCCCTTGTATCCAAATTATGTGCTGGAAGGAGGAAGGGAGGGCAGATGGTGCTTGAATTTTTGCATCCTTTCAAAAGGAGAGTTTTGACTTGCTTTACACGTGGTAAAGCAACATACGGATCACGTACCTTTTTCCAGAGAGCGGCTAGGTTTTGTACAATCAAGAGCAGGTGAATAACGTGCAGCTTCCAGTGGCTTTTGGTGATGAAAGCTGCATGAACGTGGCATGTCAAGGCCAGAGACGCTGGCGCATCACTGCATGTATGGTGGGAAGCAGTTTCAGCAGGGGACTGCTGATGCATTTTGCTTAGAATGCAAGCTGCTTGGACTTCCCTTGCCAGTAAAAGGAAGCAAATAGCTTTTTATTCCTCTGTGGTATAGCTTAAGCTGCTTATTTTTGATAGACTGTGGTAGCAATCAGCCATTGTGACCTGAATGTAGTATATCAAAGATTCCTAAATAAGGTGTTTTTTCTGTTGTTGTTGGACCAAATAGCCTAAAATTAGCAAAGACACTGTTTTAAAGGGTGTGTTCTGGGGTAAGTAGAAAGTAAAAACTTCTTGGCTACATTCCCCCATAGGAATGTAAACAGTTTTTACTTTAAAATCCACATTCTACATGATCTTTAGCTCAAAGCCATGAGGTGACTGGGTTATAACATGTCCTTTCTCATTCTTCCCTTCTCATTTCTCAGCTTAATACAAAGACTGCCCATAAATGTTTTTCTGCTCCGGCTCTGCAGAAGCTCCATCCATATCCCCACATTCTTTCTAATACTCTTTTTTTTTTTCTTGACTTTCCCTGTTCCTGCTATTACTGTAAGTAATTTAAAGAACAAAGTGTTTTCACTGAATTGTTTACCTTGTAACAAATTAATTATGGGGTGGGTTTGTTTTTTGTTTTTTGGTTTTTTTTCCCTATTACCCACACCTTTCTCTCCCACATTTAAAATTCATTAAGGGGAGAAAATTGTCAGAGAGGCACATTGTGAGAGTGTGTACCTATCAACTATGCATAACAGCGAGCATCATTGTGGTAATCGAATAGCCTGGCTCCCCTGGGCCTTTATATACTAATTTGTTACGTGCTACTATAGGATCAGAATTCCTCCAGTCTAACGTAAGTAATCTTGGCCAGAGAGTCTCCGTTTCCAGTACGCTTGTGCCTTCATTCCATTTCAGAGCAACTGCTTTATTTTTATTGGTTTGCTTTATGGAGCAAGACAAGCGTCTCCATTCACCTCTTCTTTCCCCCTCCCTCCAAAATATTCCTGTTAGTGAAGCCAAAGAAAAGAGCATTGCTCTGAACCTGACGCGTGTCGTGGTGGTAAATGCCACCTTCAAATTTTTGTGTGCAGCCTGAGCCCTAAATGGTTAACGGAGGTTGTAACGCTGGTGTCCCTGTGAGAAGGTATCACAGTCCTGCGGGGCTGTGGACTGTTTTGAGTGCTCAGTGTGGAGCCTTCCAAATGTTTTATGAGTTAAACACAGAAAAATTTATTTAAAAATTTAGTTTTTCCAATTTGGGCAAACACATCTGAATTCTTATAAATGCTCTTCTTAAAAGTTGTCAAGCCACTGTCAAATTTTCTCTTCCCAAAAAGCAAAATCTTAATCTTTTAAATATAAAAATTCCCCAGCAGTCTCTGTAATAGTTCCAACAAATTGCTTTGCAGACTGTAGAAGCTGTGTTACAACACAGGACCCTGCTGCTGCCACAGAGGCTGGCTTTTCCTTTTGAGCTTTGGAACAGAAACCGAACACAAGTGTTTGCCTGCTTGGGCGTGTATTCCAATAACGCTCCAGTTCATTACTGATCTGTAAAGGCAGGTCTGACGGTTGCCACCTGCCAGTAGAAGAACAGCTGGTCCTGACTTCTCTTTGCGTAGACTTTTTTGCAAGTTTTAGAGCACAAGCAGAAGCCTAGAGTCCCTCTAGATGCAAAAAAAAAAAAAAAAAGCATGAGCAGAAACATAGAGTGCCTTTGGGTGCAAAAATTTGAATCTTAATGCTGGAAGTACCTGCTTTGTTTTTAACTTCCACCAGTCACAAGAGGCTACAGAAAATTAATTTGATATTAAAAATAAATACTGCAATCTTCCAAAGGAGGTAAAAGTAACTAACATCTAAAATGCCTTATTAATTAAGGCTGAAAGTAAAGGGAGAGGGGCACAAAACACAGCCCCCTCAGACTGCTGGAGCACGAATTGCATCCAAGACAGCTAATACAGGTGGAGGAGCTGAAGCAAATCTGTTTGTCATCACCTTCAGTTGCAATGTCCAGATGTTTTTGCCTGGAAGGATTGATTACACATGCTATGTGATGCATTAAACACAGCAGCAATCCCACCTTTTCAGTTCGGAAATGAGCTATTTCAGGGCTACACTGAGCAGACAATCGCTGTACCCACAAGAAAGGCTTGGCTCCTTGGGGTTTTTTTAATCTTGTTTTCTCCAAAGAATGGGGTTTTTGGAGTATGCAGATCCCCTCTGAATTCAAAGGCAAACTCCTGCAAAAGGGAGGGGTTTAGTGTGGTGAATTATAAAATTACAGCTCACCTGGCAGCGCTTTGGGAGCGGAATGGAATGAAGCGGCGTACTGCGAGGATGTTCTCTGTGGCCATGGATTTCACATGCTAGTAGAGACAGTTGGTTACTAGAGCAGGGCTTCTGGCATAAAGGTTTTGAGTTATATTGATACTTGTCGGTTACTATGACTTCTTTTTTTTTTTTTTTTTTTTTTTCCCCCCTTCAATTGCATCATACCCTTAAAAAAATGGTGGTAAGTGAGAGATCTGCATGCTTTGGAGTTTGTTTAATCTCCGCTTCAGTCTATACAATGCACAAGTCATAATGTTAACACTTTTTCTTAAAACTTCTTCATTCACCTTCACAACTAATTTGGATTTCAGTTTGCTGTTTTTAATCTTTATTTAGTCTAATTTTGTACTTATTTTTCTGTTGTTCTGTTGCCCCCTGATTTCGCTAAGGTTTCGGTCTTTGTCTGTACTGTACTGGGGCTGCTTTTCCAGCAGTTACATGGCTGACCAGGATAGCAACGCAGAGAGGAATTCTCCTTGGTCTTCTTTAAAGGTTATAGATGGGAAAGGGGCGACCGGTGGTGATCCACCCTATAATCCTAAGTATTCCAGTAGGCATTTTTGTTTGATCTTTGTTAGGAAGACACCCAATGGCAGCCTCTGTAAATGTGAAGCTTTTTTTTTTTTTTTAACACACAAACCTACTTATCTGAAATAGGCATCTAAATATTTTAACAGAGAAGGAAAATGGTTATTTTATAGCGAGAGAGAGCTTGTATCTTAATGGTGCAGTCTGATATTTCTGAAGTCCAGCAAAACAAACTCTCAAAGATGTCGATGATGCTTGTTAGAAAGCAGAGATAAGCGAGTCTTGAAGCAGAGTGGCATGGGTAGCAGTGCTCATCGGGGGGTGGGGGCACTGAGGGCTTGCTGTCTGTCCGAGGCTCTTCCCAGCCAGCGTGCGGAGTACGTAGCGCAGCTGCTTTAAGATCTTTTGTGAATCAGAAGATGCTTGTGGAAGGAAGTTCTAGATCTACTCCACTGTGCTTTGTGTTTCAGTACCTGATGTGTCTCTGTATATCTCCACTGTATATACAACAGCACATTGATGTCTGGTTGTCCTTACTAGTCCTAGTTCTCTCTGTATCTTGTCCGATAGTGTACTGTTGCTGGTAATGGACTTCTGTGGACACTGGTGTGTCGCTAGTATGTTATTTTGGCTGTAAAGCTCTTGGTTTGTGGTTAGTTCTTTATTTTTTTGAAATATTTTTTTTGTTCCGGTCACTGTCTGTGCTAGCGGTGGCTTTGCCTATCCGTTGCCTTGAAGGTACAGGTGGAGTAATGTCCCCTCTGACCGACATTACTCCTAGCGTGTGCTCATGTGGATGCCTACACTGTTAAGACTGTAATTTCCATAACTGCTTCATGTGCACTAAGCACCCTTGTGGAATCCTGCTGAGAGTTTCTTAAAGACTTCCGTGAAAAACCCCTCTAGCGTGAGGTGGGAACGGCAACTGCTGAGTGCCAAAACCAGCAGGTCCTGAATTGGTCCCCACAAAATACTTCTACAGGAGCATTAACTTTCTGGATTGGTTTTTGTACTGCTTTTTAAATGCACTTCTGTCTTCTGTACTGCAGCTTGGAAGCAAAATAAGGTGTTTTATAATTTAAAACAAAACAAAAAAAAAACCAAAAAAACCCACGTTCAATTGGTCATGAAAGAGCTAATGCGAAACATTACTCATTGGCAGATTTTTTCCAATTCTTTTTTGGGAATAGTTTTGCCAAGAGACACAGGCAGAACAATGCCGTCAGTCTTCTGCAGCTGAAGTCTGTTGTGTCTGGCAGTATTAAAAAGCCCCTAATTTCTCCCGGTGTGTTGAGCCCTGTGCTCGGTGGGAGGCACGCACAATGCCTGCTGTTCTCCTGGGGACTACCTTTGGATACTTGAATTGAGCATTGCACCTTCAGCCCCCTCCTAACGTGATCTGTTCTAATTAGGCATTGAGAAAAACGGAATACGTAAAGGCTGTATCATCCGTGGGGGAAGATGAGCACATGGTGTATATACCCTGTTGTGTATATACCAACAGTTACCCATCAGCAGTTGAAGAACGGCTTAAAAAAATACATATATATATATATATATATATAAAAAAAAAATCAATGCAAGAAAACAACCAGCAGGATTTTACAACTGAAACGTTGGTTTGTCTTCTCATCTATTTTTTATGAGATTGAACCACTGGAACTTGGGGACAAGATGAGTCTGACCATATTGCAACAATCTGTCCGCTACAGTTGCAGTTCTTCATGACAAGCATTCAAAGTGTTAACTAAAACCATTGAAGCAACATACCTGTCATTAAAACTTGAACCCAGAAAAATAACTCCATGAACCTTTGCACTACCGAGTGGAATGGCCTTTAATGCTGTAGATAGATCGGGTTGCTGTTTGCAGTTCAGCCGGGGTTACAGTAGAAAGACTGACTCTTTTTTTTTTTTCTTTCCTTTCCTCGTCTTTCCCTGGATCGCGTTGGAATTCTTGCTGCAGATGATGAACCAGCTGGGCCAATGTAAGTGCACTTTCAGAATAAAATATCACTGAGCTTAAGCTGAGGGGTTATGGGGTTCAGGATACGTGAGACCCATGTTAGGTGTGACATCATTACTAACGGTCATGGACCCTTCGGTTTGTTGTTTGTTAGCACTGGAGTAAAGAAAAGTGGTGTATCTGCCAGGTCCTTGCTAGAAAAATACTGCTGAAAGAGTTACAGACGAGTATTTGGGCTGAATTGACATGCGGTTCTCTGTGACTGCCTGGGGTAGCAGATTTGATGGTTTTTACAAATACCATAAGCTTGGCAAAGTTGGAGGGGAGGAAGCTTCTGTTGTAAAAAGGAAGCAGTAAAACTGGAAGTGGAATGCCCGATGGAGGGGTTGAATTGCACTGGGCAGGAAGGGGACAACGTCCAGCCTGAAAGCCCTGTTGTCTTTAGGCACTTGAGTTAAGGGAAGGAAGAATGAAATGCTGTTTCACTTCCTGTGTACAAAGACCTTTTTTCCTACAGCTGTGATTGATTTTGGTGCCTTTTATTTTATTATTTTTCCAGGAAAACCAATTCCACAAACAATCACAAAGATAAAAACTTACGCCAGAGAAACACAAATTAAAAATGCTTATCATGTAAGTATGACTTGCACACATCTCGGAAACGGTCAGGCTAGAGTCTTCCTTTTTCTGTGTGGTTGGGGTGCGTAAAAATAACCTGTTCCCTGCATTAAAAGCTACCTGCTGCTCAGAGGATGGCACTAGCCTTCCTGCCGCGCTTCAAAGAGCACTGGGGGTTATCAAAACATTTCATAAAATATGAAGGCAGCTTTATGATCCAGTAGCTGTCGAACTCCACATAATCGCTGCTATTGCTAATAAACCCCCCAGCCCTTCCTCACTCAGTCTTAAAAGCTGGAAGCTGCCCATGGTTGGGAAGCCTGTATCTCCGTTAAGCCCGAAAGGGATGTTACGCGCTTTGATTGCACGCTGTTACGGCACGTGATGTGGGAAATGCTGCCAGGCATTGACTAGCACCTTTTCTCGTTTCTTTTTTAGAGCTTTAAGTTTCTGAGAGACTGATGGCAATATGACCTGCTAAATTTAAGGGTTGGAACTCTTGGTTCTAGAACTCCAGTTCTGTCTGATTTTTTTTTTTTTTTTTTTTCCTTTTCAAGTGAGCAACAATATGACTGTCTAAAGCATGCCTTATTTAGCCTCTCCTGCAAGGATGACCTAGCCAGATAAATTTTAATAATGCTTCAGTGTAGAAGGTGTAAACTATTTTGGGCTTGATGTGCTGTGAATGTTGCTTTTTTTTTTTTTTTTTTTTTTTCCTCCTTAATCTATTTAAACATTAGAAGTAGTACGCCAGTTCACGCATGCGCCATTTTTTACTTCCTGTAGCTGTTAAAATTGGCAAAGCTCTAAACCGCACTGCTGCCATCTAGTGAGACTTTTTGTAAAGTACAGCAAAACTTAAAAATATATACAGTATATATTTATATTTTGGGGGAGGGGGAAAACCAAAATACAGTAATTGTGTTTCATTTTTAAGCTGCTGATATTCATTCCTTACTGTATGTCTGAAAGATGAGAGAATTATAGTGTTCTGGTACTTAGAGAAGTAATATAAATTGAAATTATCTTAAGGGCTTAACCTATAGAGAGACTTAGGTGTCCTATAATCAGACTTCAAAAGCTGGAATGGTTCGATGTGGTGGTGGTGGAACGCAGTTGAAAACAAAAACAAAACTTCAGTTTATAAATATATATATATGATTGCTTTTTAAGTGATTTTTTTTTTGTTAACTCATGTAAATTCTCAAATCCTTTTGCACTGATGTGTTCAACATATTCTTGTACATTCAATTCAGGCAAACTTTTATAATTTTTTTTTGTTTTGTTTAAATGATGAAATGTTACAGCATGGTGATATTCTATGCAACTAGTTATACTCCTTAGTTTGACACTGTAATTTCTCATGATTTAAAGATTGTAGAAATAGACCTAACAGGGTTCTCATGATGTGCGTAACTGTAGATGCATGAACTTGTTCTGTGTATTTGTTGAAGTGCAATGATGTATAAAAAGTGGATTCACCTGTTTTTAAAAATAAAACACTGACAAAAAAAAAAAAGGTGTGAGACTTTTTCAAGTATT
Organism: Chlamydotis macqueenii; assembly: GCF_036417535.1. Classification (NCBI taxonomy): domain Eukaryota; kingdom Metazoa; phylum Chordata; class Aves; order Otidiformes; family Otididae; genus Chlamydotis; species Chlamydotis macqueenii. Next base: position 16,241,151 of record NC_141567.1, on the reverse strand, counting down.
ATTTAATTTCACTTTAGCCTGTGTATCCCGAGTGCTGGGTCTCCTGGAGTGTGTATTGCAGTGGGAATAAGTTGGTATTTCTCAAACTTCTGTGAGTTTTTTCAATTCCTTTTCCACATCCTCCACGAAGGCTGGGAAATTCTGATCCATGAGACACAAGCGAATGAAGGGCCCCAGCTCCTGTGCGTGCCACACTGAATGCCGGTACACAAGGGGGAGCTCAAACTTCTTTTTCAGTACAGACTGCAAAAGTGGAAAAAAAATAAAAATCAATCAAACAAAGGTGCTGCAACAATCGTGGCCATAAAAGGTGACATGACACAGGTTTTGTCTAAGTTTTCCTTTGGTATTTAATAAAGACACATCTGCCTTGTTATCAATGCTGTTTGATCACTTCAGATCAGATAGCATTTCTGTAGGTAATTTTTTCTGATACCTGGCTTTGACTCCAATGTAGCTTTTATGCAATTCTGGATTCCTTTGCAATTATTTAAATCACATGGCTTCCTCATGAGGATCCACTCTGTATAAGAGAGAAGGACCCTGTATGGAGCCTATGTACTGCCATTTGAATTGTGTAAGGATAACCAAGTACGTAGTTCTCAGCTCTTAATTTAGCAACATGTCTTTTAGAAGTAAATCACGGGGCTGTTCAAGAGTTAAAACATCCTTTTCGTGCCCATTTAACCCCCTCCCCCAGCGTTTTCCCTGGGTGGTATGTGAACACTGTCCATGTGGCCTTGCAGTGTAAAGTCAGTGGCAGCAGAGTGGAGGATGTACAACAGGATGTGCTGAGGTGGAGGCAGCGCTGACCGCCTCCCGGCACCAATAGGCGACACCACTGTCACCCAGTAAATGCACCACTAATGGATCAGCAGGTTATCGGCAGCTCCCGAGCACCTTCCTTGCTGCCGTTCCTGCGACAACAAGCTGAAGCAGCTCGACTAAAACTATTGTGGCGGGCTGCCAGCGTTGCTGCTGGATGTCAGCCACGTTAAAGAAATGGTAACTTCGCAGTTCAAAGGCCCCACTGCAGCCAGGGCTGCTGCTCGTTATAAACTGCATTATTCATACTGTGTGTTAATGACTTGAGCGTTTGTACCAAAATTTTTCCATCATTGGGGCTGCGAATGTTCTACAGACCTCACCGCTCACTCAGCCTCTAACTTTCTTTACCCGGCTGTGCTGAAGTCATTGAAGCTTGCAGCGTTGGTTACGGATGCTTTTTGGATACTTTGCATGGGAGAGCAGAAGCAAAGATGACCGAAGCGCTGCTTTCACGATGAGGTAGGTGTGATGTGCAGAGGCAATTCACGGTGAATGGTGTTATTACAGGGGGAATGCCTAACGCTGGTTAGTCTGTATCTGGCTTTAAAAAAAAAAATCTTCACCTAGTTTGGCCTTTTTTTTTTTTTTTTTTTTTAACGCGCTGATATGAGAGGCACAGGCTAAACCAAGCCTCTCCATCTGGAAGCGAGAATGGCTGTTCAGTTCAGTCAGGCCCTAGCTTCTGCTGCATGAACCTGACAGAGGGCAAGACACCTGGCAGATGCATCAAGCATGCTGTGACAGCTGGAGTGTAGCTGCATTTTGACTTGGGGGCGCCCCACCCTTAATATTTTTGCTAATTTGTTGGCTCACATTGCAGTATTGCTCTTTTCTTAGGTTGTGCTGTAGTCTTGATTGGAGAAAAATATCTTTAAACACAAACTGAAGACTCTTTAATTTTAAAATGAATCTGCAAGAAAATACTTAAAACCAGTGCTTCTGTTAGCTTCCTGAAATGGTGGAAATGGAGAAATTTAACTCCAGAGTGTTCCAGAGCACCAGCTGAGAGGGAGGGTGTGTTTCTGAAGTTCAAGTGGGGAAAAGACGTTCAGCCCTGAGCAAGCGTATGTCAAGCCTGTGGGCCAGGGCGTGGGAGATCCCAGCTCAGAGCCCAGTTGTGTTAAGCTGACGAAGTAGAGGGGCAAGCAGAGGCGGACATAGGAATCTGCTACATCAGGGAGTCCTTTTGTGCCCAGGAATTTGTTGGTAATTCAAGCGAGACATGGATGAGTGTGTACAGCAAAGAAAGGCCTCAGTAGTAGAAAGCTTTGTGCAGAAGCAGGAATCATGCACTTTGGGACCAAAAAAAAAAATAGCAGGTTTTAGAAGAGAAGTTCTTCTATAATGTTGGTGTTAATATACATTTTCTAGCGTTGCCTCTTGAAGCAGAGATTGGTCACAAAAAATACAGTTGCTAAAGGCAAACTGCCTTGTTTGATCACTCTTGCTTGTTGATGCGCCCTTGCTGCATTGTACAAGGTCAATAATGAAACGGTTGGGAATGAAACAGCAGGGCACGCGATACAACTCCCACCACCAAGAGGAGAGTACAGAAAACTCTGCTTTCTGAAAACAGGTGTTTAAAAGGCTTTTTGGGGTTTGAGAACAGCTTTTTAATAGGGAGCACAGGAATTGTCCTTTCTACCACTGATGTGAAGAAACATTGACTTGATCATCCTATCAGTATGGAAGAAGGGTAAGCACGACTTATAGAAGCAACTGCACAAAAACACAGGTTGGAAAGAACAGAGTTTTCTCCTCAGTCATCTGATTCTGAACAGTCCCAAATTCACAGTAAACAAGCAACAGTTAACTTCCAGTTATTTGTAAACATGGCTTTACTCTGGACTTCTCGCTGAAGCTGTCAATTGAACGGTGGAATCCTTTGCGGTGGGTAGGGATGGTTGATGTTTTCAGACTTAAGCTATGACTGCAGAAGTCATTTCTGTAGAGTCAAAAGAGCGACAAAGCCATTTATTTGGATGTGACCTCTGGGTATTGGTTTGTTCTTATGCAAATGGAGTAATTACACCATGAAATACCTGGTTTTGCAGCTCATTTCCTACCTCCAGATCATTGCACAGTATCCTGTGCTTTTTGTTGGTATAGATGATGGCAGCCTGATGTTCAGTGAAGACATTTACCAGATGTTTACAGCATATGAGATAAGTTGCGCTCTCTCTGGGTCAGAGATTAAGTTACAGGACCTAAATAGAAGATTTTTTAATTTTTTTTTTTTTTTTTTTTTTTTTTTTTTTTTTTTTTTACCTGTGCTAGCTGTGTTACAGATCTTCTTTCTCCAAGGCAGGAATCTGGTAGAGGCTCATCTGGCTAGAAAATACAAAATGCAAATAAGGGCTTATTACCAAGCAGAGTGTGGGTATGTGCAAGAAGGGAAGTAGTTCCATTTTTAGAGATAACGGGAAGGGAATGTGCTCAGCTACCTTATGCGGTAAAAAGGCATCTTTTTATGGAACCTGATTGCACATCTCCTCAAGTCTTGAAAAATGAAAGACATGAAATAATGGGCCTGTAGTTAATCTGTCATGTCTAAACTAAGATAACTTTAAAACTACTTACTGGAAGTAACTTTAAAAAATGCTGTGTATGAATGCTCACCGGGAGCATGCTTTTTTCCTTTCCATGGGTCACAGCACTGAAAAGATGGTTTAAGTTGTCAATTCTGTTATCTGAGCAAGGTTTTCAGTCTTAACTTCTGGAGCAAGAGCATTATTAATACCATCAGTATGACTGCTGGCGTTCAATAGCATTCTGCCATTAAATACTTTACCTTTCGTTCTTCGCTTTAGCTTACCAGGAAGCGAGCAAAGCCCAAAGTATAGGTAACATGCATAAAGAACAAACAATAAATCTTGAATATCAGCTGTTGAAGGTCTCCCATATGCCTTCCTGGAAATGCTGAGAGTCAAACTAGCAATATATTTTTTTTTTTCTTTTTTCCCCTTGCACTTTCTCTACCAAATATGATTCCACTGTCCAGTAGAGTAGGACTTTCCTAGTTCTATAATGAAAATTATGTAGCTGAAGAGTTTGACATTCCATATCAGAACCAACTCAGTCTTGGTTGTGATTTTTTTTATCACATACCCAAGAGCTCTCCTGGCAAAGCTAGCTGCAGGGATGATTTTTAGAGCTGGTAATGTGATTCTCTGGATACCCAAGAGAGCATATATTTAAGAATTAATTAGTCACCCTCAGAAACACTATCTGCCTTTGCCTTTTCCAACTACCTTAGGTCTTTGTCATGGAGAGGTGAAACAGTCTGTTCCTACCCTGAAACCACTTGTAAAAGTGTCAAGTTCAAATTGATACAGTTACATATTGACGATTATTAACACTGTAAAACAGGAGTAGGTAAACACAAAAAGGAGCACACAATTCACGGTTACTTAAAAGGCTCTGATATTTTTTCTTACTTTGTATAATTTATTTGAAAGCCTGCCAGATGGTTCCCAACAGTCTTCACTGAGAACCACACTGATCAAATTGTAGACATGGATTTTTTTGGTAACTATTCAGCCTTCATCTTCTGTTCTCTATTCTTGTTTATTAACCTCAGCAGAAAACATCTAAGTTTTCCACCAAACCATACCACCATCTGATTGGGAATTGGTAAATAACAGTTGGCTGTGGCATTTGCAGCCCCTTCTTTTAACAGTTAGTAACTGTTTGTGTTTCCCTGAGCCCTGCATAAATTGTTCTCTTCATTTCCAGGCTCCCTAGCTAAGGAAAGCTCAAACCCCACAGCAAAGCTCTTTTCCCACCTATAAATCTCATTCCTTATGCTTGCTAACATTATTCCTCTGATCACATGAAATGTGCGTATTAATTTTGGTTATTAGTGACCTTTGGGAGGCCAAAACAAAGGCATCTGATTGCTCTGAGATATGTTCAGTAAGCTTGAGGAGGTAGAACAACTTTTTTGAGAAATGTTAACTTTTTTTCAGGCAAGCTAAGGAAACAGGAGTATTATAGCCACAAGTAGCTGACCTCCTGAATAACCAACCCTGTTCACTAACTAGGTTTCCCTGCATGTAAACTGAACTTTGGGCTAAATTGTATTTCATGTAGGTGGTCTCGCAGTTGCAAGAAACTTTCTTCAGAAGTAAAATCTGCCATTTACAGATCTAACACTAATACTTGATTATTTTTCTATTTTTCTGTCTATATATTCTTGGTTACTTACTGTCTGTAGTACTGATGCATCTTGTTCAGTGTCCTTCGTTTGATTTTCACTGCTAGCCAGCTGATTGAGACTCTGATAGAGCTGCTGGCTTTGTTCATCAGTCACTTGAACCGGTATGTACTCTGAAAGTTTCTGAACGCAACTGCAGCAGTGTTCCAGCATCTGTTCTTTGGAATCTCCACCAAACTGAACACGAAACATGCGGCATTCGTTCTGCTCAAAGCCCAAAGAGAAATTAAATTAACTGTGAATCCCCTCCAACTATTTTGATTTAATTAAATTCCTATTTGTTTTAGTTAGGAAGAAGGCAATTAATTTTTGGATCACTGCACCAACTTAAATACAAAAGAACAAGTTTTCCCTGCTGTATCTTCATTCTTCCCAGCAGCTAAACCAGAAGACTATGATTCCCAGTCTGAATATCAGTTAATAGAACCCAAGAAAATGGTAAGTGAGGAGGGCCACTTGTCAACTAATTAAAGGTCTAGCCAAGTGAACAAACCTTCCCCTGATTACAGGGTTTTTACAAGTATAGCAGGGAAATTCAGTTCTTACTGTTGCTGCAAGTAGTATCCTCTAAGGACAGGCCAACTCTGAGCAGTTATTTGTTACAAAAAAAAATGAAATTACACTGAAGTAAGCAGAAGTTAATGTTGGAATCTGAACTAAAAATTCCAGGAACTCTAAGTTCCATGTAGGATTTCTGTTACTGTCTGCATCAAACCCAGCCTTCCCTACCTAGGATTATGTCAAGTTTTAGCATAAACTGAGTACTAGGCAGTAACACCTGAACCATACAAGCGCTGAAGTATTCAAGAACCTTGAGGTCACTTGGATCATCAAATTTGCACCTCTTCCCATGCTGGGGCAGGGGAGTGAGCTCAATGAAAACAGTATGAAGGGAAATGACTTGGTACAAGAATATTAAGAACATTTGTCTTGCTACTATTTACAGATTGTTTCATATAAAAAGTTTTTATACATAGAGGCACAGCAAAGGCTAATGCGAGATAAGTGATTGCTAGGGATGGAGCTGTACCAAGGGCAGTCTCGGCCACGCAGCTGTTTCCTTTGGCTAGGTGTAAGACATAAGCGTGCATCTGACAGGTACAGCTTCAGAATTACACACTTGTGTGCTTCACTGAATCAAATTTCCACTAGGAGTTTCAGTGGTGATCTGCAACAGGTATCTGTTCTACATGTCCTGTTCCTTCAAGTACATTAACACTAAGCTTCTCAAAATACAGTTTAGAAATGCATTGTGCTAGCTGAAAGGCCACAGTGCCCTATTAAAATAGTATTCCCTAAGAAATTAGTAAGTTTCACTATAAATGCAGTATTAATGACTTACACAAAACAAGGAGAAGGAATAAAACAAATCAGAAATTATTAGTTCCCCTTAGTTCCCCTGTGCACTCAGAGATATATTGAAAACCTAGCTTGCTTCCCTCTGCTTTAAATGGCTCCTGCTCGAGTCTTTCCTTACTTAAATCTAGCAAAGTTGGGACATAACTCCTTACACAGTGTGGCTGGCTTCCTGCATTTTTTAAAAATACTTCTGAAGATTAGCACAGAAGCTATATATACTGACAGCATTTAAGGAATCGCTTCAGCTACAATTCAGGATATGAAGTAGATAAACTGATAGGACCACTGCAGTGCCACTAAATCCAGTTTAAGTAAGGTGAATTAATGGTAAGTAAACATCTAGATGCACCAGATTAATTTAAGACTATGTTAATATTCCTCCTTTTCTGAACTGTCCCTCAGAACTTTGTTCAAACCCCAAAGTGATTGTGATGTTGATTTTGTATTTCTTGTGAGATGCAGCAGAATCCCTTAACACCGTGCTGGGGAACTGGTTCCATTAACTGTAAAGGAAACTGATGATCTGCTGATTCATCAGAACTAATTACTGCAACAGCTCAATAGTCTAGAAGTGATACTCCACATTTTATAAGAAGCTGACAAAAATCAGAGAGCAAAGGTGTTTTGGTTTCAGGCAAGTAATAACCCATGAATTTAAACCCATGGTTTAAGATACGCAGTTCCTAGTGCCACCATTAGACTAGGCTTATTCTGAAACAAGATGAGTCCTCATATTTAAATAATGTTTATTATGCCTCATACCTGCTTTTATCTTGCAATTAGCAAGGCATTCTCCCCTCTGCCAACTATATTGTTTGGTTTGTAACCAAATATTACCTATAAGGTAATATTTATGTATCTTTCATAAAAGACATCAGAGAAAAGAGCAAAATGCAACTAAACATGAATTTTACAGTTTTCAGCTCTTCTGGATACTGCTATTATCTGCAATTATAGTAACTCAGTCTGTACCAGAGTTCCTGTCAGAGGAGAATTCCAGAACATCTCAGAATACTTGAGATGTTTTTATGCCTTAATAGTTCTGTGAATGGGGCAAAGAGTTAAAACTTGTCTCTAGCAGCTACTGAATAAGGGGCTCATAATCTTTTTCCAGAATTACTGTTTCTAACTTAGAGATTAATTCTCTTGTCAAGTAGAGATAATTAAACTGAAGGCAACTGTTTCTGCAGAAACAACAAAGCCTAGAAACTATCAGGGGAGAAGGGAGAGCTCTTCTCATTTTGCAACAGGCTTTGTTTCAGAAAAACGTGGTGAGTGTTCAGCATAGATGAATAAGAAACTTCTCAGAGTTCTTCTAAGAACCAAGAAAACTGAGATTTTTTTTTTTTTTTGTAACAAGCAAGTGCTGTTTATTTAAAGGCTAACCAACAACTTTTCATGAGATCTAAAGGGAAGACCAGAAACCTAGGTCCCTTTCATTGCCTTGAATACTAAACGCCTGAATCACCAGCTTGCCACTTACTGTGCCAGGTGTCAGGGGCCACAAAATGGCTAAATAATTGTTTGTTTAGATACTTTGCTTGCCAAAGTGAAGTATGACTCATAGGTAGCATGCTTTTGTACATGTAAGAGAATCGCTTCCTCTTTTTAATTGTTAGCCATGGCAGACAGATCTAGAATAAATACCAGTCTAGCTGGTGTAGTAGCTAAATCTTAGGGAAGCAGTCTAAAAGACCTGAATATTAGCAGTTACAAAACACAGTAAGATGATTCAATCAATTCTTGTTAAATATCTAGAGTAAACAAAAACATTTTAATTTATACAGACAAGTTACAGTATCTCAGAACTTCTGGTTTAATTTATCCAGTATTAAGAAATCTTATACAGAAGTCTGTTAGCTATTAGAAATACTAAAAGCAACTCAACTTACCTTTGAATGTGCACGAAGCAGCAGGCAGTCTGCTCTTCTTATTATCTTTAGCCACTTGTGGGAATCAATTAATGAAAAGCCTTCCTGAAATAAAGCGGAATGCAAACTACTTGCACAGAAAACATGTGACATTTAAATTATGTGATGTATTTTAATCCCTAATGAAGACTGGTCATCTGCATACATGCAACTTTTGTATCTGTCAAACAATTGCCAATATGGAATTCTCACCACACTAGGAATTAAATCTGAATCTGTAGCTCCAGTAACAACACTATGTCAAGGTACATTCTAATTTAATATATATTTTACGTTTTATGCATATTATTAAAGTCTCCACGAAATGCATAGGAAAACTGCTGCAATAGAGAGCTTTAAATTCTTCCACATCCCATGAAGTTGCCCGGGAGGGCAGCAGAGGGCAGGCAAACCTGAAGAATGGGACAGCAGATGGTTTCTCTAAGGCCCAGAGAGGCATTTTCTCCAGATGGAATTCAGGTAAACAAGAAGCAGCTTTGATAACTCGATAAAGATGTTTTTATACTCCAGTTGCATTAACTGTCAGTCTCTTCAAACAAGATGGACTGCTCAGCATTCTGTAAAAATACTCCCAGGAAGCTGAAAACATCATATAAAAATTTCGGGGCAATGGGCCGTGTCTCCCATGGTACTCCACACACTGCCACAGAGTCATTATTTACCAAAGTTTAGGCAAAGGGGGGGAACACTAAACCACTAAACAAATTTAAAGTGAGAGAGGAAATTACCTATCTATCTCTTTTATCTGAACTCATAATGCTTTCAATGACCATGAATTTTCAGCACAGGCTGCTTTTCACAGGTGTCCTACAGGTCGAGAACCACAAGTCATGTCCATCCTGGACCACCAGCAGTGTGTTTTTGCCAGAGTTATGATCCATCTTATGCTGGGAAACCATCTGCTATTCTATTTTGGTACAAGAAGTCACCTCAGTAAGACCTCTTTTAATGTGCTGGCACTGGCTTTATAGTCTCATGCAGGAATTGCATGTAGATTTTTAACTGAACTTTTACAAGAATTCTAGCAAGCATTGAAGAGTTGAACCAAAGGCAAACTGGATCACAGACACACAGCTGATCAGACACCTGCTGTGATAGACTCCAGAATGTGAGACTGCATGCAAGTACCATTCCCAAAAGATTTGGGGTCAGAGGGAGAAAAGAATTTCCCTCTGCCCTGTAAAAACAGGTGCTGACAGCAGGTAAGATGGGCCAGTCACTTGCAGCATGTCTGTGTGCACTGAGCACTCTCAAAATGCCTCAAGGTAGGACTTGCTAAGGTGTGAAAAGCCTCAAGGCATTTTGGAGGAAGACCTCACTTTGTGATCAGTGGGAAGTACCAAGCTATCCTCTGCTCTTACAGGAATTAGTAAAGGAATCTGGATCCCAAGAGGGACAAACTGCAAATGACAGACCTGGCAACAGAAAAGAGCATCTTTGTTGGTAAGTCAGTGTTCTCCAGCCACACTACACGACGCAATTAGACTGCTGAGGCAGTGGAGCTGCTGCGTCTAGCATGCTGAGGGCATTCTCCTTCCAGATACAGACAAAATCCCCTCTGATGTCAAATAGTAGGAAGTCTCTGAAGAAGGTCAGTTGGTCACAGAGTCTGAATTTATGCCTGACACAGTACAGGAAGCCTGTGAAACACCCTTACTCCTCTGGACACCTGGCATTTTACCACTCCTGGCTTTGAGGGGGTGCCTCTTGTGATGGACCTGCCCAACAAGAGCTTGGTATACAGACATTAAAGTCGGGGCAGGATGCAAGGGAGAAGATACTGAGCAGAAAGCCTGAGGAATGATATTAGATTACTAGGCTAAGAAAAGAACGCAGCACTGGTAGAACACTTCTAGAATAATCAGTAGCATTTCACATCATATTTTTAATTGCACCATAGAATATTTTATTTTGAAATTTGTCTAAGGAAATTCATGGCTGTGCAGAGTTTGGCCCCAAAATATTGTTTAATGCTGAAAATGGAAAAGTATCAGCAAGTTAATCTAGTGGTTGTGTACAGCAGAAAGTTATGTCAAAAGTCAAGAATTTCAGTCATGCCAACGTCATGAAAATAGAGCAGCATCTGTGATAGCAACAAATTGTCATTAAGTGTGCACATGCAATGTCTTAGTACACAGCTGTACAAAATACAAAAATGCTGATTTGTTTTAGAGGAGACAGAGTGACATCCATCTATGACGCTTATCAGCTTGTGCTGTGCTCATGCTGCCATAGTTGCTAGAAGGGGATCCTACTAAGAAAGCAAGCAAGAAAAAGAGTTAAAGTTAGAGAAGTAAGGTACAGCCAACAGTGCATTCAAGAAGGGAAACATCTGGGGGCAGAAAACATATGTAGTGCAGGAGATACGCTCTCAAGTCAGAACAAAGAGAAAATGGCATATATAGAACTAGAATATATAAAGCAGAAAAAATATTTTAGACCTTCCCTTCCAGAAAAGGTATATTCTTGATGTTTATACAAATAATCTGAAAGTAAATGTTCTCACTGTTTGGAATGCAGTAGACCAGGTGCATTTATATTTATTTTTGTGAAATAAACACAAACTAACATAAGGTGAATTCTATATCAGCACAAGGACTTCATTCCTTCATTTAAAGCCACAAATGTTGAAGATCTTTTAACTTGTTTATATTGAGGGGAAGATCCAAACCTTCTCAAAACACACTGGCCAGTTCAGAACTGATCACTCTAGATAAGCAGCGAGGCTGAGTGCTCGACAACAAATCAGCCTGACTACTGCTCGTGCTTAGTGCTTCCTGCTATAGGGAATTTCTCCACTGCCGCTTGGTCTTCCTCTGGTTCCACCACCAAGCCCCAAAATGCTGTTAATGAAGCAATTCTAATATCCCATTCTTTCACTAGGCCACTTTAGCTTGTGGCCACTTGTGCTTACTCTGTTCATTTCAAACAGTTACTGGTTTTGAAACACACCAACTATGTTTATTTTAATATAGCTGTTCCCATATTAAGTCTGTTTTTATAGTGTTTTTCCTTTCACTGTAAAACGTAGGTAGAACAAGTGGTGTCTCCTTAAAATAATAAATGTTTTCAAAGAAATCATAAAAGGCAGCCAGTGTTTAACTTTCCTACCAACTATTTTATTGACGTTTCCCAGGTTGTCATCCTTTTATATGTCCTGTTTCTGAGGTAAAGAGTGCTGGAAAAAAACAGCATTTAGCATTTTTATTTATGTACTCCTAATTATTCAACTCCAAACCAAAAATTTAATTAACTGAAATTTAATTTACTTCAAGTAATTAAGCGAGGAACAAAGCAGAAGGTATTTCCTTTCCTCTTGCACCTTTGGTTGACTGTATATTGCCAAGCAGAAGCAAATAACTAAGAACAGCTCAACCAAATAGAAAAACTCAGTGCAGTACTTGGGCAGTACAACAGACCTGATTCGGCACAAGCAAGCTACCTGAAAAAGAAGAAGGGAATGTTTTGGACAAACTCAGGTCTGCAGAACTACTCAGACTGAACTCCATTGTTAAATTGTTTACATCAGTAATTGTCACTAGTCAGGATCTAGATTTTCCTCAGTTCTAAGCAGCAATAAGCCCCATTTTGCATCATGTTAATAAGGTCTGTTCTGTTCCTCATGGCTTTTCCATGTTACCTCAGTCAGCACAGACTGTATTTGAGGCTGCTATATTATGACAAAATAAAAGACTCTTCTTAACAATAATTCTCTTTTGTCAACAATTAAGTAGTTACAAATCTGCACATTAAGTTAGGTAAATTAATTCAGAACAACAAGAAGGCAGACCACAATAAATCTGTCCCTTGTTCCATTGCTTGAAGTAGAGAGGACTGCTGCTGAAATCCGGGAGCTAGGCATGGGCTAGATCCTGGAAACTGCATGGCACTATATTGAGATTATAGTCCACTTGTGCCTTTCTAGAAATAATGAATTGACTCTAAATCTACTCTGGACATACGCACTGGCAAGGAAAAAAAAAGTAGTAGTCCCTCCAGACTGCTGCTGCCACCACGTTGACAGAAATACATAGAATAAAGCAGCTGTTCTCCTTGAGCAGGGAACATCCGCAGCTGCTTTACATTCAGAGTTGGGCACTGCTGAGCAGTATTGAGCATGAGCAGAGGCAGACGGCAGTTGGAGATTAATCAGGAATAAAGACAAAAAGGCAACCTAGAACTGAGCAGGATCATAAGACCTCAAATGTTTACAACTTGAAGAGATAAATGGCAGCGCTTTTCTAAGTTTGATCATTAGCGCTCATTCATGCATATACTCCTTATGTCATTCTCCAGGATCATACTTGTAAGGACATTGTATGAAAAGAAAACAGTTTCATACAACTCTGACAGAAATCTAAGTCTCTCAGAGGGAGGACCCTGAGAGGAATTAAGCTGAAGGAGAAAATAAAGCAAGACATTTCCAAAATACTTTGGAACTAGGCAAGATGTGACCACACCTGATATGAGGCAGAGAAGCCAATAATGCTGGTCTAGCCTTACACTCATCTAGTCTTTCATTTATTGGAAAATACTTTTGTTCTGATTTTACATTTCAGCATTCAAAAAGCTGGTGGATAATGAGGCTCGTGATCTATGTGGGAAGGTATTGCACATTATTTATGAATATTTTTATTATTGTATAATCTAGAAATCTTGTGGTACTAAGCAAAATATGAACACAGGAACACATTATTCTTTTTATGTTGGATTGCAAGGCCCTTACGCAACCCTGTCTTAACTGGAAAATAAATATTTAAGAAATGTTATTTGTTTAACAGTTCAGCTATGCTGGCTTGCATCAATTAGTTTGGATTCACTCATTCATGAGACAGATGTTTTCAAATGAAATTGAACTATGTGTAAGCAATAGCTTAGGAAGAAAAACTTTATTTTTGCCACAAACATTATATACTCTGCCTCTAAATTACAACCAATATTTAAAAAGACAAACAAAAACCCAGAACACCACACACAAAGACACACATTCTGCAGTTTTGGCTGTCACTTATAACAGGCTCATGAAATGCAAATAAAACAGTTTGTTCTCAGAGTTCACAGTTCAGAATGGATGTACGCACTGTGTAATGTAACGAATTAAGGAGTCAGCTGGGTATCCCACAGACTGGGAATGTGCATTTGCAAGAAATTATGAGTTCAGCATGAGATCTAAGGAATTTTTACCGTATGAATTAATATTCCAGTGCATAGCTGCCACAGTGGTCCTGTCTGATAACTTGAAGGAAGATGGCAGAAGAGAAAAGCAAAAGGCCTCAGACAACATCCTGCTTGCACCATTCTGACTCAGGCTGTGCAGCACCATGGTACACAACTCCTCAGAACACAGAGCAATCTTCTACTTTCAAAGGCCATGCTCAGTTTCCAGGTAAGCACCTGTGAAATTTCCTTAATCCAGTCCTTTCCCAAGGTAAACTACCAAGACACAACTGGGGAGCAAAACTTTGCTCCCCATGATGCCTTTGCAGGGCAAGAGATTTGGGAAAGCACTTTTCTGGGGAAGGGCAAGATGCTCTGCTGTTCTGAGCACCCCACCTGCAAGCTTGTGCAACCCTGCACAAAACCAGCAGGGATGGCTTCAACAACCTGCCATTTTCTCCAGATAGGGACAGGCACTGCCCAGTTACTGTGTCATCCAAACCAGAACTCCACTCCATGGGTCTGCTCACCATGCTGAGGATGTAAGGCACAGTGAGAAATCTTTTCAGAAATAATATTCACTATCTAGGTTTTAAGTGTGATTTGTTAAGTTACAAGCATCACAAATTTTGACCTCTAATATTCTAGGTACTATTATTATTTAACATTTATACTGAATAACACCTTACTTATTCTTAGACGTGACTAATTCGGCCACAAAGGAATGGTAATACTATTTCCAGGTATCTACACAATGCTGTTAATACATCTGATAAAATACATCAGAACAGAAACAGAACAGAAACACTGTAGTTGAGAAGACTATTAAGCATTATCTCAAGGGACAGTAAAAATAAGGATGTGAGAACAGATAGTCTGAAAAAGCTTGTAAACTTTGTTCAAGTATTATACTGAACACTAAAGCATAGGCAAAGCTGAGATGCTTTCAGAAAACTTAAGTAAAATTGGGAAACGTGTTCACAAGTGTTTGCTTGAAACTTGACATATGGATTATAAATCAAATGCTTGCGTATATGTGAAAAATACCAATTTTTAACACATTGCCTTCCAAAAAGAGAATGCGAGTTGTCATTTTACACTTTTAAAATTAGAAAACTACTTGTTCTATAAAAAATTGAAGTCTTCCTTTCATTAATGACTGTAGAATAAAAATTTAATTCCAGCTTAAAGTTAGAAGTTATGAAAAATAAACTTTAAACATAATTCCAATCAAATCTTCATTATTACCTTGTAACACACCTAGAAGTAGAAATTTTCCTTACTTGTATTTTTCTCCAAGATCTAAATAAGGCCAAATACATTAGTTTTTATTCCTGCAGTGTAAGCTGTCTTGAATACTGAGTTGAGAGCAGTATTCAAGGAGCAGGAGTGTCAGTGTGACAGAAAAAAAAAAAAAATCCCCAAACATGACATCTTGTGGACTGGGGGAAGCAGAAAGTTGTCCCTGCAAAAATTTCCAAGCTACATGTCAGTATCCAAATGTGTCATGTATAGCATCATTGGGTAAAGAAAAGCACAGCAGAAACCGCATGCTGTATGTAGCTTATTTCTTAGTGTAAGCATTAGCTGTCTCAAATAGATCTGCAGAATATAAAATAGGAAGCGGAAAGCGGTGAAAGGCCAAAAAAAAACCCAAACCAAAACCAAACAACCTTCAAGGCAGAGAGCAAACTAACTGGAATAAGGAATAAAAGGATGATAAGCTCTGTATTATCTTTTTGCATGCTTTTTTTTTTTTTACCCCCAATCTCTTAGAAGCCAGATCTTAAATCTTGGTATTAAGCTTGTTTGATTGTGGAAAAGAACAGATTAGGGTCGAACTCATTTAACAGAGTGCTCTGTCTCTACAGAGGTAGGAAAGCTAAGTGAAGCAGCCAACACAGGACACATGCAGCCACCCTCAAAACCACCATGTCCAGGGGACTCAGCAACTGATGAATGCCTTTGCCAAAGCGCAAAGCATTGGGTGCAGGAGCACCTGCTGCCAGGTGTCAGCTTTCTAGAAAGAGTTCCCCGAGATGGGTACAAATTAAAGCCCCTTGAAGGAGTAAATAGCAAAGATAAGCCCCTAGCTCAGCACAAACCTTGATATTTCATAGTAAGAACCTGGCTTTTTTTTTTTCCCTAAAGTACACTTTAGAACAGTGAAACTCAAGAAGGCACCTAGAGAGGCGAACTGGATGTTCACAGGTTTAGCTAGCTAAAGCTCTTCAGGGCATTCCATTAGTAAGTCAAGTCAAACGATTTCTTCTTTAATTCCTGATACAAAATATATACTTCTCTAGATCAATACCATATGTTAAACTCTAACTTTAGGGTAAACACATTTCACTAATAGACATTGCTACTCTTTAATAACTATTCTATTAATTGAGTTTAGATGAATTGAGGCAAGAGAAAAGTAAAGATCAGAACCCCTTAAACCTCTTTACTGCTGCCAATAGCCAATAATCTTTATACAACAGGAATGTATCATTTTATCAAACATAAATGAGGAAGCTAATGCAAAAAGATATTCAGCTTTTCCAAAACAATCATGTTAACAGCACATATTTAAAAACAAACTAAAATTGAAATATTTGAACTAAAATTGTGGTACTGAATAAGTCAATAAAACTAAGATTCCTTCTACTCTTTCAAATAGCAATCATAGAACCTTTAATAAAAAACCAGCTTTCCTCTACCTTTGCAATGTACTACCACTAAATAGCATTAGCAACCTGCTCACTTCCCTAGGTTTCTGTCAAATGTCCTCATTTATTGCACAGGGACCTTCGCCTACCCAAGGCACTGTTGTAAATATCATTTCAAAAATTTGGTGCATAAGTTTCAGGCACTGCAAAGACAGCATCAAGCACATCAGAATGTCTGCTGAATGCTTGCCTAATTAATGAGTTAGAATCTACTCTATCCTAAGCACTGTCAGCTTATTAGAAGTCATGAGGGGATCAGGAGGGCACTAAGGACATTTAGCCTACAATTTGGAAGATCAGGTCACAAATCAATTACTCTGGATTAATTTTATCCAATTACATAAGTCCTCTTCACAATTTCAATTTGTTTAATTTGTAGGATATTATGAATTCTAGCACTGGTATTAATTGCACTGAATAAAACACCAACATACAATTTTCCTGATGTGCCGATTCGAAGGAGGGAAAGGAAATAAGAGTTGTGCTAAACAGAACATGACGTATCTTGACAGTACGGCCAGAAATTCACAAGAGATGCTGTTGAGATATTCCTGTTAAAATGGCATTATCTACAGTATGCAAGAATGAGATTTTTCCACCGTAAAATACAAGTCTGTTAGGCAACACTGCAGCAAAAACAGGTCCTAAAAATGTTATGTAATTTAATTCCAAATTAAGAACTTTGTTTAAAACAACAACAACACTATCACCAAACAAACCAAAATACCCTTTGATTTGCATTACACATTAGGGATTTTTATGTTGCATACTTTGAAGTTCCATTTACCCTCTTCTTCATTCCATTTGGCTGATGTCAATAAATAGATGATATTTTAAAAGGAAAGCAGTTGTTCCCTTGTTAAGATAGTTTCAAATATGTATCTGTCAGTGTCATTAAAGAACATTTCAAGTGATCTTGAACGCATACCTATTCAGCAAAATTTTACCCATTAAAATAAATGATTTGTTTCCTTTGAGCAACTGATGAAAACACTGAACACATCCACAATTAGTTGTTGTTGTAGCATGGAAGTACTTTAACGACCAGTTCTGGAGCATTTGCAGATACTGTACCCAGTTGTTTCAAACCTATGGCATCTCACCACATACCTTGTGCTGCATACACTGCTATTTACTAATCTGCCTCGTTTAGAAGTGCTGAGTCTCTGTGCATACGTTGTAGCATTCTTTTTGGCAAGAAAATAGTATTTCAGCTGCCATCAGAGAAAAGACTGGTAGGAGGGAATTTATTAAATATTCTACTATTTTATTGCTCATGAAAATAATTCTGTAGTCTTCTGTATGTATTAAAATATCAGTTGTTAGGATATGTGAATATTTTATTACTATTTTGTAGATGTTGTTCTTAGAAACGGATTATAGAACAGTTACAGTCTCCCTTGGCTATAAATAGCTAGACTTCTTTAAGAAAAAGAAAAGGTTTTGTAACACTCTTGCAAGTGTTACAAAAAAAAAATGACTAGAAGAATACATAAATTAATCCATTACAGATAAAATATTTTGATATCAAGTCAGGAACACTTGAATATTCTTCCTAGAATGGATCATGTTAATCCAACCATCAATGAAAAAGATATTCATTTCTATGCAACCTCAGTTTTGTGCAAAAGGAGTTTTAGTGAAAATTGTATGTAGATGAAAGGGAGGCACCAAAGAAGAAGATTCACTAAGAAAATAATTTACACAAAAGCTATCTCCTCTTGTTTTCACACTGACAGGAGAGTATATTACAGAAAACAGTTTATGTATTTTACTATTTCATAAATCATCACCTGACATGAAAAGAGTTTGATGAAAGAATCACTAAGCAGAAGAACAAAATACGCCTTCATCGAAAAAAAAAAGGTATTTGTTGGACCTATGCTCACTAAGAGAGCAAACATTGGAACCTATCAATCATTAGCATGTTGGCCAAACAAGATTAGTAGAAATTATTAGCAGAAAACTAACTATGAAGCTGATCAGCACTGAGTTCAGGCAAGCATTAGTTCAGTTAACACCACTGTTCACTGCAGAAGAGTGAACAAAGAAAAGTTCTATGTGAAATGCAAAACAGCTGAAGTCTGGAAGTTCCTGCTTTTCAGTATGACTTTGATTTTTTTGCTGGACTTTTTAAAAAGCATCCACTCACAGTATTATCAGCATAACACAGAGCTTGCTGGCAGCTAAAAAGGTTCATTTTGAATGTACACACCACTGAAGAACAGATGCTCTCTGACTTTTATCTTTCTAAAGAAAATAGAAAGTACAAACCAAGACAGTTTGCATCTATTAATGCACTGATTTTACTACATTCCTTGCCAATTTTAAACCAGAAGAGATAAGAATACATCATACTACAGTATTACCCATTTTTAAAAGCATCCAATTAGTAAGTTTTCTTTGTTACAGATGCTGGATGAAAACTTTCTTTTTTTAAAACTCTTACTTAGGATGATTCGTGTTAAAATTCTTAGGGTGGGGTGAGGATTCCAGCGTGACCATTACTGCTGCAGTTAAAAAAAAAAAAAAAAAAAAATTAGTTAGGAACATTCATCACTGAATGAATTCTGAACTCCTGAATTTAGTTAGCAGTTCATTCTTGTTAAAGCAAAAAAAAAAAAAAAATCACATGTGGACATTTTACAAAAAGATGATACAGTTATTCAAGTTGAGAAGGAAATGGTGTCCCTGTGACACAGATCTTGTGCCTTACTGTGTTCCTATGCAGAGGTACAAGGTACAAAGCTATGATCACTGTTCTCCAGTTCCCTCAAAACCAGGAGCCTGTAGTACATCAAAAGGTATGAAAAGTAGGGATTAGAAGATAGATCAAAAGACTAGACAGCAACAACTTAAAGGATGCAGTTACTACATAGCAAGATGTAAATACATCAGAGGGAATTTCAACGCAAGTGAGTAAGGCAGCATGTACTTGTTGGAGAACGCCTTGGCAATGAAAACGAAATATTCAGTAGCCCAGGCCAGCAAGGAGAAATGAGTGTACACAGTAAAAATATAAGCAGGATCATTCCAACAATTGCAACATTCGATCGAACTTGATACATTCCCTCTGGAGCAGAAACTTGTGAGCTATCCTCCGTGACACCAAGTCTATTATAATGGACTCCCAGTGAGAGGATTTGCTGCGACAGATTCAAAAGATATGTACTTAAGTCATGCAAAGCTTGTTTAAATATTGTGACAGGTTTCTGACAACTCCTGAGAGCTGGAGACTAGAGGGATATACAACCAGTGAGATTAACAGTTTCTACAGCAATTACACAGACTGCAGACTATTGCAACTTCTTTGCTACTTGGCATCTCAATAACAGTTTGCAAAATTTCAGCAGTGGCCTGTGCAGTTCTG
The DNA here is from genome assembly GCF_036417535.1 of Chlamydotis macqueenii. NCBI lineage: Eukaryota > Metazoa > Chordata > Aves > Otidiformes > Otididae > Chlamydotis > Chlamydotis macqueenii. The sequence goes on along the minus strand of NC_141567.1, from coordinate 16,221,576 downwards.
GCTAGCTTTGAGTCTATTGCATTGTAAGCTGCTCCTGCTGACAAGATCCTGTTTTCCTCAGGCCTTAGAAGACTTCTGTCTAAAAACCATAGCATAAACCGTCCTTGGACAGTGATAAGGAGTTTCTAGTGTCCCTGCCTGCTACTTGAAGAAAACCATTCAGAGATTCAGTAACAGTCCTACCTACTTTGACATCAATGCTGTTCCCGGGTACTGGCCAACAGCATCACTTCCTGTGCTGTCTTTTTCAGCACAATCCCCCCGCATCACCTTTCTGTTTGATGATACTGGCTGCTTTACTAAAGAGATTCCACAGGCTGTTCTTCAAAGACTGAAAAGGTGCCAATGCATTGTCACAGGAAGAAGAATTTTATTACTGCATATCAGTCTTGCATAGCGTTGGGAAAAGCAACACATTTCTGGGAGGGCATGTGCTTAAGGAACAAGCCTAAGCAGTAAAGCTAAGCCAGATGTGCTGGACCAAATCCCTTGTAAACAGGACACCTGCTGTAGTACTGAAAATGCCTGCCCATGTTCAGAACTAGCGGATTGGGTATTTGATAGATTTTTCAGTGAGTTGAGTATGTTTAAGAGGAACAGTGGGAGGACTGCAATTGTTCCAATCTCTGAGTAATATAAATAGGCATAGGGCATGTTGTACCAGTGCATTTCACAACAGTTTAGTTCTGTATGCACAGAACATACCTGCAGCATGATCTGAATTAGATGTATCCGAAGAAGTGCACCCAAAGGAATTGAAAAGCAGGTTTTAAAATGCATATGACACCAGTTTTGTACACCTTTTCTTTAACACTTAATAAAGTGGTGTTTGCCTTAAGATTGGTACAGAAGTCTTGCCAAAATAAGTGTTTTTTTTAAAAAACCCACCAAACAACCAACATTTTTTTTTCTTCTAAACTCTCAGTATTACATTTTGGTCACATTTACCAAGCATGTCTGTTCCACCTCTATTCTGCACTATCCTTAGACTGTGATCATTACTGCAATATGCTACTGTCTCTTAGAAGCTGAAACAGCCCAAACAGATCTCAGAAATTCCTCATCTGGCATTTCAAGCAAGGCAGCTGCCTGAAAGCTTCACTAGCCACTAAACCTAACAGCTGCAAGAAAGTGCTTTTCTCAGCCAACTCTTCATAAAGCTTTTCTTATACTTCCTGCACTCATCCCTTACAACTGCACACTTATCTGCCCATTGTTACTTGCCAGATTCAGTCTTTGCCAGACGCAGTCTTTGAAGGGCTACAGCTTTTGTCTATGCCTTTTTTGCTCTATAGTTATTTATTAAAACTTACTTTCAGTTAGCCTTTCTGTGGTTATTTCAAGGACACTCTATAGAGTAATAAGAGTCCACTCGTTACTAAACAGTTACAGTCCTCTGAAAAGCGGACCAGCCCTGAGAGAGTTGCATTCTGCACTGATTTATTCCAAGCAGAATTTGGCAAGAGATGGCAGCAAGTCTCATTTCAGTTGTTTTTTTTACCTATCTGGACTTTCAATTACTCCATTCCTTTTTCTTATTCAGCACAACTGCTGAAATACTTTCCATGTTCCATTTTTACCTTGTCCAAGAACATTCAACTTGTCCTCACTAAATATGTGAGCTAAATACCGTATCTTGTATGAGGGATATCCAGACTGACAGCTCTCTGTTAGCTCATTCATTATCTAGTCAATATTCTTAACACAGGCCAAAAAAAGTCAAGGATATCCTTGGTTCTCCCCTTACACTTACAAGATATTTCTGCAAGTTTAAGACCTTTTATGCAGCACAGCAAAAACTAATTTATAAGCTTATACATATTTAAAGCTACAACATACTCTCTTATATATCAGTATTAAAAAAAAAAAAGTCTTTGTTATCTTCATACTGCAGCATCTTCCAGTGGCTTGTAATAGCTTTCTAATACATTTATCAGCCACTTCATACTTGATACCATCACTGAGTATTGGCAATATGGACTGAACACACTTGATTCCACTTTCTAGCACAGGCCTTCTCTATCATGAGCATCAAAACAACAACTAGATGGAGTGTTTCTGTTACTATTTTCAGTGTCATTGTGAAATCTTTATGGTTTAGTAGCTGGTCATGCTTAAGCACAAGCTACAGGAAAATCAGTTGACACAACTCTGAAGTTGTTATTTTGTCTCCATGAATATAACATGTATGTTAGATCACATTAACCAACATAGAAAAAAAACTCATACCCTTTGATAAACCAAATTATCAAAACCAAAATACTAACAGGTCATTGGCAAGAAACTAGCTGGATCATACAGCAAATCTTACAGGGACTAACAGTTATATTTTTATCTACTTCTTAACAGTGTATTTATTTTCTGTTTACTTAGGCACAAGAATCATACATGTATCTTTCAAAACCAGCAGCACTTAGTATTACATCTTAATCTAGATTTTTAGTGCCACAGAAGAAACACTATTCCTCAGTATGAAGTAATGCATTTAGTATTATTCTGATACATGTAGAGAGAAAACAGAACATGGGAATTACCACAAGCAAAATAAAACCGGCACTTTCCTTTCTGTGGGAGAGAACATGAGACTGAGAAGGGAAACAAAGTTAATATTGATGCTAACGTGAATGGAGAAATGTTCTTTATACATGACACTTACCAGTACTGTTCGCCCTTGGGAAATAAAGAAATGGCCAGATACAACAATGGTAAGGATAAGGTGACCTGATTCTTCATTTGACTCAAAGACCTTTAAGGAAATAGACAAAATCAAAATCTAGCCCTGTAAGTACTGAATCTACATTTTCCATTTCAAGTGCAAAATAACAGGTTTCAAAGGTCAGTGCTAGAAGTCAGGTGTTTAATTTACCTCTCACTAGTGCAACTTGCACTTTCACTCCCACAGACAGAAGGTACATTTAAGATTTTTTTACTAATTATAAGTCTATATATAGATTTAACTACTTTAAGCAACCATCTGGACTCTTCCCACTGATCTATAGTTTCTGACACCCCGGGGCACTGCCAAAGGAAGGAATAAAAAAAAAAAAAAAAAAAAAAAAGGCCACTAACTACCATATCTTTGGTGCATTTATGCTAATAATGCATGAAGCAAAATCTCTCCTGATTCCTCCATTAGTTCTGCACTTGCAACACGATGCCTGCAGAGGCTTCATTTATTACTGCTTGCTACACAGCAGCCTCCTAGACCCCGCTGGAGCCAGTTACAGCCAAACCAAGCAGCCAGCCCTCACCCCAACCTCGCCTCGCCCCCCCACACCTTCCAAGAGGAGGTGTTTTGCTCTTCATCGTCGACATCCCTCGGGGGTAGGAAGCGGCCGTAGCGCTTCAACGGCCACGTTGTGGCGCTGCCAAGGAGGGAGGTGGCGCCGGCGCCACCAGGCGCCGACGCCTGCCCCGGCTGTGAGCTGCGACCCCAGCCCGCCATTGCCCTCTCGGCACTGATCGTGGAGCGCCACAGGGAGAAGCGTCGTGCCGGCGTCAGGCGAACGGGAGTTACGCGGGAAGCATGAGCCAATAGGAGGAAAGAGAGTGTGTGCGGCGGGAATTCTTCACCAATCAGCGCGCGGCAGACAAACGAAAGCCAATGAGGTAGCGTGCTCGACCGGGAACTGTGGTGCTGTCGCTTTTCAGCGGTGGTGGGTGCTATGTCGTCCAGTGTTGTTTGAAGGGTGCCAGTGCCCCAAGGGGAGCATGGTTACTGCCTCCCCCTTCTCCCAACAGCCTCCAGGTGTACTGATGTGGCGCGACCGCCCGGCGGAGCCGAGGGAGAGAGAAGCGCGACCCTCCCGGGGCACGCGCGACCGCCATTTTGTGGGGGCTGAGAGAGCGCGATCCGGGCTGCGCAGCGCGAAGGAGGCGGGGGTGTAGCCGCCCTGCGCTCAGGCAAATGCCTATGGAAGCTGAGCACGATGTCAGCATGCATCCTTCCTCAGGTGAAAGGCGTCCAAGTGCCTGTAGAAATGCTGTCCTAAACTCTAAATTGCCTTTTCATTTCTTGATGCAAGGTCCTGTGCTCATTTTACAGGAATTCAACAGTGCTTTTGTGGTACCTGTGGTGGGCTCTGTGTTAAATGTCAAAAAGCAGCTCTGTTTTTCAGTGTGTGTGTGTGTTGCATGCTGTTAGCCAGCCCAGGTTTGTACAGCTGGATTAATAAATGGAAATTGCACTTCTCTCCTGTTCTGCTTCCTCTCTGCTATTAGTTGCCCCTACAGTTATGTAATACTACACTTTCTCTAGAAAAAGCATGATGGTGAGATGAGTCATAATAAGACTGCACTTAAATATTCCATTTATAGTACATATCTTGGGCCATGAAAAATAAAAATGTATTATCCAGTCAAGGTCATTGAGGGGGCATGGAAAAGCCAGTTACTGTTCGGGAAGATGGGCATGAGAGCCTACTGACCTGAATGGACATAGAGACACCAGGTCACCACTAGCCACTCTTAGACTGTCTGCATGCTTGAGGGTAGCATATCAGTAGCTTTAATCCCAGTTGTGAGCGTTGCCTACTGCCAGCAGCACATACTTGACCGAGATGAAGTTTGGCTAAATAGTCAAATTAAGCAGAACAAAGAAGTTTACACCTTTTTTTTTTTTTGCTTTTTCGTACCTTTATGGTTTGCACTTACGATGCTGGCGTGGCTGATATAAATAAGGTTAAAATGGAATAAGTAACTACTATCTCATCTGAAATAAAACATTCAGGTACAAGGTTAAGCTATTACTTAAACTGCGATGGTTTCATCTGGTAGAAAATATTAGGTTGACATTTATGTCTTGTGGCCGTTCTGTTTTTCATCTGATGTTACACCTCAAGAGCCAGATTAACATCTAAGGAACTATTTCCATAATAAACAGTTTTACAGTGTTTTCAAAAGGAATGTGTTTATCTGAACATTTTACAGATAGGGAAGCACAGGCAGAAAGGCATTAGAAGATTTGACAAGGTCATCCAGAAAAATCAGTAATGAAATGGGGAATACAGCGTGGGTCTCCTAGCTGCCAGTTGCCTTCCTAATCACTGCTTCCCCAGGAGGATTTCTCAAATTGTGCTTGTCAAACATTCAGAACTGGCCTGTAAACTTGGGACTTTCTTGGAAACTACAGAAGAAGCTAAATATTATTGTCAGAGAAATATAGTATGATATGTACATTGAATCTGTTTTCCCTTCATTCAGCTGAAGTTCTGTGGAAAATCGTTTGTTTGCAGCATCTTCTAGTGTTTAGATTCCAAGAGAGATTTCTGGCAGAGGTAAAGGCTTCTGTAGGAGAGAAACAAAAGCTCAATCTTTTACCAAAACAAAAATTTCAAAATGTGGTTTTGAAAGAGGCAGATGTAAACCAAGAGCATCAGATGCTCCCATCAGATCCTTTTAAAATAATATATACTTGAAAATAAGCAATAATTAGGGGGACATAAAACAAATCATAGTGTGTAAAAGTCTATACAGATTCTTTATTTCACAGCTTTTTAGGGCACCTCAGTAGCGTACACAGTGCTTGCGGTTTAGTCAGACTTGAAGCTCAGCCCGTGCAACTCAACCGTGACTGGGCAGATTCTCATGCTACTCTCATCTAGAGCTACCAATCACAGTCATCTTTACCTCGGATGTTGAACCTTAAACATGATTCTAGCACCCTTTAGTTTTCTAATCATAGGTTTTGCTTGACTAGGGTCTACTAGTTGGCTTACTGGTTTTGGACATGAGTGCATTATGTTTTTATATCGGTCTGAAGTAAGGTTTGAACCAGGAGAAATGAGCATTGCGTTAAGACTGATACATAAGCTCTTCCTGATTTAGATTTCTTTGGGGAATTGCATTATTAGTTCTGTATTCAGATAGTAGACACATAGGAAGATAGTTAAAATGTGTTGGTTTTTTTTTTTTTTGTAAAGGCTACAGAGGGTTCCAATTTTTTAAAATTACAGAGCAGAATGTAGAAGAAGGAGACTGGTAGGTGAGCCTGACAGACTGAAATGTGTTTCATCAGAGATGAGATAGCAAATCCCACGTACGTGCAGAGGGTTTATCATTGTGCTGTACTTCAGATTTGCTTTTGGGACTTCGCAGACTGCAGCGGTAAAAGTTAATTCTCTCACTGCAAAAGTACGTAGTCTTGTTAGTAAGTTAGAGAAAATCTGTCAGAAGCAGACAGATCCATGCGGGAAGAGATATCCGTTCTGTTCCTGCACAATGTGGATTTCATAATGTGCTAATAATTGTTATATATATAACAGTTGGTTTTGGTACTAGTTTTTTTGCTGAGCCATCTACATTACTGATTTTTAATAACAGTGGTGGTGATAACAGCAATAGTAAAAACATATTACTATAACTTTATTGTCAATTGTGTGAGTAGGTTTGCCACAAGTGCAAAAGATGGACTGGAGTAATTTATACAAGTTTGACAAATAATATATTAACAAAATAGAGGCTACTAAATGCATGAAAAGAGTAAAATAAGCAACAAAAGGTACATTTTTTAAATTCTGGAGGTTTCCCTGTGATACTGACAACTTCTACTTCTACCCAGCTATGTTAAAGGGATAAACAGAAATACTCACTGTGACATAAATAACAGGCTAGTGGAAACGTTCCATTCAGAATACTTGATTTATTGCTTTGATTTTTATAATGAACAGCATTACCTTATGCTTTAATTGCTTTGTTAGTAGTTGTGAAACTTCCTCAGTAACTGACAGGTTCATTCCGTTAATCAATGTTCCACATAGTTAGCTGTACCTACTTCCATCTGAATGGAATCTGACACTCGGTAACCACACTGCCTAGATCTCTTGGTGCCAATGAAATTACAGCATCTCAGTACTTGATTATTGCATAGCAGTTCTGTACTCATCACAAAAATATCTTCATGTAGTTCTGTCAACATATGTCAGCATGCAGGGAGATGAACTTCAGAGTTTTCTTATGCAGAAATTTGAAGCCAAGGACTATGTGGTGTTTGGGGCTCTGGTACGATTGCCTCTGCTGTCCTGAGGAGAGTCAGACATTCACATACCTGTTAGGAGACCTCATTCCCCAGCTGTTGTGAGCTGCCATCACTGAATTTTGCTCATTGGTTTTATCCTGTTTCACTTTTTTCCTTGCCAAAATCTGGCCCTTGCAATGAGCTATAAATTTTAAAGTGAAAAATGCAAACCAAATCAGTGCATTTCTGACTGAATGTACTACAAGTATTGTTCTAAGTAGGAGTGAAGTCTGATGACTTGTATTAGGCATCAGGCTCAAATTGTAATTTGCAGTTATACTTCATAGTCTCTCTTTTCTCTTCAGTGATTCTTCTCAATCAAGATTAAGATTGGATTGAGAATCCACCATTTAAGCACCACAAGAATTAAAGGGTCCTTCCAGCTAAGAGTTTTCCAGAATTTTAAGCAACTAATCCTTCTCATTTTCCAAAGTCAAAATGTTTTCTCCAATGAAGTCTCCAATTATCCCTTTTTTCCAGAAGTTATTAAGTTTTACTGTGTCTCCAGAAATTGATCCCGTAAGTTCATGTATTGTTTCTGTTTATCTAATGGTGACATTCCTAACTTGTCAAGTGTTGTGTACCTAAATGACACCTTCATCTAACTCTCTAAATTATATTATTTGTGAGGATGCTTGAGATTTACAAGAAACTTGTGAAAGCTGATATAGCAGTATATGTTGGTGTGCACACTTAGCTGCATGACAAACAAGTAGCCATGTTGTTCTGTGGTTTGCATATCTTAATTGTCACTACCATGGGATTTGCTGGAGTGTTTCAAACTGAGTCAGAAACTTTAAGTAGGCAGGTGGATATAGGTGTCAAAAAAGTCTGTCTACATGAGCTCTCTGTGGCTGGCATGCAACAAGTAGAAGAGCCCTGTGCCAGTTCTTTTCTGAACAGTGTTGATATAGAGCAGAGCTTGTCCACAGTCAGCAGGGACAAACAACAGACTGCGTGACTGAATTTTCTTGAAGACCCCTCACTTAATGGTGTTGTTGGCCTCATTATGTATTTTGAGACTTTGTTCCATAAAGCCTTAGACTTTTTCTAGGGAAGGTCACATTTATTCAAAGCATAATTTATTTGCATTCCCTGTATTTCCTTTTAAGTTTTCTAACTTTAGCATGCATGGCACAGATGAAGAAGCTTCTGCCTCACAGATTTTGCATTTACATAAAAAAACTCCCACCCACAAATGCCCTTCACTGTCAGTGCATCCATTTTGCTGAGTGCCTTTCATTTTCCATGACCTTGAAAACATAAGGGCATTTATTAATTAATTCAAATTTACAGATGGGTGGAAGGGAGAATTGCAGATTGAAGACAGGCAATTTCTTGTATGCCCCTTATTTGATGAGGATAGTGGAAGGAGAAATAGTCCTCGCCATTGCCAAGATTTCCCATCCCAATCAACTGTGTTTTTTATTTAACCACTGGTTAAATAGTGACCCTAGCAGGAAGAGAACTGTCTGGACTTAGAGTTATTATTGTAAACTGAATTCCTGACAGTCTTGGATATGGACAGGAGCTGTAATTATCTCTGCTTTTTAAACTCTTGCACTGATTAACTCTGGATGTTTCCTGATGTAAGCCTGTATATACTGCTATAAATGCAGCAATAATGGAAGGGACTTCTAACTGGTACGCAACTCTGTCAAAGTTTGTTTCTGCCCAAACACGTACCAGACCATTAAGAGATTTTGTAAAGAAAAAAAAAATAGGGTTTTTTGCCATCAGGCTGCATTTATGTGTTATTAGCCATTTGTCCTGGTTCTGGCTATGATAGAGTTAATATTCACCTGAACTGGGAGAGGAACTGGAGCTGGTGGCTCCTATGGCTGGGGCACCCAGCTGGGATAGGTTCCTAATTAGCTAACAGCTGGGGTAAGTTTACCCAAATTAGCCAAAGGGCTGTTCCATCCCATGTAACATCATGCTCAGTATATAGGTGAGGACGGGGGTGAGGGGAGCCTCTTGCTATGGGGGAAGAAACTGGGTGTTGATATTTGTTGTAAGCCATTGTACTGTATTTATTTTCCATCACTGTTTTGTTTTCTTCTGTTATCTCTCTTATTTTTTTATTTCATCTTAATCCATGGGTTTTTTTGCTGTTTTTTGTTTACCAATTCTCCCTTCTGTCCCACTGGAGGGTGGGGAGAGTGAGAGAGAGAGACTGTGTAGTCTGGTCCTGATTGGGGCTAAACTGCGACACTGCTCTTGCAGTGAGCTTGTAGGGGAAAATACCTCTTTTTGATATTCTCTTTAAGTCTCGACCCCAAAGCTGGTGTCAGTGAGAGCTACACATGCATAGCGAAGGAAGAAAATATGTCTTGATCTTTTGTGTATTCTCAAAGAAGGATATTCTCTCCCCACACCTTAATTTTGAATTCTCTTTCTAGTCTACTGGATTATCATGTGTTCAACCTGGGACTTACTGAAGCAGGTAAATAGAGGACTCTAAATATATCTAGTTAGTGTAATACATCTGTACCTCTTTCTATGAACCTGAATGGAACAGAATATTTCAGTTGGAACAACCCACATTAGAATCACTTAGAGTTTAGTGATAGATAAGTCTGAGACTGAAAGCATCCTGTTCCAAATATACAGCCATTTAAAGCAGATAAAAATCTTTTCTAGCTATTAATGACATGAGATTTTGACATGCAACTGAACAGTGGCTGTGCCTTCTATAGTATACTAAAAAGTATACTATGTGGTAGACTTAAACTCACCTTACCATGTTCAGCTGTCCCTATGATATATAACCTGGAATACGTACCACGTGAGAAGGAGCCTCTAGTTCCCTGAATCCCACGCTGTTTATGAAGCAAGCACCAGAATGCTAATAAATTTAATTTACTTGCTTTATCTCCCCTGTGTTTTGTATTAATATGAATAGCATTATAGGAACAGGGCTGTGCTTATATAACAAAATATTGTCCTTCAGCTTAAGGTTAATATCGTTACTCATATTTAGCACACATAAAATGGAGGCCTTAATCTCCTGCAGCAGGATAGAAGTAACTTCTGTGAGAGTTATATTCTGTGCCAGGAGCCTCCGAGCCAGGGAGTGCAATATCAAGTATTTGTAGCTTCCCCAAATCATGTAATATTAGATACTGGAGACATTTCCATCTCACTGAGGATGACAGAATCAGTATGTGTAGAAGAAGAATATTGATCAGAAGCATGCAGTGTTAACACAGGAAATCTTTATTTGCTCTAATAGCATGACACAAAAATTAAAGACCTGTTCTTTCTCCAGCCCTCAAGGACTTGTGCTTTGATACTGGATTGTGTATGGTGCAGTGCAGAAATTATGCTTCACTGCAATGTACACTATTGGTTTTTTGTTAATTAAAATATATGAGATTCATAATTTTTTTCCTGTCAGCACTCTGGGGCAGGTTCCCTTTAGCCCACATTGATGAAATCTCTCTGGTAATAGTGAACTGAAACAGCGTTACAGTCTCTCAGCACTTGACTGACTCAAGGACATTCAACATAAGGGAATATTCTATGAGATTACCTTTTCCAAATCAGTATCAGGCATATGATATCTCCCTATTCTTGAGTGCCATCTTTCTGTATATCATAAGAAATTAATCAGTTGTGATAAGTGCAAATATCAATCTCTCATGCTCCTGTATGATACAGGTGGCCAAACATAACTCTCCTCCATTGTCCCTGATTTCATTGGGGCCACTTGCCAAATAGGCAAGCACAATTAAGCTTTGGATGTTTCTTCAAGAGGTAGTTTTATAGTAATCCATTTTCATCTCTGAACCTGCCTTTTTACCTCTTGGTCAAGAACTGGTTTTGTTTTCCCATGTTTTTGTAGAGCCAAGTATAGTATCACCATTTCAGAAATAAGGAATGTCTTCTTGGTATTCTAAGTTATGCTTTTGTTAATTTTAATACAGCTGCTTAGTTCAGTCTAATTTTGTTGCTGCATGAAAACTGAGATATTTATTGTCATTCTTTGCAGAACCTGCATATGATTCTGATCGTCCAGCAAATTCACAGCAGAACAGTTTTGCCAGCTTCAGCTGATTTCTTCTTGATATTGTTTGACAGAAGGTAAGAATGAGAGCCTCTCTCAGTCTTATTTGTTGTTGTTACACAAGACCTGAATAGACAGGGACACAAATAAACCCAATCTTAGTTGTGATTCTCAGCAAAAAAATCAAGTGTGATAGATGGAATGCCATTTGTGACAGAAGATAGTTTGTTTCCCTATCTTAGCATTCTACAAATACGGTGTTTGCTAACATTTAACAACGGCCTCCTGTCAGTGGAAAACTCAGATGTCATTTGACATAAGCTCTCACATTAATCAAGAAAAATGTAATTTTTAAGAGACATTGCTGCTGCCTGTACAGAAGTGAGTCCTAGGGTCACAATGAAAGGCTGGAGATCATTCTCAAGCTGCGTTTTCTCCTTACATGCTGCAAAGCAATGTTTTTCAAAAATGGCCGCTTTCCAAAAAACATTTTCATGGCTCCACTACATTCATTATAAAGGTAGATGTAAAAATGTCTTAATTGCAACAGCACTAATGACAAGTAATTGGTTTGTGTCTGTGCTTTAAGAGGCTGACAGAGGACATTTTAAGGGTAAAGGACTGGAAGGGAATGGTTTTGTATTGTGCTAACATTTCCAGTGCTTCAGAGTCTGTTTCATGTTCTGTGTAGTGTGGCGCTGTGATTGAAAGCCACTGCTGTATAGAATCTACAAATCACCTAATCCTTCTACCACTTTGACATTTCTCCCTCCAAAAACCCATGATTTTGGTGTGATTTACACATATCCTTCACCATGGATTTCTTCATGCTCCCTGGGTGATCAGGCAAACCTATTAGAAGTTAGTTATCATAAAGGCTACTGCATTAAATTACCTTCAAAACAGAATGAAGCTTGCTGGCATGCTGGTGAACTTTCCTATTTGTCCTGGTAGTAACAGCCTGAAAGTTGTTTTTAGGATTTGTACCTGTGGCCAAGAAGGTCTAGTCTCGCTGTATGTACGAAAGGTAGTTTAATGCCATATAGAAGGTATTGGGCAAGATGACTTTCCTTATATCATCATGAGTGCTGTCCTTTCCACTTGTAGGTATCTCACTAGTGGAGTAAAAGCCATCATGCTGAAGTGGCTCAGTACTTAAAATACTAACATAGAAGCAATTTTAAAGTATTTGGCAATTTTAAAGGAATTTTTGGACATTGTATAGCAGAGAATACTTAACTTTGCTTTTCAGTGTAAGTCAAGACTGATATGCTTGCAAGTAAAGCCAGGCACACTCCACGTTGAGAAGGAATGATCCTTTAAATCTGTCTGGACTTTTCATTTGTATTCAAAGTAGCATAGCAAGGTGATGCAGTCTGTAGCTTTTCTTCTCCAGCAGGTGTAAGTTTTGTAAGACTATTGTTTCCTAAGGTTTTGAAAAACAAAGAGTGGGCTGCATTAATGAGAGAGTTTCTTGTAAAACAAAGAAAAATGTATTATTCCATATGTTTAAAGATTTTATTATTTTTAAGAAAAATGTGTAAAAATACAGAACACATACCTGACTGTACAGCAGCACACAATTAATCTGTGGGCCTCTTTGCCATCAGGTATTGTGGATGCCAAAAGTTTACATGAGTCTGAAAGGCAAATAGACAAATGCAAGAGAAAAAAATCTATGATGGGCTGTTAAACATAGAGATAGCCCTTATAACCAGAAAGTCCTTGAGCCATAGCTTGCTAGAAGCTTTGAGAGTACAGCAGGGAAATGTTTTCAAAGGATTTTCCTGTTCTACTTTTCCCCAGAGATACACTATTATTTGCTCTTCTCATGATTCCTTCCCTTAAGAATAGTCAGCAGCATTTCCCTAGAGAAAGTAAGTGCCTTCTTTCTCCCTCCTTCCCTCCAAAAAGGAGGAAGAAAGATACAAGAAACAGACACCAGGAAGAAGAACAAAACCAAATGAGTTCAGGGGACAACAAATGAACAAAAGAGAAAGTGGTGAGGGTTAAGGAGTGAAAAATGGATGGAGTGAATATAAATAAAAATGTGGGGGTAAAAACAATATATGCGTGTCGTCTCCCCGTTTCTAAGAGGAAACATGACTCAGAAAACCCTATGAACTGCATCATAAACATGCCTACTGGCTGCTGTTGGAGACTGCACTGTAGCTAAACAAATCTTTAGTTTGCACCCCTGTGTTTGTTCTTCTACTGTATGTTCCTTTTCTTAGTTAAAAATCATGCTTTTATAGTTGCTCCTTTGAATAATAGAAACCATACAGAAATATGTGCTGTATTAGCCATGTATAATATGCAGGAAATCATTGCAGGCATAAAATCCAGGCACCAATCTTTATCAATACCAAAGTTTTGAAAAAAAAAATTATTAACCCTTTTAAAAGGGATAAATCCCTTTAATTATTCTTTAAAAACTCTCAGCATATAATATACAGCAGCTGAGGAACTAGAATTTTGTGAATTTTGCACACATGCACACACATTATTCATTCGACCAGCGTGCATACGTTCATCCTCTGTCTCTTACCTGCTTTAATAATAAGCCTTCAAGAAGCAAGAACACGTGTCCTGAAACAACTTCTGTCGGTTACTTAATCGCTAAGTGACCTTTCCTAGATTTGCCAAATCACTTAAGCCCAGGCACCACTCATCAGTATTTAATATATACCATGAAGTGCCACTCAATTTTCAGATACTTAGCTCTGAGCTGAGCTCACCTCATACAACTTTTTTTCACAGAGTTGTTATTTCCATGAAGAAGGATTTCCAAATTATTCCCTGTTGTCAGAATGCAAACAGACAAAACTGGGTAAATCCTCAGCTACATGAGATATGCCAGGAGACAGCCATTAGAATCACACTGTCAGACTCTTTAAACTCAGATTTTTATCTTGCCTTAAAATGGTTGTAAATTTGTCAGAATAACCATCAGAATCAGAGGGCCAACTCCTGATTCCGCTAGTGGTGCCAGGCATGGGGAGACCTTGCTTGCCGTGTTCAGCATGGACAGTAGGATGTGGGAAAAGTACACAACAGATGGCTGTTTTGTACAGATCAGAAGGGGTTCTTCTGCAGTTCTTGCTGGTTTATACTGCTTATCACACCCTAGGCACTAGCTAATCTGATAGTTGCACATCATGCACCAGCGGTCTTTTAGGTAACCACTCCCTATAGCCTCTACCTGTGCGCCAAAGAAGAAATTGGGTGAGAAGTGCATACAACAGATAATTTTGACCCGATTCAGAATACAGTGTGTCTTTGCCTGTTACATTAAATACAAATGTAACTCCATATTGCTGTAATAGGAAATACAAGAACAATAGCCACTTACATTCACAATGCTAACTGATCAGCCTCAAATGCAAGCTCATGGACTTAAACTGTTGGGAATTTTCTCCCATTAAAGCACATATAAAACAATCTTTTCATGACACAGAATATTTGATCTCTTTTTAATCTCTCATCTGCTCATAAATATGTAAATTAATAATATTTTCTGCCTAACAATCTATCTGAAAAAGTTATAATCAATAATTGATAGGTTAAAGTTCAGGGTGTATTATTGCGATGAACTATGGAATTAATAATGCCGGAGCAGAATAATGTGTTTGCTTTTTCCATGGGCATTACAGGGTACTTTAGTTATGAAGTAACAATGAGATGAAAAGATTCAGCCTTGCCGTATGTTCATATGGAATTAGCACCACCAAGCAGCTACCCCTTTACTCCATTAAAGCCATCTTGCTTGCATTTTATAGACACTGATGGATGATTTTTAGCATCAGTATTAGTTCATGAGCCAGTTCATCACCTCTTTTGTTCTAGGATAACAGTAGGCTTAGACGCTAATAGTGTGCACATAATATTTTCCAAGTTCTAGTTTGCAAGTATAAGGGCTAGAAATATAACTTTTTTTTACAAGAAAGGTAAGAGTATCTGTTAATGATGTGACACTAATAACTGAGGACTTCAGCATATGTTATAGCTTCTAAAGCTTTATCTGGATCATATGCGAGTGGGATCATGATGTTTATTGTTATTGAAGTGAAGTTGCAAGGGTATAGAAGAAGAGTTAAGAAAGAAATACCCAAAAATGAGTTAAAGTCAAGTAAACAGAAGGCAAAATACTTCTCTATCTAGGCGCTTCAAAATGCTCTGTGAAACAGTGTGAAGATCCAGAAGACACTGTCAAGTCATTGCTGATTAAAAAGAACAAGTCAGGGAGTTCAGGTTCCAGCTGATTACTTCTATTATATGAGAGTTTACAAATTCCATTACACTCATGTTAACTTCAGAATTATTCTTGATAACTTTCTCTGTTGAAGTGCATTGCTTAAAACTTGATAAAATAGAAAAAGTAATTATAAATTTGGCTCTGAGACAGACAGGAGCTATGTCTGGTTGGATCCGTGGCTGTTCAATATTCATTTTTCTTCTTCCTTTTGCACAGTGAAAGGACACAATTTATTTTTACAATTGTATTAAGATATTTTGTAGATCCTATCAGATGAACCATTTAGTTTGAATCTTCTCACTATACCAAGAAGCTGTTCTTGGTCAGTCCTTTTATTCATACACCACAGAATTCAGACCTCAAGGAAAAATGAGGGAAAAGAATAAACTTATGTGGTCATGTTGCTTAGCATACAGCTGGATGACAGTCAGATGTACTGAGGAATGCAGTATAGGAATCTACGTAACACACCTGTGCACTGCACTAAGGAACGCTATAGTACAGTTCAGGATACAGTTTCTTGAGAGTCAGAGACTCCACTGGGAACATATAGCCTGACTTGTATACCATAAGCTGTGGAATTTAACTCAGTGCTTCTTACTGCAGCTTGTAGAGCATTTCTGTCAAAACAGTGATTCGATCTTGTATTAAAGCCACTAAATTATGCTGTACCATTTCAATTCAATCAACTCAATTAGGAAGACAAATATTTTTTTAAAAGTCACCTTGTAAAAACAGTAGTACCTTCTCCTCTTCATACAAACTCTTGAAGCATTCAGCAGAAAGAGGGTGGTCCTGAGTAGGCCTGTTACTGTCACTGGCTGTTCATCTTCTGTCAACCTGCACATTTCCTGCTCTTGCTCAGTAGTGCTCAGTGTCCTCAGTAGGTGGTAATAGCACTGTGACTGCTTTTCCAGGTACAAGTTTAAAAGTATCATATTCTTAATACTCAGGCAGTAGAATGTACCTCCTTTGATATTATCCCCCATATTTCCTTCTTTGGGCTTAATATTCTCAGACGTATCCCAGCAGTTGTTTCATTCCTGAGAGGCTGAACATGGAAACATTTGAAGATGATGTTGAAGTTCTTCAATAAAGTCAAGGGTGTGTCTCACTGTGAGTCTAGGGAAGTCTAGGCTTATAACATAAATTGACCAGTTTGCCTTGTCAGTCATTCCTGTGGCCAGTGAAGGACATTCCTGCAGGGTTTCATGTGTAAGTGGCAGGTCCTGGGGTTGAAAAAGGAAGACATGAGTCTTAACAGGAAAATCAAGGAAGAAACTGTGCTGTCTCAAAGTCCATTTGAATTAGGTTTGAGTAGGAATGATTATTCCTGCTGGCTGATGGGGAAAGGTGGTGTAATCTTCTTCCATGTTGTGAAGGGTGTCTAGCTGTGTGTATGTATATGATGACAGACATTGCTATTGCCTAACCAAGTCCATGTTTACCAGCCTACCAGCCATACTTTAACAAAAAAAAAAACAGATTGTAGAGAGCATAATAGGCCTAACAGCAGAGTAAACTGATGGGCCCTATTTATCCTGAAGAGTGGGTACAAGTCAAAGTATAGCAACATAAATCACTCCCAGCTACACATACACTCGACCCAGCTCTGGAGGAGACAGCAGGAAGCGAGAGGGAATTAATACATTGGTATGAACAAAAGCTTCCTGTTGTGCAGGACTGTAGTCTGGTTCTGAATTCGCCTCTCTGTTTAGTCTGACAGCTATGGACTCCATTAGATGTATCTGCAGAAGGGCAGGTGGGAGGGGAAGGTGTTCATTCCTCCATGAGGCCTTGCATGAGATTCCGCAGGAGCACAGCCACTGTGCAGTCGTACAAACAGAGAAGCCTGCCTCCAATGTCGTGTCCTGACTGATCTGAAATTAGGACCAGGGGACAAGGGGTGTCTTAAAGAGCTGCCAACTACACTCTTCTTGATTCCTGCATTTTGTCTGATAACCTATTTGCTTTTCTGCCCATTACATCTATCCAGTTGTGGGCACACAACACTGATGCTTCAGTGTTTGTTCACAGCCAATAACCTAAGATGCAGTTAAGTACTTGCTCAGTCTTCCTCTGGTCTAAGACCAACACTGACTCCTGCCATAATTTAATGGGATATTTTTACTCTAGAAGCATAGTCTGAAAAGGCTAACTTGTTCTACCATGTATGGCAAATGGATCCATCTGCTGAGCCACCTGGAAGGCCTCTATTTTTAGGCTCTTTCCTCAGAGCAGTTGTAATTTGAATTGACATATTGTTAGCTAAATGCATGGTGCACTGGGCAGTAATACCTCTGGAACCATGCAACAGCACTAGAAACAGGGGCCCTAGTGAGAGCCAGTTTGCTTTTTTCAAACAGGAAAACAAGCACAGAAATTTAGATAGCATAGGACTTGCCTTCAACAGGCAGAGCTGAGCGGTCTTAACAAGTCATTTCTTGAAAGAGGGCGAAAGAATGAAGGCCACATTTTTTATCTATCTGGGAGGAGTTCAGGCTGCCAGTTACCAGTTGATACTTGAGGCAGACACAAGTGACTGTAACCAGAAGTATACTGTTTAGGTTAGGTACCTAATGCCTAATCTGGACACAGCATGAATGCAGTTTTGACTAACGTTGTTAGTCTGTTATATTTTAAAGAATTTAACAAAAGTAGTACAAAGAGCCATTATGAATATATTTAATCATGAAATTATTTCTTCAGCACGTTCACAGAGTTTACTGAACTTGATTGTGAGTTAATGTGTCTTAAACTACACAACATTTTGTACATGTGTCTGCTACCTGCACATACTTGACTGATCAGGTCATATGGATGACTAAGTGCAGTTGCTGTTTTACACATGGTGATAGACTTCTGCCTGTATGTACCTGTGTTAGTTCAGAAGAGTGGGTGTGGGCCTATAGCGTTTCTCCCATAAAGATAACATGCGTGGTACAACTGTCCTAGATTCACTGAAGAGAAAAGCAGAGGGACCATTTCATCCATCTGTTGCTTAGTGAAGGGTGAGAAGTCGTATCTGGCTAAGGCAAACCTTTAAGGAGAGCGTTGAGTTCTGATACAAAGTTATTAAATGACTGAAAATTCACCATCTCCTTTGGTAGTTTGTGTTGATAGTAAGTCAGCATGCTTTTAAAATGTACTCCCTATTTATATCTCCCATTTACTTTGAGACATTTATCTTTATGTGTTTCTGTGCTCGCTTACAAAGTTTTTTAGTTGTCAGTGTAATACCTTTTAATAAATAAATCTATCACCTCTTGATCCCCTGTTATGATAAACATATTGAACTCTTCTCTTACTTTAAGGCATTTTTTTCCCAGATCTTCATACTTCTTCCTTACTACACAGCTGCTTGTAGTCCATGATCACAAAAGCCCTGAGAGCTCATGCAGGCAGTCTTTTTCAGGGCCACTGCTTTATCAGGGTACAATCCCCTAATCTGTAGATACTTCCATATTTTGTTTCTACATGTATGACCTTGCATATTGTTGTATTAAACCACTTTGTTAAATCATCTCGGTTTACCAAAGTGTTCTGTGTTGTGCTGACAGATAAATCATGATTTATCACATTGCCAATCTTTGTTTCATTTACAAAAGGAATCAGCAAGGATTTTGCATGTATGTGGATCCTCAGCAAGTTAGTTTGAATGTGTTGCTGTGTGTATTTGTGTGTGTGTGCAGATGTGCATTTCTGTTTGCTTTGTTATCACTGTTAAATGTTGGATCCAGAGCTATCATTTCTGGTCCCTTTTTCCCAGATCAACTTGGACAACAACTCTGCCAATACAAATTTGCTTGGAAATCTGATTTCCTGTTTGTTCATGCTGTATTTTAAGAATAGGGAAGTCTAACTTCTGCCCCAGATTCTAGGTCTGCAAGAAGCCCCATGCTGAAGCTTTGCCAAATGGAAAACCTGTGCATTCCCAAGAAAGCAGTAACATCTACATTTGTTGGGTTTGTGCATCACTTGTACAAATGAATGCAGTTTAGGTGCTAATTTTTGTTAAATTGTGAACAAGGGAGTACTTTGATTCCACTCAGTTAATTTGCAGCAGCCTTTCCTTGCTCTGAAATACTGTCATAATCTCAGTAATCCATACCCTGCGTCTGAAAACATGCATTCATTGAGTTTAAAATGATTTCCACTTAGTTTTGTGTTCAGAAGGCTGGCAGACCAGTGTTTTATCTGGCAATTTGAACTGACTATAGGAGTTTTCTTCTGTAATATATATCTGCAGCAGTACCAAGGTGAGTAAGTCAATAGAATGCCGGTCTGTTTGGTCTCAGGCTTTTTGTTGAACTAATGTATGTGCCACAGATGTGCAATCATATCTAGAAAATAGGTAGCGTGAGGCACTTCATTTCTGCTGAAGTACAGAACTGTTCTTGTGATGTGGAGGGAAATTGCAGGGTAATAATTTCTCTGGCATTATTGATACGAGGGCAAGAGAGAAGATGATAAAATCTGCTTGTTGATACTAGTTGCTAGGCAGAGCAAAGAGATCTTTGCTTTTCCTGTTCGGATCTCTGTGGCCAGATATGAAAATGAATGAATGAATGAAGATCCTAGAACACATAGATGTGCAAGACTGGAGGTCGTTTTCTGGTTTGTCTCCAAGCATTCTTTGCACTAAAAAGATGTATTCCTCAGTCTGTGCTGTACCTCTGTCCTCTGGTTAGAAACTGGGAATGATAGTGCTTTGCTTTATGGTTGTGAAGAGGGAAAGGTAATGCTAAAATGAATGCCCAGTTGTGACACATTCCTACAACAATGGGATGGAAGGCAGTGTGACTTCCACTATATAGATATCCTAAGTGTCATAGTTTAGCCCCACTCGGGACTAAGCTACACAGTCTCTCGCTCACTCTCCCCACCCTCCAAGGGAATGAGTGAGAGCTGTTATAACAAAAAGCTCAAGGTTTGAGTTAAGGACAGGGAGAGATCATTCAAGTTACCATTATGGGCAAAACAAACTTGACTTGGGGAAAACTATTTCGGTTTATTATTAATAATAAAACCAAAGCAAGATAGTGAGAGAGACAGAGAACAAAAACAATTTCTCCCCACCCCTCCCTCTTTCTGGGTTTAACATAATTTCAAATTATCTCTACCTCCTTCCTGCCCTAAGCAGGACAGGGGTGGAAGAGGGAATGGGGGTTATGGTCAGTTCATCACATGTCGTTTTCCACCGCTCCTTCCTCCTCAGGGGAAGAACTCCTCACATTCCTCCCCTCACCAGTGTGGGTTCCCTCCCATGGGCTACAGTCCTTCATGAACTGCTCTGGCATGGAGTCCTTTTCCATAGGGTGCAGTCCTTCAGGAACCAGCTATCTTCCGCGGGCCACAGCCTCCGTCAGGCATCCACCTGCTCCAGTGTGGGGTCCTCCACGGGCTGCAGGTGGATCTCTGCTCCTTCGTGGCCTCCATGGGCTGCAGGGGGACAGCCTGCCTCACCATCGTCTTCACCAGGGGCTGCAGGGGAATCTTGTCAGGAGCAACATTACTCCTCTCCCTCCTTCTTCACTGACCTTGGTGTCCACAGTTGTTCCTTTCAAAAGAAATTCTTTACAACTGGCTGAGGCAGACTCCTCTCAGGTTCTCTTCACACCTCCACTTCTTGCAGCCGGGCCGGGCCAAGTCGGGCCCAGGCGGCCGCCCAGTGGGAGGCCAGAGCATGAGGGCTGCAAGGCTCACGCCTCCCTCTCTCTGTCCCTGCTTCTCCTTCTTCACTCCTTTTCTTCTCCCCCCCCTTCTTAAATATGTTATCACAGAAGCTTTATCACTGTCGCCAATGAGCTTTGCCCTGGCCAGCAGCAGGTCTGCCCTAGGTCTGGCTGCGACCAATAGACAAAGGGGAAACTTCTAGCAACTTCTCACAGAAGCTGCCACTGTAGCCCCCACTGCTACACAAAACCAGCACACTAAGTAACACTAAACTATTTTATTACAACTAAGTAACGCTAAACTATTTTATTACATCCCTATTGAATACAAAGGAATCCAGCTCCAATGGCATTGCTTATTGTGATTGCAGGAAAAGTCAGGAATCTGCCAACTATATATTGCTTCATTCCCACTAGAATCTCTGTTTCTGGATAGTACAGCAAATGGTTCTGGTCAGTCAGACGCTGCTACTGTACCTCAACTCACCAAATGCTGTAGCTGTTCAGAAGCCCAGGGTAACTGTGGTACACACTTTGACCCTACTTGTCAAAACAATCAGTAACTCAGGGAGAGGGTATCTACCAACGCTGCAGCATAATCCTGTGGGATATAGAAACTTCTCCCCTGTGTAATGGAGGACATGATTAATTCTGACTGTGTTGACACAAGAAGGTTATTGAATAGAATTTCCTTGTGAATAGGCAAATCTATTCCCAGCAGAAAACCATTACAGAGATGTCAAACATATTCCCATTGTATTCTGAAAACCCACACCAGGGTCACATAAAAACAGTTCAGGGTGTGCACAATTAAAAGTTACAGAGAAGCATCTACAAACTTTTGCATTTTGTAGTGTTATGTAGTTACAAAACAATATGGAGAAGACTCATTTTACTGAAGAAAAAGGTTAGCTCTGCAGCCTCCCTGTGTCTCCTCAGTCTCTCTAGCAGTCTCTCTAGCAGTCTCTCTCTCTCTCTCTGTTTTCAATAGCAACCATCCATTAGTCTCTAAAACTCTGAGATGTTGGTTCATACTCCTGTGTGTCCGGAGACTCTGGTTCCCACTCAAGGCAGTATACAATCACAGTCCACATTTTAAGCAGCTTAACAGGTCACTGGTTTTGTCCATCCTTCTCCAGACACAACTTCAGTACCATCTGGAGTGAGGTCAGCCCATAAGGGAAGAATAGGTGGCAGCAGTTAAAGCTGAATGAGGCAGCCATGATGCTGTTAGGTAGAGAGATGTCTTTCTCAGTGCGTGTAGCCTCTGCTATTTGAAGACACGTACCTAGACTTGGCAGCTTAGTGAATCAGGAGATTGGCAGAACCTTTCCTGGAAAGAAGAGTAGGATTTATTTCCCCTAGTGTAAAATTTTTGCATGTCAGATGTTTGCATCAAGGCTGGTCACAACATAGCTAACTTTATAGCCACTGGAGAGAAGGAGACACTACCAAAGTGTCCAGCCTATTATAGATACAGATATACACATTTAGAGTGAGGAACTGTGCCTCCATTGGTTACGAAGAAAGATGAGTAAGTGGCTTAGATCTACACTGCAGACATCCATGTTTGGTCAAACAAATCATACATCTGAGTGATGCATTCAATCACTATTATCCTCTAGAAAGAAACTAAAGGACCTTGACAAATCTGATCACTTCTTGCTTCAAATGCAAGGTGCACATCATCTTGACATTTGACAAGAAATCTGTGCACGTGTAGGTGGGTAACATGACCTGCATATGCTTTTCCCCCTGCTGAGAGGATGTAAGAACAAGTGAGTGATAGATACTACCCATGGTGCTCTAAGCACTGTTGAAAGATATTTTGGTGTAAGGTAATGGATGTAGTATAGATGTGTAGAATTCCTATTGAATTCACTAAGATTTAAGTGTGCATTAGAACTGCTTGAGTGCTGCACTGACTAAGGTAAGCTCCCCTTAGACAGCAGTCGCCTGTCTGTTGCTCCATTAAGATCACTAAAGTCAGTGGAAAGACTTACAGCTATTAAAAGTCACAGAGAGGTAACTGTTACCTCCCTATGAAGTTCTAAAATCCTCCTTTAGCAACTGTTGAAAAGCTCTGCCCATGACTCATAAAGGCTTCTCTTTTTTTAAGACCATTTCTGGCAGGTCCATTGTGGTGGACAGAGCAGTGTGTCCTTCTGGAAGGTATAGATAGCTGTGAATACTATTTTACATTTTTCTGGTGCCACAAGAGGACTAGATACATCAGCACAAAGTATTACAACAGTTAACAGGATTGGTGTGATTGCAGGGGCCCTCTTTACTGTCTAATTATGTAGATTACCTTGGAGAGTTTACTGCTTATCATGGTCATAATGCAAAAGAGTGCTTGACAGAGCACAAAGTCTGAGAAGAAATAAGAAAAAAAAATATTTCTGTGATCTCATTCTTTCTGTAATCTCATTCATATATTGAACACCTTCTAACTAGAATATAAAGAGGAGTCTGTGCAGGATCAAGATATTTTGTACATTTTCTTGCCATAAGATGTGTTAGGCATATGGTAGGTTTTGGAATTTATTGATTAAGTCTCTGAGTCCCTGCCACAGCTTTCTGGGACCATCAAGCCCCTTGGAAATTATCCTTTAAGGTACTGGATGCTATTGGGAGTCTCATGGTTAGTGGAAGAATGCTATTGTCTTCACTGTTATCTCAGTGTTCTCTCTAACTGAATTTCACTGTTCATACAAGTTCAAAAACCCAGTGCATAGAGTAATGGGAAAGGAACCACTTCAGAATGTTTTCTGTCCTCCAGAAGTCAAGAATTATGTTATGGGGTTTTTGAACTTCAAGTACTAGCTAGTATTTTGAATACATAAGTGCTAAATACACGTCACAAATTCTTTGGTAGCAACTACTATATTAAACCCTGTAAATACATAGATAAACTAAATTATGTTATTATTCATGTTGCTGTTAGTGTGAAATCCAAGAATCATCCTTTTACTCGGACAGATCTTACTGATGAAGTAAGATTTTTTTCCAAGTAGAAACTAAATTTCAAGCTTTGTTGCAAAGAATAAATAAATAAGCAAACATATGTATTGGTCACACAGCACTGCATAGTTGTAAGGCATAGCAGGAACAAAAAATAGTATAATTGGAGCTGTAAGCAGACCTTTAAAATCAGTGGCTTTAGTCCTTAAGTAATTTAAAAGCTAATAAAATTAAATGTTATTTTCAGCATTGTGCTTATTTTAGAATTTCATGGGTTGCCTGATCTACTTATTTCTGCTTTTGTGTAGTAATTGGTTATATCATTGCTTCTAATCCTGAGGTCTGGAGGTGGAAACCTTACAGTCTAATTAATCAGGGGTTTTGCTATTTTATTGTCATTGTGGGATTGGGAATTGGTTAGAGTTCTTTTCCTGCTCTGAGAAATATTTGTGCATTTGTGTTTTGCCCTGTGTGTGTGTAAGAAAATGCCCCAGGCCTAAAGAGCCTGTACATTCTCTGAAGCATAATTACTGTTATAATGATTTTGGAATGTATAGCTTTAAGCATTGGCCTCAATGATACTTAAACATATTTGTCATGGCAAGCATAAATGATAGTCTGATTTTTTTTCATCAACTTGATATCAAAATAAGCATTTCTCACTGGTACAACTTCTTTAAAAAGCAAGAATTTAACCCTCAAATATTTACTTCTCTATGTCTGCAAGGCAAGTCCTCACTCAAGCCATTGACCTGCCTTCAAGAAAAAGGTATTAGTGACTGAATGGCTGCTTATTTGTGATAAATCTTTTTCAAAGCATGGTCAACTTTTGGTCTGAATATATGGATGTCAACTCTGCTCTCAGACTCACTGAGTAAATGGACAGGAATTTATCCCAATATCATCAGTTGACTTAATCTAGTGTTTCTTATATTAAATCAGATTTTTAAAAATTAGTTGTTCTACCTTCTGTGGTGGCATAAGGAATTCAAATTGCCTCTGCCATTTGGAGAGGACAGTTGGATCATTTATTCCATGTAAATGAACAGCCCACTGGTAGAAATCTGATCTATTTTAAGTTTGCCTTTTTGACTGAGCTTGTAAGCTGTGGCAATTTAAATACAGTTTCTTCAACAATATAGTTAGATCTCAAGATCTCAAAACATCAAGTGAATTGTTAGCCATTATTTTTAAATAGATCTCTTGGTTTTGAAGGCCTGGTTTAAAACACTTGAAGTTGTTGTGTTGAAGTAGGAATTATTTCTGAAAAGATGCTGAAGCTTTAGCTTTAGTATTGTGCAAAAGCCCATCTGAACCTGAGCAAAGCTGTGAGGGCACCCATGTACAGGTGGTAGAGAACTGTGATGGAAGGAGAAGAGATTCTAAGATGATCAGGTGAAAGGAAAGATATTCTTTAATACTATTAACTTGCTTTCTTTTGGAACAACGAGGTAGGACAGTTAAAGATTTGGAGATGCCATTGACAGTCAAGGAACAAAACAATTCATTTTGTACTGTCTCCCAGCATATTTCTAGTCCATGTTACTCAGCATCATTGTCTAATGCCACCAGTTGTATCTACATGGGTAGGGGGAAGGAGCAGGTAGATTTCTGCTGTGTTGTGAAAATCCTGGTTTCACTTTTGGAGATTTCTTTCTGTAGCTGCAAGGAGTATTTTTTATGATAGCTGTAGAGTCTGTTGAAAGACGAAATCATTATAACAGATTCCAAATATAAGCAAATTCCTAGTATTCTAGATCTAAGGAGTGGGTACATAGAGGCTGTATGCAGGTTTGTTGCACGTCTCTCTATCTGAATAGCAGTGGATGTGATGTATGAATATCTAAGTGAAGGTTTTTTTAAAAGTGCACTACTTAGACTGGGCATATATTGGCTAAGAAACTCTCCCAGTTATGTGTATTTCTTTGTTTGTTGCTTATATACATACATAGACATTTATATAAATGTACACATATACATGGATATCTATATATAGACTATGGAAATGAAACCTCAGTTTTGAGCTTGTGTCTTGGTTGCCAGTCTGCCTATATGATTGGAAGACAATGTGGCTGAGGCTTCAGATTACTGCCAGAGAGGGATCATTTTGTTTTCTCAATGCTCCAATTTCTGTAGTTCAGTATTGCTTCTTTGATTATGCCTCACTGGCAGTCTAAGAGTGCAGCTGGGGTGAGATGTGTTGTTCAGCAGCCTGAGATTGCTTATTGTTGCATGGTACTCCAGTTAGGGGACTTGCTTTACTGTATCCCAAGTCAGTAGGTGCCTGAACTGCAAGGGAAGGCTTCATGTCCTTCATATGTTTGCTGTTTAACAGACATCACACTTTAGACTTCTTTGAGAATGCTGCTTCCATAGTCCCATCTTGGACTTGAGATAAAACACTGAAACACCACTCTTAAGTTCAGTTTGAGCTAAAAGACAAAGTTAGAAAAATGAATAGTTGCTGGTAAAGGAGCACAAAAGGAAATTTGTATCATACTCAGACCAGTGGGGTGTACAAAATACTGTCAAAGCTAGACAGTATTATTGCACATACTTCAAGGGTAATACAGACCTCAAACAAACTCAGAAGAACCCCAAAAGCTTCACTTTAGCGAGGAGAAAAAAAGTGAAAATGTAGAATCATAGAATAGTTTGAGTTGGAAGGGACCTTTAAAGGCCATCTAGTCCAGCCCCTCTGCAAGGAGCAGGGATATCTCCAACCAGATCAGGTTGCTCAGAGCCTCATCCAACCTGGCCTTGAATGTTTCCAGGGATGGGGCATCAGCCACCTCTCTGGGCAACCTGGGCCAGTGTTCCACCACCCTCAGTGTAAAAATTTTTTTCCTTATGTCCAGTCTGAATCTGCTCCCTTCTATTTTAAAACCATTACCCCTTGTCCTTTTGCAACAGGCCTTGCTAAAGAGTTTCTCCCTGTCTTTCTTGTAAGCCCCTTTTAGGTACTGGAAGGCTGCTGTAAGGTCTCCCCAGAGACTCCTCTTCTCCAGGCTGAACAGCCCCAACTCTCTCGGCCTGTCCTCAGAGGAGAGGTGCTCCAGCCCTCTAGTCATCTTTGTGGCCTCCTCTGGACTTGCTCCAACAGGTCCATGTCCTTGTGTTGGGGGCTCCAGAATAGGATGCAGTACTCCGGGTGGGGTCTCACAAGAGCGGAATAGAGGGGGAGAATCACCTCCCTCGACCTGCTGGCCATGCTGTATATGAATAAATTATGTAGAAAATGGCTTTTTTTTTTCCCCAGTCTGATTATCAACAGGGTACTTCTTTGTCCAAGACGTCATCATCAATTATACCTTTTCCTCCCAGAGCTGTTTACTGTAAAAATCTATTTTCAGAGCTATATGTAGTAACAACAAGAAGAAGAAAGGCAAAGAAAAGCAACATTTTACCCTTCAGGTACAGAGAAAAGGATCTATTGGTTGTAAGGGATGCTATTTTAGAAGTGTTACCACTGTCCCACTTATTCACTGGTCTGATCCATCCATCCACCTTTCAAAAACCTGTAACAATGGCAGGAAAAAAAGCCTTTAGAAATATACGTGTGTCTTGCTCCTGTTTAATTGGTGTGTTGGGTGACTGAGCTCAAAAGACTTTTTCCTTGTCAGTCTCTGTCCCAGTTCCTGCACCGCTGTGAGAGGCTGTCCGCACCATGTCCCTGCTGCGTGTAACACAATGCTCAAGCACAGCTGCAGAAGACTTTGGGTCCCTCTGCTGTATATTGCTGTCACTGACAGCAGGAAGGGAGATTAACTCTGTTGAAAAACATAGATGCACATAGTGCATTTTTTTAACTACAGGGAAAAAATGTCAGTCATTTCTAACTGCAGTGAAGAATTCAAGTAATGTAAGGGCCAAAATCCCCAATCTGTGTAAGCCCTGCCCCACACAAACCTGCTAAAGGCTTTTGGCCAATTTTAAAGCTTCATGTTTCAGAGGCAGAGTGTGAGGGAGTTTGAACAGCATGAAGACTGAGTTTACTAGAAGCTGGAAGTCACTGGAGTTCAGTGCATAAATCCTGACCTTCATTTTATCTAGTTAATTTTAAGAGCAAGGAAAGCAAATGGCTTATGAGTATGTGTGACAAATAATTTTTACTGTGAGATCTGCTCTGGCTTTAAGGCAGTTTTGTTTCTGGAGATCTTCCCCAATGTGATAGTTACACTTGAAATTTTCTTTGCTTAGTAACTGTCTAGTGTTTAGACAGGAAACTAAGATAGCGTACCCTTGGGGAAATAATGAAATTGCGTATGATCCTATTTGCAAGTTTGGAATATTTATCCTCTTCTTGAAGAAGGGCAGGAAAAGTATATTAAGTTTCCTAGGAGGAAGACTGCTGGGAAAGTGAGCATCATTGCAATCCACATGCTTGAGTGAGACATGAGTACAATTTGCTGTGAGCTCTGCTGCATTAGCAATATTTTCTTCATTCTGTTGTGCTGAGATTTTATAATTTCATTACTTTAAAATCAATATAACATGAAGGCAAATAAACTTATGGAATGGAAAAATACTTCAGTGCATATACTAATCCTTTAATGTCTGTAGACAGGGGTACGTTAATTGGAAGTAGTTCATGCCTACATTGTGAAAAGCTTAATATGGGAAATTGAGGCAGGCACATCCCTCAGATTATTCACCTGCCTACAAGCTTGTCCCATGTTTCAAATTACAAGATTTCCATTGACTATGTGTGGTTTTCATATTCATAAATATTTAACAGCCCTGAAGAACTCCAGAGTTTTACATATATATCAAATGATTCCAGCAGAAAAACTTGTCCTATACTTGCATGTGCTGCTCTAGAGAGAAAGTTTGCTTTCCATGGCTCATCCAGTTCTCAATAGGTGAGCCACTTTTTGTCTGGGAACAGAACCGAATTTATTTAATGCTCTCTATCCAGTAATCAAGAGAAGGTATTGATTCTGGCTCTACTGGTGTGAGCATGTGAGCTACACTTGTTCTTGACGCTCTGGTTACCAGTGCCGTTCTCCAGTGGCTCTGTCTTCTTTCTAACCCTATCCCAAATTCTTAAGACACTCTGTGTCATATCCCCTGTCCTAGTTAGTCCTGAGACTATAATTTCACTTTGTTACTGCCAATGAATTACATGATGAATGTATGCAAAAGGAGAGGACTATGAATGAGAAAGTAATGATGGAAGAATTGCTTCTTTAATTCCACCCACAAGCATCCCTGTCCCTCTCATCCATACACACTTTGCCCTCACGAAGAGGTTGTAGTTGAAATTACTAGTTTTCAGGGAGCAGCAAGAGCAGGGCTGTTCCACAAGGAAAGGAAAGCCAGCAGCTGAGGGAGACTACAGCACAGGCAGGGGCAGCATCCTCACCAATGGTGCACAGTCCTGCAGAACCTCAGCTGGGCAAGCAGGGCAGGGTTGGTGATGGTAACAGATTTCATCAACAGTCCAGCTGTCCTCAGGCAAAGAACAAGTCAAGTCCAAGGTCAGTCCAGGAAAGCCAAATCACAACTCAGGAGCGAGCACGGAAACAGATACACCGACAACATAGCTCAGGCCAGGACTGGGTACTCAGACCGGAGGCTGAATGGAGCTCCTGGAGCAAAGAGCAGAGGTTGTTTGGGTAGGGCTGGTGGGGCAATTAAGGCCTATTGGTGCTCTGAGGACTCTGACACTACAAGTTGAATAGGGATCTGTCTTTAAAAGATGAGTGCTTGCTTTCCTGTCTCCTCAGTGCATTGTGAATGCAGCAGAGTTGCTGTTCCTGTCATGTGAATGAAATGAATCTACTGAAGCCAGTTGGAGCCTGACCATTGCAAGCAATTTATGGTAAAGTAATTCTATTGTTTTCCAAAGTGTCATCACAAGCTAATTTGAAATCCAGGTTTATCTTCCCATTTCTTTAATTGCTGTTTCATAGGATAGAATAAATGAAGAGTACATAGTAATAAATTACTCTTGTTGAGGCTGCTGGATGTCCAAAACTGCAGACAGAAAGAGATGTCACATCATTGTTACGGTGACAGTGAAGTCAGTGAAGGATGATCCTTCCCCCGTCCTCAACTCTAGTCATGAAAATTCAGCTATTGTACCTCTTTAGTCTGTGATGTACGCCAGCTGACACTTATTAAGCAGCAGTAGAGAATTTGCATCCTTCCCTACCCCATGTGATTTACTAACCAAGAACTGGGAATCTTTTCTAAAGGAAACAACTTGTTTCTACCCTCCTTCATATATACAGCAGCTTGAGGTGGAGCTATCTTTTCTTCCTTAATTCCTAAGTATTTATTTTTGAGGCAACCAAATAGTTGACTTGTTTCCTAACCACTCTAGTGTTTTCATATCTTACAGGCTCTTCCATGGGCTGCTGCTGAGCTGTCCTTTTAGACATTGCATCTTGGCTTGTGCTCTGCAGGATACTTTGCTCCAATTAAAGACTAAAATATTAGAGAGAAAGTCCATATTTCAGTCAGATGCTACAGCTGAGTGAAAAGCTATTGAGTTTTTAGTTCCATGCAGAAGAAGCACTACAGAAGTTACTTATTAAGGGAGAAGCTATGTTTTCTCATTTGATGTAATTGTTATGAGGTGTTTAGTCATGGGCCCTGTGCCTTGGGCCTGCCTGAGGCATTGTATCTAAAAAAAAAAGCTGTTTTAAAACATACTTTGCACCAGATTCCTGAGAGTTAAAGGCAATCTGACGTTTAGTGCCATAACTGGTCTTTGTGTTCCCTATTTTAGCCCATTCTTAGTAAGAGAGCTTTGTGATAATCTCTCCCTAATCCTGCAGAAACCTGGTTTTTACTAGGCTGCTAAGGGCTGTGATCTGTAGAGGTCAGATTTGGGATATAGATGCTCTCAGGAGTAAGGTCTTTCTTACACCTGATGGAGTCTTCCCAGGAATGATCACCTTGAATCTCAGCCTCTTATTTTTTACTCTTATTTTTGGCTACTAAGAAGAGTCTTTGATCAACTTACAAGCCCATTGGTCTCCCTTTTCCTGTCTGATGAGAAATAAGCCCCACTTCTACTTTCAGTTTACTGATCAAAGAGAAGCTGGCTGCTTGAGTTAAGCTCACATCTTCCAAAACAAACCAAGCATTCCTGTGTAGGTCAATATATTAAATCTTGTACCAGTTTGAACCAGACAGCAACTGGTGGCCCAAAAGCAGAGAGGTGCTGTATCTTTTTGTTCTACCAAGACATCTAATTTCATAGAAGAGGATATTACTAGTAACAAATAATTGGAGTTCTGGTTAAGAAAGGAACCCATTTTCCATCGTCCCAGGAGCAGACATTGATTTCTGTAGAAATCCAGCAATCTCTGACCCAGAGAACAGATCTGTTCACTATTTATGACCTACACTGAAAGGCTTTCTAAAAAACTAGAGAGTCAGGGATTTGATCTTAAATGATTAATAAAAAACAGAAAATAGTCGATCCTCAGGAAGGTCTGATATGTATATCGCAAATGCAGCAGCATCCTCACAGACTTTATTCCTGTTGTTCAGTTAACGTCTTTGAACTCCTTACTAGTCTCTAATTTCTTTCTGTCTTGCCCGTAACCATTCTGACTGAATCCAGGGACAGGCAATTCTGTCACTGTCTCTATTAAGCTCACAACATTGGTTTCTGAGTTACCACAACAACAAGGATTACGTGACAAGCAAATGAAGAACCAGTCAGATAATGGAGTTTTTAAAATGAGGATTACTGGTGCTGAAGATGTAATGGCCTCTTTGATGCTGTTACTATCTATAGCATAAATCCTTCTCAGTCTTTGGACTATTGACCTGACACACTGAAAAGGCTCCTCTGCAGCCCTTATTGCCCAAAGAAAGGGAGAAGCTTTGAGCACAGACATCTTCAAGGCACAGGAAAAACACAAGGCCAAGAGATAAGCTTGGTAATTTGAAGGCATTTTATTTCTTTCAAGCACAATCTCAATGTTTTAGCTGAAACCGATATCCTGATGTTATCTGTGTTACTTTTTCTCTGAGGTGTGCACTCAATACTTTGCAATTGCTAAAGATATCCCGAGCTGATCTCCTTAGGGCCAGAGCAGAAGCCTTGCAAATCAGCATCTGCTAAAAAGGACTGTCTAAAGAGATTTTTGGGAAAAACAGTTGCCCCTGACATTTCAGCCAATGTACCTCTTGGAGTGTCTATAGGCCTCTTATACAGTATGACTGGATATACTCTTTTACGACCCAAGAATAAACAAATAACTGGATTTTGGAATAACTAGGTTGATTGTTCTTGATTTGGGAGATACTAGTTAATGGCAGTGGAATTATTTGTAGAAAGGTGAGAATTTTTAGCCTTTGTCCATAACATAATGCTAACTTTCTGCAGAGCTTTTAATGTAAAGAGAACTGTTTCTGAATTCTGCAAACATGAACTGTTTGCACTTTCATCCAGAGACTTCTGAATTTTTTTACAGGTTCATAGTACTGTGAGAAAGTAGGGGAATGTAATTCTCCTTGGTTTACAGACATATGGTGAAATTCTTTCCTGAATTAGGGCAATATTACGCTTTACAGCAGAGTTGTGAAGACTACCTGCAGGAACTTAACAGGTGTAGCTATGCTTCACACACGTACACACACACACGCGTGCGCGTGTGCTCCCTTACTAGGTTCACTAATTAGTCTCTGCTTTTGTGAGAGCTCTGTGGGATCCCTAGCACTTAGCAGCTGTCGGAGCAGTTTCAATTTGCCCTAACTTAAGTGGGTAAAAGAAAACTGCGAGGTGAGGTTGAAGGCTACGCTTGTTGTCTCCCTTGTTTTTGACTGTGCTTCTCAGCTGCATTCAAAGACAGGTGCATGGAAACTAAGAATAGTGGGACTCATTCAAGTGCCCTTTCATACAGATACCTTATCATCGCTGTCACCATGAGTCTCTGTTACATAACAGATGCTGTCACTCAGTGCGTGAACAAGTCTCCTGCTGATGCTAACACATTTGTTATGTTACACTGCCCAAGTTCACAGAGGCCGGTGCTTCCTTTTTCTCGAATCACCCATTGTTGCCTGTTTGCAACTAAGGACTCAGTACTTGTCCAGGAACTTGAAGTAGGTGAAGTGTACTTCTACAGTGACTTCAGAGTGTTTTCCAGGACAAGTGTGCTTTCCCTTTCTGTGTGCCAGTTCTGTATATCAGAGAATATATATAAAAATACATCTATTTAGGGATGTGCTCAAGATCTTCATTTCCCCAAGTTTTGAACATTTCTCTCTTACTACGTGCACAGTTCATGTAGCAGCAACATCTCACTGTTGGGCTTTAGCCTATGCTGCCTTTATGCCATTCCCTTTCCCTTTCTTCTCATTATAGCACTTCATAACAAAGTAAATTTCTCTCCCCCCTTATATTCAAACCCTTCAGATATTGGTAGGTGGCTATCATGGGTTCTCAGTCATTGCTGAGCCAAGCTATACATATTTAATTTTGTTAATGTAATCTTTCTTCACAAGTCAATCCTTTCAGCTCCCTAATCGCTTGTGTTGCTCTTTTCTGAACTCCCTACAAAATCTGTCAATGTCTTTATAAGGACCCCATCACAAACACACTATGTTACAGATGCAATTTCATCACAGTGGGAAAGAAGACAGTTTACTGTTTCCTTGTTTCATAATACAATGCTGCTGCAGATTCTCCATCAAAATTGATTTGGTTTCTCTTCCTTTTTGCTGATATATTTTAGTGAAAACTTACCTCCAATTTTCTGTTTCTCCTAAGGCCTCGGGTCTTGTCCATGGTCATACATAGTACGTGGGAGTTGGGGAAGCTGCTGGCCTTAAGTTATTTGTAAGATCAATCCAACTTTTTTGATTTATTTTTTTTTTTGTGTGTGTGGGAAGGATGGTGGTCTTATTTATCAGGGTGGACAGAGCTAGTGGCAGGAATCCCTCAGGGCATACCAGTTTAAATAGAACTAAAATCAGGTAATGAGTCATGGCCAGAGCTGAGAACAGGAGACAGGAACTCTGGTTACTAATTTTCTGCATCAGCCTAACACCTCAGATACACAGGCACCTTCCCAACCGAGGAATGACTCGTAAATGAAACGGCTTGCTTTTAACTACCTGTGGCAAGCTAAACAGAATCAATTCCAAGTTTATGTTTATCTAGTGTGCAAGCACACCAGAGCTGGTTGTCTGCAAGTCCCCAGAGGGAAAACAAAATGTATTTGTGAAAGCAGCTATACACATTCTAGGCTGCACTGTGTGAAATGATCTGTTTAGACTAGAGCTGGTTTAGGTGTTGTCTCTTACATAGATAGTGACAAGGTGAAACTGTGCAGCTGGAAAATTAGTTGACGTATCAAAGTGTCGTAACAGAGAAATAGCATTGGTATATTGAACTGGGTCAGTACTCAGGAAACCTTGGCCCTACAGCTGCCTTCAGCATTGAATGTCTACGTGAGCATGATTAGATCACCTTCCCACCATCATCCTCTGTTTGTTCTCTGACCTGGAACATCAGCCCTCTGAAACAACAGTTGTCTGTCAACGTATGTTTTATGCAGTGCCTCACACAGCAAGGCCTGGTTTCAGTTAGGTTTCTCCTCTAAATCACCATAATGAAGCCCGTCACGATAGAACAAACTACAGAAATAGAGTAGAGTGACAACCTCCTCACTAAGCTCTTTGAACTACAAGGGGGCTAAATACCACCGAATTTGCTAAGGACAAGACTGGCAGTAAAGGAAATGCAGGTAATATAAACCATGTATCAGCTAAGATACACTGAGACAAGAATAAATGGCTATAAGCTGTCCACAAGTAAAATTTAAGCTGAAAAGTAGGAAAAGAGCTTTCTAGGCATCAAGCCAGGGGTGTTCCAGAAGAGTTTCCCACTAAGGAAGTTGGAGGCAAAAGACCTAACTTTTGGTAATAACTATAAATACCTTATCATAGAATCATAGAATGGTTAGGGTTGGAAGGGATCTTCAAAGGTCATCTGCCTTATTTAAAGTTCATTAATAACAGGACATAGGGCTTGCATAATACTTTATTAAAACATGGGCAAGTCGTGAAGTTTAGGGACAGAATCCTACTCTACGTCTTCCTTTCTCAAAGCTATGTCAGATCTTCATTCCTTCTCTGTTCTTTTCTGCCTTTAATTGCTATGATGAATTTCATTCAATTAACTTGAACAAGAACCTAAAACTAATTTGTGAAATAAACTAAGCTCAGATCAGAGAGTTTGACCTGTCCATTCTAAACCTGAGAAACTGTGGCTTCACAGTCAAAGCTTTTAACAGGACTTTTTCTGGAGCACCTTGCCATAATGAAGATAATTTGTCCCTTGATCGCATCAGTCCACTTAAGGAAGTTTGCAACTTAAGTGTACAAGCAAATGCACATTCTTCACTATCAGTGGGAATTGAGCCTCTGCTCCCCTGCCTGCCACATTTGATTTATGCAGCATTCTCCCTAGGACTTGCCTGTTTCTTAAATAGGTCAGTCAATATGTAAAGTGGAACCTTAGCTAGTTATCGCAGGTGAGAAAATCAGTGTCTTGTGTTTCAGTACAATCTACTGATACAACCTGGTGGGAAAATGACTTCAGTGTAAAAAGCTACTTTTGTGGAGGAACAAAGCAGGGAGGAACTTG
The DNA here is from genome assembly GCF_036417535.1 of Chlamydotis macqueenii. Lineage (NCBI taxonomy): Eukaryota > Metazoa > Chordata > Aves > Otidiformes > Otididae > Chlamydotis > Chlamydotis macqueenii. The sequence continues at coordinate 16,186,041 of NC_141567.1, read as the reverse complement.
AATCTACTTTAAAGTAGCTGAGAAACTCCACTTGGTATCTGCCTGCCTTTGTCCCACCTAACAATGGAATTGCTCTAAAGTATATAGCAGCAGAACAAGCCTAATACTTCTTGGACTGTAAAACTGCGTGAATTCTACCTGAGTGGATCAGTGTCACTCTTGGCCAGTGGCGTTTCTCTGACAGGACTGCTGGATGTGAAGTCCAGTCAGAGCCAATCATAACCTCATGGCCCAGGCAACACTTTTTTTTTAACAGCTGGGTTTACAGCATCTTCTTCCAGAAGATTTTGCAGAGTAATGCTGACTGGCAGGCAGGACAATCTTACATAGACCCTCCACTTGAAGAATTAACAGAATATGTGGAGTGGGAAATACAGTCTGGATCAGTTGTTTCTGTTTGAGGTCTTCCTTAAGTCTATGATTCATTGCTTTGTCTTTTCTCACATGATGGCTCGTCCTGCAAGGCAAATCACAGTTGCTCTGTCCTTTTTTACAAGGAGTTATGTATGCTGCTGAAATTAGAGTCCTGAAACTCCTGTAAAGGGTCTATCTGATACCGCCCAGCCAGAGCCCAGTACAGAATGTTCTTCAGGGCTTCCAGCACTTCTTTCTGAAAACATCTCAGCCACTTTCCTGGCAAGGAATCCCTTACTGATGTCTCTACCTTACCTTGCTGTTTGTGTGTCAGAGTGAACCTGATCAAAAGGTTACTGCTACTGAAAGGGGAAGCTTTATTTCCCCAGCTACCTCCCACACTCCGCTGCTTTTACTGCCTCTGGCTCTCATCAGGTGCTTTAATAAACGGATGTAGTCTACTAATCTGTCAGATAACAAAAGAAGCTAAACAAAAAAAATAACACTTTTTCTGGATTAGAGAATAGAAATGTTTGTCTGTGAAGGTCCCATGAATGCAAGGAAAGGGGAAGGGAGAGCAGAACTGGAGGATGAACAAGGCCTCTCCTTTTTCAGCATCTGCCAGCTGGTAGATCAGTGTGTGAAACCACAGCTGTAGTTTCATCCTATTATTTTCTTACACATTAGGAAAAACTGAAAACCTAGAACCAAATTTAATGCTTCAGGGAGATCTCTCCTAATTATGCAAAAATATATAGAGGGTAGTGGTCACAGACCACAAAGCACATGAATGTAGTTTTCCTTGTAATTCCAGTTCTAGGTATATTTTGGCAGAGTTCTACACTTCATAGTGAGTATTGTTGTCCTTGAGTGGAATCTAGGCTAGACTCATATGTTAAAAGACAAAAAAAAAAAAAGCTTGTCTCAGTGAAACACAGGGTGGTGACTGTCTGTATGTCTGTGTTGCTGTTAGAACCTCAACATGTTATTCTGGATGCAGACTGTTCTCTTCTGCTTCATACTTAGCCTGGTTTCATCTGTCTGGAAATGGCAACTGCAAGAGTTTGATAGATGAATTGAAAGACTGTCCAACTCCACTGCGAGTGTCAGCCTCAGAAATTCACTTATATAACAAGTTCCTCAGTGATTCACAGCAGCTCTCCCTGCCCAAGCTGCCAGTCAGCTGTGAGATCCATTCTCCTGCTCTCTAGTGGTAGAAGCACACAAAAGCCAAAAATGTTCTGCTTCTTCAGAACAAACTCATACGTGCATGCCTTGTTCTTACAGTGCAGACCTGAAAATGGCTGCCAAATTCCAATTTGATAACTTTGAAAATTGAAGTATCTGAACTACCCCAAAAGGAACACGAAAGAGTTTAATCCAGTATATATGTATATGCATAGTGTTACCTGAGAGTGTCAGAGCAATCACCATGATGAATTCTAGAAGCTTTTAAAGAGTGAACTTTTTGCCTTTCTAGGAGTCCCTGCAGGAATGATTTTGCAGAATGAAAATTTCTGACTGCCATTAGCAGTAGACAGCCTAGGACTCAGAGTCACTCCGTTTGGTTACAGCCAGTAGATAGCAGCAGGAAGCAGACTCACTCACCAGTTTGCTGCCACTTTGTGCAGGGATAAGCAGAGCAGCACTTCGTGAAGCAACAGTCTGTTTCATGCCAGAGCTGAAAAGCCCTGTGACGTTGTTCATTAGGGAATACAAGTGGCATGTGAGGCTGTCCTGCATGCTGAAAGAAAGTGGCAGCCTGCTGCAGAAGATGGTCGTCAGCATTGTCTGCCAGAGGGACCTCGAAGGCCGCTCCTGGCAGTTCATGGAAATTCAGGGAGCTGCAGCTTCCTCCTTGGCAGAGCAGGGATGCTGTATCTAGTCACAGCTAACTGTTTTATTGTAAAGGTCTTTAAACAGATGTGTACTGTCTTTTCAGAGACTGGAAAACTAAGAGATCGGCCAGTAAAACTGAAGCCAAACCTAGAAATAAAGTCCTCACCCACCTCCCTGCCTTTCATCTTAGGGGTGGCTAACTCATTGTTTAATTGTGGCTCACAAGTGTCCACTAAGGACATCAGCAGTATTACCTGTTGTCTGTGATCCCTTATGCTAACATAGCCACCGTGATCTGCATGGAGTGATCTGTGTCACTACCACTCCACCTGAGACTGGGGTCATGTAGTAAAAGTAGTAATAGCAGGGAGGCTACAGGCTCATTGGCTGCCTGTCAGCTAAGGACACAGTCCTTAGACACAGATCTGCAAACGCATAAATATAGTTGAGTCCATTCACCTAAAAAAGGTGAAACTGGATTTTAAACATGCAAATATTTCAGAACAGTGATGTGTACTGGAGCCTCTCTACAGTCCCATGTAATAAAATAAACAAAATGTTCCCTTTAAGGCTTGCTTTAACACGGGCAACTCAGAACAGATGAGTCTGCTGGAAAATTGCAGATTATTTCTTTCTCCTTCTGTGTCCAGTGGAAAATAAGGAATAAGCTTTTTCCTACACTCACCTGCTGATATGTGAGTAGTACATGGTTTGATGTCTGGCTAGGCAATCCTCAGCTTAACTGCCTCAGTTGCTAAAGTATCTATTTTAATCAGTGTTGCACAGCACCCTCTTCTGCCGAGAGGTGATGAGAAGTGGAAATACCTGCTCTGTCTCTCTTTTCCTGTCTCTGATAGGCATTTATATACTGAAGAACAAGGTAAGTATAAAAACTCAATTACAGCAAATAGGGCAGAATCAATAAAGGAATGAGAAGCTGGCAGCCACACAGATGGGGGTATATCTCCACGGCAGAATCCTGACACACAACATTACAAGAACATAGAGTGCTCAGATGAGTTATGAAGATTGATATTTATGATGATGACTTGCAATTGTGCTGTTTAAAAAACCCACCTATTTGGTAATGAAAACCTGCTGGCAAGATCTGATCAAAGAGGTGAAATTGCAGGAAGAGTAAAATAAGATCAGTAAATCAAATGCTCTAAATCATCAGTGAGGCACACTACAATTAGAGTTGAATTCAAGAAAGCAGAATTATTGGAATTGCAAGCATAAATCCATGTCATGCATGTGCTGCCATTTCTTCTGGGAAACACACGCTCCCCTCTAGCATTTCCAGACTGGACTCTGTCAAGGGCAAAAAGATAACAACTGCCACCTAACATGGTGATTCCCATTGACTGTGGCATGTTTCAGTTCAACAGAGGCTACACAGGCTTTGAGGATCCCCATTTTATTATCTTAGGAAGGCTCTCAGATTTTCTGTCTGCACATCGGCTTTCACATCAATTTGCACAGAATATAGTCTGTGATGTTCATCTGCAGCAGTGGCCCACGGTGCATACAGCTGGAGATAGGAGCAGAGAGACCAGGTGGCTGTTGGTGGAGGCTCAGAGACCTTAGCTGACTTTGCCTGGGAGATTGTTCATTGTTATTGATCTGAAATGCAAAACAACCTTGAAACAGCAGTGCCTTCTCCCTTTTCTGACTACAAGCCTTGTCTCTCTTTTTTTTTAAAATTCCACTTGCTCTGTTTGTCTTACGAAAACTTCCAGTTCCTCCTTGCCAGTGTACGATATCTGCAGCACAGGAATTGAAGATGAAGAAAGCCCTCTGAATAATGCAGTGCAATCTCTTCTATACTGCATTATTATTTCTTTTCTCATACATTGAAAGAAAAAAATGTGAGACTATCTAGTCATACAGTTCCAGCCTGGGTTTTCTTTTTCAGTCAGAGATGTCTACTTAGAACATTAGTATCAGATGGAGACTCAAGAAGGTCATTCTAGTTTCCATGGTCCTGGCAGCTGGTAGATCAGGTTTAGTGAAAACAAACACATTTTGGAATGTATTTAGGGAAATGCGTAACAAAAGCTGCTTTGAGTTTAGTGACAACAGCTGGATTTTGGTTTTAAGAGGCAGTGTTGAACAAGCACAAGTGAAGAGAAATAGCTTGTTCCAATGCACTGATAATGGGATGAAGAATTAGGAAATCATGTCTTTTAGTTCCTGGCCTGCCAGTACTTTGCTGAGAGGCCTTGGTGAAATCTTTTTGATTCTCTGTAGCAAGCATCTTACTTATTTCATTTCATGTAGCAATGAAACACAGAAACTAGACAAAAGGTGCTGAAGTGAATTTGTGCACCTACTGTAAGTAGCATCCTTGGTGCAAAGTACAGTGAAATTATTTCAGTAGCTCCATGATTTTTATTCTATGTATACTGAAAAACTGCTAGAGGGAACTTAGTAAATGAATGGTTAGTTATTATTCAGTCTTCAGAATGGCTCCATCCAGTTCTTTAAAGTGCCAGTTTATTAGTCATTTTACTTAGCTATAAGGCATTAATAAAACATGAAAGGCTAAAGCTGACTTCATTGCACTTGGAAATTCATGCCGTATAGTTACACAGACTGGGAAATCTTGTTATTTTGCATTCATTTTCTACAGGAAAAATGAACATTATGCACCAGAAAAGTGTGCCATTTGTGGGTTTTAATTTGCATTCACCACTAGGCCACACTGCCACACTCCCAGCAAGATACCTGCAAGAAGCAAAGAGACAACCCCTGAGAATCCATTGTGAGTCTTTCTTTGAAGCAGGTCCATATTGAAACTGGAATTGTGATGGTCCAGCCTGGTAGAAGCTCTCAATACTCAGCCCGTTAAAAAAAAAAAAAAGGAGAGTCTGTATGTACTCCTATTTAATATGGGCACAAGCATCTGACAAGTGTATGTGAACCCTCAGGGGATAATGACCCAAAGCCTGTATGACACTGTCGTTTTGCATGTAGGCATAGAGTTCCATCAAGAGTATGAGAGAAGCTAAGGAATAGGAAGGAAAGGTATTCTGTCCACTTCAGGCACATGTGACTAACAGTTCCCTCCAGGCTAATTTTAATCAGAATGCCAGAGCTGGTACTGAAAGGTATCAGAAGTGTAAGCAAAACACAGAGCTGAATAAGGAGGATTGTATGATTTCAACAAGAAGAGTGTGGAAAGATCTTGGCTGACTTGCAAAGCTATGCAGTGGGGTAAGACTTGATATTAAGCATTCTGCTGTATACTGGATCAAATAAGCACAATTCAGTATTCTAGTCCTTTGAGTACAGTAACCACAAGATACACACCTTCTGTGTAGACTAGGATTTACACAACTGAATGTTCAGACCTTACTGCAGTTCTGCTCTGGAGAGAGATTTTCCTCTCCAAGTAATGGAGCAGTATGTGTATGAGGGCTGGTTGATATTTACAGAAGATGTTGGCAGGGATAGAATGGGGATACTGCAAGTCAGGTGCGTTGTCAGGTGAGTGTTGTGGCAATAGTATTCGCTGCTCTTAGAAAGGAAGAAAGATCAGTCCATTTCTGTTTTATAATACCGGTTTTATAAAGGACACGTGCAGCACTGGGCTGCAATCCTATTAAAAATTCAGCACATCAAAATCTGTGAAAGGCTAGCTATTTTTCCTGGCTTAGAAGGAAATCTTTAATAGTCAAATAGATAACTATAACCAAAACCAGAATCCTGAACTTCTGAGGACCAGAAACCTCCTACAAGACATGAACATGGATAAATATCATCTAGTTCCGTCTACTTGGGAAGTGTCAAAGTGGCTTCTGTAAAAGGGAATCCTAATAGTTTACAAACCTCTTGGACATCTTTTCAGAGTCATCGATAAATGGAGTAAGGGCGATCTGATTTATGCTGTCCATTTGAATTTTCAAAAGGCTTTAGCAGGTAAGTTTTTGAGGAAACTAAGCAGTCAAGAGGATAAAGGAAGGTGCTAGCATGAGAAAGTAGTTGGGTAGACAATAGAAACAGATGGTAAAAGTAAATGATCAAGCCTCACAGTATGAGAGTGACAACAGAGCTCTTTAGGGATTTGTGCTGGCATGTAGGCAGTACACCAAATTCATAAATGACCCAGAAAAGTGTGTGAACATTCTAGCCACTATTACTGGTCATTCGCTTTTCCAGTTTTCCAGATATTTATGTAGAGAGGAACAGTATTAACATTTACTCTAGCCTCCCGTGTGACATGATCTAGGACTGACCCAAATGAATTGCAGACTCAAGTCTCGTGTCTGGGATTGAGCTAAAGCAGATCTTTTAAAAAAAAAAAAAAATCTAATCTTGTTTCTAAAATTTCCTGTGACAGAGAATCTATGAAAAACTTCATCATGTTAATCTAGAGGTTAGTTGCCCTCAACATTAAAAATTATTAACTTAATTCTGGTCTGAATGTGTGTAGCTTCCAGGCAGCATTGCTTTTGCAACTGTGTCTGCTGGTGTGAGCATTCCTCTGTGTTCAGGTCCCCACCTCTCCATGTGGGTACTTACAGATGATTATCAAATAATTACTTATACTTCCTTTTGCTTAAGCAAAAAAAAAAAAAGATTAAGCTCCCAGGATCCTTCCTGTTAAAGTATGCCTTCCAGTTCTTTTTCTCTGAGCAGGATCTTCAGCCTAGATTTGGTGGTAATGTCTTCTACCACAAGCAGCAAAGGCAGTCCTGAGTACAGTTTAACCACCGTTTGAGAGTCTTCTGCACTGGGGAGGCCTTTCAAGAAAAGCAAAAGGGCAGAATCACCAAAGCAGCCCTGATACCACCCTCCTATAAAGTAGGGAGTAAGTGCATGGTTGAGGGCTTACATGTTCTAGCTGGCTTAGACTAATAGATCTGTCTCTTGTGAAAAGCCAAAGTAAGCTAGCAAAATCTTCAAATTACTTAAAGTCACAGGGAGATGTTTTAACAAATTCTGTGTCAGCCCTAGGCTTGATGGGAAGATCAAGTCAAGTAATTTTGAATCTCACATTCTTTAGGTCTCTCAGCAAGATTCAGTCTTCTGAATTATTTCACTCCAGACTTCTAGTTGCTAGAAAAAGTTAAGCGTTCTCCAGTACTGAAAAGTGTGGGTGGCAAACACCTGATCTGAACCTTTTCCCCTGCTGAGAAGTTTGAATTTAAAAAAGCAACAACAAAATTGTGAGCTTTTCCCCCCATTACTCATGAATTGGGTATTTTTATCACCACACATTTCTAAATAAATCCTGTCACCTAATCCTGTTAAGTGAAACCTGCAAATTCGAGGAAGTAGAAGTCTGTTGCTCCGCTGAAACAGGGGTTTGTGAAGGGTTTTGGAGAATGGTGGAAAACAAAGAATTAACAAGCACAGAAGTAGCTAATAATGTATACAGTTTTTCTTCAAGCAGTCTTTGAACAGCAGTCTGTCGAGCATCCACTGTGACATGAAGTTGCCCAGAAGAGGGAAAATGGTATTTGTTGTTGTTGTTCTTTAACCTCTAAGTGCTTCCTCTGGGGTAGAGTATACACTGAGATGTCGCCGGCTTCACAGTGCTGTTTAGCCTGACATCACTCTATGAGAGTGGCAGGAAAGAATGATTGTAGTGTCTAGGTCTGCTTTACTAAGCTACTTTATATATATACACACACATATATATGTATGTATACAGGTTCTTTTTTACAGCAGTAGCAAACAGAAGCAGCAAGCAGAAGTAAATAGTTTTGCTAGTAACTTTATGCTAAACACTGTAGGAACATGTGTAACCTGGGAAGCTAAATGGACAGATGTCCTGTGTCACCTCAGGCAAGATTTTTATGCCAGACCCAGTGAAGGATATAGGTGCTCAAAGGTGCCTGGGGGCCCAAGCAAGCCCAGAGTGGGACACTGAACCTTTCTGTCCTGTGCCCTGGTGGCTCTCCAGGGACCTACAGGCCAGCCCATGTGCTGAGCAGGAAGCAACCTAGCCACGAGGGAAATGCTGACAAAATCAAGTGACTACAAATTGCTTCTCCCCATCATCTTACCACAGTTCAGCCATGTGTGGGCCTGCATTTACCTTCACATCATCTAGAACCCTGTCATAAAGATTTAAGCTTTTTCTTTAAAAAAAAATAATTGAACAATTCTTAGTCTTTCCTCCTAAATTGAAGCTGCTGAAGCAAATGCCACTTTCCTGTTCCCTTAGTGTCCCACAGGAAGCATCTTTATGAAGTTACTCCATTGAATAGAAGATTTAAGATTCCATCAGTCGGTAGGAGAGCACAGGAGGGAATACGATTCTGTCAGCTAATGGTTTAGGGGAAGAACAGGAAGGCCTGACTTCTGGTCCTGCTCCTAGGAAGGTTTCTGCAAATCATATGGGAAAGAGCTTTGTCTAAAAAGAAGACAGAGTCCAGGAAGCAGCATCTAGAACTGCTGTGTATTGTTGTGCCCCTGCATTAGGCAGCACAGAGCAGTAACATTAGATGCAGTGTGAAGTGTTCTCATTGATTTAACTGCAAAAAGCTTCAGCGTTCACAGAAGAGCCAGGTGAGCAAGATCCCCTCTCCCCCCCAAAACACACACACACAAACACAAGACTACCATCCCTTGAGACAAATTTATACAATGATGAACTGATACTACCAAGGAAATGGCCTCAAGTGTCTGTAGAGCTTTGTTTAAACTCTTACACAAAGGTCAGTGGAGTGTTGAAAACAAATGAAGGCACAGGCTGCGAAAATTAATCAATGGGGAGTCCCTGGGTGGACTTCTGTAACTGCCACAAGATGGGGCAGGGCTGGTCACTCCCTGCCTGCAGAGATCCGAACACAACCTTGCAGCTCAGCTCCAGGAGCATCTGACATTGTTTAATCAAGGCCAGCTTGTGTGATACTGTGGAAGAGAAAAATCTTAGTCCTTAGTCTGTATGCCTGAGAACTAGAGAGATGCCTGCATGATAGATACTAATTAGTACAAGGGCATACAGTCTGAATAGGTGTGGCTGGCAAGGAGCATCCAGGGCAGGAGAGGCACAGATAAGAAAACACTGAACGGACCTTCTTCCTCCACCCTTCTGGGTTTACTGGGTATTTAATATTTGTCAAGTGTACAGCACTTGCATATCTTTTTATTAGGAAGTAAAAAATCTCATTTTATTATTAGCTACTTGGTAATACATTGGTTCCTAAAATACCATTAAAAAAGAGAATGGGAAAATTGCATTTTCTTTTTTTTTCCTGTTCCACACATGGAACCTTCTTGTTCCCCAAACCAGCAGGTTTTGCTTTAACTTTCAAAAAAAGGAAATTAATTTTTTTGTAAAGATAAGGTTTTTTAGAATGTCAGCTTAGTTGACTGAGAACAAGAATTACCATAAAGAAGCTTATAATGGAAGTTCATACCCCCCTTTACTGGTAGCATTGCAGCACAACTTTATCATACAGAAAGGCAAATGCGATGGAGACAATTCTCTCCCTAGCCTCTTTTCATGTTCCTAGTTTCTTCTCTTCTGCTTTGGATCCACTCTTTTTTGTCTTTTTTCCCTGCTCTAGCTCCTCTCAACAAAGCCTCCTCTAAACCTAAACAAGCAAAAAGGAAGCACACAGCACTGAGCTGGCATTTGAAGACCATGAGATTGTTTACCCTGCTGCTATATTCTGTTCCACTGCTGTTTAGACTGGGACTGGACTACCTTCCTCTGCTGCGGCTTTCGTATCAACAGAGTTTTCAGGACACTTCAGTAACACTTATAATTAAACAGAAGTAACAAATGACAGAGCCCCATACTGGACCTGGAGCACTTTTTTGATCCAGAACTGAGGTAAAAGCTTGATTAGCAGAAACACAAATGTGTGTGTGCAGACATAGGCAGGAAATAATCTGCAGATTTAGGGTAACTACAAGATCTTTCTGGTGTTGAGTGGGTTATATGCAGTACCATCGAAGGGCTGGTTTCTAAAAGCAAAGCTGAGAGCAAGGAGGCCTTTATTTTAATCTCATAGAATTATTTGCAGCCTTATCAACTGAAGCCTCTTTCCTCTACTTATCTACTGGCTCGTTGGGGCACTCCGCATTGCTGACAATTGCAGACACTGCTGCTGAGCAACAGACATGGTGGTGGCACAAATCGCTCTTTTCTCTTGCAAGATAATGGGAACGTCTCAAGGACTCAGACTGGCCTAACCTGGCTGCTTGTGTGTAGAAGAATGTAGGCAGAAATACTGTATCTCCCTTGCCTTTGGTCTTGTTTTAATTGGCAGTGAAATTCTACTGCATTGAAGTTGCAGAGTGGGAGGCGTAACTACCTGAAACATCCCTCTGTGGGTAGCAGCATGACTGGGGTATCTGTAAGGGGAAATGATAAACTAGGATCTTCTGCTTGAAGCTCTTCTACTGCCGTATTATTTAGCCATGCTGGCTAAGCTTGTTTTTGCAATTTTGCTATCTTCAAGAGTTCTGAAATCATGAATAAGCATGAAAATGTCTGTGTTTGTTCTCCAAAATAATGAAATTACTTTTAACTGCTTACTTGAGGAAATGAAACTTACACAGTCATGCTTTGTATCCATCACTGTGCCAATTCCCTCCTATTAATATTTCAACCTGTTTGATGGTTAAAAACAAATTTGATAGAGGGATTTGGTCTCAAAGGTAGTATCTTCCTACATGTTTGTGAAAGTAGGTAGCTGGAGTAAAGAGAGAATTCCTGTTGAGTCATAGAGTTATAGAATTAAAGAATAATTTAGGTTGGAAGGGACCTCTGAGGGTCTTCTGCTCAAAGCTGCTGCAGCCTACGGCACCAGTACCAATAAATTACTACACATCAGGGAATCCATATATGACAGTACAATTATGAATTATGAAGGAAAGGTTTGTGTTGAATCCTGTCCATTAGACACAGAAGACTCCAGTCACAGAGCATAAATCTGTGGGACATTTCTTTCATAGCCATTTTGCTCACAGAGCATCTTGTTTCTAATTAGTCTCTTATTTCAAATTTTTAAATCCTCTGCCTGTCTTGAGCAATTTGCTGCAGGGAGGCATTAAGATACATCCATTAGGAGTATGAGTTCTTAAATCAGAGCTGTATAAATGTCTGACAGGTGGTATGGGTGTGAAACTTTGGTTTGCATCAACAATGTGATGTTGAGCTTGTTTGAATCGCATACTGAGGAAGAGAAAGGGTTAAAGTCAGCTTGACAAAATTCGGATCACTGGGAGCAGAGTCTGGACTTCCCAAAGTTGGGGGCTGCCATTACTGTTGTTGGAGACAATAGCACATTTGCCATCAAATCCAGCACTGCATGATAATAAAAAATAGTACAGTTCATATAGACAGAAGATAGAATGATGGGGACAGACTCATGAAAAGGGATCCATTCTTCTTTGTGAAGCTACAGCTCATTAAATGCTGGTGAAAGGCGCTATTTTGAGAAAGAGTCGTTTGATAGTCACTGAGCTGATCCAGTTTGTGCAAACCTCCCCATGCTGTCTCAACTCTCTCCTGAATATGAGAAAAATAAGCTAGTTCCAAGTCTTTAAATAGAAATTTGATGGAATATACATTTGAAAGGCAAATTTTATTGAAGTCCAAGAAACAAGCTTAATATGAGCATTTCAATGTGAATATTGGAAAATTAGTTGGTAGAGTTTAGATCATAATGTAAAAATGTAGGCACTTTGTAAACTAAAAATAATTGGTGACTAAATCATACAGTTGCTCTAATCTCAGCAGCTTCTCAAATTCTATGTAATTTCTCTTCCTCATAGCTTCATACCTGGTTACCTGTCTCTATTTTTCTGTTTCTATTAAGTTTTCTGTTCTCCAAGGGGAGTATTAAAGGTCAGGTGGCAAGAGGCTCATGCTAATCAATCTGTTTCTAGCTATGATTCTTAGCTACTTGCTCCAGTGAGAATTACTAGCTTTTGCAAAATGTCTAAACGTCCTGAGGTTTATTTTCTGCATAGTCTATAACTTTTTTCCATAGATATCAACATTTTTATCTTTGGATAAAAATTCCCTTGTTTGCAGTCTAGTGGCAAAGCTGTTAGTTATAAGCACATTCCCAGCAACCCTGTATTTCCTAGACAAGTGCTCATATTTTGATCTTTTTTATAAGGGTGAAAAGAGTGGGATTGCTCCAGATTTGTTTACCATTGGTAGCTGGAATGAATGTAGCTTTCCAAGTACTTCCTGATTCCATCTTTTCTGTACTATTCTGTATCTCATCTCCTGATGCTGCCTGTTTTGCTAGGCTCCACGGTTTATTGTTGTTAGGGATCTGCTTAGATGAACTTTGAGCTGTTCTTTCTCCCAACCTAACCCAATTCTTGCACAGGACTCCTTCCTTTCATCCTGACATCCAGCCCAGTGGAACTCTTCCTCTCCCTTCTGCCCTCTGGGCTGACTCCCTAGAGTCCAGCATGCTGGCATGGATCTCATTTCCCGTTGCTCAGCTGTTTCCTTTATCCTGGCCAGATGCTCAGGTGCCCTCTCCTCTGTGCTTTAAATGGGTTTCAACATATCTTCCAGCAGTTCAATCCCCCACTTTACAGTTTCTATAAGAAACACGATAGAGAAAGCGCTGGCTGAATTTCAATGAGTACAAGTGTGACAGCACACTTGGGTAATTAATAGGGGCAAGGAGGAAATAGAATTTGTGTATTTATGGTGATTATGTCTTTATTACCATCCAGGTATGATATAAGCTGCAGAGGCAGCAAATGCAGACTCTACCACTAAAGCTCTGCAGTAGAATTTCCCAGTTTTATAGTGTTGAATATTTCATGGATTTCAAATGCCAATTATGAGTTACTTGCTGCCTGCTAGGAACAATATGCAGCTTTGAAAGGACTTCCTCCCATTCTTCCAATCTATACCACATGTTTGTTGGCTCCTTTTTATCTGAGAATCCAAGAGTTCAAGGGTGATGACTGAAATCCTTACCCAAGCAAAGGTGGTCCTGACAGGCCAGCATGCAGAAAGCTTGCACTGCTGCTTTCTGTGCCCTGAGTGAGAGGATATCAGTTTTTATGATGCTCAGTCTATTCTTCTATAGTCCTGAGCTCACTAGGAATGTGATTTTTCACATTTGCGTTGCAGCACTGAATTTTTATTAAACTAGCACCCACATATATAGGTACATATATGTATGTATATATGAGCTGGCAAAACCCCCTAAGAAACAAATGAATTTCTGGCTGCTTCACCTGCATTCTCCCTGCTTAATCCATTCCATTTGTATCTATGCCAAGTCTTGGAGCAGTATCTGACAACTATTGTTAAAAAGGAGATAATTTCCCTCAAAAACACTTCTCCCTTTTCCTGGCAGGTGTGTTCTCTATAACCTCTTCAAATGTTGTGCAACCAATGATAGGCAAGACTTAGTCCTACAACAATGCTAGCTTTTCTGAAATGTTCTAAAAATGTGCCTATAAAGGTCCATTTGCTGACATGGAAAGCACTGCCATAATGCCGACAATAAATAATGTCCATGATAGTAGTTTCATACCATTAGACAAGGATAATTCTCAGCCTCCTGCACTTAGTTCTTGGAAGGCTCTCAAATGAAATATCATTACTTTGAAGTTCTCTGGACACAAAATTGTCATTACATTTTAAGGACTTTAAAACTTCCTCTGAGTTTGGAGCCAAGTTTTTAGAAGTGTTTAGGAACCCACAGTTGGAGACAGAGCTAGACAAGAATGCACATTCTGGTTTTCAGCACTATGGGCTACGTGCTTTGGGCTATCTGCTAGACAAGGCCTAGATTTGATACCACGCTTAGGCTCTTATTTCAGGTTAAGCATCTTTTTGTAAAAATTGGACTATAGTATTTGCTCAAATTATGTGCTTGAAAAAATTGCTTCAAAGCAGATGTGATACTGAAGTGAAGCTTAATGCTTTATAGATAGATGTAAAGGTTAACAAACATGGTCCCCAAAAAAAAACCTTAAAAAACTTCTCTTTATCTGAGGAATCATGTGCATCGTATATAGACTGGACACTGGTAGCTGATAAGTGCTAGTCAGAATTGTGGGTATGGGGATATCTGCATGCTTCTGTAATTGTGCAGCAGTGTGCCAGTCATCCTGACTCAGTCTTTGCACCTGATAATTTTCTTTCCTAGCTACAGAAGGAGCATTCTGCTTCTTGCATGCTCTGTTTTGTTCTTTCCCCACTTCAGGGCTGTAAGAGAATCTTATTTGTGTCATCAAATAAGGCAGCACTCAGAGAATAATCCCAGAAAGGCCAGGAAAAAAAAGTGTGTGAGTATTTTCAGTAAGCTGAGTGCAATACCTATAGCTGAAAGAGGACGAGCAGCTTGATTCCTTGAGCACGTCCTTTATTGCTCTGTCATTCTCTGGGAACATTAGGGACTGTGTTTAGGAAGCTGCATCAGTTTCAGATGTTATGCACCTCATTAATCAAAACACATCCTTTTGGAAGGGAGTTGATTGCAGCTTAGGCACAGAAGTGCTTACACCTCAGCATCCCTAGTGCCTAGAGGAGGGAAGAAGAGGAAAAAGACCTTTAATGCTATCACTGGCTTAGTTCACATTATCTAATCCACAGGAACATTGGAAAATCGAGATTTATTTCCCCCAAAAAGCTTATTCTACCAGAAATTGTGATGAAAATAATAATATTAAATAATATTTGCACTGGGTAGCTAGCTTCACTGTAAAGTCTTTCAAATGAGTCACAGTCAGTCTAGGTTGTGCCAGGAGGTGGGAGGAGAAGAGGAGCAGGTGAATGCTTCAGAGAAAGGATTCAAGAGGGAGAGCGAGAGAGCAAGCAAGCAAAGATGAGGAAGCGTGTGCTGTCTGTGTGTATGGTGAAGTCACTGGTGTTGGCTGTGTTTCCTTGAAGTAAGAGCTTCAGAACATCCTGCTGCTTTAAATGGCAGAGTTACCTTAGGCCAGTGACAGGTGACTCCTGGAAGGTAAAAGGTGAATATTTGCTTTTGAAAGCAAAAGCGCAGAGATTGGGTGAGGATTTCCTCACTGCTTGCAGTGGGCATTCGTTGCTTGTGTTTAGCCTCCCTGCCTGTCTCCACAGTTCACGTGGTTTCCTCTTCCTAGGAGGTATGATTTTAAATGTATAAAACAACAAACATTCTAGAAAGCCTGAGATATTGAATCTATGTGAAAATATACGCAAACAGTCTCTCATATGGCTAAGCAGATTCTTAATTTAACTCCACTGGTTTCAAAGGCTTTGCACTAGTAAATAATTTGAAATACTTTATCAGTCTAAAAGCTTAGAATAACAGAATAGACAGCCATTCCCAAAGAAGTGCCGGACTGGACTGATTGCCATCTCTTTTCGTCTTTTTCTCCCAAAAAAAAAGAAACCTCTCAAAGAACAAAATGTAGAGAAAAGCCTGATTTTAGCCTTTTAGCACTGCTTTGGCCTCTATGATAGGAGGTGCCTTGTAATCAGCAGTGAAAGGAAGGAGGATTCCCATCCGCAGCCGTTATTCTCCCAGGAGCAGCCTCCTGGGAGACACGGTAGCCGAGGGTGAGCCGCACAAAGTGCTGACTCAGGTGCCCACGGGAAGTGGGTTTCCCCGCGTGGCAGGGAGACCCCACGCATCCCACACACTCCTCCTTGGCCATCCCCGTCCAGCCTCCCTCAGTCCGGCAGGGGAGCTCTTTGAGATGCAGCTTGCTTTTTTTTTATTTTTTTTTTTTAACGACATTTACAGATCCAACCCCGAAGGGGAGAAATAGTAACGTTTTGCATGTCTAAGCAAGGCAGCAAAGGAAAAAGAAACCTTCCAAACCTTCTGTGGTTTGCAGACAGGTACAAAACACAACCTGTTTCCCAGCAGGCAAACTTCTGCTAGGAAAGACAGGCACTCCCCAACCCCCTGCTTTGCATGCAAGTGAGATTTTCAAGGTGAACAGCTTTAGATTTCCTTTAGATTTGGCTTTGCCCCGTCCCACAAACCCCCCTGTGTCTTCACAAGCAAACCTGCAACAAAGCAGCCACAACTCCAGAAGGAAAAAAGGACCTTCAGCATCTAAGAGAAAAAGGAATCTCCTTGCTTTTTTTCTTTATGTTTATGATGCTGCTATTTTTAAATTGACGGCCAGCCGGTAATTGTCTGCCGTTACACCGAGGATGGCACTGAGCCTGGCACCGTCGGCTGAAGCCCAGCCGCGGGTGACTCTGGCCGAGCGGCGGGAGTTCTGCAGCGGCGGGGCGGCGCGGTCCTTGCAGCCCGGCGGCAGCAGCATCAGCAGCGTTGCGGTGCCCGCGCAGCCACACACACCCTTGGCAGCCAGGCGTTGCCCTTTTAAGAAGCCCGGGTGCTGGCTCAGGTAGGCAGAGCCTGTGTGCAGTAGTCGCTCCTATGGCAACCCAATAGAAAGGGATCGCTTCATGAATATTCCCAGGAGCAGGGGCTGCATGAGGAATAAGTGATGACAGTGATGTAAGCAAGCAGTGGCTGCTGCAGGTTGCAGTTCATTGTGTTATTGGCCGGCAGGTTGAGGAGTTTGAGGCACCCGGGTTTGAGCTTCGCTTTCCGGATGATGTCTGCCCGCCGGGAGACACAGCACATTTGCATCTCGAAGCCAACATGGCAAGGCGGCTGCTGCTGCTGCTGCCGCCCTCCCTCGCCTTCCAGCCAGAAGTGTGCGCCTCTCCTTTAGACTTCTTGCCCAGTGCTCTGGATCTGAGCAGACAGGGATTGCAGTAACACTCACCAAGGGGAGACAAGCAGCAAGTAGCCAAATCGGGACAACGGAGGAGGAGGGGGGGCTTTTTTGCCTTCCCTCTTTTTTTTTTTCCTTCCCTTCTGGATGCAGAGCCTGTGTTTTGATGCAGAGCCTGTGGATGCCACAGTCTGGTAAGAAGATGACACGCCAGTCTCTGGTCCCTTCTGCCCCTTGAGCTGGGGGCAGGGGCCTGGGGGCAGTGACGGTTCCCCTCCTTGGGAAGACCGGGGGGGTCTCTCCCTCTAACTGAGAAGCAGCAGCAGCGGCCATGGACAAGCTGCCCCCCTCCATGCGCAAGCGGCTCTACAGCCTGCCCCAGCAGATTGGACCGAAGGCGTCGATCATGGACGAGGAGGAAGACAGCGACAAGGACACCCGGAGGAAAAGCATCAGGCTGAAGCCCCTGCCTTCGCCCTCTGCTGGGAGCACCCGGGCACTCGGGGGAGACCCTGGCAGAGGAGGAGACCCCGGCCTCCTGGAGACGGAGGCAGGCGGCAAGGGCGCCAAGACCAGCACCAACGGGGACTGCCGGCGCTTCAAAGGGAGCCTGTCCTCGCTGACCAGCAGGCACCTCCACGACGCGGCCGAGGAGAAGAGGCTGATCGGCGGGGAAGGGGAGCCAGCCTCCCCCAGTGAGGACAAGAGCCCCTCCGGCAGTGGGGAGCTGGAGCAGGGACTGCCAGCGCCCGCACCACCAGCGTCTCCACCGGAGCCCCAGCAGCAGCCCCCCCGGGCTTGCTCTTCTACCTCCATCAAAGTGGAAGGAGGTGGAGGGTGCGACCAGATCACCCCAGATGAGGAGCAGAGGCTGGGCCAAGCCGGTTTCATGCAGAGGCAGTTCGGAGCCATGCTCCAGCCGGGGGTCAACAAATTCTCCTTGAGGATGTTTGGCAGCCAGAAGGCCGTGGAGAGGGAGCAGGAAAGGGTTAAGTCTGCCGGGTTCTGGATCATCCATCCCTACAGCGACTTCAGGTACAATCCCCCTCCTGGCCCACTCAAAACTAGCTAGCCTGCCCCTTTCCGTGCCATGTCCAGCTCACACCTTTCCACACAGTGCACACACCCAGATGTAACTTTCCTTGCTAATTTCCTAGCCAGAGGAGCTGGAGGGCACATCCGAGATCTGCTCCTGTCAAACAATCTGCAGGTTTCATTTGTATTTAAGCTTAATTTTAGTGTCCCTACACTATTATTAATTTTAAATTGTGTCTTTAAACGAACAAATGTCTTTCGCTTTGGCTTTTTGTAAGGGCAAGCCTCTCCATAATTTTGATGTAAATGGGGAAAAACTTTCCCACCTGATGCACAATTCTAGACTAAAAGTGCGGTTGGTGTCCGCTGCTTAACTAGTCCTACCTCTCCAGTTCAGAACATATGGGCTGCCTGATTAATGTTTCGGTTTCCATTTTCGTACCTCAAAGTCCTCTCCCTTCTCCCTCCCCAAGAGTTAGGGAAGGATGTTGCTACTGTTGCTGTTCTGTATGGCTTCTTACTGCAGCATCGCTTGTTGGGAATTGGTTTGTGCAGGGGATAGCAGCATTCATTGAGAAGGAACTTAACACCTTCAGAGTCTTACAGAGAAATATTTTTCTCTTTTGCATCTGTAGGTCCTTATTTGCAAAATTAATTTAGATAGGGAATAGTTAATATTGTCTTTATGAAAGTAATGACTTGCTTTCACTCAGCAACATTTCCAGGAAGGTTAATAAGGAAATTAACTTGTAAACCCTACAGACAATTTTTGTATAGTTCTGTGTAGCAGAAGGGTTGTGTTTGGGTATTTCTGAGTATTGCCTACTGCACAGGTGAATTGTGCTCTGCAATATGTATGTAAAGTACTGCAATCAATAATTAATTACTTATTGCAGTCAATGGTTAAGGTTTATTGCTTCAACTTTAATTACAGCTGGCTTACATCTCACATTTAAAAGCACACAGAAGAACAACATTATTCAAACACATGTCTGTCAAAGTACATGATTTTATTGAATTCTTGGACTCTTCAAGAAATCTTGCATTATTCCCTAAAATACAGTTATCAAGATAATTGCAGGAAGGAGTTCCAGGGTGGATTTGGGTGCCCAAAGACAGAACGACAGAAACCTCTTGATGCTACCTTTTAGGGATTTAGTGAGCAGTCCACACACTTAGAAGATTCAGTACTGGCACTGAACGGATTCCTTGATATTTGCTTGGATTAACAAATGTTATTAGAAGGCTACGTGAATTGGAAGACTGCACTGTCATTTAAATTCAGTGCATTCAAGTATCCCAAGCGCACAGCTGACTGAGCATATGAGGGTTTCCAGTAGCTACATCATGATACATAGTCCTTACAAGTACAATCTTATTCAAACTGAGATTTGAAAGAGTATAAAATCGCCTCCCAGTTGTGACTGATCAAGTAATACTTCACAAACACAGTGAAATGTGAGAGTGATTAGCTTTAAAAAGAACAAAACCCATTTCATACTCTTGGCTATAGATCTTTGCATTATATGCCATGAGTCTGGAGTTAAACACTAACTACAGTGCTTTCTTGGGTTATTCTAGCAAGGTGTTCTCTGTGTGTCACACTCTCAAGGAATTTTGGATTTATTCAAAAGTAGCATTCAGTTTGCATATCTTCTATGTATCTGTATAGTGAGGGGATTTATTCCCTTCCATCTCTATCACTATGTTTTCAGCATAGAACTAGACTGGCAAACTTCAGTAAAAGGATTGTAGCAGTAGCTGAGGTAACCACCTTGCCCAAGGTGAGATGGTCCTAAGAGTTTGTTTTTTAAAGATTCTTAGCGAACCAGTGCTTATTCCTTAAAACAGGATAATAAATTATGAGAGAAGTTTTCATTTCTGAGGCTACAGGGCCAGTGCTAGCCTTACACAAAGGAATGAAATACGCAGGCAAGCTAGACTCTCCCACGCCAGATGATCATACTGAGTCTGCAATCAATCAGATGTTCATATGTATGCTGATATATATGAATGCATGTATGACTCGTTAGTATTAATAATAAAATCCTCCCCTGACATAGCTTTGCATTTGTGCAGAGAAAGCACAGCGAGTTGGATATCTGTATCCTGGTGCAAGACACCCTCTGCTCGGGGTCAGATTCCAGGTAGGCTGATATCCTGCTGCTTTATGTTTCTTCTAAATTGATGCTAGAAACCTAGCACACAAGTGTGTGTTTTCTCCTTACTACTATACATCAACATCAGATGGGGCAGTGGTGTTGATGGTACAGAGGGACATCGGAAGAGACCGGGGGAGCTGGATGCACTGCTGTATGGTCAGTATGTATATTTTCTGGCGAACTTTTTGACTCCTGTATCTAGGTCACTTGCAGCATATCTGTTTGAATATGAATGCCACTTAGAGAAAATGCGTAGGCTTCCATGAAAAATAAGCTGTGAACAATGGCTGCCTTGAAGGAGAAGAGTGGGTGCTTTCCCGTATTCTGTTCGGGTTTTGTATTCCATCCTTCTCTGAATGCTACTAAAGTATCTGTCTTGGAAACAACTCACATGAATATGAATAACATTTTTTGACCTCTGAAATGCAGCAGATTGCACCAAAGAACAGATATTATAAAAATATTTGCAAGAGCCATATCGTTGACCCAAAGGACTCTCTTTTCTGCTTTACAAATTACGCAGTGCAACGCGTGATCGCACCTTGTTATAGATGGGTGCAGATGCTGGAGCGTTAGGATGTTGTAAGAGGTATGAGTCCCCATTATCCTGCACTTTGCTGTCACCAAAGCTGTGCAGCAGCATTTGGTGTACAAGTTTCAAGGTAATACTAACATATTTAGACCCAGATACTTTTTATGCTTTTTTGGAGAAACCAGTTTCACCTCTGAGAATGAGGTGCATCTCCAGGCATTTTGGTAGAGCTCCAGACTTCATGATTCCTGTCTCAGTACAGCTTGAGATGTGACGTTTTGAATGGAACACTCCAGCCCTATTTACTGGAGCTTGATTCTGCTGTAAAATGACATTGGTGTAATTCCTCTGCCTTCATGGAGTTGCTTCTCGTCGTGCTATGTGAGAGGAGTTCCTGCTTTAGAATGGAACAGAGGCTTTCATCATAGTCTCATTAAATTATAATTCTAGCATCTAATATGGCTAATTCCAGTGGCAAATCTATGACCCTCCAAGAGTAAAGCAAATTAATATAGATTAAGGCTCTGTTGATTTGTGCTTTTAGTCCATTGTGAGGGGAAAAGACACCAAATGACCTTTATAAAAACCAAACACAGTGCCCCTGAGTACTCATGAGTAATGCAGTGGACTAGTTCTAGAAGCACTTAAAAAGTGTCTTAGCAATTTCTCATGAAAATAAGAATGCTAGCTCCTATTCTGAGGAGCAGATGTATGTGCTAGCTGCATGAGTTTATTTGCATCTGTGGTTGATCGCACATCGGTGCAGAGCCAAACTATATTTCCTAGATCAAGATTTATCTGTGACTTTGAAAGCTTTTTCACTGGGTAGATAGAATTGTAATTTATTGCTTAGAGGAAGCATTGATCCAGTACAATTGGTTTAATAAAAAAAATCCAGACAAACAATGATCTATCTAGTTTGTAGCTGACTGAAGCATATTGGTTGTAGCTGCTATCCAGAATTGCTTGCAAAAAAAGTGTAGCATACTGCTTTTAGAAAGGCCTGAGAACAGATAAACTATCTGAAGGACCAAAATAGTCCAAACAGTGGATGTAAATAGAAGTGCATGTTATTCACTGCCCAGTAATCTATTAGCTTCTTCACAGAAAAGAGAAGCTGCTGCCTCCTTGAAAACAATGGAAAATATTCTATACAGTAACAGTACCAGCTGCAGATTTTAGAGTTTTTCTTTTCACTGTTCTCCAGTAGTTATAATTTTAGTTATAATTCTTGTCTGCAAACAGATCTTTTTTTTTTTTTTTTTTTTTTTTTCATTTTCTTCCTCTACTAGACTCCCTTATCTCCTTGAGAACCGGAGGAGATTTCTGTGGCACTAAAATAAACCAATGCTCAGGTGTGATGTATAAGGTAGGGGAATTCCTGAAGAACAAAATCATATGCTCCACTTCATGCTGGTCCGGACCTCTAAGCAGGGTCATTCAGACTGCTTTCTGATGGGGAATCAGTGAGATTACTAATTATAGTACTAACTACTGAACCAAATACCACTGATGAAATTGGGCAAAATTGGGAAGGATGCATCTTCAGCTTTTCCACTCTTCCGAGTAGAACTGATTTACGGAGTCCCTCACAGAATGCTGCTCTGTCTATGGAGATTGTTTTCAGTTGTAAGCTTTTCACTATTTTGTTAGAAGGGTAAACAATTTGTAAAGCATATGGCACTGCTCACTGACTTTGGCAGTTCACTTGGGTGAGTGTTGCTCTCCCTGCTCTCAGACAATAACGCCCTTTTCTTTACCTGCTGCCCAGAATGCTGCTTCTTGTGCTGACCTCGCTTCATGCCTATCCACATTCACAGGCTGCCCACAATGGCAAACTCTGATCTTGTGACTTGCCCACTGCTCATAGCAAAGTAAGATGAAAGCTAGCCATTGTGTGAGCCTTACGTACCGCAAATTGAAATTCTGGTTCAGTGAAACCTCTGCTTAGAGGGAAAGGTCAGGGAAACAGTTGCATTAGTAGCAGAAACCATGTCTGTCGTTAGAAACAAACACAAAGTGCAAATCAGGTACAGATTTATTGGTAGGCAGCTCATAGACTTGGCTGTCATCTTTTCTTCTTCGTGCTGATGACAGTTGCCTGAAAATAGTGTGGGGACACTGCTAGCAGAGGAAGGGCAGATGCTTTCCTGAAGTCAGATCTTGCTGTCTTTACTGCAGACAACTTTCTTGCCAATTCCCAGGGCAGTTTTGCTGGAGCAGAATGAGGGGATCTAAACAGGAATAATACAAGGGATAATCCAAATTCTGCTGAACAGCATGGGTTGGACTTCTGTTGTCTTCAGTGGACTGTGAATCAGGCTACAGGAGAAGAAACATGGTTTTGTGACCATCAGCTGAGGGGACCAAACTAGTTCAGCCATACCTCCCATGTCCATAGGCGAGTCATCACATCCCTCATGCCCTAGTTCCCATGTCATGAGGCGGAGGATAAAAAAATCCCATGCTAGGCAATCAATGTGGGGATATAGTTTTTTGTATGAGATGTGTTCAGATCCTACAAAAAGCAGCGTTAGAAAACAGGAAGGCCTCAGTAAGTGAAACACCTCAGTGTATCACCATAATCAGTTTTAAGACGATAATCATATAATATTACGGTATTTTAATGTATGTTCACGTGCAGAAAATGAGATGAAAGTGTACAAATAAATACTAAAGCAAGCACTGAGATTTAAGGAAGTGCTATGATTAAGATTTTCTGCATAAAACTTAGTTCAGGCCCTTCGTACAAATCTCTGCCAATGGATGAACACATTATCTCTTCCACAGAAGCTCATGCCCTATTCAGTTCACACAGGGATGGTTCCTTTGTGAAAAACTATTTAACATTTTCTCCATCTCTCCTTGTAAGATAGCATACCATATTTATTTTATCTTATTCAGATCCTATTCTGAAAAAAAACCAGGTTAATTTCCTCATGGCCTTCTTTTTCTTTGGCACTTATAAAATATTCAACTATAATAGCAATAAATGTTCATTTCGCTTCTTGACACCTTGGCTACGAAACTGGTACTATCATCCCCACTTCATAGTGAGGTGACATAGACTCATAGATATTAAGGTCAAAAACATTCATTAACTTGGTGTAGTCAATTTGAGAACCTGTTTTGCAGAGTATGTGTAGCATTACACAGTATATCTTTTGTTCAGGGCTCTGCCTTTGTGGGTGCTTAGTAAGGACTCAGACATCACTGTGACCCAGAAGACAAGAGCACGGAGGTAATGACTACCTGTTTTAAGAGTAATGGTTGCTTCAAGAGGATTGGGACATTCTGATCTGGACTATTTCTTAGACTAGCTTGGTGAGCAGCCAGACTGAGAAATGGGCATGCCGATTCTACCCACCCTCTTCCCAAGCCTCTGATATTTTTTAGTTTATCTGTTGTTACAGCAAAAAAAAAATCATAGCTGTAAACAATGACATAGTGTTCTCATTAATCATCACCTAAGAATATTATTCTAATTACAGTTTTGGATTGAGCGATTTGCCTAACACCTCTGCAGGAACTTTTTGGCAGAAACGGAATCTCTGGGGTACCGCTTATCTGCCCTAGCCATCACATCTCATTCTGCAGTTCCTTATCTCTTTTACTGCAAACCTTGCAGGCTGTGCAAGAAATGAGCTCCTATAGAAAATCTCTTTCCTGTATGTCTGCCTCAAGCCCTTCCTCTCCTCTTGAATGAGGCATGAATTCTATGGGAAGAACTGTTTTGAATCATGTCATGACTGTAACATAATATATATGTACAGCCAACCTCTGTCCTGCTATTTCATAACCTGAGCTTTTGACTTAGTAGTCTAATTTTTAATACAGTGGTTTAGTACAGCTGTTAAGGTTTTAAAAAACAAATCAATCCCCATCCTCATCATAATAACATTTCTGGGTTTATTAGCAGGTATGGATCTTTTAAAGGATATGCTGCACTGCCCTCTGTTCTGAATTAAGCAATGTCCGTAGCAGGTAGTTACAGCAGAAGAATGGTGATGCACCACATTCTTGGGTAACTCTCCAGGCTTCAAAGGGAAACATTCTCTGCTTAGTACAAACTCTCCTGTTTGTTTTCTCCCTAGTACCTAAGCATGACGCTTTCTGCCCCACTCTCTCCAACCTGTTGTTTTCCCCATCCCTCTCTTCAAGTTTATCCCACCAGTCCCATCTCAATTTCCTAGGCTTCTCGTGGCAGGTTTCTGGTCCAGCCAGTCCTAGGTCCCAATACCCAGCTTATCTGATCGCTGTTTTCCACCTTACCTTAGTTTTCAGTAATGCTTCTTCTCTCACCTCTGCCCCATTTTCTACTTGCAGTTATGTTGCACTTGGCACTTTACTCAGTCTAGTTCCCTCCCTCCTTATCCTTCACAAGTTTTTCTGTGTGGATCTCCTCAGATTAGTTTCTTCTGCTTCTATATATTGGTAGTTGCTCTCACCCTTCTGACTCTTCAAACAGTCTCAGTTTTCTCAGTCCCTACTTTCCTTACTGATTTAAGAATGGATCATGGATCATTTTGCCTAGTAATTTAAAAGCATTCCATATCATCCCTCTTTCCATCTTTGGACACTACCAGCCCAGCAATGTTTAGACAAACTCTACCCATTTTTAATTTTTTTTAAGTTGAAATACCTTAATCCTTGGAGCTAGCCGTTTAAAATGATGAATTTGCATAGAAGCGCTATCTCCACTGCATTAGCGTGAAGCAGATTTTATATGAGGGAAAAATGAGTTTTCTGAAGGTCTTTATTGGTAGGCACACACAGAATCAGTGTAGGACTTTTTACTACTTTAGATAAGCAGGTAAACTTAAGTTTTTAACAGTGTTATTCTAGTTAGGTAACTGTGCTAAGGCTTTCTGTTGCACTCATTTTTTTCTGCTGTAGAGTCACTGCTGCTGCACTGAAATACATTTATTATACAGATAAAAGAGTGATCTTTGTCTGGAGATAACATAGTGTCATTTTAGCTTGAAACCATTGAAATTTGTCTTTGTTTCTGATGTGTTATGAGCATCTCATTAGCAAGCCCATGAATCCCTCGGTTTGCTCTTGAAACCAACTATCTGAGCTCTCATCTCTGCCAGAGCATAGATTTCTTCCTTTCTCTTATTTTTGAAAGCTATGTTGGTGCCAAGGCAGTTATAGGTCAATTGAGTTATTGTTGGTCCTAATTGGCACTCTAACAAGCTATTAAATCAATTTACCTACAGATGAATGTCACTCAAAAAGAAAGGTGCCAACTCCTTTTCTGTCTTTGAGAACTTCAAAAAAACCTGTTTCCATTGATGAGCGTAAGGGAAAGGCCAGTTTGTAGGGAAGTGGCTAGTGAGAGCGTAAGATTTCATCCCTAAATGTTTATGCCACAAGGTCTATGGCTGAACAAGGTCCAGACTGTTCCTGTGTGTGGAGGGGTGAGACTATTTCCAGAACTCAAAGCCAAGTATTAAGAAAATCACCAACTCTGACAAATGCTCTTATATCCATCCCTTCCCTTGTTTGTAGCAGAGCATGGGTTTATTTCCATGTGGAGAGACCTACATCCTCTTCTACTCCTTTACTGGTTCTCTGTCCTGCATGTGTTCCTGAGACTGTTGATGTAGGTGTAGTATCCACAACCATCTTTCAAATCAGGCAGCACCTGACTGGTGACATCATTACCTTTTTGGTGTCAAGTGATCTATAACTTCATGAGATTTACTTGCTCTATGTTACAGAAAAGCCAGAGTTAGTATGGTGAATAGGGTTGATTTAAGTTCTATTCTGAAATGTTTAGATAACCTCTTCCTCTAGCAGCAATACAGTGCTCATTCCTACATTGTCTGAGCATTTCTTAGTGAGATGGTTGTAAAACAGCCTCCAAGTCAGGACAAGGTTTCTTGACCAAGCGGCACTGCAAGTTCATCCTGGGGTCTCCAAATCAAAGCTGCTTTATATATGACAAGCAGTATCCTTGCTTAAGTGGGCAGGTTTTTTTCAGTGAGGCACAAGGCAGATGAGAACGCAGCTTGGCTTTGTGCAGCTCTGCAGTGCTGACAGCACTAAAACCAGGGTTTTGTCAGCAGACAAAGCAGTCAGGACTCCAGAGACACAGAAGAGAGAGCAGATGTGTGGTGGGCTAACAAGGTGTTATTATAGAGACCGTTTTCTGCCCCTCTTCCTTGTTGAATGGTTTGCTACCTGGGAAGTCCCTTTACAAATTGAAATTATTCGTTCTATGCAGTATATTCACAGTGGCTGACATCAAATATGGTCACTCCATGCCTAATATTAGCACCAGACTGTAGTAAAACCAGGCTGTTAACTCCTGAAGAGACGCTGCCTGCAGCAGGGGAAGACAGTGCCGGTGAGAGCAAAGCAGATGAGCATCCAAAGGGGAATTCCAAGGTCAGCTTGAGAGCCCACTACTTGGACATTATAGGGGCACAACTGCTTCCCCAGTGATGCGCAAAAGCTAATCTCATTTGTGGTGACTTGTCCAAATGTGCTAATTAAGGATTTAAATCTCTGCCTCTTTGGATGAAGAGGTTGTCTGTGTTTATGCATTTATTGTTAAAGAGCTTAGAGGCAGGAGAAGTACTGCAGGTTGCCAGCTGACTATAGTGTAGGAGCTAGAACTCTTTTTTTTTTTCCTGTTCATAGCTGTGCTCAGGGTTCTTGTGACTGCCAGGAAATCAGTAGTTGTACATCGAGTAACTCCTCATCCCTGTACACAGCTCCAAAGAGACTGTATGCAGAAGAACACTGACGAGATTCAGTTTTCCTGGTCAGAGCTGCTGAGCACTGTTACACTCTGATGCTCAATTCCACCCCCTGCATGTTTCGGGGATGGAAAACCTAGCAAACTGCATTTGGATTTGCCTGGGTGTGGGAAAGAAATGTCTTGCAAAGTTATCAGCGCTCCAAAGCTTGTGAGTGAGATAACAGCTGCATTCCAAAGACTAGGGGACTCCACATTAATAAGCCCTTTTCTCCCAGCCGTTGCTTCACACGTGATTTCAGGGCAAGGTGCTAACTCATCACAGTGCTAACATCATTGTTATCCAGTGCAGTGTCTCATCTGAAAAGGAATTGTGTGTGTGCATGTGTATGTGCGTGTCTCCGGGGGACGGGAGGACGTGGAGGCCCCTAATTACCGAGCCCTGCTCTGCATGTTCTCTCACCTCTGTCCACCTTTGTGACTAGGCTGGAGGGATGGTGCAGAGCACAGGGGTGTGGGCTGAGCAAGCGCAGTGACATCTTGGCTCTCTGCAGAGAAGCAGAAGTTGCATTAGGCATAGTGAAGCAGTGCAAAGGTGACGTTTTCTGGCAGTGTCAGGGTTTGGACTAGCTCTCCCAACAGTCAAAATGATAAAATAAATGATAATGATGACTGATTCTATGTACTTTTTTAACAATAGCGAACCTGCTTTCATTAAGCACAAATGCTTGATCTTTCCCCTTTTGCTTTAAAGCACTAATGCGTGCACAGGTTCTACTTCTATTAATAACAAGAGGAATATTTTTTTTTTCCATCTCTGGTTTTCTGTGAATTGTGGGAAGGGCAGGAGAAAGGACCAGTCTAGACTACAGATCATGGTCTGTTCTCTTTGATACCTATCCAAACCATCAGTATCATTCTCCTGTGCTCATTTAGCTGCAGATACATTTTCAATCATAAGCAATGTATAATGGATAGAAGGACAAACTAGAAGGCAGGTCAGACATCTGGTTTTGACCCTACAAGGCATCGTGACTGGAATACTCTGTGCCTTGATTTCTCCAATGATGAAAAATGGGTGATGGTACTGCTGGGGGCCATGAAAGATGCTATAGAACTCTAAAATATTTTAACATAACAGAAGATGCCAGAGTAGATGTCAGCAAGGGTGTGGTTAATATCTACAGGGCAATTTCATGAGAATTTCTTAATTATTATCCTTTTCTGTGTATTGCTGTAGATTTGGTTACATTTCTTGTCCATCTTTTGATAGGACCACAAAAGTGAGTAGATCCATGTACTGTTAGGTGATTTCTGAATAATTGGTTCCTTCATCTTAATAAGGAAACTGGTTACCGACAGCTGTACAGTTCCATGTGTGGTGCTATATTGTGTGGTACACAGAACTGGGCTGGAAAAAAAAAATAGAAAAAAAGCCTGCACAGGGAGGGAGGCAAGATGAATTTTACTTTTTGTGTCTGTAAATGAGAATTGTGCAGCCCCTGCATGAGGTCTGGAGATGCTCTAAAAAGAAAATGTTCCATCTTTTCGTCACTGGTCATGTATATTGCAAGGTGTGCTACCCTTTTCTTCACGAATATGCGACTTCTTGACTTCAGTAAACAGTCCTGAATAAAAGGTCTGGCACAGAAGCTGGCAAGATGTCTGTCCTTTTCTGTGGTGTGGCCGCTTTAGAAAATATTCTCTAAGCTCTTCGACTGTTGAATCTTTCAGATAATCTGTTGTGACCCATGGCTTTTAGTGCAAATACAGGTGTGCTTCAGATCACGCCAGCCATGGTTAAGGTGATACACTGTGTGTGCTATGGTTAGAGAGCAGCTAGGCTTGTTCCACAGTTGGGAATTTGAACAAATGCCTGGGTGGAAAACACACTTTAATTAAACTTCAGATTTGGCAACGACTGTTGGCTCAACCCTGACTGCATTTGGAAAATTTCTGGTCCTCAGTTTTGCAAAACCTCATGTAAAGTTATGTTATTTAGAGCTTCCCTCAGTGTATTCCCATTATGATTGGTCTCCTCTGCTGTCTCTTTGCACCACAGACACTCCTCTCTCATCTTCTCCTGATTCATCACCCAAATGGGTGAATTCGTCTGGCTTCTTGTTGTCTGCTTACATTGATTGAAAGTTGGGCGAAAGCGTAGACTTCCAAACAAGGGCAGCTCTGCTGGTTATGTGCTCCTTTCGCAGCACAAACAAGCATTTAGGCTAATGGTGCAGATGTGGGTATGGCCTAGGGCTCCTGCTTTTGAACTGGGGATCTGGAAGCCTCATCTGTAAGTAAATTCACACAGCAAAACCTGCACTGCAGACAAGAAAAGATTTGCCTTGACATCATCTGCCCTGCTCTGAGATCCACAGTCAGTCAGGAGAGCAATGCAGAGCTCCCAGCCTCTCTAGCCCAGTAGAATTAAGGCTAAGCTTCATCATGAGCTAATGCAAGCTGTTCCCACCCCAAATAATTGGCTGCTGGATGGCTTTGTGTCTGTCTAAGCATTACTGCACGTGGGTGGATGTGTTATGTGTGTGTGAATGAGTCTGCTTTGGAAATTAATACATAACATTGGGGGTGCATCTAATAATACGATGCCTTGTGAGTGATGTGGATGTGAGAAGCATAAAACAGTGCTGCGTGTGTCAAGCATCTGTGCAAAGATCACTCTTCCGTGTACCACAGGATGGTTATTTCCACATCCAGACCACCACCACCTCTTTTTTGCTCTTCCTCCCACCCTGAAACACCTCAGATGTCTTTCCAGTCCTCTGTTTCCCATAGCTGAAATTTAAAAGCAGGGGAAAAAAAACAATGGGATTTCTCAAAAGCTCAGTACCCCATTCAGCACAACCCTCTTTGTAGGGCAGAACACACCATGGTGAATAGGAAATGACAGAGGTGTTGGCTTGTCTGTAGAGATGAAGGATGATGCCTATCCATGAGCATAGCTATTGGAGACACTGATGTATAGAAGTCATGCATGACTTGGGGAGCCGGGAGATGTAACCCCTCTGGGACTTGGCAGCTGTTCTAGGGTATTATTTTCACAAGTCTGAGCTGTTCTTAAACACTTCCTCTAGTGTAATCATCACACACACATTTTCTCAGTAATGGCAGGCCATCAGCAGTTCTTTCTAGTCTTCTGAGATAAGATGTACAGAGACAAGCTGTGAAAGAGCTGAACAAGATGCTTTGACGTTAGTCATTCACATTTCCTCCGTGTGGCCCATGAATAGGCTTTAGGCCTTGCTTTCTGAACACATGTTTGTGGCTGAGTTTTTTTCAGGGAAGGAGCACCTCTTTCAGGTAAGGTCTGGTAAGTGGAAACTTGTGCCTGCCCCAAACTTGGATACTAAGATCTGCAGTCCAGTTAGGGAAAAAGCTGTATGGTTGGCTGTACCTCCAGTTGTAATGGTTCAAAGTGGAGCATAGCTTTCCTACAGACTACCCTGAGCATTCAAAATCCATGGCTGTTGACAGAGCAGGCTACTAGCCTTTATAGGCAGCCAGATAACACTGCGAGTAATTTTAGTACAGTTTAAATGGTGTGCTTCAGCTTTATTCATACCCTGCCCTGAAGCAGTAGTTGCATGTTGTTGTGCTGTGTACTGCCTAACTGCTGCATTTCACCTCAGCAGTAGCCTTGCTGCAGAGCTGGGTAAAATTATTTCTTCACACACTGGGGCTCTTGTGGATGCAGAAGGGTAGATCATAGTTTCTTTGAAATTAGTTTGCATCAGTAGATGTATGGAACCATATTCCTTGGTGAGAATCCATTGCAGCTAGTGACACTGGGAATGTTTTAGTCCTTGGAGTTCCTTCTGGCCTGTGTCTCCTGTATACATACCTCTGAGGCACATATAGGCACTGTGTCTGGCACTGTCTGAGACCTGCTAGTATTGCACTAGAGTGAGAAATACCAGATTACATTCACATTCTGGTGTTTGTGGAATGGATCTTCAAAGCAGGATTTAGTGAGGCTAGCTCTGTGTTGCTTTGGTGGAAGTATTTTAGAGCACTGAATTTTCTGCTCTTTGCCCACAAAATAGCTATTTCTGATTCAATGATGGCTTTCATAAAGGAGATCCTTAATTTATTATCTGAATATCTAATGAGCTAAAATGTTTTTGGATATACTTGAGAGCAGAGATAATCTGCTGTCTGCTTTTCCTGGACTCCAGTGAAAGACCTTCCACTGTTCCCTACTGAAACCATAAAGTGCTGAGGATGTTGGTTCGAGTGACTTGCAGAGCTCTCTCCCAGGTACCCTCATCACTGAACCGTCTTTAGAATTCTCTTTCTCAGCCTTCCTGTGATCTGTTGAGCACCAGCCAGTTGAGCTGAGTCATATCACATATATTTCTGGTGGGATGAATTTGAAAGAACACAGAGGAAAACCCTAGCTTTTGCCTTACTATTAAGCTTACTTAAACAGAAGGACCAGATTAACTAAAGAGAAGAAAACCATAGAGAGGATGTAATCAAGCATTACTGAAGTGCACAAGTTGCCAGCTAATTTACATAAATGCTAGCACATCCCTGCTTCTGCTGAAATCAAAGGTTAAGTCAGTGCCTGCTACAGTGGCCTTGAAATTGGGTCCTGTATGTGTAGAAGTAAAAAACTACAAGTATATTTCATGTCTTAGAGAAGAGGGCCTTTGAGAGTGCATTCTTGTGTTGTTTCTTGGAAAAGCTGGAATTCATTGAGACGATGTTGCCATCCTAGCTCCCCAAAACAGGGCAAGGAACAAAATTGCCTCTAGGCACAACAAGCAAAGGATAAGGCATGTATTTTATTTTAAGATACATGCCTTTAAAAGTCTAGAATAGTCTTTTGTTGCTGTAACTTTTCAGTACCGAGAGCATGTTTAGGTTCTTTCAGGATTTCTTCTTCCAGACTCAGGACAAGAAGTACATCTTTCTAGACTGGTGAAGAGGGCTGTGGCATCCACAAAGTGCCGTTGCCCATCTTGCAGCTGCATGTGCTTCTCTGGGCAAGGGCTCTATTCAGGCATGAATAGACCCTGTCCTGGCCAAAAGAGGAAAAGAAAATAGAAACACCTCTGTGATCAATTCCTGCCTTGAAGTAAGGGGATTTAAAATTGAAAACAGGTAGATTTAAAATACTCACTTAAATCTCATTTGTCAGGGCAATCTGCACCTTAAACAGGCAGGAAAGTCCTTGAATATCACTGCCTTTGGATAGGTACCTGTCCTGCTATCCTTTTCGTAATTGTTTACTGTATCAACAAAACTAGTTGAACGTTTCAGTTATACCTGAAGTCTGTAGTAATTATATTGGTTGTATGTCCAAACATTTTTAAAGAGGTTGTTATTTCACATTCACTTTGTAGCATGTCTGAGCCCTGATGCTGAAGTGCAAAGGGTTCTTTTTAATTATTTATTGGATTTTCATGTCTATCATATCTGCACTGTCCCAGCTGTTTGTAGAAATAGCTTTGTAATATTTCTGTGAAGTAGCAGGGATATATATTCCCATTTTATGCCTGGAAACCTAATATACAGAGAAACGACATCATTTTATAGTGAGTTGCTCACAGAATCTGAACTAGAGTTGTGTAGACAGCACAAGTAGTTCCTCAGTGACAGGACTGTCCTGCCTTTTTCTGCAGTGCTCCGCTAGGTAGGATGGAAACTGGCAGGCTGGAGCCTCCTTGTTATGTATTGATGGAAAATGGGCTGCATCAATCTGAATATATTTCTGAAACAACTTCTTTCTGGCAGGTTGTTCATTCTAAGAATATATTTATTTCTAATTGCTGAGCGGAATGCTTAATGAATTCTTCCTTCCCAAGAACAATTAATCAAAGAAATGATTTAGGGCTGGCACTTGCTCCCCTAGGGCTCGGTGGCTGTGTTCCATTGACTTAAATAGAGCAGATCTAGCCTAACCCATACTGGAAAAGATTTCTCTAAGCATTTTTTAATGGTGCCCATCACTATTTGTCTGGATGTCTCTGGCAGAAAAATACTGTATATATTGGAGGAGCAGCACTAGATGTTACAGTAGAGTTACAGCAAGCTGCTGTGTTTTGCAACCAGTGTTTTCCTGGTTTGTATATTTTTTAAAGAGGAGTATTATGCAAACTTCCATTGATTGCAATGAGGATTCGGAATGGTGAGGAAAGAAAGGGCTGCAGTTACAACTTGCTCCGTAAGGTTTCTTGACTGGAACAAACTGCTGGAGATGACCGTGCGAATCACTGAGACCCTCCAGCATGGATTAGAGCTTTGATAAAGGAGAATCCCCTAAGAGTCCCCACCACACAACAAAGATGTGTCCTTCCTCAAAAGATCAAAAGTCAGAAATTTGCAGCGTGTCCTGGAAAGAGCAGGAGAGATCCATCAACATGCTGTATCTTGGCAAAAGCCAGATATGTGTCAAGTGAAAATGCCCAGATCCCATAGCGTATGCTTCCTTTACAGGAGTGTTAGGTAGCATGCTCTGTGCCACACAGGAAGATGAAAAGCCTAAAGAGCTCCTAGCAATCTGACATGAAGGGAGAGGCCTTACATGCCCCAAATCTGGCCATTGAATTTTTGATATTCTGTATAACTGGTCATTCAAAGATCATTTTTAGGTGAAGAGTGTGTCTGACTGTATCATTTCTAGGGAAGAATATATTTTAAATGTTCAATTTCTGAGTGTTCCATTCTCCCTTCTCAGAGCATTCACCAAGTCCTCCTCATTTTTTCCCCAGTTCTCCTGCTGCCCTTAAGCTTCTGCTGAGTTTCCTCATTTCAGCCAGTTCAGTACAGAAGTGTTTACAGGGACAACAAATAGTAGTTTCTCAGAA
Source organism: Chlamydotis macqueenii (assembly GCF_036417535.1). NCBI lineage: Eukaryota > Metazoa > Chordata > Aves > Otidiformes > Otididae > Chlamydotis > Chlamydotis macqueenii. The sequence goes on along the minus strand of NC_141567.1, from coordinate 16,151,940 downwards.
ACTGAAAAGGGCTTTGGAGCCCGGCGGCTCCTTGCATAAGGACCTGCCTTTCTGTGGAGCTGAAGTGCTAAGTCTTGAGCTGGGTTGAGTGCCCTTAAGACACTGGAGTGGATGTCAGGATTCCTGGCCTCTTCTCCATTCTCCTGCATGTGAGTGAGGTGCTGCCTCTCCATGCCTCAGTTTCCCCAGCTGGCAGATGCTGATGGTGAGATTTGCCCACCTGGCATAAAGTGCTTTGAGGTCAAAAGGAAAAAAATCTCTTGTGAGCTACAGACTGCTTCAGTAGATGCAGTAATTAATTCAGCATCCGTTGTTTGGAGGGGATAGTGGATTCATGTGGATGCCTTAGATAAGCATAGCCTTAGTGCAGTATGTTTCTTCTGAGACTTAAAATAATCAGAGACAATTGGACTTTTTTTTTTTTTCTTAACTGCTGCATTTTTAGAAAGTGATTCATCTCTTGTCTGGGGTCTTGGACACCTGAATAGCCCCAAGATCCCAGCAGCATTATTCTTTTTGAGGATTCATTGTTCTCCAGTCCAGCCTGACTAACTCATTGCAAACAAGAGTCTGATGTTAGCAGCAGGAGAGTTGGGGAGGAAAAATATTTCCTACTTTTGAAACTGAAATACACATAGTCACTACCTTGTTATCATTTTAGATGTCTTATTCCCCTCCACCCCATCTTTTCTTCTTCATGGAAAGAGACTTATGGCTGGCACTTCATGCTGAAGCTTGTCTGAAACAATGATGCCAGTATTAACATTTCCCACCAGGGCTGAAAGTTATGATCTGAATCAGTGTTCTTCTGTTGATTCTCCTGGAGTAATACTGATTGGTAGTAGCTGAAGTTTGTAAATAGTGCAAAATATTTACTCCATCCCTCCCAGTCCATGGTTCACACGTTGCTCCTTTGGCATTTCCTCAGCCTCTAACACTTGAAGTCATACTTCTGTTCACAGAGTAGACAGAAAACTCGCACTAGAGTTGGCATTTTTAATCCAGAAGCAATACCTGTTAAAGAAGGCATTTGACTTGGGGAGTGTAAGTTGGGAGTGAACTCTCTCTTCCAAGTCTTCTTACCCCTGTGCTGCGTAACCACTAGGTCTGTGGTGAAGTGAATGTCAGGAATGAAAGCTGCATGCAAGGAACATGTTCTGTCACTCCAGCTTTCTCTTTCCTCAGTGAGCATGTGTTTTAGGAAGTTTTGAGCTTTTAGAGTAACACAACTTTGAATATGGTAATTGCAGCAGACCACTGAAAAGCCCCAAATTACTTTATCTCTTTCTGGCAGCTTTTTGGATTCCTATCTCGCCATTAAGCACGAAAGGAGTTAAACTTTCTTCCCTGCCCCATCTGGCATATCCAAGGCTCACGCAGAGGGACAGGAATAAACATGCATGGGTGCTGAAGTCTGGCAGATGCTGTTGCTTATCTCAGACATAAATTCTGGTAACTCTAAAAGTTGAAGAGGGAATATGAGCGAGCACGTGTGTCTTATACTGAAAGCAGAGATATATCTCATTGAGTAAATTGCTTCATATAGCTGAACGACAGCTGGATCAGGCTCAGGTTTGATCCGTCCTCAGGCACGGGAAGCTTTCCCTCTGTTTTTTGGTCTTTCGTTGCCTACTCAGCTAAAAGACATACACAGCTGTTTCTAAGGCTGCTTAAGCCCACTGGTGACCTGCTGCAGAGATGGCGGTCCTGGTGGTGCATGGTTCGAGGGTTATGGTGGGTACCCCAAGCCTGAGTCTCTAGGAGCCTCTATGAGAGCCTTTGTTGTAATAAGAGACCTTCTGTTTCACCTCGCTTTCCATTTGAGGAGACTGGAGTTGTGATTCCTAATCAACACCAAGCTGTAGCATAGCAATACCTAGGAGGAACATTTTTAGAATCTTCAATGGCTAAAAATCTTTTTCTCAGCCTGGCGGATGACTTAGCTATCTGGTGCATGCGTTTGTCACCTCTTTGTGTCCTACTGCAGAGCACGAAGGCATAAATTGGTCAATCCAAAGCAAAACAACAGCTAGCAGAAAGCAGAGCAATGTCCCCTCCATTGTCCTCCACTTTCTAAACTGTGATTCTTATCTAGTTATGTGACACATGCCATCTCTCTGCCCTATTTTAGTGTTTAATTTTAGTAAATTTGGGTTCCTTGTGGTGAGGCTGACATCCTCATCTCATATAAACTCATACTATGTCAAGAGAGCCATGTCAATACAAAATAGTTAAGAATCCAGCCTGTCATCCTTGTAACTTACTGAGAAGTTGGTGGAAGATACCTGTTCTGTCCGTTGGTGTCATGTCCTCTGCCACTCTTGCAGTAGCATTTACTCTGAACTAATACACATACATACATATATATCTGTATCATCTATATAGATGTAAAATCTATACCTGCAGCACTGAATCCTGTAAGTGTGAGCTGTTGTTAATACTCTAGCAAGTAAGGGTGAAAGATTAGATTCAGAGAAGCTTTGAAATCTTACCTGTATGTCTCTGAGAAACTGGAGTCTAGGCACTCTGAAATAAGATACAGTCCCTTTCCTTCATATACTTGGGTACAAATCAAACCCTTAGCCCAATATTGCTGCTTTTTGAGATCATTCAGAACTCCCTAGTGCAGATCCACCTTTCTAACAGACTGCCCAAACATTTGAATTTGAGTCATGCTAGATGTTGGATATGGGCCAGGGCCTGAACTTCATAATGTCACAACTTATGCATGTCTTTAGGCTTTAGTCCTTCACATTCCACAACATATTCATGATGACTGGGAAGCTGCAGCCCTTATCGATCTATCCATTCTCTACAACAACAACATATGGCATGTTTCCATGGCAATAGGTCCCCCTAAAGGGGCTTCCTTCCTTCCTTCACTTTATTGGTCCTTTTCATTATTAAATCATCAGAGATAAATGCACACAGAGAAGGGTCAATGCCTGGATCAATGGACAGCAAACAAAGAGGAACTTTTCCATATTCATACAAGTGAGAGATTTCAGAAGATCAAACAATGCAGAATTGCCAGGCCCTTAGCCTGTCAGTCTCATACATAATGTATTCTGGAAGCTCTATAAAATCGATACACATCTAACACCTTGAAAATCTTTGGGATTCAGCATGGGGGGTGCAGAGGAGAGGGGAATCAAGACGTATTTATGAATGCAGTAGGGTAGGATATGAAAAGAGGGTTAAGCTCTCTGGCCTGGACTTTCTGCCATGAGTGCACTTTTGGTTAAATGCTACAAATAGAAAACTGTACTTAGTTCTGTAACTCTGGGTGAAGTTTGATGAGACAGCCATGGAGTGCAACACATCTTCTGCAGTGATGTGGCTGTGCAGGAGGTAATCCCAGATTACCAGCAGCTGGTGTGCAGTCTGTCTAAACCTTCCCTCAGCAGGGAGCCTGAAATGATCTAACGTACCACCAGGAGAGTGAGGAGTCTGTCCAGACGGCTCAGAGCTTGGTTTGCCAGTGGTTGTGCTGACTTGGTTTCCTTCTAGAGGAAACTTGTACTTGTGAATGTGCCACTGAATCTGTACCATATTATCTTCCCAATGGTGTCTCCAGCCACTGCTGCAATTAATTTCCACTGCAGAACAATTTGTATCTTTGATCACCTCAGTGGCGCTATGAGAACAACAATAAATTGTCTAGGTTCAATGTGTAAATGTTCTTCCTTTGGGCCTTCAAAAAGAGAGGGAATAAGCTTTCCTACAGGTAGTACCCACAAAAATTTCACTACTTCTGCAGCTTGTTAAAGGGGAATTATCCACAAGACAGTAATAGCTGTGTCCAGGTAAGTGAGAAAGTATTACTAATGCTGTTTTTAGTCATAAATGGGATGTGTGCTTTATTGTCCTCCATACTCCAAATTCCGAGCTGGAACAAACAAAATATCTTGTGGCTATCTCTGTTTCTGTGTGTGCATTCCCCAAAGGGGGAAATAAAATCTTGTTTATTTTTACCTTTCTGGGAAGACTGCATTCTAAGTATAGATTTAAGATACAGTTTCATTTGTTAGGATGATATCTGCAAGCAGGAAAGCAGCGGGAGTTGAGGAGAGTGATCAATTGACTACCCTGTGCAGAATCCACCATGACTTTTGTTATTCTTGTGACACGTTTATGTTTCAGCGTTATTGGAAATGAAGTGCAGGAGCATATTGTTTCTGTGTGCTACAGTATATCTGCGGATTGAGGACTAGATCTACATGTTCCAATACGTACGTATTTATCAAATGGCAGATTGCGCATAAAACTCTTGAAAATACTTATACAAGTTCTGTTAAGCACACTGCAGGGTTAGGTGGGAGACATTGACTTTGCAGATTAGATGTCCAGAACTCTTACTATCCCAGGAGACATGCAAGCCAGGCAGCAGCACTGTAGCCTCCATGAACTTCTCTGTCCTGACACACCTCAGACTGTAATGAAACAACACCCTGCAAGCACTGCTCAGTCTCCATGAAACTGAGTTTAGTCATACCACTTGCTGTGTAGTTCCTGTACACCGTATGGCATTTGGAGGAACTTGAGTGAAAGATAGCACTATCTAGTAGTTAGAGTGCTGTTGTTCTAGCCAAGACACTTAAATTCTATCATCAGTTTCCCTGTCTGAGTGAAAGTTAAATACACTTATGAGAAGGGGTGTCAGCAGCTCTTTGGGATAAGGTTCCATTTTTTTTTTTACATGCTTGAACAACACTTTTTTAAACATGATTTTGGTTCATGACTGGTGCACTTCAGTGTGAAGATAATATACAGTTCTTGGGTTTTCTGAGACAAGGAAACACAATGAAGTTGTTCCAACAGCGTTGCAAAATGTCAGGATTGTCTGTCTTGGCTGATTTAAACTGACTAGATGGAGGCCATAGGAATGTCTCTGTCTTGATAAATCTGACTAGAAGGAGGCCATAGGACTGTCTCTATCTTGATAAATTTAGTTTTTGTGAAGGACAGTCACCACAAGTTTCTTGGTGGCTCTTCTAGTACCTCCTCTAGGCAATGCTGAGTGTCCCAGCTATCCAGAAGAGCCCAGGCAGGGAGATTTCTCTGGAGGTCCTGGCATGCGGCATGTTACCACTCCCTGAAGAGGCCAGAGCCCACATGAGGCACAGGCTTTGCCATTTCTCCTTAGCTAATGCTTGATGAAAAAGGTAACTCCTTTGGTAAGGAGCTCATGTTGTGTTTTGCAGTTTTTGACAAGAGCTGATGAGAAGTGCGAGGTCCAAGGTTTTTATAGTCACAGCAATAAAAGCCAGGGCTTGTCTGAGGGAGCTGCCCAGTGCGGTGCTGTCTGTGGTCTGCTCTGACCGCGCTGGCAGCAGAGATTGCGCCAACAGCTACCAAACTCCATGTTTATTCAGAGCGTTGAGCTGTTTCGTAGTTCAGGCAAACACGTTCCTTGGTAGATTACCTTTGACATAAGGTCTGCTTTACTAGTCCTCAGTTCTTTTGAATTCACTTGTGAAAATCTCCATCATGCAAATCTTAATCTCTTTAAGAAGCCTGGCAGTAGAGTGCGTGTATTGTAGGTGCTATCAAAGAACTAATAATTTAAACTTACTCATATTGATATAATGTGTTGTGTTTTGTAAGTTAAAGAAAAGGCATAATTCACAATGTACTGTGTTACAATTGGTTAAATGCATCAGTGCCTCAAACGTCTTGTTTGCAAATTGTCAAGTATTGTAGCTGGAATAAAAATATCACTAATGTGTATATTTATATTTTTACAGTGGAAAGAAAGCAAATTTCCCCTTTGCTGCTACTGTTCAAATTGCAGTCTATAACATGACTGGAAACTAGGCCACCATATTTTCTGGATAGTAGTTCTACCTCTGAATAAGTTAGTTACATCCTTGGTATCTCAAAGTCTATTTATTTATAATATAGGATGATAATACCTTTCTTAATTATGTGTGTTGAGATTTAATTAATGTATGGACATTATGTTGAAAAATGCAAGATGTTGATTTTTGTTTAATTATGTAGTGTTAGATTTAAAAATGGATGATGGAGAAGCAATAAAAAGCTAGCATGCTACCTTTCTTGGACTGCAAATGCCATTTTAAAGTATTACATAAGCAATAGCTTTCTTAATTTTCCGCTCACCAAAATCCATGTAATTCTATTTTAAGGTAATAATATAAGCCTATGTGTTAGACTCGAAACATGGTATGGAATTCTGCACTATTCAGAGGAGATTAGGTGAGCAATTATGTAGATTGGAGATAATCTAAGTGAAAGGCTAAATGAAGACCTTGGAAAATATCTTGCCTCAAGTAAAACTGACAGTTGAAGTCAATGAAAATTTTGTCAAAGACAACACATGAGTTTTAAGAAACCTAGATGCAAAGTGCCCCAAGGCATACACCTCGTTTGTAGCGGATGCTACGAACACCTGTATGTGAGGTATTCCTAATCACACACCTGCTTATGTGAGTACTTAAAATTCATCACTGGCTAATAGTCCTTTTGCTCCTGATAGGAAAGTTAATCACATGCAGAATTGTATCCCATCTTAGTAAGTCACTGATACCACTTACTCTGTGATACCCAGCTGAGGCATTATGATGGCTACAACATCTAAGTTCAAAAGAAACATGAATAGTTCAGACTATCAGCTGTACAGGGCTCCCCGTCCTGCCTCCTGACTGTCACCGTGAGGAGATAGTTGGAACATCTTCCTTAGACCCATAGGTGCAGGTAATTTGGATGTAACCCTTAACCATTGTATCAGCCCTGGGTGTATCTCCACTGTTTATTTTCCATGTATTTGCAGAGCAACAGCTGGCAGTGAAGCTGAATTTGGTGCAGCCCATGTTCTGTAACAGACGAGTACATCCACAGCTGAATGAGGAGCAGCCAGTGCAGCAGGGAGCCAGGGAATTCAAGACGAGGCTGGGACACAGCAGAGCTCTTTTCCTTGTGCTGTCATAATACATGGCTAATTATCAGCTCTCAGGGGTTTTATTCAGGATGACAGAGGATACATATTATTTGCATAGACTGGTCAGAAGGAATTAAAACTGTTTGTCTTATTCTTTATGTAGGTCTGTAAGTAATTTGACTCTTTTTTTGGTGGATATTCATTTCAAAGAGGTTTTCAAGTGCACAGGTATTTGAATAACTCACTATAAATAAATAAATTCTTCTAGCAAGTGAATTCTTGGACTCGGTAGCTGGTTAAGTGTCTTTCAGTGTGTTTAGGAGGAGTGAATCACCATGTTCCTCCTATTATCTCTGTGAATAATGCAAAGTTTGTAACTCTCCAGTAGAAATACGCCTACTTATATCTGGGAGAAGTAATGCTTCCAAAGACAAGGAAGGATCTCTTTCTGCTTCTTTATCTTTCTCTCTCCTCTGTGTTCAGATACTTATGTGAATGACTGCTTTCTGGAGTAAACTTTCCTCCCACCATTGCTGCTCCAGCCACACTGACATCCACTAATGCTCTTTACAAAAAAAATGATTTCTATTTCTAGGCTGACTAGCAGTCCTGGGAATTAAAGCACAACCTCTTTCCGGTCAGGATAGCTGCTGGTGAGCACAGCAGTATCTTAATTCAACATGCAATCCAGAGGGAGGGGAAGGGAGCTGCCACTCTGGAGAAAAGGGCAGATTTTCATCAGCTCTTTAAAGGAATAATGTAGCAATTCCTCCCCATGCAAAGCAGAGGATGGAGATGTCATTTGTGACTCAGTAGGTGGCACTCTGTTTCTTGAGTCAGCACCCAGCCACTACTCCTGCTTGGGCTTGGTAGAGCAATTGGATTTGTCTTGGGTTTTAGCAAGGTATGTTCATTAAAGATCTGTTTTTGTAAGGTTAGGAAGGTTAGCCACGGTGTCTGAGCTAAATTCTGTTGCTGGTGAGAATATCCTGGCTCTCCAGTATTTTCAGTTAGCTGCATTTTTATTTTTGCTTCTTTTCTGTGCACTTTCAGGCAGTGCCTCAATTCAACCCAGAGTTGGCTGCCTTTCAGCAGAAACTCAAAACATCCAAAAAGCTTTGTTAATTTAGAGGTGAGGTTGCTCAAGTCTATTTTCTTTTGACAGTGCAAACACTACAGAGCAAGAACAGAAGTAAAGGCCACAAATGTGCCCCGCTCAGGGGCAGGCTTTGAATGCCGTACTGACACAGTGATGCTGACCGGGCTAACCTCTGCCATTCCCAACTTTCTTTCCAATTGGTCACTATCCTTCCTGAGCTCATGCACTGTAATTGGTTACACTGCACCATGGAATAGTTTTGAAAAATCAAGGTTTATTTAATTAAAAAAATGACATCTGAAAGCAATATTACTAGCTTGCTGTTATATTATCTACTAGACAGAAGAGAGAGATCATCTAACCTTCTGGTGAAAAACCGCAGACTAATACCTATGAAGTGTACATGCCGTCAAATCAACTCAGTGACACCAACTATCCTTAAAGAGCGTATATTCTTAAAGTGTATTTGCCACACTAATTCTCAGATGCATTCTGTTACAACTAAATAATATATTAGGAATTAAAAGATTGGAGGTAGCAGTGCATGTTAAAATGTGATTTTCGGATCTAAGCATGCATAGAGTAGAATGTAGCATAAAAACCTGGTATGTTTGAACAAGACACCTGATTTATATAGTGCTGGCTGTTCCCTGTGCTGTGAGCTGTTCAGTTGCACTGAGTCAACTATAATAAAACAATACATTCATATTTATTAATTTTTTATGTAAGCTTTTGAAAACAGGAAGAGAAGGGAGAAGAAAACAGGATATCAGAGGAAGATGTCTATGATCTCTGTTAAACTCTTTTTCAGGCAATGTGAATAGCTTCAGATCTGGTTAAACTCAAGAATCAAATTCAGGTCCTAGCCCTTATTTAGCCTCAGACTTCCGTGGACAAATCCCATTCTCTTAATTTTGCCATGCGGCTTCTCTATCTGCAAGACAGGGATAATAACTCTATCTGCCTCTCATGGGTGCAGCGGAGCCAATTTCATCACTGTCAGCTCTGTGGAATCCCTGGGTGAAAGGAACAACAGAAATATAGAAAACATGGGTTATTAATAGCTGGTGCTTGCCCTTACATACATCACATGCACTGTTAGTCATTCTGGCCAATAATTTACAGGGAGTGGAAAGATGTTCCTAAGTGTAAATACAAAATGACACATGGATTATATTAGACCTCTGAGGTGTTGGAGTCCCTGAGAGTCTATTCAGTCTAAATCCAATGATGCCACTCTGAGCAGATCATACTTCGTATGTGGGTAAAATTAAGATGTGCAGGAGCTGTGGAATCTTAATAGTTAAATTTTAACCTCTAGGCGGTTTACATTGTAAAGGCAGGTGAATCTTCTGTGCTGGAATTGGAGTGCAGACCGAATTCTTGGTGGTTTTCAGCTTTTTCTGCATCCTTCATAGAGTCCAAAGGTTTTCTCCTCCCTGACACATTGGATACCCTTTTATTAGCAGGGGTGCACTGGATACAAAAGTTTACCTTCTGTATTTTGTAAGTGGTGGCTTTAAAGGTCAAAACTGAAGGGAGCCTGTGACAATAATCTTGATTCCCTAGTACACCCTTGAGGAGAATTGTGGTTTGAGAAACACATGGCAATGAATTTTAGCACTTCATCTTTGCTTGTCCACATTGCAAACCATGATTCTCTGTGGACAGTTCAGCAGTAATAGCAGACTGCAACTAAGAGCATGTGTGAAGTGAGTTTGAAGATCTGAAAACTGGAATATCAAGAAGTGCTGTAAATCAGGATGCAGGATAGTTGACCATGGTATGACCAGGCTTGATGATAAGAGACTGGGGTAGCAGGAAGTCGTACAGTCAGGCAGAAAGCATTTTACTGGGGTTGTGTGTGTGGAAAACATCTTACCTAAACTGTGAGCCCTCCTAGCCACTGTTGTCATTGTCTCCTGTTTCCTCTAAGTATTGAGATCACCAGGCAACATAAAAATAAGAGGCACAAAAATCCAAAGATCTCTGAAGAAAGCCACTTACCGTTACATCTCTGCATGTCTGGCCATGTCTGTCTCATGCCATTAATTTGAAACTTGGGAAAAATAATTTTCTTTGTACATCTCTCCTTCTGTATCCCCTGTGGCAAATTAAAGATGGCTGGGAGATTATTTATTTTCACTAATAATATACACACTGCTTCCAGACTTCCTGCTATTGTGTGATTATCTAGATTAATTGACTAGGAAAGCTGCAGCATCATCTCAGGCCCTTAATAAGGAAGACCGCAACATGGATTTATACAGTATTAATGCTTATTACTGTGTGACACGGCCTTGCGTGCGGACAAATCTCATTGCTGAGTGTCTACGAGCACCAACTGTACCATTATACTAAGGGGAGGATTGCATGCTACCTTGCCTGCAGGAGCATGGCACCTTGAGAGTGAGAAAGAGATAGTTGATGACATTTTTAGAAATCTCGTTAGTGGATAACTTTGCTCCTGCTGAAGTCAGTTCCCATCAGCCTCTGCTGAATGTTCCTGAGAATTGCTGGTGTGCTGCTGGTGTGTGACCCTGTCTGTACGTGTGTAATAGCTGGAATCTTAAATATGCTTTTAGGTGCTTTAAAGTCTTACGTTCTTAACAGGGAGAGAGAACCTATACAGAGAAGGCTTTTAAGGCATATTCTGCCCTTTTTGTTTTCCTGCGGAGTTTAACAAATTGGTGTAGTTGCTTCACTGTAGTGATACTGTTCTGCAGCAGCTCAGTCTGGTCCAAGACCCAGGCTTAATCTGAACAACTCTTACCAAAGCTAGATTTTGAGGATCTTTAAGGCAAATCTATTTCTTCTAAAACATTTCAGTGATTTTGACTGATCTGTCAGATACATAGAGAAGTAGCACATCCATGTCCTCCTTCAGCAAACCCAACAGTTTCCTTTGTTACATCATTGTAAATCCAGAGTCACCCTCTTGACTTCTCTGCTATTGAAATGTTTGGTTTAAAGGAAGGCTCAGTTCTCTCTCTTGTGTTAACTTGCTGTCACCTTTTTTATGGTTTAGGAAGTTAGACTCATTTGGTACTTAAGAGATTAATAATAACATAAACACTGTGCTAATTTGTGTGACTGACTGGAAGAGCCACTGCAGCTTTCTGAATGTTGCATCTTCAGGTTTAAGCAACCAAACTTGATAATCCGTTTGCTCTGTGTACTTTGCTCTTTTGCTGTGACAAGTGCATCTTAATACAAGTTATTTATGATACCTCACAATATTATAGTAGCCCCTCTGTAGTATACAATGTAGAGCTGATGAAAACTTGGCTATGTGAAACCACAATACACGTGAAACATTTGGAGGGGACTGGAGCACCACTGTGTTGGGCAGTGAGGCTCCTTTGTGAGACTCCTCAACAAAGTATGAGACCCAGAAAAGTTTGTAGTTTGGGTGGGTTGTGGCAACATAGTGTGATTGTGTATCTTTTACACTAATACCTAGGGAAAATATTTTAAAAATCCTAAACAAATAAATTAGGAGTATTCAGGCTGTGTGTGCCTTCAAAACCAAAAATGAATGTTGTTGTAAGGCCCACTGCATAATACTGACATGCCACTGAAGTGAAGATAAGCTTCTTGGAGACTGTGCTTCATGGAACAGTAGCCAGATGTTGTCATTGCTTACTTTAGAAATGAAATAGATATTTCCAGGCACGTGACTCCAAGCTTTATTGATTACTTCTGTACAACACAAAAGTCTATAGAGTGTGGACTAAAATCCTAAAGTCTAGACTCAGCATAAGCTTGGCTCAGCAAGAAGTCTAAACTGAACACTGTAGATCACAGCACGGTCTCCAGTTCCATCCTGATCCCAGTGTTATTACTGCTAACTACTTCTAAAGAAGGACCAGACAGTAGGAGCAACCCTGATGATTTTAATCCCAAATGGCTTCATTGGTGTACGAACCTTGAGGCCTTTCAAATACTTGTTCTCTCTTTACATAACAGTCATTGTAGTAACTGCAAGTATGTCGATCTCTTCTTGAGTGGCTCTGAAGTCCCAGTTGAAGTTTTCAAGTGGACACGTCCAGCCATGTACTCAATTCCTTTCTGAACCCTCTAAGCCAGAAGATGAGTGTTCCTATGATATTAAGTACTTAATTAGCAGCTTGTGCACTGTGAGTACATCAGGCAGACTAGCAGTGCATAGGGAATGAATAACAGTAGAGATGTTTAAAGCACATTAGTTGTGTTGACTTCCCTGATCTCCCACTCTGTAGCTGATCTCACGTGTCTCTGTCTTGCTATCCAGGTTTTATTGGGATTTGACCATGCTGCTCCTGATGGTAGGGAACTTGATCATCATCCCTGTGGGCATCACTTTCTTCAAGGATGAGAACACTACCCCATGGATTGTCTTCAATGTGGTTTCAGACACGTTCTTCCTCATCGACCTTGTCCTCAACTTCCGAACAGGCATTGTGGTGGAGGACAACACAGAGATCATCCTAGACCCACAGAGGATCAAGATGAAGTACCTGAAGAGCTGGTTTGTGGTGGATTTTATCTCCTCCATCCCCGTGGACTATATCTTCCTGATTGTTGAAACTCGCATTGATTCTGAGGTGTACAAGACAGCCCGGGCACTGCGCATTGTGCGCTTCACTAAGATCCTCAGCCTCCTGCGGCTGTTGCGACTCTCCCGGCTCATCCGCTATATTCATCAGTGGGAGGAGGTGAGCAGAGCCTGTGATGCACTTGCATCCTGAATCTTTTTTCCACTTACACTGGTATTACACAAAAGTGCTTTCTTTGAATGCCCATTCTCCTGCTTTATGCCAATGTGAATGCTAAAGAATTGTGTCTTGAGTCTAATGCTTTGCTTTTAGTGGGTTCCCAAGAGGGCCTTCAGCATATTGTTACTTAGTCACTTGAGACTGTACTATCTGCTTCACGATCATAATGTATATAATGATTCTATGATAATCTGTGGAGCTGATGCATGTGCTCTGAGGAGAGTGAATATGGGTGGACCCCCCCCCCCCACAGGAAGTGTGTGGTTACAGAGCTGCCTGTGAGTGGAGCAGTTGGCCAGATAGCGCGGTCTTGCCCTCTCAGAGCCCCAAAGGTCCAGGAACAGCTCAGAGGAAAGGTCTAGCGACAGCTGTTATGCAGAACCTCTGGCATTTGTTTACCCAAGCATCTTCTTCTTTTACATGCTTATCTCTTGAATAAATGGCTTGGTGATATATTTATAACCTTCTTGCTTTCTAAATTCTCTGGCACTTTATTAAGGGGAAGAGGAAAGAAGAGCCATCTGCAGACAAGTAGGGTCTGTTTAAAGACATAAAGGTCTGGTGAAAAGCAAGAGCCCCACTACCCCCAGACCCTGTCCTGTTCCCAGGGGAGTTCCAATACATGGGGTGAGTTGTCAGGCCTAGTGTGAGGGAAGCCACAACCTTACAATTAACTTGAAAATTAGTTATTTTTTCCTGCCTTTGTGCTCTCCAGAGCACAGAGGAAACTCCCTGCAGATATCTCCACGTGTCAGGAGCATATTTTCAGGACAAGGAAAGCTGGTCAAGGCAATTTCATCTTCCTCCCCATACTTTCTCCTCTGCTTTGGAGCAGAGCCTAATGCAGAGCATGATCTAATGCAGAGTGTGCTCCTGGGAATGTGAAGGGAAAGTAGCCATGCAAGTCATGGCTAGATTGCACTGAGCTGTCAGAACACTAATTCATGATAGAGCTGAACCGTTTCCTCCTCCCAGCATCACAGATTCAGAGGGAGAGCACTGGTGCATACTTTACAAATTTCAGGCTTCCTCTTTGTGGTGTTATAATTTGTGAATGCTTCGCTTACTGCAGAGCGTAATGTCTTGTTGAAGTTTGGGATGTCAGCGTGCAAGGTGCTGTACAGATGTATAGGGAGAGACGGCTAAAGCCCTAAAGAATTCACTACTAGGTTAATTTGCTTCCTAACACAGGCAGGAAGTGCATAGAGTGATGGAGATAAATAAAGCAGAAGTGTCTTTCCTGGTGTGACTCAGTAAGTCAGAGACTCAGCAGAGCAATTAAATATCTCCAGGTTTGTTGACTTGTCCCTTGGTTGCATTGCTTCCCTGTCTTCTAATCTGAGAATGCTCATGAAAGGCGAGTTGATGGGTTGGGCTGTTGTTAAAGTAGCTCCTTCATACAGACGTACGAGTAGCTGCAGCAGTGCAGAGCTCCGTGCTTGCTTGTCTCTGCTCCCTGACTTCCTTTCCATGAGGTGGTTGAAGAGGATTTAAATATATTTGCTGTTGATTGTACTGAATTTGTTTTAAAAAATAATGAAATGAAAGCAAATCAGCACCCTTTCCGTGTCTTGCTTCTCATGCAGTTTCCCTGAGCAGCCATTTCTAGATACAATCTCGTAATACAAATCAGTGGGGGATTTTGCCCTTTTGCTGGCTGTCGTGGATACTGGGGACAGCATAGCCAGGTGCTCTCTGGAGCCCCACCCTGAAGAGCAGACTCCCTGGAGTGATGCAATGCTGCAAGTGTAAGGGACAGATGGTGTTGTATTGCAGTTTGAGACTGCAATGCAGACTCTGTTATGCATTGCAGAGCCCAGCAGAGCAAACATGATAGTCTTTTTTTTCAAACAGGGCTTGACCCAAGCAGCAATTTCCCGGAGAGCGTATGATACTAGGAGGTTTTGCACCTTCTCAAATGGGGGAGGGAAGCAGAGAGAAGAGGTGATCCCTTGTCATTGGTGCAGTGCATGCTACAAAGCAACAAGGAGATGGAGAAAAGGAATGCTTCTTCATCTATGCGTGGGAGTAAATGGTTGTGCTCCATGGAACCACACTGACAGTTCTTTCTTCCTCTTACTCTGAAGTGCCTACAGCTGGCACATCTCTGAAAGTTCACATTAATCTTTTCTCACTGCACAGATCAGCAGTGGTAACCTGGAAGTGTTAATTCCTGTAGGACGGAGCAGTGTTGGACTAGATTTGCTCTGGGTGTACGCAAGGGGCAGGTTGCTGTGCAGAGTTAAAGAAAGAGGAGGACTGTTGGGAGAGGGGGTTGCTGAAGAATTCTGTTCTCCTTTGCTTCCCTACACTGTCCCATTCTGTGTCTCGTCTGCTAGGTGGTATCGTCTCGTAGGCTCTTTGCATATGACCAGATAAGCTAAAAAAGGCTTGTGAGTAGGGCACACTGGTCCGTGGAAGAAGAATGTGTGGGAACTACAGGAATGTGTGGAGGACAGTAGAGGTGAATGGACTAGTCAGAGAGGACGTGCGCTGCGTTGTGTCTGGACACAGCATCCCTGCTCACATGCAATGATGTTTGATGGAGCAACCGCTGCTGCCATGGGAAACGTAGCTTCTTGCTTATAACTAGTGCTGAGACTCTGGGTCCTGTATGAGGAGAGGGGGATACAGAATACATGGAGACATTAATCTATTTACTCTGCCTACTAGCTGAACATTACATCTGTACATTAGTGTAACTCTGAGTACAGGGATAAGTGGTCACTTCCTGAGTTCACAGTGAGCCTTTCTGTTTCTTCCCCTGCAATTGTCCATGCTCTGCATGAATTTATCACTCACCCTGCAGTGAGGAGAGAGCAGCCTTCACTAAGGCTGCAGTGCTGTAAAACAGCCAGCCACTCATCAGTTCCAGATCAATGCTAGTCATGAGTCTGTGGGCTCGAGAACCAGTGGTTTGAAGTGCCTGCACCATTTTGGCTCAGCAGCAGACTACTCTGACATCCTCCCCCAGATCTGAAACAGGTGCTTTTGGGGACTACAGATGAGCAAACACCCTAAAGAAAAAAGAAAAAAAAAAAAAGAAAGAAAGAAAAACAATCTAATGCACTCATATTCACTGGAGTACAAAAATAAGCTTAATTCCAAATGCAGCAGTTTCATTTGCATTATCCATTTTGCATGAGTGGTCCAATGAATGCATTCACCAGTAGGGCAGAATATAAATAGCGTCTTTTTGAAGTGTCTGCCGTATCTACCCTGCAGTAGGAAGCTTGATTGCAATGTAGGAAGGCATACTCACATTGGCTCGAGCCTAACTTGCTTGAATATTGTGTTATAAATTTCAGTGTCTGGTAGATACCAAGTCCATAAGCAGAGATCCAGGAGGGCTGGCATGGTCTGTGTCTGAAGCTGTACTGCCAGTCATGCCTTGGTTATACCCAGGGAAGCTCTCATCATCTCGGCCTTTGAACTGCTGCAACAGCTCTTCAGGGTATCTGGGTTGGTCTGTGGTTCTTGAGCACATGAAAATGGAGGCACATTGTCGCTCACAAAGTCAGGGAGTTGTCTCTGAGAAACTCTTCAGAGAGAGGAGACTGAATGTTAACATCCTAGAAACCTTATCCCAACGCCACCCAGCAGAAAGAATAAAAGCAGAATAATACCATGTAATCCATATACTCAATCAAAATGAACCAATAAAGTTCAGATTGTGAGAGTCAGGGGAAAAAAAAAAAACTCTTTAGGTTTTCATAGGCAAAAATGATTAATTTTTTTTTTCCCTAAGATCAATTTGCTGAGCTTTCCCTATTTTATGCACAGCATCTACCACTATGTTTGGTGCCAGGATGCGGTAACCTATATGTAAGATCAAAATATTTTGACTTATGAACAAGGAACATTTATTGGGACAACAGTAAAATCCCGCTCCTGTAAATTGGTTTCCAAATAGCACATAGGCTAAGATAACCAAAATATTGTGATTCCAGAATCTATGTGAAGAATTATGATGGGAAGGAAAGGAACTAACTGCTTTTGATATATATCACATTGATAAGATTATTGTAAGTCAGAGGATTTTTTCAGATTTTTGTCAGGAAAAAAAAGTTTTTAATTCTTGCAGCTGAAACCTGAAGAAAAGGATGATTTGGTGATTTCAAGCTGTTATGTCAATTAAAACTTGGAAACTTCCCTGATTGCTGTTCTTTTCTTCCATTCAGTTTCCATATTATGTAGAAGTTTTAGAATGGAGGGAATGCATCTTGTCAGGTCTATTACTGGGCACAGATTACATCATCTGAAAGATGACATCATTTTTAAGAAGATTCAGAGATATTCAGAAAATTGATTCAAAGGCTAGAGGGCCTATGTGGAAAGACTGGGAGAGAGCTTCCAAACACTATGAGAATGACTCCCCGCTGATTTTCATTTTGATTTGAACAGCTAATTCCCTTAGTTTCTTCTGACCTATTTGTAGCCTTCTTTAAATTAAATTAAAATAATGTGGCTAGTGGCCTGGGGGGTGTAATGTTAGGCCAAATCCATAACTGGATCCTGAGAGGGGAGGAGCTGGGCAAAATGATTGTTCTCAAGTAGCACAGCAGGGTCCCATTCCATAAGCAGTTCAAAGTAGCTTAGCAGATTTTTTTATTGATATGATTTGCAATTCTGTCGTGTTAAATCACAAGGCAGACCTATGGGAGTAACTCATTAAAACCTCTGGCCACCCTTGAGTAAAATCAGACTCAACAAACACTGGTAATGTGGCAGGGAGGGGGAGAACAGGCTGGATTTCTTCCTAAATTTGCATTACCTCATTTCTGAAGGCAACATTATCAAGCATTTGTCTTTAATGTCATTACAGGAGCTTATTAGAACCATAATGCAAGTTACAGTAATTTGCGTTCTCACTGCACAAAGTGACCCAAAACTCAAGCATCTTTTCCTTTTAGAGAAGATCTTGGCTGCACTGAAATTAATGGTAAAAAACTCTTGTTGACATATTAGAAGGTCGTTCACGATTTTACCATAGCCTTTTACACGGAACTGTTTTCACTTGTGCAGCACAACCTCCTTGCAGAGAAGAGGACAGACCACAGAAGGAAACAGATGTTCTCTGTTCCTGTACAGACAATTGGATTTTGTTCACTTGCCCATGGACAGCTATTGATCCACCCCCTGCCCTGTGCCATGTTACCTTTCAGGAGAAAGAAACCTAAAAAAGTTTTTTGGTGGAGTTTGTCTTTAGCAGGAAGTTCTACTGCTGTAATACAAATAAAGCTTCCCACCTGGGCAATGGGAATACAGTTTCAAAGAGAATATCATAAAAAAAATGGGTTATAATGAATTACAAGGAGCCAGGCAAATATTTGAATAGTTGCACAGCTACAGAGGTTGCCATAAAAAGGAAAAAGCCTTTTATTTTTTTTACAGTCACCTTCTGGCAGTGCTTAATGTATCTTCTGTCAACAGGGTGGTATGATAGGGGAATAGATGGCTTGAGGTGTTGGGATTAGGGCACAGAGACATTTATCTCTAGGTCAGTAGTTCAGATCCAGCTTGTAGCAAGTGAAAGTCATTTGCTGTCTCATGGATGTTTTTTCTCTGATCTGTTCTTAGTAGACAGGTCTACAGTAGACAAAATCACCTGGGGACTGGCGCCTCAGGCTCCCTGTAGCAGCAGCAATGGGGTTAAATTCCTCCCCCCATCCGAAATGAAGTGCCCACTGACCAGGGTGTAAGATGAGTTAATAAAAGGGTTTTTCCTGTGCCCAGCCTCTGATTCTCTGTGCCACAAAGGCTGTCAGTCTGGGCTTTTTTGCTGGGGTGGAATTATAAAGGTTTTCAAAAGAGATAGGCTGATCGCCTAATGATTTCTAATCACTGTGATAGCTGGTTACTGCTCCAGCCTTTCATTTTCCTCTTCCTTCAGCCTTCTCCTAGCCTACTCCTTACGTGTCCCTCACTGGACACTATGGTAAGTTTGCCTTTCTCTTGGGGAGCTCACGTCTCTGATTTCTGTGCCAGCACCAGCTGCCTGCAGCTCAATGCCCTATCTTGCCAGCTGCCTGTCATTTTTCTTCAGGCCATTGTTTTTGGAGGGGGGGTTTCTGGCAGGCTTTATTGTTGCTGTTGTGTAACAATAACAGAGGATCCTCAAAGAAGTTCTGGAGTCTGGCATGAGAATTCCTCCTGCAATCAGTGTCATTTTTTAAGATTTAATACCGTGAAGACTACACACTATTGATAGGGCATGCTCCAGCTGCAGCAATGTAGGGACCCTGAGTCCTCAGCATATTGACACAGCCTGCCATGTTGCTGTCATCTAGATGACATAGAAGGTGTTGTTGACCTACATCAAGTACATTTGTAACAGGAAGAGGGGTCTGGAGAACCCTATACTCTGACTACAAAGCTTAAGGAAAACTTCTGGGAGCCTTCTAAATGCCAGAAAAATCCTATGAACTCAAGAACCAGCAAGGGCAGTGACCAGTTCTCTTAGATGTGTGGGAACAGAGGTTCACACCTCAGTGGGGCTATACCCCATAGAAAAAGCACTGTGAAGGCCAACCTGAAGGGCTATACTCTCTGTGGAGCTGGAATTGAGCACCTCAGGTTGTGTGTGTGACCTAACCAGCCTGCACAGTGCTCTGCGTAGCCTTGTGTCCAATATATCGTATGGTCTATATGTGATGTTATATATAGTGCTGATGTTAGGAACAGCCGATACAGCTTTTGAAGCCATTCAGAGGGAGATTCCTGTTACCGTTTGGGTTGTTGATCCAATGCCAAATCTGGTTTTGGCTTTTAGCAGTACGGGAATCATGTTCTGCCAAACTCACCCTATACTTTAAGGCCAGTGTGTCTAAGGCACATTAGCCTTGGCAAGTGGTAGGAAATTAATTGCGCCTCTCATCGAAGCTTCTCTCAGGAAGGCACTATTGATTGCATTCATATCAAGTGAAAAACTTTAATGAGGTAGCTGAAGAGAACAGCATTTCCTTGCCTCACTTTTTGTATTTAGCAAGACGGGGTTGGAAAGGAACGTGCTGAATCCATAATTTGTGTGAATGAAGTGGGAGCTTGGCCCAAATAGGACCATGGGGAAAAAAAAAATCAAGTTGGTTAATGGGAGAGGAAGAAAAGGGGATTTTGGAGTGTAAGAAGGAGCACGGCGGCGTGGAGTTGCTTTTTGCCGAGGGAGACTGAAGTCAGTTACTTCATCTCCCCACAGAGCATCCTCATGCGCTCTGAGCCAGTCACTGGGCAAAGGGGGGGACCTGAACAGCTACTCCTGCTGGAGCTGGAGTGACAGGGAGAGGGTTTAGATTCTGGAAAAGGATCTGTATCTGAACAGCTCTTTAGAAATGTGTGTGGTTTCTTCTGTCTGGTTTGCTTTACTTGTCTCCCCCCCTCAAAGCTGGTGGGCACTCTGAGGCACCACTGAACACCAGAGGAATCCATAGTAGTGGGTACCTACCTAGTCCATTTTATTCTCTCAGGGCTGGTGGGAGAGAGCAACCGATTATCAGTGCCCCTCATTGTCTGTAGACACAACACCCTGTAGCAAGTGCTGTCATGTTGTGGAGCTCAAGGCAGAGCAGAAGCCTGAATCCCTCTCCCAGACAAAGCTCACTAGGATGGAGTGCAGTGTTCAGACCTCAGGCTCCGCTACCATTGCTAGATAATACTGTGAGTTGAAGAATTCATATGTGTTGCCATGCAAACAAGGTAGCTGAAGGCAAGTTCTTGCCTTGCAACAGTGCTGTGCGCTGAGGAAGGGGGATATGGTAATGTCAGCCGTGCAGAAAGGTCAGGACCCAACCTGCTAGCGGGGCCACAGGAGGGCCTGACTCCGCTCCCACTGGCTGGGGAAAGAAGGAATGCTCTTCTACAGGGCAGCAAAACGGAAGACCAAGCTTTGGCTCTGAGCAATTCTCACTTCCACTCTAGAGAAAAAGTTGCCAGTCATAGTGCAAGACTCTGTGCAACACACCATGTGTGGGGAACTGGAAAGCCCCAGCCCTGAGAACATGTTTGGTTTTTACTCTCTTTTCTTCTTGCCAGAAATATGTTAATACAATGCAAAGCAGCCTTACTTTCCCCACTAGTTTGAGGTGAAAGGAAGAAGTCTTTCTCGGGAAGGACAAGCTTCACTCCTGAGAAAGGCACAGAGAGGTGCGAAGGTTTAATGGGCAAGAGCCTTATTGATGAAGTTATTTTCTGAGCACCGCTGTGAAAAGAGCTGTTTCGAAGACAGTTTCAGGACATGCAATTATCCAGTTTGCCAGCTTAATGCATTCAACTTAACCTCATTTTTATGAAGCAGAAATCAATGTGGTAACTTTTTCAGAGCTGAGAGATGACATTTTATTCTTGCTTTTCTCATAAAGATGCACATTTTTAAGCTTCCTCTTTACTTTAACTCCTCCCTTTCCTAGTTTTGATTAAGCAGGAGTACCCCAAGGGCTAGAGAAAAGGGTGAGGCAATTTCCACATTCCCAGAGTCACGTTAGAATGGAAAATGTTTCTGAAATCTCTTTGCAATATGGGCAAAAATTTTCCTTATGGCCTTTTTGGAAAAGGACTTGGGGGTACGTCTATAACCTTTATTCATTTCATTCAAGCACCACTTCACCAAGGAAGAATTCTAATGTGTTGTTGACGCTGCTGATCTTCACTTCAGTTTTTTGTTCCAAGGAACACGCATACCCTGTTCTCTGCTCTTCCAACGTCTGTCACCTTCTCTACTCCCGCATGGTCAGGGATATTTTGGTAACTATTCCTCCCTTGTGTCTTCTCCCCTTCCTCAGCAAGAAGTCCTGCAGAATAGCAGCTGCCACAGCTGTGAACTGGATAATGCCTGTACGGAAGTTTCTCAACAAGAGTGTGCCATAAAATGAAGAGAGTAGGGTAATTGTCCTGCTTTTCATTAATACGCCTCCTCTCCTACCCCTGTCACTTCCTGAAGTGGGTTGCACCACACGTACGGTGTTTTAGTCTGGTGACACATGCAAAATCCTTGCAGACTAAAGATAAAACTTTACAATAAAAATCTTCATCCGAGGCTTACTGTGCTCCCACCTTACCCATCATGATTCTCCTATGTTCAAGAAAGTAAAAGTGCTTTAGTTTTTTGATTCTTTTGGGTGAACGTGAGTTGTTACTCTCTTCCTCCCCCCCGATCAGTGCCCCATGACTGTTTTTTTTATTATAGAAGTTGACACAAACATTTCATTGGGGTCCCTTGTTCCAAGCTTTTCAATGGCAAAACACTCCCAAAGAGCAGAGCAGCCCAAGCCCGCCCCAAGGCTCCTTGAGCAACTCAGAGCGTGAGTCAGCA
Organism: Chlamydotis macqueenii; assembly: GCF_036417535.1. Lineage (NCBI taxonomy): Eukaryota > Metazoa > Chordata > Aves > Otidiformes > Otididae > Chlamydotis > Chlamydotis macqueenii. Next base: position 16,129,879 of record NC_141567.1, on the reverse strand, counting down.
GTGCTGCCGTTGGATGGACTGGAGCATTGGAGGGACAGACGGTGGCAGCCGGCCACACACTGTGCCGTGCTGAGCTGGGTCAGCTGCAGAGGAGCCTGGACCATGCAGCACTCTGACCAACGGCCTGGTTGGTCAAGGGCAGAATGCAAGGGTATGTGTTTGCATATACAGAAGGAAAGGGGAATGAAGACTGCGGACTTTGGCTTTTTAATCTAAAGAAAAAGCTATTTTTCCTGACAGTGTAAAATGGCAATGGTGGCTCTATCTACCTTGGCAGAGCCATGTAGCAGGCAGTTCCCCACTGAACTGGTGGTGATTGTGTCTTTGCCATTTGCTCATCCAGTATTTATGAGGGAGAAACCAGAAATCAGGGAGGGCCTGATCACAAGAAACATTCTGCATTTCATGACAGGTGGAAAAAGAAAGCGAGAGATGTGATCTGAAAACAGAAACAACAGAATTCCTCTTCTAGCTTCCTTCTGGGCTTAGGATAAGCCACGTGCCTGTAGTCCTGCAATGTTCCTTTCCATAAAATGAAGATAATAATGTAGTCACCTCACAGATCTTAAACAGCTGCATTTCATTGATGTTTCTGAGGTGCTAGTAGGTTTGGGATCTACTCTGACCTAGACCTTGAGGAATCCCCATTGAGTTACGACATAAACATACACTTCTCTGCTAAGTACTCTTTGGCACGTCCTGCCCCCCAGTCTGGGGGGACACTGTTCCTACTCTTTTCTAGAAACAGAGTACCTTTATCGTAGCACATACAATACTGTCTCATGTGGCTTTTCATTATTCTGTGATGTATCTAATATCCTCTTCCTTGACCTGGTGACTTGGGATCATCAAAGTAGATGTGCACAGAAGTGGATGGCATCATGGTTACTCTGTATCTTTGATCCCTGGGGGTTAGGAGAAGACTAAGGAATGTGTTTCTCAAGTTTGGAATCCAGCCAGGATAGATCATCAGGAAGGAATGATGGTCTACGCAGTGTGTAAGTGGATTTGAAGTAGAAGGAGATGGGTTGGAGGGGAAGTCTTGAGTTAAGGAGTGAGTCAGGTGTGAGCCAGGAGCTGAAGATGGCTAGAGGCAAATTAAAAAAGAAATTACTTCGTGCAATGCTAGTGGAGGAGAGAGCAGCAAAATGCTGCCCAGTGCTGGGGTGTGCACAGACCCAGTACCTCGGGAAGCAGGGAGCAGCTGGGAGCCTGCCCTCACGTAGCATAATTTTAGGTCTGGCTCCACTCTTGGGTGGTACAGCCTGTGGAGGGTGAACTTTGAGAGAACCTCTCTCTGCGCTGGCAGTGACAAGCAATCAAACAAGCAGCAGCAGTGCTTCCTTGTAAACACTAGGAAGAAACTGTGAGGATAATGTCCCTTAAAGCAGCTGACAGGCCTGCTCTTCCTCAAGTCCCTGGAGGGGGTGGAGAGCAGTTAAGACGCAGCAGCTGTGTTTGTTTTTTTTCTTTTCATTTATATATTTTTTTTTTCACCCAGCAAACTGCTGGGTGTTAATTCCTCTTGATTTGCTGTGTCTCAGTGCAGCCCGGTGTGGAGAGGCTGTCCCTGGAATAGGGTTGATTAGACTCCTCTCCAGTACACATCACCCAAACATCCACTAATTCCACTTTGTCCCAACGGTGTGACTGGCTTTTCTGATGCTACAAAGAATTAAGATGAAATTGTGTAGTTAATTATACAAACTTGATGTTGCCAAAGTACAGGCCCTCTGTCAGGGCCTAGCAGTGATCACCAATGAAAGTCCTCAGCAGAGAAATAATTTCCAGTTGTCCTCTTATCACCACCACCCCAAACGGGTCCCATCCACTGGGCCCAGCTCTAACTGATTTCTGCAAATAGTAGGCTGTACCTAGGGGAGATGAGAGATGTCATCAGGGGAATTGTGTCTTCACTACAGTGGAAAGTTGCTATAGCACATCACGGAGATCAGAAAAGCTTGCTAGCAGCCCTGACAAATGGCTTGGCTGGCAGAGCCTTACCATGGCCCTGACCTGCCCTTACATACCACAGGGATATCTAAAGAGACCATGCAGAGAAAGCCTAGCCAAATATATACTTCCCAGGGGCTTCCCTCAGGCTGGCAATATCCCCTGCAGCTGGAGGGTAATATTCTTCTGGTGAATTTGTGTAAATGTGTTGTAATGCACTGATGAGCTTTGAGTATCAAATAAGCCCAGCACTTCTTCACTCTCCCTGTATCTCTGTCCCTGCCTTGTGCTAGAGCATCCATGGGAGATGCAAAGCGGAGCCACTAATGAGTCATCAGGAGCTTGTGCCGTGATCGCTTTCCTCTCTATTTCCATATTACTCTTCGTGCATAGAAAGGATAAAAAGGGCTGTCATTTGCATACAGGTGCAGAGAGGAAAAAATATGTGTGATTCAGGTTGATTGTGCCTTCTCCAGCAGGCTCTTCCCTCTCCCCACAGGCCTGGCCTTGCTCCTCTGCACTCCAAGCACTTCCACCAAAGTCTATTCCCTGCCAGGATGTGCAGGCATCTTACCAACTGCCTTTTTCAGCTGATAAGTCACCTCAAGCTTGTAGGTATGAGGAAGGACAGGAACTTCTCCCTTTAGCTCTTTTCCCTCCAGACCCAAAATACATGTTTGTATATTGTCTCAAGCATAAGGCAGACCCAGTCCAGCTCTGGAATGTGAAAGATATGGAGGTGGGCCAGCAGAGCAGGAGGAAAGCAGAATGAAGAGGGCTTCTGTGAAATGAGACAGTTGAAATGAGGGATGGGGAAGGCCTGCTGCATCACCTAGTCTGTCCTGGCACAGAATTTTCAGTTTGATCTTCAAGGGCTGTTGTCAGATAAGTTTTAAATGTGTCAAGTAGCAATACTTTGTTATTTTTTCTCAGATGTCTGTCTTGCAGTATTGTCTTGTATACTGTCTGTGGAATTACTTACTTTCCAATGCAGTAGATTGGCTGTGCTTAGCCAGGGTCTGACTGTACTTTGGCCCACAGAGAGCAAGTGAGCCAGACAGTGGAGAGCTGGTCTTTGCTGTTGTCGGGGAAAAGAGATTGGTTTCTCCAGTATGGAAAGCAAAAGGAGAGATGTCTCTCCTATGTGAGGCAGAGGGGTGAGCACGTAGCAGTCAGCGTAGCAGATTGCAGCTCCATTCTGCTTTGCTGCTTCAGACAATGCATCCCATGAGTGCATGTGGATAGAGTGCAGCTATACTTCAGGGAAACTTTAGGAATCCTTCCTGGAGCTTCTCTCATGACCAATGGCATTAATGTTGCTGAAGATGAGATGCAAGCATGTGATACTGCTGCTTCTAATATACAGATTTTTGCCCCTCTCCTTGCTCTCTTCAAGGTCATTTTAGCAGCTAGCAGGGAAGGAAGAATGCATCACAATTTAGGAAGATGGAAAAAACCTTTCAGTTTCCATCCTGGCTTGCTGTGAGTACTCGGAATGTAGATGATGAGGTCTGGAGCCAGGCTGGAACATGTTCCTGTGGCCTTTACCCTCTCCTTCCTCCCCCCTTCCCGAGGCACAGCATGCCACAAGCTCCTACAGGAGATGGTTCCTTTAAAAGGAACCTTATCGCAAACCACTCTCCCCTTATCTACAGCTTTCAGATGTGGACGTGCTGCACAGAGTGCTGACTGGGGACCTGCAGCAGCTGGCAGCAGCTTTCCATCTGCTGCTGAAAAGAGGGAGCTCTCTGGACCTCCCTCCCAGACTGTCTGCAGCAGTGCATCCGCTAAACCAGCCATGCATGGTCATGGGAGAGGCATCCCTCCTTCTTTTAAAGATTCACCAGTATTGCGGAACAATGCGTACATACCTCTGACGACTTTGCTCTAGTCCGGGTATCGGTAGCACCATGGAGTGGGGACCTTACATGTCAGAGCAGGATCTCCACTGAATACATATGGACCTTGGCAAGATTTGCGTAGCCCCTGAGGAGGCTTGTGCTGCTTCATCTTCCCTACTCCTTATATTAAGCAAACCTGCTACTGTCGGCTACAAGTGCAGTGCGGCAAGCTCCCGAGGGTGAAAGCGTTGGACTGCCCTGCCATTTCCTTGCCTGATAAATGCTGCCCTATCCTGAATGATTGCTGGCTGCAGGATGTGCTGCTCATTTCAGCCTTTCCTTCCTAGGTCTGCATCCTCTGGCTAGCAGCAGCAGACAGAGGGGAAGCAGCCTCAGAGCCCAGCATTTGACCCTGATCAACTAATGGGGATGAGGGAAGGGAGAAGAGCCAGTCCTACAATCAGTCATTTGAGTGAAGCAGTGCCTTCTTTGATAAGCTAGCATTTTTTCTGGTCATTTGGAGGAAAAGTTGCCTGCATGTGTTCCCTCCTTCCTGGGAGAGACATGAGCTGTAGGACACCACCCCAAAACTTCCTGTACTGTTTTGGAAGGGGGGATAAACTATTCTGTGGAGAGATCTTTCAAACAGGAGAGGGAGTAGAGAATAATTCCAGTGATTGAAGTGGAAAGACTAAGCTAAAAGGGATGGAGCATATTTTGTTCCAGATAAGGCATTTCCTCAGTGTGAGGGCTGGGCATCAGCACCCCACACAGTGGCTTCTCGCTCCCATCACTTGTTTGCAGATGGTCCAGAGCTTACCCTGTCTGACAGCTAACAACCAGCTCCTTGCCTTTGAGGCTAGCAGTTCAGAGCACTGTGGGTTGCTTTTTGGAGCTGGGAAAGTGTGAAGGTTGCACCGATGCACAAGCTTAATTGACAGCTGGCACAGGGAAGAGGATGTGCTGATGGATGGGAGGCAGCTGCCAAATCCCAATGCCAGCACTGGCCTCAGAAAAGTGGCAGGAGAAAGGGCCAGGAGCAAGCCAGAGTGGCGGTGAGGAAAGGAGCCTGGGACATAATAATGTGAGAGGGGTTAGTGCATAACTCTGTGTTGAAAGCCTGGGAAATGTGGCAGACCAGGTGGCTGGCTGGAAGGCTTGACTGAGAGGGCAGCGGAGTGCTCCGAGTCCTTGGTCTGGAGCCTCCTGGGAGCAGGACAGCAAGCTGTGCACTTTTCTGCTTACTGCTAGAAAGACTTGAAGCCAGGTGCGAAGGGCTAAGCTCCCTGCAGTTGTTAATTACAGGAGAGCCCTGTCAGCCAGTTCACAGGCTGACCAGGGAGAGATCTTCTTGATTCCTGGAGCGATGGCAGCTGGAGGTCATCTGTGGTCATCAGTTATAGCGGAGACATCCTTTCATCTTGCCTACATGTGTATATTTGTGTGTATGGGGCTGACAACTTAGCAAAGCCCAGCTGGCTTGCTGGAGGGTGACGGGACATACTGGCCAGACACTTGTCTTTGTGTCCGGCCTGGCCTGTCCATGGCTGTCACTGCTGGTCTTCCCTTTATGTCTTTTGTGATGATAAGGATTTGCGAGGTCACCTTGGGTGTACTGAATCACAGCAAAGATATGCTGGGTTGGGCAGATACAGGTGCAATCGCAGCTTTTCACAGAAGCCTCCTGTACTCCATATCAGCCCTGATTTCCGATACCCTAAGTGATGTGGCTTCCTACCTTTCCTTTAGCAAGGTAATGGTGCTGGAAGAGCCTTACAATCAGGATTTTTCCCTGATGTTCAAGTTAGGGTTTTCTCTACTTGCATCCCAGTACATTTGGCTCCATGCCCCTAATCCCATCCCTAGTGATCCTCAACACTTTCCTCTTCACCTTCGTCTTGACATCCAGCAGACCTGAAGAAGAGACAAATGCCAAATGCTTTCTCATTAGTCTTGTCAAAAGTGTTTGCATCCTCCATGATATTTAGTCTACAGATGAGAGATGGAATCTGTAATGAAATCCTGATGTTCAGATCATTTCTTGTCTCTGTGCTAGGAGGAGTTATATAGCTCAGATTAAAATACCAATCACTTGTTAAAAATTCAGACACCAGTAATCCTTCCAGAGACTGAGGTGCCGGAGGTTTTAGGGAGATCCAAACTAATAACTGGGATATCAGACATCTATTCCTGGCTGCCTTCCATTTTCAGTCTTCCCACTGCAGGCTGTGAAATGTTTGATCCCTCAGATTATTTTGTTTACTGCTCTTCGGAGTGCCCACACCCATCTGTGTGCTTCAGAGCAAATTCTCTTGAGGAAGTTGCTAGTTCGTAGGTGGTCATGAAGAGAAGCTTCACTGCAGTTCCTGTGTCTCGCTAGCTGCCTACCATGTGTATAAAATTCTAAAATATGACAGTGCTGTGAATCCAAAAGATATTCTTTTAAGTTTAATGAAAGGAGGCAAAATCTTCCGTCTTGTGAGATTTCAACTGTATTGGACACGGAACTGGGAAATCAGATCCCGTGGTTTTGAATTCATGCTAAGCCCTAAACTAGTGGATCAGGCTTGTATCTGGGATTCTCCCATTCAGGCTTTGAAATCTGAAGAGGTCAAGTTTGGCATCCTGCATTTTCTTCATCCCATGCTCAGTTTAATGTTGTCTTTTTGAGGCATCCCATCACCGTTTCTCAGACTGCTGTGATGACAACAGTCTGAGAAGGGGTCAAGTTTGCCTGAATTTGGGTTTCAAAACAGCATTTCTTATCCTGTGTTACTGTAGCAGAACTCCTTGTCTGCAACTTAAATCACTGTTTGCTTTGTGGAGTGGAAAGTGCCGTAAACACTAAGAAAGAAACTAATAGTATTTATTTAAAACAGAATAATTTAGTCCTAGTACTAAAGCTTTCTGAAACGAGTACTTAACATTGTCTAGGAAGAATGTCTCTACTGCCCTGCTGGTTCTCCTTGCCAGATCCCATATGTTGCAGCCGCTCCTGGTATCTCCATCCTCTGCCTGACATGCTTGTGTCCTTATTCACATTTCTTGCTCTGCCAAAGCTTTATGGGCTCAGGGATCTGGCTTCATTTATAATCATCGCTGACACTTAATAAGAATTCTGCCTTAGGTTAGAAGTGCTTGTGGAAAAGACACTCATTATAGTAAATGCAAACTGCTGAAGCACTGCACTGGTCCCTTCTCCATCCTTTCTTACAGTGTGGCTTGCTCTCTAGGGCAGAAATCTAGTCCTATATTATAGTTTTACCTCTCTATTAGAACTCTTTTTGTGGGGAGAAAAAGCAATGGCATTCTTTCTCGGTTCCTGCTTTCACTTCAGCGTGAGTCTGAACCACTTCTTGAGTCCCAACTTGTCTTGTATCTGCACTGCATCTGTACAAGCACACATCCATGGACTACACCACAGCCTTACTTCTTCTGAGGTGGAGGGCCTGAGTTTTCTGTCCTTTTTGCATAGCTCTCATTCATGTAATTTGGACAGATCAAGTGTGACTGAGGCTGAACACCATCCAGGAGCAAATATCCTGAGAAGATACTCAGCCCTCCTAAATTCCACTCTTGATACTTTGAATTGGTGCTACAGCCACTGCCAGGGATGGAGAAGTGCGTGCCACAAGGCTGGCTCCGCATACCTATCACTTGCTTGGAGTCCATTCTTACTTTCCGGTGTAGATATAGCCTCTATGTACACAATCTGTGGCTTTGTAGACATAGCCAGTGTAGACATAGCCCTTGTAAAGCCCAGCCAGTCACAGAGGTACAGCAGATTCTACCCTGGACTTAATTGCTCTGAATAAATATTCAGAGGTATTGACAAGGGAGGCTCTGCTGCGGCAGCGTGCAGTGAGCTGCCAGGGGATTGTAAAGAATGATCAATGCTGTCATTTTTATGTACTTCATTTCCCCTGGTAATTTTTCAGTACTGCTACCATCATTTCTTCTGCCTGTTTCTTCTTACAGTGATGGGGGCAAGTTTTCCTACTGCTGGACCGGGGGCTTTCATGGCAATGAGGTGTCATTAAATCAGACAAGGCAGGAGAAGTTGAAGAATGATCCAGACTGTAGAGGGCAAGGCAGGAGAGGTCAAACGAGCAGGTTATGAAGTAAATTCCCAAAGGACTCAGTTTCTTTTAAAACCGAACAAGAAACCAAGCAGAACGCTTAAAGCAGCTCCATTTCTGTTTCATAGTATAGCTTCTTTATAGAACCTTCTTCTATATAGCGTCTTACTATCTGGTTCTCTGCTGCAGGGGATAAAAAAGCAGAACTGGGATTGAGGGAGCACAGGTTGGAGACAAGCATTGAAAAATAATATAAATGGCCATCATAGGATAACTGAGGATAAAAATATCCCAATTTTAGTTACTTGGTACTTCTATACTGTAGGAGTAAAGTGAATTCAGAGAAAACTGATGAGAATGGTTGAGAACAATCTGGAATAAATGAAAAGTTTGAAATTTTTTCCTTTAAGGGAAAGAGATTAAAAGAAAAAGCCTGTAAAGTAATAAGTGAGCTAGAAAAAGATGAGGTCCATGTATATTTTTCCTGCCATATTCAGCAAAGATATGCAGCAGTCAATGAAATTGAAAAGGCAGCAAATTCCAAATGCATTCAAGAAAATACTCTTTCAGACAACGTGTATTCAGATGTAGGAGCTTCTTCCACAGACAACACAATTCAAGGGCAGTTTGGATGTTTATGTAAGCTATAAGTATTTCCAGAGTTACAAGGTAGACAAGAGCTTTGGAAGGTTAAAAAACACTCCTGCTTCCAAGTTTAAATCAATCTCTCACTATTACACATTCAGGTGAAGTCTTCCAAGGAGGTGGGTTATTGTCCCTCTGCTTGATGTGAGGTTTCTTATGCCTTGTTCTGAATTAACTGATCCTGGTTGCTGCCAAAGAGAGCTTTCTGAAGCAGTTGGGCTCCACATCTGATGTGGTTTGACCTTGTTCAGTTGCGGTTTCAACTGATGTGGGTGAAATTGTTCTTTATGTATGCTAGTTAGAGGAAGCCAGGCTCACAGGCAAGGAGTGGAGTGAATCAGGAGAGAGTGGTGGGTCCCATTACCATCAGGATTAATAGGAAAAGTTTAATAGATGTAGCAGCAAGGCCATTTCAGAAGGAAAATAGCAAAAATTGGACCAAAGCAGGTAGCCTTGTTTAACTAATTCTATCATGCAACGTGCTTTTTGGAGAAAAATACCAGTAAAGTGCTTTCTAATCACGTAATACAACAGGAAGAAAAAGTTTCATTAGGACCTCGTTAGCATTTGTGTGAGCATCTTGCAATGCCATGGTGGTGTCTGAGTCCATTCCAGAGCTGACAGACAAGTACCTACTATCAAATGCCTCTTTCTTTTCAGGGGGAAAGGGTAAAAACCTGCCTGTGAAGAGGTGTGGCCTTTTAAAAGGAATTGGTAGTATCTTTTGCCTTTTGGATGGTTGGTTGGTATGAGTCTGCTGCAAAGACAAGGTGTCAAAGTTTGAAGATTCATTTCAAGACCAGAAAAGCCCCATACTGTGAATATGAAGAGGCACTCCCCTTTACATTATCTGCTTGATGACATGCCTCCAGATTTCAACCTCTGAGACACAGCTGAGGACAGCAGCACTTATAACACCCTGGTATTTTGCCTGAACATACAACATCCCTGTCAAACTATTGCTATTACTATTATTATTATTTTATTGTTATGTTATACCCCTAAAAGAGCTGTGGAAATCTCCTCCTTTTCCCTGGCTGCAGCTCCAGGGATTTTTGCCTTGATACTTGTCATCAGGCAGCATTTCCTGTTGGATTTCTGATTAAAATGGCAGCCTTCAGGGACTTTGTTCCTGCCCTGCACTTCCATTAATATGGAAGTTTAAGAACGTTTTAGGCAGAGTTTAAATACTACTTTTAAACATGTTTGTTCTGACTTAGTTAATTCTTCTATAATCAACCAAAGTATATATATACAACCACAGCAGGAATTAACTTGTCGTACTTTCATAAATATAATATATACTGCTTGTTGGTTAAAAATCAGCTTTCTCTGCCCCAGATTCTTAAGGCAAATAAAAAATGCACCCAGCTACTTCACCTCCCCCTTTGCTCGCCTCCCGGGATCAGTGCAGCCTGCGTGCATATGAGGGTAATGGCTGTATTTCTTCCCGCAGCTCCTCTTCCTCAGATTTCTCTGTGCATCTTCAGCTTCTGCTCTGTGAAGGTTACAGGAGGGTACAGGTTTTCTGAGGTGTAGTACTCAGGGAGTTATTTTTACTGCACTGTTCTTTTAAGAGTTGTCTTCTCTAAGGTGCACATTGCAATACCGAAAAGGTTATATTGCTATTATTACTCTAAAAGAGTAGGAGGGCGTTTGTCTCCCTGTTACTTGTCTTGGGACGGATGTGACATGTGTGACACACTGTATGCAAATAAATGTGCATCAGTCTGTGCAATGAAATCTTTTGGAACACTGCCAGCAAACTGCTGAGGTCCCCGAAAAGATGATTCATATCCTTGTTGGAACTATTCAGATGGGTTTCCATCAAAGCAATTTAGGAAAAAAAAAAAAAAAACACTAACAAAACAGTTTAAGTTTGTGCTACTGGGGACCAAGCAGCAGCCTACCCAGCAGCTTGGCACACCTCTCTCCTGAATTTTTCCAGTGCTGCAGTCAAAAATTTTTATCACTGTGGTGTGAAGTGCACCGGTTGTTTCATCTGCTGTTTGTGAAATATCACTAGCAAGAAAAAGAAAGAATGCCCTAAGTGGATCAACGGAGACTCAGATGCTCAGCCTATCTGAAAATGAGGCCGTTGTGCTGAGCATCCTCACTCTGTGGACTCTCTTAAAATACAGTGTCACCGAGTTTGCAGCCGGAGGAGCTTTCATTATCTTTGCTCACACTCTCTGCCTCGTGGCTCATGAAACCATTCAAGTCTCCAGGCCTGCCAGGCCGGTTCCTTTCATGGATATTGCAATCACTAACAGCATAAAAAAAGTCAAGGGTGGAAGTTGTGCTTGGTTGCCGTGTTTGTAATCGAATTAAACTAGAGGATTGAGTTAGGTGGAAAGTACTCAATCTCCCTGCAGAACATGAACCATCCTGGCAGGCTGAGCTATGCTATAAGCAGCAATAGGTTATGTTTTTGTACAGAAATATAATCCAACAAAAAACACTACCAACTTCAGTGGGCAGATGCAGCATATAGAAATTTACATTATTGACTCTGTTTAAAAACAGGAGGAAAAAACTTGCCATGACTTCAGTGGACAGAATGCCTGATCCTTTAAACAAATGCTAGCTGCAGAGCGGAGAAGAGATCAGTGTGAAAATATGTGTAGCTGCAGTTATTTTAAAGAGTCTGTAGGACTCATTTTGGCTGCTGCCCTGATCTCCGTGTGCTGCTTCTATAGGGTCCCCCATATGGAGGTTTAGGTGTGGAGCCATAGGCCAGATTTCTGTAGGGAAAGAGCCTGTATATAAACTCTTCTGCTTCCAACCGCTGGAGCCTATTCTAGGATGAGGTGAGAGCCACAGCTGTGTGTGCAAATGTTGCCTTGCTTATGCTGAGAGAAGTATTTTGAAGACAAATAGACAGATGCTCATTCAGTTTTGGGGTGTACATTTTTCGGACCAGCTTCTTTCAGTGCACTGTCTTACAAATATTTGAATAGGGATCAACAGAGGGTTAATATGCGTGTGCTTTTATCTCTTGATTGAAACGCAAGGTGCATTAAAGAAATACTAATTTAGATCAATAGTAAACTGTATGAGTTCTGTGGTTCTTCAGCCAGTTTACACTTACTGGGTAGGACCTGATGAGTTTGTATTATATCCCAGGTGGTAATCATATGAATCTTTAAGTACATTAAGTGACAAATGTGGATTTTAAAAAATCTGTTCTGAATTTTAAACTAAAAAAAATCAAGTGTGACTGAAAGAAATACGAAGACAAAGGTTACTGCTCATTTATTTTGTGACAGCTTTCTCTAGAATGTGAACTAGGGCAATCTGAATTTTGAGAAGACAATTTTCTTCCTCATTTGAAAGGTCTGTTCTCTTGATCTGATTGTCTTTCTCCCGTGTTCTGGTTGTGTGTTTATGGATACAAATACAGCTGGCAGTTCCTAGTTCTCTGGGTCAGGCTCTTTCATGTGTGTAAATGGAGATGGGGAGGCACTGTGACAGATCAGACGTTCATTTAGTCCCCTCTCCTGCTCTTAAGAGTGATCTTCAGAGGGAGCATGTGATGAATTCCCAAACAACAGCTCTAAAATAATCTGCTCATAGGTAGATTTATTCCTCAGGGATTTTTAAAGCACTGAAAAGGAAGAATATAAACCAATTTTTAAAAGTTATTATTAGTCAGCCATTTATTTACTTAGGCATGTATTTAATATCCTGCCAAGTTCCTGGCCTAAGGATTCCTGCAGCAATGTATTCCACAGGCTAAACTGCACACTGGAAAAAAGAGCATTTCCTCTCACCAACTGATCCTTCACTTTGGTAAAAAGTCCTCTTGTCTTTGGGTAAGAAAGGATATTTAAGGGCACTAAGCCTTTCCCATGATACTGATGTCTCTCTGGGATACTTCTGTCTTACCTGCCTGTCACCATTTCCTCCCTGGACCAAACTGTCCCATAAGATGTTCTATCATTAATAGTTTTCAACTCCTACCTGTTAATCAGGGATCTTTGAGCTATGGTAAAGCTATCACTTAGTGGAAGGCAAACAACTTCAGTATGTGACAACAACAGTATCTGACATGGCCCAGCTTTGGGCCTTGATGTTGCTGCTGGGAGGAAAGAAGATTGGGACCCTTTTCCTCAGGAGACCTATTTATATATTTTTTTAACTTCCTTACTGAAAAAAGATCCATGCTCCAAGGGAAAGGGTGTCATTGACCTAGGTAATAGCATAACCTGATCAATATTGCCATTAGTCTTTTGTCTCATTACTTGCCCATGCTAACTCCTTTAATTGACTTTGTGCCTTGTAGTTCAATGTAGTCAGGGGGTGTTTTCCCACTTAGTTCAGTGAATTTTTGATCAGACCACAAATGAGGTCCGTTTGACACAGTCTGTAGCCTGGACTCACCTACATCAGCTGAGTCATCCATCGATTACCTCATCTTGCTGCTCAGCTGCCTTTTCCAGTGATGAATGCCTTCACTGAGTGCCAGTCCAGTGCAGAGCCTCGTGGACCAGCCCCTCAGACCACACAGTGCTCCTTCTTGATGCCACTTCCAGACTTTGGCGGGCTTCACCTCTTGTCCCATGGTAGCCATGTTTTCCTAACACTAATCAAGCCCCAGTTTCAAACCAGTTATGTTTCTTGTCTCCTAGGTATTTATGCTTCCTTTCTTCTCAGCCTCCCAGATATTTCTTTCCCTAGGCAGATCTAAGTATAGCTACTGAGCTAGACAGACCTTTTGCCTGATGACTGTGGTCATTCTTAAAGTTCCAAAAAAGCCCGTGACCTATTTCCAGAAGTGATTCATTGCCAGCCTCTCAGAAGAACTACAATTCCCAAAGATGCAGATAAGAGGCATGAGAGATTTAAAAAAATGCCTAGGCAGGTAAGATATCTAATTCCTGCTGAGAGCGAGACACCTAACCTACTTACAGCTCTGGGGTCTTGATTTTTTTTTTTTCTTTTTCCAAAGGCATTTAATTATATCAAGAGATACTGTTGAAAACCTGAGCTGTAGGCATATGAAAACATAAGCCTCATTGAAAAGCAAAGGGGCACTTTCTCCAAAGTCATAGAGGTTCTTGAAGAAGCCCTGGGCCCAGTCCTTGTGTTGTTACTCTGGGACACATTCCCTGGGAGGTGAAAATGCCATTGTCCCTCTGCACTGGAGGCACCAGCCTGTCCCTGCTAGCTAGCGCCCATGGGAGGCTTACAGCTCAGTTCAGTGGGGGCAGAATCCAACCCTAAGTGTTCTTCCTAGAGATTTAAAGAAAACCATGCAGGAAAGGCAGTCGTTTGAGTTGTGCTAGAAAATATTTTTAAAAGGCTGTGTCACGTTGCCGTGGTGACAAAAGTTCTTAAAATGATGAAGATTAAAGTCTAGGCTGGGAATGGTGGCATGGGGAGGGGAAGAGGGGCTGTTGTCATGACAACCTCAACTCTGAGAGTGCAAGAGGCAAAACACACAGTGGTGGCAGGATCTGTGGGGTTTATATATATCTATAAACATCTGCCATTAATGCCAGCTTTCTCAGTGCTAATTAGTCCTGCTATTTCACCTTTCTCTGCTGTAAATATTTTCCAGCAGACACAAGTCTCTAAGGAAGAAGGCAAGAAAATGCTTTTTTTTTTTACCTTTCATTTTTGCATGGGCTTTCTGCTGTTCTCTGTCTATGGCCTCTCAGCTCCTGCCTGGAGAAGAACTTCAGTTACCCAGAAGCAAGCTGCCTGGGAGGAGGTAGAGGCTTGCAGGCTTGCATCACATTCTCACAGAGCTTTAACAGCACCAGGCTGCTGCAAGATCACTTCTCCCTGCCCTGCATGCACATACACACTATGGCTTTTCTTGATACTGAAGTCTCTAGTTAGTAGCCACAATACATGAGTATTGCTTAGAGCAGGAGATAAAGCTGGTATCCCTAGATTTGGCTCAAAACTTTGTTCTCAGCTTCCTGTGCAACCTCTGGCAAGTGGCTTTTCCCTTTTATGTGCCCCATTTTGCTCATCTGGAATAACGGAGATCACACATTCACTGGCAATATTGAAGCATACCAGATTAATGTCAGCCGAGCCCCTTGAGACCTTCAAATGAAAACTGCCACAGCAGCACAAAGGATTATTATATTTTAAGTGTAAAATCTACTTGGATATCTCTCTTAACACCTGGTACTCAGTGCACTTCCCTCAAACTCGCTGTTCCAGGCAGCCCTGAGACAAGCACACTCCACCATATCTTCCCCCGTGAGTATTAAACCTAATGAATCATGGACCTGATTCTCCTCTCGCACTGACTCAAGGCAGCATCAGCAACTCCGCTGACATTGGTTATGTCACTTGGTGCAAAGCAAGCATAAAAAGAGAATCAACCCCAAACTCTTGCCTTCATCTAAAACTTGATATTCTGGCTATAGTTTTCCTTGCTGGCACAGCAAAAAGCGGGCAAAACCCAATCCCACACTATCTCAAACCGTCGAGCACATCCCTGAATCTGCATGCTGCTTGCAGATGTATCTGTGCACCACAGATGATTTCCCATCTCCAGTCCATCTGCTCTGTGCTGGCTGGTGCTTTCAGCGTTGTCCCAATACAATCTGGATCCCAAAGCTCCCTCCCTCTCATACCATTGCACCATTCTGCCAAACACATTGTGAGCAGCACAGCCCAACGCTGTCTGACCCAAAGCTGATCCTTCATAAGGGACTCCTGCTTCCCAGTACACTATGAAGTTGTAAATAAGCCCAAATGTGTTCCTTTACATATTTTTTTTTTATTCCTAAACTAAGCCCTTTTTCAGCAGACCAGCCTGAGCAACAGTTTCCTCAGAAATTTGGAGTTTGTATATTTTAGTGGAAAGAACAGCATTTTGTCCATTCTTCCAAAAGAACCCAATGTATGGGCTGGTGAGTTACTCGAGACAGCAAACCTTTCAGAGTAAAATTAGTTTATATTTTGACACAGGTTAAATGTGACATCACTGGGAGAATCAATTGAAAGTTGAGAAGGGTGAGGAAGGAGCAAGTAAAGGGATTTATGAAGCATTTTCCATAGCAGCGTCAGGAGAGGGAAAACAGCAGCTGAGATCTTGCGTGTTGCTTTGCTGAAACATTGTGTTTCCCAATGGTGTGGGTTTACTCAACAGGCTGAATTTTTTGGGGAGCTACCCGGTCTCTCTCAACTCTGATTCCTTGTGCATCCTTATAGTGTCTGAGTTGCTCAGGGGTTTTGGCTCTGTATGCGCCTTGTGTATGCTCATGGCTTCCATGCTTCAGTGCTCTAATGTGCATAATGTGTGTGCCTGGAGAGGATTTTTCCTCCTGGGGGAAGCCCATCCTGTGAGTTCTGCCTGTTGTTTGTCTCTCCCCTTGCTTCAGCCTCTCAGGATGGATCTGCACATCAAGGCTCCCAAGCCCTTCCCCTCTTACATGGATTGTATCAATCAAAACTCCTGCTCAGTGTGGATAAGGTGACATTTTGCCCATTGCTACAAGAATTGGCACTGATTTGTGATAGTGATCCCCAAATGAGAAAAAACACTGTTTTTTTTCAATGAGCTGCCTTTAGTTTGCACATTGGCCAGAATGAGTAAGAGCTTAAACTGTTGTCCAGTCAGGTTTTGTAACTAAACGGGATGAGGCCCAGTCAGTGATTAGATAGGTGATACATAGAGACATTGTAGCTGACGATGTAGGGACTTAGTACAACCACCCTACAATAATCTAACAGTATTTTAGGCTCAGAAAAGCCCTTCACAGCAACCACCTATCCTCAGTGTATTGAGAGATTAACACGTAGGTTTGAAAAGGCAGCTAAATGCCTCTATGAGGAAAATGTATCTTTACCTCCGTTATCTATAAAAGCCAAGTAAAGAAAAGAAGAGTGAAAGATATGTCAACTTTCTTCCCCGTAGTCCACAAGTACTCTTCATAAATGTACGTAGATATGTATTTCCTCACTGCAGAACAACCTTAACTCTGACCCTAGAGCATTCAGAATGACATATGATACTGTTTTGATTCTCTTTTGAGATTTGTATTTGCTTTAAAGGTCTTTGGTATTTTTAAGCTATAAATTAAGAGTAAATTCTTTGCTTTCTATTAAGCTGAAGCAGTGTCACAGCTACTTGATTATCCACAGGGGATTTATCATAGTTGTGTATTAACCTTAGTGTGGATACAGACACCAGCACTGGCTCAGGACCAGCAGGCTCTCTTAGTTTGGATGTAGTGATACAGGAATACTGCTATGTTGCTAGTAGAGGTAGTGAAGGGCAACAAGCAGTTTCACCGCTTTCCTGTGGTGCAGAATCTGTTCATCAACCCTGTGGATGAAAGTCAGTTCTGTGTAGAGCCAGCGTTCAGCTGAGCGAATGTGGATGCTGTTAGCTCTCTCTGGCAGGGTGTTCAGCTCCAGCTCAGCCATGCTGGCTCCAAACAGAATCATTAGTATGCCTCTGCGTTACAGTCCCCAGACCCTCAGGAAAACCCATTTGTTCTAAGCATACCACCTCTGGTACATGCAGAGCCAGCAGGGATGTGCAGTTGCACCGCAGCCTGCAGAGCTTGACACGCTGGGTAGCAGAGTGTAGCAGGAGCTGGCCTGGGAGGGGCCTGGCAGGGGCCTGGCAGGGCTGGTGCAGAGGGTGCCTGGACCAAGCTGCCTCCCTGCACAGCACTCCCCACAGTGTCCTCTCAGTGGGCTCTTGGTCTCCCGGAGCAGTCCAGCGTCCACGGCCCTAGACAGACAGGTGCACTAAGGCAACATCGCTCTCAAGATTCCAAGAAATTCTGGTGACTTGTTGGTTTGGATAGCCACACCGAACTGTGTGCCAGCATAGAACAACACGCCTAATTAAACATACAACTTTGACTTCAGTCAAAGCCCTTGTTTCACTGCCAGAGCGAGGCCCCCGCATCTCCAAGGTGTCCTTGATTTCTTCCAACTCAAGTGATCAGGTTAGAGGAATCCTGCTGCAGTACAGAGCCAATTGAGGAGTACTGTACAGAGTTATTTGGGGCTGACAAGATTTCAGATTCATACTGATAGGATCCTGATAGCTTGTTCTGTGTGAGTGAGATTTCCAAGATGGAGCTCTTATATAACTAGAGATGACTTTGTTGAGGAAAGTTTTTGGTCCTCCCACTTTCCAAAGCTGTCCTTTCAGAAAGCATTGCAAGGTGTCCTTTGGCTAGAATGACAGAGCTGACTTTGTAGCAGGGATTCTGAAGCCACAGCTTATTTTGGACAATCAAGAAACAGGGATATTAGCCCTAACAGAGAATACCCTTGGAAAGAGGTGCTTTTAGGTGTGAATCCATGTTCTATCCTTCTCCTCCTCTTCACTCCCTTTTTCCAAATCACAGGCAGCAGAAAGCCAGAAAGCAAAAGCAATTCCAGGGGCAGAAGGAGGTGTGATGCTCTGGGACCCAGCCTGGGTTGTGTTACAACAGGACAAGAAAGCCCTGAGTGTTAATGATGAAAACCAGAGAAGTTCCAGTTACCACTCATGTTCCTCTGCTCATGGACCAGTTATTCTAGAATGTTTCTTCCCTACCTCTCCCTGTTGAGTTATAGACTGCTTTAGGGACTGCAGTACTGGTTTAGACACTCCCCAGCACACTCCTGGAGTTAGTATTCCCTGCAACACAGGCACCTATTTGCAGTAGGAGCTTCTTCTCAGTGAAAGGTGATTGTTCACACCCCTTCACAGTTATTTCTGTGTGCCGCACAGTGAGTGTTTCTTATTTTTCTCTTGCATATGAATGCAAATGTGTTCCAAGGATTGGGCATGAGCTGGTAATTCCTGAGTCTGACATTTGAAATTGGATTCATCTCACCTACAGTTCAGACATTTACAGTTGGAGTTCATTATCTGGGCTTCCTTTGTGGGCAGCAGAGAGAAACAGGAATTCCTGAGACGCAGTGCATCTCCTTCTCAAGTAAACAAGTGCCACAAACCAGATGTGTCACCCTCTGGATGTGTGTTTCCATCCAATGACTAATGATCTCAAGGTCCAAAGTAGGTGATCTGAATCCACCCTTGCATAAAACAGATATTGTCTCTAACTCTGTGGGAAGTTTGTGTCGGCTCAGTTGTGATCCTTCCCTCTAGTCAGTGCTGGGCCTTAGAGAGCAATCTTGAATGGCTACTGAGTTCCTGGCCTCTCTGAGCTCTGTGCTGGGAACATCCGTGCACTACAAGGACAGATGCACCCTGGTGTTAATACAGAGGCAGGACTCTCCCTCCCCTTTGTACTTCAACACTAGATCCTATGCTTACAAGTGGGTTACAAGTGGCGAGTGGTAACCCAGTGGTGAAGGAAGACCTGTGAGCCAAGACATACACGCTGCACAGAGCTGCCATTTCTCAGCCACCAGCAAAGTGTATTAGTGCATGGGAGGAGGCAGCAGGGCCTAACAGCAGAAGCACACACACTTATTTATTCCTGTTTTTTGGAGGTGCACCAAAGAATAAAGGCTTTCTGCCATAGCCTAGCCAGAATTGATTCTGATCATACAAGAAGCTCTGTATCCATTCACTTTTCCTCTAAACCATCCATTCCCTCAGGCTCTTCACTCTCTGCTTTTAATATATTAAAGGAAGAAAGGCACTTCCTAAATCTGACAGGGTTTCTCCGTGGCTGGAGTGCCAGGGTTACAGGAGGGCTGGAGCTCTTTGAAAAACACACTTAGGTGGGAGAGGAAAAGTCATTAGCACAGTAAAACCCTTGTGATACAGAAGATCCATTCAGTGATCCTTCTGCAAACTGCTGCTCTGGCTTCATTAAAAGCACATCCCGTGGCTGTCGCTCAAATAGGCTGGGTTCGCTTTGAGTTATCTAAATGAGAATGATCATTTCTGCAATGAAAAAAAAAAAGATGAAACCAATAGGAATTATTCTTTATGCATTATGTGCTCAGCTTTCATACTGACCTATTGAGTCAGCATTGAGAGTCGGATTTCCTAGAACAGCCTTTCATGCTGAATTTTGGATATTTTCTTCTTTTCAGCCCAGAAATATCACTAGAATGGCCTTTCTCACACTAAGTGATACTGTAGACTCCAGATGCATCTTGGGTGCAGTGGAAATAATGGGGTTTAGAAGTATTTATCCAAATCATTCATCCTTATGGTTTCCAGCATTCTTCTCTGGCTCCCTCTCGGTCTGGACTGAGCATGTCGCATCTCTCAATGCATGTGACCTCACGGCATCCTGATTAGGTGAGGAAGTGGTAATATCTGGTGTGGAAACAGGCATTCAGATTGAACGGCTAGCACTGACAACAGAGCAATAAGCCAATTTAGGTAGCTAAAGTGACAAACCATGATTCCTTTCTTTTATAACAGAAGTTTTCTGTCTTTTTAACTACTTGAACTGACTCACTATGGGATCAGTGGAGGCCAGTCCCTGGTATAGGCAAAGATGGCAGGTACTTACTACCATGAGTGGCTGGAAAGAGCAGGACCCTTTCAGAGCAGCAAGGAGTTATGTGGACGTAGCCATACAGTCACGTAACATACCTGTGGCCATATCCCCTGCCTCAGAGACTTCCCTGACAGTCATCTCCCTCAGTAACTTCCTGCCCCTCTGGAGGTGATTCTCAGGTGCTGGGTCACCCACTGCACGAGCGCATCTACCTGCACTGAGGCTCAGTGGAGCCCAGGCAGTGCTCTGGAGGTGTTTGGCACTCAGGAAGCACTAGGTGTGCTTCTCCCTGCAGTTTCAGTCACCACACTATCAATTTTTATTAATAAAATGACAAACTGAAAATTACTTTGCTATCTTATATAAGCCTGTATCAGTGTCTCAGTGCCTTTTGGCCCACTGCCTGGTGCCCCATAAGAAAGTGGTGTTTACAGGTTTATTTTACATCCAAAGAAATGACAGTAAATCCTGCTACATTCCTAAGGAAATTATGAGCTTGGATAGGTGTCCCTGTGTGCTCTACATGGCTCACTTGGAGGTCAGTTTTACAACAGCACTGGGAGTCACACTGTAATGAGATGTGGGGTGGCAAGTCAGAAAACAGAAAGTGTTTGCTGACTTGCCAGACAGAAACCACGCAGGGCTGGAGCAGCAGGGCAGGGCTGAGGTACAAGAGCAGAGATGCGGAGAGGGACTTTGTAGGTGACATAGCCGAGAGGCTGTGGGCCAGAGTGGAGGGGCTATGGCAGGAGTCCAGACTGAGAGAGCAGGAAGGGCTGCAGGGTGGGGTAAACATGCTCTGTGGGAAGCTTCAAGTTGGTGTAGCTGGAGTAAGACAGAGCTGGTTGAAATATACCCTGGAAAGGGCTGCCATCCTACAGATCAGAGTGGAAACGCAGGAACAGAGCTGGGACATGCGGCCTCATCTGTTTCACAGTAGTCTTTGTTCCTCACATTCCTCTGCTTTTTGTTCCCTTCCATTAAATCGAACTAGGACATTGTGTCACCAAATTGCAGGCTGGGCTGCAAAACAGCCAGGCTGCATGTGCCTTCAAACCATGGGGAGGCCTCCTGAGAAGGCCCAGCTGCAGCAGCTGACAGCAGTGAGTCTCTCCGCTTCATTCACACACAGCTGTCCCATTATTTCACTCCTCCTCTACCAGAAACAGCAAGACCATGTGTGGGGAGCAGTGATTAGCGTTTCTCCAGATGAGGCTCTTGGGCAGGACATGTTGACAGGGCTGGGGCATGGCCTCCATCCATCCCACAAATTGCTGTGGCAGCAACACAGCATGTAGGAGAGGATATCAGATGTGATCTGGGTCTCTGTTTTTAGGGTGATGTTGGAGTGAGAGTATGTCCCTCATGGTAGGAGCACAAGCTGTCTCCTCTTTCCATCCCACCAAGCCAGTATCATTGGAGAGGCTGTTCTTGCCTGCAGCACCATGTATTTATCCATCAGATCCTGCAGCTCAGAGGAGAACATAAGGGAAGCTGTATTGAGTTCACTACTGTGTTCAGCAGTGTGACCCAAGAGTATTATCTTCCTCTGCTCTGGATGTTGTTGGGATTATATATCTATATAATCATCCAGATCCCTATGATTCAGGAGGCTTCTTTAGCCAGAAGCTGGCACCCTGTGCCAGTTTTATCAACTTTGTTAATGGCAAAAGAGGCCAGAAGGTGGACTCCGTGCTGAGCCACGCAGGGCCAGCCACTCTCTCCAGAGCCCATCTCTCCTCACTGTGGCATCTTTTAAGGTAGGAAAAACCAAACCTGGGCAGATTCGTAGTTCAGGATAGCAGTCGCTGGCGTGCTCTGTGTATCTAGCTGTCATCACAAAGCTGGATATAAAAGAGCCAAGCACCCGTAAGGTCTCCATAACACACCACTTGCAGGAAAAAAATAGTGTCCATCAAGTAAGTCTTGACTGCATACAAGGCTTTTGATAATAGGGCACCTGAATTTCTCAGTGTGTCCTGCTTATGGCTAGTGCTGCAGACAACATGGCCCTAGACTCCCTTTGCATTAGACAACTGACTGCAGAGATGTGATTGCAGTTGCCAGTTTTCAAATTTCTGAGCTTCCTTGCTAAAAACCGCTATACAGCTCTGCTGTATTTCTCTTTATCTTGCACACCTTCATGTAAGGCTGGAAGTGGTACAGCAACAGAATACAAGAAATACAAGAAAACAGTTGAATCAGATCCTCTTCTAGAAGTCTCTGCTGAGTTTGAGGCCGTTCTTTCTTCCATTTGATACTTGTAGAGACTGCATTTGACATCCAGTAGAAAGACAACGTCCACCATGGGTTAGTGTGTAGCATATATTCAGCAAGAGCAGAAATCAAAGAAGGGCATTGCAGTTAAAAAGATGTAATGACAGAGTTTATCTCTGAGGAGTGGCAGATGTGCCAGAAATATTTGCAACCAACTTATTTTATAAAATGAGTTATGGAGCTTTTAATATAAATTAGAAGGCAAAATCAAAGGGCAAGAGGGATGAATGATTATTATTTTGTTTTGGTTTTTAATCTGTTTTTCAACTGGTTCTGCTTGCATACTGTGACTGACCTGAGCTGATGCAGCCTTTTCTGTTACTTTAGGAAGGTTTTTGACCCTGATACTGCATCTAATTATAATGGGTTGGTTGTCTGGGGAGCTGCCATTTAATCTGCTCCCTGTTGGCCCCTGCAGATCTTCCACATGACCTACGATCTGGCCAGTGCAGTGGTGCGGATTGTGAACCTGATTGGGATGATGCTGCTGCTGTGTCACTGGGATGGCTGCCTCCAGTTCCTCGTGCCTATGCTGCAGGACTTTCCTGACGATTGCTGGGTGTCCCTCAACCGCATGGTGGTAAGTGCTTGCCCCGCTTGCTCCCTCACAGCCCTAAACCCAGGCCCTTGTTCACAGCATCACAATTTCAGCATCGACCTCCGAGCACTAACATGGCATCCCCCAGCTTCCCATTTAACCCCATGTCCTTTTAGGACCTTCTCCACTGTCCAGCAGACACTTGTGAAGCAATGGCACTGTGGGCCTGGAGGATCCTTGGAGACCGTCTCTGCAACGAGACAGTCTCAGGGCTGCAGAGCAGGAACCAGCCCCAGCAGAGCCTGCTGCGGGCTGCCTGCAGCAGAAGGCAGGAGCCAGGCTCCCCCTCCTGGCAGGAAACAGCAAAGAGCAAGGATGGAAACGGTTTTCTGCTGGGATCTGGGCATACTGAGCCAAAGGCAGGAGACCGAGGGGGTTGTAGAGCCATAGCTGGGTCTGATTCATAATTCCCATTACTGATCTCAAGGAAACTGTTGAGTCTTCTGCTCCATATCCACTTGAAGGGTCAGTGTGATCACCAACTCTTCTCCCTGGAGAGCTGCAAAATATCCTATTGGAGTGGGCTGAAACAGACTCTGCCAAGGCACAGTTTGGCCCCCTGTCATGGGATCAGTAGCCAGACTTCCCAATAATGTCCCAGGCTGTACTGCTCACTCTGCTTTTTGCTGTGAGGGAGATTTATACCATATGGTAAGTGCACTAGGAGTTCATGGTACCTTTCAACCATCTCGCTGAGAATTCAGGATCTTTTATTCAAAAGGACAATGTCCAGTTGATTAAGCAGCAAAAACTAACAAAGCTTAAAAAATTGCCTCTTATTGCAGCTCTTAACCTCCAGATTCCCCCAGCCAATTTCTTCTTTTAAAAAAAAGTAATCAGGCACTCGGGCAGAACAGAACAAATGTAAAATGTATAAAAGAACTGCCAACTTCCTGTGCCTCCCACATGCAGAGCCGTGGGCACATGCAGCCCATGCCTGAGAAGAGGTGAGCATCCATGAAAAAGTCATCTGTTTGGTGTTTATTTATTAATTTCTTCCCTTTGCAGTAATCATTCACTTCCTCCTGTTGAAAGGTGCCAGACTGACAGTTCTGGAAGCTAGAACCCTTTATTTATCTGCAGCAGAAGAACAACTCATGTAGCATCTGACTTATATTCCCCCATGCTGCCTTTTTATTATTTATATGGCAGGAGCGATGAAAGGTCAGAGCCCCATTGTGCTTGTGCTATTCAGGTTCAAAAGGACATACAGCTCCACATCCTGGAGAGCTCAGAGGTGCAGAGGGAAATCATCCCCATCCAATGAAGTAACTTGGCCGTGGTGCCCTTGCAGGACAACTTCAGAGCAGCAGATTCGAACCAAGTTTCTTTTATCCCAACTTTTGGGTGGAGGCTGCTGGCAACAACTGCTATTTGCTTTTCCCATCCAACCCTGGGGGAAGTGATAGAAGCTGGGGTTGCAGAGTTACAAGTGTGAGTAGCACACTTGGCTCAAAGGCCAGCGGATGAGAGCTACAACACAAGCTGCAAAGTGGCTTGAAGAGTCAGAACAACCAGGTCTACTGGTAACGGGTGCATGGAAAACCTTCACAGAAGGCAGTAGCTAGCAATGGCAGACACATATGGTGAGAGGAAGAATAATCCAGTGGCTGGAGCACCAACTGTAAGTGGGACACCTGGGTTCAGTTTCCAACTCTGTTCTGTGTGATCCCAGGCAATTCAGATGGGAGGCTCAGAGAGTTCTCCGTCCCCAGATGCTTCTGAGGATAAGTAAATGCTGTAATGCTGGGTATCTAAAACAGTCTGAGAGACCTGGGTTTGTACTGAGTAGGTTGCACAAATGCATGGCACAAGCTAATGCAAATTGGCTCTTAGACACTTTTCACTCAGAGGCTGTAAAGTCAGAAAACCACTTGTGTAACCCAGTGGAACGAAGAGCTGCACACATACTGGGATCAGAGCCTGATAAGGAGAGAAACAAAGCTAAATTTATGTAATCTAGAAAAAGAATTATCTGGGCCAGTCTATGATCAGAGCCTGTGAATGACCATCAAGGTAACTGTGTAGTGAAGGGATAGGGTCTTGAAAGGTGGCAGGAGACAGGACAGAGGAAGAAAAGATTTAGCCTAGGTAACTTTCTTAGCAGCAAGACTGAGGAGAGGTGAAAGGATGCATCCCACAGGCAGGAGTGCTCAGCAGAGTCTCCAGGAGGAGCAGGGTAGAAAGTTTCTCTCCATAGCGGAGCTTTACCAAGAGAGGACTCATGCTACTGTACTTGTCTCTCCAACCTTGAGAGCCTGTGAAACTGGGAATTAAACTTGTCTTGTGTGATTTTTTCTGTTTCTTCTCTGCAGCCAAATCACCTTCAATTCTTTCACTTAAAAAAAGTGGAAAAAAAAATCTCAGTGACTGTCTCAGAAATGGAGCCTCAGGAAGCTGGGATGGAGAACTGGAGAGATGGTTGTATGCCCATCTCTATGTAGTTCAGGTGGCTTCCATTCCAGAAGTTGTACAGGAATATGCCAGTCCCCAAATAGCTTGGTTTTAAAACAAAGAAAACAATTAGTTCTTCCAGAATCCAATAGTTTCTTCTCACAACAAGGTTCTGTCCTCTAGTCTCCTGAATAGATTTCCAGATATGTCATTGGGACCAATGATGGATGTGGATGGCATTAGTGCAACAATTTACATACAGTCTATAGTGGAGTAATAGGAGAGGCCACTGAGTCAGGAAACAAAAAGGCACCAGTGGTTTGCGCTGTTCTTAGACTTTGGTGCCAAGATCTTGATGGTAGTTTCCAGAACAGCTCTGTTTGAGAGCTACGACGGACAGGACTGGGAGGTGGGAAGCCCAGATGGCATCTATCTGTGACAGAGAGTCAGTAGGTTGAATTTGGGGACATTCCATACTGGCCTGGTCACAGCTTTCAGGTGATAAATATACTTGGTGCACAACTGCCCCGATTACACACAGGAGCCAAAAAGCAGGGATGGAACCATTGCAGGGAGAAAAAGAATCTTCTGAAGCTGGTACAGCTAACGGGAGCTGAAAGTGAAGTGCCAAATGCTTTGGAGGTTTTCTCCTTGAGTGTGCTGGTGCTGCTCTTCCACCGGTCCGGAGTTTCTCACCTAGCCACTTGGCAGTCCATAAAAACAGCTCTAATTCCAGTACAGTAGGGAAAGAAGATTCATCACCTCCCATCTGCTTCCTAAAGGTTTGATCCTCTTCCAGGGGATCTGTGAAGGGTCTGGTGTTGCCAAAATCATATCAGGGGCTTGATAAATCCCTAGGTCCAATTCATCTCGGTGTTTTCTACTGCACCATGTTTCATCTTTCACAATTGTCAAAGGAGTGAGTCTCTGTATGACTCCCTTCTGAAATGGCTCTGAAATGGCAGGGAAGGATGTTTTCAGTATTAATTGCTCAGCTCCAATCTCAGGGGCTTCAGCATTAGCTTCCCTACAGGGCACTTTATTAAAAAGAGAAATGCTGGTGAGTCAGCTGCAGAGTGGCGTGTGTGCGGGCAGCAGCATCTCCCCAAGACCCTTGCCTGGCAGCTCCTCATCAGAGAAATCCGAGCTCTGCCGAGACCTGAAAGCTGCTGGAAACACGTGGCTCGCTCCCTTGGGTATTGCACTGAACTGATAAACCCTGCAGGGAAGGCAAATATCCCCATGTCAAATGCAGTGACCTTGCATAGGAAATACTAATTATCTTCCTTTCTACCAAAAGAAGGAGAGTAACTTTCCCTTTGAGCTTAAACCCTCCTCCCTGCCCTCCAACACATACTTGTAGTGTTGCTGATAGAAAGGAGGAAGAGAAACAGATGCAGCATGTATTGTGGAAGACAGAGCAATCCTGCGTAGACCTCCTGTGTGATCCCTAAGTCCCCCCAAGCCTCTGGTCCAGCAGATCCCTCCTCCCCTCACTCAGCAGGCATATGAAGCTGTATAGCAGATTATCATCTGTTTGTTTTATAAAATCTGTCAGGGAGCAGCAAGGATAGGGCTGCTCCACGATGGGATATGAACCAGCAGCCAAGGGTGACCCCTGCACATGGAGTGTCCTCGCCAACTAGGGCACAGTCCTCCCAGTCCAAAACAGGGTGGGCAGAGCAGAAGTGATGATAACAGGGTCCGTTGACCATTCCAGTGAGGGCAGGGTGACAATCACATCCAGAGTCTACGCAGGGAGTCCGGTTAGGAGCAGCAAGAGGTGGGGTCAGAGGCAAGGCTGGAAACAAGGTTGAAGCTGTACCAGGGCTGGGCACAGGTACAGCTAGCTCTGGCAACGTCTGGGTGCCCAGGTCTGCACTGAAATGGAGCTCCAGAAACCACGGGTGCATGGGTTGGGTCCCAGGCAAGGCTGACTGGGGCAATTAAGACTGGAGCACTCAGAGTCCTGAGAAAATATCTTCTGTTAGGTCAAGGCCATGTGAAGCTCTCCTTGGAAATAAGCCCAGAAAAGGCAGGTTCTGTCCGATGTGAAGTTTGTCCTATCTTCTCCATTTCTTGTCCCACTATTCTCTTCCTTTAAACTGGATCTGAAGGTCTGTTTTCGCGGCCCAGCAGTTACAGTGTTGTCCAGGGGAGGGCAGTGATGTTCAGAGGCCTTGTTTCACAGCTTGACGTAAGTAAGGCACAGTAACAAACCCCGAGTAACAACTCTGTGGCCAGACGAGATCACTGCTGAGACAAATGTGGGAGTTCACAAGACTGAAATATGCCCTTTCACTACAGACTGCTACTTCATACTGTGAAATGTTAGTGGTGTAAGTCAGGCATAACATTGTGCCCATAAACTATGCTCCTACCCTAAGAATTTGCCAGTACTTCTCTGTGTCTTTACTTCTCTCTCTCCAGTCTTCTCCTCTGAGGGTTCAGCCAGGTACACTCACGTGTACATCAGGCCCAGAACATCCTGGAACATCCTGTAAGACACCATACTGTTTCTTTAGGTGCTTCTGTAAGGTACTGCAGAACTCAACACTGCCTTTGAAGAGTTCCAGAAACATGTCTCCAAGTATTCAAGGGTGGATCTGAGCAGAGGCATTGCAGTCCAGACACTAAACCTAGAGAAACCCTTGTAACACTGCCAGTGTGGTTGTTAAAAACAAGCTAGTCTGAAAAACCACTTCAAAGTAATTTTAACTCCCTTTTCCAAATGCTCTTAGTGCCTGGCATGTGTCTGAGATAACATCCCTCTTGACTATGTTCAAGCACAGATCTGTAGCTCCATTTTAGCTTGCTTTGAGATTTGGTTAACAAGGAGTCATTTTCTTTCTGCAGTTTAATGCCTCATTTACCTACCCCAATGGGCCATTTTAGCCACTCCAGTATATTTGAAGTAGTACAACCCTCCCACCGTGGGGACTGGCAGAGTGGTGTACAGGGGTATGGCTCTTAGGGAAACAAGCTGTATCAGTATAAGGCACCGTGATGCTAGTAGGCTTGTGTCCACAGTACGTTGGGAACCACTACTAGTCTGGCTTAAAGTACTGCATTCTTGACCTGCCTGCTTATTCTGTGGAGAACAAAAGAGTGTAGAGCAGGCCTAAAAACTAAAGATATACTGAGACCTGTAAGCAAAGAATCATCACATAGACTGTGCCATGAGGATCCAGTGCTCTTTATAGATGCTCAGAGAGCTCAGAGGTTGTCTCCTAAAGGTAATTGCTCTGAAAGGTTTCCCCTTCATGGAAGTGCCTCTCTTTCAGCAGTCCTTGATCTCTTCTCCCAGCAGACTACACTGCTCAGGATTTTTTTTAAAACACTCTTTGTTTTCCTTCTGCTCTCACCCCTCAGTCTGTCATTACTCAGCGATCTCCTCAGTCTGCCGCAAAGCAGGCTGTCCTCACAGGAAGCCGTGCTGCTGATAGGAATTGGGGTTGTGACTCGTAAGTGTAGAGTTCCCAGGGAGCCAGAAGTGTTTCTGTAGGCTACGGGGGCTCAGTGATGTTGGATGTTGTCGTTTTGGATGACTAATTCCTACAAAACACTGGCAAGCTTCCTCGTAAACAGCACTCTTGAGCAGCAAGTTGCTGGAAGAATAGCTTTTAAAACTTGAACCTGCCTGATACCCAGATGTTCCTCTTAGGTTCTGATCATTTGTGGCCATTAAAAACCCTGGCAACCAGTTTCCTGATATATCAAATTCCAGCTCAGCAATTCTTCCTCTGTCTCCCTAATTTCCCTTTGGAATTTCAGCTCGGCATTTCTTTTCTCCCTGCTCTTGATTCTGTTGTGGAGGTGTGCTGCCCTGTTAAACTACTGCCACACTGAACTCAGAAGGCAGCAGCATTTCTGCAATGTCCAGTGAGAAATGTGTGCATGGGAAAGGAAGTCATTTAACAAGGAAGGGATGGGACAGGATGCCTGCACTACTGCCTCTGTCCCAGTAAAGTTGTGAATGTGCTGCTCATCTTTACAGGTGATGCACTAGTTTAAGGAAGGGTTGGTCAGATGTGACTGCTCCTGCCTGTTATCTCAGGATGACGACTTCTTTACTGAGGCATGGACAATAGATGGACTAAAGACATAGAGTTTACAGCATTTGCCATTCTGTAAGTGCAGGGGCCATGGCTTTATGACTGCTAGTACTACAGGGCTGAGGGAAAGGGACTGTGGCCCCTGGGAATGTCAACAGTGAATATGCAGGGATGCCTGTATAAGGTGTGTGAGATGCTTGATGCCTTCATAGGTCAGAAGTAGGTCTGCAAAACAACACAAAACCTGGCTGGTGGAAAAATGGGCCCCTCATCCTTCTTTGACTGAGACTCTAGGAGCAACAGGATAGACATGGGTGAGGCAAAGGAGAAAGCAGATTCACTCCTTTGGTGCTTACACCTCAGGCAGCCCCCATGGTCGGATCCTTCCTACTGCCCTGTGCAGGCAGCAAAGTGCAAATGCTCTTTGCCTTCATCTATAGCTGGTTTCCATTTGGCCTGCAGCTCCTCACACACTGGCTGCATAGCCAGGAATAGAGACACCAATGCCCACATTGTCTCTTGTCTCTCTCTGTTGGCTGAAGGGTAGTTTTTTCCAGTGCAGGAAGTGAGCAGGTTCCTGCTTTGTTAGGCAGGTGAGCCCAGACAGGCTGGCGCCAGCGGGGAGCGGTCTCTTCTGGGGCTGTGAATGTGCTGCTGCTTCTGTGTCTGCCTCGCTGTCACTTCTGTTGCTTTGCCCTTCTTGTTGCAGTGTGAATCAGGCCTGTCTTGCATAATGTAACTGAATATGGCCAGGGTAACGCTATCACCTGTCTTTTTCCATGTGCTTATCTCCTAACCAAGCATTAACACTCTCCAGAGGTTCCAGCTCTTTGCCACAGCTCACGAACAGCAATAGTATGCTTTGCTTCTGCTTACTACTTGTAAGGTTACTGAAAAATTTCCATCAACATTAGTGACGCTCAGAGAGCTGTTTGCAGAGAGGTCATCAGCTGTCAACCTGAGTGGCATTAGGTACCTCCAAGGAGGAGTCCAGTAAACTCCAGGACTCCTAGTATTACTGGTCACTGGTGCTGAGGCTGCTGCACCTCTCTGAATGGAGTTCACCAAAGTATTAGTTGTCTGTTTGACAAGCCACAAATCAGGCCTTCTGTACAATTACCTTCTAAGTTGCCATGGTATATGTATCTGCACAACTAAATCCATATTGGTAACACCAGAAAGAAGACTGATGAATGTACAGATTATGTGCTGCGATGAATGTCACCGTAGCAGAGGTATTTTTTCACGTACCTTGTAATAGCAATGTGTGATGACAGTGCATTTACTTTACAAGATTTTGTGGCAAAGACTTGCTAGCATATAATACCCACAGGATAGTAAATGTACATCAGAGCTGTTCCATGAACTCAAGCTAATCAGAATAATCATGATAGTTATGCAGATTTTTCTCCCTAGCCCATGATGTAATTGCTGAGGTGCTTCTTGTGTTAGTCACAGTGGGAGAGCACAGGGTGTCTGAAAGAAGCTGTTGACTTCAGCTGGCTTCTCACAGTGGTTTATTCCATCTCTCAAATGAGACCATTTGTAGTTTTCTCAACTCCCTGAAAAAAAAAAAAAGCCTTGTTTTACACTGAGAAGACCTTACTGTCTGGACATTATAATCTTAATTTTCTGCCCTTCCCATCTCTTCAGGTAATGATCAGAGATCCTGACCATTTTGTAAATTGATGGAGAGTGATTTTCCCCACTCTTGCTGCTGGCAACCTTGCTCAGGCTCTCTTTTACCAGTTCTCTGTTAAAGTCCATTTCCCAGTGGAGTAATCATTTGCTTCAGTTCCTTCTCCCACACATGGGTCATTTTGAAAAAATCCCAATACATCATCTCAGTTTATCCCAGGTTACCAGTATGTCAGACTGTCTGGCATCCTTTCTGGAAAGTTTCGCTGGAAAGAGTACATGGAATCTATAAAAACCCTGGCCAAAGTCAGTTAATGTCAGATGACTGAATTTGGATGACTTTTTTTTAAAAAAAAAAAATTGAGTGTGCCCAGCACTTCCAAGCTATCAAAGAATTAAATTGCTTGTTTAACATATAGAGGTGCTTTAAACATGGAGTTTTGGTTCTAATGTTAGGTATCCTTTTCTGAAATGTGTTCATCTCAGAGAATGTCTTGTCCCACTGCTAAAGCTTTGTCTGTCTATCTGTCTCTTTAGAATGACTCCTGGGGGAAGCAGTATTCCTATGCGCTGTTCAAGGCAATGAGTCACATGCTCTGCATTGGGTATGGGCAGCAGGCACCCGTTGGCATGTCAGATGTGTGGCTCACTATGCTGAGCATGATTGTCGGTGCCACCTGCTATGCCATGTTCATCGGCCATGCCACAGCCCTAATCCAGTCTCTGGACTCCTCACGGCGTCAGTACCAGGAGAAGGTAAGGACTGGGCTTTGCAACCCTTGTGTGACCCAGGGGTGGTTTACGCACTGTCTGAAGGAAGCCAGGGCTGTCAGTGACCCATGTGAGAGGGCAAAGGTGCAGTGTCTTTGTCACCACAGCAGTTTATTGGTAATTCAGATCCATCTGTTCACTCAAACAGACCCTCATGAGGAAATAGATCCAAGATCAGATGAATAATAGTAGGGCAAGTGGGTGATTCATGTTGTCTCTGACTGTCTTTTTAGATCAACATTATCAATGTCACTGGTACCTAAAATTGTAAGTCACTTTTCCTTTCCGAGATCTTGTTTCAAATCCCAAGTGAATGTTCTAGAATGTGCAGCTTTTGTTTAGAAAGCACTTTCTTTAAAAGTATCCAGATTATTCACTTCAGTGCTCAGGAGTGAAACTTCATAACAAATCCCAAAGCACAGCTCAAAGCTCAGGAGCACCAAACAGCTTCCCCAGGTAGCTATCGAATTAATTGCACAGTTGTTGAATTGCATAATACAGGGCACAGACAGAAATGCCACGACTGATCAGGTTACCACTGCAGCGGCAGTAACTGGTGGTGGTGGGTTTAAGGTGATGCTGTGAATTTGTAAGATGGTAAGGGGCAAACAAGGTCAGTCGCTGTGATTCAGCTGATGAAGGATAACTCATGGAACTGCATCAATTCCTTCCCCCTTTCCATGCCTTCAGTATGTGGGGATTACAACGCTGGGCTGCAGAAAGAGAGTAGGGCCAACAGTGAAAGCAAAGAAGACCAGAGTCTGAATCGTGCTTTGAGGATAGGGAAGATCCCAAACCACTGCTAAAGCTAAAAGAGGTAAAAAGTTCAAGAGAAGTGTGGAGGACTGGGTTACAACTAGAGCACTGGGCTTTGTATAGAGTTTTACCACTGTCTTAATTCTAATTGAGAGTAAGGCGTACCAAAGAGAAGGACAAGGCAGCACTAGGAATGCAAGCTGATCGAGTCTGTGAATGCAGATTATTTATTCAAATGTATTTGAAGTAACATAGAAGTCAAGGACTGATTTGCAAATCCAACCACCTGGTCAGCCTAGCCGCAGCCAAGTTTACACCTGCAGGACTGGGCACTGTGCTTTTTTTTCCCAAGCCGCATTTGAAGACAAGGACAGAACTTGACCCTGGAAGTTGGATTCCAGTCAGAGCTAAGGGAAATCCATCACCAGTAAGCCACCGGGGACTGTGACTGGCATGGAAGAATGTGAGATGTTAAAGCCTGATTAGAATTGGAGATGTGAATGAGAGGGTTAATAGATCCAGGAGAAAAGCTTTGTGACAAAAGCAGTGAGTAGAGGATTTAACAAAGGGTATATTTCATGTGTAGTGGTTATAGCAGGTTTATTTCCCAAGGTATTCTCCTAGGAATAAAGCCTCAGGGATTGAGTACGTTAATTTTCTTCCTGCAAATGGGACAAATGATGGCCTAAAACCAAATATGTATTTACTTTCTGCATTCCTTAGCACTCAAATAGCCATGATTAAAATGAGACTGCTTCGTGATTTGCAGCCCTGCAACTCAATTTAGTTCAGTCCTCATGGGACAATGTGTCTGTTGAAGCATATTATAAGCAAAGAATCTCAACAAGTTTGCAGGTCAATTGGTAGAAGTAGACAGTTTAGAGACCTCTCCTAGTACACCTTTGGGCTGCAAACAGGGCTCTGCCCCTCACCTCAGCAGAAGCTCAGACTACAGAGATTTTAGCTGTTCTGGGAGTAGCCAAAGAAAGGGGAGACAGTGGGGAGGGAGAGGAATAACAGAAATAATGTAGTAACAGGACAGAAGGCTATAGCTAAGAACTGTATTGATGGGCTTTGCTTTGTGTAACCGTCAGGACAAGGTTCAGAACTGAGTTTGTGGTGAAGTTTCAGATTGTCTAGATCTCTGCCAAACCAACTTATTCTTCCCTTGTACAAACAAGGCTTTTGGGAAGAGGAATAAAAGCCATGATATGCTTTCTATTGGCTTCAGTAGCAGGCTTGTCTCACTCTGGGTAGGATTAATTGAGGATTTGGACATCCGATCCCTGTCCTGTCTAAATCTCCTCCTGTAGCATCTGACTTCATGCTATGCTGGTTTCTGCAATGCAGGGAAGCTGTATAGGATCGATGGAGTGGTAGGAAGCATGGAAGATTTGGAGAGGAAAATTGCACCCTCCAAGACAGTGTAGTGCTGAGGTTTCTGAGTACAAGTGGGGAGTCCCGTGTGGCACAGAGCACTCACACCAGCTCAGGCACTGGAAGTGGCGCAGCCATTGTGTAAGTCTGGCTCTGTGCCTCCCTTAAAAAGCTCTGAATCAGAATAGCTCTTTAGATCTGGCACTCTGAAGTGGCTGTTTTATTTCCAGTCTCAGAGGCAAAGTTAAAAGGACCTGTCCCATCTTGCATTGCAGAGTGTGTTATGCCCTAAATTAGTTGCCCATGGTCACAGAGAGAGTTGGCGGCAGGATCAGGAGCTGGCTCTTATCTCTTAACCTCAGTCTGGTGTCTAACTCCAAGATATCTTTGCACTCAAGATTGGTGTCTATTTTCTGCATGTGAGGGAATATTACTACAAGTCCCTCTGGAACAATTCTGATAGAAAAAATTTCCCAAAGTCATGTTGTGCAGTTTTATATTATAACTTAATTGATCTGACAGCTTTGATCAAAGAGGGGAAGCCTCACATACCCTTTCTCACCCACTTCTCCCTGCCACTACTCTCACTGTACTATTTCACTCTTGTGCAGCATCTTTTGTACTTCTCAGACCTTTACTAAGCTGATTTCTGCCTTTTGAGTTAGTTTTCTGCCAGATTAGTGGACTGAATTAGCTTACTGTAAAGTCCAGTGAGTGCCAGAGTTGGTGCTGGTGGAGGGGGTCCATAAGCAAGAGCAAAGGCTCAAGGCCTGTTCAGCTATTTGTGGATCAGCTCAAGCCTTAAAGTGTAAGTTCATCATTGACTGTGAAATTACCCCACAACCTGCAGTAACTGTGGCTTACAAGAGAGGAAGAGTATTTCCTGCCCAGGAGATTAATAAACCAGACTGATATGCAAGTTATTTTCATGCTTTTTGCAGGTTTCCCTATTAATTTATTTCTCCAGTCCTAAAACTCAACTGTATTAATATTTATGTCAAGTCACCACACACACACGCTCATCCTCCCCAGCAGACTCTGTAACCTTGAGGCTTTTGGTAGCAGTGATTATGCTGCTTACTGCAGCTATGCTCCTTGGAACAAAGCAGAGAGAGACTCTGGGCTTCACTCTCCCATCCCAGCAGGATGCAAGCAGTGATGGGCATCCTGCAGAGAGGCACGGCTCTCCCATGTTATCTTCTCAGGTACATATGGAAGAATGACTGATGAGAAGTAGGAATTGCTGCTGTCAGCATTGCAGAGCCCAGCAAAGCCGCAATCTCTCCTTCCAGGCCCTCATCTCTCTTCAAGATCTGTCTGCTACACTTGTGTTTCCTAAAGTTCTCTGTTCTCAACATTCAATCCCCTGCTTCTCCTCCTTCCTGAACTATCAGTATCGGAACTATCCAATGAACTCTGAACTATCCAATGCCTCTTGTTCTTAAAATATATATTAAAACTGGATAGATACTTGCATATTCGCTTGTCATTATTATGAAGAAGCACCTGCTGCAGCACAGTTGCAAGGGGGCAAGCAGGTAACACTAAAGAGAGAAACACTTTATAGATCCTTCAGAAGCACTAATGACATGACCTCTCAGTTCCTGAAACAGCCCTGCTTAACCATCAGCACAGTCCTTCTTGCCACAGTTTTATCCCATGGTCTGGCTATCCAAGCAAAAAAAGCACTTTACTGTCCAAGTATCAACATTTCAGCCCTTCTGCCACCAGCCTGAATTCAACAAAGAGTAATTGTGGAAAATCTAGTAACTGTAAAAGCTGAAGCATAACAACTGAAATGTTCCATCTCTGTTGGAGACAAAGCAGATGTTAGACCAATATTTGTTAGAGGGGAAATGCGACATCACCATTGTGTGTGCCTACTACAGTGAGAGCTGAGAATCAGTCTTCTGGGCTTGATCAATCCTTGCCCTTTCTTGGAGACCAGCAGTATAGAGGCTTATTAGGCAGCAGGTTTAAGGAGTGATTTTTTTAATGGTATGTAATTAAACTGTGGAACTCACTGCTAGAAGGTGCTGTAGAGGTGCAAAGTTTGATCAGCCTCAGAATATTAACACAAATTCACATAAGGAAAATCTTTCAAGTGTTATTGAATGCTAAGATGGAGATACAACCCCTGGCAGTGAGTATCCTAAACTGCTTTTGTCGGAAAAGTTAGGAGAGTATGACCAGCAGCTGGATTGCTGTGTACGTCTTTTATTCTTTCTCCTCGTCCTCAAATCACCTGAAACTGTCGGAAACACACCAACAGCTGAGAGGAGCCCTCAGCCTGACACTTCATGGCTACTCCTGTGGTTTTAGGCTGTTTTACTATGCAGTTCAGTGTTCTGAACTGCCTCCAAATGAATGCGTGCAGGGAATTCGGTGCAGAGATCCTAGCTGGGCTCCTGGATACAGTATAATCACATTAGTCTGGCAACATGCCCTTGCTGATTACCCCCCCCTCCACCCTTCCTTTAAGCACAGCTAATTAACCCAAGCACAGCACTGTACCAAAGCTATATTAATTCTTGTGGCTCCAGGGTTGGCTTCGCCAGTGCTACCTTGGGGACGACACAGCGCAGATACATTAAGATAACCAGAGTCAGCTGCTCTGTTAGAATGGAGCTGGGCAAAGATTGCTATTATTTCTACGTCTACTCTGCCACAAACCTGTCAGTTGGGAGACTTCATGTTCGCTAGCACTCTGGATAGGATTTCAAGTGCCATTCCCAAGAAGATTTCTCACCACTGTCTGTATGTTCTCAGGTGGCATTCCCAGATTCGTAGAGTCCAAAGCTGTTATGTGGAAGTTCCCCTCCTGAGCTAACATCTCAGTTCTGGATGTCAGGAAAGCTGCAAAGCTCCCTTACTCTTCTGGTAATGTGTGTGAAGGAGAGGGTAGGGAGTGTGCGGCACTCCAGAAATTAAAGGTGTCTGGAAAATTTAATCAAATGCAAAATTTAATCAAATTTACTAATTGGAAAAAAGTTTGGAGAGTCTTACTTCATCCTGTTATGACTGCAGTAGTTCTATATTAGCTCAGTCTCTTAAGAGGTGGCCTGAGAACTATGATGTCCCATGTTAGTGTCAATCAAAGCATTTGAGGTTGATAACAAGGCTTATAAATGATGTGCTTTGTTGATTGTGTCTAGATGCAAGGGCTCTGATGTGCACTGAGCTGGGTGTCTCAGCAGTGCCTCTAGGTAGTTTCTTCTGTTATCGGGGCTGGGTTTTCTGGCTGGTTTGTAGTCCAGAGTCGGCAAGTGAAAGGAGCAAGGTTAGATGCAGTTCAGGTTAACAGGAGGGGTCCAGCTTCTCCCCTGACATGTTAATGGCTGGAATAGCAAAAAGGGTCCCCCATTCCCACCTTCTGTGCACACCCACCCACATGTGATAGTAGGTCCAAGGATGTTGCAAGAAAATTACAACCTGATGTAAGCTGGCCCTCCTTTGGTCCCTTCCTACTTACATCATCCTTTGACTCTGTGATTCAAAGTCCCTAACTACTTTCAGGCAGTGAGCAGTCAAGATCCAGTGAGAATGGCTAGCTCAGAACTGTACATCCAGTGCTACAAGGCAGCTGTTCTTTTACACATACCACATACATCTCGATTTTAGAAGAATATTTGTAAGAAATAGGTAATGAAATGGCATAAATAATGATTTGTCCAGTTCAGCTCACCAAAATATTAGAAATTTATGTCAATTGTTTTAAGGTTATTTAATCCTTTTAATGAAAGAATCCTGACTTGGTTATAAAATGGAAATCTTTTCTGAATTAAAACCTAATGGTTTCTTCTAAAAACATCTTGCAGTGCAAATTGCCTTCCCTTTATGGCCTTAGCTAAACATGAGTTGAGTAGTTTTTGTTCTTGCAGAAGAATATTTCATTGGTGAACTTAACTTACTATTCCTTGAAACTGTTTACCCATGTCTTCCTAAGAGAATCCCCATTTTGAAGCTGTAAAACATGTCTTCTCAGTATCTATGCAGTGGTGATCAGTCAGCACTTAAAGCAGAGAGTTCAGTGCCCAGGTTTGTGAGTGTGTCCATTTTAGAAGGACAGTGCCTATATGGAGCATATGACTGCGATGAAGTGCAGGGGTACATGCAGTACCCTCTCCATGCTCATGCGGACAAGGGAAAGAAGGAGTCAGTGACATTGCAGTGTCTTAGTAGCACATCTTTACAGAAGGAAAAACAAAACTGCCATGTAGATTGCCTTCTATCAGCAGGTTTACGTTGGGGATTCATCTTGGTTTGCTCTAACAGAGATACTGTGATTGTAGCTAGGATTTTGACATCTTATTTCTGAGAGTGGAAGCCAGACAGATAGTTCTGTTCTTTCAGCAACATCAGTGACAGCCTGCTCTGAGCAGTATGTTTG
Source organism: Chlamydotis macqueenii (assembly GCF_036417535.1). NCBI lineage: Eukaryota > Metazoa > Chordata > Aves > Otidiformes > Otididae > Chlamydotis > Chlamydotis macqueenii. The sequence goes on along the minus strand of NC_141567.1, from coordinate 16,091,703 downwards.
TGCATGCGCAAGCACTGCATGTGTTGTCACGGAAAGGAAAGAGCTCTTGCCTCAGCAGTTTTTCATATCCCAGTGTGGGATTTCAAACTTCATTATCAGTTTTGAAATTCATTTTGGCACTTGAACTGTAAATAAATAAATAAATACATCATAATGCGAAGCGCTAAGCCTTCCTGCTGAGCCGTCTCTCCTGGCAAAAGGCTGCTCCCAGCAATACTGATTTCAAAGTGCACAGACTTGCTGTTCCCTCTTTCTTATCTCCAACCTTTGTCTGGTTGCAGATTTTACCTCATCTCCTTCGTTCTACTCTTCTGATGAAAGTAATGTTGATCTTTTTTTTTTCCCCATCGCACATCCAGATATGTGGATCCAGTGACACAACCTGACATCTCCAAAATATCCTGTGATATGAGTTTCACAGTGCTCAGTGAATAATAAAAAATTCATTGACTGGGTCCAAAAGTTCCCCCTGTGCTGGACTGTTGACTTATGTTAGGATGTCACCTCTGAAACCTAGCAAGGCATTCTCCTCAGGTGCCTTTCCCAGGCTGGAGCTAGTCTGTTTCTGTAGCCATGGCGTACAGGTTTGTACATAACACATTCATCATTGTGCTACCCTGGTGTGATGCACAGGATTAAACCTTAAGGCTGAGCACCGGTAAGAGCAGACAAACAGGGCATTGCTCACATTTAATGCAAAGAGATTTTTCCCAAGGTCCTTGGATCTGCTTTCAGATCCAAAGCCAGGCAATGTCCTCTGGGTGTGTGATTGCAAGCTCAGCACTATACGTGCACAGCACCATCCCCCATGGTGGGGTTCCCTGGCTTGCGCTGCGGCCACTGCAGCAATGCAGCCAACGGGAGGACGTAAACAACTGTTTCATCAGGCTCATAATTGACCCTACTCGGTCTGTTGACATCTCATAGCCCAGAAATGGGATTGCCTGAAGCATAATCCTTGCCTGAATAGGTACTGATTAACAGCAAGGGGAGGCAGCTATGGCAGCTGATCATTACAGCCATCCTCACTGTAATGAATGTTGTCTAGAAAGTGGAAAAAAGGCTCCAAGAATATTCTGCTAGTGTCTGTGGTCTTTGTAACATAGCAAGAGATAAAGATTCTGGGTAAGGTAATTTCTGAAAGTATCACTGCAGTGGGGGTAAAAGCGTTCCATGTTTTTCAACATGTAACATGTAACACTTAAAAGTAATCTTCCTGCAGCAAATTGAACTAGTGCGGTGGTACAAAAATTAAGCCAGTCTTTGGAAGAACTCAGAACCAGGACATTGCATAAAGTTTTTGCAGAATGGACGTAGCTATTGCATAGCTTCCCAAGCTGAAGAGTAGATGGACGTGAATTTAAATTTAGTTCATTAATCAGAAAACAAAGGTAGCACTGATAATGTTTGGTGCTGTGCTAGATGTGGTCTGAGTTGTTCTTGTTGCGTTTGTATTGAAATAACCACCAATTCCTATACAACCTGCTACAATTTACCTGTAGCACACACTGATCCCCCCTCACTACCACTCCCCTCATGCAGGCACCCCAGCTCTCTTTCCACTGACTAGTTCACTTAGAGTTTCCTCTGATTCCTCCTGTGAAGGAATCCAGCTCCTGCTTCAGCCTCATCTGTAAGCCCATGCTCTTGCTGCCTGGGGGCTGGAGGGTGTGGAAAGGACAGCCTGAATACAGCTCCTCTCAATCACTTTACTATTCCTATGGAGCAGACAGCCCTGTGCACATTAAAATTTATGAATGTCTATATTCTTGTTGGAAAACAGCAGGACAGTGCTCATGAGCATGAGTATGTATGTAGAGCAAACTGCATTCCTAAGTGTTGGCAGACTCAGGACAAACTGATAGCCTGCACCAGTTACAGTTCTCAGCAAAATTTCAGGAAGAGAAAGGGGCAAAATTATATAAGCTAGGACTGATCCTGAATATGTTGACTCCATGTGAATGTGTGTCTTGATCATTTTGAGTAAGACGTATATCTGGTCTTAGAACAAATCCTGAGGATGGGAATATGAATGACTTAAAAGACAAAAGAAATGGAACTCATAATTTATTTTGTTTGATGATTACTAAATACTGGGGAGCTGCTAATCCTAGGTCAGAGAAAATTAAAAAAAGATGCAACCGTGTCCCACCAAGACACTCGATCTGGTGATTCTCACTGCTTGATCTTTACACCTCTGAAGCACTAATCCACTTGAGAGAGTCACAACATTGTATGTCGTGGCTGCTCATGTGTATGTTAATCCAGTCTCACAGAATATATACTACTAGCATTCAAAATACTGTCAGAGCATCATAATTTTTCATTTAATTGAAAGTGTATTACTCTGTTTGATTCTCCTTTTTCTTACACAAGTGCATGTCTATTGACTTCCATGGAGTCCAGATGTGGAGACTGTGACTGAGATTAAGCTCTGTCCCACAGTGATTTCAGCCTGTTTTTGGAAGGATGCAAGTACTATGTATATTTATCTTTGGATAAATGGAGACAAGCATCCCAAGTGCCTTCACTACAGTGGGTTGTGTCTTCATGCCCGTGTTGGTAGGCATACTGTGAAAGTGTTTGAATTAACTGAGATGCAAAATGGAAATCAATGTTTCTCTGAAGCTCTGAAGAGTGATGTATGTGGACTGAAAGAGGACTCAAAGAGATGTCAGTGCTAGGACTGGGATGGGAGCAGCTATTCTCAGATGCAGGATCTTTTTTATATGCAGAAGTAGGGCAAAGAAATAATCCAGCCTTTTCAGCCAGTGATTTATTGCTGTCAGAGAGAGGAGGATTCATGACAGAGATTGAGAGCATGGAAGGCGTTAAAATAGTTATTTCTCTTTGGACTGTGAATGAGATGAGCTTTGGTAGAAGGGGAGGGGAGTGGTGAGACAACTAGGGAAAGTGGCCAGTTATAGAAGGAAAATAGTCATCTAAATGGTTCCCTTTTGATATATTAATACCTCCTTCAAGGGCTTATTTGAGGAAAAACAGACTTAAGAAAATGAGTTAGGATTTAAATGGACTCGATTGTCTTCAGAGAGTTTTAAATAATTCCTAAATGAATCTTTCTAGTTGAAAACCTCAGAGAGGCCACTAATCTCTGCATGTTCCTCTGAGGACAGGTCACACTGGGGACATGGAGACAAGTAGGAAGACTGAACAGACAAGTTCAGACAAGGGAGAAAGGAGGCAAAAAGGGGCTGTCAGGTTAGGCCTGGCCACATCTGAAAGGCACTTAAAGGGGTGCCAGCTCAAGGGGGCATGAAGTGGCTTTAGAGGGTGCCAGATCTGCACAGTATCAGGGCCTCAGTTTAAAACGGAAGACCTGAAAATTCAGGGTTATCAGGCAAAGTCTTTAATCCCCATGCACTCTGCTGTTGATGTTCACCACACGATTACCCTTACTGCTTTGCTTTGTCCCATCATTGAGTGTTGCTGGTGACCTCAGGAGTGATCTCATTTACATTTTAGAGCTGAAAAGAGACATGTGCATCCCACTACCCTTTGAGAGGCCCCCCCTCATGCAGCTTTTTAGTGGCCTTTTGGTTAGTCTCTATTGATGCTTGACACTGCAAGAGTGGTGGCCTTCAGCCTGGCTCAGTAGCTCCAAGGAAAGGGGGAAAATTCCACATGAATCTTGAACTTATCAAACATAGAGAGAAGGGGCTGATGCTTTCATTTCTGGGCACTTCTGCAGGACTTCATCTCTGCACAAGGGAGAGTTAAGAGCCCACAGAACTCTCTAGCAGGCATGGGTGAGATGAGAGCAAAGACAGGAGAGCCAAGATGTATACCTCTTGTTAACTATGACAGAGAATTGTGGTTTCTTATTTTACAATTTACTTTTATAACCATCTTTTTAATTTGTAATCGGAAGCAGAATTTTTTTTTCTAGTGAAGTAAATTTGTGCTGTTTTTACTCTGAGCCTTATCTAGGGACAGTGATGTCGGAGAATCTGACAAGCCCTAGGGACTTTGCAGAGCAGTAATTCATTGCTCTTTGTTACAAAGCAATAAATCCATGTACAGTAGTGAATAAGCAAAGAGTCTGAGCCACCCCATCCAACCTGTGCTTGTGAATCTGAGAAGCTGCGGATATTTTTTCTCAAGAAGCAAAGGTCAGCTGAAGATTGATCACAGGTCTTTATGGTGGAAAGAAGAGGGGTAGCGGGCAGGTGGCTGGCAGCAGGTGATGAGAGGCATCTTGTGACAAGCTCAATGGGCTCAGACCAGTCAGTTATCCACATGTGAGGTGTTGGTTTCTGCTCCCTTTATCTCCCTCATTCATGAGCTGCAGACTCTGTGCAGCACCAAGCATAGCGCCACCTGACACGGTGTCCTGCCGGTCTCTACAGAACTTCAGCAATCCAAGTAATAAAGTGCAGCGTTCATTGCCAGTTCCCTGCCTGGTTCCCTGTGGGGAGGTAGTGACTCGCTTGACTTTGATCATGCTGTAGTGATCATGAATATTTACAGCCAGCTCCTCTGCTGCTAGCTACAGACAAAAAGCTCTGGAAATGCCAGGAAACCCCGAGTGTCCCCTCTGCCACCTTGGCTTCTTAGAGTAATTCCTTCTCCTCTCTGGTGCAGATCAAGTTGTTAGCATGCAAGGCAGTGCCAGCACAGACTGTACTGAGAGCAGAGTGACACTAGTGTGTGCAGGGGAGGTCTGTAATGAGCAGAAGTTTGGTAATTAGGCTCTTAAGCACAAGCTTAAGACATTCAGGGACATTCAGGGACAGATTTATCAGGGAGAAGCAGGGAAAGAGGGGTGGCAAAGGGGGAGCATAGTCCTTTTGTCAGCATTATTTAGTATGGTACATGCTCAGGATCATATTCTGTAGTGCATACCAGCGGGAGGGAGCATGACCATTCCAATGCGCACACCTTGTTCCTGCCGCACCTTTAAGGCAAGTGGACCCATTTACAGTCCTGTGCCCTTGAGGAAGTGTCATTTGGTCACAAAAGCACCATTCATCCCCAAATACCACTCTGGCATCAGTCAGTGTGCCCTTGTATTCCCCTCTAAATGACATGATGGAAGTGCAAATCATTAGGTAAAAATATGGACAGGTTAGCAAAGTGCATGGGGCAATAGGGACCCAGCAAAAGGTGAAGAAATTCTGGACCTGTGCAGCCCTAAGTGAGAGAGCAAAGGTGCTATCATAGCTGGCACAGACAAGAACACAGAGGAGAGGAAAAGCAGGCCACAAGTACTGCATCTTCAGCCCAGTAACTGTTCTTTCAGTCTGTGTGTGTCCTTCAGTTTGTCTGTGGCGGTGAACATCCAAGGCACAACTGTGTTCTGCTGCTTTGTACAGCCCTTGGTACAGTGGGTTCCTGTGCTTGGCTGAGGCCTTAAGGTGCTGCACATCACTTACTGGTCATACACCCTGGCTGCCATTCTGCTGTGTGTCATGGGAAAACCTTCTGTTGTGGGCACATTGTACCTTTTGCTCTCATTCTGCACAGGGTTTGGACAGTCTTTGCTCAGCATTATTTGCTGAGAGGAGATTCCCGGCTGACCACTTTTTACTCATCTCTGCTCCCAGCTTTTGCTGTGTGTGTGTAGGACAGAACAGGCGCCTGGGCTGCCCAGCACCCAGGGAATGAGGAGTTTTCTCCAGAATGTAACTGACTAAATGTAAATTTAAAGGTTAAAACTTGGGGCAACCATCTGGGGAATCTAACAAAGGTGTCTGCAGACTCCCCGTGTGTTCAGACAATTGTTCTGTCCTACATCAGATTTATCCGCCTGGGCCTGGCTTGGCATGAAGGAAGCAGGTATGGGTACGGTCTAGTATGTGCTTGTCCATGAGCACGTGCTATTTGTTGCATGTCCTGGTAACTCCTTCTCTTCCTCTCTCCACCGCACAGTACAAACAAGTGGAGCAGTATATGTCCTTCCACAAGCTGCCTGCAGACATGCGTCAGCGTATCCATGATTACTATGAGCACCGCTACCAGGGGAAGATGTTTGATGAGGAGAGCATCCTGGGAGAGCTGAGCGAGCCCCTCCGAGAGGTAAGAAGGGGTCAGTGAAGGGGCAATGCATGTTCCTGTCATCTTTGGCAGCTGTGGAGTTCCTGGTGTGCAGTATCCTGTCCCAGCATTTCACAGAGGACACCATCAGTTGATGGGAGTGGTGGGAGGCCAGCTTTCCCAGTAGCATTGGTTCTGTGTATGCTCTAATGCCATGCCCAGCAGAGGTCCATGTGTCTGAGCAGCCATAAAGGCCCCATTTTGCTTGGGGCTGTACCTGTTCTGTGCTGTGCCTATTTTTTTTTGTGAGAGCAAGGCCAAGAAGAACATGGTCCACAGCTTGACTATGTCTCTACTGGAGACAGTTTCATTCAGAGGGAGTGACTGTCCTCGCCATTGGTGTATGTCTGGTATTCCCTTGCCTTGGTCACAGCAGAAGTCACTACTACGGAGAGAGAAACCCAGGCCTTTGGCATTTGCAGGACTCCTGCCTGAGTCTGTTAACTGCTGCAGCACAAGTGATGTCTGACAGAAAGGCAATGGGGGCTGCAATATGCAGGCCCTGCCACCCACTCAGCATGTGAACAGGTACTTCTTGGCACTTCCTGAGGCCATGGCAGTGTCTGGCAATGTCATCCCCTGCAGGAGAGCACTCTGGAAAGTGCCTTGCTATTACTTGATACTTCTGCAAGCCCCCTTCCCTCCCCGCACAGACATGCACTGCTGCCTGATATGGCGTCTCAGTAAGCTCCCACATCATGCTTCCTAATATTAAGCTGTGTATTTATATAAACAACTATGCAGTGTGCTAGCCTCATCTGTGCCCCATCCATCAGCTGTAGCCACACATAGTGTCAAAGGAAGGAGGAGCCTTCTAGTAGGGCCCACACTTCAAAGGATTCTTTACAGAAAACTCCCTTCCCTAGCTGAAGCCTAGCAATGCAAGTTCTCCCTAGTATATGCCTCCAATATGTTAACTGAAAGCACTAGAAGCAATCTTCCTTCTGACTTCCTCCCCCCAGTAATCTACCTCCATAGGAGAGAGAAGAGCTGAGGATCTACCAGCCATATTTTAAAACTAGTTCTGCCAAAGTCTCAAAGGGCAACCCTGAAAAGAACCCCAGTGAGGAGGAGACAGGTGCTTCCCCAGCCTTCTTTCTTCCTGCTCCAGTCATCCAGATGCTCCTTCCCTACTTGGCGGGGGAATGTTGTGCTGAGGTGATTTACTCGATATCACTTTCGGAGTCTGAGCTGACATGGCACAGAGCAGGTCCTGTGCAGTGGAAACTGCTGTCATACCCTCTGAGTGACACCAGGCCACAGGAGGAGGCACAGTCCCTGTCTGCTGTATGACAGCTGAACAGCTGAATTGGGTTTTCTTCATCTGAGGTTGATGATCCAGCCCATGCCCTAGTGACTGGTGTGCACCTCTCCTTCCCCTCTCTTGACGCTGTCCCCATCTGCCCAGCATAATTCTTTCTCTGAGCACTTTGGCACGTTTGTGCTGTTTAATATCTCATTGACAGGTAAGGGCAACAGAGAACGTAGGGCTGCCAAGGTGAGTTACAACATTTTCCCAGAGAGGAGCCCTGGGCTTTTTCATACAGCGTTTCACCAGTGCTATGCATGTCTCACAGTCCAAGGTTTCCTGTAGAAAGAGGTATATTGTGTGCATTTGGGAGGTTTGGGGGTATTGTTCCTGCTCAGAGAGAAAGGATATGAATGAAAGCAGCGAAGCATGGTATCAAGCTGTCTGCTTCAGCTCGTGCTGCTACGTGCTCTGAGCATCCAGAGCCCATTCCAGCCTGCACTGGGGCAGCCAGACTAAAGGAACAGCATTTTTTTCCCACTTTGTAATGCACAGGTCAGGTGGGGGATCTTCATAGATTATTATATGTTGACTAAACATATGTGTGTGTCTTTTCTGCTCCCTGTCCCATCTTTTCTCCCCCTTCCTTCTCTCTCTTTTTCTTTCTCTCTTTTACATCACATTGTGGTCAGGAAATTATAAACTTCAACTGCCGGAAGCTGGTTGCATCCATGCCCCTCTTTGCCAACGCAGATCCCAACTTTGTGACATCCATGTTGACCAAGTTGCGGTTCGAGGTGTTTCAGCCAGGGGATTACATCATCCGGGAGGGCACCATTGGCAAGAAGATGTACTTCATCCAGCACGGAGTGGTGAGCGTCCTCACCAAAGGCAACAAGGAGACTAAGCTGGCAGATGGCTCCTACTTTGGAGGTGTGTGTTAGTGAGTCACCCTTACATAGTGATACCCACTGCGTCCAGGACAAGGTAAGTCCTGGACGCACAGAGATGGCAGCGAGTGGCACTGATACCCCAGGTGCCTCCTCCTCCACCCTCTGCCTCTGTTCATCTCACCTGTCTTGCAGCTTCCCCTGTAGTGAATTGTGCAATGGGAGGTGACTGGGATTCACAGGCAATGCAGGAGTCTAGATAATAAATAATAACAAAACAGAAAAGGGAAACTTAGTTCTTGTAGATTCATTTATTTTTGCCCCAAGCAAACTGACAGATCTGTGAAACTGAGAACCTAAAGGAAAAAAAATGGAACATTCTCAATTCTCCCAGCATATTTATAGTGTTGCCTAGTCCTTCTGTCTGGCATCTATCATACAAGGTACTGTATAAACACAGAGGAAAAAACATGGTCTGTCATCTCCCCAGCCTGTGGCTCAGCAAAATGTCGTGAAGGTCAACAGGCAGGCGTAATGGTATCAGCAGCAGAGCTCTGAAACAGTGAAACTAGCATGAGGTCAGAAAAGACTATAAAAGAAGATTTAGGATATTGCTTTTATGAGTAACACAGAGACACCCCTCCTATCAGAGCCCCATAGAGACGTCACTGAGAGCCCAAGACAGACAGTTCTCTGGTAGATCCATGTTTCAGTACAAGCACCAAATGCACCACAATTAATGGCCTACGGAGAGGGGGCAGCATGAAACCTTCCTTCTGTGAGGCCTTTTCTCTGTTAAAAAATCCCTATAATACACTTCCTACACTCTTCTTAGACTCTTAGTTCCTATGAAACAATTTGTCTGCACCTACCTGGAATACAAGGATTCTGCATGTCCCTAGTAAGTTGAGTCAGTTTGCTGGGATTTGGAGTTACAGGGTTGGAGTCAGGATACCCTGACTCTAACAGATTTGGTTACAATTGCCCATGACGTTCAACATGTTTTAGATACCACACACATTGAAAGCCAGCAGGGTCTCATAAGCATGATTTCCTTAGGAAAGCAGCCTAATAACGCACTTACAACCTTGTAGTGCTGCTGTATCAGTGCTTTGGGGTAGACCCAGAATGAATGCTGAGAGTGGTGCTGGTGAACTGATGCCCAACACGGCAGAGAGAAGAGTGCTGTCAGCCTTTAGGTCACACCGTCTGTCTTTAAGCGCCTGTCTTAGCTGCTCGTACTCTGTGTTATCAGTGGACAAGCAGGATTCAGGAGCTCTCCGCTGAGTGTTCAAGGAGCATCTGTGCCCAAGTCAGGGATTTATGGTAGAGTCAACGGCTTTCTGTTCTGTAACCAGCTGAGCATCCTCCTAAGAGTAGCTGACTGCGGTGTAAATACACCAAGAGTTAGTAGGTGCCACTAACTTGGCTTTCCCTGGCAATCTGTAAGCTTGTTGCACATCTACAAAAAAAAACCTTGAGAACTTTGAAAAACAAATGTTCTAGGTGTGGGGATCAAAATTACTACCAGGCACAAAGGCCACAGGTCAGCACAGAGCCTTTACTACAAATCTAGAGAGAGAATTAGCTTCAATGAGAGCACAGCTTGACCTTCTGCCCCCAGGTGCCTGTGAGGAGCTGAGAAAGACAGCTTCTCCACTCTGAATGCACAAATGATATCTCTGATAATCCACCATAACAAAACTTGACTGGCTAATTAGATCAGCAGAATCCCTGAGGTGCAATTGTGTGTAGCAGCTGCCACAACTGAGCCCCTGGTATTTTTAAATGTTACTGCATTTGCAGAATATTACGACTGTTCATGTTTTCAGTGGGAATGCAGGTAGAGTCCAGCCAGCGAGAGACGGGGTGGCAGGCAGGACTGCCCCTGAGTGACAGTGTCACACGGGTGATGGTGTCTGTCCCAGTGTTCTAAGGCTGAGGCTTTCGTTCCAGAAATTTGCCTGCTGACCCGTGGCCGGCGCACAGCCAGCGTGAGAGCTGATACCTACTGCCGGCTCTACTCCCTCTCAGTGGACAACTTCAATGAGGTGCTGGAAGAGTATCCCATGATGCGGCGAGCTTTTGAAACTGTGGCTCTTGACAGGCTGGACAGAATTGGTAAGTAGAAGGTGTGAGGGTCTCTTTCCCAGTACCTGCTGCCCTGGCACCCTATCTCCAGACTTGGTCCTTAGTTCCTGTGCTGGAGTTGTGACCCGAAGGAGATCCCAGCCTGCCTCTCCTTGCCTGACTTCAGCTCCTACAGGGAGCCCCATTCACAATCAGTTAAATCCACATCCTTCTTTCTCTTTCTCTCTCACACGTACACATTTCTGCCAGCTCCTGCTTTCATTTGTTTCCCTTTCCAAGAGTTCTTTTAGAACTGAGATCTGCAATCTGAGGCCATCAAGGCCATGCTTGTGAATTCACTAGATTTTTAATTTTAGCTCAGAATGTGTAAATACCCACAGCCTTCCAGATTCAAGAGAAAACAGACCAGCCTGTGAGCCCAAAGTCCTGCAAGCAAACTCCAGTATTTTTGTGAAATGTTCTGTGGCAGAAATAATCTCTCAGCATGGGGACTTGGGTGTTTGTTAGAGTGTGACCTGGTTTTGCAGGGATGCTGGCTAGGGTATGACTCCCTGGGTTATTGGTATTAGTGTTTTTTAAGACAAAAACTAGCAACCACACTGATGAGGAAGAATATTGTTCTATGGTATATCAATGCATAATGAAATACAGACCATATGCTTCTTTTTGGGACAGATTTTTCTCATCATAGTTGACAAGCAACTGGAGAAGCAGGAAGTGCTGTAGGGAAGGGAAAGCTTTGGGTGATTTCTGATCCTGAAAAGGCTCTTGTGCAAAGCCATCAGCTAAACACAGCCACAAAACACCTGCCTCACTCTCCATTAGAGTCCAACTATAAATGCATTCAGTAGAAATATGCACCTGATTGAACAAAGACATGGAACAATTGATATAAATCTAACCTCCCACAACCCAAATTAAACACAATTAACTAAAGAGTATAATTGAGTTGCTATAGCTCACAGTGATCCATCCCAGGATGCTCTCCTGTCCTGTGGGAGACATAACCCGTGCTGCAAACATCCTTGTCTAACTAGAGAAGACCAGGATAACATTCCTTGGTCACAGCCAGAGATGTTTAACACAGATTAAGTGACTTATACAAGGTCATGCAAGAAGTCTTTGCAGAGCTGAGGAGTGAGCATTTCAGAATCTCAGCTGCTTCTTCAACTCCTTATTATACATTTCTTAAAACTGCATGCATTTTCATTGCTTTTCAGAATCGTAAAGGTCAGTGCAGGTCTGAATACAGTGCAGGAAGTGAGGAGGATAATGGGGTGAGGGGGGTAGGGAATAAGCTGGCATCCCAGCAAGGGGTGCAGTGCCTCTGGGGCTTTTCATGCCAGGAACATTGTATTCTGTGCATCTCATTACCTGCTGCAAATCAGAAAGTGTGACCTCTGAGGAAAAGGTTATGAGCTAAATATGTAGAGTTTGGCAAAGCCCATGCTAATGAGGCCCTAGAGTAAGTAGCAATAGTCCCATCACTTGGGTTATTTAAATTAGGTTGTACAAACCACTAAGAAAATGTTAACGTTAGGCACAACCAGAGATGGGCCAGCTTGACTTTATCTCAAATTCCTCAGCTTTAGATGGTCAATGCTGTTTGGCTTCCTAGCCTGACGTTCTCTGTGACTGGGTAGGCAGGGCATCCTGTACTTATCTCTTGCTTTTTGTGCCATTGCACATGTAACTAAAATTCATGGAAAGTTCTGAATCAGCATAAAGAACCTCACATGCTTCTTCCCCTAGGTGAAATTCCCTTCCACATGCAGCTGCAAAATGTCAGCATAAGGTTAGAAGGTGACACAGAGCTATTAGAATAACAGGCCCTTTGATGCAGAGCTCTGGCTTTGTCCTCCCTGCCTTTTGCCATTCAGCTGACCTGAAACATCAGTCCCTATGCCATATAAAATGCAGAGACCTTCAGAGTCGTACAGTAAAAGTCTCCATTTCCATAGCAATCAGACTTGAAAGCTGCCTATTCTCTCAACTTTACATCCTCTACTATTGCAAAATAGCATCTTCATAACACGTTCCCACCCTGTTGTGCCCAACACTTTTTGGCTGGCTTGGTTATTCCCTAAATAACCTAAGGGAGTTAGGGGTACCCTAGTGAAATTGGCAGATCCTAGGGAAAATCCCTGTCTTTATCAATAAGGCATTTCTTCACCTTCCCCTGAAACGTGAACCATCCAGAAAAAGCAGTGCAGTAGCTGTGTAACAGCATGTGGCTTTTTAGGGAAGTGAAGGATCTGTACACAAGACAGAAGCAAATGGGAGCCTCTGTCCAAGTCAGTGGTGCATTCACTAACTCCTTTCTATGCAGATGACAACATGTCCTTGAGAAAGCCATGCCTCACCGAGTACATGAAATGATTCAGAGGGCTCTATCACAATTCTGATACCAGGATAAGATCTATCCAGTATTCCCCCCATGCAGTGAGGAATCAAGAGAGCAGGGAGAAAAATCTCAGTCCATCCAGCCACAGTGACTGCAGAGATGTTTACAGGATTACCTGCTATACTGAGGATTTGGAAAGCATGGTCTAAGCTTGTCTAGGTAGCAGGGAGACTGGATGAGAACGTAAGATAGCATCCCTTGAAGCAACAGGAGCAGTACTGGTTGACTGGAGGTGCGATGAGGCATTCACTTTGCAGAGCAAATGCAGTTTGAAAGCCTGTGGCTAGGCAGAGGGGAAGGAGAGGGGCAGATGCACCCGGATCTGTGTGCCCCCATTGCTTCCTGCTGGTAGATGGGCAGTGCAGCAGCATGAAGGGCACAGCTCCCTGGGGAGCTGTCAGCTACATTGATCGCTCGGCAAAGAGTATGTTGTTGTATCCCTGTAACCTCTGTTGTTAATGGGAATTGATATTGGCATCCTGCCTGTGCCATGCATGGTGCGAAGAAGTTTCCCAGGTGTTTTGCACTTGCAGAACTCTTTAAAGACTAGAAGGGACTAGTCTCCATGAATTGACTAAGGATGGGATTCTACAAAGATTTGTGTCCCTGCTTAACTCTGCTCTGAGTAACTTCAGACTCTAAAGAACTCCTCGAGCTGTAGAATATTACACGCATAACTCCCCAGAGGTTCAGGGCCTGAAGATTGAAACTCAAGGAAATCAAGCTGATCACTGATTAATGATAATTTTATCACTGATTAAATCTTCCTCTTGTTCTTGACCAAGCTATAAAATTCTTAGTATTTGTGTGTTGAAATGATTTGTTCATTTCTCCAGTGAGTAATTCTTTGTCTGACAAGCACTTGTGAATTGGCTTAGTTTGGGATGTGTCAGTTAGTTACATAAGTTGCATCATTCTGTTCCTGATTGGCTTTGAAACTGGCTTTCAGTGACCATTGAAGCTTAAAATTAGGTTTTCACAAGTATTTGCACTTGTGAATCACAATCACTCAAATGTTCTTTGAAAATAAATACAATACAGGTTGTGAATATTGTCAAATCAAAATTCATTGATGCATTCAAAAATATTGAGGGGCAATTATTTTCCATTGTTTGTTGTGCTATAATAAATACCATAAATGTCTATCATAAGGTTGCTTACCATCCATATCAAGGTCACTGGTGACAGCTGAAAGCATACTTAAAGCCAGAGGAAGCTATTTTTTCATTTTCATCAGGAATTTTTCACCACGTAGTTTGAAATGCATATATTTTGAATGCCAATTGCATACGTTTTGATAGAAGGATCCTAGCTAACCCAGGATTAAAAGTGCCTTGCATTTCCTCCAGGCATTGCAGATGCTAAAAAAAAAAAAAACAAAGAAAAGCTAAGACAACATAATACCGGTCTCTGGATTTAATTATATAATATTTTTGCGGTACAAGAGTGTCTGTTCAAGATCTTATAGTGGTAGAATTTTTAAAAGCTTTGTCATATAAACAAGCCACAAAAATAGCTGTTCCCAAACTTTTTGACTGGGCACCCTATTTTTCAGCTCGTGATCATGCTTCTGCAATTTAAATCCTATTGGGTTTGCAACCCTGCTTGTCTAGGTCATGACTCTGGGATCTGCTGCCTCAGAGGAAGGGCTGGCCTGTGTTAGGCTAGGTGAACTGTGAATGAGAAGATCTGGGATCTGTGCCAAGCTCTGCCACAGATTCCTGTTTGTCCTTGTCATGCCTTTGCTCTGTGCCGCCGTTCCTTATCTTTTCTACAGGGAAAATAATGCTAACAAAAGTGGAGCTCAGCCTTTGAATGCTTCTAAGCTGCCTACTGTCTTGTGGCAGGTGCTGTGCAAGATCATATGAATAAAAGAAATGGACTGATATGTGTATAAATAAAATAGTTTGTACTCAGCATATATTTTTCACTGTATCCACATTGTAGTCCCAAATTTGTTTACCGTACGCAGGTGAGTAAGCCCCAAAGAGCTGCACATGTGAGATGAGCAAGCAAATTTTGTCCTAAGGCTATACATATATATATATATGTGCTTCTTTGAGGCTGCTGGTGCAGACACAGGTGATGTAAGGATAAAAGTTCCTGTTGCTCAGGTATACAATGCTAGAGTGTGTGTACTTTGAGAGGAAGCTTTATTTCAAAATCACATTGAACTCTGCCCAGCCCTTTAAGGAGGTGGAATCTTGCTATCCAAGTACTGAGCAGGTGAGGATATCGGTGGCTGACGAGAGGTAACACAGGTACTCCTGTGCTGTGTCCTCTCTCATCACTTGAATAACCCACCAACATAACTGTTCATGAGGAATCAAAGTTAAAATACCACTGTGTGTATTCCTCTGACTTGAAATCCTCTCCCTTCATTTCCAACACTACAGTGTGGAGATCTGAATCTGACTTTTATAGTCACCTGAGAGAAAAAGGCATTTAGAATGTGATTCATCTTCTCCTGAGGTGGCTATCTAAAATGGCTTAGGTGAATCACACCCTGGAAGACATGCAAGGTAGGAGCTTGGACTTAAGCAGGAATTGAATATTTGAATTTATTTTTATTTAGAAGTGAAGGCCCAGCCTCAGAGTATTTTCTGTGTAGCCTAGGGAAAGATACCAGCAACTTACCAGACATGAGTAAATGCAAATGACTGCAGTTTAATTAAGGTGAACTGGCACCCCTGTTCACCTGAATATGTAGTGCCATTTCTCATGCAACTCTAGAAGAAAAATAAACCCTAAGACACCCCAGTAGAAGGGACAGCGGAGGGTGTGATGAGATCTCAAAAGACTTGTCTTTGACTTTGTAAATGACCTTGGTCACAGCAGTTTATCCCATGACAACCTTGCAGGGTGCAAGTTCTCTGGGAAGTTTGGTGTTCTAGGCAGGAGTCACTAGTACTACAAACGGATAGCTGGCTAGCTGGGAAACAGTAAGCAGAAGTGAGGAAACTGGGGGAGTTGTAAGAGATACAATACACTTGTGCCCCATCTCCCTGGGTCCTCCAGATTACCACATTCTTTTTATATTTAGAGAGCCACATCCACAGGTCTTTGCTACCTGCATCAAAATGAAACACCCATTCTGATAACATTTTACCATTCCAACACCTTTGAAAATAATTTTCAACCCTCTCTTTAATTACATGAAGTAGGACCTGCTTATCAACCACACCTCTAGACTCGGGGGACTTTTCCTGCCTTGAAGGCAGTCCAGTAGCTATTTGCAACCAGACCACGCTGCAAAGCACACAACTGACTGAAAAACAGTGCCAGAATGTCCAGAGTCTTCCAGAATCTGTCCCTGTCACAGCTGTCGACTCCAGCAGGGCACTGAGAATTAAGTGCAGGAGCTTTGGCTCCAGACACAAGCACTTCTGCCACTTGAGGAGAAGGCAGCTCTTTGGCCTTAGTCTCAAGCAATAAGTAACAGCCAGGACACCATGCTTCAGGCAGCACAGGGCATCACAGCCACTCCAGAATTACACAGTTCTTACATCTGTTCATGGATATTCGCAAACAGTTTGCTCTAGATAGTCCTATATATTCAAATCTTTTTTTTTTTCTGCAATGCTCTGCATGATGGGCATAAATGTGAAGAGTGGGAGGGAAGCGCTTAATTTATTTTAAATTTTGTTTAACTGTCATGAGTTCATCAGGTAACATTATTCACCATGTACCATTTGACCTACAGCGGTTTGGCCCAGATAAAGGTTATATTCTATCTGTTAAAAGAGATGCCTCATATTTTGGAAGATACCTATTCGGTTTATAGGAGAGGAGAGGCATTCAGTGGCAGGCCTGAGCTGTACCGGGAGAGAAGACCTCCACTTGGAAAGACAGGGAATCATCCATTTTAAATTTTTTAATTTATTGTTGTTAAGATGGTAATAAGACAGCAGATTCAGCTAACCTCCCCAGTACAATGGGCTCTACATTGACAGAATTTATTTCCCTCACAATATGGCATTTGGGTTTCCTGCAATAAAACCCCTGTGTACAGGCATGATTCCACATAGGCTTGCAGAGGACCAAGCAGGGTAGAACGGGATATTGTACTTTAAGTGTACCACCAGAGTTCAAATGATACAGCTTTAGCAAGAGAAATGAAACTGCAGGATGCAGATGTGTGCTGCCTTGTACGTATTATGGCATAGGAGCACACAAATGGCAACTGCTGCAGAGCACTTCATCGAGAACTGTGCATCCAGTTTGTAATGTATTCACACAGCGAAGCTCTCAGGAAAGTTAATCTGAATTAGTTTCTAGAGCAGATTTGTTAAGTGTGCTGAACTCCTCTGTGGATTCTCTTAAGAGGTGATCCAACTGGCTTTGCTTTGCTTTGCTTCCAAGAGCTACTTCAATTCTGAGCAAAATCTTTCCATGACAGTTAATACAGTTCAGTGTGGGTTAACTTACATTTGAGAGAAAGTCAGGCTTTAACAGGAAAAGTGCACATATACTGGGAGTTAAGAATTATTTTGAAATCTCTGTTCCAGCTCATTTCCCTGTATACATGAACTCTTAAGACAGTGGCAAGAGCTGGTGCAGTGAGGCCTTCCAACCAATACAGTCCCAGTGCAGCAGAGTTCCCCTGGGGCACAGAGGCAGCTGTGACAAACTGCCAGTTATTATGTCCAGGGTTTCTTTGCCTGCAGTTGCCAGTTGCTGTATTGCCCCTCTGGGGATGATGGCAGCAAGGTGAATTACCACAGAGACCAGCTCAGGACACAGGTAACCCAGAGGCAAGAGAGGGCAAAGACCACCTTCAAAGCTGCAATGTGCCGTGAGCCTTTTGCTGCAGCCAGTGATCCAAGCAGGGTGTTTAGTACCCAGCTGTATGAATAATAAGAAGTGAAGACCTGAAAGAAATAACCATGTGGCAGGGGGCAGCCACTTTAACAGCAGGCCAGGGCATAAGCCAGCCTAATAAAGTGAGATTATTTCAAATACATGCAAATTCAGAAAGCAATTTAGTGACCTGAATTCTTAAACTGCAGCCAGTGGGCTTAGACAGAACTGAAAAGAGAAATGAACAGAAAGTCACAGCTAATTTCCCCTGTGTCTGTGCAGAATTTTAACAACAGCAGGCTAATTTTGATTATTTGATAGAAGAATTATTGTTGAGTGCTCGCTCCTTTTATGAAATCACGTGAGCCTTTCTCCCTGTTCTTTTGTGTGCTATATACAGTTGAGAAAAATCTGACTTTGCAATTCTTTGTTAAGGGAGCAACATCTATTTGCTTGGTTTTCGTAATTTTACATACCCCACTCCACTTCAAAGCACCAGTAGTTTTGCTATGAACATCTTCTAGGCTCTAAATATCTTCCTTTTTTCCCCTATATTTAGCCTGTTAGTTGCAGTGGGGAAACTAGGGAGTTTTTAGAATCCAGAGTAATCCATTGATGTTATTTATTTTTGTCTGACTATGTGCTAGGAGCTGTACAAAGAGAAGAAAAAAGTCTGTTGTGCCACGGAGACCCGCTAGTCTAAGCCATTTAACTGACTCTGCTGCTGGCCCTCAGCCCTGTTCATGGGCACATCCGGCCCAAGTGGCTGCTTGGGAGCCACCCAGTGCTCCCTTCATCAGATTGTCACGCACCACTTGCCCTGCAGAAACCCAAGGCAGCTTTTCTCTCCTTTGTAGAAAGGTAAAGCGCCTTGAGCTACCTCAAAGTAAGCAAGGGCAGGGAGTTGGTGCATGAGGTGGTTGCAGATGGCTCCTATGCCAGCTCCGTAGCATCTCAATAAATTTGCATTTTGGGTTTAGGAGAAATGCTTGGGTGGCTTGTTTATCTTAATACCCTTAGACTTGCCTCAGCACTTTAATTTATGTAAGTTAAACAACATAGAAGGAGAAACTCTGTAACATACAGCCTCCTGTGCTCGAGTGATTAGATTGAAGGGGAAACAGGAGTCCCTTTTCCTCTCTCCTAATGAAACTTCTCACTGGCTTAGCAAGAACATAGGACTCTGTTGTGGTTCACCAAATGTAGTTGTGAGCTGCAGAACATCATTTCAATTAGGGTTACACAGAGCCAAACTAATCAGCCTTTCAGTTCTTTGATTGCTATCTTTTTGCTCTCCTTTTGAGTCAGATGCTGTGACAATAAATCCAGAACAGAAAGAATGATTTTGAAACTCCAGCAATTTCATAAATAAGATGAGGGGGAGAAATAATCTCAGAACCACAGGCCCAAGCAAACTTGCTCCTACTGCCTTATTCCACTGTTTCGTGGAGGCCCTTAGTCAGACCTGCCAGGAAAATGTCTTTGTCCCATCAGGACTCAGCTCTGTGCTTGTTCTCATCTGGTGCTGGCTGGAAGGAGAATTTTCTCCAGAAGCAACTAATAAGACTCACAGTGGTGTGTGGAAACTTCATGTAAATTATACAATTAATTAGATGGTGGAACCAATTAATTTTTCAGTTTGATAACCAATTACAATTTTGAAAAATTATTTTTAAAAATTCCTCTCCCCTTCAATAATTGAAAAAATGTTTTCAGTATTTTTTCAAAATGTCCTGGAGCAGAAATTTGAGACTTTCTTGGCAAAACAGAAAAGAAAAATTTGATCTAATTAAACAGTTGATAGATTCAAGCGGGGTGCAGGAAACCAGTAACATGTAATGTAGTTTCAAATTAAAACTCAAATGTTGTGTTTTAAAAACTAACAAAAATAATCATTTCAAGGTTGTTGCTGGAATTATTTTATCAATTTGACACAAATTTAAGGATCTTTGATCAAACTATTTCCAGTGAATAATACACATTTGGAAAATGTTAGTATATTCTCTATTCAGTGCTCTGCCAAGGAAACCAGAGTCTGCTGTTCAGCTCTTTCTGTGTCATCAAGAGCTCTGGTTATGAAAACATCAGTCCCTTCAATTCATCCGTGCAGCTCTGATTAACATCGCTATGGGTTCTCATTTGAATTGAGGGCAGCGTTGGAAATTGCAGGCTATTCAAGCACAGACAAGCAAATCAGAAGCCAAAGACAGGTGACATGGAATTAAAAGAGTGAGATGAGATGTAGTGATAGAAACACAGAGCAGTTGCTGGTATTGAGCTTTTCAGAAAGCTGCACTAGCAACATCTGCTGTTTCTCCTTCTTCTACCCTTAGCCATTCCTCCTCAGCCTGGTTTTGCTACAGTCTGTTTTCAAGAAACAAATGTGGTAAGGTGGTTTTTTTGCCTCTCTGTTTTGAACTCAGCGTGCTGTCTCCCATCCACATCCTGACCTTGCAGTTGTGCGAGATAGCTACAGATTCCCCATGCTGGGATTTGTACCTTCAACTCCAGAAAGAGAATGATTACAAACCTGCAGTTTGAATTCCTCTTTAACTCAAGTGTGCTGGCCAGATGCTCTCTTACCTGTCAATTTTATTTAAGACAGGTTGTTCCTTCTCTCCAGACTTATGGCAGTTAGTCTTTCTGTTTCTGCTTAAGCAACTCTTTGTGATCTAATTTGTTTGTGAGTGTATCTGTAATTCTAGTAGATACCACGTGGAAATTGCTGTGTGTGTGCAGTGTGACCCTCTGCGCCATTCACTCCCTATCACTGTATGTTCACTGCAAAACTGCTCTTAAGTTTAAAGGTGACATCCACACTCCCTCTGGTGTGCCTGGCTGCAGGAATGGCAGGTAGAACCAGGATCTGTCTGTGTAGGGGATATCCAGTGCTATCTATTCCAGTCCAGTATACAATGAAATGGGCTTTATATACATATCCTACACAAGCACTTCCAGTGCAGACAAGCTCTCCAGCCCTTGTAATGATGTTAGTAACTCAGAACAGTTTGCCTTCAGCAGTGTCCTTCCAGGGCTGGTGTCTTTCTCCAAGGTGAGAAAAGAAAGACCGGTCCATATGCCTCACTGCTTTTTTTGAGGGAGTGATTAGCAGTAGGTAAAACACAAAAGCAGTAGGCAGCTCATAGCACTACCCACAACAGGCGTGTCCCAAACGCAGCAGTTGCAGACCCAGAATCAAAACTCTGTCAGCGTTTTAGTGGTTTGGTTTTATGGTGCAGTTCAGCCCACTGGGAACGTTGACCAGGGGCCTGTAGATTGCAAGCTGTTTGCATAGCACTATTGCATAGCACTCTGCTGTTAGAGCCACACCTCGTCCTTTATAAAGAGATAAATGCTTGATTTTTAAAAGTGCAGCAAAGGAAAAACCCTTAGTGTGTTCTTCCAGTGTATAACTACAGTTATAGTTGGATTGCTCTGTCTTTTTTTTTTTCACAGACTTTTCTCACAGTATGTAGCGCAGTAACTCGTGGGTTCTTCTGGAACCAAAGGGAATGGTTCTTAGCAGCTTCCTTCATCTGTGAAGTTCTCTATAAATCAGTATCAAATCACCTCTTCTCTGAGAGAAGATAAATATGTTGTACTTACTCACTGATGTTTTTCAAGCCTGATTCTTGTGGATATTTTCTGCACCCTTTCATGCTTTGCAGCTAAACACTAGAACTAAATCATACTGTGTGACTTCCTAGCATTATATATGGTAGTGACTAGTGTCTCCCTTATACTTTACAATTTCCTCCTTATTTGTGCAATAATTTTTTTCACCTTTTTCTAATGGTAGAATTGGAAGTCAACTAGTTATATTCAAGACTCTGCTATTTCAGAGTTACTTTTTAGGACACCAGCATACCAGCTAGCTTCTTCAGAGTGTCATTCAAGTTCTTTGCTGCCAGATGTTTGATTTTACATTTGGCTAGAGTAAGAGGCATATCATTAAACTCTGACTCTTTTATCTGTTACAGATATAAAAGATACATCATACAATAAAAACCCCCCAAAAATTATCTGGATGTCATCTATGCATAGAGATGTACCGACGTCTGTACATAAAGATCTGAGATCTGACTGGTATAGGATTGAAATGAAATTCCTCTGGAATCACACTGGGAACTACTGCCCAACATGGCAGTCCACTCTTAACCATTCATTCTAGGAGACTATCAGCTGACCAGTTTAAATTAGAACGCTGTATGGGACAAATAAAATATCAAATTGTGGTTCTTAGTTGGTAATGTCAACGGTTGACTTATCTTGAAAGTTGTGATTTCATGAAAGTGTGGCAACAAGTTTAATAGACAAGCCGTTGTTTGCAGGAAACTTCATTGACATGAGCTGTGTTGCCAGCCTTCACTTCTTAAAGCATGACCTGATTTGGGGGTTAAAATACAGAAAAAGAGGCCCTTCTACATCCAGGCCTCCATTCCGTACCTACCGCTATCTCATTCCCTCTAAATGTGCAGCAGTTGGTAAGGTGCTGCCTGTTTGCCCTGGTCCTGTACAGGAACTAGAAGTGATCAGACAGGAACCAGCAGAAATGACATTTGAATCAGAGCAGAGGTTTGCTAATGGGGGCAGGGCCTGAGGAGACATTTGGTTCAGGAGGAGGGTTAATACAGCTTTTGATCTGATCCAAACTGGCTAGTGCCTCATCTAGAGGTGACCCTTCTACACTCAGACCCTGAGCTTCGGCTACAAAATGAGCTGTGTGCAGACATGCAACCAGGGGGCCAGGTATGCACAGGCACGCACACAGACACTCACACACAGAACTTAACTAGGCTGAACCCTTCAAATCCAACCAGTTTCAATAAACAGAGGTGAAAATGAAGCCCATAGGCAGGTGCTGTCATCAAGTCAAACTGGCATATGTTGTCAGGATAGAGGACCCTTGAAAAGGCAAGAACAGGGGATCTAATCCACGCTAATTTTCTAAGAAAATCATTCAAGCCAGGATATACCAGCTCTTTATAAATCAATGCTGGCACAGAAACCAATTTGCACACTGTTACGAGAACAGAGATATGAAAGCTGTTATGCAGAAAGCTTGTCCACATCAGAAATCCTCTTCTTTGAGAAGCTCTGGTGAAAGGGCATCACTGGCAGCATCTCATCCCCCTGCACTGAAAGATTCTGTCCTTCAGTCCAGCAGAATGCATCCCTTCAGTGCCAGGTGCACTTTCAGGCCAGACAAACTCATTATGCCACATTTTCCAGCCCATTGAAAAGGCAAAACGCTGAGCTAATATTTTACTGCAGGCTAGGAAGTCCAGCTGGAACATGACGTTTGCTAGCCTGCAGTTTTCTTGAAGTTTGGGATAGAAGGGCATGGCCAAGTAAGATGGTAGCTGCAGCATGTCTGAGGGCTCTTACTTGGGCCAACCGAGCTTTTCCAGCAAGTAAAGTCCTTCTGTCTCTTATTCACAGAGAAGTTTGTTTTCAACAGATATTTGACTCCAGAGTGAACATGTTGCGTGAGACAGATGACGAAAAAGATGTAACCAAAGGAGAGTAGCTGAAGGCTCAGGAGACTTCACCGAACTTGTATTTTTGAGGTTTTCCTTTGCAAACACACAAAAAATACAGCCTTTGGATTTATTCTCTTTGTCTATGGAAGTTCAGGTTATGAGGTGCAAAATGGGACTCTTCCAGATTCATAAGCTTTGCTACCAATCTACCACAGCTAGCAAAAGTCTGTCTAACTAAGAATGTGTGTCCTGTTGGGCACATTTTAATGGGATCTTGAGGTTTGTTGACCATACCACAAAAGCAGAAGATGTGATGTTTGTTATCTTGTTGCTGGAGCACAGAGGCTGTACACAGATCCCATAATGACACTGGGACACAGTACCAATAGTTTGAGGAAAGTCTGGCTTTGAGGAAGCCTCCCATGCTTTGACGTCTCGGAATGACACTTTCTCTCTTCACTTTCTCTACAGGCAAGAAAAATTCCATTCTGTTGCATAAAGTCCAGCATGACCTCAATTCGGGTGTTTTCAACTACCAAGAGAATGAGATCATCCAGCAGATTGTGCAGCATGACAGAGAGATGGCACACTGTGCTCACAATGTCCAGGCTGCTGCCGCCGCTGCTGCTGCTGCCGCATCCACGCCCACCCCTGTCATCTGGACTCCACTGATCCAGGCGCCCCTGCAAGCTGCAGCAGCCACCACTTCTGTTGCTATAGCTCTGACCCACCATCCACGCCTCCCGACAGCCATCTTCCGTCCTCCGGTGTCCGTCTTGGGTTCCTTGGGACAGCAATCCAACCAGACTCCAAGACAGCTGAAAAGGCTTCAGTCTTTAATCCCGTCAACTGGACCTTCTGCTGTTGGCTCTCCTTCCAGTACTCCGTCCCAGCTGCATACGCCAGGAGCAGAAACCCCTTCGTCCTCTTCCTTCCACATTCAGCAGCTCGCAGGATTCTCAGCTGCTGCCGGCTTAGGCCAGTTCCAGGTGGGATCCCCTCCAGGTGGCTCAAGCCAGCCAGGCTTGAGCGGCACGTCCTCAGTGGGACTGAGCCAGTTCCAACAAGCACCTTCTGGATCACCTCTAGGAACAGCTCAGCCCATGCAGCAGCAGCAGCAGCAGCAGCAGCAGCAGCCAGCCCTTTCCAGCAGTGGATTTGGGCACTTCCAGCAAGCCACAACTAGCTCCCCATCAACATCACTGACCCAGCTCTCATCAAACTCACCTCCCAGTCTTCTCAACCAGTTTCAGCCCACAAGACCACCGCAGGGGGGACAGTTACAGCAGCTCTCGAGCAGTGGGACTTTGGGGGGAATGAGTCACTTCCAACACCCTCCTTCTTCCAACTCTCCATCCTCCAGCCTAAGCCAGCTGGCACAGGCCTCTGGTGGGCCGTCCTCAGGCCTGTGCCAAACACATCCAAGTGCATTAGGATCTTTAACTGGAACAATAGCCCAGCTCCACCAAGAACGGCCACCTTTTGCCTCCATGTCTCCACTACAGCAGTCTGGTGTTGCTTCTCCCTGTTATACCCCTTCTGGCCTTAGTCCTCCTAGTCAGAGCCCAGTGGCAACAAGAACTTTTCAGTGTGGCCCTTCTGGGGCCTCAGGCTCTCACGGATCTCTGCTCCTGCCTCAGACCGCCAGCCCACCTCCGCAGATCCTGCAGTCGAAGAGCACGCCACCTGTGCCACCGGGACGTCTGAACCAGGACATCAAGTTGATTTCTGCTTCCCAACCATCTTTGCCCCAAGAGCTAGCTCAGACACTGAGCCAAAATTCTCCTCATTCCTCCAGAGAATCTGTTTCCAGCTTCTCTCCTTTTCCTGGTGGAGGGACTGGACTTCTTGGGAAGCCTTGTAGCTCAATTCCTGGACGTGTGACTTTGCCACGTCAGATGTCCTCAGGTTCTTTACCACATCCACTGGTGTTTGGGGCCAGCGCTGCTGGTGCTGCTTCTCTGACTGCTGGTGGACGGAAAGAATCCATAGTGTTCACAGGCGATCTCGAACCTGTCAGATCCAAACTGCCCTCCAATTTGTGAGGACTCCTTCTGAGAGCTGGTTATGTCAGCTGTGCAATTCGGTTCCTGATTAGACTTTCATGAATCATTTTTTCCTTTTCTGCCCCCGCCCCCCCCCCCTCCTTTTTTCTCCATTTCTTTTGTTTAGGTTTAACTGTGATTAGAAACAAACAAAAACCACATGAAAAAAACAACAAAAAAATAAGATAACCAGGTATTCTTAGAGCTATAGATTTTTGGTCACTTGATTTTATAGAATATTTTAATACATGGAACAAAAGGATATGAGCAAATTTAATCCAATGAGGTAACGCACAGACAAGGCATGTGCCTGAGCTGGAACATATGAATGATCAGCCATAGAAGCCACCAAAAAGGGTTTTCCTGTTGAGACAAAGATAGAAGGTTGACATGGGCCGTAAAAGGGAACATCAGGTCAGGCCTGTAGCTGGTGGTTTTGGAACAGCTGGCCTCAACTTTGCATCGCTTTGCACCAGCTGTGAACCTGGCCCACAGCACCTAGGTATGGCGGGATTTGGATGGCTCGCTGCGCTCACTGGGAAGTTTCACTTTGTCCCAGGTTTTCTCCTGCGATCAGCAGGTTGCAGAGGAAGCAAGAAGAGGGCTGAGTTTCATTAATGCAGTCCCCTCTAGGGAGTTCCAAAGGGCTGAGTTTTCATTTGGACTCCATCTGAAGAAGATAAAGGTGACCAGGAGATGGACAGGCCTGACTACAGATGCTTGTCTCTTTCTTATTCCACTGATGCTGTAGTGGGAACAAGAAGCAATCCCTTGTAAGTCACAGGGAAGGCAGTAAATATCCCCTCTGTATTTTTGTAGACGTTGTGGATGTGGGTTGTGGAAGAAGACTTGTGTCTCTACCAGCATGCCAGGCAGCTGGCCTCAGCCAGCAGAAGAGCCCAAGCCTCAGCCTCTCCATGGTTTGGAAAACATGCGTGCTGCCTTCCAGGTTGAGGTGTGCAAAGCAAGGGGAGGGATGAAGAAAGAAACAGCATTTTAACCTTCCCTCTCTCAGTTTTAATGTCTCAGTGTCCATGGGCTGACTGCTTTGAAGAGAACTGGGTAGAATAAGATTGAAAAGTGGGGTGCAGCCTCCCAGCCCTCTTCCTCCTTAGCCTGGGCGAGTTTGAGCTTTGAGGCACGAGGGTAGTTCTGGTGCCAAGCCAAGAATTCTCCAGATTTGCAATTGTGTTTATACTATTAAACCAGATTAGACCAGAAATTTGGCCAGCCATGGTCCATGCTTTTCCTCTGATGGGGAAATTGAAATAGTTTGCTTGATTTCACCAGCAATAACAGCCTGCACCTGATTGGCTTTGGTGTTGCCCTGCAGTTGCAGCATCACTGGACACATCTGGGGCCTGGCAGGCACCCTGAGCTGTATTTTTTGGGCTCCCCTGATTTAAGGCAGTCAAAGTGGCATGAAGACAGTAAGGGGCCATTGAGTGCACAGAGCACTGAGAAGCTACAGCCTTTACCTCTAGAGCAAATGTCTCCTTTTCTTTTTTTTTTTTTCATCCTTTCTTTCTCTTTTGTTTTTCCTTAGACCAAGAGGTGTCTCCAGCCACCTCACTGTAAAGCGTCAGGTGCTCAATCTTTCTAACGTGTTTTAGAAACACGTGTCCAGCCTCCCTCTGTTTCCAGCTATCATGGGGTCCCTCCAGCCCTCAAAGGGAAAGCAGGACTTCATGCAGCAGTGCCAAAAACCTTACTATTATCACAGTAATGATACAGGTCCATATAACTCCCTCTCTTACCTCCTCCCACCCCCAAATCTCTCCCAGAACACTGGCTGACAGTTGTTTTTTATACTGAATTGTTTGCAAACCTTGACATGTGCCTGTATCTTGAATGTTGCTGCAAGCATTACTGGGCACTCCTGCTTCAACGTGCTTTGGTGGCTCAGAATTCAGATGTAATCAGCTTTGGTCTTCCTTAAAGGGTCAGGAGAACTCTGGAAATGTTTTTTTCTACTAGCTACATACAACTATATATGTGTGAGTGTGTGTGGTGGGAGGGGTGCATGTGATGTGTGTGTGTGTGTGTGTATAGATTTTATACATATATCTCTATATATACACACATGCTTTTATATATATAGTATACAGTTATACACATATGTAGTCTATTTATGCACACGTGTAAGCACGCGCACACACACACACATATATTTATATATATCTCTCTCCTAGTTTTAAAATACATGTCAATTCTGACCCTCCTGTAGGACTGATTGGCAGGTGATAATTATAATATATAGATCCTGCTTTTCCAAATATGTACAGGTTCATCTTGAAACAGAATCAGTTCGCGGAATTGAAACAGACTCACAGACCCTCTCATATTTTCAAAGGTATGAGGCAGTTCCTAGAAGGAAGACTCACAGTATCCTTTTAAGTTTTACATTTGTTTTAGCAATCTTTTTTCCCCGTTTGCTAGAGTGAGCATCTTTTCCTTTAGAATGAGCATCTCAAGAGGTTGGGCGCTAAGCTATTTGGGTCTGGGGTATCTGTATAAGCAGATGGGAAAGGTCTTCAGCCCGGCAATGCCAAGCCCTCATGGATGACTGTCCTGTGACTGCTGCATTGGTACTTGAATCTCAACAACCCCTGTGGACACTCAGACAAATGGAGGTACACAGAAACACCCTGAGGGCTGTCTCTGGTAGACGTGCGTTCCGTCCAGCAGTCTGGTGAACATCCTTCTTCGGTTGGGTTCCTTTGTTTTGTTTTTTTCACGGGGATATTGTTTGATTTTCCAGTTCTTAGCAGTGCACTAGCCAATATTGAGTTATTCCGACTGGACCCCAGTCAACACTAGGCTTGTCTCAGTAGGTGGAACTATATTAATTATTATTGTTATTTTTTGTTTTATTTGGGGGGGAAGGGAGGGAAGAGTTCTAGGGGTGGGGTTTGCAATATAAAACACACAATAAAAACCTTAGTAAATAAAAACCTGAAAAACCTGTCCCTCTGACTTGCTGTCTGCTTTAAGCGTTGAACTTCAGGCAACATGAGATGAGGTTTCAAGAAGAAAATAAATTTGGGTGGCATTTCAGTCCTCTCTTTCCTGTTGAACAGAGAAGATACAGGGTTTTGTCTCACTTTCTGTTTGTACTTTCCTGATGTCTTTGGAGCTTTCATAGTGTGTGCCATATCTCCACCTCACACGTTCTTTGTAGGAAGTGTGTATTAAGCCATTGACAGTAGAAGTTTAAAACTTTTGCCTACACTTGAATTTTTAACAGTACAAAGGATAAATTTGCTAGTTGTTTTGCAAATGAGTGTATGAAAATCCTTCACATTAATGGCAGATATGGAAACTCTGGCTGACTTTGTGATCCTCAGAGGAGAACCTAAGGAGCCCTACCACAGGACACAGACCTTAACAACTCGGAATAGGGACTATCACAGAAAGTGGACAAAAAACAGAAGCAAGGAAGCAGCCATTTCGAGGTGTCAGACTAAGCTGGATGATGATGCCAAGGTCAGGACCTGATGTATGTTAGGAAGGTAAAAGTACCCTCAACTCTGATCTTTCATTTCACTCCTATGAGATCCCCTTTGAGTCTTTGTCAAAACCCACTCTAGGAAGTATGCACAAAATTGAGGATTTGGGTCAGTAGCTCACACAGGAGCTCTATGGCCTTGTGCCCTTTCTTCATAGTAAAGAAAATGTAGAGCAAAGCAGCCCAGCTGTTGGAGTATGTGCTATGGCCTGTGGCAGCAAGATGTAGCTAGATAGCATCCTCGCTGCTCCCTTTCCTCCTCCTCCAACCAGTTGATAGCAAGAGCCTCCCCTCTGCACAGTGCCTCACCTCTGCCTTGCTGACAGTCTCACATTCATTTTTCCTTCTGTGAAGTCTCATTTTCTTGGTATCTTCTCATCCAATGGTTACATTTAGCGCTCTGACATCTTGGCCAGCCTGTGAAAGCCTTGGATTTTCTGACACCTCAACAGTGTGTCTTTCCTGCTGAGAACAAAGTCCAGGACCTTCTTTACCAGAACTCCCAATGCCAGAGATGGCATGGATGGAGAAAAAAAAGGAGCCTAAGGGCCGTGAAAGAAATCAATATTTTGCAGAGAAGGATGCACAGACACAGACACACTCCCACTGACACAGCACAGGCACAGTCTAAGCAGGACAATCCTTTTCTCTTTCCTCCTGCTTCTGATGGTACAGGAAAATGGGTCTCCCTCCATCAATCCTCTGACCTTGCCCAGATGTAAATAAGTAGAGCTGGTGAGGAAAGGGTAAAGTGAACATTTTCATCAGAAAATGCCATTCCCTTGAAAGGACATGGCTCTGCCTTGGTAGGTCAGTTGTCCTGGAGTTTTAGTGAGGGAAGTTCAGGCAGTAAAATGTTTGGTTTGCCTTTCAAAATAAATGTCTATGCCAGGCTTTTTTATTTTACATGCCATTACTATTACAGAGGAAACTGGGATTGTGAGTCAGTCCTGCCTAATAAAAAATTTATTTTAAGATTATGTTTCACAGAAGATTGGTAAACTTTCAAGATTTTCATGCTGGAATAGAACAAAATCCAAGTCTTTTAAACTTCCCTGTGAAACCTGCCTTCTATTCTCCACCAACATCTAGCAGATATTCAAAACAATCTCACTGCCCCAAGTTGCAGAAGGATGGGCAGGACTACATCAGGAGGAT
This sequence comes from Chlamydotis macqueenii, assembly GCF_036417535.1. Classification (NCBI taxonomy): domain Eukaryota; kingdom Metazoa; phylum Chordata; class Aves; order Otidiformes; family Otididae; genus Chlamydotis; species Chlamydotis macqueenii. The sequence continues at coordinate 16,062,021 of NC_141567.1, read as the reverse complement.
CTCAGGCCCTTCCTGAGGGCAGAGCAGATCACAGTAACACAATGTGTCGTGAGGCCCTCATGACAAGTATGATACCAGAGGAGACAAGACTTAGCTGATGGAGTCTGGTCTTTATCTCACCCAAAGCATTTCAACACAGCTACTAGCCATATTTCTTCTCTAGGCCATTGTGGATCAGGATGGCACAGACAGCTTTTCCCTGGTGAAAAAAAAGCCCTGGATCCCCTGTCTGGTGAAGCCAGAAGAAGCCCCATCAGTTGAGGAAAAGCACACTTAGAATGGCTTGACTGGTTTAGTATATGTGTTGATGCCTCCTTATCTTACTGAAAGGACTTAAGACCACACTGGGATTTCATGATGCTTGCACATTGGCTGTCAGGAACAAACTGGTCAGATACCAGAGCCAAGTCACCTTCCTATCAAGAGGGTGGTTTCTCCATCTCCTGATGACGACCCGCCTTGCAGTGCCTTGTGAAGACCTAGGCCACTGGTGTCAGGGCTCAGAGTGGGAAAAAAGCAGGATCACCAATTCTTGTGATTTCTCCCTTTCCCCAGTCGCAGTTTGCCCAGGGCTGTCCATGAGAATTCCAGCCTTGTCTTAGGAAACTGTCCCAGAGTGGCTGCCCACCCCACTCACCCTCCCCTCTGGAGAAGAGCGAACAGTCTCTGGTTATGGGAGACAGGCAGGGACACCAAAACTCATATCTGTTGGACCCTGTGAGTGATTTTGGGGTGTTGGAGACAACAACAGATCTATTCCTGGCAATGCTTTCCTGTAGGCACTGGGATTGTCTGAACCCCTGTACTAGCCAGCCTTAGACAGGAAGGAAAGTGATGCCAGAGCTGCAGTGAGGCTTTGCTCTTGTAAATGAGGTTTTTGTTCCTCTTTGCAAATTCATTCAGCTGTTTGGACCAGCAAGGTCATGAGCACAAAATGGTGGAGCACGGTGTGGACACCGGCCTGGCAGGACTCTCAGCTGATCTCTTCGCTCATCATTGTTCTCCAATTGTACCCACACCACTATAAGAACGACCCTGCAACATCTCTGATGTGTCTCCAGGAAGCCTGGCACTGGGGATGGGGTTGTGCGTGCCCTGGCTGAGTCCCTTTTTTATCTCCTCTGCAAATTCAGAGATCTCATAGCACTGGACACAGGACTAGTGAGCTCAGAGGAGGCAACAGATACCCTACAGACTAGTCCAGTGAATGCCCAGAAGGAAAAGGGATTTAGGCCTTTCTCCTCCTTGCTAGGGGAGACGTTAGTAAGGTAGGAACCATGACTTTAAAGAAATGAAGACGTCGTAGTGTATATTTTATTAAAATAAAGAAAACCAGACACTGATGACAGCTTTCACTCATTCACTCCACTCAGCCTCAGGGGCCAAGCTTGTACCTGCCAGCCTGAGGGACTGATGTGGCAGTGGGACATGAGCTGCAAACCACGTGAGCCAGATTCCATGTCCCTGTTATTTTGTGGAAGAGGAGCACTTTGCAATGCGGAAGGGAAGATGTGCACAAGGCAATGCTCCTGTTTTTGTGCAAACCACAACACGTAAAAAGCGAATGAGAGAGTTGCTCAAGGCCTGGCACTGCTTGTGCAGGGTCACCCACTGCTGCTCCTCCACCTTCAGGAGGAAACAATGGCCCAGCAAAGAGGTGATATCTCACTGCTTACACCCCAGTAGGATGGCAGAGGATTTTTCCAACCCCTTGCAGATATTCTGCTGCCAGAGCTGGAGCAGGTCACCCATGTGAGCTGCTCTGCAGCCACCTCAGGCCAGACTGCTCATCACACCATAGGTCACTGCAGAGAACATGAGTGACTGAAGAAGCCCCAAACCTGCCCTGTGGGACTGGAGACATAGTGAGGGGGGAGGAAAGTGAGGGCACAGACAAGATGTTCACATCCTCAGGTGATGGGGTGGACAGAAACCTTTCCAGCCCAGCCCATCTTTGCCAGCAGGCCATATACCTCGCTGGGACAAGGGTACAGAACAGGAATACTGACCCCAGAGGAGGCACCAGGGTATGAGCAAAGTCCTGTAGCTGAGGGAGCTGGAGCCCAGGGAGGGAAGGGATGGGGGCCAGGGTTGGCTTCTCGACAGCCCTGGCACTGAGGTGCTGTGGATCATGCTTGGACTGAAAGATTGACCGAGAGTTTCTGCTTCCCATAGGCAAGGGCAGCGTTGCAGCTTCACCGCTAGAGAACCAGAGTCAGCAGCTGCTGGCACCAGCATAGGCTCAGCACCTGATGAGGTCACCCCTTGAAGGTAATGCTCCCTGCCCAGAACTGGTGGGTGGCAGCCACCTCTCCAAGCCCCTGAGAGGTTCAGCTGTGGCATCAGTACCACATGAGTCCCAGGAGAAGGGAGGAAAGAGGCCAGCCCGTGCCAGGGCCCTGAGAACTCTGCTCCAGTGGTGACTCTGGTGCAAAAGAGCCTGACCAGGGTGATGGCTGCAGGATCCCAGAAACTGGGATGTACTAGCATAAACAATGAGTCAATTTTTGCTGGTAACACTTTAGCGTGCTCCCCAACCACCATTACACCCTTGCAGACAGTATCCCACCCCCTCCATCCCTGTCTGGGGTGGCCTGTGAGTAGGGATGTGGGTGGCCCTTTCCCACTGCTGAATTAAAGCTGGGCTCAATGGGAAGAGAATTAGAGCAGGGAAAGATGCAGTCTGGGTTTACTCTCAGGAGTCAGAGGTGGTTTTGCAGCTGCTTTTCATCAGCCATACAGTTCCTTGGTCACATTTCTTTCTCGCTTTCCCCAGACAGGGAAAGGCTCAGTTTGTGCAGCCAGGTTTTGTGTGTGCATGTGGCCCCTGAGTGAGGGTGTGACCCGCAGTGAGTTTGGTTTCTAAGCTCAAGCCTACACTCAGAAATCTGCAGAAGTTAAATCAAACCATTTAGGCAGATTGTGAGCAATGCTACCCCCCCACACACCCCCCCCCCAACCTTGCAGAGGATTAGCTGAACACTGTTTTTCTGGCAGGAGGGAACAAAGTTAAGAAGCTGGGACAGCCCAAGGTCCTGTCCCCAACTCACAGCTGACCACTGCCTACTTTCATCACGGACCATCCATGCTGGTCCGAAGTGTTTTCCCTGTTGGGCTGGGAGGCCTCACTGGACATGCACAATGACCCTGTGTGTGCGCTGTCTGCTATCAGTGCCACTCTCCCTGATGACCCTGTGAGCAGCACCTCAGTGAAGCTATGGGGGAGCTGGGGGTCTGACTGTGCTGTCATCAGAGCCAGTGCAGTGCTGGGGCCTTTCCAATGTCCCCTGCCCTGTCCCTGCCAGGCACTGTCCCTGTCCCTGCCTATCTCTGCTCCCAGCAATTCCAGGGGACTGCTATCTGGATTGGCAAGGCATCTTCAAACAAGTCCCTTCACTGCCTGCTTTCTACCTGTTCATAAAAAGGGGGTGAATTTTCACACATGAGTATATGCACTTTGGTTTTTGTCACTTAAGTCATTTGCAGAGACCTCAGACATTTTGTCTCACTAATTCCAGCACACTAAGCCTGTGCCTAAGCTTCACTTTGACTTTAGGCTCAGATTTCAGTGGAGCTGAATATAGTGCCATCTACTATTGGCAAATTAAGGGAAGAAAATCCTAACTTTGTTCTGCCACTTACAGTTACAGGAAAGTAGATTGATTTTTCTTTTTAAAAACAGCTGCCTTTCAGCCTCCAGCTACTAGTTCACCCTTATCACCAGCAGTGACTGCTCTGCTCAAGTCCACCTTTTAGCAGGCACCTGATTAGAAAAGACATTGACTGAAGTCTCTCAGAAGAAGTAGATGCTCTTTTATTTTAACAGAGGAGAAACAACAGCTTGATAGGTTAAAAAGGGAGCTTTAGCCCAGCAAATGCCAGACCCTTTGTAGGGGGTCTTTCTACTGAGTGACCTCTTGTTGGCATGGGCAGTGCATGACGCAGCTTTCCTCCCTGTGTGTTGGGCCAGCCACCTCCTCCAGAAATGTCCCCACCACAGCAGCCATGTTGTGTGTGCCCTGCACTGCCTGCCAGGGAGTGGGAGCTGCCTGAAGCTGTCCTACAGTGCTTGGCAGGAAGGTGTTAACAGCATCTCCCAGTGCCACCTGCCTAAACGCCTTCCCCTCTCTGGGAAGCTGCTCTCCCTGACTGCGCTGCAAATTAGACAGCTCTTCAGGGTCATTTTTTCCCCTCTTCCCTTGTATTTTATTTTTTATACACCTGCTTTCTTCAGCTGTGATGGGAACGGCTGGGGCTCGCCCACACACAGCTCACAGCAGCCTCTCTGGAGGAGCACATGTGCTCTCCCCCTCCAGCTCTGTCTCCTTCCAGCTCTGTTGGAGACAGCACGCAGGGCCAGTGTGGGTGGCTCATGGGAGGGCATGGCCAGCTGCCCTCCCTAGACCCAGTGCTGGCTCTCAGGTGTCCCGTCCACCCGCGCTGGCCTCCTGCTGCGGCCAAAGGATGCTGTCAGCTCTGGCCTTGTGCATGCCCATCACTGTCAGCTCCCCTCTGCAGAGGCTTGGCGCTGACATGCTGCTCAGCCGCACTGTGTGGGCCAGCACAGCCCCTGGAGTGGCTCGCCAGAGAGCAAGGGACCTGGATACGGGAGCTGCTCTTTGCTATTGTTGATGCTCCAGTTGGCCCAGCTGCCTCACCATCCTGGAAACAGCCACCTGGGAGAAGGGAGCTCACCCCTACTACCCAGCATGGGGCTTTAGGGAGTACAGCACATCCTGGCACTGCTGGAGCCATGCACCAGAGTCAGAAGGGCCTAGCAGACTTGGGAGTGACTTCTTGCTTTTAGTGGGGTAGGAAAGACAGAGGAGAGGGCTTCAGTGCTGCTCCTTTGTTCAGTGTTCCTGCTTCCCTCCCCAGGAACAGCCTGAATGTATTGCCAGGAACATGGGACCCCTGGCCAGTCTGTTGGGGGAACGGACATTGCTGGCCTGAACCACATCTGTAGCTTATGACTGCACTGCCAGGCAGGAACAGCATCCCTGGTGGATTACTAACCTTTTCCCTGTGCCTCAGGCCCCTCTTGCAGCTCACGGTTTGTGGCAAAGGTTTAGTGCCAGGACAACTTGATGTTTCACATCACTGTAAGCAAGCCCTGTGCTCCTGAAAAGGCTGTGGCAACTGGGGACATACATACTTAGCTCTAGAAATATGCTTAACATGTAGCTTTTAATCAGCTCTACTATGAAGGCTCGAGTGTGACACCATACAACCATGGGGAGGGTATCTAGAGGAGCTGTAGGTACCCCAGGGACGAACAGGGAGACCTGGAGTCACTTGTGCATTGCCACAACACACACTTTGCCCTCCCTGCCTCCAGCAAAATGGTCTCCAGAATCATAGGGTTTGGTTCAAGTGGTATGGATTTGGTTCAAGTACGATGAGAAAACATGCAGACACCAGCCTTGGGGACTCAGGAATATCCTCTGAGAGCCCATGAGTCACAAGCACTGGGGACTCAGAATCCATCTCTAGTTTGTTGTGATGCTGTTGTTTGCTTGCTGGGTTTTACTAGATCTCAGTGGCTTGTAGCATGTCACACACAATGCCTAAAACAACCCTGATGACAAGGGCTGTCCCCACACCAGCTCTCATCCCATGAAAACTCCACTACTGCCCAGCCCCCACCTTTCCAGGCCTGCCTGCAAATGAGCCAGGCTGGCCTGCAGAACAAGCCCAGCCAGGTGGCCAGAACCAGCCCACAGCCATGAGCAGCACTGGGCTGGGCACTCAGGCTGATGCCCTGCAGCTGGGGAGGGGCCCTGCCCTGGGGATGGAGATGGGAAACACCTGGGGAGGTTGGGACACAGGGGCAGCCTCCAGCCCGGCTCCTCACTTCCTCTGCTGCCTCACAGCAAGCAGCAAGCTTCTCCAGCTCTGGCTAGGTAAGTGGAATGGGGGGGATTTTGGGGTGGCTTCCCATCTGAAGCCCATCTTTTGGGGGGTGTTGGTGACCCTCCTAATTCCTGGCTACTGGGAGCAATTGTGGGGGAAAGGCTGAGCCTTGGCTCTGTGCTTCTAGTCCCCACTGGGGCCTCTGTTCCCTGGCTGTAGCTGCCCTCTGCTTATAGGGCACAGGGGGCATGGTTGGAATGAAAGGGTCTGGAAGGTGCTGTGTGCTGCAGTGTGTTGGTAACTGGGCTGTGTGCTGTGTTTTTAGGGTCCCCTCAGCACTAGTAGGTTTGGGGCTAGAACTGGGCAGAGTTTCACCCCTGCCCTGTGTCTGGAATTGCCTTGTTTTGGCTTCATCACCTTCCCTGCACACCCAGTCCCACTCCACCAGCACTAACTGTAGCAGCATATGTTTTTTGTTTTTCTCCCTTCTAACTATGGCTGATCCCACATGGGGCTGAGGTTGTTGTCCCAAATCTGAGTTAATTTACCTGGTGTGCAGTATGCCAGTCTTACACATAGAGCAGAGGTATTTATTTATTTCATTTCTGCACAGAGGTAGGTGCTAGGTGGTAATTCCACAAAGCTAGCACACCTGCTTACAACAGCATTATATATTTTTACAATTCAGAGTAACAGTTCTGCCTTTCAGTTGCAACTACTTAGCTCCAAATCCTCACCGCAGACAGTGAAGAGATCGATAGGAGCAGTGTGGAACTGGGGCTGTGTTTCATAAACCAGCAGCAGCTGCCAGGGAAACCCTTGTGCAGGAGGGAAGCCGCCCGGCATCGCAATCATCAGTGCAGCGAGAGCTTGGCTGGATTAAGTGGATGCTGTTACCATGGTGACAGTGCCCACGAAGGAGAAATGGGGTCTGGTGTTTTCCTCATGTAGGAGGATGCCGGGATCAGGGAGCACGCTGGGCGGGATGGGACTGTCAGGCACGCAGCCATCCCCAGTTTCCCCATTTCACTGGGGAAACCCCTCCCCAGGCTCTCCCTGGCCAGGGCCCAGTGCATGTGTCTACAGAGCCCAAGGACAAACCTCAATGTCCTGCAATTCCCCCCAGATGGTGCTGTCACCTGAGCGCTGAGTGCCCCACCCTGGTCCCCCTGTCCTACTGCAAGGTGGGACCTGGGTGTCTGCATTAGCAGTGCCCTGGAGAGGCTGAGCTCCTGCAGCAGCCTCATGCTCCCTGTGAAGGGGTCCCAAGGAGGGGCCTGAAGTCAGGCCAGGACTGTGAGCACACACATCTGAATGTCGCAGCTCTGTCTGCAGAGGCCCTGCCAGGCAGGGACAGTGCCTGTGGTTATGAATAGGGTTGCTTTTTCTTTTCCCCTCAGGTTTGCAGCCCAGGAGAGAAGACCTCATCCCCTCTTTACAGAATGATGAAATTATAGGAGGTGGAGGCAATGACAGCCAGCCCACAATTAAAGAAAGGAGACGCACAGCGAAACCTCTGGGTAGAGGACCCTGCAGCAGTCCAGTCTTCCCTTGCCTGGAGCCCACTAAGGGTGAGTACTACTGACTTGGATTACATTAATATGGGGTGATTTTATTGCTACATCTCTAGCATGTCTTAATTAATTATCCCAGCCTTTGCAGTGATGGGGCTGCTGCAGGATATTGTAACCAGGGCTGTCATGTGTCTGGTTCGGGTGGTGAGGGTCTGCAGGTGCTAGAGCAGTGCTACCTCATGTTTCCAAGGTTGGCAGTGGTGTTACTGGTACATTTGTGTGTCAATCGAAAGGGCTGTGGTTAAACTGCCACCCAGACAAACCGTATGGGCAGAGCACCCTGCAGCATCCCCTTAGCCAGTGGCCACTTGGCAGCTGACTGAGGGTGGGATGTCCTGAGACAGCTGCATTGGGGAGCAGAACTTCCTCCTAAGAAATTACCAAGGAAAATCGGCATTTGCTCTAAATTGCGGCCCTATGGGAGCCATTTGTCTTGGCCATTGTCCCTACAGAGAGGAAGGTCTGGAGGAAAGGCAGCATGTGCTGGAAGAAGGTGGGGAAACTGGAGCTGAAATTGGGAAGTAACTGCAAAAAGCTGATTCTCATTTATTCAAGGACAGGAAATAGGTTATTGTCCTAGTGCAAGTGCTAGCAGCCCTGCCTGTGGAGGGGAAATGAGTCCGGCACCTGTGCATGTAGGGAGTCCTGATCAGAGAGCCTCCCACAGCTTGGGAAGAACATTTTCTCCCACAGCAAGGTGGTCCAGCAGCACTCAGAGTAGAATCATAGAATGGTTAAGGTTCTTTGCTCTCTCTCATTGAATTTTAGTTCATCTCCCTGGCACTCTTTCACATCCAGGCTTTTCCTGCCCTTGCAAAAGGCAGCTGAACTCTCTGGATCTGTGGATGGGTCCTTCCACCCCTTTCACTCTTACCCTCGTGTTCTCATTTCCACTTTTCCACACTGTGACTGCCAAGGGTTGGATTTCCTTTCCTAACCTGCTGGTTCTGTCTGCTGCCTCTGCCCCTGTCAGCCCCGCACGTTTTTCTTGCCATTTCTAAGAAAGATGATTGTCCCCTTGACTTCCAAGGTGTCCATCACACTGGAGAGCTGGCAGGCTTTTTGGAGGCAGTAATTGTACTGTGCCTGTTTATGGAAGGCTCTAGAGAGGCACACTGTAGCTCCAAATTAGGCTTTTCTCTTTAAGAAGTGTCACACAGGCTGTATGTGTTTGCGCCTATGTGTAGTTAAAGGGAGACTTGTCTCCACAGAAAAGTTGTAATGGTTTAACTTTTTTGGCAAAGGCAGTTTAGTTAGTTAAATCACATTGATCTCCTACAGTAATGCTTTTGTTGGAGATTAACAGAGATTTGCTGTGAGTTAGTTTAGTTTAAATCTTAACACAGGTGGCAGTTGTTAAGGGGAAAAAAGCTGGCAAGTGTTCCACTGATTTATCAAAGGTGTTTGAGGCAACCCCTTGCTTCTGTGTTGGAAGCCAAAGTGCTATCAAGGAAAGCCACAGCCAGGCATGAAAAAACCTACAGTTTGCAGCATGACGTGTTTAGTGAACTGCTGCTAACAAGAAAGCATCACTAATGTCAGTCTCCTTAACCTAGGCTGAAGAGAAACAATCTGTTCTCTTCCAGGTGGGTGCAGAAGCGGTGCAGGCTGTGCGTTCGCGTTGCAGCTCTGTTTACCAGCGAATCGTCGCTGCCCTCTAGCGTCCCTGTCCCGCACCGCCCGGCGGCCGTTTACCGGTCTTCAAACGGGCTGGCTGCCCGAGAAACGCCTCTAGAACTGTCACACTTTCCTCCAGCTTGAGCTACAAACCACGTAGCACAGCAAATTATCTGCACTGACTAACCTAGCAAGAAATATTCACTGTTAAAGCTAGAGGTTAGTTAAGTAGAGGGCAGGGGGGTTGGTTTTTTGGTTTTTTTTTTTTGTTTTTTTTTTTTTGGGTCGTCTTCTGTATCCACTCTGCCTGTCTCCATCCTGGCTGTGCCTTGTAACACTCCCAACTTAATGATTAAAGCCTTTGTTTCCCATTTCTCCTCTGCTGTACACCTAGAGATGCCCACACCCCACCAGTTCTAGCAAGGCTGATTAGTCCCTGACCAGCTGCAGCATCACTTCAGGGTCCAGGGTGGTTGCGCACTTTAATGAGTGAACAGCAGGATCTGACTAGCAAAATGGGCGTGGGGAGGCAAAACAATGCAGTAGCTTTTATTCCTGTTTGCAGAGGTCAGGATGAGGAATGGTCTAATGCTCCCAAGAACATGGGACACAAGTAACTGGGAAAAATGGCTGGCTTGCAGAGAACAGACTGATCATCAGTGTGAGTCTCCAGTATTGAAAGAAAGAGTGAGGGTAACAATAAGGATATAAATTACTGCACTTTAAAATCTATAGATAGAAGTGCCATATTCAAAGAACTATAGTATTTTTTTTTTGTGATTTACTGATTTACTAAGGCTTTACTTTACTTGAAATGTACTTTCAATAATTTGAAACCCTTCTGATGCTTGCTTGTAAGAAGGTGATACTTTCGCTATTGAGCTTTGAAATGGAGGGGAGTTGGCCAGAGAAACACAAGATGCCCAGTGCCTGCACAAAGATGAGGGGTAACAGTTCCTCCTCTTTCTCTGGAGGATACAACCTACCAAACCACAACAAAACAGGGGCAAGTAAAATTCCAATCCTAGTCTGGAAGGGTTAAGGGAAAAAAAAAAGGGAATTAAGGGGGGGGGGGTAAGGTACAGGAATAATCAAAAAGAGAACAAAACTCTCCAAATAGACCAAAATTTGATTGGATTAAAAAAAGTGTATTGGATGTCCAATACAAAATAATAAACATGAAGTTATTAAAAAAAGCCATAGAGTATACAGCAAATACTACAGAAAAGCAAAAAAAAATTGTACAGAAAGGTAGACGTCTACAGCAGTCCTCAAAATTATTCTACATGAGAATCATAAAACAATATACAGGTTTGGTTTTTTTTTTTTTTTTTCCCCAAATGTCTCTGAGGGAAGCTGCCACTTAACAGCTTGACTATGACACTACAAGGATACACAATGTTCCAAATTTAAAATCACAGGATATGTAAGAAAACATAGCATTAAAATGTGAAAAAGTGCAATACAGATTGTACACTGAATTGAATAAATGTTTTTTTTTTTTTTAGTTTAACCTTAAAAAACCAACTTTGAACAGTTGTTTCATCATTAAAAATATTCCCCCTCCCCAAATTCAATGACAATATTAACATTCATGGTGTTATACATAAGTAATATTCACAAAGACCCACCAGCTAAGAATACTGTGTATGTATGATGATATTTCTTTGGGTATAGGTAAAAAATAGGCAAAGGAAAACATACACCCCCCATCCTATCAGGACAGGGTATGTATTTTATTATTTAAATACATATTCTGTAGCATATTTTGCCCTGAATTGTATTGATTAGAAGCCCAAACATCAATTATCCAGGTGGCCCACGGTGCTCCAGTTGATTTGATTCCCTTCCCCCCTCCAATAATAAATAAACCCAGCAAATGTCCTAGAAATGACAACACAGAGAGTCCAGGAAAAGAAAGGAAGTAAAACTACAACCCCAGTCTCGCTGCTCTCCAGGATGATTCATTGGCTCTCCCTTCTCTTAGTGACAGGGACTATGAAAATGGGCCTAGAGCTTTAGCTTTAGTCAAATGATAAAATATCTTAACTGAAGCAAAGTTCTTGGGTTTTTTAAATTTAAGTAGATTACAGTATTTCCTTTTGATATTCCAACAGGAACAGCCAGTCTAGCAGAGGCATTGCGGTGTTTCAGCACAGCATCAGTGCCCCACACTGAGACGCCTGTTACCTGCGCAGCCTCCATCGTTATCGCTGGGCTTCCAAGATCACAAATCCAGCTGCTCAGGAGGAACAGATTCTCCATCTGAATCATCAGTAAGTTTTGAGCTTCCTTTCATCTTAAAAGTGAAATTGCACATGAGTTTGTTAGGCAGCTGGATATTGGGTTTTTTGTGGTTTTGGGTTTTTTTTTTTTTTTTAATTTTTACTAAAATGCAGTCCCTCTTTTTATGCCATTCCTCCTCAGAGAGTATGGCAGAGCCAGGCAATCATACAAGGAGAAAAGAGAAAACCTTCTTCCTTCCCCTCATACTGGAGTTCCCTTTTATCTTTCCTTCCTTTCTAGACAGATATGTGAACAGCACCTGAGTCACTAATACTGTTTTTCTTTTCAAATGGTTTCAAAAGTGTAAAAAAATACATTTTTGTCTTGCTTACGTCTCTGAAGAATCCTTAAGAGAAGAATTCTTGTTTAAATGGCCTGGAATAGAGAAATTGCACTGGGGTTGGACTTGCTGCTGAAGGATCCTGTGGACATGTAGTGTTCTCAAAAGTAAGATATGCTATGTTGATGAGAAGAGGTCCACAGTTTCTGCTTCTGGGAGGTCCAGGTAGCTCAAACCTAAGCACCACCAGCACAGAAGTTCTCTATGCTGAACAAGCATTCAATCTGCACTTTAAAGTTTCATGATGTGATCTTTAAATGAACAACAACAAAACAGAGCACTGTTGCCAAAATAAGCTGTAGTGTCATCTAAACATAAGGAACTCTACTTTACAGGAGGAATTTTTTTACTGTTTCTAAATGAGACTCTCACCGCAATTCAGTAACCAGAGACACGGTATGCTGAAATAACAAGGAAGGACATTACAGAAGATGCTTTCATTTTCTTCAGTCTTTCAAGTCAATGTAGAAAGACAGGAAAACAACAATAACAAAACCTCCCACTGGATCCCCTCCCCTTCCCCATCTACTTTTCCCCACTCAAAATATTGAAACTGCACAAAAAGCGACAAACAAGCCTTTCAAATTACATTTCAATTCAAACAGACTGGTAATCTCACAGTGATGAGAGGAGAAAGTCAGGCATTTAATAATTATAATATAAAAATAATAAAAAAAGCTTACAAATAGCAGTGCAGCATCCCAAAAGGCCATGGATTAACTGCCAGAAGGGGACGTAATTATACGCAGAATAAAAACCAAAACAGAACAACCCACACTGGCAATGAATTTTCATACACAATAGAACAAGCAGTCAAACGTCAGTCTAGGCTGTGGAAAACAACAGTTTCTCCTTTTTTTTTTTTTTTTGATTACAGTATGTTTTCCTTTTTATAAAAAAAGATAAAATAAAAACACAAATAAAATTGTACATAAATGCGAATGTCCAACACTGAAAAGGCAGGGCAATCACACCACTGAGACAAAACCTGACCAGAAAAAAAAACAGTGAAGTCCACTTTTTTTTCCTTTTGTCTGGATGCTAGATTTCAGCCTGATGTGTCCCATCCTGCATCGTCTCAGCAGGTATATGGAATTCAACTTGGCAATGACTTCGTTGCAGGACGATGACAAGAAAGGTCATCTCCTTTTGACCAGCTGTAGCACGAATGCACTAGTTGGTTCATTGCTTTCTGTGTATGCTCTCGTGTGCTGTCCCTCTTTCTTTTTTTTTTTTTTTCTCCTCTTTTTTTTTTTTTTCCCCTCTGTACAATTCCTTGTGTTCCAAGGCTGAGTCCCAAGACTTGTGAAACTGTCTGGAGTCATGTCCTGGTGAAGGTGGTCATGCTGTAGTGATGGCATTAAGGTCCTTCATAAGTCCTTCCAGGTGGGCCATCTCTTTGGTCAGCTCATCCGGTTCATAATTCTGTGGGAGATGTAAAGAGTTATTGACAAGGTGACTTGCTTTCTTTAAAGAGGGACAGAGTAAGAAATAAGAAGAAATGGTCAGTGATTCTGGTGTAAATTGTGACCCTGACACATGAATAAGCAGAAGCAGATTTATCAACAGTTACAGGAATTAAAAACTTGAAACAACTCTCTATTTTAAGTGCAGATCTTTTTGCAATAGTGATTCATACTTTCACTGATTTTTAAGACTGTGATCATCTTATCTATTTTCCTTGGATCAATTCCTGCTTCAAGATGACAGCTTCCTTTAAACCAAAATGGGTATTTTAGAAAAATCTTCCCAGCTTAATTGGAAAAAATAGGTTAAAGGAATCGCTTCAATAAAACTGTTTTGAGAATCATTATGCTTGCTAAACTCATACTCCATTTTTAGCCTCAACTGTCTAGCTTCAGCCATCCTGAACAGCTATCATCATTCTCTTATCAATGCATGTATCTCGATAGATACCATGAACTAGTTAACCTCAAAATCTTTTCTAAGCTGACCAAATCTTTCCTGAGTAGTTTTCTACCCCTTATGCTCTGGAAGCATTGCTCCAAAACCTCTCTGCTCTCTCAACATCATTTTCACAGAAGGCAGGCCAGGCGGCACCTAGTATTCCCATACCAGCTCTGCTAGTGCCAACTCAGAAGCAACAGAACTCCTGTTGGATCGTTTCTGCTCTATATATTTAAGGTCCATTACTAGACCTTCTGGCTGGAATCTAACAGTAAAGCTAGTGCTCAGCTGATTGTGTACCATAAAGCTGAGGTCCTTCCCAGAGTGAAGCCCTCAACCCTCACTGCGATCTCACTTCTTTTGCTTCTAGATACAAACCTTGTCTTTTATTTAAATAGAAAGGAACACAGCAGGCACTTCCCAGTTTACCAAGCAATCTAGAGTGTAACGGAAAAGTTGTCTCTGTCCTGTATCTAAGGCATTGCCTGCCAACTGCTGACAATGATAAATGGCAGTGAGCTGCAAGTATTCAGACTCATTCCTACAGGCTCTCATAAAAAAAGCAGAATCAATTCAAATCACTATCTAATCCTGATTTTTAAAACTCATAATTTAACTACTATTTAGTGTGCTGTGGTGACCTTATACTGTACTAATTTATTAATGATAGATTTAAATATTACAGATTTGTTGATGCATAAACTAATGACTATACTACTACTGCTACTAATGATTAATTACTACTATTTTGGTAGTAATAAAAAAAAAGAATAAAGTAGGAGTAACAACTAGACAGAAGGGCAAAAGTGCACCAAATCAAGCGTGCATACATTTTCTAGACCAGTGCTTGCAGAAATAAAATCAAGAGGGTGACAAAAGGAAAGGATAATAAGGAAGCAAGGGAAAAAAAAAAATCATTCAAAATAAGCATTTCCTGTAGCAGTAATACAATAACTTATTGGTTTGCAATTTGAAAGGAAGACAGCTGTTCCAGTGCCTGACACCCAAAACATCCTCACTTCTTAAAAGCTATTTCCAAAGAAGCTCAACAGTTGCATGTTTTCCAGAAAGTCAGAACACTTTCACATGAGTATCTAAAAATGTATTTGGGATGATGGCTTTAAACAATTTGGCATTAATGTTAAATTTTCCATTTGCAATGACACTTTGGACGCTCTGCAACACACAGGAAGCTGCAGCTGCGTGACTTTAATAGGAACCAGGCACAGTATGGTTGCAAACCAGACAGAAATAAATGACATCTCAAAGCAAGCATGAACACAACATCTTAAGCTGTTCAGAAGAGCAAACAGCACTGTTGGAGGCCTTCAGCTCTGTGAACAAAGATGCTCTTTACATCAAGATAAGCAGGCAAAAAACAGATGTGCAGTGCAGTTCTACAGCTCCCGAACGGAAGCCTGCACATAGAAGCCCAAGCCATAAACTAAAGCTCCATTAGGTGCCACATACTGTAAAGAGTGAAATGGTATCTGTCTTTACTCTCCTCTTCTCGTAATGTGATAGGCTGGCAGAAACCAGAAGCATTGAGCATGAGTCAAGAAAGGACATCTCTGAGAACATCACTCTCTCTTCAGCTAATAGCCCCAGTTCAGCCACAACGCTGCGAAAGGTTTATCAGTTTTGACTGAGTGGGCCTTGTGGGCTGGGATAGATGGAAGCACTGCATCTGTTCAGTGCTCTGTAGTGAGCAATGAACGTATGCTCATAGGTTATTTTCAGATTTAGAAAGCACTACTAATACTTGCAATTTACATGCTTATTCTCTGGGTTTACTGCCTTGTGTACAAGTTATTTGCACTAGATGCTTTATATGGGTTAACAGGCAGGGGCACTTCGTGGGAGTCAGAAGCCTCATTATCCTCTGCCTTTGGAAGTCTCACCGCAGACATTACTAAAGTTCACAAGTATCATAAAGAGAGATTCACCACTGTTTGATAGGCACTGCCACAGAAAGCCTCTGGCAGTGTAAGAGTACCTACACTTTCCGAGTCCTCAAGCATCCTGGTGGTTTCCTGCACATCAGGGGCGCTGGGAACTACCACTGGCATAGGAGGTCGAGTTCTTCCTAAAGTCCCAATTGACGCCGTCTTCACCGAGTGAACTGGATGGTTAGGAGCTTAAAATAAATTGTTATATAGTTATGTCTCAGTTAATTAGTTCCTTTGTTTATTCAGAAAACTCTTGACAGCAGGAGAATAAAAAGGATTCTATTACAGGAGAAAGAATACATCAAATTACAGCATGCTGAGTTGAATTTTTGTCTACTTTATCTACAGACATAACATAATGGGCTTTGAAAATTATACCAACAAAATTCAGTCCAGCCTGTGACATATTTCCTTTGATGCCCAACTCTACCCTCCCGCTCAAGGAGCTTCTCTTATATTCTTCTTAAAATCTCCTTTTTCTCTTTTTGGCAAGTGCACCTTGCCAGTTTTCCCCCTGCTCACCTTGCTGAGTCAGTAATGGTGTGCTTGGCAATGCAGGGTCATATGCGGAACCAGCTGGTGGAACTGCTGGCACCGCAAAACTCTTCAGCGGGTGGGAAGGGCGGACATGTGCTGTAGGGAGGTTCTGAGCTGAATCCTCCTCCTGTGCATTAGCCAGGTAAGACCCTGTGGTGCTTTCAGGATCCTGGTGGTCAGCACACGTCTGAGACGAAGAAGCCGGCATGGTGTCTGTGCTAGGTGTGTTTCGAACAGATTCTACAACAGGAGAAAAAAAAAAAAAAAGAAGTTATTTATTAACAGAATTTTTCTCTGTGGTCAGATGGAAACAAAGCAGTAGTGTTTGGAAGCACCTTTTCCAAGATTGCTGTTATAAGCTAAGAAGTGAATACACACATTAACTGTGTGGCAAATAACACGAATTCTATGTAACTGTTGTGTTTTAAGGAGAACAGCTCTAGTAACAAAATAAGCTTGAGAACCGAATGACTCCACAGGCGTAATATTAGATGAGCAGTTTTGCACTGAAACAGCTACATGTAATAAGACCTCAGATAAACAGCATGGAATACAAATCTTCATTCTCATCTTCCCCTTGAGTATTTCACAGTACTGGCCTTCTTAAATAGGTATACATTAAGCATGTACTGCTGTAGTGCATATAGAAGTGCCAAATTTTGTCTGAGATAGACTTGAAATCCATTTACTTGCTGTAAGTGAAAATGACATCACAAGCTTCATTTGTTTGTTTGCAGTGGGCTCCACACTAATCTAAGAGAACACTGAGATGGCATGTTGAATTTAGGGCACTGTGATCCTACTTGGAACACATGCAGGAGAAGGCCTGGACTGCAAGAGCTGTCGCTTCAGAAGTATAAAAACAGAACAAGGGAAACTTCAGCCTCTGTCATATCATCTGCCTGTATACTTGTAGCCTCATGAATTGTTTTCATAAGGAAATAACGCTGTTGGCTTGGCACCTTAATTAAAATGTAGACCTTAAACTAGAGATGTTCAGAATTCACTTTATCTCAAGGTGTTACCTGTGTACAATTTAGCAATACTGTTGCTTCAGAATTTTTCAGAGCACTAGAGACATTACAAAAACTATTGCAAATGATTGTGCTTCAAGCATGAAACTGCTGCATAGGAAACTCCAGAATCTTCTGTGTGCCTCAGGAAGATTAACTAATGTCAGCTCTCAGTAGCAAAGTCTGGACGGACTTCTGTCCTCTCTCACTTTTAAACACAAGTAATTAGGAAAGTTATCATATTAAGTAGCTCAAGTTAGATTTAAGCTGATGTTTCAGAAGGGCTGAAGGCTTTAGAATAAGGACTCTTCCTATTTGAAGTTGTATATAAAATATTAAGCCTCCTTTTCCAAGGACAGCATCATGAATCTCAAGGATCGGTATCTGACCTACACAAGAAACAGAAAACTCAACTTATCAAGGATATTGTCTGTACTTAAATCCATCACTCTGCCTCTCATGGAACACCACAATGAAGACTGACCAAGTTAAGTTTGACCATGTTTCACTCATTTTTCCATTACAAGCAAAATCTACCTGATCATTTGAATCTCACCTGTGGAATTGGCCCTGTCTGAATGGGACATGGATGTGCCAATCGGCCACGGGTTGACCTGGTGATGGAGATAGCTGCGAGTTGGAGAAGCGAGGCTGCCGGAGTGGAAATGATGGTGAGGATTATCGAGTGAATGGATGGGATGAGCACTAATCACAGCTGTGAATGAATATAAGACAGAAAAACGCTTAACATATAGACAAGCACGTGCGTGTACTGAAATGCACCATATCCCTCCCTTCTCCCCCTGAGCCACCAAACAGGGCAGCCAACCAATGAGCAGATTTACGACGACACCAAGATGACATGTTCCAATACCAATTTTCCCACTCTGCTCCAGCACTTTAGCTCCCTCCATGCCATGACACAAAACCCCCAAAAGAGGCTGAGCTCTCCACTGTCCTGTGCAGAAAGTGCATCTCTCTTGGCTCTGTCTTCCAAGAGCTTTCTGTTACACTTGAGAAAAATGAAGTTTGGTTTCCTTTAGAACTTCCATGTATTTCACACTGTGCTGTAAATGTCAGACCTAATACAGGAGAGCTATGAGCTCAAATTCCAAAATAATTTCTGGCAATTATTGAATTCCATATCATTGTAAACAAATGTGGCATCTTTGGTTAATTAAATAATGCAAGACAAAGGATAACAGTAGGCAAGAGACCAAAGGCTCCATTCATTCCAGTGTGCAGACTTAGTAAAGCTCTGCTCCAGCACACTCAAACCAAAAGCATCTTTTTCTTTTTTTCATCTCTTTTTTTAATCTCGCTGTTTTCTTTTTCCTGTTTCAGAGACATGAATTTTATACTTAATGTAAATCATCCTTTGCCCTCACCCTTTTGCGAGGGCAAAACAAACTTTTACTATTCCCCAGTCTGTTCTTATGACAGACTAAAATACTGAATTGCTTAAAATCATCCAAAAGAAAGAGTCTCACCACAAAAAACAGGAGGGGAATGCTACCACTAGCACCATAAAGAAAAAAAATGATTGAGGTTGCTTTCTTTTGAACCTTTTTTGGAACTTCTCCACATGTGCTGCCTTTTAAAGTTACTTTCTAGGAATGACATGATGCACAAATCCATGGTTGTAACGGTGAGTTCAGTTAAGACTTCTTGCCTTGATGCATGCAGTTTGAACTCAGAGGCTGACTAAACAAATCTGAACCCTCTAACTTCCTCATTTGCTATTGACAGGCCAGTAGGACATGATACATGAATTGATCAGTGAAGGCAATAGACTGAGATTTTCAGCTATTGCTAATAAAAAATTTCTCTCTCCCACTGAGTTACACCAACAGAATGCTAACCTCATTGTCAACCTCCAGTAAATGAAAAGTAACTACACTCTAATACTGAGTAATCAGTAGGGTCTAGATTTAAGTCCTGTGAGACAGCTGTCAAGGGGATGGGAAAAGTCAGATATCCTCACTAAGAGCTTCCAGCAAGATTAAAATGCCACTTTGTCTTGCAGGGAACTGGCAAATGGAGGAATAACCCACAAAAGCTTGTCAGTCAGAAATCCGGGCAGAGGCAACATTCATCAGAGACACCAGGAGTTCTCCTACACGTCAGCAAGGTAGGAGGCATAAAGATTTTAAGGCATAACATTTTAAGGCATAAACACTTTAATTATTTCTATTTGTAGAAACCACTGGTCTACACCTGTGTTTCAGCAAGCATTTCCATCATTATCAAATACAATGCATGTCAGTACAAAAGACTGCCTATATGTTTTTGCAGCCACAATGACAAAATCTTGCACATATACTACACCTTTTGAGACACTTCCTAAAAACCTGGGGGTGGGGAGAGGAGCACAAGATCGTAGTAGCCCTGGAACACTATCCAAAGCAGAATCCAGTGAGCAAATGGGGAAAACCTGATCCAGTGAAAAGCCTTGTCCCCCAGAAAGTTTACCCTGCCACCAAGCCATCCAGCTTTAACTGCTGGCAGCTTTGCTAATAATTTGCTGGGTTATCAGACCTAAATCACACAGAGCTTTACAGGTCAAAAATCACTGTACATTGTATCACCAGCTCTTAATGAAGATCAAGATGAAGAACTGGATAAAGAGAAATGTGGTGTGTTAAGAAAGAAATAGCCCTTTGCTTCCTAATATCGTTCCAGATTTTCTGTTTTCCAGTTTCAAAGAAGGAACTAACTAGGTGCACACCATTCCTGTTGCATTGCTATAAATCATGCTAAAATTGAACATACTCAATTAGGATAATTTAGTATTTAAAAGGTAAGTAACTGGATTTGAATGCTACTGTGTAGGGAAAAAATGCCACAGGAAGGTGTCTGCAGGCACAGACTCAGACACACTAAACGGTCCTGCCTTCTGTTTTGTTTGCTGAGAAAGGGCCTCATGTACCCCTGTCAATTTTCTGTGTACCTTCTGCAGAAAGGTATCTAAAGACATTACATTAATGTTTCCACTTACTATAAAATAGAAGTGTACAGCTGGAAGTCCTCAGAGCTTTTGCAAACAGGATAAAAAGTCAAATAAAAACAATCTCAAGCCCTAAGGCACCAAAAGACCTTACATATCCTTCCTGACATTTAGTGCATGATGCTAACCTGTCACACCGAGCCAGCTGTGTCTGTGTCTGTTTGGTTCTTTCTGGGCAAGGTAATATCTAATAAAGAGGGGGGAAAACAGATCGGTTTTTCAAGTGAACACAGCAGGATGGCTATCAAAATGGGATGTCAAAGCTGAGTTTAGTGCTGCAAGGGAAAATCACGTCCACAACTATATCTGTCAGCATTATCAGATCAGCTTGAATAGCATCAAAAGGCAGAACTGGAATATACTACCTCCCTAAAATACGTACCACCATAATACTATTACTTGTGTCAGCTGTAAGTCTTGTCATCTTACATGGGACTGATCACATATGCTGCTGGGTATCCTTCTCACTGAATTAACAAAGTGTGAGGGGTACTTCACTGCACTATGTCTGTGGAGCGCTCAGCACGGGCTCCTATATGAGTTTATCTTACGCTATGTGTATCCAGTGCTGCATCCCATGGAGAGAAAAAAAAAAACCACAGAGAAGAGCACAAGGTAAGACTTGGTGCAGTCTGAATTTGTTATGGCATCACACAAGTCTGAATTCATCACGTTCCAGCACCTGACATGGGACAGGAAATAATCAGAATCCCATAGCTGCAATGTTCCTTGTTAGACACCCATATCTGACAGCAGATAGACTTTTAATAAACTAATCAGAGTAAAGATTATTAGTGTAAAACTGCATCCTCTGCTCCTTCCTCACACATGTAGAGCTGGGAGAAAAAAAAAGGATCAACAGACTACTAATTTTAAAATGAAGGAAAAAAAGATACCTCTCTTGTTAAAAGGCTGTAAAATAAGGAAACAGTCAAAATTCACAAACTGAGCTAATCGGGTCATCAGGACACTTCAAAAAGCACCCAGAGGCCAAGAAAACCAAGAAAGTTCGGATAAATAAGCAAAAAGTTAGAAAGTTGAGATGTAATGGACTGGCCTGAAATCATTCCATAAAACACAAGAGCTTGTGGTAGTAATTACCTGGCTACAGGGTTGAACATGAACATAATGCTGAGGGAAGTCTAAAGCTCAGACCAAATAAGTGCCGTCTAATTTTGCCTTACAGTTCTGTCACCACACCTTAACTTTTGTATTTTTTACTTGCGTTCTCAAGTCAGGTTTCAGTCTGGTTGTTTAGAGGTTTAGCCAATTCCCTTCCGTCTCAGAGTCATGATTTGAAAACTAGATCTATTGTTTATTTTTTAAAGTATTTCATAATAACAATTAACATACATTTCTACTGCCTCAACAAACTTTCAATTCAGTGTTTTTGCTCAAATCATCATTAACTGATAGGGAAATACACAGGTAAGAAATAAGAAACCAGACATCGTCCTCATTTAAGAGGCTGCTCTGCCACACTCACAAAACCTCAGCCCCTGTCAGTGCTCTATCCATGTTCTAAGAAATTAGTATAACAGACACATTGTGCAGCAAAGCTTCCGTACGTATTGCAGGCTGTGTCTTCCAGAAGATGAGCAGTGTTACTCCTTCAGAGCCATTTCTTCTGCTCAGAAAATTAGGGCACTAGCTCACAAGGGGAGATGTCTTACACTGACCTGTGGTGATCTATTGCCCCAGCTCTCTAATTCTCTCCCCCTGGACGAGCAGCTGAGTTGTTTCTGAAGCTGCTTCTGAGCCATTACCACATTTTAGCATAAATCCATACTGATTTGGGTTTGCCATAGAAGGGTGGAATGTAAACTACAGCTTATCAAGAACTGCTTCACAAATTGCTGCCCTTGCAGTGGGGACAGCAGTATATGGTGTAAGAGTAAGATCACTGCAGACAGGGGTAAACATGGTCATTTAGAAAACAGTAAGCATGACTCGTAAAAGTAAATCCTGCTTCTCTAACCTCAGAGTTTCAAGACAGAGCCAGTAAATATGTCAATAAAGGGAACTGGTGAATACCATACAGCTAAATTGTCAAAAAGGCTCTGACAAGGCTCCACTCCAAAGTTAGAATTCTGTGTTGCTGTTGGAAGGAAAGCTCTTTTATGGACTGAAAGCTAGTTACATATAGGAAGAAGCAAAGAGAAGGGCTTGATGATCAATTTTCAAGACAGAGGAGAGTGAGCAGGAGATTCCCCATGTATCGGTGCTGGGAGTGGTTTTAATCAATTATCTTTCCCAGTGACCCAGACATGGAAGCAATCAGAGAAATCTTCATGTTTGTCAATAATACTAAGGTCTTTGGGGTCGTTGAATGCTATTTTGTTGGCAAGGAGCTCCAGAAGGATCTCACAAGACTGAGAGAGTGGGCAAATTAGAGTGGTCAGGCACTGGAATGGCCTGCCCAGGGAGGTGGTGGAGTTGCCATCCCTGGCAGTGTTCAAGAGGCGGCTTGATGAGAAGCTACAGGATATGGTTTAGTAGCTGTGGCAGCAATGGTAGTGGGAAGACGGTTGGACTAGATGATCTTATAGGTCCCATCCAACCATGTGATTCTATGATTCAAAAAGGCGGCCAGCAAACTTTAGCATCGCCCTAATGTACAGTAATACATCGAGGGAAAAATAATCCAAACAGTACTTAAATGATGCTGCACTCAGAGCTGGCAGTTACAACTCAACAAAGAGTTTTTGGAGATATGGTTGACAGATCTCTCATACCATTAGCTCAATAGGCAATGGCAGCTAAAAAAGCCAGCAAAATTTAGTACCTCATTCACCAAGGAAGGTACTGAGAACAAGGCAGAGAACATTGTTTCCTGCTATGTAAGACCCTGGTGGTACTGTGTGCAGCTCTGGCCTCTCACAAAGCATGTAGTAAAGTGAGAGAAGATCCTGAGAATGGCAACTAAAGTGATAAAGGAGATGGAGCAGCTGCCTCAAGACAAGAAGCTAAAAAGACTATGAATGTTGTGTCTGGGGAGGACAAAACTAACAGTGAGAACCTGACAGAGATTTATCGACTCTCTACAATTGCTATATAACAGCTGGATACTGGCAGAGTACAAAGGAAATGGGCTATAAAAAGCAGCCAGGCTCATAGGCTCTCCCTAAAAAGCACCTGCAGTTGCCACTGCTGGAGACTGGGACAGACAAACAGTTGGACACATTCCTAACTTCTCCCTACTTTTGCAGCATGCCTCCTGCTCGCTCTACTACAGCTATCCAGTTTTTCCTTTTAACTTGATCTAACTCTGCCTTCATGATAAGGGATTCAGGATGCCGTCTTTGAAGCGTTTCCACTGTGGATATGACAGAATTACTCAGGAGAAGGAGGCAGGAAGGCAGTGCATGCGCCTGTGCGTACAGTATCAACATGGCCTGTTTGGGTGCTCCCAATTTCAAGCCAGCTGGTAGGTGGGCTGTTGACTTACGCTGAGGTGGTTGAGAATCAAAAGGCATCATCATCTTGGGCCTCATCCCCCTTCTTCCTGCCAGTGTGGACATGCTATCCTCTGACTCATGCCCTGAAGGAAAAACACTGGAGGTTATTTACCATCGCAGTAAGACTTCTGTGATACCATACCAGATGATTTCAAGTCTCCTCTCTTTATTTCTGGGCTGTCCTGTTTGTAAGCAGTTCTGTGACAAATAATTGATAAAAATAGCTCTTTCATCCTTCACTAGAAGGTGAAAAAGAGGACAGTTAGGGTAAAGATTATCAGGCACTGGAGAAACTCTCCAGACCATAATGCAAACACAGACCTCTGGCAGTGCAGCTCTGGGCAAATGCATGGCAGTGCAGAGAGTCACACATATGGGCTGGAGTACCAAGCTAACCACTCGCCAAGTGAAAACTCACCCACACCTCAAGACTTGAGGTGGTTAAAGCTGGTTAAAGCACCAAAACCTGATTCTGTGTTTGACCACTGAAATAAATGCCACACGCGTCTCTCAACAGTTTAACAGGAAACACTCAGATTATCTTCTGATTACTAATCAGTATTTACCAAAGAAAATCAATGATTTAACTCCTGTGCACTCAATTTTCTCACTAAAACATGTGATCCATCCTTTTCAGAGAGTCTTATAAACTAGGCACAAACCCAATTCACTACTTGCAAAATAAGAACAAAAAAAGATAAGGGTAACTGAATAATATGTCAATAAAGTGATTTCACCAGATACAGCAAAATGCATTTAATTTTAAACATCATGGTCAAAGTACTCGTTGATATCTCACCTCTGTAGGAATTCCGCCTTTGATGGATGTTGCTGTCCATGGAATTATCAACTGGGGTGATGTCCTGGGAGTTGCGAGGGATTGGGGTATCTGTCATGATTGGATTGGGATCTGGAGATTTATCAATGGGTTTTAGCTCAAGTCTTTCATGATGGATCCACAGGTCAGGAGGCTTGACATCTTTGGAGTTTCCTTTGTACTTATGGGACCCATTCACTGATTTGCAGGCAGCTCGTTTCCTTGGGAAGGAAAACAAATGCAATGTTCTTAGATGTAGGCTTCCTTTCACTTGTTGAAAAAGGCAAATTTGCACTGAGATTTCCTTCAGATCTTGTATCCAGCTGAGCAAAAGCTACCCACTGGGCAGGAAGCTTTGAATTTTACATATAAGCACATCTGACATCTCAAAGCATATTCTGCAACTCTGATGCCATTAAATTTGTCTCAAATGCTACCACATGCTGCAGAACTGTGCTCTACAGTCTAAGCTTTCATTAACCAAAATTATGTTTCCAGTACTTCTGATTATTAAGAGAATATTCTAAACATGAAGTGTACGTACATCATGCTGTGCCCATGCTCCAGGGCTTACAAACAACCTCAAACAATAGCTGTAGAAGGAGTCTGCAAATATCCAATTATCTCAATAGGATGGTTAACTCTACAGACTAATGAAAAGAACATTCATTTTACCACTGCTCAGGTTAGACACATCTAATGTGCTTTTTTCTAATCACTGTTGAATAGCAGCAGCAGCAAACTGATTGTGAGGCAGACATTTGACATGATGGAATTTCGGAAAAGCAAAATGCAGAGTTCCTGCCCTCTTCACACACTCCTCATTTTGGGCCCTGGCAATGATGGAGGAAGGCATCCCTTCTGGATAGCACAGTTGCTAGAAATGGCTAAGACGTGACTAAATCCAATTTTGAAAACATCAATGAATGGAGCTTCTCATGTAGGCGATACAACGTGCTGCTGGCACCCTGCTTTGAGCACTCTGTAGCTGAACAAGTAAAACAGATCAAAAGGTCATTCACTGCTTGTGAGTTGTTGCATCTGAAAGAGGTGGCATTCAGAAGCTGGGAAAACAAAGGCAAGATTTCACAAAGTTATTTCTGCCCTTTGAAAATAAAATACGTCTCTTGGGCACAGACCCATGGATTCTGCCCTCTCTCAAGCATATACTCCCCAGCTGCTAGAACATCACTCATCTATCCTTGCTCTCCTTTCCCGAAGGACTTGTATTTTTGCAGGATGGTTCAGCTTCAGCAAAGCAAGCGAAGATTATCTTCTAAGCTTGGCTTTTAATCACTTTCTTAAAACTCTGGTTTGCATAACAGAGTCTTTTCAAACTTAAAAAATAGCTTTCAGCTCTGTTCAGCTGTTTCAAAGAACAGGCAGAAACAGCCTCCAGGAGCCTATGAATGGAAGCATCGCTGCTGTAGTCTTAATTCAGATACTCTAAGTGAGGGAAGAATTCAGATACACATCTGTATTTTGGATTTTGGAGCACTTTTCTAAAAGAGTCCAGCACCAGATTCAGATTCCACTCCAGTAATCTATCTAAAAATTTGATATTATCATGCACAGCTTGTAAACCTGCTCTACACACTGAAGTATAGGCTAGGAACAGAAGTGAGAATCTACGTGAGGTGCTGCGCTCTCACAGCTAAACAGATGTATTGGCTCAAGTTTGGAAACAATATTTTAAAAAATAATTTCTTCTCAGAGATGGGCAAGTGCAGGTATACATGAAAGCACTGCCTCAGTTTGCCTGTAAACTCTTAATGGTTTGTAAATTCTGAAACACTGATTAGGAAAATCTCATCTTCTGAACATAAGAATTCAAACTGCATTACTGATCTGCTGGCAGAACAGAATCTCTACAGCCCACAAGACTTAAAAAGTAATGAGCTCTAAAGCTTCATAAAGAAAAGATTAAATAACAGAATTAAGTGAGAAAGGTAGGACACCGCCAAGTGCCACCCGGACACCTTACTTTTTTTGGTGAGAAGTTGTACGACGAGTGCAGAAGACAGCGACTATCACCACTATCACAATGGTGATCACTCCAACAGAGACTATGATTACAAGGAGCATGTTGCTGTCCAGGGGAGAAGTAGGACTTCCGTGGGGGCTGTTACTGCCTGTAAGAGTTTGAGTTGGGAGAAAGGCGTTATTTATTATACGGACTTTACTTGGAAAAGATCCCCATCAAAAGCAAGCAGTGCCCTTCAAAGACTGCTAGAATCATACAGATCAGCAGAATGAGAAAGATGGTTCCTCTGCTAGGATTTCAAGTGGAGTGCTTCCTTATTCCTCTGTCACTTGCCAATTGTGTTTCTGTATAAATGTTAAATCTACAAGGTGCTTTATAGATCCATTCCCAACTAACAGTCTTTAAAAATTTATGTTCACTCTGCTTAAACAGTTATCATAACAAAATCCAATAGTTTAGCATCTAAGGAGAGTTGACCTGGGACCTTGCTAGAACTACAGGCATCTCCCTGAGGCAAATAATCACCTGAATCGGTATCAGTATTCTACAGTGGTCACTTTCCTCTGAAAGAAAACACATTTTATGTAACACTAACAGGTGTTACCTTATGGCAAGGGTTCCGCAATACACAGTGCTAATAAGGAGAAGGAATTAAGAATATTTTTTCCTTCCTAATATGTTCTTACTGAATTAATTTTACATTTGTGCACTATAGCAGCCATTTAAAACCGAACTGGGAACACGATCTGCTTATCAAAACTGAAATGTAAATGCATGCGATGATACTTTTTCCATATACCCCACACAGTAGGCAGGAACACTATGACAGAATTATAATACAATTTCTTGAGTGGGAACAACTATCATCACAAAGAGAAAAAGTTACTGGAACAGATGTAATCAGGGTTGTAAACTGCTTACTATTTTCAGAAGGATATAGCATCACTTGGTAAAACACCAAAAGATGCTGCATTTAAGTTGAAAAGCTTTGCAACAGCACTTACCACCAAGTGGTGGTTTGTAATCTGGTCCTAAGTCCACTGGGCGGCTTCCTTTCCCTGCAGATCCTGAAGCTGAAAAGGTCATATGTGTGGTTATTTTATATACACATATATACACACATGCACACATAAACAAACACTTTAGCATTTCTAAGGTAGTTCTCTCAGAACTTCTCTGAACCATTGTGAGCGTTTTTTTCTCCTTTTCTCTCCTCTACAACATGATTTGGCTTTGAACAGCATCTGTTTTTCTCCAGGAAGAGAACCACTTCTTCAAAAGAGCTATATAATAATTAGTTTACTGTGTCACTATTTTCTTAAGTAAGCTCAAGAGCCTCTACTAGTATTTATATTTTAAAATGTAATACAACTTACTTGCAGTAATACACAGGTATATATTGACGCAGATGGCTTTGCCACACCTGTACAGTTAATTATCTTGAAACAGTAATTATACAGGTTTCCTTTCCTAATCCCTAACTACAGTAAGTGTGGAAGACTGGAAATAAGTGGAGGATCAAAAGCACAGTAAATGTAATATTAAGTTCCTGCCTATCCATAAAAACTGGCTTTCAAGTTCTCCCCATTCTTTTCCGTTTGTTTCACCTTCGCCACAAGCGACAATGAAGTATCACAATGATGTTTTCTGGGAAAATAAATGAATTCCTTTCAAACCATGTTCAAAGGATGACAAGAGAAGTAAACATAACCATAAATTGGTTATTAGAAACTGAGGCAAATACTGTAATAGAGGAAACATACAGCAAGATGCAAAGAAAACATTCCTCTCGTTATAGAAATTCATAATACTTTGCAGGTTTTTTACACACAGTTCTGTACAAAAAGCCAAAACCACAAAAAACCCTGAAGTCCATAAATATGGCAGTTTCATAATCATAAAAAGGGTTCCTCTCAGTTAAAAATCCACTCTTATCAAGAAGTAGTAAGTGTGAAAGGATGTGTAACAAATGGAAATTGTGAACCTGAAGTCAAAGCCTGTAAATCAGGCACTGTGAAATACAGACAGACGGTAAGAACAGCAAAAGGCACCAGCAAGAATACTGATTCAGCCCTGAGAAGGATAATAAGAAGAGATGTTACATGCGTGCAGTGAGGAGTTAGATGTAGTCTAAAATAATGGAAAAGACATATTGCAGGACAAATCCATAATGAAAAAGACATATAGCACCTGCCAGTCTAGAGAGGACACTGCATTCGGTGAAAACATGTTCTGGAAGTACTGGACTAATAATTTTGCAGCAGTAATGAAATAATTTAACAGAATTTTAAACAGCTTGTATTTATTTACATTCATATGACCAGGTAACTTGCACTGCAAAGATGTGAAAAAAACCCCTAGACGAAGATAGGTGGGAGCACCAGAGAAGCTGCGGGAGAAGGGAGGAATAAAAATAACTGCCTATTTTCAAAGGACAAACACCCTCTGCATTTGTAGCGCAGCAGCTGGAGTCTTAACACAGGCAAGATTATGGAAAAGGTGATGGATAGGAGATGGTGGCATACATTATGCCCATCTTTCCGTTTTATTGAATACAGGTATTTTCAAACAAACTAAATGTCAGATTATAAATTTGGTTGGTAACAGTAACTATGCAGCCATACTATATTTAGACTTCCATAAAACATTTTACTGAATACTGCACAACGCTTTGGTAAAAATAGCATAATAAAAAAGCAATGTGGCACATATTAACAAGATTAACAACTAATTAACTGATAAGAAATATAACTGTAGAATCATTATTCATGAGGGATATTTCTAATGAGTTCTGCAAAGACTTGGGCTTGGCCAAGTGTAATTCAACATCCTTAATAACGTCATGAAAGAAAATTAAAATAATTGCTGCTGAAGCTAACAGATGACATAAAATAATGGAGTAGATAGTAAGATACACAAAGTCACCTTTAAAGACCAACAGGGGTCATGTGGTGCGTGTGGGTGCCACACACCGAGTTGGTGTGGTTATCATGGGGTCTGCACTCCCTGAACAACCTGTACTCACACAGCCAACTGCAGATTTTATATACCCCCATATGAGTGTGTACATGCGAGAAAGTATATAAATCATTATTAGATGATAAAAACGTTGCAAAGCAGTGATAGGGAGAAAGCAGTACTCTGGCAAGCAGTCCTAATTCCAAAGAGTGTAGAACATCCTTGGGAATATCAGCCTGCGCTTGATCCTTGTAGAGCGCGACAGCTCAGGGAGCCTGATCCTGCCACTGCCTGCGTGGTGTCAGTGTCTGCACATTTCCAAAAACGTAAAGGTAGCAAGATACAAAGCCTAGTTTTCAAAATACAATGAAATTTAGGAACCTAATAAAGTTGCTTTTCAGTTTCTAATCCTGAAACTAGGGATCGACAGTTCATCTTTTAAATTCCGGGGAACTCGTTTCTCACGCATTGCACCCTGAAGGATGCCCTGACTCTTCTCTGCAGTTTATGTGGGCGTAAGGACTGTAACTCTTTGCCTCTCTCACGGGCAGCTAGTCATCACTGCCTCAATAGGGAGCATAAGCCTGGCTTCTACACGATACGCTATACACAAGCTGCATCGTCTGTATGGACACCATCCTTTGTTCCAGGCCTTATCATGGTTTTTGTTGAGGTTTTCAATTTCTTTCTACATTAAGGAATAGTTTAAGACAACATTTACTTGAAACTGGTAGGTTTGAGGGTTTGTTTCTTTTTTTTAGCTTGTCAATCTCCTTGTTACCCATTAGGTATCTGCAGCCAGACAATGTATTTTAACTTTGTGTTACTTTAGGACAGTTTTACTAGAATTAGATACCTTAATCTTTGCTTTTGTACTAGGCCAGTGCAACTCCTCGAAGCCTGAAGGCTGTTAACAGGCACTAACCTCTCCTGACACAAGCTCTGTGCTATAGAGTCTGTGGAAGAACAATATAGTCTGCTTAACACAGAAGAAAAACATTAAAGTAGGGGAGAGAAAAAAAAAAACCAACAAACAGAACCACTAAGGCCAGAGACTCAATCCCACCATAGTTTTGTTCCCTCTCAGTCTCAAATAACTTTCCTGCTACTTCCTGAAATACACAATTCTGCAATTCAGCAATATTGTCACAAAGCAGACTTTTCTGCTCTTCAGCTCATCTTCTTTTCTACATTTAACCTACTGCCATGATTTATAGCCTCCGAGTGTTCTTACAGGAATTTGGAAACAAAAATATCTTGGCCTTTACGTAGGGTTTTATGATTTATAAATTATACAATTTGATAAAAATTAATCAAATTGATACTAGAATAATATGTTCCTTTAGGATGATAACAACAGAGGAGAAGATTTAGTTATCTGCTGAAATGAGGTTTGAACAGCGCCGAACAGAAAACAACAACTTTTACATAAAACCTTTTAATCTTCCCCTATTCCCCTGCACTTGCAGTTGAGCCCTAATGATGACATGGTGAGCATCTGGTTCCCCACAGACACGCCTGAATCCCAGCTAGCATCTCTGTTACACAAGTCTGGATATTAATTTACACCATAACTGGGCAGCATCAGCATTATTTGGTACACAGAAGGTAAAAGCATATTTAATAAATTACTTCCAAGGAACAAGTTGAAAAGCAAGTAAAAAGAAAAAAAAAAAGCTCATTCTCAATTCCTTTAGGATCTATTTAATTGTATATCTAAACTGCTTGCCAATGTCCTTTAGCCCATCCCTTTAGACTAATTCTACTCCTCTTTAATGGGCTTGTAGGTTATTTGGAAGAAAGCAAAAGTAGTCCTGGGACATTCGCCTTATCACCCAAACCTACCATTTTTCAAGCTTGCATTTTAAAACCTTAAGGCTTTTAGTAGCTACCGCTGTGCTCTTCAGGACAGTCTGGAGTCTAAATGAGCTGACAAGCAGAATCTCTCTTGCAAAAAGCTTTCTAGAGCAGGCATACTATCCTTATTACAAAAATAATTATAGATGTAGAGCTCACAAAACAGCACTTGTGCTGTTTAGATAACTGTTTCATCTTCCACCTCTATGTACTGAGATTTTGCATTCACGCTCAGAGGCTGGCTGGAGTAACACTTAATCCAAATTCATTTTGACAGAGTGATTCAGCTCTGGCACAACCCGCTTGTCCCTTCATGTGACATCTGACTACAGAGATCACTTTATATTCCTAACACTCAAACCACAAATAGGACTTCCAGTTCTGCCACTATTAAAAGCACAACAGGAATCTGCTCATTTACAGTTAGAGCAGCAGATATTTGTTTCATTTAGGAAACGCAACAGCACATGGACAGGAAAAACAACATGTGTGAAGGATGGAATAAAAGAGAAAGCGTGGCTATTCATTTACCTTGATCATTAGGCATTTTATCTGAGGATTCAGCTAGTGGGACAAGCACAGGGAAGGAAAAAACAAGAGAAAGATCACAAGGCTTGAAGGAATGAGAGACAGAATTTCAAGTTTCAATAGCATCAGTAGACTAGCTAGAGCTCTCATTTCTAACCACCAATACTCATATGGAGAAAGTACTCTTAGACAATCTTCTCATAACTTTTTATTTTTCACCCGTCCTTAGAGTACATTTTTTTTCAAGCTATCATGCTTTTGTACTATTTCACTATCACCCATCACCAAGCAGTTCTTGATTTAAGAGCCTGTTGTGTCACACTAGTTCCCTTTGTATCATCCAAGTCACTGAGCTGTTGCGTCACTCCCTGCCAGCTCCAGAGCCTGCTGCTTTGTACTATTTCAAGACGAGCAGATGTGACACACGAGACCTAGAATCTTAAAGCAACTAAAAACTGGTTTTCTAAAAAGCACATTTAGAACACGGGCCTTTGGCATTAATAACTAGATGACCTAAATGCCCACCAGTGATTTTGAAACAACACAATTAATGAAACAGCTAAGTAAAATTATGTATTAACTATGCAAGAGTAATCAAATAGAAAATTTTATTCTACTCAAATGCCATTGCCTTCCTGTCTTTTCCAGTTTAAGTAAAAAATTCAGGCTACTGGCATGTTACTGCTATAGAGGCTGCATTCAGAAAACGAGGAGGAAGATGCTTAGATATACATGATACTCTACCTTTTGGGGTTCTGAACTGAACTGCCTCAGACATAGGCCCCATGCCCTTCGAGTTGCGGGCCTGAATTTTGAAATAATACGGTGTATCAAGGGTCAGTTCTTGTATCTGATGGGTCAGTCTGTTTCCCACAACAGGTTCAATAACCCAGTCATGTATTTCAGCATTCACATCCGTGCTGTAGTAAATTATGTATCCTATTCAAAGGAAAAAGATAACTTTATACATAAAAGAACAGGACAGTCATAAGATCTCATAGAAAATGTTCCATTGACTTATAACGATATTTGCACAGCTAAATGATTATGGGTTTTCTGAAAGTATACTCTTACTTTTTCAAAGACTAAGAATACATTCAAGTATTAGACAGCCTCCCCATCTTAAATTTTAAACTGTTCAAAAGTACAGGTCGAGAGAAAAAAGCCATTTAAAACATCAAAATTACTTTTGACCACTGTTCATTGAATATGGAGAAATTCTCTTTACCTGTTCATAGACCAAATAAATATGGTACCATAACATAAAGCTGTTATTATCAAAACAACCTCAAAGTACTAATATTTATAGAAAGTAGTTAACATTAAAACAACATTCTCATGCACAGCTAAAGAAAATGTATTCAGTAGTTTATAATAATTATTTTTCAGTTTATTAACAGAGATTACAATAATCTGAAGAGAACTGAGGTTATCTTGCACGTCACAGAAGAAAGGCATGGGAAGAGTTTATGTTCTGTTATTAGAACATACTGCAATCACAAACCAATACGAAGTAAAAGCTTTATAACTTTTTAATGTAAGAAATACAGAGCCCCCCAGCATAAAATAAATACTTGCACCAATATAGGGCTGGGTCATCAGCTGCTTCATGCACAACTTGCCGCTTCCCATGTCCCAGAGACCACCAGTCTGGGGGTTACAGGAAGGAAGGGGAGACACTCTCCAGAGTGACTCCCACTTCTTTAAAGCAATTAAAAATATTGCTGATAACCCAAATTCACGTAATTCACAATAGCCAGTATGGCAGTTGTAGATGCAGCATGCTTAATTTCTTCCCTTTGTGGCGTAGTTAACTACTGAGGAGTAAATTTAATGATTTGCTACTTGTACAGGTCGTGAAGCAATGTATCTGTAACTTGTCTAAAAAGGGATGGCACATATATATATATACATACACTGACCGATAAAAGCACTATATATAGCATAGTGGCACAAGACTACTGAGTTAACTTATGACCATGCTAATTAGTCAGCAAGTATAACGATGCAGAAGCATCTGGAATCCACAGTAGCACCATTTAGTATTTAACATCCACCCTATCCCCACATCAAAAGGAGATCAGAGCTGAACAGACAGGTATTCCACAGAGCTGCTACCCAGCGCAGGGACTCGCATCACGGCTCAGTTTTTGGGGCCCTACGTGGTGCACAGAGGTGAGCGAAGCGAACGAGCAGGACCGACTCTGCCCGCCCGCTGCCCTGGCTCTCCCAGCAGAGGGCACTGAGCCCACGCGTCCGCAGCCCTCCGGCCCCGCTCCCCGGCTGACGGTGGGTGGGCTCTGCAGTACGGCCGAGTGATTTATTTCAGTTCTTAGCTTTTAATTGCTGCTTATGCAAAATCTAATAAATACTCTACTTTTTCATTCAGCGTGGATGAATAAATGTAAGGTTCTCCTTCACAGTATAGACATTGCAAGGAAATTTTTTTACTTGGAAAATTGAAGGTGTACGGTAATTTTGCCGATCAGATTGTGCAAGGAAATGCCGATCTCTCTTGTACATTGTCTACTCTTTCTCACGTAGGCACTTGATGTAAGATGATAGGCTTATCTTTTTAAGAGCATATATAACCTGGGGATCTTTGTGCCTTACATTTCACACCTGTCTGAATGATCCTCACTGACTGCCAGCAACCCAGTCCTTTAACCTGCAGTCAAGATAAAGGCTCTCGTCTCTCCAGCCAAACCTTCTTTCTCATAAATGAAATAACGCAGAATTGGCTTTCTAGCCAATATAAAAATACACATCCAGAACACAGAAACAGCTATATGCATGCAGAGTCACACAAATGGTGCAGAGTAAGCTGCTGTCTGTTAGAGCTGCATCCTTACAGCTCCACTTGTGAGAGACACTCGGCACCCGGTGAGAGAGCAGAGCAGTGCACTGGTGTGTCGCACAACCCCTCCCACCCTGTTTTTCCAGCACTGACACTGGAAAGACAGGGTACCTGTTAGAGCCACAGCATCTTACCTGTAGACTTTGGGCTGCCTGCAGAGTGCTGCTTTGCCCTTCAGGGGTCTTTCTTACAGCTTACTTAAAAGTCTACTGTAAATAGTAAAGGTTAAGAGGCTCCAGCATTCTGCCTTTTCAGAGGGATCCAATTAGGTTTTGTCTCCTGTCTAGAACCTGGGCTACAGTACTGCCTAATCAGAGGCCAGCTGACGACAGGTTTCAAAGGCTTGATTCTGCACCGTAATTAATTCTGATAACAAAAGCAAAATCAAACACTGCAAACTATATGCCAAAAAAATCTGCTTTAAGCTTAAAGCCTGGGGTAAAAGGAAAATTGAAGTCAATTATTTCAAAAAGTCTTTAGAAATGTGACTCCAAACGGAAATTACAGAAAGGAAACAGTAATTATTATTTAATGTAAAAGGATTTATCCTATGTGAAAGTGATGCAGTTACAAAGGCAAATGACAGTTTACTCCTAATGGTTATGTCAGGGGACTAATAAACTGACTTCAAGTCTGTTCTGCGCCACAAAAATGACACAAAGATGACAAAGTGCACTGGGATGGAGTCTTCTATATAAAATACTGATGGGCTAGATGCATTATAGATTTCTTTCTGGAGGCATGCTATTAGAATAGCACAAGCTGATGAAGGCAAAGGTTATTGAGATATTTAAACTTTCAATTATATTTCTGGTTAGAGTCCAATTTCACACTGCAGTTAGTTTACATCTTAATATATTTTTACTAGGTACAAAAGTAAATAATTAATCTGAGCTACTAAAAAGATTGACAAAGAAGATATAGACCTCTTGGCTAGCTCTAGGCTAAATTAAGTACGGAACGTGTTCACATAGTTATGCAGATTATATTCTGCTGTTAACCAGGCATCTTATATCTGCCTTTATTGCTCATGCAAACTGCACCTGTAATTTTGCCGTTGGCTTCGGATGGAGGCTGCCAGTTAACAATTATTGTCCGAGGTTTTCCCTCTTTGCTCACCACAGTCACGTCTTTAGGAGGAGAAGTAGGAACTGCAAACAAACAAAATCCAAGCTATCAGAAACAGGTTGCCCAATTTCACTGGATATAAACAAGTAACCTCAGCATCTTCGCTTTTTGTTTGTTTTACCATTGAAAAAAGGCACATACAATAATAAAAATTCTGAATGTTCAAATCTTCAACTAACTCTACCATCCTGCTGTAGCAGTCTTAATGATTTACTCCATTCAACTGGCAAATGCCATCTGGTGCGCAGCATCTCCTCTCCATAAGGAGTTACCTGTTTCTAAAGCACTTCTGTCAACAGATGCTGCGATTCATGACTGAATGAGCCCATGTGTCTTCAAAAACATGGCAGCATCTCTGTACAACTCTAACAGTTGGGGTTAATGGCTTCTAACCTGAATTTCTTCAGTCATCACAAAAACTACATGAACTTGTGAAATAAATATATTTTATATGCAAAGGCATACCAAATATCTCCACATCTTCAGCTTTACAGTAGGACCAAGACCTAGTAATTCCAGTTTGCCACTCAAATCTGAATCAGCAAATCCACCAAATTTAAAAACATAATCCATAATTACTGATTTACTTTAGTGATGAATTATTTGTGATTTGCAAGGAAATCTGCACCACAGAAGCATCTGAAATCCAGAAATATTTGCTGAACACAATTGTCCAACCTTTCTTCCTGGGTTGCCAGATAGTAAGATTGAGAGCGAGGGGGAGAGCGCTTCCTTCTGCCATCAGCCTCCTCCTGCCTAAAGTTCAGGAAATGGCACAAGTTGCTCCAGCAAAAGACTGAAATCTGAGACCCTTCTCACTGTGAACTAAAATATCCAGCTGGGGCTTAGATTAATGGCTTTCAAATGCACCGAGCCAGTGTCTCCAAAGGTGCATTAACCAGCCACAGTTTGCAATGCCGCATTATGAAAAAAACATGAGACTTCTAATTGGGTAACTTTTCGCCAAGTAAATCTGCCTTGGGTATTTAATACTGTAATAGTAACATTTAGTGCTTACATAGGGCTTTCTGCATTTAAAGAGCTTTATGTATCTTACCTATTAGAAATTAATCTCTCCATCCTCTGAGACGGCCACCTATTATCCCTGTGCAGAGGAACAGGTGGAAACCAGGGATAGCAAAAGCTCAGAAGTTACTGTAACTATTATCCCAAATACTTAAAAACATGCTCAACAGAAATGCTCAACATAAAGCATGATTCAAGGCCCTATAGTAAGCTTCAGAGAAAAAAAAAAATCAGGACTAGCCCTCAAGAGATTACTAATTCACAGACCAACACTGAACCCAGTATCCACTATTTTTTTCAGCTTTAGCTGAGAAGCAAGTCCTATACAAGGTTGCTACTCATGAGTATTCAAAAATAGTGAGTCACACACTCTGGAATTTGGCAAGTAATATAAATCACAAGATCTGTTATGAGAAAATATATTTAGCCTTTTTTCTTTTTCATTTGTTGCTTAGTTCCCAAGCTTTTAGGTCATATTTGCAAATATTCTTTACAACTACCCTGACTAGAAATGTACTTTCTACTTAAATTAAATGAAGTGAGATCTCCTGCGTCTTGCCCTCACTCCTGTACTTTTTGAGTTTCAAATTCTCTTTTAAGAAATTTATTTGTGCACCTTTGCAATCTCTCCTCTTTGTGTAGAGTTACAGATGACAATTATATGTCTGTTAGCAAAAATACCAAATAAAGTGTTTTACCATGAGATGGGCATAGTAATTGGGATGGGCAAGGAGCCTCAGTCCAGTCCTGTGCTGTCAGAAGGGCAGCTGCCTCCACATCGTGGGACTCCCACCAAAAATTAAAGCAACTGAAGCTCACAAAGGGTTTACGGAACCTTCAGAGTAAGTTAGAAGCTTTCTGATTTTACCCCTTTTTTGCTTTTCTCATGACTTATGATAGATTATTTGGATGATCTCACCAATTCTTTGCATGCTTGATGGTTTTTTTTGCTGTATTTTAATTTACCATGACAACTACAGGGTCATTTGGTTAGGCTCTCTTTTGTCCTTACAGTTCAAATAGAAACCTAAGCATAATAAGCAGTAAATTTAATTGCACAAAGATCATTACACACTGCAGAATAAAAAGAGCTAATGAGGGACAGGTCCTGGACCTCGCAGTTACTCAGTGAGCCCAAGTTCCTCTCTGTAGCTACAAACCCTCTTCTGTCCTGTACTTTGAGAGTGCCTCATTTTGACAGCACTGCAATGGCAATTCCTGCTGAAGAACAAGAATGTAGGGCTGACTTGGATGTCTTAACTTCTACTGGGATTTTTTTTATTTATCTGCCTCATGCACTTCCTTGCTTTGTAATAATTATAATCATAATTATAGCAAATTTAAATTATTATTTGCTAAAGGATTTTCTTTGTATTTGCTATTAACATGCTATTTCTGACATGTTTCAAATGCATGCTTCTTTATTCTCTCCTGTCTGTGAACTGTGGTACATTATTCATTACGTCTTTGTAATTTGATGTAAATTCTTTTGCGTGCAATCATCCCTTTGAATTCTGAAGTATGTTGTTGTTTTTTAATCAGGATTTCTGACTAAACTATAAAGAAAAGAAGCCCCCAGCATGTATTCATCAGCATAATTTTAAATGCATGCTTTTCCTCCTCCAGAATTCTGGCAGGAATTCATCTCATCAGGAATGTCGGCACTTCCAGAAACACACGAAGGAGTACCTAATTCAAAAGTTGTTCCATGTGCTGTCATACTCCAAGTGCTTGATCTTCGACCTTTAGTCACCATCACAGAGAATTCATACAAGGTATTTGGTTTTAACCCAGTCACTAAATAGCTCAAAGTGGTCGCATTTGCTGTCTGAAAGAAAAACAGAGTGTCAGTAACTTCTGAACTGAAAACCATCAGTCACCAGCTCCCAAACACCCTTGTCTCAGTTAAGTGTTTAAAACATTTTAGCATCACTACATTTTCATAACCACAGTCATTAATTCTGTAACGTTTTTGCTCAGTCATGTAAATTCATTAATCAAGTATTAATGTGCAATTGGTTTATCCTAAACTAGAAATTATTTCTGCAATCAGCAAGGGCATTTAACAGCAGTTAATTATAAATTAAAAAAATAAAAAGGCAAAAGGTCCAGGGCACGCTTGTTATGCAGCAGGCTAAATCACTGTCTACTTGGGGAGTTTAATTTACAGCATTTCATTAACTGGTCTGGCTAGGGAAAACAATGAAGCACAGCTAACAATAACAGTCCTCCTTGAAATCTGTATCTGCCTTCCAAATTCCTGTTAGAATTTGCTGTAAATTTTTAACATAATTTAAAAAAAAAAAAAAAAAAATCAACTGAAGGTACCGGTGTGGAGAGACTTGACGACAATGACATTTTATTAATAGGTAGGTATTTTTCAGAAAAAAATGGTTATCTAGGATCACACAGTCTAACTACACTTGGTTTATAGTGTAATTTGTAGCTGAGCCATTTAGGTAGAATTTTCAACCTTTAGATTAAACTATCTGATATTTGTTATACATGACTTGAACATAAACAGAATGTACTTGAGGCCTATGGAAAAAAAAAATAATCTACGTGTATGTATATTCCTTACCTTGACCGTAATCTAAACACAGAATTTAACAGTTAGTTGTTTCAGTATCTGACAGGGCCGTATAACAGCTGAATACAACTACTGCCTTCAGAAACCAACTGCTTGCAGCTCATTCTTTTTCAAGGAGGCCTTCTATAAATGTATGTGCCTTGAAGACTCTATGAATAATATAGTCCAAACTCTGCAAAGAAAACCCTTGTTTCTCAAATATCAATGACAGCTTTTTTGTTACACTGGGTGAAAGTTCAGAAAACTGTCAGCCAAGTGCTGCTTGGATTTGTACAAAGTGCTTTGCTTGTTCACGGACGTGTTTTGCCAGTTAGACATCACAGGGATAGAGAGACAACAAAGTCATCATAAAACTAATTAAAATCAAATCCTCTTTTAACTTTAAACCTTTATGCGCTACAAAACTCAGTGTAGTTTCAAAGTAAATGTGATTGTGGCTGGACGGTTCAAACATTTAAGTGTTGAGCAGAACAGTTCTTACATTAGTTCAGTGACAAAGCTTGACTGGATACAGCCTTCCTAGCACAAATATGAAATGAAGCTTTGTGTTCAGAAAAGCTTTTCATCAGCTCCCAAAGTGCCAGGTAACATTGTCTCTTGGCTCTTTGCAGTGCAGCTCAGGGACATTAGGAAGCAGTCGATGCTTCAGGAGAAGCTTCAAAGACCTTTGGCCTGGACAATTATGTAGTGACAAATCCAAAGGAGAAATCCTTTTCTAGCATCTTGCATTACGAGCTGACTTATCCCCTGAAAAGCACACACTTCTTCCTCTCCGGAATACCTATGGAAATCCCTAACACCATTGAAGCATTCAGTTCTGTTTATAGTACTTCTTAGCTCCTAGCTTCAGTCATACGTGGCAGCTGGAGTCCTTTTTACAGGCTGAAGTTGTATTTTTCATCTATACCTTTGAAACTTGCTATCTTTCAGTTTCATTGCACATCATATTGAATCTAAATAACACATGAAAGGCTAAACTGGAGTGTTAGACTCTCTGCTTTCTTCTAACACCACTTACTGTTTTTAAGATCACAACATGTCCCATGGTACTAAACTCTGCTCACCTACTAGAAATAAACTTCATAAATAATACCCTGTAAAATTTATTTTCCTTTTATACAGTCCTGAAAGATCTAAGTTAAGATTTAGTATTTTAGCTTGAGAGCACACTGATAAATCAGAAGTAGCCTGCGAGGACAACTCTGCTCCACCAATAAAGATTCTTTGAAAAACACTTTCATCCACATTAGTGAAACCACACGGGTTCAAAGCACAGCCGAGGATTTTAGCTTCAGGAGCTGTACTGCATCTGTTCCTGTGTTTATATGCTCTAGATTGACAAAACTCCTATACAAATTTAAGACAATAAGGCTCAATATGGTGGAACTTCTTAACTTGTACTTGAAGCACACAGCCTCTTCTTTAATAACAGTTTGTGAAGGTCAGCATAGAAGGGGGGAGTGCAAATGCAGAAAATATGAATGAACTAAGCATCCAGTTTACTGAGAGGGATGGATGAAACAACACTGTGTTGAATAGATGTAGCTTTGGATACGAGAGAACTGACACAAAGATAAGATTTCTGTGTGCAAAGCTGTGTAATGAAGAAGCTCCAATGCAACTGGGTGAACAGCCTCAAAACATGCA
Source organism: Chlamydotis macqueenii (assembly GCF_036417535.1). Taxonomy (NCBI): domain Eukaryota; kingdom Metazoa; phylum Chordata; class Aves; order Otidiformes; family Otididae; genus Chlamydotis; species Chlamydotis macqueenii. Next base: position 16,021,087 of record NC_141567.1, on the reverse strand, counting down.
ATAAATAACAAAGCTTCTAGAGGTGGCGATGACCAACGATATACTAGCTCATAGACAATAAAGTCACCAAAGACCTCATTGAAATATGGCAGCTTATTGAACAGCATCGCCGGAAAGGTTTTGCCTTTCTTAAAAATTAGCAACTGTTATTGTTCAACAGAGTAGTACAGAATTCACGACTGAAACAAAGAAAGAAAAGCAGGATGCCAGTTCTCCAAACATTGTGGGTTAAAAATGATCAGAGCAAATGTCCTCAAACTTTATGTCCTTTCAGGCAAATGCTTTATACAGTGAGTAATTTTGAACTATATTCGATGATTGCATATTATTTTTTGGTCCACAATAAAACTTCTTGACCACTGGCCACCAGCACTGAGACCGGTGGGAATATTTCATTTACCACTGAGGGTGGGTTTTGGTACGCATTTAACTAATGAAATTGCAGCATTACATAAATCACTCCCAAGACATCCTCTGTAGATGACTCAGGAATGTGGGTTCATAAATAACTTCCCTTTAGAGGAAGAACACACATATATCCACTTTTTTATTTCAATAATAATAATAAAAAAATCTGGTTTGTAACAAGATTGCTCAGGAAGAGCATAAAGGGAGCTCCATTAGCTGGATAGTTTAACAACCATTTCCTTTGAGTCTCATTTCAAATGTGAAATTTGCAGTCAGCATTTTTGAAGCCTCCAGATAACTCTGAAAATTAAAAAAAATCCAACTAACCGACTGAAAAAATCCAAACCAATAAATGGAACTCCAAATCTAGTCTCCAAATCAAACCAGCAGATGAAAATCAAGGAAGGCAGGGATATCATAAAGTTACTGTTATATATTTTGCACTCGTTCAGTGCCCAGAGGAAAGGTTCATCATCAACTTCATATGAGCAGAAAAGGTTGTAAAACGAAAGTTAAAACCGTCAGGGTAAACAGTCAGACTCACCCCATAATTTCAGATTCTTCTGCTAACTGGAGAGAAGCCATTGGTAACACAGACCTCAGCAATGCATTATTGGCTCCTCTACAGGTAAGCCCACATCTGTCATACAAAGTCATTGTGTGCGGTGAAGTAGAAAGCATAAAATTGTCACCGTGTCCATGGTTCCACAGCAGAACGTAGTTCTGGAAGTGTCTGCCTTCCTTCCCCGAGACAGCTCCTCCATTCACTCACACACAACACTTCCTCTCAATCTTTCACACGCATACACAAAAGAGACCACAAAAACAACTACTTCCAGCAAATGTAGAAGAGCCGTTGAAGTGATGATTTAACTGAGTACTGATGTGAACTTAGTCCAGGCATCTCAAATAAAACCCAGTACACCTCTACACCGTTTTCTAAGCGCTTGTCTTTACTCCCAGTTTTCACCCAACCCTGACTTGAACATGAAACTTCTCACTGAAATAACGCAGCTGTGTTAGCGTTGTTGAAACTCCAGTACCTTGTACTTCGTATTTGCAGGAATATTGGTTTTCCAGCGAACTGTGTAGTAGCGAGCATCTGTGATCTTCTGGTTCTTTGGCAGAGAGTTGTCTGCCCAAGTGATCCGTATGGTGTCATGGCTCAGAATGGAAGCCTGAACTCCCACCGGTGGCATCATGGGAGACGGATCTGGCACTGGAGTGTATGGAGCATTAATAACAAACAAATCAACCTCGGAAGTGTCTAGGGAATTGATGGGTAAAAAGTCGTGTATTATAATTAAAAAGGGAGAAGGTGGCATTTTTATGTAAACAAAAACAAAAAAGGGGAAATGCAGGGTAGTACAATGAAATGAAAGGTGAGAAATGGAGAAAAAGAGAGAAAAGCCAGAGTTATTAGGTGACATAAGACTGGCTGATAAAATTACTCTTGCATCGTGTTCCCTTCCTAAGACAGTAAGACAACATATATATGCTTATATATATATATATATATATACACATACACCTAATCATACTGGTGTTCAGTGTGTTCAACCGTGGCCTAAGAACCCCAAACATAACTAATTTTAACTTTGACTTAATTTTTCTCAGAATGTCCACTGATTCCTCTTGCAGAAAACAAAGAGGAAGAAAAAGAGCTGGACTTCTTCTAGATAGGTAAATGCCACTTCACACAAATTACAGGGAACACCCTTCATCTTTCAAAGAATATTAATGGCAATTAAGTTCCAAGTATCATATAAATTTGCAATAACTGAAGAAACTGCAATTCCAATGTCCTCTATGAAATCTCTAAGAATTCCTGCTCTTCAGAAGATTAAAACAAATAGAAGTGTTAACATCTACACAAAATAACTAAGTAATATCAATAGTCTAGTAGGGAGCACAGTGAGGCATAGCACAGTAATAGCTCAGTTGCAAATACATTTCTCTGCTTAAAATCTTTTATTAATGTATTACAAGATGGGAAAAAAAAAGCCAAGAACCTGTTTAGTATAAATGACAGCAGATTGAGACTTAGACAAAGAAAATGTAGGCATTGTATTCAACATCTCAGTGTAAAAGACAAAAAAAAAAATTGTCCATAAAAAACAATGGACAGTGCCTTTGGAACTGCACCCACACAATGTGTGCTAATATAATGGTAACTTTTTTAATAGGAATATCTATAAGTAGTTGAAAGGTAAGTTTTGTAATTTAAAAATGAAACCAATTTTAGTTGGGTTAATAAACGGATTAAACGGGCTAGGCAATCACTGAAACAGTAACGCCAACCAGTCAAAGAAATGGAGTGTTCTTGATGGCACTGAAAAACAACACTCTTACATCAGAAACCACATTTGCAGCTGCTGTGCCTGTTAACCATTTTCAGCTGTGCAGAACTGAAAAGCAGCCCCTTGCTTTTACCTGAGTGAGGCCTGGTCACTGCGCTCTCGTAGAGAGGGATTCCTTCACCAACGTTGTTAAACGCTTTCAGAGTTATGACGTAGTGAGAGCTTGGGTCTAAAGGGGAAAAGCAAACAATCACGGTTTTAGGGCAAACCATTATTAGTGAATCCTATTTTCTGCTTCTCCATTTTCTCTTTGGTCAGTCTTTTATGTTTTAACTGATCTACATGAAATAATCAGACTACATTTGAACTGAGAATGTCTCCATACAGATTTTCTGTTAGCATTCAATAGTTCTCATTCAGCAGCAGTCTATAGTCACAGCAAACCTACCTTAAGTATAGTTTTAAAAGCAGGAAGGAAAAACTTTTTAAAATGAACATTTAAAGTTGCTCTACTGGAATATTACTCAAAACTCCAATTTTATGGAACTTATCAATAGTTCACTATAATAATATTTATTTTGTTTTTAGGATACCTTACCTACCACAGAGAATTCTGTGGAGAAGCAGTTCTATATTTTTCTTTTAAAGTAGATTACATTGTATCTTGGTGACATTTTGGTTTCTTTTTTGCCTGAAGCCACCTGTTCTGCAGCTCCAGAAGTAGAATAATGGAATGCTGCTCAGCATGAAGGTTTTTGTAATAAGCATTGAAGGGAAAGCATCAAATCAAAATACACTACACTTCAAGCCCAGTGAATTTAGGATTCTGGATTTGGGGGGTTTTTTATTCCTCTGCTCCTTTTTGTATCAGCAGAAAACTGAATTCATTTGAAATTAATGAACAGTTTGGTAGCAGGTATAATATCTGAATAAGGAAAGAGATCCTCTTAAAATCATGCTTGTAGTTTTATTTATTTGTAATACCATAATTAGAAAGCAGTAACATAAATGAGAGGTAAAACCTGGGCACTGACATTAATTCGCTCTCCTTACCTAAGTTTTCGATGGTGTAGTATCTCTGTTTGTAGTCCACCTTGATGGTCTGCGCGTGAGGGCTGCCAATGCCATAGCCTATAGCATAGCCTCTCACCACGATGTTCTGGTTCTCAGGAGGAGTCCAGCTTACTACGATACTGGTGACAAGTGGGCGGACGTGTAAGGAACTTGGAACTTCAGGAACACGAGTTTCTGTTAAAGACAAATGATGCATTTAAAGGATTTCTCTTAGATAAATCCAATTACAGGAAGAGCTATGACCTAGTAAAGGCAAATGTAGAACTTCTACTCTGCATCTGTGTAGAAATGAGTACGCTCCCAAGGAGAGCGCTTTACTGTACGAGAGCAAAGAACTCTAATAAGCAGGAGAAAATTGCCATAGTTTCCTATACTAATATATTTTAATAGATCCTCTTTCAAAAGAAAGGGCAGTTGTACTAAACAAAAGTATCAGATCTGCTTCAAGGCAGACTTTTTTGATGTTTGTGCATGTTCTTTCCAATTGTGATTTTTCAAAATACGCATTAAATTTATCACATCCTTTCCCTCCACAAAGCAATCTACTTTTAGTTCCATCATATTACTTGTGGGCATTGAAATAATTATACTGAAAACGCAGTGATGATGAAAGAAAGGTTCTTGAGCTCATTGTAGGATTAAACAGAATATTCCAAAGCTCTAAGAATTGTCAGCAAACTGGACACTGCATGCGCTGCAAAGGTTCGTTGTGATTTGTCCTAAGCTTGTCGCTGTTTAAATTCTTGAGTCTCTCGAGCATAATTCACAGAATATATGCAAGGACTAGACAGCCATACCACGAGATCACAAAGTACTCAGAGTCCATATCAAATATTGAAACCCCACTCCCACGGCAACACAAACCTAGTCACAGCCCAACAGAGAGATGGAATGTGGATCCTTAACAACAGAAGGATTTCCACAATATGTCACTGTCAGCTTCTAATATTTTTACTAAAAAGTTTTTCCCCCACTGTTGATTAGAATTTAAAAGCTGTCTAAAAGCACAACGGTACCTACTAGTGCCCATACTTTTGTTTTAACTTCTCAAAAACGCAATAAGTACTTTTCTCAGGCCACTGGAGCCTGCTGTACGTTGACAGACTTTACATAATTCTGTGCAATGGTAAGCTGAGTTCCCCACTCTAAAATAAAATCAGTTCGGAGAGTTCTGCTTCCTGCAGGGATTTCATTGTAATGAAACATGCTGCATTTATCTAAAAATATTTAGCAAAGCACCACAACATGATTATTTGGATCATAATAGGCCGTTGGCCTGCTAGCCCAGGGAGTTTATGGTCTCCAGCTGACACAGCTGATCAGTTAAAGTTCACAACTATTAAACACAGAAAAGCAACAGAATTGCAGTGTAAGGGATGACATTTGTAACTGCACAGATGTTAGTGTGTTGGGGATAAGCTCTGTACAACTGTTTAACACCTCTTGCATATGCACTCTTTGTGGGACTTGCACTGACCGCAAAATTACACAACCCTACTAACATTAAGTTGCAACAGCCTGGCTCCCATTTGCATTGATGACGTTACAAAGTGAATTATTTTGTATTTAAATTCAAAAAGCAGCATGGAATAATTTTTTTTTTAAATAAAATGCTTATTGAATCTGAGAAATTAAAGATTATCTGTAAGTACATTTGCATGTATTGTAAAATGTAATAAAATTCTCCACATGCGCTTACTAAAGAAAGAAAAGTAAAAAATACACATCATCCTTCTAGTATGCACATACACAAATATCTCATACGTGTACACAGAATGATACGAATACCACGTTACACTGTCCTAACTGTCAATTTTTATTACTTTATTAATTGTAAAGCATGTGCATAAAGAAAGTTAGATTTCCTGCAAGGATTGCAACGCTAGTTTGAAAATATTGAAATGATAAAATCAACACAGAATGAAAGGGTTCTTTTCTTCTCCCTCCTTCTGCCCTATTTAAATTTAATCCTGATGCTATCCTCTGGCAACATATTGTTAACTCTCATTCAAAAGCAGAGTACATTTTCATTACCTTGCGTAAGTGCTGCCGATTTACAGAGCTCTAGTGCAGCTCAGGGAACCAGTGGTTTCTCAAAGCTACAAGGTTGTGTCATATCCAGTTAGAGGAACACAGACACACAGATGAAAGTAATTTCAACTCTAAAAAGTCATTTTAAATAACTACAAAACTGAACTGTACTGTCAACATCGGGGTTTGTGCTGTTCTTGATTAAGCAATGGAGAGTAAGCAATAAGAGGACAAATATTAAGTTGAGCATCAACTTTGCAGAACACAAAGACTGAAGCTTGAGCTCTCAAGGGCTTTAATCAGCTGGCTGCTGAAGCAGTCTTCCAACAGTGTAGAACAAATACTGAAGCTCTTTTATTATTCTGTCTTCCAGCTGCCAGTATAACTGAATCTCAAATCACGGAGATGTGAAAGACATTACTGGATCTCACAGCATTGAGCTCGAATGACCCTCCAGCTACTTTAACAAAGCCAAGAGGGAGACTGGCCTGCAACAAGCGTAAGGTAACTTGTGTGCAACAGCACTAATTAAACACTTTCCTGTAACAGGAACAGTCTACTTGGAATCACCAGCTCCAAGCAGGCAGTTCCAAAGAGATTTGCCCCAGCCATCCTTTTAAAAATAGCACTTTTCTTCCATTGTAATTGCTCTTAGTCAGATTCTGGGAGATGCTCACAAATTTGCTTATTTGAATTCTGCAAGAATCAGGTTGCCACTTGCAAATTATTCTAGTGTAGTAAATATCAAACAACTAGACCAACTACCAAAGTTCAGAATTTTTCACAGAACATTTTCTACTTTTATTGTTAAATTCCACATTGGAAAACCAAGATGTTAGCGTGGTTCTGTAAACCAAGTATCACACATCTGTGGCTTTGGTGGAAAAGACTACATTTCTGATGGAAGATATGGTCTACACTAGTCTATCGATACTGAAAATATAATCTCCCTTTTCTTCTGAAATGGCAAAATAACAATTACTGGGGGTCAAATGTTGTCTTCAGAAAGAGTCTAAGCAAAAAAAAAAAAAGCAAGCCCAGGAAAAATACTTTAACAAAGCATGGTAAGACTGCAAAGCAATGTTTTCCACTGTTTCTTTCCTACTGTGGCATCTCTGTCATTCAAGAAAGTTTACAGCTCCAAGGCTGCAACCACAGTGCAGACACTGATACCCCACACTGCGGCCAACAGGACCATGTCCAGTTCATCAGTGCCCATACCTCTGAATATCAGATCAGCGCTCTGAACTCTTTGAGGTGTACTTCAGTGGTTTCATTAGCATAATATAGGTGCTACATAAATATATAATCACTATTTTACTTCCCTCAAGGAAAACAGTCCTCCTACCTCTGTTTCATAGCACATAAACCCCTGCATGACTAACAAGATGGATTTTATTACAATATAAAAATTAAGCCATTATTTTTATATACATCTTACAATGTATTATTATTTAAATATTGAAACACTGACATTGTCATTCATAGTTGAGTATTTCTAATCAGAAAAAACATAGTGCCAACATACAGTAGTAGCAAGTGTAGAAACAGGGTTTATCATCAAGCCATTTAATTGACTTCACAAGAATTTAGTGTTAAAATAGAAATTAATTTCACTTCATTATAAATAAAGCATGTTCTATAATTAGAATATGGTAAAAACAAATGAATAAAATCAGGTTTGCCTTTAGAAAAGGCAATCCAACTTTACTGTGCCCTGTCGACGATTTCTAATGTTTTTGATGTCACAAATAAGGTCACATTTATGATCTTACCATCTAGATCACTCTCAAACGTTTCTGCTGATACCCAGTCAGTAGCTGGTCCAGTACCATTAACAGTCAAGGCCGCTACTCGGAAGCTGTATTCTGTACCTCGTTCAAGACCTAAGAGACAAAAAGCATCCAAGATATCAACACAGGAATTCCAGCTGTGAGCAAAGGAATCACAGTTGCTAATTAAAATACAGGTTTGACCTGATGGTACAAAGCCTTTCACCCCACCATTGCCACTGGAGCGTAACAGGAGGTCAGGAATGAAAACAGCGCTACCCACAGCACAGCTCTGTTAAAGAGCTGACACCAATTAGGCTGTGACAGCTAAACCGTGACCAGAGACACCCAGGGCTGTGACACTCTGCAGGCTGTCCCTGTGGGCCACTGGCAGACACCATGAGCTACTCTTTGCAGCCAGCTTCAATTTCTGGCTATTAATTAGTCTTAAGTACAAAACCACCCACATCTGTAACTAAGCTTAGGTGTAGAGTACAGACAGCAAGTGACTAAAATGAGCAAACAGTTGGTTTATGGTATATAAGAGCATATAATCAATAATCAACTTCAACTGTTCAAAATGTAGTCTTGTTCCTCTTCGCGTGTGCTCTTTACTTCTGCTAAACAAAATTCTAGTTCTGGTAACAATGTATAATTTATACTAAGTAATGTGCTAGATTGGATTATTTACATGTACAAAATAAAGAGAGGATATATTACATTCATGCCAGAATGTCAGTGAACTTTTTGGGATGATTTGCACAGATGCCTCTGATAAGAAGCTGATACACTCTGAGCTGAGCTTGTGGGTGAGCAGTGCAAGACAAAGCACCCCGACATTGTATCCACAGACAAAGAAGTGAGTCTGCCAAACACCCAGCCAGACTGCATTTCTCTGGCATCTTTCTCCAGACGGATTATTTCTGGCATTTGGGCAGACACAGTAAGCTCAGGACCATGTTCTCCATGCAACCTCTACGCCTTTATTAAAGGTTTTAAAAGGACTCGTCCAGTCCCCTGAGCAAATCAATGGCAAAATTAGGGCTACAAAACAGGTCACTAGACTTCGGTTACCACTAGCCAGCCCACACTACCTCACAACCTACAAACACTCATTTTAAGTGTTTTTGTTCTTTCTTCCAAGGCAAGAACCCTACATGAGCATGTCTCTGAGCCTCAGCCCACTAAATGTACCTAAACCCCTCCTTCTGATAACAAATGCTTGCAAGTAACAGCTCACCTTCTATCAGCTGAAAAAGCTGGGTCCCACCAATGCTCTCTGTTACATCACTCTTGCGGGACACTTTTCGGTAGCGAATTTTGTAGCCAGTGATTTGTCCACTGTGTGTCCCTGCAGGAGGAGGCTGCCAGTGTAGCATGATGCTCTGTGGAAGGCAGAAGGTCATTACAAAGTCATCGCCTCCCACGCAGACAGAGAAACTACTCTAGTGCCAATACTTCATGAAACAGAAGACAGAAAAACATGCATACAGAAAATACTGCATTTTCATATAGCAAACCACAGGCTATATGGAAAAAGTGAAAAACCTGTGATTCAGCAGCCCAGGTCATACAAACGCCTATAGAAGTTCACCTCAAAGCTCTTCAATCCTATCAGACCTTCTGATTCCAATTTCACAAATGACCTCTTGGGTTTCTCTTTCATTTTCTTCAGGTTATCTTAAGATAAGGTTTACTTGAGGATCTATCTTTAAAACTGGTATTTTCTCTGAAGGGTACAAGTTATCTGAACTGTAGTTTATGTATAAAATTTTATTTATTTTTAATGCTACAGGCAGTAGAAGAAGGTATTTGGAGAAGAGGTTTTAGAAAAGGCTTTTTATAAAAATCTCCAATCACAATCACTATAGTCATAATGACTAAGTATATAATTTTCTCTTTTAACGTGTCCAGGACACTATAAACATGCACATGTGTGCACACATGCTGTAAACAACAGTTAATCAACAGAAGACATTCAAGCTCTGATGCTTGAGGCTTTTGTGCCTGATTAAACCTCTGTGCTAATTAGCCTCCATGTCCATTGCCACTCTCTTCATTGCATTCCGTTACGTACAATCCACAACTGGACTGCAGCTTCTAATGCTTCAAGCCCCACACTCAGATATTCTGCTTTTGGGCAACTCATACACAAATAGCTAAAAAGCAGCATGGTAGAAAAGAAACCCAAAGCAGCTAAATTTTGGTTGATCTAAGACCCACCAACCTTTTGTTTACCCACTACCAACAGGAAATTCTCCACATCTTACCTTGGAATTCCGCACCTCCAGTGTTAGATTCTGCGGTGGAGCACTGGGGACTGGCAACATAAAAGGAATTACACCAAAATTTCCATAAACTGTATCAAACGCTGTATTTCCATACACAACTCCTCTCTGCTATCATTCATTATGAAAGCACAAACCATTCTGGTTAGAAACACCATATAAAGTGACTACAAAATCCTACCAGTGGTGCTTTATGACATACAGTGACTAGCTTAGGAGATTCATGCATTTTCAACACAAAGAATGAACTTGCTTTTCATTCAGATCTTTACTTATCACAGGTATCTAAATAAATAATGTCTTATATTTAAAGGTGCATCCCATAAACTCTAAGAAAAGAGATCACATTCAGCACTTTTCAAAATCAAATCTTTAATTTACATGCTGGATTCTAGGAACGCACATTTAAAATTCTAGCCATCATTTTTGTTATCGCGATCTTCTGTAACAGGAAAACCTCGGATTCAACACAACCCTGTGTTACTGAAGAGGTGAAGTGCATCACAAAGATAGTTCCTGCTTTTACACCTCCATTCTTTGTTAATTCTTTATGAGCTGTAGCAACTTGCTGGTCAGGACAGTCAAAGTCCATTAGACAAAAAAGCAACGTAAGAGAGAACCTGAGACCAAGGAGATCCTCATTGCAGCACTTGTGGCTCATAAACATTATCTCAAAGGCAGAGACAAGGGTTCCCTGGCAGGAAGGTGAGGCTCCAGCAAAGCACAAGGACAGGGAAGTAGCACAACAGGGCTAAAGATTGTTCCGGCCTTAATAATGTATTTTCCAAATAACTCACACCAGTCACAACAATAGCTAAGAAAACACTCCTGAGTGCATAAAGTGGAAGTAGCCCTGCGGTAAGTGAAAGGTACACTGGGGTGTGCTTAAACAAACACCCCCTCCCACTGTCCCACAACCGAAACGGAGACAACGTGGATTTGTTTTTCCTTCTCTCCTGCCAACTGAACCGAGGCTGAAATCAGAGGACCTAGGGATTAAGAGCTATGTCCTTCAAAAAGCAAGAACACAGGTTAAGAGGAGGAAATTAAATAAATCTAAGCTTTCTCTTTTGCTGTTTGTTTTACGTAGTTGGTGCCTACTTTCAGAACAACCTAAAAATAAGTCATGGGTTTCACAAGGAGTGATAACCAATGCATATATTGCAAACTTGGTGAGAGAACGACAACCAGTAAGACACAGGAAAGGATACACGCATGTAAATATATTCATTTACATGTATTTCACCGTGTGCACAGTTTGTTTAATGCCAATGTAAGCTTAGACTCAGAGCAGATAACCAGGCCAACAGATAAAATGGATTTCCTATGGGCTGATATTCCACGCTTCCATAGGAAAGGCCTAGTTTGGAGTGCTGTACAGCAACCACCCAGGCAGCACATCGTGGTCCAGAGATGGCAAGGACAAGCTGGTAAGGAAACACCCTCAATCAGCGTGTGATGCAGAGAATTACATTTCTAGTTGCAATACATGATTGCTTCCTATAGATCAGGAAGACTATGAGAAGAGACGCAACCCTTATAAGCAGCACATAAACCTTGGTTCAAATTGAAATACCTGAAGAGCTACCCTGCAACAAACCACGGTGACATACTTAGATTAAGAGCAAAAATCTACATAAAAACGTGGAAGCTTGTTAAATAGAAGCTAAAGGTAGCTTGGAAAGAAATCCCTGCGGGAAACATGGAGATTGCTTACAGATAGCACAATAAGAAAACACAAGAAGAAAATGTGCATCATTCACCCGGAAAGATTTGAGAAATTGAAGGGGGAGAACAGCATGGTTAAGCAGCAGGGCTATAAGCCTGTTAGAAGCAAGATGACATCCTTCAGAAAGCTGGGGAAAATAAATTTCCATAGGTTAAATGTCAAAATGTAAGTTGAGCCAGAAAGAACTTCAGGAAAACATGAAAATGACATTACAACTAACAATAAATTCTTCTTCAAACAAATAAGGAGCTGGAAGCCCCTTAAAGAAACTGTAGGGTTAGCAGGTGGTTAGAGTATGAGAGGAAAAGAAAAAAATAAAGCCACACAATTAACTTCTTTGCATTTGTACTGAGTAGAAGGAAGAGGAGAGGTTTCCATGACACCCTTTACAAGGGACTTACAGGATCTCTCAAACTGAAACATCAATATAAAGGATTGTGGAAGAGTCAGACATAACGAGGAGTAGCGTGTTGCCAGGATTAGATGCTATTCCTCTGGGATTTCTCAAGGAACTTGGGAATGAAATGATCGCATGACTTATAGTAGGCTGGAACCTCTCACAAGTTAACTCGATGCCAGGAGATGGGAAATTTGATGCCAGTATTTAAAAGGGGTTCTGTTTGAGAAACTACTGGAAACTTCAAGTAAAAAAATCAGAAACCTGTATTAGGCAAATAAACTGAAGCTATAATAAAGCATGAAATTCGTAGATACGTGGAGGAATAATATGCATTCTTCACTTTTTAAAGGGAAATCCTGCATCACAAACCTGCTGGAGAGCTCTTAAGAAATGAAACGATGAGGGGAAGCCTTTGTCTGAGTAAACAAGTGGTTGGGAGAAAAGAAAGAGAAGGTAGGAACATACAGGTGGGAGGTGACCTGTGCAGCTCCACTGTGGTATGTGCCAAGACCTCCGTTGCTCAAGACTTTCTAAATGATGAAAGGGGAACGAGCAGCAAGGTGACAAATGTTAGTACAGACAAGATCCGACGGTGAAGAATTGTAGAAAGACCTCAGGATATTTTGTGCCTGGATATTAAAATGACAGATGAAATTAATGGTAGATACAGTTACGGGCATGGGAAAAATGATCCTCCCTCTATGCAAAAAGAGAGTTCTACGCAGACCAATTCCTCCAAGATCAGTCTACCCCAAAAATGTCACCTCAGTGCTCAGAATGAGCCAAAAAGTCAGTCAAATGCTGCTAATTACACACTTGCATCTTTTATACCATTTTGGTCCCCTCTACCTCCCTTTTTAAAAGCACACAGGAGAAAAGAAAGCTAGAATAAAGTTCAGAAAAGGGCACTGAGGATTGAAACAGCTCCCATAGAAGAAATGGCTAAACATTTCTGTGACTTTGGAATCTGGAAAAGGGATGAATGAGGGAGAATGCAGCAAAGGTCTGTAAGATGGGGAGGGGGCCGGAGAGGGCTGGTGGACACTGACTATCCTCTCTTGCAGGCGGTACAGCCATAGGCAACAAACGACGCTAACATACAGCAGATTCAAAACAGACAAAGAAGGGTGATTTTTCACAGAAAATTACAGAATCTTTGTCCACTTGATGTTGTAGATGATAAAGCTGACATGGGTTAAAGAGGATGCTTTTCATGGAAGTGAAACTGAATTAGTAAACACATAGAAGCCACTGCAGAGTCAAGAGGTCCCAGAGAAACAAACTTTCGGACACAGAGAATTTGAGACAATACTCCTCTCTGCTCGTCTACTCTGCTTTTGGTCATGCCTGGAGAGAAGATTCCAAGCTAGGCTCATTTTCGGTCTGACTATTCTCATATATAAACTCCTCTATTAAAAAAAAAGTTAACACTAACTCTGATAGTTCAACAATTGTTCATATATCGATATTTGCTCACATTACCTCTTTATTTGCCCTACAGAAAATACTGTTACTACTTCCTGCTTTCATTATTATACGCGGCTGATTTAACAGTATCTGTGCTGGAGTCCAAAGATACGCAACATTTTCCCATAAGACCACAATTAAAATAAAAACAATCCAAAAGCAGAAGTCTGCTCATATGTAAAAAATATTATAGAACCTAAAAAAATAATTTGGAGTTGTGGCCTTCAATACAATTGTGCTTCTGTCTGCTCTTAATACTTTGTAGACTCAATAACCCATGAAATAAACAGCTGATGTTGAAATGAAGGACACCGTTGTTTCATAATCAGAATATCAGATACTTTTGCAGGTATAGTAATTTTCCTTCACTCAATTTGGAAAGCCTCCAGGGGAATTTTAAGCACACATGGCCATATGCAACAACTACATCATTAATAAAACAAGGCAACAATGAACAAAAACCATAGAAGTCTTTCTGGTTAAAAATTCACTTCAAGGAAATTACCACTTAATTCCTGAAAACACGTACCAAGAGGGGAAAAAAAAAAAAAAAAAAAAAAAAAAGGAATACAGCAGCTTACCATCTGACAGCGTTCGTACAACAACATCTTGAGTCGAGACGCCAGGACCGTGTTTATTGTAAGCTACCACTCGGAAACTATACTCTGTGTACTTTTTTAATCCGTTAATGGTGTAGGAGAGTCCTCCTACATCAACATCCTGTTCATAAAGAAACATACATACGAGTCGAGGTCAGAATCAAGTCTGCGACTATTACAAACGCCTTAAGAATTTCAGTAGAGTCACACTCAAAGTTAGAAGCAGTAACAGTAAGGATTTAAATCATAACATGGACGCTGCTTGAGTAAATGGAAAGAGATCTGGCAAACTTGTCTATTAGTAAAAATTATTGCTATATTTTGAATAGTGGAATGCAGAAGTAGAAAAGGTAATTTCATCTGAGGAATACAACATTTCTATTTAAAAACTGATGTAAAAAAATATTTTAAAAGCTAACAAAAATATTCTTCCCTTAGCTTTTTCAAGCTAGAATCATACTCAGATGCAATCTGATGGGACATTAAAGGAATGGGATTAATCCTCCCAAAGTTGTCATTATTCTCGGGCGGCAGCCTACACTTCCATAGAACATACTGGATTCTTCCAGTAGAACCATAAGAAAATGTAATCAATTAGACATTCAGCTGTATCAAAATACCAATCACTGGGTCAAAGAACTCAAGAAGCAAGAACAGTTCGGATTAAGGATCACGCTAAAATCAGTTGTTAGCCTACTTTACTGAAAAACAGCCAATCTATAAAAACTATGCAAGCATCCTTTACATCATCTGAAAAATGACGATATAGCTATTATTTGCGTTCTCCTCGTGTGATATGATGGACTTCCCCAAAAGCTACTGGATGCTGATGAATATCTAAAGAAGCCGTCACAAAAAAAGAAATTGTTTTAATTCCCAGCCATATACATTTCATGCTGGATTTTTAATTTTACGTATTTCCATATTTTAGGCTAAAGGATTCAGTTTATCAGAAAAATGAACACTTCACAAAGTTTTTCTAGAAATTAAAAGTTAAAACATAATAAAAGAAAAATGGCTGTTCATGGCATTGTATAGCACACAGGAAGAGCCAGGCTCCGTACCAGTTCAGTGTCCTGCCCCTTCTCCATGTAATACAGCTTGTAGTTCTGGATTTCTCCATTGCCAGACAGCGGCGTCTCCCAGGTGACAGTAACGGAGGTGGGTGAACTGGCGTACGCTCGGATATTGGGTGCTGGACCAGGAAGCTGAACTGAAATGCAAGGATGGAACTCCACTAGTCACCAAGCCTAACCATTAACATTTTCAGTAGTTAATTATTTTAGTGTCAACTTCACTATTAATCAACTCCAGTTAAAAGATGGGTATTTTGTCACATTTCAGCATTTCACATGGATGAGAAGTGTAAAGGTGGGACCAAATTTCTGAAGGAGATCCTGCTCTCTGGGTCAGATTGTTTTTGTCCTGAATGATCATAACAAATTACAGACTTCACATTTGCGTATTTTTCTTTTTTTTCTGTTTCAGTTAATGGCAATTAAAAAGTATTCCTCTTATAACAGAAAGTTTAGAGAATTTAACAAGGAAGGTCTTATCTGTTCATATAAGCACATCAACTTAAACTATGGTCTGCAAGTGCAACTTTTAGGAGTATAAACTTGTTCTAGGAAAGATCATGAACGGGGAAAACAAACAAACAAACAAACATATCAATCCTGAAGTCAAGAGGACTGAAAATATGTACAGCTTACCCTCAGGCTGCGTTGCCACCTTCAGCGGGACTGAGCTCTCGCCGGGGCCATGCTTGTTCTGAGCCACAACTCGGAAGACATAAACTGTTTCTGGCATCAGGTTTTGGATTGTCACTTGTGTCTCTCCAACACGACTTGTATTTTCAACACGTTCCCTTTACGAAATAAAAGGTTTGGGCACAGAAAGAATCATTGATTGGTAAGAGGGGCTCTGAGGGGTAAATAAAGGAATAGTTGCTACTTGGAGCAAATCTAAGATGCATCCTGTTTGAATACATCTAATGTGTTCATGACATGGTTATTTATACTGTGCTGACAACACAATACAAAAATAATATGCCAAAATTGCTGGTGACAAACAGCTTCTAATTTTGTAACTTCTCTTTAAAAAAAAAATGTACTGAAGTAAAAGAATAAATTATACTCAACATCCCAAAATTCTAAGTAGTTTCTTTGTTATTCTCCTAACAGCATGCAATAATTCATAGTGACAGTTTACCCTACTACTCTGAAGCCAGAAGAAAAAAAATATTGAAGCAGCATACAGAGTCTGGTGAGATTTAAGGCATTTTTGTTAATATTCTGGGGCTGCTTTTTGTGTATTTTTCAAGTAAGTTGTTTTATTGTATTATACCTCCAAACTTTACTCAGTTCCTCCCTAATATTTAGATTTTTGTAAAACATCCAGGGGCTCTGACTCGCGTGCGCCCAGGCAGCCAGCTGTGGCCTTGATGCTGTTACCACACAAGTAGTGGAGTCAACAAAAGGCAGTGTCTGCCCGTGGCTCCGCTGCTCTCATCCTGCCTGACACGCGAGCCGAAACCATCCCTCAGCAGTGGCTTACACTCATATCGTGCACCGGGAACCGGGCAGGTGAGAGGAGCTTCTCTCAGACCAGTGTGAAGATGCACACCTCCAGCAACGTGAAGGAGAGAGCTCCGGGCTACTGGACCCCCAGTTTGTCTGCCAGAGCCTGAAGAAAGAGTGTGCCGTGTGGGAATGAGCATTTATGTCAGGGTCAGCAAAAAGGCCAACATTTTGCAAGCCAAAAGCCGTAATCCAGTTGGGAGAATACACTTTGTGTGCCGAGGCAACTGGAAGGATCGTTGCCCTGCGTTTAGTGAGCCTCCAGCGCAGCCCCAGTCACGGGGGAACCTGCTGCCTCTCCCCTGCGGAAGCACGGTCTTGTGCCGGACATAGTTCAGGAAACTCGATCGGTTCTTATCGAGCTCAGGAGTGAGGGGAAGATTAAAAGATTAATCATCAACTAACTACAGCCTTTATTTCCAACACATTGCTGCTGTCACGTGAACTTTCACAGAGTCATGCTCGGGTAACGACTTCTACACACCGTCCTTCCGTGAAAAGAAGCTACCTGCTCCCTGCACGTACAAATAAAAGCAATATTACAATAGAAGAAATCAAAAATTTCCCCACTGAGAAAATAAAGGGAAAATGTGACTGCTTTGAATACACTTCTTTCCTTTTTGTCAGCTAGACTTTGTTTAGCTCTACAGCAGAGGGCAGGCGATTCTCATCCCAAGGATTAGCTGTTATTAAATCATTTTTAATGCAGAAGCCCAGGCAAAATCATTCCACGGTCTCCCCTTTCCTACCTTCGAGCCATTATGCTTTAGTTTATATCAGGGAAATAAGATGCCAAAATCCCTGTTTTAATTTATTTCTTTTTAAATCGACTGGTACGGTTGATTTAGCATAACTTGGTTGAAAACATTTTTAAATCCCTGTTGATTTCTGAACACTGTATTTATACAGAGGGAAACAATGCCCTTACTGTAACTAAAGATTATTTCAATACATTTTCTAGAATATTCTGTCATGAAAGTTGAGCTAAAACAGCATTGCATAAGCAGCTTAATTTATTTCTGTTTTTTTTTTTTACATTTGCATCGTTAAATGAGCAGCATCACTATAGCATATTTGAATTAAAAAAAAAAAGTTTACAAAAGATTTTTCTTCTTCTAACGTTTATAAAAAAATGTTTTGCAAGAAAGAAGCTGTCAGAGAAGTGAGAGACACGCTAAAGAAACATCAAACCCACCACAGAATGAAACTGGAGGGGCAGGGAAAAAGGTAAATAGTTTCCCGTAATAACTTTTCCAGTTATAGCTAGTGCAAAATGTTTGCTCAAAAAAGTGCATTTTCAAATGGACAGTTTCCTTTAAGACATGCCTTAGATACGATGACGGTATCTGAAAACCCAGAATAAATGCCAAATGATTCACAGCTGTGGAATAACATTTGTCTTCCATTGACATGCAAAATATATTGCAATTTCTGCTGCAAGTGTAAATGCACCCACTGACATTATACAGAAAAAAAAATAAATCATCAATCCAAAGTTATTATTTAAAATTACAGAAAAATCCAATTATTTAAATGGAAAGACAACATTTATCAGAAAAATAGGCATGTCAAAGCACTGCAGCTTTCAGTAGTAACTAGGAACTGTGCCTTCCCTCACAACAGTATGTTAAAAATACGTCGAGATTAATCTAATTAAGTGCTACATGAATCTCTCATTTATGCCCTTTTGTAGGGAGCCTTGAGCACCTTTTACGAGCTCTGATGTGTTTAGGTAGGGATAATAGGTAACAAAACAGATGGTCTATATGAATGACTGTACTACCCTACCCAACATGATGACTATTCTAACTCAATCCAGTTTAATCCCCAATTAAAGAGCTTTGTAAACTGGCGTTAAGGTTTAAAATAGCTATCAAGTACCTAAGGGAAAAAGCCTGCAGTTCAAAATCAGAAACAAGTGTTAATCTGGAAATGTGAAGTTTAAAGTTACACTTACAACAAAACACAACCTTCAGGGAATTCTTAAAAAGTGAGTATCGTCTGTGCCAGCCGTGTCAGCTGTAGCGCCTGGCAGCGAGCTCAGAGAGACATTCTGACAGTGTGATTACACACCATTAAACTCCACTTTCTGCATTTGAAACACACTACACCGAACTGTGAGTTTAATATTATTTAAATATCTCACACGTGTGATTTACCAGCTTGTACCAGCAATGTGCTAGCTGATTCTTTTATTTTTGTCTGAATACTGGAAGTCTGGAGTTGTTCTGCCTGAGTGCTTGTCTAAAACTTCAGAGAATGAAGCCTCCCTTTGCCCCCCAACACATTTGAATTTTCATACCCTTGTCAGGGGAACTGTCCTCCATTTGAATACCTAACGGAAGGGTGAAATAACCGCCTAACTGTACAATATGTAAGGAAGACAGCAATCTCTATTTGATCAGATTACTTCAGTTCTTCTAGAGTTGTGACACTGAAGCCGTGAGACACCCACGTCATTCGTACATAATTCCCTCAATAAAAGCCTCTCTGATATCACCAAGCCAAGGTGAAGACGTGCCACCAGCTGATGACACCCTGTAGCCAGCGAAAAAAGCAGAAACAAGCTGCCTTCACAGCTGATTTCCATGCTTTTAAATGCTCCTCTTCCACTGATAGTTTCTGTTTCTCTGTTACAGAGTAACCTCCAAGTCCTTCAGATCTTTATTCTCGCTCACTCCTCCTCAGCAGACGCTAGGCACCATCAGTCCCAGCCTTCATCGTTTCAGATGTGATACAAGCAACTACTACAACTTTGGCAGCATTTGCATTTTTGCTGTAGTTCCTTGTTTGCTGCTGCTTACAAATCTTCTGTAACGTTCAACTTAGGGGCCAGTGTTTTTCTGCAAGTAAACACTGAGTATAAAACGTGAAATACTTAATTTCTCAGGGGGCAGAGGTGGAAGGCAGCTGAAGCAGTCAGTGGCATAAACCCGACATGGGGCACAGGAACAGCCACCCATATGAGTGCTTCATGTTTATGGGGGGAAAATAATCTTCCAGTCCTCTTGCAGTTCTCTAAATAAGTTCAAAGGGCAAAGTTAAGGAACACCTTGCCATTCTTCTGTGTGTATCTCCTTTCACTAAACAGATAAAATACAAGGAACGTACATCAGTGGTGGCTGAGGCAGCTGCCACCTCAACAACTGCACACCTGGTATGCTGCAGAGAGACTTAAGTGCCCCTGCAGTTCACAATATGAAGGTGACTCTCTACAGCCCTTTAAAAATGGTTTAAGATGTCAGAATATCTAGCTAAGCCATTCCACGTTATGTGTATTTTTTTCCATTTTTCACAAGCCCTATTCAAAAGGTAAGTAACTCAAATACCTAGTTTGATCGCTGCTCAAATACAAGAGAGGAAGAGACAACGCTTAGGTTACTAAAAGGATCCAGTAATGCACACCATGAAAATGGTCCATGTAGGCAAAAATACCACAGTCTGAGGAGACGGTACATATGCACTTAAAACCACAGCCAAGAGATATGATCATGCATAATTCAAGGGCTACAAAGCGATCATTTAGGCAGTGTTTTATAACGCTGAGGAAGAAAGGAGGACTGCACATCCAAGCTTGACTTCAGAATGTTCTGATTTCTGACTGCTTAGGCATGTGTGACACACTCATCTCTGTTTTTTATTCAGTAACCAAGCAACGTTTCCACAAGGCCCAACCAGAGGTCCAGAAGTACTACATAACAGCAAAACGGCAAACTGAACTATTTTTCTTTCTTCTTTTTTTTTTTTTTTAATTTTATTTTTCTCATTCTCTAAATCCAGGTTGAAAGGCAGGCCTTCACAGCATTTTCATACCAGTTTGCGAAATGTATGATACCAACTGGCTTTATGAGGCATAAAAAAAAAAAACAACCTTCCAAAAAGCAAAGGAATGGTAAAGTTGAGAAAATAGCGAGTACGTGCTAATAAAAGGCATTCAGAGCCTACCTTGAACCCTGATCCAGAAGGACACTTAAGCAAACAAAGATCTCACTGAAGTCAATGAAACACCCGCTCACATGTAAGCACCAGCTTAAGTACCTTCCTGTGCAAACTGGGGGAGACATTAACGCAAGCCCGGAGGGTCGCTGTGCAAGAACTGGAAACAGCAGTTTCTGCAGACTGTCCTACAACTTGCTCATTTATTCACCATAAATTATGAGATGTCTCTTTCCCTTTGTTCTGCAGAAGCTTTTGGCCCAAGAGGAGTATTTTCTAGATTTCTCTAGTTTTGTATGTAGCGGACAGGGATGCATTTTGTTTCCTCAAAAGCATTACAGAGAGAGGCACGAAGCCATCTCCAGTGAATTACTTTCTAAAAACCCAGTGGGTAGAGCGGTTACAACCAGGAACGTGAAGGAGAGGCAAGAAGCAACAACGGCTGGCAAGATCCCACCTTTTTTCCTGTCTCACTTAAAATATCTCCAATAAGAATGAGTATTACTAAAGTCAGGAAGTAGTAGAAAAACAACATTCATAAGGCAAAGAAAATGTTAGTAAGTGCCTCAGTTAGTCATCATGAGCCTGGATGAGATGTCGATCCACAGAATTAAGAAGGAGTGGCAATTCACCATAAGTAGTAGTTTATTTTATATTCCCTTCAAATGACTTTCTTAGCTTTGAATCTCACGCTCTAGTCAGTAAGCAGACAAATCATTTTCTCTTGAGTAATAAATCTGATAAGCAAGCTAATTTGCAATTAATTAAGCATTGCTCAAAATGATTGTTAGCTCCAACTTCTTCAAACTTATCACAACAATTTGAAACTGTAATTCTGAGCACTAGATCCCATCAGTAAGAAAAAGGGGTAGCCTGATCTAAACCATTGGGATAATGTGCCAAAAACTCATGAATGCTCCACATTCATGAAATTTCTATTTACAGGCATTACTAGGAGAGAATCAGCGTTTAACCGACACCTACCACACAGTTCTCTCTAGAATCAGACTACATTTACACGGTTTGAAGGCATGAGGTGACTCCTCGCTCTCAACAGCACATAGAGTATCTGGAGGAGGTTTCTGTGCCTGTGGTGGATGGCATCTATAGCGGTGTCAGTGCTCCTGAAGAGGTGTTAGCCTATGCTTGCTCCTAGTTTTTAAGCAGTCTGCCAGAAGCAGGTAGCAACTGTTTGCAGTCAATCAAAAACACACACAAGCATTGTCCATAACAATATGTACATGCAGCAACAAAGCAAATAAAAATATGCTTCCTCTCATCAGGGTGCAGGAGGGCTGGGAACACAACCCCTTGGACTCTGAAGCCTGTAGGACTTCCAGTATCAAAGACTTAAGGTTTATAGCGCACCTAAGCAAAAGCTAGAGTGGGGAAGAGTCACGAAAGAGCACAACCCATTTTACATGTTGAGATCTTTACCTGTTTATACCTTCCTTGGTGTAGAAGATTGAATAGGTGAGGTTGTCTCCTTGAGGGTCAGATACAGGCGTCCGCCACGTCAGTCTGATGAAGCGAGTGGAGACGAGGGTGGCCACGACGTCCCGCGGGGCTGAAGGCAATGGTCCAGTTGTAGCTGGTGCTAGATGGTCATTAGTGGCACTGGTCAGTGAAGTGGGAGGTAATGTTGGGATGGCAACATCTTGTCATGTGCAAACATTGGGGATTATGAAGGGCAAACATCACCACGGTTTAAAAAAAGAAAACAGAAAAAAAAACACAAAAGAAATAAACAAAACCACGATGGGAAACAAAAGAAAATGAACACACACAAAAAAGGCCATTAAACTGAAGGCTGACATGCAGGCAAAGGTAACTACTGAAAACTAATGGGAAATACTACGGGACACGTCACTGTTGAGCAAGCAGACCAAATCTCCATTGTAATGGAAGTGGCAAGGGAAAGGGAGGGTGAAAACTGAGGATAAAATATGACCTCATAAGAGGACATACCAGCCGCAAACAATATTTTCATTTCTTTGTAAACCAGATATGACACCAAACGTTTACCAGTAAAAAACCCCCAACTTGTATTATTTGTTTAAAATACATCCAGACCCAATTTTCTACTTTATTTCATCAACATGCAGAATTAATTTGTACTATTCTCAATAATAAAAAGTGACAGGCAGAATACACAAAATTCATTTAAGAAGTGCAAACTCATCCAGGTTGTGCATTAACCACTGAAGTCAATTCACATGGTAGCTGCTTTCTGAACCAGTTGGGTTCTACCACTGCCAGTGGTAAGATGTGGACAAACTTGGTACGGCAGTTTTCCTAACTTTCACTAAGGTCACATTTTTTTTTCACCAGTGTTTTTCCTCCCTCT
Source organism: Chlamydotis macqueenii (assembly GCF_036417535.1). Lineage (NCBI taxonomy): Eukaryota > Metazoa > Chordata > Aves > Otidiformes > Otididae > Chlamydotis > Chlamydotis macqueenii. Next base: position 15,998,157 of record NC_141567.1, on the reverse strand, counting down.
AACAACATTTATTACATCATTTTAGAAAAATACTACCAAGCATAAACAACTCTTGCTTGATATCACATGAAGACTTTACAAACTTTGTTGTGGGAAGTCATGTACGTCTCCCTGTATCACTACTTCAGAGTAGGATAAATCTCCAGGATTATTGCATTAAAAGGTTGGCAAGTTAACAGCACAAGCTGTAACGTACAAATAGCTGTTCTCCAAATCCTATTAAAGCAATCCATCCAGTAAATCTAAGAGTAATATTCTGAGCAGCTGGACCCCAATTACCACAGAGTATTACAGGAAGCACAATTAGTAACAAAACTAAAGCTCAGGATATCCTGAATTTTTCTGGATTCTTAACTATTTACCAGGCTTTGGCCACCCAATGGCACTTTCCACGTGGCCAAATATCTTTATTCACTTATTAATTATGGAAACTAACTGAAGTGGCTCAGATTTTCCCCAGGAAGAGTTCAGGACTACTACAGCTGTTGTTGAGAGCTGCAGCATCTCCACCTAAAGTACTACCAGAACACATGGACTTGTGCCTCAACAGTCAAGGAGAAAACTGCACACAAAAAAAACCTGACTAAACCAGAAAATGTTACCTGAACAACCAGATTTACAGGCAGACCCACTGAGAATGTCCCAGCTGCACTGAGAAGTCTATCATCGACAAAAACCTGACTTTACATTCTAAACAGATCTTGTTAACCAAAGCATCATCTCACACGTAGGTCTTGAATTTGCAGAACTCTCCATTTTTTTTTTTTCATTTCTGCTTCTTAGGCAACTACGGACAACAGTGGAAGAACAAAACATTTGCTTTTCTCAGCCTTGCACAATGTAATAAAAGTATGTGGGCAGAGCTATGGAACACTTTGTTGTTTCATATGAATCACCACTGCACACAACACCACGAGGACAAGGGTGTATTTCTTGGGACCAACCACCACCACAACTGAGGCCCAGCTCCATGGGGACGCTGGCAATGTCCTCACTCCCTTCCCATGTGCTACTGTATCTGCTACTGCTCCATCACATCTTCTACCCTTCCTGAAGCTCCCATTCACATTTCATCTCCTCTCTCAGATACTGCCCATCCTGTCAACCGGGAAAGTTTCACTGCCCCAGCATGTACTGGTGTAAACACAATCACCAGTTTCATGACAGTTCAATTACATGTTTCTTCTTGCTTTCAAGACTTTTTACTTCAATACCAGTATCTTTAGGGACTCTGCAAGAGTCCCAGGGCCAGGAACACACATATTTTGGTACTGAACATACAGATCACAGAAAGACAAGTACTCAAGAATATCTTCTTAATCATCTTTTCCACACTGTAACAGCCACAACTCACAATTAAGTATTCTTTGGCAACCCCTCCTGATCCATAGACTACACCATTAATTTCACAATCATTGCAAAATCTACCCTATTTTTACATTCCCATAATTAGGTCTCTTACGGAAGAACACCATGTTTCAGCTCTTCTTCTGGACTCAGACAGGACCCCTGTGCCCCCACGGCTAACCTTTTACTGCACGCTGCTCCGTACAGGACATTTCACTACCCAGCTTCACCCCTTGTTTGATGGTACAGTACAATACACCAAGGGGTGTGTCTTGGGCAGAAAAAGTTCCAGCTAAAGTGAGTAGCACTTACAGTTACCACCAAAACCTTACTCCAAGCCACAGAGCAATGAGCACTGAAGCATGCTGTGAACACCTTTTTGATACCAGTGCTGGATGACCCAGCTGGAGAGATGCTCTCCTAGATTTGCTATTCGTAAATGAGGAAAATTTTTTCAGAGATTTGATAATCAACGGCAGCCTGAGCTGAAATGACCCTCAGATGGGGGGGATCCTGAGGAAGCTGAGGAAGGCGTTTAGTGTAATCAAGACACTGAACTACAGGAGAAGAAACTTTCGCACGGTCACAGGACATGTGCAATCCCACAGACAGCTGTCCTTATGGGCAAGAGAGGCCAGCAGAGCTGGGTGACCCTCAGGGACAAACTCCCCACAACTTCAGAATGACCCCTTTTCCTACGTGACAGAAAACAAATGGGAATGGCAAAAAGGCAGTGTAGGAACTCCTGGTCCAGCTTAAGCACAGAAAGTGTAAAGGCACCAAAACCAGAGATCAAAATGGCTAACCAAAAGAAATGCAAAAAGAAATCCCATCCTGGGATGCAGAGGTGGAATTAGGAAAGCCAGATCTGGACTGGATGGGAGGATGGTGGGGTGTGTGGAGAGCTGGCTGGCCCAGCAGGCTCCCACCATCATGGTGAATGGGATGAAGGCTAACCAGCACCCAAGGTAATGTGTGGCATTACCCAGGGCTCGACTGTGGGACAGAGAGGGTTTCATGTCTTCATCAGTGACCTGGAGGATGGGACAGAGATCATCTGTCACAAGTTTGCAGGGGGAGGAGCAACAGATACACTGGCAGAGAGAGGGACCCACCAGGTTGGAGATGTGGGCTGTTGGGAACCTCGGAGTTCAGCACTGACAACTGTGGAGCCCTGCATTGAGGTCAGGGCATCTCCAACTACAGTCTCTCTTCTCCTAAATGACAATGATCATGGTCCTGGTTACAAAAGCCAGGCTTCTCCTGTGTTTAAATTTGAGCCCATGTTAAAAGTTCCCTTGGACTGGAGACTTACTCACTGCACCTATCTTTACTCCTTCCACATCATGTTGCCACTGAGGAACAAGGTGTGGTACTCTGCAAAACACCTCCTTAGTGCCCGTAGTTTTCAGCATCTTTCCCAGAGTGCCTACTCGACTGACTTCCATTTCATTTCAAATTTTACATTTCTGTTCACTTTACACTTCAACTGAGTATTTTTCCCTTGCAGAGAGCTTTAATTTCCTACCCTTCTATTAACTAATTGCATTAATATTATTTAAAACCATGAAACAGTTTGAGGAATAATCTGTAGGGAAACTGTTATAAAAACAAATGTGTTTTACAGCCGCATCAGCCAAATGCCTTCTGAAGAAGCATCTTCAGAACCATTCTGGTGAACTCTTTGATTGACTGCTTCATACATTTATTTAAACTACTTAACATATGCAGCGCCTCTATTTTTCAAAATGAAAGTTAAGACACTTCATATCCAGCACAACAGGCTGTTGCTAGTTCAGTACAGAAATTCCTAAGAACCAGCATTTCAGTTGTTCCTTTTAACTCCAGGAAAACTGCAGATTAATTTCTACTGTATGAACTCACAAAGAACAGAACTCCAAAGAACAGTACAAGACTGCCACTCTCCAGTACAGCAGTTGTCTTTTTTTGGGCTCAAAATGCAAACCACTTATCTTTCATCATCAACGCTTCGGTTCCTCTTACATGTCTCGGTAATATTGTTGGGTGATCTGCTTCAAATTACATGCTCTTGACACAAAGGATGCACCTTACCTATCTTTAAAAACCATTCAATTTGTTTAAAATGTAATACAAATATTTTAAAAATAATTACACTGAAACAAAATGCTGAAATGTCTCTAAGGAAAAATATTCCCCTGATGAATTTTAAAAATTCATCTGCTTACTCTAAACACTTCCCACACACTCATGCATTTAGTCTTCCTAGATAATGAAAAAGATACATCTTTTACTTAAATGATCTGCACACGGTGCTTGAAGAACCTGCAGGCATCAAGATGAAGACTTTGGGAGAGCTGCCAAGATTTCCTAGATTAACAGAAACCCTCATGCAAGACTGAAATCCAGAAATATTCCTGCTGATAGCATTATAGGTAGATCAGTCAAACACAATAAAAAACTAGTGGCGTCTGAAAAATAAACTGTGAGCCAAATAAAAGCACAAAGGACTTTTAAATCGCACAAGTAAGGTAAGCAATGAATAGGCAAGAAAACTCACCCACTGAAAGCTGCAATTAAATACCAGCTTGGCAGCAATTTGGTACTGCTGATAGCTGTGGAATGTATTTAGAATGCTAGGTTATTTCCCTTCTTCCCCCCCCCCCCCCCCGCCATTCTTCCTCAAAACGCCTTGAGGGCCATTACAAACTGATTTGTACACAGCCGTGTGAGCAGAACGCTCAGCAGTGCAGAGCTGTGTTAATGAGTAATTACACTAAAATTAGTTTTAATGCCAATAAGGGAGCAGCTTTATTACTTCAAGCTTTCAAGCGCGGTGCAACAAGTAACATGCAAAACAAGTCTCTTCTTGCTAACATCACTTTTTAAAAAGTAACTATACTCTGTAATATTCTTTGCAGATCATATTAATCACATTAATCTCATTTTTAAAAAAATTAACAATACGCATATTCAGCAAGCGACGTGCTAAGAACACGGAAAAAGAATGCCGTTGTTGCATGGCAGACATACATCCAACAGATCTATCTTTTCAACCACTGCTGATACATCCGTTCTTCTGAGCTTGTATTTTTCTAAGGGATCAAGAAAAAGTCCTTGCTCAGTTTGGCATCGCACAAAGGCTGTACAGTCGAGATACAGCACACTGTCTTACACAGCATTTGAAAGAAATCATTCAGCAAAGCAGCTGACAGCAAATGAATCACTCCTGGAACAGTGGCTCCACTGCAGCCAGGGGCTGAGAGGGAGAGATCGAGGTTAAGTAAATGTTACTAAGAGGAGACATTAAAACTGTCTCAATCCAACTTCAATTCTGGATCAACAGACAAGGAAAGTCACTCGATTTATCTGTCTGCATCTAACAAAGTTAAAAGCAAATGAAAATAAGTTAAAAACAAAGCAAAATATTTCAAGTAGTCCTTTTTCTGCTTTGCATAACAATTTTTCTAATGCTTATGCAGTAACCTGGACAACAGAACCATGTCCAAACTACTAAACAACCACAGGCCTTGTTCAGCTACTGAAACCCAGTCACTGCAGGACATGGGGCACTCCACCAACAGGGTGAGGTAGGCACAAAAAGGAGAAAGCAGGATTGTCCTAACTTTTCACTAAAACCATTTTTCAGTACCTGTACTCCCTACAGGATTCCAACACACAGCACTGGGCGCCTGTGTGGCCCAGATGTAACACTCATACTTCCACCCAAGACAACCCCAGCACACATCCCACCGATCCAGTGTAAAAGAAGATTCCTTCTCTCTCTCCAGACCTGTGTTTCACAAACTGTAAGGTTCCCAGCTCGTTTTGCTGAGCAGAATGAAGATGTGGGGGCACACATCTGGATTGCTATTTTCTCGAGTCCCTTCTGTCAAGCTGCTCTTTCTGAGGGTTTCTTCTGAGCAGACATCACCTATTGCAACTATTTTATGAAAATGTTCTGGGGAGCACGCAAATACCCAAAAGGAGTTCAACTCAACCAAACCAATAACCCTCAGTGAGTTCTGTAACTCGAATCCTTCACCGTCAGAAGCACACTCTTTTAATTTTACCAGTATTAGGCTGGCAAAGTCTAAGAGGCGCAGGCTACGGGTGTCTATCAGTTTCATGCACTAATGTGGTACTCAGCTTTTAATCATGTAGGAGAAACGACCTCACTGCTATTAGTGTAATTCACTGCGGCCAGGTAACAAACAATTTGAACGTCCGTCTGTGGTGCTATTCTATTATCATCGTTTCAGGATGCTGATGTGATCTTTTAGAAACAATTCTGTCAAACATGCCACACCTGAAAACTAGTAATTGAAATGCTCTATTTGTTAGCTAATTATCAGAAATATTTTCCATGTTGTCCAGCCCCTCCGGTTTAGATTTCCTTTTTCCTCCTGTTTTCCCCCCGTGGCGCATTATTGGCATATTCATGGCTTCCTCCTGCTCTGGGCAATAACATTCCAGTTACACCATCAGATATTCCACACAAAGGAAAAGTGGAAGAGGAAAGTTATTTGCTTTCAGCTTTGCCGCTGTTATCTGAATGACCTGATACGAGCCCAATTCCCTGTTCCTTGGGTAACTTGTGTATAGTGAGCGTCCCACTGCTACAACCCACCTCACGCAGGTAGTACTGAAATGTATGACATTAAGATGCAAAAACACTTCAAGAACCAGTTAGTGGCCATGTGTAGACTACTCCTGGCCATATTCAGATGCCCACAAAGTCACATCTACAGCGCCTGTCAAATGAGACCATCAGGTATCTCTGAAGCAGGGTTGAGGCTATGTCTACATCGGAAGGCAGTAGGAGAGGCACCGGAGGGTAAACTAGCTGCTTCCGAGAGCCCAGCACCCACGTTGTACGGCCTCTGTAGGTTTCACTTTGGACTGGCTCTTACCCTGAACACTCAACAGGGACCAGAGTGCATCTTCCAGTTCAGCTGCATTCCTAACCCATCAAGTTTGCACCAGATCCAAGACTACTCTGATGTGCAACTGGATGGGTGAGGAGCAGGGATGGGTGGGAAATTTGATTCAAGAGTGCTCTCCTGATGGCAACAAAAACTTTCAGGTAGATGCACCCTCAAAGGAGATAGGCAAAGTGCCAAACAGACACTGCAACAGACTTGGCCAACAGGAAACAGTTATGGGGACAACTGAGGACTCTGGGGCACCAGAGAGTGGTTAATATATAGCATTGTGAAGAAAAGAAAGTGCTCTTTATCTGCACTTTAGAGTGGATTTCATAGCTTTTAGAATTTGATTTTTGATTTCAGCAACAGAGATACACTACAACAACAGAAAATAGCAAATTATTATTTGGCAAAAAAATCTGTTGGAAAAAAAACATGATGTAAGACATTCAGGTTTCTAAATACTTTGAATATTTTAACTGTATACTGTAAGAAAAAAATATATCAGAGGGATCGACATGTTTAATTTCAACTTTGGGTATTCGGATAAAAACTCGCTAAACAAATTTTTTCATATAAGTCACTATTTAACTGATTCCAGAAATGTAATCAAGACTTTCAAATATTTTCCTTACTTATATCTAATGCACTATTTTCCTAAATTTGAGCTTTAGTATATGATATCACTTATCCTGCTTTGGAACAGAAGGATTTAACTTTGATCAGGACTAGCAGGCTGTGATACTTCAAAGAGTCGCTGTCAAAACCCACTGATTTTCTTTTTTACACTTTCCCTCATAGTATTAAAAAAAAAAAACACAACAGTAATTGGTTGCAATGTAGTAAGTATGAAATAATAAAATGACTAAGTCCATGCTATACAACTATCCTTCAAGAATTTCCTTTTCCCATCCCCGCCGACCCATGCCCACGTTTTTACCTATATCAAGTTATTGTCCTTCTTCAAATGCTTAATCCATAAATATATGACAGAAGGGATATCATCTTGTTATTCCTAATAGCACCCTGCATGATACCGTAATCAAACAAAAACAGATTAACTGGCCCTAGTAAGTTCTTAGAGGACAAACGGCCACTTTGTCTCAGTAGATCAGTTGTAATAACTGAATTACTTCCTTCCCTCAGAAAAAAACTAATTAAAAGAAATCTATCAGACTCCTATTCATTTACTAAGAGGTGCCCTGATGCAAAACTGAAAAAGTGAATAAACAGATATGGAAAGAAGAGTGTATTAAACTAATTTCTGCTGCATATAATGAATGTACATTTTCTGAATCTGCTGGATTTTATAACGACAATCTCCATTTACCTGGTGTGAGACACAGATCTATGTCTGCCTGACATCACTGTAAAAGGACAATAAAATTTAGTATTTGAGAGAAAACAAAAAATTATACCAACAGTTGTGCACAAAATTGAACTTCATGAGGTAGTTTAAGCTGCAGAACTTTGTGTGTGATTCTGCTACATAAGGAAATTTTTCAGAAAAAGAAAATACATGAGAACACTGAGGGCAACACTTACAAGAAAGCACAACTGCGGCCAGCTGGACATAAAGCCTACTAACCTTGAAATTAGTTCTAAAATTAAAATTGCACAAACCATTCAGAAACGCGAAGCACATCTGCTGAGGAACCGACCCCGTACGGCTGCCTTACGCCTGCCCGGCCCTAACAGTGGTGTATTACAGACAAGGGACAACGGGCTTACAAACTAAAACATACACAGTTTCTGCGTTTTATATTGCAGTGTTTTATACATTATTTGTTACGATTAACTGAAAATCCATTGGTATTGCTTACCATTGTATATAAAAGACATCTGGTACCAAAACAGACAGAAAAACAGTAAAATCTTTGACAATGGTATTTTTCCAGTGACTTTTTTTTTAAAAAATGACATGTTCACATGGCAACAGTATCTTAGTGCCTCGTTGTTTCACCACTCTACCTGGCCAAAGAAACCTCCAAGGTGCCTGCAATTTTCAACCCTGGGCACTTTTTCTATGCATTTATAACCTGGCCTTATTAAAGCCAATGCTTTTAACTTCTTTAGCATTTTAACTATTTTTGACTGTAATACACAACCAATTACTGATGGGAAAACAAGGTGACATTGTCTGGGAGTTTGTGTCTGCTGAATGGGAGAGACTCCCCTCTCCTGCTTGCCCTTGTACGTTGTAGAACCGGCTGTACATACATATATACGTACATACAGCCCCATATTTGCTTCATGGCCCAGATCCCAAAGTCAGTACAGCTCCTTAGTCCAGAAAAAAAGAGCATACAGCTTTCCATGTAGGCTGCAAGCAAGCTGAAGGTACTGAAAGCTGGTTCAAAGGAGGTGGCAGGACTACAGACTTTCCCTTTGAGATGTGCAGAGCCATGAGATGGTCTCAGCTGCAGGTGAAATTGTTGCCTGAAACAAAGAGCTTAAGGGAGCTGCCCAAGGGGACACAGGCACCGTTAACCACTGCCGGTGCAGCTGGAGGATGGAGCGGGGCTAGGAGGAGCACGCAGCTCCCCCCCGCAGTATTTCCCACTCCTGTCCTGGGCGGTGGGCATTCATCCAAACCTACGGGGAAGCCATTTCAAGGAGCTAAACCTGGACATAATTCTCCTCCTCTTCTCAGTACTGTAAAACCTTTTGCTGCTTTACCATCCTGAATCAACTAACCACTGTTTCACATAAGCATCTCCCTAGATCGTCTCAAAGGAAGAGGATTGAGGACAAGAACCTGACACAATCCTTAGATCAACTTTGTCTCTAGCAGACTTAAAAAACCAAAAGCAATCCCCCATCCTGAGCAACAGATCTTCCCCCAAACAAAAGCAATGCTCATTTTTGTGATACAATGAAATGGAGATGCTCGCTTACTTACTTCTCTATGCTGACATTTTTTGCCTAAAGCAGGCAGGCAAAATGCCTTTTTTTTTTTTTAATTGCCTTAGATTAATTTACATTATCACTAGCAATGAGAACTGTTATTTACTCTTCACTTAATGCACAGTACTTGCAAAAAGCTCACCAAAAATACCTAACAAGCAAATTCCTAAATAATACCCACTGATCATGATTTTTAGGCATTCATTTGGTTCTCTGTTCTTATGTAAAATGGACACTGATGGGCACTGAATAAATTGCGGCTATATAAATATACAGATAAACACGCTCTGACCATGACCCTGTTTTTTAAAGGAAGTCATAAAATCCATTCTGATAAAGAACACTCCGCCCATTTTCATTTCACGATGAAATGCTTTGGTGTAGAGGAAACAATTTGATTTTTTCCTGTCTCATAAAACAACCATTAAAAAGGTGTGACAGACCTTATTGACGCATTACACGCAGAGGCGAGTCCGCAGAGGAAAGCAGCGGACCTACAGACCTAAGCAGGAGCCCCATGGTTTAGATCAGATACCAGTGTTTCCGGGGAGGATGTAAAGAAAAAAAAGCCTTGCATGCACTTTGATCATGAGATTCATGCTGTAAAAAAAGAAGGAAAAAAGCCAAACAAATCTCTACCTATTCCAGAGCAGTGTAAAGCTAGCTGCTTTTAAACAGATTTTGTTATTGGAAATAATTCCAAACCATAACTACATATTGTAAAATGATGGACATAATCTTAAGACTCAGCAGTGAATATTTCATTTCTTACAAAATATAAGGTTTTTTTAATGACCACTCCTTGAGAAAAAAGAGCCAAAAACCCTAAACAAAACACACATATAGAACCCAAGGCAGTAAAAATGCACGTAAATGCATCAAAAGAACCCTGTACAGGTTATCCCCTTAATGCAAATATTCATAAATTTAACTCTTATGCAGAACAAAAATCTCTCAAGAACAGTACAGTCTGCAACAATACACTGTAATTTGACTTTAATATCTCATAATAGGAAAGTAATGATTTTATTTCCAGGCAAATGTGCTCCATTTGAGCAATAAAAATGTTACTAATAAAAATACCGTGTGTTTTTGAAAAGTGTTCATTTTACAGCAGCCATGTGCATATTTGAAGAGCCAGGCAAGACCGCTCCCTCAGAGTTCCACTGGGGCTCTGCCAATAACTCATTTTATCACCTGGAGTAAATCGCTTCCCCACACCTTCATTTCCACCTCACCTTTCGTGTTTTTCACAGGGGTGTTCAGTTTTCACTCACTGTTTGCATACCCACAGTAACAGGGCCACCGTTGCTGCCAATTCTGTACAAGCTACAAATAATTAACAATAACAATTTCAACCAGTCAGGCTTAGGCCTAACTCACTGCTTTGGTGGCAGAGCACCACCAATACACCGGTACCACCATCAAACCACACTCTTGCTCTCTTTTCTCAGTAACAGCCTAGACTGAAATAAATTAACCCATTCTTGAGCTGTGGTGCTAATTCACTAGGTGCAGTTCCTGCTGGTGTCCAATGCTCCTTCGTGCAGATAACTGACAATCCTTGATTTTAAATAGGAACACTTTATTTAAATTACCATAATGCTCCTCAAATTTTCCTCTGGAAAAGACTTCCATCTCCCTGTTTCGGATATCTGCAGCCAGCCCAGAGGTGCCTGCAGTACACAGGATTTATCTGAATGCTAGCCTACACAGTTTTCTCTGAGAAATAACTCAGAAGTGAAAAATAATTTCCCTCCATTTGGGGTCTGCTGACAGTTTAAACAACTCCACAGCAACAACTCTGGCAAGCTGAAGTTCCAACAGATGAGACTGAACCAGTTTATGTCAAAACGTTACTCATTCCAGCTAATCTCTTTATCAAACATCTAATTATTTTATTTGACTACTTGTTTCTTATATGTATCTAGCAGACTCTGTTTTTCTTTCATTTACATTGATACATACAAATTTATTTCTTTTTTAAGAGAGAGAAGATACTAAGCAAATCCCACCAGTCCTCTTTTAGGCTACAACCAGGTATAGAACAACACTACTAAACGTGGTATTGGGGTTTTTTACATTCACTCCCACTGCATTTCTCTGTTAGAGAAACCATAGCTATATCTGCTGTTCACGTACCACTTGCAGCCTACCTCAGACCCACTGTTTTAACAGAAACTAGATGAGGTAACAGGGTGTTTGGGAATTCACATAAAGGGTACAAAGCCAGTCTTTTGAACTCTTAATTAAGATTTTTACTTTCTATTTTTAAAGAGCCAGGTAATGTTATTTTGCTGCTTCCTATTTCTTATTCTAATAGTAAACCCCCACCTGGTATGCACATCACAGCACACAAGAATCTGACGTTATTACCCAAATGTACCTGAGCAAAGTCTACAGCAACAGATGTAACATTTCAAACATTTTAAACCATTTTGTTCTGGTCACTGACCACTGTTAAAAACTCCTGACCTGTGTGATTAAAAAGCAGTTACGTGTAAAATGGTGCTGAGGAAGAGAGTGAGAGAGGACACTGATTCCCGTCCCAAGGTGCAACGTCCATCTCTGAGACACAGCAGCCCCTATTAGCTCTGTGACTTGGAATCAGAAAAGCAGACCCAGGTGCAACCTTCCCCCTTCTCCTTATTTTCCTTCAGCACCTTCAGTAACAATGTGTCATCAGCAAAACAATGCAGAATCCATTTGTCTTCTAAAGACTTGGGCTCCACAATTATTAGTTTCATTCTGGGGGGTGGAAAGGGGATAGGAGAGTGGAAACGATCAAGAAAACAAGAAAATACCACACCAGAACATTTCTAGCAGTGACAATTTGCAGCTGGTTTCAATACTGAATGCACATCATTAAAACTGAAAGTCAGATTTATTTATTTGTTAGATTTATTTTATTTCCTTATGGTATAAAAACCGTAAGTCGATTTAGATTTTCTTGTCAAGACTGCTAGAAAAATACATGACATCAGAAGTAAAGGAGATTTCTCCCAGATTCAGAAATGCAACTGCACGAATCCTATTACATAGGCAACCAAACTGTAAACCAATCCTTTTTTCTTTTCCTCCAAATGGCATTCGGCTGTCTCCGATATTACTGTATAATTTAGCAACTTCGAAATATAAGCAACCAATTAAGACCATATCCACACATTTGTTCCCCTCTCCGGTGCAAGACGGACAAAATCCGATATTTTCCTTTACAACACGAGGCTAGGATCAATTACAAACGAAGGCTACTTCTGTCAATCTTCACAACCCCGTTTATGAATAACAAAGGCAGAGGAAATGCCTTCGGTAGTGGTGACAGATATCAAGCTAAAGCTGATCCGGCCCTTATACTCTTTATCTAAGCAAGAAAAAACCAAAAATCACTAAAAACACACAGCCATTGGGATACAATAGATGCATCCTATACAGCTGATGTTCTTCATTCTGATGATTTTTATTTTCACCTCTAACTAGAAGCTATAAACAGGCAGAGGAACAATCAACTGTCACTCAACAGCTGTAGCTGGTCACACTGAATACACTCGCACTGACCTAACAGTGTTTCAGAGCCACACAGCCTTGGTTCCCCATAATAATCCTTGCTGACAATGAACTACCTGGAAAGGCAGTAGCCAAGCTGCCAGAAACAGCAATTATATAAAACATAAGAAGATAACTGGATTTGGTGGTGGATTTGGTAAGTGACATGATGGTAAGTGTATTTGCTTTTATTAACCTTTCTGGTGGCCAAGAGGCTTTTACTGAACTGAGAAACTCTGCTGGGAATTCAGGATACCATTCTATGATTCTGTGATAACCCAGAAGGGGACATAAAACAGGGACGCAAAGCCTCTGGGCCCGTTTCACAGTTGTCGTACAGTATATACACGGTCAAGATCATTCCACTTTTGCTGTGGTACAATAAATATAGAATAAATACAGGTGAAGAGTAGAAAGCACGTTTTAAAATGTGCTGTTTCTCAAAATACATCAAATTGTTTTGCTCCTACAGATTCTTTCTCTGCCTCCACCTAACATTCCTTATATATTATTCCTCTTTACAATACGACACATAATTTCTTTAAACACCAGTACTTTTTAAACATTTATTTCACTCATGAAAAGCAAAATTAAACAGGTGACACAGTCCAAGTGTTTCAAAGCTAAACTGCATCGGTAGCAATCACAGTAACCCATATTTGTGCTGAACAGACTTAAATTTAAGTCACGGTGCACGAATACCTTCACGAGGTTTCAAATTTCTTTGCCAAGTCAACTGTAAATACAGTCATAAAACAAGAAATGAAAACTAATAAGGACAATCAAAGCATCCTATCAATTTTGTTATGCCTTCCTGCAATCCACCGCGCACTGGCAAACATTAATCTATTACTAATTTAATCTAAATTAGAGCAATTTCTTTAAAGCGCATGCCAACTTTAAACATGAATAGTCTACTGAATGCAGAATATGAGAGCTGTTTAGGTCCCAATTTCATGAAGTTAAAATTAAAGAAGTTTTTGATCCAGTTGGACTTCTCAATAAGACTAGATACACACAGGGGCCATAAAGAGGCAAGAAATAAAGGTCATTTTTAAAAGAGGGACTGAGTCAATAAGTGAAAGGAACTGAATTAAACCAGCTTTCTGGCAATTGTGAACATACACACAGCACTGAGAAACATAAATGCTGACTTTCACCGAGGAAGACTAGCTAAGCAATGTAAACTAAAATCAGAATTAAAATGAAAAAAGTCTTCCTGCATTAAAGAGGAGAACATACTGTTATGTTTACAGAAAACTGGCAACAAAGTGTACACAACCAGTAACAAAATAAGAGTTGGCTTTGGTTTTACAACACACTGTTTAAAATCAGTTTGCGATTTCAGATGCTGTTTATGTTCCTAAAACATAACTTTCAAAATGAGCCTTACAAGCTGTTCATCTATCATTCATATGAAGCCATTTCGATATTATAGGACAGTGACTGAGGCAGCAAATTTGGAAAACCTTTTGCCTACTTTTAACACAAGCATTGCCATTGTTTTTTAAAAATTCATTATACAATCAGTATTCAGGTTGTCTTTGCTACATTCATTGCTTTCAGAGGGTTTTTTTTTCAGAATTGTAGTATCTACAGCACCCTAGAACTCCTTAATTTAAAAAGATAAGTGTTTCTGCATGCAAATCTTGTGTACATGTGAATACACGTGTGCACACAGAAGAGCAGAGAGATTATGTGCATGTGCAGGGGTGAATGAGGAAATAACTTGGATTTTATAACACAGTAACTGTAACGAATAGTCAAACTATTTCAAATGGCGTTATCTACAGAAGATACTTGATTCAAATATCACAGTCCCATAACTTTCTGCATTATTTTCTGAATTTGAGAGACAATTTTTTTACATAAACTGTGATAAACACTGTATGAATACCATGTTTTAATTTGCCAACTGGCTGCTTACATTAACAAAGCCCTAAGTCTGCAGGGTAAAAAAAAACCACACAGATATTTGTTGCTATATGACAGACAAAAGCGGGGACATTTCTCGAGGGGAGAGGAAATACCCCTGCTAGTCTTGTCTCTAAAGATACTCATCACAGTGGATTTTCCATCCTCCTGCTTTTGGATCTTCTCCCCATATGATACCAGATGGGATCGCTTACATCTCACCAGGTTTTCAATTCCAGCACTTTGCAGAGACCCACTGTCAGGGTTCATCACTATTTCCTGCTCCCTTGAGACCCATGATTCACACCTTTCAAGTACTTTTTCCACTCCACAGAAAATTTGAATTCTTGGCTGCAAGGGTTTGCAGCCCTACTATTCAGGTTTAATCTACAAATAATTTATTCTCTGGTGGACACTAAGACTTCTGAAAGCCACTCACATAAACCACAGGGACCTCTTCCGATCTTCCCTGCATTAAGACACATAAAACTGTACAAAGACAGAAAGAACATAAAGACACTTCCGTTTGAGTTGAAAAACAGGATAGTCTTCAGGAAGAATACCCAACAGAGGCTCTCTCTTTTATTCAATGGACTTTTTTCACCTTGCTCTGACATTTCACCCACAATACCCTGCATATTTTTCAAGTACTTCTATAGTCTCCAAGAACTCCATAGAATCCCATGGACTGAGAAGATATTTACTGTCTTACCTTGACAACAACACTAAATGTTCCTGATTCACTGTATGTGATTGCATACAAAATATTCTAAAAAATTACCTCTGTAAGATGTGAGAGAGCCTGAGAAGTTCATTTCTTAACTGCAAAATCATCCAAAACAGGTCCGAGTTGTCTGCCTCTGGGCTCAGCCAGACAAGGGCAGAAGTTAAATTTATGTAAATTTTTACATATGGAAAATACCCTAAAGTGCAACCCAGTTTTTCAAATCAAAGCTCAAGCCTGTTAGTGCTAGCTTTCGGATTTCTTTCAGCAGAAGCCAAAATTTGTGTAAAAGAAATCATATTTGCCTCTTACAACAGAATAATGGAACTTATAGATATGGAGAACACAGAGTATTTAATGTATCTTGACTTAAATAAAGGTTTTGACATTGCCTGGCGTGACATTTTCAAAAGTAAGCAAATATGTTCCAGGCGAGGCTATTACAAAAGTGGATTCACAACTGGCTGGAAAATTACATGCAGAATAGGTCTCCGTGCTTTGGTGTCAGAAGAAAGGCGATACTGACCTGGGGTGCACAGGAGGGTACGTTGAGCTCCACATGATTCAATATATTTTTTTAACAACCCAAATGATGCAGTAGAGAAAGTGCTCATAAGGTTTAAAGGGATGTAAAGTCAGGAGGGTTGCAAGCAACCAAAGAGCACATTTAGAATTTCAAAGTGTGTTTTCAAAGTGGAGAAATAGCCTGAAAAAAGCCAAGGTTCAACACTCTAGAACTTAAGCAAAAAAGGCCCAAGGTTTGACTAACAAGAAGTTGGAAATCCAATTACAGCTGGACATTGTTTTGATTGGCACCCGCTTAGGGGTGCTGAAATAGCTTCCAAGAGTGGAATCTCACCTACTGAGTCTGCGTCAGCCTGAAGTAACCTCAATCAGATACCACTTGCAATACAGAAATGCCAGACTTTCAGCACAATGGTAGCCGAAATGTGCTGAATCCAGGAAACTTTGATCAGACTTCTGATGCTCTCCACCCTTTCGTGGGTCAGGGAAGGCCCCACCCTGCCCAACCAGCAGTCCTGTTCACCTCATTTCACTGCTATCAGGACTTGAAATAGCTCATGGCCAAACTAGCAGAGAAGCATCAACATAAAATGAAATCATTCACGCAGCAATGGTCCTGGAAAGAATTCAATTACACAAAGAGAGCACCAATTCAGCTCAATAAATGACGTTTCTAAAACTTGGTCACAATTAGGATTCACATAATGCAATTCTGCAGACGAATTAATATCATACAGAGCAACTGAAGCGGTGTTATACTTTAATCGAATTTGGTTTGTACTGTCAACTGTGCCACCAATATACCAGACATTTATGTTTCTCATAAGGAGACCAGCAGCGAAATACGTACCACAAAACTCTGACAATTTGACTGTTACATTAAGACTATATACCAAGAGATAAATGGGGTCCAGTCACACTCTCAGACTGACAGTCTCTCTGAATCACAGAACACCACTAGTTAGGAGGGATCTCGGGAGTTCACCTGTGCAACCCCTTGTTCAGAGCAGAGTCACCTTTCATCAGGTTGCTCCGGGCCTTGACTAGGTGTGTCTTAAATATCTCCAAGAACAGATTGCACAACCTCCCTGGGCAACACGTTCTGACTGTAACCACTCTCATTGTGAAACTGCTTTCTCTTAGCTGATTGGAAATTCCCTTTCTGCAGTCTCTTCTGGCTCTGATGCAGGACTCCACAGTTGCCAGTGTTGAACTCCAAGGGTCCCACCAGCCCACATCTCCAGCCTGGTGGGTCCCTCTCTCTGCCTGTGTATCTACTGCTCCTCCCAATCTGGTACAACTTGCAAACTTGTGACAGATGATCTCTGAGCCCGCAACCATCCCTTGGAGCTATCCTGAAACACCTCTGCAATCCCAAAGGCCTCACAGCTCTGCAACTACATGCAGGCTCCTAATTCCTCCTCCTCGTTTCCCATGCTGGAATTATTAATTCACATGCAGGATATCTTTTCTTGGATATACACTATTTTTCATGAAAAAATTAAGTTTAAGGAAATGGATAGTTCCACTACAAAAAAAACTCCTGACGTGGTGTACGACTGGATACCAGCTGTGCGTTCAACTCATTCACTTCAAGATCTCTCTCCCACACAACTCACAAATATGGCACAGGATGGCAAACACTAACCTTTGCAGTACAAAAGTACAAAAATCATGCAGCATACTACACTTACTTTGGAATTCTGGAGGTGATACAGTGCATCTCAAATAATGTTTTGAAATTGTTCTCTAAATAACATGGCATATTTGTTTACAGTCTAACATTTTTCTTTATACAGCTTTCAATAAGCACTCCCTCTTTTTTGGTGCCTGACTACTTGTCAAACGCCTATCACAGAGGGGTGACAGGGAACCATCTGCCTCCCTCCCCCAAAGGCACCTCCTTTCACTTATTACCACCTGTTCTTTTTTCAGGCCCCAAATGGCAAATCCGGGCAATGCCAGATACACTGGAAAAGGCCAGGTTACAGGTCCTGGCTGAATGTTTCAGTCTTGTCACTAGCATTTAACCTCCATGAAGAAAATCCAAATATATCAATTTCTGAGGTTTTCACAAAATACACAAAATAATGCTAGAAAAACGATGACAAGAAATAGCTTTGTTATAATGGAGCTTATTAGTATATCTCACCCTTAACTGATGTGGTCAGAGGTCGACCCATCAGGATCTAATCGTAAGTAAAAACAGCTGGGTTTCTGTAAGAAGGAGGGGGGGCGGGGGGGGGAGGGAATTTTGAGGTTGTTGGGAAGGCCATTCCCAAGGAACGACTAAAGTTCTTCCTTCTCACTGGGATATGCAGTAGTCCTCCATGGTGAAATTTGAAGGATATAAGAAAAGACCTTCTATCTTTTAATCAATGAGGCAAAGAGAGGAGCACTGAGACTGCCAAATGCTGGCAGAGGGCAAGTGCCAAAGAAGGTAGTCATTGAGGTACTTCCTTTTCTTTAGGTAGTTCTTAAATTCTCCCTAAAAGGCAGACCAGGCAGCAGAGCCACAGATCCACTGAGATTCCCAAAGGTACTTAGCCTCCTGGGGAAGGTCAGTACCTGAGAAAGTGCAACAAAATTTCAAATCTCAAAGCATTTTGAAAGCAGATGGGATGCTTCCCAACTCTCCTGCAAAATTCTACTTAAGTACAGGGCATACCAGTAGAAGAGTATTGAAACACAGACCATTCACCTGAATCCTACTCCTTCTCCTCCCCCTTTTAACGTTTTAAATTAGAAACAGTTGTCCTAAAATCTCTTCTCTCCATGCCACAGTTCTCTTCTATATATTGCAGAAAATGCAAAAGTTATGGATTTGTACAGTCAAGCCATTTCTGAGTTCATATTCTTTTCTAAACTTACTGAGAATTACAGAACTTGAAAATAAAACAGCCACTCCAACAAGCCTTCAAATTAATTTTTTAGCCAGTCAATTCTTTGTTTTAATATTGTCCACAAAGAACTTCTGCATATATTGCAGGCTTTTCAGAATTAACCTCAAATTAAAAATAGACCCACGCAAAAGAAACTTGTGTCTAATCAACAATTATATTAAGCTTATTCTATCACATAAGTGTCTGCATTTATACTGGTCTGGGTGGTTATGCACAAAATACACTCACATGCGTTCATGCACCAAAACTATCACTAGGCAGAAGACAAGATGAATCACCAAAATATTGCAATCTGCAAAGTCAGAAATCAATGTCCAAATACAGAAGGCTTTTGCTGTAGCAGATAATCACATTGATACTTTACACCTATTGTATTTAAAAATTCTACTACCTACTAAGACTGAAGAAGATACAGATGTGATATTTTACTTTCAGACACTCAAAAACCTTTACAGTACACCTCAATAAAGCTATGGATAAAGCAGCAATGTCCTAAGCAGCAAAACCCGACAAACTGTAAGATTTCCATACGAAGGGATTAGATTGAAACAAGTTAATGCACAGAAGAGACAACTAAGTTCTGATCTAATATGCAAAGTGTGAACAGTTTTACTGGTTTATTTCTATTTAACCTTTCTCAGCATATCTCCCTCAAAGACTAAGGAACTCTGCCTTTTCCAGCTACTCAAACTCATCTCTGATGGCAGCAAACTACAGCCTTCCTCACTGTCAGCTATACCACAATCAACGCTGTCTGCTGTCCATTTGCAGGTGCCCCCGCAATAGCATTGGTCCATTTCTTCAACACCGGTCTGTAAAGAATATGCGTAGCCTGTCTGAGAAACTCCACAGGGCTTCCACTTTCTAATAGAAATTTAATTTATTAAGCATCAGCTTGGTATGCTAAGCAAAAGGGCTAATGGGAAATAGTTTCTAAACAGCCAGATGTGTGTCAATTCAATTTAGGAAGGAGAAATCAGAGAAGAGTAAGGGAAAGGACATACTGCTAATTGGGAATAAAGACTTTGATGAACACTTCATCATCATTTTTTACTGAAATTACTTTTCAAATTGGCAAAGTAAGTATTTCACTTCACCAGGTATGATTTTTTTTTTAAATAGCTTTCTGTATCACTGACTGAAGTATTCAGAATAGTTTTTGCTCAAATCATTGTTTTTAATTTTCATATCAAGATATGTCATAAAAAAATTACTATATATGATACCTTCACCCCTTTCCCTGAATACTGTTTCCTCCTTTGCCATTCTTATATCGTGATAAAGTATTAAAATCTCAAATACCTGCATTTTCTTTAACCGTGTATATTATACCAGTTTTCATACATCACAATCAAGACACAGCACATTCATTCCTAATTGCACTACTCAACAGCGAAAGAGAAACACAACGCACTTTCAGTGATGTGCCATGTGGTTATCTCTGCTGCGGGAAAACAACAACTAAAATGCATCGGCGTTACACAGGGAGCGCGTTGTTAAAAACACTGCAGGCCATGTAACAGAACGATACGCCTTCAGGGGCGTATCTTTACACCCAAAATGAGACTCCATCCATAATCCTTTGGCAGCATGCAAAAGAAAAAGGACAGCATTATAAGGCAAAGTCCTTTAGTATAACAGGACAGGTTGCCAGAGTAGAAGAGAAAGGAGAAACCACCGGGCGAACAACAGCGGAGGAAAAGGAAAAAGAGTGAGACCACAGGAACTAAAATAGTAACGGTAGCGGTAATTTATAAACCCCTGCTGGGAACTGGGTGAAAGTACAAACTTAGGCAAGGCTTCAATACCCAAGTACATTAATTTTTCAGTATTTTGCAAACACAGAAAACATGGAATAAGGCTTCTGCTTGAAAGATTTGGAAACTATTCGAGTGATTCATGCAGACAGTAAAAATAAAATGACTTAAAATAATTTTTCTGGCAACCTGATGACAGTAGGCCAATGCTGGATCCAGATGCCTAACACTACTTGGAGGTCAAAATCCCACAGCTCTACAGTATTAAAGGTACTGAATCCAGTAGAGGGCACCTTCCATTCCCCAGTAATTGTGGAAAATACACGCATCTTGAGCCAGCAGTGAAACATATCCACATCCAAAAGAGAATTCAGAAGAAGTTATAGATGCACAACTACTCTACAAAACGATGAGAAATGGAAAATCTCTCTCTTTATGGCACACTCATAAAAGTTTACTCTCTGTACGCTGAACACCAAAAACAGGTCTAGCAGATTCACATCTGTTAAAATTGCAAGTATGAAGTTACCTCATGCCTCTAACCATACTTAAGTCTCTTTCTTGTAAATCCTTTCCATCCAAATAAAAAATAAATGAGAATTTTGAAACAATATCCCCAAGACAGGCAACACAAAAGCCCCCAAAACTATAGAATTAATATTTTCTTGTCTGACATGTCTCTCTCCTCATCCCCCTTACTGCTTTTCCTCCTTGTGCTCTTAGAAATTATTTTTAAGAACTGCGTGACCTTTCAGGTCACAAACAAGCTGATGCCTTAGCAATTATATTTGTACAAACTTTTTTTCTGGAAGATAGTAGCTCTTTAATCGTAACAGCAATTATTCTCTTTTTAATATCCTAAATATGCAATGCAGGACATTGCAAGAAGGTTAGTACTGATAGTAATTCCACTGACTAGAGCACAATAACAAATACTTATCTTAAACTGCAGCTGTAACTAAAAAAAAAAAAAAAATCTGCAGTTCCAATTTGCAGAAATGACAAAGCTTACTACTTTTTAAACTCACAGCAAAAAAAAAGGCTTCCGACACTGGAATGACTCCGGTGTAAAATACTTCAGTTGTGGTGTGCCTATAATTGCTTACTTTTCATTTATGTAATTTCAGGAATTGTTTATATTTTGGCTATCCTGTTATTTTTTAAAATCTCAGCATGCAACAGTATTTCAGATTTCTGGCTACAGTTTATTATTGCATTATTATTTCTACATATATACATACATGTACATACATATACAAGGTGAATCCTACAGAACTTCTTAATTTCTCCTCAGTAACTTCAAGTGTACAGAAGACAACACTGAACCACTCACATGATTTTTAAAAAACATCCTGCTCTAGCTGAGTTATAGATACTACGCATCATCTGGAAATGGTCCCTTGAAACTATTCCTCCCCATCTTTTGGCACGGTACTGTGACGGTTTAACTTACCAAGGTCAAGTATTATCAGCTGGGCTCCAGCTTGTGCATTTCCAACATCATTTTCTGCAATACACTGATAGAATCCTTCATCTGATTTCACCAGACCCAAAACTTGCAGATTATGCTCTTTCTGCAGAGTAAATGAAAAAACGCAATTGCAAAAACAACGGTTTTGTTATGGCACATTACTATGACAGAAGAAAATTCCGAGCAGTAAAAGTGTATTTGGAGTTCCCGTCTGATTTAATCTCTTTTGCACTGAATCCTCAAATTATACGGTATCAAAAAGCAGTAGAAGCTCTCACTAATGGGTATCATTTTCTAGCATCACCCATCACTGGTAAGTCATAACATTTCCACAGCCATTTTTGTGATATTTTAAGCACTGAATATAACTGCACGGCTCACTGTTGTAATCCTACAACCTCAGGTTTACCCAATTACACAACCATTAAGTTCTCAACCATGTCTCAATAATGACTTTCACTACATCTAAAATTCCCCTCTAGAAGTACCGGTGTGCCAAAACTCATGATCCACAACTCAGTTACATTTGCATTGAAACTTCTGTTGGAAATCGTGATCTTCCTCAATCACAGGAGACCACAGAAAACATAGTCAGTTAGTGTTCACAGTAAGCTTGCATTTTAACAGGTTCAAACAACAAAGTGGTTTTTGTCATTGTGTGTGCATCTGATGGAAAATCCAAGCAACAGAGAAATCAACTCATACAATACAAGCACCATACCTTAGCATTTCAGTAAAATGACTGAATTACACAGTATTAAAGGCTTCAAGAAACTGTTTCTCTGCCAGGCTCCAAACATCCATAGTACAAACATAGGAATCTGGTACTATAAAAGGACCTAGCTTTCATGTATATGTGCTAGAGGACTAACAGACAGGTCAATAGCTTAAAAATCTGCAAAACGGACAGTATACTTACAACGATTTTGAAATAGTCACTTGGGATCACCATGTCTCCATTCTTGACCCATTTCACAGTTGGAGTAGGTTTTCCAGTCACCTCACACTCAAACACAATGTCCATAGATTCATGAGCATAAATATTTGCAGGCCGCTTCAGAAATGCAGGAGGAACTTCAAATAAAATGGAACAAAGAAAAAAGATGGTGTTAGCCTCCACAAAAACACATCAGTTGTGCTCATACTCAAACATACAATAAAATTCAACACATAAAAAGATGGCTTCAGGGACTCTAGCACAAACAGCAGCGATGTCGGCTGAAATTTTGAGATCAGGGTTTGACAGAAGCCGATACAAGCTCCGTGTTATTTCACAAATTACATTTGGGCCAGTTAAACAGGCAGCCATTTTAATTTGAAATAACCTCTTGAGAATACATGAAAGAAGAAATTGAACTGACATGTATAAAATGTGAAGTTAAAAAGCATTCCAAAACCAAGAGACATAGATGCCATTTGGAACAAAATATTTCCATGGTTGAAGAACACATTGCAGGCTCTCATCTGCTACAGGCATGTTGCTGTAAGTTAAAAGGACCACAGCAGGCAGTGGATTTCAGACATCACTCACACTCTTTCTTCACCAATTCAGAGTTCACCTGAGCAAATCAGCGCTTAATTGTGCAACAGCTTTATGCTCCTTTCACAAATAAAGAATCTGGTGGGATAAGCTCCCGGCAAGACAAAGAAAGTTATACAAAAGCCTTCACCTCCTCCTGCAGCAAAGTTTATTAATTTGTAAAATTGAAAGACTGTAAGTTAGATTTGAAATTTAAAAATGGTAGAAATGGCTACTTACAACTTTTTCAGTAACCTACACATCAATGCACGGTAAGTCTAGCTGGAGCTCCATGAAACACAGAACTGGTAGTGCAGTCAGGCTATGTTTTGTAAGGGCGTTATCACGATCAGCAACGATTTATTTATTCAGACAAAATCCTTCAGCTGATACACCAGATTTTTCAGAGACTTCTTTGTACTCAATACCTAAGTCAGTAGGTAATCAACATCTGGAACTGTATTTAAAAATACTTTTTAAAATGAATGGGCGCAAAAATAAGATGAAACTTTTTTAGGGTACCATTGCCTTGTGTTTCTGTGAAGAAACTCAACAGATAATGCTGTATTTATCCAAAGACTTTCTTCTGTGGTTTGTGTAAGCCCAAGAAACACCATGCACAGGACTACACACATACCCTTGTATCACACTGATAATGTATTACAGATACATGTGACCACAGACGTGTATTTTATAACACAGTAAAATAGAAAGGTTCTTCAATTAAGACATGTACCACAGTTATCATCTCTGGGTCTTGGCTCCCTTTTTAAATGTCCTTACATACTCAGAGTAAGATTGAAGATATTTAAAATCCATAACAATTAAGAGATACAGATTTTTTTTTTTTGTGAAAGAAACCCCAAAATCTTCTGAGAACAAATGTGCCACTAAGAAGCATCCAGCTGTGTATAAGGACTCTTGGCTTCTTTAGCTTAACAGCAGAAAGAGCAGCTGTTTGCAGGCACATACAATTTGAATATCATCTATTATGAAGAACATTCACCTATTTATTTGTTTTTTTACTACACGCAGCAACATAAGGGCAATTTGCTTACTTATGTTGGCAGGTCTGATTGTTCAAGTTCCAGGAAAGCCAAAAGCAGCTTTCTGCCCTTTAATATTTATCAAAGAAAGTCAATAGAGAAGGGCTACAGAGTTTAGGCAAACATTTTACACACTTCACCTATCAATGGGATTTACTTCATTCTAGGGAACAGGGAATACTACATCATGTTCTACTTCTTCCTATGAAATGATCGTAAAGGCTTGTAGGTGGATTTAACACTTTTAAATGTAGACAGCTGGACACAAGCACCTCTCCAAAATAACTTCAAGTTTCAGATTACACACAAAGTAAGAGAACATTTAACACATGGAAGTATTTATTTATAGAGCTAGAAGATGGCTTAACTTGCAGATAAGCATGTAAACCCACACCAGAAACTACATAAAGATGTACACGTATGTTTGCTGCTTGAACTCTCTCAGACAGGAGCAAAAATCTGGATGGGGAGGAGTCCAGTTGTCTATGACTTCAGACATCTATTTCACAAAAACATTTCCATAAATTTACCAAAAACATCATAAACTCCACCTTAAAATTATTTAGGTACTTTTGTACTTACTATCTGTATCAGATGGCTGTTACAGCCTTATATAACCCTGAAATTTGAAAACTGTCTTCTCAATTTATTTGTGGCCAAATTGCTATTACTTATTGTTTCCAAAAACAGTGCCTTTTATTTTAAATTTTGATTCCTCCCTGGCATTCACCCTTGGTATTTTCATTTATTGGGATCTGCACTATTTCTCCACTCCCTTCCCACATCCCAGTCTATATTTGGCAGGCTCAACAACTCACGTTTGCCTAGTTCTGGTACGACAAGTCACTCACAGCCTCCTTGCAAGCCTTCTGTATTTGCTCTAGTTTGAATGTATCTTCATGGCCCAGAGACTTTTAATTATTTGCATGCAATTTCAGATGCGTCTCACCAGTGACTTGAAAAATGGCATAAATACAGCGTTATTGCTACGGTAAATATCTTGCCCAATTCATTCTACTACTGTATTTGCCCTTTCCTAGATGCATTACATTGATGTCAGCCTGTAATAGATCATTGCTCTCTCATCATTAGCCATTTTTAACTAATGAGTAATTTTGTTCCAATCAATAGTTTATGTTCTCATTTCCTTTCAATCCCCTTCTCCATTTGTATACAGACACACACACACATCGATTCTTGAAATATCTACATAGTTGAAAAAAAGGGAACATAAAAACTGGAAACAAGAAAAGTTGATTTTTCCATGAATGTACAGTGCTCCTGTTTTCACAACATTCATTACAGACTAATATTTAATTCCCTTAGCCATATATTAAACTTACTACAGGAATCCTAATAAACACATTCACTGCCAAAAGCACAAAACTTCAGGGGCATAGTTGAAAGAATCTATTTTCAATTCAGCCATCTGTAGTGCTTTAAGTGAGAAATTAGTTACATTCAGTCCTCTCCATCTCTTCAAGAGCTTTCAGTCGTCCAATCACTGATGTAAGAACAAAGGTTTCTGGTTTCACAATCCCATTTCAAACCTGAAACATCAAGCTGAGCTACAACCACACAAGAAAAGGAAAAAAAAAAATCAAGTTCTGCACAATTAACTAATTAGAACTTTCAACTTTCTTAGTAACAGGGACAATGAAATTTCTCCTACAACAACCAAATCAAAATGCTCCTATTCTAGACAAGATCTCATTTTTATGGATGTTAACTTTTCCCAAAAGTCAAATCCCCTCCAATGTTCCTCCCCAGAAGGCGAAAGAAAACTCCAACGGTGGCAAAGCAGTGATTCCTGATAATTAAACTTGAACAACAAAGAAAATCTTGCAGAGACAAAGAAGTGATCACAGGCAGGCAGGTCATTTAGACCACCATAATAAGAAAAAAAATCTAAAAACCTAAAGTCTTTTTTTTTTAAAGTATCAAAAAATGAGCTAGGCATTATATGCCTAGTACTCCTCAAAGGACAGGCAGCTGCACCATTATCTCACTTCCTAATGTATTTAAAACACTGTCTGCCGCACATGACGTGCATAAGAATGGTCTCATTTTGACACAACAGAAACACAGATTGCAAACTATACTTTAAAAAGACTTATTATCTTTTTTAAAAGCATTAAGAATTATGCTGTTGGTCCAAGCATAGCATTAGACAAAGACAACACACACAATCAACTGTAAAAGGCGGGTATCATCTCTATTGCAGTGTTCTGCTGTTTCCCCAGGTCCTCTATCTCCTCCCTCGTTCCATGCAGACGCATTACTCTCCTTGCTCCCATCAATTCACCAGGCTCCTGTAGACATGACTGCGTGGCTAGCCCTACATCCCCCAAGAGCTATGTGACTACATAAGCACCCTGTATGTATAACATGCTGGCTTACAGCACAGGTGCAACACCCACTTTGTGGTCCCCCCTAACTGCAAGTTAAAATTCACTAGCACCACTAACCAAAGGAGTTTCTGACTAGTCTAAACAGGTCTCTGCTAAGCGTGGAGTGGTGAAAAGCATCATCTCTAAGTCAGGAGAACTTCCTCCACCTGTGATTGCTGCCCTAGCAACGAGCAACTCAAAGCAAAACCCAGGACCTCGCTCAGCATCACAGAATCACAAACTGACAAGACATCTCATACCAGGATTAAATTTCCTTACCAAGTATGATGCACATGTTTCGTCAACTGCTCTTTTCTACAGCAAGAACAAAGAACACACATTACACCATCCCCTCTGCACAATGAAGCAGCGTTGTATCTTCTTCAACAGCCTAAGGCAGCCAAAGGACTGAAATGCAACAACTGAATTTCCACATAGAAATTGTCAAGGACATTTCTGCTTCCTCAACCGCCACAAATCCCCTCCATCCCCCCAAATTAGGAGTGCGTCTTCTGAAGTCACACAATTAAATCATAATTCTTGTCAATGTCTCTTTGAAGAATCTTCATCCTTTTCCTTCTATACTTTTGTCCATGACTGAAATATTTGTCCATCAATCCAGGCTTACTATTCAAATACAAAAGCAACTTATAAATCCAAAAGTTCTCGCATGCTTCAAATAGCAGATATAAAAACTAAGCAGACTGGGTAATTTTTCATAGTGTATATCTCTGACCAAGCAAAGCTTAAGCATTCATGGTCCAATGAATCCCATTTTATAACTACATTTCTGGTGTATCCTCTGGGTAGAACCTCAGTCTTGTATGTCGCTTAACAATCAGGATTATCAATAGTCTTTAGACTGGGTATTTAACTATAAAAACCTCTTCGTATCAGCATAAAATGGTAAGCCCTGAGGAATTTTCTCTCCTCCAGGGAGGACAAGATATCCCATTAGAGTATGTTACAAATCCTATTGGAATCCTTATAAAGTTAAACTTAATTTTCACAACTGAAAGTTCATTTCTATGAAGGATGTAACTGCAATATGACGATCACAGTGTTCACCTGTTCAATCACACCTTGAATCGGTACTGACATATTCAGTGGTGTAACTGCAATACAAAACCCTCCCCAAATCTTCCTGTCAAGTGACAAACTCTTCTACTTTAATAAGATATTTGACCAGATTTAAAAACTTCTGAACACTTTTTGTAAATGTGCCAAACTGGAGTGTGTTTAGTGGATAGTTCCATCTCCAAATAAGGCCGCAGGACATTGTTTCATTGCTTGGTTGCTCGGGATCAGTTCGCTTTTCCGTGCTAACCCCAGAGAAGATTGCATTACATACAGAGGCATTGCTTAAACTAACAGCAATTTCCTTGGTCAGTTAGCTGAAACCAGCTAATTTCTATCAGCTGGCTGGCACAACACACAGGGCAGACTGATGAAAATGTTTAAATTGTTTGTTTTGCCAGAGTGCTTAGGAGCACCCATGGAGCAGACCAACTATGCTAAAAACAAAGGCAAAGTCTTCAAGTATTGCAAGGTAAACAATGACATTTCAAAAAATTCAGGATAAATTAGGACATTAAGCCCTTAAGGAGAGAGCAATAGTTGTCAAACATCTCAGTTATGCCATATTCACCTAAGTCTACAAACACACTTTCTACTTCATGGTATCAAAGTGCAATTACAAACCAGTTTGCAAGCCTATGGGCCTTCTTAATGCCCATTTTCCCAAAATTTTGATTCTGCTCCAAAACAGCATGACATCCTTCACTTTCTGCCATACCCACCAAAACAGATAAAATATAGATAAAAACTTTCAGTGTCAAACATGAATCATCTTTTAATTCTACATTATAGTTGTACAGATCAGTTGGTTTTCTTCAAGTGTATCCTAAAAAAAAAAAAAAAAAAAGGAAATTACACTTCAAAAGAGAAATGGGGAATTACAATGTTCTTTCTTAAAAATGGCAAAGGTATATGAATAAGTACTCTGGAAAAAAAAAAAAAGATTTTAAACTCAAAACTATCTCCCACGAAAGTCAAAAGTCTTCCCCACCTCTGAACATGGTTGTCATGTCCTTAAAACAGACTTAACATGCAGCTGGAAAATTTGTACAGCAAAGAAAAGCCGACAAAAAGGAAACTTTTAAGAGAAATAGCCACAGAATACTGTCAACTGAATATTAAAAAATTCAGTATACCAAGACACAAAAAGGTTATAAAAATGTAAACTAGTACATGCGCAGCATTTGTAATTGCACAAAACCAAAGTTCCAGTTTATGAACAGCGACTGCAGATGAAAGTTTGTGGCAGTGACATTACATTATTTTTCCTGCCTGGTTTTAACACATAAGCAACTGATGGGTTTTTTACATTTTAGAATATTAAAGCTAAAATAAATCAACTGTTCCCTGTCTGTGGTATTCTGACCACTTCTTCACCAAATGATGCAAAGCCAGAGGGACTACTTTTGTGTTCTGTTAATGGGATCTCTGGTAGACTACGTTAGATTAGTTAGACTCTGCTCACCAGCTGAAAAGGCACAAACAAGTATTCAATATTCTATGTTTTTGCTCATGTGGATTGTCTGGTGCTTTACACCTTCATCCACAAATGCTGAAACATCTACCACATGGAGACATGATTTCAGCAGCCGGAGGAGGGCTGGGATGATCAGACTGCATTTGAATAAATTTGAAAGCAAATATTTTACTTTGACAGTTAAAAGCTTTTACTTAGAAACCACTAAAGTATTGTGACGGGTGTGCTCGGCCCCCTGACCGGACTGGCGGTGGTCTGGGGCAGGCTCCAGAGGAGGCAAACATCTGAGCCATAGCTGGATCAAGAATTCTTGCAGTTTCAATGTGTTCTCTGACTACCCACAAAGGAGCAGAGGGACACAGTAAACATCAATGCATATGAGCTTAGAGCATCAATTATGTGATCAACACATGAAAACCAAGTGGCTTTTTGTGATGGTTTTCCACGACAAGAAGGACTTGGGAGTGCTGGTGGACCAGAAGCTCAACATGAGCTGGCAATGCGCCCTTGCTGCCCAGAAGGCCAACCGCATCCTGGGCTGCATCAAGAAGAGCATGGCCAGCAGGTCGAAGGAGGGGATTCTGCCCCTCTATTCTGCTCTAGTGAGACCCCACCTGGATTAATGCATCCAGTTCTGGAGCCCCCAACATAAGAAGGACATAGACCAGTTGGAGAAGGTCCAGAGGAATCTATGAAGATGATAAGAGGGCTGGAGCACCTTTCCTATGAGGACAGGCTGAGAGAGTTGGGGCTGTTCAGCCTGGAGAAGAGGAGGCTCCAGGGAGACCTTATAGTGGTCTTCCAGTACCTCAAGGGGCCTACAAGAAAGATGGGGAGAGGCTGTTCAGTAGGGCCTGTTGTGATAGGATGAGGAGTAATGGTTTTAAAATAGAGGGAGGTGGATTTAGATTGGATATTAGGAAAAAATTTTTTACAATGAGGGTTGTAGAGCACTGGCCCAGGTTGCCCAGAGAGGCGGTGGATGCCCCATCCCTGGAAACGTTCAAGGCCAGGCTGGATGAGGCTCTGAGCAACCTGATCTAGTTGGAGATGCCCCTGCTCCTTGCAGGGAGGTTGGACTGGATGGGCTTTAAAGGTCCCTTCCAACCCAAACCATTCTATGATTCTATCCTTCAGATGCCACCCCCTAAATAAACATTTCAGAAGCAGAAACTAAAAATATATATATATATATATTCAATGATATTACAACTACCAAGAAATGAGATAAGGATTAATAGTGCAGAACAATTATAAAGTAGAATTATATTGATCAATTAGAAAGGCAGAATAAAAAAGTCAGGATAGAATTCAATAACATGCATTTCTTTTTCAGGGAGAAAAAATAAACTATACATTTTTGGAATAGGAAATAATAGCAACGAATTTTGTAGAAAAAGGTCTGAGAAACAAGGACTTTCTCAGAGATCAGAAATACAATCATAAACTAAACATGACTCCCAGTATTATCTTGGTATGAAAAGAAGAGATCATACAAAGAGGTATAGCAGCAGCTCCTGAGACTCCTCTTCCATCCAACATGTACTAATGCTGGGGCTGACAGTGGAATCTGAGCACCACATTTCAAGGAAAACATGAACTCTGATTTACAAAAAAGCAACGAAAATGATCAATGACTCAGAAAATTGGCTCCAAAAGAAAAATGGGAGTCTTGAATTCAGTTATTCGAGCAAAGGCAGGATTAAGCACTCATGCAATAAGACACCTTGAATAGGAAAGAGAGCTTAATATATAAATACTCACTGTAACAGAAAGAATAAGTGTGTGTATATATACACACACACGTGTGACTCCTGCACAGGAAGAACTCCTGCATAGGAGTAACAGCTAGATTCTTGCCCTGTTCTAAAAAAGATAATCCTCTAAACAATTAATTGCTCACTTTTCTAATTTGTTATGAAAATAGGTTCTTATTTTCAGTATGAGGTTTAGTAAAATAAAAAAATGTCTTTTAAAGTAACTGTTATGAATTTCTAAACGTGCAGGAGAGTACATATTCAGCAAAATCTCTCATTAAAAGCTGTGAGCTGTTAGCTTGGCACACGGATTTGGACTGCAGACAATTAGAGGGCATGTACACATACCCACAAATGGAACTGTCTGGGAAGTTTTCCAGCTGCAGAAATATACAGTGAGTTCTCTGAGCACCCTCTACAGCACAGGTATTTATGTTTTTCACTTGTGGGGTGCCTTAGCAGTGCCCAATTCAGTACACTAATTGCACACTGGCGCGTGTTGGTTTTGTTTAGCTATGGTGGCAGCTTCTGTAAGAAGCTGCTAGAAGTTTCCCCCTTTATCCGGTGAATTTGGCTGGGCCTTGGGCGGATCCATCGCTGGCCAGGGCTGATCCAATTGGTAGCAGAATGTTCCACAATAACGCCTCTCTGATAATGAAGTTAAGAAGGGGACAAATTTAAAGGAAAAAAAAAAAAAAGTGAAGAAGTAAAAGCAGGAGGCAGAAAGGGGGAAGCGTGAGCCTTGTGGGCCTTGTGGCCCTCACCCTCTGGCCTCCTGCTGGGTGGTCGACTGGGCCCGACTCAGCCCAGCCTGGCCGCAAGAAGCGGAGAGGAGATGAGATGTGAGGAGAACCTGAGAGGCATCTGCCTGAGCCAGTTGTGAAGAATTTATTGTGAGAGGAACAGCTGCAGACACCAAGATCAGTGAAGAAGGAGGAGGAGGAAGAGTAAAGCTGCTCTTGGCAAGATTCCCCTGCAGCCCACGGAGGAACAGAGATCCAGCTGCAGCCCGTGGAGGACCCCACGCCAGGGCAGGTGGAGGCCTGAAGGAGGCTGTGACCCACAGAGGGCCAGTGCTGGGGCAGCTGGTTCCAGAGGGACCGCACCCTGTGGAAAAGGACTCCATGCTGGAGCAGTTCATGAAGGACTATAGCCCATGGGAGGGAACCCACACTGCAGCTGGGCAGGAATGTGAGGAGTTCTTCCCCTGAGGAGGAAGGAGGGGCAGAAAGCAATGTGTGATGAACTGACCACAACCCCAGTTCCCTATTCCCCTCCCCGTGCCACTTGTGCTGGAGGGAAGGAAGTAGAAATAACTGAAAAGAAGTTAAGCCTGGGAAGAAGAGGATTGGGTAGAAGTTGTTTTTGTTCTCTTTCTCATTATCCTGGCTTTGGTTTTATTAATAATAATAAATAAATAGTTTCCCCCAAGTCAAATCTGTTTCGCCCGTAATGGTAACTTGAATGATCTCTCCCTGTTCCCTCAGAGGGCACGGAAGTGAGCAAGAGACTGAGTAGCTTGGTCCCAAGCGGGACTAAGCTACGACATGGAGTTAAACCTTCGGCAAGACTGCAACATTATCCACACCTCCCTTAATCCTATCTATACAAAGGTAAGTGTAAATAATGTCCATTATTGTCAGCCGATCTGTTCGGCAATAGTGAGAAGTGTTTACAGGAACCACCTTATCTCACCAGTATCTGCTGAAGATGTAGGGTCTGCTTTGCAGTGCTTTCACAGTAACCATACCCAGACAACTGGTGAACAAAGGTTGCTTATCAGCATGCAGGAACATAAAAACACAGGGAAGTTTGCACAATGCCACACAGCAGCCAATTGCTGATATCAAGAAAAGAAAATAAGAAGAAAAAAGCAAAGAAGCAATGCGTCTCCATATATTCTCCCAGTGTCCAGCAATCCCTGTAGGAGCAATTTCCTGAGAAAGAGGACAGACACCTTTGTATCTACCTGTCTTGGTTAGATTTTGCCTTTAAAAAAATTGTTCTCATTGCTTTCTGGATCCAGGAAAGCCTTCAGCAGCCCTAATGCTCAGAGCAATAAGCTCCATGCAGTGGTCCCTGAGAAAATTTACCATTTTTGCATGTCTTTGAGTCAATCAACCATATGCTGTCACTTGGTTCTTGCAACTAAGGAGAAACTAGCATTCATTTCCTATTTGCTTACTCCATGGCAGTCATGATTCTACAGAAAAGAATAGTTTTTGACATTCCACACAACTTTGATCATTCCTATTGCATTCTACATCATCTTTGGCTTTATTACAGCTAAGAGCTTTGCTACATTTAAGAGAGTAGGGAACAAGAACTGCTCGCGGCATTCAATATATAGAACCATCACAAATCTACAGTGCTATAACAGTTCTTCTGTTTAGTTGCCTATTCCTTTCCTGACAATTCCTAACATTTAATTTGGTTAAGATCTTGCATTTTCCAAAGACCTACATATTACAGCTTCAATATTTTATGCCTGTGCAAAACCCAGTAGTTCAGAGGCCACCGCTATATAAACGTATAGAACAACGTACTTTATAGTACATTGACCTTCACCTGCCATTTAATTGCTTAATTGGTTTTTTTACACAACAAGGTGTTTCTGAGGCTTTTCACAGTGAGTATTCATTCTCACAGCCCCCATAAACTCAGAGGCAACAGCAAAGTTTTTCACCTTACAATCTCCTTTTCCAGATCACTTCCAAAAACGCTGAACAGTGCCAACTCAGCACTGATGAAATGAACTCCTTAGTCCCACTCTAATTTTCTAACTGTTAAACAATTTATTTATTCTCTTTTATCTACATGAGGTCATTCCCTCTGACTCCACAGCACCGTTGTTTGAGGCTCTTACTGAGAGAGACTGTTAGAAGTGTTCTGGAAAAGGAAGAGCCCTCAACATCCTTCAAAAGGTTCTCAATAGTAAAGTGTGGCTTTTTCCTCACAAAATAAACACAAATGGATTCAATACACGGTATTTCCCAAACATCTAACAATACTATATTTCAGTATAATTTTTGTCAATTTAACTGGTCCAGATGTCAGATTAACTTGTCCACAGTTTTCCTGATTTCCTCTGAAAGACTTTTAAAAAAATCTGATGTCACATTGACCAAATATCTTTAGTCTGATTTTTTTTTTTTAGTCTGATTAGCCAATTTAAGTGATAGGTTACACAGCATACTTGGTAACTCAGGATTTCACACTTAAACTCGTTGAGAAATTTTGAGTGAACACCATCTGCTCCTGATGATTTCTTACTTTCTTGTTCACTTCATGGATTTATTTTGAAATACATTTTAGCAGCTCTACAACTTCAGGTAGCGCCCCTCCCCAGTTCTCTCTAATTTTAAATATATATATATATAAAATTTTTAAAAAGGTTCCAACTTCGCAGAGAACACTGATATCAAGAATTCGCTTTTCTGCTTCAGGCCATCTTCTCACTCCTTCCGCTTTACGTTCAATCATCTGCTGACCCTACACTTTCTCTGGCAAGCTTCCTGTCCCTGACAGGCTTGGAAAAAAACTGTTTGCAGATTTTTATGTTATTAGCAAATGATTGAAAGTTTTGTATAATTTTCTTCACCTTGCTGTTAGGAGATTTCTGGTGTGGTTTTGGGGTGGGTTTTTTTTTGTCTTTCCAATATAACTTTTGACAGGTGTTAGGCATTCACTGTGAGCCTCACGCAGTTCCTTAAACAAATGTCACACTGTTTGCCAAGTATTTAACCTTTTTGGCCGTGCCTTTTAATTTTCTTTCTAGTAAGCTTCCTCGCCATTATGTAGACCCCCTTTTACAAGATTAAATGCTGATCATGATGATCAATGTCACCACTTTGGAGAGGCAATCACTTGTACAGCCCTAATACCATGCTTCTCAAATTTAGCTCTGGATCTCAATTTAAAGAGATTCTGTGTTAAAAATTTCAACCATACTCAATGTATCATCACCTTCATGACCACAAGGCATTACATGTCTGATTTGTGTGAACTTCTGACATTTGGACAGAAGTTGATCAGGTCACGGGGGGAGGAACAAACACCCAGCAACACCATACTGCTAAGCCCAACTGATTAAGCAGACCAAGTAAGAGAGAGGCTGTGGCTAGGGAACTTCTATGCACATGCACATCACCAACCCCAGCCCACCCAAATGCCACGCTGGTGAGGGGGTGCAGTAGAGCTCAGGGAAATCCAACTCTCCCCCTGACCAGTCTTGTCTTGGGTTCTTCAGCAGCAGCTCAGCTCCAAGACATAATAGCTCCTCCCTGGGCACTCTGTTCCTACATAACAACTTCCCAGGCTCAACTGTACCGACTTGCTAGACTGATACTTGGAGTATGTCTCAGTTGATGAGGTATGTGCAAAAGTGCAAGTGAAATGCTTACTGAAGTGAGCTTATCAGTGTCACGTTGCCTGGTGTTAGTTGTCCATCACCCTCCATGATATAAAACAGTGAAGAACACAGGCACGCCTCAGAGGACTATGCACAGATAGCTTCTGGGACAGCCCACATGGAAAAATTCGAGTTACATGTGCTGCATGGTGTCACAAGAGCAACAGAAAGTACAGTTTTTCATACACAAAGAAGTCACCCTCAAGGAACCTCATCCTGCCTCACTGCAATACACAGCTGGGGCACTGGAAGGTGGGGCTCAGTTACTGGTCACACAGCACCCACCACAGTATTAGCATGGCAATGTGCATACAAACACCTGAAGCAATGCAACTGGGATTGCAATGCAGCCGGCAAAGGCTTCCTTTAGGATGGCAAAGCAGCAGCGTGTGGGCACACTACAGTGTCTGGCATAGTGTTTGCAAGGCAGTGAAGATGAATATGGGAGAAAATGAAATTGCAACTGGCAAGCTCAGGGTGATAAAACAATCCTCAATACACTGGCTGTCCTGTGGAGTGACACTTTTGGTAACGGTCAAAGCATGGGATTTGTTACCGATGGTAATCTGGATCTGGTTTTGCCTATGTTGCTATACTCCAACTGCCACGCGCCTGGAAGGACTGACTGCTCCTGTGGGTGAACCACAACTAGAACCCAAGAGAGACACAAGAAGAGATGCAGTAACAGCACAGCCCTCCCACAGCTTTATTGCCAGTCTGTGTTGGGATGATGGACATACGGTGTGTGTTGTATAGCCACTGCTCTTGGATCCATAGCATCCATAACAGATCCGGGGTGGAATATGGCAATAACCGACACAGCCTGAGCTAGAGGAGAAGATCTGACAATCTCTCCACCTAGACTCTGCAAGGATGAAACACTGAACTTAGTACAAGGATCAAAGAAAAGCTGCTTTCATAAGGGTGTTAGGACACACTAGCAGGTAAGTGCTTGTTCTACACTAACCGAAACTGTAAGTGTTTTGCACAGAACAAATGAATGCACACATGAAAGCTTAAACTATTCATAGCCTAATGAGGTACAATGGGAGTGCATAATGGTGTGTGTGTACAAAACCTGCACTTGCTAGACATGAGCAAGACCAATGTGTGGTATGACACAGGACTATCACAGCTTCACTCTGAACAAGAGGTGAGCAAAGCGGAGAGGCTGAGTGTGGTGAACAACAGCCATGAGTACACAGCAAACACAAACCAAGTGCAATGAGCCTTGGCACAGGCCACAGATCAACAACAGACAGAAGAACTTCACTGGAAACAGCAGGAGGGGCATACCATAATACCATCATGGCCTGACACAATGGACAGCACCTGGTGAGGAAGACCACCCAGCAGACATCTGCCCCACATAGCTCAAGGCAGAGCCATTAGGCTTTGCAGCTGAGCTACTGCTGGAGAGCTCGACACAGAGGCTGGTGAGGAGCACATCGTGTCTCCCAGGCTCGCTGCAGCAGTAACTCTGGCAGGTCGCAGTAGCTGTGTCCCTGTGTAGCGCTCTCCTTGACACAGCTCATCTCTTGCTGTGTCTGCTTAATAAATCAGCTTACCAATATCATGTTGTTTGGTGCTCCTTCCAACACAACACTTGTTTCCAGTTTTGTGCATCTGTTTCAGTTCAACACTGACTAGCTATGGTTTTTTTCCATCTTTCTATTTGAGCTGTGCTAAGTTCTGTTTCTTTTTACATAAAGATACAGAGTTTTTTGTCTCAATGCCTTCTGCATTTGTCATCTCACCTTCAGTGGTTGTATTATAACCTCTCTATGACCATTTTTTATTTTAAATACCAAAGATTTATTTCCTTTTTGTTAAGACTGAGGCCACCCTTTGTGTATGGACATCCTCTGTGCAAACTTCTGCACAGTTTGTGATTAACACGCTGCTATCAGCAGTGAACTTCACAATTAAGGAAGAACATGTGACAAATAGAGCACACGACAAAATAGATTTCTGTATTAAAATGAGATTATAAGATATGTAAAAGCTTATAAATCACAAGAAATTAAAACAGAGCTCACTCACAATGCTTATCAGTGGATATTACTGATTATTATTCAAAATAAGACTTCTAAGCAACTTCTAGGATTATTTTTAGAAATAAAAACCTTAATCTAAGTGTCAGTAATTAAAAAATGTTATGTTCATGATTTCTATGTTTTACTAAGGCATCCTTCCCTAGTTGTTCTAGGAGAAATCAAGCCTGTTTGACCCTGAATCTACTCCAAGTACCATGACAACATCTGAATAACAAAAATGCTCATCAAAATTTAAACTTCTTACAGCAGCTCCAAAGGCAATGAAAATTTTATTGAATTCCAGAGCCCTAACTCTGTACACAAAGAACACACGGTGAAGCAGCAGCAGAAACAGCCTTCTGCAAGATGGACGTCTGTAGCTTTCAGGTCCTTGTTTCCAATTTTCAGTGCAAAACTACTTCCAGCTGAAACCCTCCATTTCAGTTATTCTCACACCATCTCTCATAAGCAAAGCTGCAAGAGAACCTTGGGAGATGATTCTGCTTAGATCTCCCCTGTCCCTTCTAAAATAACATACTAACATGGATCCTCCATTTATGCTGAGATTATTTAATGAAAGGATCTGCAATACTGATTCAATCACTGTAGAAAATAAAAAACACTGCTGCTGGCATTGATGGATATTTGTTCTGGACATGGAGATTTTTTTTCCTGAAAGGTATGTTTAAGGCAATTGCCAGCATAGCAGGCACGTATCTTGACATACAAGTTCAAATACACCCCTCAAAAGTTTTAGTTCTCAGTAAAATGTGTTATCACATTGTTTATAATTTCTGATTTATTATTGTATAAAGACTTTTAAATGATGATTACCACACTTAATGCATTTGTAAACACTGCAGTGTAACTCTAAAGCTAGTAAAATTGTTCTGACAGCTGCTGAGGGAGTCTTTCCAGCAGCTTGTAAAACAGAAGTTGGTTACTTTCTGAATTACTGTTACAGGTAAAGCTGGTGCATCCATCTACAGTGAAAGACACGCGAGTGCCTTCTTAAGAACAAGTGTATAAATTGCCAAAATGTGAATATGGCAAATTTTCCACAGCCATTTTCATCCTTGAACTGCATTTTTTCAAAAACTCAAATCATAAGTTTACAATTGCTCAGATCTTCTTGATCAGTGACGGAAAAACTGGACTTTATTTTTCAATTTTTCATTTTGTCAAAGGAGGCACAAGAGAAAGGAGACGCCTGGAGAAAGGAGAGGGGACTGGAGAACAGCAGGACGGTGGTGAGAAAGCTAGGACGCGTGCGATAAATTCAGGCACAGAGATACAGATGGAGGGAGACAGCACAGTAACAGAAGTGTCCCAGCTTGTCAAATACAGTGAGAGCGATGGGAGTGCTGATAGCACTACAATTCATGAAAGATCTCAGGAAGGGAGACGGACTAATGGAGATAGAAAAAAAAGAAAGAGATAGAGAAGGAAAAAGAGTCAAAAGGCATGAACAGGTTGAAGAGGCAGAGTAACAGGGATCAACTGAGCAAAGAGCTTCTGAAGGGACCCAAAACTTGAAAAATAGGATTTAGTAAGACACTAGAGAGAGTAAGTACAGCAGAAAAAAATATTTATGAACATGGCATATAAAAAAGGTCAGGGACAGGCTGGGACATCAGAGAAAGAAGAGGACAATACTGGAATAAATTCTGCAAGCGTTGCCCCGTCAGAGGCTGGAGGTGCCCAGGAAGGCCAGCCTTCCCTGCCCATCTCCTCAGCAAATGGACACAAACCTCCCCATTCCATCTGCCCCCCCGGACCAGCAAAGAGCCCCCTTGTAGTGGGGCACACGTAAGAACAGTGGCTGTTATTCTCCCAATTCAAGTGGTGGAGGTTGATACTATGAAAGCTTCTGACTCCAATTCATTTACTGTCAGAGGTGAGCAGAGGCTTGTGAAGACACCACAGAGAGAATGAACGGTTCTGTATCTAACAAGGCCCTAGAAAATCAGATGCCTTCCCTGTCTCTGCCTCACTGGTGGGCTTAGGGAGGATGTTTAAAAAGCAACTCCAGTTTTTGACAGGTGACTGCAACTCATCAGCCTTGTGATCTGGGTCTGTGGCTGGGCCGCGCAGCAGAGCCGCTCACCCTTCTCCAGTGCAGAATGCCAATCGCAGCTCTGAAGGGACACATTAAGAGATGTATATTCTGAAAAATCCATGTTTAAGTGTCTCACACTGGGCACTAAAACAGCTGGATACATTTAATCTTAATTTTTCTGTGTCTCAGTCAATTTTTAAAATGGATTCAATACCAATTCATTTCAGCAGAGTGCAAAAATACATTAATTAGTATTTATGAAAGATTCACATTCCATGGTGCTGAATACCAAAACAGAAATAAATATGGATTTGAATTGAGCATAATAAATAAATCATGGTACTATCCCCTGAACAAGAAAAAAATATCAAATATTGAATATTTTCTCAATAAATTAGTACTATGAAGTTTCTGCCCTGCACAAGACAGTAAGATCGTGTGCAGAAACAACAGGAGAGCACATATGTTAAGATTTTCACAACTTCACCCCATATAACAAGTGAGAAGGAGGTGGTGACAAATTAAAGACAGGTACCCTTGAAACTTCTTATTTTTGAATATTTGCCTGCGTAGTCTTCACAATGGGGTGGTGTATTTGTGTGTCAGACTAAGAAGCTGGCAAGGCCAAAAAGGGCATCGATTCCAAGATAATTTCAATTTTTTTTTTTTTTTCACTGAATACAGATTGCCTCAGATCACTTGAGAAAAAAAAAAAAACAAAAACACCCTAGGTCTGCAAACAGTAAAAATCACTGATCAGATCCACTGCTCTGCTAAGCTGCTCTCATCTTCATGAATGTGAACTTCCAACAGCACGCTACTGCAGGAACCAGGCACATCTCTACAGTAATCTTCCACTAGGGAAAAAAAACTTTTTCTGAACAAGTAAAAAAAAAAAAGTTGTTTTTTTTTTTCCGCTTGTAACAAGACCAAACAAATTCTGTAGGCTTGCTTTACACATCAATTAAGAGTTACGCAATTGCTTTCATTTCCAGATAATGAATGCAGACCTATCTTCACATCAAAGCCAGTTCTAACTTACAAATCTCCAAAACAACCTTAATTACAATCTACTTCAACAATAGCTTCCATATATGGAACAAGCAAACAAGGTAAGACTCTGCAGTCTGAAAATAACTGAAATGGAACAAAAAAGGCCTATAAATCATGACTCCTATAGTGGGGGAATAAGGACAGATTGCTTCAGCCTCTTCTCACACAAGCTAGGAAAAGAAAAGAAAAATCAAATGATGTTAACAGAGATTGGTTCAAAACAAACAAAAAGAAGGTGCTGCTTCTCCCAATGCCATGGGATGCTACAAATACAAGATGTTTACAAGTGGGGGAAGGACGACAGGAGTCGGAGACTAATAATAGAAAATAAATCTACTGAGGACTGCTGAATAACGTAGAAACTACACGTAGCTCAGAAAAGCCCCAATCTGCAAATGGCTGGAGAATGAGACATTACTCAAGGGAAGTAACAAATATTCTTGCCCTTCACTTAAATTCTCCCAGCCATCTGCTTTTGGACACTGTCAGGAACAAGATATCAAAGATACGAGCCGTTCACTTGGTCTGGCACAGCTACTGCTGTATTGCTGTGTTCACTCTGCTCACAAAAATGTGCACATAATAAAACTAAACAGTCACACACCTTTGTTTGCACAGAGTTATTGTTAAAATACAATGACTTTAAATGCATGGCCTCCTCCAGCCACTTATTCAGCATCCAGAGCCCCATGACCGAAAGCCCCCAGTCCTGCCCATCCCATGGGTAGCTCCACCGCTTCCTTCTCCTTTCCCTGGTCCTGCGTCAGCCATGCTCCTTTTCATCACAACAGGAGGATACCTCAGACATCAGAGCTGGTAGCAGCCACATCTTACAACAGGACATTTAACACATGCATACGATACTGATGGGAGTGTCAGCTGGGTACGGTGAAGACTGTGGTGCCTCAATCAGCAGGGCTTTTGGCAAAGGGAGAGCACTGGGTAAATGCCATCTACTCCTAAAGCACTATCTGCAACTAAGAGGAATAGACCCTTTCTCATCTTGGATACTCTGCACTGTATTTGAGCCTTTATGGCAAACCTTAAAAACATTTCACGATGCTGAAAGATGAAAAGTCTTACAAATTTGAAGGTGGGTTGAGTTAAGAGGCAGGATGGATTTGGAATAACTTTCAATTTCTCTATGACTGAACAGCAACACCACGCCACTACAACCCTGTGCTATACCACAGTATTACGTTCTGATTTCTCTTTAAAAAATTAAAACATTGGATCCCAACAACTTAAATACGTAAAGATACAAAATAAACTTAAGGCAATCTTTGTAAACTGTATGATTAGTTGCACTAAAGCACACCATCTAATTAATCTTTCAGCTTTCTAGAACTACTTAAGTTGGAATTTGGGGATGTGCTTCTCATTATGCTGCAAGAATCAAAGTTGAATGAATACAGAGCGGTCTTACTGCGTGTTACAAGGCTTTTCCCCTCTGGCAGGGGGCTAGTCAAGAGACGACAGTGACTTGCACAAAGTTCTCTACTAAGCCTGTTAGGTAGTCTGTTAGGTTAAACAAATCAAAATGAGTAAGTCGCTGGCTCAATTTCTGCAGTCTAAGAAAAAAAAAAACCACACCCAAACCAAAAAACCAAACACACAGAAGTAAAGCAGAAAGCCAGCATGATTTCAAAGCACAGTTATAAATCTGACACTATTTTGCCTTTCCAGTTTGCTTATCTTGAAACACTACCCGGTACAGGAGCCACTGCTTTTCAGTTATAGCAGCTTCAGTTATAGAAGCAAATGGAATTCAGGCGAGCACGTAACTCTGTCATGTTCACCGGTCCTAAATAAAATCCTGTAAGTTTTGGGCTCCTTACAG
This sequence comes from Chlamydotis macqueenii, assembly GCF_036417535.1. Classification (NCBI taxonomy): domain Eukaryota; kingdom Metazoa; phylum Chordata; class Aves; order Otidiformes; family Otididae; genus Chlamydotis; species Chlamydotis macqueenii. The sequence continues at coordinate 15,955,494 of NC_141567.1, read as the reverse complement.
TCGATAAATCAAGGCAGACACTATGAAAAGGAGCATATCTATCTCAAAGCCATCAAATAAATTTTTTAAGTTTGCAGTATTTCAGAAAATAATTCTTCCTAGCAAACCCACACAGTAGACTGTGGAGCATTCACACAAAACTAATAAAACAGAAACTAATAACTTAATAGATTAGGAAGAAACTCAATTCTCAAAACTCAATTGAGAGGCTCAATTACTCATATATCAACTTAGTAAATTAAATAGTGACCACTAACATAAATTAAGCACTAGACGCTCTCTAGTGTTTAAAGCTGCTGTATAATTCTAAAGAATATCTTATAACATTTAGCATATTTTATGAGGTGGTAGAATAATGGATCATTATTTTAATAAAAAGGGAAGAATGCTCTTTGAAATGAAGTTCTATGTATCTAAGCTATTCTAGGCAAACAAAAAAATTAAAACTATTCCCCTCCATATATAACATTTTCCTGCACTTTGAAGAAATTTCTCATTTTCTTAGAAAACAATGATCAATAATTATAAGCCAATGTGAAACTAAAGAAACCAAGTTTATGTTTTGCAAGAGAACCAGCTTAAAATTTGAAGTCACAATATTTTTGCCCAGGTACTCAAACTACTGATTTAGTGTTACTGTATGATTAACATGATGATGCAGAGCTTTACTGACAGTAATACAAAGAAAATAGAATCACAGAATGGTTAGGATTGGAAGTGACCTTCAAAGCCCATCCAGTCCAACCCCCTTGCAAGGAGCAGGGACATCTCCAACCAGACCAGGTTGCTCAGAGCCTCATCCAGCCTGGCCTTGAATGTTTCCAGGGATGGGGCATCCACCACCTCTCTGGGCAACCTGGACCAGTGTTCCACCACCCTCACTGTAAAATTTTTTTTCCTTATGTCCAGTCTGAATCTACCTCCCTCTATTTTAAACCATTACCCCTTGTCCTATCACAACAGGCCCTAATGAAATGTTTTTCCCTGTCTTCCCTGTAGTCGCCTTTAGGTATTGGATGGAAACCACTTAAAAGGCTTCTTAAAAGCTTTATTTCTATTTATTTCTATTGCACTTGCTTCCAATCCAGCCAAATTTTACAGAAGTTAATAGGTCTATTGTTGGAATCTTCAGTTCTCTAACTTGTAATCCTTTGAGTTGATGCCTATACTATTCCAGTTATAATCAAAAGTAACAGGGAGATTAGCAACTCTGAAAATCACTCCTATAATGGTTAATCACACTAATGATAATTTAAGCAAATTAGTAGAGCAATAACCATGCAACATTCAGATTAAGTACATGACTGGAAGGAAATCTACAGTCAGTGCCAAGGATAGATAGACTACAGTTCATGAAACCTCAGAAGCCTGATCTTACATAACAAAACATCTCCACAAAGACTCCTGTAGTTATTTTGGCCTTCCCACTCCACACAAATTCTTAGATAGCTGTCCAAAACAAAGTTTCAACTGATTACTTAAAGCACAACGATTTGGGCCTTCTGGTTTTTTTTTCTGCATCAAAGAGAATGCATCTGGATAGCGCTTATGCACTCTATTTCTCTATTATCTGTAGAACCACGGTTCTAAATATGGTTTATTCTGTCTATGTAGCATTTCCTGATGTGCTAGAAAGGAACCAACAGGCAAAAGATAAATACTATAAATCAGAGCTGTGTTATTGTTGACACTGTCAGTAAACAAAGTTATTAATTATACACGTACTAGAAAAGCTGAAGAAAACATATTGGCCCAAAGGGGACAGGAATGGCAAAATTATATTTTTAAAATTCTCCCCAAAGCATCACACACAGCTTATAGTAAAACATTTGAATCTACCAAGAGACTTAACAGCATCGACTTAGCTCTCAGAAGCTGTGAACTGCTAAACTTGTCTCAAAAGAGATTTTCATTACAGAAGACCGATCTATTTTAAACTGCACTTCTAGTCTCTTACCTTCATCACTACATGTAAAGCCTGCCTTCAGCCTCCCAAAAGACAGTATGCAGACTTGCAAACATGAAGTACATCATCCATTTTGTAAAAGATATTCCATTAAAATAAACAAAGAAAATTAAACTGAAGTTGGAGCTCCAGCATACCATGGAGCTTGATGAGTCAGAGCATGAAGTATGATTATTTTTGAAGGCTGCTAAAACTTTCATATCTCCTTAAAGTACAATTCCACCCTGCAACATGCCTATGTGAAAAATACATCATCCTACTTAAGTGAACTGCTCCTTGTGTTTACAGATCCAGGTCTTTACTAATAAAAAGTATGTTTTGTGAAGATTTTGCCACCTGGCATGCCTACCACCACTGCAGGCAATACATTTATTCTTCCTTAAAGAGAAATCTTTAGCAAAGTCTACATTCTGTGTGCTAACTTAGCAGTGACAGCAAGGTTACAGTAGGCCTTTGAAGGCCCCTACCTTTGGCCTTTCAAGCATTGCAATATATGAGGAACACAAAAAAAAACCCCTTGTACTTAAGTTGTATTTACAGAACAAAATACTTTACTGAAACTAAAACCATCTGATGTGTGTTCCATGTAACCTGGGGAATGCCACTTCTAGAGCACAAGGGTGCTTTGAATTACCACACAGTATAGCAATTTATGTCCTCACTTGCAAAATGCTTTATTTAACTCTATACCGAGACTGTATCTAACCTCCTAAGAATGCAAAAAAAAAAAAAAAAAAAAAAAAAAAAAAAAAAAAAAGACCATAGAAGAAATCCTTGAGTCAGCACTTGAAAATAAACAAGACTAGCAGAGCTGCCAGAAATCAGGACTGTTCAGAAAAATATTTGATATAAAAATATCCTCCTGCCATTTACTACTCATTAACCAGCCTGCTGTGAGCCTGGTTGCCTTCTATCTTGTATCTGGGGCATCTGCTCACATTTTCTGATAGGCCTCCTTCCAGCACCTTTCTGAAGGGAGAGCCTCAGAAGTGTCAGTGAAGAGCATCTAACAGCTTTATTACGCAAATTACACCTGCCTCCAAAGTCTTCACATATACTACAAAACAGTATGTTTAACTTAAATTGACACTGTATCTAAAGAAACTGTGTTTACTGAAGGAATCAAAACTCCAGAGTGTTTTTCTTTTCAATTATTCTCATCATGAAGACAAACTAATTAACTGCAAGACTGCATAGGGAATAAGTCACCACAGATAACAGCCCGCCTCCTTACAACAAATTACTGTGCTGTTCTATCTCTGTAACTTTGGGATAAACTTCCCTACCAAGGACTAGAGTTTTTATAATGAGATCTCTACTAACAGCAATAATCTATCTCGCACTAGAGAAATAAATTATCTGGTGGTATGAGAGTCAGCTTAACGATCACAAAAATGTAACTTGAAAGAAAGTGTATGTATACTTTGTGGTATGGTCTCTCTCCAGAGATTTCAGTAATGCATGGTGTTCTTCAGCATTTCCATTTTAACATCACACAGATTTCATCATGAAATTTGGTGATGCAAACACAATGCAAAGGTCTATTGAAACAGGAAAAAAAAACCCCGAAAACCCATAAATCCAATAATCAAACTCAAAGCTTGATTCAAGCAATTAAATATGGAAGGATGACCTTGATATATAGTAAAAAAGACTTGCCATTTAGGGCACCATTTCTATAAAAAGAGTTGTCACTTAGAGGAAGAAGGCATTTTAATGAGCTTCTTGGTTCACACTTTTAAATTTCCTGGAAGTCTTTGGCATATGCAACTTAAAAATCACTACTGAATCTTTCAATTTTTTTTTTTTAATTGAAATTCTAACTCTCATATTTTTGACAGGGAATAAAAACAATAAGGAAGAAAACTACAGTCTCTCTCTAGTTTACGACTGTATCTACTATATTCTTCAATCCTTTACAAGTATTCCAGAGCACTTAGAACGATGAACCAGTGGGGCTACCCAACTGGCTTACCTTTCCTACATCAGTGTATGAAAAACACACATCATTTATAACATCAGGTCTGTTGTGCATAGGATGAACTTTCCACCCAGTATTAATTATTTCTCCTGCCTAACTCACAAGGAACCTACTGGCATGCTTTGTATAGCGTATCATGTACATTCATGCATGGCATAAAAGATATGACAGAATTCATGGAATTTGAGCTTTTTGTTCCAAAATATCTAAAGGAAATACATAATCCAGAAACAAGGTGAAACCAGGTATAGAAAACAGACATGGCAGGCTTCACCGCATGTCTTCCCAAAATTAAAAAGCCATCTCAACAGTATGATTTCAGATGGGCATTTTAGAGCAAGGAAGCAGCATAATGAGTGAAAACTTGGGAAAGGCAGAGGAAGACTAATGCAGGATCGACTGCCCTGTACTGCAGCATGCGTCTCTCTCCTAATTGGCAGTGTTACGTACTTCATCATCACGTAACCAACTGCAGAACCAAGATAGTAAATCCTGCATCAGGTAAATCCTGCTCCAGAGTAAAAAGTACTTTAGTTCGGAAATGAGACAAATATCTAAACATGAAACTTAAGAAAAAATGTGCTTTTTCTGTACCTTATTGTCCATGACCAAAGGTATTGATAGCAACCTTAGCTTATTCTTATAAAAGTCATTTTGTGGGAGAAAGTATTTCCTTCCATAAAGCAGCAGCTGGTTCAAACCTCCTTTAATACGATCTTAATTTATTAGAAATTCTAGCCGAAAGAGAAACCAGCTTTTACAATTCCCTTAGTTCAATATCAGTTTCTACACTGCAGATATTTAAGACACTGCTGCTTAATTTAGTAACATTTTCATTATCCCCAAGGATTACTCAAGAACATTTACAAGGAAAACCATTTGTGCGAATTGTATGGGTTACTGATAATTTGGTTTTATCTTTCTTAATGGTATTTTATATATACATATATATATTTATATATATATATATATAAATAAATCACAAAGCTTTTTTAAAATTCACAGTGTACCTCATCTTTCTTGCATGTGCAGTTCTGGAGGCATTATCCCCCACCCCCAATGCAATTCATTTATGGGCACTTAGCCAAAAGGATCTCATCTCTGTCCTCCCTTAATGCTTAACCATTTGAGGTTATTTTGCAATTTTTTCAGTGCCACAAAAATCCATTTGAGAACTATGCAGCACTTACGTAACAAAAAATTTTCCAAATATAACTGTCTAGTGAATTACAGATGTTTCATGTAGAAGAACCTCATGATTAATGGTTGTGAGGTTCTCAGAAAACACATCCCAAAGAGAAAAAGCCTACCTTGCAACACTTATCTACAGCCCACTGTGGCTACACCTGCCCCCCACCGTTATCACTGTTGGGTTGCATCAGAGAGCTCCCCCCAGCATGATGTCCAAACCCAGAAGCATCACATCCATGGTCCTTCCTGCCGGTTACTGGGAAGAGCACATGCTGCGAGCTGATGTTTCTGGATGCAGCAGGGGCATGACATTCCCAGCCACAGCACAATCAAAGAGTGGGACTGATTTCAGGTTGACGAACGTAGCCTTTCACATCATGTGCCAGAAGCTTCAGAGGGATGGTACACCCATTTCCAGTTCCTCATCCTGGTCTGTCGGTGGGTGGATATCATGCTCTGATGGTTGAACATACCACACTCATACCTCTGCAGCACAGTTTAAACCAAAACACATCTGTTACTGTAACAAGTGCCTAGGTCTGTGAAGCCTCCACACCACCTCGTTGACCTGAGGGTGGTTCGTACCAGAGGGGATGCACCTCTACAAGGCACACACAGAACCCTTCTCCTCACTGTCAGGTGTCAGTAACCGCCCTGTTCTTGCCCTGACCACCGCAGTCAGCCTCTGCTCGTGCACACAGCACAAGGCACAGATGGCAGCTGTCTCTGCTCAACCCTGACCCCAGGTAAGGTCAGAAAACCATCCCAGCCCTAAGCTTCACAGAGTGTTTGCCCCCTTCGAACACCAAAAAACAAGAGCAAGCAGCAGGGCAGAGATCACTGCCTCCAGCCTGTACATATTTGTGTCTTTCAGTTTTCATTGCTCCCTGACACCACCACCACATTTTAAACATTTGCACTGTGCTACAGGGGAATCCTCCTTCAAAATTCTAGTAAGGCTCATTCATAATTTTTGAAAATACGATTAAAAACAAATTTCTGTGCCCGTATTAAGAATCTCTTCAAGAAGCTTTATTGTCCTGTGCTTCTGAACTATGGCAAGGACTGGACCAATGCTTCTCCTGGTTTAAAAAAAAAAAAAAAATCAAGACATATAGAAAACCAAAAATGGTTCACCAACTACAGAGTCAGATTTAGAGAATAAGCAGCTACAGAGGCAACCAGAGCTTCTACTCAGCCCAAGTCCTGTACAATAGCAGTAGGCAACAGAAATCAGATCACAGTACCTTGAAACACCACAAAAGTGTGATGTTTTGCATAATGTAAAGAATGACTTGTTTTTGTGAAAGTTTACATTATTCAGTATTAAAAATTATGCGTTTCACGTAGATCCGCATTTTTGGTCTCCAGGCAAAGCCTAAGCAAGCTATGCAGTCCTAAATTAATGCTACAATCTCCTTCCTTCCCATTCCACATAGGTTTCTGAACATTTGTTTATAACTTTTCCACTAGTCACACTACCCTTGAACATGAATGTGACAGAGGCAAAAATAACTCAAAGTATCTATATTCATATTTAGTTGAATTCACAAGTAAACTATACAACTTCATAAATATTAAAATATACTTAGGAGCAGCAGCAAGAACTATTAACAACCGAAGTATTTTCAGATAATACAGTGAAGCACAATGGTACTGACCAAAATTACATTTGAATTCAGCTTAAACACCTTCCCCACAGACTCCTCTGACTTACTGTGTTTCTTTCGTATCACTACAGAACAAAGATTAATGGAAGTCACATTACAGTTTCAACGTAAAGAAATAACGTGTATGAAACTGAGGTATTCTTTTCACTATTAACAGCTTCCCCCAACCACAGTAGTTCTGAGACAACCAGAAAAAAAAAATACTTTGTCCCAAGTACAAGCCTTTAACAGCATCAGGTTCAGAGCAGTATCTTTTGAATCTATAATTGAAGTGCAGCCTATTATCAAGATACAGCACCGAGCTTAATTAGAAACAGAAATCAATAAAGATAATCTAGAAGGTATGAGAAAGGTTTTAGTAATTGTCACTGTTGGTTCAAATTTCTTCCCTAGAATTGTTTCCAATAATAACGAAAGCTTAATGCAAAAATAAGTCACCCAGACATATTATTCTGTTGCTACAGGATTTAATGAGCTTCTCAAAGATGTACATTTTCCGGAGAAGGATGGCATTATCTCTTATCAAAGCACCTGCCACAGATGAAGATCTCATCAGATGTACCTTTGGAAGACAAGTCTAACATTCATTATGTTAAGGCTCTTCCTTCTACAAGTGTTTTGGTTTAATTTTAAAGAAAGTCTTAAGTTCAACTCTGGCTGGTTAGTAAATAAAACTGAATAAAACTGTTCTTTGTGCAAGACAAGGAAACCAAACAGACAGGACTGAATGCTCCCTCTTCAGAACGTCCACAGTAAATAAGGCAACTGTGACTGATACAGATTGTAATGATGCAGCAAAGGAGTCAGCCTGGCTCCTACGCATTAAGTTTAGAAACAGTTCTTTTTCAACAATTTTTGAGATGTTCAAAAAAATGTTTTAATTGTGATGTTTAAAATAAAGCTATGGGGAAAAGGCCACAGGTTTTGACTTACCTCACGCTTCCTGGCACATTTTCATCTTATTTTAATGATGGGAGCAGAACTATTTAACCAAAGCTCTATTTCTCAATAATAATGTAAAGGGGAGCCCTTTGCAAACTATTTTTAAAGTTTCAACAACAGCCTTACACTATATCATTCCTAAGTATAAACAACAGTAATTAAACCCATAAATAAAAATAGAAAACAATTCACGTATTAACAGGAGCATCATCACAGCTAGCTTTTAAAGCCAAGATCTTCAAATACAAAACCTTAAAGTAATTATCTGCCACCTGCCATCATTAACAGAAGTGTCTTCTGTACCAGAAACACCCATTACTCCAACAGCAAACAGAACAGCTAAATAAAGAGTACAGTGGAACAACTAAAGAGGTTACAGATTGCTTCCCAGAAAGTCATCAATTTGTGAAAGCTAAGTTTCTTTCCTCTTTTGGGTGTGTCAAATCTTGCTCCAAGTGTTTGCGACCATAAATTTCACCACCTCAGATGGTGCATTAGGGATGCTCCACTGGCAGTAATGTTTCAGCAGGTATAGTCTAGACCATCAACCAAGTACAGTTCTGTGCATCACAACATCATCTTTTCAAATCTCATTTGTGTCACTGACTATTAATTTAAAACCTATCGGCTAGACAAAATATAGACTTCATCTAGCTTACTTTTATTATTCAAATCACTACACAGCCCTTACGCAGAAAGCAGAAAAATTGTTTTCTTACACTGCAGGACCAACATTGCAATATCTGTAACTTCTGCTAGAATAAGGATTTGCCATTAGCATAAGGCTTGTCAGCTATACTGAGAATATGTCCAGCATTTCCTTTCAAAGCACACAACTGATTATTCTATCAAAACATCCTGCATTTGTTTTTTTTTTCCATACAATTTGCTCTGGCAGCACAAATGAGGTAGTGATCAGCCTATTGCCACGTGCAACCTCTAATGTATCACTACAAATATCCAAAATACAGCTTTCCTTTATTTTTAATTTTCGTACATTAATACAAAGTATTTAATGTATAGTATTTAAGATGTGCTATCACACACTGAATGCTGTTCTAAATGGCTCAAGAGCCAACTTTCTGCTGCTCCAAAAAAACCACTGAAAGGTAGTAATATAGACAATAACAAAGCAATTCTGACTTCTCACACAAATGCAGTGATTCATTTATTTTAAGGCTTCAGATCTCCTCTATCAATTTTAAGAAGAAAATGAAAAATGGAATTTTTTTTGTCTATTATTTTTGGTTCAGTATTAACTGCAGTAAATATTTCAATCAAAAGAGAAAACTCCCTCTAAATTCATTATCTACAACATAAGCACCAAGACAGGCGACAGGAAGCTCACGCAGTGATCTAACTGGCATCACAGTGTTTGCAGAAATCCCGGGGGCACTGTGCACAGTAATAAATTTGAAATATTGCCCAGATGAAGAATGAACTTATAACCTTCTCAGTATTTAACTGCCACTATGGCTCTTCCAGGCCACAGGTTTTAGGCTGAACAGAAGCCAGCTGACTGCATTTTAAATACATTTAAAACTTGTTTCCCCAGCTTTTCTTTCATCACTTTCCACTGTTATCTAACGGAAATACTACAGATTCTTTCGTTGCTGGTGAGAGCAAAACAAATTTTTCCAGCGGTTTTAATTCATCATGTGTTGTAAGTAAATCTGGTACCCAGCAACATTTCTCCTGCTGACAGCAAGGTGAAGAACACTGTCAATATAGGCTAAAAGAAATCTGACTTTGTATCAAAGATTTTCCAGACACCAAATTATTGCCTCCCTTTATGGGAAGTAACCTACTCCGGCAAAGGTACCTTCAAGGTGCTTCACCTGAGACCATGGTGACACACACTTTTTGCACCCAAGATTAACTCAAAGAAAAGCAAATAAGTACAAAGCTATACACACATTTTACACATTTGATATTTGTCGCTAAAGACCATCTCCAACATGGATGGGATTCAGAAATGTTATGCTTTAGAGGTTGAGACTCTCTCAGCCAGAGATCTTCCTCCAGGACGTTTCATATTTTCCTCTTCCATATTCAAACCACTTCTCAAATGTGCAAGTCAAAAAATTTGGTGCATGACAGACACACGAGTACAAGAAATATCTAATTTGCACACATGTAACTAGAAACTTTTAGTTTCTGTAACTCTTTGATGCTGAATAGTCTTCTGCATTTGCTTCAAGGCGTCTCCTCACTTTACAGCAACATGGGTCTTCTCCTTCTGAAGGAAAAGGACTGAAAATCGGACTTCCAAGAGATCCATTGCTGAGCTGTTCAGTCAGTTGCTCCCTAACCCATTTTGGTCAAAATTATCTAAGATAGCTCAAATTAGCTTGAAAGAGTTCGGTTTAAATTAACTAAAGCGCCTTATTGCTCACAAAAAGCAGCTGAGTCAGTAGATGACAGAGGGGCTGTGGGGAGGAGAGAAGCAGAGACAGTGCCCACCTGTTCAATAGACTGCTGCCAGGCATGTGAAACAGATGATACCTTTAAGTGTCACAAATAGGATGTCAGTACACTCCGTTAGTTTAAGGTTTAACAGAAAAAAATCCCATGAGCTCCCAGGGTTGATCACTTTATATGCTTCCATGCAGATGGAAACAAACTTTCTTCAGTTACCTCCCATGTTCCTTACGCAAGCAGCACAGTAAAATGTACCTATTCCTTGCCAGCTGAGCACAACAACTTCGGTGTGAGATACTTCTCAGTACTCAATCTTTTGAAGGTCAGCAATTTCACCCTTATTGCCATGGAGGAACAGGTACAGAGGTAATCCATCCAACACAGCGGATGCATGGCAGCTTGCTGCCAGTGGTACCACATCAAAGTGAAAGCACATTAGCTTCCAGGATTTTATATCCTTGTTAAAGAATATAAAAAAGCTAGTCTTGGAGCAAAGTAACATTTAGTGAGCACTCTTTTTATTCTGTGCACAATTTAAGCTTACAACTGGATAAAACAGGTTGTTTCTAGCTACTTGCAAATTTCAGTCAATCCGTACCCGGCACTGCAGGGAAGTCTCAGCTAAGAGGCACCACCAGGAACAGCGTTTCACTTTAACTGTCCTAACACTGTCAAACAATGCCATCTCACCCACGCTTCCAGTAGAGATGCACACATTTCTCACTGAATTGCCATTGTGAAATGTTAACAAAAGGAAAAAGAGATCGACTGTCTTAGTACAACCTCTAGTATGCTACTGAAATCTCCAAACAGAAAAAAAAAAGGTGTTTCAAGAAAGAGATGCAGAAAAACAGATGAGGTGAGGAAATTCAATACCCCCAAAAAAATGATTTAATGTAAGAAGTTCTGACAGAATAACTTTTAAGAATGACAGAAGCATCTTAAATTCAGCAAAATCACGCCATTATTAGGAGCGAAGAGATGACAATTTTTCTAGTCTAGAAGAAAATTATACAATGATCAGGTAACTGTTCCCCAAACTGCCCAGCCCTTTGCCAAATGATAGTAATGCAGAAATACAATCGCTCTCTACAGTGACCTCTCAAAGGAAAGTAGAATTAAGATTAGAACTAAGTAGTAAAATCAGAAATGCAACTTTAAAAAATGCATTCTGAATAATCTTTAATCTATTTTAATACTCAAACAGTAAAATAAATCTTTTTTGTGCCAGGCATATAAGAAAAATTCAGCATAAAAGAATGGCAGAATATATTCTAAATCTTTACAACCAAATAAAAAAAATCATTTACATTAGTTTAGATAAGGAGCAAAAGAGTTCCCAAAATCACTTTCATCCTCCAAGTGACCTGGCCATATATCCTACATTAAGGCTGTAAACTCAGTCTTATCTATGACTTGCTTAGTTTAATTGCATCATGTCATTAATGTTATTAATTTCTGCCATCGCCCATAAAACTCAAAGCCTCGTGTCAATTCTGTAAAATATACACGTTGCAAGTGAATTAAATATAGCACACAGCAAGCTGCGAAAAATCAAAGTGCTATGAAGCATCAAGCATGTAAGTATTTAAAAAGTCAGAGCACCTATCTTTATTCTTTTGGTCTAAGAAACAGGGTAAGAAAAATGTGGGGTTGTTTTTTCCACGTGACCAGAATTTGTTGGCTTTCAAAATGCTTTGAGTCAAAACAGAGCTATACTGCATTTGAACAGACCTCACAGAGAATGCATTATTCAGATATTCCTCCCCAGCTTTTAAAGTAGGGCAGAATTAGCTATAATGCTTCTGTACCAGTAACCCACAGAAAGCCAAAGACATGCTCGGAAAGCAAGTCCTGAGACCAGCGGGGAATAAATCCAAGGTGAAGTTCAAGTTACAGGTAGCAGCGCAAAACGAGCACTGACAATAGTCTCAGAGGAATATACCCCCCCCTTTGCCGCCCCCCGATATGTTCGTTAACAAGGTGCAGAATTTGTTCATGTTCCGTTTTACACAGACATGGTTAAATACAGCTGTGACAAAGCAGAAACGCTGCAGATGCCAGTATAAACCTTCATACTCCACTTCCTAAAGAGGAAGACTTGAGCTGTTCAATACTGAGCAATTCTTGTTGTCCCTTCTTAATATAGGTAATTTTTTAAAACCTAACTGACCTTCTCTAGCTCTTCTGTACCAGAAACAGCTGTACTTCAGAAGTTCCAGGTAAGACAAGTAAAATGTATCACATTAAATATATATGCCTTGAGTATGAAAATTTCTCAAACTTTCACACATTGTGTTGATAGAAACTCCTCTGCTAACGTGCCTTTACATAACATTTCATCCTGTAAGAATAGTTATCGCACAATGTAAAACCACACTTTTTTTTGTCATAAAGATTTCACCTGTAGATAAGCCTTCCTTTGTGGATCTTCAGTGATTAAATGTATCCCGTCAGACACTCTTTCAAGACAAATTTTCTAGTAGCACAATCTATTGTAAAACAAGTCAGTTAAGCTCCTACCAGGATATTGCATATATGAACCACATTTGCATGCCACTAAATTCTAGCTGAAGAATTTTAAATCAATATTAAGTTCCAATTAATAAAAAAAAAAAAAGATAGATTTCCTCATGAAATGTAAGAAAGGTGAAGAAGCCAAACTTCTACCTTTTTTTTCGCTGCTCCTTAACAAGGAGCACAGGTACTTCATTTGCACAGGTTACATACGTAAGATGTTTTTAAAACACAGTTATCAGTGAGTACTGTATCTAGTAAAAGTAGCTGTCAAGAGTAAGCAAGACAGTTATAAACACAACAAATCAGGGTGTTACTAAGTATCACAGATTTCATCTTCTGTCAAGCTCCTTGAAAACAACAGTATATTTCAGGATTATGAAAAATACTTTATATGTGTCCTTTTCTAGGAAGACCCAAGCCGTGGTACTATACATAAGTTTTCAGATGGGACTGGCCACACTGTGACCTTTGTCCTCCTTTAGAAAAATATATAGCATTGACCATATTAAATATTACATGAGCATATATTACAGCTTTTAACTATGCTCAAGATGTATTATACAAGCCAATTCCTCATTTGGATATTTATGAAATTATAAGCAGTTTAAATAAGAAGTCAGAGTAACACAATACAATGTAACAGAATTGGGGGGAGGCTGGTTTTTTTTTTACTATTGTTGGGGGTTTTTTTGTTTAGTTTGTTTTGGTTTGTTTCTTTTTTTTTTTTTTTTAAAACAAGGCACAAAACCCAACAGAGTTTTTAACTGATCACACAGTAAAACTCTTGTAAAGAGCCATCTCAAGATCTGCTCTCTCTAAGAATTAAATATTCCACCTACCTTGAACTGTGAGTTCCGCCTGAGCTTCAATCGTCTCATTTCCATTATCCGCTATGCAGGTATACGTCCCAACGTCGTCCTCTGTAACATCACTGATCTCCAGACTGCCTCCCGCAAGCAGAAGAAATCTGTCATAGCTGTGCAAAACAGGACATACCGGTGATTTCATGAACAAATCGACTTTAATAAAGTGTTACCAGAGAAACACACAAAAGGCTTCTGCCTGAAATATCTACATAAACTGAAGAAGTGTTTACATATAATATTGCTGGGTGCCATTTACCAGGAGTCATGTTAGAGAGGAATTCTTAACTAGATAGTTGAATTCCATACTTTGGCTTCACATTTTAAATTAAGTTCAATTATAGCAATTTGACAAGAGCAGCTCATCTTTTTGCACTTTCAGCTTCAGTTCTTCTTAATTAAATGTGAGCCAAGGTATTTAGCCAATAGGAACTAAAACTTAAGAAAAATGAAATAACATAACCACATCATAAAAAAAAAAATTCGCAGATACAGTTGGAATTACTTATTGCTTGAAATTTAAGTGAACTACAACATGCTAGATTTATGCCTGTACAACATAAGGAACAGCAATACATAGTGTTACGTATAGTAATTGAATTTCTGTAAAAATACAGCTATTTTAGTTAAGATGTAAGATTTCCGAATAAGATACATGTTGAAATTCAAAAGACAAATTCAAGGAGTTGGCAAATTTTCTGTATATAATTTTCTCCCTCTGACTTGTAAAGGGTGGAAGGTTTATAATTCAGCCCTTATAAACTATTTGCTCTTTATGCTAAATTTATTAGCTAGAAGTAGCACTTGATGCTACTACTTCTCCCATGGCAAACATCATTCCCCTTTATATGATACAAGTCCATACAGAAGTTTTCCAAGACTCTCCACACCACTCTGAGCATTCACAGTAAGATGCCAGTAACATTACCAAAAACCCTAAGCCGAGACAAATCACGACTGAATGCTGATCCAAAACCATTCTTATTTGCAGCTGAAAAAGAGTCTACCCAACAGCTTCCTTTCTAGCGTTATCAAGCAATGGCTTAGCAGGGAGGAATGAATTGAATTCTTTCAAAACATTAACTGAACAGCACGTTACAACAATTAACTTTGTTGCTCTCCATAGAGTGGCCAACACACAAAAATCAACTTAATTGTTTTCTTCATTTGAAATTTTACCAGAACTATGTTAGTAGAACCAATGCTCCTACCTGCTTGGAAACGTAAATCATTAGGACACAAAGACTTTTGACTCACCTAATTACTACACTAATATTGACTTACGATACTGCTCTTAATTGTTGATCAACATTCTCATTCAATACATTTAAAAACTGAACAAAGTTATTGGAATAAGTGAAAGAAATCAGTCTTAAAAACAGCCAGGGAGATGTCCTATCCAGGTATCCTGTAAGGAAAGGGATCCTGCTTCCGTGACCTAGTAACAGGTAGATGACAAAAAGTTTAGTTTTTTAAGAAGTGTAGGGAATTTGAGTGAAGATATTAATAAGTTTGAACAAAACATATTAGGAGCTTTCAGAAGAGGAATGTCTGAAGAAATAGTAGAGGAGTATGCGAACAGCACTGCAAACAGATTCCAGCTAAGAGGAAAACAGCAAGAAGTTTGTTATTAAACCCTTTTTTGGAACTCTTCAACAGTGATTCAAAGGCAGAAAGCAAGGGGATGAGAAGACTTATCTGGGATTATTTTGATAGTATCGTATTGTCATTGCAGCAAAAAAAGGCAAAAGCCTCCTATCACAGATCAGATGAAAAACTAATATGCAGAAAAGAAATATGAGTTTTAGCAGTAATCGGAGACAGTGAAGGATGATCCATCTCCGATCTCAAGCAAGAAAAATCCGTACAAAGCAGATGTGAACAGGACCTGCCAAAACTGTTATCACTTTTTTCCCCCCTTTTCTCCCACTTTCCTGTATTCTATTTGCCTGTATTCTACCCAGGTAAATTCCTAAGATTTAAACCACACAAGCCTGTTGAAGTTAGCACAAAGAAACTGAACTTGTAAGTCTTGGACTACACCACCTCCAGGGCAAATGGGACATCTGAGAAAGTTCTAAGACTATTCCCAAAAGGATCTAAGAAAACAAGGCTCTTCCTGATACTCGAACCTCTTTGCATCTGGGCATTGACACTCCACAAACAACAAAGAGCCTTCCGAACATGAACAGAAACAACGTCATTGAAGCTTATTTGTGAGAATGGCACGTTAGACATGTTAAGGCTGCACTAAAACCATGTTTAAATAAAAATAAATGAGTAATACAAGTCTAGACCTTGACACATCCATATGTACAGTTTTGTATCTTTTATTATGTAAAATAGCTTATTTGATTATTTGTTCTAGCATTTGTGGTGAATTAAATTAATCTGAGTAGCACATAATCTGCTGAAGGCTAAGATGAAAGCAGAGAGAAATTGAGCCAATTGGTAAACGTGCTAGATCTACCAGTGAGGGTCCGCATACAAAACAGGAATGAAGGTTGTGCAGAAAGAACTGACTGGATGTGAGAAGCTGGGACTAACAAAACTGCAAAGGAATGATAAAAGGCTATACAGATTGTTCAGGTGATTTTGATGACATATAGTGCCTTTTTCTGGATATCCACCAGCTTCCATTGTTATCCATCTAAAAGCAATACACGCCTTACGACCCTAATTTTCTCATTGTCAGCCGCAGGAAAAGTGAAGTAACACACGCATGGCGAGGTAGCAGACTATCACCAAATAATGTTAATAAATGATAAAGAAATACTAGGCCTTGTCACACTAGGCAACAAAAGTTTGTCATATAGGATCTCACAAACTACTTGCAACATGGTAGCATTTACATCAATTCTCCTTTCGTCAAGAAACAAGGTGATATGGTTTTCAGCCATCTGAATTGTATGCTGTACTTTAATTCTCTTTATTTTCCTCAAGAGAATATAGAGTTGAGTCCAGAGTTTGCGATTACGAGATTCAAAACAAATTCACTGCTGGAAGAAAAGGGGAAAAAAACACCGAAGAAAATCTGTTGACTCCTTGGTGACTGCTCCTGTACGCATTAGCTGTGGAAGGATTCCAGACTTAAAACAAAACTGCTTTTGTAATAAAGTAAAAATACCTTAATTTTGTACAGACAATGAAGCATTTCCACAAAAGAGTGAAGTATCAGATTTCAGACACTGGAGACAAAGAATCAGCTTAATATAAAAGTGATAACAAAGTGTCATTAAAAACCAAAGATTGATCATTCAAATGTCAGGGAACAGCAAAATCAAACTCAAGCCTTTTCTATGCACTCCATACAGCCCTCAGTTACACGCTCATA
The DNA here is from genome assembly GCF_036417535.1 of Chlamydotis macqueenii. Lineage (NCBI taxonomy): Eukaryota > Metazoa > Chordata > Aves > Otidiformes > Otididae > Chlamydotis > Chlamydotis macqueenii. The sequence goes on along the minus strand of NC_141567.1, from coordinate 15,938,606 downwards.
ACACACAATTACTTGAGCTACCTTGGATACTTAACTCACACGCTTCTTTAACATTTCATTATCACAAAATACAGTGAGCCTTTATTAATTTATTGTATTCAAACAGCCAGTTATACCCTGAGGTTTTGGCTTTTTTTTTTTCCTCTTTTAAATTACTATTCCCAAAGCATCTTATAATTTATTTGCAGTCTTGGTAAAGTACTGCAGATAAAATTAGACAGTAAATTAGATTATTTTGTGGAATCTACCAGAAAAGTTTCAATAATTACTCTGCTATGTTTAACCTTTACTGAGTTGGGCAAGTGTAATTCACTTAATGCAAATCACTCAGAGTGCCTTGCAAACAATAATATGTAATAATTAAAAACATCACACATTCATGTGAAGTATTTAGGAAAAACCCTGCATTAGTAATATGTATGTGATCACACAATTAAAGACTTCATTTGAACGCAGGCAGCTACAGCATAAAATTAATGCCACACATGCAACCTCAGCTTTGTGATCTCCTCACTTCAGAGGATGATTCATCACACAACCACGTTGCCGTTTTCTGTAGGTATTTTTCAATGACAAAAAAAAAATTTGCTAAATTAGACAGCCCAAAACCACCAAGTGTTAGTACTTCAATAGCCTTATTAAAACATGTTATTGTTCAGCATCCTTTCAATTGTTTATTTTCACCTCATTTACTGTAGCTTTAAGAAACTGTTGTGCATGCATTTGTAATTTCTTCCATACAAGTGTCCAAATATAAATCAAGGTACACAACAGATGCTCTTTGAGCACATACTGATCCACAAATTGAAAGGTTCTAAAGCAGAATAACATCTTACAAACAACTGAAACCCTGTGCTGTCTCCCAAGCTCTGAAAATCCATCTTGGCACACACCTCACCTGAAACTTCACTTTTCAACTTCAGAACCATCAAAAGTGCAAAATTACTCCTGCATTTGCTAAAAAGAAAAAAAAAAGAAAAAAGAAACAAACAAACAAACAGATCCTCACACAGTAGGAGCCTTAGCTAGACAAGATATTTTTTTAAAAAATGTACAAAAGGCTTAAAGTTGGCAAAATCTGAAAAACTATTGAACTTATCTATAATATTTCCACTATAGCCTTTTCTGTCAGGTGATAGTGACAATATGGTAGATTTTACCTTAAAAAGCTTTCTGTGAAGGACGCAAGATTTATTCAAATAGCTTTATACTTCAGTGGCTTACCCAACTTCCTTCCATTTCTCTCAGTATTTTCTACATTCCTGGCAGAATATTGCTCATCTCGAGTTTATGGATGAAATCCAGCTGAAAAAGTAGAATGCGTATTCGCATTGCTGGACCAGAGGTATGATAGGTGGGTGTGCATTCCGTAGTGCCAATCCTAAACTTAAGAACTATAAGCAGTATATCCTACGTCAAAGCTTATACACACATTAATACATACAGTGGGTTTATTTCTTCTGCTTTAGTCCAAGTCTAGAGACTCACTTCATATTTTGAAGCTCTAGTTGGAGCTACAAGCACCAGCACCACAAATCTCAACCTAGAACAGGGTTCAGTCTTTTCCTTTCTTTCCAACCAATGTTGTTTTGAGAAAATTATTACATATCATGAAGATTATTAGTTTGACTACTAACCTAACTCAATGAAAAACTTTCATCACAAGTAAAATGTTTTTCCCAGTGACAAATTATCGGGTCAAATTTTCAACTTTGATTTTTCTATCTCTGAAATGGTGAATACAGTGAGAAAGGCCTCAAAGGAACAGATGTAAGCCAGACAGGAATGCCTAGAGAAGAGCATACGGATGGAACAAGCATACAGAAACACCTCCTTCAAACAGTCCCTTACTCTTCAGCTTCTGAGGACTGAAATTTCCCCAAGTCCTGGGTGGAACTGAGTATTTCTTAGTCTTTGATGGTCTCTATGAGCAACCAAAAAATCAGCCTATCGCTTATGTTTCTTTAAAATCTTGAAGTAACAAGTTTGAAAGGATTTTTTGAAGTTCTAACAGTTTCACTACAATGTAAACTTTTAGCATTGTATTCACTTCAACAATTTCTCACTCAAGACTCAAAGTTTTCTCCACTTCCACTCCCATTAGTTTGGAAAACATCTTACCACAGCAAACTAATTTCATAATATATCACATTACAGGCTGCTTGTTTGAAAAGTGCCAAGACCGCCATCATTAAAGTTTACTCCTATTTATCTATTGACATAAATCTTATTGCAGTCTTTGACAAATACTCCACTGAAGTTAAATATCTTTCCTTTTTTCAGGTCTTATAAGAAATATTAAATTTCAAAAAACCCACCTCTCCCCATTCTTAAAAATAATCTATTTTTCCTACAAACACAGGATTCTATACATATTCTCCTTAGTAATATAGCTTGAAAGGAAAAAAAAAATTGTATTAGACTAATTGCCACAGTTAAAAACACAAAAGTGAAAATAAAGTTGTGTGCCTCAACCATTTAATAAGGGATAAAAATTAGGGACATACCTGACCCCACTATCTGAGTTTTGTTTCCTAATGCCATACAAACACATTCAAACATGTATCAATATATGTGTATACACATGCGCACATACATACTTAGATGTATGTTAATGCCTATAGTGTGCATGTATAGACAAAAACCACGATTCAAGAGCTTTTCTCAGGTAAGAGGTATAATAAAATCTGTCCAGACAAAGATGATCACTTTTTTTCTTGCAATAAAGAAAAGCCATGCTCATAAGAAAAGTCTTACTTTTATATCAAAAGGGGATTTTAATACAAATTACATTATTTAATTTGTAATTAAATTAACAGAAGATGCATAACAAGCTAAGGTACCTATTTTGCAGCAGTCTAACTGTAGACATTACTCCAACAAAGAATTTTAATTTTTAGTTCTAGAGATTTACCAGTTATCCTGTTCAAAAGACTAATTCGACAGCTGTTGAGGTAAATGGACTTTAAGAACTTTTTGTTGTCTGCTGTTGGGTTCTCTTCTCTGTTAAGCCATAGTCATGAGCAGCAGACTTAAAATGTGCCAAATCTTTTGATCACTTTAACAAACAAAGAAGGAAGTTTACTCCCACAGATTGGGGGGTGGGGGGGGTGGGGGGTGGGGAGAGAAGAGAATTTTTTTTTAAATGGCATTTTCTCCTTTATCTACCTTTCAAGTAAATTCTATAATGAGCACACATTTCACTACAAGGAAGAAAAAAGCTAGGTGTTGTAACAAGAAAAAAAAAATTTAAAAGTGAATTTTATTAGCAAGGTAAGTTTAGTCACTCATCTTCAGTCAGACCAGAAATGTTCTCTAAGTAACAGTAAGCCAAAAGAAATACAGTTTTCATGGCTCAAAACCCTTATTCACCCCTTTTTGGTTCTAGTTTTGAGCAGAAAACATTTATTTCAAATGTAAGAGGAGTATTTGTCTTTTCAATTTTATGAATACATATCCAGAGGATGCAACAGCCAGCGGATTCCAAGAACACACAGGCACCTGCAGCTTTCAGTCTGGCAAGAGGCTTTCCCTGGGCTCAGCAGGGAACGTGCAGAGCTCATTCGCTGTGGCAGCAGAGAAGTAAAACCACATCTGGGAAAACTG